>NC_072479.1:73143750-75650000 GCF_027574615.1 Eptesicus fuscus
CCCTGGTGTTTCCTCGGTGCTCAGAATAGTGGCTGGCACATGGCGAGCTCTCAGAAAATTTTTGTTGACTAAATTGTCAGTACTTAAACTGTGTGCAAAGGAGAAAGAAGAAATCAATAGGTATTCAATTGTCAATAATTCCAGGGCACTATGGGTAACAATGTCACAACTCGGACTTAGTCACACAGTCTACTTGGTCACAGCAAAATGAAAGAGAGCGGGGGAGAAACCAGGATTCAGGAGAATAAGGAGAGATGGGACAACTTACTTAGCTCTGGAAACTATCCATGGTCCAGGCCCAGCGTGGGTTGGTCTAATCTGAAGGGTGGGACATGACAGTGGGAGTCCCAGGGACAGGCTAGAATCAAAGTCAGGTGGATGGAGAGCAGTCCAGTCCTAGCAGAACTCAGTCAGTGACTGAAGCTAACAAGAGAAAGGATTTGGTCTTATAGGCGAGGGAAAAAACTAAACAGGGTGAAAAGGTCCAAATACCAGCAAAGAACTAGAATGCAGGACACTGCAACTAAGAGTAAAGCCCAAACTTACTAGACTAACATGGTAGATGACTGGGGAAGGCTGTAATCTAGTGGATCTGCACGAGTACTCCAGGCATCCAGCTTTCTACGCATTCTTAGCAAGTCTAATTCTAAGGATTCATAACTGATGGGAAAGGGATTATATCCTAGGCAGGGCTAAGCCTGTAGGTAAAGGGAATCAGCTTGGCTACCTCATTGTGTGTTCCCATGGTGTCCTTAATATGCTTTGGGGTTAACACTTATCATACTTGCAATTACTTCAATGACATTTTTTACTTGCTGGTACAAAGGACTGTTTTTATATTGACTACCACTATATCCTCAGGGCTCATACTTGGCACATAGTAGACACATAGTATGGAGAAAGAAGCAGGGCCTCCCCATGGAAGAGGCTTGAGAAAGCACAGATGGGTCCTGTGACTAACCTTGCTTGTATTCCAACAGTATTTCTCACCCTCTACTTCTTATTTCCTTACAATGGTCAGAACTCCCATAAGGAGAAGAGAGGCAGAGCAGGGTCATGACCTTCCTTGAAGAGCAGAGCTCAAGGGGACAGCTCTGTCATGCTGCCACTTTTACCCTTGACCAACACCAGATATTCTGCTGCAATTATTAATTCTACTCTTTGAATAGTGTATTTTCGTGCTAGCATTGTCCTCTATGGTAAAGAAGAAAGCTACTGAAGCAGTGTAAGTTTCAAGTAGAGGAAAAGTGAGGAATAGAGAAAGGAAAAGAAGAGAAGTAAAACATCCAATTACCATTTGTGTCAGGACTGGATTTGGGTTGCTAATTGCCCCACTTCCAAGTCACTGCCCCCACCTCCCCTTCTGACTTCCACTATCCCACCTGTGGCAGCTGTGACAAACCAGAACCCCGGGAGAGCCGTCCTAGAGACAGGGAGCCTGCCCACCACATGCCCACCACAGGCCAGCACAGCAGCCACCTTGTTCTGACGTCCTGGCTTCCGTGCCCCCTACATTAAAGTTCCGTTGTGGTTGCTGACCTTTCAGGGTTTTTTTCTCTATTGCCTGAGCATCCTAACCAAGCTGAGAGGTCTTACACTCTAGAGTGTCTCTGGAACCAAAGCTAATATACAACCACAAGAGGGTGGATGGTAGAGAGAAAGAAAGACTCTCTGTGTATATGTGTATTTTTAAACTAATGGGAAAAAGACTATAAATAGAATTCCAACAGGACAAAGTCCCACCCAACAGGAAATGGTAAATGGTTCTAATAAATACCAAAAAACGTAAACTGTCTACAGAAAAACCAAGGAATGACATCATCACCTCTAAAAAGACTTGACGGGAGCATATCTGGAATGTGGAATTCTTTGCCCCATATTTTTACATCAAATAAAAATAAAGGATTTCAAGCAAAATTCTAAGACCGTGGGAGGAAAAAACAACAACAAAATGGCATGGAACTAGCAGAAGAAATTTCCAGAAAGGGAAACTCTAGCATATATGGAATGGACAAAGAATATCAGTATCTCATTCAGATGTATTGGTCTCTTAGAAAGGACAGGGTTTTGACTTTTTTTTTAGAGTCAAGCCCCAGGCTCTGTTACCAGTTACTCTTCCAGGAAAAATAATGCTGGTTAGAGGCTCTGGCATAGAGAAGAGAGACAAAGTACCAGTGGGTTGAAATACATTTTGAGAACTTCTTCAATACAGTAATTACCCTCATGACACTCTGTTGGTTTGGGGTCATGCTTTCTCTTTGAATGACAAAGCTAACTCAATACAGAAATATCTAATTGTTGTACAAAGGAGGTATGAACATATGCCCCATAGGGCTACACTGCACAAATGCCAAATACAGTTTATTGGGGGAACCTTACAAGCATAGAAGTAGCAGAGTTCACAATCCCCCAAATGTCTCCCCCTAGGAAAGCATACTTATGTTGAGACCAGACAGATCTATTCTCAAGGACCTGCTGTACATTGTTCTGCATACTTACAGAGAAGGTGATTGTGTAACGATGGAAGCTTCCAGATCATGCTGTTAGGAAGGGTAGCTGTCCCTCATTTCTAAGAAAAGATAATAATAGTACCTATCTCATAAGACCATTAGGAAGATTAAGATAATTAATACTTATAAACCATGTAGAACACTACCTAACCAGAACCCCAGGAGAGCCATCTTAAAGACAGGCAGCCTGCCTACCACATGCCCACCAATGGCAGCACAGCAGCCACCTTGTTCTGACCTCCTGACTGCTGTGCCCTGTACATTAAAGTTCCGTTGTGGTTGCTGACCTTTTAGGGCTTCTTTCTTTGTTGCCAGAGATCCTAGCCAAGCTGAGAGGTCTTACACTCTACAATGTCTCTGGAGCCAAAGCCAATACACAACCGAAATAGGGAGGATGGTAGGGAGAAAGGAAGACTCTCTGTGTATGTGTGCATTTTTAAACTAATGGGAAAAACATAAGAAGCTTTTTATTTTTAAATTAAAAAACATGTATCAAGTGCCAACTATGAACCAAATGCTGTTTTAGGTGTTTAAAGTACAATGGTGAACATGGAACTTCTATCCCAGAGGAATAAGAGATAATAAGCCAATAAACAACACAGCATATAATACAATGGCATGCAATAATAAGCACTCCAAAGAAAATAAAGTGATGAGAATGCTTTTTTATGTGGGGCGGGAAGGAAAGGCCTCTATGAGGAACTGATACTTGACAAAGATCTGCAAGGGGTGAGGACACAACTCATAAGGTTATCTAGTGGGAAGAGTATTCTAGGCAAAGGAAATAGCATATACAAAGGTATAGAGGCAGAATCATGCTTGGGTGTTCCCAAGAAAGCAAGAAGGCGAGTGTGGCTCGAGAGGTGTAAGGGAATATGGTAGGAAATGAAATCACAGAAGTAGGCAGGGGCCAGATCACAGAGTCTTGCAGGTGATGGTTTTGTTTAGATTAGTTATAAGTCATTGAGGAGGAAAGTGGCATTATCTGAATCATCTGTAGAAGGATCGTGAGGGTAAGAAAGAAAGCTAGGAGAGTTTTTGGAGGCAATACTCCAGATGTGAGATGCTGGAGCCTTAGACAGTGTCAGTAGAGACAGTGAGAAGAAGTTGGATTTGAAGGAAGAAGTTGTAAATCTTGTTGTCAGGTTAAACACAAGGTGTTAGAGAAAGAGGGATCACTAAAGTGTTTGAACAACTTGGGAGAATGGTGTCACCATTCACTGAGATAAGCATCACTCAGCGAGGAGCTGTTGGGGTGGGGGTGGGTATATGCAAAAGTTTGGTCTTGGACATGTTGATTTTGAAATACAAATTAGACATCCAATGGGGACATGCGTGGGGAGGGGTTTGGGATAGGAATGGGGGGATGAGGACAAATATGTGATACCTTAATCAATAAAGAAATTAAAAAACACACACACAAAAACACACAACAAATTAGACATCCAAATCCACTGGGCAGAAAAAATGAGAATTATGATTGCAGCAAGCATTTCCCGAGACAGTTGAGTAGCAGGATAGAAGATAGGAGCCACTTTGCCAAAGAAGAGGACTGAAGGCTCAGAGGCCCTTCTGGACTGGTGTGGAGGACTGTACTAGTGAAGTGACAGTGGCAGCATTTGGGCAGGGAGGGGAAGGGGGTTTCTTAACAAGACTTCAATAGCTCCAGTGTCTCACTTGTTGTTGCCCCATCTATAGATTCTGGGGTCAAGGGTGTGAGGCAAACATAATTTATTTAACATTTCTAAGCCTCTTGTTTTTATCTGTACAGTAAGGAAGTAGACTAATAATACTAATATCAGCTAATACTTATTCTTTTTCTATATGCCATGTCCTGTACTCATCACTTCACAAGCATTGTCTCATTTAGCTGTCACAAGAACTCTGGGTGACAGATGTCATTTTGTAGAGGAATCTAGATTTAGAAAGATCAAGTAACTTCCCCGGGGTCATATGATTTGTTAGTGGTTAAAGGACAGAGACCAGGATTGAAATCAAGACAGTCTGACTCTAGAGCCTGCTAAGTGGTCTGCTTCCAGCTCTCATGCTCTATTACTGTAGGATAAAAATTCCACCTCAAATATGGATTCCATTACAAAGCAGGCTTGAGAAGCACCGGCATGTTGACTTAGGGAGCTTTATGGCAGTAGCAGCTGGCGAACATAAAGTGGTATGGTAGGCTACATGGTCCCCCTCTGCCCCACTCCCACAGACTAATTATATTAGGATGTCTGTATCCTCATCTCTGGAACATGTGACTGTTACATTCGATGGCAAAAGGGATTTTGGAGATGTGACTCCATTGGGGATCTTAAGATTGGAAGATGGTCCTGGATTAGCCCTCTGGGCCCGATACAATGACAAGGATTCTTATAACAGAGAAGATAATGTAAAGATGGAAGTAGAGATTGAAGTTTGAAGAAAGGTTTGTGAGCTTAAGAAATATATCTCCAGAAGCTCCAGGCAAGATTCTTCCCTACCGTTTCCAGAAAAAAAGCATCCCTGCTGACACCTTGCTTTAGCCCAATGAAATTTTGCACGTCTGGCCTCCAGAATGATAAGAGAATAAATCTGGGTTGTTTTGAAACTGTCAAGTTTATGGCAGTTTGTTACCATCGCAATAGGAAACCAATACGAACAGGGTAGAGTGGCAGGCATAGCAGCTAATAGACAAAGACCTGAGAGAGATCTAGAATTGGGGAGGTGCTGAACATTCCTGGGCATCTTCAAGGGTAGGATAGTCTGTGAGAAAATGCTACAAAGTGGCCTCAAGCTGGGGATGACTGTAATTTCCAACACAATCCATGGAGAGGCGGGCTTACAGAAGATCAGGACTATTAAAAGGTGTGTTGAATCAAAGCAACTTCTGTTGGTCCGACCAGGCTTCTTTCCAGGTTGTAGGCTGACACTTCCACCAGATGAGATGGGATCCCAGGCCTTGGTGGCCAATGAATGGCACCTTGGCTCAGCACCTGGCACAGTTCCTTGTACATACGAGGCTCCAGTAAAGTTGTTCCCTTGCTTTGTCTTGGATAATGTGGCTCAGAAACAAGAAACACATGCTTATCCACCCTTATATATATATATACTAGAGGCCCGGTGCACGAAATTCGTGCATGGGGGGGAGGTGTCCCTCAGCCCAGCCTGCACCCTCTCCAATCTGGGACCCCTCGAGGGATGTCCGACTGCCCGTTTAGGCCCGATCCCACTGGGATCGGGCCTAAACGGGCAGTCGGACATCCCTCTCACAATCCAGGACTGCTGGCTCTCAACTGCTCGCCTGCCTGCCTTCCTGATTGCCCCTAACCGCTTCTGCCTGCCAGCCTGATTACCCCATAACCACTCTGCTGCCAGCCTGATTGATGCCTAACTGCTCCCCTGCCAGCCTGTTTGCCCCTAACTGCCCTCCCCTTCAGGCCTGGTCACCCCTAACTGCCCTCCCCTGCAGGCCTGGTCACCCCTAACTGCCCTCCCCTGCAGGCCTGGTCACCCCTAATTGCTCTCCCCTGCAGGCCTGGGTCCCACCCAACTGCCCTTCCCTGCAGGCCCGGTCATCCCCAACTTCCCTCCTCTGCCAGCCTGGTCACCCCTAACTGCCCTCCCCTGCAGGCCTGGGTCCCACCCAACTGCCCTCCCTTGCAGGCCTGGTCCCTCCCAACTGCCCTCCCCTGCTGGCCTGATTGCCCCCAACTGCCTTCCCTTGCAGGCCTGGTTCCTCCCAACTTCCCTCCCCTGCTGGCCATCTTGTGGTGGCCATCTTGTGTCCACATGGGGGCAGGATCTTTGACCACATGGGGGCAGCCATCTTGTGTGTTCGAGTGATAGTCAATTTGCATATTACCCTTTTATTAGATAGGATATAGATCTCAGAATTGAGACACATGCTTTCTCACTTTAGATTTCTAAATGAAATAAAATTCTAGGGAAAAAATGTCTACCCAAATTTAAAGGATTAAGGAAAAAATCAGACACAGGGAGTGGCTGTGATTCTAAGGAAATTCACGCCATTTTTGACAGATATCCAGACTCATGAGCACTCCATCCATACAAGTAAAAAATGTCAACATCCTATATAATACTAGTAAAAGGCTCATATGCAAATTGTCCTCTCAGGAGTTCGACCAACCAGAAGTTCGACCGCTTGCTATGATGTGCACAGACCACTTGGGGGCGGCACGGAACAAAGGAAGGCCCTGGCCAGCAGCCGGAAGGCCCCACTTGGCCCTGATCACTGGCCAGGCCAAGGGACCCTACCTATGCATGAATTTCGTGCACCGGGCCTTTAGTTTACAATAATAAGCTACCACCACACCTGATTTGTCTCTGGTTTTGAGGTAACTGCAAACATATGTCATAATGATTTCTTTTTAATTGACCATGGTATACATAACTAATTGAAATACCAATGCTCTACCATTTTTAGTCAGGACAATCTAAATTTCCTAAAGTTGGCCTCTATAAAGGCTGTTTGCCAAACGCTTGGAGTATGGCTTGAATTGCTCTCAAGGAAAGCATTGATCACAGAATGACACTATAGCATTTCAGATCTTTGGGTATCTTTAAAAGACTTCAAAGACTATTGTTTGAGTGAAAATAAACCATATTTCAATAGGTTTGGGCCTATAGTCATCAGAATTTACAAATGAGACACCAGATACAGTGTCATTTTTATTATTAACATTTTTCTGATTATCAAAAACCATGTATGTCATTGTAAGAAAATTTAGGAATATAGAAAACTGCACAAGAAAATACAAATCACCCATAATAGAACCACCTAGATATAAAACTACTAGCATCTTACTGCATTATTAAATGTATTTTATTTCCAGAAAATTTTAAATGTATAGCATATTAATGTGTGTGTGTTTCCTTTTTTACAAAATTCAGATCACACTGAAAAAAGTACAGCCTGGATTTTTATTATATCGTAAATAATATTACAAATTATTAAATATTGTTGAAAAATATGAGTTTACCTGACTATAGCATATAGATTTACCATACCTTATTAATGAGTCTACATTAGTAGATATTTTGATTGTTTCTCCAAGATTCAATAGAATCTTGTACTTAAATGTTTGTGAAATTTTGTAATTATTTCACTAGCTTAATTCTTAGAATTGTTAGGTTAAAGAATTGTAATTTTAAAGGTTCTGATACAGAAGGGCTCCAACAGTTTATATTACACCAAACTTACACCTGACCTGAGTATTATCTTGTTTAAATTAAAACTATGAACTGTCTGGTTTAAATTAAAAACTATGAATCTCAGAGGGAAGGTTATGGTGGGTTAATGGGTGAGAAGAGATTAACCAAATAATTTATATGCATGTATGCATAACCCATGGACACAGTCAATAGTGAGGCAGGCAGAGGTGGTTAGGGGCGATCAGGCAGGCAGGTGAACAGTTAGGGGCATCAGGAAGGCAGGCAGAGTGGTTAGGGGCAATCAGGCAGGCAGGCGAGTGGTTAGGAGCCAGCAGTCCCAGATTGTGAGGGGGTGCAGGCTGAGCTGAGGCACCCCTCTCCCATGCATGAATTTCGTGCACCAGGCCTCTAGTAAAATATAATAGGACATAACAAGAACATTTGAGTTTCTTACGTGTCCAGTGGGATCCAATGAAAGAAAGACTTGTGTGTGTGTGTGTGTGTGTGTGTGTGTGTGTGTGTGTGTGTGTTATAAAAAAGATTTTTAACAAAAGGAAACAATGCACCGGCATAGTTTTGAGTTACTTAGTGATGCTTGATTTTCTTTGCTCAAAATTGGGGAGAAAACAATTGTTTCCTACTAAAACTGTGTTAAAAACCCAAAACCTTTTTTTGATCTTGTACCCTCCCTTCTCCCTTTTAAGGTCTCTCTCTTCCTCTGCCCATCCAGACTTTTGAGAATGGTCTACACTTGCTGGACCAACCTCTGACTCAGTTGGTAGTTTGCAACAGAGCTCTGTCCAAACCACTCCACCAAAACATGGTTTGCAAGAGTGATTGGGGACCTTCTATTGAGAAATAATCACTCCTTGTCTTTAGTTTAGTGGACCTTTCTGCTGAATATAATATTGGGGGCTACTTCTTTCCTGACATTCTCAACCCGTGGCTTTGGTGACTCCATACTTTCCTGATGCTCCTTAAACCTTTCTAACCATTTCTCCTTGGCCACCTTTAGACCTCTTCCACTGCCCACTCCATAAATCTTGATGTTCTCCCATTTTCTCTGTTGTTGGCAAGGGGGAAAAGAGTGGCATCCCTTCTTCTGTGTATTTGCTTTTTCTGATCACAGAATAAAAACCAAACAACTCCATCTTTATCTTCTGGTACTCTCTCCTCTCCCATTACAATGGACAGCTTTCCCATCCTGCATCACACTGTTTCTAGAATCGGTGCTTTTGCTAAGGAGCTATCCCTATATAGCATGACCCCATCTGCCTCCCATTCTCCATTCTCCTGGCTAACTTTATCTCATCATTGGAGACTCAGACCAGAATGCACATCCCCTAGAATATCTCTATAGGCTCCCATCTCCCCAGCCAAGGTTACATGAAACATTCTTTCTCTGTGTTCCCTCTGAACTCCAAGTTCCCTCTACCATTGTACATTGTCTTTTTATGCATCTGCCCCACCTCCACTAGGTTGCCAACTACTTGAAAGTAGAAAGCATGTCTTATGGAACTTTGAATGAATTTCCACAGCTATCTTAGTGTGATGTCTGGAGCAAGCAGACATGGAAAGTCCACGTGGAAGATAATGACAACCTTAGCTAGCAGCAGCTGACATTCATGTGAATGAACAATCTTGAAAGTGGGTTCTCCATCTTTCAGTAGTTGAGCCATTAGGATAACATCAAATGGAACAGAAAGATAAGCTATGCCTACCAACTCCTGGCCAAATTGCAAAATCATAAACAAATAAATAATTAGCATTGCTTTAAGCTACAAAGTTTTAGGATGGTTTGTTATATTGTCATTAGATAAAATAAATGGTGTGCTTCTATTGACTAAAATTGGAGTCTTTGTATTGCTTTCTTTCATTTAATTTCTTCATACTTCGATTTTCCCCTTGTTCGATTTTTGGTAATATGCGATAGTCATTAGTTAAGATGATTTCTTAATATTAGAAAATGCTGTGGAAAAATACATACATTTGATGTACATGATTTCCCAATTTTCAGCAATATAATAATCATTTTTCATTAGGAAGATACAGTTTTTCAAAGACTTCTCCAAAAAATATACCAGGTTTATTTTGGTGCAATAAGCAGAAATTTATTAGAGAAAAACATAAAGGCAGGTAAAAGCTCATGAGCCTCTGAACGTATCTTATTCATGTCAGGCAAAGATGAGATGTGTTTTCTAAGTCAATGAATGGGTTTCCTTATAAGATGTTAACTCCTAATGGATCCAGCCATGTCAACTAGGAGTGCCAACCATCTTATTTCTGTCTTTTTGAAGCACTCCAGCATACAGAGCTCTAAGAGCTGATAAGATATCCTATGCTATAAGACACGATGGGATAAAAATGGCCCTCCATTCAGAATTGTTTTTAAAATTCTGACCTGCAAAAGCAAGAATAGATCCTGGACAATACTTAGTAAATTCAGCATCATATCAGGTCTGAATGTTAATAATTCATTTGAATTATCTGCATATATTTAACACATCATTTGACAATTTTCACATGCCTGATATTTTAGGGAACAATAAACTTTGAACTAAAATATCATATTGCCTTAAACCCAAGATATGTTTGGATGGATGTGTATAGGTCAACACTTCACTTTTAGGAGGAAAGAGATCCTTTATTTTATTTTTTAACATATTTTTATTGATTTCAGAGATGAAGGGAGAGAAAGATAGAAACATCAATGATGAGAGATCATTGATAGGCTGCCTCCTGCACACCAGCTCAATGGGGATTGAACCGAAAAGCCGGGCACATCCCTGACCGGGAATTGAACTGTGATCTCCAGGTTCATAGGTTGATGCTCAACCACTGAGCCACGCTGGCCAGGTGGAAGGAAGCAGATCCTTTAGAATCAACTTTATTCACAATGTGTTGGTAGAAAGCCATCTTCCTGAGTCCTCATTTCATAGCCTATTAAACAAACACTCCCCACTACCAGTACTGTGTTCCCTTTCTGGAAAGATGTAGAGTTTCTTTCCAGAGTGAAGATCTCCTCTCTATATTGGAAATTGACATTACTATGCTGTTTTGGCAATGCTATTCATTCATTTAGTCAATAAAAAATTTTGAACACTTGCTATGTTTCAGACATTGTCCTGGGAACTTTAGATTTAGCCATGAACCAAAGAAACAAGGCAAATTCTCATGGACCTTAAATTTTTAAGGAGGGATAAAAAAAATGAGTGAAAAGGGTAATTTCAGGTATTGCTATGAAGAATATATAACCCAGTAATATCCTAAAGAATGCCTGGGGGACACTGTAGTCTTGATGCCACTCCTCTCCTGGTCTGACAAGGAGGGGTTGAGAAAACAAGTAGAACGTCTCTATGGAATATACTAAAGCCTTCTTCAATGGTAGTAGGGATGGGAAATAATCTTAGAGAGATCCTTTGGATGTGCACTGATGTTCCCCCCATTTCTTTTGGTTGGAGCCAAGAGAGATGTCCGTACCCTGGATATCAGGAAGCAGGCAGCCGCCATAGCAAATTATCACAAACTGGGTGGCTTAAAACAGAAACTTATTCTCTCACAGTTCTAGTGGCTAAATGTTCAAAATTAAGGTGTTGGCAGGGTCACATTCCCCCTGTACTAGGGAAGGATTCTTCTTTGCCACTTCATAGGTCTGGGGGTTGCCAGCGATTGTGGGTGTGCCTGGACTTGTGGCAACATAACTTAAATCCCTGTCTCAGTCTTCCTATGTCTTCTCCCCTGTATTTCCTCTGTGACTCTGTGTCCAAATTTCCCTCTTTTTATGAAGACACTTGTCATTGGATTTAGGACCTACCATAATCAAATATGACCTCATCTTAATTTGATTGCATCTGTAAAAACCCTATTCCAAAAAATGTCTGGGTAGACATGAATTTTGGAGAGGGTACTAGTCAACCCACAAAAGACAGAGTCAACTGGAACTCTCATAAGTGGGAGGAAATATACCCCAGCAACTTGCTGCCATCCAGGAGCTAAAGAGCAGATCATAGCAGCCAAGAGAAGCAATGGCTACACAGCAAAGATTGATCATGTCTTGATCTGAGATGACAGTGAAAACCAGGACTACCTGGGTGTCCTCAGAAATGCCTGGAGACAGAATCTTTAATGCTGCAGGGTTCATTCACTCACCTGACAACATTCATCGAACACCTGTCGTATGCCAAGTACCTTGTTAGTGTTGGGGATGAAATGCTGAGCAAAAGGAGACTGGCCTCTGCTCTTGAGAATTTCCTTGTCATCAAGGAGGATGAGGATTTGAAGGGTATTATTTGGATATGAAGTAAAATGCAATCCCAGAGAGCTGAGTTGAAGACACATGGCTTACACTGATTATAGAGTGATTGATAGTGCAACAAATGTTTGTGGATTGCCTTCCACATGCCACTGTGCTAGGTACTGGCATTCAGGAGCAGCATTCTCCTTGCTCCCTCCCCATCATTTTCCCTTCCCTGTTCCATGGAATCTTTAGACACAACAAATCTACATGGTACTGATAGCCCTATGACCTTCCCAAAATAGTTTATTTGATTGGTGTGCTTCATCTGGAAACAGCCCCATAATAATATCAAATATCAGACACTTGGTTATTCGGCATTCCAGCATGAAAAAACCAAATCAGTGTCTCACTGTCCCTCTCCTTAACTTCGGTTTAAATCCTATACCACCACACGAAAACACACAGCAAAGCAGACATTCACTCATCCACAGTTACTGAGCATCTACCTTTTCTTTCCTAAATAAGTGTTGCATATTTGCTTGCTGATCAAATGAATTTAGTATAAAAGAAATAGAATTCTGATAAGTGCTCTCATTATAATTTAGCCAAAGAAACAATCATTACCGTTCAAAATTTCAGAAAAGTTATGCTTTCTCAAGATCTTATAAGAACCAACCTCAAGCTCTTCTTTTTAAGTTTCAATTTCCCTTCAGACATCTTTCCTGCTGTGTAATGCTCCTTTCTTCTTCCCTTTCTCACCTTTTCCTCTGATCACCCATCAAAGATAGAGAATCACTTACTATTAGGTTTAGTCAACCACATGCAATGTTTAATATGTACCTCTAAATATAAGTTAGATGAGTAATTTACATCTATCTTATAAGAGCTTCTAGAAATGAAAATCTAGGTCATGCCTTGTGAACATACCTAATATGACTTGGTTCACCTTTCTCTTACAATTATGACCCCATGATATTTTGGAGATGACAGCATAATGTGGTTAAAGACCACAGACTTTGAGGGCAAGTGTGGTTTTGAGTCCCTACTCTTCCATTTGCTTCCCGAGTGAACATAGGCAAATTACTTACATTTTTTTCATGTAGACACCATAGCTACATTGTTGGGCTACAGTGAGAAGTATAAATACTATTTGAAAATTGGCAAACACTAGGCACTTGATTCATGGAAGTTGTTACCGTTAATCTAGTCATGCTCAGGACTCTACATAATCTCTTGGATCTATTTATGGTTGCTTTTGACATTTTCACTTTGGGCTTTTTTATATCGTCTATGCATGTCCTTATAAATATATAAGCCTAGTGTTTTCCAAATGTGAAAGGGGGAAAACCCAATTAAGATTACATTGCATTAAAGTGAGTGTGCTGAAATTCAATCTGTGAGATATTAAACACATTAACTACCATGGGCTGTGGGTGAGGTCATAAGCCTAAAATAATTTGGCAGAGGTAAACCAGACTAGCACAGACAGACTTCTGAATTGGCATATAGCACAAAAGGTAATTCTCCTTAAGCCCAAATATAGATGTTGACTCATGCAGTCTGGGTAAAACATCTGAGGAACAAAGTGATATCATCCAAGAAGGCAGGATGACATCATTCTGCAAATGTTTCTCATCTGTCTGGTTTTGGGCATTACATTTTTTTTATTTCCTAATTCTCACAGTTTCCAGCAGCTGCTCTTAAAAACTACCCTCCTTGAGGGAGGCAACATCAACTCCTGCCTATCTTTAAATTTCCTATACATTGTAAATATTTTTCCATGTCTGACACAGTCTCTGGCTCCCACTCTGCTTATTCTATTGAAACTGGTCTCAAAGAGTCACTAAAAATAGTCTAGTTGCCCAATCCAATGGGTTCTTTTTCGTTTCCTTCCCACTGGAACTGTGTGCAGTGGTTGACACTGCTGATGAATGCCTCATCCTTGCCCCACTCTTTCTGTGCTTCCTTATACTTGTCTCATGATTCTCTTAATTCTGAAGATCACTTCTTACAAGCCTCCTCCACTTGTTTCTCTTCCACACCTAACCCTTAGATGTTCTCCAGAGCTCTCATTCTAGCTTCCTCCAGGCCACAGCCCTCCTTGGCAAGCTGATCTCCTAGCTCCTCACTCTCAATCACTGCTTCTGCAATGGCCGTCTCAAAACCAAATGTGTTCAGGTCACAGCCCCAACTAAGAATCATTTTCACTGCTGCTTTCAGGATAAAGCTCACACATTCTAGGAAGACTGTTAACCCTTCATACCCTGGACCTCCCAAATCTTTTCAGCTTCATCTCTCCACACTGAGCTTCTCTTCCTCTACGCATACTGTTTCTTTATTTCTCTACTCTCTACCTATAAAAATCTTGGAGATCCTTTAGAATCCAATTCAAATCTCACTTCTGGGGGGAAAAAAAAAGTCACTTCTGCAAAGTCTTTCTTAGCACCTTCCTCCCTGCCACCCTTGGGTAATTAGTGGCTTCCTAAGAATTTCCATAACATAGTTTGTGTACTAGTATAGCACTTACCACATTTTATTACTGATTGTCTGTTCCCTTAGATGGTGAGTTCCAAAGAGCAGTGACAGTACATTCTTTGCCTTATTATTCATACCACCCAGCATAGTGCCTTGCAGATAATTACATTCTCAATGAATAGTTCTCCATTTAAACTAAATCTATTTTTCAAAGATGATCTGATATCAGGTTCAGTTTTGTTTCTACAGAGAGAGAGAGAGAGAGAAGAGAGAGAGAGAGAGAGAGAGAGAGAGAATATCTCTGCCATGAATTTAATGTATTTTAGGCCATAGTAGGATTTCATGGCAAAACTCTTTCCCACTCTTCTAATATAATTAAACTGTGGTCAAAAGAAAAGTGTCCCATGTTTTATATGCACAGTCAACTCCCAGGTCATCTAGATTCCAATGCAGAATCACCAGAAAGAACCAGAATGCCAATTCTACTCTATGCAAGTAAAGAACCTACTGAATTAAGTTGAGTAAGCTCTTCTAGGACACCAGTGTATCATTTAGTAAATTTCTTCTCCTAGGAGATTAAATAGGGCCTGGTTATATGTTATAATAAATGACCATGAGCTCTAATTTTGTTCAGGGGCAAAAAAGGTTACTTAAAACTAAGCCTGGATCAACTCAAATGTATCATGTGGCCAACCCAGACAGAAATAAGGCTCATTATAATGGCTGTGAAGAACACAATTTTTCTTCTTTCACCTGCTCTATTCAGTCAAGATCTACTGGAATATGCTCTCTCAACTGGAATATATAGTGGTATTCTTTGACTCAGATTTCATAAAGGCAACAGAAAATTTATTATAAATAACTGAATGGCCACTGTTCAATAAGGGTGCATACAATTTACAATATGTATTTCTATAAAAAATAATAGACAACATACCTTAAGCATGTATATGTCAAACACTGGCTATATAACTTATATGGATTATGTGATTTCCCAAAATCACCCTATGAGGTTAGAACTATTATTATCTCCATTTTATAGATGAGGAAACTGAAGGTCAAAAGGTCAAGTAACTTCCTAATGTCACAGAGCTACTGAGCAGTGAGCGAGGAGTCAAAGACTAAGTGTGACGCTTGTGAATTTAGAGCACGTAGGATATTTTTAATGTCAGTTACTGGTACCTGTTCATGAAGGGAATGGTGACAACCCATAAGCAATGTGGATAAGGAAATGTGAGCAGTCCGGTCTTCATCTTCTTGCACTTTCTTCTAGCCCAGTCTTAAGGACTGAGGAATGGAGAAGGGAGGAATGCCAAGGAAGTTAAATTGCAAGAATACACAGTTTCCTGCTCAAACTTCAGCTTACTAGTATACACATGTGTGGATAAGTGGAGGCTGTGTTCAAAATCCCTTAAGGCCTTCACAGCAGGTCTGACTGCACCTTAGCAGACCATTCTACCATTGCCTGGGTCTCTCCTCCACCTTCCCAGGGAGCTCTGTAGCATGGAGCCCAGGGGACTCTAGTACACGATTGTCAAGCACTGTGGCACAATCACTGAATTTATATGGACAAAGCTTTTGTAAACCAACATTTCTCTTTCACTTTTTCCAGTACTTACTGGAAAAATACTCCCATATTGCTTTGGAAGTGGAAGAGCCAAAATTACTTATCTAACTAATTCCATTCTCAGCAGAAATCTTAAAAACAGTTCTGTGACCTCCTACTTCCAAGGTAGGCTATCTGCAAATATTTCTTTTCAGTTGCTAGTTTTTACGCTCCTGGCATGATCAGTCTGCTCCTGAGAAAGGTGGCTTCCTACATTGTATCTCTAAGAATAAATGTAACTGTTGCTCAAAATAGTCACTTAGAGGCTATCATTTAAAATAAATGATAATTATTATTATTAAATGTAATAATACATTCTATTGGCTAAAATTGCATTTAAAGATCTTAGATGGATTATTAACAGTCATTAACAATGATGGTATGTCAAAACAAAGCATTTGATAACACTATACTGCTGAGGGTGTGAGAAAGCAGACATTCTTACATATTGCTAGTAGGAGTATCAATTGATGGAACTTTTCTTAGGCAGCAATTTGGCAATAACTATTGAAATTACAAATACATTTACACATGATTCATAGATGACTCATTGTAGCATTGTTTTGTAGCAGCAAAAGACTGCTGTTTAAACATCCACCAGTAAAGTACATACAAGGCAAACCTAAAAAAGATAGAGAAAGCTCTACTGGTGATATCGATGATATCTGAACTGTGTGTGTGTGTGTGTGTGTGTGTGTGTGTGTGTGTGTGTGTGTACTGTGGTGTGCTGGTCAATGTTCAACCATCAGCTCCCCAAAGTGTAGTTCCAGGAATGTTTGTTGACAAGTAAGATGAAAATAAAACACTGAAGATGTATTGGGGTGCTTCACTGGTTCATCAACAATGTGAGTGACTTCTATACTGAGTGGCCAGATTATTATGATCTCTGAACGCATAATAATCTGGCCACTCAGTATATATATTAGAGGCCCAGTGCATGAATTCGTGCATGGGTGGGGTCCGGCCAGTCTGGCTAGGGGGAGGGGACATGGGCGGTTGGCCAGCCTGCCTGCTAGTTGAACTCCTGGTCGAGGGGACAATTTGTATATTAGCCTTTTATTATATAGGATATACACTGAGTGGCCAGATTATTATGCGTTCAGAGACCATAATAATCTGGCCACTCAGTGTATATTGAACTGGATAATGATTTTAAATACTGGAAGAGCATTTCCTCATTTTTTTTGTTATATTCACAATGATAAACTTTTAGGTTTAACAAATATTAACATTTTTACCATTTTTCCCCCAAAATATATCTTTATTGATTTCAGAAAGGAAGGGAGAGGGAGAGAGAGATAGAAACATCAATAATGAGAGAGAATCATTGATTGGCTGCCTCCTGCACGCCTCCCCACTGGAGATCGAGCCTGCAACCCAGGCCAAGAATCAAATCATGACCTCCTGGTTCATAGGTCAACCCTCAACCATGGAACCACGCTGGTCGGGCACATAATTTTCTTAAGTCTAGACAATTAATGAGATTAATTTCTTAAGTGTAGACAATTAATGAAACAAAAAGTTAAGTCCTGATTTGTATCATTGCTGATTTCTGTGGTGGAAATACTCCACAGCAACCAGTTTCAGGATACTAATGTGACACCACTGAATACAGAGTTGGGAAGAAATGCACTCTTCTATATGCACATTGTTATACGGTATTTCCACCATAGAGATACAGTAGACACACATAATCTCAAGATACATAGATAACAGCAAAATATAGTAAAATAATTTAAAAATAATCATTTTTAGTATTTATTACCTTTTTCATAATTTATTGAATTGTAGCAACATCTTTCAGTAAAAGCAGCCTTGCTGCTCGGGTCCTACAACCCAGCAGATCCCATAGTAGCAGGGGTACCTGCAGAAGAAAAGATGCCATGTGGGTTCTTTGGCAAGTCCCAAAGGGAGGATTGCAATGCAGACCTTTAGGGCTCTCAAAGCAAGGCTATGCCATCTGCTGCAGAAAACTATACTTCATTGCATATGCAGCTCCTGGCAGGCCCTGATATAGTCTAAGGACTTCATCATGGACATCAAGTGATCCTGTGGCCAGAACTGCTCAGCATGAGCTCGACGCTCTCAAATCCCCAAGTTATAAGGTTAGGTGGGCCCAGCAACAATCTATTGTAAGAGAGAATCAGTACACTGGAGCATGTGCTTGAGCAGGTGCAGAAGGCAAAAAGGAGCGGCAGGAAAGATGACTCAAGACCCCGGGATCCCCCTGCTATTACACTGACTGGCATATCTTTCTCAGTTCACACCTATGACCTCATGGTGGTTTCCTATGACCAGCTAACAGGAAGAAGAACCCAAGCTTGGTTCACAGACAGATCAGCTTGGCAAAGTTGGTCACAAAAGGAAGGGCCTATCTCTGATAGCATCTGCTTCCCCCAAAAGCCACAAGGGCTGGGATCTGTCTTACCTCTGGCTATTGCTGTCGCCTAGCACCACTTAATAAAATGTTTGCTGAATAACTGATTGAATGAATGAATGAGTGGAAGGATAAATTTGCTTTTTTTCTTTTTACAAAGTAACAGCAATAAAAGCATCTTTGAAAATATCTGTTTGAAGCCCTTCTTGACTTCTTCCCATATGTGGGTTCCAGTTGGCCAGTTCTCACAATGGGTTTTCTGTCAGTTTTTGAGACTATTTGTGGAGTAAATCTAGGTCAATGGTCAGAATATGCTGCTTCAACTGTCTTCGTGTTAAAGAGACAATGACATCTTCACAGGTTCTCCAAGCTTGTCTCACAGTCCTGTTTACCATGCAATCAAACTGTGCCTTTGGGTGGGCAGAAGTGAAACTACGCCACCCATTTATGTTACATTGATCATTAAATCTGACCCTTTAGAGGTTTTTCAGCTGAGACTGTCGTCAGTTGGTTCTTTACATTGAGCTTGCTGAACTGTATGGTCAGTGAGGACAGCTACTAAGGTAGAACAGAGAGAAATTGCCAGTGGAGATAAGTTTCTGTGGGAGAGGAACCCCTTTCTGGCCCTTTCTCAAGTGTGCAGTGGAGAGTCAAACCCCCCTCGGTACGCTCAGCAGCAAAGTGGAGTTTCAGAGCAGTCCTCTTGAGTGATCAAAAGGGAATGTGATGGGGTGTTATGGAAACCAAGTCTTCCCCCTAAACAAAACTTTCAATGAAATCTAGCAAAATAATGTTTTCAGTTTGGCAAATGTAATGTTCCTGTAGTTGCCTCTGATTTAGTATAAGTGGTCTGAACGAGCTCTAAAATATGATACAATATGATATAATTTGAAATATGATATGATATGATAAACTATGAGATGCTTTACTCCTGTTGGTCATTTATTTTGTTTGTGCTCCCTCACCTATTCCATTGTCTGGTTAAATTCCTCTCTTTCTCTTGGTTCACCATGGTCTGGGTTTATTAACTTTATATTTTACACGTTGTGCTTATAATTTTAAACAGCATTGAGAACTCTAGGCCCTATAAATATAACAGGTAAAAAAAAAGCTATAGCAAACTTCCCCACAGAAGGGCAGCCTCGGTGAGGATCAGAAGGGGCCTTTGTTCTTCGTCAGAACTAATTTTTTGCTAACTTTGCCTTCCATGCAATCCCAGAGACTTCCAAAGAGTTCTGTACTTGGAGCTCTTTAGTTGCTCCTAAACTTGTTTCATTGTCACAGGGAGCCAGGTCTTTTGCTGATTTTAGTTGCCTGTTTTAAGGTTGCTTTTAAGGTAGACTGGTCCCCCCAACCCCTCACCCCCGATTGCAGTTTACATTCACTATTGTTTTGTATTAGTTTCAGGTGTTCAGATAGTGGTTACACTATCATATACTTTACAAAGTGTTCCTCCTGATATTACCAGTACCCACCTGGCAGCGCACCTAGTTATTACAATACTAAAGGCCAGGTGCACGGATTCATGCACTGGTGGGGTCCCTTGGCCTGGCCTGTGGGGATCAGGCTGAAACCGGCTTTCCAACATCTCCTACAGGTCACCGCAGCTCGGCAGCTCCTGCATTGAATGTCTGCCCCCTGGTGGTCATTGCACATCATAGCTACTGGTCAGACAGTCAGATGGTTGGACGGTTGCTTAGGCTTTTATATATATAGATTAATAACTATATTCCCTTTGCTGTACTTACGAGACTATTTTGTAACTACCAATCTGTACTTCTTAATCCCTTCACCTTTTTCACCCAATCCTTCAACGCCCCCCTCTTCCCTCTAGCAACCTCAGTCTGTTCTCTGTATCTATGACTCTGTTTCAATTTTGTTTGTAGGATAGACTATTTTTTAATTAATCTTTATATTCACTAACTTTGATAGAAACAAGTGGTATTATGCTGTCATTTCTTTTTTTTTTTTTATGCTGTCATTTCTTTATGAGATCTGTATGAGAATAGGATTCTTAGAATTAATTATTTTAAAGCCCAGTAGCAAAATTTTGGGGCATTTAAGAGAGCACATCTCTTTTATTAAGTAAATTATATTAACTGGATTTACTTCACAGTAACATGGTGAAAGAAAGCAGAAAAAAATCACATTCTGCATAATATTTGTTTTGGAACGCCTCATTATAAATTCACAGAAGATTTGAAGAGTTGGTGATACAGAGTTCTTCAGATAAAGCTTTGCATTGTTACTCCTTACAAAATAATGGATGCCTGGCATTCTGTTCCTGACCTAAAAATTTCAAGGTTTCTTTAATTTCAAAAATATTGAGTAAGACTTATCCCATTCCCAGATCCTTCCCAGTGCCGGCCAAATTCTCTTTCTGAGATACCACCATGCTGTCCAATTAATAGCTCAAACCCTATTTCTCTGATGACCCACAAAACAACAGAGGCCTTATAAAGGAATGGTCAAGAGCAGGGACCCTGATGCCAGATTAGCTCTCCCACTTACTACCTGTGCAACATTGGGCACATTGCTGTAAATATTTCTCTCTTTTCCGCGTCCAGCGCGGCTAGAGAGCGGGTCCAGTTCCTGAGTAAGGGCGGCTGGGGATTGAGAAAAAGGAAAGAAAGAGACAGACACAGAGATAGAAGGAAAAATCTGGGACTGGGTGGGACCGCTGACCCAGAGCCATGCAGCGTGTTTATTTTATACCCCAAATACCAGGAAGCTTTCCTATTCGTTCCTGGTGCTTGGCTGGATTTACATGATAAAAGCCACCCCCTGGCACCTGGGCTGAAATGAAGGTCAAGCTGATAACACTTCTGCCTTTTGGCAGAATGTGTTTCCAGGGCGTGGCTTTGCGGACCGCCCTGGATTCAGCTGACAATTTAAAGAAATGCCCATGTGCCTTCCCAGGCGCTCTCTACACATTGCTTAAACTCTCTGTGCCTCATGTTTCCATTTGTAAAATGGGGATCGTAGTGGCAGGTACCTCACAGACTTATGAAGAGGAGTACTAGTAAGTGAATTCATCTTTGTGAAGTATTAAGATGGTGCCTGGTAGGTAGTAAGTACTCCATGAGTGTTGTCAAATAAAATTTTATCTAACAAAATCTATTACTGACTTACTTTTTCTCTCCAAAGTCAGAAGTATTTTTATCCCATAAATTCAGTATAAGTATTTGTCATTTTAATGCCTTTTTTATATAAATAACATATCTAATCAGAATCTTTATCATAGCTTATAAACAAATTAGATGCCCAACAATAAACAAATTGTTAAAATATCAACATAATTAATGTTTAAATGAAATATAAATATATTTTCAATATTTATTTAAGAAAAAAAAACACACAACAGGATGCATAAAAAAATATGATGATTCCCTTTTTTATTGAAACAATGTGTTATATATGCCTGTTCAGATAGACATAAAAATGTCCATAGTAGTTATTTTGGGTGATTAAATAATGGATGGTTTTTATCTTCTTCTTTTCCAAAGTCTGGGTCTCCTAAATTATCTCCAAAAATATTCATTACTTATGGATAAAAGGAAACTAAATATAATAATAATATAATAATAATAATAATATAGTTTTATGGTTGTGAAATTTTATTTTCTCTTCACAGGAATTTCTATGGAAAGTGGAGAAATATACAGGAGTGGGCAAAAGTAGGTTTATAGTTATGATATAAGTAAATAATACAAGAATAAACTCTGTTTCACATACAACTGCAAACCTATATCTAATAATGTAATAAGGAAATTTAATGAGTTTTTTTAATGAGATTTTTTTCATCCCATTACCTTAGATATAATCTAAGGCACTGAAAGTTATTTTTTATTATTATTTATTATTATATTATATTATTTAACTTATTATTTTATTTTGTTATTTTATCCGTCCCCCCCCCCCCCCGTAACATTTTATTTTTTTAAAATATATTTTATTGATTTTTAACAGAGAGGAAGGGAGAGGGATAGAGAGCTAGAAACATCGATGAGAGAGAAACATCGACCAGCTGCCTCCTGCACACCCCCCACCGGGGATGTGCCCGCAACCAATGTACATGCCCTTGACCGGAATCGAACCTGGGACCCTTCTGTCCGCAGACCGACGCTCTATCCACTGAGCCAAACCGGTTTTGGCTGAAAGTTATTTTGAAAAATCTTGTATTTACTAGCTTGGGTATTTTGATCATTTGTTCTCACTTTTACTTTACATTAGTTGTAAATATAACCAGTTTGATGTTGGTTTATTTTGTAGAATCAAACTTTGAAAACTCAACACTAAATTTGAGAATTGAAATAGATATTCTGTGAATAAAATAAAGTTTCTTCAATCTATTAAACAACAGAAATGAAAAGTATTAAGGCATTATTTATGAGGTAAGCTAGATGGCTACTTAATTGAAAACATTTCCCAAGAGCCAGAAAGAAAACTTAAATATAACATCTTACCAATACTATAATTAGCAAGATTTTACTAGATCACTTCTGATTTTGCTCTTCTTCAAGTGTGACTTTGTTTCTCCTCAAGCTCAGTTGTTTTTTTCCAAACTCATCTGCGAGCCTTATGTTACTTTCTTCAATCTCCTTTTAAAATGTTCAATAGATGCCCAGCTGGCTGGCATGGCTCAGTGGTTGAGCGTTGACCTATGAACCAGGAGGTCATGATTTGATTCCCAATCAGGGCATATGCTTGGGTTGCAGGCTCCAGCCCCAATGTGTGGAGTGTGCAGGAGGCAGTCAATCGATGATTCTTTCTCATCATTGATGGTTCTATCTCTCTCTCTCTCTCCCTTCCTCTCTAATATTAGAGAGGAAGGGAGAGAGAGAGAGAGAGAGAGAGAGAGAGAGAGATTCCTAAGTGAAGTCCTATGAAAATGCCAACGACTAGCATTCCTTCCTTTTTTCAAACCATGAAGGGAATTATCCTTCTCTCTCATACTAAGAACCATAAATTTAAAAGCCACAATGAAACAGTACATTGGGGAACTGATAGATCAATACATTTAAATTTGAGAGAAGTCAAATTTGAGGGAAGTCAGTACATTGTTGTTCTCTCACAAAACTGAGAACCTAGTTTGTCTCTCATTGAATCAGCTGTTAACCCAGTAATTCACATACTTTTAAAAAAGTGATGAGAGAGAGAGAGAGAGAAAGAGAGAGAGAGAGAGAGAGAGAGAGAGAGAGAGAGAGAGAGAGAGAGAGAGAGAGGGATCAATCCACATTCACCCCAACTGACGATCAAACCCAAAACCTATTGTATGTGCCCTGACTGGGAATCGAACCTGCCACCCTTTGGTGTACGGGATGAGGCTCCAACCAACTGAGCCACACTGGCCAAGGATCACACACTTTCTTTAACCACTAGAAATGTTTGTTTCAACCTTCCTAACTCAAGTGTGACCATTCTCCCTTGCTATCCAACTTCTTTTATCCCTAAGAGGAATTCCCCACTGAACTGCGGAAAACTTTCCACCTTGCTTCCCTTAAAGAGGTTCTCAGGTTTAGGGGGAAGAAAAAAGTTCTGAAAAGAAGATGACCCAGTTTTCCACAGTGAAAAAAATTTTCCTCACCCACAGTGGCAATCTTACAGCATTTCCTCCCAAAGCTATAAGATGGTGGGGAAAAGGAGTATGTACTTTTTCTCATTTAGTATTGAGTAAAAGGCATAAAAGATGTCAAAAATGTTACTTAGAAAATCTACCCACCCAGAATCAGTAGAGAAAGCCCAGAAAACTACAAAGAGGTTTTTAAAAAAGAAAAAAAAAAAATTAAGGCAAGGCCTCTTTTTCCTATAATCAAATTTCTCTATTTACTGAAAGGTTCAATGAGGCTTTCTTGTTGCAAATCTTAAGTACAAAGACAGATTCTTAACCAGTGATACTAAGTTAGGAAAATGTTTACTTAAGAAAACAGACAGCCCTTTAATGCCATTTAAAAAGACAATGAGCCCTAACCGGTTTGGCTCAGTGGATAGAGCATCGGCCTGCAGACTGAAAAGTCCCAGGTTCAATTCCGGTCAAGGGCATGTACCTTGGTTGTGGGCACATGCCCAGTTGGGGGTGTGCAGGAGGCAGCTGATCGATGTTTCTAACTCTCTATCCCTCTTCCTTCCTCTCTGTAAAAAATCAATAAAATATATTTAAAAAAATAAAAAGACGATGATATTTTAGAAAAACACTCAAATTGAGCTCAGAATAGAAAGTATTAAACTCTTTTTATCCATACAAGAAATTTATGAGATATTTCTGGAAAGCTGAGATTTTCTGTTCTTTCTCATATGCTGTTTTCCTTTAACTTATTGGTGTTTTCTCTCCTGCTGCTAAATCTACAAGAAAGATTTTAAAGCTAATCTTTCATAGTACCTAAAAAGTTAACTCAAAATTTTTTCTACTGCCCCCTCCCTCTCACCACTACTATGAATCTATTCTAATTACTTTCATGTAAAATTTTTCATTCACTATTTATTTATTCAACAAATACTTTGAGTGTTCACTATGTTTCAGTCAGTGGGTTAGGCTTTGGGGATGCTATGGAGAACATAAGAGATGCCCTACATTTTTGGAGCTGATCATCAAAAGGGCACGCAGATATTAATCAAATAATGACACTAGTGGAGGTATAATTATGAACTGAGGTTCACATTCTGAAAAAGCACACAGTCCAAGAGATTGCAAACAACAGGATCCTTCCCTAGACAGAGGGACAGGTAGTGCTTCTCTGAGGACATTAAGGACCAAAATTGGCTGCATCTATAGACAAGATTTTATCTCCTTCTACAATAGGAGATTAAATCTTATCTATAGATGCAGCCAATTTTGGGTAAGTCAGACAAACAACCTATTTATTAATTCTAACAGTGAGTAGAACAAAATTGCAACTTGATCCTTTCTCCACCAAAAGTGTTCTTTTTCATCTGATTGGCAATAGTTATTATCGCTCATCTAAATATTATACATTAGAGAGGTGTTTTGTTTTCTTGCTATTTCCATAAATTATCTGAGTGGGGAAGGGGGGGAAATCCCAGCATTTTTTTCACCATTTTGCTTCTCTGTCAAATGAATTATCCTTTGGAAATATTTTCTATATATAAAAGATGCTTCATGGATTCTTATTGGCAAATGTATTTCATATATATCACTAGTATAGATTTATAACTTACTCTTTTTCTCTCCTTTGGAAATCGGTAACTCTATATAAAATTAATCCTCACTTATGTTTCATTGACTGTGGCACATTAAATTTTATTTCCAATTGGTCTTTATTATTCATTTTGAATCATTGTAAAGAAGGTAGTTTTATATCAAAACTTTCCTAAAACTCCAAATATATTTGGTCACTTTTCATTTGTTTTTATCTGTTGTTTTTATTTTATTTTATTTACTTAATAATTTTTAATTAAAACATTTTAATGTTGAGATTATTACAGGTGTCCCACTTCCACCCCCTCCCTTGACTTTCTCCAAACTATTGTTTGTATTGTTTTTATTTTTTGTTTACTTTTACTAAAAATTAAATACATGTACAATAGAGAAAATAGGATTTTCCATAATAAAATAAAATGAAAATTTAGCAAACCTGAGCCAGAGACCATCACCATTAATACTTTGTTGTATACCTACATTATCTATGTATATAAAAGCCTAATGTGCAAAGTGTCCCCTCAGAAGTTAGACCGACTGGGAGTTCAATCGCTCGCTATGATGTGCACTAACCACCAGGGGGTGGCGCGGAATGCAGGAAGGCCCCGGCCAGCAGCCAGCAGCTGCTAGGGACCCTACCCATGCATGAATTTCATGCACTGGGCCTCTGGTTTATAAATAATTTGCTATATTTCCTCAGAATTTTCATAAGGTGGTTGAGTAAACAAAAATGGCAGCACTGTTCCCCTCAGCTATAATTAGTGATCCATTTTCATGATTTTTTTCAAATATTAACTTATGTAAACACTAGAGGCCTGGTGCACAAGATTCATGCACTCGGTGGGTGGGGGAAGTCCCTCAGCCCGGCCTGCACTCTCTCGCAGTCCAGGAGCCCTTGGGGGATGTCCGACTGACCTGTGGGGAGCGGGCCTAAGGCAGCAGTCGGACAACCTTAGCGCTGCCCCGGAGGCAGGAGAGGTTCCTGCCACCACCACTGCACTTGCCAGCCATGAGCCTGGCTTCTGGCTGAGCAAAGCTCCCCCTGTGGGAGCACACTGACCACCAGGAGTCAGCTCCTGCATTGAGCATCTGCCCCTGGTGGTCAGTGCACATGATAGCGACCGGTCATTCCTTCATTCAGTCTATTTGCATATTACCCTTTTATTATATAGGATTTATTGAGTCACTACTGTGTGCCTATTGCAAAAATAGTATGTTTTAAAGTTGACACATAAGTAATATTGCCACCGAGTTTTTTAAAAAAAGAGATTTGTCTTCATTTCAGTTACTTTATTCTAATTTTCTCCCACCCTACCTTAAATTTGACCAGGCTTTCTTTTTATCTCATTCATTTCATCATTTTGCTATCGACACAGCATTTCGGTCTACAGAAATCACTAAGAATCTTAATTTTATAAACTGTCATTTTAGCTAACCCTCCTATTTTTGTGTTATCAGTATATGTGTCATAATTTCTTCCAAGCCTTCATTTAAAACCTTAATAAAAATGTCAAACCATTTGTAGGACACAGTAAAGATGGCTAAAGAGAAAGGACAAAAGCAAAGACCTGTTCTGGATGCACAGCTGGAAGTCCAGCATAAAAGAAAGGAGGTTACTGAGCCTACATTGCATATCAAAAGCAGTGCCCATGGTGAGAAAAGGTGGGAGAATGGGGAATCAATTCAAACAAGGCGGCACAAATCTTTGATAGTTTACAAGGGAGAGCTATGTATAACTCAAAAAGTTGCATGCTGATGCCATGTACGTTTGCCTGGAACATTACAATAAAAAAAGCTCAGCATCCTATTTGTCTATTCTTGCACTAATATTTACACTGTCTTAGTTATTGTAGCTTTCAAATTTAGTTCTGACATATGACAATTTAAATTAGTGCCCAGTTTTTTCCTCTCTATGATTCCCTTCTTTATTCTTGGCCCTTTGCCTTTCCATATATACTTTTTCAAAGAGAGTCTTTAGCCCAATTTAATGTAATTATTGAAATGCTTGGGTTTCTAAGAAAAACTATATGCCAAAAAGCTGGACAACCTGGATGAAATGGATATTTTCCTAGAAATATATAATTTTCCAAAACTGAATCAGAAAATCTGAATAGGCCAATAACAACTGATGAAATTGAAGCAGTAATCAAAACACCCCCAGCAAACAAAAGCCCTGGTCTGATGGCTTCCCAGGGGAGTTTAACCAAACATTCAAAGAAGAACTAACACCTATCCTCCTCAAGCTATTTCAAAAAGAATCCAATAGGAAGGAACACTTCTAAGATATTTTACAAGGCTAGCATTATCCTAATTCCAAAACCAGATAAAGACACTACAAAGAAAATTATAGGCTGATATCACTAATCATCAGAGAGATGCAAATTAAAACGACAATGAGGTACCACCTCACACATGCCAGAATGGCTACCATCAATAAACCAACAAACAAGTGCTGGTGAGGATGTGAAAAAGGAACCCCAGTACATTGCTGTTTGGAATGCAGACTAGTGCAGCCACTGTGGAAAACAGTGTGGAGTCATTTCCTGAAAAAGAAAACCCACACCCTTTAGCCATCACCCTCTAATCCCTCATATCCCCAGCCCTGGGCAACCACTAATCTACTTTCTGTTTCTATAGATTTGCCTATGTTGGACACTTCATATAAATGTTTGAAAAAATGCACTCGGTATGAGTGTGGTATTGTGTGTGTGTGTGTGTGTGTGTGTGTGTGTGTGTGTGTGTGTGTGTAAGAAAGCAAGAAGGAAAAGAACAAGCTGTGAATAATACATTAAGTTAGAGAAAATGGGAAGAAATTAAAAGTAGAGATAGGATGGGATTTTATATTTTACTAGAGGCCTGGTGCATGAAATTCGTGCATGGGGGGTGGTGTCCCTCAGCCCAGCCTGCACCCTCTCCAATCTGGGACCCCTCGAGGGATGTCCAACTGCCCGTTTAGACCAGGATCGGGTCTAAACGGACAGTCGGACATCCCTCTCACGATTCAGGACTGCTGGCTCCCAACTGCTCGCTTGCCTGCCTTCCTGATTGCCCCTAACCGCTTCTGCCTGCCAGCCTGATCACCCCCTAACCACTCTCATGCCAGCCTGATTGATGTCTAACTGCTCCCCTGCCAGCCTGTTTGCCCCCAACTTCCTTCCTCTGCCGGCCTGGTCACCCCTAACTGCCCTCCCCTGCAGGCTTGATCGCCCCTACCAGCCCTCCCTTGCAGGCCTGGTTCCTCCCAACTGCTCTCCCCTGCTGGCCTAATTGCCCACAACTGCTCTCCCCTGCAGGCCTGGGCCCCTCCCAACTGCCCTCCCCTGCTGGCCATCTTGTGGTGGCCATCTTGTGTCCACATGGGGGCAGGATCTTTGACCACATGGGGGCAGCCATCTTGTGTGTAGGAGTGATGGTCAATCTGCATATTACTCTTTTATTAGATAGGATAGAGGCCTGGTGCATGGGTGGGGGCCAGCTGGTTTGCCCTGAAGGGTATCCCGGATCAGGGTGGGGGTTCCCTTGGGGCGTGGGGTGGCCTGGGCGAGGGGCCTGTGGTGGTTTTCAGACTGGCCACGCCCCCTGGTGACACAAGCAGAGGCCCTGGTATCTGGGGTTTATTTATGTTCTATAATTGAAACTTTGTAGCCTGGAGCGGAGCCAAGCCTCCTGCTCGCTCCATGGCAGCAGCCATTTCTGTTGGGGTTTATGTATGTTCTATAATTGAAACTTTGTAGCCTGGAGTGGAGGCCTAGGCTGGCTAGGGCTGCAGAAGCTTGGCTTCCTCCATTCCCCAGGGCAACCCTAGCCTCCTGCTCTTCCAGCTCCGTGGCTGCCACCATTTCTGTTTGGATTTGTTTACCTTTTATAATTGAAACTTTGTAGCCTTGAGTGGAGGCCTAGGCTGGCAAGGGCAGGCAGAAAGTTTGGCTTCCTCCATTGTCAGGGAAACCCAAGCCTCCCTCCTGCTCTCTGTGGCTGCAGCCATCTTGGTTGGGGTTAATTTGCATACTCGCTCTGATTGGCTGGTGGGTGTGGCTGGTGGGCGTGGCTTGTGGGTGTGGCAGAGTGATGGTTAATTTGCATATTACTCTTTTATTAGATAGGATTGGGCATAGACAATCATGTATGCTTAAAGATCAGATTTACAAATAAGGACACTGAATTCTAGGTCCCCGGTGAAGTTTACTAAGAGAAACTAACATTTCACAGATGAACTAATGCTCCTAAGTATACAAGTTTTGGTTCTCAAATATCTGCTGCAGAAAGATTATGCATATTTTAGCACTGCAAAAAGGGTCAACAAGCTGAAACCAGTTTTTTCCTTCAAAGTACTTCAAAGGAAAGGTGTACCTCAGGCACTCCTATATTATTTCTAAAAGGTAAATAAAGGTGACTAATGCAATTGGTGATCCAAAGCTTGTATTTTTCTTAAATGGACAAAAAGGTCCTTATGAGAATTTTGAGTTTCATTACTTATAATGAGTCCTTTTTATTCCTATAACATGCCAAGCTTGTTCCCCCCTTGAATTTTTTGAACTTGCTGTTTCCACTGCCTGAGCCTTGGCTCTTGGCTCTGCTGGTTCTCTCCAATGATCAAAGTTTCAGCTCAAATACCACAGACAGTTCTTCCCAGACAACTTACCTGAGATTTCCCGCCTCTCTTCACTGTCTCTCCCCATCAGTCTGTATCCCACCACTCTTTTGTATTGTCTCCTCAGCTCTTACTTATGCTACCTAAAATTACATTTTTAATGTATTTATTTGTCAATTGCTCATCTCCTTCTCCATAATGTAATCTCTATAAGAGCAAAGACCTGGTCTGGCATATTCATTGCTGTATCCCAGGTAAGTAAGTGCCTACAGTGGGGGTGCAATAAATATTTGCTGGATGAATAAATAAATGAATGAACTCCTGTAGTACGCTCAGTTCTTCAGGCCACTGTTAGACTCTCTGCAATGTAAAGCTAGTCTCTGCCCTCTAGAACTTTGGAAACTACCATGTCAAGCGTGAGCCAATGTTCCTAAGTGTAAAAAAAATGTGCTCCATAAATATGATATCTACTGAAGAAAAATATATTTTAATATTATGTCAAGGAAATAAAATATGGTCAACAGAAAATGGAATAAACCCAATAATTAAATAATATAAGCTTTGTTCACAGTTCAAAGTTCAAGTTTATATACTTATCTGAACTCTATAAATCCTTTGAACTTATTAAATGAGGCCTAAGACTATGTAAGTATGATTCCTATGCTTATAAAAAAATGAATATAATGTATATATTTAGGATGGAGTATTGGGGAATGCCCTGAGTTTGGAATCAAAGGGCCTTCCATAAGATGAACAATTAACTTCTGAGTCTCAGTTTACCCTCAGACCACAGGGATGTTGTGAGGCCCAAGAAGAAAAAGGAAACCAATTGTAGATAACATTTATTGGTCACTTTATATCAGACTAAATACTTTACATTTATTACTCATATCAACCACATAATCCTATTGGTAGGGCATTATTATTATTATCTTACAGATACAGTATCTGAGACATGGAGTGGTGATGTGACTTAAAGTCACATGGCTTGTAAGGGGGATAGCCAGGGTTCAAACCCACAGCCTATGCTCTAAACCATTTTGTCATGTCTTTCAAATAGTAGAGAGTTGTTCAAAGTTGATGCATCAATGCTCTTTCAACCAAGAAGTTCTTACAGCAATATTCAGGAGACTACATAATGAGTTCTGCGGCTATAATCAGGAGACTATATACTAAGAGTCTGCCTTTCCTAAACTCAGCTTATGCCTCCTGAGCCTAAAGCCAGTGCTCCTGGTATCTTCAGTGGCTGCATCTAATTTCCAGCAAAATCATGGGAGTCACATTCAATGCTGAGTCACCATATAAGTCCTGGATTCTGCCTAGTGTGCTTTAGTTGGCAACTATTCCTTTGTTTTCATTTAACCAAACTGAAAAAAAAAAAAAAAAAAAAGGCTGACATTGAATTTGCATCTCAAAAATGAAAAAGCCTTTCTGAATTCCTACGTATCAACCATTGTTAGAAAGAATTAGTACAGATGAAGGGAATTAAGTTTAATCCCTCTGGTAAATAAAGAGAACCTCAGCCAGGGTGAGGGAGAAATCTCTTCCAGCACCTCTCTGCGCTTACAGGATGGGGATTTACTGTACTGCTTTGTGTTCTTTGCTGAAACATTTAGAATAAGCCGCTGTCCGAGAGCGCATGGTATGCCAGGATGGAACTTAACCCTTTTAATATTACAGTCCATATTCAATCTTTATTGGATTTTTCCCTTTGGAAAAGACTTGTTTTTAATAAGCTATTTCTTTACTGTGAATTGAGAACAATAATGTCAAGATCATAAATATGACCAGGATGTCTAAGGATTTTCTGAAATTTTAAACTCTGGCAGAAAAATATTTGTAATTTAAGGAAAAAATCTTCCAATAGTAGCCAATCCTGGGTCTGAAAAATAAATATGATCATTGTAAATAGTCTGGATAACTACAAGAAAATGCTTCACTTTAACTGGCGGCAGGGTTATGTGACTTATACGGGTCGTCTATATTTGTCAAAATTTTTCTTGCCAAGATAAAATATGAGCCCTGGGCCACATGCTTGCTCAGTGGTTAGAGCATCAGCCTGCGCACCGAGGGTCATGTGCTCAATTCCAGCCAAGGACATGTGCCTGGGTTGCAGGTTCGATCCCTGTCCTGGGTCAGGATGTGTGTGGCAGGCAACCAATCGATGTTTCTCTCTCTTCCTCTCTGTCTCTCCCTCTCTCCCCCTCTCCCCTGCCTTTTACTCTCTCTAAAAAATTCAATGGAAAAAAATAGCCTCATTTCTCAGATGAGGATTGAAAAAAAAAAAAAGATAATATGAAACCATAGCCCTGGCCAGGTGGTTTAGTTGGTTGGAGTGTCATCCCATACACCAAAAGGTTGCAGGTTTGATTTACAGTCAGGGCACATACCTGTAGTACACTCAGTTCAGGTCCCATCCCTGGCAATTATGGGAGGCAACCAGCAGCAGCCAATAGATGTTTCTCTCTCTCTCTCTCTCTCTCTCTCTCTCTTTCTCTCTCTCTCTCTCTCTCCCCCTTCCTCTCTCTCTAAAAATCAATATATAAATATCCTCAGGTGAGGATAGGAAACCATAACAGACCTTAACCACAAGAGGAAAGAATAAAGAGAAAAAATGGAACCACTAATTGTTATATCTGCCCTATCACTGTTTGATATCAGCATCTTCTCCTTGTACCTATCCCCTTAAACAATCTTAGAAGGGTAAAGGTATCATGCTGTCTTACCTTTCTTTTTGAGATAGCAGTTATCAAACATTTTGGTCCCAAGACCCCTTATACTCTTAAAACTTATCAAAGTATTTTGGTCATGTGGATTATATCTATTAAAATTAAGATATTGTTTACACGTTAAGTGCCAAGCCTGTTTTGTCTTTCTTTCCGGAAAGTATAGTGTCAGTCACTGGTGATTGACATGGCGCTAAACTTGTTAAAGTATTAATTTATTTTAAAATAAAACCATTACATATAAGTATAAATAATACAGACTCTATGAAAATTTTGTTTTTCAGAACAAAAAACAGTGAGAACAGAAAGATTTTACAAATGCTGAATTGTCATATCTGCTTCTGTGTGCAATCATTTTTTTAAATGTATTTTATTTTTTTACAGAGAGGAAGGGAGAGAGAGAGTTAGAAACATTGATGAGAGAGAAACATCAATCAGCTGCCTCCTGCACACCCCCTATTGGGGATGTGCCCGCAACCAAGGTACATGTCCTGGACCAGAATTGAACCTGGGACCCTTGAGTCCACAGGCTGACACTCTATCCACTGAGCCAAACCGGTTAGGGCTGTGTGCAATCTTTAGATGTTGTTTTGGTTGAAGTATGTGAAGAAACTCTGGATATGCAGTTTAAACAGGAAGGAGTATTTTACTAGCCTTTCAGATAATTGTGGATATTCTTCTTTGATATTTCATTAAGATTCAGCAGGTGGCAATATATAAAAGATTAGTTGCAATGCAAAATCAAAAATCATTATCAGTAAACTTTCTTACTACATTATATTAAAATCAATTGCATTTGAATGGATACTTTACCTGTGAATTGTTTTGTAACATCAAACATTGGTCATTTTGGGGGGGAAATGGTTTGCTGAGCTATTCAGATCTTCCATATGTTGATCTGTTTCATTAAACAATATTTTCAAAATCACAATTATTAATATCATTACTGAACTCATCACAAAGATATCAGAAGAGTCTTTAAATATTGGGAAGATATCAAGCTCATGTGAAAGACACAAGCTTTCACTTGAAACCAAATTTACCTGTCATTGGCAACAAATATTATCATTTGTATTCCTTGAAATGATGGGATTTCTTGGTTCACCTTGGGACAATATCTCTTAATACTAGTATACCTAAGTCTGAATAACTAATCTATCGCTCAGTTTTAGTAAATGATATTCCCTGAAAAGAGCTACTAGTTTAGCTCACAGCTCAAAAAATTGTCTAAGTTCTTTTTCCTTGACAGAGCCATTGTACTTGGATATGCAGCAGAAGTCATATCTATATATATAAAAGCCTAAGCAACCATTTGACCGTTCAACTGGTAGCTATGACACACACTGACCACCAGGGGGCAGATGCTCAACACACAGGCATGGAAACATGGAACAGACTGATGAATCTCAGAGGGAAAGGAGAAGGGGGGAGGGTGGGAAGAGATTAGCCAAAGTTCTTATATACATACTAGAGGCCCAGTGCATGGATTCATGCACCTGTGGGTTCCCTCAGCCTAGCCTGTGGGGATCGGGCACACTAGAGGCCCAGTGCACGGATTCGTCCACCAAGGGGTCCCAGATTGCGAGAGGTCACAAGCCAGGCGGAGGGACCCCACTGGTGCATGAATCCATACACCGGACCTCTAGTAGAATAATAAAAAGATGTGTACAGGGTCAGGATTCAATAAAATTAATTTTTACTGCTTCATCAAGGGAATCCTTAAATGAAATTGTTTGTTTTTGTTCCTGTGCATGTATGACAGTAAAGTGTGTAATTACTAGCTTGAATGCAGTGCCTTGATTTATGCTAAGGATCCAGCAGTTTTCCCAACATTGCTTTTGCCTCATCAGTACAAATGCTAACACGATGCAAAGGGTAAGCAATGTCTTAGCTGTATTAAACAAAGGGTTTGGATGGCACAGGCACAGGGGCCCACTAAGAATTGATTTCTATAGTACATTAATTCCTGGATTAACATGTACCACTTTCTAGTGTTTTTGTTTTTTTTACTTTGATATTAGATAAATAATATTTTGAGTAAATGTTGCCATTGAGATAACTGGTATTTAATTAAATATATGGGTTGCTTTGTCATCATGTAGGCCCATGATCTTCAAACTTTTTCATTAGATATTCCATCCAAACAAATGTTGAGGTGATATCCCTGGTATGTATATATTTATTTCTTTATAAACTACATACGTAGTGCTATATATTTGACACACTACAAGTCATGCCTGCAAAGATAGGAATTTTGAAAAGATGAGATAGAAATTAAACAATATTCTTAAATATAATATTTTATTTTACTATCAACAAAACATTTCTTTGCCTTCACAGAAAAATAATGTTAGTGACAGAAATGTAATTGAGTATGTTTGTTATAATAAAATTTGTTTTGGTACCATGGAGGAAAGTGTTATGAAGTTCTGGTTACAAGTTTAGTTTATTTCAATATTTGGTATTAATGGTTCTCACATCTAAAGAAGAAAATCCTGCAAAAAACTAGCTCTTTTGTCTTGGCCGCCAACGTGCCATCCAGACTGAGGAAGACCCGGAAACTTTGGGGCCCGTGAGCCACAGCCACGGCTGCATCAGCAGCACAGTGAGCACTGGGAGGCGGAGGCAATGCTGGTGGCACACACACATCATCGCAGAACCAACTTCGACAAATCTCACCCATGTTCCTTTGGGAATGCTGGTATGAGGATTATCTCTTCAAGAGGAACCAGAGCTTCCGCCCAACTGTCAACCTTGATAAACTGTGGACCTTGGTCAGTGAGCAGTCACAGGTAAATGCTGCCAAAACCAAAACCCCAAAACAAGACCGGTGTTGCTCCTCTCATTGACATGGTGCAATGGGGCTACTACAGAGTTCTGGGGCGGGGAGAACTCCCAGAGCAGCCTGCCTCAGGAAGGCCAATCTTCAGCAGGAGCGCTGAGGAGGAGATTAAAGCTGTTGGGGAGGCCTGTGTGCTGGTAGCTTGAAGCCACACTGAGGGAAGTTCATCAAATGCTCAGAAGTGCTTTTCAAAAAAAGAAAGAAGTATGGATTTAATTGAAGAGTTAGCAGCACACGAAATCAGAGTACTAATTTTTCAGTACATCCACCAATTGTTTAAAAATCTTTAAATTTAAGTAGCAAATGTCCATTTTCCAAAATGTCAACAATTGTTCTTGCATTTTCATATTTTAAACAAATGGGTTCAAAAGTAACTTTTCAGAAAATTTAAAAATGGGACAGGTAGTTTTTAGAAATATAATAAGTGTTTTGATGGAAGACTTTTAAAGCTGACATACATAATTTTTGGCAACAAAATCCCGTAAGGATGGAAATACTAGTATGTCCAAACATCTAGTGTCAAAATGCCTTACATTAGACGTGTTTCTTTCAAAATACAGATACATATTTTCTCAGTCATTGTTAAGTGTTCCTTTTCCCTTGAAATGACAGATGTGTTTGTTTTATTTTGTGTCTTATTTCCATACAATCTCTTAGAGAACAGCTTTGCAGATTCTTTAAAAAGTTAAATATACACCTATCATATGACCCAGCCATTCTACTCCTAGATAGTTACTCAAGAGAAATAAAAGTCTATGTTCATATAAACCCTTGTACATAAATGATCCTAGCAGTTTCATTTGTGTTGGACAAATATTTAAAACAATCTAAATATCCATACAATTAATAAGGGGTAGTCCTCAGGCAGGGTAGCACATGAGCCTACACTATTCATCACTAACTACACTGCCTGTCCATACAGGGCTGCCCTCCAGCTAGGAAGTAGTGGAGTTCTGTTGTGTGGACTATCCAGCACACACACACACACACAGACATGTATGAATGTGCACATAAAAGATAACTTACTATCCAGAGAAAGTACTCACTTCCTTGTGGCTTACCCAGTGCTTAACTTCTCTATGATGAACCTAAACATCTTATACCAACCGAGTTTCGTCACTGTGCTTCTGTTGTCAGACGAAAATAAACATTTGATCATCATACTCAAGTTATTGGCCCCAGGACGACACTAGTCCAAATCAGAATCATAATACTAGCTTTAAGTGGACTCCAGGGGAATCTTAACTCGTGGCTGCTGCTACCAAGCTAGCTAATCCCCAGGTACCCTTGGAGTCACAAAACATCCTATCCAACCACTTCTTTAAAAAAAAAAAAAAAATGGAACGCTTCACGAATTTGCGTGTCATCCTTGCGCAGGGGCCATGCTAATCCTCTCTGTATTGTTCCAATTTTAGTATACTGCCTAAGCGAGCACCCAACCACTTCTTAAATAGAACCAAAGTTCAGGGTCAAACTGCCCTCTTGTGGTAAAACACTAATATCTGTTTGAACTCAGAAGCCACAACCTGCAGCATCAGTGCCTTAAAGGAGTTTTCCCACCACTATCTGAGGCCTTCATTGGGCAACCAGGGAGGCGGGGGCGAAGATAACCCTAACTAGGCAGGGGCAAGGATGAGGAGCAGGGGCACAGGAGCAAGCAGATCATCTTTGGAAGTTCTAGTTACTGTTGAATTGTTCAGAAGGACTACAAGGGACAGAGTGTGGGTCAGTCCTGTGGAGGAAGATCTTCCAGCAGTATCTACAACGGGTACTAGCAAGCCAGTTCTGCTGAATTCAAACAGATAAAACATTATATTATGCTGCTTAAAAATGTGCTGCCTTATGCCTTATAGAAACCATGATTTTAAATATAGTTTGCATTAAATATTAAGTTTTATTAAATGCCTACCTCGCAGTTCAAGAAAAAGAATATTATTATACTACCTTAAAAGGCCCTCGGCGCTCTTCCCTGATGGCATCCCCTTCTCCCCACCAGAGGAAATCACTACCCTGAAATTTGTCTTTGGAATATCCCTGCTTTTCTTCAAGTTATATAAACATGTATTTATAGGCCTGCCCTGAACACATGCAGCCCTGGTCAAGAATATATGGAAGCCCAGGGACCACATAGCCAAATGTATAAAATGTATCAATCAAGCTAGTATGTTAATGTTTTTTAAAAAAATATGCTTTGTCCTCCCGTCTTGAAAAGTGAGCCTTCCTAAAGATGTGGAAGGCCAGTCAAATACTCCTGATTACCAAAGAGGTTGAGCATTTTTGCATATTTATTGGCAATTCCTCTACTGTGGAATGATAAAGTATTTTGTGATTTTCCTTTTATTTTTTAAATTGCATAATTGTTTTTCTTTTTTATTGAGTTTATTAGGGTGCCACTGGTTAAAAAGTTAGTTTTCAGGTGCACAATCCCACAACACTGTACACTGTGTTGTGTGTTCACCACTCCAGTCAAGTCCCATCCATTACCATTTATCCCCACTATATCCTTCACCTCCACCCACCTGCCCCCCTCTCCACCACAATCACCTCACTCTTGTCCATGTCCATGAGTTGTTGTTTTTCTTTTTTGCTCAATCCCTCTGCCCTCTCCCAGCCACCCAACACCTCCCCTCATATGATTTTTCTAATGGATTATCTTTTTCTTATTGATTCATCGGAGGGTTTTACATTTCCAGATAGTAACCCTTTGTCCAATTACAAGTATTGCAAATACCTGCTCCCAGGTTGAGCTTGCATTTTCACTCTTTTGGAGTACTTTGATGAATAGAGATGTAAATTTTTTTTAATTTTTAAAAAATATATTTTTATTGATTTCAGAGGGGAAGGGAGAGAAACATCAATGATAAGAGGTAATCATTGATTGGTGGCCTCCTGCACACCCACTATGGGGGATCAAGCCCGAAACCCGAGCATGTGCCCTTGACCGGAATCAAACCCAGAACCCTTCAGTCTGCAGGCTGCCGCTCTATCCACTGAGCTAAACCAGCCAGGGCTAAATTTTAATGCAGTTGAGTCTATTAACTTTTTCTAAATTAATATGTGTAAAAGTTTGAAACCATGTCTCACACATATTGTTTATTGTAACGTATTTTCCTTTATGATATGAACTTTTTGCATGTATTTAATGGACAGAGACTTGACTTGGAATAGTGAACACTCAATACAGTGTACAGATGATATGTTGTAGAATTGTGCACCTGAGACCTGTATAATTTTAACAAGTGTCACCCCAACAGATTTTAAAATACATAAATAAAATTTAAAATTAAAAAATCTTTTCCTACCCCAGTCGTATTTTCCTGTCTTCAAAAACATTTTTGACATTTGCCCTTCACATATAAGTTTTTAATCTACCTGGCATGGATTTGTGTGTGTGTGTGTGTGTGTGTGTGTGTGTGTGTGTAATGGCTTTATTGAGATACAATTCACATACCATAAAATTCATACTTTTAAAGCACACAATTCAGTGTTTTAGTATATTCACAATTGTTCACCCTTATCTAATTCCAGAACATTTTCATCACCCCTCAAAAGAAACCCCACAGGCATTAACTTTAATAACGGCATGTATATAACCAATGTCCCAGCACCAATTCTATTCTATTCCATCCTCAATGATTTGCAACAGCATCTGTCACAAATCAAGTTTTTATATCACTATGATTTCTGTTCTCTTCCATTGGTTTGTTTATTCCTGCACTGATATGTGCTATCGTAATTACTATTAAAGGCAAGCTCTATCATTCTATCTTTCCTCAGGAGTATCTCGGTTTCTGTTGAAACTTAGTACTTCTTTTTTTTTTTTTTTAAATATGGAATGCTTCACGAATTTGCGTGTCATCCTTGCGCAGGGGCCATGCTCCTGTATCGTTCCAATTTTAGTATATGTGCTGCCGAAGCGAGCACCTTAGTACTTCTTTATAAATTTTAGAAATAACTTGCCAATTTCCATAGAAATCCTATTTGGAAATTTAGTTAAAATTATGTTAAATCTATGCACCTATTGAGGAAAATTAACACATTTTAAAATATTGACTCTTCTTTCCATAAAATGGCTATAACTTGCTAATAATTTTTGCATGTTCATGAGATTATAATCTTTATTTTTGCACTGTCAGATTTTGATAGTTTTATCTATTTTGTGTAAAATTGGAATTTTTTCTGAAAGTTTAATAAAGCTACTAAACTGATCTAGGCTTGGCACTTTATTTGGGGAGAAGAATTTTCACTATTGATTGAATTTCTTTAAAGGTTAAAGAAGGATCATGATTTACATATATTCTATTCTTGATCCTATTTGCTATTTCTAGAAATACCTATATCCTTTTGACCAAAATTTTCAAATATTGGCAAAAAGTTTATTTTAAAACCAATGCATATGACATTTTAATTCTTCATATTGTTTATTTATGCCATCTTTCTTTTATGCTTAATCAAGCTTGTCTAAGTGGTCAATTTTATTACTCATTTTGAATCCCCAACTTCGGGCTTTCCTAATTCTCTCACAGTAAGGTTTTCTTCTTAATTTCTTCTGTTAGCTTTATTATTTTCTTCCTTCCTTCTTTCAGTTGAAATTTTAAGCTTCATTTTTTTTCTAATATAAACAAGAGAATACTTGCATTTTCTGCTATGCTGTCTTAGCGCAATGCCAGTAGTTTCTATATAGTTTGTTTTCATTAAGTTCTGAATTATATCCATTATGATTTCCCTTTGATCCCTGAGTTGTTTCTAAAGTGTTGGGTTTGTAATATTCACTTTTATTAATTTTATATTGGATGTGCACACAAGATGTTCTGAATCAGAGATCGATTTCCTATTACTTCAAGTAAATTCCTCTGCCCTCTTTGGTCCAGCATTAACCCTGTGGCTATGTGAGGTGTCATGGGATTTTTTTCCTATACAAGTGAGGAAAGTATCAAATGAAAACAAATCCAGATGTAGGTATGAAAAGACTATTAGAGAAACTATTGCAATAGGGAGAAAGGAACTATTGAAATAGGGGCAGGAAGACTATAACAATAGAAAGAATGTTCTGATCATAGTATTTGCAAGCATCTCAAATCTCAAAGATGAGGTGGAAAGAGACTTTTTTAAAAATCCTTACCCGAGGATATGTTTTTCATTAATTCCAGAGAGAGAGGGAGGGAGAGGGAGAACATTGCCAAGAGAGAGAAACATCAATTGGTTGTCTCCCATAAGCTCCCCAACTGGAAACCAACCTGTGACCCTTTGGTGCACAAGACAACGCTCTCACCAATGGAGCCATACCAGCTAGGGTGGGATATTTTTAAATAGAAAGAAGTAAACAAGGCCAGAAAAATCTGGATGTGAAGATGAGCAGATGACATAATGGGACAACTGATCAGGGAATGTCTTTTTATTTGTAGTCAATTTTCAGGAGGGGTCATTGAGGGGGAACTATTCCACATTCCAATATAAGGGTCTATGGGGAAGAAGCCTAAAGTTTGGTCAAGTTAGAGGACATTTTATCCAGACTGGTCTGTGGGACAGATAAATGATTTATGAGACAAAGAGTGGGACTTGGAGGGTCTGGGTCTGTAAATAAAGGGGTAATGCACAGATATTTTAGTCAGAGGGAAAGATAGTTGTTTGCCATACAGTAGGTTGGAGGGTTTAACTGTTAGTTTTCCAGGAACACAGGGTTCAAGTAAGTTGTCAGTGGCCAGGTACTCCATAGGCAATGGACAGGGAGATGGGTAGGGGATTGTTTTATGTCACACTACTACCTCTCAGCATTATGTTCTGAGTGGGAATGTCCTCGCTGGCATTTGTGTGGGGGAGAATTACAATTGTACAGGAGGTCTATCCCAATAATATAGTCACAGTAGAAGCCATGGCCACAGTGCATCAGATAAGCCTCAAGGGCCTGGCCATAATGTTATATTTATCTCCCTCCCTCACTAGTCACTTTGCCCAGATCTCGAGTTGAACTCAGGTGCCCCTTCTCCCCACTGGACCAAGTATAATAGTAACTTAGGTATCTACATCCAACAAAGCCATAAATAAAGGTTTGTAACCATTTTCCCTGAGGGCTCCACAAAGTTCCAACAGGGAACAGGGTCTGTGGTCCTTTGGGAAGACAGAGACGATGGCCCCACCTCTAAAATTTTCTTCCCTCAAACCCTTGCAGAATATTTGGTCCTGTCCAAAGGTCCACAGAGACATCTGGTCTACGCCAAAAGTTCTTTGATATATGGTCGTGTCCACAATGTCCATGGCGATATTTGGTCCATGCCAATCCATCTACCTAATGCCATGTGCCATTACTAGCTCTGAAGCAAGAAAAGCTATTATTGGCAAAGCAGACACAACACAATTATTGGATCAATAAAACAATGGTATTTTTAATATGTCAATCCTGTAAACCAAAAGTACAAATAACTGTTATGGGCCATTTAAACCCGGGGAACTTTTCTAAGGATGGATGTTTTGGACAGGACCAAATATCAAGGATCATTCAGCACAGACCAAATATGCTCATGGATGTTCTGAATAACACCAAACATCAAGCGACTGTTGGCATGGATCAAATGTCTCTGTGGATCTTTTGAGCACGACCAAATGTCTATTAATTCTTTTTTTTAATCCTCACCCGAGGATATTTCCTACTGATTTTATTTATCTTTAAATATGTTTTTTAAAATATATTTTTATTGATTTCAGAGAGGGAAGGGAGAGGAAGAGAGAAACATCAATGATGAGAATCATTGATGGGCTGCCTCCTGCACACCTCCCACTGGGGATCGAGCCCACAAACTGGATACTTGACCCTGACCGGAATCGAACCTGGGACTCTTCAGTCTGCAGGCCAATGCTCTATCCACTGAGCCAGACAGGCTGGGGCTAAATATGTTTTTATTGATAGAGATAGATACATTGATGAGAAAGGAACATCAACATCGATTGGCTACCTCCCGCACACCCCCCATTGGGGATCAAGCCACAACCCCAGGCACATGCCCTGACTGGGAATCAAACCTGTGACCTCCTGGCACATAGGTCAACACTCAACCACTGAGCCACACTGTCCAGGCTTTTCTACTGATTTTAGAGAGAAGAGGGAGACAGAGGGAGAAAAACATTGATATGAGAGAGAAACATCGATGGGTTGCCTCCCATACACACCCCAACTGGGGATCGAACCCACAACCTAGGTATGTGCCCTGACTGGGAATCAAACCCCCAAACTTTTGGTGTATGGGACAACGCTCCAAACAACTGAGCTACCCAGCCTGTCTGCTAATTCTCAAAACAATTTAGATCTGGGTAAAAGGGAAGGGAGAGATAAATCAGGGCATGAAAGATAAGAACATTGTTTTTGGTCTTCCCAAAGCTGTTTCCTAGGCAGAAAGATCATCATTGCCTATACATGTTTTAGCTTTGAGAATCTCCTGATCCAATAAACATGTCCACAGAACTATGGATACGAGAAGCTGTTGTATATAACCTTTATGGATTTTGTTCTATAATACCTGAAACTGGGGGGACAATATCAAATATAAAAAATTTCTTTCAGGTAGGGGTAATATTTTAACAGTAGCCAACCTACCAGCTTAAAGCTACAACTTTTCCTACTTGTCTCTTGGGGCTAATTGTATTGAGTAGGGTTCAGTATTTTGAAGATTACTTTCTTTTGTGGTTCTTTATCATCTAGAAATCTCATGCCAGTGTTTAAAAATAAAATGCATTTTAAGTGATGTCAGAGAGAATAAGCCATACATTTTAAATATTATAGATAACATTTAATATAATTTTAAAAGTTAATGATTCTATAAATTACATTATAGAAGTTAAAAGTTCCTCTAACCAGTATTTTTCAAGAACTGTGGCAGAGCTTGATTATGATAGGAATAACAGAGAGAATCTCTATTGTTCTTGCTCTTTCTTAAACTCTGGATAAGTAACAAATTATAGAAAATGTAGCTCAGGATATCCTAAAAAATGCAGCCTCAGGAGATAGAAGCTGTTAAATTTTATCTCGAGCTTTCTATGGAATCAGTAGATTCAAGGAGACCCAAGAGCTGGATGAGTAATCATACTTGATAATGCTGACACAAATGTTAGCAATAACAAACTAAGGTGCAATAGAGAAAGTCATATTGAAGTAACCGATGGAGTGGAAGTATGTTCTGGTTAGATTACAATGCAGCTATAAAGGTTGAGAATTTACCAAGATCAGAAGATAGAACCTTCAGATAAATAAAAAGAATAAGAATGAACTGATGACTTAGGAAACATACTTCACTGCTGAAATTAAGGGGGAGAATGAAAAGAAGCAGGTGAAAAGTTACAGGAAAAAAGTAGTTCAGAATGAAGAAAAATTTTCACAATAGCACAGGAATTCCATAGAGAAACAAGTACGATCAACTAGAGTGGGTATGAGGTTCTGGAAAAAGAGGAGTTTCCACAAAAGTGACCTAATCTCTTGTCCAGCCACACTAATTCTGTGTTTCTTAAAAGCTACAGGGTTTCACACGTTCCTTGCTCAAACTCCAAATTTCTACAATGTGGCCTCTAAAGGGGCAGGAGGACACGAATCTAAATTGAAGTGTGTCCCATGTTCTGCACTTACCACCTCTCCTTTGGCTTCAGGGATGTTTTTATTTATAAAAAGACTATAGAATGATAAAAATAAAGATAGACATTATGTCACAACAGAATTTGATAGGACAGTTGTTTAATTAAATTATAATCATCAATGCAATAGCTGCCTCAATTTCATTCAGATAATAAAAAATGATGATATGATGGTTTAAAGCTGATTCAATCACAATTTTACAAGCTAATTTATCAAGAGTGAAAATAGGAGACTATTAAAAATAGCAAAAAAGATAAGTTATAGTGCTTAATGTTTCTGTAACTGTTGGTAAGGCTTACATCTAAATCTGATACAGAATTCTTAATGGCCCTGAAACAGTTCTTTCTCAGCCACATGGTATATATGGGCACTATGAGTCTGGAAGAGACTGGCTGTGGGTACCACTTCTTGTCTTCAGCTGTGACTGCGCAATGTCAGCAAGTGCACTTTGTATCTTTTCTAGAAGCATGTCCCCTCGATAAACAACATCCTCCAGACATGTAGCAGCCTCATGGTTTTCTTCTTCTAGCTTATACAAACTTGCAGCCTTTATAAGACACAAATTTAAAAATCTTTTGAGAAATGAAAAAGTCAGAGATTAGTAAGAGCTGAGAAAGAAAGAAACTGCAGAAGTATTTACTTTTAAATCTGAATGACTATGCAGGCATTGTGATGGAGCTTTCAGTGGCAAAAAATCTAAAATCAGGGAACTATTAAAAGTTTTCCTTTTGTGAATTACTTAAAACAATAAATTTTAATTAGAGATCTCTGGATGTCTATATATGACTCCCTTCCACACTGTTTTTGGACACTACTATTCTACTCCACATCCAGAATGCCATCCTCCTCTCATTCTTTGCTAGGTAAAGAGCCAAACTGAGAAAAATAGGAAGAGTCCTTATAACTCAAAATTGGAAAACTATATATACACTAGAGGCCCGGTGCACAAAATTTGTGCACGGGTAGGGTCCCTAGGCCTGGCCAGCGATCAGGGCCCATCTGTGGGGTGACTGGCAGGGCGATCAGGGGGGCCCCTGCTGGCACCCACCTTGGCTGGCCTGGGGCCTGCAGGCTTGGGGCTGCTCCTGCATTGAGCATCTGCTCCCCTGGTGGTCAGTGCATGTCATAGCGACAGGTCATTCCGCAGTTCGGTCGATTTGCATATTAGGCTTTTATTTATATAGGCTATTCAGTGCAGTCTTTAACAGACTACACTAATCCACAATGAATGAAACTCCCACTTTAAAATTCAATCTTAAACTTTAAATATTACAACAAACGGTATTAAATCTATCTCCTTCAATTCAAAATTCCTTATTAGCAAAGTACTCAAAGGAAAAGAGATTTTTACCTGTAAAGCAGCTGTAGATTCTTCACTTGGCAAGGAATCTATCAAAACATCAATGTCTTTTGCTGTTCGTGCAATCAGTGCAGCAAAAAGCTGGGCATATTCTAGAGAAAGACACTACTAATTTAGGATATTAGAGAAACTTAAGTTTTCAGAAACAGAAACTAAACATTAAGTTAATGAAACCAGAAAACTTAATATATTAACTTTTCTATACTGGGCTTCTAATGATTAAAGTGTAATTTTAACACATCAGTCCTATTACATGTTTAAGAATCACCCTTAATATTAACTCAAATTGGGAATTAACCATAATATAGATCCCTTATTAGGGCAATATGGTGGTCACTTGAATAAAGAAATCTATAAGTGGGATACCTTCCTTACTAAGATCCCAGAAGTGCCCTTGCCAGTTTGGCTCAATGGATAGAGCATCGGCACCCCGCTGGACTGAAGGGTTCAGGGTTCAATTCCGGGCAAGGGCAGGTACCTTGGTTGCAAACTCGATCCCCGGCTCTGACTGGGGTGCGTAAAGGAGCAAACCAATTGATGTGTCTCTCCCCCTCCCTTCTACTCTCTCTAAATTCCTCAGGTGAGGATTAACAAAAATACACACAAACAAAAATAAAGTTGATTTCTAAAAAAAAACCAAAAAACCCAGAAGTAAAATTCAGTTCAATTCATACAATTTTTCCTCTAAAGGAATAACAATGTTATTTGACATAAACAGAATTATGATGTGTTATGTCAAATTGATTATAACAAACTAATTTCCTTTATGACAAAGCTTACAATATTCTCACACAACAATATTTTTGAAAGCCACAAATAAGCCACATTTCTCAATAAATCTAATTTTAAAAGATTACAGTAATATGAGAATCAAACTAAGAGAAGACAAGAAAACGACTTACCTTCTGTAGGATTCGCTGGCTGATCTTTGTTAATCGCCGTCTGAATATTACTAAAGGAGGCCGGCGGGCCACACTGCTGCAACACTCCGATGGCATTACAAAACTGATCTGCAAGCTCGAAGCCAAAGGAAACACGTCCAAGTTAGGAAGGACTGATCAAATTTAAGGATTTTATTGGTAATGCAACCACAATAAGTTTCTATAGTAATGATCTCCGAGCAAGGGAATAAAACGACAAAAGTAATTTTGGATAAAATTAGCCAGTTATTAACAGCGATTAAATGTTTTTTTGACCATTCAAAGAAATTACGTTTAGTAGCAATCTACTTGAAACAGTTAAAAAGAAATACAAAATAATTTTCCTTTTCTTCCCAAGGTAATAAAATGATAAAAGAGAAATACATGCCAATACTTGTTGCAAGTACAAGTAACGACTTTTTTGGGGGGAGTAGTGGGAAAAAGCAAATTTGACTGGCAAATATCTAAGTATAGCTCCAAGGTAAATAAAATAGTATGTGCAACTCATGGACAAGTATTGATCCTTTTTTTGAGATCAGTATAGTTACAAGTCTAAAGAAATAGTGGGGAAAAGATAGTACCTAAATATTTAGAAATGTTTTTCTTCATGACTCGAGTTTTCAAATTCCTGGTGCTCTAAAACTATTCCATAAGCAGTTTTGCAGATTTAGAATACTAATTCTTTACCAGCTCCAAACTCCTGACTCCCTACCAACTTCTATTCATAGTCCTGACCTCTCAAATCTCAATTCCTTATTTTCAATCTGTGAATAAGCATTTCCACTAAATTTCTCTGCCATTATTTGAATGACAGAACTCAATGTCAATCGTTTCCTTTAACGTGTCATTTGTATTGAGATTCTCCTAGTCAACCAGTACAACTTCAGGTTCTTACTTTCTTTTCTTCATCTTCAAATCCTGCTAATACTACCAACCTTGCCCTTTTCTTCTATCATCACTGCTGCTGTGCTAGTTCAACCAATTACCTCACATCAGAATTGTTACAATAAATAGCCTTCTTACTGTTTTCTAATTCACTATGTTATTTTGCCCTGCTTAAGCATTTTGAGCTCACCCAGCATGGGCTTCAAGATAAATCTCCAATTCTTCAAGCTGTTTCAAAGCTCTCAATAATCCAAGTCAACTCTACTTATTCATTTTCTACTGCTCCTTCATATAGACGCGACTAGTGATAAGCTAATTCCTGACTACGCTGCTTTTGCTCACATTTTACAAATGTAATAGAGCAGTAGTAAGTGCTCAGAAACTGTACAAACATGGATTCTAATTCTGGTCCTAGTAACTTACATAGGGTTTTTTTAAATTTTAAAATCTGGAACATTCTCACATTACAGCATTGTTATGAGGAATAGAGAAAACACAAAAAATATTCAACACAGTGGCTATCTGCTCTGTGCTTCAAAAGCTCTCAAGATCTATTTATTCAACAAATGTTACCAAAAATCAATTTTATGACATGTACTGTATATGTATAACATGACAAAGATACAGAGAACTAGACAGTTCCTGCCCTTAAAGAGTTCTTAGAGTGTAAAACAAATGTTATCTTGGTGGGATTATGAATGAATTTTTGAAATAACAAGCTTAACATTTTTATAAAATTATATAGACATATAAAACTCATTAAAAAACAAAAATATTTTAATAATTTTACAAATAATTACAATTCATATAAATGCTAAGAAGATTCCCTCTATTTTAGGGAATTTACTCTATATTCCAATTTACGTCAGCACTTACAGCTAAAACACTCCATTCATTATACCTCCCTAACCGCATACTGCTTTTGCATTATTTAAAATGTCTCTTGCGTATATGACATCTTTCTAACCAGACTATAAACCCCTTAAGGAGCATCTCTCTATAAATATGATAAGTGCTTATATATATTGTAGGCACTCAATACTAGTAAACCTAGAGGTTTCTCTCCAAAATCCAATAACCAGCATGCCAACCCTGGAGGTAAGGCCGTATTAACTTTTTTTTCATTCTCCTTCTGGCTACAAGACAGGTATGAATAAGGAACATTTCCCTAAATATCATTTCTATCCAACAGCATCTTTACGACTGGATTTTGTAAAACCTCAAAGGCGTATCTCCCTGAGGGAGGTTGTCTGGCAACCCAGGAAAGTCACCACTGGGAGAATTTATGTTGGTGAATTCATCAACCCTTAAGGGCTGGTCCGCTCCGCCTCAAAAGGTCTTCTTTTATACACACACGGAGTAGATCAGTTCCTCACCAGCAGATGCACAAACACTGATGCAACAAGAATGTCAACTTTTTAGCAACCTGTGTGAAAACACTGGCAAGGGACCCGGTACGTAGGTTTTCCAATCAACACCTTCTCTCTCTTTCCATAGGCACCTCACCTGGGACATCAAATTATAAACAGAATGACAATGAGAAATATAACTGTCAATAGAAAACTATTGAACTATTAATGATAATAAGTACATGAGTCCCATGGTTTGCATAGATGTTCCACTTGGGCATAACAGGAACAATCATCAGAGGGATGAAAGTAGGGGGAAGGGGGGCGACTTACAAGATAAGATATGCCCTTCAATAGGAGGTAGACTTTTTGGGAGATACTAAAGAAGGCTTAAATGAATGGAAATAGACGAGGAGTAGAAAAATTCATTACCATTAAGATGTCACTTTCCCCCCAAAACTGTTTTATGCTGGGGAGTGGCCAAGACATGGGGCGAGATCCTTGGTCTAGACAGGTACCAACTAAGATGAGACAAAACTTCTCACCTCACCATCACTCCCGCCCCCACCATGAAAGTTTTGGCAAAGGATGAACTGGGCTAACAGCTATTGATCCAATCATCAAAAGCACAGGTTCTCCTCCGCGGGTTAAAATGCATTTGCCGGGGGAAGAGCTGCTGCCACTTCTCTCCTCCCCAACGAGAAGAGATCCTGTTAGCATCACTGACAAAATCAACTCTTCCCAGAGAACGAACGGGACGGACCGGGAAGTCTGAGAGTCCGGGCATAGAGACCCTCCCTCCCTTCCCAGCGGAAAGAGGCCGCGCCGCGCCCTCCGCAGCCCTCCGCCCCGCGGGCAGCCGGCCCCAGCCTCCCCGCCGCGGCGACCGACGCCTTCCGCCGCCCGGCCGCTTTTTGCAGAAGCCGTTTCAGTCCGCCCTCCACTCCCGGGTGTCGGGTCTCGAGCCCCTTTTCCTCCCTCGCTTTACCCAGGAAAGGGGAAGACGGAGACTAATCGAGTGAAAATGCTCACCGAGTTCACGGCGTCCTGCAGCTGCGTGAGCCGGTCCGCCATGTTTCTCTCCTAAGCGAAAGGACGCTACGGCAGCTGCTACGCGATTGGGCAGCGCTAGGATGCGTCATGGCCAATCACAGGGCCGCGTTCTTGGAAGGGGCGGAGTCAAGCACAACTTCGCAGGTAGGACTTGGCGGAGGCTGAGTTCTCACATCGTTCAGACCAGCTCCACCTGGGAAAGGCCTCTGCTGCGTCTATTTTCAATAACTTGGGGGCTGTCTGGGGCCCCCTGGCTTTGGGAGCTAACATACTGTACTGTTTTCCAGGCTTCTAGGTAGTAAACACTTTACGGAGATTAAGTTCTGCGGTTTTTAAACGTTAATTTTCCCTACCCTCCCACGTATTCCTTAAAAAATATATATATATTATATATTGATTTCAGAGAGGAAAGGAGATGGAGAGAGAGACAGAAACATCAATGATGAGAGTGAATCATTGATCGGCTGCCTCCAACTGGGGAATGAGCCCACAACCCCTGGTTCATAGGTCAGAGCTCAACCACTGAGCCATGCCAGCCCTGCCCATGTATTCCTTTTTAAACATCTACCTGAGTATTTATTTTACGTTGCTTTTGCTTTCCAGATGAGCCACAAAACATACACAGCAAGCAACTCAAGAATACTTGGGAGTCACAATACCGACTTAAACCTCAACAAATACAAATTAAAAACCACCAGAATATCCAGAATGGCTGGGTCAGGATGCCTCCTCCGTTGCTTTTGAGAAAGGCCCTTATCCACGTGGAGACTGGGTGTGTGCTTTAATTCTGAGTGTGTGCTGGGGAAACTGACTGAAACAATTAAGTACAAAGTGAGCTCTATTGCCTGTGTTGGAAGAGTAGAGAGAAGGAAAGTCTCCATTCGCAAAGGTGAGAAGAGCATTTGGAGTTAGGGGGTAAGATGTGAGTGTAGCAACAAATACCCATCTCTTGTTTGTGTGATTGAGGGAAATTGGTGTGACGGTTAGTGGAGAGGAGAGTGGAGGTTTACAGGGTATAGTTGGAAGAGAGGTTCCTGGAAAATAAGCGACATGCATAGGAAGGGCAGGTTCAATTTTTTAAAAGATGAACTGTGCAATTTAGACTTAGAGTTGGGATCTATTGAGAGTTTACGTGGGACGAGTGATAGTATAAACTTGGTATGAAGGGAAGTTAGCCTGGGGATAGTGGGAAAGAAAATTGCCTGGAATCAGCCAATGACTGGTTTGTGGACTTGAAACAGACTCACTCTCTTTCTCAGGCTATCTCCGATTATCCTCCCGGGATAGGGGGAAAATGAGGGAAACTGTCCATGGAGAATTTAGCTTGTTGGATCTACCCCAAACTAGGAAGCTAACTGGGAAGCTCCATTTCTGCTTCAGCTTCTCTCCCATTCCCAAATAATCCTATATAAAAAAAGGCTAATATGCAAATAGACCGAACAGTGGAACAACCAGAACAACCAGAACAACCGAAAAACTGATTGCTATGACATGCGCTGACCACCAGGGAACATGGTGGGCGTTGGCCGCAGCGGGATGGTGGAGCAGGTGAGTGGGGGCACCAGACCAAGGCGGGGTGCCGGTTGCTGTCATCAGGGTGAGCCTCTGGTGGTTACTGAAAATTCTTTGCTCCTGTGCACCATGGTCCCGCCCAGCACTCGCACCCACTGCCGGCAATGGAGCCTCTGCTTGCACCTGCTGCCGGTGCCCGGCGCCAGTCCCGATCACTTGGCACCATCAGCAGGTGCGAGTGATGGCTGCCGGCCCTGATCACCCCTGAGGGCTTCTCCACCTCCCCCTGCTCCTGAGGGGCAATCGGGGCAGCAGCCACCACTCACACCTGCTGATGGCGCCAGCCCCATTCACACCCACTGCTGGTGCCAACCCCAATCGCTCTGTGCCATCAGCACATGGGAGCGGCGGCAGCGGAAGAGGGGCTGCTGGCAGACAGGGGACCGGGGGCTGCAGAGGGAGGGGCCGGGCGGGGGTGCAGAGGATGGGCTGAGACCTGCCCCTGTGCCTACCACAGCCTCACGGCCCACAGTTCCTTTCAAGGTGCACGAATTCATGCACTGGGCCCTAGTATTAATAATATTAGGTCCCTGTTGGGACCTAATTCTGAACCTTTGGTGAGGCACTGGCCCCCATACTGGGATTAATGAGAGATAACAAAAACACCACTAAAGGAGAATACTAAGTTTTGTAACCTGATTGAAAAGGACTGAGATGCCTCGGGTAGCGCAGCCATTTCAAGACCACTCATGTTCTGACACAGCTTTTGTTCTGCCATGCATTATCTTCCTTGCAGGCTTTCAGTAGCTCCACAGAGACCTCAGGTTCATGTCCAGTCATCTCTGACTGGTTTTCCCGGTTCACTGTCTTCATGGCTGAAATACAAAAATAAGCATATGCTTGGTATTTGCTTATTTACTTAGACTCCTTGCAACCCCTGACTATACCCTACTGTTTCACACTTCCAAGCACACTGTACTAGTATAAGAAACATATAATTCTCTCTTCCTTGTATGAAATGCCCACACTTCCATCCTTACTTTGTCCCTTTGTTGATTGGGTCACTCAACTTTCAAACTGTATTTTAAATATCTCCTTCTTTATAAAACTTTCCCTCAAACTCTAGTTAATTGCTCCCAATCTTTATCACAACTGTTCCTTATACATCTACTATTGCACTTAGCATACCGAGGTGTAAGTCATACATTACTCTGATTCACTCAGCACCATGAAATACTTGGGGTCAGGTAACATATTTTAATTGTTTCCATATTTCCAATACCTAGCACCAAGCTTGTAGCCTGGCACACAGAAACCACTGAATAGTCTATTTACGGGCTGAATGAATGAACTGCCCAGCATAATGATTTCCATATAACAGTTATGAAATAAACATTTATTGAAATTAATAAAAACAGTCAAATTAATGTAAGTTGCTACCCACAAGAAGAACATGGATTTAAAAATACAGAGCGAATAGAGTAGGATAGGCTAAATGGGCAAGTTTCATAGCGGTCTTTTCCTGCCTTACCCCTGGATTCCTGCTGTCATCTCTGTCCAAGATGTCTTGAGTTCCCACTCCTTCCTTCCTTCCTTCCTTCCTCCCTCCCTCCCTCCCTCCCTCCCTCCCTCCTTCCCTCCCTCCCTCCCTCCCTCCCTTCATTCCTCGCTTTTCTAGCCCTTAAGCAGATTTTAAGGCTCTAGTTATCTATATCTTGGATTAGGGAATCTTCTCAGTTTTCGAGTTCCCTTTAAATTCATAGAAATAACAAACTAATCTGCAAAGCTGCTGAGCCCATTTGCTCAGGTCTCCACTGGAACTGAGCAAGGGGCCCCAGCCAATCATCCTCCCAAGATGTCACAGTATTTCAGAGTCAAGATAATGAGACCCTCTTATTATTGTTGATATACATCTGTCTTCAGCTGTCCTCTGCAGGCATGGGGCACTGCAATGCAAAGGAATAGAGGAGAGAGAATAGGGTTAGTTCAGGGAACTGAAATTAATTCAGTGTGGCCAGCATAGAAGAGTTTGCGTTTAGTTGCAGCAGAACCCGAACAGATAGACAGAGCTATATCATGAAAGCATTGTGTAATACTCAGGAAAATGGACTGTTATCCTGCATGCTTTTATAAGAAAACTTTTAAAACTATACATATCTTCTCAGAAATAATATTTTCTTATTCAAAAGCAATACATGTTCAAAGTAATTTTTTTTACAAAGAACAGACATGTGCAAAGAAAATCATACTTAATCCAATCACCTTTATAATTTTTAACATTTTGACATATTTTTTCAACCTTTCTTCAATGAATGTAAGCATGAATGCACATTTAAATGAAAAGTAAGGCTTATACTATATATATTTATTACTTTGTAACTTGCCTTTTCATAAACACTTCACAATCAGTTGCCTTTAAAACATGATTTTTGAAGGGCTAAACAGTATTTTATTATATGCATGTATCACAGGTTATTTAATTAATTCCTTATTGTTGGGCATTTAGGGTGTTCTTGTTTTTTTCTACTATAAATAACATCTTCATGAACAGTTTTGTACACTAATTTTAAACATCTAATTTTTGGTACATATTTATAGGCTTAAATCTAAAAGTGGAATTATCATACCAAAGCTATGAATATTTTAAAGATTTTTGATGCAGATTATGCTTTAAAAAGTTGTTTCAAGTTACACTCCTTCTAGTCCTATGGTAGAATGTCTACTTCTCAGCTCTTTCATCTGCACTGAATGTTCTCATTCTTTTAAAATACTTACAGCTTATTTTCTTAATTTGATTTTTTTTTACTAGTGAGTTTGAACTTTTCTCATGTTTTTATTAGCCACTTATATTTCTTTCTTTGTGTGTGAAATTTGCTATTCATGTCCTTTGCTAATTTTTATCTTTTTTCATCAGCTTGACTTTACATATTGTTTAGGGTTTTTTTTAACTTTCATGAAATTTAAGTTTTTGAATAGCCAGACCTACCAATCGTTCTCTTATGGTTTCCTTCGCTATTTTGTTTACAAAGTTCCTCCCCTGAACCCTCCCAGATTCCAAATGATTTTGTTCAAATAAATTCTTAAAGTTAAAAAAAAAAGAGAGAGAGAAACCATTCTGAGATCAGTTTTCTTAAAAAAAAACACACATATTTCTTGTAGCTGTTACGATTTTATTTATCACTTTGGGATTGAATTTTGACAGTGTGAGAGTTTTAAGCCTCTCTTCCCACTATCAGAACACAATTTATTGTGTAATCCATTGCTGATTCAAATGCTACCTTTATCATAATAGCTCCTGTCACCTTCCTGGGATTCATCTCCTGACAGTTACAGGAATGGGGGGCATGTGGGAGAGTGAACACAAGTATCCTAGGGAATAGACAGTGCTACCAAGATGTGAAAATTTAGATCAGGCAGACAGAGAACATATAGTGTTTGCTATAGATTTTTAGCTTAGTAGTGGATGAAGTACATAGGGATGTAATTTTCAAGATAGTTGCTCATTAAAATATATAAGTGAAAATTTTTAGCGGCAGGAAAAGGACAGCAGGGCCGTCTTCCCCAAATAACTTCGTCTGTAAATCCAGTTCCACACGCGCGCCACCTGTCACATGGACTACTGCCCTTTAGACAGCAACACTCAGGTATGAGATCTGAGAGAGGAAGTTCAGATGAAGGTCTTGAGTCTTCCAGGATATTTTGCTTAGAGAAAACGAAACTTTGTTTTAAAATACGGTGCTCTTCATCAGCGCAGTAACCACTACAGAAGCAGCGTGACCCTCTCCTTTTTATACTGACGCTAAGGCGATCTCAAGGCGGGGAGGGGCTGGGCAAGGGGGAATTATTTTTGCATTTTGGGCACCAGATTCCTCCTTTTTATTTTCTTTTTGCAAAAGACCGTTAAGGTCGGGAACAGGAGCCTAGAAACGTTAGGCCGCAACACAGTTGTTTTTACTGTAACGGTGGTTTTCGTAAATGGGAAAGATAAAAAAGGGAGAAGTGCAGGTTACACCACATAACTTCCTGGGGTCTCCCCGGGCCCCCGGGGCGGAGATCCTGGGAACGCCGGCGGCTGCGAGGCCGCCTCGCGCCACTGGGGGGCGCGCGCGCGCCCCCCTGGAAACCTCCCTCCGTCGCCCCCGCCCGGGGCTACGGAGAGGTGACGTAAAGGGGCGGGGCGGAGGCGCGGTGCCCGGCGGCGGAGGCCCAGCGCCTTAAGAGAGAACCGCTGGCTGCGGCGGGGGAGTGCGGCCGTGGTTGCCGGCCAGCCCCGCGGCCCTGGCTGGTGTGCAGCGCGAGCACCTGGCGGGCGATGGCGCCGAGCGCGAGCGCCCCGGGGTAGCGAGGGCGAGGCCCCGGGGCCCCGAGCGCGCCGCTCCCCGACCTTGGCGCTGGCTCCGCCGGGCCCGGGCAGCTATGGGGCTCCTTCGGCTGATGGCGCTGGCGGCGCTGGCATCGCAGCCCGGGGTGGCTGGTGGCGCCGAGACCGTCGGGAACTCCAGCGTGGGTAAGGTCGGGGCGCCTCCCTTCTGCACCCCAAGGGGCTTTTGCATATTTCTTGCAAGGTCGAGGTCCACCCCAGGGTCTGTGCGCCCAGCAGCCGAGGCGGCGAGTTCAGAACCGGCAGGAAGGGGTCAGGGTCCTTCGTGCAGAAGGGAATTCCCTTTGCTAAGGAGGCGTCCTCACTCAGGCTGTGGACATGGGAAGAGATGCGTGACTCTCTGGTTCACACACAGTCCTGTTGCCCTCGGGGAGCAGCCATGTTTGTGGGTTCGATTTGACACTTGAAAGCACCCCGTGGCTCCCGAGTGGCGTGGCTGAGCCGTGGGGCCGCCAGGCGTGCAGAACCGAGGGCTCTGCGAGCGACGGCCCCCGCGGACCGCGCAGGTTTTTTACTTCGCAGTCGAGATGCTTTTCTCATTGGTGAGCTGGACGGAGTTGGAGAGGAAAAGCGAGCTCAGATCGGGCTTTAGATAGTAGGTCATGTGCTTGGTTGAATGGGTTTTATAAGTAATTCGTGGTTTGTTAACGTATACACTGTGAATAGCACTAATTGTGCCAGGCTGATAATCACGTGCTTTTCCCGTGAGGTTAGGCGCATTCTTAGTTTTGTTTGGGGCGTTAAGAGACTACTTACAGTTCTGAAACATAATATTTTCTGAACAATGTGATTGTGCTTCTAAATACTTATCTCTGAAAAGCTCTTGTGCAAACTGAGTTCTAGAATCTTTGCATAGGACTTAAGGCCAAAGCTGAAAAGGGCAAGTTCTATTTTTGCAGAAAAAAAAAATAGCCTTTTTTTTTTATTATTATTATGGGGCAATGACATTCACTCTAATGCAGACTGTGCCAGGTGCTTTTCATGGCAGTGTGGGTGTGTGTGTGTGTTTAAAAAATATTTTTATTGGTTTCAGAGAGGAAGGAAGAGGGAGAGATAGAAACATCAATGATGAGAGAGAATCATTGATCAGCTGCCTCCTGCATGCCCCCTACTGGGGATCAAGCTGGCAACCCCAGCATATGCCCTTGACCGGAATTGAACCGGGGACCCTTCAGTCCACAGGCCAAAGCTCTATCCACTGAGCCAAATCGGCCAGGGCAGTGTTGTTTTTGTTTGTTTGTTTGTTTGTTTTTAATCCTCACCCGAGGATATTTTTCCATGGATTTTTAGAGAGAGGAAGAGAGAGGGAAAAACAGAGAGAAATATCAATGTGAGAGAAACACATCTATGGGTTCGAGCACCATGCCCTTGACTGGAATTGGACCCGGGACCCTTCAGTAGGCAGGCGGACAAGGCTCTATCCACTAAGCCAAACCGGCTAGGGCATGGCAGTGTTTTTTAATCCTCACCACCCTGTAATCACAGTCCTCACTTGGCAGAGGAGGGAGCTGAGGCCCAGATGATTCATGATGCCCACCACACAAGCATACAGCTCTAGGGCACAGGCAGCATCTGAACCCAAGTATGTCTTGCGGCAAATTTCCTGGTCCTTCCACTTCAACACAGCTGCCCCGAATAAGAATATTTTACTCAGTATGGTCCTTTGCCCTTAATTCTTCCGGGAATCCTCATTTCTCAAAATAGCTTTCTGACGCAGGTGGAGGAGATGCTGCTCCATTTCAACAGGTGAAGAATTTGAGAGATTGAGTTTGCAGTTGATCTGGGAGGGCTTCGATCCAGAACATTTCATTAGTAGTTCTGTGCTTTAGTATTTAATAACATCTAGACATTTTTACACAGAAGGTGAGAAACCTGAGTAATCGAGAGATGACTATTCTTCAGGCGCTATTTCTTGCCTCTTCCGTGATGTCAGCACTGGTATTTCCTCTACCAAGATACTCTTTGCCTTGCAGTAGTACTGTTGCTCCGTGCAGTAGGACAACATGTGGGAACTTAACTGCTGAGTGATAATAAAAGCTGATGTGCCCAAGCCGGTTTGGTTCATGGATAGAGCCTCTGCCCATGGACTGAAGGGTCCCGGGTTCGATTCTGGTCAAGGGCATGTACTCAGGTTGCAGGCTCAATCCCAGGCTCTGGTTGGGGCACCTGTGGGAGGCAGTCAATCAATGTGTCTCTCTTACATTGGTGTTTCTCTCTCTGTCTCTCCCCCTCCCTTCCACGCTCTCTAAAATTCAATGGAAAAAAATATCTATGGGTGAAGATTAACAAAACTAAAACAAGCTGATGTTCTCCACATCTGTCAGGTAGAAACTAACAAAGACTTAGTTAAGACTTGCAGTCTCCTCATGTGTTTCTATTTGAGGGCTCTGATAACTAGACACACTGAAGGAATTAAGCAACTGCTATAATTTAAGAGGACTTACCCCTCTTTCCCAGGAAAAGCTAACTTGCACCACATGAGTAGTGGCTCGAAAGCCAAATAAATCTTTGAAGGTGGCAGATGAAGTTTCTAGAATGAGGAAGGTGCTTTCTGTGACCAGCAGGGCACAGGAGGTGCGCCACACGTTTGAACAGTGTTCCCTCGTCTTGAAGTTCCAGTTCTCTGCTGCCTTTAATGTCCTTCGTTATTGTTTGTTTCACATCCATTAACTTACATAGGATTACATAGTAGTTGGAGGTGAGCACAATGTCATTTGAACTTCCTAATATTTGTGCTAATGATAATGCCGAAAGTAAGGTAGCAGGCCATTTTTGTAGTTAAGTTGCAAGTGGTCTCTTTTCTCTTGAAAGTGTATGAAAGATGCCCTGGCTGGTGTGGCTCAGTTGGTTAAGCATATTCCATGCATCGAGAGGTCGCAGGGTTGCAGGCTCGATCCCCAGTAGGGTGCATGCAGGAGGCAACCGATCAATGTTCCTCCCTCTCCCTTCCTCTCTTTCTAAAAATATCAGTAAAAACATATTTTTTTTAAAAAAGAATGTGAAGAGTAGTATGCACATTTTGTGTTTCCTTTTAGCTTTTAGTGCTAATGAAAATTCATAAGATAAAAATGAGAAATTGGGCCCAGCCGGCAGGGCTCAGTGGTTGAGCTTTGAACTATGAACTAGGAGGTCATGGTTTGATTTCCAGTCAGGGTACATGCCTGGGTTGTGGGCTTGATCCCCAGTGTGGGGCGTGCAGGAGGCAGCCCATCAATGATTCTTTCTCATCATTGATGTTTCTATCTCCCTCTCCCTTTCTAAAATCAATAAATATATTTAAAGAAATAAAAAATAAAAAAATGAGAAATTGGGAGGGGCTGTTGCATGTTGACCAGTTCAAGTAGCTAAATTAACTGCTTTTGCTTTTAATATTTAATCTGAAGAGAATTATGAAGACAGCTTTCACAAATCTCTCCTAGAATTTGGTTGTTGTATGCAAGCACAAACAATACTTTCATTTTAGTGAAATAGAGGTCAATTTTAGTAAAATAGTAAAAAGGAAGTGTTGAACAATTTTAAGTTTGCAAGCTTAGGATTGATTGGGTAGCTCTTGGTAGAATAGAATTCTTGGAAAGAAAAAGTGACTGCGTAGGAATGAGGAGTATGAAAAAAAAAGAAAAGAGTCCCCTGTTACGGGTCAGATGGCAAAATAAATATTTTTGGCAGAAAAAACAGAGGCACTTCTTTTTAGAGGAGAGCTACAGCATAAGTGCTCTGCCTCCATGTTGGCTCTGTGCTCTGTAATATCATTTGATGTGCTGTTTCCCTCCCACGCCCAAAGTCATAAGATCTAATGATGCCTCGTAAAATGTTTCTCACGAATCCCTTTCCAGATGGCTTGGAGGTGAATTAAGTTCCTGTTAACTTCTTCGGGACATATTTTGGTTATATGCCTTTATTTGCCATGTGTGCTTTCATGAGTAGAAGTTCAATGCAGATTCTGCTAGACTGTACTGTTCACGTTGTCTTGGTTTTCAGTATTTTTCCTTGTCACTTTAAGGAGTCTCCTTCTCTCCTTGATGTTTTTGATGGGTGTGCCAAGCATTTATACCTGTTAGTCCTCTTCTTCCCACTCATGTATTTGTAGGACCACACTGAATGCCTGACTTAAAAAAAAATAAACAAGAGGAGCCTCTGAAACACTGGAAAGCTCATGGAAGTTAATCACGACACTTTGTTATTGTTTGTTTCACATCCATTAACTTACATAGAATTACATAGTAATTTGTTGTGTATTATTGGACTGTTTACAAAAATGTCCCCGTTTATTTGATAATTTCAGCAGCCAGGTGATTTATGTAGCACAGTTTCCTGCATTCTACCATGAGGGAACTGAGGCCCTGAAGAAAGAAATTACTTCCCTGAAGTTACAAATTGAACTGTCATTTACTAAACAGTTAACTGTGTGCCAATGAGGTGGCCAGTACTGTACTAGGCTTTGGCATGTCAAACATGACAAAGCCCTGTATAGCCAGGAGTCATACCATAACTGATTTTGTTCATACGCAATCTTCTGTAAAAATTGTGAAATGGCTGTCTGACTGCAGGGGTAACACATCCCAAAGGATTTTCACACAGAAGTTAGGTTAAAGGTAAGCAGAAATAGGAAAAATATACTTATCCTTTCCTAACTCATCAAACGTTGAGTTAGGCGTTCTTCAAACCTGGCTGACACTAGACATCAGCTGGAAAACTTTATTTAAAAAGGCATATTGGTGAAGAGTCAACTAGAAATTGAAATTTAAAAGAAAAAGTAAATTAACAAGGGTATCAAGAAACATTAACTATTTAGGTATAATTATAATGGGATATGGGAAGACCACTACAGAGAAAACTATACAACAATCTTTTTTTTAAAAAAGTATGTTTTTATTGATTTTAGGGAGAGAGGAAGAGAGAAGGATAGAGAAATAGAAGCATCATCAATGAGAGAGAAATATCCATTGGCTGCCTCCTGCACAACCTCTATTAGGGATGGAGCCTGCAACCTGAGCATGTGCCCTGACCGGGAATCCTTATGGTGCCCTGTTTTATAACTTTCAGATGAAGAGTTGAGGTAGAACCTGTGTTTTGAGTGCCATTAAGGTTTCTTTCTGAAAAGAATACCTCACTATCACTGTAGAATTTTCTAAACAATGAAATGTGTAAAGAAAAGAGAAATCACTTAAAATATATTCCCAGGGATACCTATGTTTAATGCCCCTACTTATTTTGTCAGGTTACTAGTTGTTTAATAATGTATTTTAATTTCTTTGGTTCTATCTTTCCTTACTCTCTTTGAAAGCAATGGACATTTCAGTTCTCCAAGTATTTCTTGTGATTTATCTTCATCCTGGTTTACCTATTTAGTGGATTATTTGAGAATTAGCTTGGACAAAGAAAGAACTGGTGTGCGGCTAGGAGAAAGATACACAGAAAACCATGGGTAGAGTGAGTGAGTTAATAAACACAACCAGAAATGGATGGGAAAGGCCTAGATGAGGTGTTGGAAAACTGTTGTTACAACCTGTCTTTTATGTGGACTCTGAACTTGGTCCTAAACAAAAAGCTCATTTTCCCAGAATACCCTTGGTTCATAACTGTAGATGAAGTATCTGAGGTGGGCGTTCAAATGACATTTTTGCCAGTGTTGATGGCACCTTCTTTTTCTAGGTAATACAGTCCTATTTGACAGATGAAGAAAATGAGGTTTAAGAGAATTGAGAAACTTGCCTAAGATCACAAAGCTAGTACATGGTGGGATAAAATTGTAGCCACCTCGTGTCTCCAGGGTGACTTCAGAGTTCTTAGTTCCTACTGTTCTTTAATACCAGTGCATTCACAGTTGTCAGTAGCTCCTTAGGGTTGTTAAATCTTAAATTCAGGGGCTCTGTTCAGAATAGAATTGTTATGGTTGCTACCAGATGGGGAGTTTTTCTGGGCTCTGGGAGCCAGGCACCTTGAGCATCCTCAGCCACTTTAAGAATTTTTCTCATCTTTTGAAATACCTTTTCCCCACTTTAGTTCTTAGTTCTGCCTCTCACTAGCCAAGACACCCTGGTGAGCTAGGGGCAGTAATAAAATTTAACAACCAGTTTTTCTTTCTGAGGATTAAATTAGTGTCTGTGTTTATATATGTGATTTCTACAAACTGATATTAGAGGTTCATATATTACAGTGAAATGTTTCTCTTGTTGTAGGTCTTATTGAATTTTCTGTGGGGAAATTTAGATACTTCAAGCTCAACAGACCCTTTCCAGAGGAAGCTATTTTGCGTAATATTTCCAGCAATGCGACTTTTCTTATTTTCCAAATACACTCACAGTATCAGAATACAACCATTTCTTTTTCTAAGGTAAGTACAAAGGATTATTTCTGTAAAAACTGTTTCTGCAGTTTGTGTCCTTATATTTAGCAAAAGCATTAGAATTATTGGATGCCTCTTTATGTTTAGCTTTATGTCTTAACCTTTTTAAAAATATCAAAGTTGGTTTCTGTCAAATAAGTGGTTTAGACGAGCTAAGAGGTGAATATCTCAGGCCTTTCTTGAATGTGGTGACCTCTGACTTAATGAGGAGGTGATAAGGTGTTGAGTCTAAGGGAAGGGTGAGCTATGCCATTGTTTCCTGTCTGAATGTAGTTAAAGCTTTCCTCATGATTTCCCACTTTTTTTCCCCTTACTCTCCTGATCCTTAATGATTTTTACCTGTGAATACATTTTAATGGGTTTCCATTTCTGTTTAGCCATTTAGTGTGGTGTTGAAATTGACTAAGATCTGTCCTATATAATAAAAGGCTAATATGCAAATCGACTGAACAGTGGAACAACCGGTTGCTATGATGCACACTGACCACCAGGGGGAAGATGTTCAATGCTGGAGCTGCCCCCTGGTGGTCAGTGCGCTCCCACAGGGGGAGCACCGCTCAGTCAGAAGCCAGACTCAGTGGCGGTGGTGGGAGCCTCTCCTGCCTCCGCAGCAGTACTAAGGATGTCCAACTGATGGCTTAGGCCTGCTCCCCGTGGGCTCCCAGACTGCGAGAGGGTGCAAGCCGGGCTGAGGGCCCCCCCCCCCCGCCTGAGTGCACAAATTTCATGCACCAGGCCTCTAGTATGTTTAATAAGACCCTATAGGATCAACTTTATTCTTTGATGCCTCTTGGTAACAAAAATATCCTAACACTGAGTTCATCTTCTAGCAGCATTCAGAACTCTTGCAGAAATCATCACTAAACCCCTTAACCTCAGCCTCAGCTTTGGGAAGTTTTTCAAATGCCCTGGCTCAGCCTAAGCTATTAAGGACCTGCCATTATGTTAATCTTTTACAAATCTATGTCTATTTAGCCTACATGACTCTTTAGACAAATAAATTCCACTATGTATGTTGTGTTTTTTATTTGTTCTAAGCCTATATTCTAATATCCTAGATTTTGTTAAACAAAGCTCTTTTAGTCCGATTCATATATGTGTTGTAGGCATTGGTCATATAATCTCTCAAACTAAGTATTTTATATATATTTTACCCTGATATCCTGCTTCTGTCATGAAGGTTTTGAAGTTACATGCCTGTGTGTGATAGTTTAATCGACTAGAAATGAAAGAGTTTGATCATGGAAAACAAGAAGGAATAAATTGTTAATGGCAAGAGACGACAGTGTCTGTGACCCATTTACACTGACTTTGCTTTAGTTCATGGCAGCCAGAGCAAAAATCAAATCATGTTAAATTTCCTAACTTTCTTAGAAGGAAGAACATGCCAGTTACTCAGAAGAAGCCACATTTTTTTCTGGCACTATATTCAAAAGGAATCTCCCTATGTAGGCCCTTACATAGGAGACATAGTAAAATGGCATGTGCATAATTTGCTTCTTAATAACATCACAACACAGACAACATTTGAAGGAAGGGAAAGGGCAGAGAAAAAGGCATTTATATTTATTGCATGCCTACTGTGTGCTAGGCTGGTAGTCTTAGCTCCTGGGGCCATAGACTTTGAATCTGCTGAAATTTATGGACTCTCTACCTGGCAGAATGTATAGGTACACATGCGTGATTTCATGGGGACCTCCGGAAACTCTCCGGGCCTCTGGGGCTCCTAGTTAGGAACCCCTGTGCCTGGTTTTCCATATAATTAATTTAGTTCTCACAACAGCTCAACCAAGTAGTTACAGTGCCTGTTTTTACCTCTGAGGAACAGAGCTCGGATAAAGGGATGTCGACAGAACTAATGTGATGGAAGTGGCCTGGATGAACAACATATGCCAGTCACACAGCCCTCCAACTCAGTTTCCTGCAGGAAGGATCTTCGTTATCTTTAATTATAACAATGTTCCTTCACTGTGCTGCCTTTAGTTCTCACTGTGTCTGTACTACCGAGAGGCTAACCAGCCTGCATGTAGCTCTGGAAGTGAGCGGTCTGTGGGAAGAGAATTGTTTCGGTGTCCTCTGCCCTTCCCGATGAAGTGTAGCACGTAAGGTTTTTAGGCTCATCATGGCAGCTGGTTCTTTGAAACTGTCGACTCTATCGTTCGTCAATTAGTATTTGGGTCATTCTCCCTTTTGATTGACAAATTGAAGCCCACCTATCACTTATGGAAAAATCAACCTGCAAGTCAGTCTGCAGTTATGGGAAAACCTGTCAAGGAAACCTCACATATGCCAGTCACAGTCCTCCCACTCAGTTTCAGCCAGCTTACCTTACCCTGCAAATAGGACCTGCTGGTATCCTAAGAACTTCCCGACCTCCTAGCCCCGTGGTCGGCAAACTGCGGCTCGCGAGCCACATGCGGCTCTTTGGCCCCTTGAGTGTGGCTCTTCCACAAAATACCACGACCTGGGCGAGTCTATTTTGAAGAAGTGGCGTTAGAAGAAGTTTAAGTTTAAAAAATTTGGCTCTCAAAAGAAATTTCAATCGTTTTACTGTTGATATTTGGCTCTGTGGACTAATGAGTTTGCCGACCACTGGCCTACCCATCCTGCCGTGTTTCTGCATGGCTGTTTCTAATGCTCTATGGAGCTCGCCCTCGCCCCACATCCCTCAGAAACAACATTCCACAGCATGTGAGGCATTGCACTTCCCCGGCCGATGGGTTGTTTTCCCCTGAATAAAGGATATCAAACTTGTGATGAAATTAGTTTCATCATTCAACAGTAGTGTTAATACCTGACCTAGTACATCTTAATTTGGGGGATAGAAAAGCTTGGGAATTTTATTGCATCTGATCAAAGATCATGTATTTTAAATAGTTCTGCCATGTGTGTGTTTAGGCAAATGCACCTAGGGGTGACAAGAGCCCTTTAGTTTTCTAAGGAAGGTCTGTTTTTATTCCTTTCTGTTTTGGGAAGATTTGGAATGGGACATGCATAGTAGATCATCTCTGGAATTTTAATATTTTGCTCAACTCCGTGTTCATGCTGACTCTTTTCTTCCTTATTGCAGACGCTCCTTCCCAGTACCTCGGGAACAGGCACTGACAAAGGACTGGTTTTCATTCTTAGACCAGAGCAAAGTATGTGCTCTTGGTATTTGGAGACTTTAGACGCTGAGCCTGTCCAAAATATGGCCATTCCACTCTCCTACTCAGAAAGAGGTGGTGACCTTTCTGTCTTCAACTTCTGCCACTGTCTAGAATATGGGACTTGTTCCTGAATATTTAGGGAAAACTGTAATCTTATTAAAAGTGTTTATTGTAAGTACAATATATTTAATCAGAAAGGTTTTAATAGCAAGGGAGCCAGAGAATTATCACGATGTTGAAAGGCTAGGTAGGAACTAGGAGAATACCTTTATTCTTTGGAAAAACATTTAAAGAGCTCTTGGAAAAGCAGTAACAGAAGGGCAAGACACTCTCCTTAACACTTCAGTTGGTTATTCTAGGCAGAGGAGGGCACTTAAGAAAAATGGAATGTTAGAATGGCATATAGTGGGTGGGGCTGGAGGCAGAGTGTGAGGGCCTTGCATATAATTTGAGGTTTGCATTCTATTCTGAGATCAGTTCTGGGGAAGCATAGAGAGTGTTTAAGCAGAGGAATGATGTGATGCACTTCATCTCTTAGAAAGTTAACTCTAGAAGCAGTGTGGGGAGTAGGTTGGAGAGGTCCGCGGCAGCACTAAGGATGTCCGCTCCCCTATGGCCTAAGCCATCAATCAGACATCCCCTGAGGGCTCCTGGACTGTGAGAGGGTGCAGGACGGGCTGAGGGACCCCCCTGAGTGCAGAAATTTCGTGCACCAGGCCTCTAGTTATTAATAAAATGGAATGCCACAAATTTGCGTTTAATTAAATATTCAAATACTATTCTGATACATGGTCTTGGGGGTCTTTTGAGGTCTTTTACTCTCTTTATACACACACACACACACACACACACACACACACACATACACACACACACAAAGACTCTTGCAGAATTGATATGACACTGTCTTTCTCCCTATTACTCATGGAGTTCCTTTTCTCTTTGGCAGTGTTTTTTCCCCTCCATCCCTAGGTTTTTATGTTCTTTAGGTTCATAGTCCCCAAAATCTAATAAAGACCTCTTTCCCTAGGAAATGAACACTTTCAACATACAATTTCAGGGTGTTCATAGAGCCCCTAAGACCCATTCTTGGATCCCAGCTTAAGAATCTCTTGTCTCTTCTGACCATTTCAACTCTAGAGCAGAGTTTGACAAACTACAGACTGAGCCAAATCTAGCTCGCTTCCCATTTTGTACATAAAGTCTTATTGGAATGCAGCCATGTTTATTCACTCATGTGTTGTCTGTGTCTGCTCTCGTGCCATGAGGGCAGGGTTGCGTAATTGTCGTCACAGAGACCATTCGGCCCTTGAAGCCTAAAATCGGCACTATCTGATCCTTTACAGAAGAGATTTGCTGACCTTTGTTCTAGGGCCCTTAACCTCAGTTAATTTTACCCTCTTAACCTCAGTTCATGAGGTGGTACACAGCTAGAAGCTCTGTATTTAACTTATATAAGGAAAGTTATTGAAAGAGTAGCGTTCTGTTTTCTGAGTGTTATTCGAATATATAAAAATTCTGTGTTGAGTGACTTCCTTATTTTTCATCCAGATCCTATTCCTGGAGGCTGTAATTTAGAGTTTGATTTAGATGTTGACCCCAACATTTACTTGGAGTATGATTTCTTTGAAACAACTATCAAATTTGCCCCAGCAAACCTAGGCTATGCAAGGTATGTCTGCCTCTTATAATTACTTTTAGAACACGCATGACTAGATTCAGTGAACTCTCTCAAGAGCCATCATTCTCTTTAGCAAAATGGAATCGTTTAATTTTTTAATTAAAACTCTGCATTAGTTTCTAGTTTAACAATAAGGATAGCTAATGTTGGAGTAACATTTGAATGCTCTCTGTGTATCATCCACAGTGCTGAGTGCCCTATGTTCTTTGTCATTTAATTCTAGCACTTTTATTAAGAAGGGGCAATTGTTCTTATTTTATAAAAAGGTTCCCTAAGGATCTTTTTGAGAGCAAGTGACTTGCGTATGTACAGCTAACAACTGGCAAAGCTAGCATTTGACTCTAGGCCTGATAGACATTAACGTCTGGTTACATAACCATATTACTTGTCAGTGTGTTATTTTTCTTCATAATGCCAAAATTGGCATCATTGTTTCAGAAGTTTGAAATTTGAGCTTTTGGTTCCTTTTTATAGATGGGACTTGCCCCACAAGAGATTGATGTTCAGTTTTGTTGGTTGACTTTAGAGGCACAGATTCTCCGCCATGTGACACCAAGATGGGGAAGGATTCTAGGTGGAGGTTGCAGTATGACGTCTATCAGTATTTTCTGCCAGAAAATGACCTCACTGAGGAGGGGTTGCTGAAGCATCTGCAGAGGATGGCCGAAGTGCCTCAGGTGATGGCCAGTGCTATTAAGGTAAATCTGATTCTTGTGCTTTGAGTGGCCAGATTGCAACACCTTTGTAAGAGTTGAGTTGCGGAGAAGCTACCAGGAGCTTATTTCTTTACTGTTCCCTTGGTCTTTCTGGGATTTGCACTTTATTCTCTTTTATTTATTTATTATCTTGGGAGTCTTTGCTAGTGATATCTCAAAATAATGTTGTCCTTTAAAGAGATGTGTGTAAATTATGTTACATTTTAGTTGCAGCCACACATATGACCTGGTAATCTTGAGATGTAGATGGAAGTGGGTGGTGATTTTTTATGTATTCCTATACCTATTAGATTAAAACTTTTGGCAAATACAAAGGTTGTAGTGTTGTGAGAAACTGTTTAAGGATATACTCACTGGCATTAATATTTAAACCCAAATCTCTTACTTGGAGAAAAATTTTCTCTGAGCTGTTGCCAGAAGGTTGAGAGATTACCAGATTATATAGAAAGAGGTGATTGAAATAGGACATATATGGTTAGTCTAGAGGCTCAGTCTGTTATAGAGCAAGATCTCAATGTGTTACTCTGTCACCTAGGATGTCATTGCCCCATGCTAAGAGGGAGCCTTATACAAGAACACTTATTATGCTTATTCACAAATTAGGAAGCTCTTTGGGAAAAGTTTATTCTTTAAAATAGGAAATTTTGAAGACCATGTTTATGTATTTATTTATTTGTTAATCCTCACTTGATTGATTTTTAGAGAGAGTGGAAGGGATGGGGGAGGGGAGAGAGAGAAAAAGAAAGAAAGAAAGAAAGAAAGAAAGAAAGGAAGAAAGAAAGAAAGAAAGAATTTTAGAGAGAGTGGAAGGGATGGGGGAGGGGAGAGAGAAAAAGAAAGAAAGAAAGAAAGAAAGAAAGAAAGAAAGGAAGGAAGGAAGGAAGGAAGGAAGGAAGGAAGGAAGGAAGGAAGGAAGGAAGGAAGGAAGAAAGAAAGAAAGAAAGAAAGAAAGAAAGAAAGAAAGAAAGAAAGAAAGAAAGAAAGAAAGAAAGGTGTGAGAGAGACACATTGGTTGGTTGCCTCCCGCACATACCCCAACCAGGGCTGGGGATCGAGTCTGCAACCGAGGTACATGCCCTTCACTGGAATCGAACCCAAGACTTTATAGTCTCCAGGCCAACACTCTTATCTACTGAGCCAAACTGGCTAGGGCTATTCTTATGAAGAACATAAGGACTCACAGAACAGGGCCTTTTAAAGCTACTTTTAGCTTTCAGTTAAGAGTTAGAATATTGTATGCCGAAATTCAAGGAAACCCTCAGTGACTAATGAGGACATGTTAAAAAAACTCTGGAACCTGTTTGAAGAGGCTCACACTGGCCAACTTTGGGACAATTCAGTGATCAAAAAATAAAATGATTGATTATAAGTCTTGAATAAGTAAAAACAAGATCTATACTGATACAAAAAAAAAAAAAGAAAAGAAAAGAAAAGAAAAGAAAAGAAAAAAGAAATCTCCCTAGTTGCTACCATTGGGAAAGGCTCTTACACCAAATTACCCTGAAAATTTGTTAAAAGGGAAGGAATTTGTCCTGCCTTTTTAAAGGGAGGAGCGGTTATTCATTCTCAATTGATGAGAGAAACAGTGCCAACTAATAAATGTTGAAGGAATAATTTAAATTAGAAAATCACCATTTTGTGATCTTCAGTGAAGTAATTCAGGCAAGGATCATTAGGTGAAAGATTGTTAGGGGACAGGATATTTCCAGGATGCCTAAATAGCCTGCCCAGATTCTAATTGTAAAGGGTCAACTGCTTTTAGAATGGAGTAACCTGATTGTCTCCTTCTTACCCTGTGGTCAGCACAGCCTCAATGATTGTGGGTTCACCTGCATTAGGTGTTCACATGAAGGCAGTCTGACATTGTCACCATTATCACCTGGGAAGGATACTAGCAAAGCATAGCCTGAATTCAGTCCTTGGAGTTCCTGTTTACAGGAAACATAGGGAGTGAAAGTACAAATTGGACACCTTGAGCATAATCTAAAAAATGCAGATTGTGGAATCCTATCTAATAAAACAGTAATATGCAAATTGACCATCACCCCGCTACACCCACAAGCCACGCCCACAAGCCACACTCACAAGCCAATCAGGAGCGAATATGCAAATAACCCAACCAAGATGGCTACAGCCACAGAGAGCAGAAGGGAGGCTTGGGTTTCCCAGGCAATGGAGGAAGCCAAGCTTTCCACCTGCCCTGGCCGGCCTAGGCCTCCACTCAAGGCTACAAAGTTTCAATTATAGAAGGTAAACAAATCCAAACAGAAATGGCTGCTGCCACAGAGCAAGCAGAAGGCTTGGCTCCACTCCAGGCTACAAAGTTTCAATTGTAGAAGATAAATAAACCCCAGATACCAGGGCCTCCGCTTGGGTCTCCAGGGGGCATGGCCGGCCTGCAAACCACCACAGGCCCCTCGCCCAGGCTGCCCCACACCCCAAGGGAACCCCCACCATGATCCGGGACATCCTTTAGGGCAAACCAGCCGGCCCCCACCCGTGCACCAGGCCTCTATCCTATCTAATAAAAGAGTAATATGCAGATTGACCATCACTCCAACACACAAGATGACTGCCCCCATGTGGTCAAAGATCCTGCCCCCATGTGGACACAAGATGGCCACCACAAGATGGCCAGCAGGGGAGGGCAGTTGGGAGGGACCAGGCCAGCAGAGGAGGGAAGTTGGGGGTGACCGGGCATGCAGGGAAGGGCAGTTTGGGGGGACCCAGGCCTGCAGTGGAGAGCAGTTGGGGGGGACCAGGCCTGCAGGGGAGGGCAGTTATGGGTGACCAGGCCTGCAGGGGATGGCAGTTAAGGACAAACAGGCTGGCAGGGGAGCCGTTAGGCATCAATCAGGCTGGCAGGGGAGTAGTTAGGGGGTGATCAGGCTGGCAGGCAGAAACGGTTAGGGGCAATCAGGAAGGCAGGCAGGCGAGCAGTTGGGAGCCAGCAGTCCTGGATTGTGAGAGAGATGTCCAACTGCCCATTTAGGCCCGATCGGATTGGGCCTAAACGGGCAGTCGGACATCCCTCGAGGGGTCCCAGATTGGAGAGGGTGCAGGCTGGGCTGAGGGATAACCCCCCCCCCCCGTGCATGAATTTCGTGCACCAGGCCTCTAGTATTCTATAAAGTGACTGCCCTTAATCTCTTCAGAAGTTATTGGGTGAGTGGGAGTATGGTGGTGGGAAGGACTGTTCTAGATTACAGAGGCTAGAGATAAGTACTGTGCATGCAACTTGGTTGGATCTTGGTTAAAGGGGAGAAAAGCTATAAAAGATGTTTAGAAAAACCTGAATATGGAATTTGTAATAGGTAAGAATTTATTAAACTTCTTAGGTGAGCTAAGGTATTGTGGGTATTTAGGAGATCCTTTATACATCAGACCTTGCTACTCAGAGTACGGTAGATGGACCCATAGCATTGATGTCACCAGAGAGATTGTTAGAAAAGCAGAATGTCAGATACCCCCTCTGACCAACAGAATCCGAATCCGAATTTTAACAAACTATCCAGTGATTCATAGACACATTAAGTTTGAGAAACACTGTTTTAGGACATGCATACTGAGTTATTTAGAAGTGAAATGTCATGATATCTGTAACTTACTTTAAAATGGTTCCACTGAAGAAAATAGAAGGACGAAGAGAAGGAGGAAGGGATAGATAAGCAAATATGGTAAAATATTAACAGTGGTTAAATCTAATTGATGCGATGTAGTTTATTAATTGTAGTATTCTTTCCGTATTTCTGTAAAGAAGGTTTCATAATAAAAATGTGGGTGACTAGGAAGTACTTATTGTTGAACTTGACCAAATACTTTGCCCAGGAAACATATTTGTGAAGGTTAAGCAATATTTTTGAGCAGTGGAAGTCCTCTAAGAGACTAAAAATTATTCCTGAAACTCTAATTTTCTCACTTACCAGTATTAATAAGAACATAGCTATATAGGGTTTTTGTTTCTTCTATGACATGTATTACCTATTTTAAAAACAACCTTTAAAAGGGAACTTTTGAAGTTAAGGAGTATTGCATAACACAACTACATGTAATGTCTTCTTTTTTCAGAGCCTGTTAAACAAAAATAAGTGGGTACTCTATGAGGTGTTAACAAACATTGTTAGCTCTGTAACTAGTAGTAATAGCTAACACTTGTTGAACACTCACTCTTGTGCCATGCATTGTGCTAAGTATTGAAGAAAGAATAGTGAGAAAAATAAATATGATTCCTGCCCTTATGTTGTTTATAGTCTAGTAGGTGAAAAAAAATTTTTTTTTGCTTTGTCCTAATTAGTCTTTACATGTTACTTATATCTTATTTTATTTAATTATTAACATTTAACACTATACAAAAACTTTAAAAACATGTTGTGTAAGAGCTTGCTTATATTAGTACATACAAACTGTGTATGATAATCTTTTGATAAAACTAAACAGATTTGTGTATTTTTTTAAAAAAAAGAAATATATTTTAATATTATAATTTGATATCACATGTAGGTGGATTATAACAGAATAGCCTTTAAAAAATCTAAACACTAATCATGCATTATGTTTGGCTTCAGGTGGTTACTCTAACAGCTAATGATAAGACAAGTGTTTCCTTCTCCTCCCTCCGGGGACAAGGCGTCATTTATAATGTCATTGTTTGGGACCCAATTCTCAATACATCTGCTGCTTATGTTCCTGCTCACACATATGCTTGCAGCTTTGACGCAATGGAGGGTAATTGTTCTTCTCTTGGTGAGTATACGGATTTAAATTTTGCAAACTCTTTTTTGACTTTGAAGATCTATATCAACTTATATAGAACTTAAGAATATTGAAAATGCTTTTGTGTAGTATTTATTCATTCATTGTACAGATGCCTCTTAAGCCCCTACACCAGTGGTCAGCAAACTCATTAGTCAACAGAGCCAAATATCAACAGTACAATGATTGAAATTTCTTTTGAGAGCCAAATTTTTTAAACTTAAACTTCTTCTAACACCACTTCTTCAAAATAGACTCGCCCAGGCCGTGGTATTTTGTGGAAGAGCCCCATTCAAGGGGCCAAAGAGCCGAATGTGGCTCGAGAGCTGCAGTTTGCCGACCACGGCCCTACACTATTCCACTCTCTGCTCTCTGTTCCCAGCACTGGAAGACAGCAGTGTGTGCATGTACTTAACATTTTATTTTGAAATAGTTTCATGGAAAAGATGAAAAAATAGTAACAATGTCTGTATAATCTTCACCCAGATTCTTCAAATGCTAGTTAATATATTTTGCTATTTATTCTATTTTATAGCTCTATTTAGCATTCTTCTATTAAGAGCTTTCGGTCATCAACTGCGGATGAATTATAGTTCCTCCTTTAAAAGAGCAGGCTAAATTCCTTCCCTTTATCAGTTTCCAACCACAGGTCTTAAAATAAGCAGAATGTGGCATTGTTTTTCATTTCATGTTTCATTTGGGTTCTTCATTCTCAGCAAAGCTGCTGTGTAGGTATATATTGTGCCCTACAAATTCTGGTCTTCTATCTTGCGTTTCTCATTTAAATGTAGGTCTTTGTGGTATTTCCATCTGAGTCTTAAGTGTTTTGATTGGTAGTAGGTTTTTTTCACATGAGTTTATATAGGTGTATTTTATTTTGGTTTTAGTTTAGGGATTATTTTCTTGTATTTATCTCAAAGGAGTCATGATGCTGATGAATTTATTGAGCGTATTTTTTTTTCTTGTAGTTTATTTATTATATATTTTTTAAATATGTTTTTATTGATTTCAGAGAGAGAAAGGGAGAGGGAGAGATAGAAACATCAATGATGAGAGAAAATCATCCATCGGCTGCCTCCTGCACGCCCCCTACTGGGGATCGAGCACACAACCCAGGCATATGCCCTGACTGGGGAATCGAACCATGATCTCCTGGTTCATAGGTTGACACTCAACTGCTAAGCCACACCTGCCGGGCTGTAGTTTATTTTTGAAGAAACAGAATTATTTGTTTTAGGTACAATCTCTCCTCCACCTTTCCCACTTTCCCCCTCCCCTTCCCCCAAGAATATGTTGCATACTTCTATCAGGAAGCATATATATTTTTTATTTCTTTTTTTGTTATACCAGCAGCCATTGCCTACATACAATAATTTATTTAGGGGTGAGAAGGATATGTTTAAAATAAATTATACATGAATGGAATAAATTATTGTCAGTTGACTTTGCTTTTTTCATGTCTCTTTGTTCTATTGATTAAATGCATGTATTATTCACTAAATTTTTATTATTTTTAGGAAGAGTATCTACCAAAGTGTTTTTCACTCTTTTTGCCCTGCTTGGTCTCTTCATTTGTTTCTTCGGACACAGATTCTGGAAAACAGGTCTGATGTAGTTGCTATTGCATGCCTCGTGGTCTTTTTTCTTAAATGCTGTGGGGACTTTATGACCTGTAAGGAGAGTAAGCAACTGTTTACCTCCACTGTCTTCATAAACTTGTGGTTGGGTTGTTTTAGTAAAGATTCTACCGAGTTGCTCTGCATTTTTATTTTTTCTCTTTTCCCAATAATGGGGTTTACCACCTCCTCTTGTTAGTGGAATAAAATTGGATTTGTGCAGCAAACTTCTTCACTTGCTAAATTTGCTAGTTGGTTAGGAATCAGGATGTCAATGTAAAAAAAAAAAATGTATGTGTGTGGATTTCAGTGTTAGTGGTCCACATGGTTTCATATAAGTCAGGCTGTAGGACTCCATGTATAATTCATTAACAAGGAGTATAAATGGAGCATCAGGGGGAGAGGTAATCCTGACCTCCTAAAACTCTTTAAACTTGCTTAAACAAATTGTTTGAAATAGCAATTCCTCTCCCTCCATCACTATGCCTTTTTTTCTTGATTGAGAAGAGATGATTGTGAAGAATATTTAATTCCACAAAGTGTAGAATGATTCTGTAACAAAGAACTTAATTCCTAAGCTGCATGTAAGGTCCCAAAGATATTACTAGGTATTTTAACGGATGAAGATAATGGTTGAATTGTTCATTCTAAAAAGGAAAGGATGAATTAAAAGGAGACATAAAAGTCACATTTTGCTTTGGAATATTTTGTGTGGCTTTTTTTTTTTTTTTTACCTTTTACATTTTATTTTCTCTTAAGTTGAAATTTAGTGTGCAATTTCAGATCAGACACAATGACAGACGTACTATTCTTATTTTAAGAAGGAAGTATAACTGTATTAAAATGAGCTCTGAAATTAACAACTTATCAATTGAAATTGACCTAAATACAAGAAGGTATAACCTCTGGTTAATACTTCAATATTGTACCCATTTGATAGTAATATTTACTCCCTATGAGTTCTACATTTCTCCTGCCTTTTAGATAATTATTTCTCTCCTCCAAATGCCCTAATGTGGAAGCATGAATTTGTACATTAAATACTTAATTGCATTGTAAAAAGAATACCTAACCATAGCTTGTGTGTTTTTTTTTTTTCCTTTCCTGATGGTTTGCTACTAGAATTATTCTTCATAGGCTTTATCTTCATGGGATTCTTCTTTTATATACTGATTACCAGACTGACACCCATTAAGTATGATGGTAAGTAAAAATAATATAGTTTAATTAGGTGTTCAAAAAGGAGATGCTGTGTTTACACTCCACCTTTGCTTCTACACTTTGTCCAGTTTGTGTATGATATCCTGTTTTGTGTGTAAAATAATGTAAAACCTGTATTCTAAACATCTTTTCTAAACTGCTTGTTCAGACCTGCTCTTCCAAGTTTTTGGTACTTGGTAAATTACTTGGTATTTAGGGAAATGAAAGGTCCCTATGGATTATAAACCTGTGTTTCAGCTATGTGGTACACTGAAATACGAGATTTACAACAGTCAAAATGTTAAGATTTTCTTCACCTTAAAACAAACACAACCCCTCTGTCCTTGTCATGTTTAGCTAGAATGCTTGTCATTCCATCTTCCTCAGCTCTAATGTATAGGTTGGGCCAAGTCATGCCTGTCACCAGTCCTGGGAGGTTTAGCCCTCCAGCTAGGGTTCATGTCTCAGACTGGCCCCTCCTGAGAGAGAGAGCCCATGCTGCTCTCAGGGCACCACTGAAGAGCCCACCAACCTCTGTTGGTGCTTGACCAACAGAAAGGCTAAGGGCTGACCTGGCAGGGGTCTATTGTGTCTAAAGCATGCAGTCAGAGAAGCCACCTCTGATCACACAGTTCCTCTTCTCTCTTGGTGCAGTTCGTCTGGTTCTGACAGCCATCGCCGGAAGTCTTGGTGGGATTTTCTTGGTTGCTGCTTGGTGGCGATTTGGCATCCTCACGCTCTGCATGCTGTGTGTTGGACTAGTGCTGGGCTTCCTCGTCTCTTCAGTGACTTTCTTCACTCCGTTAGGTAAGAGATGCGTAACTCAATGTTGCATGTGTTCAGTTTATTGTTTGAAAGGTCTTATTTGGGCTCTCTAGGCACAAGTACTGCCTCATCAGGGATGTGGGATCTTCCATAGAGTTCTGGAAATTTGCACTTGATGTGGCACTTTAGGGAGGGCCAGGATAAATAAGAATCCCTCTTTCCTCAACGATACCTGTACTAGATGACTTATGGAAGGCCTTTAGAGATAGCTTTGTTCCTATTTGTGTGATAAGGTGTGTGTCTAAGTGTGTTTCTGTTAGAATTAATGGAGGTAAGAGGCATTCTTAATATATAGCAAAACAGTGGGTTTTGTTTTTTATTTTTGTAAACCCTGGAACTCTTTTTTCAGATGAATCTTAAGTAGAAGCCCAATATAGCCTGCAGGTAAATTTGATGCTGCTTTGATGGCAGCTGACTTGGGGAACTTAGTGCTTTTTCTCAGTCTTCTCTTTTACCCCTAACTTCCACTCCCACCCTTTGCCAAACTTTGTGTTCCTAAGGTACCTACTTGTCGTCATCTTAGGGCCACATCACAGGGATGGTTTTGTGTGTGTGTGTGTGTGTGTGTGTGTGTGTGTGTTTACATAATTCATTTTCGATCCATGTAAAAAATCTGGTTAACTTGTAAGTTAACTTTCTTTGCGGTTGTGCAATAACTTACATTTCCTGATTGTTGTCAAACATGGAAAAAGAGTATCTACATTCCAAGGTACTCTATTAGGCTATTTCTTTTTTATGTTAGTTTTTGTATTGCAATCTCAGATTAAAGTTGATGGAAATGTTAGAAATAAGTATAGTTGTCTTTTGAGGCTGTCAACTTTTAGAACACAGGGTATAACAGAATGTACTTGGTGCTCTATAAAGATTTTTTTTTTAAGACCAGAGAGAATTGACAACCTTTACTGACCATTAAGAGGTCCTTTTGTTCTAATTTTAGGAAACCTAAAGCCAAGTTCATTCCTTCAAACCACCCCCACCTCTTTGCAGGTAGCTTTTTAAAATTTTTATTTTTCAATTAGTGTTAATGGGAATGCAGATGGGTGCAGCCATGATGGAAAACAGTATGGAGGTTCCTCAAAAAATTAAAAATGGAACTGTTTTATGACCCAGTGATTTCACTTCTGGGAATATATCAGAAGGAACTCAAAGCACTAATTCAAAAGAATATATGCATCCCTATGTTCATTGCAGTGTTATTTACAGTAGCCAAGATATGGAAGCAACCTAAGTGCCCATCAATAGATGAGTGGATAAAAAAGCTGTGGTACTCATATACAATGGAATATTACTCAACCATAAAAAATGAAATCTTCCCATTTGCTACAGCATGGGTGGACCTAGAGGGTATTGTGTTGAGTGAAATAAGTCAGACAGACAATGACAAATACCATATGATTTTACTTATATGTGGGATTTATAGAACTCCTACTCTTCCAGGATACATGGGTCTCAAGATGTGGGACCACTTCCAGGTGGACTGAGTGATGGTGACACTGTCAGTATTAAATAATTCTCAGGCCCTACCTGGTTTGGCTCAGTGGATAGAGCGTTGGCCTGTGGACCAAAGGTCCCGGGTTCGATTCCGGTCAAGGGCATGCACCTAGATTGCAGGCTCCTCCCCGGCCCAGGCCCTGGTCAGGGCATATGCAGGAAGCAGTCAATCCATGTGTTTCTCTAACATCAGCATTTCTCTCTGTCTTTCCCTCTCTCTCCCACTCTCTCTAAAAAAATCAATGGAAAAATGTCCTTGGGTGACAGAATTGTCAGGCTTAAATTCTCACTGTTTAAATTTATTTATAAATAGGAGTTCTAATATGTTCATCTTGGGTCACCCAAGGTGTGCCACATTTTGGAAAAATTTAATAGGAACAGATAAGTGGTTAGCTCCTATCTTTCCTGATGCATTAGGAGATCACATCTTCCAGCATGCAGTGGCTGGGTAGGACATGATTGATGGTAAAAATCTACTAGAGGGATTTTGCTGCTTCAATTGGGTGGGAGTTCATATTGTTAGCTCTAAATCCCATTTCCTTGTACTTTTCACTTTGCAGTACATAATCATGGAATCATAAAAATTTAGAGCTAGAATGGATGGCTTGGAGTTTGGAGATGAAGTGGTTCAATCTTCTCATTTTATGGGTTAGGAAACTGAGGCCTAGCTTCACAGCCTGTGATGGAAGAGCATGGATTAGTCAGGCCTCTAGTAAATCATCCTGGGAATAAAGGCAGAGCATTTACCTGCTTGATTTTACTCCCACCCTTCTAACTGCTGGGACACAGCTTTCAAAGGTGATTGTATTGACAGCTAACTGAAGAAAATGAGAATTCATTTCTAAGCGCCCATACATTCCCTGGTTGTTATACATTAAACTTTCTACGTATGTCCATGTTCAGATGTTGAGAAAATGAAATTTAACGTAGTGAACATGTCTACTCTTTATTTCTTTTTGCTTTTTCAGGAAACCTAACAGTATTTAGTAATGATGCTGTGTTCTGGGTGACCTTCTCTTGTATAGTTGTTCTCATTCCAGTAATTTTCATGGGCTGCCAAAGAATAGTAAGTGTTTCATCAAAAGTTAGATTTATTTATTATATTGTCCTGGGCCTTCAGTTGTTCACTTATTGCATCAGTGTGCATGTTTTATTCACAAGTACCATATGATTTCACTTATATGTGGACTCCAATGAACAAAATAAACTTAACAAAGTAGAGACAGACTCATGGATACAGAGAACAGACTGACAGCTGTCAGAGGGGAGGGGGTTGGGGGCTGGGTGAGAATGGTAAAGGGATTAAGCAAAGTCTCATGGACACAGGCAACAATATGGTGATTGCCAGAGAGAAGAGTGGGAGGAGGTAGAAGAGAGTCAAGGCAAGGGGGTAAATGGTGATGAAAGGAGACTTGGGTAGTAAATACATAGTACAATATATACAGATGATACATTGTAGAATTGTGTACCTGAAACCTATATAATTTATCAACCAATGTCAGCCCAATAAATTCAATAAAAAATAAAATTTAAAAATATGCTTTTAACAGTGGGAGCAGAGAAGGTTGGACTCGCTGTAATGCAACAACCTGGTGGATTATTAGCCATCTCTGCAAAAGAGGGGTTCTTTGTTTAATTAAACTTTATTGTTGAAGTTCTTTCACAGGGAACATACCTTTTATATAAGGTAAACTGTGTTTTAAGAACTCACTATGGGTGTCAAAGATTGTTCTTAGTTTATAGGTAACCTTTATTCGGTTCTAAGACTTGGTCCTTTTCATGTGAGCAGAAGTGATTCCCAGTGTTTGAGGCTAGTGATAAGAGTTAGCAACTATTCTTGTTCTGCCAGAGGTAAAGCCTAAAATTTCCCTCTCTTCCACAGCTGAACATCCTGACTTGTGGATTCATTGGCTCCTATTCGGTGGTCTTGGCCGTTGACAGTTACATGTATACAAGTCTTTCTTACATCGCTTTGAATGTACTCAAGAGAGCACTCAACCCTCATTTCCGCAGAGCTTTCACAAATGTGCCTTTTCAAACTAATGGTAAGACCCTAAATCCAAGAATCGGAGTGATAGTTAAGAATATTGGCTCACATGTGCTAACAGAAGTACTTGGAAATAGAATGAAAGAAGGTTAGCTGGAGGAAAGAAAGTTAACTGGACACAAGGAAGAAGCAAACACCATTCAAATGCTTATTAGTAACTTATGATCATAGAAGCAAATAAATTTGTTAGGTGGTTAAAGTTCATACTTCTAAAAACCTACTAAATGAGCTTTGTTAAAAAATTTCTAAGACAGGATTACTTAGGCTTACCTGGTCAATCTCCAGTTGTGAAGAAAATCCTGAGAATAAAAATGGCACCCAATGGGTTGGCGTGGGACGAGGGATGAGAATGGCAACCTGTTTTTTTAGGTTATTCCGTTTTCCTCCTTTAAAAAAGCATGTAATTTGCTAATAGAAAGTGAAAGTGATTTTTAGTCAGTAAGTATATTATTTCCTTAGTTGTGGGATTTCTACCCATTATAGATTTTCCATTAATTTTTTTGAAGGAAAAAAGACCACTAAATTAAATGGTCACAAAGATTGTAAGATATGTTGGTTTCAGAAATGTTCAAACATGGTGGATGGAAAAGCATGTCTTCGAACTAAAGATGTAAAAGCACAAATCTTTCCTTCTACTGTCCTGTGCCTGCCCCCTCATTGGATAAGAGGTTGATGGTAGAGACCTTGAAATCCACAGGTCTTGGAAGTTTTACATACAAGACACTATTTTGCCACGCCTTTTACTAGTACAACTTGTTGCATCTCTTCATGCATTTCTACTTGCACTCTATGTGAGTGGGTGACGAATGGGGAAAAAAGAGAGCAAGCATGGTGGCGTCCAGTGTTCCAGGGTGTACGTTTATGAGGTATACCCAGAATGCTGCCTTCTTCCCCCGCCCCTTTGTGGAAAATACAACAAACAACTGTGCCTGTGGCCACTGATCTTAAAATATTGGAATGTGAAGGACCCAAACTACTGTTTCCTTTATAAGCTGTCTGGACTTTCATATGACTGTAATAGAAAATTCCCATTTTCAAATATAAGATTAGTAGAGGCCTGTTGCACGAAGATTCGTGCAATAGGCCTTCCTTCCCCTGGCTGCTGGCACCGGTTTTCCTCCGGCACCCGGGACCCAGGCCTTCACTCTGGCCGCTGCCTTCCATCTTAGCTCCTGCCGGAGCCTTCAGTGTTCGCTCCAGCCAGAGCCTTTAGTCTTCTCCGCTACAGCTGGAGCACCACTCCTGTAGCTCCCTCAGCTCCCCGCCCTCCTCCTCATAGCAGGCGTCCTGCCCTGCCATCTTTGTTGGGTTAATTTGCATACTCACTCCTGATTGGCTGGTGGGCATCGGGGAGGTACAGTCAATTTGCATATTTCTCTTTTATTAGTGTAGATAGTTTCTTCACTCATTCCTTGGTTTGTAAGTAAGGAAATAACATATGTTTGGACAAACTCACCACAAAGACTAATATTACTAAGAAAAGATGACATAGATTTAGGCTATGAAAGGTTACATGTTAGATCTGCTTGGTTTTGAAATACAAGTTCCAACTGTGCTCTACTGTTTTTTAGACTTTATTATCCTGGCAGTATGGGGTATGCTGGCTGTAAGTGGAATTACGTTGCAGATTCGGAGAGAAAGAGGGCGACCGTGTTTTCCTCCCCACCCGTACAAGTTATGGAAACGAGAGAGGGAACGCAGAGTGACCAACATTCTGGATCCCAGCTACCACATCCCTCCATTGCGAGAGAGGCTCTATGGCCGATTAACCCAGATCAGAGAGCTCTTCCAGAAGGAGCAGCCAGCTGGAGAGAGAACACCCCTGCTGCTGTAGATGCCAAAGGGCTTGGTCAGTGTGATCCCGAAGAATACAGGCACTGCCTCAGCTTTGGAGTTTGTGCCCAGCCTGCTTCAGCAATCTCCAGTGCAAGTCTAGTAAGGAAACAGGCTTGTGTATCTATGTGCACTGATGTCCTTACTGATGCATGGTAAGGACGTGCCAAGGAGATTATGATCATTCTAAGTGATGAAAAAGATGACCAAAAAAGTGGTGATGGGGCAGCTTTTCCTTATTCCAAAATACTTGAGAAATTACCTCTTCGTTTACATGATCAACTTGTTCCATTAAATAGATACACACACATATACACAAATTAAAAAACTGATTCTCCTGTAAAGCCCTGGTGTTTTCTTTTCACAAGTCCTTGATAATTTCTCACACTTTAGTCCGTCTAAACCTGGGGGGGCAGGGGCACAGTGGGTGGTTTAAGTGTTAGACTGGTTTTTTTTTTTTTTTGCTACTGTTTAGATTTAGGGATTTGATACTGGGTCTTTGAACTTCTGAGTACAAAAGAAGAACTAACTTAAAATTAGTCTGATTACTTAATTGCATCTTTCGTAGTATCATATAGTAACAAAAGGTGTCTGTCATTCTTTTGCTTATTATTGTGATAAAAAACACATTTACCATATCATTTTAAATGTATAGTTTAGTAGATCCCGTTGTTTTTGCTTTTCTGTTTAAAATGGTAATTTAAATAGCTAAATTATTTCAATTTAAAAATAGATCAAATTTATATAGCTAACAGAACTTTTATATGGGTGATTAATTTATATTCCAAATAATGGCCTATTTTTTTTCTGGCCCTTTGAAAGAGTATTGATAGCTGATCTCTAATTTAAACCATATTAAGTGACATGAATTTTTGTTTCGTTAATCTTTACCTGCATTTTGTAGTTCTGCTAAGTAAGTTATTAGCATTGATGTAAAATACAATTTCAAAAAATCTCTATATGAAGCCCTTTGTACCATCTGTGTTTTAAAGTGATGAGGAAGTCAAAGCACTCAGTGTTTAATGGAGCTACTTTTGAAGTAGAGGCCTGGCATTTGTAAGGGAAGTCCCTTCAGTTTTAACCATTTTTTTTTTTCTTTTCATCATGAGACTGTAACCTGGGTGCCCTGGGCTGCATACCTGTGCCTCATGGCCTTTTAACTGTCAGAGCCTCTGCCACCGGCTCTGCCTGGGACTCTTGACATGCCTGAGTGACAGGGTGGTTGTATGCACATTTGTGAGTTAACCACCATTTGAAATGCTGCTTTAAAGAGATTTTTCAAAGCACAATAGATTTTTGAAATTTCGGATAGCTGGAAAATTTTCAACTTTTACTTTTGAAAGTGTCTTGGAAATGATTTATTCTGTAATCCACACTATTTATATAACTGCAGTAACACTTAAACTTGAAGGATTTTTTTTTTTTTTATAATTCACTGGAGGGATTCTGACTTCTGCCATATCTTGGTACATTCTACGAAATGTTTTTCAGCTATTTTCTATACCAGTGGTCGGCAAACCATGGCTCGTGAGCCACATGCGGCTCTTTGGCCCCTTGAGTGTTCTAACGTCACTTCTTCAAAATAGACCCGCCCAGGCTGAAAACCGACTTCTGCGCATGGGCCACGAAGTTTCAATCGCACTGTCTGTGCGCGCCCGCACATGGTATTTTGTGGAAGAGCCATACTCAAGGGGCCAAAGAGCCGCATGTGGCTCGCGAGCCGCGGTTTGCCGACCACTGTTCTATACCATCAAAACGCACTGCCAGTGAAGATTTTAAAGACACAATACACTTTTTTGGAGGGGGATACAAATTGTTAAAATTTATGTTAATTTGTAATAAAAAGCTCGTTTGTACAATTTTTTTATAATAAATTCCTATTTTGAAAAAAATGCTAAAGTTTCATTATTTTAAAACGTTTTTGCCAACTGTCTTTGTACCATAGTAACAAGACATAGGAGGACAGTTTCATAGCTATAAAAACAACTATTTAATTAAAAAATAATTATTTAAAGAATCGGTTTAAGCACAAATGAAATCATAAGAAATGAAGGAAATCTGGGGCAAGCTAATGTCTTTAGAGGATTAGTTCATTAGAACTCAGGTATGTCAAACTGAAGTGACAATATTGGAAAAGTACACTGTCCTTTAAATGCTTTGTTTCCGAGAACCTGTTACAGGCTACCTGCCATGTTTCCAAGCCACAGTAGCTCACCAGTGCTACAGACCAGAGTTCCATAGATGATAGCAAACTGATTTTAACAAAGAAATTGCTGACTATTAGACCACAAATGGATTTTATTTTTTTAAAAGTATATTTTTATTTCAGAGAGGTAGGAGAAGAAACATCGATGAGAAAGAATCATTGATCAGCTGTCTCCTGCACGCCCCCTACTGGGGATCAAGCCGGCAATCCAGGCATGTGCCCTGACCAGGAATCCAACCATGATCTCTTGGTGTTTTTATTTTATTTATTTTTAGAAAAACCTCTATTGTTGAAAGTATTACATAGGTCCTCCTTTCCCTCACATTAACCTCTTCCAGCCCACTCCCATTCTCCGCCCCCACCTCCAGGCCCTCACCACGGGTTATGCATATATGTACAAGCTCATTGCAAACAGTGATCTCTTGGTTCATAGGTCGAGGCTCAACCACTGAGTCACACTGGCTGGGCAGGAATGAACTTCAGAATCATGTTATCTGAACCCTTTATTTTATTGTCTCATAATTATTTTGATTTTGTGGTGAGAATAATTAGGAAATCCTTGACGAAGGAGCCAATTATATGAAGTCAGTTATAAAGTAGTGTCCAGACCAAAATTTGGGATGCCTAACTCCCTTTCCAAAATCATTGATTACGGTACTTCCCATTTTTCTCTGGTGAACTGGTAGGAGGCTTCTAATATTAATATTGCAATGATCTCTTTTTTTTTTTGGGGGGGGGTTATAATTTTATGCAGTGAAAACATGTTTTTTTTTCCAAGTTAATTCTCTGAGGTCCTAGGTTGTTATTCATTTCAAAGAACATAATACTAAAAAACAAAATTCAATATCCATACTTATATCCACAGCAGCATTTGTATAGAATGTTTTAGTATAAAGTTCACTCCTTGATGATGTATTTGATACCTGTTATTAAATATCATTGAAACCCCAAGAAGAGATAAAAAGCCCTAAAAATAAATGTAAGCATTATTTTCAAATTAACTTGGAGAGCACACGAATTTTCATCACTCATCTTTATTGATAAAATAGGCTCCTATGCACTACATACCTTCAGAATAAATGTAAGCTTCTGCTTAACAAAAAAGTATGGGGTGGAAAACTGTTTCTATATAACAAAGTAAATGTCTTTAAACAGCAAGGTCTTAGAATTATATCCAAGTAAGAAGACTAAGAATAAATTAATTCAACTTATTGGTTTACAAAAATAATTATCAAGTAATGTTTTATAATAGAGCTGCCTCACTAAACTGCCTCTGACAATCTGAACTGTGTAGTTTATTTTCTTTAATTCTAACTTGGGATAAAAACTATATGAATGAATGTGCCATCAAATTAAGGAATACTTTCCCAAAAACGAATAGAAAAGTTAAAAAATAAAAACTGTCATTTATATATAAAACATTAAGGCCTCTGAATGAGAACAAAAATCAATTTAATGTTTGGGTCAATAGCCCTTTTCTATTCAACCAGCCCCATCAACCCCACTTACCCCAAACTTAAGATAGAAAAATTCTGAAAAGTAGTTTTAATTTTACCAATATATGAAATTATACATAAAAATTACCATGTAAATATTTAACAAATTTATACTCAAAAGTAAATTGCCTATTTTGCTAATTTTAATATGTATTTAATATAAATGAGCATAATATATTTATATCTGACACTTCTTTGATCCTTTTATTCTGTAATCACCAAAAATAAGAAAAAAATTACATTTCAATTGATAATGCACATTTCTATTTTTGGTGGCTTTTAAAAATTTACATACTGGATATATATTTTATTAAAAAAATAAAATAAATACTCCTAACTCCATCGATTTTTTTGTCCCTCTTTCATTGGAAAGTTATAAGAAAAATTTCATAGGTTATGAGGACCACATGGGTGCTTTAAGAACAGATCCAGAAATTATTTTTTTAATTTTAATTTACTTTTTCTATCTCTCTTAACAGTTACTTTTAAAAAAGGAATCAATGAGGCAGAGGATGTCCCAACTTACTTTGAAATAACCATACCTAGCTTGCTTTATCAAACATTTCAACTTGTAGCTAAATGAGCTACATAGTATCCTTAAATATCAATCACATAAGAGAAAAATCTCATTAATGATTTAAAACCAAAACTTATTCTTTCCTAGTAGTTTAACCTACTAAATATGTCTCTTAAAAGATCTTCTTTCTTAGAAAGTAGTATTTCTTCTCTTTCATTCCTGAAATGCTATCTCATATGCTTAGCAATTATGGACAATTGTTTGCTGAATATTATGGTAAGTTAGCTAAAATTAAATTACCTCTTTTGTTTATGGTGTATATAAGACATTCCTACAGCCTTTTAAACTGATTTTTTTTTTTTTTGGACAAGAATTTAAATTAATGGGAAGGTAGTCTCATGGTACATAAGCTATTGTTAACTTTGACACCAAACAGGGAGGATAAAACTTAGTATGATGATCTTCCATTCACCAAACTGTGGCAAAATGTGTATATTAAAATTGGGATAACTTCATGAATTCCCACACATTTACTGGGAATATTCCTGTTTTTCCAAGTATCATCCGGAAAGCCAACAGCACTACTGGAAGCTCTTGATATGTTCAGCAGTCACTGTAAAAATCTTCAATTTGTTCAGCAATTAACAAACTCTTAAGTTTCTACTTTTCAATTGTATTTTGGAATAAAGTCTATAACCATGAACTATGCAATTTTGTTGCTACCCCTTAAAAATGTCATTTACAGTGCACTGTACATATTAAAGGGGAAAAAAAGAGTAGCGTGAGATTGATTTTCCTGTTAATTCATTAACGTCAGTAGACCAGTCCCAAGGATCATGTGGAGCCTTGTAAGAAACTCAGACTCTTCAGTTCTTCCTCAGACTCAGGTCGCTATTGGTCACTAATGCTGACAAAGAAGTATTTTCTGATACATCCTCTTTTCTAAGGTTCAGAAACGACTCTCGGGTTATTTGAAGGATCTCTCTCAAGCCTTTGTTTTCTTGCTATAAGAAAACAAATAAAGACAAAGATGCAGCCACCAAGTTAGCTAGCTACAAGAGCACAAACATATAACAAATAAGAAGCAAGTTCTGTAATGGACAGAAATGCACTAAATGATATATATGCAGTTGAAGTTGACAATCTGAATCCAGAGAACACTTTTTAAAAAGGTAGGGAATCATGTGTTCAATGGCTTCTACCTCTGCAAAGTCTTCTTCTTTATTCAGCTATAACTGTAGACAGAACCTCAGAAGTTGCCTTATTTTAACATCTAGATTTATATTTATATACACTTAGAAAGTTTGTAATACCCTGGGAATAGAACCTCTTAATACTTTACTACATTTATTACCTTCCATGATAGCATGGGATACAAGACAAGCCATCTGGTTTCTTACCTTACAGGAATTTGACAACAGGGATGGTTGAGTAAATCATGATGTTTTTCAAAAAGGAAAGTGACCAAATCTAGCACTGGTGAACAACTTTGCCTTTTTTTTTTGTAGTTACTATAAGAAATGTGCACACATTTAAAAATAATTTTCATAATTTATTCCCTATCACTCTGTCTTTGGTTTTACTTTCTAAGTTCAATGGTAAAAGGCAGGCATCAGCAAACTACAGCCTGGCTTGGGGCCTGTTATTGTAAATTAAATTTTACTGTAAATTTTGCATTACAATAGCAGAGTTGAGTAGTTGCAACAGACTGTCTGGTTTGTAAAACCTAAAAAATTTACTATTTGGCCCTTTACTGGAAAAGTTTGAATCTTGTATGCTTAGAGAAATAATTTTGGCCCTGTTTAACCAATTTCTCCACCATAATTTTAAAATGAAGCTTTTAAAGTACAAAAGTCTATTCTACTGATTTCGGATTATTCAACAATGGTTTATGCTTTCACTACACAAAATAAAGGATAATATTTTATGGGATATATTTTCTGGCAAAGATCTTTGAGCAGTTTTACCTACTTTTACAACTTAAAACTTACTTCAAGCTGAAATATTCTTTCCTGTTCCTTACAACCCTGTTGCTCATCAATTTCAATGGCTTTCTTCATTACTGCTGCCATTTCAGTTATCTGGTCAATATGTGCTTGTAATTCCTGAAAAAGATGGGAGTTGCAAATTAGTGAAATACTATCTTATTGTTATTTTTGGATCCTCTCCTTTTCATAAAATCTGTACTGCCATTTAATATGAATGTAATATTCACATACTGCCATTTAACATGAATGTAATTAATATAACAAACAGATATTTACAAGAAAGCTGACAGACCATGATTGTGCTTTTGAAATCAGATTTTAGGACTAGAATTAAAACTAAGCAGCATAATTTAAGTAAACCCACTCATAAGAAGAGAACTCATATTTCACATTCCTTTCACCACTACAAATGATCAGCAACTTTTCTTTTTAGCACCTACCTATATTACTGGTCAAAGTAATGGGAAAGATAAAACTTTCTGACATATTCCATCTCTTTTCCCTGAAGTTTTCATGCTGTGTAAATCTTTTCTGTACTACCCATACCTAAAAATCAATCTCAATCCAATCTAGAAACTTTCTAGATTATAATCCTCTTTGACAGCAGAAACTGTATCTTATTTATATTTGCCTATTAGTGTTCAGTACATAATAGATAATACATACTGAGTAGTAAAATAAACATAGTTCTGCTTTTAAGTATTAAAATATTAAATGGCTTCTTTGCAAACTGTTCAAAATATATAATTTGAGTATAAAATAGACATCCACTTTTTTGGTATAACAAGTAATACAAATTTCTTCCAATCACATTCATTTTTCTTTTTTTGCACACCTGTACTAGGCAACAGAAATATGAATTGTTAAGACATGTTCCCTGATGTCAAGGAGCTTACAGTCAAGTGAAAGATACAGACAAAACATTTAAAATCAACATAAATTGAAGAATAATCATTTTTTAAATGAAAACCTTCTTCTACAAACCATTGTTCACTGGCAATTGAGGGTTCTTTTACTATATTAAGGCCAAAAGTTAAATATAAAAGTTAATAGCTCCCCAAATAAACATTAAGTCTCTTAAGTAGTTGTATATTCTCTAACTGTAGAAAGGATTTGAGTAGGACCGCCCCCTCCCACCCCCCCGCAAAACTAGTAAACTATGGAGGAAATAAGATGAAGAACAAATAGGAATATCTTTAGCAAACACATTTAATACTTTCTTAACCAATAAAAATGTAGGTCCTTATATTAATGGGGAAATCTATACAGTTCTAGTACACAGAAAAGGCAAAATATAGATGACACTGTCCAATATGGTGCTATTTAAATTTACATGAATTAAAATCAAATACATTTAAAGAAATTAGCAACTCAGTTCCTCAGTTGCAGTAGTGACACTTTAAGTAGTCAAAAGCCACATGTGGCTAGTAGCTTCCCTATTGAACAGTGCAGATAAAGAACATTTCCATCATTTCAGAAAGTTCTATTGGATGTCCCCAAATTGGATTATGGTAGCAAGAATGATATCAAGACAAACATCTGTCATATTCTTAAAAATGATTAAAATCCCTCCCAATATAAAGGAAGCATGTAATATTTAAAAGTAAGTTAAATACAGATAACTGCAGGGACAAATTGAATAAGGGTAATGAGTAAAAATTTTGAATACAAACAGCTATCTCAGTTTATGATTTGATATCCTATGGGACTGACCTAGGTTAAATGGCTACACAGAAGCAAATAATTCCTTGCCTTTAAACTGGAAGAAAACAAGATACCACCATTTTTTTTTCTTCAGGACAGTCTATTCTAATAAAATAATCACGAAAAAAACCACACCCCAATTCTTCAATCAGAGCAGTATTTTTATAGGCCAAGTTCATGGATGATTCACTTATTACAATAAAATCTTTGGAGAACTATCACAGATCTTTTATTGGGCACAAGAGGCCAGACCTGTGCTTTCAAAACTGAAGGCAAGAAGTGTCAGCAAAATAATTCTTGAACTGTCTTGACATGCCTTTCACTTGTAACTTTTTGCTTAGGTTTATTTCAACTTGGCTCAATAAAGACCAGCTACAAGTAAGGTAAAAAACAAACAAACAAAAAACAGTTAAAGCACAATGGAGAAGATACTATACTACACTTAATAAATAACACCTAAACAAAGACATTTTAATTTTATTATAAACTCAAACTAAAGGACAACAAACTGTCAAAAATCTAAGTTAAAACAGTTCATTTAATAATTTAAACAATTTTTTGTGAAATCAGATTAAAATGACTGCCAAGAACATATCTTTGATGTCCAGAAAGAGAATAATTGTTTAAAGTTTACTAAAATTTGCAGCGGCAGTGAATAAGATCAACAAAATGAAAAGCTGGCCTGAACAACCTTTAAGGCCTGCCCTTATCTAACAGTATGTGTATGATACAATACACAGAGAATCAATGACAGATTTAAAGTTTCTACACTGAATATTTTTGCATGGCTAGCACAGCATTTTAAAACTTAATTTCATTTATGTGCTGATTTAATCTGGTAGAAAAATTCAATGTAAAGAAACTCTTTAAATGGAGCCCCCCTTCCATCCGCACCCCCAAAATTGACTGTTTTATATAGTGTACATTCTGATTTGCTTCCAAGTGCCTCCTCTCCAGTCCGTGTTGAGGTGCTTCAAGGATGTGTCGAGATGCATCAAGGAAGAATCCTTCGGAGCTGTTACGATGTACCATGTCAATCTGTAGTACAGAGTCATTATAATGTTAATACGGATATTATCCGTAATTTAAAAACTGAATGAGTGTTAGTTCATGCGTGTTAGCCAACTGTTTGAAATGTTTGCTTTTTTAAGATTTCCAAAAAGGCATCTGTTCAAAAATAATGAATAAAATAAATATTTGGATGAAAATGAGTTCTCATTTTGATTTTTAAATGTGTGCTCAAAAACTTTTAGGTTAAGGGCAAAATTCTATATTACAGTAGTCCCCAAAGGGTCTCTTACTTCAAAATGCTGTTATGTGTGACTCTGTTAGTCCTAAATGTGTTATAAAATTATTTTTGTGTTTAAGTATGTCAGAGCACTAGTACCTAAACATGTCCTAGAATCTCCTATTTCTGCACCTTAATCACACCAGTTTCTCTGCTCACCCACCTCTGCTTGTTGACGCTCAACCCCCATTAATTCAAAACTGAATTTAGTTGTATTTCTTCCTTTCCTTACTCCTTCCCAGATGCTCATGAGAACTAATCTTGCTTCCTCTAGTATTCTCGTAATAATTCATATCTCTATTTTAGGATTCATCACATCTGACCTTATATCAGATAGTTATGTTTATATCTGTATCTCCCATTATACTGTAAGCTCCTATGATAGAATAATGGAACTTATTCATTCATTCATCCTATTATTAATAATAACTAAGCCAGGGCAAGTGTTAATAGATGTTTGTTTAATTGAGTCAAAGTGTCTCCTTTTTGGGGAAAATCAAAATCACAAACATTAATAGGTATTAGTTAGAATTAATAACAAGTAACTGAATAGTCATTTTATGGAAGGTAAGGATCAGCACATATAATGACAAACTTAATTTATATAATAAAAAAAGATGGTTTACAACTATCTTAAGAAATATTTCACTTCGCTAATAAAACAGCTCTCTGGTGAATGGTAAAATCTCATGTGTTTCAGAAAACATTCACTTCTGTCATAGCTACTACCAGATGGGAAAAGCAAGCTGGAGTATATTACTCTAAGCACTTTTTTTGGTCAAAGTATTCTCTTTAGATCTTAAAAAATTTATTTCTTATTTTAATTTTTTAACAATGTATTTTTATTGATTTCAGAGAGGAAGGGAGAAGGGGATAGAAACATCAATGATGAGAGACAATTATTGGTCAGCTGCCTCCTGCACACCCCCGACTGGGGATCGAGCCTGCAACCTGGGCATGTGCCCTTGACAGGAATCAGACCCGGGACCCTTCAGTCCGCAGGCTGAGGCTCTATCCAGTGTGCAAACCAGCCAGGGCTATTTCTTAGATTAATAAACAGAAGGACTTCTGAAATTTCTCAAGATTACATTTTTTTAACCAATAATTTTAAGTCAATTCATCTTTGTACCTTTAAAAAAACCTCTTAAGTTATACATTTAAATATAAATACTTTTATAATAATCTCATTAACAATAGATACATTTTACACTCAAAAGATTGCTACTTAAATATCCAACATTTTCCTATTGGTTAGGACCGTGGTCGGCAAACTGCGGCTTGCGAGCCACATGCGGCTCTTTGGCCCCTTGAGTGTGGCTCTTCCACAAAATACCACGGCCTGGACAAGTCTATTTTGAAGAAGTGGCGTTAGAAGAAGTTTAAGTTTAAAAAATTTGGCTCTCAAAAGAAATTTCAATCGCTGTACTGTTGATATTTGGCTCTGTTGACTAATGAGTTTGCCGACCACTGGGTTAGGAGATGAATACAGCATAATTAACTAACATTCAACTCATATTACTACTTTACTAATTGACACAAGACTACTAACTTCCTCAAATATGCAAAGTTGTCACACAAAGATCTACTTACTAGGTATTTAATTTTAATAGAATCAATAATTTAAAAATATCTACAAGCCCCAAGATGGAAGAAACATTTCAAAGAATCTAAAATGTGTTTCAATAGTTGAGAAAGATAAAAATGTCTTATAACAATCAATATTTTTTAAATATTAGTTATAACTACTAATAGTTAGCTCACCATTAACCATTATAGAAAATGGCCTCATAATTACAATCTATCCTAATATTTTTATTCCATATCAGCAGTTAAATTCAGTTTAAAATAAAAGGTAAATGGTAAAGATTATTCTACTTGTCTTCTTCATAGCAGTTGTTAGCAAACACAAGGGACATACACAAAAGGAACAGACACAGGAATGACAAATGAACAGAAGGAAAAACACTAAATTTAAACCAGTTCAGCTATCTCTAAAAATTATGTTCCTGATATGTGATTTGGGGAGAGGAGAGCAAATTTTTAATATGTTGGTTCTTTTCCTCTCCCTGACCCCATGTTCTTTCCATTATAATCAAGATGATAGTTTGGATGAATCAGACTTATTCAGAAAATAGTTTTAAGAAAAACAAATCTATCTTTATCTGTGTTCAATTCCAATTTTTGTTTTTGCAACAGATGTCAATACAGAAATCTATTTAAAGAAATATTTCTTAAAAGCAGATAACCTTATAAAAATAAATTTAAATTGGATACTTACCTTTATTTCCCAAATAAAGTTTACTTTTTAATATATATTAAAGCTATTAGGAACAATGGTAGAAGAGTAAATTAAATAAAATGATCTATAACAAGAAATGAAAAAAATAAGTTAACCAATTTTCCTCCTATTCCATTTCTAATTATATTTATAGAATGGATTACCTTTGAGTGCTGCTCTTTTAACTTCATTATTATACCCGGGTCATCTTTTTTGCTAGCCATTAGCAATCTAAACATTTGTTCACGATACTTGCTCATTATAAGTTCCAAGGCAGATTGATGTTCTTCCAAGGATGTACGTAATTCTATCAAGAATAACAGTATATTTTATTGAAACTTGAGTTAAAGATGTATAAAATATTCTTTTCCATATTACTTTATTAAAAAAGCAACTTATAAAGAGGGTATTTTAAAAAGAAAACCTGATGAATAAAAATCTAGCTATATAGGTAGTATAGAAATAAAAGATACCAAATGGAGTCCTTTATTAGTTTTTAAATTACCATTTAAAACTCGTTTTTTGAGCATCATTTCAATACCCACTCACTGAATAGCAATTAGGTATCAGATGATGCTCTATATTAGGAATACCAAAAGGCCATGGAGCTGAGTGTAGTCGAGAAAACAAATACGTAAATAATTGTAATACAATGTTGTAAGTGCAGAGAGGCGCTCTACTCAAATATTTATGAGAAGTCTGTGAGGAGAAATTGGTGAAAGCTTCACAGAAGTGCGGTATTGAGGTGAACCTGCATTCCTTGAGCTGAAAAATAAAAAACATTCTAAGTAGGGAGGCATGAAAGTGAACAGTACATTTAGGAACTAGTTTGGGATGGCAAAAGCGAAGGTTTCATGGAGAAGAGAGGTATGGAAAGAAGAAGAAAGAAAAGAAGGCTTGGAGTTGACTTTGAAGGCCATTGGATAAGGAAATAAGTAAACAAAGAAACTGATAGGTTCTGTGACTTTAAGCAAAATGACATATAACAAAATCAATTTTACCAAAGTCTAAATGACATAAAAAAGAATTAACTTCCTACATCATCTCATCAACATTATAATGAAATTATGAACAAACTGACATTATTTGAAGACCTGATGTTGTACAAGGAGGGTTCTTAAGCAAAATAATATCAGATAATTTTTAAAAAAATCAATCTGATGCCAGAGTTGAAGATGGATTGCACGGGATGGAATCAGGGAGACCAATTAGGATAGTTCAGGAAGAGAATATGAACACCTAAGCTGGGAAACAAAGTGGTGGGATTGCAGAGAATAAAATTGAGTTATTTCATAGGTAACAACAATGGCACAAACTGAATAATTATAGTCAGAATCTAAGATGACTCCAAGCAAGGCAGATATTCAAATGTAGAACAGTAAAAAGGGCAAAAAATATGATTTAGACCTATGAAGTTGAGATTAGATTAACATCAAAAAGTAAATTTAGTTGATTATTTCCCCATGTTTGACAATATTAATTGATCCCAAGTTGACAGTACAATTGTAAAGTTCTCTCTTTAAAAAAAAAATATTTTTATTGATTTCAGAGAAGAAGGAAGGAGGAGAGAGAGACAGAAATATCAATGATGAGAGAGAATCATTGATAGGCTACCCCCTGCATGACCCACACTGGGGAGGGAGCCTGCAATCCATCTGGGCATGTGCCCTGACTAGGAATTGAACCGTGACTTCCTGGTTCATAGGTCGATGCTCAACCATTGAGTCATGCCAACCAGGAGTAAAGTTCTCTTTTGATTTGCTATATGTAGTAATAATATATCTTGCCTTTGTTTTCTTGTTGCAATTCTCTGATTTGTCTGTTTTCTTGCTGGATTCCCATAACTAATGTAGACCGTGGCCGATGTCTTGCAACTTCATTAAGTTCTTGAATTTCTTCCTGATACTAATGAAAATATTAAAAAAGAATATGTGGGAAGAAAATATTTGAAAATGTATATCTGAGTCATATATCTAAGGGTCTAGTATCCACAATATATAAAGAACTCTCACAACTAAATGAATGGTAAGAAAACCCAATTAAAAAATTGGCAAATGAGGTAAGTTCTGTGGATGTAATGCACAGCATGGTGACTATAGTTAACAATACTGTATTGTGTATTTGAAAGTTGCTAATAGGGTACATCTTAAATGTTCTCACCGACACATGAAAAAGGTAATTATGTCAGGTGAGGGAAATGCTAACTAATCTTATTATGGCAATCACTTCACAATATATGTGTATCAAATCATCACACTGTATACTTTAAACGTATACAATGTTTTATGTCAATTATCATATATAATAAAGAGGTAATATGCAAATTGACCATCACTCCAACACACAAGATGGCTGCCCCCATGTGGACACAAGATGGACAGCAGGGGAGGGCAGTTGTAGGCGATCAGGCCAGCAGGGAAGGGCAGTTGGGAGGGACCAGGCCTGCAAGGAAGGGCAGTTGCGGGGAACCAGGCCTTCAGGGGAGGGCAGTTGGGGGGACCAGGCCTACAGGGGAGGGCAGTTGGGGGAAACCAGGCCAGCAGGGAAGGGCAGTTGTGGGCGATCAGGCTGGCAGGGGAGCAGTTAGGTGTCAATCAGGCTGGCAGGGGAGCGGTTAGGGGGCAATCAAGCTGGCAGGCAGAAGCAGTTAGGGGCAATCTGGCAGGCAGACAGGCAGGCAGGCAAGTGGTTAGGAGCCAGCGGTCCCGGATTGTGAGAGGGATGTGCGACTGCCGGTTTAGGCCCGATCCTATAAGTCGCACATCCCCCGAGGGGTCCCAGATTGGAGAGGGTGCAGGCTGGGCTGAGGGACACCCCCCCATGCACAACCTGTAGTATGATAATGAAAGGCTAATATGCAAATCAACCGAACGGCAGAATGACTGGTCGCTGTGACGCACACTGACCACTAGGGGGCAGACGCTCAACGCAGGAGCTGCCCCGTGGAGGTCAGTGTGCTCCCACAGGGGGAGCGCCACTCAGCCGGAAGCCGGGCTCACGGCTGGCAAGTGCAGTGGTGGTGGTGGGAGCCTCTCCCGCCTCTGTGGCAGCGCTAAGGATGTCCAACTAAGCTGTCAGTCGGACATCCCCTGAGGGCTCCTGGACTGCGAGAGGGCGCAGGCTGGGCTGAGGGACCCCCAGACTGCACGAATTTCATGCACCGGGCCTCTAGTTTGGTAATAAAAAGGAATGAAGCACTGATACCTGCTACAATATGGATGAACCTTGAAAACATTGTTAAATCAGTCACAAAAAGCCCCACACTGCAAGATTCTGTTCATATGAAATGCCTAAAATAGGCAAATCCATTGAGATAGAAAAATCAGTGATAGCTTGGGGAAGGGAGAATGGGGATTTGGGGTGATGAGAATATTCTGGAATTAGTGATTATGGTTACACAACCTGTGAATATTCTAAAATCCAATAAACTGTACCCTTCAAAAAGATACACTTTATGGTATGCAAGTTATATCTCAATAATATGTGCAAAATTATTATCTTTTTTTAATAACTAGGAATCTAATTTTATTTTCAAGGCATTTTTATGAGCCACTTAGTAACAAAAGTCATCATAACATTCCTAGTTCTAAATTTAGCTGTCATATTCTTTTCACAGCTCAATATCAGATATATGTTCACTGGAATGCCTAAGACAAGCTACACAGTTAAGGAGGTATGTAATCTTTTTAGGGCAACAGAGATGCAAAACAAACTAAGTAAACTTGTTCCAATATTTTCAGTAGTTTTGATAAAAGCTGATCCCAGGATTGCTTCCTTTTAAAAAAATGAATGAATTTCATGAGAGTACGCTATGAATATACATTTCCCCCTACTGACTTCATAATATCAGAACTTTTATAATTCTCTTAGAGTTAAAAATTTTTATCAGAAGAGGGCTTTAAATGGTAGCTAAACTCCATGGCCATTGGAAAGTCCTTACACACAATACTAAGGATAACAAGAAGTGAAGCCCTTTTCATTTCTTCTTTAACTGGCAGAATTAATGAAAAATGAGATAGCAAATATAAATGCAATAACTGCAAAAGGTATAAACTAGATATTACTCTGCATTATTTAAAGAATATTGTTAAATAACATCATTTAGCTAGTTTTATAAAGAAAAACAAACACTTCCACATTAAAAAACTATGACAGCAAAATGTGTCTATACTGGTAAATGACATTATCTGGTCTTTGCCAAATGTATCTGGACTGAATAAATTCATCTATTTTATAAACTCAAATGTGTGTCTGTCAGAAAAATTGTGATCAAGTCTACAGATTTTAGAATATATATAATACATATTTCACCTGAACAAAACAAAAATTTATTAAGTAAAATTGAAACATACAAGTCAAGCTACCTTTAAATTTTAAAAAGAACATTAAAAGATAATAAATACTAATTAAGCAGAAGTTAGTGATTCAAACAATACATAAATGTCAATGACTGCTTTTATTTTAAAGATGAAATCAACAAAAAAGAAAAAACCCAAACCTGCTTCATTGCTTCTACTCGCTTGTTGAGAGCCGTGGTCTGCTCAATCAGAGATTCTGCTGCATCATCATGATCTCTCAGCCTCTCAACAAGAGCTCTGGCATCAGCAAGTGCCTTCTCAATTGTGCAACTCATTTCTAAAAGAATACCTATAATAAAAATTAAAATCAAGACTCAAAACAAAGGTGGCATATCATCCTATTTTAGTTTCATGTTCACACATCTGCTTCTGCAGCAACATTTGTTACAGGTTTGTTCACTGTATGGGCAGAGAAAAACATTTAAGAACACCTGTAGCTTTGCTTTCTTAGGATGGCACAAGACTGAAAGTGAATTTATAATATTTGAAGAAATTAGAATATATACAAACAACTTGCAGACATAATAAAAATGCATGTAAAATACCATGAATTTATGATGGGGAAAAAAGTAAACATACAATGGATACATTTTATATCGTACAGATATAGTGTTCTTTTATGAGGCCATTCCCTATCTTGTCATTTGTGAAAGATGTCATTTTATTATCTGTATTCTGTGGTCAATCTGACTATAAGATCCTTCCTAGGTTTTGCTTGGTCAGATGACCTGAGATAATGTTCACACACACTACTGACCAGCCAAAGTGGCCTCTATGTGTCATGCTACATCAAAGTGTCAACCTTCTTCTGGAGAAATTCTGCTTCTTATATGAAGTTGTATTATAGTCCTAACTCTTTCACTTTCCTAAGTAAGTGGCAATAAAAAAAAAGTTTGTTTGTTTTATAATGTGAAACTTCCTCTGACTGACTTGTTTCACTTAGCATAATACTCTCTAGGTCCATCCATGTTGTCTCAAATGGCAAGATTTCATTATTTTTATTGCTAATACATCATCCTATATAATAAAAGGCTAATATGCACATCGACTGAATGGCCGAACAACTGGTTGCTATGACGTGCACTGACCCCCAGGGGGCAGATGCTCAATGCAGGAGCTGCCCCCTGGTGGTCAGTGCGCTCCCACAGGGGGAGCACCACTCAGCCAGAAGCCAGGCTCACGGCTGGCAAGCGCAGCGGTGGTGGCGGGAACCTCTCACAGCAGCACTAAGGATGTCTGACTGACGGCTTAGCAGGCCTAAGCCGTCAGTCAGACATCCCCCAAGGGCTCCCAGACTACGAGAGGGTGCAGGCCAGGCTGAGAGACCCCCTTGAGTGCATGAATTTTATGCACCAGGCCTTTAGTTATACTAATATATATACTAGGACCCGTTGCAGAGATTTGTGCACATTGAAAGGAAATTAATTAGAAGGTGGCCGGTGGGGCGGGACTGGGTGAGAAGGGCTGGACATGCCCTGGAGCCAACCTCCCGCAGTGCCTCCCCACTGGCCGCACCTGGGGCACTGTGGCTCGAAGGGCGTCTGCGGAGTGAGCGGGGTCCCTCGGCAGGTGGGGGTCCCTTGGCCTGGCCTGGGGGGATCGGGCCAAAACCGGCTCTCTGACATCCCCTGAGGGGTCCCAGATTGTGAGAGGGTGGTTCTCGGGTGATGTACCCGGGAATCGGGCTCCCTCCTCTCTGGTTCTGGGGTGCATACCCGAGAACTGCCACTGCCAAGTCACTGCAGCTCGGCAGCTCCTGTGTTAAGAGTCTGTCCCCTGGTGGTCATTGCACATCATAGCTACTGGTTGGATGGTCACTTAGCCTTTTATATATATATAGATACACACACACACACACACACACACACACACACACACACAGACCATGAGATATATTATATCCATTAATCTATCGTTAGACATCTAGGTTGCTTCCATATTTTGGCTCTTACTAATAATGCTGCAATGAACATACAATGAATATATCTTTCTAGTCAGTGTTTTGTTTTGTTTTTGGATAAATCCCCCAGAGGTGTAATTGCTGGATTGTATAGCAGCTCTACTTTTAATTTTTTGAAGAACCTCCAGTTTTTCCTAGAGGCTGTATTAGTTTACAATCCCAGCAACAGTGTATGAGGGTTTCCTTTTCTTCAAATCCTTATTATTTGTTTATTTATTGACGATTGTCATTCCGACAAGCGTGAGGTGATATTTCATTTTGGTTTACCTAGTCTTAGCCTTCTCTCTAACCTAAGTCAATCCAAATGGACCTCAAAAGCACTATAGAATAAAATAAAACTGCTAAATAATCATTTAAATTAATTCAAACTGTTAGTAGCTTTCTGAACCTGAGGACTACTACCTAATAATGTCTTTTGGTCAACAGGACAAGTGTTATTCCCATTTATCAATGAGGAAATATGTAGACTCAGGGATTCCAAATGAAAGGAAATGAATGACAGCACCATGCAGCAAGGAAGGAGTAAAGCTAGTACCAGAAATAGAATTTCCAATCCCCAGGCTAGTGCTCTACTCAGGAGCCAAGGTGGCTCCCAGGACCCTATTTGCTTTTAGCTAAATAAAAGCTATCTCAGTCTTCCTGGCTGGAAAAACAGAGCAAATTCTCTGACTCTATTTCACCAACAGGTCTTCCAAAATATTATAAAAATTGCATTTCAAGCCAGCACTAGAAAGTAAATGGGAGTGTAAATGAAGAATGAAATAACAAAACTTCAAATATTTTTTCTTATAACTAGTAAAAGCCTAGTATCCATTTTTATTAGACATTATAGTTAATTACAAGACCAATGGATGTATACTGATAGGCTTTCTCAATTACAATTAACATTAACTTTAAAAAATATTCTCTAGACTGCTAAAAAATACTACTATCTAAATAAAATATATTTAAAGTTTGCTTTGTAACTATAAAAATAATGCTATTCAGAGAAATGAATTTTAAACATCAGGTAATTCAAAGCATAATTTTATTAGCATTTCAGAAAAACAGTGACATGGAGTTCCTAAGAATCTGCATGTTCATTTCCTGTATGTGAAACCACAGAAAAGTTTAGAATGCTTTATAATATGCATTAACTTTGCCACCTTTTTTGAAAAACATTGTGTTTCCCCTCTCCCCTCTCTTTTTGGGTCGGTAAGTGGAGTGGGAGGAAGATTGTTTCCAAACTCTCTTAACAAGTTTTAAAAATATATTCCAGTTAAATAAAAATTAAAAAAGGGGTATTCCCAATTTATCTACCTATTTTTATCATGCTTAATTATTACTTACATTATCTCCTATAGGAGGGCCCAAATTACCGGTGACATTTTTCTAACGCAGGTTTCCCCCCTGCGTTAGCTATATACTCGCCTACTTCACCACCCAAAGACACTGACAGTCAGACTCATGGCAGCGGGTTCAGAACATTCTGCTGCTGATAAAAGAGAAACTACCACCCACCTATGACAGCAACTGACAGCTGTTAACTTTAGATTTTGGTTAACAAAATTTTAAAGAAATTCAAGTCACTCTTCTTTCTCTTTTACCAAAAAAATTCAGTATCCTATAGTTGGACATACAGAAATACTGTGACTACTGATATGCCTTCAAATGTCAACAATCTAGTTTAATTAAAAATTTTTATTGGGTTGCTCAGGCAGGTACCTCTAATGTCAATTCGTAGATGACAGACAGGGAATAGAAAAATAAAAAGGCGTAGTATGGCTTTCTCATAAACTTATACTCTAAAAAAAAAAAATCAAGAAAAAATGCATGTAAATTACATATAAAAATAATCACCTTATACAGACACATCAGGGTATTTGAAAGCACAGAAAATTTTCAGTTCTTGAAAATGATGAAATGAACATGTCTGAGGGTTTATGAAGCACCTTTATGAAGGTGAATTTTTAAAGTTGGAAGGAACAGAATAATTTCTTAAAATCACATGTTACCTTAGAATTGTGGCTAAATATAAGATGCATATACATATACATTCAAAAAGATATGACAAATCGAGAAGGAAATAACCTAATCTAAACCAATGGGCCAAGCAGCCATTGGAAGAGTTGCATGGATGTACATACACCAAACACAGTCTGTAGTCTAAAATATTTCTCACACATATAGCCCACTATTTTTCAAATATAGACACATACTAGAATAATAAAATACAAAATTATTTAAAAGCATAGTTTTTTTCCATTATGCATAATCTCAATCAACAAATACAACTACTTGTGTGTTAGCGGTCCACTGTTCCTCATATTCAAACAGGTCAGTCGCCTGGCCAGCATGGCTTAATAGTTGAGCATCAACCTATGAACCAGGAGGTCATGGTTCGACTCCAGGTTAAGAGGATATGCCTGGGTTGCACGCTTGATCCCCAGTGTGGGGCATGCAAGAGACAGTCAATCAATGATTCTCTCTCATCATTGATTTTTCTATATTTCTCTCCCTCTCCTCTGAAATCAGTAAAAATAAAAATTTAAAATAACTCCCCCAAAACAGGCCAGTGGCCATTTAGCTAATATGCAAGTTTCCTTCTGGCTCTAAAAATTCTGATTTTTAAGAGCACTAAGGACTCCTATTACATTATCCTATGTAATAAAAGGCTAATATGCAAATCGACTGAATGGTGGAACGACAAGTCGCTATGACGCGCACTGACCACCAAGGGGCAGACACTCAATGCAGGAGCTGGCCCCTGGTGGTCAGTGCACTCCCACAGGGAGAGCATCGCTCAGCCAGAAGCCGGGCTCACGGCTGGCAAGCGCAGTGGTGGTGGAGGGTGCCATCAGTCGGACATCCCCCGAGGGCTCCTGGACTGTGAAAGGGCGCAGGCTGGGCTTAGGGACGCCCCCCCCCCCCCAGTGCATGAATTTCGTTGCACCGGGCCTCTAGTTTTTATATATATGTATACATAAATAATGCCTGCTAGGCACCAAGTATTAGACTAGTGTTTGCTACAAAGATGACTTAGACATGATTCTAGACTCAAGCTCACAAATATGAGCAAGTAATACAACCTAATAAATACTCCAGAATTGTTTCAAGTGCTTTGGGAGCACAGTGGTATTATCAATGGCACCTGGGAAAGTCTGAGGTGACAATGATCTATGACTTGGGTTTTGATAGGTGGTATAAAAATAAAAAAGGAAGAGTAAGCATCCTAGATAGATGATACAGCACATACAAAGGCACAGAGCTGCCCAGCTGGTGTGGCTCAGTGGTTGAGTGTGGACCTATGAACCAGGAGGTCTCAGTTTGATTTCCAGTCAAGGCACATGCCTGGGTTGCGGGCTTGATCCCCAGTGTGGGGCATGCAGGAGGCAGCCGATCAGTGATTCTCTCTCATCATTGATGTTTCTCTCTCTCTTCCTCTCTGAAATCAATCCTATATAATAAAAGGCTAATATGCAAATCGACTGAATGGCGGAATGACCAGCAGAACAACGTGCACTAACCACCAGGGAGAAGACACAATGCAGGAGCTTCCCCCTGGTGGTCAGTGCACTCCCACAGGGAGAGCACCGCTCAGCCAGAAGCTGGGCTCATGCTGGCGAGCACAGCAGCAGTGGCGGGAGCTTCTCCCACCTCTGCAGCAGCGCTAAGGATGTCTGACTGTGGCTTAGGCCTAAGCCTCAGTTGGACATCTCCCCAGGGCTCCCGGACTGCTAGAAGGCACAGGCCGGGCTGAGTGACGCCCCCCCTCACCGAGTGCACGAATTTCGTGCATTGGGCCTCTAGTGTGTGTGTGTGTGTGTGTGTGTGTGTATTAAATTTCACAGCTGTGAAAGTGCACAACATGTATGTTTGGGTAAACAGCCAGCTGTCTGGTATGGTTGGATAGTAAGGTATCTGGAGAAGCAAGATGAGACGAAAAAGGTAAACTAGATTGGGACTGATAGTACAAGGTCCTGAATGGTACTGCTTAACCATTAGGAAATAGTTCTGCCAGCAAAAACGGTGACTGACAAAGTTTAGGGAGCGACATAAACAGACTTGTATTTCAGAACGGTAACTCATTGGGAAGGATGATGGCGGGGAAGCTCAGCTGGGGGAGGGCAACTGCACCATTCTGGGGAAAGAAGAAATAATAGAGTGCAGTGCGAGTGGACATGCAGAATCAAGGACGAAGGTTTCCAGCCTGGCCAGCAGGATTGGATACAGGTACCACTATCAAACACGGGATGCAGAAGAAGGGGGCAGGAAGAAAACCAGGAAAAGAGCAGCAATCCTTGGAGGGCAGTTTCAAGAAGGAGAAAAGAGTCCTCCATGTCCTATGCTGCAAAGAGGTAAAGTGAAAACAGAAAGGGTCCCCTTTCCCTCCCCTCAACGGTGAGCTCCCAGGTGGGTTAGGCAGCAAGAAAACGGACGGAAGGTGTGTGCCGAGGGCCAGGGCCACAGCTTTTCATTAAACTTTCCGCACCTCAGTCCCGGAAAGAGGAGCTCAGCACTGAGGCCGGGGAGAGGAAGTTCGGCTCCCAGGAGGGGCTAACGGCGGGGGGGAGGGCCGCGGGCGACCGGTAGCTCAGGAGGAGCAAAGCACCAGAGCGGCCCAGGGAAAGGAAGCTAACGCTCCCTCCTCCGCCGGTTCTTGTCCCTGGATTTATTCCACTTACTCTGGTCTCAGTCCCTCGCAGCCGTCAGGCGATTAGGACTCAGAGCCTCTGCCAACCGGGACCTATGCACCCAAGGGAAGAGAGTCCTTTCGCCTGTTCAGCTTCTTCAGCGAGCAGTGGCGGAACGAGGCGGAGGTAGGCGGCGGGCAACCGGGGGATCGGCAGGGTTCGGCCCCATCACTGGACCGGGAACCGCGTCCCACTAGCGCTCCCAACAGCACTCCAACCTCGCGAGATTTCCTTCCTTGCGTCACCGTGGGGGCAGACCCCAGAGATTTAACTTGCAGCTTCTCCCTGACATGCGCGAGAGGTGGGGGCGGGTCCAGTCTAAGCCCCGCCCCATTAACCTACTCAGGTTTTTTTTTTTTTTTTTTGCTTGGTTTATCACAAAGTCTCGCGAGTTTTGCCAGGGAAACCGGCCTCGGTGGAGAGACCGAGAAGGGGAGACCGGGTGGGAGGGCCTTTTGCGCTTAAGGGCCCGTGGCTGGTTTAGCCGGTGTTGTGGTTGGTACTTCGCTGATGGGGAGGCTCTCAGGTTGCCCGGAACATACTTCCCAATGGATGATTTGGGAAAATTAGCGGGTAGAAAATCTTGAGGGTCGGAGGCATTTTTTTTTTTTCTTCTTGGCTCCGCCCTCTTCCCCGTTCAGCGACCTGGGCGTCTGGCCCACCGAGGGGGAAGGGCAGCTTGGCCCGGCCGTCGGAGAGTGCTGTGCGCACGCGCGCACCCCAGTGTGTGAGTGTTTGTGTTCGCGCGCACGCGCGCGCGCGCTCCCGCACTTAGGAAGCTGGGGGAGAGCCGGTGTGCTGAGAGATGAGCGGGGAAAGCACAGCCCCCGCTCTTGGGTACCAGACACTCCCGACTGTGCGCTGACCCTCCCCACCCAACCAGCAGCCTTTGCCCGAGAGGCCGTGGTCCGTAGCCTCGGTTCGTTTCCACTTCGGGACCAGGCACGAAAGTAAGCTAACCTCAATCCTGAGGTCTTCCTTATCCACTCACCTTGTACTTTCCGCCCCGCACCCTCCAGCAGAGCGAGCCTAGGTTTCTCAGAGAAGAGTTTTGCATGAAGGGGAAATGCGTTGGAAAGCAGGAGAAGAAGAGAGAGCTGGATCGTAAAAAGTCATTTCGTTTTTAATGAACACTTCTGCTTACCATGTGCTGTTTGAATGTGGATTGTCTATGAAGCATAAGATGTTATTAGCGAAGCAAGGGAGTTTTTGTTAAGAAAAAGTTTCGAGAGTTCCTCCTCCCCACCAAGGCGATGGGAGCACCTGAGTTTTTGACTGTTCTACCTGGTAGATGACTGTGGTGGCTCGAAAGCTAAGGGGGGGACATTGTGAATTTGGGGTCCTTTTCCTAATGCGAAGACCCGATACGCAGTTACGTTAGATGGCTGTTATGTTTTGGTCTTTCCTATTGCTGTCACTTTTGTTTCCTGTTAATTCTACCCCCTTCCCTTTTCAGAAGTCTTGAGACCTTTTGGAGGGAGGCTCAAAACGGCTGACTTGGGTTAGTTTGGGGATTTATATGGGATTGCTGTCAGTTAGCGAGGATCATCAAAAAAGTGTGTTTGAAAAAGTATTTGTCGTTTATTATGTTTGGTATTATGTAAGGGGATCACGTACAATGATTTGTGAAAGTCTTTTCTTTTGCCCATTTTAAATTCATTCAACAAGCAAAGAGAATATGAATGGACTGTAATTTTGCCTGTGACTGATAGAGTGACAGCTTAATATGATGTTGCTCATCCCTTGAATTGATACTTTGTGGTCAGGACCTCATTAAATCTTGTCCTTTGTTGAATACATTTCTTTGGATACTGATTGTTCATGTTTCCTACCAAATCTTCTTGGAGAAAAGACACATTAGAAATAATGTAAGATTTAAATGTTATGTATAAGATCTTTGGCTAATACATTTTATCCCTTACAGGTGAAAACAAAATGAAGATTTTTTCTGAATCTCATAAAACAGTATTTGTTGTGGATCACTGCCCTTACATGGCAGAATCATGCAGACAACATGTTGAGTTTGATATGCTGGTGAAGAATAGGACCCAAGGAATCATCCCGTTAGCCCCTATATCTAAATCATTGTGGACTTGCTCAGTAGAATCTTCCATGGAATATTGTAGAATAATGTATGATATATTTCCTTTCAAAAAACTGGTGAGTGTGTGAAGTACAAGCAAAATGATGATTTGGGGAATGTACTTACTGCCTATAACATTTTTTATATATGAATTTGCTGTAAATTTAGAACTGTTTGTTTACCACTTTAAAAACGTGATATGTAGAACTCCCCTTTGGGATTAAATGCCATGTGTATTTAGTTGGGACCAACAGTAACACCTAATAATTATGAAGCACTTACGGGTGCCAGGCATATTCCAAAGGGCTTCATGTATATTAACTCTAACTCTCACAACAATCCTATAAGGTAGGATTGTTGTGAGAGTTAGATATAACCTCCAAAGGGCTTCATGTATATTAACTCTAACTCTCACAACAATCCTATAAGGTAGCTGCTGTAATTACTAGGATAATATTCAAAGTATATAGTCACCGAAATGGAACAGGCACTGACCATTGATTGTTGCTAGCCTAAGCAGCAAGGATGTTGTCTGTAAGCAATTTGTCAGACTGTGCTGGTATGTACCATCTGAATATCAGCCTTTTTTATTACTGCCATGTTGGAGATGAAGCTGAGGTGGTGATATATTAGAAAATATATCAAATGATGACTATGTTTCCTTTTGGGAGAAGGGTGCGATCATTTCATTTCATCTTACTTGATACTATTTTTTTAAAAAGGTATTTTTATTCATTTCAGAGAGGGAGAGAGAGATAGAAACATCAATGATGAGAAAGAATCATTGATCCGCTGTCTCCTGCACACCCCTCACTGGGGATTGAGCCCTCAACCTGGGCATGTGTCCTGACCGGGAATTGAACCGTGACCTCCTGGTTCATAGGCCAATACTTCACCACTTAGCCATGCTGGCCCAGTGATACTATTTTTGTTTTGCTGAATTTTACTTAAAAATTTAGAATAAAGTCCAAATTAATTATTTTGACTTTCAGTGCCCTATGTGATATGGCCACTGCCTATTTTTTTTTTTTTTTTTGAGAGTTTATCTCCTGCCCTTCTGTCTGCTCCGACCTTCATTCTTTTGGGGGTACTCACTTAAAGGCCTTTGCGTTTTCTGTTCACTATACCTGGAATTCTCTATCCCCAGCTCTTCCCATGGCCGATTTCTTTTGGTCATTTTGAATTTCCTTCATTTGCCACTTGTGTAGAGAGCCCTTCTCTGTCCAACCAACCTAAAGTAACTAACCATCTTTTTCTTCACATTTATCACTCTGAAATGATCTTGTTTGTTTATTTGTTGGTTCCCTGCACTTCTCTCTTATCATACCACAACTGCCAAACCTCTGGTTTTCCCCACAATTTGACAGAACTGTTTTATTCCTCACTATATTCCCATACTCCAGCGCTGAGAATAGCACCTGACATGTACTAGGCATTGTATACCTATAAAATGGATGAATGGCTCAACCAACAAATCAGTGCTAGAGACCTCATATTATTTTATTTTTAATTCTTTTTACTATTAACTAGTAGCAAACTTTACATTTTAAATATGATGTGACCAGATGGAATTGGAGTTGAATACTAATTATTTCTTTGAAATCTATTAGGTGAATTTCATTGTGAGCGACTCCGGAGCACATGTTTTAAATTCCTGGACTCAAGAAGACCAAAATTTGCAAGAGGTATGATTCAGGTTTTGAACTGTGGCCTTTTTGAAAATTTCTCATCATGTTTCAGTAATACTTTCTTAAAAAATAAATTTAAAATTTTTGATCAATATAGGATAATATATGCACATTGTTTAAAAACATCTCCTAATACTAAAAGTAAAACAGCTATCTCTAGTTCAGTCTTTCCCCACTTGAAAGCAAACTTACAACTCTTGCTCATTTAGTATATACTTCCATATTAAAAAAAAAATTTTTTTTTTGCTGCCATTTATCTACTTAAAGAAGTTTCCTTTTATTTCTAGTTTGTTGAAAAGCTCTTAGATTTTGTCAAATGCGTATTTTTGGAGATAATGTAATTTAAAATTTTTTCTGTTAATATGATAGGCACATTAATTAATTTTTGGATTTTTAAATCAACTTTGCATTCTTGGGATAGTCCCCTTGGTCATGATTTATAATTATTTTTACATGTTGCTCAATTTGGTTTGCTAGTAGTAATTTGTTGAGGATATTTGTGTCCATATTTATAAGATATACTGGTTTATAGTTTACTTTTCTTGTGATGTCTTTGTCTGACTTGTGCATACTCTTGTCACCATATTGTTTTCCCATTATTTAGCTAATGGCAGCATTAGCTGCTGTTGGGCCCCCTAATCCACGGGCAGATCCAGAATGCTGCAGTATTCTACATGGCCTTGTTGCAGCAGTGGAAACCCTCTGTAAAATTACGGAATACCAACATGAGGCCCGTACTCTACTAATGGAGAATGCAGAACGTGTTGGAAATAGAGGGAGAATAATTTGCATTACTAATGCAAAAAGGTGAGATAATAACAGTAAATCTTTCACAGAGGGAATTTTACTCTCTCACAGCTTTTATTTTAAAAAGTAGGGACAATATGTTAGCATTTAAACATATCACAAATGGCCTTTCTAATATTGAAGCTTTGTTTATCCAATTCTAAAATAAAGACTCATCTCAGTGAAAACTTTAGATTGTCATCATGTAGGTTAATTTGACTTCTCACTAGTTTTTCAGTTGGTTATTTGGTGTTGTGAATGAGCACCTAAAAACAGTCCTTACTGAAGTAATTTTAAATGCCTGTAGCTGAATAGAGTGTGTTTAATTTTTTCTCTTACTGTTTATTCCTTTAAGTTTGTTGTATCTTTTTTATGCCACTAGTGATAGTCATGTGCGAATGCTTGAGGACTGTGTTCAGGAAACGATTCATGAGCATAACAAGCTTGCTGCAAATTCAGATCAGTGAGTATAATCCACATATGAAATATATATTCAATTTTATAGTTATATATTTCATTCTAATTATTTCAATAATTTTAATAGAAACTGGTAAGATTTTCTTGAATTCTCTTCTGACTCTATAAATTAGTCAAAAGATGTGTTTGATCAGAAATTTTATTCCCTACTTTCCCTTTAACTTTAAGATTTTACTTTTTTCCCAAAGGAAAGGTGATCAGAACTATAACATAATGTATAAATTTATAATGCATATTTGTTTTGATAGCTTGCTCTCATATTCTTTCAAATTTATAAAGTGAATAAATTGTCAGTGGCATTATTCATTATGGACCAATTAAAACATAACAAATTTCAGTATATGAATTTTTTTAAAAGCAAAAAGCTATTAAAAATATGTTTTGAGCTGTTGCAATGTGAAGTCTAAATTAGATTGAGCTATTATTAATCTCCTTAAGTGGAGTACTGGTATTATTGTTAATAAGTAAGATTATTCTCACTAGGAGAAGCATCCTGAGGTATTTAGGAATGAACTATTTCCTTTGCAATTTACTATCTAATGGCATAATAAAAAAAAGTGTATGTCTATTTAGGTACATAGAACAAATATAGCTATCACTTAGTGAATCTAGTTTAAGGATATATCAGTATTCATTGAATAGTATCGTTATTTCAATAACTTTTCTATAGGTTTGGAAATTTTAAAATAAAAAGTTGGAAACTTTTTAGCATTACAAGTTCTGTATTCTTCGAATAACTAATTATAGGTCAAGGTTAATATTGCCTGGTTTTGTCCTTAAACGACGTTAGTAAAAAGGAAACTAATGCACAATATATTAATTTTCTCTGTGATGGTTATATATTGAAAATTATACCTGATTATAAGAATTTTCTTTTTTTTTATTCTTTAAACACAAAAATTATTTTTGCATTTGAATTTAATTCATTTAGTGTTCATACAAGTACAACAGTTACACAGTTTTTCTAAATATGTAGCTTTTGTGTTAACAGTAGTATCTGATTATAGAGATACGCTGTTTTGGTAAATTAAACTCTCAATAGTTTACCTGCCTAGAATCTTTACATTGAATGCACATAGTTTAAAAACATCACCTAATACTAAAAGCAAAACAGCTATCTCCATTCCAGTCTTTCCCCACTTCCTAGAAGCAAACATTCAACTCTTGCTCATTTAGTATATACTTCCACATTTTTCAAAAACATTATTTTTACTGCCATTTATCTACTTAAAGAAGTTTCCTTCTATTTCTAGTTTGTTGAAAAGGTCTTAGATTTTGTCAAATGTGTTTTCTTGTATTTTTGGAGATTATGAAATTTAAAAATTTTTCTATGGATATGATATGCACATTAATTAATTTTTGGATTTTAAATTAACTTTGCATTCTTGGGATAATCCACTTGGTCATGATGTATAATTATTTTTATATGTTGCTCAATTTGGTTTACTAGTAGTAACTTGTTGAGGATATTTGTGTCCATACTTATAAGAATAGTATGTATTCTTATATTCTAAGTGAAAGTTTTTCTTTAAGTCTCATGCAGATTCAGAAGTGTGAGCTAGTCTTGATCCATACCTACCCTGTTGGTGAAGACAGCCTTGTATCTGATCGTTCTAAAAAAGAGGTAAGTGCAGAAGTAATAGAGAAAAGATCATTTTTAGTTATTAATAATAAATGCTGACAAGGGTTAGCATTATAATGATCACATTGCCAACATTTTCTGCTAAGAAAATTCAAGGTGGGGCAAAGCAGGTTTATAGTTGTAAGTACATGAAACACTTAGTTTATTTATTATTTCGCATTATTATTAATTATTGTATTATTATTATTTATTAGTTATTTTATTATTTTTTCATCAGAACAACTGTAAACCTACTTTTGACCCACCCCGTATTTACAGTTTTCAAAGAACCTGTATAGCAAAACACCTAGGTTGGTTCTTTGTGTTATAATTGTACATTTTAAAAGTGTTTTCTGTTTAGCCTTGTCTGAGTGGCTCAGTTGTTTGGAGCGTCATCCTCTACCAAAAGACTCTGGGTTTAATTCCTGGTCAGGGCACATACCTAGGTTGCTGGTTCAATCCCCAGTCTAGGTGTGTACAGGAAGCAACGGATCAGTGTTTCTCGCTCTTCCTCTCTCTCTCCTTTCCTTTCTCTAAAATATATAAAAACCTATCCTCAGGTGAAGATTTAAAAAAAACACTGTTTTCTGTTTTGCTTGCCTTTTGACATTTAATTAAGTGTGTTGTAAAACCATACATGGTTTGCATTGTTCCTAAAATTTCAATTATTGGAATGGGTTTCAGTTGCTTTAATGATGTTTTATTCCTTAAAAATCTTCTTTTTCCTCATTAGAAAAGCAATATACTCTGACAAAAATACACTCTAGTAACATAGAAATTAATTTTACCCAATCAGATGGGGAAAAAACTAATTTCCAACCTTGGTTTTCCTTTTTAAATAGATTTGAACATTTTTGAAGGAAAAGATAAATCTGTTGATTGTTAAAAGGATTTGCATCACATAATATTCTCTGTCAGTGGTCTATGTACTATTTACATAATTGTATTAAATGTGTATGTTCTTACGTTCAGGTTTTTCTCTTAGCCTTATTTAATATAAACATGTGAAGTATTACCTTAGTCTATGAATGCTTGGTAGTTATGTGGTATTTTTAGGTCATTAGCTTTATTGTTGTGTTTTTAGGTGATTTCCAATATAAGCTCCCTTTTTACTAACTTTTATCTGCATCTTTTGATAATGTGGCATTATGTTTGCTTTACTTTGTGATAGCTAAAAAGCTTATTTACAATAAATATTGTTACCCTGGAATGAGTAAACTTTTGTGTTACCTTGTTATAAGTAAAGTTTGGCTGCCTTATCATATTTATTGGTGATAAAATATGATGTTTGTAGTGATTTCCACATTCCTTATAAGTAGTTCTATCTTTCGGGCATTGTCCTCTCCTCAAAATGAATTATTTTTCTACAGTATTTCTGTGGGCCACTTCAGATCCATTTTGCATATAGATAAATAGAAGTAAAATTATAAATGAAAATATATATTTAAATCAACAACTCTAAGTTTCAAGAGGACAGGGAATTTGCCTGTTCACTACTGTATCCTCCAATAGTTCACACAGTTTCTGGCATATAATGTAGTAAGTTCTGCTTGGTACCTATTTATTAAATAAATTAATGAATGAATGTCTGAACATTTATTGCTAAAATAATGATCATTAGTGCCTAGCCGGTTTGGCTCAATAGATAGAGCATTGGCCTGCAGACTGAAGGGTCCTGGGTTCGATTCCAGTCCAGGGCACATTCCTGGGTTGCAGGCTCGATCCCCATTAGGGGGCAGCTGATCAATGATTCTCATCACTGATGTTTCTATCTTTCCCTCTCCCTTCCTCTCTGAAATAAAAAAATAAAAAAAATTTTTTTTAAATAATGACCATAGTTACAGACCTTTGTATTTTTCCAAATTCTATAAAATGAAAACACTCACTTTTTATGGGTTGAAGTAAACTATTTAACACTTGGTTACAGTGTATTAATGTTTTATGGTGTTTTTTTTTTCATACTTTCTGTAGTTGTCCCCTGTTTTAACCAGTGAAGTTCATAGTGTTCGTGCAGGACGGCATCTTGCTACCAAATTAAATATTTTAGTACAGCAACATTTTGACTTGGCTTCAACTACTATTACCAATATTCCAATGAAGGTAGGCAGCTCTTTTTCCTGCTATTTCGAAAGCTCTGTTTTGCTTTTTAAACATTTGTTTGACATATATTATTTATTTCAATTGAACCTTAATTTTTTTCTCCCCATATCATATTTTCTGTTTTGCTAGCCCACATTCAGTGTCTTTGACCAGGTCAGTAAGTACTGAAAAGCAACAAGAAAGGATCACAGAACAAAATGCTATATTTTTCTCTCTAATAAGAACACTCTATATCAGCTTTTTTGTTTTTAATTATGTTCTCATTATTTTCATCAAAGTATAATCTCTATCTTAAATGACCATTTTTTCTGTGATTCTTTTTCTGACAGTTGTGTTATTAGATTTTCCTTACATTGTGTATTCTAGTTGGTCTTTTATTTTCTGTATTTTTGTTTTTGCCCAACAAGTATACAGGTGTTTGTAACTAATAAATCTGACTAGGGAAAAATAGCTCATAGTTTTAAATAAGTTTATAACCTTACCTGAAAAAACCAAAGATGTGAGTCTTACGATTTTATTAATGGATATTTTTAGAACCTGTTGCCACCTGTTCCTTTTCATCATATTATCATCAGCTTGTCTAGAACGAGCACAATGCCTGGCCCATATTAAATGAATTTTTACTAAGTGGAGTTATTTTTAATTTTATTGATTATGTTTACAAGTAAAGTAACCATCATATCTAAAAATGCAAAGAGACTTTCTTATAAGTCCCAATTACATTTTTTTGCCACCAAGTGCTGAACACTAAATTGCATAGAAATTTCTTTGATTATTAATTTTCTCCTTATACCACGGGCCAGCTCTTTAATAGAAATTGTAACTTTAACCCATAGAATGGTTTGGGTGCAGAAGCAATTAACAAATAAAGTAGCATAATAGGTGTACTTTATTATATATAATTTCTTGAGTTATAAGAAAAAATACTCTGAGGGTGACAGATACCTTGCTCTTAGAATTTGATTACATTTGTGTGCTGCTGGTGTGATTCGTTCTTCAATCTTTTTTTTTCTTGTAAATAGATAATATCAAAATTCCTGTTGACTATTAGTGAAAACTAATAAACTTGTTTATTAGTCAGTATTTGCTATTTTGTATAATTGACATTTGTTAATTTATTGTAGGTATTTAAAGATGCTGCTTCCTCCTTTAAACGATGATTTCACTTTCAATATATATAAACTATTTCAATTACATTATATTTGTTTACAGACAATTTGTATATGTTTGCGCAAGACAGTGCATTCAAAGTAAATTTGTAAAATTTCTGGATTAATCTTGTGTTAATTCATGACATAACATAAGAAAAATAATTAGGTACAGTATTACTAATATATAGCAAGTAGTTTTTTAATAGTTTATATTTCAGTGGAAAACTTGCATCTTTAAATAGATTAATTACTGAGCAAACTATACCATTATTGTAGATAATTTTTGTCCAGTGTATTTCATTTAATTCTAAGCAAAGAGCAAAATTAATAGTTAATAAATAACTTCATTATTTGGAAAACAAAACCAAGATATTTTAAATTTTGCTTTAAGGAAGAACAACATGCTAACACATCTGCCAATTATGATGTGGAGTTACTTCATCACAAAGATGCACATGTAGATTTCCTGAAAAGTGGTGAGTAAGAGACATTGGAAAGTTAATTTGTGAGATCTAACATGGAAACTTATGAACAGCTTTGAGATGCTCTTCATTAAACAAACCTGATTGACTTTAGTTCATTCCTTTCCAAACTTATTTGACAATGTCACCTATTAATGGTCATGGAACTAGTGTTCATTCTTACTTTGGGAAAGACTAAGCTATTGTGAAAGAGAGCCATTGAAGTCATGTCATAGTTTTTCTTTCCTAGGCAAACTGCCTTGGGAAAGGGAAAAGAATAGGAGCCAACTTAAAAGAGTGATGGACTTACAGCTTATAAGCCCGGATATAAATCAGTTGTTTTGAAATTTAGTGATATTTTTTTCCTCTAAAAGGTATTTGACTCAGTAGGTTTTTTCCTCCAAAACTGTGATTTCTGCAGCTGTATCAGCATGGTTTAGGACTCTGGAGTTAGGAGATAACAGTTTTAGCCAAAGCTTTCCAAGAGCTAGCAAATCCTATGTGTTTCTACACTTCAGTTTATGTACTTACATATTAAAGAATGGAGGCCCGGTGCATGAAATTCATGCACGGTGGGGGCAGGGGCCCCTCAGCCCAGCCTGCACCTTCTCATAATCTGGGACCCCTCGGGGGATGTCTGACTGCCGGGTTAGGCCTGATCCCATCGGACATCCCTCTCACAATCTGGGACCACTGGCTCTTAATCGCTCACCTGCCTGCCGGATCACCCCTAACCACTCTGCCTGCCTGCCTGGTCACCCCTAACTGCTTGCCTGCCTGCCTGATTGACCCTAACCACTCTGCCTGCCTGCCTGATCACCCCTAACTGCTCGCCTGCCTGCCTGTTCCCCCCTAACCACCTCTGCCTCGGCTCCTGCTGTGGCGGCTTTATCCAGAAGGACATCCGGAATGATATCCAGAAGGTCGTTCGGCTGTCCGGTCTAATTAGCATATTATGCTTTTATTATTGACTAGAGGCCTGGTGCACGAAAATTCGTGCACTTGGGCGGGGGGGGGGGTCCCTCAGCCCGGCCTGCACCCTCTCACAGTATGGGACCCCTTGGGGGATTTCCGACTGATGGCTTAGGCCCGCTCCCCGGGGGACCAGGCCTAAGCTGGCAGTCAGATATCCCTCTGGCAGCCCTGGAGCCCTTGGGGGATGTCCGACTAATGGCTTAGGCCTGCAGGGAGCAGACCTAAGCCGTTAGTTGGACATCCCTAGCGCTGCCGCGGAGGCAGGAGAGGCTCTCACCACCATCGCTGCACTGGCCAGCCATGAGCCAGCTTCTGGCTGAGCAATGCTCCCCCTGTGGAAGCGCACTGACCACCAGGGGGCAGCTCCTGCATTGAGTATTTTCCCCCTGGTGGTCAGTGCGCGTCATAGTGACTGATCATTCCTGGTCATTCTGCCATTAGGGTCAATTTGCATATTACCCTTTTATTATATAGGATGTTAGCCCTAGCCAGTTTAGCTTAGTGAATAGAGCGTTGGCCTGCGGCCTGAAGGGTTCCAGGTTCGATTCCGGTCAAGGGCATGTACCTCAGTTGCAGACTCAATCCCTGCCTCTGGTCAGGGCGTGTGCTGGTGGCAACCAATTGATGTGTCTCTCTCACATCAAAGCTTTTTTTTTCTCTCTCTCTCTTTCTCTCCTCCCTTTCACTCTCTCTAAAAGTCAATAGAAAAATATCCATGTGTGAGGATTAACAAAAAAATAAGTAAATAAATAAAGCTAGATTAGATGAACTATAATATTCCACCCATTTCTAAACAAGAATTTCTAACAGGAGAAAAACTATTACGGTAAATGGATATATTCATGTTTAACAAAGGAATGTAAATAACTTGTTTTTGAAAATACAATGTATGGAAATTACTAAGAACCTATGAGGTAATATCAATTTTTAATATGTTTATTTTTGAAACTTAGAAAAATGATAAAAATATTCTTTGTATCCCAACCTTTTCCTCTAAAATAGTTGTTGATTGACATGGACAACATAAGTAAATGCTATAGTAGCAATAGGGACACAGTTCTGTGGGAACACAGGGGTTGCATGTAATTATATTTCTGAGTTGGGCAAACTTTACAGAGGAAGTGACATTAGGGCTGGATTTTGATGAGTAGGCCTATACTTTATTTATTTATTTATTTTTTTAAATAAATCTTTATTGTTCAGATTATTACAATTGTTTCTCCTTTTTCCCCCCATATCTCCCCATCACCCGGTTCCCTCCCCCCCGTTGTCCTTATCCATAGGTGTATGATTTTTGTCCAGTCTCTTCCCATACCCTCCACACAGACACCCCTTTCCCCCTGAGAATTATCAATCCACTCCCATTCTATGCCTCTGATTCTATTATGTTCACCAGTTTATTCTGTTCCTCAGATTTTTAATTCACTTGATTTTTAGAATCACTTGTTGATAGATATTTGTTGTTCATAATTTTTATCTTTACTTTTTTCTTCTTTTTCCTCTTTTTAAAGAATACCTTTCAGCATTTCATATAATACTGGTTTGGTGGTGATGAACTCCTTTAGCTTTTTCTTATCTGTGAAGCTCTTTATCTGCCCTTCAATTCTGAATGATAACTTTGCTGGGTAGAGTAGTCTTGGTTGTAGGTTCTTGCTATTCATCACTTTGAATATTTCTTGCCATTCCCGTCTGGCCTGCATAGTTTCTGTTGAGAAATCAGCTGACAGTCGTATGGGTGCTCCCTTGTAGGTAACTAACTGTTTTTCTCTTGCTGCTTGTAAGATTCTCTCTTTGTCTTTTGCCCTTGGCATTTTAATTATGATGTGTCTTGGTGTGGTCCTCTTTGGATTCCTCTTGTTTGGAGTTCTGTGCGCTTCCTGAACTTGTAAGTCCATTTCTTTCACCAGGTGGGGGAAGTTTTCTGTCATTATTTCTTCAAATAGGTTTTCAGTATCTTGCTCTCTCTCTTCTGGCACCCCAAAAATTCGGATATTGGTACGCTTAAAGCCATCCTGGAGGTTCCTTATGCTATCTTCACACTTTTGGATTCTTCTTTCTTTCTGCCTCTCTGGTTGGGTGTTTTTTTCTTCCTCATATTCCAGCTCTTTGGTTTGACTCTTCGGGTGCGGTGGTCTACTCTGTATATTCTTTATTTCAGACAGTGTATGCATAATTTCTGACTGGTCCTTTTCCATTTGTTTGGTATTCTCATTAAGGTCCTTGAAGGTCTCTTCAAGTTTCTCAGCGGTTTTTAGAAGATTCTTGAGTAACCTTATAAATATGGTTCTGAACACTGTGTCGTCCATTAGTTGGCTTTCATCTATTTCTCCTACTTGTGACATACTTCGATGTCTCCACATTTTGGCTGCCTCCCTGTGTTGATGGAGTGGCTTTGTGTGGTCGGTGACCTCTAGGGGCCGGTAGCTCAGCTTCCCCAATCTCCCTAGGTGGTCGCTCTTGGTACTCCCCTTTGTGGGCTGAGTGGAAAGTCTTGGTGAAGTTAAAAGCCCTGATTGCTGTTGGTACACTGGGAGGAATTGACCTCCGGACCAATTGGCTGTGAGGGCCTGCTGTGTCTATAACGGAAGAATTGCTGTGCTGGAGACACAGTAGGGCTTTGGTGCTCACTGAGTCTGCCTCTTGAATGTGTCCCTTATGAGGTTGAAATCTGGTGTCGTCCACACCGACAGAAAAGTCGCTCTCACTCTCCGACCGGCCGAGAGTCCCTCCCGTAGGCGTCTGGGTCCCCCGCGTGTCCCCAGAAACTAGTTCAGAGTGGTTGGGATTGTTGGTATCACTGGCGGGAATTGATCTCCAAGCCAGTTGGCTGTGAGGATCAGTAGTGTCTCGGCTGGGAGAGCTTCTGTGCTCAGCTTGGATGGGGCGGAGTCTCAGGGTGGCGCAGACAAGCTTTGGTTTCCCGTCTGCTCTGCCCTAAGAGGGTCGGGTTCTCCGTGCCAGAATTAATGGCTGCGCACCTCTGAGAGAAGGCAGCTTTCGAGCCTCTCCCACTGCCTAACAGACCAGTTTCTCCCCAGCTGGGGCTTTGTTTTTCTCCCGAACGAGAAATCCAGTCACTGGGAGGGCTGTGCTCAGCTTGGATGGGGCGGAGTCTCAGGGTGGCGCAGACAAACTTGGTTTCCGTCCTCGCCGCCCTAAGAGGGCCGGTTCCTCCGTGCCCGAATTAATGGCTGCGCGCCTCTGAGATAAGGCCGCTCTCAAGCCTTGTCCGCTGCCAAACAGCCCAGTTTCTCCCCGACCGCAGCTGGACCTCAGTGCAGTCGGGCGGCCCTGCTTTTCTCCCAAACGAGAAAGCTCGCCCCGCAGCGTCTGCTGCCCTCCCTCTCTGCGCGCACGCACCGCGAGCAAGCCTGCCGCGTATTCAGCCGCCCGCCCTTTCCACGCTCACGGATCTCCGCACCTCCACAGCTCCTGAGGCTCAGCGTCCCCCTCTGTTTTTCTCTAGTTGTAGGTTTTCCACTCTGCCAGCTTTCTGGTGGTTTTGGACGGTGTGCGCTCTGTTTTCCAGTTGTAGTTTCAAAATTGTTGTGGTAGGCAACAATTAGGTGTTTACCTTATGCCGCCATCTTGGTTTCTCCAGTAGGCCTATACTTTAGCCCTGATATCTTCTCTAAGCTTCAGGTCTATACAGAGGGTCCACAACTTACAATGGTTTGACTTAGGATTTTTATGTAATCTAACTTTATGGTGAGAAAGTCATACTCATTCACTTTGAACTTTGATCTTCTGGCCTCGAGATGTGTAGTATGAAACTCTTGTGATGCTGGGCAGCGGCAGCAAGTTGCACCTCCCAGTTGGCCTCTTGATCTCGAGGTTAAACAACGGATATTGTACAGTGTACTGTGTTGCCAGCATTTTTTGGATATTGCATTCTGAGCACATGTAGGCTAGGCTAAGCTATGTTGCTCAGTAAGTTAGGTGTATTAAAATATGTCTCTTAGGCACCTATTACTCAATATACCCAAAAACAACTTACGAACTTTGCCCTCTGAACTAGTTTTCTAATTTTCCCACTTTCAGTGAATGACCCTATTGGCTATTCAGTTATATAAGGCAGAAACATCAGTCATCTTTAAGACATCTCTCTGTCATTTTTCATATCTAATCTATCACCACATTCTCTCTTTTTTCTTTTGGCTCAAACAACAAATTTTATTTTCTGTTCTGGAGGCTAGAAATGCAAGATCAAGGTGACTATGCAGTTCATTTCTTCTGAAGCCTCTCTCATTGGCTTGTAGATGGCTGTTTTGTCTTCACACGGTTCTTTATATTCACATATGATCACATTTACTTGATTTTATCTACCAAAGTATCTCTCATACATTTACATCTGCATCTCCACTACTATTACATCTCCCTATTAATAGCCCAGCCTAATATTTTCTTACCTAGTATCCTATAATAGCCTCCTTAATGGTGTGTCTTGCTACTGGACCTGCTAACTAGAATATCTTTCACAGTGATACTCAGGACATATTCTCCTTATCTTAAAACCCTCTAATGCTTTTCTGTTGCCCTTAAGATAAAAACAGAATTTTAAATGTCTTAAAAGGCCCTGGAACCCTTCATGCTCTCATCTGTCACAGTATTTGGGTATTTGCCTGTTTTCCTTGCCTGAATACTCTTTCCTTCATTTCTTTAGTTATTTTCACTTCACCCTTTTAGAACTGAAATTAGTTTTTACTTATCAAAGAAGCCTTCCCTGTTGTCTCAACAGAGGTCAAATCTCTCTGGAAAGTCCCTCAAAGCACTGAATATATCTCCTTCAGAGCTTTGTCAATTTTATGGTTTGCATTTATTCATTATTATCCTAATATATAAAAACCCTGGGTCCGTCACAACCGGAGGCTCAACCAACTGGAAGTCAGTCCTGCAGTCAGAGCTGGGTTGCTGTGGTGACTCAGCAGTGACTGCTGCAGCTGCAGGCGCAGTGACCCAACACTGACTGCTGAGGGGGCTGTGAATCAGGCCCGGAGAGAGGCCTGAAGAGAGAAGCAGGGTCTGATCCTGTAGCCTGTGTGGCAGCTGTTGATCAGCACTTGCCTCTCTCTTTCTCTCCGGGCTTGGCCAGCAGCCACGCCTCCATTTCTTTCCAGGTCTCTACCAGGGTTGCTGATCAGCCCTGCCTTTCTGATCAGGCCCCGTTAATAGGCCCAGAGACATTGACTAGCATAGAAACCAACCAATCAGAACCAAATCTGGGTGAAGTGTGAGGAGCCAATGGCTGCCTAGGAGGTGGAGCTTTTGACACTGACTGGTATAGAAACTGACCAATTAGAACCAATCTGGCTTCACTGTGAGAAGCCAGTGGCTGCCTAGGAGGCGGAGCTTTTGATGCTGACTGGCATAGAAACCGACCAATCAGGACCAAATTGACCAGCAGAGGAGGGCAGTTGGGGGCAAGATCAGACCTGCAGGGGAGGACAGTTGGGGTGAGTTCAGGTCGGCAGGGGAGGGCAGTTGTGGGCGATCAGGCTGGCAGAGGAGAGCAGTTGGGGGGAGATCAGGCCAACAGGGGAGGGCCGTTGGGGGCGAGATCAGGCCGGCAGGGGAGGGCAGTTGGAGGCGAGATCAGGCCGGCAGGGAAGGGCAGTTGGGGGCAATCAGGCCAGCAGGGGAGGGCATTTGGGGGCAACCAGGCTGGCAGGGGAGGGTAGTTGGGGGTGATCAGGCAGGCAGAGGCAGTTGGGGGCGATATCAGGCCGGCAGGGGAGGGCAGTTAGGGGTGATGATTAGGCAGGCAGAGGCAGTTAGGGGCGAGATCAGGCTGGCAGGGGAGGGCACTTAGGGGTGATCAGGCATGCAGGCAGAGGCAATTAGGGGCGATCATGCAGGCAGGCAGAGGGGTTAGGGGCAATCAGGCAGGTAAGAATAGGCAGTTAGGGATGATCAGGCAGGCAGGCAGGTGAGTGGTTAGGAGCCAGCAGTCCCAGATTGCAAGAGGGATGTCCGACTGCCGGTAGTGGGATCGGGCCTAAACTGGTAGTCGGACATCCCCCAAGGGGTTCCCGATTGGAGAGGGTGCAGGCTGGGCTGAGGGAATCCTGCTCTGTGTACGAATTTCGTGCACCGGGCCACTAGTCTATAATAATAAAAGCATAATATGCTAATTAGACTAGACGACCTTTTGGATGAAGCAGGGTCTGGGAGGGAAACCTGGGTCCTGGGTGCCAGAGGGAAGCTGGTGCCGGTGCCCGGGGGAAGGAAGGCCTACTCTTGCACGAATTTTGTGCATCAGGCCTCTAGTTTTATTTATATCTGTTTACTCTAGACTGCATTGGCAAAAAATGCTTACTGTTAAATGTTACATATTTGTAACTTTCTAAGTTTCTTATTTTATGTTTCTTCTTATAAATTCACTAGAGGCCCGGTGCACGAAATTCATGCACGGAGCGGGGGGTGTCCCTCAGCCCAGCCTGTACCCTCTCCAATCTGGGACCCCTCGAGGGATGTCCGACTGCCCATTTAGATCGGGCCTAAATGGGCAGTTGGTTATCCTTCTCACAATCCAGGACTGCTGGCTCCCAACTGCTTGCCTGCCTGCCTTCCTGATTGCCCCTAACCGCTTCTGCCTGCCAGCCTGATCACCCCCTAACCACTCCGCTGCCAGCCTGATTGATGCCTAATTGCTCCCCTGCTAGCCTGTTTGCCCCCAACTTCCCTCCTCTGCTGGCCCGGTCACCCCTAACTGCCCTCCCCTGCAGGGTTGATCGCCTCCAACTTCCCTCCCTTGCAGGCCGGGTGCCTCCCAACTACCCTCCCCTGCTGGCTATCTTGTGGTGGCCATCTTGTGTCCACATGGGGGCAGGATCTTTGACCACATGGGGGCAGACATATTGTGTGTTGGAGTGGTGGTCAATCTGCATATTACTCTTTTATTAGATAGGATAGAGGCCTGGTGCAGGAGTGGGGGCCAGCTGGTTTGCCCTGAAGGGTGTCCTAGATAAGGGTGGGGGTTCCCTTGGGACATGGGGCAGCCTGAGCAAGGGGCCTGTGGTGGTTTGCAGGCCAGCCACGCCCCCTGGCGACCCAAGCGGAGGCACTGGTATCTGGAGTTTATTTACCTTCTACAATTGAAACTTTGTAGCCTGGAGCGGAGCCAAGCCTCTTGCATGCTCCACCGGCAGCCATTTCTGTTTGAGTTAATTCACCTTCTATAATTGAAACTTTGTAGCCTTAAGCAGAGGCCTGAGCCCGGCCAGGGTGTGCGGAAAGCTTTGCTTTCTCCGTTACCGTGGGCAACCCTGGCCTGGTCTCTCCAGCTCCGTGGCTGCCACCATTCTGTTTGAATTTGTTTACCTTCTATAATTGAAACTTTGTAGCTTGAGTGGAGGCTTAGGCCTGTCAAGGGCAGGCGGAAAGCTTGTTTCCCTCTGTTGCCTGGGAAACCTTGCTCTCTGCGGTTGTAGCCATCTTGGTTCGGTTTATTTGCATACTCGCCCTGATTGGCTGGTGGGCGTGGCTTGGGCTGGTGGGCGTGGCTGAGGTATGGTCAATTTGCATATTTGTCAATTATTAGGTAGGCTTAGGATTCAGTATAACTAGTTGTGCATTTTAGATTGCTGAAGCTTTTTTCAAGTACTTACTTTATTTAACTAGAGGCCCAGTGCATGAAATTCGTGCACTCTGGGGGTCCCTCAGCTCAGCCTGCACCCTCTTGTAGTCTGGGAGCCCTTGTGGGATGTCTGACTGACAGCTCTATGAGTAGCGGGCCTAAGCTGTCAGTCGGACATCCTTAGCGCTGCCACAGAGGTGAGAGAGGCTCCCACCACGGCCGCTGCGCTCGCCAGCCATGAGCCCGGCTTCTGGCTGAGCAGCGCTTCCCCTGTGGGAGTGCACTGACCACCAGGGGCAGCTCCTGCATTGAGCGTCTGCCTCCTGCTAGTCAATACATGTCATAGCGACCGGTTTTTCCTCTGTTCGGTCTATTTGAATATTAGCCTTTTGTTATATAGGACTAGAGGCCCGGTTCACGAATTCATGCATGGGTGGGGTCCAGCCGGCCTACCCCGGGGGGGGCCAATAGGGCCGGTGACGGGGAGGGAACGTGGAAGGTTGGCCAGCCATGCCCCCGATCGGGTTGGGGGTGCAGTCCGGGGCAGGGGTGGCTGGGGGAGGGGCTGCAGGTGGTTGGGGGAGCCAATCAGGTCTCTGATCAGGCAGGTTGGCTGCCGCAGTGCACATCATAGCAACTGGTCGTTTGGTTGTTCTGGTTGTTCCAGCATTCTGGTCACTTGGCTTTTTTATATATATATAGACACACACACACACACACACACACACACACACACTAGAGGCCCGGTGCATGAAATTTGTGCACTGGCCGGGGGGTGTCCCTCAGCCCAGCCTGCACCCTCTCCAATCTGGGACCCCTCAGGGGATGTCTGACTGCTGGTTTAGGCCTGATCCCTCTCACAATCTGGGACCGCTGGCTCCTAACCACTCGCCTGCCTGGCTGCCTGATTGCCCCTAACCACTCTGCCTGCCAGCCTGATAGTCCCCTAACTGCTCCCCTGACGGCCTGATTGACACCTAACCGCTCCCCTGTCAGCCCAGTCACCCCCAGCTTCCCTCTCCTGCAGGCCTGATCCCCCCCCAACTGCCTTCCCCTGCAGGCCTGTTCGCCCCCAACTGCCCTCCCCTGCCGGCCATCTTGTGATGACGTGGGGCGGCCATCTTGTGACAACATGGGGGTGGCCATCTTGTGATGCTAGGGCATGAGAGTCAATTTTCATATTACCTCTTTATTATATAGGATGGTGACAGAAGGGAGCAATTGTAGAGTCTTGAAATTTCAAAAAGTTTTGCTATTGGCTTTCAGTGCAGTGATTGGGATGATTAAATTAATGAGAAATTTGGAGGGAAATCAAATATTTATTTTAATCATAGCTAATATCCAAACTCTATTTGGTATTTTTCTAGGAGACCTCATAAAAAATGTTCTCCCAGAGGTATTTTATAAAATTTACTCTTTCAGAAATCTTGGGTAAACAATTTGTAGTTTGTGGTTTTAATGTAATGTTATTGTTTCTCTGATTTATTTTTAAAGGTGATACCCACTTAGGTGGTAGCAGTAGAGAAGGCTCGTTTAAAGAAACAATAACATTAAAATGGTGCACACCAAGGACCAATAACATTGGTAGGTATTTTAAAAATTTCTTAAAATGTTACAAAGGGCTCATTAATTTGATTTTTTTGGAGTTTTTGTTTTTCATTGTTTTATGGCTTTAAGAAACAAGTGGGGTTTTTTTCTCTTTTGTGGAAATATTCCTTTATATTCTTTCAAATCAGTATTTTCTTCTATTTCAGAATTACACTATTGCACTGGCGCTTATCGAATTTCACCTGTAGATGTAAATAGTAGACCTTCTTCCTGCCTTACTAATTTTCTTCTAAATGGTAACTTTCATCATTTAATTGTTTTGACTGAGATTATTACAAGTGAAATCATGAACTCTGGAAAAGCCATTTTTTCAAATTGTTTAACCATTTTATTTCCCAGAACTGCTTTAAAGTTATATAATTATAAATACCCTTAACTAGTTTACTAATGTTTAAAATTAAGATGACTTTATGTCTTTCAGACTATTGTATCCAAGTAAGTTTTATTTAATATATTTTTTTTGGTATTTTTAGTTTAAAAATTTGACCATTAAAGTCTGCATGTTTTGTTTTGTTTTTAAGATAGTATAGTCCAGACCATTTATCTTGGCCTATTGAATTTTAAATTATACAGTATATATGGACTTATTTCTCTTTTAACACTATACCTTTATCATAAACATTTTAAATATTTTACTATATTATTCTTAAACACATGGCCTTAAATCTCTGGTTTTCTTGTGTGAAAACATTTATTTTTAAAATATTTATTTATTGATTTTAGAGAGAGAGGAATGGAGAGAAAGAGAGAGACATCGATTTGTTGTTCCACTCATTTATGCATTCATTGGTTGATTGCTGTATGTTCCCTGACCGTGGATCAAACCCGCAACCTTGGCGTATCAGAACAACACTCTAACTAACTGTGCTACCCAACCAGGGCCTGAAAAATTTCTTTAGAAAACCAAATTATTGGATTTCATTTACTAAATCTAAACTCTAATAGCTTCTCTTAATAGACTCTTATGATCAACTTGGTTTTTGAATCACTGATAAGACGAGTTGGCCAACCTTTATCATAAGATTAATTTCATAGTTATATTAAGCACAATTTGATTATCAGACTATGTAAAGTCTAGATTAAATAACATTTGGTCATGTGAAATAGAAAGTAGTTACAATAATAATGCTGATAAGTAGGTATTGTGGAAGTGAATTTAGACTTCGTTTTCTCCTCCAAATGTTTTATAGCTTTGACAACTTGAGGGTTATCCAACACTTGTCTTACTTTTCTTCTTAATGTCCAAGAGAAAAATTTTATATGAACTTGTAATTGAATGAAGAATATAACAAAACTTTATACTAGAGACCACTATATTTATGTTGGAAAATCACCTGTATAACTATGTAAGCTTGGAGTGACCAAGAGAAAGCTAAGGCTAGAATTCAGACTTTTTGGACTTGAAACACAGAAAAACTGAATTAGCAGTGCTGGTTAAAATAGGAAGTTAATAAATAAAATGAAAAAATCTAGACATAAACCTTAAGGGAAAAAATAAGAGCCCATTTGAATTTCATTACTTTTGACAGGTCGTTCTGTTTTATTGGAACAACCACGAAAGTCAGGTTCCAAAGTCATCAGTCATATGCTTAGTAGCCATGGAGGAGAGATATTTTTGCACGTCCTTAGTAGTTCTCGATCCATTCTAGAAGATCCGCCTTCAATTAGTGAAGGATGTGGAGGAAGAGTTACAGACTACCGGATCACAGTAAGACTCTAATATCTATAAATTTTATGATTTGAGTGTATTCTCATTCAGCAAGTAGTTATTGAATGCCTATTATATGCTAAGATCTGGGACAAAAAGGAGTTTGGGAAGTTGATTATTTTAATTAGCAGTACTTGCTTGAAAGAGCTATTTATCAATATGTAGTCTTCCTTATGTATTCATTGTATACTTAGAAGTATCTGAATAGCATTGACATATTGGAATTATAGAAAAGAATAGAAATTGATTTGAGCTAATATTTTAAGTGGAACTTTATTTCTAGTAACTTAAATGCCAAACAAAACATTTCAATAGTTAGATTGCTGCTAATTTGAAATAAAACTAAATCTTTGTGTTATTTAAAGGTGCCTACAAAAAAATGTGTTTCTATTTTTGGTAGAAATTCCATTGTTCTGATTTTAATTTTTCACTCCTCCTCCCCTAATTTATTATATTCGGTACTTTATCGCTGTCTTCTTTTTGAGGTGGTTATGAAAATTAAATGTGATTGATGTGTATGAATGCATACTTTGTAAACCAAAGTGTTATATGCTGTAAGTAATTGTTTTTGATTAGGCTTTTCTTTATTATTTAAAAATTTTTAATAAGGAGAAAACTAATAAATATTTATTGTAGAAAATTTAGAGATATAGATATCTTTAAAAGAAAGACTATAAATTACTTATAATTCCATCATTCAAAGAATGTGATTCACTAATTCTTTTTTCTGTATATGATACAAAAGAGTTAAATTATAGAAGTGAAGAAAAGTAAGTGGGTGGTAGGGGAAGTTGGAGAAAATGCTTTGTTGCATATCACAGGACAGAAGACATCAGGGAAACAGTGTTACATGTAATCCATACTGAAACATTAGAAAATAGTTTCTAATTTTATCTTATTTGGTTATCATTAGGATTTTGGTGAATTTATGAGGGAAAACAGATTAACTCCTTTTCTAGACCCCAGATATAAAATCGATGGAAGTCTTGAGATCCCTTTGGAACGAGCAAAAGATCAGTTAGAAAAACACACCCGTTACTGGCCTATGATTATTTCACAAACCACCATTTTTAACATGCAAGCGGTAAGTGTTAAAAGTTTCAACTTTTCTTCTAGATTATTTATATATTCTTTTCAGAGACCATTTCTGAAGCAAAGAATAAAATATCTGAGTTTGCTACAGTTAAATAGTAACAGAAAATTGAAGTGAAAGTTATATATGATCTCACCACAGTGATGTTTAAAATCAATGGAGTTCTGCCTACATGCTTTGATATTTGTTTTTCAAGATAGATTTTGTTTGTTTTTTTAAATGTGGCAGGTAGTTCCATTAGCCAGTGTTATTGTGAAAGAATCTTTGACAGAAGAAGATGTGTTAAACTGTCAAAAAACAATATACAACTTAGTTGATATGGAAAGAAAAAATGATCCTCTACCTATTTCCACAGTTGGTACAAGAGGAAAAGGCCCTAAAAGGTAATTTTTTTCTTTATATATCATATTGACTTGATATATAGTATATTTTAAGTTAACTTATTTCATATGTAAATTATGTTTGCGGGTGTGTATATACACATATAATTGAGATGAAATGCTATAGAATAGCAGAATTGGATACATTATAACTGAAAATTGTACCCTTATGTTTAGGAAGAGAAAATAAGTCTATGTTTAATGATTTCCTTTTACTTTACTAGTAGAAAGTGACACTTTAATATTATTTAAAGAGTATTTCTAAGATTGTTATTTTAAATCTTTACTTCAGAGATGAACAATACCGTATCATGTGGAATGAATTAGAAACCCTTGTGAGAGCCCATATCAATAACTCGGAGAAACATCAAAGGGTATTGGAATGTCTGATGGCCTGTAGGAGCAAACCCCCAGAAGAAGAAGAACGAAAGAAACGAGGAAGAAAGAGGGAGGACAAAGAGGACAAGTCAGAGAAAGCAGTAAAAGATTATGAACAGGAGAAGTCTTGGCAAGATTCAGAGAGGTCATTGTTGATATTAATATTAGCACCATGGTGCCTTTTGGCATATCACATTCTGCATATAGATCAACCCTCATTTAATAGAAGTTCATTTAATGTATATTTCATTTATAACTAAGATTTTGTCATTCTTAAAATCAAAAAGATCTTAGACTTAATGATTTTATTTTACTATTAGGGGCAAAGATAGTGTTTAATTTTTATCCTAATTAACTTCTGAAAACTATAATTTAGGACATTTTGGTGTTAGTATTTATATTATTTATATTTTATGAATATCAAAGACATAGTTTTATTTCTTTGTCAGTAAATATTATTGAATACCTGTGATATGCCACGCATTTAGCATAAGATTCCTGCCTTGGAAGAACATACAGTGTTGCGCTAGAGATAGGCAAGTAAGTCAGTGATGAGAACAAAATGTGGAAGATGCTGTTACAAAAATAGGCAAAGATGCCCTTGATAGCACAGTGAAAGAGCATAGTCCTAATTCTGAAAACCTTCCTCAATAGTACATCTTTTTCCTTAGTTTGTGATTTGTAAATAAAAGTAGCATAACATATTAACTGGCTGTGTCTTCTAACTTCTTGCCAGAAATCAGGCAAAGAACCAGGTAAATATTATAATGGCAATATGGTATGTCCCTTAAAAACAAATCAGAATTTATTATGAAAAACTTCAAACATTTATTCTACTGTGGAATACACATTTATCCATCATCTACTTTGAACAATTATCAATTCATGGCACATTTCACATCCACTCCCCTCACCACCACCACTGTCCAACTCCCACATGGAATATTTTGAAGTTAATTCTAGAAATTATATTATTTCATCCAAAAATAAGTAGAATGTAGAACATTTTTATTCTCTTGACCTTAGAAATTCACTTGTTCCTTAGAGCCACCAAGCTTCTGAAACAGAATTGGCTCGCTTTAAGAAGAGGAGGGTGGAAAAAGAAGAGTGGGGAGAGAGTGTTCTCATTCAGAGACCCCTGTTATTCAAGTGTATGTCTATATATATTGAAAGTGTTTTTGTTCCTTTGGGAAATTCAAAATAAGCTTGGAATCAAGTTTCTAACTTGTGGAATGTAAATGCATATCCACAGTACATAAATTAGGGAACAAATAATAGTAAATTACTCTTTATAATTTAGAAGTACTATTTGGCCAATATCTTTAAATATTAAATTGTGATATTTCTTCCAAATATCACTTCTCTTTTTAATATTAGCTTCTTAAATTTTTCTCCATTTTTTTCATATTTTGCAGCAAACTACATTAGTGAATTATTACACTGTTATGATGAAGAAAAGGGAATACTTGTGTTTAATTCATTAAGTTCTCTTACCTGATTTTAGATTGGCATTTAGCTTCTGATTAGTTTCTAGGTTTACTTTGTAAGAGCAGCTTTTATTAAGACTGATATGCAAAGTCTAGTTTAATTATTGAACCATTTTGATTTCTAAATATTTAAACTTTAAATTTTATTATTTGTCCCTCTAAAAGATTAAAAGGCATCTTAGAACGTGGAAAAGAAGAATTGGCTGAAGCTGAAATTATAAAAGATTCTCCTGATTCCCCAGAACCTCCAAACAAAAAGCCCCTTATTGAGATGGATGAAACTCCACCAGTAGAAAAATCGAAAGGTAAGGTAGAACTGTGGTAACTATGTTTGTAAAAAGCTTAGTTCTGTTTTGTACAGTGTTACTTAATACTAGAGGCCCTTGTGCACCGGTGGGGTCCCTCGACGTAGCCTATGGGGTTCGGGCTAAAACTGGCAGTCCAATGCTGCCTGCCGCTCCTGCTCATCCCGGCCCCGCTGCGCCTGCCGCCACTGCCGCTCGGTAGGCTTGGTGTTGCTCCACTGCGGTCTCCAGGCTGCAGCGGCCAGCTGTGAGCCCTGCATCTGGTGCCCATCCGTCAGCTGAGTGGTGCTCCTGCTGTGGGAGTGCACTGACCACCAGGGGCAGCTCCTGCATGAGCGTCTTCCCCCTGGTGGTCAGTGCGCATCGTAGCGAGCAGTTGAGCAGCCTTAGCATATCATTATCATATTATGCTTTGATTGGTTGACCTGACGAACGGACACTTGGCATATTAGGCTTTTATTATAGAGGATTTGGGTTAGTGGAAAGGTTTGGCTTTTAAAACATTCCCTAAATGATGAACTTATTTTGTCTTTCATGTGAATTGAACACCTGCTTTCCTTCTGGGATCTGGAATTTTGGTAGTTGTAGTTTGGCAGAGAATGACTTTGTGAGCAGCAGCCAATAAAAACCTTCGACTCTAAGTCCCAAATGGGCTTTTCTGGCAATAGTATTGTACACACGTGACTGCATTTTTGCTACTGGTGTGAGTAGGCACTTTGTGTGAACCCTCACTGGAGGGAGAGAGCAGAGAAGCGCCTGCAGATAGATTCCTCTCATCTTTGCCTTCTGATCTGCTACGTATCCTTACTATGTTGCTCTAATGATTCTTAGCTGTGGCTTTAACTTTATGTTTAGTCATTTGAGACCTTCCAGCAAATCACCAAACTAGTAGGTGATCTTGGGACCCCCTAAACACATACATTTTTTAATAAGGTGAAGATGATATTGCTTTAATTGTATAAAACAATAGAATTAAAGGTAAATTTTAAAAATTTATAAATTTCAAAGTAATGAACTATTCTACCTTTCCCTCTTCTTTCCAATATAACACCAGGACCAGTGTCTTTATTAACCTTGTGGAGTAATAGAATCAATACTGCCAATTCCAGAAAACATCAGGAATTTGCTGGACGTTTGAATTCTGTTAATAATAGAGCTGAGTTATATCAACATCTTAAAGAAGAAAATGGGTTAGTATTATTTATTGTAGAAATTAGTTTTGTTAATTGCCTTTTAATTTAAAATATAATGAATACTGCTTGTTTGTTATGTTCAGCAATTTTTGTTAGTAATATTATGAACCAATACATATTACCTATAAAGAGAAAAAAATTAACATCTTTGATTCTTAGTACTTGTAAAAGGCATGATTACTAGTATATTGATTGTAACTCTGAAAGTTTTTACTTCTTAGAGCATTTCTTTCATTGCTCAATAAACATCATAAAGGGAAAAAAATCATAGAGAAAACAATCTGTAACACTGACTCTTTAAAATAATAGAGGAAAGTATTTTTTGATTAAGTAATGCAATATTAGGAATATTTGTTTCAATTGAATAAATCTCAGGTTTGATCATTTTAATCTCCTTTTTAGAAGAACTTTTCCATAATGTGTGGCAAAGGAACCTCTTTAGTGAAAAAAGAAGTACATCTTTTACTAAATATCAGAAGTATTTTTTTTTAATTTTGCTTGCAGAAGTATAGTGAAAAAAGTGGCCTTTGAAAGGAAACTGGGAAGGTCACTTAATCTCTCTGGGCCTCAATTTTCACTATTCTGCAAAATGAGGCAGTGAGACCAACTAGAGGAACCCTAACCTTTGTTCTTTCCTAAGGTGCTGATATTCTGCTTGATGAATATATAAGAGTTTAATTTCATATGAAAGGTATGTAAGGAGAAAAAAATATATGGATGGTTAATGTTTTATTTTACCTATTTATTTTTCCCCTTCTGTTTTTCAGAATGGAGACAACAGAAAATGGAAAAGCCAGCCGGCAGTGAAGGGTGACTTGAGGAATTAAATTTACTATATTGCATAAATATTTTGGGCAGAATTTGATATAAGTACTTTTACATCAAGATTGTATAGTTATGTTGCCTGGACTGGTTTTTACATTTTTAAGATATTTCAACTAACTTTATCTTTTTTGTATTGATTGTAAGATTGGCACATATGTCAAAAAAATACATTTGAGATTTGTCCTCCCAAATCACACAAATTTATTTTATGGTAAAAGGTCTTCCCTCTGGAAATGTTTTTTAAAAAATTCTTAGGATTCTCTTTGCCAAATAAAACTATTAAAAATATCTGAAATGCAAAATATTGGAGTATTCCTTTAGAAAAATATATTTAATGACTGACAACTTTTAGAAATTAAAATTTATCAGAATTTAGGAGACATTTACAATATTTAGTATAAAATTTTGCTGGTTAGTCTATAACATATATAGTGCTTTTCAAAAAAAGAATGTTGTTTTTTATTTTAAATTATTTTTGTTTATGTTGCCCATTTAAAAGCAAAATTTTCAGGTAGTTGGTGTAAATTTATATTTTCCCATATTGGACAATGTTACTTTTTTTTCTGCTAAAAATTTACTGTCCATTGACTTTTCATATTGAAAGTCAGGAGATTACATATAAAGGAGATTACAGACTTAGAAGAAAGGAAAGTCGCTAGGTTATTTGGTTTTAAACTTGAATAGAACCTTGGTCTGCTCATCTCTCAGAAATGTCATGGTTATACTGTGAATGCTTGGTGACTTGTCTTCTTGTGCTTCTTCATCTGGAAGCTCATAACATGTTGTGAGAAACATGTTATTTAAATGTTGCATGCTGATTCTAGGCTTGTCATTTTTTCTTGAGTGTTTAGTAGAGGAGGATAAAACTCTTTGTTTAAATATAGATTTATTATTTTCTATGAAAAAACAACTGGTGTTTATTTTTTTAAAATGTGAATTTCTAGGTTAACATTGGTTAGTAATATAATATAGGTTTCAAGTATACATTTCTATAATACATCGTCTGTATATTGTGTGTTCACCACTCAAAGTCAAGTCTCCTTCCGTCACCATTTATATTCCCTTTACCCTATTCTATCTCCCCCCACCTACCTTTCTCTTTGGTAATCACCATACTGTTGTCTGTGACCATGAATTTTATTTTTTTTGTTCATTTTTAAATTTTTTTGCTTAACACATTAAGTGCCCAGTCAGTCACCAGTGACTGACACTATACTTTCCGTCCGGAAGACAAAACAGGCTGGGCGCTTAACATGTTAATCCCTTTACCTTTTTCACCCAGTCCCTCTACCCCTTCCCACTGACAGTTATCAGTTAGTTCTCTGTATCTGTGAGTCTGCTTCTATTTTGTTTGGTAGTTTATTTTGTTCATTAGATTCCACATATAAGTGAAATCATATGGCACTTGTCTTTCTCTGACTGGCTTATTTCACTTAGCATAATACTCTCCAGATCCATCTGTACACAAGGTAAGATTTCCTTCTTTATTAAAAGTTGAGTATTATTTCATTGCGTAAATGTACCACAGCTTTTTTACCCACTCATCTACTGATGGGCATTTGGGCTGCTTCCAAATTTTGGCTATTATAAACAAAGCTGCAGTGAACATAGGGGTGAACTCAAGGGGAAAATGGGAGGCTACTAATGTCTCCTTTGCTGACGCTGAAGGTATCAAGAGACTGTTAGATGACAAATCTTTCCAGGTAGATGGAACAGAGCCACTCCATTTGCTGAGAAATGTTGTCATTGAAGATAATCTTTCTGAAGGTGTGGCTATATCCTCTATTACTTCCTCAGAGATTGAGGATCCAAGAAAATGAGAGTACTTGGTAAGCGAGAAGGGCTTTGTGAATACTAAGCTTGGCTAATTGATTCTGAGACAAGGTCAGATACAACAGGATGCTTTTGTATTTTTGTTCTGTGGGTTAGGGATTTATTTCCCACTCTGTAGAGTCCAATTTTTCTAGTAACATTGATACTGTAGAAGTTCTCTGAAAGTCAAAATCAGTCAATGAAGTAGCTGTTAATAGCAAAGAAGGAATGACCTTGGAGAAAACAAAAGAATATTCAAGGTTTGTTGTCAAGGACATTTCCTTTAATGAATTCTGTGATACTACTGTATGCAGTGGCCTTGTAATCTTCATGCACCTTACTGTTTTTGGAGTAAAGTCAGGATCAGGAATAGGAGTGATATGTCTTAAGGTAGCAAATAAACTGGGGATCGATGGTGCCTCATCTTTAGAGATCCAATGAGTCATGAAGGTGGTTAATGAAACAATGGCTTGCATAGTTTTGTTGACTAAGTCATTTCAATGACTTCATTGTTGTGACTGGGATATCCCTTAACTGTCTAAGTCATCTTTGAGATTTTTGAAGTAATCTCCAACCTTCAATCTGATATCCTAAAATTTGAGCAGGAAACTTAGAGGGAGCATGCTGTTGAAAAACTTGAATTAGCTCTGGGAGTAATGTAGAAACCTCATATTCCATAGGCTAGTGGAATTGTATAGCCAACACTGGAAGATCCCACAGTTGCTTATCTTGCTTCTGAATGGCTCATAGTCACCAAAGAAGCATCCAAGTGGAAATAGTCTGCCAGAGTGTACGGCACAAAGAGACGCTCTTGACCACTAAGAGCTTCAGCAGCTGATTTAAGAGTAATTTCAGCTACAATGGTGGAAAACTCCTTTGAGCCTCCTTGGGCCCTAACACTTAAGATTTAAAAGAAGAACACAGCATGGATTATTGCTGTATTAGTGATCCCTTATTTTTATGTAGTCCTTCATAATGTATATAGTATTCTCACGTGCATCATCTCACTGCCACCTCCAATAAATAGGAGGGAAAGGAGGACAATTATCCTAATCCCTAATATATAGTTGCCAAAACGGATTCAAAATGGCTTGCCCTAGCTGGTTTGGCTCAGTGGATAGAGCGTCAGCCTGTGGACTGAAGGGTTACAGGTTCGATTTTGGTCAAGGATGTATGCCCAGGTTATGGGCTCAATCTCCAGTGGGGGGCGTGCAGGAGACAGCCGATCAATGATTCTCTCTCATCATTGATGTTTCTATCTCTCTTTCCCTTCCTCTCTGAAATAAAAAAAAAAAAAAGGTATATAAAAAACCAAAAAACCCAAAGTGGCTAAGTAAAATGCCCAAGGGCACAGAAGTATATGATCCAAATCCAGGTGTTCTGACTTCAAATTGGAAGGTAGAGATTTCAGTGGAAAAGTTGTGGGTTTTGGAGTTAGAAAGTTTAAATCCAGTTTGTCACTTAGATTAGTTATATGGTTTTGAGTTATTTAGCTGATCTAAGCCTCAGTTTCTTAAAATAGAAAGCAGGAACATTTACCTTGCAGAGAGAGATATTTTGAATATTAATTGATATGAGGCACTTTGGAAGTTACCTGGCACACAAATAAATCTTTCATTCTACTGCACCTTTCCTGTTTCTTTGTTTTTCCTTCCTGTTTTCTTCCCTGTGTCCTTCTCTTCATCTTTTGTCTTTTCTTTCCTTGTCTCCTTACTGTCCTTTCATTCCTTCCTTTGCTCTGCTTTGTTATACTTCTCTATCTAACACCTTTTGCATCTAGACCAACAGGGGATCTCCTAGTTAGTGGTCCCTGCAGTTACTAAGAGTGCTCCTTTAAGTAACAGCCCATACCTGGCCTTCAGTTTAGAGATGGAGTCATGAGGCCAGTGTTGAGAAGAGCATGGTTTGCTGAATTGAAATTCAAGTAATAACTCTCACAGGTCCAGAAAGGCTCTGAGGGTGAGATAACCCAAGTTTACTGTTGAAATGAGCAGGCATGCTCTACCAAAAAATAAAATATAAAAAAGTATACAAATAATTCTAGGTCTTTCAAGAAAAGAAAAATGGGATTTATTTTTAGGGTAAAATAAATTCTACTTTTTAAAAAAAGTATTTTGATTGATTTCAGAGGACGGGAGAGGGAGAAAGATATAGAAGCATCGATGATGAGAGAGTCATTGATTGGCTGTCTCCTGCATGCCCATATTGGGAATGGAGCCTGCAACCTGGCCATGTGCCCTGACCGGGAATCGAACCATGACCTCCTGGTTCATAGGTTGATGCTCAACCACTGAGCCACATCGCTGGCTGGGCAAATTCTATGTATTCAAATTTAATGTATTCGTAAGGCTTCCATTTCTTCCCTCCATCTCCAAGACTTTATTTATTTATTTTTAATATTTTTATTGATTTCAAAGAAGAAAGGAGAGGGAGAAAGAGATGGAAACATCAGTGATGAGAGAGAATCATTGATCCGCTGCCTCCTGCACGCCCCACACTGGGGAGCCCCCAACCTGGCCTTGACCGAGAATCAAACCATGATCTCCTGGTTCATAGGTTGATGCTCAACCATTGAGCAACACTGGCTGGGCATTCCCCAAACTTTAAAATGCAATAGCTGCCATGGAGTCTATAAGGCTTTTCAAGATCTAGGCTCTGCTAACCTCTGTCTGCAGCTTCATCTGCTGTTCCCCAACTTCCACTATGTTTAGTAGGGCTAAACTTCATGTGGATTCCCAAACATACCATGCCCCTTTAATGTTTTTGTGACCATTAAAAAGGTCCTTTTTAAATCCTATAATGCCCTTTCTCCTTTCCTGGCTGGCTAACTTCAACTTTAAAAACCCATCGTGACATGACCTTATCCAAAAAGATCTTGCCAGCATCCTCCCCCAAATTTCGTTAAGGTACTGATTTTGTCTTACATGTGGTTTTTTTTATTGCATTTACTTCACTATATTATAATTTTTATTTTTTACCTTTCTGTATACCCTACTGAACTACTAGACTGAGTTCCTTGGCAGCAGTTTATTCATATTATCTTCTACTTCTAGCTCAGGAATCTGGAAAATAGTAGGCATTCACCAAATCCTTGTTGAATGAATAAGTGAATAAATGAGTGAAAGAATGGAAAAAGATGCAATATGTGAAAACACTTTGTATCACAGTGTAGGACTTAGTTATTATTGACCTTACTATAATTTTCATAATTTTTTGAAAGTTAAAAGTAACTTACTAAAGAAAAACTTCAAAATTTTAGATTTAGAGGGATAGTTAACAACATAATTATGTCCATAATGGGAAATTATTGAGGAAAATAAAAAAATACTAAAAATGTGAATTGTTAAAATACGTAGAACTACCTTTTATTTTAATAGATTGTGCATGTATACAATATAAAATTCATAAGGTACTAAGAAGAACATATAAAATACACAACGTTCATTTTTCATTTCCTCACCCTGGTTGCCCAATTTCCCAGTTTCCCACCCTTATTGTTACCATACTATCTAGATGCCTTCTATGCTTATAAGGCATAGGTATACATGTATAAGGATGCTGCCTTTTGAAAGAGAAAAGAAAAAGGGCTGTTTTCAAGTAGTTCATGGTAAAAATAAAATGGTATGCGAGATAAAAAACATAGTTCTCAAGTTTTTATTTTGAGAGGTTGTTTTCTAGTTTGAGGAAATTACCATGAACTTTGTTTTCAGATCCTGTTGATTAGCAGCATTGTGAACTGTCTCTACTTGTCCCCTTTGATTTGGTCTTCTGCTCCTCACTCTTTCTCTACTACAGGGGTCCTCAAACTTTTTAAACAGGGGGCCAGTTCACTGTCCCTCAGACCGTTGGAGGGCCGGACTATAGTTTAAAAAAAAACTATGAACAAATTCCTATGCACATATCTTATTTTGAAGTAAAAAAACGAAACGGCAAAAACACCCGCATGTGGCCCGTGGGCCGTAGTTTGAGGACGCCTGCTCTAATACAATGTTTTACCTCTTCCAATCCTGCCCTTGATTCACACACAGCTGCGCTGGCACTTTGAATAAGGATACTTATCCACTTGGAGAAGGAATCAGGCTTGCTCCCCTCACTTCATTCCTCGCCAGCATATGAAGAGTACAGATGATGGAGGCTGTTTGTGTTTGCTGGAAACAAAAATCCCCAAATACTAGCACCATGATTTGTTAATTGCTTCCCTCATCTCCTCTAAGTGCAGTCCTTGCAAAGTCTTCATAGGAGAATTCTATTCTTGCTATCTTGGCAGTTTGACATTATGAACCAGTGTAACCTGTTCAATGACACATGAAATAAAGTCTGAACTTGCCTTCAGGAAGAGGTTTTAAATTTGTTTACTCTATCCCTGTGGCAGAGCATTGATACCAAGAGTTAAAGAGCTCTATTAATTTTAATCATAAGCCAGTTTTTCTTAAACCCTAAAAACAGACATTCTTTCATTTCAGGCTTATAAAGGTGTTATGGAAAATATAAACTTCGAGTAGAAATCACAACAGTAATCATTAAATTCATTAAAATACTTGGCTAAGTATTTCACTAAAAAACGTTTACCAAAACCTAGCCACAACTTAATATGACTGGACAATATTCTATTAAATTCATATATCGTATTGTTTTTCTGAGTCTTTAAAACTGTTTTCTTTTTTCGGTTACTGCTTTGAGACACCTATATTGACAGGAAGCAACTTGGGAAATTTGAGCCCTATTTATTTTTAACATCTATAAGAACACAATGCTGAACAGATAGGTTAGAGATACTTAGGTGTTTACCTGAAACAGACTTGGTTTCCCTTGGAAGGTATGTGGTGAAATTGGATAATAGAATAATTTTCCAATCACAGCAGCTGTGTCTGGCATGCCACAAAGAACTCGGGTCTATTCACATGAACAGTGAGTAGTCACAGCCAGCATATTCACAGAGACACACGTGAGCACCAGCAGATTTGGAATTGCTGAAACTCTCCTGATCCAGTTCAGGGGCAAATGGATGCCGGTGATGCCCACTCCTCTGCATTTCTTACTGGTATCCATTGCCTCAGTATAGATAGTTCCACTCAGGTAACTGAATATCACTTTACTGAACCGAAAATGGCTTAAAAACAAAACAACATTTGAGCTCAACTCATGAGTACTTCTTGGGCAGGGGAAATAGATTTTATCTACAGAGCAATACGTAAGGTTTAGAATACTTTTGTTTTCTTATATTATTCACATCAACTAATGGAGAATTAAAGTAATAATTCCTACTCTCTGAAAACATTGTTACTGCTCTGTAGTAACAATAAATTTAGTAAGAGGGAAACCACAGATAGATTTTTAATAGTGTCTGCCTTGTGTTGCTTCCTTTAGTGATCTCCATCCAGCTCCACCTAGAGATGAATATGGGACTCTTAAAAGAATGAATTAATATAATACAGTGAAGAAAAACACAAAACAACAACAAAAAGCCTCCTCCTGAGACAGCCTTATTCTCATTTTTATCTTTGTCCCTATATTAGACATCAAGGGGTCTACCTTCTCTGCATCCCTGTTCTTGGTTGTAGCAATCTCTCTTTGGGAAAACCTCCCTCCTGTACCTCAATGAGCTGCTGTACTTGCCAATCACAGTCACCCTTCTCTCTGGGTCACAGGGGTGAGCAAATGGCTTAGGTCTGGTCATTCATAATACTCCGTGCCTCTTGCTATGGGGAAAGATCAGGTTTGGGTAGGAGACCCAGGCTCGGCTTACTAGAATCCTTTTCTGTTTTCTGGGATTTTCATATGGAAATGCGCCACCTTCCCACTCCACTTCTTCCCCACTCTACCTCAGTCCTCTCCCAGCACCCCCAGTCCACCTTTGTCTGGCTTTCCTGACTTGTTATGGGAACAGCTCAGTCATATACAGGCACTCTTGAAAATGTTGAATAACCAACCCACTATGTTACCCATCTATTCCTTTTTCAGCTCCTGGGTCTACTCTGAGTAATGGATTGGTCTTCATAGCATTTCTGTATTACGGGAGCACAGTCCCTGAAGAGGGCACAGGGGAGACTGCAGGAAGAAGGCTTCTGATTGCGGTGCACTCTTTTCCTTTTGCCAGCTCCTGCTGTAAGGCTCATCAGTGTTGTATGTGGAGAGGGGCATCCAGTGGCACTGCACCAGCCGCATACTGTCCCTTGGTGACCTCCCAACCTGGCCCAGGCCCAGCTGACCACTTCACCATCACTCTCCAGACGTGGACACTGGCATGTGTTCCCGACCTCATGTCAGCAGTAGTACCTGGACTGTCTGTGCTACTCTCTGGACTCAGTAGCGCCTGCCCACCAGCCTTGGCTTGTCTGTGCCCTGGAGGGTTGTCTCCTGTTGCCTGGTGACTGTAGACCAGCTTTGGCTCAGGCAACCCAGCAAACTTCCCTGCATCCTGGCGGTGGCAACCATTCTCTCTCTAATGCGGTCTGAACCCCGCCTTTGGGGAGTGGGCCCACCTCCAAGTTTTCCCTTCTTTGGGCACTCTCCAACAGCCCTGGGTATCCTGTAGAGTTCTCTCTACATCTTTTTCAGTGACTCTCCTATTGTAGTTTAATAATTGTTTGTATGCAACCTCCCCTGTTCAAATTACAGTGTGTTTTCTGTTTTCTGATTGGACCCAGAATAATTCACCCTTTATTCTTAACATTACTTTCAGTTTCTGTGATTTGCTTGGCTCTTTTCTCACCTCTGTGTGATTAATATTCTTATTATTGTCCCACCTCTGAAGTCCATGTAAATTGGAAGAAGCAATCACTATCTTAGGTTTTTTCATGCATATATGAGAGAGTTTGTAAATTGTAAAATGATATTTTATGTTTGTTGATTTATTATCTAACAATGCTTCTTTATATCTTTAGCCTCATCCTCTCTCTGAACATTTCCAGGAGGTTGGTTCTTGACTTTTGCCTTCTCTCTGTACCTTAACTTCCCTTATCTTTAGCTTCATCCTGATTTCTTTTGGAACTCTGGGCTCACACCTCCATTGCTATCTTTAGTTTTTCTCTACTGTTTAGATGCTGGAAGATAATGTCCAAAATTTTTAATTTGACAGACAAGCTTTCATTAATTCAACATACATGAGGGCCTATATTATGCAAGGCAGTGTTCTAGGTGCTAGGCATACAGAAGTGAACAACATAGGCAAAATCTTTGCTTTTATAGAGTTTATATTCCACAATTTAACCCTAATTTATCCTTCCAGACTTATCTCCCTGCATTAACTTATGCTCCAGGGGAAAATGAACATTTCATTGTTATTTTCCTGCCTCTTTACCAATTATCATACCTCAAATGATCTTCATCCTCTCTTATCTAAATCCTATGGTTTCTCTAAGACTCAGTTTAAATCCATCCATGAATCCTCAGTAGACAAGTCCCAAAGCACTTCTTGTAGCAGCGATTCACAACATTTTCTATAGCAACTTATCTGAGAGGTAAAATATGCCGTTTTATAACAGTGACTTGATGTGCATATATTTTCAATGGGTAAAAGGTAAATTTTTGCCAGAATCTCAGAATGTAGATGTGGAGGCATGTAGAACTTGAAAATCTCCCTCACTGGTCTATACCTTGTGTTTATTTTTCTTTTTTAAAATTGATTTTGGAGATAGAAGAAGTGGGGGAGAGAGAAAGAGGAACATCACTCTATTGTTTCACTTATTTAGACATTCATTGGTTGATTCTTGTATGTGCCCTGACTGGGGATCAAACCGACAGCCTTGGTGTGTTGGCATGATGCCCTAACCAACTTAGCTACCGGCCAGGACCTATATCTTGTGTTTCTTAATTAAATGTGTACTGCTTTTAAGGTATTTTCTATTAAATTATCGTGCCTTATCTCTTTAAATAAATGGGAATGCATTAGAAAAAAGTCAGTAGGTCTATCACTTTTTGACAGTCTTCCCTGCCAACAATTCCTGGTTGTATATGTTACACATAGAATGTTAAGGAATAATGAAATGATTATTGGTTTTTCTTCCAACTGTTGCCCAATGCTTTCCTATTTTTTAAAAAAAATTCTCACCTGAGGCTATGCTTTCTGTTGATTTTAGAGAGAGGAAGGGAGAGAGAAAAATATCTATGTGAAAGAGAGACATCAATGAAACATGGCTTGGTTGCCTCCCGTATGCGCCCCAACCTGCGATCAAACCCACAACCTAGATATATGCCCCAACCAGAAATCAAACCCGCCATCTTTCAGTGTATGGGATGATGCTCCAACTAACTGAGCCACACCGACCAGGGCTAGGCAAAGAATTCTTAGATAGCATATAAAAATCACATAATTACTATAATGATTAATTTTTTCAAGTTGACAATACCAAATGCTGATAATGCTGCGGGAAAACTGGAATTCTCATACATTGCTAATGGAGTTGCAAAATGGCACAGCCACTTTGAAAAACATAGGCAGCTTCTTACAAAGCTAATCACATACTTACCATAGAATTTTTCAAATACATAGTTTATTCTTATTTTTAGTGTCAATATAATATTACGAACCCAAAATTTAAAGCTACTTTAATTTTAAAATTTTAAAGTACAATTGACATACAGTACTATAGTAGTTTCAGGTGTACATCCCAGTGATTAGACATTATATAACTTACTAAGTGATCATCCCAATGAATCTAGTACCCACCTGGCACCATGCATAGTTACTACATTACTAGAGGCCCGGTGCATGAAATTCGTGTGTGTGGGGGGGTGGGTATCCCTCAACCCGGCCTGCATCCTCTCCAATCTGGGACCCCTCGGGGGATGTCTGACTGCCGATTTAGGCCTGATCCCTGTGGGCAGTTGGACATTCCTCTCACAATCTGGGACCGCTGGCTCCTAACCGCTCACCTTCCTGAACGGCCCCTAACTGCTCCCCTGCTGGCCTGATCACCTGCAACTGCCCTCCCCTGCTGGCCCTATTGCCCCCACTACCCTACCCTGCCGTGATCCACCTCCTCCACCGGGACCCGTCTCCTCTGCATGAGGCAGCGGAGACACTGGTACTGGCCTCCGTGCTGTGTGGAGCCGCAGGACCCTCAGGCCTCACTGTGCGGAGCGGCCGCTGGGCCCCACCTCCATTGTGCGCATGGTCATCTTGTGGTGGCCATCTTGTGACGATGTCACATGCGAGGGCCACCTAGGCTTTTATTAGTACAGATTATTGACTCTATTCCCTATGCTGTACTTTATATCTCTGTGACTATTCTATAACTACCACACAATTTGAAGCTACTTTAAAGATTATCATCTTGCTTTTCAATGAGTCAGTCCCTCCTTAGAATATCTCTTAATGTATATTTTCTGCACTTAAATCACCACTTGGCTGTCTTTTAGGTTAATATCCCCATCTCATTAGACTCCTATGGAGAAACCACTTCCGTCATTTAGGCTTTTTAGTTGCTTATTGTAGGTCCTTTTTCATTTCTACAACTTTGTTTCACTTGAGGAGGGTAGAAGTAGATTCTTCTAAGAAAGGATTTCATCTTGTCTAAATATAAAATAATATTTCACTAAAATGATTTTTGGGGGTGGGGGCAATGTAACAAAGCACTGGCAACATGTGTGAAGCTGCCTTTGGGAAATCAGTATTTTGTATCATAATGGCTACCACTCTGCAGGTTGCCTACATCTACAGAGGTTCAGTCTTTGAGCTCCCTGTGAGTAGAATGATGGTGCCAGGAAGCAATGCATGGGTGTCTCTGAGCGGGCATGTGGATCTGGACAAACTGCCATCTGTTTTGCTGTAGCATTTTGGAGTTAATGACCCAAGAAAGCTAGAATCCATCATTCTGATGAGTCCTGAAATAGGAAGCTCCCTCCAGTCAACAGTTTGTACTCTTACTAGGCATTTGAGGCTGTAACAGAATGAGCAGTGGAAAGTGGTAGAATAAATAAGAAGCTCTCTAAATTTAAGGGAGTTCAGAGGCCTAGTTTCTTGTTCATTTTTGTAATTAACTAGCTGGGACACATTAGGAAAAGAACTTCCTCTCTCTGGGTCTCAGACTGTGCAGTTGTTACATTAGAGAGCGTCGGACTAGAAGCTCCCTGTGGTCCTTTTGGTTCTGCATTTTATAATTTCGTAGTTACAGGTGTCAGGAAAATTACTAGTGTGAATCACTCTCCCTCGTGGCAAGACAATTAACAGAAGTAACTGCCCTTGTTACTTGGCTCTTGAGAAGGAAGCAACACTTCAGTGACTCCAGAGGGTTGAAGAGACTGAACATGCCACATTCTATTTCATAATACACACTGCTAACGAAATCCTATAACGGAGTTACTGGATATATGGGAATATATGATTTAGTCCTTTAGAAAGCTATATTGTCTATTTAAATATGTAGGAATTTAGGGTTTTGTCCTATTCCCTGCAACAAATGATAGCAATTCGAAGTTAAGACACGCTTTGTCATAGTATTAGATTCTGTATCCCTTTTGGTGAACAGGATGATAGAAGTAAACAATAGAGGATGATCCCATGGTTTTGAAATCTGGATTTTAGGGTACTTGTCCCAAAGAAAAGAACATTTCACATACAAGATCTAAAGGCCATGCCAATAAAAAACAAACAAAAAACTATGGCTAGAAAATTAATTCAAGTTGTGAGCTTATAAGGATTAGAGGTTTCTTTTTCTTCCTTCAGAACTCCTACAGCACATAGATATCTTGCATGCAGTGGTTGCCTAGTAACTGCTTATTCACAGTGACTATGGAGGCCACTTTTCTTTAGCCTAATTCCAAAACTAGAAAGTTCAGGAAAAACACAAACACTGAATGATTTATATTATTGATTATCAGGTTGGTTTTTGTTGATTTTTAAAAAATCTTTCTGTATTCTTGTGTTTTAGGAGTACCAGCTTTAAACAGCTGGATTTTTTTTTTTTTAATCCAGTCTGACACTTGCTTTTTTTAAATGGGAAAATTTAATACATTTCCATTTATTGTGGTTATTGAAATATTAGGACTGTAGAAATAAATATTATCATGTCTTTTCTATTTGTGCTACCTTTTCTGCATCTCTTCCTCATTTTTGCTGTCTTTCAAATAAGAAGAGGAAGTTTTCCCTTCCTCTTCCTATTTTTTTCACATGCCCTAACTTGGAATTAATATGCACTGTCTTTTTGTTGTTGTTGTTGTTAATCCTCAAAGGATATTATTTCCTTTGATTCTTTAGAAATAGCGGAAGAGAGGGGAAGAGACAGAGCGAGAGAAAAACATCGATGTGAGAGAGACACATCGATTGGTTGCCTCCCACATGCTCCCCAACCCGAGGCTAGGGATTGAGCCTGCAACCAAGGTATGTGCCCTTGACCAGAATAAGAATTCTCGACCCCTCAGTTCATGGGCCATTGCTCAACCACTGAGCAAAAGTGGCTAGGGAATGCACTGTGTCTTTTATTTTTATTCGAATTATTTTAATGGGAATACTTGTCAGAGTTTGCAGCATTTTTAATTGATTTTTCATAGAGATGAAGGAGGGGGGAGAGAGAGAGAGAGGAGAGAGAGAGAGAGAGAGAGAGAGAGAGAGAGAGAGAGAGATATTTGTTGTTCCACTTATTTATGCATTCATTGGTTGATTCTTGTGTGTGCCCTGACGGGATTGAACCCACAACCTTGGCATATCAGAATGATGCTCTAACCAACTGAACTATGCAATCAGAGCCAGTTATTCAATATCTGTACCTTCCAAAAAATGCGAAGACCTTAGAATGTTTTTAATTCTGACTACCCCCTCACTATTTATAAGCTACTCTAATCATGTTTTAGGCCAATTATTACCATTATTTTTTATTACATTGCAATCAGTGTAATCAATTATTACAAACAATCAATGTTGTATTTTGCCCACATTATTACCAATGTCTTTGTGTATCATTGCTTTTGCAACCAAGTCCTTCCTTTTAAAGTTTCTTTAGTGAGATCTTTTGGTAGTAAAGACTGAGTTTTCATTTGTCTGAAAATTAATTTATTAATTTAAATTATTACTTATTAGTTCTTGAAGTATAGACTAATAGATTGATAGTTGTTCTATCTCAGCCTATTGAAAACATTATTTCGTTACCTTCTGGTTCCCATTATTGCTGTTATAAAGTCAGTTGACTGTCTAATTGCTATACTGTTGTGGATAATGTGTGTTCTCTCTGCACACTGTTGGAATCTTCTTGTCTTTTGGTGTTTTGTAGTTGTGACTAGGTTTTATTTTTTCAATTTTCTCTTTTTGTTTGTTTTGGTTTCTCTGCATCTGTGTCTTTTAACACTTCTGGGAAATCCCCAACCATTATCTTGACAAATACTACTTATTCCCTATTATGTCATCCTGGACTGATAGTTAGACCTCATGTTACATTCCATGTCTTTAACTCCTATTTCAAATTTTTATCTCTCTCTGGGATATATTCTGCATTTCTTTGCATCTTCCAGTTCTCAAGTTCTTTGTTTAGGTATAGCTCACCTGCTATTAATTCAGTTTTTGACTTTTAGAAATTCTATTTGGTTCTTTTCAAAATCTGTTTTTTAGAGTCTCTTGTTCTGTACATATATTGGAGTTTTCACTTTTATTTCTTTAAACATATTATATGTAATTCTAACATCAGAAGTTCTTTGGGATCGTTGCCCTCTGTTGTTTCTATCTCTTATTCATGGTGCCTTGTTTCCTTGTGTGTTTTGTGATATCCAATTGTGAGTTACTCCTTTTCCTTGGATCTTTTTGAGAATTTTTGAGATCTGGGTTTTATTTTCTTCTGCCAAACATCTAGGGGACAGTATCACCACTTTGAATAAAAATGTCAGCCCAGCCGGTGTGACTCAGTGGTTGAGCCAAGAGGTCACTGGTTCATTTCCGGTCAGAGCACATGCCCAATTGCAGGCTCGATCCCCAGCATGGGGCTTGCAGGAGGCAGCCAATCGATGCTGATGTTTCCCTCTCATTGATGTTTCTGTTTCTCTCTCCCTCTGCCTCCCTCTCTCTCTAAAAATCAATAAAAACATATTTAAAAAAAAATCAGCCTAAGTTTTTTGAATCACAGTGGCAGTATAAATTCAGACTGTAAATATATGTCAGAGTGCTGCTTTGACTTGGTTTGAAGATCTGAATATTTCTTGCATTTCTGCTATTGTTATCCAATATTGTATTTGTTTCTATTGGGAGAATCATTAGGGCTTCTTACCTGCCATCCTGCTGGTAAGTTGGATGCAATTTTTGTTTTGACACAAAGAGTGCAGTGACTACAAAACCACATAATTTGGATTAAGTTTAACAGAAAGAAGAAGTGAGAATTTATTGCAAGGTAAGTGGGCCTGTAGCTCTAACTGGTTCCTTTGTGTCATCCATGGCACCTGGAACCTGACACTTGCCACTTCACATCATTTGACTTTGAAATGTGAAATGTGAGTTTTAAGAGAGACTTGGGTAAAATCCTTCCTAGTAAGTTCATGTTAATAAACAAGTAGTACTGATTTAAGTGGGACCATTCTGGGACTTATTCATACTTGATGCTTGAAAGGCAGTTGTAAACTCCCACTGTGGAGACAACCAGATGTGCAGGTGCTGTCTCCAGAGAAAACATCCCTCCTTGCCTTCCCTTTTTTCTTTTGACTTGCTCAGGTGCCCTGGGGTCAGAAACAGGTACTATTTCCTAAGAACATTTCTGAAAAAATAGTTTGCTTTGGAAATTCACGTGAACAAACTACTCAATGCAAAGAGTGAGATGGTAAACATTGTGTTCCTAGGAAAAGGCAAATGACTCTCCCTGCTTCTCCCTCTGTGGGATCCAATAAAACCTGAGATGGTCTACTTCAACCAAACCAACAAACAGAGGGAAGCTCCACACTCGCTGCTGCTGCTTGTAGCCACACAGACTCAAGATTCCTCCCAGCTTAAAAATGCTGTCATTTCTTTGGTTTATTTCCGGCTGCCAATAGAAGCTTCCATTATCTCTGGGAAAGCAATAGCTCAATGTGGCCCATCTTTATAGGGACAGCAACTCATGCTGAGACCATCTCCTTTCTCCCAAGTTCTGGTCAAGCAGGCAATCTGGAATGCCGGTCAAAAAGAGACAGTTAAGCAGTTCAGACTCTGAATAAAAGATCTCACAACAGCTTATTCAATAATTAAAAAAAATATATATTTGAGTGCCCACTGTGGCTGGCATTTTTCTAAGTGCTTGGGATAGAACAGTGAGCAAAACAACCCCTTCCCTACAGCACACGACCGCGGGCAGAGGACAGACAAGATACAGACAATTCCATTACAGGCATACCTTCTTCCATGTACTTAGCTTTACTGCATTTCACAGATGTTGCAGGGTGGTGGTGTTTTTTTGTTTTGTTTTGTTTTGTTTTGTTTACAAATCAAAGGCAAGACCCCCTCCACCAGCGAAAACATTATGACTGACTTTATTGCAATACTCATTTTACTGAGGCGGTCTGGAACTGAACCTGAATTATCTCCGAGGTATGCCTGTATCAGTGTGTTGAGAGCCTGGATGAGAAATGATAGAAGCTGCTGCCTAAACCATCTCTCTCCACTTTACTGGTTCCACATTGAGCTTTTAGTTAATTGTAATGCATATAACCACACAACATATAAAACAATATGCTAGGAATGATATCCCTAACACAAAAGAGAGATGAAGGGTTGAGGAGGGTGGGGTGGGAAAGAGAGCAAGGACTGATGATGAAAATATTATAATTATTTGACCCTTTTTGACCTTTCAGAGGAGTTTTAAAATGTATTATATCAAGACAGGCTGTTTAATAAATGAATATTGGTACATTCGCCTGGCACATGTAACCTATAAGAGTGGGGAAAGGAAGTGGACAGTTTTTAGTTTGGAACTAATCAAACTTCAGTATTTTTCCATTTTTACAAAAACAATCTTATTTTTAAAATTAAATCCTTATGTATAGAACATTTTTTTTAGGGCAGTGAAAATACTCTGTATGATATGACAGCAATGAGCACATGTCATCATATATCTGTCCAAACATGTAGAAGGTACACCTCCAAGAGTGAAGCCTGATGTAAACCATGGATGCCGGTGATAAGGAGGTGTCAGTATAGGTTCACCATTTGTAACCGATTACCACTCTGATGGCGGGTGTTGATAATGGGGGTGGCTATGCATGTGTAGGGCAGGGAGTATATGGGAAATCTCTGTAAATTCTACTCACTTTTGCTGTGACCCCAAAACTCCAAAAAATAAAGTTTCGATTGACAAAAGAGATTATTTCACATCTTGGTTGTGAGCTCTGAGCATACCCCTCAAGTAAGTGAATCAGATATCACCGACTAAAGGGCCCTTTGATACACAGGCTCTTAACAGGAGTGGCTCTAGCTCTGACACGTGTTGGCGTTTTCCTCAGGAATAACAGTTAAATAAACCTTAATACTCACTGGAGCATGAAGACCATTTCATTTACTTCTCAGGAGCCAAGCCTGAGCGCTCCCTTCCAAACGCACCGGTTGCTGCTTGGCAGCACCTGGGCCCCTGGGTCCTCTCTGCCGGAGTCTGGGCACAAAGGCGGAGTTTGATAGTTGGGTATTTTAGCCACTGTCTCCATGGTGACAGAAAGTAAACTTTGCCCTATCTGCTATTGTTTGTAGTAGCCCATCCAGGCCTGCAAGCTGTCTCCTGCACCTTGCCTGGAGAAGCCCGAGGCTGCCTCAGTGCCCTTGGGTCCTGGCCACCCCGCCCACCCACCCCACCCACCATGCTTTGTTTTCTTTAGATCCGGAGGTCAGGCAACCACCCTTCTCCCTGAGGGGAGCAGGCGAAGGTGGGTTGTGGGGTGGAAAAGCCTAGTTTTAAACGGAATGTTGTGGGCACCAGGCTTACCAGGACTGCCTGACACGATTAGAAATCTAGATCTTTTTCATATCGTCAGCGGTGCTCTTCTGCTCAGTGTGCCCTTCTCATCTCTAGTCCCATCTGAAATTTTCACTTATTCTCTCTTATTGAGAAAAACATGTATTTAGGCAAAAGCACTACATTATTTAAGTATCTGACCCTTTGCCATATATTTTCCAGTTACAAAGAGAAGTTGTGAGTTAGCAAGTGAGACAGCATAAAAAATGTTTTCATGAGTCCCAGAAAAACGAAATGCTATTTATTGGGCTATAGATCGTAGGCAGCATGCTGTGTGGGAGCCCCGGGTGCCAGTGAGTCCTGGTGGAAATGAATTAGGCATCAGAAGAAAGGGGGGACAGAACATGAAAGAAGGTAACGTGGCCTACTTCATTCATTTTGCTTAAGGGCAGAATTAGTAACCACTGCGCTAGCCCAGAGGTAATTTTTCTAATCACCAGCAGGGGGACCTAGTTGACTGTAGCGATATGATTGCATTTTGAACTCCACACGGAGAAAAACCTACTGGCTTTCAGTTAATTCCGAACCTTCTGTTTTGCATGTTGCTTTTAAATCAGATGCAACTTTGTGCTGTATGTGATCTTTATTGGTAGGTTAAATATCTTGATTAAACTGATGTTTTTGTTATTGTTCTTGATTTCACAAGTCCAAGTTTTAAAAATTAAGATATTTCCTCCTTTTTTTTTTGGTTTTGTATTGGTTCCTAGTTAGCCAACTTCAGTGTTTAAATGCACTCTTTGGCACATTTTATCCATGCATGGGAAATTCCCGATGACTGTGGCCTGCACAGGAATCAAACTTTACCCTTTTCTTTACTTCATACCCTATGTCCAAATCCTGTTGGTTCTACTTTCAAAATAGAAACAGTATGTTAAGGTTTCATGCTAGCATTTCTGAGTTCATAGATTTATGTGATTATCACTTTTTATCCATTTTAAGGAACTGGAAATATTTATATTCACCTAAACTGCTTAGCTGATTTAAAACACGTATTTTTATATATAATTTTTTAAATGAAAAAAGAATAAGGGAAATACATTATATTCCTAAATTAAGTGTGTCTCAATTTAATTTGTTACTACCTTAGTCCAAAACACAGTTGTCTATTTCCTGGAACACTGAAATAGCCTTGTAACTAGTTTCTTCACTTCCACTACCCCCTTCCCTTCCCACCCACTCAGCTGTCCAGTTGGGTCACTAAATCTCCAAAGGTTCAAATGTCCAAATGTTTTCAGACATCGGGTTGGTGGTCCCCTCCTCTCCCCTGGTTTGTCTTGGCCTTGGCTGGATGAGCACCCGGGGTTAGGCCCTGACAGGTGATGCATGGGAAACTAGAGATTGCATGAGTAAGGGGAGGAGCTGTGGTGAGGTGAGAGGCACACAGAGAAGAGCCATGAAAGAAAGGTCCTAGTTCATGCTGCACAGGAGGATTCTTGCAAAGGATTCCATGACTCACCTTAGAAACGTTCGCTTCAAAAATAAACAAGTCCCAGGACAAAGTTTAACATGATCAGAGACTCCGAAGGTACAAGCCAAAGGTCACATAACTCAAGAGGAATAAGGTCTAGGAATTTTCAATCAAAGCTAAACATGGAGCTAAACAAACCAATAGGACCGACTTCCGTGAATGTAAGAGCATCAAATGCAGGGGTCAACTTGAAAGGGACCTTTTGTCTTTAGTCAATTTCCTTTTTTTCCTAGATTTCTATTTGTAAGCTTCAAATACTATTCCCTTCTTGATTCTATCTGAAGTATAACTATCTGCTATAGATATAACTGTAGCAAAACGAAAAATCAGGAAACTTAATTGTGCAAGAACTTTGTTTTTCTATAACCTAATTTCTGTTTTGAGCTCCCATTCCTCTAATGCAGCAGAAATTAATCTCTATTAACTTGGGGATTTCCTCCCACCTTTCCCACAGTTGCATCTAATTTCTGGAGGATGTTCAAAGTTGGGACAATGGGGTATATGGTTTGAGTCTAGTCTCTGGTCATCATGTGTCTATGCTGGCATCCCCTGTGATGACCAACACTGGGAATAGAAAAACCTCCCACCACTCCAGCTCCCACAGGGCCCACGCCCTCAGTATCTATCTACATCACACAGCCATTTCTCTTCTAGGCTATTTTTGATCTGGATCTTTCTGGAGCTTCAGTAATCCTCCTTCCCATCTGACATTTGAATGGATGAAAGAGAAGGAGAGGGGGTAGGGCCTTTTTACAGGGACATTAGCATCTATGTTCTTTTTTTGTTTTTTATTGATTTCAGAGAGGAAGAGAGAGGGATAGAGAGCTAGAAACATCGATGAGAGAGAGACATCGACCAGCTGCCTTCTGCACACGCCCCACCGGGGGATGTGCTCGAACCAACGTACATGCCCTTGACCAGAATCGAACCTGGGACCTTCCAGTCCGCAGACCAACACTCTGTCCACTGAGCCAAACCGGTTTCGGCCTCCTGGTTCTTAAGTCAACGCTCAACCACTGAGCCATGCTGGCCGGGCAGCATCTATGTCCTGACTTCCTTTCTAACGTCTCCTTCCCCACACCTGGGAAATCTTTGTGTAGTATTGGGTGGGAGTGCTTTCTCTAAATTACTGAGTAGACTTCTAAATCTTACTTATGCCCTACATGTTTCCCATTCCCTTGGAGGCTGGATTTTAGAGACTCAAACGCCAAAAGAAGCTTTTTTATTTATTTATTTATTTTAGGTTTAATTTCTATTTACCTATTCTGTCTGGGGGTTATAGAGCTCAGAATAACCTATCTGCCATGTGAAAGATGGTAAGAATGAAGAAGTAGGGGGAATATTAAAGAAAAACATTGACTGATATTTCAAAAGTGTATCCTACCTCATATCTCTCTATTGATTAATTCCCTAACAGAGGTAGCTGGAATGACACAAAGACTAAACCTCTTAATGTATATATAATATAAAACATATATTATTTGTAACAAGTGGAAATTATTTCAGATGTAATAGATTATAAGGAGTAAGGAGTTCACCTCTGCTATGATCTGGCTGTAGAACCCTAGGCTGATCACTTCACCTTTAAAGCACAGATTTTCTCATTTTTAAAGTGGTGTTAATAACATCATTCATGTGTTCACCCTTTCTTCTAACAGGCATGCATTCCTTACTCCTATATCACAAGGCTGTAGCCACTGTTAATAAACCTTTTGCAATATGTGAAATAGGTTGTTTGGTGGGTGTGACTGCCCTCACCGTATTGTAGATATAAGCCCCAAGTACGATCAGTGAAGAGAAGCCCTAGCTTCATTAATCCCATGGATCTGAGGAGCTCAGGGGTAAGGCCTCCCCATTGCCCTTACTGGTTTCTAGTGAACGAGTTTTTGAGCAGAAACAGTACCTTTAATGGTAAAGAGCCTTTAATTGTGCACAATATGGACAATAGCACGCTCCTCACTTCTCTACCAGTAAATGAATGTGATCAATAATATTTTCCAGGCTTCAGATAGAGAGTTGGATGGGAACAAATCTTAGCTCCAGAGCAGAATTTATAACTTATTATTTTTTTCTTTTAACCGAAGTATAATTTTCATACAATAAAATGAACAGATCAAGTAACTGTTCATGAGTTTTGACAATTCTCTACAGTTATTTACCCACCCCCAAACAAGAATTTAACAATTTTATTACCCCCCAAATTACCCTCATGGCCCTTTATAATCAATCTTCTCCCATTATGGCAGAATTTTTTATTCTGAAAGTTTCCAAGTGTACTTAGGGATGTCTTTTATTTTATTTACACTAGAGGCCCAATGCATGAAATTTGTGCAAAAGTAGGCCTTCCTTCCCCCAGCTGCCAGCACCGGCTTCCCTCTGGCACTGGGACCCAGGCTTCCCTTGCAGAGGGAGGCCCCGCCAAACCACCACAGCCCTCCTGTCAGTCACCCCAGCAGCTTGCCTCGGCCCTCACAGCTCCAGCTTCGTCCAGAAGGTCGTCTGGAAGGACATTCGGTCTAATTAGCATATTATACTTTTATTATTATAGACTAGAGGCCCGGTGCACGAAATTCGTGCACGGGGGGGGAGGGGGAGTGTCCCTCAGCCCAGCCTGCACCCTCTCCAATCTGGGACCCCTTGAGGAATGTCTGACTACCTGTCGGACATCCCTCTCACAATCCAGGACTGCTTGCTCCCAACTGCTTGCCTGCCTGCCTTCCTGATTGCCCCTAACCGCTTCTGCCTGCCAGCCTGATCACCCCCTAACCACTCCCCTGCCAGCCTGTTTGCCCCTAACTGCCCTCCCCTGCAGGCTTGATTGCCCGCAACTGCCCTCCCTTGCAGGCCTGGTCCCTCCCAACTGCCCTCCCCTGCTGGCCATCTTGTGGTGGCCATCTTGTGTCCACATGGGGACAGGATCTTTGACCACATGGGGGCAGCCATCTTGTGTATTGGAGTGATGGTCAATCTGCATATTACTCTTTTATTAGATAGGGTAGAGGCCTGGTGCACGGGTGGGGGCCGGCTGGTTTGCCTAAAGGGTGTCCTGGATCAGGGTGGGGGTTCCCTTGGGGTGTGAGGCGGCCTGAGCGAGGGGCCTGTGGTGGTTTGCAGGCAGGCCATGCCCCCTGGCGACCCAAGCAGAGGCCCTGGTATCTGGGGTTTATTTATATTCTACAATTGAAACTTTGTAGCCTGGAGTGGATCCAAGTCTTCTGCTTGCTCTGTGGTGGCAGCCATTTCTGTTGGGATTTATGTATCTTCTATAATTGAAACTTTGTAGTCTTAAGCGGAGGCCTGGGCCAGCCAGGGTGTGCGGAAAGCTTGGCTTCCTCCATTGCCGGGGGCAACCCTAGCCTCCTGCTCTTTCCAGCTCCCTGGCTGCCACCATTTCTGTTTGGATTTATGTATCTTCTATCATTGAAACTTTGTAGCCTTGAGTGGAGGCCTAGGCCGGTAAGGGCTGGCAGAAAGCTTGGCTTCCTCCATTGCCAGGGAAACCCAAGCCTCCCTCCTGCTCTCTGTGGCCGTAGCCATCTTGGTTGGGTTTATTTGCATATTTGCTCCTGATTGGCTTGTGGGCATGGCTTGTGGGTGTAGCAGGGTGATGGTTAATTTGCATATTACTCTTTTATTAGATAGGATTTTAACTCTTGGAACTTCCTTCTGTCAGAGGTAAACTAACGGGAGCCGATGTTGGCATGCATCTCAATATTCATGACTGTTCTATAAGGTAGGAGCTATTGCTTATTCCGTTTTACAGATGAAAATGCTAAAGCTCAAAGAGACAAAGTAAGTCACTCAAAGGTCACACAGCTCTCAAGTGGCAGAGCTGCGTTTTGAATTCAGATTGACACGATTCTAGAACTCGACTTTTACATCACCGTTAAAGAGCAGACACACCCTGAGGATTAGCTAATGAATGCAATTTTCCTGGGTCTTGATTTTATGCACCTGCTGTTATGACAAAAGGAGAAAGAGTAAGTTGGTTAATATACCATCTTATAGGGTAACTTCTATTTCCTTTGGAATAGCCTCCCGAGCCTTGCTACCCTCTCACTAACTTGTGCCTGCAAGGTGTTCACCCGCTGACTGTGAAGACCATATGGAGATGATAATCATGATGACCGTTAGGAGAGCAAACATTTTGAGCACTTCCTATGTGTCCGGTGCTATAGGAAGCACTGCACCTGAATTTCCTTGTTTGGTTGTCATAACCACTTTCAGGAGAGGATTTGCTATTCACATTTTTACAGACGGGAACTTTGAGGCGAGAGAGCCTGAGTGGCTTGCCCAGTGCCGCACAGTGAGAGCGCGGCGGAGCTGACCTTGAATCCTGCCAGGCTGTCCTGAGAGCCTGTATTTACCCACTGCTCTAGGCAGCCTCTTGATCTGTTTATGTCCTCAGTCCTGTTCATCAAGAACGGTCTTGGTTCCTGCCTAAACTAGACCTCACGAGTATAAATATGTGTGTGAACGCTGCCAGCTGGCACTCCTTTAGATAAGCTCCTGTTGGTCCCAAACACTGAAGTCCACCTGGTCTTCAGAAACCTGGAACCCGGCCAGCTGGCTCGTGGCCGCGCTGGGAGGTGGATGACGTTTGTTTGGAGCATTTTATCCCTCTCTGCACTCTGCCAGGCCCTCTAAGTATCGTGTCAACCGAAGACTCCTCGAACTTTCCATTCCTGGAGCCCAAATCCTGCCAGGATGACAAGTCCCTCAGCTTATGCCTGTTTACTTGTTAAGACCCCGGATGCTCCTGTGGCCCCAGCCTGTTGATTTTCCCACCTGTGGCTGAGTCAGTTTCACTAGCTTCCCCCCAGCTAAGCCTGTGCTAATGTGCTGTGGATAGAATTTGGTGGAAGCACTCCAGACACCTGAGGCTTTCTTACGCTAGGCACCCTATCTATTTTGGCAACCTCAGTGGTGTGTCTCCCAGGACTGATAGGAAAGGAACAGGGCAGCCTTGGTGATAACAGTTAATCACATGGCATTTACTGCACCTTGTACAGTCCTAACTATATGTATGCGTTCATTTAATCCTTACAGCAGTCCTGTGAGGTGTGTTAGTCAGGGCTTCAGCAAGAAATAGGCAGCACACACAGATGGAATTCTGAAGAGAATTTTAAAAAGGACTATTTGCATACGTGTAGCAGATTTAAGGGAGTCACTCAGGGATATGGAGGCACCCAGGAAACTATCAGCAGAAGGAAATTGTTCCCACTCCTAGGACAAAAGGAAATGATGTAACCAGAGCAGATGAGGAGCTATTCTAAGAAGCCATCTGCAGTCTTGAGGAATGTGGCCAGAGCCCCCGTGGTGTAGGGGTGGGGACAGCAGGTGAAGTGAACAATGCGGTGTTCGAGAACAAATATTTTAACACACCCTTCCTCCTTCCCAGTTCCCATTGGCTGGAAAAACCGGAAGCCTGAGGTCAAGGGAGTCTGGGTGATGTGGGTGTCAAGGATGGCCCACCAAGGATGGCTCAGAACAGGGCTTGAGGACCAACGGACAGTAACAGCCCACGAAGACACCAAGGCACAGAAATAGGAAGCAACACACTCAAAGGCACACAATCGGAAGTGGCAGAACTTGGATCTGACGGAGGCTGCCAATCTCTAGTGTTGAGGAAGGACTTCTCTTACAATTACATAGTGTCTTACAGTTTTAAAGAATGCCTTCTCCAGAGAGATTTTGGAAGACTCCTGAGGGATGTATTTTGAGCAGATGCTCAAAATACTCGTAGAATTGGGACAGATCCTAGGATTAGGCACTTGGCGCCCACTAATGGATGGCACCATTGGCATGAATCTGGTCCAATGCATGGAGAGCCATATATGTCAAAATGGTTCCCACTGATGTCAGAGAGAAGCCCCTACTACAGTTAAAAGGGCTCCATTCACCTGCTTAAAATGTCCCTGTACGCAGTAGACCCCTAGCAGGAAAGACTTCATGACAGACACAGGTAACTGCAGGCTGTGGACAAGTCCATGTGTTAATGATGACTAACACGGTCAAGTTAATGAAACAGATTATGAAATAGTAGGTTTGTCAATAAACTGCTGATAATATGGAGAGAATCATTTTGCCTCAACTTAAGAGAAACTAAGACCTGTGGTTTCTGTGTGAGAGAAGTCAGTACTCAATTTGAACAACTTCTGCAAAAAAAGAAAAGAAATGCCACTCACCTGAGTTGAACCCGATTGAGCCAGACCAACAACTAGAAAATACAATCCCGCTGTGGAGCCATTTCCTGTGAAACGAGAAGAGGAGGTACAGAAAAGCACTCATGTGTGAAAAAGAGAAAATTCAGGAGAAATGAAAGGATGTATGTTTTCTTATATTAAAGAAGTAAAGCTCTAATGATAGCCTTTTATAGTTCATATTTTATTTCTAATTAGGTTTTTAGTTTTCTCCTAGCCAAAATTATGCAACAAGCTGACTGAAGTACACTTTTTGTAAACCTGACAAAGGGTGGGTCTGGGAGAGAAAGAAGCCCAAGATGACGCAGTAAGAGGTACACGATTATAAGAAAAATACCAACATTTCTATGTAACGTTGAACCCTGCCTCAATCGGGTTCAACATTTCTTATGTGTAGCATGTCCTAGGGTCCTGTGGCTTGGCATTGTCCCTACAATATGAGAAAGGAAAGCAGTCCTACAGACCCCACAGTGCTATGACAGAACACTGTGAGGAGTAAAGGATATGCACTCAGCGGGTAACCAAGTTTATCTAGAGAAAACTTTTCTACTAGACATTTTTCTCTCCCACCATTTGTTCAAACAGTGTCCTTTTAAAATTCTATCTTTTGAAATGATTTGAAATGTGGAAGTTGGCTTTGGGATGCAATATTCATTATTTATCATAAAGATGGAATATAATTGCCTGAATTGTTATTCTTTCCAGAAGTTAGCTATTTCTAGGAGTTGGTTATTCATATTGTTTATTATATAGTAGGGTTTCAAATGGCTGCTTTGCTTCAAGCCATAAATACTGCAGGCATGTTATATAAATAGTCATACATGCATGAAAAATGCACTCCCGTCTTCCTTCCCTCTGGACTCTAGGTTTCTTAAGATGCTGTGGGACTGGTCATGGGGGAGTAGGGGCTCCATGTGAGCAATGAGCTCAGGAAAGGAGAGTAAAAAAGATAAACAGACTAATGTATATGCATTCAACCCTCCCAGGTGCTAGGGTCTTCTATCTTCATTTAAAGTAAAAATTAAGAAAGGAATATAAATACCATTGTCCAATCCATAAAATAGGAGATAGGGTTGAGAAATATCCTTAGGAATCCTAGAAATTGTTTATATTTAAAATACTATTTGAAGGACATTTGTTTATCATTGATACGTATTTTAAGTGGCCATGATTATAATCTGTAGCCAACTAAAAATAAAGTGTGATCAACATTGTTTTCCAATCAGACTTTTATAGTGATTTGGCTATTGGGGTAGAGAACATTGATGAAAAGTATGCTTTGTGTCTACTCTGTCATACTTTGGGAGGTTGGGAAAGGAAAATGTGTTTGAGCTATGACAACACATCATCACTATCTACCTGTTAACTATACTTGAGTTAGGGTGGAAAGGGAAAGTTATCCTTAATAGTGGGGCAGGGGGAGAGCTAATTTCACCCTTTCCATTCACCCAAGTGCACTTAGCTGGAATCTGGGACCCACCTTTGGGAACCACATATCTGCCAGCACCAACCCATCCTCACCAGAGAGCTGCCTCCTATCCCTGCAGTCCCCAGCCTTCGTGGATTCCTGCCCTAACTGCCCTGGATAACCTGTGTCTCTGAGATGGCACCCAGCATTGGGGGTGGGGGTGGGGGGGAAGGGGCGGGGAGGGGTGAATGTTTCCAAATGTAAGAGACACACCTAAGTAGACAATTTTAAAGTAGAGGTAGTTTTAGATTAGATAAAAGACACTACTATTAGAAAATATGTTGAGTTAAAATAATTCTTTATTGTGGTGTTTTGAATCAGCCAGTTGTGACCTATTGGTGAAACCAATTTACTAGAACTGGACCAGCATCTTTTTAAAAAAATACATATTTTTATTGATTTCAGAGAGGAAGGGAAAGGGAGAGAGAGAGAGAAAAACATCAATGATGAGAGAGGATCACTGATTGGCTGCCTCCTGCGCGCCCCACACCAGGGATTGATCCTGCAACCTGGACACGTGCCCTTGGCTGGAATTGAACCCGGGACCCCCCTCCAGTCTGCAGGCCGACACACGATCCACTGAGCCAAACCAGGTAGGCCTGGACCAGCATCTTTAAAAATATATGTAAATAGACTAGAAACTTTCAGAGCACATCCCATATAGTGAAGTTAGGTGTTGTGTTATGACATTTTGTTTCAATGTTCTGTATGTAAGTATGTGTTGTGAGTTACAATAGAAATATATTTCTTATGGTAAGTTGTGGTCAAGAATTTTGAGAGACATTTTGATCAGTGATTTGATTAATGATACTGGAAGCAATGTTTATTAAAAATATCAGAAGATTCCATGAAGATAAAAGGATAATGCATGCACACAGTTAGATATTAGAATCAGGTTTTAATAAATTCTTGATAGTTACAGGGATGAGATAAAGCAAGCAAAATCAAATCGATGTAGGTAACATTTAGGGTTTTGTTCTTACATCCAGAAAATCAGCCATATAAATTGATACAATATTTATGAACAAGACCTATAGCAACTTAAGAATGAAATATTATGTTATAATATGTAATATAGCAAACAATAAAAATAACATATAATACTTCAAATGAAAGAGGTTATAGTTTCCCTCTATTCTTCCTTATCAGTGAATACCTAGAAAATGGTGTTCAGCTCTGGACACCACACTTTAAATATAATCCAATAGGGGCACAACCCAAGAAATATTGTGAAAGGACGTAAGAAGGATAAAATAGAACAAAAAGTTGGAGATGTCAACTGAAGAAAGTTGGGGAAGAGTAGGATAGCTGTCTTCCCACTTTAAAAGGTTAGCATGTGGAATAAGCATTAGAGTTGTGGAAAACCCTAATGGGACAAACTCAGAAAAGAGCTGGAAACATCAGGGAAATGATGTCAGTCCAATGGAAGAAATTGCTATTCAATCTGGAATGGGTTCCCTTGAGAGCTATTGAGTTCTCTTGCACCGAATACTCTCATGCACAGACTGCCTGGGATTTATATTAAAGTAATGCAAACGTATGGAGAGTCCTGAGCCAGTTTGAATGTCAATGCCCCATCTCACATTTCAAGTTGTGTGACTGCAGTGACTACATGTCTGTCTCTTCTTGAGGGAAGGAAAGAGAAACAGCTGGAACAGGAGAGCCAGGGATGAGATAAGGCCTTTGCAAAGGTCTGTACGGGCTGTTTTGATGATAGGCAGATTTATGATGGAATAATTTCCTTTGTTTGTCCTGTAATGAGTGTTTGTACCTTGGGTTTGCAGCAACTCCTTGCCCTGTGGACATTTCCAGCTGGGTTTCAAAGAAAGGAAATGGTTTTGCTTAAGTGACTATTAACAGAATTCCTGCTGATTAATTTTTTTCCTTATTGTTTCATCACAGAAAATAGGTACTATTTGTCTCAGAGTAATAAACAAAAAAATATTATAATTTCAAAATAGAAGTTTAAAATTGCACAGCTTATTATTTTTTAATGCATACACTTTATGTGGATCCTTTTATTCAAAACACAGAAATATGAACTGTATTTGTACCTAGCAGCATCCTAACACCCCCTTATAGCAAATGTTAACTTTCTATCAATTTATTCATCTTTCATACTAAAAATAAGAATTTTCCTAAGTTCCTCTCTTTATCTTTCTGATTATTTCATCTTTCCTTTCTCTTTTAAACTTCCCACTTTTCCCATTTCTTTTTCCTTCATCCCAGTTCACTGAGAAAAAAAGAATCAGGTGGGCCTTTCGTCTTCCCATGAACAATTCTATGAACATACCAATTTCTGCACACATCATCTTCCTCTTTCCTTCTGTTTCAATGAAAGGAGCGTGCCTCCCTTTTTTTCAAAATTTGAAAATAACTTTTTGATGAAGATAAAAGGAGAGCTAAGTTCTGTGTTTGTGAAGAATTAGAAGATGTCACGGTAGAGAGTAACAGGCTACATATGAGCAATAAATGGGAGCTAGGCTTACTTTTGTTCCCATACAAAAATAAAAATAAAATTATTTTAGAATTCCTACTGTGCCACTTAAAACTTGGTTGCATTCAACTTGTGACATTGAGACACTCAGTCCACAAGCATTTATTGCCCTTTTAGCTCATACACAGTAAGCAGTTTTCCGTTTGGAGGCACATGTATTAGAATCCAGGTATAGTGATCACATCTTGATTCTGCCTTCACTACAAGCATGAGCTTATCTATCTCCTGAGTCTCTTCAGAATTCTTCCCACTCTTTATCAGATTTTCACATATTTGTAAGTCAATTTTTCTCCTGAGACAAAGTTTTGCTTCTGCTATAGTCCAATAAACAATTGCTGGACATTGCATGAAAAATAGAACTTTGTCACACCCTTTAAGAGATTGTTAAGGCATAATTGGCCTTAGAAAGTTAATGCCATTCTACTACCCTTAGGACACAGGTTCCCACAGGACATTTTGGTACATTTTTTCTGAGAGTTTGCAATGACTCTGAACATTAGGAGATACTGTTTTTAAAATGTTTACTTTCTCTTTACTGCTATCCTGTCCATCGTCAAGTCCTTTGATTTCACCTTTCAGATAATGTTAAATGAGTCCACTTCTCTTCATCTCTACCATCCCCACTAGAGTTCACACCAATATAATTTTTTACCTGGATGACAACTTTATTTAGCCTTCTCCCCAGTGCCCCGATAGCATTTCTTGTTCTTCTTGAATTCTTTCTCCACACAGCAGCCGAACAATCTTGTGTCAAATGCTGCTGACCAGTAAAACTGAAAGTTCTCTATTAGACAAACAAGTGTAGATGTCTAGGAAGTTGGATATTGGCTTTGGAATTGAAGTTGGAGTGGAAAACTTGTGAGTGAATGTAGACTGATAAGATGCAACGTTGGAGCCCTAGAGCTCCAGTGTGTGTGGGGGATCTAACAGAGAAAACTGAGAAGTAGTCAGTGAAGGACCTGGAACGCCGGAGGAGTGTGGTGTCCTGGAAGCCACGTGAAGAAAATGTGTCAGAGAGGAGGGAGTTGTCAGCTGTGTAAAGCGCTGCTGATGGGGCAGGAAAATGAAGACAGGACCATAGCTCAGTCACAGGTGACCTGACAACAGTAGTTTCAGTGGTCTAATGGGGGCAAAGCGAAAAGATTCAAAAGAAAATAAGACAAATATTAGATACAGCCAATGTGCACAAGTCGGTTCATGGGATTTTCTGTAAGAGGACTAGCTGGCGTGGGGGTGAGGCCATAACAACAGGAACTAGCAAGGGTGCACTGGCAGGTGCTTGTGGAAGTTCTGTTACAATTGCTTCTATTTTCTCAGTGAAATAGGAAGCAAGGCTATCAGCAGGGTGGGAGTGGGATTGGGGAGGAGCTGTGGGCCTTTGAGGAGGGAGGAGAAGGTCTGAAGTAGTCATCTAGAGGACTGGGAGGGGGAATGGATTAAGAGAATGTATTATGACTGTGGTAATACATTTAGAATGAAGCTGGTCAGCGTGATTTTACATTTTTCTCTATTAATATCGGTTGGCAGTGCAGGTGTAGAGGAAGCTGAACACTGGCTTTAACCAGGGTTGGAGTTTACTAGGTGAATAACACAAAAAGGAAGAAGAGGAAGAGAGTTGAAGATTGTGCATGGGAGTGATTATAATGATCGACTCTAATCCAACTGAGTAAGAAAGAAAGACAGGACATGTGAGAGGCAGGTTGCTTCGTAATAGTGGTGGATTTGGTGGGTTAGTGAGATGATGGGGATTAAAAGTTGTTGGAGTTAGGGTAGTTAGAAAGATAGGAGGTAGATGGTAGTAAGGGAGTACGCTGCTTGAGACTGATTCTATGGGTTGTAATTATTGGCAATGATAAGATCATTGGCATGCTCATAGAGAGCAGCTGAAGCAGAAAGAAGGCAATGGGGTTAAGTCAGAGGCCAGAATGTGAGAAAGATCATTCATATGGATATTGAAAGCAATATGAGTTATGAACAGAGAAGTGTTGGCAAGAGGAACCTTGAGCCAGGAGGTAAACCAGCAAGGAGTTGAGAAGGATGACTCAGGAGTCTACAGAGGTCTGCGATAAGGATGATTAAGGTATATTTAGTCTGAAGACATGGAATATTCACACCTGGGCACCACAGGACAGTAAAACTAAAACCCATAATGCTGAAGTGTAATAGATCTCATAAAAGCAGGCACTAAGTCCTATGACAATGGTTCTCAAATTTCAGCAAGGATCAGAATATTTGTTAAATGATTTGCTAAAATACAGAGTGCTGGGCCTCACCCCTGAGAGTTTCTGATACAGTAAGGGATGGGGCCCAATAATTTTCATTTCTAACAAGTTCCCAGATGGTGCTGATGCTGATGGTCCAGGGGCTATATTTTGAGAATTGATGTGCTATATAAATTCAGAATAGGGAGGCATTGCTTCTGGCTCCAGAAATCAAGAAAGGCTCATGGGTAATATTCCTTTATTTATTTTTTTAAAATATATTTTATTGATTTCAGAGAAGAAGGAAGAGGGAGAAAGAGATAGAAACATCAATGACGAGAGGGAATCATTGATTGACTGTCTTCTGCCCACCCTACACTGGGAATCGAGCCTCCAACCCAGGCAAGTGCCCTAACTGGGAATTGAACCATGACCTCCTGGTTCATAGGTCGACGCTCAACCACTGAGACACACTTGCCAGACATGGAGAATATTCTTTATTTCTCTGCATGTGCTCAGAAATGACAGTTTGACATAATGAAAAACTATATGTTGAATAATAAGAAGAGAAGTAATACTTTTTGGGTCACATATTTACTTATTCTGCAAATTAGAGGTGCAGAGAAAATGTAGTTCCTTCACTTGTCTGAGACTTCATTGTATGAAATAAACATGTTGTATACCTTAAACTTATGCAATGCTCTATGCCCATAAAGCTAGAAAGATAAATAACACTTTACTGTCTACAAGGGATCTAACCTCATCAAGGCCCCACCTGCTGGATGACCAGGAAAAAGCTGACTTCAGTCCATTCCGTTTAAAATTTGATCCAGTTACAAAAATTTAAACAACCTCTTTAGGTAAATGTGTAAGGTAAGAAAGATGCTTGGTCTTTTAGATTTCATGTGGAGGGATGTGGTTTTGTGACCTTGTGGCTTTGGGGGGATGGTGTCCTTATTCTGTGCTCTGGCTTCTCTGTTTTCTGTGGCAATGTCTCTTGTCTGCCAGGTGGCCAGTCACTCTGCTGGCATTGGTGGCTGAGGTCTGCACTGTGTAACTGCTGGCCCTGGCACTTTGCTTGATCCAGCCCAGTGGCTCTCCTTGACTGACTTGGCATTACCTTGCACACGATGGTCCCCTCTGAGTTTCTGCCCTGTTCTCTAGATGGCCACTGGCCTAGTGAGTGGATTATGAATCATCTCACCCTTCACCGGAGTGGGGAAAGATTTGCTACAGTGGCCCTTTGACAAACTCACTGGGTCTCAGTTCACGTGCTTTCACATTCTTACCCTTGGGATCAGCACTTTTGGGTCCCATCTATACCACCTAAGTACAGAAGCAAAGTTTGGGGACCTGGTTTCAAACTTCCCTCTCTGTCCAAGTACACTGGGTAGCTATATTTTTTCTCTGCTTACCTCATTAGTGTAGGGATGGCCTGAAAGGCAGCCTTCTTTTGGAACCCTAACTGGAAGCAGGGCGAGACCCCATATCTGCCCTCAGCATTACCCTCAGCTAGCTTATGAGCCTTCCTCCTGTCTCTACAGCCCCAGCGTGAGGCAATCAGAGTATGCCACCCTGCTCCCTTGCATCCTTTCTTTAAAGAAAAAGTATTTTTATTGATTTCAGATAGGAAGGGAGAGGTAGAGAGAGATAGAAGCATCAACTATGAGAAAAATCATTGACTGACTTCTCCTGCATGCCCCACATTGAGGATCAAGCCTGCAACCCGGGCATGTGCCCTGACTGGGAACCAAACCGTGACTTCCTGGTACATAGGTCAACGCTCAACCACTGAGCCATGCTGGCAGGGCACCTTTCTTGTCCTTTCTTTTATGGTATTTCATGCACTGGAAGATGCACTCTCCACTACTCTTTATATCTTAACATCTTTGAAATTGGGCCTTAAATTTATGTCATATTTTAGTTTAATAGCAGAATATTTTCTTATTTTAAAATATTTTTTATTGATTTCAGAGAGGAAGGGAGAGAGAGAGAGAGAGAAACATCAATGATGAAAGAGAATCATTGATTGGCTGCCTCTTGCACACCCCGACTGGGGATGGAGCCCGCTACCCGGGCACGTGCCCTTGACCAGAATGGAACTGGAACCCTTCCGTCCACAGTCTGGGTAACCCAGAGACTTGCTTTGGTTCTTCACCTCATTTTGCATTGTTAGTATACACAATGGGAAACACTGACAACATTAAATGTTCTAACTTCTTCACCTATAAAACCTTGAAGAATCTATATTAATAAAAGGGTAATATGCTAATTAGACCAGGAGACCTTCCAGACGCCCTTCCAGACAAAGCCGCAACGGCTGCCTGAGGCTCAAGCAAGTCGCGGATGGCGGCTGCCGCTGCCCAGGGCTGGCTCGAGACTCAGGGCAGTCGGGGATGGCAGTTGCAAGCTCAGGCAAGCCGCAGATGGTGCCTGCCCAGCTGCCCAGGGCTGGCCAAAGGCTCAGGAAAGCCACCAATGGCGGCTGCCCAGCGGCCTGAGGCTCAGTTAGGGGGCAATCAGGCTTGCAGGGGAGAAGTTAGGGGGCGATCAGGCCAGCAGGGGAGCCGTTAGGGGCATCAGGCTGGCAGGCAGAGGTGGTTAGGGGTGGTCCCGGATTGTGAGAAGGATGTCCAACTGCCGGTTTAGGCCCAATTGGGCCTAAACAGGCAGTCAGACATCCACCAAGGGGTCCTGGATTGGAGAAAGTGCAGGCCGGCATGAGTGACACCCCTCCATGCACAAATTTTGTGCACCGGGCCCCTAGTTTAAAAAATATTAACTGAAAATTTTATGTAGAAATTGTCACTTTATTAGTACTATCTTCAGGATATTAAGAGTAATTAATGTTGAGTCAGTCATTTCTCATAATGAGATTGAGTAATACAAAGCTCATGATCATTGATTTCTTTCACTTCTCTGAGGCACACCCTCTGTTCCTATAATATATCTTGAATTATACATTACATGTTATGTTGAACAAATGGATGAGTAAGAAATTTCCTGTTCATCTGCAATATGCAAGTGTTACAGTTCATTTTAAGGGTCATAGTGACTTGTAGAATACCTACCAAGAATATAGATTTTACCTTTACACAATTGTCACAAATTTATATAGCAATTTTCTTCAGATCACATAAAATTTAATAATGTAACCTTTAGAATTGTACCAAATGGAGAACAGATGCACTTTCTGCTAATAAAATCCAATTTGAGAAATCCCTCTAACTCAGAATAAAAATGAAAAATCTGAAGGTGGACAGAGTAAGTATGTAGCTGGAAGGTATTGGGTAGTTTTCATTAAAAATTAGAGGACTGATTGAAAATGAGAAAGGACAACTTCTTTTTATTTTCCCAAGAATGGTACCAAAGAAACAAATTTTGATAATCTAATAGCATACATCATAGTTTTGTTTGCATTTATGATATCCTTCATATTTTCAGGCCTATAATTTGTTTATATTTTCTCCCATTTATCACTGTGCCTATTTAAGTGTATGTTGCTCAACTGGACATAAAAGTAATTCTGAAAATTGTAAAAACTGTTAAAATGTGTCATAAGTGGTAAAGTTGTTCTAAGAAGACTTCGTATAAATGGTTAAGCCAAGAGAATTTGTTATAAGAATTCATATTAAATGTTAATATATAGACAGTTAAGTCTCTTATCTTACAAGCAGATCATGTCGTTAAGGGGTGACTGTGATATGGCGGATTTTCCTTCCTGACCTTCAGTGAGGTGTTTGTCCAGGTTAGTTGAAAATTGCCAATATACAATAGGTAATTGATAATAATGTGATGTTGCTTGATTTGATAATTACCACAGTTTCCTGCTTTGCTTTGGTTTTGCAAACATGTCTTTATTATTCACAATAATACATACTAAAAAAAGGCATAAAACCAATTAATGTTCCCTCAACTGCAATTTTTGCAAATGCATCAAAATCCAAAATATACTATAGATTTGATCAAAATTGATGTGCAAGTAATTTTACTAGTTGCTTGGGAACAAGTTTTATCCTGGAAGCAGCCAAAACCTTGAGAAAACAAAATCAGAAATTCTTAGTGTTCTGTTGTTTAATTATTACACATGGGAGGTGATTACTTTCAAACAAAAAGAATCTCTTTATTCCTTGAAAAGCAGTCAATGAAAGCATCTATTGCACCGGCATTCTAGCACCCAGAGTAATAGACACATGCTAATGAGTTAGCAGACTCTAGAGAGGCTGCTCTTCCCAGCCCCGCCTGCCTGTCTTGTTCCACATTGCATCCCGGGTAGTTTTCTTCATCACTGTCTTCATTTCCCTCTCCTCCTCTTTCCCTTCCATTCCTTTTACTTTGGTTTCCTTCTCTTTCTATACATTTTGATTGTGTAACTTAAGAGAAAATTCCCATTTTTGTCTCCTTTAGAACTGAAAAAAACACATTTGCAAGTGTCAAAATACACTACCATATAATACTTGATTATAAGAAATTCACACACAGAGACACAAAATATCATGCATCTATTTTAATGAGGATAAATTACGGAAACCAATAATAAAACAGGTTTGGCTTTTATAAGTAGAAGATACTGCTCCTAAAGATGCTCAATTTTATTAGTTAACTATTTTGTTGAGCAAATACTTGAATATATTTTGTATGAAAAATTTTGCCATCCCTTAATTGTCAAAACCACTCAAATTCTGTCTTTTCTACCCATGTGAATCTCTAGCTACACTAATAAAAGAGAAAGATGCAAATTGACCGTACCTCCATAACGCCCATAAGCCAATCAGGAGTGAGTATGCAAATTAACGCAACAAAGTTGGCTGGTTAATTTGCATATGCAGGCACAGAGTGGCTGGGCAGAGCGGGATGCCTGCTATGATGGGGAGAGTGGGAGGTGGAGGGAGCTACAGGAGCTGCGCTCCGGCTGGGAGCGAGGACTTGCAGGCTCCAAGGTGGCCGGGAGAGAAGCCAGGGGAAGGCCTATTCTTGCATGAATCTTCGTGCAACAGGCCTCTAGTAATTAATAATTATCTTTAAAAATGTAAGTTTTGTATATTTTTTTGTATGTATGCTTTGGAGGGCATGTGCTATTATACTCACTGTTCACAGGTGACAGCATATGCTTTGATTTTTTTTCCCACTCAAAGACCAGCTTTCTAAACTCCCCTCCCCCTGCAAAATGCTTTCTTAATAACATACATGATACCACATCCCTATCAGAGGAAAGGGGCAATCCAAGAAATTCAGGAGCTTCACTTTTATTGTGAAGTTGAAATATAGTCAACTTTAATTTAGACTTTAATATTTTGTTCAGAAAATAACAATTTGAGTAGTTGAGGAGATTTTGACTGCCTATGAGTGGGTGTAGCTCCTGGTGAGAGCATGAGAGGGAGTTGTTCATCTGTTCTTCTCTGTTTCAGCAGCATCATACCTTTAAGAGTATGAGCACGTGACAGTTCTTGATGAGATTCTAATGCTTAAAGGGTAATTCAATTTCACCTTAATTCTGACTTTAGAATCAATCTTTAAGCATGATGCAACTAGACTACAGAATTCATAAAATATTTACTATCAATCTTTTTTCCTTAATACCCACTCAATTACTTACCAAAATCTGCTGGCATTTTCTAAAGGATGTTTATGAAGGTCACACTTCTTCTTTTTGTTTGTATCTTCTCATTTTATATTTTTATTGAATTCAGAGAGTAAGGGAGAGGGAGAGAGAGATGGAAACATCAATGATGAGAAGAATCATTGATCGGCTGCCTCCTGCACACCCCCTACCGGGGATAGAGCCCACAACCCGAGCATGTGCCCTTGACTGGAATTGAACCTGGGACCCTTCAGTCCACAGGCCGACGCTCTATCCACTGAGCCAAGCCAGCCAGGGCAAAGGTCACACTTCTTGAGGGCAGAAACAGTTTCTTGTCATTCTTGAAAATTTACCACTTATCATAGTTCTTGGCACATAGGAGCTGCTCGATGAATATTTGCTGAATGAGTTAAGTGACTGCCAGTATGTCCCACTGAGTTTGAATAAATGGTTATATTTAAAGCCTTTATAATGTTTACATCTACTTGCTTTATAAGAACATTGTCAGGTGGATGGCAACACGATTCGTTTTATGTGTCCAGATCCTGTCTTATTGGGGTACGAGTTGCCCTAGTCCTGATGAAAAGAACACAGGGAGAAAATGAAGGCTGATGCTTTCATCAATTAGGTGGAGGAAATGGGTGGAGACTTAGAAGTGGAGCAACATGAAAGCATCTAATGCAACATAAACTTTAACAGGGCTCTTGGGAAAGAACAAAAGCTGTGTCAGAAATAAACATGAATGGTGCCTGGAGGGTGATGCCCCTTGGGTGGGTGGGCTGTGTTGCAGCAGAGGGGAGAGTAGAAGAAATGAACTCGCTCTCCCTTCTCCATGTCCCTGTCTTTGGTTCAAGAATAGGGCTGCCAGTAAGAAAATCTGCAAAGGAAAAAACAAGTTAGATAAATACTGAGTTGGAAGAAAATACTGATAACTATAAATCAGATGATTAAAACTCGAAGAATGCAAAGTAAAGCTAATGTCCATTTGTAATATAGCCACCGAAAAACCAATATGGTATGTTTTCATGGGCGTGTATATGCCTGTGTATTAAAGGAGATGGTACGTATTAAGAAATCTTAGTGTCGGAGATATGGACGATTATGGAATAACTCTAGGGGAGAATACTTCAAATGATGTGAGAATGGAGGAATTGTGACCAGTGAGTAGAATATCAGAAGCAAACAGAACAGATACTGTAGCAAGTTTTCTTAAACTTGCTATGATTACTCCCTGTTCATCCTCTGGTTCCACCTAAGGTTGTCTACAAGTTCTTTCAGAGATTCTACAATGCAAATATAGACTCTTAAACAGCCCACCAGGAAGTAAGCACGTATTCAAAACCTGGAGTTGTGATATCTTAGTTTGCACACAAACATGGGTAGGAAGTGATGTATGTGGCAGGTGCCCATCCTTTCAGGGAAACGAAAGTCTGTGTGAGGCAGCTGTGATGGGTGCAACATTGGAAGGAAAACTGAGTTTCCTCTAGTGTAATCCGACTTCAATAGAAAAATACTAAAGATTTATATAATAGCCTTAAAGCATTCTGGAGAGTAGATGCAATCTGACTTGGGAGAATTTTGGGGAGTTGAGTTAAGGTCCCTTTGAATATCTGTAAAAAGCTCAGATTGAAAAGGGTTTAGCACTTTATCTCTCTATCGGTATTTCTGTGTCATTTATTGCAAGGTTTATTCACTATCATGCCTGCTCCAGTTTGATAGGCAGAGATTGTAATGGTGAACATGACCAAATCCTTGCTTAGCCTAAGGCCCCTAAGTGTTGGTTGCAACACTTTCCTGGAACATGGTACCTGGAAATAAGCAGACTCCAAACACTGATAAGGTTGTCATGGAGAACTACATTCCAATCTTAAATCTGTTTCCTCCAAGAAGGGTGCATTCGGCTTCCACAGGCTTCTTGAATTTTCACATCGCACCTTTTTCTGCTGAGACGTTCTGAAAGGCATCAGGAGACACCAACCCAGCAAAAACGGACTGACACGAAATTGTATGTGCTCTGCTTATGATTTCACTACAAATAACATGATCAACATTTTCTTAAAAATATGCATGAATAGAAAAATATCAATTAAAACACCAAAATCAAAACACAGTTTCCCAGCATGTGTTCAGCACAGCTGAGTGTAATGATCTCGTTTTCCACAGCTCTGCCGTCATGCTACTGTGTCAACTTAGAGTTTGCTTTAAAAAATCTTTCTCCTAATTTCTTCTTTTGGAAATTCTCCACTTAAAAGCAAATGTCATTCATTGATGTGTGTTTTCACTTTAAAAATAATATATACTCTTTAAAAGATTAGGCAAGTAGATAAGATTACCCATAGTTTTATCATGCAGGTTTTTATTTCTAGCATGTTGTTTCCTATATTTTAGTGACTATACTCAATAGAACTTTCATCTTGCCTTTTTTGTTTGTTTGTTAATCCTCACCCAAGGACATTTTTTTCATTGATTTTTAGAGAGAGTGGAAGCAAGTGGGGGAGACAGAGAGCGAGAAACATCGACGATGCATGAGAGACACATCAATTGGTTGCCTCCCACATGACTGGGGCGGGGGATTGAGCCTGCAACCAAGGTAGTGCCCTTGACTGGAATTGAACCTGGGACCCTTCAGTCTGCTGGCAAGGGCTATCTTGCTTTTTAAGTCATGATATAAATCATTTTATATATTATTATATATTCTTTAAAAAAATTTTTATTTTTCAAGTACAGTTTACATTCAATGTTATTTTGCATTAGTTTTAGTTGCACAGCATAGTGGTTAGACAATTATATACTTCACAAAGTGTCTCCCCAATATTTCCAGGACATACCTGGCACGATATAGTTATTAAAATTTTACTGACTATATTCCTTATGTTGTACTTTACTTCCCCATGACTATTTCATAACTACCAATTTGTACTTCTTAATCCTTTCCCCTTTTCATCCAGTCTCCCAACCCCTCCTCTCTTTAGGAAGCAACTATCAGTCTGTTCTCTGTATCTATAACTCTATTTCAATTTTGTTTGTTTATTTTGTTCCTTAGATTCCATATATAAGTGAAATGATAATGGCATTTGTCTTTTTCTGATTTATTTCACTTAGCATAAAACCCTCTAGGTCCATCTATGCTGTCACAAATGGTATTTCATTCTTTTGTATGTCTGAGTAATATTCCATTGTATATATGTACCACAGCTTTTTAATGCACTTATCTATTAATGGGTACTTGGGTTGCTTCCATATCTTGGCTATTATAAATAATGCTACAATTAATATAAAGTTGCATATATTATTATAAATCAGTGTTTTAGGTTTCATCAGATATATACCAAGAAGTGGAATCTCTGGGTCATAAGGCAGTTCCATTTTTAATTTTTGAGGACCCTCAATACTATTTTCCAAAATCTGCATTCCTGGCAACAGTGTATGAGAGTCCTCTTTCTTCCATATCCTCATTTGTATTATTACACTAGAGGCCTGGTGTACAACATTCATGCACTTGGAGGGGGTGTCCCTCAGCCCAGCCTGTGCCCTTTCACAGTCCGGGAGCCCTCGGGGGATATCCAACTGACAGCTTAGGCCCGCTCCCCACTGTCGGACATCTTTAGCGCTGCCATGGAGGCGGGCCGCTGTGCTCGCCAGCCCTGAGCCCGGCTTGTGGCTGAGCGGTGCTCCCCCTGTGGGAGCGCACTGACCCCCAGGGGGCAGCTCTTGTGTTGAGCATCTGCCCCCTGGGGGTCAGTGCGCATCATAGCTATAGGTCATTCCACCGTTCGGTCGATTTGCATATTACCTTTTTATTATATAGGATACTAGAGGATCCGTGCACCAGTGGGGTCCCTCGGCCTGGCCTGCACTCTCTCGCAATCCAGGACCCCTTCGGGGATGTCATATAGCCAGTTTCAGCCTGATCCCTGCAGGCCCAATCCAGACAGGAGGGAGCCCGATCCTGTGCATTGAGCGTCTGTCCCTTGGTGGTCAGTGCGCATCATAGTGACCGGTCGACTGGTCGTTCGGTCGTTCAGTCATTCAGTCACTTAGGCTTTTATATATAGAGAGTCTTAGTAAAAATCCTAGGTGTATACCATGTCAGCTACTATAGTTTACATCAGTAATTTGCTATTGTTCTATATGTATTTTGTTTCCAATGTTTATTATTATTACTATAATAAACATAATTATGGATAAAGCATTTTATATATAGAATTATTTCCTTAAGATATATTCCATTGTTCCATATTGCCATTTAAAATGGTTCTACAAGATATGAGATTGGTTGTTTCACTATCAGCAATGACTTTACTAAAATATATTTTTGCTAATCTGACACATGAGAAATAATACCTCACTATTATATTAATTTAATTTCTTGCCTATAATCAAACTTTTGCTTATAACATTTGTTGCAAATAGTTTTCCTATTTTTGTTTTTTAATTATATTTATTAGAATTTTGATGTAAACATTTAAAATTGTGTGAATTGAATTTACTTGATATGTTGCTTTCTTTTTATAATAATGCATATATTTCTTATTCACAAAGTGTTAAATATTTAATCCATTTAAAAAAATATATATTTTATTGATTTTTTACAGAGAGGAAGGGAGATAGAGAGTTAGAAACATCGATGAGAGAGAAACACTGATCAGCTGCCTCCTGCACGCCCCCTACTGGGGATGTGCCCGCAACCAAGGTATGTGCCCTTGACCGGAATCGAACCTGGGACCCTTCAGTCCACAGGCTGACGCTCTATCCACTGAGCCAAACCGGTTTCGGCTAATCCATTTTTAATATTGAATAATAATAATATAGTCACTTGAATTTATTTTTATTTTAGGCTATAATGTGATATCCTAAAACTGTGCTACTCTCCATATAAGTAAATAATAATTTCAACATAATTTCTTCAATAATCTTATGCTTTCCTATTGCTTTTCATTGCTTCCTTTATCATATATTCAGTTCTTACAAATAATCAGGCCTGAAGAGTGTGGCCATGTGCCCACCTGTACAAGTTGCTGACTCCATCCCCTTGCCTCCAATGTTTTGCTCTGAGATTTCAAGTACCAGTCACATTGCCAGGAGCATCCCTCAGGAGGCCCAAATTTCTGTTCTGTGAGGTTTGCTCTTTTTGCTTTCCAAATTTACCTAGATTCCAATAAACACAAACACCTTGCTCCTCTCAGTCCTTTAGATGTTTACTTGGCCAACATTCCACCAAATGACTTGAAAGGATGGAAAAGCCTGTGGGATGCAAGAGCATTTGCCCCAGCAGAGCATGAGGTGGAAATATTATGAACAGGATTCGGAATATTTCTGAATGACTTCAGCATTAGGTGTGGGTGTGAGGGAGATGCAAGAGAAGCACAGGACAGAGTTCTTGCCTTGAACAAACTCATGTTTTGGTTGAATAATCAGGATATACCCGTTAATAATCAGGTGTACCAGTTAATAATGCGGATTTTGTAATAAAAGAAAACACGATAATTTCAAGAGAACATCAAAAGTGTTTTATTCAAAGTAATGTCCATCGCTAGCTACACATTTCTCCATCTTTCAGGTAATTTGTGGATACTGTCCCAATAGAACTTTTCTTGTTTTGAGGCAAACCATTCAGAGACCCAATTTTCCACTTCTTCATATGTTTTGAAGTGCTGCTCAGAAAGTGCGTGTGCCATCAATTGGAACAGTGGTAATCTGAAGGAGCAAGGTCTGGTGAATATGGCGGGTGGGTTAATAATTCCCAGGCAAGATCTTTTAACGTGTCTTTAACTGGTTTTGAAGTGTGTGATGGTGCGTTATCATGAAGCAAAATTACTTTGCCGTGTCTTCTGGCACATTCTGGTCGTTTCACGATCAAAGTGTGGTTCAAATTGATTATTTGTTGTCAGTAGTGATCAGTATTAATGGTTTCACCTGGTTGTAGAAGCTCATAATACACCACACCTTCCTGATCCCACCAAACGAAGAGCACTGTCTTCTTTCCGAAGCGATTTGGCCTTGCAGTCGATGTTGATGGTTGACCTGGGTCAACCCATGATTTTGTGCATTTGGGATTCTCAAAATAAATCCACTTTTCATCGCCAGTCACAATTCAATGCAAAAGACTTTCTTTCGTGCCGTTGAAGCAACATTTTACTGATGACTTTTTGGTTTTCCATTTGTCTTTCGTTCAGTTGATGTGGCACCCAATTTCCTTCCTTTAAAATCTTTCCCATTGCTTGTGAATGATCAGAAATTGTTTGCTGAGCAACGTTTAATCTTCCTGCAAGTTGTTTTTGAGTTTGACATGCATCTTCATCCAATAATGCTTGTAATTGTTGGTCTTCAAACTTTTTCAGTTGACCTGGATGTTCTTTGTCTTTCACATCAAAATCATCACTTTTAAAGCATTCAAACCAGCATTCACAAGTATCTTGAGATGGAGCATGTTCACCATAAGCTTCCCGAAGTATACGATAACTTTCAGCAGCACTTTTCTTCAAAATAAAGTAATGAATTAAAACTTCCCGCAAATGCTCTTTTTTTTGGCATGAAATTTGACATTTCTAAGCGTAAACATATCTATGATGTTAACACTCTCAGAAAATTTGACATATGAAGTTTTGAAGCTTGCTATCAATACAACAAAATAGCATACATATCAAATCGCATATATATCAACATATGTGTAACTCCATCTATTGAAAAAAATCTGCATTATTAACCAGATGTCTAAAATAATACACATAAGCAAGCCCATCGTGCTGCAATTCATACCGTGTACACAAAAGAGAGGAAACCAAGGCAAATTTGGAGAAGGGGTCAGGGGTGAAAAAAAAGTCTTCAAAAGTTCTCCTTGGGTGCATCCTCCCAGGTCTTGCCCTTTTCTGAGTTATAGTTTTATTCTTCCCCTCCTGGTGTGCCTTACTAATTGGGTGGCCCAGGGTAAGTTCCTTAGCTTCTCTAAGTCTCAGTTTCTTTAGCTGTAAAATGGGCTAATAATAGCAATTATCTCATGGGGGTTATTAGATAATATATGAAGAGTGCTCAGCAACAGAGACTCACACATGAACGTTATTAATGTATGTTAGTTTCCTTCATCACAGTCCATCTCTTTTCCCTCTACCAAGAAAATTAGTCAGACAGAAAAAGTTGGGAACATCTGATTTCACTCATATGGGATATAAAATTGAAAGCAACAAATGAACAAACAAGAAAAACAAATAAACGAACAAACAAAAACTCATAGTCACAGACAACATTATGGTGGTTACCAGAGGGAAGAAGCTTTGATTTCGGGCGGTGGGCATACAATGCAATAGACAAATGATGTATCATAAATTGTATGCTTATAACTTATATATTTATTAACCAATGTTACCCCAACAAATTTAATTTAAAAAATTGTTCTCATATCTTTCCCATTGATATTTACCAGTTGGTGAGTTTGGCCTTAGTAGTCTGTTTCCATTCATTAAGAGAGGTAAATATTTCTGAAATAAACCTTTAAGAGCAGTCCAGAGTGCTGGGGATCTTGGAAGCTGGACTATACTTTGAGAATTCTCTCTTAGTTTGAATTTTAGGAACTGAACTGTCCAAGCTGCCCTGCTTATGGTCACCGGAAGTCTGTAAGAGGCCGGGGACAGTCCAAGTTCTGCATTACGTCTTCCCCATTGTCATCCCGGGGACCACAAGCCTGACAGCGAGCTCTGCAATTAGCTGGCAGTTTTCTCTTTGGCTTTTATCTGCTCTCTTCTGTGAAGATATAAAAGCTGTCAGCTTTGGAAGGAAGAGTTGCCATGTGACACGCTGGATGGTTTTGTGGCACCAGGCTGGAAATGGAGTCACTTTTTTTTCTTTATGTCTCAACATTTGTTTTCCCTATTATGTCTGACATTTCCTTGTTAAAGATTAGATTTTCTTCTCTTACAAACATTTAAAAAGTTTTCAAATATCTTCGATAGAGATAAAAATTTCAATAATTATCAAACACTGACTACTGTTTGCAGACGGGACTGATGTGTAAGTGAAAGAGCTATTGATGGGTCTCTGGAGACAGGCCTGGTGCTGGCTTTATCACGAGTGTGTCTTCTTAAATAGGTTACAGCGTCTTTCATGCTTGGTTTTCTCATGACCCTCAGTATTGATTTTCTCTCACATAATGATAATCATAAAAATAGCTAACATTTATTCAGCACTTACTCTGCGTCAGGTGCCATGCCAAGCCCTTTAAATGTATTTTCTAATTTAAACCTCAGAAGGATCTTACAAGGTAGGCATCATTATTGTCCTTATTTTTCATATAAGGAAAATGAGGCCTCAGAGATTATCTATTTCAGTAAAGACTGGCAGAGAGTCAATTAGTGTGTTAAGTAACTTAAACCTGTTCTATGTGCTGGTTGTATTCTTAAATATTCTGGTATTCAGTTATGGGATCCTTTTTAGAGTTGGATAAATGCTGTCCTGAGATTTAGCTGGAAACATAAAATTATACTTGGGAAAGAATTGTTGCAAATGGAAGTAGGCAAGATTTGAAATATTCATATACTTTCCCTTAAAATCATCATTTTCTCTGTTATCAAGACTGGGCCATGAGCAATTCAATGGCAGGCAATGTAAATATCTCTAAGATCCTGTGACCCTATCAAATAGGTCAGAAGTATATTTTAATAGGATGTTAAATTGGGAGTTTCAAGGGAGGCATAAAAATGCCATAAATAAGACCAAGATACAAATTCTGAAAGGAAACATTTCCGAAATCAGGGCTACAATGCTTAAAAATTCTTCTCTCTGACCAAGGATATAAAACAATTGGGCTGTTAGGGAAAAGAGAGGATTTTGTGACAATGAGTGCTGAGTGAGCTGCTGCTGTGTTCTGAGGCCAGCCCTGCCCCCATGCATGAGAGAGGACCCTGTGTGTAGAGGGGGTGTGGTGTGTGTGTGTGCGGCTAAAAGGTGGTGACTGACTTTCTTCCAATTGGGTGAAATTGGGAAGATTTCTTGCCCTGTGGACCCACGAATGTTAGGAGCAGAGTGGCCTGAGAAGCTTCACTGGGGAAGTGGGACTTGGGCATGATGCGGTGGGAGAAGGGAAAGAGGAAGAGGAATTTCTGGACAGGGAACATCACATTCAAAGGCACGGAGACGGAAAGTGCCAACTTATATGTGGGAAGTCTGGCTTTTCATGAGGAAATCAGGAGTAGAAGAGTGAAAACTGAGGTTATAAAAGGAGAAGGAGACCAGATCATGGACAGCGTGGAAGGCCGGGTCATTAAGTGTCACATATTCTCAGCACAGGAGAATCCATTTAGATGGACTGATGTCCACAACATCTGATATTCACACCAGCGGATTAAAGCCTTTGAACTTCCTTCTGTAGACCATGGGGTGTCATTGTCAGTTTGAGTGGTTTTGATCACGTCAACTTTGTGAGGAGAAGGCTCTGCTTGCCATGAGGATGGCGAGTCTGGGAGGCTGGAAAGGTGGACTTCAGTGAGCAGGCAACAGGATAGAGCAGAGCAAGGATAGCAGGGAAGGTAAAGGAGAGACATTTTTGAGACAATAGAAAGGAAGAAACAAGTAGAGAAAGGAATGAAAAGTGACTGCAAGACTTTGTGCCTGGATTCTTAAGAGGTTGGTGATGCCATTGGATGAAAAAGATGGTTTTTATTGGAAGATGGAACATTTTGTCCATAGTTTGAAGGCAGAATTGACAGAATTGCTGATAGGCTGAATGTGGGGTGTTTGAGAAAGAAGTTAAAAATAATTTCAAGAGTACAGTCAATAATCTATATATATAAAAGCCTAAGCGACTGGCTGACCAGCTGACCATCCAGTAGCTATGATGCGCACTGACCACCAGGGGGCAGATGCTTAATGCAGGAGCAGAAACCACAGGCATGGAAACATGGAACAGACTGATGAATCTCAGAGGGAAGGGAAGAAGGGGGAAGGTTGGGAGAGATCAACCAAAGATATTATATGCATACTAGAGGCCCAGTGCATGAATTTGTTCACCAGTGGGGTCCCTCTGCCTGGCCTATGGGGAATCGGGCCAAAACGGGCAGTCCAACATCCCCCGAGGGGTCCTGGATTGCGAGAGGGTGCAGGCCAGGCTGAGGGACCTCACTGGTGCATGAATCCATGCACTGGGCCTCTAGTATTGTAATAATTATGTATGTTGCCAGGTGGATACTGGAAATATCAGGGAGAACACTTTGTAAAGTATATGATGGTCTCACCACTCTGCTGTACACCTGAAATTAATACAAAATAATATTGAATGTAAACTGTAATTGAAAAATAAAATGAATTAAAAAAAGGATTCCAAGGTTTCTGAGCTGAGCAAATGTAAGGACAGAGTTGCCATATAGCTAAGGCTGGGAAAACCATTTTAAGGAGCCTTTGGTGGTTAGTTGACTGTTTTTGCCATGCCAACACAGCAGTGTGACCTGATCCAATCCTCAGACTACACCTCAGTGGGCGGTGGGTGGTAGGGCTGAGGTTAGAAGGAAGAAAGCCATTGGATTTGGGTACTTGGCTTGAAGTTCATACCTGTTCATTAGCCATTAGCACAAACAATCACCTACTTGTATTGTAATATGTCGTCCACAGATAGGTTGTGTCTAGAGGAAACAAAGAAAAACATTCATGACTTTGATCAATAATTGTTGAACATCCATTGGATATATGGCACAGGACTGTGCAATACGATGAATAATAGAATGTAATCCATGGATCTCTTTGATAAACAGAAACCTTCCTTTCCAGGGTCATCATCATCTTGTTCCGACCTAAGTTTTTAAGTAGTTCACATGTCCAATGTCTTGGAGGTCCCCAAAGGTAATATCATGTGTGTAGACAAAGGGGACATTCCATCATCATATAACAGGCACATCTAAGCTGCTAAGTAACCTTTTCCCAAGGAGAACACAAAAGTAAAGAGAGATCTGTCAGCTGTATGGTAGGGCAATGACTGGGTCTAGTTTATCTGAACATGTACAGGCTTTGCACTGGCATTTCCTGGATTCTGGGTCTAACATTCTATTCTCTATCCCCCGGGCTTTCTAAACACAAACATTTGCATGTTAAGCTTATGCTTCTTTCATCTTCCATTATGTGATTATGTCTCAAACAAAACCTTTTTTGAACTATAGGACATTCTTGAACTGAAATTAAAATTTTGGCCAGTTGCACAAATTGGCACCCACCCCTTGGCACGCCTCGCGTTCCTTTGCTCCTCTGCAAACCTTGCTCTGTAGGGATTACTTAGGTCACATTCTTTGGGTGGGGAATGTCCTAACGCTGCTCTGAGTTTCCCCTCTCTGGGTCTTCCTGAAAGGTAGGGCAAAGGCTTCTAAAAGGATGTGATAAGATGGGGACTACAGAAGTCACAGAGAAGGTGTGGAAATGTGTCCAGCCACCATTTTCATCTTGAATGCTGGAGCTTTAGGAGTTGGCAGCTTAAAATTAAAAAAAATTTTTTTCAATTACAGTTAACAGTATTATTTTGTACTAGTGACCCGGCGCACGAAATTCGTGCACATTAAAAGGGGATTAATTAGAGGAAATAATTTAATATTGCTATTTGCCCTTTCTCTATAATAGAAGTGTCAGAGATGAAAGAAAATTAGTAAAATGTATATGAAAACCTTCCTCCTGTCAGAGTCTGGGGCTCACCACGGGACACAGAGTCAAGTCCCCACCCACCCACATGCACCTCAAAATCGTGTGAGACCCAGACCCAGCTGCCCCGCCCCCCCCCCCCCCCTACAATTGGGCTAGATCCAGCCCCACTGGGTGAGGGGCATGGCCTGAGGTCCCCAGTCAAGCCTGGCCAGGCGGTGGCGGGGGGCGCAGCCTCAGGTCCCCTGTCAAGCCCCACCAGCAGGGGGGCACGGCCTGAGGTCCCCTGGCCTGGCACTGGGGCAGGGGGAGCAGCCTGAGGCCCCCTAGCCCAGCACCAGGACAGGAAGCGCACCTTGAGGTCCCCTGTCAAGCCCTGCAGGGTGGGGGGCGCGGCCTGAGGTCCCCTGTCAAGCCCCATGGGGGCGGGGGAGGGCATAGCCTCAGGTTCCTGCTGATTGCTTGTTAAGGCTCCTTATGGGAACTTGGCCTCAGCTGTAGGTGCAGCCATCTTTGTGACGGAGTGATGGTCAATTAGCATTTTCCCTCTTTATTAGATAGGATTCGTTTCAGGCATACAGCATAGTGGTTAGACAATCATTTACTTTACAGTGTTCCCGTGATATTTCCAGTACCCACTTGGCACCATACATAGTTACCACAATGTTATTGACTACATTCCCTATGCTGTATTTACACCCCCACGACTGTTTTGTAACCACCAATTTGTCCTTAATCCTTTCACCTATTTCACCCACCTCCCAATCCCGCGCCTCTCTGGCAGCCATCAGTCCGTTCTCTGTATCTGTGAGTCCGATTCCGTTTTGTTTATTTTGTTCTTTAGAGTCCACATCCAAGTGAAACCATATGGCGTGGTATGTGTCCTTCTCAAGAGCCGGCAGCTTGAACAGTCAGCCAACGGTCATGGACACCGGGACAGGGGGCTCGGGGAGGTGGAAGGTTAAACCCGGGCGCGGAGTTCACAGCAGGAGGCGCAGGCTGGGAGGCTTCGGAGAAGGTTGACCGCCAACGGTTGGCTCTAAAAATTGCTGGCTCGGCCAGGTGAGCTTCCCTCCACCCAGGCCGCCTCCACCTGGACGTCTGCTGACAGGTCAGGTTGCACGAACGCCATACACTTGAGATAAAAACCCAAACTGCATACTCCACATAGAGAGCCTTGCGTTCCTTTCCCTCTTATTGTCTTTATTATGCATTTATTGTTTATTTCTATTTTTCCCCCCTTTATTACAGAAGACACCTTCTTCTCCCTTCATCAGCAAGCTACGCACCCCCACGCATTCCACTCCGGCTCCTCCTTTTCATCTCCGGGCGAACCGCCGGCTCAGCCCAGGGCTCCAGTCCTTCGCGGCCGCCCTTCGCCGATCCTCACCCTCACCGCCTGCTTCAAGCTGCGGGAAAGCGTCTCCGCCCGCCATCCTTCACGTTCCCAAGCGGGGACGGCCGCACCCCAGGTTTAGCCTCCTCCCGCGCGGCCTCTCCGGCTCGGGGGGGCCCCCCGCCACCCCTTGAGCGGCCAGCACGCGGCTTCCCGGGTGGCCCGGCCTCCCCGGAGTCGCCCCGCCCCGGCCCAGCTCCGCCCCCGGCCGTTGCTCCCTGATTGGCCTCCCACGCCCTCCTCCCCAGGCTCCTCTCCTCCCCTGCGCCCCATGGGCAACACCACCTGGTCCAAAAATTCCCCCGAGGGCACCAGGAGGCTCGGCGGCAACCCCCGGCGTCCCGGTGGCAGGGCCGGCGGCGGCGGGGCGCGGAGAAGGGAGGGGGCCGGGAGGACGCCGGAGGAGGAGCGAAGGTGTGGGAGAGAAAACTTCTGAAAGGAACAGGAAACCTGCCAGGGAGGCGACCGCTTCGGCTCGGAGGTGTCCGCGGCTGCGGCTTCGCTCCCCGCGCGCGGGGCAGGGCTGAGCCGACCCCCGGTTCCCCCCCGGCCGTGCCCCCTGCAAGCCGCTCCCGGCGCTGCAGCCGCGCGCTCCATTCCGCCTCTGCCGCGGCGGCTCCCTGGAGAGGGCGGCGAGGGCGCAGAGAAGAGGAAGGACGTCTACCCCGGAGCATGAAGCAGTATGTCTGATAAAATGTCCAGCTTCCTCTACATAGGGGACATCGTGTCCCTGTACGCGGAGGGCTCGGTGAACGGCTTCATCAGCACCCTGGGGTAAGCCGGGGCGGGCTGGGCGGCGCGGGGGTCCCCTCGGCGCGCAGCCGAGTCCTGCGGCTCCCGCCGCGCGGGGCCCGGCCTCGGGGGCTGGGGCTGCGCCCGCGGACGGCGCGGTGCGCTCGGCTCGCCCGCGCGCAGGAAGCTGCCCCGAGAGGCAAGATTTTCTCAGCAACTTGGTAATCTCCAACTCAGAGACACTCCGAAAAGGAGGAAGTGATTCAGAAGCCCCGAGACGGGCCCGGCGGAGTCTTCGCTGGCTTCTCCACGGGTTGTTTTGATTACAATGTTGTTTTTTTCCCCCCCACTTAAAGGTGAAGCAACACACCTCCTCTCCCCATCTTTTCTCGCTACCGCTCTCTACCCCTGTCTCTCCAGACCCGGTTTGTAAAGAGCCGGCGATAAAAGTCCGTGGCCTCGGACCTGTAACGCAAGCGAAGTGGGGAGCTCAGGGGTGGCTTTGCCCTGCGGGTGCAGCGGCCCGTGCCCTCTTCGCTTAAGTGATTTCCTTTTGGCCCCGCCATCCGGGCAGCCTAGGGCCCTCCGGGGCGCTGGGACCCTCAGAGGTCACGTCGGGCCTCCGGGGTGCTAGCACTCAGACCTACTTTCTCCACTTCCTGGGGCTTGGCCCACTGAAATGATGAACCTCTCCTGGAACTCAATGCCCTTGAGATTCGAGTTGATTTATGAATGGGATACATGTTAAAACAGCGAGCTAGATGGTTAAACAGGACTTCTTTGATTACTAGTGTTTTCACAGTCTTGATCGAGAATACCAGGTCGCAGTTCAAATGCACACTGCCCTATATTGGATGAGCATATATTTAGTTGTTACCTACTTCATGGGCTCAGCAGGTAGAGTGCTGAGTTCAGAGAATTCAGGCTGCGGAACTGGTGTTTCTACTCGGTCACCGTTTCCTGCAGTGAGGTTTTAGAATACGTGACTTAACATGCAGTGCCCTGGAGTGTGACTTCCAGCCCTGTTATAACGGAGTGGTGCCTACTCTGCAGGGGGGCGTGGAAGTCACCAGAACTTCCAGTTTCTGTTCTGTGTGCACCCACCTCGCCCCATGGGTGAAAGAAGGAAGGGAGATTTAATTTGATCCCTTTAAGATCAGTGATATTTACTTGTCAAACTGAAGCGTGGGGGTAAAAAAGCCTGGCCAGTGCTTATGCTGGGTTTGTAAGTCTTGAGCTACCATTTGTTTCTGGGGGAATTCATAGTGTTAGTTCAGCTTTTTTGGGGCCCCCAACAACATTTTGCCAATGAACTTTGCTGCATTTCACACTTAGCCTCCACAGACTCCATACCTGTGGCAGTGAAGCAGGGAGTGCTGCAGGGTCTGGATGCTTGGGGTCCAATCCTGGCTTTTCCACTTGTGACCCTTTTCACCCCAAGGAAGTTACATAATGGCTGTTCCTCAGTTTCCTCACGTTTGAAAAAAAACACCACGAGAATAATGGTTTCTGTCTCAGAGGGTTGTGGTGAGGAAGAAGTTAATAATATGTAAAGTGCTTGGCATGGTATCTGTCAATGAATAAACACTTATATAAAGTGTTAACTATTGTAACCATGAGCAATGGTTACAGCTGTGGGCAAAATAATAAAAAAGGGTTAGGAGTAAAGTGTACAACCTGGACAAACAAAAAGTCATGTTTTATAGTGTATGGGTAGCTATTGGCATAGAGGGCTTTCGATGGGAAATCAGGAAGGTACAACTTTAGCCGTTGTGGAGTCTGCCCTTCTCATTTTAGAGATATAGGAACCGAGGGCAAGAGAAACGACGAGACCTAGCCAAGAAACAGAACACATTGATGCCACAGCTGGAACTGTAACCCTGTCTCCAGATTCCCACTCAAGAGCTCGTTTCTTTGGTTGCACATCATAATCTTTAAGCCTTGAGTAAAAAATTAACTTGACCTTTCATGTAGTATATACGTTTGTATAAATGTTGCTTATTTGTATCCAGTAGTTCTTGCTGGTGTTTTGAAAACTTAAGTTTCCTTACAATGTGTTTGTGCAGTATTGTTTTCTGTTAACAAACCGCGTCATGAGGTTACCATGACAAGACCTTTGTGCAGCTGATTCTCAGTTGAGGATCTTTAGAAATGCTGGTATTGGTGAAGCTTGGTGTTTTGATTGGGTATTTTTTTTTTTTTTTTAATTTTTAACCTTGTGAACCTCATCGTCCTTTTAGGAGTTACAATCTTTTAGGAGTGATAAAGCCCAGGAGCTTGTGTGCATGCCACATGAAATGTTGTCTAGGCAGAGTAGCATCATCTATTTTATTCGCGTAGAATACAATTGGTAGAGATGTATTTTTGCAAGTTGATTTTAGGGCTATGAAATCAAAGCAGCATGGTAGCTATGGTTTTTCATTATATCATTGTAGAGTCATTATTTATACATGTTCTGTGTCAAAGACAGAGTTCATGCCTCTAGTTGAATTTTCTGGCTCTTCTATTAGGTGAAGATCTTGTTCTAGGCCTGTTGCTAATTAGCCACGTGACCTTGTTCATGTCATATTCTCTTTTTGTGTCAACTGTGCCCATCCCCCTGGGGTATAATACTAGTAAAATTGAATGAAAGAGATAGAAATGAGAGTCCATTTTTTTGGAAAGTGCTAGGAAAATCCACATTATCCTATCTAATAAAGAGGGAATATGCTAATTGACCATCACACCCTTACAAAAATGGTGGCACCCACAGCCAATAAGGAGGTTATATGCTAATTGACTGCCACTCCCTCAAAGATGGCGGCGCCCACATCCACAAGATGGCGGCGCCCAGTCCCCTCAGCCCTGCTGGGGCGGCAGGCGCACGGCACAGCTGGGCCCGCCCCCAGGCAGGTCCAGCTGCTCTGTGTACCTGCCTCCCGAGTCCCACAGTCCCCTCAGCCCCCCAGCCGCCCAGGGCCGCCTGAGGCTCAGGTAACCAGGGCCGGCCGAGGCTTGCGCTGCTGGCAGTGGCAGCAGCAGAGGTGTGATGGGGGCGTCACCTTCCCCTAATCGCCAGGTTGCCTCCCACCCCTGAAGGCTCCTGGACTGTGAGAGGGGGTAGGCCAGGCTGAGGGACACCCCCCCCTTCCATTGCATTTATTTTCATGCACCGGGCCTCTAGTGCTTATATATTTGTGGCCCTTAAATTTATTCAAAAGATGTGTGGATTGTTAAAGTGAATCAGGACCTGGATTGGAGACATTGGCATTGTATTTAGTCAAAATACTTTGTTCCCCTTAATATTAAAAACTCAGTGGCAGAGCTAAAAATTAGGCTTAAAGTTTCTGATTTCTATTTTAGCTCTTTAGCTATTTGACACTTTTGACAGCAGCAGGATGTTTTTTTTTTTTTTTTAAATTTAACGTAGGAGGGTGGTTAATGAGAACTGAGTTTACACATCATTTTGAGGTAATTAATAATACTTGTCTGCAAATAAAATTTGCCTGATTTTTAACATTAAAGATGTAAATAAATTTGGGAGGATATACATTATTATTTAGCTTTGGGAATTTTTGCAATTAGTTAACACATTTTTCAGTTGAAAAAAAAAAATCACTGAGTTGCACTATATTAGAGTTTATCAGGCCCTTCTTTAAAGGCCCTTCCAACTGGAAATGTGGAAGGATTTTCTTAGGCTCTGTGACACAGCTTGTAAGTTTGTTTCCCAGTACGTGAGAAGTTAGAATGCCTCAGTTGCAAAGATTTGCATTTTCCCTTTTTTCTCTAGTTATTCTTTAACCAGGGTCTACCTGATATTTCTGAATACTGAATTGTTTGTTGCAAACTGAAGTAATCTTTTCCCAGTTTGTGTAGGTGCAAAGGGGACCTGCTATGTATTTTCTAACTTAAATTTTCATCTAAACATCCATTTTGGAAACACTTACATTGACTTAAGGAAAACTGCTTTAAATCTTATTGAGTGAAGATGGTAAATATTTGAAATAAATGAATTTTTGCTACTGGTGCATTTTAAGGCTATAGTTCTTATTTTAAAAATGAAGGAGGGAATTTCGGAATGCGCTGTACCATTTTGAACACAATATTAATTGTCCCTTTCCCCTTCCTCCCTTTTCTTTACACTGAGATTTTCTTCTCTGGATGTTGCCACATCAGATACTTCATATTTCTGGGTACCTCAAGTTGATCAATAATCAGGTACCACAAGATGAGAATGCGCATAGCAGAATTCCCAGAATGGGTGGGATAGTAAAAGCAGGGAAAGGTATAGAATTCCTTCATTGGCTCTTCTCTGCATGGTTGACAGATTAGTAAATGACAAGTGTGCATATATGTATTGGTGTGTGTGTGTGTGTGTGTGTGTGTGTGTGCACTTAGATCTCAGGATCTATTAAGAATTAACACCTACTAGTTAAGGTCTCAGAAAATTGTCAGGTGACCACACATTGAGGTAGTGACTGCAATAGCCCCATGAGGTATAAGAAGGCTTTGGTCAACTGTATATTACAACAGGGATCCCATTCTACCTAATAATAGACAAATATGCAAATTGACCATACCTTTGCTATGCCCACGATTGGCCAGGAGGTGCTGGGGGGCAGGACTCGGGGTGGCTGGGGTGGCCGATTGGGCCGGCAGGACGCTGAGCTCACGTCGCCAGCAGCGGCTGGAGCTCAGCCTCTGCGCCATGGCTGTGCTGTGGCGCAGAAGGGGCCTCTGGGGCAGCGAGCTCACGTCCCACCGGGGACCATCAAAAGTGGGGGAGCTGGGTACCTGTCCACTCAGGCACCAGGCCTTTCAGAAGCCTCCGCCGCGCTGGAGGCTTCTGAAAGGCCTGGTGCACCAGCGATCAAAAGCAAAAGTGTGGGAGCTGGGTGCCTGTCCGCTCAGACACCAGGCCTTTCAGAAGCCTCCGCCGCACCGGAGGCTTCTGAAACGCCTGGTGCACCAGCGGACAGGCACCCAGCTCCCCCGTGATTGAAAGCGAAAGTGTGTAGGGGACCCTACACGTGCATGATTCAATCATGCACTGGGCCTCTAGTCCTATATAATAAAGAAGTAATATGCAAATTTCAAATATAGTATTAATTGTCCCTTTCCCCTTCCTCGCTTTTCTTTACACTGAGATTTTCTTCTCTGGATGTTGCCACATCAGATACTTCACATTTCGTAAAATTTTAAAAATTGACCCTCACGCCCTCACATCACAAGATGGGCGCCCCCACGTCGTCACAAGATGGCCACCCCCATGTCATCACAAGATGGCCGCCCCTACATTGTCACAAGATGGCCCGCAGGGGAGGGCAGTTGGGGACAACCAGGCCTGCAAGGGAGGGCAGTTAGGGGTGACCAGGCCTGTAGGGGAGGGCAGTTGGGGATGATTGGGCCAGCAGGGGAGGGCAGTTGGGGGCTATCGGGCTGGCAGGGGAGTAGTTAGGTGTCAATCAGGCCGGCAGGGGAGCGGTTAGGGGGGTGATCAGGCTGGCAGAGAGAAGTGGTTAGGGGCAATCAGGCAGGCAGGCAGGCAGGCAAGTTGTTAGGAGCCCGCAGTCCCAGATTGTGAGAGGGATGTCCGACTGCTGGTTTAGGCTTGATCCCTGTCAGTCGAACATCCCCCAAGGGGTCCCGGATTGGAGAAGGTGCAGGCTGGGCTGAAGGACACCCTTCCAGTGCACAAATTTCGTGCACCAGGCCTCTAGTAAAGATTATAATGGAGCTGAAAATTTTCTATCACCTAGTGACATCTTAATCATGGTAACATCTATATATAGAAAAGCCTAAGCGACCTACCCACCACCGGTCGACTGGTTGCTATGACGGAGCTGCCCCCTGGTGGTCATTGTGCTGCCAGAGCCAACTTCCTGTGGCTGGCCAACCTCCTGCGGTTCCTCCCCGTGGCCAGCCAGTCCTGATCGGCTCCAATCAGCCCCAATTGATCGCGGGCTAGGCCAAAGGACCCTACCCAAGCATGAATTCGTGCACCAGGACTCTATTCTTAACATAAAACATTACTCACATGTTTGTGGTGATGCTGGTGAGCACAATCCTAGTGCACAGTCAGTTGTATAACAGTGTAGTACATGCAATTACAGTAGTAGGCCTGACATCTGGGTTTGTGTAAGTGCAGTCTACGATGTTTGCCTGAGGAAATCACCTGAGGACACATTTCTCAGAAAGTATCCCTGTCCTTAGGAGGCACATGACTACAGTCTCTTAGCCAGAGAGATCAGGGCTCTCAGTACTACTTCCTGCTTGATTTTGGCCAATTCAGTGAACTTTTCAGTTCCTTTGTTTCCATGTCAAAGGTGGACATCAGGTAGTGTGATGGTGGGTCACACAGTTTATAATTCTGACTTAATTACTTTGATGAATAAAACTGTGTAAATGGTTACATTTATTCTCAATTACAGTTCCTTGAATTTCCTTCCCTGATCTTTTTCCTGCTTACACTTGAAAAAAAAATTAAATGCTTACAGACTTGATTTATTATCTTTTCTTTGTTTTACTCAATTATGCTGTTATTGTAGTTTTAAAAATCTCTTATTAGGATTGTTTGATTAGTGGAACTCATAGATGAGTCAAGGAATGGTTATAGCCAAATTATTTTTGCATAATTTGTAAGTTATCTTTAGTATCTTCCCAATAGAACCCTTCCAAGTAACAGCCACCATTTCCTGCTACACTAGGTATGTAAACTTAGCTTTGTTTTGACTAAGGCCATGGTTGGCAAACTGCGGCTCACGAGCCACATGCGGCTCTTTGGCCCCTTGAGTGTGGCTCTTCCACAAAATACCACGGCTTGGGCGAGTCTATTTTGAAGAAGTGGCGTTAGAAGAAGTTTAAGTTTAAAACATTTGGCTCTCAAAAGAAATTTCAATCGTTGTACTGTTGATATTTGGCTCTGTTGACTAATGAGTTTGCCAACCACTGGACTAAGGCGTATGTTATTATGATAAAAATATCTAAAAATCCAATGGACCTTTGCATGTGTGTTCAGTGGGGAGGAAGAATACTGAGTTGCTTTGGAGGTCTAAGGGTTAGTAGTGTTGTGTTACGGAACCTGAAATCAGCTGGAATACAAAGACAGTTTCTGAAGTGGTGAACATAAAGTCTATTTTAAGCTGAAAGGGTGGCTATTTCTTAAACTTAGAAGTCATCCCATAAATAACATTGCCGCTTTTAGACCCTCTCTTAGAGAGTTCAATCAGGTAAACAATCCTCCCTCTTCAGGTGCCCCTGATTCTTGACTTTGGTAGAATAGAATTCAGGGACAACTGCTTGGCCTCATTCTAAGTTTAACAGAAGCGTTTGTTTTTTTTTTCCCTTCACAGGTAACAATTTTGATAACCACATTTTCCCTTTGGAACTGTTCTAATACAGATAGTATGTAGATAACTTACAGAATATAGACAGAATATCATAGATTCAAACTTGTAAATGAATTCTGGGCACAGGGTGTGGCTTCATGTATAAATGAAAAAGAAGAAATAACAGTGGACTTTTCTGACAAATTTAGAGCATAAAAACTGAATGAACTTTATTCTTCTTTATATCAGAATTTGGTTAAGGAGTCACCAGGTTATAATCAAAGTAGTGAAACTTTGATGATCACTCATTCATTCATTCATTCATTCATTTATTTAATGTATAAAACCAAGCCTTTCCAATTATTAATGCCTTTTTTTTTTCCTGATTATCATTCTATTCCCATGCAGATTTAGATGGGGAAGTCTTTAATATATGCCTTTAGAAAACCATGATTCTAATTGAAATTATATAAAATAAAACACATGGAAAATAGGGCAAGAAAATTAAATTGTGTTGGCACTGCATGGTAAATGGATGGGTGATTTTAATGTTTGTAGCTTATATATTTCCTAGATTCTATATATGTTACTTACACACCTATTACTTTTATAGTCAGGTAAGTTCACTAAAATGAAAATAATGTTTTTAAGCATTCTTCAGTTTCTTATTACTGTTCATTGACAATATTTATTTTAAAAAGCACAAATAAAGCATTTCCCTGGTCATGGTCAGTGGAGGAAAACCACAAACTAGAAATTGCATGTTGCTGAAATAGATGGTCATATGTTTACCATGAAATATTTTTGTTCATGGTTATTATTGGTATTTTAAAATGTATTATGGAAAAATGTTTGCCTGCCCAGTAATGCTGAATAATTATGAATGGTTGATTTAACTTATGCAGTAAATATATAGTCTGTTTAATTTTAGAAGAAGTTTATTTACGCATGTAAGAAGTGTGCACTTTAGCAGGGCTGACTTGGTCATTTTAGTAAGCTTCGTACTCACTATGATACTTGTATTGCCTGAGTCAGTTTCTATAGGTATTAGTTTGTGAGAGATTGTGTGTGTGTGTGTGTGTGTGTGTGTGTGTGTGTGTGTGTGACTGAAATAAATTGATTAAATACTTTTATTGAATGTCTTTGGATTGGATGGATTAGCTCTCACAAAATTTAAACAATGATTGGTTAACCATCGCTATTTTATAGTTTAACTAATGCACACCCACAGATCTCCAACCCTTAATTAAGAATAAGTTAAATTATTTACAGTGGACACATTTGACAAACTGCTTTAATCAAGTGATCAAGGTTATGGTCACCAGCTGATATCATGTGATGAGAGGGGCCCTTCACCTTTGCGGTATTCTCCTCCAAAACACCTCCCCCCACTATAATTAGGAGAAAAAAATCCAAATTGAGGGATGTTCTACAGAATACCTGACTAGTATTCTTCAAAACTTGTCTAATTGATTAAAAAAGATAAACAAAAAACAAAAGAACAAAAACCAAAGACACAAAGCAAGGAAAGACTGAGAAATTGTCACATTGTAGACTCAGGAGAAGTGATGACTAAATACAATGTGGTATGCTAAACTGGGTCCTGGAACTGAAAAAGGACGCTAATGGGAAAACTGGAAATTCAAATAAAATCTGGAGTTTTGGTCCTACTACTGTGTGAATGTTCATTTTGTTAGTGTTGATGTAATATGGTTATGTAAGACACTAACATTAGAGGAAACTGGGTGAAGGGGTGAAGTACATGGGAACTCTCAGTATTATTTTTGAAACTTCTCTAAAATTATTCCAAAATAAAAAAATTACTAACAAAATGAGTAAGTTAAATTATCGAGTTACTCACAAGAAACCTTTAATCCTAAAATAAAAAATGTGTCTACACACATCATGAATCAAGCCCATGCAACTTTCCTGGTGATGTGGTCTATGCTGGAGCTTGCTGCAGATTGAATCATGAATTCACTCAACCAATATTTAATGAGCTCTGACTATGTGCTGGGGGTATAGGATAAAGAGATGCCAGATATTAAGCTATATTTAATTATTATTATTTTTTAAAAATACATATTTTATTGATTTTTTACAGAGAGGAAGGGAGAAGTTAGAAACATTAATGGGAGAGAAACATCGATCAGCTGCCTCCTGACAATCAGGATGGATAGTTGTCCCAAATCTATACCCGTAATTTGATCATATATTCTTGATACTTTTTTCTTTCACTGAAAGAAATTGAAGTTTTACTGTTCATTCTAACAGCTCCAAAAAAGGAAGTTAACAATTTGATATCATTGTAATATGCAAAGACAGAAGACAGTCTAAGAACGTATTTTATGCTTATTTACCAAACATGAGAACATTGTTTGGTTCAGACCCTCTGAGTTTATTTAGATTGCCTTCATACCTTGTCATGGATGTGAGTTTAGACCTGAGATAATGAGGAAAGGACTACAAAGCCCAGTCAAGAAGAAACTTGGCAATTATATGGGAGAATTTATGCAATGTTTCCTTCTCCATTGGATATTTTCTTTTTATTTTTTTCCTCATTATTTCTATCCATCCCCAGTGTTTCATAGTTTTTCTTCATTAATCATAAACTTAAAGTGTTATAGATCCCTGGAAACTTTGGTAATAAGGACAACTTCTTATCTAAAATAGTTCTAAATGTTTTTGCATCATTGTACCTATGACTGTTCAGTGCACAAATGTACACGCACATACACCACCCTGGGATAGATGGTATGTATGAGTCCACTATGACCTTTTTTCCTTTTGGCATTTTAAAACAAGTGATAAAGACTACAGGTAGAAGAATCCCATGAATGCAGGGAAAGACTTAGGAAGTGAACTAAAAAAAGACTTAGGAAGTGAACAAAACATAATCCATGGTTATATCCAAATTCTTACAATTCAAACGTGTTATTGAGGTTCAGTCTCTTACTAAGAGGTGTTTGAGCCACTGTTAAAATGCCATCATAAAAATCTCTGTGAAAATTGCAAAATGCTGGACTTTTATTATGTATTAGTTATCCAAAGCAATTTCTCAACACAGTCCTAGAGAAAACTGAGGTTTTCAGTTAAGTAATTCCTAGATATCTAGCTCTATAAGACCTTGTGGCAATGACTATGAAACAGTCACTAATAGCAGACACTACCGCTATCCACATATTACCTCCTATTGAAAAGAGGTTTCTTCAGATTATGTAAGGAATTATCTGGGTAATTAGAGCTAAATATAAGAGCCCAAACAAACAAACACCAATGAAAAACAAAACTGGATTAAAATGTTGTCAGTTAACTTTTCTAGTGGCAAATCAAAGTGTATAATTTGTAATGTGCTCTCCAACTCCTGTTTCAACTCACATTTAGTTAAAGTATTTGCAATCCTTGTATTGAATTGTCCTGGAACTCTTGAAACACAATCTATAAGTATCCCTTGCTGTCATCATTCTTATTATCTGATCTCCAAAGCCCATAGGACTTGAAAGGCAAAGGATACTTATATATCACTTTGCCCACATGGATAAAGCTTAAGAATTGAAAGGTTATATTGTATTAGAGGTAAGGCACTTCTGTTTGTAAGGAGCAGGAACTATCTCTGGCTACCTTAAGCAAAGAAGGCAATTTCTTAGAAGGATATTGGAGGAGCTCAACAACTGAGCATGAATAAAGGCAGACACTCAGGGCTTCTGTGGGAATCTCATAGCAGAACCATCTCTAAGATCCTTGACATTTACATGACTCAAATACAGTATTTCCTATACTGTGAGTCTCTATTCTTAAATTTCAAATTACAGAGTGATAGCATTTAGCCTCACTTGGATTATTCACTTATGTGCACAAAGGCAAGTCACAACGCCAGATCCAATGATCAGGGAAGTCACTGTAAGCAGGGCTCTGATGTCTGTCTGCTTCTAAGGAAGTGTTTTATGGGGGGCAAGAGAACAAAAAAGACCAGGGCATGAGCTTAGATGTCATCGCTTAGTGGATAATTTAATAGTAACTTCATAGTGCCTTTTAAAAGAAATTGTGGTAAAATATGCATAACATATTTATCAACCATTTTTAAGTGTAAAACTCATTGACATTAAGTACATTCACAATATTGGGAAACCTTCCCCACTGTTCATTTCCAGAAAATTTTCATCATCTCAAACAGAAATTCTGTATCCTTGTGACAATGACTCTCCATTTTCTCTCTCCTGTATCCATCCCCTTCATAACTCCTGGTCTACTTTCTGTCTATGAATTTATCTATTCTAGGTCCCTTTTATAAACGGATTCACACAATATTTGGCCTTTTGTGTCTGGCTTAATTTAACCTAATGTTTTCATGAGTTACCTATGTTGTAACATGTATCAGTTCTCCATTCCTTTTATTGTTAAACTAGAGGCCCGGTGCACAAAATTTGTGCACAGGGGGAGGGAGAAGGGTAGGTCCCTGAGCCTGACCTGCACCCTCTCCAATCTGAGAGCCCTCAGGGGATGTCCTACTGATGGCTTAAGCCCACTCCCCATGGTTCTCTGCTCTCTGCAGACCTGCCTGCTGGATGCCACCGCAGGAAGGGGCAAGCAGGGTCCTGCTGTCTGCTCTCTGCGGGGGCCTGCTTGCCCCTCACCGCCACATCCAGGGGCAAGCAGGGCCCTGCTATCTGGTCTCTGCGGGGGCCTGCGGACCGTTGAGGTCCATGTGCTCTAATCATTCGGTGGGGAGCTGGGGTTCCATTGCTGACATGGCTGACTCTGATCCCCGCTACCCCGCTCCTCCATCGAGGGTTACTTCAACTATGGCAGCTGCGTGGCCTCTGGGTAGGTCGCCCTCTCCTCGGCTTACCAGGCCTGGCTGCTGCGCAGTTGCCCCGGGAGGCGGATTTCTGGGTTCCCAGGGAGAGCACCCTCTGCGCTCGGAGTCTTGGAGGGAAAGCACTTTGCTCCACCTCCCCTTGGGGCTCCTGGGCCAGAGTGGAGTGCCCGTCCTGCTCAGGGCTCGGAGGGGAGAGCCGCCCCAGGGAGTCCTCCTAGCTGGGTGTGAGAAATGAAACTGGAGCCTTTTCTCCTTGAACCCTGTTGTCTTCGGGCATGTGAATGCATTTTATTTTATTTGATGCAGCCTCACATGCCCGGTTTCATGCGGCATGCAGCCACGCCCACCCACTCCTGCCGGACGTTACCCGTGAGGGCGTCCTGGCTAATTAGCATATTCCTTTCTTATGATACAGGATATTCCATTGTAAGGATATATTACATTGTGTTTATCCATTCATCAGTTGATGAACATTTGAGTTGTTTCTACATTTTGACTATTATGAATAATGCTGTTATGAATATTTGTTTACAAGTTTCTGTGTGGACTTATGTTCATAATTCTTTTGGGTATACCTAGCAGTGGAATTGCTGGGTCATAGGGTAACATATTTAACATTTTGCCTTAGCCTTTTCTATTCTACTTATCCTGCTTTACATTTTTTCACATCATCTTATTACATAAAATATACTTTACTGTTTATTGTACTCAGTGTTTATCACCTGTCTTCCTGGTTGGATGTAAGCTCTTTGAAGGGAGGGATCTTTTATTTTGTCACTGTCTCAAGGGCTTAGCTCCATAAATATTTATTGAATGAATATTTGGTTAATTAAAATATACCTATCCTCAAATCCCTGAGTAACTGTTAACATCAGTTCCTCTCTGGAAAATAGCCAATGTAATTGTTTGTACTTATTAAATGTTTTGAGATTCCGTGCTGGTAATTCTTTTAAAATGGAAGAAGGTTGTCATTGGGTTTATGCCATTAAATCTTGCTAATAGGTACTTTAATAATCTCATATATCTGCACTTGCCTAACAACATCTGATAAAACTTACAGTCTGGAAAAGGTGATTATATATCTTTATTTAATGGTTTGCATGCTATAGCCACATTAAAGAAAAGTTAATATTTCTAAAAGTTTACCTTTGTTTTTACATGTGCAAAGAGTGAATTTGTAAGCATTTTATGAGACCATGTCTTAATTTAGATTGGCTCTTTCTCTTGATGGATAATAAATAATGCATCCAGTACTTTAACTACATTGGCAGAAAAGTTTAATTGGAAATAATTTGCTCATATAAAATCAGAAAGTAGTAAAAAATTATAGAATTTTAGAAAATACAAGAGGGCATAGGACAACTTGTAATTTTCATTTTTGAAATTTAGGAATGTGTCTTGAAAGGTTAGGGCTATACGTACAGGTTGAGGAGAACAAGTGGTTAGTATTTTTGGTGTTTATTAATTTATATTCTATCTAAGACTGTTATAATGTGCTTTGCCTCAGGCTTATTCCAGAAGATACATGTTTGTTCTTTCTCTTTAAGAACTGGTAATGCTCTAGTGTTGTTCTTCACTTTCATTCTTGGATTCCTCACTGGTGGCAGTGTACAATGAGGACTTCTTTGACAGTATACTTGCATAGAGTACAGAGAAATAAAATGAACAATATAGGTATGTACAAATTATAAAATACTTAAAAAAAGTAATGTCATCATATTCCATATTCCCTCTAGTTCTAGCATGCTAAGATCTTCTATGATAGATATTTAAAAATGTAATATCTTTAGAAAAGTAACTTAGAGATGAAAGATACAAAATATTATCAGAGTTTTGTTTCATTTCTGTAACATCCAGATTAATCCAGTTGAAGTGTGTCATTCCAAGTAAAGATAGTGACTTAAAAAAATCTGTTACCCAAATCACCAAACACAGACCCATTAGGAATTCAAAGTAAGTTAATGATTTAATGACTAGTTACTTGTGTTTGGCTAAAGTGTTCAAGGTCATTGCTAATATCAGGGACATAACTACTTAAACATTTGCATTTCAAGTAGATTTTTTGCTTCAATCTTACTTTCAAAGAGTGTAATTTCAGCCCTGGTTTGTTTAAAACAAAACAAAACAAAAAAGCAGGGAAGGTAAAGAAAGGAATTTTGTATTCAGGGCTATGTACTCGTGGCTAGGAATGGTATTGTGACACTTTAAGTCAAATCAAGACTTATTAATGAAAGTGTTATTTGAAACTTTACAAAGTTAGTCCATCTCTAGGATTGCTAGCAAATGAGAAAGGGGCCTTTACTTACCTTACTTTCCTATTTACCTGGCAGGACATGACTTAATAGAGGAGTTCCAATTCAGAATCCATGTGAAAAGTTAGCCTCCTTTCATGATCAGTACAAATGAAGTAGTTCAGGGTGAAACCAAGTGCTTATTTCTAAAGTTTTAGGTGCTGGAGAATCACTCACAGTCTTTAAAAATATTTTACAGTTGGCCCTGGCCAGTTAGCTCAGTTGATTAGAGCATCCTCCCAAAAAGCCAAGGTTGAGGGTTTGATCCCTGATCAGGGCACATGCAAGAAACAACCCATGAATGCATAAAAAAGTGGAACAACCAGTCAATGTTTCTCTCTCTCCCTCTCCCCCCCCCCCAAAAATAAATAAATAAAAATATTATAAAATTTCAAGTATAAAAACACTTTTTTAATTGTTGGAGAATCTGAATAAAAATTGTTTAATTATTCAGAAGTTCTGAGAGGCAGTAATTAGTTTGGCAATAAATATCTCTAAAGTTATACTAGAAACATTTGCTGAAGAGTAGATCAACATTCACATTCCACATTTTTTCCCCCAAAATGGAACTTATAATTAATACAATAAACTCTGAAACAAAACAAAAAAACAGAAAAAAATACAGTAAACACTAAAGAATTAATATCAATTGCATCATTTAGTTTGGACCCTATTTGCTTTAGAAAAAAATGCATATTAATTTCAATTTCTATATCTATAGTTATTCCTTCAAATTCATTTCCCCCCTTCTTCTATACTAACAGAAGTACTTGAGTTGATGAATGCCCAGAATCCAAAACACATTTCCAGCCTCCCTTGCAGCCAGGTGTGGCTATGGACTATGCTTTGTGGTCAGGCCTTATTTAAAAGAGGCTTTTTACTGCCCTCCTGCCTTCCCTCGCCAGTTGCCCCCCTTCAGCTATTTGTAATGTGGGCAGGGAAGAAGATGTTTTGAACCATGTCTATAAGGCCAATCAGTTAGGAATAGCAGAGCATCAAGAAATGAACCTGCTTTCTGGACATCCTCAAATCCTGGCTCGAGTATATTCTAACAGAAGGTGAAGCTAGATCGGCAGACAAGGCCAGCTCATGTATTCCCCATTAAAGAATGTGGACCCATTGAAGGATGTTTAAGCAGGACAATAACATAATCAGGTTTTGCTCTAGGAAGATCAGACAATGGTAAAAAGAAAGATTACAGAAAAAGGCAGGAAATGGTAGGCACGGGAGGAGTCAGGATGGTACTTGAAGGCAGCCTGCATCCAGCAGCTGTAGGGGGGAAGAAAAGGAGCTGGTCATCAGAATCAGCAAAGGGACAGTCTTTGTTTAGTGTTTCACAGTCAGACCTCAACAGATTTAAGAAAGAAAATATTCATTGTTACTCTTGAAGCTTCATTACTTTTAAAAATGGAACATAGAGACTTGAAAGAAGTTTATTTTTTAATTTGTTTACATTTAGATAAAATGTCATTAAGCTCAGCATAACTTCCTGCTTTCCAGGGTTCTGAGAGAGAAGCCTCATCTTGTACCATGCTCCCTTCCTCCACTCTCTGCTTCAGGCACAAATGCCTGTTGTTGTTTTTCTCTCTCTAGTTGGACAGTTGTTCTGAACTCTTTTCTGAGGCCTATTCACATGTGTTTTCCTCTGTCTGCTAGGTTTCCCCTCTCAATCTCCATGGCTTTCACCTAACTTATACCTCTGTGGCATTCAGAGTTCAGCTCTGTGACTCACCTGCATGAACGTTTCCTGATCCCAGACCGTGTGAGCTCCCTTTGCTTTATATGTGCTCAGAGAGCACCATCTTTTCTTTCAGAAATTTTATCACAGTTGCTGTTTTAATTTTACTTCTATTTCTATGATTATTGGATTGTATGTTTCTCCCACTGCACTTTAAACTCTGTAAGCGTAGTGACTGTGTTGTGCACAAATATGTCCCCAACGCATTGCAGATTATCACAGTAGTAGGTACTAAAGAAATATGTTGAATGAATGAGCACCATTTTAGCACAATGGTTTGAGGATTCAGACAAACCTAGTTTTGAATTACAGCTCCACTCTTTCTCATGGTATGATCTTTGGAAGTTAATACTAAGAACCTCAATTTCCTTATCTGTAAAAGTGGGATTATTCCCTAGTTTATATATTGCCAGGATTATTAATGGCAATTAACATATATAAAAAACTTAGCAAGCATCAGACACCTAAGTGTTAAATAGTTGGAAGCCATTACTGTTCTTTTTTATTTTATTTTTTATTATTTTTAAAATTTTATTAATTATTATTATTATTATTAGTATTAGTATTTTTTGCTGTCCATTACTGCTATTCTTGTATGTTAAAAAAAATCAGCATGAATCTCTTTGGAAGATTGGCTGGTTTCATATTGCATTCACGTTAAAAGTTCCACTCTATTATGTTTATAAAATTTTGCAGTAATCCAGTTTTTAAGCTGGTATTTGTTTAATAGGCTGTTCAAAGGCACAGTGCCTTAGCTGTTGTTTATTTTGATTTTGGCCTTCCCCCCGCCCTTCTTACTTTGATAATGCAGGTTACTAAATTGCAGGCACTTGTTTTATCTTTTATTAGTGGTTTGATGCATGCTGTCTTTTGATGTAATGCAAACATCTGAACCGTATCAACATTAGTAATAAGCTTAGAATTGTTTGGCATATGTATACCATGTCTTCCTTGACTAGAATTTTCAAGTCTTGTTCCGTTTGAAAGCCAACATGTTATTTTAGTTGCTAACGTTCTTTCCTACTAGAACATTGAGGTAAAAGAAAACAGTTTTGTTTTACTTATTGAGGCAAAACAAAAATTGCTTTGGAGCCTTTAGAATAGAGGATTTTCACAAGTTTCCTGTGGGCAGCTGGGCTACTGTCCTTTCTCTGCAGTTTCCTATTGGCCAAGAATTCCCGATGAACTTCTGTGACTGTTAGAGGGAGTAGCAAAAACATTTATTTAATTTGGATACTTAATCAGTTTACAAATAAATTTATCTAGGACAGTTTGTCATATTTTAAACAGTGACTAATCAAATTATGATGGCTACTTCTCTTGGGAATACTAATGATTTCTAGACAAAACCACAGGGATCTGAAAGGCAGAGAGAATGTATCTTGTTCCTGCCTCTTAGATATACCCAATAATTATTCAGGTTCTACCTCTAGTCTTTAGTTATGCTATAAGAGGAGAATTTACTATCTAATGGAATCTTAGTGTGTATGTGTATAGATATATATATGAACTGCTGAAAATTAAAGCATTAAAAACATTTAAAAAGAAAGCACTTTGCAAACCCTTGTTTGGAAATGTCTCCATGACGAGATATTTCCTCTCGGCTAACATAAATTCCTTGTGGTGTAGTTTATGTCAGTTTGCTATTTCTATTCATGTTGGAGGAACTGGTAATTGGATGAAAGCTTGAAAAGTTATGACAGCGGACGAGTGGATCTGAAGACTGTTTCTTAATCAGGATGTTTTTTGGTTGCAAGAGACAGAAAACCCATTGGAACAATTGTCAGCAAAAAGGAGAACTTTGCTATCGAGGCAGCTACAAGTGTAGGCATCACATTGTCACAGACCCTGTCTTGTCCTCCTTGATTCGGAGTTATCATCCTTATGGGTCCCAACCTCAGGCAACCCTTCTGCCCCAATGGCAGCGTGGTGGCTCTCAGCGTCAGCATTACTGTCCCCTCTCCCCTTACACCCGGAGCTGAAAAGAGAGCGGCTCATTTCCCCAAACTCTAGAAGTACTACCCACTCATCACTGTCGCCAGGACTGGGATAGCCTCACCTTTAGCCAAACACTGTGGCCAAGGTGTGAGATGCTCTGATGGCAGAGGTGACGTCCTTGTGCTCTGAGTGGGAGAAGAAAGCCCTTCTCCATCCTCTGTTAGGGCTCAGGCCAGAAGGAAGGAAGGTAGTGGGTGCTGGAAAGGCCAAGACACCCCGTGGCCACTGCAGCCACACAGGATTAACCCTCCGCCCTCACTGAGCCACATTTCCTATCCTTACAACCCTGTTTAAAATGGGACACCACTCCTTTCGTTTGGAACTTATGTAACACCATTCTCCTTCCAGTTTACTGCTTTGGGCTTTACACTAGCACTGTTTTCGGTGGAGTCCACTTCCTAATGAAAAGGAGAATTTTCTGAGGACTTTTACATGCCACACAAAAGCCTTCGTAGTCCGGTCTGGTCTAAACTTTTCTTTGGCCTCAGCTCTTGCAGGAAAAAAGGATTCTGAAGAAATCAAAGGTGGGAGTCACAATGAAGGGTCCAAAAGGGAAGGCACCCATTTACTGTACCTACATGATCCCTCAATAATGATACAAATTACAAAAGGGAGGGGAGTTTATGAAACAAACTTGATCAAAATGAGTACATTGTTCATTAGCATCTGAATAAATGTGCTTTGGTAAGTGAATCTCTTCCATGAAAGTCTCTTCATTTGAATGTCTTATTCCTCACAGCAAATTTGATTGTGATTTTATTGGCTTTTAGTTTAGATAGCTTATCTCCTGTATGGAATAATTGTGCCTTATGTGTGCACAATGTACAAGAATGAATTATTATGGTAGAGATGCATGCAAAGCAGGGTGCACTATAAGCAAGTTTTAAAACACACGTTTTTAAACTAAAAATCATTAATTTAGATCTCAAAACTTAGAAAATGTTGTCGCTAAAATGTTTGTAATTAAAAAATTTCCCAGTAAAACAAATATATTTTGTACTAGACCGAGATCTGAATTACAATGCCTAATTAATATGTAAGATTTGAAACGAGACCTTCATGTAGCCTTTTACAAGAGGCACAGTAAAGTTTTTTAACTCTTAGAGTCAGTGTCAACTCCTCCCCATCCCCCCCCCAATCTTAAATATTTAAAACTTGGGTCCATCTTGAACTAGTGGTAGGCTAAGATATGACTATCTAGAAATCATTTAATTTCAAGGTTGAAGTCAAATCATTGAGTAAATAGATGTTTGATAATGAGTTTTTAAAGGCAATGTGGATTTTGGAAAGAGCTGTTTAATTGCTGAGGTTTGAATAGTGTTCTATCCTGAAAAGGTTCTGAGAACTTAGGCAAATCATTTAATCTCTGAATTCAGTTCACCACCTTTACACTGGGAGTATGAATACTACTTATTTTCTGTTCATAGTGGTCTTTTGGGAGCATGTCATGACATTATACCTGTGGCAGTATTTGGGCAGCTATCCTGGTATTGGCTAGATATTCTAAAAATTAGTATTAGGTTTTTTTTTCTCTTTAGTGATAAAGTTTCAAGGAGGTAACTTAAATCTATTTATTAGCAAGAGTTAAATAATATCACACATTTTAATATCATTGGCTTATTTTTCCAGATTTGCTATAATTTGAAAAGCAAGAATGTTTCCCCCATAGCACTGATGCTAATATAAAGAAAATGTTGAATTATTTACATGACCTAGTATTCTCTTGATTTTATTTTGTGTTTATAGATGAAGGTCCATATTTGGAGAATAGAAATAATTTATGTTAGTTATATGCATAATTAAATATCTTGTTTTAGGCAGTGGTTTAAAACTACACTAAAAATATCATCTAATTATAATTCAACAGATCAATATGATTTTCAGAGGGTCATTAAGGTAGCCTACCTTAGTACTTTTTTAAAAAAACTAGAGACAAGGGATGAAACATGGATTTAAAATTTGATTGTTAAAAATAAAAAATCTGCTCAAGCCGTTTTATGAACACCAGTGCTCTGGGAAGTTTAAAGGGTGAAGTACTAAGCACAGTTATTTGTCTAAACAAAAAAAATCCATAAATGAAAGGAAATCTAACATTAAGTGAAGGAAAAATAAAACATTTGCTATCACATCTTTTACCCTCTTCTGTTTTTAAATTCCAAACTCTTTGAAGAAAACTGTTAGCCGCTTGGCAGTTCTTTTGGCCACATTTGGAATGCTTGTGCGTCTGGCCTGCTAACAGCCCCTGTACAGCCAAGTTCTTGGAATTTAGATTTCAGACTGTCAGGGAAGAGGCTTTTGATTAGTGTGTGAAGGGAAGGGAGGACTGAAAATCATTTGGGCGCTGATTTGAGAAGAGAAGAATAAAAAGGGTGGATGCAGGGAAAGTGGCAAGTCCCTACCTTCCCACTTTTTTTTACATTCACAGAGAATTTAGTGGTTTAGACTTAGAGTGTGGAATAAAGCAGGTAATTAAAGAGAGGCCATTTCATGAATCGAACACTGAAATACAGGGCACTACAGGGGAAAAAAGAACTATAAGGATTTTTGGAGACCATTAACTGTAGGAACTATCTATAAAATTACTTTGGAGAGGAAATGAAAAAAGGAGCAGGGTGTTTCTCTCGGTAATGCTAACTCTCAGCCTAGCGTGGATCCTGTGCCTGTCAGGGACCTGCCTCACACTGAACAAAAGCAAGGGCCACATGTGATCGTGAAGATTTTTTTTGGTATTTTTTTTTACGGGTTAGGATAATTTCTACTTATCCTGGCAGCCGATGCCATCAGCCTGCCTGGGTATGGCCTTTCAGTGACAAAGCCCTAGTGTACCATCCAGAAACAACACACAGTTGAAGAATTGTTTGTCTTCTAAGGAATGTATTTTTCCCCATGTAATTTGTTATTATGAACGGTGTTATTACTTACATGTGCAGAGCTAAAAGGACTTAAAAAAAAAAAAAAAAGCTGAGCCCTAGCCGGTTTGGCTCAGTGGATAGAGCATTGGCCTGTGGACTGAAGGGTCCCAGGTTTGATTCCGGTCAAGGGCACATGCTCGGGTTGCGGGCTCCATCCCCCCCCCCCCCCCCCGTGCGGGGCGTGCAGGAGGCAGCCAATCAATGATTCTCTCTCTCATTGATGTTTCTATCTCTCTCTCCCTCTCCCTTCCTCTCTGAAATCAATAAAAATATATTTAAAAAAGAAAGCTGAAAGTTGTATTGGTTTATGAGAGAGGCAAGTGCGTTAAGTCTACATTAGGTCATTACAGCTTGTCCCCTAAGATAGGGTAACTGTGGAGGTTTGTCTTTTTCTTCTTGATTAGAAGTTTGGTTGGAAATCATCAGTTAGGCAAGATGACTAGACCCTAAAAACAGTTGCTCAAAAAGACTGTTTAAAAAATGCATTGGAGAAGTTTTACTCAAAATCTGTTTAAATCTTGACATTCTGAAAGGGAAAGAATGAGCGAAAAAGATATAGGTAGAGGAATAACGAGAACATGTGCTGCTGGAAGACAGTAGTTGGTTTTATTCTTGGGGCAAAGTGGCTGCAGGTGACATTGTTTTTCTCCCACCTGTCTAGGAGGCAAGAGAGTTACACCATCTTGGAGGGAATTGGGAAAATCTTACCAAAATGTCAAATGAGTTTGCTTATCCCTAGGGAGACGTCTTTTAGAGAAGAGTAAAAGCAGTGGGTACCTGGCGAATATGAAGCAGTGGATCATTTGGGTAGGATAAAAGCAGTCCTTGTGTACATTTGATTATTTCATCTTCAGTTTCATTCCTCAGCATGGCAGGAGGTTGAGGAATATGTTCTTTTGCCTTGAAAGGGTACCTGCTTTTGGTAGCCCAGAAGTAGGAGCAGCCAAAGGAAAGCCACCAGATCACACTTGGAGAGGAAGTTTTGGTGAGAAAATAATGGTCATGAATCAGCTGCTGTTTAAATATCTCCGGAAGACCTTTTCTGAACCAGGGAAAGCAGTGACCCTGTCTCCTGTTTTTCTTTTCTTTTTCTTTTTCTTTTTACCAGATAGGAATCTGTTCAGTATCAGTTTAGAGGAAAACCATTTTGCAGATGAAAGGAGATAACCTTTCCAGTTGGGTCCAGAAAAATGCAAGTCTGAAACACAGGCTGTATCTATGCTTAGAAAGAAATCAGAAAATAGGGACTGAGATATTCCCATCCATTCAAACGAAAGGCAGAATGTGGGAGATGATACCTTTCTTAAACTTGTCTTGTAAAATTATTTTCCTCTCATTTAAAATTCTAGAGATGAGGCGTATAACTTGAAGGGAAGCTTCCATACTGTTAATTTTCCTATGACTTTCCAGAGTTATTGACATTTTGCTTGGTCTTTCGTTGTATTAAATTATAACATAGAGACTACCAAATTAAGTTGTGTAGGAAAAAGAATAAAAATAATATTGGCTCTTGATGATAACAATATTTGTAAACATGGCCCTTTAAAACTTAATTGGGGGATCTTCCCTTTGAAGAGATATGTGCGGTTTCTTTGCTTTTCCATTAATGAAAAATTGTGAAGTTATATGTTGTCCATGGACAGCATCCTTGGAAGATGTGACTGTGATCTAGTGGAGAGCAGCCATTTTATCCTGTTCTCCATTCTGCCTTTAATTATAGTCTAATATTTGAGATTCTTATTTGGGATTAAGGCAACCAGATTAGCTGTTCGTTTTGTTTCCATAGAGAAAAGGAATTATTAAAGGAGTTAGCTTCATAACATATTTTAAGGGAGAGTGATATGTCTGTGAAATGCCTGTTGAATAGAGTGTGTCTTCTTTGAACACAGCTATGCTAAGTGTAAAGATATGAGAATTTCCATGAGAACTCTGAGACATCTTGATCCTAAAGTATGCTTATGTTCTAAGAGTATTTCTTAATCTTGTTGCGTTTCATATGTCCTTTGGAGACTAAGGGAAAATTTATGTTGCAACTTCCAATGAATATACGCAAACATAAGATTGTACATATATTTGAGGGTGTACAAGAATTCCTGAAGTCCCCTCCTTGGACCCAAGCTTAGGAGTACCCGTGCTAACATGCAATCATGGTATTTACATTGAAATACAAGCTCTGGGGTTGGTCTGTCTTGTATTCTGCTGTTTCCCCAGTGCCTAGGAGAGTGGCTCATTATCAGCACACAATGAATATTTGTTGAATGAATGAACCAATGAAAAAAGGAACATATTTTACTTTTTGGTGTGTGGCTAGTCTGGGTTGCCTGGTTGCTTATACTTTATCAGCTCTTTACTAGTTATGTGATCTTCATGTACATCCTTCTTTTGTAAGGAACAGAAACCCAGTCAGTTTAAATGAACTGGAGGCTTTTTGGTTTGTATTACTGGGAAGTCCAAGAGTGGGTTCTGGGTCAGGTACAGCTAGAATCGAGGCTTCAGATGATGAGACAAAAAAATGTGTCTCATTCTTCACTTCATTTTTCTTGTAGGCTTTATTCTCTGGTGACTTTTTTCACCCTGGTGGGGAAAATGGTTTCTGGCAGGTCAAGGCCTACTCTTGCCCTCATAATGCTTGGTCTTAGAGGGAGATACAATCTCCTCCTTTTTCTTTCATTGTTCATATCTGCTTCTATAAAGGCACTTAGGCCCAGCTTGGGTTAGTATTCTTCTCTGGACCAAGCACTGCGCCTGGATTGATGGCAGAGAGAGGGGCCAGCCTAGGTCTCATACCCTCCCTTGAGTGGTAGAGGGGTTCCATTGTTTCTTAACCGTGCCATATTCAGAATTTTAAGTGGGAAATGGAAGTTTCTAAAAGGGTAAGGGCAGAATAAAAAGTAACATATGCAGAAGGCACCTTTCATATAGTCATGTACCAATAACATTTCAGTTGACGACAGATGCGTAATATGACTGGTCCCATAAGATTATAATGGAGCTGAAAAATTCCTATCACTTAGTGACATTGTAGCTGTTGTAATGTTGTAGCTGCAGGGTTGGGAAAAACCAACAAGGCTGTGGTGGAGAGGGCAATCAACTTTGACCTGGGTGTGGATAAGGATGACATTGAGGAGCTCCTAGAGGTGGTTCCTGTGCAGTGGACTAATGGGGAGGTGTTGGAACTGGAACAGGAACACAAAGCTAAAGAAGAGGCAAGAGAAAAGGAACTGCAGAAGAAAAAGAAGAACCCCCAAGAAAACTCACAGTGAAGGGTATAGCAGAAGCTTTTGCAGATCTTCCCAAGCTCATTGAATGTTAGAAAATGTGGATACTCCAACATCAAAAAGGTTTTCATTAATAGAGAGCAATGTTCATGGTGCATTATCTGCTTACAAGCAAATCTATGATGAAAAAAAGAAAAAGAAAAAGAGAGAGAGACAAACCCAGCAAACCACCATGGACATGTTTCTGAAAAGAGTGACACCTCCTTAAGAAGAGCCTCAGGCAGGTCCTTCAGAGGGTGTTGCAGAAGACATTGCTGTCACAGCAGGTGACAGCTCCGTGGTGTCATTGCCCCTAAAGACCGCCCAGTGGGACAGACGTGGAGGTGGAAGACAGTGATATTGATGGTCCTGACCCTGTGTAGGTTTAGGCTAATGTGTGTGTTTACTTCTTAGTTTTTAACAAAATAGTTTAAAAAGTAAAAAAAAACTTTTTTTTTTCAATAGAAAAACACGAATAATATTTTTTACAACTACACAATGTGTTTGTGTTTTAAGCTGTGTTCTTACAAAAAAGTCAGAAAGTTAAAAAAATTAAAGTCTAGAAAATAAAAAAGAGTAAGCTAAGGTTAATTAATTATTGAAGAAAGGAATTTTTTAAAAATCAATTTAGTGTAGTGTTTCTAAAGTCCACAGTAATGTACGTGATGTCCTAGGCCTTCACATTACTCACCACTCACTCACTGACTCACCCAGAGCAAATTCCAGTCCCGAAAGGCCCATTTATGTTAAGTGCCCTATACAGGTGTAGCATTTTATATCTTTCATACAACATTTTTACTGTACCTTTTCTATGTTTAGATATGCAAATACTCACTGTTGTGTTCCAGTTGCCTACAGTATTCAGTATAGTAGCATGCTGTATAGACTCATAGCCTAGGAGCAGTAGGCTATACCACATAGCCCCGGTATGTAGAAGTCTAGGCCATCTAATCCAGGTTTGTGTAAGTGCATTCTATGTTGGTCACACAATGATGAAATCTCCTAATAATAAATTTCTCGTATCCCCATTGTTAAGTGGTGCATGTTTATAAATTAATGTTTAACTGTGCTTCACGAGCAACAGGTCTATGCCATTTTTTTTTCTATTAAAAATCACGTTTGAATAACATTTCACCAAGAGGTTGAATAATTAATTTACTGAATTTAATGATTATTAAGTGTTTACTTGATACCAGACACTGACTAGTTTTTTTGACTTTGAAGTGCTTAACTGCACTTTATTTATGATAAATACTGTGTTGCCATAAATGCTAATTGCTATAATACTACTCTATATAATAAAGAGCTAATATGCTAATTAGACCGAACAGCAGAACAACCATCCGGATGACCTTCTGGACGACTGTCCGGACGACCTTCCTGATGAAGCTGGGGCTGCGAGGGCCGAGCCTCTTACATGAATTTTGTGCATTGGGCCTCTAGTATGGTAAATAAATATAAATGATCTGTATAATTTCACCCCCAGATCAACATAATAATAGCCCTTAAAGAGACAATAGCTATTTATACCTCTCCTGAATTTTCCTGCTATTCTCCTTAGTTAGGACACTGATCGTTTGTATGAAACACATTGGGGCCCTCACATTTCTCCCTGGATTACTGTGCTAGTCTCCATAGTGGGCTCTACTTCCATCTCCCTCGCTCCCACCAGTCTGTTCTCAGCTTGGCATCCAGAGGGAGTTCTCAGCTTGGCATCCAGAGGGATCTTTTTACCTATAAGCCAGACCAGGCTGACCTTTCTCTGTTCCAAACTTCTAGGGGCTCCTATCTTATTGTCAGTCAGTCTTTACTGTGATGTCGGAGGCCCTTTAAAATCTGGCCCATCCTATTCCCTGACCTTCTGACTTTCTTTCCAATCTGTTACCTTCTTACTCACTTCCATCAGCCGCATTGGCTTCCTTGTAGGTCCTCAAACATGGCAAACACGTTCCCACTGTAGGGTCTTTGCACGGTGGTTCTCTCTGCCTGGAATGCAGTTCTCCTCCATAGCTCCCTTACCTCCTTTAGGTCTTTTACCATGTTTTACGTTTCCCTTTTTTCTATACATGTATCCCTTAGCACACGATATAATTTATGGATTTATTATGTTTATTGTTTGTTATTTGTCTCTCTCCTACAAGCGTCTTGGTTTTGTTTGCTCTTAGAACAATGCCTGACACGTAGTAGCTGTCCAGTAAATACCTGTGGAATGAATGAATTTCCTGATGAAGAGATTTAGATTCATTTTTTACTGAAGTGATTGCCTTACTGGTGAACTTCTTTCAACAATTAAGTGCTAACAATAAATAATAATGATGAAAATGATGATCGCTAATAATTATTGAATATGTAAGCTTGGGCTGGGCATTTATATTAAACTAGGGGCCTGATGCACGAAATTTGTGTGAGGGGCTTGGCTGCTGCTGCTGCCGCGGCTGCCTCATCCCCTCTCCCTGCCCCCCCCCCCCCCCCCCGCCGCAGCTTCGTCCAGAAGGTCGTCTGGAAGGACGTCAGGTCTAATTAGCATATTATGTTTTTATTATTATAGATAATGTTGATGATGATGATGGCTAACCTTCATGGAATGTGAACTTTATACTTGGAATTTTGCATTTATCAAATCAGTTAATTTTCAAACCAACCCTCTGAAGTTAGAATTATCTCAATAATTAGTCCAGAGAAATAACTTCCCAACATCACACATGTATATTAGAATCTTAAAAGGAAAAAAATATCCTAAATTTATATAGTTAAATTTATATTATCCCATTTTGCCTATTCTGGCAGAAGCGAATAATATCTTTCCTTGGGAACTATGACTTGTTCTGATAGTCACTGTCTGAAGGATTAGGGGTTAAAACTAGGATTATTCTTGCATTTAGAGATAAATTAATTACTTAAGATTAATTATAAATTCTACTTTACTACTATTTCTGCCTCCAGGGTTTGGAAAAAATTGTTTGTTCAACCTGGGAGCAAGGGAAAGAATTTAATTCAACACACATATATGTATAGCTCCTTTTAGCCACCAGACTTTTCTGCTTATTTTTCTTTACCTTTGATTTTACCCTCAGTTGGCTCAGCTTCACAGAGGTCCTATGGGTTGCCTCATTATTTTCTGGTAAGGATTCATTCACTCTGTCCCAGAAAGAGAGGTCTCCGCTCTTTAATTAAAACGCTCCAAAAGAGGGCATGTCTGTCATTTCAGCCACAATCACATCCTTGCCAGTAACACAAATAAGTCTGGGATTATTTTCTTTGGGCACAGAAATGGCGTAACAGTGTGTCTTACGCCTATTGATGCCATCCATACTAATTATAGGTATGACTTTAGAATGACATCTGTGGTGTCTTTTTAACCCATATTTATTCATATTTAGCCACTGTTAATTAAATGTTGGAAGCTGTATTTCTGAAGGCATTATGTGAGAATGGGAAGGTTTTTTTAGGAGAGTTTTTAGCTCTTTCCTTTTCTGGCGGTTCTTAGAAATGTCCCAGTGACTGGCTGACTCAGAAACAAGAGTCGTCTGCTTGTAGCTTTAACAAGGTAACTTTCATACCCTGCAACTTTCTGGAAAAAAAAGTCTAGTTTCTCATGCTGTAATGATTGTGGAAATTGATTTACAGTTGCCAGAGTTTTTCTTGCCAGGGAACTTCTCTTGCCAACTATTTCCTCCTAGGTATGTTTCTCTTTTATGTATAATTAGCCAGGAAGTGGTAGCTGGTTCTCATAGCCATCTCTTTTTGAAAAGGGTAGCATTTTCAAGGAACAGGGAAGAGGCAGATCCTTCCAGCTGTAAAACTAATCACTAATTGCATTGTACTGTGAGATTTCAAAGGAAAGAAATGCTCTTGATACACTTCTGTTCTGCCTAGGAGCTCTTACTGACTGGATTATTATTTTTTCATCCTCACCCCACCCAAGGATCTGCTTATTGATTTTAGAGAGAGAGAGGAAGGAGGGTAGAGAGAGATAAATAGAGAGAGAGAGGAACATCTATGTGAGAGAGAAACATCGATTGGCTACCTTCCTACAGACCCTGACCTGGAATCGAACCCACAACCTAGGTATGTGCCCTGACTGGGAATCAAACTCACAACCTTTTGGTCTGCGGGATGATGTTCCAACCAATTGAGCCACCTGGCCAGGGCCTGGATTATTTTTTTGAGGTCTCTTTTAGCTATTTACTTCTAGAACATATACTGAAATGTTCCTTTATGGTTTGCTGAGGGGATGAGCCAAGGATGAACAGTTGTGTCATTATTACATATTTTATCTTTCCTTCCTATGATCTTCTTGCTATTATCATCATCAACCTTATTTTGTCTTTTGCAATATTTTTTAGCTTTGTGGACTATTAAAGTATCCACTCAGTCAACAATTATTTTGAATATGTTTTTATTTATTTTTTTTAGAGAAGAAGGGAGAGGGAGAGAGAGAGAAACGGCAATGAGAGAGAAACATGAATTGGCTGCCTCCTGTACTTCCCCCACTGGGGATTGAGCACACAACCTAGGCATGTGCCCTGACTGGGAATTGAATGGTGACCTCTTGGTGCATGGGAGGATGCTCAATCCAGCCACACCGCTGGTTAACAATATTTTTTGTACACTGACTACATGTCAGTCACTGTGCTAGGTACTGAGTATATAAAGATTAAAAATACACTGTTGTGCCCTGGCCAGTGTGGATCAGTGGTAGAGTATTGGCCGGTGCACTGAAGGAAACAGGTTTGATTCTCAGTCAAGGGCATGTACCTGGCTTGCAGGTTAGATTCCCAAGTGTGGGAGGCAACCAATCCATCTCTCTCTCTCTCTCTCCCCTCCTCCTCCTCCTTTCCTTCCATTCTCTCTATATATCAATGGAACAAATATCCTTGGGTGAGGATTAAAAAAACAAACACTGTTGCAGTCGCCAAGGAGCTCACTGTTTATTAGAGACATGTTGCTGGAGGTATAATATGATAAATAACAACTTAAAAGGGTGCCCATCAAAGGCAGTGAGATCAGAGAAGGAGACCCCAAACCTCTGGATGATGGATGAGTATGGGGTTTTTAGCTAAACATAAGTTCATTATGAGCTAAGAATAATATTAAAAGCCTGTAAATTTAGGCTATAGTCTAGAAATATAGTAGGGATATGGAAACCAAATAATTGAGGGACCTGGTATATTAATGTGCTCAAAAATATTTTTCTCCATTTGTTGAGTCTCGTATATTTTCCTGAGAAGTTATATGTTTTATGTACATCCTTTAGATCAGGATTACTAATTGTTTGTTTTAAGGCATGTATCCTTACTAAATTTTTCCTGTTTGCCCTATCAGTAATTAAGAAGTATGTTGAAATCTCCCACTATGATAATGCCTTTGTTAATTTCTCCCTGTAGTTCTCTAAATGTTGTTTTATATTTGTGGCTATTAAACGTACATTTAAAATCGCTATATATTTTTTTAGAGAACTGAAATACTTCTCATATAATGGCCCTACTTATCGTGAATATTACTTTTTTACATCAAAGTAGGGTTTTCTGATATTATCACTGCTGCCATAGCTTTTTATTTATTTTTATTTTTATTAGTATTACTCTGCTTAGGTTCTGGCTAAGACTCATGTCAATAGCATATGGCTGAATTTTTTTTCATCCATTATGAAAATCTATTTTTTGAAAATGTCTTTTAAATAAGTTAAAAATTAGATTTATTATGATTATTGACTTATTTCTAATCTCTTACTTTGAGCCTTATATTAATCATATTTTTTCCCTGACTTTTTTCTTTTTTAAAAGTTCTTTTGGATCAACTGAATTTTCATTTATTTTTCTTCTTATTCCATTTCTCCCTCTTTATATATATCCTCTGTTTTTGTTATTTAAGTGGTTTCTTTTAAAATTATAATATACATGTTCAAAGTGTAAAGTCAATTGATGTTTTATTTTGTTCCTATTTATATGTAGTTGTTTGGTATTTTAGTTCCGTACTTTTTAAAACTCACATGTTAGTTAGTCCTCATTATTCTTTTATACTGACAGTATTTGTTTAGTTTAATTCACATGTTTTAACAGCTTTTTCTCCTTATTTCTTCTCAGAACTCATATTTTTCTACTAAGATAATTTTCCTTCTTCCTGAAATATAGTGAAAATCTGTTAGTGGTAAATTCTTAGTTTTTACTTACCTAAAACTATTTTGATATTCGCCTTGTTCTTAAAAGTTAATTTTGCAGGGTACACAGTTTTAACTTGACAGCCAAATTTTCTCTCAGCATTTGTAGAAATTATTCCATAATCTCTGGCTTCTATTGTAGAGTCTGAGAAATTGGCAGCCCAATACGTTGTGTTTTCTGTATCTGTGGGTTCATATCTTTTATTAGCTCTGGAAGTTCTCAGCCATTATCTCTTTAAATATTGTCTTTCTTCTTAAAACCTGACACCGCTTATACATGTTGACCAAAGTTGTGGGGTCAGCTCAGAAGATCTGCTCAATTCTCTCAAAGCCCAGTTAGTATTTCCAGTCTCTTGGAGGCCTCATCCAGGCTCTCTTTTTCACATTGTCTGTGGTAACTGATGAAATATGGAAGCATTGACTCTCAAAATTAGAAGGAGCTATCATGAGAAAATACTTTCACTACTCTTGTTCTATATTGATATCTTTTCTTAACTAGAATCAGAAAATATCTTATGTAGAAGCATAAATTGTGTAGCAGTAATGAAATTTTCATAATCATTGAATGTTCATGCTTTTGGAGAATCAGCAAAATGTGTCCAAGGATGCAATGATGCCCAGATATATTGGTGGGTTAAGGGACCGTATGTCAATCTTCATGTCAGATGGAGAGGGACAACGAATACTTCAAAGTGTCTGGTGAACAGTATTGAGATTTGCAAAGAGGTAGCTATACAGACTTTCCAGGAATAGAAGGTCAGAGGATTTATAGAACTCTGGTTCTCATGGGAAGTGAAGAGAGAATATCTAGAGCACAAAAGCCTTGTTACCAGGCTTATAAGTGGAGTCTTCTGATAACCCCGAGATAACCACTGAGACCTGAATCTGCTCTTTGATGTACCTTCTACAAATGACTAATTCTCGGGTGCAGCACAACGAGGTCGCAGAAGTCTCTCTAAAAGGAACTCATTACTTATATTTGCATCAACACAATCCTTGGTAGTCTCCTTTCAACAGGACTGAAGGGCAAAGGGAAAAATTGTCCACAAAGGAAAACAAGAAATTATTTATTTTTTTAATGGCTATCATAAAGAAGTTTCCGCTTAAAAAAATTGGTCTCTTTTCCATTCTCTCCTTTCAGGATGATAATTATATATGCATGGTAACCTCACCCTACTCTTCATGTTTCTTTTTTTTTAAAAAAAATATTTTTATTGATTTCAGAGAGGAAGGAAGAAATAGAGAGAGATAGAAACATCGATGAGAGAGAATCATTAATTGGCTGTCTCCTGCATGTCCCCCTACTAGGGATCGAGCCCACAACCTGGGCATGTGCCCTGACTGGGAATCGAACCATGACCTCCTGGTTCATAGGTCAATGCTCAACCACTGAGTCACACTGGCTGGGTGCCTTTATATTTTGCAACCCCTCTTTCATATTTTCTCTGTCCTTCTTATCCTCTGTTTCACTTTGAATAATTTCTTAAGTAATTAATGATCTATCTTCTAGTTCATTAGTTAGCTGTGTCTAATTTACTGTCTCAAACCCACCTACTTACTTTGACAATTATTTTTTCACTTCTAGAAATTCTTTATCAAATCCACATTTTTGATGGGCTCTTATTCTTTGCTCCTTTTTAAAAGTATCTTTAGTGTCTGTATACATTCATAATAGATATATTTTTAGTTGATGATTATCTGTTTGATGTTGTTTTTTGCTGACACATGCATAGCAGCTTGTTGCGTTTTCTTATCAGTAATTTAAAACATATTTGAGCTCATATTTCTTGAACTTAGTCTTCAATATAACAACTATAAACTCTGGACAAAATATAAAAAACAACTATGTGAAGGTGTGAAAGAGTGACCAAAACCAAGCAGAAACGTGGGTCAGGGCAAGTGTTTATGCTTGGAATAAGAAAGTGTATCTAGGTGTATTCCTACTTTATGACCTTTTTCCTGAGAGCACCTCCAAATTGGTGACAACCAGGTGGTGAAAACTCAGGACCTGAACTTGCCTACTGAGTCACTTTTTGCAGGGCCAATGATTTCCTAGCTTTTTGCAAATGATTGTAATCTGATAGTTGTTAAGGTCAACTCAGCCATCACTAAGCAATTTTTTGTCTCAACTTGTATAGAGACCCATTCATTATACTGAGAAATACACTTTGCAAATCCTTTGACTTTCACAGTGCACAGGGTAGGAGAGAATGCTAGGCAAACTGACTTGTAATAGTAATAGGTTCAAAGATATGAAGGAGGCAGGGTAGAGAGGATTAGAAAAGGAAGTTTAGATATGAAAAGGAAAAGTTATGATTTCTTTCTTTGGTTGGTGAGGGCTGTAAGCTTTCAAATACTGGGACAAATTCTTTCTGAAATCATGGTCAGATATACATGTTTCTTTTTGAAAGGCACTGAGTAACTCTTTTCCCACCAGTTGCATCAGCATCCTTGCTCTAAAGATAATTGTTCCAGAAAACCATGGCTTCATGTAATGATTTTGAAAAGGTTAATATGTGAGCAACAACATACCTTTTGTAGTCCACATGCTATCCATTAAAAAAAAATCATTTAGCCTGATCAAAAATTTAAACTTAAGGACTCATCTAGTATTTTCAGGGGTTTCCATGTACTAGCACTTCAAAATTTAGTGTGTATTCTGCAATTTAAAAGTGGTTTAAATGGATCTTATCTTTCATGGAAAAATAACTGGAAATATTTTAAATACCTAATGGCAAACACAATTTCAACTTTGGAAAGAACCTGTTTTAGAAATTTTAGTAGCAACAAACTTATGCATGATAAAAAAAAACTTATATAAGGAATTAAACATCAGTTTAATATTTAAGCTTAAAATACTTGTATTTTTAAGTACTATTGAAATAAGACATCTAAGAAGAGAATATAATGTTAAATTGTATTGCTTTAACTTAAAAAAACCCCACATGTCACATGACAAACAAAAGCGAGTTTAACTCTTGTCATCATAGACAGGCAAATTATGAATGCAACTATGAGGATCTGGTGTATTGCATCTGTTTTGCATTTACAAGTTAGAACACTTTTTGGTAGAAAATTTTGCAATGAAGTTACTTCCTTCTTTGCTAGATTTAAATTGTTTATAGCTTTGTGCAAGACTGTTTCCACAGGACCCATCCGATGTAAGGTATAAAAACATTGGACATTTGTAGAATCTAGTTTTTCTTGTTAAGTAACTCTGAATTATAAGACATAGTAATTTACATACAAACAAGAATCTACAGGCCTTGAGGTTGGTTCCTTATTTGAGCAACTTGAGTATTGGTGGGTAAAAAAAAAAAAAAAAGATGTCCATATGACTAAATAGCAAGATCTTAAGATTTTAAAATACTGTGTTCTAAGACAATGGTGAGAGAATGGAACAAACTCACATATGGTATTAGTACTTTGCTTGGAATGCTGAAATAATGCATACACTTAAAAAAATCAATACTAAACAGTTAAATTTTATAACTTCAAGTTCATAAATATTATAAATGTCAGAATCTGCTATTGAAGGATGATACTACAGGCCAACTCTAATTACAAAACAGGATCAGAAAAATGAGTAACCACAGAAATAGAAGGAACTAGGAGGTCACAACTGACCCATTTAAAAAAATGAGGCTAGGAGAGTTTGACAGCATAAACACAGCTGGTTATAGAGTGGCAGACCAAGGATTAGAACCCACGTTTTTTGTCTTCTATTTTAGTACTACTTTTGTTTTTCAGTCTTTCATTTTTTAAAAATTGAATTTATTGGAATGACATGGTTTGCAAAACCATGCAGGCTTCAAGTATGCAACTCAGTAAAACATGATCTGCACACTGTATCTTGTGCCCATTGCTCTAAGCAAAGTCTCTTTCCATCCTTATTCTCCCACCCCTTTTGCCCACCTTCACCTACCCCTCACCCCCTACTACTTTTAAATGAAGGTACAGGAAGGAGTTGAATGATGTTTCAGGGTGGTGGGGAATTTGTGGGGAGGAGGAACAGTTTAGGTAAGAAGCCAGGTTTCTTCACTTTCAAAATAGTTATACATTGTGTGAAATTTTCATTTAGTTGCAGTTTATTTATGTTACTATTGATGGACAGTTGCCTGTTTCCAGTTTTGCCACCTTGAACAGTGTTGCCTCGAACGAACACTCTTGTACATGTTTCTAGATCATGTTTGAAAGATTTCTTTAGGGGCATATCTATATTCCCAGTAAAATTTGACCCATATATACTTTTTAAAAACCAATGGTACTTTGTTAACCCAGACATTTACAAACAATCAAAAACTCATAGTGACAGGCAACAGTGTAGTGTGGTGTATAAGAGAGGTGCAGGGGGCTGAGGGAGTAGTAAAAGGTATATTTTTTTGATTCATATCTACACTAATAAAAGAGTAAGATGCAAATTGACTGTACCTTCATTGACACCCACCAGCCAATCGGGAGTGAGTATGCAAATTAACCCAACAAAGATGGTGGGTTAGTTTGCATATGCAGGTGCTGAGCCGCTCCGGGGCCTCTGGGTAGTGTGGGAAGGCGGAAAGGCGTTTCCAGCTGGAGTGAAGGCTGTGCTGGCAGCCAGGGGAAGAAAGGCCCGTTCTTGCATGAATCTTCGTGCATCGGGCCTCTAGTTTATATATAAAATCATTCAAAGTACCCACTGAGATCTGCTTATAGATACTTTGGATAGTCCAATAGTTGAATGACTTTTTCTTATTAAAATAAATAATTTACAGTTGTGACCTTATGAAGAGAAGATATATATAAAAGATTACAGGTTTTATGATAGTTGAGTGTCAGTGACAGATTGAGAATTTTAGGCAGGTGCCTGTTGGCTTACTGGCTGATTCAGACATGAAAGCAATAAATGCAGCCCATTATAAAGGGTGCTAATGTACTGGGTTGAAAGGTACTACATGAGAAATTGTTATTTACAGCAGGCTGTCTTGACCCTTTTCAGGATTTGACACTTGTGATAATTTTCTGAGACATATCTGGATGCGGAATATTTCTGACCCTTTCTTCCATCTACTATTAGGCAGCTGTTTATTGGTTCTAGGTATTTCTTTGGCTAGGTATGATCTACCAAAAGTGACATTATTAATTTGTACAGTGATTCAAAGAATCATCATTCATGTAATTAAAATTATTTAGCACTAGAAGTGTTTGAGGCCTAATATTTAAAGTTGGGAATATTATGGTGAGCAAAACACAAATGGCCTGACTCTCTTGGAACTTAATAATTTATAGTGTTAGAGACAGGCATAAATGAGAAACTAGGATGGAGTGTGGTAAGTTCTATTGATAGAGGTACCTAGGGTACCATGGGAGTGCAAGACAGGTATATCTGATCTATTTAAAGAAGGTGAGGGAACTGTCACAAAAATACAGTCTTATTCTTGATCCCTAGAAATTTTGATTTTGTAGATCTATACCAAAGAAGCGTTTTGTTGTTGTTGTTACTCTTATTATGATGATTATTATTTTAACTCCCCATAGGATTCAGCCAATTAGCCAGATTGGGGAAGCATTATTTATGAGTAATTAAAATGGGCAGTAATCATGACAGGGTGTTTAAATGAATTATCTAGAGATGCAATAGATGATTTCCAGTGATTTCTACTCAGAGGCTAAAGGTTGATCTTTATATTTATCCCTATTGAATTCTTGTCCTTAGATTATAGAAAATAACTGTCCCGATGGTGGTGGATGTGAGAGCCTGTCTTATCAGTAGTACACACGAAAGATCCTGGAATCGTGGTTTAGCTATAAAAACCCAGTGAACAGCAGAGGTGGGCTTGACTGCTGCAGGAGCTACTATGAACCTTAGGATGCATGACTGTAAACTTCGTATCGGAAAGGAGGAGGGAAGAGTCCCCTGTCCCACTTGCTTGGGGTACATCTCTATTCCAGTGGATAGTTTCTAGGATAACATTTAAAGAGGATATTAACACTTGGGTATATGAAAAAAAATAAAGTTTATATATATATATATATATATATATATATATATATATATATATATATATACACACACACACACATATACACATATATGTACATACATATACACATATATACATATACACACATATACATATACATATATACACATACAGATATATACATATATACACATATATATACACATATAGGTATATATATATGTGTATATATATATATGTATATATCTGTATTTATAAAAATGTGTTAAGTACTGTGATGGGAAGCACAGGGTGCTATTTCACTTCAATATAAAACACATTTCTAATAGCAATACTGTTAGAAAGATGATAAATGAGGAGTACTCTGGCTTTGGAGGTGTTCAAGAAGAGGTGTTGGGGATATTGTAGAAGTTGTGCCAGTGATCACCATTAAAATCCTGTTTAACTTTTAACTTCAATGATCATATATGTCTTTATAACAGATTCACAATCTTTGCTTTTTTTCTACCCTTCTATTCTCAGTTGCAGTCCTGAGATGAAATGATTGTTTTTGTGAGTTTTACGGACATTTGCGTATAAAGAATAGGACAAATTCTTAGAACTGAAGTAATTCTTAATGATTAAGTTTTTATCGGGTTTACGGGGTCATTGAGGATAGGCATAAGTATTTACATAAATGCACTGTGATCTGATTTTTTACCTTTAGTTTTCCCCATTCCTCTTGATGGCTAGTCCATGCAGGTGGGGGCCCTCAGGGGGCCTTCTAGTGGGAGCCTGCAGTTCTGTGGGAATGGATAGACACAAAGAATAAATAGAATGTCTGCTACTTTTTATATAATTTTAATGTGCTCTAAATAAGAGTATGTTTTTTTTAATTATTATTATTATTATTATTATTATTATGTCTTGGATTCTTAACATGTCTCAACTAATTAGAAAAGCTGATCTTTCCCTCACAGCATTTTTAAAAAAAATTAAATATTACATTTGATAGTCTCAGGACTCTTTGAGCCTTTTGCATTCAGTGTTACTGACTGAAGTTGGATATTGGAGAGGCTTGGGTTTGCTTTCTCTTGACCCAGTGTGACTTCCTGTTTCTAAGAAAACAGTTTTAAAGACTCTTAAAAGGAATTTTTTGCATGCTTGGCAGCTCTTGTAAAACCACATTTTAGAAAACCAGTATGAATGAAGCATGTAAAAAAAAAAAATCAAAGAAATAACCATATTGCTTGACCAAATTAGCATTTCATTTTGTGGAAATTGGATCCTGTAGACAAATCTGGTGATTTAGGAAGTATCTGCTTCTGGTAACCAGATAAACCAGGAACCAAAGTTTCGATGTGGTTAATCATCCTAGCTAAGGTGACATTTGATCACAAATTGGGTTTTTCTCTATGTTGGAGTTGATGCATACTAGGGAGTCTGGTTAATGTGTGTGTGTGTGTGTGTGTGTGTGTGTGTGTGTGTGTGTGTGTGTGTGTGTGTTTTATATAAAACAGAAAATTGAAACTTGGGCATCTTCCTTCAAATGAATTCACACACTTGGAACTAATTCACTTGCATTTTTACAATATCCTGGGAAAGACCCAGTTATTCCCACCACTGGAGAAAATGTGGAGAAATGAACGATAGTCTTCAGTGGTTAAATGTTCCTCTTTGAACAGGGGTGTGATTGGCTCTCAGGGCAAGGATTCAGCTTCTCGCTCTTGGAATTGTCTGAGAAATTGGCTTCTTGTCACTCTTTTAGTAGGGATGAAACATGTGTTTGTAACTACAAAGACAGTTTATTAATTGGATTCATATTTATTGAGTACCTACTATGTGTCAGGCACTCTTCTAGAAGCAGACAGGATGGTGAGGAATAAGGCAGGCAAGATCCTTGATTTTATTCGTCTATTAAACACTTATTTAAGGGCTTCCTATATGCCAGAAACTGTATTTGGCACTTTGTGGGTATTAAGTCATGACTGTAAACTTAGCCATTTAATCCTCCTACCAATGCTATGAGGTCCAGAAGGAGGTCCAGTCACCTGGCTAGGAGGGTGCTGAGCCAGGTTTGCACGCAGGATGTGTGCTGATAACCACCCACTCGGTGGTCACTCTGTAAGCCTGACTTCATCATTTTACACATTCCCAATGAGAAAAACAAAACACACAGGAAAAAAAAAAGGAAGATAAAAACTACAGGTAATTTGACCAAAGTTAATGTATTGGTGTCTGTGTTCCATGTGTGTATATAAACATACTAGAGGCCCGGTGCATGAAAATTCATGCACTGGAGGGGGGGCATCCCTCAGCCCGGCCTGCCCCCTCTCACAGTCCGGGAGCCCTCAGGGGTGGGAGGTGACCTGGCGATCAGGGGAAGGCGACGCCCCATCACACCTCTGCTGCTGCCACTGCCGGGAGCACAAGCCTAAGCTGGCCCTGGTTACTAGAGCCTCAGGCAGCCCTGGGCGGCTGGGTAGCCGCCATCTGAGGCTTGTCTGCAACTCGGCTGGCCCTGCTTGCTTGAGCCTCAGTCAGTGAGGGGTGCAGGAGGACCTGAGGCCCCCGGTGGGGCTGAAGGGATTCCGGCCGCAGGCGCGCAGAGCATCTGGCCCTGCCCCCACTGTGGGCGCCACCATCTGGTAATGGTGTGATGGTCAATTTGCATATCACCTCTTTATAATATAGGATATCTTATGTTTTATTGACTTACTAGAGGCCTGGCGCATGAAATTCATGCACAGGTACGGTCCCTAGGCCTGGTCTGTGATCAAGGCCATCTTCCCCAGCTGCCCGCAGCCGGCCCCACCCCCCGCCGCCACCCACCCCTAGTTCCCCATTTGCCATCGGGTGATTGGCTGACTGTTCCTGCCCACTCATCGTCCCCGCTCCCACCACGGTTTGCCCTCTGTATGTGGGACAACTGGCAGGGCAGGGGCCTTGGCCTGGCACTGCTTGTATCCCCTGCCACCCACCCCCGGTTCCCCATTCACCATCAGGCGATTGGAGTCTGCCGGCCAGGGAAGGGGACTAAGAGGTGGTCAGTGCACCTCATAGTAACTGGTCCAGTGGTCATTCTGGTCATTCCGCTGTTAGGGTTAATTTGCATATTACCCTTTTATTATATAGGATAGAGTCCTGGTGCATGGGTGGGGGCTGGCTGGCCTGCCCTAATGGGGGCCCTGGATCAGGGTGGGAGTCCCTGCTGGGGGGCAAGGCTGGCTGGGGCGAGGGGCCATGGGTGGTTTGCAGGCTAGCCCCACCCTCGATTGGGGTGGGGGGTCCCCACTGGGGGGCAGGGCCGGCCTGGGCGAGGGGCCATGGGCAGTTTGCAGGCTGGTCATGCTCCCGAATGGGGTGGGGGAGTCTCCTCTGGGGGGCGGGACTGGCCTGAGCAAGGGGCCGCAGTCGTTCTGGTCGTTTTGCGTTTCGGTTACTGGGCTTTTATTATATAGGACTAGGGGCCTGGTGCACGAAATTTGTGCACTGGGGGGCGTCTCCTCAGCCCAGCCTGCCCCCTCTCACATACGGGGAGCCCGCAGGGGATGTCCTACTGACACCTTAGGCCTGCGCCCCACAGGGAGTGTACCTAAGCTGCAGTCTGGCCTCCCTTTGTGGGAGACAACTGGGCTGATCAGGGAAAGGCACCAGCTCCATCACCCTGCTGCTGCAGCCACTGCCAGTCACCGCAGCCACCAAGGTGTTTTCATCAACACGGACTCCAGTCCCTTCACCATGAAAAAATGACAACTTTCTTTAGGCATTTTTAAGATGTGTCTTTCATAGGATATGACCTTTCTTTCTTTCTTTCTTTCTTTCTTTCTTTCTTTCTTTCTTTCTTTCTTCCTTCCTTCCTTCCTTCCTTCCTTCCTTCCTTCCTTCCTTCCTTCCTTCCTTCCTTCCTTTCTTTCTTTCTTTCTTCCTCATCTGAGTATATGTTTCCATTGACTTTTAGAGAATGTGGAAGAGAAAGGGAAAGACAGAGAGAAACATCAAAGTGAGAGGAAAACTTTGATTGGTTGCCTCCTGCATGAGCCCTGAACTGGGCCCAGCCAGGGAGGAGCCTGCAACTTAGGTACATGCCCTTGATCAGAATCTAACCTGGACTCTGCGGTTGGCAAACCTAGGCATTATCCACTGTGCCAAACCGCCTAGGGCAGGTTATGACATTTCTTAGCCCTCCAGCAGCAAACCTTCGTTTTTTTCTCCAGGAGTGTGGTGGAAAAGCCCTAGATCACCTTTTTGGATTCTTATACCCAAGTTACTAAGAATATTACCAGTGGCGTACAGGGAGCTTAGCCAATGAGTGGTCAGAAAAGGTGTTTCCTCTGCAGTTCACACCTGTCTCCTCCGATCTCCTGCTCCAACCCTGCCAAGGCCTAAAGCCTCCAGCCCTGGGCAGGGGACCCCAGGGGGCACCGATCACCCGGCTCCATCCCTGGCCAAGGCAGAAAGCCTCTGGCTGAGGCTTGGGCCCTGGGCAGGGACCCCCAGCTAGCTTCGGTCGCCCCCAGGGGACTCCAGCTGGCTTCGATCGCCCGGCTCTGCCCCCGACCAAGGCTGCAAGCCTCTGGCCGAGGCTTGGGCCCTGGGCAGGGACCCCCAGCTGGCTCCAATCACCCGGCTCCGCCCCCGGCCAAGGCCGCAAGCCTCTGACTGAGGCTCGGGCCCTGGGCAGGGACCCCCAGCTGGCTCCGATCACCCTCAGGGGACCCCAGCTCACTCTGATCACCTGGCTCCGATGGCCCGGCTCCGACCCCAGCCAAGGCCAGCAAGGGCAGGCGGAAAGCTTGGCTTCCTCCATTGCTGGGGAAACCCAAGCCTCCCTCCTGCTCTCCGTGGCCTCAGCCATCTTGGTTGGGTTTATTTGCATATTTTCTCCAGATTGGCCATGGGCGTGGATTGTGGGCGGGGCGCGTGGGCGTGGCGCTGGGTGTAGTGGAGGTGCGGTCAATTTGCATATTAGTCTTTTATTAGTTAGGATTACCACCTATTTTCACAACATATTATAAATGTTTTGTAGGCTAATACATTTTCTAAATAGAATTTTACATAGTTCTACAATGTTCCATGGTTTGTCTATGTCATGATTTATCTAACCAGTGTCCTACCACTTACCAATGTTACTTAATTTTCAATTTCATAAATCCTGCTTTAATTAATCCTTTTAAAATCACATCGTTTTATAAATCCATGATCATTAAAAAGCTTATTAATGAAGAGTAGTATTAAAACTCTTTGTATATGTTTATACAGGATCCATGTGCTGTCTGTGCTCTTTGAATGTGACAATGTTAACAACATAACTATGCTTTTCCTTCTAGGTTAGTGGATGACAGGTGTGTGGTGCACCCGGAGGCAGGGGACCTTGCCAACCCTCCCAAGAAGTTCAGAGGTAAGAAACAAATATATATTTTTATTATGTGACCTCAGGGAGCAGGGGTTATTTTTAATCTTAAAATAAGTAATTTATTCAATGTGAAGCTTTCACGTATAAATATTTAAAAATTCTTTCATTGTTTTTCATCTTTTATGAAAGAATAGTTTTGTGTTTTTTTGTTTTTTTTTTTTACTAGACAGTAGTCTATCCATTGAAAGGAAATCTTGGAAATAAACTGTGAGAGGCCACTTTTCAAACCAGTACATCCAGCTGAATGTATATACGTTTCTGTGACAGTTATACTATAAATGTTAGTGTTTCATTAGCAGCTCTTTAGTTTATCTTTGTAAAATCTCCAGGAGGGTGACAGTGATGTGTTAGCTTAGCTTTTCAAATGTCACTTTGGATGGTATGTAATAACTAACAATTGTCTTAGAACTCTTTTCTATGTATAATTTTAGAAATAGCTTGATACTATCAACTAAGGAATTAGTCATAGTAGGAGATTGATTATTATTCGACTGTTATGAAAGAAAGATTAATAGAACCTGCAAAGAATCATATGCAACTAAAACCAGTAATTAAAAGCTTGCTCAAATCAATTTCATAGTTTGTGTGTACTTATAACAATAGAAATAATTTTAAAACGATGTTCATTTTGAGCATACTGCCAGCATCCTTCTCACATGGTGAAAAGCAGCTGTAATAAGGGATAAAAATGTGGAGAGAGAATGGAAGGAGTCCCTAGAGCCCACAGCCGAGTCAGGACGTGCTACTTACTGCCCTGGGGAAGGGAGAAGTTAGCATCTGGAAAATATTTCCCACGTTTCACTCTCTGTGATAGGCACTTTCCACACAATTCTCATTATAAAAATATGTTTCATTCTGCCTAAACGCAGAACCTGGTGGAGAGAGTGACAAGCACAGTCCATGTCCTTTGAATTAAATTGGTCACTTTGAAAAAGAGATCCACATTCCTCCCCAGGTGGAAAAGTTAACATAAGGCAGGCTGTGGGAAATACACTGCCCATGAGAAGCACCCATAAAACCGCGCAGTAGGGACACTCCCCACTGGGGATGTTACCAAAACCCAAGTGTGTGTGCCTGACACTTCAAAAGGCCAACACACAAAATGTCTGAGTTTGGAGTAAGACAAGGGTTATTGATCAAGAAGGTGCTCACTGAGAAGATGGGAGACCTAAGGGTGCCTCAAATCCATCTTGCTCACTGGACTGGGCTAACGGGGTTTTAGGGTGACGGGAGCAGGTATGCGAAGTGCTCGCGGGCAAGTTTTAGCTGGTGGATGTTGGAACTTGGCCATTTATGGTAAAGGGGCGCCAACACCAGATCTTCCCGGACAGTGGACCCTTGGCTTCTGAAAGGGTCCTGTTGTCAAGTTCTGGTTCTGTGCTGCCTTTTGGTTCAGTGGTGGTGGTGGTGGTGGTGGTGGTGAGACTGGTTCCCGGTGCAGCTGGAGGTCACAGCTCTCTCCTCTGCACATGCTTCGGCTGCATGACATGTGGTTTTGGTCTGTTGTCTCTGAAAGACAACTTAGTGCCTCATTAATCAGGACAGGACCATTTAGTGCTGGTTCTGCATTACAAGGAAGGACTCGCAATAGAACTACTGTGAAGGAGAGTCAGCAGTGTGACAAAAATCAGGTCAACCTGCCAGAGACTGTGCAGTGAGTGTGTGGAAATGATTTCCAAGGCAGGAGAGGGCAGAGAAGCCCCAATGGAAGAACAGACAGGTTCTAAAAAGTTTGATCTTTATTATGCTAAGTGGAATAAACCAAACTGAGAAAGACAAATATCACAGGATCTCACTTATTTGTGGACTCTAATGAACAAAATGAATTGACCAACAAAATAAGACGTGAAGCCTAGAGGCATGGAACAGACCAACATACCTCAATGTGTGTTTAGGGGGGTGAGAAGAGATAAACCAAAGAACTTATATACTTACTAGAGGCTCGGTGCACGAAATTCGTGCGCGGGTATGGTCCCTAGGCCTGGCCTGTGATCAGGACCATCTTCCCCAGCTGCCTGCAGTCAGCCCTGCCCCCCGCCGCCACCCACCCCTGGGTTCCCTGTTCGTCATTGGGTGATTGGAGCCTGCCAGCCAGGGGAAGGGACAGAGAGGTTGGCTGTTCCCGCCCGCTCGCCAGCTCCATCCCCGCCACGGGTGGCCATCAGGCGATTGGAGCCTGCCAGCTGGGGAAAGGGACCAAGAGGTGGTCAGTGCACCTCATAGGTCCAGTGGTCGTTCTGGTCGTTCTGCTGTTAGGGTCAATTTGCATATTATCCTTTTATTATAAAGGATAGAGGCCTGGTGCATGGGTGGGGGCCAGCTGGCCTTCCCTGAAGGGGGCCCCGGATCGGGGTGGGGGTTCCCTGCTGGAGGGCAGGGCTGGCCTGGGCAAGGGGCCACGGGCAGTTTGCAGGCCGGCCAGACCCCCGATTGGGGTGGGGGTCCCCACTGGGGGGGCGGGGCCGGCCAGGGTGAGGGGCCATCGGGGGGGTTTGTAGTTCAGCCATGCCCCCGATTGGGGTGGGGGTCCCCACTGGGAGTGGGGCTGACCTGGGCAAGGGGCTTCGGGCAGTTTTCAGGCTGGCTACACCTCCAGCTTTGTCAGGAAGGATGTCTGGAATGATGTCTGGTCTAATTAGCATATTACCCTTTTATTAGTATAGATATGCATAGCCCATGGACATGGGCAATAGGGTAGTGAAGACCTCGGGGGAGTGGGTAGGGGCTGGGAGAAAGGGGAGGAAGGGGGGAAATGGGCGATATCTGTAACACTGTCAACAATAAAAATATATATTAAAAAAAAGTTTGATCTAGCACATTATATAAAGATGAGGAGAGAATTAGTGCTTTGGCAAAGGAACTGAGGAACTCACCCAGGATGCAGTACAGAGAGATAGAAAAAAGGAAAATGTGGATGAGCTTAGAGACAGACTGAGAAGGTTTGGCAGTACCTAAGCAAGTTCTAGGAGAGGCAAATGGGCGTGAAGCAGTATGTCAAGGGATATGGGTGAGAACTTCCCTAAGCTGAAGAAAAACAATGATGCCTCAGGTGGAAGAGGCACGTGGAGGTCAGAGTGGTAACAATAAACAGAAATGAATCCACAGAGACTCCTTTGTGAACTGTAGCTCCTTAAAGATAAAAAGCCTTGAACGCAAACTGGGACAACAAATCTGCATTTGTAAAGGGAAAAAAGCATGGGGTTCAGATTTTGACTGTACCGCTCACCGGCTGTGTCATTGTAACTAGGTCACCTAACCGCTTTGAGCCTCAGAGGACATCCTGTCATTGGCCCTTGGGAGTCGGGGTGGGTAATAACAAGAGCAAGGCCAAACACACAAGGCTTTGTGTGGCTGGAAATCTTTCCAGAGAATAAACGTGGACGTGTTTTAAGTCACTATACAAATGGTAGTTAACTTGGAATAGATAAGCATGATGTATTTCCTTTAAACATATTTGACTCTATTTTATAACTTCTTCAAGGGCAGGATTTTATTTTTCTCTTTTTGTGTTTTTCAAGCATAGAGGTTCCCCCATAGTAGACATCCCAAAAAATAGCCTTTAGATGATTTTGGACGAGAGACCCAAACTTTGCCCTGGGATCGTGTGATAAAACCTGGGTCCCAGGGGTGCCCCAACTTCACTGCCAGAAGCGTGGGTAGCCTTATTTCTCTGTCAGTTAGAGGGAAGATTAATCTTTCAAAGATAAACTTTCAGGGTTTGTGGCTGCCTTTTTTCTTTTTCTCTTTCCCAGTGAATTGTTTTAAAGTACAAATAATATTTTAGTGTGTCTGAGGCAACCCTTGGGTAACTGCTTTGTACCCAGTAGGTAATTATATATAGACTAGAGGCCCTAAATGGTGCACAAAATTCATGCACTGGGGTGTGTGTGTGTGTGTGTGTGTGTGTGTGTGTGTCCGTGTGTGTCCCTCAGCCCAGCCTGTACCTCTCCAATCTGGGACCCCTTGGGGGATGTCCAACTGCTGGTTTAGGCCAGATCCCACATCTGGCCTAAACCAGCAGTCGGATATCCCTCTCACAATCCAGGACTCCTGGCTCCTAACAGCTTGCCTGCCTGATTGCCCCTAACCGCTTCTGCCTGCCAGCCTGATCACCCCCTAACCGCTTCCCTGCTGGCCTGATTAACACCTAACTGCTCCCCTACTGGCCCAGTCGCCTCCAGATGCCCTTCCACTGCTGGCCTGATCTCGCCCCCAACTACCCTCCCCTGCCGGCCTGATCTCACTGCCAATTGCCCTCCCCTGCTGGCCTGATCTTGCCCCAACTGCCCTCCCCTGCTGGCCTGATGGCCCCCAACTGCCCTCCCCTGCTGGCCTGGTTGCCTCCAACTGCCCTGCCCTGCCAGACTGGTTGCCCCCAACTGCCCTCCCCTGCAAGCCTGGTTGCCCCCACTGACCTTCCCTGCCAGCCTGATCTCGCCCCCAACTGCCCTCCTCTGCTGGCCAATTTGGTTCTGATTGGTCGGTTTCTATGCCAATCAGCGTCAAAAGCTCCACCTCCTAGGCAGCCATTGGCTCCTCACAGTTGACCCAGATTTGGTTCTGATTGGTTGGTTTCTATGCCAGTCAGCATCTCTGGGCCTATCAATGGGGCCTGATCATAAAGACGGGGCTGATCAGCAGCCCAGGTGGAGGCCTGGAGAGAAATGGAGGCGTGGCTGCTGACCAGGCCCGGAGCTAAAGAGAGAGGCAAGTGCTGATCAACAGCTGCCACAGAGACTATGGATCAGACCCTGCTTCTCTCTTCAGGCCTCTCTCCGGGCCTGATTCGCAGCCCCCTCAGCAGTCAGTGCTGGGTCAGGACTAACTACTGGTTGGTTGAGCCTCCCAGTCGTTGTGAATGTGATGGACTCAGGGTTTTCATATATTAGGATACTCAGACCCTTGGGGTCACCTTATTCAGCAGGCACTGGTTCAAAGCAGGAATCACTCAAGGTGCTCCCCGTCCTGCCCCTGGAAGGCTGGCTTTTCCTGTAATCGAACATCATCCTTGCTTATTGCCTCTCATTTTCTCTTCCTAGCTTAAGACTAAACTATTTCTCTCACTCCCATTCATCATGGGAGAAGGGTGGGGGGTCCTTTCTGATTGGGGATTCAGGGTTTCCTGTTAAATATATATATTTTATTTCAGAGAGGAAAGGAGAGGGAGAGAGAGATAGAAACATCAATGATGAGAGAGAATCATTGATTGGCTGCCTCCTGCACATCTCCTACTATAGATCACCCGCAGGGGACATCTCCTACTAGAGATCGAGCCTGCATCCGGGGCATGTGCCCTTGACGGGAATTGAACCTGGGACCCTTTAGTCCCCAGGCTGATGCTCTATCTAGCAAGGGCCAAGGTCTGTTTTTAAAGCTCGGACTCGTCCCCTGTGATTCTTGGAACCCATCCTGATGGAGCACCAGGGGAGCGTTCCTGGAGATGGGCTTGTTCAATAGCCAAGCAGGCCTTGTAGTCCCAGATGCCTCGTCCCTTCACTTGGTTAAGAGCCCTTGCATTACACTGTCCTCGCATTCCCCTGTTCCCTTTGACTTTAAAAACCATTGCTTTTTCATGGACTTGCCTCCCAGAATCAGCAGCCCTGCGTTTCCACAGTCCTCTGCCAAGTTTCCAGAGCACCCTCCCTGACTGTTACTTTTTAGAAAACTCGAAGAAACAATAGGTATCAACAGCCCACTACACCTCAGTGCCTTGGGCCTCAGCCAGACACATGGTATTCTCACATTGATTTGAAAAGGTTTTTGCTTTTCATACTGATTTTTTCAAGTGAATCAAAATTTTGAGCTTCTAGGTGATTAAAAATAGAGTGTAACTCGCCCCCCCATGTTTTGAATGAGGAGCTAAAGTTCCAAAAAAGGCTAAAAGGATTCTCCCCAATACACACAATTATACAAGGAAATGTTCTTTTGACTGTGTCACGTTGCCTCACATATGAACAGAGGAAACTAAGTTTTGACAAATAAATAACTTCCAAAGAGTTATTCAAATCTTGGCAGACAGCTATTTTTCAGTAGAAAGCACACAATCAGAATACTGTTAACAGAAGCACAGTGGCTGTCTCTCGAGTGAGTGTGAAATTCTTTCAATGATCAAATATTCTCTATTTTTAAAAGATAAACTTTGGAATAAATTTAGATGTACAGAGGAATGGTTAAGAATGTACTAAAGAGATTGCCCCTTTACCCAGTTTTCCCTAATGTTAGCGTCTTACATAATCATAGTGCATGAGAAATTACATGTACCGCGTACAAATTACATTTGTACACTGCTGTTCACTGAATTCCAGACTTTTCGGATTTCACCAGTTTTCCCACTAATGTCCTTTCCTCATTCCCGATCTCATCCTGGATCCCATGTAGCCTTTAGTCATAGTCGCCTCTTAGTCTTCTCCGCTCTGTGACACTTTTTAGGTCGTTCCTTGTTTTTTCACGACCTGATTCTTTGGGGAGTGCTGGCCAGGCATGTTGTAGAATGTGTCTCGGGTTGTGTCTGCCTAATGTTTTCTCATGATTTGACTGGGGTTAAGGTTTTGAGAATACCGCTGAGGTTAACTGTCCTTCTCCTCATCCTATCAGGGTACAAAATATCAACATGATTTATCACTGTTCATACTTTTTGATATACAATTTAACCCTCTCCTTTCATATTACATCATGGCATTTATTTTTGTTGACTTTATAGTCTTTTGATTTTTCTTTTTTTTCTTTTCTTGTTCCTTCATACACTTTCCCTGCCCCCATTCTCTAGACAACTCTACTATGGTGTGGATTTTCCCCAAAAGTCTGTGCTTGTTGATACAAGTCTTTCTTTTAGAAGAAGAAGCTGATATAAGTCAAAGAAGAAAGCTTTGTGTGTTCTTTTATTACCCTTTGGGCGATGAAACAGAAGCAGTGGAGAACCTAGGGAGCCACTCCCCCGGAGGGCTGAGGGATGAGAAGACAGCCCTTCTCTTGGTTGGTCAGATATTCCCCCCGGGGTGGGCCATTTGGTTTTGGAATTTCCAACTCTGAGATTCTGTTGTCATTTGACATGTGACTGTTTTGTAATCCACCATGCCTACCAAGTGGCCACTTCTGGCAAGCACAAGGTGATTCTGAACCAATAAGTCAGAATGCTTCAGGAATTGAAACTAAAGTGGAGAATTTCTCTACTGTGCAGTCAAAAGCAGATAGTGAAAATTGAGGACTCAGTGGAAGATTGACAAGATCACTTTTAAACTCAACTCCGTCTCTTCAGATAATTCAGGGAAGTCATTTTAAAGGCTGGGACTCTCACATTTTGCTTCTACTCATGGTGGTTACACACTCAAATGCATAAGTGAAAAAGTCATCTTGCGAGGTAGTGGCTGTGACTTTTTATGTACTTGAACATGTCAATCATGTCTAACACAGTGAATCTCCAGTATGAGCCAATTACAATTACTTCCTCTATTACCTTAACAATTGCTTTATTGAATTCCTTCAGATTTGGTGTTAGTGTAATTTTCTTTGATGAAGATTGAAACTGTTTTAGATTTGAAATAACTAGCATTTATTGAGCATTCAATACCTGCTGCACTATGATTTATTATAAAGTATTTCTAGAAAGTGGAAAGTGTTGCTATCCCAATTTTGCAGCTGAAAGAGTTAGGTATAAAGAAGTTATGCAATCATCTTAAGGTCATCAAGGTCATTATGGGTAGAGATGGGACTCAAACCAAGTTTGACTCCAGAGCTGTTTGTTCTTAACCACTGTACCATACTGTCTGTTGAATTATACCCTCCTATAAACTTTACCCGTTGGTCCTGTAAAGCCACATAGATTAAATCTAATCCTTTCCCCACACAATACCCTTGAAGTGTTTGTTTAGAATGATCATATTCCTACAGATCTTTTCTTCTACAGTTTTAATATTTAAAAATTCTTTCACCTGCTGCCAGCTACAAATTCTTCAGTGATTTCTCTAGTCTTCATCCTACTACCTTGTTTGTTCTCTGGTGAGGCTCCTGTTTGTCATTGTAATTCTTACTGACGTAGAAAGAACTGAACATTGGGGTGCAGTCTGATGAGACTCTCCCTCTTTTTTCATGCCATACTTGCAGCCCTAGAGTCCTAGGCAGGAGTTCCTAACTTACCTCCATCTGTTAATCAACCCAAACTCTTGATGCTCTTTCATTTGCTTCTACAAATCCTCATGTCCTTCCTCCTGTATTGTATAATTGGTACTTTGGAACCAAGTAGAGCAAGCATGTCAAACTCAAAGGCTAACATGGGCCAAATAAACAAGGTTTAAGTTTATGTGGGCCACAAAGAAACAAAAGCTTCAATTTTCATAGAAATGTAGGTTTATTTTGATAGAGACATGCTGAATACAAAGAGCTGAAATAAATGAATAATCGTTAACATAAAGTAATAGAGCATTTTAATAAAAGTTAATATTTTTTTCTTGGACATTAACTTACCAGACAATGAATAACTGCACAAATTAATAAGTGTAGTGCAAATAAACCTATTTTTTTTTGTTCTCCGAAAGCAAAATATTTCCTGTTGCGCACACCAAACAAGTTAGTCCAAGACTAATGACACGGCAATCCGCTGCTAAAATATTCATTGCTAGTATTAGTGGAGAGAAATGGTGCGCCTGCGTGTAAGGTGCGTAAGGGAAATGAATGCAACATGATTATAGTTATCAGTTATTAGTGAATGTTGTAGTTTGTTATTAATAATTATGTATAACAGGATATTGTAAAAATTAAGTTACGAAATTTTTATTAAAATGTTTCTTAGATACCGTTATATTGGCTGGGCTACAAAAATATTCATTGTGGGCCGAATGTGGCCACAGGCCGCGAGTTTGACATGCTTGAAGTAGAGAATCTGTTACATTTCATACTGTTAGCATTGGCTCATTGTTCTAGCCTGCCAAACTCTGATCTTAGCTCTCAACAAACTCTCTGATCAAACTCTCTCTGATCTTAGCTCTCATCTAGAGATGAGAAATTATTTATTCAAATTCCCAGCCTCATGACATCTTGAAATTTGTTAAGTTCATAAAAGGTATATGTGTTATTCATTTCATGTGTTGTTCCACTGTTATTGAATATATCTGAGGAGAAATAGATCAGGACTGTGTTAGTTGGAGTACCTACAAATCATGCCCTGGAAGAGTTGGATGGAGGTCCTGTTTGGGAGGTGATCCCTGGAAGCACAGATGAGAAAGTGGGGATGAGTGAGCCTAAAGAAAGAAAGGCAATAAAGTGTTCCTGAATGCCCCCCACTGTGGCAACTGGAATTCAGTCCTGCTGGGGCCCTCTGAGAAACCATGAGGAACATTCCGCAGCATCTCCTACCAGGGACAGCAAGGTTGGGGCTAACTTCCTTCCTCTGGGTTGTGGGTTGCCCCGGGAGGTGTTATCACACGCTTTTTACAACACACTTCTGCGTTGCTCCTCCTGGCAGCTGGGCAAGTTCTCCAGGTATCAGGGGTCATCCTCATGAAGAGAAGAGAGATGCAGGAGCTTGAAGTTGGAGGTTACCAGCGTTCTGGAAACTGTCCACTGAAATTGTCTAGTAAAATCGAGTACCCATCTGACACCATACATGTTATTGTAATACTATTGGCTGTATTCCCTATACTATACTTTATATCCCCATGGCTATTCTGTAACTACCAATTTGTATTTATTAATGCCTTCACCTTTTTCACCCATTCCCCCCAAGTCTCTCCCATCTGGCAACTATCAGGTTGTTCTCTATATCTATGAGCCTGTTTCTGTTCTGCTTGGTTCATTTATTTTGTTTTTTAGATTCCAGATATAAGTGAAATCACATGACCTTTGTCTCTCTCTGTCTGACTTATTTCACTCAGCACCATACCCTCTAGATCCATCATGTTATTGCAGATGGCAAGATTTCATTCTTTTTTTATGGCCGAGTCGTATTCCATTGTATATACGCACCACTTTTGGTGGACACTTACTAGTAGGTTGTTTTCATATCTTGGTTATTGTAAATAATGCCAACAATGAATATGTGGATGTATGTCTTTTTGATTTAGAGTTCTGGGTTTCTTCAGATAAATACCCAGAAGTGGAAATGCTGGGTCCTTCTTTGCCTGTTATTATACACTTTGTTTTAAAGTCCATTTTGTCTGGTATAAGCATTGTTACCCTAGCTTTTTTTTTGTTTCCTTTTTAATGAAATATCTTTTTTCATACGTTCAATCTGTGTATGTCTTTCCATCTGAAATGAGTCTCTTGTAGACAGCGTATGTAAGAATCTTGTTTTGTTATCTATTCAGCCACTTTTTCTTTTGATTGAAGCATTTAGTTCATTTGCATTTAAATTAATTATTGATAGGTATTTATTTATTGCCTTCTTATTATTAATATTTTTAAAATCTTCTTTCTTCTAAAAGAAGACCCTTTTTTAAAAATATTTTATTGACTTTTTACAGAGAGGAAAGGAGAGGGACAGAGAGCTAGAAACATCGATGAGAGAGAAACATCGATCAGCTGCCTCTTGCACACCCCCTACCGGGGATATGCCCGCAACCAATGTACATGCCCTTGACCGGAATCGAACCTGGGACCTTTCAGTCCACAGACCGATGCTCTATCCACTGAGCCAAACTGGTTTTGGCTAAAAGAAGACCCTTTAACATTTCGTGTAGTACTGGTTTGGTGGTGATGAAATCCTTTAGCTTTTTATTGTTTGGGAAGCTCTTTATTTATCCTTTGGTTCTAAATGATAGCTTGGTTGGTTGGAGTAATCTTAGTTGTAGGTCATTGCTTTTCATCACTCTGAATATTTTATGCTAATCCCTTCTGAATTTTAAAGTTTCTGTTGAGAAATTAGCTGATAGTCTTATGGGATCTCCCTTGTAGATAACTGCTTTTCTCTTGCTGCTTTTAAAATTCTCTCTTTGTCTTGAACCTTTGTCATTTTAATTATGATGTGTCTTGGTGTGGGCCTCTTTGGGTTCATCTTGTTTGGGACCCTCTTTGTTTCCTGGACTTGTATGTCTATTTCCTTTACCAGGTTAGGGAAGTTTTCCATCATTTTTGCTCTCTTTCTTCTCCTTCTAGCACCCCCATGATGTGCATGTTGGTGCGTTTAAAGTTGTCACAGAGACTCCTTAAACTATCTTCATTTTTTTAATTCTTTTTTTCTTTTTTGCTGTTCCGATTGGGTGTTTTCTGTTCTCTTATCTTCCAAATTAGTGATTATCCTCTTCATCTGTTCTACTGTTGATTTTCTGTAATGTATTTTTCATGTCAGTTATTGTATTAATCATTTCTGAGTGGCTCTTTTTATGTTTTCATCTCCATTTTTATGTTTCCTATCTCTTTATTAAAGCTCTCACTAAGTTCACTACTCTTCTGCTAAATTCATTGAGCATCCTTAAAACATTTGTTTTGAACTCTACATCTGCTAGATTGCATGTCTTCATTTTGTTTAGCTCTTTCTCTGGAGATTTGTTCTATTCTGTCATTTGAGACATGTTTCTTTGTCTCCTCATTTTAGCTGCCTCCTTGTGTTTGTTTCTATGTATCGAGAAGAGCTGCTACATCTCCTTTTCTTGGTAGAGTGGCCTTATGTAGTAGGTATCCTATAAGGCCCATTGGTGCAGCCTCCCCAGTCACCAAAGTTGGGCACTCTAGGATGGCACTCTATGTTTGCCCTCCCTGTGGCTGTGTGTACCCTCCTGTTGTACTCTATTTGATCTCTATTGGCATCTCAATGCGAGGGATTTACCCCAGGTCACTTGGCTGCCAGGACTAGCCAAGATAGCTGCAGAGGATCTGCTGTACAGTGGCTGATCCCATGGAGCAGGACTTGCCTCAGCTGGGCTCTGGTGCTTGTTGAGTCTGCACCTTGAGTGTGTCACTTGAGGGGGTGGTTGGCTGTTGCTTTGACATGGTCTGAAGTATTCCACCAGTTGTGCTGGCTCTGGGCCTCCCAAGAGGTGCAAGCCAAAGTCAGCTGCCTGTGCCCTGCTCAGGGTCACCTGGCATGAGCTACAAAGCAATCTGAAGATGGCTGCTACTTGAACTGGGCTTGGAAGTGCCTAGGAGAGGCCACGTTGTGAACCAAGATCAGTTGCTGCTAGTGCCAGGCCTGGGGCCACTTAGCAAGATGCTCAGGACATTCTGAGGCCAGATGCTGCTTGTTTGAGATATTTTAGGAAGGTCTGAAGCATGAACCAAGACAGGAAATTCATATGGAAAAGCCACTTGTGGGTCTGCAAGTTGGGTGGCATGGGTCTCAAGGAATTACCAGGGCGGGACAAACAATGTTAGCCAGGTTGATGGAGACTCAGATATTATACTTGCCTGCTGACTCTGTGGCAAAAGGGCTCAGTCTGGGAGAAAGCTGTCCCTTCAACCCTTGCTCGGATGCAAGACAATTCAGTTCCTCCTGTATGCCCTGCCACAGTGCTCAAGCTCAGAATCTGAATAAGTTTGTGCATGGGCCACTTGAGAGAGCCTGGGACTCCAGCAGCCCTCCTCACTCAGCCATAATTGCTGCTGGTTTTCAGAAGTTACAAGGACTTGGCTTTTGGGTACTTGAACCCTGGGCAGGGGGCCTGGTGTGGGGCTGGGACTCCTCCTTCCTCATGCAGGACCTCTTGAGCTGAGATACCCCTCCTAATTTTTAACCACCACAGTGGATGTGGGACCAGCCTGTTCATTGTCTTTGAACCTCCTACCAGTCTCCACGTGGCTTCTTCTTTATATCTTTAGTTGTAGGACTTCTGTTCAGCTAGATTTCAGGTGGTTCTGAATGATGGTTTTTCTGTAGTGTAATTGTAATTTTAATGTGGTTGTGGGACTATGTGAACACTGCATTTATCTACCCACCATTTATCTACCAGACGCCCTATTTTAATATAGTCTTAAATTCTACACCTCTAAATTTAAATTTGTTGGTGTCAAATGTCCATTCTAACATATAACCCTATAGTGTGAATAACATAAGACAAAAAAGTCTATGTCCTAAGTTAAATTTTTTTTAGGTTATAGCATATTATAGTTTGCTGGTATTCAGAGAAGTTTAGAAAATTGCAATGAATTTGCAAGCCAACAATGACATGATTTATACTAAAACATCTTTAAGATTGTTCAGTGGAATGTTACTGCTGTGTTGATTCGTTGTATTTGTGGTAAGTCATTATATTAAGAACCTTTGATAGCTAACCCCCTATTAATAAACTCTTAAGTGGCAATGGAAATTGGATAATAAGTCTTCTCAGTAAGCTTTTGGAGAAGGGATGAAATAAAAACAGACTATATTACCTCTTTGCTTCTCTTGTTGAAGCTAATCAGGACTATAAAAGTACTTGCATGTTTGAATACTTCAGTCTCTAAGGGACGTTGGTGTGGTTCTGAGTGGAAAAATAGGACTTCATGTTGTGAATGTCATGAATTGCTGTTAAGGCAGCACTCACACAACTAGTTGTGTATCTGAAACATATATGATGTTTGAACTTTGATTCACGGCTTTAGATTAGGAAGTTTACTTCTCTCCCTTAAGAGTAAGCAGTGATGGGCAAAAAATTCACACTTGTGATGCACATGATTGAGCGGAGTGAGGACAACTCTGACTCCCTCACTTACTAAGCATGTATCAGGGCCAACTCTGACTCCCTCACTTACTAAGCAAATCAGGGCTGCGGCTCAAGTGTAAAAGTCTCCCCTCCAGTGTTGTGTGGAAAGTTAGTTGTGTGTCCAAATTCTTTGTAAATACTGAGTAAATACCTTTCATCTCTGGATGTTTTAACTCAGTAGCCAAGATGACTTTTTCCGAGGATAGAAAGGCCTACATATTGAAATTTTTAACTTTGAGTGCTTATGATGACCTTTATCCATGTTACCTTATTTAATTCTTAATAGTCCAATTTTACAAATGTGAAATCCACACTTTTGAGAAGTAAGTAACATGCTCAAGGTTGTAGGGTGAGGCAGGTTTGTCTGAAGCTGATGTTTTTCAACACTTTGCAAGATCTTGGATGCATTTAGTAGAGATTTATTGAAAATCTACTGTGTGCAATGCAATGTGTGAACTAGTTACTACGGTTTAAATGCATCAGAAATGAATGCTGCTCTCAAGGAATTTATAATGTAATGAGGGAGATAAGATGTATATAAATAATTATAGCACAAGGGGGAAAGTGATAAGGGCTAATTAAAAAGGTATGGTGACAGTATTGTGGGAGGATGGAGATATTAATTTCCTGTTTTGAGAGATGAAGAAAGCGTATCAAGATAGCATTTAACCTGTAACTTGAAAGATTTGTACCTGTGGGGAAGGGACATCTAGGCTTCTCAGGCCTAGTGTGTACATTTTCATTAAAATAATTCCTAGGGTAATAATTGGTATACAAAGCTAAATTGCATTTCCTTTTTATACAATAATGAAATGTTTGCTCTTCTTTTGAATATAATACTGAAATGAAGTGCTTTATTTATTTGAGTATAAATAAAGCCATTACCCCAATATAAAGTAGATTTTCAGGATATCGACAAGTAAATCAATGATAACTAAATATGACCAGGACTGCTCGACTATCTCTGTTGCTAATCAAGAACACTTACTATTAGTCTTTGTTGTATGTCAGGTAATGTTCATAAGACTTTAGGTTTTATTCATCCAATTAATCTTTGTACAGCCCTAAGTAGTTTGTGTTATTAAGATATTATTATCTGCATGTATTAGATAAGGTGCTATAACAGAACTAAAACAACAATGAAAACCAATGGTTTATATAAGATAGAAGTTTCTTTCTCAGTAGTTTCTAGGTAAGTGATCCAGAACCATGTTACAACTCTACCATTCTCAACACATGGCTTTCAAAGTTGCTGATGAGAGTCACCATTTTTCAGTTAGTAGAAAGGGAGTAAGAGGAATCAAGGGCAAGAAGATCTTTTCACAAGGACATGTGGAATTGCATATCTCACTCTTATTCATATTTCATAGTCACATGGTATATTGGGTTGAATGATACTCCCTCCCCCAATAAGCCCATGCCCTAATTATCAGCCCCTGTGAATGTTACCTTGTTAGGAAAAAGAGTCTTTTTAAATGTAATTAAATTAAGACTCTTGAGATGAGATCATCTTGGATTACCCAAGTGGGCTCCAAATCTGATGACAAGTGTTTTTATAAGTGACAGAAGAAAAGACACACACATAGAAGGGAGGCCATGTGAAGACAGAGACAAAGGATGGAATTGTGTTGCCATAAGCCAAGGAATACCTAGAGCCTTCTGAAGCTGGGAGAGGCAAGAGAGGATTCTCTCCTAGAACCTTCAGAGGGAATGTGGCCCGGAGGACACTTGGACTTTGGACCTCTGGCTTCCAGAACTAGAAAAAAAAAATACATTTTTATTGTTTTAAGCCACCAAATTTGTGGCCATTTGTTACGGCAGCCACAGGAAAGTAATAAACATGGTTTATCTTGCTATAAGGAAGCTATAGAATGTGTTAGTGCGCTGGTTCTGTGCCTACCTAAAACTTGTGCATTTCTGTTACCTAAAGGAAGAAGAGAGTAGATATTGGGGGGAAAGGATAACATCCTCTGTCATATCTCAATTTTTAGATGGAGAAATTTAGGTACAGAGAAGTTAAATAACTTTCCCAAATACTCTCCTGATTTCACTGAGAAAAAAAAAAAAAAAAAAAAAAAAAGAAGTCTCCCCACTCTATACTTTTGTGACTTTTTTCACCTCTAAGGCTAGCTGTGCAGGAAGATGGAGAGCTAGCTCAATTAATTTATCAATTAAATAAATAGTAGCTATTTTAAAATAAATTATTTCCCTTATCATCTCCTATTTTGTCATGTATTAGGCATACTAAAAGACAAACTAAAAAGTCAAATCACTTCAGTTTTCACATCCTCTGTAGCATAAGTAATCTCTCCAGTGGGAGGGAGAGTGGCATACACATGGTTGTTATTTTAAGTGGAAGTATGTGTGAATTAAGATTGTACTTCTGTGGTGTATAATAGGTGGGCCTTACTGGTTTTACTCTCTTCTGAGTATGAAATAAATTAATAAAAGTTTTATTTTGTTTTTAAAAGTTTCTGCATATCTCCATAAAGCTTACTAATCATTAACTGTTCAAGCCACCACTAAGATAAAAGATCGATTTGAACTTGGTGTGTTCAAGTCCAAGTCAACTGCCTTTCCTTCCCAGGTGTTAGTTTAGTGAGTGAGTAGTTTCAAGATCTTCTCTGATCAGGTGCCCTTGTTTACATTTTGTGGTTTTCAAGGTAAATAGAGCAATTTCAGAAGAAAGCCAACATTGCTGGCAGGTGGCATTGTTTGTTTTACAAATACTTGGAAGTAGTTTGGAAACTTTATCTTTTAAAGAATAAGACAGGTAAAAACTTAACAGCCCTCAGAAGGAGAGATCCAGCCTCAGCTGGAGATGCACCACGGACTCACCTTTGCTTGTCTCGAGCCTGGCTTGTCCATTTTTAGCTGGCGATTCCCCTACAAAGAGACACTTCGGCCCTGAAAACGGAAGTTCTGGATCCCCAGGAGCTCACTGCTCACTAAGTCTTGGTATTTCTCTAACGTTTTGCTATGTGACTGTGGTTGGTGTGTGTGAATCTTCCACTGGATGAGTTACCGCTGCTTAAACTTAAATTTCCAGAGGCTCTCAAGGCCTGTGCAGAAATAGAAGATAAATAAGTCAGACAGAAAAAGCTCAGAACCATATGATTTCACTCATATGTGGGATATAAAACTGAAACTTACAAACTCAGACAGTGTGGTGGTTGCCAGAGGGAAGGAGGTGGTGGGAGAAGGAGGGCCTAATATGAGGTGACAGGAGAAGATCTGATTTTGGGTGCTGGCCACATGTTGCAATATACAGATTTTGTTACATAAAAATCCACACATGAAACCTATATGTTCATGTTGACCAGTGTCACCCCAATCAATTTAATAAATAATAAATTTTAAAAAAGGAAGGAAAAGAAAGCTATTGAATATTAAAAAAATAAAATCTATAATAATAAAAGCATAATATGCAAATCAACTGAATGGCCAAACAGTGGAACGACCGTTGGACGAAGCTGGGGCTGCGAGGACCGAGGCAGCCAGGGCTGCGAAGGCCTACTCTTGCACGGATTTCGTGCATCCAGCCTCTAGTAAAAAAATAAAAGAATGGCATCCAGAGAGAGTCCTGTCTTGGAAGCATCAGGAAAGGTAGGCTAAAATGGTTTTGAAAGTAGCATTTTCTAAACCACAGAAGCTTCAGCTCTGTTTAGAAACAGGACTGAGGAATCTGCCCTTCTGGTTCTGTTTAGAGGTCCTGCATGAAGCACAGTGCAGCTGTATTTGTTGTAGAAAGTTTCATATTATGCAACTTATACTCTGGTTGTATCTGCATCAGTAAATACTTTGATGTGGGTAAACATTGAAGAAAAGGAGTTAAACAGAGTTAATTGTGTGCTTAGGTTGGGAGTTGGGTTCTGTAATGTTTTATTAAAGAAAAAACATTCAATACCTGAAATGTCATGTTAAAAAAATAGACAGTGGGACTGTCCAGTGGACAAATGTAAAAGCAAAGCAGAAGGCAACTGATGGAATATAACAAATGTTTTGACTTAGCAACAGTGGAAATCCTTTAATTCCTGTTCCTTTCTCAGCCTTATTTTCTTTCTATATATTTGGCCAGCATTGTTAATAAAATTAAAGGCAGGTATCTCCACTAATTGGCCTTTATGTAGGTAAGCCAAGAGAACAAGATAGTTCCCTACGTTCACCTAACACAAGAGATGGGTAGCACTGTTCTAGAGGATTCTTTGGATTTTCTGCTTGTTCCTTCCTAAATAAAGCTTATTAAACAGCCTGGAATTCAAGGTTTCATCACTTAAATAGCTTATACCATAAAGAGCCAGGAAACACTGATTCAGAATCTTTGGGTCTTGGAAAATGGATAACTTTGAAAGCAAAGGCAAATAAGGAGCACTCACTGCACATGCCCTGTGAGTCATGCTATCATGGTGTATAACAAGCAAGCAAGCTGAAGACGGACTTCCTGTGGCAGCCACAGGCCAGAAAAGATGGTCAGTGCACAGTGTGAAATAAGTAGCACAGGAAGTCTCAGGACAGGGCCTCAATGTGGTTCTCTAGCTTGTGGGTCTTCAAGATCTTTTTGGCAGGGTCTGCAAGATCAAACTATTTTCATAATGATCCGAAGACATTACTTGCCTTTTCCACTTTTATTCTTTCTGAAGTCTGCATGGAGTTGACCAGAGGCTATGTGAAAGTGCGATGTTGTCATCTCTGCTGTTCGCTAATGAAATGTATGCTTATGTCCTACTAGAGGCCCGATGCACAAAATTCATGCAAGCGGCTTGGCCTTCACAGCCCCAGCTGCCTCGGCCTTTGTGGCCCCACCCACTGGTCATTCCGGAAGGTCGTTCCAGAAGGTTGTTCCACTGTCCAGTCTAATTAGCATATCAGCTCTTTATTATATAGGATTGTGTTGTGATACAGTAAATACAGAGAAAAATAACACATAAAGCAGAATCTCTCTGGGGTCTGCAATACTTTTTAAGTGTATAAAGTGATCCTGAGACCAAACAGTTTGAGAGATGCTTGCTAGAGGAACAGTCAGATAGCAAGGGTTAGGAATAAGCTTAGCTGAGCTATGGGAAAAGGCATGTGTGAAAAGCAATGGATAGGCAAGAATGGTAGTCAGGGAGAGTAATTAGAAACCAAGAAGCCTGCAGGCAAACCAAGGAGGCAGCACAGAATGAGGAGACAGGAGAAATAGTTATTTTCTGAGTGTTTTTCGAGGACCGGCTTTGTATCTCAGGCACTGCGCCTACAGCAGGAAAGGCCTGTAGTGAATGTTTGTGAATGACTGAGTTGAGAAGTGTAAAGATTGTAGAACCAAATATGAGATGCGATGAGAAACATGTGATGTGATACTTGTCACAGTATTACTTATAATGGAGAAACTTAAATATGCAAAGGTAGGAAAAAGATTTATATATCATAATGTGTCCTAAGTGAGAAGTTAATGTTTTCAAGTAGTATTTAATGATATTAGAAAATGTGGGGGGAAAAAAACCTTTAAGTGTTTTACAAGTTAAAACAACTTTGGGTATTACTATGTCTGTCCGGTCAGCCAAAATATGCAAAGGTTATAAGCTTTAAGAGAAGCTATGTGGAAATAGGTCTCTCACGTTGAAGAAGAACTATAATTGGTCCATACTTCTTAGAGAGCTATTAGATGAATGAAACATATAGTATGTTACAAGGCTTTGGTTCAGGAAGGAGAATCTAAAATAACCACAACCTAAGAATTCTTATCTTAAACATTAAGTAAGAAAGTTCCATCTCTCCCTACTCCTGGGCATACAAGTTCAACGATAAAGTAGCTCATAAAATGTATTATTAACATAGGCTGTTGAGTCAATATAGGATGGGCAAAATTCATAGCAAATGAAGGTATCTTTAGTTATTTTGCTGTATGTCCTATGGAAAATACTGGCTATTTGTTTTGGGGCTTTCATATAGAATTTTAGGGTATTACTTAAGTTTTATTACTTTGTGTAAGAACACTTACACAAAGAAGTGTTCTAATTTTTGCCCATTAGAGCTTCCATACCATCTGTCTGACAGCACATCTAGATCTAGGCCTGATAATAGTATCAGGCAAAGCCTTTGTTCTAGTGGGTCTAGGGCAGCCCAAACGTGGTTAAAGAATTTGCAGAAAGATTTTTTTAGCTGTCTTCCTTGTAATGCTAAAAAAGGAAAACAATAAAAATATTCAACAATTTAGGAATGCTTAAGTAAGCCATGAAATATCAATGCCATTAGAAAGAAATATTTGTATTTTTCCATTACCAGAGTATTATACGTTTCCCTACTAGACTAAAAGCTCTAGAAAGAGAGAAAATAAAACTGTTTTGTTCATTTCTTCATCCCCAGCAAATATAGTGCTTGGCAGTTTCCTAATGACATATGGTGTTGAGCACCTTTTTATATAGTTATATGCCATTTGTATATCTTCTCTGGCGAAGTGTCTGTTTAGAACTTTCACCTGGTATTTAATTGGGTCATTTGTTTTCTTATTGTCAACTTTTAAGAGTTCTTTATATATTTTAGGTAGCAATCTTTATCTAAATATGTCTTGTGAAAATATATATTTTTTTCTCAGTCTGTTGCCTGTCTTCTCATTCTCTTGACAGAGTCTTTTGCAGGGCAGAAGTTCTTAATTTTCATGAAGTTCAGCTTTTCAGTTCTTTTTTTGTGTGGATTGTGCCTTTGGTATTATATTGAAAAAGTCATCACCATTCTCAAGGTCATCTAGGTTTTCTTCTATATTATTTTCTAGGAGTTTTGGTTTTTCATTTTACATTCATATCTATGATCCATTTTGAGTTAATTTTTGTGAAGGGTGTAAGGTCTGTGTCTAGGTTTATTTTTTTTTGCACATGGATGTCCAGTTGTCCCAGAACCATTTGCTGAAAAGACCGTCTTTTGTCCATTGTATTGACCTTGCTCCGTTGTCAAAGATCAATTGACAGTAATTATTTGGGTCTATCTGGACTCTCTATTCTTTTTTATTGATCTATTTTTCTGTTGTTTCAACAACACTACACTGTCTCAGTTACTGTAGTTTGTAATAAACCATGAAGCTGGGTAGCCCTTCTCTTTTTCACTTAGGACAAGTTGAGGTGGGCAGGGAAGATGAGTACCAGAAATTTCCATCTGTGCTTGAGAGGCTACGTTTGAAGATTTGGCTTAAGGCATTTTGGTCAAGTGTGTTTGCTAATTCTGAATCTATAATCAAGCAGAACTCAACCCAGTTACAGGCAGTGTTCAGATAATCAGGTTAGCCTCTTCCCTTCCCTGTGTTAGGTAAAAGCATAGAAAAATGCCATAGTTTCACAATTTGAGCTTCTATCACTAGAAAGAAGCAATGGAAATAGGTAAGAAATTCTCCACTAATGGCACCATTAAAAAACATGAATGCCTACCAACTAGCTTCAGAAATAGACATACAAGTACCAAAGAAGTCCTTTTTATGCCCCTAAATAATTGTATCTCCTTTCTTTCCCCACAAAGGTAACTACTATCCAGACTTTTATGTTAGTCATTCCCTTTTCATTCCCTTTCTTTTCTTTAGCTTTATGACTTACCACATATGTATGTATCCCTAAATTAAATGTACATGTCTGATTGTTTTCTGGGTCCATGAACTTGGATAGTCATCTTTAATTTCATTATGTTGGTTTCATGAATTTCACTGGTTTGTTGCCTTCAATTATGAATGCTGATAGTAAACCATTATTCTGAGACATGGCCAGTGGGCTTCACCAGATTATCAAAGGCTCTTGGCACTTTGCTACCACAGTATTTTCCTAGGAGCAGCATTACTAGATTTCAGAGAAATGTGTTTTTACATGATTACGAGGAAACCAGCAGAAGCTCTGTTCCACCCTTTCGCACCAGGATTTCTCATCTACCACGTAACATAGTAATGTGAGGAACTTCCCTCAGTTCTTTAAAGGATGGTGCATAACCAGTCCATTCTACATGGTAAGACTGAGGTTGTTAATTCATGATCAGTGAATTCCTTAGGAGATTAGGGCTTACTTCTCTCCTGGAACTGTTATTGGAGAAATAGCACCATAACGTTACCTTGGTTCAACAACCTTGGTACTTGAGTTCTGGCTAAGAAAGAATTCAGAGCCAAGACTCAAATACAAGCAAAGTTAATTTAGAAAGTCACAGAAGCAAAAGTGAGCCCTGGAAGAAGTGAGCCAGCTGGGCTGCATGGGCTTAGGAAACAAGTTACAGAGGCAAAAGAAGGGCCATTGGAGCTTAGAGAAAAGAAAGGCAGAGAGGACTTACTGGATGAAGGAGTGGGGGAAAGGCCAGGGTGAGAGAGAGAGAGAGAGAGAGAGAGAGAGAGAGAGAGGAGAGAGAGAGAGAGAGCAATTCCTGGGGAAAGAAAAAAGGTGAGGAAAGGCATGGGCATACTCAAGAGAGAGAAAGAGTGCACTCTGCATCCTTTGTCCTAAATTTTTATCCCCTGTCTAAAGGTGATGATCTTAGGGAAGGTCCCAGGGAAGGCTCTAAGTCGAATATTCATCAGCTTTGTAGGTGTGTCCTTTCAGGGTTGTGGTGTCTACTGATTGGTCAGCACTAGGGTAGGAGGTCATTAGTCATTGTATCGGGTCCTAATGTTAGCTATGGCATTGCTCCTCTGGTTTTGCTCTTTTCTGGGCTTGGAGGTGAAACACAACTGAGGCCTAAATGTCACATCTAGTTTGACCAAATCTGACTCTGTGGTCAACTCCGATGCTTTGCTCTTAAGATTATTTGATGTGGGTCAGAACCTCATTCTCCTGAGGGTTTAAGGCTTAAGGGAGTGGCCATGCAAGGGCTTACAGTAGGAGGCTATCCTCTGGCCTCCTTGTTCCTCCTCTAAGGGGGTTGACCACATGACTAGTGACATGCCAGGGGAGGAAAGGTCAGGAGAGGGTCTGAACCACATGCCCAGATTTATGAAAGGTCTGGGGTGGGGGGGGTCTAAACTACATGATAGGTGGTATGCTAGGGGAGGAAAGGTCACCCTAGGAAGAGTTCCTTGTTTTCCCAGTTTTGCCTGTTGCTAGGTACCTGGGGCTTCCCACCCTGGTGACAATCTGTACCTGGCCTATCCTTCCTACTCTGCTCAGAACCACAGCTTTCGTCCTTGGTTCCTGACTGGAGCTCCTCCTTCCAGCACTGGGTGTGATGGAGGCAGACTGATTGGGGTTTAGACCCTGGCTCTGCCACTTCATAGGTGTGTGGTGTTGAGAAGTTACTTAATCCCACTCCGTCTCAGTATGCACACTGTAAAATGATGGTATTATAGACATCTTGGAGTTATTTGAAAATTAAATAAAACAATTTGTGTAAAGTAACTAGCACAGCCACTGGCACAAAGTAGGGTCACTAAGGGTTGTGTTTTTCCTAACCACCATTTTTGAAATTATTAAGAATCAGAAATATTGATGCTATGATGTAGTTAAATTTTCCTTCTTTCCTTCCTTTCATCCTTGAAATGCTGAGAGTTGTTTTTAATTTCATCTTTATTATCACAATGCAATCGTATTTGGTTCTGGTGACCTCCATATTGCTGTGACTTTCCTTAGTTTAGACTTGCTAGGGCTTGGACCAGTTAACACTAATCACTGGCAGCTCCAGTAAACAGGACTTGGAGGTCACCTACCTTGTTCCTGGGCTTGCTAAAGCTCTATTTCAGTGTCTTGCCAGTTTTGGCTAAGAAAGAATTCAGAGCCAAGACTCAAATACAAGTAGTATTTGTGTCTTCAGTCCTGCTCCACCATCTCTAATTAATCTTTAGTCTTTGAAGGAATTGTTCTCATCTTTCATTAGGTAGTTTGTGTGTGCCAGCTCACAGTATTAGTAATGTTGTATTTAATTTCTCTGGATTTGCTTGGAGTTTGCAAAGCTAGTGTAATTTCCTTAGGTAAGCTATAATTTACAACTGTATGACACCTCACAATTTAAATAGCAGCTGTTCAGAGAAGACAGACATTTACAAACCACTCTTTCTATTCCTTTGCAAAAGAGCTTGGCTGTAATGAAATGAATAATGTATTTTTGGTGGTATCTGAGTTTGCTACTGTGGTTTGATTTGCATGGACAAAGGCAAAAAACCTGACTCATTTGAATTTGTTCTCAACTGTAAGAGAATTTTGAAAGAATAACTGTCTTGTTACTAAGAGAAGGAAATTCTTTCTGTTTGTTCCTATAATGGTCCATCACTTACTTTTTTTGGGAGGGGTGTTTCTTCATAAGTTATATGTCTGCGTCATTCATTTATTTCTAAAGTATTTATTGAACACTTTTAATAAGTTAGGTACTTTTGAAAAATGTTTATTTTTCCCAGCTTTATTGACAAAATTGTATATATTCAACATGTACAGTGTGATGATTTGACACTGACAATTTTATTGTAAACAATACAGATAGTCTTTTTTTCCCTCAGGGTCCAATGGCCTACTATGCCCAGATGTTTAGGTTTGGCCTCTTGACCCCAGTCATAGAGGAGACTATGTATGTGCAGGGATGAATGTGGTCCATAGATGATGAACAACCTGTTGTTTGAAAAACCACAGGTTTTGTAAATATTTTCTTTGATATTTCCTTTGGCATTTAATAAGAAAATTGAAAATAAAATCTGGCTAGTTTCATTTGAGCTAAGGAGAATATAGAAAATCTCTCTTCCCGACCACATGCCCAGTTCAGAAGGAGGAGCTGTAGACTGTTGAGAGATGGGTATGAAGGTTGCAGCAGGCGGAACAAGCATAGTAGAGATGGAGACATGTAGGATAGTCTGGCAACTGGATCAGCTATCATGTTATACCTGGAGCTTCTTCAGTGTCTGATCTGTGAAGACTTGCACATGCTTTTTTTCTAGTGAGAGGCTTTATACACTGGACCTACGTCTTTTAATAGAGACGTTAAGAAGTTGAAAATTTTCAGAGCCATTATGGTTAGAACGACTACGCTTATAGGGAAAAGCTAGTGTTAAGGCAGGAAATCCTTTTTCTCCTCATCAAGGACCATTGATTTGGTTATTGGAGAAAAGCATGGATGGTCTTTCTCCATGGCTAGTGGGAGTGGGGTTCTTGGGATACCGCTGGAATAAGCATTTCCGGAGGCTCATGGGAGGATGAGATGTGCTAGAAAGCTTTATTTTGGTAGAATTATGTCCCTTGGTTTTTAAAGTCCCATTTCCATGAACCCAGTTTTGGAAGATGTGCAGCTGGGGATCCAGTAGAGCTAGAAGCAAGCCCATGTCCAAAGTTTATGTTCCATGGTGGAGTTGGGTCTGGTGCAGCATTAGGCTAGTTGCAGTCCATTAGTCTATTGTGAGGGGGCCACATGGCTATGGGCCATGTGGGCGAATGTAGGGGAGCCAGGAGAATGCGCCCCCTGCAACAAGAGTCCCAAGAGTCCTGAAACACAAGAGCACAAACTTCTCTGTTTAGGGCATTAAATATTCCAAATATTCCCTCTCGGGCTTGCAGTGGCCATGCCTATTCGGGGCAATGACCTGTTCTCAGGTGTGACTGACAGACAAGTACCTTCCCTGTTCACCCAGACTTTACGGGGTATGAGTCTATTCTCCCCCTGTCCAGTGCCTTCCCCCAGGATCTGCGGGAAGTGGACCAGTGGCTACTTGGGAAGTGTTGAACTGCAGCTTCCTGGAAAAGCTGAGCAAATGGCATGGCTATACAATTTGGCTTTCTCTTTGCTCCTTTCCTGTTAATTAATAATTAGGTTAAATTATAATGGAATCAAAATTTGAAAAAAGTAATCCATTGCTCTGCAAAGACAAACAACAAACACAGTTGATTCGAGTTGATGGGAGTTTATTGTTAGAACATATAGAGAAGTGAGGGAGAACATGAATCAGTCTTGGTCACCACCACTTCCTGGCTCCAGCACTGGCTCCAGTAATTTGAGATTGGTCTTGGTGAAGCCACAGTGACTGCAGGAACTGTCCCCTCAGAAGTGGACATCCATTGCTCTGAACTTTAGGGCGGTGTCTTTCAACTTTTTTGATCATATGCCCCATCAGAAAAAAAGTAAGCATAATAAATATGCATTTACTTATAAACTATACATATGTATTACTATAATTCTGAACTCTATATATTATTGAGTGTATACAAAAATAAGTTTATAAATAGAAGTTAAAAGTAAATAAATTTAGCTTCTAGCATGTTCTTTCACACCCTGCTACACTGGGCACTCCCTTAGAATGTACACACCTTTTTTGGAACCTATTGCCCTGTTTTGTGTGTGTGTTTTTGTGTGTGTGTGTGTGTGTGTGTGTGTGTTTCTTCTTTTTTGCATTACGATGACTCAGCTGGGTAGAGTTAACTAACTGTATGATCCTAGGTAGCTACTTCATAGAGTTGCTTTGGAGATTAAGTGCAACAAGATATCTAAAGTTGTTAGCACAGTGTCTAAAATCTTAGCTAGTTTTCCTAATGCCATGGAAGAGTTTCTCTCCATTCCACTTTATCTCACCTCTTCTATCCACTCATGGTATCTACTTCCTTTTCTCCTGCCTTTTGGGGCAGGGGTGAGTGTGGCATGCCCTAAGAGAGATGTCTATTACAATATATTACTTTATGGAAGGGCTGGGCAGTTGGAGTCTATGCTATGGAGCTGTCTACTCAGATTTCAAAATGAAACTAAAAATTTTATTGGATATTGTACTTGGAAATATAAACATGTGACCTGAAGCTCAATGTCATGGTGAATAATTTCCAAATTTAGAAAAAGTTCTCTTGATTTGGAATGAAATGTGTTACTATTATGTAAAGTTACATTAGAGTTCATAATAGGAATTAGAAACAGGTCTTCTTGTTATCTGCCTAGTTCTCTAGAAGGGCCAAAATAGCTTTTTTTTTTTTCTTGTTTTCCTATGGTTTACTCAAGACTCTTGTTCTTTTTGTGTGTGAGATTTTTCATGTTCTGGCTCCATGCTTTATACCTGTTGGTCATTCAGCAAATAGCAGTGGGGAAGGTTATTCTAACAGTCCATGATTAGTAAATCATGCACATCTTTTTCACTTTCAAATGATTCATAGTATTTAAAATTACTAATTGAGTCAGGCTGTCTGTTAAATAGAGGGTATCCTGTCATAATAAAGGAAATTAGATTTTTTGTGTTTATTCCTACCTTAATGACATTTACAGAAATTGATAACATAAAAAAACAAATGAACAAGTTAACTTTTGCATTACCTGAGATCTGTAGCTTTGGAGATCTAAAATAAACATAATATTTTATTATGATCCTTAGACATGAACTGCTAAAATCCTGGCACCATACTTGAAAACAAGGGTCTCTATTTCTTCTCATAGGATCAAGAGCTGGTGGTGAATGTAGTGGATCATATCAGTATTTCATTATTTTCCAATTCAAAAGACTGAAATATTCAGATGATTGAGTAACACAGATAAGTCTCTTAAGAAGGAAACATAAAAGGGATTTTATTTTTGGGTCTGGAACAGAGAATCTGTTGGAGAATAATGACAAAGATTAATGAATTAATGACATGAGATAGATGACTTACTGGTGGGCACTCAAAGAGAAGTAAATAAATTTGTATTTGATGCAGAAGAATTTTTGGACAGGAAAACTTGTTGAAAATGGTGTTGGGAGAAACTGATCAGTGGTCTTGAGACAGGATTAGAAGGAGAGATAGGAGTGATGGAGAGTCAAACAAGGACACAGTTACAGTTGTCTGTCGAGAAGTGGTGAGTGATGAGCTTTGGTGAAGTTTAGCAAATGGAGAATGGTGGCTGTAAAAGAGAACAAGAGACATATCAGAAAAACCTTATGGAATTTGATTCGACAAAACTTTATAATATTTGAATGAGTAGCATGAAGAAGTGAGAAATTGAAGCTGTTTTTAAGCATACATTGGGTTTGAACTATATGAAATTATTTTATTTTTAAATCTACAAAAGTGCTAGTTTTATACGGTTCCCTGTGATGCATACCTGTTGGAATTGGCTATTCTGAAAAATAGGTAATGATATCGACGAGGAAGCAAGAATTGCAAGGGTAGCAGTACTAATAGTCAAGTGAGGACCAAGTGATAGTAGGTATTTTCTGAGCTCTGCACTGGGAGCAGAGTTAATTGTAGAACTGAAAACTGAATGAATGAATGAATGAATGAATGAAGGCAAATTTCATGAATTCTTTTTCTTTGAATATTTAAAGTTGTACATTTTAATGTACTAACTGAAAGTTCAGATAAAACAAGATGGCCTCTGAAGCTGGTCTAAGTAATGCTTAACCCGTATAGAGAAGATTGATGACCTCTTCAGACAGTTTGGCCCTGACCTGAGCAATTGCTCAGTTTTGAATTATGTGGATATTTAGCAAGCAAAAGTGTTTTTGTGAATTTGAGAGGGAATCCGGAAGCACATCTTTCTCACCTTTAGTCATTCTTAAGTAGCTACTAAGGGAATTAGGCTCAAGTTAATTAGGAAACCAAACAAAATAGCACATACAATAACGTATAAGAGAACATTTGAGGTCTTTGGAGGAAAAGGCAGGTGTATACAGCAAAGCACTATTTTGAAATACCCAATTTTGCTGAATTACCTTGAAAAATCTCTACTTTTCTTTATGCGGATCTTATTGGTGAGTACTGGATAAATTAGTTATAAATGGCCCACATGGGCTTCAGTAAGAAAAAAGATTGTTTGGGATGCTCTCAGCAAGCCAGGGGTGGTAGGCCTCTCTGGATGAAATCTCCCACAGGCTTCTGTAGCAGATCCGATCTCTGAGGAGGCATGCCATACTACGTAGAACCAAGCAGCAGCGGAGGCAGAAGTTTACATGTTTTAGAGTGGCAAATTGTCAGGTTGTTTCTGCTCATTTTCTATTCAAACTCACGTCCAGTGCTTCCTGAATACGTACTACAGAAAACACTGGCCCCGTCTTCTCTAAGCTCAGTGAATGTGGGACGGGGGGGACGTAGAATGGGCTCATTCTCCAGGTTCCCTCTATTTGCATGCATATTTTATTGGGTCTTCAAAGAAGCTGCTCATGAAGACCATACAAGAACTTGTGTGTGTGTGTGTGTGTGTGTGTGTGTGTGTGTGTGTGTGTAGAATATTACATTTGAGCTGTTTATGATCATTGGGGTGAATGAGGAGAGATATTTCCTACTTAATCCTGCTCTGTGTCCCCCTGGTTAGGTATTGTTGGGTTATTCCAAATAAATTTAGTGCTCAGTCTCTGAATTTGAGAGACTTGGGAGATAAGTTGGGAAGATAAGCATCTATGCATAAGGTAATTAAAGAACAACAAAAACAGTTAATAATCATTGTCGGAGTGTAAGTATTGTAGGGGTCTGAGAAGGACTTTTTTGTGAGTCGATATAGTCAGGAAAGGCTTCTTGGAAGAACGAGGTTCACGTTTTAGAAGTAGCTTCAGTTGTGTTGGCATTTATTGAGTATATACTGTGCCAGTCTCTGTTCTTAGCATTAGAACTAAAATTTGAGTTACGAATAAGAAACCATGCTGGTGAAATTTTCTTTGTAGGTTAGGGCCACTTAAATGCCTTTTGCTAACTGTGCTGCACAAAACAACATTGGGCTCACCACATTTTTTTTTCCCTCTCTTTCCCAAACCATTGATTTCCTAATGTTTGCTTGTTTAAATTGTGACTTTTGTATGCCTTCTGCCAGTGAGGATTTTGTTAGGGAAACCCCTCTCCTTTCTTGAGCTTCTTCCCACAACGTGAGTCAGCTAGCTCAGTAGCAACTGCTCTGACAAGCAGAGAGTTCAACATTGCAGTGTGGGCTATCGAAACATGATCCAGTACCATGGACCAGATTGTTAGGAGTCTCCCGCATTGACGCCTCAAATAATCTCTTATGTCCGTGGTGCAGAGGGTTGCTTTCGCCTCTGGTCTGGACCCAGTCCCACTGAGTGGGAACGTCGCAGTATGTCATCATTAGAAGTGCAATCCAAACCGCTCATCAGTTGAACTAGCTCATACTTAGTGAAGTCACATCTGCTCTATGTCTGTGTTTGTTCAAGGATAAAAGGAAAGAAGGCCAGGCCTCCTCTGTGTTCCCACGTTCCCATCCAGCAGGCGAGGAGCAGGGGAGGTCTGTTATTCGTCATTCCTGGTAACATCAAAGCCCGCCCATTCTGGCAAGGCTCTCGCTTATCTGTTGGCAGGATGGGCCCCTTTGACCCTTGAGAGCATTTATAATGTTGCTACTTGGGAAATCTTTTTCCCTTTCGCAAGAACATTAATCGGAAAAACATTGCACCTACCTTCTTTTGCCTAACTATGAACAGAAAGCTTCTGACAATATAAACGAGTAACATTTTCCCTGTCACAGTATTTTCCTCCACACTCACTTTTTCCTTATAAAAGATCATAGTAACCACTTTCTCAAAAAGGCCATGTAGATGGTAAGACGATCAAGAAAAGAGAGCACATTTCCTTTTGCTTTATTGTTTTTGTTTTACCTTTTAGGCATATCACAAATAGGACCCAGTTACATTGCAGGTTCTTCTGATTGTGTCTTATACCTCCTGTTAATGGTAAAAATAACCATCCTTATGATAAAAAAAGTTCAGATTGTACCAAAGTTTGTGGGATTTTATTCAACATCCAGGAATTAATATAACAAATATCTATTTCACTCATTTATTCATGCGTGTCTATTTCTTCATTCAGGAAACATTCATTGAGCACCTACTAGGAGCCAGGCATTTATCAGATGGCATACTGTGAAGAAAAATAAAGTAGGGGAACAAAGAGTGCTGGTTGGAAAGGGGTTCCTTTTTTAGTGTCAGGGAAGGCCTCACTGATATTTGAGCGGAGGCCTGAAGTAGGGGAGATAGTCTGATTTTGCAGAAATCTTGGAGAAAAGTCAAAGGCAAGGGGAGCATGAGGTCAGAGGCCTTGAAGTAGGGTGTCCTGGTTCAGTGCAGGGACTACCAAGCAGGAGGGATGGTTGGGGCTGAGCTAGTGAGTGGCCTGAGGTAGCAGATGAGGTCAGGATGGTCCTTGGGGTGATGGAGGAGGCGAGCCATTGGAGGGTTTGAGTGGAGGCCGACAGGACCTGACTTACCTTTAAACAGCCCCCTCCCCCTGGCCCAATGGGGAGAATCAGCAGTTAGAGGGGCAGGGGTAGAAACAGGGAGACTTGTCCAGATGTTATTGTTGTAGCCAGAGGAGAAATTATGGTGATTTGGATCAGGTCAGTGAGTTGGAAAGAAATCAGATTCCAGATACATTTTAACAGTAGAGCCTATGGTTTTTTATTTTTTATTTTTTTATTTTGGACATGAGATACAAGAGATGGGAGTGGAAGATGTCTATAGGGTTTTTAATCTAGGCAACTGGCAAGGTGAAATTGCTTCACTGAGCACATACTGTGTGCTAGACACGATTCTGTGGGGTTTGCAGGACAGTAGTGTTAGGTATTTCAGGAGTTACAAAATCATCATGGGAGTGTAAAGTACTGCATGGGAAATATCATCAGTAATCTATAATAATAAAAACATAATATGCTAATTAGACCAGACGTCCTTCCAGATGACCTTCCGGATGAAGCTGCAGCAGAGGTGGCCACCGTGGCGTGCGGGGGGCCAGGGCAGAGGTGGCTGCAGTGGTGGGCGGGGGCCGAGCCCCTTGCATGAATTTCGTGTATCGGGCCTCTAGTACATAGATAATTCACATACCTTAAAATTCACCCTTTAAATGCATAATTCAGTGGTTTTTAATATATTCAAAAATTTGTGCAACCATTAGTCATTCTTGAATTCTAGAACTTTTTCATCACCTGAAAAAGATACAACTATTAGTAGTCACTTCTCATTCCCCTCCTTCCACCGCTGGCAACCACTAATCTACTTTCTACCCCTATGGATTTGCCTGTTCTGGAAATTTCACATAAATGGAAACATACAAGCCTTTTGTGACTTTAGCATAATGTTTTCAAGGTTTATCCATGTCAGATCATGAATCAGTAAATCTTTAGCTTTTATGGATGAGTAATATTCCATTGTGTGTTTATCCCAGTTTTATTATTTATCCTCAGTTGATAGAAATTTGGTTTGTTTCCAATTTTTGGCTATTATGAATAATGCTATATTCATTCATGTTCAGGTTTTTGTATGGATGAATATTTTTAATTCTCTTGGGTATATATCTAGGAGTGAAAAGTAGATGTTCTTTTGTGGCTGGTTACTTCTGTCCAACATTATGTCTATGTAATCCATTGATGTTGCATGTAGCAGCAATTCATGTTTTTCATTACTTTTTAGGATTCTGTTCTATGAACACCCCAAAGTCTATCCATTCTCTGGTTGGTGGACAGTTAGGGGCTATGATGAATATTATTGCTTTGAACACTCTTGACATGTCTTTTGCTGAGCAAAAGCCCTCATTTCTCTTGGGTAAATACACAGAAGTGGGGTTTCTGTGTTCTTCTTCGTCTTCATCTGTCTTTCCACATCATACGGACATGCTTGTTCATGCTGATTCTGGGCACTCCCCTGGCTTCCTGCACACCTGCTCCCAGAATTCTTCCCTGCCTGGCACACATTTAGGATCAGCTCTTCTTTCTGTCCCTACTCCCCGCCCTTTTTAAGATTTTAAATTGACTTTTAGAGAGAGGAATGGAGAGGTAAGGGAGGGAGGGAGAGAGTGGGAAAGAGAGAGACATTGATTGGCTGCCTCCTGCACGCCCCCTACCAGGGATCTAGCCTGTATGATCCCTGTATGTATCTAAAATCTGATTTCTTACCAACTCCCTGACCTGATCCAAATCACCATCATTTCTCCTCTGGCTACAGCAATAGCATCCGGCATGTGCCCTGACCAGGAATCGAACTGGCAAACCTTTGGTGCACAGGACAATGCTTAACCAATTGAGCCACACCAGCCAGGGCCTCTTCCTCTTTCTTTTAAAGCATCTTGTAACAATCCTCTCCTTCCTTATGCACTTTTTCTTCTGTTGATTAACAAAGCAGAGTTTAGCTCACAGCTGCCTACGACTCACTGTTTGTGTAGTTACCAGCTTGAGAGCCTAAGATGATCATAATGGTTTATTCCCTTACAGTATTGTTCCTACAGGTTTTGAGGGGTCTAGATCCCTCTCAGAATCTGATAAAAGCTATAGACTGACTTACAGGAAATGCACCTGCGAACGAACACACACACACACACACACACACACACACACACACACACACGTTTTCTAACACTTTTTAGGAGATTTGTGGACCTTTATGAATCCCATCCAACTGTGGGCTCATGGTTCCCAGATTAAGAAACTTCTCTATTTTGTAATGCCTTAAAACATCAATACTCTCCAGAGTTCCTGACTCTTTATGATCTTCCACTCCAGTCTGTGACTGTCAACTGATGTAGACATATGGCTGACCATACACTGAGTAGCTAAATTATTATAATCTCTGAACGCATAATAATCTGGCCACTCTGTGTGTGTGTGTGTGTGTGTGTGTGTGTGTGTATTAGAGGCATGGTGCATGAATTCGTGCATGGGTGGGGTCCGGCCAGCCTGGCCAGGGGGAGAGGACATGGATGGTTGGCCAGCCTGCCTGCTGGTCGAACTCCTGGTCGAGGGGACAATTTGCATATTAGCCTTTTATTATATAGGATATACACTGAGTGGCCAGATTATTATGCATTCAGAGATTATAATAACCTGGCCACTCAGTGTATATGCACAGATGTAAAATGGCTAATACAGAGATCCTGACCTAGTTAGCAAAAGAGGTAATACTCACGAGCACTTGGAGTACCTGGAGAAGTCATCGTACTTGTTGTGGACTCACTCCTCATTTGTTTCAGTTCTGCTAGCATTTGAGAACTTTTCTGATTGTATCCTTCACTGCTAGAGAGGAAAAGGAATATGTTGTAGTTGAACTGTGGCTGAGAAGGCCTCGGCATGGCTGCAGGGACAGCTGGCATCCGGGTAGGATGTGCATGCCTTCGTCTCCCTCCCTCACCAGGAGTCTTACTCCCCTCAGTCCTGTTGCGTTTTCTGTCTCACATTTTCTTAACAGGTGCATTATTGGGTGCTACTCAATCACTGAGTTCCATGGAAAGAACATGTGTGGACTAAGTGAAGTTAACAATTAAATAGTCCACAATAAATTAGATCTTTTCCTTGGAAAAATGAATTTTTGGTTTACAAATTTATTGGCTTAAAACTTTTACAAAAGTAATAAAAGTACAACGTGAAAAGAATTTTCCTTCCTCTGCGATGCCCATGTCCATTCCTCAGGGATAACCACGCTTAAGAGTTTATGCTCCCAGATTTTTTATTGAGCATATAAAAGCATGGTATAGATTTGCAGCCCTGGGAGCACATTGTACAGTTCTGTGCAGCTTGCTTCTACTTTGCAGGGTAGCGTAGTTATGCTTCTGTGTTTGTACTATATTTGTGTTTATATACCTTCCCCTTTTCTTATCTTTATTTTTTTTTTAATAAAGCATCCTAACCTTTATTCATACGTATTATTTTGCATTTCCCAGTACACATATCCTAGCATCTCTAATGACATGCACTAAGGTGGCTCTCCAGAATATTTTATAATTACTGCTAGAACAGTTAGGTAACAAACAGATAATTCCTTAAATCATGTCTCCTTATCTTTCTTTTTGAATGCTTATTTTTTCCCTTTACTTACTCATTTTTGGAGTAATGACTTGGTACCCTAACCTCCAAAGATGACCAATAAGCAATAAGTATTTTTACAACCACGAACTCTTATATTTTAACGTATATGATGTTGATGCGCTTTGATCCTGCTCAGTCATTAATGCTGATGCTCAGTCTCTTCTGTGTTCCGTGGGAACCTCTTCAAGTCCTTTAGACGGGTCTCAGTAGTCTGTGTTGGCTCCTCACTTTCAGGTCTGACAGGGTATTCCAGGCTATTCTTTTCTCTAAATTAACATTAAATTTTGGAGTAAGCCCCGATTTTATTTTGTGCTGTGTTTAGGAAAATTTGTCTCACTAGGTTCAACCAGATCTGCCTGCTTCACTCCTGGGTGTGCCTTACCAGTCAATCCCCAAATATTTTGGAGAGCTACCGCGTGCAGGACAGCCAGCTAGCTCCTGTTGTAGCAAACGAGTCATCCAGTCTTCTTCCTCCCAAAGCAAGTAAACCACAGCCCAGACAACAACAACAAATCCTTATTGTGTGTCCGGAGTTAATCTTTTATTTTAAGAATATTTATGGGAAACCACTGATCCATAGAAAAGTAAACAATTGAAGGCCATATACAAGTAGAATAATACATTTTCACTTTCATTGTACAGTAATTTAATTCAATAAAATTCACTCACTCTGTGCTCAGTTCAGCAAGTTTTGGTTAATGTACACAGTTATGCAACCAACACTACAGTCACCCTTCCATTACCCCAAAAAGGTTTCTTCTTGGCCTTTTGCAGTCAGTCCTTGTTCTCACCTCATTTCCAGGCAACCACTGACTTTCTTTTGGGTGATATACTTTTACGTTTTCTAGAATTTCCTATAAATGGCATCATATAAATATAGTCTTTTGTGTCTGGCTTCTTTAGTTGGTGTTTTTGAGATTCATCCTTGCAGTATTCCATTGCTCAAGCATACTGCCACATTTAGAGTTGGATTGTCCTCCTCCTTCCCCTTTTGGTTATTATACATCATGCTGACATGGACATCTGCAGACAAGGCTTTGTGTGGACATATGTTTTCATGGTCTTGTGTGGATACCTTGCAATGGAATTGTCGGATCAGATATTAAGTGTATGTTTAACTTTTCAAGAAATTACCAAAACATTTTGAAAGTAGCTGAACCATTTTGCATTTGTTCCATGAACGAGTGTCAGAATGTATGTATGTACCATATATGAGATTTCCAGTTGCTCTACACCTCACCAATTTGTGATATTGTTATTATTTTTAATTTTAGCCTTTCTGGTGGATGTGTAGTGGCATGTAAATTGTGGTTTTCTTGCCAGTGGAAATGGGGTTCTTTCACAAGATCGCAAGGAAAGCATTCTGAGAGACCCATGCTTGGGAGATTGTGGTGTGGTAAGATTTATTTGGGTGAAAATTGAAGGCTGTCCCCAGGTTTCCAATGTCCCATCTCCATCAGTTCCCCCATGGAAGAAGTCCAACCTTGTCTTCATCAGGCCCCCAAATAGGGCCAATGTCCAGAGATTCAGTGCCATGCCCAAGTTTAATTTATATCAAAGCTTTGTCCAGTTCCTGGCTGTGCTCCGGCTGGCTGGCTGGCGCTGCTGTATTCAGTACCCAAGCTGGGCTTGGAGCCTGCTTAAGGTCTGTGTGACTACTGGCCCCAGCTGCAAGGCTACATGGGTGCTATGGAGAGAAAATGTGTGACGGAAAGGGTTGAGCATGTATTACAGAGAGAGAGAGAGAGAGATAGAGAGAGAGAGAGAGAGAGAGAGATCAAAATAACCAATCAACTTCTCAATCTTTTGCGGGCTTCTGCTGGGCCAACCCCCTGCCCAATCTATTTCTTAGATCTTCTGAGGTTCCGTGTTCTTTATCCAATCTCATCCTTTTCCCAGGCTAGACAGACAGGCCTCTGTGGTCACCATCTTGGTTCCTATTGCACATGCCTCATAGAAGCACCTCCGCCTTTGCCATTTTGGCTTTTTTTCTGCACATTCGCTTGTTTCCCCCACATGGTCTGGGGGGGATGGACCGGTTGAACCTTGGGGAGATTGGAAAGCTGGTCCTTCCTCCCTACATGAGGGAGGGATGAACTCTAATCCCCTTGGTGGGACAATGCTGTAATCCCTGGGGTTCCTATGAATGTTACAACTTCCTAGCAAAGCTGGCTTATGCTTCCTAGTTGATTATGCTTAATAATGTCTGATTTCCTCTGTTCCCTTCCTTTATTAATATGTAGCTACTTATGCTAGCAGTCTTAATTTGCATTTCCCTAATGACCAATAATGTTGAGCATCATTTCATGTGCTTGTTGGCCTTCTATAGGTCTTCTTTGTGATGTGTCTGTTCATACCTTACTGGGTTGTATGTGTTATTTAGTTGACTTGTAAGAATACTTGTTACATTCTGGCTGCATGCCTACTGTTAGATAGATGCTTTGCTTTTGCTACTTAATTTTAAGTAGAGTTTGATAAGGAAGTGCCTTATTCATCTATATTTTTATTTGAAATACAAAAGATATAATCTTATCCGAAGAAAATAGTAATATGCTTTAAGCACAATTTTTTAATCATGTAAGTGAGTGAAAGGAAAAAATGTTCAGAGAAGAGATAAAGGAAATATTGAAGAAAGGGTGAAATAAGAGAAGGTAAAAAGAAGAAAATGATTAGGAAAACAGAGGAGATAAAACAGAATGACATAGAATGAGGGAGAACCTAAGAAATTGTGGAAGAGAACGTCAAGCAAATTTATGGAGGAAATGAGAAGAATAGGTTAGAAAGAAGACAAAAAAAAAAAAAAATGCAGGGAGAAGAAAATGCCACAATTGTTTCTTATACTTCCCACGTCCTGCCTCCTGCATTAGTTACTCTGCTATCTTATCTCTCAGGTCCCTACTTTTCATATCCAGCCTGCTTTCATTTCCAATCCCACCTTTCCTTCCACTTCTCAGCTTTCCAATATTTTACTGCTCTGCTTTTCAAACTAGAAAGTAGCTGATTGTGTGTGCCCTTCCATCTCCATCTTTACAGCATCAAAGCACAGACTTTGAAGTTGGTTGGGTTTGAAGCCCAACTCTGCCACTTGCTAACTCTGACCTAACCTTCAAGCTCCAGCTTCACCATCTGTAAAATGGGAATAATAATAGTATCTGTCTCATATTTTTCTCTGAAAACTAAAGAATTCATGTGAAGCTCTTATCAGGATGTCTGACCATTGGATGTTAGCTGTTGTTAGTGTGTGTGTGCATATATTTGTTTGTTTATGTGTGTGCGTGTGGGGGGGAGTGGGAGGGAGATGTTTCTTGTTTATCATTTCTTTTACCTTTGATATTCTACTCATATTTTAATCTAGGAATATTTTACCAAATAAAATACTTAAGAGAGAAAATTCTATATAATAAAACCCTAATATGCAAATCGATTGAACAGCGGAATGACCGGTCGCTATGACATGCACTGATCACCAGGGGGCAGATGCTCAATGCAGGAGCTGCAACTGGTGGTCAGTGTGCTCCCACAGGGGGAGCGCCACTCATGGCGAGCACAGCAGCGGTGGCAGGAGCCTCTCCCGCCTCTGTGGCAGTGCTAAGGACCCCTCGGAGGATGTCTGACTGCTGATTTAGGCCCGCTCCCCCCTAGGCCGGCAGTTGGACATCCTTCAAGGGGTCCGGGACTGTGAGAGGGCACAGGCTGGGCTGAGGAAACCCCCCCCCCCCCCCCAGTGCACAAATGTCGTGCACCAGGCCTCTAGTATCACAATAACAATCATCATGCTTCTAAAGCTCTGAGATAGAAACACAATTGTATTTGTTCATCTGGAGTGTAGAGTTGGAAGTAATCATAATGCATATTTATGGGATGCTTTAGCTGAGCATTTTAACCTAGTACTGGCAGATATTTAATAGTAGGAGATTTTTACAGGGTCCAGGGGTGGAATTTCCTGGTCTCTTTAATAGTGAGACACCAAGCCAAGTCACGTGTGATAAATACAGCTGAGGCAGGTGAGAGGCCTGACCTTTTTATCATTGAATAAAGGACACGGACTCTCTCCCCCTCCATGCCATTCACCCCCACGATTCCCATTATAAAACAGAAGGTGGAATTTGGAAGGGACCTCCTTCCCAATGCAGGGTGCCTTCTGCAGCATTTCTCATCGGCTCTGCCTGTGCGCTACAGTAAAAGTTTACTTGCCTCTGATTAATTTGTATTTTTTTTGGACTTTTCCAATTGCTGGCTAGATTTTCCTTACATTGAAAAAAAATTTTGCTTTGATTTTGGATCGACATGGAAAGAAACTTCTTCCCGCTTTTACATGTAGGCATTTAGCTATACAAAGTGAGATTACGCCTACTCTTTTCTCAGTTCCCACTGTGGTTGATGTCTATAGTTTGCCTGCTTTCCCATTTGCCTAACTTCAGATGTGGGCTGCTTTATTAGGTGCTACTTTAAGCGTGCCACCTAGAATTGAGCCTAATATTCTGGACGTGCACAATTGAGCCCAGCAGTCTTACTTCCTCTGGTTGAAACTCCATTCTTTTTTTTTTTTAAATATATTTTATTGATTTTTTTACAGAGAGGAAGAGAGAGGGGTAGAGAGTTAGAAATATCGATGAGAGAGAAACATCAATCAGCTGCCTCCTGCACACCCCTCACTGGGGATGTGCCCGCAACCAAGGTACATGCCCTTGACCGGAATCGAACCTGGGACCTTTCAGTCCGCAGGCTGATGCTCTATCCACTGAGCCAAACCGGTTTCGGCGTGAAACTCCATTCTTATATTAATCAGGCCAAAATGGCTGCGTCAGCTTTTCAGCCCCCCCCCCCCCCCCCAATCACAGTGTTCATTTGTTATATTTGGGGTGATTATACACTTCATCGTTCAAATCAGGACACTTTTGAGACTGAAAGCAGACACAATAACTAGGCTCAGGTAACAGGCATAAACCAGAATTGTCCTGGGCACACAGGGATGTATGGTCACTTTAATCATGTGAAGTTGAACGCAAGCCTAAGGTCTGTGCTCCCCGCTCCCCCCGCCCCCCCAATATTAGCTGTTAATAGTCTTGGTTAAGCAGTTGAGTTTTTTCTGAACAGAAATTCAGAACTTTATATTTAAACTTGTTTAAAGTTTCATGGTGCTGATGTTTGTACCATAGAGATTTTTGAAACTGTAGGTTTTTATATGTCAAATGAGCTATTTCTCCTCAGTCAGTGGCATCTGAAAATTTGACCGCTTTCCCACATATTTGGCCAGATGTTGGTACCCGGAAGGGTTCCTTCCCCTGATCTTCGGCACCAGTCCGCCTCCCCCCAGGGAGCTGTATCTCTCTCCACTGCTAAACTGAGAGCCAAGACCTTAGTGTGTTCCCTTCTCAGGTGTTTGCATTTTACTAGGAGACAAAACAGACAGTAAGGCCTTTCAGAGAAGAAAGAAGAGGCATCCAACGATTGTTTCCTGGGCAACTTGGCAGGAGTTTCTTTCTACAGATTCTGGTCATCTTTCCTGCAGCAGATAATAGGTGCTGCATGTAGAGTTCCCTGCAAACGTGTTAGCTCATGAAAGGTAGCATCAGAGAGATGGATGCTACAGTACAGGTAGAGGTCAACCAGAGTATGGAAAAAAGATATTTTTAAAAGGGCATCTTCCTCTTCCATTGTAATTGCCTATATAACAGTTTTATTGCTCAATTACTAAAAGGATAGTTTTTGTATTTTTCAGAAGTCATAGAGCCAAAAAAATTTTTCATTTGGCCGTCTGCTTCCTCTCTCTTTGCCCACAGGATTTCTCTCTCTTTTTAAAAATTTCCATTGCCTTTAACCCTAACTTGTGTACATGTGTAGTCCTTGAAAATTGTGACTTTCACTTTATTACAACACTTAGTAAAAAATACATTTTACATTGTAATCTAGCATGTATACACACACACACACACACACACACACACACACACACACACGCATACCCCCCAGTCCCCCTGAAACAAGTTTCTTAAAATATTACTTGCAGTGTTCTCTGTTTCTCTTCTTATTCCATTCCCCTCCCCTCCCCTCTCCTCTCCCCTCCCCCCCCCCCCCCTCCCCTCCTCCCCTTTCCCTCCCCTCCCCTCCCCTCCCTTCTGCTCCACCCTACCCCACCTCACTCCACTCCACTCTACTCCACTCCTTTCCATTCCACTCCATGCAAAAGAGGCTGACTGGGACCAAATAAATTGATTGCAAACCTGGTGTGCACAGTTACAGTTTGTAAAACACTTCCCTAAAGTTATTATTAATTGACTCCTAAGTTATCTGTAGAGGTAGATGCTTTCTGGTGGTAATCATCAATAGAGAGCCAGTTTCCCTTGGGCATAAATCTACAATAATGACGTTTAGGACTCCATGGTCTCTCTTGTTCTTGTGGATAAATCTCTGCTCACAGAGGACCTAGCACAAGAAACTGAATTTGTTCTAGGTCTCCCATATGAGGATAGTAATTAATTCAGTCACTAGCCAATGAACAGCAAGTAATTCTTCAATCTAAATATCTCTATTACATAACTATAATGGCATAAAATAGCCCGTGTTAGACTTAAACATTTTTTTAAGCCGGGAGTCTTTATTGCCATGCTAAAATAGGTTTAAAAAGGCAAACCTATCTCCATAAAGTTAATTTACCTGTATTAACAGTTTAATTGTCCAGCTATTTAAAATTTATTACTTTCCAAGTGGAGGACTTGAGGCAGTAAAATTCCCTGTTCAGGTGTTTCTTACTTGCTCCTTCTATTAGGCCATAGTTATATTGGATAGTCTCTTTTTAATACATTTTTGGGTCCTTGTAGGAGAAATTCAGCAGGTCTTGGAGTATAAAACCAGACACAGCTACACTGTCAGGTTGTGTGGTTTAATTTCAGTGACTGTACATAGATGTATCTATTAAGTATTAATTTGAGAAATATTGAGTATCTTTTATTAAATTATGAAGATGGGTTTTGGAGACAGATTGATTTGGATTACACCTAAAGACTAGCTTTGAGATTAGGTAAAATGTTCCAAGTTTCTCTTTCCTCATATTAAAACTAATACTCACCTCAAAGAATAATTAAATGAGGTTTTATATGTATATATAAACATATACTTGTAAATAAAATACCAATAAATATATAAAATAAATTATTATATATGTATTGTTTCTATATGTATATGTTACATATAGATATACATACATTTGTATATGTATAAATTCATTTCCATTTCTTTTCTTTTGGACTTGATGTTTGTGTAATGGGATTTACAGACTTGCATTTTGATTTCTGAATCAGTCTGCTTATTACACTTTTTGATTATCTGTATTAATAATGACATTTTGAGAATGGGAAAATCAATTAAAAATTATATGTTATGATTTTTTGGGGGAAAGAAATTCCACTTATGTGTAGTGGAATGGTTTGCTTAATCCTAAAATTAAACTTAGACAAGAATGAAAATTAGCATCAATGCATTTGAATATTATTTGAATTTATTCTCTCCAAATGGAGCAAGAAAAAAAGTAAAGTGTTTTTTGTTTTGGAGTATTTACCATTAATGTATGAATCAGGTAATTGATGTTTGAGACTGAGATTCTATAACATTCCTATTGACCCCTTCACAGCGGAAGCCCCTTTGAGTTCTAGCATGTTGGCAGTCTGTAACTACACAGGGCCATTTTCCTCCCTCGCTCAGTGGTAAAATAGTGGACTTTTGCCTGGAGGAAGTTGTTCTGCAGTCTTCACGGCTGCCCACCCATGTGCTGCGGTAAATGCTAATGTTTCCGAACACCTGCAATGTAAATTCTCTTTGGCTTTTATAACGTCCTAGAGAACACTGTCCCTGTTTGATACCCTCTCCACGCCTGCCGGAGGCTGTGATCAAAGAGGGTAAAAGTTCAGTATGAAATTCCTCTGCTTAAGGAGAACACATTCCTTTTTAACTTCTAAGCATAAAGAGCTTTGTGCAAACACTGAGTCAGGATGTGTTTTTTAGAAAAAAATGGAATAAACAGAGCTACAGTTATATTTTAGGCTGGTTGGATGCATACCTCTCCCCTGACCAACTGTGAATTCTAATTACCCTTGTCTGCCTGTCCCTCACCCTAGGGAGAGTTTTCTTACCCCCTTTCTGTTTTTATCTTCGGGAAGGTCCCATTGTCTCATTGAACTCTGCTGCATCCTGTTTATATCACAGAGAGAAAAGCTCCAGCTGCCTCCCTCCCCACCTTTCTCCACCTGGAGATGATAAGTCCCTTGGCAGCCACATTCTCTGTAATCAAATGAGGTCATTTTACAGGCTACCAAGAAAGAGCCATTTGTTGAATGCCCGCTTTGTGACAGGCATTTGCTGATGGTGTACTATGTCTTGCCTCATTTAAATCTTAGGAGGGAGGAGAAATGAAACAGAAAGTGCTCCTTCCACCAATTACCAAAGGAAGTTGCTGGCCACTGCGTAACTTGAACTTGACGTATAATAGCCCCAGATGGAGTTCTGGAGACAGCTCTGGGTGCAGAAAATGCCTGGGGACAAATACTTTAGAAAGCATTTTTATAGGCACAAAGCAAAAGCATTTCAAAGCTAGTTAGGTAGGTATTGTAAGTGGAGGTTTAGACTGGTTTCCTGCCAGATTTACCCGGAATCATATGGGAAGGTGGGTTCTTTGAGTTACAGGGTCACATGCCATGGATCTTGTGTTCCACACCATTCAGATGACTTGCAGATTCACTCCCTCCCCGAGCCTTTGTCAGCAGGCTGAAGAGGCCCTTGTGTCTTTCACTTTAAAGTGAACACTTCTGTGGGCTGAATTTCCTTCCACATTTGTAAAAAAAAAAAAAAGTTCTAATTCTAAGGCATTGTTCTTAGAATATTGCCTGATTGAATGTAGCACGTTATGTCAGATTTCTAACATTTTTCAGCTTCTGAAATTCTGCAAAATTCTTGGTTCCAGGTCTTGAGGTTAAGCTTAAAAAAAGTTAACTCAAATTACTTCCTTTTGTCTTTTGGTGTTTGTCCTATGAGGCCAACTTTTCCTTTTTGATTATTCGTTGAGTCTTTTATTTTTTTAAAAAATTTCTTTATTGATTAGGGCTGTGGTCGGCAAACTTCGGCTCTCGAGCCACATGCGGCTCTTTGGCCCCTTGAGTGTGGCTCTTCCACAAAATACCACGGCCTGGGCGAGTCTATTTCAAAAGAAGTTTCAATCGTTGTACTGTTGATATTTGGCTCTGTTGACTAATGAGTTTGCTGACCACTGGTTAAGGTATTACATATGTGTCCTTATTCCCCCATTCCCCCCCATTCCCCCAATGCATGCCATTACCCCTCTGTTGTCTGTGTCCATTGATTAGGCTGATATGCATGCATATAAGTCCTTTGGTTGATCTATTCATTGTGTCTTGAAATGATGAAGAGACTGTTGTTACCTAATTAACAAATGACACTGGACTGCTTTCTGATGGGACTCCTCCCTAAAACCCATTTGTTATCAGTGTATATACCTCTAACGTTAGAGAGATAGAGAGCTAGTTTTAGAAGCAGGGTGACCAGGGTAGACAAAAGCCCATAGCTCCGAGACAGTTGGATTCCTGCTGGCCGGGAAACGTGGGAGGCTTGTCGGGGCTCCACCGCTGCTGGTGTTAGTGACTGTGTCTGCATATTTTATAAGATATTTCAAGGTAATGGAGATTGCATCTGCTGCTCACTGCCATGCTGTTTCAGGATATTTGGGAATTTTATACAAACACACTGTGAACCCAAAGGGCTTATACCTGGTTACGAATCAGGCACTTTGGGTTTGTATTCAACCCTACTTTCTGTTGCTCTGTGCTGAGAGCTCTGTTAGGGTTTAGTCATCTCTTAATCTTAGTGAAGCTATTGCTGAACTAAAGAAGCAATATTACTAGTAATACCTCACATTTATAAGAGGGCTTTAAAATTCACAGCGTCAGTACTTGCACACAGATTATCTTTTGGGCATATCTCAGCAGCCCTTCGAATTAGGCATGACAGGTATTATTAACACTTGCATTACGCAATAAATTGAGAATCAGACAAAATATCTGACTAGCCCAAGACCAGTTGATTTTTCCCCCTGTTTTCTAAAAGAGGCAGAGAGAACTAAACACACACACACACACACACACACACACACACACACACACACACCCCATCACCACCAATGCCATCAACTAAGCAAATTTACAGAAGTTTGTATGCCCTTCATTCCCTCCCGTCAACCAAAATAGTCCTACAATAGTAGTGAAGCAGATTGGTTATTCACTGTAATATTAAAAGTGCTGCTACCTGTGGGGGATTGCTGACGAGGACCATAACACTAAGGCGCTGCAAATAGAAAGGGCTTTTGAGATCGAAGGCTTTGTATCTCAGACAGAGTGGGTGGAAACTTGTTCATTTGGCCATCTTCATGTTCCTTCTCCTTCACACCCCTCCCACCTGACAGATTATTAAGCCTGTTGATTCTGATGTTTCCTTTGAATCGGCTATTATCATACAGCCCAATTTCAGATCCTTCCTGTCTCTCAGCACGCTGGCCTTGTGCTGGTCTTCTCGCCAATTTGCTCACATCACCTTTCACATGGTGTTTGAGATTTCCCATGAGATAAAGCACATACTCTCTAGCCTGGCACATGGCATTCTCCAGGCCGTGACTTCAGCAAACCACTGCGTTTTCATTTTGCAGCCTGAGCCCTAGCCTCCCTGCAAGGTTAGAGGGCCCCTCAGCATTCACCTGCTGTGCCTTTGTTCCCACCTTCGCTCTATTTGGAATGCCCCTCCCCTCAGAGCATTTGAACCCCTTTGGCAATGTGCTGAATTCGTATTGGTTCCTTGAAACTTGGCTTGTGTCTTCTCCTTTGGAAAAACTCCTTGGCCTTCCCTGGTGAAGTTGACCGCATGCATCTTCATGCCCCACAGCACCTCCCCAGAGTTCCAGGGTGAAACTGGAACACGTGGTAGAGGCCTGTCTTACCCACTACTGTGACCTTTCTGAGGAGAGGGGCTGAGTCTTAGCACCCAGCAACACCACCTGGCCAGGATGCCTGGCTTGGCAGGATGTGTGGCTTTACTTCACAACAATTTCAGCCTCAGCGATTGGGATCATGACGCATACACTTTCTTAGCTAGCTACCCAAAGATACCACTAATTAGGAGCGCTACTGGCGTGGGGTAGAACTTAGGAAAAACATTTTCTCTGTCAAAGGAGCATTCCCTAACGAACTTGATTAGGAACTTGAAGTCATGGCTAACCCAGTTTTTCTCTTTTCTTCTCATACATGAAAGAGGTCAGGAGTGTAGACTGCAGATTAGAGTTCATTTCTACTTAAATAAGGTTTTGGGTTTTTGCGGCACTAAAACAATGCAGAGTTTGGTTACTTGCCTCATATAGGATAGTCAAAATAGCCTGCATTAAATCGGGAGAACTCATTTGGAGATATCTGTAAACAACCTCTATATTTGTGCTTAAAAATTTGTATAGTTTCTTTGTAGAGGATAGTATACAGGAAATAATTTCTAGGGCTTTTATGTTGCCAAGGATAACAGTTCTTAGGTCTAGTTGTTTCACACACGTGTGCCAAGTGCTGATTCTTGTGTCATATTGTATTTGTGATGGTCTCTCACCCTACTTTTAGCAGTTCAAGGGTGCCTGTTTTCTGCTGCTTATACAATATTTATACACTGACATCAATGATTTTTAACCTATAAAGTACTAATTAGTTTTCTGTAGCCTGTATGTTTATGGGGGGAGGGGGGTGTCAACCAACAGAATTTAGCCATTTCTTCTGAATTTTAAAAATGCCTTTAAAATTTTACAGTCATATTTTTTTATTATTTATGCCACTATAATAACAAATAAGTGAGATTTGAAAAGATTTTTTTTAAAAAAGTGAAAAACAGTGTTTGCCTTTTGACTTTGAGATATCACTAATGATGTCATTTCACTAGATATCCTGTCCTGACATTGAGTGGGAGAGCCAGGACTGTAATCTTGGTTTAGTTTTGTTTTTGTTTTGCTCTCCCTCCTGCCATAACACACTATGTCTCAGATTTTCATATTCACCCAGGTATGTGGAAACTTGGGGAATGAGTGATTGAAATGTGGTGGTTGTGATTGTTTCTATTGTTTGCATCCCTTTGCTGTCAAAGATACATAAAATGAATAAGTGATTGATTGTGCAAGGTCACATAAGGCAGTGAAAGTCACTAATGTCATTCTATTCCATTTGTGAGACCGCATACCCCATTATTATTAATAGTGCTTCTAATATTATGGTTACCTTGGTTTGATTTCTTTATAAATGACTCTAGCTAAAGTACCCTTTAAAAAACTTAAAGTAATGAAGAAGTGGGTATTTTCACAGTCTAAAAAGTTATTTGAACAGGTTGTTATAGAGAGAATTCAAGAGTTGGCTGGAGGATGGGCTACATGACCTTTAAATGTTCTTTACTCTCAGGGATTCCAAGATTCCAGTGCTTAGGCTAATGGGAAAATGTAAGAAATGCTGATCCTCTCAGTTACATGATTTTGTTTGTTGTTTTGTCACAGACTGCCTCTTTAAGGTGTGTCCTATGAATCGATATTCTGCCCAGAAACAATATTGGAAAGCTAAGCAAGCCAAACAGGGGAACCACACAGAGGCAGCCTTGCTGAAGAAATTACAGGTAAGAGCCAGGCTTTTATTTGTCTGGCTTAGGCTAGACCAGGTACAGCAGTAACAAAAAATCTATTTCCTAGGCTCTTGATTTCACTCGGTCCACAGTGATTTAGAAGAGTAGCAACACATTGAAACTGGAAGGGACTTTTAAGTTACAGGGTGTGACTACTGATTTCCTGGTGTGTAGGTAATACATTCCTGCTGCTATTTTTTAGGGTGTGCCTGACAAATTCAGAGATTCACATCAAACTGGAAACCAATTCAGAATCTCTGTAGGAATAGCAGATCCAGTTATATTTTAGTTGGCACAGTACTTTATTATTTTTTTTTCTGAAAGATTAGAAAAAGAAAGTCTGGTGTTTCTGATTTGGCGGAGTACAAATTTGACAAGACTTAATTTGTGTCATTAAAATTTCTGTTGCTTTCAACATTGAAACTATATTTTGAGACTTTTGAAATTCATCTACTGTCCTGGTTTCTCTAGCCATGTTCCGCTGAAAGTAATTATAAGACCACAGAGCCTAGGGCTTTTCTGAAATTTCCAACATAAAAAGTTCCCAAGATATTTTTGGCCACATTTCAGCATTAACTTGAGAGAATCGTCACATTATATTATAATCATGTATTTAATTATTGCCACCCTACCCTAAGCACCAGGAGTAGAGCAACCAACCTATTTTATTCATGGTTGCATCCTGTGTGCTCTTTGTTCCTAAAAAAACCCTTATTTCTTTGGCAGTTATTGTATTCTGTTTGCTATGTTTTCACACTGAACATTTGATAATCATTTTATAGCATGCTGCAGAATTGGAACAAAAACAAAATGAATCAGAAAATAAGAAGCTGTTGGGAGAAATCGTGAAATACAGTAATGTTATCCAAGTAAGTGTCGATTTACTTTCCCTTAGAAGAGGTGAACATTTTATGGATAATTTGCATTTGGTTGGAATACCAAATAGCGTTAAAATTTTGGGGTGCAATAGTTTGTTCTTTGATGGTATTTATAGATGATGTGGTATTTCCAGTTGACATTCAGCACACTATTCCAGGTGTTTAGTAATAAGTCTGGTATATACACATAAATAAGTGAGCTTCTCTAGATGTATCCACAAGTTATTGCATCAAAAAGAAAAAGATGGGGACACATGTAATAGAGGCATTAGGTCATGTAATAAAATAGCCCTTTAGTATTAATGGGGCTAACGTGAACCTTTATCTTTTCACTTTGTAGAGAAAGTTTCAAATTGTACTTTTAGATGGAAATTGTCCATGACTTGTTATTAGAAGAGCTTCTATTTCAATTAGCGTGCACACTGATTTATCTCAGCTGCATTCCTTTCTTGTGTTTCACTAGATTTATTAGCTTTTTATTTGGTTATTTGTTACTATATGCCCCACCTTGTTCCAAAAAAGAATGTAAGGCATTTTCAAAAATACCACATAACGCAATAAAATAGAAATAAATAAGGCAACTGGGTCAAAGGGAAAATAATAGTTGAACAAATTAGTGAAGTCAAGGGTGAGGCATGTTTATAAAAACCAGTTTGTCAAAGGATCTCTTACCCTTTGCGACAGTATGGCTGGACCTGGAGAGTATTAGGCAAAGCAAAATAAGCCAGTTAGAGAAAGACAAATATCACATGATCTCACTTATATGTGGAATTTAATGAACAAAATAAACTGACCAACAAAATAGATCCAGAGACATGGAAGCATGGAACAGACTGACAGATTTCAGAGGGAAGGGTCAGGGGAGGGGAAGAAATTAACCAAAGAACTTATATGCATATATGCATATATGCATAGCCCGTGGATGGAGACAATAGTGCTGTGAAGGCGTGGGGTGGGGTGGGAGCCGGGTGGAGGGGGGCAAAGGAAGAAAACTGGGGGACATCTGTAATACTATAAACAATAAAAAATACATTAAAAAAAAGGAACAAAACAAAAAACCCAGATTTAACATGGTGGGTCCAAAAGAAGTGGGGTTTGCCCATGAGGGTTTTCATTGATTTATGGTAAAACTAGAGGCCCTGTGCACGAAATTCGTGCACGGGTAGGGTCCCTATAGTGGCTGCTGGCTGCCAGCTGGGGACTTTCTTCATTCCACACTGCCACCTGGTGGTCAGCACACATCATAGCGAGCAGTCAAACTCCCACTTGGTCTAACTCCCTAGGGGGCAATTTGCATATTAGCCTTTTATTATATAGGATAAGAACCAAGGATATTATAATGAGTTTTTCAAAAAGCTGATTTCTTTTTTAAGTTTAAGAATTGCCCTTGCCCTGGCCGGTGTGGCTCAGTTGGTGGGGTGTCATCCCATGTACCAAAAGGTCACCCAATCAATTCCCAGTCAGAGCACATGCCTGGGTTGTGGGCTCAATCTCCAATAGGGGGCATGCAGGAGGCAGCTGATCTATCTTCCTTCCTCCCTCCCACCCTCCCACCCTCCCTTCTTCTCCCCTCCTCCTTCTCTAAAATTGACCAAAAAAAAAAAAAAATCTCACCAAAACAAAAAAAGAATTGCTCTTTTTTTAAAAAAATATATTTTATTGATTTTTTACAGAGAGGAAGAGAGAGGGATAGAGAGTTAGAAACATCAATGAGAGAGAAACATCGATCAGCTGCCTCCTGCACACCCCCTACTGGGGATGTGCCCCCAACCAAGGTACATGTCCTTGACCGGAATCGAACCTGGGACCTTTCAGTCCGCAGGCCGACGCTCTATCCACTGAGCCAAACTGGTTTCGGCAAGAATTGCTCTTTATTTTGAGATATTTTCCTTCTTATATTGTATTTAAATGACCATTCATTTTTGAAATGATTGTAATAATAGAGAGGAAGGTTGTTTGTTTTAGTCTTCCTACTCAGTAAAATAATGTTTTGGAAAAAATTTTTTCATGCAATGCAAAAAAATCCAAGAAATGGCACTTCTGGGCTCATCTGAGAAGGGGTGGCTCAGCATCCGTAGAAGTTGTACAGCCCGTGTAGACCGCGCCATCTGCCTCCCGACAGAGGAAGGATTGGGGATGTCTGTGGGCAGGGATGGTTATTAATACTAAGTGGGTCTGTACATTATTTTAGTTTTGTGGTTTTTCTTTAGTATGGTTTGTTTTTGTGGCTGTGCAGGAATGTGGTTTGGGGGAACTTCCAGGTCCCTTTGGAAAGCATGGTTTTATTTTATTATTTATAATGAGATGAAAATCAGTCAGAGGTGTTTCCTGGTTTTCCTCATGTGCCCACTTCGTTATGAAGCAGAAGTGGGGGTGGAGGTGAGGAGGAACCCAAAGAAGTCAAGTTGGGAAGCTGGTGAGTTTGGAGTTTTTGTTTAATCTTTACCTTGTTATGTGGGTACATGATATGTGTATGAATGTATACATGTATTTAACAGAGGAGATCCCAGAATAAGGTGGTAACCCATGTCTTCTCCCTACAGCTACTGCATATAAAGAGCAACAAGTACCTGACTGTTAACAAGAGGTTGCCTGCTCTGCTGGAGAAGAATGCCATGCGCGTATCTTTGGACGCTGCAGGAAATGAAGGGTCTTGGTTTTACATTCATCCCTTCTGGAAGCTGAGAAGCGAGGGTGACAATGTAAGTACATATAAAATTAAGAGAATAACAGTGCATTCATAAAGACAATAATTCTTAATGAGAGAACCCATAAAGTAACAAGGAATTAGAGTTCTCAATCTTCACCTATTATTTTTATATGCCTATCTTTAATAGGTTAAAAGCACTTATTTGTCGTACAAATTGTGCTCAGGAACTTTAAAAGGACAAAGTTTAAATTAATAGAATATCATCTTCCAACTAGAATTTGTGTCAGAGAACTTAAGTAACCTTAATATTGGCTGTGCTTTAGAAGAGAGACGTGGGGTTTGCTTTTCTGCCTAATCAGGAGGGAGCCTGGCTGTAAGGAAGCAGAACTCTGCCTAGCACATCGTGTCTGCTCCTTGGAATTAATAGAGTAACACAGTGAACCATGATGGTGTTTTGTTCACTGGCTCTATGGTCTACTGTTTACAGTCTATACATCTTAATGGATATGTAATGTATGCAGAGCTATAGATTGGCACTTGCTCGTTGATGACATTTAACATACGTTGTGGAATATGTGCATATTGTTTCCTCTAAATTTTGGCAGTTGCTAAATTTTGTGCTGATTTACAGAGTAGAGAAAATACGTGAAATGATTCAATAAGACCCACAGTAAGATATTTTTATGTGTAATAAAGTAGCAGGTGATAGTCCTTAGCACATAGGTGATGCTCAATACATGCTGATTGATAGTCAATACTGAATAAATTTCCTAAATAGAATACCCCACAAATATTGGGTCAGGTGATCCAGAAAAAAATCATTGAGATAAAAAAGAACATTATAAGTTCAGAACAATATAAAAATGTAATTATTCTGATAGTTTTCTCAATTATATTTTAACTAGAGGCCTGGTGCACAAACTCATGCACGGGTGGTGTCCCTTGGCCTGGTCAGTGATCGAGGCCAACTGTGGCCATTGCACCCCCAGGGCAGCTGGCTTGGGGGTGGGATGCAGGAGATTGGCCAGCTGGCCTGGGGGAGGGACCACGGGAGGTTGGCGGGCTGCGGGAGGTTGGCTGTTGGAGTGCACTGACCACCAGGGGGCAGGTCCTGCATTGAGCGTCTTCCCCCTGGTGGTCAGTGTGCATCAGCTACCGGCCAGTCATACTGGTAGCTCAGTCTTTTATATATATAGATTGTGTTGGATATTTCTTGTCTTAGAAATGTCTTCCTTTATAATGAATCTATTTTCCAGTGAATTTTGAAGTACAAAGTCTATTCCACAGGATGCAAGCTTCATGGTTTAATTTGTTAAAAATTATCTGGTGATGTCCTCCTAGGTAAGGTTCGGGTGCAGCATGGCATGCAGGGATGTAATGCACTTTAAGTCTTGTGTTGATTCCTCAAGAAACAAGTCTTACCCTTTTTTTTTTCTTTTGGCATCAAGTGATGTGTGCTGTGAGCATGATACATATATTTTAATTTGAATAGGTAGTTAATTACAATCAACTCTCAATTATTCAGGGGCTGATTATGTTTATGAACAACCTATTCCTTTCCTTGTTCCCCTCTCCAGCCCCTCACTGAGTAGTGTCCCTGTCTTTAGGAGGCCCATGAAAATTAAATGTCAGAACAGACAAAACACGAGCTCCAGCTCTGAAGGAATGAGATGAAGTGATTGGATATACCAGATGATTAGATTAGCTGTCGATAAAAAAAATGCATTCTATCCTGTTTATTTATTTATTCTATCTGTTCTTTCCCTGCTTCCAAATGCCTTTAGAGGGTCAACAGAGAGTTGAATGTAATGAACTATTTGAAATAAGTAGTTGTATTGCAGAAATAAAAAACAAGCCACCACCCAAACACTAGGTCTTGGTTAAATTGGACATTGTAATTGTTAGGTGTCATAGAAACCCTTTTGTATAGACGTGCTTCATAAAGCATGGCTGAAACAACCTCCCGCATTGCTGTCTGCTGAAATGGCTCACTGTTGTTGCTCACCACTGTGCAGCTTTTGTCTGTGATGGAGGGTGCCGTGAAAGCATAAGCACAACCACAGCCCTGCACTTGCCACGTAAATAGTTGTATTGTAATGCTCATTTTCTTCCCTAGGAATAGGCAGCATTTTTTCCTAAAATATTAAGTCTACAGTATTTTATTGGAGGCAAATGCAAATACTGTCACTTCACAACAAGTGGTTTAATATTTACTAATGTTAAAAAAAAATTAAACTTAGAAGAGGAAATTGCAAGGTTCAAAGGACCTTTAAAATTATATTTTACTATTTAGCAATTACTTTCAGGTAATAAGTATTCAACAAGATGTTTGGTTACTGAAATGAAATGCAAGAATGAGGCTGGGGAGAAAAATGCTTATATCTTCAGAAAGCAATGGTTTCTGTACCTTTGTCATATGTCTAAAGAATTGTGGGATAGTTTGGGGGGAAAATAGATTCATGGATTCCTCAACTTCCAGCTGTATAGAAGCCCTTGCTTGCTGTTGAGTAGCTAGAAAGTCACTGGGGGCGGCCTTGAGCAGAGTACATAAATATTTTATTTTCAGTCATCTTCCCATGATTGAATAGTCTGTTTTTTCATTTTCAACTTTGATCTAAGAAGACATTAGTTCTTTATCATGATGGTAGATTTTAAAAGTGAGAAAAGGATAGGCCTCTTTCAATCAAGAGAAAAATTCAACTCTGAGGGAAAGAGACTCTTCAAAGAGCAAGTAGATTTTGCTATTTTGCAAAACTGGACGCCTTGGATGTATAGCAAAGGCAGGACTAAGACTGATGGTGTTGCTTTCTACTGCAAGGTTCTTTCCCCCATACCAGGTGCCACTTCAAAAGAAGGGTAGCTGCTACTGGCATTAGAATATTCTTCATTTTCAGTAAAATCCCAGCTTGAATCTCACCTGGCTCTTAAGTAGAATCAATTGGAATTGAAAATGTTTAGATGTTTGTGCACTAGAGCAAATGTGATGTGGCAGAAAATGACTTTATCCTCAAGTTCTGTATTTAATAGCTAGCTTCTCAGAAGGCAGCTGACTTCTGTCAGTGGATCAGGCCCCAGGCTGCACTCTTCTGAGAATCTACCAAGGTCCATATGTACCAAGTTATCTAAGTACGTGTGTATTCTTTGAGAGTAGGAACTATTTCTTACCCTCTTTTGTATTCCCCCATTCACCTCTTACTGTTCTTTTTATTTCATACTGCTTGTTTCATTTGAAAGTCTTATTCAGCTTGGTTGGTCAAAGTAATCATCAGGAACATGACCTGGAAATCAATGAGTTAATGTTAGACTCTTCTCATGGATACTGTTCTTAGGAAATCTTAGAATTTGGAACATTTTGGTTATGTGGCTGGTCTCTTAAAAATATGTAAGTTGTGCCTGGCCGAGGTAGCTAGGTGGTTGTCAACCTATGAACCAGGAGGTCACAGTTCAATACTTGGTTCAGGCATATGCCCAAGTTGCAGGTTTTATCCCCGCTCGTCAGGAGGCAGCTGATCCATGATTCTCTCTCATCACTGATGTTTCTATCTCTCTATCCCTCTCCCTTCCTCTCTGAAATCAATAAAAATATATTTAAAAGATATATAAGTCTCTATGGGTGATATTTTAAAGTACATATAACATATGGATTGGCTCAAAGCTTACAAATAACTATAGTAAAATATTAAGACTTAGAGCAGTGAATATTGGTGCAACCAAAAGTATTCTTTTATTTGGAAGAACATAGCTAAAATATAGAATTACATTTAGCAACTTATTGGCTGATATTTACTTTGGTTCAGATAAGAATGGCATAGTCAACCAGACCCAACTGTTCTTTAAGAAATTGGAAAACCAGATGCAGCCTCGCCAGGCTGTGGTGTCGGTCCCACTGTTTATAGTAAGGAGGACTACTTGGCCTTGCACGTGGCTGAGACTTAGAGCTGCCTTGGTGTCATGTGCAATAACAAGTTGTGGTGTCTTTTTTTGTTTTGTTTAAATTTCTTTATTGATTAAGGTATCACATATTTGTCCTCATCCCCCCATTCCCATCCCACACCCCTCCCCACGCATGCCCCCACTCCCCTGTTGTCCTTAAGCGCTGGTTAGGCTCATATGCATGCAACAAGTCCTTTGGTTGATCTCTCCCCTTTATCCCCATCCTCCCCTACCCTCCCTCTGAGGCCCGACAGTCTGATCCATGCCTCCTTGTTTCTGGGTCTGTTCTTGTTCATCAGTCTATGTTGTTCATCATTTCCCCTAGATGAGTGAGATCATGTGCTATTAGAAATACACTTATAAGAACCAAAAATGAGACAAGCAATAATGGTTATGCTGAAAGGCAAATGAATCAGTCTGAAGTGAGTTTCTTTCTGGGCCAACAGTTCTTTTGAGACCCAATTTCAATGTCAAACAGTTCCTTATGTGTACATGTCAGCAATGACATTTCAGTTCTGGATGGTGGTCAAATGGTGGTAATGCAGGTCTGACCCTCTCTGGTTTGGTCCTGGGCAACCTGCAGTGTCATGTGCAATAATAAGTTGTGGTGTCTTTTTTTTTTTTTGAGGATGTTGGGAATATGTTTCTGTCATGTTGACTTTTATATGTTCTTGTTTATATTTAATTTTAAGAAATACCAATTCATGGTTCAAAATAGAAAATACTATAAAGATATATTGTGAAACGTCTTCTGTCCTTTTTACCATCACCCCAGTTCCCACCCCTCTTCCAGTTAACCACTAGAAGGGTTTCTTATGCATATACTTTTACACCCTTCCTTCTTTTTTTAAACAAAAGTAACCCAGCTCTGCCCCCTTTACCTCTCCCTCAGCACTGTTTCTTGTTGATCTCTCCTTGTCTATACACAGAGAGTTTCTATGATGGGTCTGTGTGTCACATCATCCGACTGATGATGACTTGAAAGGCAGGGTGATGTTTAGGAGCTATTTCTGCAAACCAGGCTTCTCTGTCATATTTGAATCTCCAGGTATGTGACCACAGTACCATGTGTGAATGTGGATTCCTGTATAAAATCTATAAAAGGTTAAATTACATGAAAATGTGAAATTATGTTTCTTAATATATTGGTCTAGGCTAGGATACAGGGAGAAGTTCTGATTATTGTTGTCAAAGTCCTAATTTGTTTCTCAGTTGTCTATCCAATGAATTTCTTCTAATATTCAGTTGTTGTGAAATATGCACAGGGAAGGTATTTGTTTTCATTTCCCAGATGGTGAGCAATTCTATAAATGGCAGTGTAGGTACTTCAGTAATAAGTCTTTAATGGAACTTAACCACAAAAGCAACTTCACTATCTATAAAATTAAACTGTCCATTATTATCATTAAGAATGCATAACTTAATTTCTCCACATTTTGAGTTATAAATAAAAGTACTTAAAGATAAAGCAGATAATGATAGCATAAATGAAAAAAAAATCAACTTAGACTTCTGTAGAGCATTTTTCCCATAACCAATTTTAATTTTAATTTTAAATTGAATACCAAGATTAAGGAGCACTATTAGTTTGATATGTTTAAGATAAAATTGAAGGAGATGCCTAAAGCCCCAAACAGTAGACATAGTTCTGCAAGGTCGTTCCTAATGCTTCATTTCCTGAATCCAGATGACATTAGGATGTTTAATGAATTTCTGAGATGATAGGTAGGGCCAAATTTAACAGGTCTGTTTTTGGTTCCAGGGATAATACAAATGTATATCATTACCTACTTCTACTTGAAGTGGTTCTACTATTTAGGTGGATTGGTTTTTGGGGCAGTTGCATTCACTATATCTGCTGTGCTCATAGCGTTAAGACCTCATGGGGAGGAATAATGACCTGTTATCGATGTTAAGAAAGCTCTCACCGAAAGGGGAGACTTGATAAGAAAAGGATCTACACTAGCTTTATGAATTCAGACTGATGGGCACTATGGAACATGATTATCTGATCATTTACCAGAAGAATTTTACCTGAAAGAGAAAAAGAATTGAACTGAAGTTTGTACGGAGGATAAACAGGCTAGGTGTTAAGTCAATAAGGAGGACTTTCATGGAGTTATTTTTAGCTTCAAATTTAGACCAAAGATCCATGCAGTGTCTCAATGGCGACTTCTTTCCGATTCCTAGATTGTTGTTGGCGACAAAGTTGTTCTGATGCCCGTGAACGCAGGACAGCCACTGCATGCGAGCAACATAGAGCTTCTCGATAACCCAGGGTGCAAAGAGGTACGTTCAGGAGGAAAACAAATGAATTTGTTGATTTTCTCATGAGAGAGAAAAAAAGGCATATAATTTCTTTCATTGTTTTCATAAGCTTAAGTCTAGTGATACTGACTAATACTCCTAAGGTTCAAATAGATAATGATTAGTTATTGTATTGCTATTTTCAGATAGTCCTTTGGAGACATTTGTGTGGAAGTACCTATGTCATTGTCCAAAGTTGTCGTTTTTCACCTTTTGCTAGTTGAAGAAATAATTTCTGTTACAACATGGAACTGTGGTGGTATAACTGGACATTTCTTCATTAATAGGTGAATGCTGTTAATTGCAACACCAGCTGGAAAATCACTTTATTCATGAAATATAGTTCTTACCGAGAGGATGTGCTGAAAGGTGTAAGTATGTGCTGCACAGAACATTTGCCAGAAGAATCGAAGGTAGTTTTACTGAACTTCCAGATGCAAAACATGTGCATCCCCTGGTGTTCATCGTTTAGCGTGTGAATATAAACCCATATACCGAGAATTTGGCTGTATACTCACAAAAAGTGTTTCATTAGTTTCCTCTCCTGTATTTTGAAATGTAGAAATAATCGTTCAACACTAAGTAGATCAAAATCAGAAAGATGCACTTGCTCCTTATGTCTTATGGTCAGCCTTTTCTTGGAAATACAGTTTTCTTGACTTGTTTTTCTAGGGTGACGTCGTTAGATTGTTTCATGCAGAACAAGAGAAATTTCTGACCTGTGATGAATATGAGAAAAAACAGCACATTTTTCTTCGTACAACCTTGCGTCAATCAGCCACTTCTGCTACTAGTTCTAAAGCACTCTGGGAAATAGAGGTGTGTGAAATATTATTTGGCTTTTAATAAGTATTTACATCAACAAGACAAGATTCAGTAGGCTGATTGTTTTATCATTATAGGCTTCATGTATGATAGACCAATAAAACATTACTTTTTGTGAACTGACTCGCACCTCTTTATTGCAGTGACAAATTTGATACATTACTGCTTCCTTTACCTGTCTTCTCTGGGGCATCTCCCTCTCTCCCTTTTGTTTAAGATGGGCATATATGTGATTTTGCTTTAAAAAAATCCATTGTGAAATGTTTGTTGTCAACATTGATAAGACTGAAGGCGATGTGTCTCAACTGTCATTGGAGTTAAGATGGGGTAGGATGACTCACTTTAAGTGAACATCAGACCTACAGTCACTGCAAAGAACAGTTAGTTCTTCTGGGGATGCCATTTTTTTCTATTGGGATGAGGAGAGCCATAGTTAAGAATTCATTCAACCTCTGAAAAGTATTTTTTAAATGTCCCAAAATGGTAGGGTAATTAGGAAAATGTAAGATATGGATTTTTCTTTGCAGAACCTTTCTATACAGTGGAGGAGATAACATATGCACCATTTCTTATAAACAAGCCAACATCTGATAAATTCCATCTTGACTTAATGCATATCCAGGCTTATACAGTGGATCTCAACCACCTTAAACCCAATTACTCCCCCTTTACAGCATATATTCTCTGATACTTTAATAGCCTAAAATAAAACTCATAGGTAATATTATCCATATATTCTCATGATTAAAAATTAATAAAATGCCCCAAATTCTAATATGATGGAGAAATAAAAGGAAAATACTTTATAACAAAATAATATGTACTTCAACATGTAGAAACCTACTCTAGAATATAGTATATGTATACCTAGCTTTGAAGGATACATGAGAGAAGTGGTAAATGCAGAGGATAAGACAGCATTCTATATGAGCACAGGAAAATGAAAGAGCAGAGGTGCATAATTAAACTCTTTAGTGCTTAACAGAAGAGACTTAATTGTACATGATTAAAAAAGAGGGAAATAACCATAATTGAAACAGGGACAATAAGGCAAATTACAGACTGCTAAAACAGAGAAATTAAGTAGTATGATGTTTATGCAAATGAGCTGAGCCTTAATTATCAGTGTAACATCAAAATAATTCTCTAAGTTATGACATGGTTTGTAATAGAGATGAAATAGCACAAAGAACGTATTTTCTATCTTGAAATCCACCACTTGTTGAGGCATCCTTTCAGTCTGTGGCATACAGGAGAGACCATATCTCTCAGTGGGAGATAAGGAATTGAGAAGGTGTTGGGGAAAAGAGCCATCACCCAACAATTCTTCCTGACAACTTCCTCATCCTGGGAAGACTGAAAGATAAGTTACCTGAAAAGAAATTAATAATTAAAATATGCATTTTCACACCATAAATTTCTTATCAATGTGCTCCAAAAATAAAAAAAATAAAGGGATAGCAATAATGTGAGATATTATTTTAAAACTTCATTAATGAAATACAGTGATGAAAAGGCCACATAATGACTTCCCTCTACAGTGAGTTCCCCGCATTTCATGTGCCTCTGCCTATTTGATGTTTGGCTCTAAATTTGTTGAAAGGAGTTTTGAATCTTTTCAATATATTTGCTATTAGTTTTATAGCTTTGGCTGTAACTGTACCACTGCACTGAAATCCATTTCAACAAAATGCATTAGTTGGAAATGTTATAACCCGCTGAGCAGTCAGAGGGAGAGAGCGAATAAATTATTCAATAATGTTGAGATGTCTTGAATTCATTTAAGCTTCTCTCTTCATAGTGTATTTCTCTTAAATTATTGGCCTTCTCATATAACTTGATGTAAATACTTTTTAGTATGATTATGTATCAAAGTATTACCAATTTATATTTGTGGCGGGTTTCTTTCTGTAGGAGATTTGAAGGAGGTAGGCTGGGACACATTTCTCTGTTGTGTGGTGTATCAGTCAGGAAGCCTGAGCATCATGTGTTTCAAGAAAAGAGGTATTTCATATAGGAAATTAGGTTTCTGTGTTATTGGAAGGACTGGATGGGGAAAGCGGGTCGGGAGCAATGGCCTTATATGAGGATCTGCAGTGCAGTAATCCACTACTGCCCCTCCTCTGAGCCTGTCCAGGCTTCTCCTCCTGTGCTTTGGGAGTCCTCACCCACCCACCCAGTGAGCCTGTATTGCAGCCTGTAAGAGCCTGCACCCCACCCTGTAGGAGCCTGCACCCCAGCCTGTAGGAGCCTGCATCCTACCCTGTAGGAGCCTGCACCCCACCCTGTAGGAGCCTGCACCCCAGCCTGTAGGAGCCTGCATCCTACCCTGTAGGAGACTGCACCCCAGCCTGTAGGAGCCTTAATCCTACCCTGTAGGAGCCTGCACCCCAGCCTGTAGGAGCCTGCACCCCACCCTGTGGGAGCCTGCACCAGGCAGCTGCCACCACCTTTCCTGGAGCCAAAGGAGGATCCTCCCTGTACTTTGCTCTGCTTCCCATTCTGATGAAATGTCTCCAGAACCCCACCAGCCAGGCTTCCAGCCCCTGTAATACAGGGAAGCATGGGAGGGTGAAGGTGGGATGGCCCTGTGTGCCACACACAATAGCTAACATGTGTGAATTGCAGGATGTATGATGTCTTGTCCACTGCCCATAATGCCAAAAGCATTCCTCCCAAGTCACTGTGACAAATGAAAACATCTTCCTTTCTGTATCTCCAAATTGTCCCCTAGGGAGCTGTACTCCCATTGCTAGACCTGCTGTAGGCTAGTTCTTAGTCTGGGACCAATGGTGATCTTCAAGTTATTTGTTAATCTCTAATATGTGTATACAAAATGTGTGTGTGTACATAAGAAAACCAATAGATTTATCAGATTCTCAAAGGTTATCTGTGGCTCCCCCAAGGGAGCAAGAATTCAGACATTGACAAGGTCACAGATGCTGGTGTGATTAGCAAAGGATTTGTGGGAGAAGTTTGATTTGAAAACTGAGCCTTATAGGATGGCCTGGTTTTAAAGACTTCATCCACTTGGAAGTATTTTCATAATTATTGTCTCATTTGAGCTATTGGAGTAGGAGAAGACATAGAAGATGGAGTCCAACAAAAGGCATAGTAAGTTTCATATATATTAGCACACAGAACTTGAGGCTGAGCAGGAGTTCAAGAGTGGTCAGTATTAATAAAAAGAAGCTAACATGTTGAGGGAGAATGATGAAAAGTACTCCTAGTGCTCTGGTATGTCTTATGATATTTATCACCACAACAATCCTATGCATGAAACCCACTTTATACATGAAGAAACAGGCTTGCAGATGTTAAATTATTCACTGCAATCATACCATAGTAACTGGCTGGGCCGGGACTCAAACACAGTCACCTTCAGGCTGTACAGCCTGAGTCTTGCTACTGCACCAAACCGGTCATTACCACCTGCTTCAGATCTTCTGCTTTTATTCTCAACCAGCCTAGTAGCTCAGCCTTTGGGGCAAGGCCAGTTCCAAGGACAGGCATCAAAGGACATGGTGCTAGCCATAAGCACACATGGAAAGGGCCAAGAATTAAGTTAGTCCAGACCTCCAGGCCTGGGCATTTGTGGTTCTCTCTGCCTGGAATGAGCTCTTCCAATCTCTCTGCATGACTGTCCCATTCTTATCCTCTGGATTTCGGCTCACACATCACCTCCTCATGCTGTGTGTCTTGTCGTAGGCTGATGTCCATGCTGATCATCATATCTAAAGTAGCCTCCCCTGGTCCCTCAAATCTTATTCATTGAAAGCTCTAGTCTTGTTCATTGCTGTGTCCCTATTGTCTAGAAGACCACCTGGCACATCGCAGATTTTTCATACTGTTTGTTGAATGAATGCTTAAATAACAAATGGGGGGAACTATTTTCCCAGTTTTGGCCTGGGAACATGTCTTTGGAGTGAAGCTGTATTTGCAGACATAAAGCGTAGTATCATGCATGTACAGTGGGTTCACTGTTATATCCTTTGCTCATTTATGGGGACTTTTATTTTTCTGCCACGTTGTCCTCTCACAAAAACACATATTAGATTTGAAGAGTTAGCATCAACAGGCGGGCACCCTTTGTAAACTGTTGGCATTTGCTTGCCAGGTCCATGAATATGTTTTAGCCATTATTGTCCCTGCTCTTTTTGTCTGTAGGTGGTTCATCACGACCCATGCCGTGGGGGTGCGGGGCAATGGAACAGCTTGTTCAGATTCAAACATCTTGCAACTGGGAACTACTTGGCGGCAGAGGTAAGACTGATGGATGTAGTGCTATGGAATCTCTGATTCTGAAATAGAGAAATAGGCAGTTAGGTTTTCTAAAATGCATGATATTTGCAGGAGCAAATCCAAATTAGGACATTATACAAATTTCATTACTGCCTATCGTGTTCTGGGTTGACGGATACATTTTTCTTCAAATGTGAATATTAACTGAAGCCTTAAAATAATATTTGTCTTAAAATTAAACAACATAGAATCAGAGGCATGGGTACATGGAACAGACTGACATATGTCCGAGGGAAGGGGGCGGGGGGAACTGGATGAAAGGTGAAGAGATTAGGCAAAGAACATATATGCATAGCCCATGGACGCAGACAACAGTGTGGTGATGGCCAGAGGGAGGGGGAATGAGGCCTGGGGCTGGCATGAGGTGAGTAAAGGGGGGACAATGGAGGACATCTGTAATAGTGTCAGCAATAAACATATTAAACAACAGCAGAACCCTGGGGGTTGGTTTACTGGAAGGTCAAGTAGAATGGGGTATCTGATTTGCATATTCATGTGATTGGTCCTAAAATTTCCCATGGAGTTTCCCTCTTTCAGAGTGTCTGCAGTGGAGAGGTGATCAGCTCATTGTTGTATAGTCTGGGTAGTTTCAGGGTTATCTCCAGTGGCCACTGTTTCACTGCTGGGTGGCTTTCATTGTTGACACCCCTGGAGAGGAAAGGGTTTTCTTCCTCAGACATAGAACTGTCTGAGAACTGTCAGTAAGTATGGTAAAAACATGGAAGCTCTTTTCTTTCTCCGCGAAAAGCATGCTGACCATCAGATAGACATGAAGGGTGGAGAGAAGTAAAAGCACAGAGGTTTTAGAAATGATTTGATTAAAGTTTGGTTATCTAACTTGAAAATAATTTAGAAAATGCTGTTTTGTTTTCATAAGGATGTGTGAAAAGATCCTTTCATTCTACTCTCCTCAACTCTGTTTTTGTTTTTCAACTTTGTTCCTTCTGGGATTTACAACCAGCATTTGGTCTTGGAGTTTTTGGTATTACTTATCTAACTTTGGGGTTTAGATGTGAGGGGGAGGGTAAGGAAGTGGGGATGGAGAACTGATGAGGAAAAGGTATGGGAAATAGGACATTTCTATAAACATGCTGATCCCCGGTCTAAACTGGTCCCCACCCCCATGGCCCTCTCCATCCTATTAATCTGTGTTTACCACCATCTGATTTGTTGTGCATTTTATATTATACATACCTATTATCTTTCTCTACCAGAATGTATGTTCTATTAAGATAGGGAATTTTCTTAGCATCACCACTGTTTCCTCTGCACTTAGGACAGTGCCTAGAACTTATTTGATGAATGTATTTGGAATGAATGAAGGAGTATAAAGAAGCTATTCAGGCTTCTATAATGGGAAGGAGAATTTAGGGATTTGTATCTGAGAAGCATTTGGAACCACATTTGGGCAAATTAATCTCTCTAAGCTTCAATATCCTCTGGTGAAACGGGGATAATCACAATATTTATATAATAAGATTACTAAGAGAATTGAATGAGGTAAAGTGCTTGGCACAGTGAGTGTGTGGCTCAAGGTAAGCGGCATGATTCATTTTATTATGTGATAAATAAGGATTCTTCTTATTTTATAAATACCTGACTCATTATTTATGAATCCCTTCAGCTGAATGAAATATAGCTTTGCAATTTTTGGGCTCCTTATACTTGTTTTGAAGTTTTTTGAAAAGTAACTGTTTGAAGCAAAATTAAGTAGTCAGGTAGAAAATTTTTATCTAGAATAAGAATTAGGAAAGTCTACTAGATGTCTCATAAAAGATAAACTAGGATTAAAATTCCTTTGGCTTTTATGTTCGTGGTTCTTTTTCTTAATTCACTTTTCAATCAATGGATGTTTTAGCTACGGATGTTGTCTACAAAAACAATATAATTACATATTGTTAGATTTCCTCATTAATTTCTGTAATTAAAACTTGTGTCATTTGATACATTCAAATGATTGGATTGTTAAGAATTAAATTGTTTATTAACTTAAATGAAGATCCATGATTTCGATACATAAATGAACGAGTTATTAAACACTGAAAAGTAGAAAGCAGCTCAGACCTGTACAAGAACTTGAAAGATTGCCTTTTCATTGCATTTCTAGAGAACATGACTTTAAATGTCAGATGCTATTTCGTTCATTAAAGAGTCTGATGTGTTTGTAGGATCTCTTCTGTCATCTTTAATACTTTAGATAACATCTTTTTTATGGCAAGGTGAGAATTAAGCATTAATACATATCTGAAAATTGAAAGCTAGGAATATATTTTCTACTGACTCAAACTAGAATAACAGATTGGGTGATTCTGTGTAGTATTGTAGTATCAAAAAAGAAGTCATAGTTTCAAAATACTGACATCCATTAGTTGGGGTTTTACACTTCATATGTCGGCTCTGTCCAGACAAGTCCTACCTCCGATGCTGTGCTGCTGGTGGGAACGTGTCCAGAGGTGTGGCAGAGTCGCAGCGATTGTAGTCGCTGTCGCTTGATAAAACACTGGTTTTCAACAATAGGTGGAAACTAGCCTGTGACAGCTGAAAAACAATGATCATCCTTTTGCTTTTTAAAGATGCCCAGATCTTTAATTGCAAAGCATTGTTCATGTCATTGAGGCGGGGTGGGGAGTTCCCAACATGTTGAATTGTAACATCCTAGAAGCGTTTGTTTTATTGTAAGAGAGAAAAAGCTCCATGGCTTTTATTTATTTTTCAGTTTTATTTTAATATCTAGATACTACTTAAAAAACAAGACACACATGTTTTGATGTTGAAAATGCTGGGGTTGTGAGTAATTATTTTGGAACTTATAAAACAGCAAACACCATCTTTAAGATTTCATACCTGCTTTCATATGTTTCTCTAGTGCCCGATGACTGCACAGCATGGTAGAGAATGCTGCAGGTAGAGCAGGAAACAGAGGACTCAGTCCTTGCCCTTTCTGAACCTTCTAGTTTAGAAAGCAGCACAGAATAGATGACAGGATTATCAGCAGGCAAGGTCGTGGAGGGCTGATTATGTGTGTGTGCAGGTAGAGTCAGGTTTTCGTGAGATTAACTAAAGAAGGCTCTTGCTTGGGGTGAGCTTTTCCATGATTCTCTATGCAATAGACACAGGTTGGCAGAGGAATAAAAGGAAAATCCTTGTTGACATTGCCAAGGAGACAGATAGAGATGTGGAATGTCTAAATCCTGTGTAGACAATGTAAAAAGAGAGGGCCGCTGAAAGAAATGGGTTCCAACCAGAATTACTGAGTGACAAACCCTTTGTTTGTAGGTTTTGAAAGGAAGTGTTTGAATGGGATCTAATTAGTAATAGGAGTGAAGTTTGAAGTTGATCCTGGCCGCTACCCTGGAGGCTGGGATTGGACAGCTATTTGTAAACATTCGGTAGATACCAGTGATGTCATTAGAAAAATCTAATTTCCACCCTTGAAGAGCTCTCAGTACTGTGAGAGAAACGTATGGTAGCAAATTGGATTGTGGAGGGCTTATGAGAAAGCACTAAAGTGCACACACCTTTAGTAAAGGTGCCGGGGAGGTACAAGGAAGCATGAGGAGGCCAGGGGAGGACCTGCCCAGCGGAAGAGGAAGGCAGGTGCGGAAGAGAGAGTGTGCTCAGGCAGTGGGGACAGCTTTTCCACAGGGGAGGAGGCCTGGGGTATCGTACAAACGAGTTCCATGGATGTGATACATATGTCACACATAGGGTGTGGTGGTAGAAGGTTGGAGGAGAGGGGCGGGGCCAGAAATGTAGGGCAGCTGCCTTTTTCAGGCCACATATACTAAGCTAAGGAGAATGGGTTTTATCTTTAAAGAACTGTGTTGCAAATAAATCTGTGTTTAAAGAGGAACTAGGAATATATCCCAAGAAACCTGAAGCACCAATCACAAAGAATGGATGTACCCCTATGTTCATAGCAGCACAATTTACAATAGCTAAGGGATCTGGAAACTGCCCAAGTGCTCATCAGTAGATGAGTGAATAAAAAAGCTGTGGTACATTTACATCATGGAATACTATGCAGCCGTTAAAAAGAAGGATCTCTTAACCTTTGAGACAGCATGGAAGGACCTGGAGAGTATTATGCTCAGTGAAAAAGCCAGTCAGAGAAGGACAAGTATCACATGATCTCACTCATAGGTGGAATCTAAGTAACAAAATCAACTGATGAATGGAGTGGATCCAGAGACATGGAAGCATGGAACAGAGTGTGGAATCTCGGAGGGAAGGCAGGGGAGGGTGGATGGGTGGGAGGTAATTAACCAAAAACTTTGTATGCCTATATGCATAAGCCATGGATGCAGACAGTGGGGTGGTGAGGGCCTGGGGCGAGGGGTAAGGGTGGGCTGGAGGGAGTAGGTGGGGGGAAAAAGGGGACATATGTAATACTTTCAACAATAAAGATTTTAAAAATGGGGAAACAAAAGAAAAAAAGAATTATCTCTTAGCATTGAGACAGCATGGAGGGACCTGGAGAGTATTATGCTAAGCAAAATAAGCTAGTCAGAAGATGAGCCCTGTCTTCTTGAATTTTTATGGAGGCTTCATTATACAGTTACTAGAGGCCCGGGGTCCCTCAGCTCGGCCTGCACCCTCTTGCAGTCCGGGAACCCTCAGGGGATGTCCAACTGACAGCTTAGGCCTGCTCCCCGCAGGGAGCCACAGTCTGGCCTCCCTCTGCGGGAGGTGACTGGCTGGCCAATCAGGAGACAGCGCGGGCAAGAGCAGCTGGCCCCACCCCCCATTGCACCCGCTGTCACTGGTGGCCTCCCTCTGCAGGAGGCGACTGGGCAGGCTTCCATCACCCCGCCGCTGGCCACCGCCCCTCCACCCCATCGCCGTCCCCTCCCTCTGCCCACTGGCATGCACGCACCTTGGCTGGCCTGGTGCCACCTGCTCGTTGGCCCCACCCCCTGCCGATCAGTGGTTTCACTGTTCAGTAGATTTGCATATTACACTTTTATTATATAGGATGATTGATTAAATCATTGGCCATTGGTGAACAAGTCACCATCCTGCCTTGTAAAGTCCCAACCCTGCAATCATAGCCTCCATCCTTAGGTTACCTAGGGGCGTTCCAAAGTCATCTTTTTAATGTTATAAAAGACACCTTTATCTCTCTCACCACCGGAAATTCCAAGGGTTTTAGAAGCTCTGTGCTAGAAAAGGAGCTGAAGACCAAATATATATTCTTTATTATAACTCACGATATCATAGATACTAAAGTAAGTTGGGGTTTAGAAATGGACCCTTATTCAATTTAGAGATTCCAACAGTATTGCTTTATAGAATTCAAGATTCGTTTTGGAGAAATACACAGTGCTGTAAAGCTGTGGACAAAATGTGGAATAAAGTGTTTAATTATGAATGAGATAATATATTTGTGACTTCATCAGGTACTGCATTACGGTTCAGTTCTCTCCCTGTAATATCTGTTTCTGTGGGCCATTCATGTAATTAGGTGACATGAGGGGAAGGAAGACAGACACACACAGCACAATTGTCAGCTGTCAGCACACTCATCGCCAGTTTGCCATAAATCTTTTACTCTTGTCACCTATTGGTACAGGAGCGTTAACAGCTATATCTCTGGGGGAGAAAGTAATTTTATTGTATTTTGAATATGATAATAAGGGAGTCTCAGTAAATAGTACTTCCCAGTCGTGGAAAGAATTATAAATCAGGCATCACAATTTCTGATCTGCTGCTTTCTACACCATCTTTCTTTGAATATTATTAAAGCAGGATAGATTTGAGTAGTGCAAAATAATGTTACCGGTTAAAGATTTTATATTGCCTTTTTAACCTGCTTATTTGTTTGTAGGTAGGCAAAACTTCCACCAGATGGCAGTAAATACTTATTTTCTAAATATGCAATGGCCTTTGGATTTAATTAATTAGTTAAAACAGTATTCAAGATCCTGAACATTGGCATAGGCTCTTATCAGTATTAGGGCTATAGTTTTAAATATCCCTAAGTTTATCTGGAGAGCAGGGTTTGTATGTATGTGTATGGATGTATACACACACACACATACACATACATACACACACACACACATATACATAAATACAATAGAACATACATACCTGATCCTATATACACAAATATTTATATAGCAGATATTATACTAGTATATCAAGTAAAAATTATATATCAAAATATAAATTGTGCCTGGCACATATAAACATTTAGTAAATGTTATTCTTCTCTTCTTTGTTTAGACTTATTAATCATAATAATAGATTGGCTCTGAAAGGCCAGTAATTAGAAAGAGGAATATACATATATGAACATTTAAGAATACACACATGATGACTTAATGACTTTAATGTCATGTACAAGAGTAATAGATTAAAGAAGTAACATTTTCCTTTTGAACTTACCTGCTTTCGGTTTGTTTCTTGCTATTGTGTTAGATGGAAGTTGCACTTGTCTTTCATTTGATTGTGGTACGATCATGACTTCCTATACTCTCTGTCTGCCACTTTTCTATCCTGACGTGACATTCTCTACGTGACTTTTCTTTCTAGTCCTCTTTGGCCATTTAAATGAGAACTCCCTTCAGAGGTTAGCAGTGGGTATTTGTTCTTTGTATTCTCTTGTTGTCACTCACTCCCATGGCTTTAGTGGCCCATTAATTTGATCTCAGATGCCCCACTGCCAGCCATTGAAACTCAATATATATATATATATATATACCTAAGATGGAATTATTTTCCTGCAAAATAGTGAATTTTCTTAGTTCAGGGTTACAAACTTGCGAGTCATGATAAACATGTTTTTCTCTCTCAGTTTACGCCTTTAGATTCTACTGACTGACTCTGTAAAATCTTCTGTATCCATGTTCTCCTTCCCACGTCAGCACTGCCATTTTTGTTGGCTCTCTACCACCTCTTACTCCAGCCTTGGCTACTTTGACTCTTTCATCCTCTGTCTCCATGGCCAGTTGAGGATTTTTAATGTCTTGTTTCTGCAAATGTTTCCCAAGGATATTCAAAATTGTTCTGAAGATGCGAACCTGTTAGCCTGTGGCTTCCAGTCCCCATTGGTCTGGGTGGACTTCCTTCCCACCGTGGGCCACACCATTCCTCCTTAGGAGGCAGGAAGGGAGTCACGCTGTCGGAACTAAAAGATGTGGCCTTGGAACCTTCAGAGCAGTGCTTCCAAATCGCCCTGCCACTCACCAGCAGCGAGACTTTGCACAAGTACTTCCTTTGATGTGTCCCCGGGGCCTCCTCTGTAAAGTGGGGTTAAGAATCAGTTCTAATAGGATAATTATAGGGAGGAAGGAGTAACCTTTAAAAGCATAAGAAAGTATTGCTTAAGTGACATTTATGGGTCTTCTCTGAGCAAATCTCATCTTCTCACCGTCATGGCACTCACTCCCTTGCACTGCCTGTCTGCTTCACTCCTTCTTTCCTTCTTTGCCAGTTACAATTCTGCCCATCCTTCAAGGCTTTTCTCAAATGCTACCTTCTCCATGAATGTAGTCTGTTTTTTTAAAAAAATTGATTTTAGAGAGAGGAAGGAAAAGAGAGAGAGAGAGAAGAGAAGAGACAGATATAAAAGAGACAGATAGATTGGTTGCCTCCCACATTCACCCTGACAAGGGCCTGGGATTGAACCTGCAATCCAGGTATGTGCTCTTGACTGGGAGTCCAACTGGAGACTCTTTGATGCACAGGCTGATGCTCTAACCATTGAACTCACCGACCAGGACATGCATTTATTCTTGAATAAATTTTCCGACCACAGATTCCTCCTTCTTCTGACCTATATTATTTATAAATTATTCATTCCTGTCTTATATCTCTTGCCACATTCTATTTTGTATTTAGGCTAACTGTATTTATGTCTTATTTCTCCTCCTACATTGTATGGTCTTGTGGTCAGGGACCATATTCTCTTTGCTTTTCCTAAAATACCATATGCCACTATACCCATTATAGACGCTCTATTAATATTTTTTGGATAAATGATTGGATAGCATATTAGGTCTTTCTTCCCAATGCCAGATTTAAAATTTATTTTTAACATAAGGAAATATTTTCTTTAAAGTAGTAAAATAGTCAGGAATCTCCATATGACAATGTCTTTTATCTTCTTTTTGAGAAATACATTTTTTTCAATTTATCCTTAGTTTACTTATTTTAATAATTACTGCTCATATTATATTTAGAGAAGGAAAGCAACAGTATAATTACAACATACATTGAAGTGTATATTTATTTGGCCTTTAGTTAATATTGGTGAATTTATATAGCCAGAGATTTATTTGTGTGGCTTCTCTTTTCCCCCCTTCTCCTCCTCAACCTTCTCCTCATCCTCACTGTTATTATCACTTTAATAAATTCACTGAAGCAGCAACCCTATATTAGTTATTAAAAGAAAGGATTGCAGTCTGAAAGACAACACATGTGCAAAATTTATCCTTCTTATTGGAATGACACTAAACTCCACAGTCCAAGCCCACAGACATACGCTGTTGTTTGTTTGTTTCAGTAGTCCTCATGCATTATTAGCTCACATATCTGATATCTATACTAATAAAAGGGTAATATGCTAATTAGACTGGGTCGACAAGCCATCTTCTGGATGTCCTACTTCTTCCGGACAAAGCCATGGTGGTGGGTGCCAAGGCAGAGGCAGTTAGGGGCAATCAGGCTGGCAGGGGAGGGCAGTTGGGGGCGAGATCAGGTCAGCAGGGGAGGGCATTTGGAGGCGAGATCAGGCCATCAGGGGAGTCAGTTAAGGGCAATCAGGCAGGCAGAGGCAGTTAAGGGTGATCAGGACGGCAGGGGAGAGCAGTTGTGGGCAAGATCAGGCTGGCAGGGGAGGGTGTTGGGGGCGAAATCAGGCTGGCAAGGGAGGGCAGTTGGGGGCAACCAGGCTGGAAGGGGAGGGCAGTTGGGGGCGAGATTAGGCCAGCAGGGGAGGGCAGTTAGGGGCAATCAGGCAGGCAGGCAGAGGCAGTTAGGGGCTATTAGGCAGGCAGGAAGGTGAGTGATTAGGAGCCAGTGGTCCCAGATTGTGAGATCCCCACAGGGATCGGGCCTAAACCAGCAGTTGGACATCCCCCAAGGGGTCCCTGATTGGAGAGGGTGCAGGCTGGGCTGAGGGAACCACCCCCCTGCCCCCGTGCACAAATTTTGTGCACCAGGCCACTGGTATATCTGATATATTTCTCCCCTTTTGCTCAATTTTCTTTTCTTGTGTGTATAGCTTGTGGAGCATGATCTTGACTCATTGTTAAAACTTTCCTTTGCTGTATTTTTGAAAACTGGTGTCTGAGTTATTAGTCAGTGGTAGAATTTGTGGTGTGTAAAATGAACTCTTTTGAATGCTTCCTCAGAGGAGGTGGGATTGTCAGCTCTCACCCGTTCAAAGATGTCAACTCTTCTTATAAAGCCCATACACCTGGCATTTTAGCTCCTGTCTCCTTCAACTAAAGTTTGAAGGTGATGTTTTAAATTGTAATGTTTTCTAATGGTTTCTTTCTTAGCTTCTTTTCATATTATACTTAGTTAAGGGTACAATAGTGAACTGAATTAAAGATCATTGATCTTGTTAATGTGCTTTTAATAGCAGTTCAAACTAGTTTTTTGTTTGTTTTTTAGCTTAATCCTGATTATCGAGATGCCCAAAATGAAGGAAAAAATGTGGTGAGTAGAATTGTTTCTCCCCCGAACAAATCCCAAATATATTGTTTATATTTTATACGAACAAATTGAAAAGTTAATAGGAAATTTCATGACGAGCGTCTCTGAGGGAGATTCTCTGATTAGAGGCTGTGGATCAAAGCTAAAAGGGAAAAGATGAATGATATGGCTTAGATTATAAGGTGTCTACTAGTGGATATTTAGGGAGATTTCTAGCAACTTGAAGGCCATTTGTGATTGAACACTGAAGACAGCTAGCATCTGAGAGATATGGTGGGTCTAGATTTAGTTTTCAGAAGTGAAAAGAAATTAGGCAGGAGAAATGGAATTATGGCATCATATTTACACAGGAAAGTAGGACAATCTTTTTTAAAAATATATTTTATTGATTTTTTTACAGAGAGGAAGGGAGAGGAATAGAGAGTTAGAAACATAGATGAGAGAGAAACTCGATCAGCTGCCTCCTTCACACCCCCCACCACGGATGTGCCCACAACCAAGGTACATGCCCTTGACTGGAATCGAACCTGGGACCCTTCAGTTCGCAGGCCAACGCTCCATCCACTGAGCCAAACCGGTTAGGGCCAATCTTTTTTATTTGGAATAATCTGGGTTCTACTTACAGGGGGGCATTGAAGCATCAAACAACTAGATGACTAATTTTTCTGATATTCTAAAGTGTGCTACTCAAAGGGCATCATATCAAAGCTTCAAATAGTGCAACTGAATTGAAGTGAATTTCTGAGCTCATCTCCTTTCAGCTACATACTATTTGGTGGTGGTGCTAATAATTCTGGGCAGAGCTGAGTGGGAGAATACAGAGTATGAAGGTTTATGGAGCAGCATAAAGAATATAAGTAATAAATCCACGATGAAGCCCACTCTTTGTGTTAGTTAAGCTTTCACTTAGACGTGATAGATTTTTTTTCCCTTTTGATTCTGGAATATAATTTCTTCATTCACCTCTAAAGGTGAGAAAGGCCACTCTTTTGTTTGAGCAATACTTTAATTGCAGGTCACACAGGTGGCTCTGCCTTTGCTGTAGAAGTTTATGACTGGATGTCATCTGTCATCTCAGAGACACATCCAAATGCAGGCATTTTATTCTATTCTTTTCCTCTCCAAAAATCCCCAGCTTGAAAGTAAATAAAACCTAGAATATGGAACAATAAAGCTAACAATAGGGCTCCTCATTTTATAGACCATTTACCACCTAGCAATAATTACGTTTCTGTGTAAAAAAAGAAAACAAAGGAGCAGTTAGAGTTTCACCTATAAAAAATGAAACCAATTTCCCAAAGCAGAATAGAATTCTCTCTCACCTCAGATCTGGGCTCCAGTAACACCAAGTTCACTGTGACCATGCTAATTACTTTCTTTCCTGATTTTCCCTGTGTTGTCTGTTTAATATCCAGTTAATATTTTCCCTGTAATTTATCAACCTTTATCAAAACGCTGCCTTCCAAGTTTGAAGTGTCAAAGGTTAATGCATGGTGCTGCTGAAATGAGGTGGTGTGTGTCAGAGCTCCCATTAAGACCCAAATTGCTGTATTTATTCTACAAAAGAGCCTATTATTTCCAATCTTACAAATGTATGGCATCCACAGGGACTCTGTAAATACTGGAGCTGTGTCAAGCCTGGCCGGGAACCTGACAGTCATTTGTTTCTTCTCCTTGAAAGGCTGCTCATCTCTTCAAATGGCTCCTGGAAGGGGTTTTTTGGGGGAATGGCACTGCCCATTTGAACATGACCATATTTATGTGGGATGTGATCTAATTTTTTTCAAGGGTGTGTCTTCTGTCTGTGCTGACGATTCTTGATCTCAGCAATACTGATGTCTTAGGTCCGATGATTCTTTGTTGTGGGGGGTTTTCCTTTGCATTGTAGGATGTTCAGCAGCCTCCATGGGTGCTATACTCACTGGATGCCAGCAGTGGCTCTCCCTATCCCAAGCTGTAGAACTATAAGTGTATCTGGAAATTGCCAAATGCCCTCTCGGGGGCCAGACTTTCTTCCTGTTGAGAACCATCAGTCTTTTTTCTTTTCTTTTTTTAAAATACATTTTTATTGATTTTACAGAGAGGAAGGGAGAGGGATAGAGAGTTAGCAACATCGATGAGAAACATTGGTCAGCTGCCTCCTGCACACCCCCTACTGGGGATCGAGCCCACAGCCCTGGTGCATGCCCTGACCAGAATTGAACCCAGAACCCCTTCAGTCCACGGGCCGACGCTCTATCCACTGAGCCAAACCTGTTAGGGTGAGAATCATCTGTCTTTGTGTATAAACATACACACACAAAAATGTTCTAGGAACTATGAAACGTTGATGAAATATACTTGAAAATTCTATTCTGTGGAATTTTTTTGTGGGGGAGGGTGGGTGGGTCGGTGAGTACCGGATTCTGAAACACCACCATCTATCACGTCTAAGTAAACCATTTCCTTGAGTTTTACTATATGTTCATCAGTGGTAGTGTGATAAGGAAAAGAAAAAGGGGTCACCTTAGGGTTTTGTTTGAGAATAACGGATTGTTAAGGAACCATGGCAAAAGAAGTGTCTGCAGCTTTAAATGGCAGGATTGTGTCTGTTACATAAAGTCAGCAGGCAGAGCCCCTGAGGGTCTGAACAGAAACACAGATGCCTGCACATCATTATGCTGCTGTGGCCTCACACAGGTCTGAATCAGCCCTGAAAACGCATACATTGTTTCTTACAGAATGTCTCTGGCTCCTAACAACAGAATTGCAACGTGATGTCTCTGCTAAAAATCCGATGACTCACGTATGAGTCAACAGAGAAGGTGTTACAGGAGGCTAACTGCTGTGCTGCCCCAGGACAGGCAGGGGAAGCCAGGGAAGCCATGAGTTTACTGGGCCTGATTTTCAGAAGGGATTTTCAACTCCTCTAACCGGGAGGCTGCATGCCTTTTCTTCCAAGTGAAAATGCTAGTTTTATAAGAGCCCAGCAGACACGGTTAGTATTCTGAGGCCCTGCATTCCCTAAATTGAGTGTTTTGGATAGCTAGCTGATTTTAAATTTAACACCTGTCTAAGCTCTGCTGTACCTTAATGGATTCTCATGATGCAAGAGGGAGGGCATTGTGCTTCTGTAATTCTCTGTGGGGAGCTAGTGCTTTTGTGTCTTTTTCTTACTTAAAAAATGATGTGGATTTATATACAAAAGCCACAAACACATAATTTTGAGCAGAACTGTCTTTGTGTTATAGAAATATAAGACTGATTTTCTTGTACAATGAAGCTTGAGCCATACTTTTAAAACTTGTAATACTTATAGCTCATTATTTATATTTTACTCTTTAAAAATATTGAGGGTCTGGCTTGAATTTTACTGTCAAACTGTTTCCGAAGGAGAGTTTAAGCAAATTCACGGAGTAAGAGAGATTGGAAGCAGAAAATTTAAGAATGCAGCACTCTTTAAAAATTTCTTAACAGGTTAAAAGCTCTTATTCACACTAACAATGATTAGGCTATTTATAAATGAAACTTATCTATTCATTAAAGCTTTTTTCCCCCAAGGACCTAAGTAAATTATTTAGTAGTACAATAGTAGATTCCACTTATCCTGTGTAATTAAAATTAAACCATGGGTCTTAAATAGTGAGTAACTCAGAGTGACCTTTTAAAATTAGCCCCAAGAAGTGAGGTTATTCTATGCTTGGAAAATATTTTTATTGTTCAGTATAAAATAGGTCTCTGACGACTTTTGTTGGGATCCCCACTGGGAGATATTACCAAAGAGGATTGGGTAGGAGGGCAATCTCAAGGTCTTTTTATAAGTCTAGAAATTCATTATATTGAAAAAAGGGAGTGCATACAGGTGGATCGACTCTTGCTAAATGAACTCACAGATGACTGATGTATAAACCACAATGCCAACTTTCAATTGCTAAGCATATCTAAATCATTGGATCAGCTAATGCATTTTCCTTGAAGGAAAATCTATATTAAAAGCTAAATTATAATTATAAGATTGGTGTGCAGGGCTTAGGAAATTAGATGACACATATTCCTTTTAGACATACGGGATTCCTCTAAGAAACCTGGAATGCTAATTTGTTACATCGACACTAGGCAATGGTGAGAGGTTTTACCATCCCTCCAAATAGCCATATTTGTTACATTCCCCCTCCCCCTCAGGCCCTGGCAATCACGAATCTACGGTTGCTATGGATTTGCCTATTCTGGACACTTCATATATGGATTCATACAATATATGGCTTTTTGGGTCTGGCTTCTTTCACTTAACATAGTGTTTTCAAGGTTCATGTATGTTGTAGAATGTATCTGTATTTCATTCTTTTTTTATTACCGAATAATATTCCAGTGTGCATATACCACATTTTGTTTATTCATTTATCATTTGATAGACATTTGGGTTCTTTCTACTTTTTGGCTATTATAAATAATGCTGCTACCAACATTCATGTACAAGTTTTTGTGTGGTCCATGAGTGTTATGATTTCTCTACATCCTCACCAATCGTTGTCAGTGTCTGTCTCTGTGATTATAGCCATCCTAGTCCATTTAACTAATTAGTAATGATGCTGAGCATCATCGCATGTGCTTTTTGTCCATTTGTATGTTTTCTATGGAGAAATGTGTATTGAAAGCCTTTGCTCAATTTTTAATTGGGTTGTCTTTTTACGATTGAGTTGTAAGTGTTCTTTATATATTTTGGATATAATTCTCTTGTCAGATATATGATTTACAAATATTTTATTGACTCTGGAGTTTTTAATAGACACAATTTTTTTTAGAGTAGTTTTAGGTTCAAAGCAAAACCCGGGCAGTATCTCTGCCTGTTCACAGTTCAGAGGTGCTACCAGTTTGTGCGCCATTTGCAGAAGACATCAGAATGAAACTACAAGTGTTTTCTGATGCAAGGAACATGCTGTTCACAATCTTGGGATGGAAATGCAAGTGAATGTTTTGCAATGATCAGGTGTAATACTTTATTGTCATAACAGCCATTAAATAAATGCTTGTGGTTGGATATGGACTGCATTCGTTTGCCTTTTGAGCAACTTCCTGTGATGGTACAAAATGGTGCTCTCTTTCTCTCTCTCTCTGTCTCTCATTTTAAAATTTAATTTATTTCAATAAATATGTATAAGTAATTATATTTCTGTACTTAATTACCCCACTTATATTATGTTTTGGTTTCTTGTGCATCAAATTTTTCCACGAAGGATTGGGACATGGGGAAGTTCAAGTTAGGTAGAAATACCTAACCATCAATCTTGTGTGGTTGCCTGCTTAAAATGGTAAGGGTGACCTAGAAATATTGACTGAGTTTCACATCATCATGAAGACTTTTATTTGTGATGATCTCAGTTTATTTCACTTCATATGCTATTATAATATGTTCTTGGTTCTAATGGAACAAGCCAATGAGTTGAATGGGAATGTTGCGGGTGATTCTCCTTCTCTCCAGGTTAATGTCCCATTTATGGTTTTGGATTTAGGCAGGAGCTCTGAAACACTGTCATGCTTGCTCTTTGACTTATGAAATCTCGATGATTCAACACACTAGTTCTTCTTTGTGTTTGTTTTAAATGTGGAATGGTCAAAATTACTACTGTGTAAATAGGTTTACTAAAGGAAGGGAAGAGAACTATTGTGACTTTCGATGCCTGGATAATTTGCCCAGATTCAGCCACCCCTCCAGGAGTGTGAGGCTTAGCACTGTTGATAATAATTGCCTCAAAGGCTGTCAGGCCTGACCAGCTATTTTGGTTAATGTGAAATATACATCGCTGTAATCCAATGAAGAAATAATATGCAAATTTAAACCTTATATCCCAAATAATTGGAGAATTTAGTTGAAAATCTGATAAAAGTAAATAGTCTTGTATCTCCTCAACAGAGAGATGGAGATCTTCCAACTTCAAAGAAGAAACGCCAGGCAGGGGAGAAGATCATGTACACCTTGGTCTCAGTCCCACATGGGAATGACATTGCGTCCCTTTTTGAACTGGATGCCACAACTCTTCAGAGAGCTGACTGCCTGGTTCCTAGGTAAGAAAATAAATTATGGTTAAGTGATAATGTTTCTTTGAATAATTTCACTCATAGGTAAGACATTAAAACCATAATGTTATATAATTTTTGTGATATAAAGGGAGAGAGCATAAGTGAAGATTAAGTGTGTAACAAATCATGCCTCTTTTGTGAGTAGATTAACATAGTTAGCTTTATTTTTATAAACAAATAATTAAAATGTGCATGAGCGAAGAAATTCTGAAAAATGCATAGCATTCATTTATTATTGCTTGTATGGATTTTGGTTACTAAAATGGAAAATAATCTCGAAGCTTTCTATTAATATTGATATAATTTATTTTTATTGTATTAAGTCCCAGATAGCTTTCATTCATTCATTTAGTCAGTCAACAAATCTTTATTGAACATTGATGAAATTCTAGGCATTGCACTTGGCATTGGGAAGACAACACTAAACACACTGGTTATTTACTTCAATTTAAATGAGGAAGAGAGGTGATATACAAACATAAAATATAAGGTCAGGTAATGAAAATGCTTTGAAGAAAAATTGCAGAGTTTGGAGAGAGTTCTATAGGTATAAGTATTCAGAAATGGCCTCTGATTTATGACATTTAAGAAACTATCTGAATGATTTCAGGGATCAGTCCTCTATATTAGGAGTGTTTTAAGCAGCAGGAATATGAAATGGGAAAAATCTTGAAATTTACCATGTATCCTGAAGGACCAGTTGGGAGACAAGTTGGACCTAAGTGAGCAAGAGGAAGGGGAAGGAGGATTGGTAATGTGGTAGCCAGAACTTAATGTAAGAAAATATCTTACATTCCTTTGCTTGTATTTGATTACTTTAGTAAACCTCTTTTGCCTACACCTGCCTACCTTCCATCAATAATATTATGATGCACTCTCTTAGATAAGCAATTTTCAACCTTTTTCATCTCATGGCACACAAACTAGTTACTAAAATTCTGTTTCACACCAAAAAATATATCATATTTTTTCCCGATCTGACAGAAAAATAGGTCTAATTTTGATTTCATTCACACCAGACAGCTATTGTTGTATTGGCTGTTATTTTTCTATTTGACAGTCTAAGGGAAAAGAGGTCAGCTGTTGCATGTTTTAAAAATTCTTGCAGCGCACCAGTTGAAAATCGCTGCCTTTGATGCATAGATGAGTCTTGCCCATATTATTATGTCTAGTGGATAGTTCTAAATTGTCCTTGATAGAGCATTATTGTACTTGGCCTTGGTCAAATGACAGTGGTGAGGCTTATGGTCCTTACACTAAATGCGGACATTATAGGTTGCTTTCAGGGAGTGTAAAACGCTGCTTTCTAACACTGCTGAGGAACACTGCTCCTTGAACTTCCCAGAGGCTTTCGTGTTATTCTCATTCAGGAGAAATATTGCCCAGATCTTGGTTTCCTGTGAGGTGTACCTCACTCTTCCCTGTTCTGCCGGTCTGTAAAGAGATTCCCTCTGAAGGTGTTACCTGACCCAGGTCTCCGGCCTTTTCTTCTCAGTATTGGGATCTTAATCTTTAAAAGACTTTCATCCTTTTAGATTTAAAAGCAAAATGGAGTCCTTCTTGAACTCTAACCAAGAAAGTTTGCTTAAGGAAGTGATGAAAAGCTATCACTATAAAGTGCATAGACCCATGACAAATCCCTGAGCCTTGCTTTATAGGAAAGCGTTAATCTATTACTACTTAGAACTTTTGAAGCCTTTCTCAGTGTAGAATGGAATTTTCTATGAACAGATTCATTTGTCATTAATTATATTAAAGCTAATGTTAACAAACACTTAATAATAACTACACTTATGCTAAAGCTCTTGAGTACTTTCTAAGTGCTAAGCCCTGCCAAGTCCTTATTTATTCCTGGCAGCACACTTACCAATAAGGAACGAGAGACAGAGCAGGGCTTTTCAAGTGGACTGTCTATTGTAATCACCTGGGTAGCACTGGGATCTCTCTGCTCTGGCCAGTGCAACCAGAGTTTTAGGCTGTGGGATGCAGGCTTTACTTTTTAAAATCATTACCCAGGTATTTGAACCTGAAGTGTGGGAACTAAAATAATCTATGCTCTTTACCACTATGCTACAATGCCTTCATGTTTTAGACGTTCAGATTATATCAAGATCTTAAAAGCAACATATTTGTGTGGCAAATGAAAGAGTTATTCATTTTCAGAATTCTTGCAAAATATAAAATTATACTCAAGTGTAATATCTTTAGTTTGGAACCCAGCAATCTAGGTTGACTCAATAGCATATATTGAACAAGTATAGGAGTAAGAGTAGGGGCAACAGCCACAGGGCTGAATAAGATGTGGCCCACACTTTCCAGATGCTTAAAAGACAGCTGGGAAGACAAGTGAATCCAAATAACATCTCCTGGGTAAATCAGTGCAGAAGATGGTAAAACAGTTATTTTAAAATTTCTGATTGTTTGGACAATGGTTGGATCTTCGCTATTTTAGATTTTTGAAAACCAGTCTTTATTTTATTTACTTTTATGAATGAGCAGAACCATGAAGTTGAATGAACCTCTTACTTTCTCTGAGGCCCTTGGCATTTTATTTGACTTCCTTTTATTGCTTCTGTCTCATGTTGTATGACTCATTTATGTCTTATATTTCTTACTAAATTCTCAGGAACTTGAAAGCAGAGGACTTACCACAATGGTACTCTTTTAATAGACACAACTCATATATGTTAATGAGATGATAAGAGAGGATTCACAATAATGATGATATTTGAGTTGGAAGAAGTTCTGGCTGTCCTTTCTCAGGCACTCTCACAGTTCATATACAGTTGATCCTTATTATTCCCAGTACCCTGAAGTAGCAACTACTGAGCCATTGCTCCTAGGGGAAATACACAATTAGGTTCCTGTGAGCCTCTGGTCACAGTATTTTTGGCAATCATTGAACACATAACCTTGTTTTATGTGTATTTCTGTTTAAAGACACTTTATTTAATCTATGTTGTTGATTTGTTAACATTGAACACTCAGCTGTTAGCACTATAACTCATGTCTGAATAAAGCTTATCTAACAGGAGTATTTTATCCTTAAGGCACAGCACAACCTTGCTCTTGGGTATAGTAAACTGCACTGCGTTTGGGAACTGTTTAAAGCAAGTGTGGAATCCATGAATAATGAGATAAACGGTGTATACTTTTACATGCAGGTGATTAAACTACAGAAAGGACTACTGTCCTAGCCAGTTTGGCTCAGTGGATAGAGCGTTGGCCTGCTGACTGAAGGGTCCTGGGTTTGATTCCGGTCAAGGGCACAGGCTTGATCCCCGGCCCTGGTTGTGGCGTGTGCAGAAGGCAACCAATCTGATGTGTCTCACATTGATGTTTCTCTCTCTCTGTCTCTCCCTCTCGCTTCACTTTTTCAAAAAATCAATAGAAAAATATCCTTGAGTGAGGATTAACCCCCCTCCCCCCAAAAAAGGACTGCTGTCATCAGTTTCAACTGAGTTGGTTACTTGATCAATGCTTGTCACATTAGCATTTATCAGAATTTCATGGAGAGCCTGTTAAAATACTCATTGTTGGGCCTTACCCTCTGAGTTTCTGAGTCAGTGGACGAGGATGAAGCCTCAGAATTTGCATTTCTAACAAGTTCTCAGGTGATTCTGATACTGCTGGTCAAGGGACCACACTGAGGTAATAATACTGCATGCATTGAGAGAGTCTATAGTCCAGAAATGTTCCTTCAACCAGACTGGTCGATACTTGAGTCAATTACTAGTCTAAAATATATCTATATTAATATTGTGTATGAAATTGTTAAATATATTAATACGTAAGTGGGCTAACTTTATAATGTGTTTTATATTATTTTGCTTTTAGGAACTCCTACGTTCGGTTAAGACATTTATGTACCAACACATGGGTAACCAGCACTAGTATCCCTATAGACACAGATGAAGAGAGGCCTGTTATGCTGAAGGTAAATGTTCCTGAAATGGTTTGATTTTCAGCCACATGTGTGACTAGGATTAAGGGGTGACTGACATATTTCTTTCAACCCATCCTCACCAGTATTAGAGATTATTGCAATTCATTTAATCCTGCTGTCGTGTCTGCCAGCTGCTTAGGTAGCTGAGCTAAGTGGCTTGGCTTTGGCAGGGCTGTGAGGCTCAGGAGGATGTGGCACAGATACCAAAGTGTGGGGGCAGCCTGTAGAAAGGGGAGAAGATTTCAGGACTGTACTTTCTCTGTTGAAACGGAAGCAAAGAGCAAGTGTGATAGGGATACGTTTGGGGATAAGGCAGGATGTGGGCATGGACAATCTGTGTTCCTTTCGCCTTTCATAGAAGGTGTTGTGGGTGGGAATTAAGTGTTTGCATCATCTACGCCTGTTTTGCATTTCTTAAACCGTACTAAGTGTATTGGTATTTGAAGTATATTGCATGGTTACTTAAAAAGAAACAACTCATCTGAATGGATAAAACCCCACCACATTGCAGATTGGAACTTGCCAAACAAAAGAAGATAAAGAAGCATTCGCTATTGTGTCCGTCCCGCTGTCTGAGGTGCGAGACTTAGATTTTGCCAATGATGCAAATAAGGTGCTGGCGACCACGGTTAAAAAGCTGGAAAACGGCACAATAACACAGAATGAAAGGAGGTTAGTAACTTTTAAAAATGACTCTTAAATCATCAGGACTCAATTGTTCACTCCTGCAGTAAACCTCAGGTGAACCCGTGGGTAACCAGTACTAGTATTCCTTTAGGCACAGATGTAGAGAGGCCTCTTATGTTGAAGGTAAATGTTCCATTACCACAATGCTATTCTTTTAATAGACACACTCATATATGTTGTGCTCTATGGGGAGCACTCTAAAGCCATCTTTAAAGATTCCTTTAGAGTGCTCTTCATAGCAGCACACCTGATTCTGATGAGCAGATCATAGTGATTGAATGGTGACATTCAAATCTGGTGGAATATTTATTTTTTCCACGTTACTTTGGCTTGAAAACAGTTGTTTTTCATTACTCTCTGATTTTTCCTTTTGTTTTATTTTTAAATATAGTTTTTATTGATTTCAGAGAGGAAGGGAGAAGGAAAGAGAGAGAAACATCAATGATGAGAGAGAATCATCGATTGGCTGTATCCTGCACACTCCAACCCGGGCATGTGCCTTGATTGGGAATCAAATCGCGACCTCCTGGTTCATAGGTCAATGCTCAACTACTGAGCCACACTGGCTGGGCTGATCTTTCCTTTTAGTGTTTCATAAGAGATTCACAGTACCTTTTGCTGCATTTGATTTGCGATTTTGGATTTCTAAAGGTTCTAAGAGAAGTTGTATTTTTTGTTGTTGTTCTTACTTATTCAAAATATAATTCTCTGCTCAGGTACCACAAAAAACCCCAAATATATAATATCAGAAAACAGTCTTCCTGGTGTAGCTCTCTGCTCTTACAACTCCCTCAGAGAAACTGGCTCCTTAATTCTTCAACTCTGGTTTTTGGAAATAAGCGAGAAAGAGAATGATATTGATAGATGTTAATTATTTTATCCCTACCTCGTGTTGGTACTATGTTAGGCACTATACATATATTTTATCTAATTCTTCATACATTGGAACTCTCATACACAGCTGGTGAAATGATAGTTGGTATAAGCACTTTGGAAAATAGTTTGATAGTGACTAGAAAAGTTAAAGAGGCAGCACGCCTCTTATAAGTGGAATCATGTGGTGTTTGTCCCTCTGTGACTGGATTATTTCACTTATAATGTCCTCCAGGTTCACCCATGTTGTCACATGTGACAGGATTTTCTTATTTTTAAAGTTGAGTAATATTACATTGTATGTACACTGAGTGGCCAGATTATTATGATCTCTGAACACATAATAATCTGGCCACTCAGTGTATATCCTAAATAATAAAAGGCTAATATGCAAATTGTCCCCTCAACCAGGAGTTCGACCAGCAGGCAGGCCAGCCAACCACCCATGTCCCCTCCCGCTGGCCAGGCTGGCTGGACCCCACCCATGCACGAATTCATGCACCAGGCCTCTAATATATATATACTGAGTGGCCAGATTATTATGCATTCAGAGATCATAATAATCTGGCCACTCAGTATATATATTACATTTTTCTTTATCCATTCATCCATCCATAAACATTGAGGTTGTTTCCCATATCTCGGCCATTGTAAACCATGTTGCACAACAGTCCGACTCTTAGAAACGGAGAGTAGAATGGTGGTTGCCAGTGGCTGGGGGTGGGGAGGGGAAATGAGGAGATCCTCTTTAATGGGTATACAGTTTCATTTATACAAGGTGAATAAGTTCTAGAGATCTGCTGCACCACGTTGTGCCTGCAGTTAACAGCACTGTCCTGTGCACTCAGAGATTTATTAAGTGGGTCGGTCTCACTAATTACCACACGCACATGCACAAAAAAGAAGCGGACACTCCATGACTCACCAGCTCCCCTACTAGGCGGAATGATGTTGAACATCTGTCTGAAAGATGCTCCTACACATGTGCACCAGGACACATGTGTAACGAAGTTCAGCCTTATTCTAAGTAACCACAAACTAAAAACCACCCAGTCGTCCATCACCAGCTGAATAAGTGAGTCCCATTTGGTAAATATCATATAATGGAACATAGTATAGCAATGAAAATAAATGAACTGTGTCTATGTATACTGTAACAACATGGATAAACCTAATAAATCTTGAATTAAATGAGAACTAGACACAAACTCATTCACTCTAATAGTATTTGTGAAGTTTCAAAACAAGCAAAACTAAACTTATTTGGGGTGCTTAAGCAATTGGCAGTGCTATAAAGAAGTGCAAGGAGATAATTGTCACAGAAGTCAGGATGGTATTCACTTTAGAGGAGGCTCTTGCAATGTTCCATTTCCTGTTCTAGGTGGTGCCTTTATGGGGCTCGAATTATAAGTATGCCATAATGAAACATGTATGTTTTATGAACTTCTAGAAATATATCTTACAACGCAAGATACATTTCCAACCCTATTAAAGGAAAAATACTCATAAATATGCAAACAAGTGGCATAGCTGTTTCTCAGCTTCCTCTGTTCATACCTGTTTTTCCCCTAACAAAAATGCACTTGACGACAACTAATTGTGCATTCAATTGTACCTCCACTCCTCTGGGGAGAATGAGTAAAGGCCAGAAGCTGAAACCACTGCTCCCTTCGCTACAGATGATTAAATACCAGAACTAAGTTATGACCAGTAAGGGAATCCGATGTGCAGATACTGATACCACTTGTTATTTGCTTCTTACCTATTAACACTTCCTTTTGATGAATCCATTTTTTAGTCTCTGTCACTCCACATATGCTCAGAAGTTTACTCAGTCTCACTTACAAAGTCCCCCTTGCTAGGGATTACAGTGATTCTTGAAGAAAAAAACACACAAAGATTAGGATTACAAGCATTTGCCACCACGGGCTGTAACCCAGTGCAAGGCACTCCTCTTGTTACTGCTGGAGAGAATCTTAACCTCTCAGGGTAATTCTGAGGAAGGTGGAGGGTCAGGACTGAGCAGGGATTATGCATTTGTGTTCCCTCTGCTTCCTTCCCCACTGTTTTAGAGAGAAAAACATCCTAGCATAAAGAAGGTCTTGCATGAGAAATAGGAAGTTGCAATTATTGATCTTAATTTAGTAATTTTAGAAAAAGCCACCTTCCATCAAAATTCATTCAAAGCTGCCTGGCTGAGTTGAACACATTTATATGATTTTTCTCGGTTTTAGAATTCAATATAAAATTCTTTCTGAAAATACCTCACGACGCTGACTTTTTCCCCCTCTCTGGAGAATGAAGTTATTATTAGATACTCTTTTACTCCAGGAAGAATGATACCAGGTCAAAAGGAAGGTGTTAGAATATTGCAGATTTGTCTCAAAATGCCTGTGTTGTTTGAATTCTCTCTCATCACACCCCCTTTCCTTCACCCTGGAATAGACTGTGGAGGCACAGCTCCCGGTTTGTGCTCCAAGATCCTCAATCTCAGATATTCTTCCGTAGCATTTTCTGACCTCATTCTGCAGAGCTGCCCCAAAAGAGAAAATGGAGGGCGGTTAACTATGTTTAGAGCTGGAAGAAGGGGCACATGCAATCATAAACCAGAATTTCTACGCCATGTTTCCACCTCTGAGGATGCAGAAAAAAATGCCGGGTTCCTCTGCAGCGTTTATAGTTGAATATTCATTTGTTTCCCGTCTTGCTGAACTGTTGGTGTACGCCAGGCACAGGCCATGAGGCATGTTTGCATGCGGCGGTAAGGCGGTGGCGACCGGCACAGACTGTGGCCTTGTCTTCAAGCAGTTTCAGGGCTCACGGTTGGTTCTGGTGACAGAAGCCCAGCAACCAGAACAGCATGTGCTCCCAGATTAGCAGTCCTGACGGAGAGCTCATGTCTGCCTATAGCAACATCATGCGTGTCCCCTTAAACCTTATTTGCCTGATGTTGCCATCTCTCCATGAGTTATCTTTTGCTTGGTGTTTGAGTAGATGCTTCTTTTGCGATAGCCATTTATTCCAGATTTCCTGGCCATTTTGTTTTAGTCATGTCTCTTTGAGGAGCAGAGAGATGGGTTTTTAAAAATCTATTCTTATAGTCTTAAATTTGCTCAACTTTGATACATAATGTGTTGGAATTACTTTGATATCGAATGGTATTTTGTTTTGTTTGTTTTTTCCTTTCTTTAGTGTAGCTTTTTTTCTTTTCTCTCCATTTCTTTATTGCTTTCTGTTAGGTTGATGTTTATATTTTTCTCCCCATTTTTTTTCTTTTTCTCTTCTGGTTTAGAAGCCATAGATAATATTTTTATTACTTAGAAATTGCCCTTATGTTCATAGAACATAAAATTTAAACTATATGTGCAAACATTTTAACTATATATTCTTTCTTATAAAACTTGAAGATTCAGGGTGGGGCAAAAGTAGGCTTACAGTTGTAAGTACATGGAACACAGAATTTATTCTTATATTCTTATTTATTAATTATTGCATTATTTTCCATATGAATAACTGTAAACCTGCTTTTGACCCACCCTGTATTAAATATTTCTTCAATTCAGGGGAGAAAAGTACCTCAGAATGCTTTAATTATGCACTGATATTCTGCCTCCCACCTTTCTTGTAATAGTTGTCTAGAACCATTGTTCTGTTTATTCTTTTCATTTAAAATTTTTATTTTATTGCGTTTAATAATTACAAAGGAATAAATATCAAATTATTATGTATCACCTTTTCTTACTATAAAGTTTAGCATCTAAATTGTTCTTCAGTTATTTATTATGTTTATAATAAGTAAATATAATATTTATTTTATAATCTGCTTGCCTTTATTTCTTGCATCTCACTTCTCTCTGGGTTTGCTTTTCTTCTTGCTGAAATTCATTCTTTATTCAATGAGTTTATAAATCTTTTAGTTTTTACATATATGAAAATGTCTTTATTTTACCTCTACTCTTAAGTGATACTTTATGCATAGAATGTTAGATTGAAAATTATTCTTCTTTAGTATTTTTTGTTGTTGTTAATCTTCACCAGAGGATTTTTTTCCCCCATTGATTTTTAGAGAAAGTGGAGGGAGGGAGAAGCGGGAGAGAAAGAGATAGAGACAGAGAAAGAGAGAGAAACATTGATGTGAGAGAGGCACATCGATTGGTTGCCTACCACACGTACCCCACTGGGACTGGGGATTGGACCTGCAACCCAGGTCTGTGCCCTTGACCAGGAATCAAACCCAGGACTCTTTGGTGCCTTGGGGGGTCGGGGAGGGGCATATGTGCACACGGCTCTAACTACTTAGTAACACTGGTGAGGGCTTCTAAATCTTTTAAAGTTATAATTTAATTATTTTCTGTTATCTCTCGTTCCAATTAAGAAATCTGCTGTTAATGGAATTGTTATTATTTATTGGCATTTTCCCCTTTACTTTCTGGTAATTTTGTAGATTATTTTCTTTGTTGTAAAACTTTTATTTTTGCTTGTCCCATTTGATACTTAGTGAATGCTTTTAATCTGAATATTATATCTTTCAGCAAGTCTGGAAAACTTCCAGCCATTTTCCTTCAAATATTGCTTCTTTGTCTTTTTCTGTCATCTCTCTTTTGTAACTCCTATTAAATGCACGTTGGAGCGTCTTAATTCAGCCTCCTGTCTCTTCCCTTTCTTTTTATAATTTAGCTTTTGAAAATGTTCAGTGCTGCTTTATGGATATCTTTTGATACTTTCTTATAAGTCACTATTTTTTCTTGCAATATATCTAGAATAGTTTACCTTCACGAATTAAATTTTTATTTAAATGATTATAATTTTAGTGTTAATGGTTCTTTTGCTATATCTGCCTATTCATTGCTCATATCTCACTTTATATGTTATCTTTTTTGGTATGTATATAATTGCTTTCTTTATCTCTTTGAGGTTTAAAAACACTTTTTAAAAAATTATTTTAAAATTGTTCTTTTTCTTGCTTTTTGTTGGCCTTCTGATTTTTTAGTATGATTGCTTAGTCTGTTTCTATTCGCAGATCATTTTGTTTTTCCTATTCTATATATTGGAGAAATTGAAATGTGGTGAGGATTACAAGATGTAGTTTGAGTCAAGAGTAAAAATAGTGATTCAAATTTAGGAATTTAGAAGAATAGCAATTTTTCCTAAAGCAGAACTATTCTTTATTGCTGTTCACTCATGGAAAAGCATCAGTGTTATTGTCCTATTGACTGATTGTCCATGGGGCTCACATGGCTTTATTTCGTAATGGTCATTACAAATACTTGATTGGAGCTGGATGTGGGAGTGGGGACTGGAGGAATTGGAGAAGGGATGTTCTTGTAAAGTTTTTGGTCACATTAACTGCATTAAATACTTTGCTGATTAAATAATTTTTTATTATAAAATACTTTGTTTTGCAGTGTTTCGATTCCTAGTGTTTATTAACTTCCTCTCCCAAATTAACACTATATAGTAAAATTTCCTTTTCATTTTACTATAGGTTTGTAACCAAATTATTGGAAGACCTTATCTTCTTTGTTGCTGATGTACTTAACAATGGGCAAGAAGTTCTGGATGTGGTTATCACCAAGCCAAACCGAGAACGTCAAAAATTAATGAGGGAACAAAACATATTGGCACAGGTGAATGTTTTCATGTGCTAAATTTACATATTTTGTATTTTGAATTATACTATCAGGAAAGTCCTTGGATTAGTTATTTATTGCTGTGTAACAAGTTACCCAAAATCTTGGTGGCTGAAAACAGCAGATACGTGCAGTTCCTGTGGATTAGGAATCTAGCAGTGGCTTAGGTGGGCAGTTCTTGCTCCGGATCTTTATACCAGGCTGCAGTCATCTCGAGGCTCAAATGGGAGAGGAGTCACTTCCCAGCTCACACATATGGGCCTGTCCACAGGGCTGCCTTGAAATAAGCCAGGCAGAGAAAGACACATGATCTCACTCATATGTGGAATCTAAAGGGCAAAATAAACGGATGAACAAAATAGATCCAGAGACACACAGACATAGAACAGACTGTTGAATCTCAGAGGGAAGGTGCGGGTGGGTGGGTGGAGATCAACTAAAGAACGTGTATGCATATATGCATAACCCATGGACACAGTGTGGTGAAGGCCTGGGGCAGGCTTTAAGGGGTCAATGGGAAAAAAAGGGGACATCTGTAATACTTTCAACAATAAAGATTAAAAAAAAAAAAAGTTGGCAGCTTGCCTTTGTTAGAACTGAGTGGTCCAAGAAAGATCAAGAGAGGGCACCCAGATGGAAGCCACCTAATCCTAGAAGTAACATCCCATCAGTTCCAGTGCATTGTCAAGGAGACAGGATTCCATAAGGGTGTGAATTCCAGGAGTTAGCAATCACTGGGGGCTGTCTTGGAGGCAGCCTACCTCAATTTTCTAAAAAGCTTTACATGGTCAGACTATCTCCAGAAACTGTGCTGGGATAACTTTCTAGGTAGAATTTCAAGGATAGCTTGGAAGCTTCCTACTTCTTTCTATCTCTTCCATAGGAAAGTAGGGTAACCTGTTCATCAGCTCACAAGTGCCCTATATAATATTCTAGATTTTACCCTGGAAGCTCTTTCTGAAGTTGTTTAAAACACAGCAGTAAATTAATTCACTTCCTAATAATATGCACATACAAACATGCCTGCTTTTATGCATTCTTTTTGTTCTGTTAATTGCTATATAAAGTAATGGCCTTCTGCATTCTTTAACTGTGGACTCAAGGAAGATACTTAAATAAAAATCATATTAATATACATGTGCTATTTGTCAAGTTGGGAAAGGAAAACAGGAGACATTGTCAATTAATATTCTGTAGCTGATTGTCTGAAAATATAAAATTAACATTTTTCCTCAAAGATAAGTTGCAAATCTAATGAGACCAAGTCTTTTCTGACAATAGCTTTTGGGGTGTGTGTATAAAAATGTTTATTTCAAGGACTTTTAGGACCTTGAATAATTTATTAGTATTTTAACCAACATGTCAAAACTTTTTTTCAGTATTATAAGTATAAAATTCAAGGTTTAGTGAATACAGAATTATTGAAGAAACGTTAATTCATATTATATTTCATGAACTAAAGGGTAATTTCTCTTCATTTTCCTGCCTTGTATTAATGCTCATGCCCTTGCCTAGGTGCTTTAAAAAATTTTTTTATTGATATTTATAAACAGGAAGGGGGAGAGGGAGAGAGAGAGAGAGAGAGAGAACATTGATGTGAGAGAGAAACATCAATTGATTGCTTCCCGCATGTGCCCTGAGTATCAAAACTGCAATGTGGGTGTGCCCTATGGAGAATTGAACCTGCCACCCTCTGGTGTATAGGATGATGCTCCAACCAACTGAGCCATACTGTCTAGGGCCCTAGGTGCTCTTTTATAAACTATTTACCCATTCTACCAGCTCGTCACTAGGTGATCCTATAGCCTGTCTTGCCACCTAAGAGAGTTAAATTCCTCAATGCTTTTTAAATACTTCCCAACTTTATATGAAGAATCTGGGTCACTGGGTACCACCAGCTGTCCATGTGGGTCCTTATTTGCTGATAGATTCGTTGGTTTGGCCACATCTTTATGTACCAAGAACAATAAATTGTTTTATAAAAAAGTTTAGAAGCAATATTTGGAGGCAATTTTCTGATGTCAGCTTCAAGTGAAAATAAATGTTTTTTTAAAAATATTATTTTGATTTTAGAAAGCTATAGAATAGATGTAATTATAAAGCCGATAGAAATCAAACTATATTTTAGTCCATCTGAATATGTTGATGTAACTTGCTACAACCCAACATCTTTATATTGCTTATTTTAATAAAATATAATATCTTATCAAAATTAAGTGGTTTATTTAAATAATGTTCTTGTCATTCAGTTTAGGGAATTCTTTTATCAGTATTTTTCTGTTTCTTAATATATTATTGATCCTATGTCCTAAATCTTTCTTTTCATTAATATTTCAAAAGTGTTTTTGAATCATTGTGCTTATTTTAAAAAAATTAAAACACATTGCAAAATATCTGTCTTCATTCATCAGAATAGGTGGCTTTCTTTTTGTTTTGTTTTCTGGTAGGTATTTGGGATTCTTAAAGCACCCTTTAAGGAGAAAGCAGGAGAAGGCCCAATGCTGAGACTCGAAGATCTGGGGGACCAAAGATACGCTCCCTACAAGTACATGCTGAGGCTCTGCTACCGCGTGCTGAGGCATTCGCAGCAAGACTACCGGAAAAATCAGGTCAGAGGGCGGCTGGTCACGATTCTGTCTAACATTTACAGTATGGGCAAGGTTCGTTGGTGACTGTCCTAGAACTTATAAAATAGGAATGGAAAATTGCACTTTGCAATGAAATGTGTCATATTGGGAACACACAAAAATGACCTGTATGTATTTTTGAGCTGAAATATGCATTTATTCTTCCATGTAAAATTAGAACTGTTGAGGGAGGATGTCTGAGTCCTTCTATGTGCATGGTATTAGCTCCTGCTGGGCCGAGGGCATGCAGGATGCCTTATGTAAAGAGGACTGAGACATTTCTCGGCTTTTTAGGAACATGTGAGGTATCACGTCATTATGTAAAGGTCAAAGAGGTCATTGTCTGTGGGAAAGATATGGCTTGTGCATCTGAAATATGAGGGAGAGGCAGAGAGGGAATGTGAGAGATAAAGTATTGCTGGAATTCAGAAGAGGGAGAGGAGCTCAGTTGTGGCTGAGGGAATCCAGGAAGGCTGCTTGGAGAAGGAAGCATTGCAGTAGGATGAGAATCATTTTCATAAATTGTAAGGGAACAGGCATTTTAAAAAAGACAGATCTATGAAAAGAGAATGATGGATGCTAGAAAGGGCACTTTTGCCCAGAGGCATTCCCAACTGCGGAGACAGGGAAGCCAGGTGTATCTAGGGACATAGCTAAAAGTTGTCAACTGCAAGTGACATTTCTTTTGTCTCATTTTTATCTTAAAATTATGCAATATTTTGCAATGTGTTCAATAATATACATGTTTGTTTGTTTAAAATTATTAGGTAGACTAGTGTCCCATTTTTCTCTTAGCCAGTTTGAGAGATGAGTGTATAATTAGGAAATGTTACTGGTGAGTTTAGTCCGTGAGGAAGAATGGTGTGAGAGGGGGTTGGTAAGGCAGGTTTGGCTAAGCCACATGTAGGGTCTAGGACTTCAGGCCTAGAAGTTGGAGGTTATTTGGGAACAGTTAGTGGTATTTATTGAATGCTTACTTTGTACCAGGCTCAACGCTGAGCACTTTTTACAACTTAACTCAGTTAGTACTGAGTTAAGATGAAGAACCGAAGCACAAAGAGTTTAAATAACTTGCCAAAGATTATACAGTTTTAAGACTGAAGACAGTATTCAAACCCAGGCTCTTACTCATCACACTATTTCCTTTTAGTAATTTGAATGGTTTTTGGCAAGAAAAAAAAATTTGCTCTAAGAAAAATGTGTTAAAATACATTGGTTTTGAAATTCTGTTTAAAGATTAAGCAAAGGTCTAAAAAGAATATGTAAAACAGATTAGTCAGAAGACAAATAATATGACAAGGGGCAAGAGTGAGGAAGGCGACTATATAAACAAATCCTTAAATACTTTTTAATATAATCCTACTTACAAACATCCTTCTTCCCAAGTGAAAATTCTGTCATTGGAATTATTTGTCCCAGCTTCACTGTGCTCATTTGACATACCAAGATAAAGGGCTGTCTTTATTTTATTGGAAAAAAATTAAGTTCCAGAACATTAAATCTGCTTTTTGTTTTTTTTAGAATATATGACTGTGGATGGACCACCCTTTATCTCTTTTGGGATGTCTTTCAAGCTGTAGATCATTGAGCTGACAAAAGAAAACAATTCCCAGCATTCCCTAGAGTTAGATTTTATTTTCCCCTCACGTTCTGTGCACGTTCCAGTTCAATACTTTTCTCACTTCTGTTGAACTAAGAATGCTTTGTATTAATCATAGAACAGTTTTCTAATATTTTTAGAACATGATTTTAAAGTGTAAGCAGACTTACGTTCTACTTTTTGCATAATTACCTTGTTTCCTTTTATCTGTAGCTATGTTTTATAGAGTCCTCAGAGGCAGTTCTTTTGTGATTTAGCACTAACCCATATCGAGTCTCTGTTTATTATTATTTATAGGATTTGGCAACATCTCTAATTTCTTTTGATTATTTGTCAACGTCTTGACCTATTTATCAAACATCTTGGAGGTTTGCATTATACTATAGTATAATTACAATAGTCATAAAAGTGTGTAAATCAATATGTGTCTTTAAAATGATGTACTAACAGAAGACAGTTCCTTTATTTAATTGGCTGTCCAACATAATGCCATTCTTTTGAAAGGGCACAAAATTGCTGCCTGAAATACAGTATAATTAGATTTGTGCAACCAATATAATTTTCAAGGAATAGATAGGTTCCAGTAAAAAACAACAAACAAGACCACTTTCTAATGAATGAATTCTCCCAAATAGATACAGGGATACATCCCCAAGGAGAATAGCCAGGAAACTGAAGTGAAATGTTTTGATTGTGGGAGGGGGTAGGCTTACCAGTCTTGCTTATACACAGATTGTGGGGAATGAGCAATTAGTGGCTTGGATATAGGAGAGTTAGTGTGAAGAATAAGGAGCACATTAAATAATGCATGATTGACACTCCCCAATGACTTTCTCTTGCCCTTAGCATAACATCTTTGTCCTTTACTACAGCCAGAGAAGATCTACCTCTCCAACCTCAGCTCTTGCTTTCTCAACTCAGTTCCGGCACTCTAGCTCCAATGGCCACCCTTGTTTATAGATCACAAAAAGCTTGGTTTCACTACCACAGAGCCTTTGCACCTGCTACTCCCACAGCCTAGATGGCTTCTCTCCCCATGTTGCCTCCTTTTTATCATTTTCATCATTTCGGTGTTTTCATCATTTCCATCCTAGCTCAAATGTCACTTCCTTAGCATCTACTCTATCTGAAGTTGCCACCTTTCTTCATCCTTTTATTTGTTTCATTTCACTTATCAACATGTAAAATTATCTTATTTAAGAGATCATTTACCCACCTTTTTTCACACTAGATGAGAGCTCTATGAAAGCTTATCTATCTTATTTACTGCTTTATGCTGAGTGCCTGGAATGAAGTAGGCTTTTAAGAAACATTATTGGATGAATGGATCTGATCAATTAAGTGATTAATCATATTTTCTTATTTGATAGCTTTTTAAAGGTAAAAAGTGGTAGGAAATTTTATCATTATTTTAAAGGGAAGATTTAATAGATCATTGTGGCATATTGTACAAAAAGAAAAATCACCTAGGTCTACCTGCATAATTCTCTGTGTAACAGTATAGATCACAGAGTTATTTTCTTACCATAATTATATTGAAATCATTGGTTATGACTTTTAATGAGGGTTAGAAGAAGGGCATCTGTTAGGGTGGTGAAATCTTTAGTTGCCATGTCATAAGAATTGTTACTTTAACTAGGTTTATTTATTTTCTCACTTATACGTCAAAAGTATAAAAGCACTCATATTCAAAAATATTTCTAGGTATATAGTTTTTTTGTTAAAATTTAAATTGGGTATGTGCTAATATTTTCATTTCCTTCCCTAAAAAGCCCTGTTTGTTGAAGAATTGTTTACTTGCTCTTCTTTGGACAATAATTTTTAGTGAGTTTTCTGTTATGAATAATTGAATCAGTGTTGCTGACCGTAATGGAACCTGTCATTTCTAAGCTGTTTGGCAGTGTATTCTGACAGCCTTTCTTTTTGCAGGAATATATTGCTAAGAATTTCTGTGTCATGCAGTCCCAGATTGGCTATGATATTTTGGCAGAAGATACCATCACAGCTTTGTTGCACAACAACAGAAAACTACTAGAGAAACATATCACAGCAAAAGAAATAGAAACATTTGTCAGTTTACTCAGGAGAAATCGTGAGCCAAGGTTTGAAGTGGTTCATGCAACATTCTTTTCTAGGAGGGATGGTGGCTTTTTTGCTGTATTCTTAGAACTTTTTAAAGTTAAAATTCTTTTATATCCCTTTTATGGACAAAACTGGATGAGGCTTATTGCTATAATAATTATGTATGATAAAGAGTTATTGCCTTATAGCAGATCTAAACCCCTTCTAGACATATTTAAATGTAAAAACATATAGTTTTATAGTACTTTAGAGTATATTCATATACATTGTGTCATTTAAATCCTTGCTTGTTCTCACGAAGTATACTGGTTGTATATTATTACCCACATTTTAGAGATGAGGAAAAAGAAGACTAGGGAATAGTTTATTCAAGAATAGCCCAATAGGAAGGAATAGAATCAGTGGTATATCAAGGGTTTCTGATTCCACATCAAGTTCTCTTTGTATTACATCATGATGCCTTATCTGGGAGCAATGAATGCAGAAAAGCCAAGGCAATTGATAAACTTTTCTTAACTAATTATAATTAGCACAGCCAATAAACGTTAGCAGGTGGAAATGGGTCTCTGATTGCACTTTGATTAAGTGTGTGCTGTATTCCTATTTTACTCAGGACAGCGTTAGCTTTGATCTGCTTTTGTTTTGATATTCAGTTCTGGGGTTATTTCACTTTAGGGCAGATAAATGGTTTTCTAAACATTGTAAATCTATGTGCTGTGGGATGAATGTCACCAATTAAATAGAAGTGAACTTGCATCCTTTTCAGAAATATTTGTATCAAATACAAATAATTTGATGTTTAATATGTTTCTAATGATGTAGTAGATGAGCAACACATTATAAAAATGTACATGGAAATAATATTAAAAATATATATCTTAAAAGTCATGTTTGTTATATCCCCACATTTGTTTTTGTTATGATTTTATAAAATGCCTTTTTCTTAATGTTCAATTTAATTTTTTGCCAGATTTTTGGATTATTTATCTGATCTGTGTGTGTCCAATACCACTGCTATACCTGTAACTCAAGAACTCATCTGCAAATTTATGTTGAGCCCAGGCAATGCCGACATTCTCATTCAAACCAAGTAAGCCCAGATGATGGAGTCATCTTTTTCTGTTCCTTATTTATAAGCATTGTAGTTCTTTATCATATTTCTTAGTGACATTCTTAATAGATATTGTTGTTAATTTCAAGGCTGGTCTCAATGCAAATGGACAACCCGCTGGAGAGCTCCATTCTTTCAGACGACATTGACGATGAAGAAGTTTGGCTCTACTGGATTGACAGCAACAAGGAACCTCATGGCAAAGCTATCAGGCACCTTGCTCAGGAAGCCAAAGAAGGCACCAAAGCTGACTTAGAAGTTCTTACCTATTACCGGTAAAGTATTGTAGAGAATCGTAGTTCTCAATCTCACAAACTCATTGAAAGAGATTCTCTGAGACTTCTAAAAGTCAGGTATCTAGGAAGAGGCAATTTAAAAAGTCGTCATTACTAGGGTAGTTAAAATATATAGTATTTTTAAAATATTAAAAATAAAAGTTAACATCTTTGTACTCCACATATACCTCTTGCGATTTCCTGATTTACCACTAATTTAGAATTGTTGGGATTGCTGTGCAGCAAAGGTCTTTTCTATTACTGATTGGAGTGGGTGCATCTGAGAGACATATTAGGAGCTAAGAAATGGAGTTGAGAGAGAGCTAGAACTCGGACCAGGGAAGCTGATCCAGCTACAGATGTGTCCTCAGAGGGAGGTAGCCAGTAGTTTAGGGTATGTAGTGCTTATACATAGCAGAGACCTAAGGCTTAAGAGTCAGTAGTGTCTACAGTTACACAAGTTCAATGGTGGCATATGGCAGCCAAAGTTCTGATGGTAGTTTCTGGTGGTGAGTATATTGTGAGCAAGAACCTAGCTGGTGTCTTTGAACTTATGGGATGAAAACTAAGGCAGAAGCCCTTGTGTTAAGTTGGGCCCAAATGACAGGAATCTTAAGAAAGGCAGGGAGTGCCTCCTGTTCCCTGGTTTCTACAGCTCTAGCCACAAAGCCAGAGGCTAATCCTTGATTTCAGAGGCTGATGAACCCAAGTGTCCTGATGCCATTTGGGTGGATCACATTTGATTTAGGAACTGAGTGGATCTAAGCTTAAAGAGTGTAGATACTAGAGTCCAGAGCTGAGTTTCATGTGAGCTGTAATCACGGTCATCAGGGTGTATCTGTGATCCTAGGGAACCTAGAACAGAGACTCAGTGACTGTCTCCACCAGATGCATGTTGCTGGAACAAGTAAGGGAAATGGCAGCTGAACGGGCATAGAGACAATTTCACGTATATGTTGTTATTTGATTACTTAACCTACTGCCGACAAAGTTTGACTCCAGTATCACATACTCTTGGAAGTATTGGTGTCATAAAAGTAGATACTGACTGATCCTGTGATGTTTAAGAACTTTATCAAGAAAAATGATATAATATGTTTAAAAATTTTAAGGTACCAGCTAAACCTCTTCGCAAGGATGTGCTTGGATCGCCAGTATCTGGCCATCAACCAGATTTCGACACAGCTCTCTGTGGATTTGATCCTGCGGTGCATGTCGGATGAGAGCCTGCCGTTTGACCTCCGAGCATCTTTCTGCCGCCTCATGCTCCACATGCATGTCGACCGGGACCCCCAGGAGTCCGTGGTGCCTGTGCGCTATGCCAGGCTCTGGACGGAAATCCCCACCAAGATCACGATTCATGAGTATGTTTGGAAAAATGTCTCAAAGACTTTACATTCAGTAGATGAAATAAAAATAAAATGACATCCATTTGGAAATGAAATACAGAGAAAGGCGTTTCTGTGTTCAAACTCAGGTTGTTATCTTCCAAATGCAAACGAGGTACTCTTTTTTAGAGAGTAAAGTGACAACCCTTGATAAGAGAAACATCATTCTGGAAATATAAACAGAAATCATATTGCCAATAGCTTAGCAAGTTGTTGAGTACTTAATGTTATGGCATACTCTGAGTTAGGTGCTTTACATGTGTTATCTCATTTCACAATAGTCCCATTGTACAGCTTAGGACACAACATCTAGAAAGGTTGATTATTAAAATCCAAGCTTAAGAAGCCAGAAAGTTAAAGTATGTATATATTCTTATTTTAATGATTGCAATCAAGTTAACTTGCTTTATATTCTATCTTTGCAGATATGATTCTATAACTGACTGTTCCAGAAATGATATGAAGAGGAAATTTGCACTGACAATGGAATTTGTTGAGGAATACTTGAAAGAAGTTGTAAATCAGCCCTTCCCTTTTGGAGATAAAGAAAAAAACAAACTGACATTTGAGGTATTATGAGAAACAATTCATTCATGAAGTTATTCAATTTTTCCTGTAAAAAATTAGATACATTGAGCATAAAGATTTTCCCCCATTTAGGATGCTTTGGTAATCAGGTAGTTTATTTCATGAAGGTATGATTCTCTCTGTCATTCATTAAAAAATGATTTGATGCATTAATTATACCGGATGTCTAATACAAAATATTTTATTTATGATTAGCTACTGTTTTTCTTGATTTTTTTTGGGTTTCATTCCATTTGTGTAAGTTTTGTTGCATTTAATGAACAAAGACAGTTTTGCATAATTGTGATATGTTTGGATACATTTTTTCTTATCCACGGAGGTGGTGTTTTCAGCCTCATTAAACGGAATCGAAGTACCTCTAGTTATAATATCATCTTGGAGATACAGTGACAAAACCATAGAGAAGATGCTGTTACTTGTTACCTGGTGTATTTGCTACCTGCAGGTGTATAAAAAATTACTCTCGAGTCTTAGCAGCTCAAAGTAACAAACGTTTAGAACGACAAACATTTAGTTTCTGTGGGTGAGGAATCTGGGAGTGCTTAGCTGTGGGGTTCTGGCTCAGGGTCTCTCGTGAGATTATAATCAAGATATTGATTGGGGTGGCAGTCACCTGGGGCTTCTAAGCTCACCCATGTGACTGGATGTTGACTAGGTAGCCTTTTCACAGGCTGCTTATGTCCTTATGGCATGGTGCCTGGCTTTCCCTGGGAAAAAGAGAGAGAAAGAGAGGGAGAGAGAGAAAGAGAGAGAGAGAGCCCAACATGGAAGTTGCAATCATCTATGACCTAATCTTGGAAGTGCATGCCATCACTTCTGCTGCATTTGTTTGTCACACAGATTAACCCTGACGTAATATGGAAGGGGAATGCATTGGGGACCGTCTTGGAAGCTGGCTTTCATTCCTAGTGTGTCATATAGTATCCAGAAGGCCACAAAGCAGCATAGGGAACATATAATTCTGGACAAATTCATACATAATAACCATTTAATAAAGTGATTCATTAATGTAACCATTTAGTAAGTGGTAGCCTACTGACTTAAATAATTTAATATTTAACTAAGAAGTAAATAATTCTAATGTAAACTTCTTTAACCACCTTTAAACATCTAAAATCTTGTTTTCTTGTTTCCTTTGTGGGACTTTTTTTTTTTTTTTTTAAAGATTTGTATTGATTTCAGAGAGGAAGGGAGAGGAAGAGAGATAGAAACATCAATGATGAGAGACTGTGGGGCTTTGATGAGATTGATGAACTTGTTTCATTTGGATTTAATTCTAAACTTAAATAAATCAGAATTAGTGGTTGCTTTTGCAATTATTTAAATTCCTAGTTATTAGAGAATTAGAATGTTTAGAAATAACTGCTCTAATTTAGATAATAAAACGTCAATGCTAATTTTAGTTCCTAATGTTTTTCTTTCCTTTCCTTTTGTACCCTACCTCTTTTTTATTAAGGTGGTCCACTTGGCTCGGAATCTTATATACTTTGGATTTTATAGTTTCAGTGAATTATTAAGGCTCACAAGAACACTTCTGGCTATCCTAGACATTGTACAAGTCCCCATGTCATCGTATTTTGAAAGATTAAGCAAATTTCAAGATGGAGGTAAGGATTTTTGAGAAAAAGTTATATTCTTTTTGGTCTTGTTTGGAGGTGAGACATAGAATAAATATGCAGAGAAGTGGTTGTTAATGTGTACTTACTAATATATGTGCACAAATGAAAAGTAATCCCATGGTAGGACAGTGATAATAGGCTGGATTTACAAACATGTTGTAATGCTAACATTTTGAGAGACAAATTTATAAGGTCAGTGAGTTCCATCTTTAGCAATTAACATATGGCCAATCCACTAGGGACAATGTTATGTGTTTAAAGATAAAAAACATCTTAATATTTATGATCATTCTGGTGTGTGACGTAGGCTGGCTGTGCTGCATAGCAGGACATAGAAAAATGCCCAAGAACGGGCCCACTGAGCGTCATACCAGAGAAACAGTGAATGCAAAACCAGTGTGGGAGGCAGTGAAGTGGATGAGAATGGGCTTTGAGTCAGAGTGCCTGGCTTCAATGCCAGCCTTTACCATTTAATAACTTAGGCAATGTACTCATCTTTTCCAAGAGTTCCCTTTTCTCATCTGAGATATAAAGATGATAATATTAGTATCTTCCTCACACTTTCTTTGTGAGAATGATGTGAATGTATACAATATATTCAGAGCATTTACAGCAGTGCCTGCTCATAACTCAATAAACGTGTGTTTTTTTTTTCATGGTTATTGTCTTTATGTTGGATGCCTAGAAATCCCCTGAGGTGTAGAGAATGTTTGCAGAAGGAATGTTTGAAGAGTGCATTCAGGATACATACCACTAAGAAAGTGAGGAAGTTGGGATTGGGCAGACAGAGAAGCTGATCCACAATGCAGGTGCAACTGAGACCTCAGCAGATCCTACAGGGAACTCTTTAGCTAGGATGGCCCTTCGGAGTAGTCATGAAGTATCACAGGGAGCTGAGCTTTGGATCCTTGCATCAGCCAGCTACTGACTGCTGGCTTGGCATGGAGAGGGTGTGTAGCCATGGGTAATGCAGTTCCTTTTGGGGAAGGGTCACTCTAATGACAGCTATGAGTAGTCAGCACCCATGATTCCAAGCAGCTAGGGGAAGGGATGCCTCACTGAGCTCTGAAGAGGGGATATGGGTGCAAGACAATATATCCATCACAATATGCATTTCAAGGTTAAAAAAAATACTAGTAAAACCAGAAATCTAATTTCAGACATAGAGAAGAAATATCTGGTTAGGAATTATAAATAAAGAACATCCAGGTAATTAATTGCTGCCGTAAAATCTCAAAGTCATTTTACATCTTCTAAAAACAACAAACAAAAACTGTGCAGATCAGTGAGAAACAAATTAAGCCACACAAATCCCTCAGCTTTAGCAGAGCTAGAAGACAGAGGATAGTATAAGCTTCAGTTACCGTATGTAGAAAAGTAACATCAGTTTTCAGTAGAGCTGTCTCATGAGTTTTCACTATCAATCTTTGTGGACAGTTCAGGGTTCCTGGAAAAATTGTGTGGAAGGGACAAAAGGGGCTGTATGAAAATCACCCTTGAAAAAATAAAGACTATCTTAAGTGTGAAAATACTAAAAGAGGAAAAGGTAGATATAAAAACACTCAGTAAAGAGGAAGGGATTTAAGAGTACACAGATAGCAGTGTTGCGGGGGAGGGGGGGGAATTCCTTCTAGGGATAAACAAGATTAAAAGTAAGGCAGAAGCACTCTTTAAGGTCTTGTTGGTGAGGGGAAAAGAAGTAAGGTGGGAAATACTGTATAATTCCACAAGATAAAATAAAACAAAAAATTGAACAAAATAGAACTTTTCTACTACCCCCCCACCCCCAAAAGCCAAATGTTAAAGAAACCGCACTTCACGACACAGACAGGAGAGGGTGCTCTTGAACTAAAGATCATGTAAACTGGTTCATATTGTCAACCTTGTCCAAGAAATGGCTAGATGTAATCAGTCTTCATTTATATGAAACTACTGTAAGATCAAAATAGAATAGAGAAGCCAAACATTTCAGTTGGTGGAAATTCCTCTTTGAAAAGCAACCATGAAACAGAAGAAGATTGTAACGGGGTACTTAAAACTGAATTAAATGCCTTCAAACAAATAATGGGATATGAAAAATACCTTGACTCACAAATTCAGAAATGAAGGTTGAAAATGGGAAAAAGTACACAAGAAGAAATTAAATTAAAGTTGACTGAACTCAGAAAAGAAGCAGAATAAAATGGTGGACTTTATTTATTTATTTTTTTAGAAATACAGAATAAATTACAAGGTATCCAAGGGAGAATAGACTTGAACAAAAGTTTAATAAGTATCATAGAATGAGGCGGGCGAACAATGACGAAAATGTCAATGATATAGAGAAATAACTATAAAGGGTCAGTGAGAAAGTGGTTGAAATGGAAGAAAGACAAAGAAGAGCTATCATGTGAATAATTGGAGTCCTTGAAGAAAAAAAACAGAATTATGGAATAGAACTCATATTTAAAATTACAGTAAAAAACATTCTGTAAATAAAAAGATAACCTCAATTTCACATGGTGAAATTGTCTAGAATGCTAATCTCCTAGACACAGCAGACTAAAACTATTATATAGTATACTAGAGGCCCGATGCACAAAATTTGTGCAAGAGGCTTGGCCCTTGCAGCCCCAGCTTCATCCAGAAGGTCATCCAGAAGGATGTCTGGAAGGTCGTTTGGCTGTTCAGTCTAATTAGCATATTAACTCTTTATTATATAGGATATTCAAAGAGAGTAGTAAGAGCGAGAGAGGGGCACTTTGAAAACAAATGAAGCAAAAAGGAAAGGGAATATATATTTTTTTGGGGGTATAATGCTTTTACAATCTGCAGTTTACTTTAAAAGAAACCATTCTTTAAAAGTTAGAAGTTGATCTTGACTTTTAGTCTCAGTGGTTATAGTTTGCTTTCAGAGTTTGTCTGTAAAGAAAGTATTTTCTTCCTCTGAAAATTTGATACTTCTTTTTTTTAATCCTCACCTAATGATATATTTTTATTGATTTTAGAGAGAGGGGGAAGGAGAGAGAGAAATATCTATGTTAGAGAGAAACCTCAATCGGTTGCCTACTGTACATGCCCCAACTTGGGATCAAACCCATAATCTAGGTATGTGCTCTGTAGGGAACCCACTGCCTTTTTGGTGTATGCTAGATGTTCTAACCAACTGAATCACCCTGCCAGGGCAAAATTTGCTATCTTATATGTACCTTCCATTGTTCTGTCTATGCCTGCCCTCTAAGACACATTTTTACTCTTTTAAATATTTTATAATGATCATATGTTCTTATGAACTCCATTTACCTCTGGATATCTTAACTATTCTTTCAGCTGCCTGAAAACCATTAATTAATTTATTCAGTAAAAATGTATTGAATAACTTGCATGCCAGACACTGTTCAAGTCACTGAGACTAAGCAATGAACAAGATAAACCAAGTCCTTATCCACAGGGAGGACAGACAGTTAATAAATAACTTGGCAGACCCCACCCCCTGTTGCCTCTATTGGGGGAGATGATCAGATGGTAAACAAATGAATATACCCTGTAACATCAGATAATGCTATGAAGAAAAACAAGATAGGACAATATGGAGAGTCTTGGAGTAAGGGAGAGCAATTATTTTAAGCTAGAGCAGACTTCTCTAATGCTTGAGCAGATACCTATATGCAGTAAGGAAGAAAGTCCTGAGGCAGAGTAAGCTTGATCCGTGTGAGGAGCAGCAGGAAGGCCATTTTGGCTGAGGTAAGGTGAGAGAAGAGAAGGGGAGAATAGTAAGAGAGGAAGTTGAAGAAGCCCAGATTGTAGAACCTCACAGATCTTGAATTTGAATTTTGTTCTGAGTTTGATGGGTAACCTTCAGAGAAGGGGTTTGAGAAGGGATTGATATAATCTGATAACATTGGCTGTGGAATGGAGAATAGAAAAGGTCCATGTGGGAATAGTGTTAGAAAGACCATAGGTTGGAGGCTGTTGGGGAATTGGATGATGGTGTTAAACTAGGATTGTGGTGGTAGAGGTGCTGAGAAGTGGATAAATTTGGAATTTTAGTCTTTACTGATAGGACCTAGAAGTGGAATGGGAAAGAAAGAGGAAAATGAAGATTATGCCCAATTTTTGGTTAGCAGAGGGTGAATGTGGTACTACTTAGTGAGATGAGAAAGACTAGTAGATGAGTAGGGTTGGAGGGGAAATCGGGATTTCTGTTTGGGCATGTTAGGTTTGAAATGCCTATTGGCATTTAAGTGGAGGTGCTACATTCACAGTTGGATATATGAATGAAATTTAGGGTAATGTCAGGCTAGGAAATATAAATGTGAGAATCAATGCATAGAAGACATTCAAGAAAGCAGAATGAAGAAGGCCATGTAGGGAGGGATTTCTGGTTGGGAAGAAATGTGGACTAAGGATTGCATCCTGGGATACTCCCAACATTGACCCATGAGATAGAGCAGGAGCCAGCCAGAGATTGGGACAGAGTGGCTGATGGATCAAGAGGAAGGTGTTGTGTTGGAAGCCAAAGGAAAAGTAACGCTAGATAATTTAAATAGTTTGTTAGCTTATAGAAATACTAGAGGCCCGGTGCATGAAATTTGTGCACGGGGTGTGTGTGTGGGGGGGTGTCCCTCAGCCCAGCCTTCACCCTCTCCAATCTGGGACCCCTCGAGGGATGTTTCGACTGCCCATTTAGACCCGATCCCGGATTGGGTCTAAATGGGCAGTCGGACATCCCTCTCATAATCCAGGACTGCTGGCTCCCAACTGCTTGCCTGCCTGCCTCCCTGATTGCCCCTAACCCCTTCTGCCTGCCAGCCTGATCACCCCCTAATCACTCCCATGCCAGCCTGATTGATGTCTAACTGCTCCCCTGCCAACCTATTTGCCCCCAACTTCCCTCCTCTGCCGGCCTGGTCACCCCTAACTGCCCTCCCCTGCAGGGTTGATTGCTGCCAACTGCCCTCCCTTGCAGACCTGGTCCCTCTCAATTGCCCTCCCTTGCAGGCCTGATGCCTCCCAACTGCCCTCCCCTGCTGGCCATCTTGTGGTGGCCCTCTTGTGTCCACATGGGGGCAGGATCTTTAACCACGTGGGGGCAGCCATCTTGTGTGTTGGAGTGATGGTCAATCTGCATATTACTCTTTTATTATTTAGGAGAGAGGCCTGGTGCACAGGTGGGGGCCAGCTGGTTTGCCCTGAAGGGTGCCCCGGATCAGGATGGGGATTCCCTTGGGGCATGGGGTGGCCTGGGCGAGGGGCTTTGTGGTGGTTTGCAGGCCAGCCACGCCCCCTGGTGACCCAAGCGGAGGCCCTGGTATTTGGAATTTATTTACCTTCTACAATTGAAACTTTGTAGCCTGGAGTGGAGCCAAGCCCCCTGCTCGCTCTGTGGCTGGCTGCCGCCATTTCTGTTTGGATTTGTTTATCTTCTATAATTGAAACTTTGTAGTCTTGAATGGAGGCCTAGGCCGGCCAGGGCTGCAGAAGCTTGGCTTCCTCTATTGCCAGGGAAACCCAAGCCTCTCTCCTGCTCTCTGTGGCTGCAGTCATCTTGGTTGGGGTTAATTGCATACTCGCTCTGATTGGCTTGTGGGCGTGGCTTGTAGGTTTAGCAGAGTGATGGTTAATTTGCATATTACTCTTTTATTAGGTAGGATACTTTCTGGATAGCTAGTAATCATTGAGCACTCTGTGTGCTAAGTGATCGTACATGGATTACCACCCATGTAGTGTGACTTGTGCTTAACTATGACACACACTATTTTACTTCATTATTAAAGTATGAAACGCCATAGTTTTACTCCAGTATTAAAAATGATTCATGATAGTTTTCATAATTATAATTCTCTAAGAAACTTCTTGTTTTGCCTATAGAAATACCCATATGTGTACTGCATGAACCAAAACTTAAGTGATTTCTCCCTTTTGAGACTGGTATTAGTATGTCATGTAGAGTAGCATCTCTTCATTTGAATAAATTCATTTTCCTAATTTGTGGAAGGGGGTTTGTGGATTTTGACTATATTTTTGGAATCTAAATGTGCTTATCCACCAACAGAGTAGTAAATATACATGAAATATTTTATTCTAGTTCTTGTTGTATTAAAATTAATTTGAATTTAAGGACCATAGATTTTTTTTTAATTTATCTTTGTTGTTGAAAGTATTACAGATGTTTTAAGATCACTGTTATTATTTTTTAAGATCACTTCTCTTGATATCTGCAAACTGGAGGGTAAATTACTTCTTTTATACATGCCTTTGATTGGGTACATGATGTTAACTGTGAGAAAATATAGTTTGTTGTTAAGCATGATTTGATAAAAATTATAATTATATCACAGATGACACACCTGAGAGCTTTCTTCATTTCTTCTCAAGGAGTCATTTTTGCTGTTCTAACATCAAATGCTTATTTAGTATCATTAACTTGCATACACTTGGAAGGACAATGCTTTTTTAGTTCAACGTTCTAATCTAGATTTCTTTGGAGCATATATACTTGCAAGACAAAAAGTTAAGTACTGTCGTTTTTGTCAATATTGCCTTGAGGTGCATTTGAAAAAGTGTCTATGCAGCTTTATTTTTACACTACATAGAATAGGAAAGAATGAACTCACAGGGAAATATTATTTGGTCATAAAGTTGCCAATAGTGCAAATGTATTGAGTTATGCTTGGATTTCAGATTGTTTAGTAAAAAGTTTCCTTTTCAAGTACCAATATAGACAAGCATATTCAGGGAGATCCCTTAGTCAGTAAACTGCATTCCTAATAATAAAATGGTAAGAAATAAGTCTTTCTGTCCTTTACACCACTTGATCATTTATTTGCCCATTGAAATTCTATTTTAGAAAATTGTTATTGAGCTTAGAATTTTGGTTCATAAATTTTGAAGTTAACACTTATGTAGGGGATCAGTCTTTTAATATATTCTTTAAGTAAACAAACTACAGAGGTTAAAATAAAAAAAAGGGGGGGGGACAAAGCAACATTCTGTGCCTCTAGATGTAATGCACACCATGTCACCAACCTCATATTCCTGACAAAAATTCATAATCTCCAACTAATCATCAGGAATTATCAGAGAAGTATAAATTGTGGGATATTTAGTAGAAAAACTGGCTTGAACTAAAAAATATGTCAAGTCATGAAAGATAAAGGCTGAGAAACTGTTTCTGATTAAAGGAGAGTAAAGAGACAAGACAACTAAATACAATATGTAATTGTGGATTAGGAAAAATATTATCTACAGAAACATTATTGGCACAATTGGTGACATTTGAGTATGTATTGTTTATTAGGTTGTAGTATTGTATCAGTTAGATTTTCTGAATTTTAATAGTAGTGTGGTTATGTAAGAGAATGTACTTGTTTTTAGCAAATACATGCTGAAGAATTAAAGGTTAAAAGGTCACTATGTCTGCAACTACACATATTGCAGGAAAAATATTACAATATGCATACAGAGAGAGAGAGAGAGAGAGAGAGGAAGTGCGAGACCAAGGGAGGATATAAATGTGTCAGAATTTGTGATTCTGACAATTCTGGGCAGAGGGCATTATAGGTATTCTTTGTACAATTCTTGCAGCTCTTCCCATAAATTTGAAAGTATTCCAAAACAGAAAAGTTCATAAATTAAATAATTAGCCCAGAAGGAAAATGATTTATTATATGTAAGCCAACACTTCAACATTAAAGCATTATATCACAGCTCTACTAGAAGGTGTGTTATTATAGCTGAGTTTTGTTAGACTATAAATTCCTAACAAAAGGTCTATTAGACTCCATAAATTCTTAACAAAAGAAGCAAGAGAGAACACTTTTCTGGAATCTCCAAATGTGGAGACAGGATCATCAGCCTGGGAAATATTCTTAGAGTGCAGGCTGAGACAGAGGTTGACGCCAGAGAGGAAATCCTGGATTATGGAAAGAACCTGGGGAAAATAGAACTTCTTTTAAAGGACAGCTCATAGGGCCATAGTACCCAGTGTGGTGTCATCTTGGCTCTTTTATATTCAAACTAGAGGCCCGGTGCACGAAAATTCATGCACTTGGGGTGCTCGAGGGGTGTCTCTCAGCCCGGCCTGCAGTCCAGGACCCCTTGGGGGATGTCCACCTTCCGGCTTAGGCCCGCTCCCCAGGGGATCGGTCCTAAGCTGTCAGTCAGACATCCCTCTGGCAGCCTGTGAGCCCTCCCACCACCGCTGCTGCACTGGCAGCCATCAGCCTGGCTTGTGGCTGAGTGGAGCTCCCCCTGTGGGAGTGCACTGACTCCTGCATTGAGCATCTGCCCCCTGGTGGTCAGTGCACGTCATAGCGATGGGTCGTTCCTGATTGGCCATTAGGGTCAATTTGCATATTACCTTTTTATTATATAGGATGATCTGGATTATATTTTCCTACTTTAGTGAAACCTTATTTTCAATTGGAATTCATGTTGCAAAGCACAAGATTTTAAAAATAAATTTTATAAGCATTTTTGCTAGACCAACCAGTTCCTTCAAGCAGTGATAATACTTTTCTTTTCTCCTACTGTGTCTGGAAATTTTTATTCTTCTGATCCACTTACCTCTTACTAATTCAGCCCAGTAGGGGTTGGACATTCTGAGAAATGTGTTCAGTGGTTGTTTGGCAGGTCAGACCCAGGGGAGTGGAAGAAGTGGTATGTTCGGAGGAGAAGGCGTACCTTTCCCAGAGTTCCATTCCTGCTGGCCTCGGCGGCACCTGTCTTCAGAAGGGTGTGCATGCGCAGCAGCCTGCATTTGTTTTTCTGGGAAGGAAATCCTGCGGGTTTAGAAGTCCGTGATGAGAGTTTCAGGCCGTGGGGGTGGCTGGCTTGGAAAGTGGCAATTACAGAAGTTTCTCTCCTCTGGGTCCTTGGGCACAGCATAGCCCACCTCTGTGCCACAGTGAGTCGTCCTCATTCTGGAGCTGGTTGGGGTCTGAGTCAGGCTCCCAGGCTGCGGCTGCTCACCACCAGGGCGGCTTTTAGTTGGCATGCTCAGCAGAAATTACCAGGCTCAGAAGCAGCTTTTCATTGTTGTGCCCCAGAGGTGGTCCATTCGGAAAATTATCCAGGCATGCTCACAGGGAGATGCAGGGAGTGGCACTGCCCTGGCCGGGACTCCAGTGAAACAAGAGATTTCTAATCTTCAGAACTATCAATCCAGTACCTTTCATTGGTTGTGTCTCACTTAAGGAAAGAAACATTGTTTCCAAACAAATGTATTCACTCCCAGCAGGCTATGTTGTTGAGTCAATTTGCTTTGCCTAATACCTATCATTTGCTCTCAGTGATTTAAAATGCACCATTTAGTATACTAGTAATTGATCTTTTGGGTTGAAGGATTATGTCAGGCAGTGCTCTTTTTTGTCATGTATAGAAGTGCAAAACAAATGTATATACCAGCTGATAAACTGGATGTTTTTAATATACTTTTGAAAGTACATTCCATTTTAAAAAATTACACATTTTTCTCTGTATCCTTGCTGAAGCCATACACGCACAGTCTAAGGATGGATGCTGCTACTAATTAAGACCACTTTTTACAGCAGGGTGGGTATATGCATTTTGTTTACTAGAGAGTCATTTAAATAGTTGAGGACAAGTGTGACTCTTACACATTCTTCTTTTAAAAAAGTATATATATATATATATATATATATATATTAATTTATATATATATATTAATTTCTTTATTGATTAAGGTATCACATATTTGTCCTCATACCCCCATTCCCATCCCACACCCCTCCCCACACATGCCCCCACCCCCCTGTTGTTCTTAACCGCTGGTTAGGCTCATATGCTTGCACACAAGTCCTTTGGTTGATCTCTCCCCTTTACCTCCACCCTCTCCTACCCTCCCTTTGAGGCCCGACAGTCTGATCCATGCCTCCTTGTTTCTGGCTCTGTTCTTGTATATTTTATTGATTTTTTACAGAGAGGAAGAGAGAGGGATAGAGAGTTAGAAACATCAATGAGAGAGAAACATCGATCAGCTGCCTCCTGCACACCTTCTACTGGGAATGTGCACGCAACCAAGGTACATGCCCTTGACTGGAATCGAACCCGGGACCCTTGAGTCCACAGGCCGACGCTCTATTCAGTGAGCCAAACCAGTTAGGATACCACAATTACCATTCCTCATTTGAAATCCATTTCATTGGTTTCTGGACTTAATTTTTCCTGGCACCAGTTTGCCTCTCAAGATTCTCCTTTAGATGGCCTTCCTCTACCTGTTCTCTTTCATCTTTGCTCTCAGTGATGTCCCTTTGCTTCAGATAGAACTCTTTTATCTCCATTATTAGAGGCCCAGTGCACGAAATTTGTGCACAGGGAAGGGTCCCCTCAGCCCAGCCTGCACCCTCTCCAATTCGGGGGATGTCTAGACCGGCAGTCGGACATCCCTCTCACAATCCTGGACCGCTGGCTCCTAGTCACTCACCTTCCTGCCTTCCTGGTTGTCCCTAACTGCCCCCCTCTGCCAGCCTGATCACCCCTCACTGCCTCTACATGCCGGCCTGGTCACCCCCAACTGCCTCCCCTGCTGGCCTAGTCACCCCTCACTGCTCCCCCTGCCAGCCTAATCACCCCCAACTGCCCCCCCCACCAGCCTGGTCGCCTCTTACTGCCCCCCTGCTGGCCTGGTCACCCCAACTGCCCCCTTGACATCCTTGCCACCCTCAACAGCTCCGCCTGCTGGCATGGTCACCTCCAACTTCCCCCCCACCAGCCTGGTTGCCCCTCATGGCCTTCCTGCTGGCCTGGTTGCCCCATGCAGCCTGCTTGTTCAGTCGTTTGGTCGTCGCTCACTAACCCCCCTGTTGGCCTGGCTGACCCACACAGCCTGCTTGTTCAGTCATTTAGTGGTCTCTCGGGCTGACCTTGGGTAGCTAGGCAGCCGCCATCTGAAGCTTACCTGCACCTTGGGCTGGCCCTGGGCAGCTGAGGGGCTGAGGGGACTGGGGGACTTTGGAGGCAGGCACGCAGAGCAGCCAGACCCACCTGGGGGTGGGCCTGGCCGTGCCGCCTGCCTGACGCCCTGGCAGGGCTGAGGGGACTGGGCGCTGCCATCTTGTGGCCGTGGGCACCGCCATCTTTGAGGGTGTGGCAGTCAATTAGCATATTTCCTCCTTATTGGCTGTGGGCACCACTATCTTTGAAGGTGTGACAGTCAATTAGCATATTTCTGCCTTATTGGCTGTGGGTGTCGCCATCTTTGTGAGGTCGTGATGGTCAATTAGCATATTCCCTCTTTATTAGATAGGATGTGTCCTGTTCCTCACACCTGGCTACTTCCATATGCTGCTCCCTCTGCCCACACTTCTCTCTACCCAAATCACGTACTTCTAGTAAAGGAAGCTGTAGACTCGAAGAAGACACAAGAACCAGTAATGCAGTCCTATCACAGTGATGGCTTTTCTCTGGTCCCTTTGTGTGTATGTGTACAATAATCCCCCCTTATTCATGAGGATATGTTCCAAGATCCACAGTGGGTGGCCCAAAACTATGCATAGTACCAAACCCTATATATGCTATGTTTTTTCTTATGTATGCATACCTTTTCACTTATAGGAAGCACTTTATAGCTTCTCTTTAGCATATTTAAATTGCTAGCATCACTACTCTTGTGCTTTTATTCTTGGGCCATTATTAAGTTAAATAAGTTACTTGAATGCAAGCACTGTAACATCATGACAATCAAACTGATAACCAAGAAGGCTACAGCATGGAGACGCTAGATAAAGGGATGATTCACATCCTAACAGGGAGAGCAGGAGATTTCACCACACTACTCAGAATGACTTGCAATTTAAAATTTATGAATTGTTTATTTTTGGAATTTTCCATTTAATATTTCCAGACTGTAGTTGACCATGGTGGTCCATGAGTAAATGAAACCGTGGAAAGCAAAACCACGAGTAAGGGCGGGGCTGCTGTCCTCCGTCAGGGGAGCATGCTCTTTTCCTGCCTTGTGATTCTTGCACTGATTTTTAAATGACAACAACCATGACAACGGTCTCCCAGCAGCTCCGGAATGACTGAGTGCAGGTTTTGTTCCCTAGGAAGCGGGCTCAGATAGAGATTAGTAGAAGGAGATTTATTAGGGAGAGCTGTTAGGATGAACACCAGTGGAATGGATGTGACAGCATTGGGCGAAGTGAGAATTAGGGTTGAGATCCAGTCTTAGTGGAGGCTCCTGATGGTTTGAAACTGGGATGTCCTTTCAGAGTCGTCTCCCATTGGAGCGAAGGGGCTGAGCCTTTATGCGCCTGTGGCCCCCTGGGATGGACTTGTGGTCTTGCTTGAGGAACTGTGTTCAGACTAGTCAGTCCCCATTTGAGGGCTGACACTGGAGGGCTGTCCTCAGGGAGGCTCGGGTGGCAACTGAGACAATCGTCCTCCTTGCCTGAAAGGGACTATGGGCAGGGCCATCCCAGCACCCATCATCCATATCTTCCAGAAAAGTACCAGGGCTGGCAAAGCTGTAAGTCAAGATTAAGATCTCATAGGAAACGGAGAGTTTCAAACACGTGGTCTATGCCAGGCTCCTTTAAAAAATCAAATGCATATATAAAAATAGGTGAAGAATAACTGTGAAATATGTCTATTTTATACTGCGTTTCTACCATGTGCCAGGCCAAGCATTTGGCAAAGCATTACTAAATAAGGTTGCCTATGATTTACATTCAACACCTAGCACACCTCTAGATCTTTTGCCTATTTTTGTCTTTAATCCTTTTCACAATCCAGCAAGTTGGTTACTATGGTAACTATTTTGCCCAGGAAATGGGCTCTTAGAGAGGTCAAATGTGTTGCCTAGGACCATACAGCTTGCAGCTTGCTGAGCCAAATTTTGAATTCAGGTTTCTTTTCTTTTTCTTCCCTTTTTAAAAAACACCCTGCAGCTCTACAGTTTATGTTCTTTATGCTGCTATCACACTGCTTTCTGTACAGATGACTTCTTCATCAGCAGAGACTCTGTTTTCTACTTTTTCCAAGTTTCCCAAGAAAGATTTGTATAAAACAGTAGGTGTTTACTAAAGACTTCGATTTAACTTAAACTAATTGTACCGGTCGAAATAAGTTTTTACACCCAGACTCGCCTTCTCAGGAGGCATTGTTCGGCTTGTCTTAGAAACAAAGTTTCAGTCACAAGTCTTGAAAGTTTTACCATTTAAATATCTCTTGAAGCTGGATGTTCCTCTTCATTCCCTGAAGTAGATTTTTTCCACATTGCAGTGTAAGGATCCTTCCAGGTCACACACCCACCTCTTTTACCAGCTCTTACCATCTCTGGAGAATAATCACCCATCTCCCTAAACTGGTGCCCAAGGGTCTTCATAATTTGAGTTAGATCCCTCTAGTTCTAGTTCTTGTTGTTTCCCCAGTAATACTGAACAATTTTGTCTTCTTAGATACCTTCCTATGAGCTACTAATACTTCTTTCATACATACTTTCATAACTTGCTTATCATAGGATGAATATATGTGTAAGTCATATGCCTTATATACATATACATGCATTTGAAGGAGCCAAATATTTAGAGACTCTAATATTCTAAATACATATTTGTGTCTTTCTTTTGTTAATTTTGTAATCATTTTTTTTTATAAGTCTGTTTTTCCTCATGGACTTACAAAGGCTCCAGGACTCTTAGAGTTACTACCTAGATAATTCAATAATAAAGATTCGAATTTATTGGTGGAGAAAACCAGAGTGGGGAGGACAAACTATGAAAATAGATTTTGTTTCTGGTTCTGTAGCTCACTTGTACCATGCCTAATATACTACAATTACATACAAACTTGATTTTCAAAATTATCTATTGAGTGAAATGCATTTGATGAATTATGTAAATTACATATCTTACATAATAATAGACAAACATGTAAATTGACCATACCTCCGCTACACCACCAGCCAATCAGGAATGATATGCAAATTAACCCAACAAAGGTGGCGGTTAATTTGCATACACAGGTGCCGAGTGACGGGGTGGACGCAGGCGTTCTGCCCCCACCCCTGTCTCTAAGGGCCTCTGGGCAGCGTGGGAAGGCAGGGCCAGAGCAGAAAGAGGCGGCTCCCGGAGCGGTAAGAGGCGGCTCCGGGGCTGGGCCGGAGTGGAAAGGCGGTGTCAGTAGCCAGAGAAAGAAAAGCCCATTCTAGCACGAATCTTCGTGCATCGGGCTTCTAGTTTTACATAAATATGTATGTATTTTAATGATAAAATAATTTCTAGACCTTGACATTCCAAATATATGATTGTTTTTCTTTTATTACTCATGAAATTTTAGTTTGGCTTTCCAAACTACCCATGAAGGGGAGATAAAATGACAAATGCCAGTTCATATTAAAATGCTCTCTGGTATTTTGTTCCTGCAATTTTAATTTAGCAACTTTAGTGATTAATGTTGTACCTTTACAGTAATCTGTGATGCACCAAGTTAACAGAGTAATATGGTTCAGATACTCACTTAACTGTGTCGATCAGTACATTTCAGAAGGACATAAAAGGGTGTGTTGCCTTCACAATTTACATGCTACACTGAGTCACGTATCTCCACAACTTCCTTATGGTTCTCTCAGTCAGGGGTTACACACGTAAGGTTTTAATTCATAAAGTGATTTTTGTTACACTTTGTTATTTGTTTGACTCCGTAGAGGCAGAGGACTCTGATTTCAGGTTGGTCTGTGTTTCTGTGGGATATGTCAGAAACAAAGGCATCGTCATCGAGTGCTTTGGGTTTTGGTTTCCCGAAGGTATCAGCACACAGTGGGTGAAGTTTAGTGTGGAGTTTATTCTTATACTTTAAGCTGTACAGTGACTCTGAAATGTCTAGAGTTACCGAGGAGTGGTATGAATGACTGCTAGCGCCCAGGAAGTGCTACTAATACTACAAAACTGAGTTACTAAGACAAAATCAATACCTAGGGATGACCTCACAAAAAAATGAGAAGGATCAAAGAGGACCACGCTGTCCTCACCTCCTCTCTACTCCAGTGGGTTTCTCAAATGACAAATATTAGTTGAGCCTCAGAATCAGATGCCTCAAGGTGTTAGTTCATAAGCTGGGGTAGGTTTCCCAGTTCTCTGGTCAAGAGGGTACCCGTGACCTACAATAAGGCACACTGTGGAACCCAAATATATTTGTAGAACCTTCGCATATAAAGTGACTGTAGAAATAATTTATACAATACATGAACGGCAGACCTTCATGTAACACCCATTACTAATGGTCTTCTGGTATCTCCTCTAACACTGAGCAACCAAGGTTTTATTGCTCCAAAAGGCAAGTCTCTGTTATTTCCAGCAGCTCCAATTATTAGGTCTCTTTTGTTAGGTTATCTGAAATATACCTCCCTCTAACTTCGAACAAGCAGCCTTACTTTTGTTCCCCGGAGCCACATGGACATCTAACATCACTTCCACATGTCAGTTCTTTCTACATGTGAAATCGGTCAGCATGTCACCCGAGTGTTTTCTCCGCTCAGTGCAGTCATCTGCAGTTGCTTTAACAGTTCCTCTTATGATTCATATGTCGTTGGTCACTGGTTTGACCAGCACAGAGGCAAGGACAGCTATTTTCTCATTTATTTTGAATACTTTACTTTTGTAATGCAGCCTAGTTGAAAATGCGTGTTTCTGGCAATGATGACATAGTATTGATCCTTACTGAATTTGAACATAACTAAAGTTCTAATTTGTGCTGTCACATAACATTTCCCCCATCATATACTCAGTTGATTAAAAAAATATTTTTATTGATTTCAGAGAGGAAGGGAGAGGGGGAGAGAGATAGAAACATCAATGATAAGAGAGAATCATTGATTAGCTGCCTCCTACACGCCCCCCACTGGAGATCGATTCTGCAACCTGGGCATGTGCCCTTGACCAGAATCGAACTCGGGACCCTTCAGTCCACAGGCCAACACTCTATCCACTGAGCCAAACCGGCTAGGGCTCAGTTGATTTTATTTGAACCTAAGTGCAGGATATTTTATATTTTATTGTATTTAACCTATTAGTGTTCATCCTGTTGATGTAGTTTGGGATTTGATGGAGTCATTCACTATGTTAGTTATCCTTCCTTGTTTCATGTTATCTTTGCATTTGAGAATCATGCTACTTCACCTATCACTGACAAAAATATTTATCTGGTCGAGACAACATCAGAGCAGAAAGAAACCAGAGGTCCTCTGTACTCTAATAATGATTAACCTACTAGTACTCTTTGGCTATAATCATTGAACTCAAATCATATTTACATTATTCAATATATGTGCCTCTAAGAGCTTTTGTTGGTGATGGTGAGGGGAATATAAAAGGGATTAACTGGAAAAGGGCACAAAGGAGATTTCTAGGGTAATGAAAATGTTCAGTATCTGAATGACATGTGTGGTGTATATGGGCGAAGGCCCTTCCTTGTCAAAACTTCTGAAACCTTTTATTAAAGATCTGTGCATTTCACTAAATTTAAATTACATCTTAATTGTAAAACTTATTTAGCATGTAAATTCACTTGGATTACCAACTATTAAGAATTAAAAATCAGCTTCGCAAGTTAAAATCTTGAGGTTTTGAATACTGAAATGACTTTGTCAGTCTTTGACAGTGATGAAATCCAAAATAAGATGTAGAACTCAACCTCTGTTTTGAATGAATTGCTTTTTCAACTCATCCTTTGAATAATACTTCTTTAGGGTGTGGGATGGGAAAGTTTCTTCTAAGCAGTCGGTAATAACATTACTGTATGCCAGTAACATGTTTTCAGTAGGTTTTGTCTTTGTTCTATTGCTAAGCTCTTGGACAGTTGGAATCTGTAAATGGGTTATCAGCACAATGTGTTCAGTGAGTGTTTATTTGGAGTGAAGAAAATTAGGTGTCAAATTATCTACTTTGTCCATTGAGTACTCTGTATAAACTACTTCTCTGAAGGACTCTTCCTTTTAGGGGTGATATTGTGTGTCAGTCATGCATGGTGTAAGAAGCTATGAGCTATGATTATGTTTTGGAACCACATCTATTCATTCATTAGTAAGGTGGTGACTACTACAATAGAACATAATGAAATTGAGAAGACTTGTTTTTCAGTGGTGTAGTGAAAGCATGCACATATTATCCACTTTTTATTTTGAAATAATACTTTACAACTCTATGGCAGTTTTTATTCTTCATGATGGTTTTGTACATCTTATATAATACTAGAGGCCTAGTGCATGAAATTCATGCACTGCGGGGGCGGGGGGGAGGGGGAGAGGTTCCCTCAGCCCAGCGTGCTCCCTCTTGCAGTCCAGGAGCCCTTGGGGGATGTCCGACTGAGGGACCTAAGCTGTCAGTTGGACATCCTTAGCACTGCTATGGAGGCAGGAGAGGCTCCTGCCAGCACTGCTGCACTGGCCAGTGGTGAGCCCAGCTACTGGCTGAGTGGCTCTCCCACTGTGGGAGCATACTGACCACCAGGGGGCAGCTCTTGCATTGAGCAACTGCCCCCTGGTGGTCAGTGTGCATCATAGCGACCAGTCGTTCTGCCATTCAGTTGATTTTCATATTAGCCTTTTATAATATAGGATTTTCCTCACAAGAAATTGGAACTTATCTTATTAGGATTAAGATTCTGAACATTGGATGATGAAGTAATTTGAGGAAGGTCACACTACTGTAATCTAAATCCTTCACTCCATTCAAGACCTAGGTCAAAATTATATTTCCTCAGTGAATCTGCTCTTCACTTTCCTTATCCTAAGATAATTTTCCCAATTAAAGAAGTTTCCTAAGCAATTTTGTGTACTGCCCACACTATATTAGTAGTGTCTCATCTGCCTTTTATTTGTTCTTAATCTCCTTTTTGGACATGTATTATGTTTTCCTAGCCATATTGTAAATTCTTCTACTTCTCTTATGTCCTTCCATCCCCTGTGCTCATAGTATAGAGCTAGATGAACATGGGCTTCTTAGTAAATGCTTTCTGAACAATGGATACCCTTAAAATTAAATTGTATAATATAAACAAAATTCCAAAAGTAGTGTGAGGCCCATTACATAATCATAACTGGTTGGATAAGATCACTTGGGAATAATGTGAGCAAAGTTATTATATGATTAATAGTAACTCCACATTTTCAGTACAGATTGTTAATTGGAATATTTTCTTTCTGGATTTGGTAGGTTTTCCGAGTTCTAGTATGAAATCTTTGGAAACTTATAAGTTGATGGACTTTTAGTGAAGCAACAGGGTGTGAGGGAAAAGATGCACAATAACATCCGTTGACTTTAATCTGAGGCTTTGTCACTTCCCCACCCCCCCCTACCCTGCTATGAAGGGTGTATGTGGCTTAGCAAAGTACATGGGATACGATATGCGCTTAATAAAGGCAGATTCATTGTTTACCTTTACCTCATTGTTATATTTCATAGTTTTTTCTTTTTAACAAGTAAGTGTTAAAGTAACATGCAATTATATATGGTTTTAAAAGAAATTTAGGTAAGTATAAAGGAAAGGAAGCAAGAACTCACCTTGATGAAAAACGCCATACCTATAATGTAATGACATTTAATTTTTTATGCAAGCCTTATAAAAAAGTCATTCTCATTTTTATTAATTCATTTGTTAACTTAATCTTTTTCTTTTATTTGTGTATGAATCTTACAAGCATTTATTGACTGACAGTTGGATGTCAGACATATTCTAGCTGTTGGAGACAGCACTAACCCAGCCGCATCCCTGTCTTCCTGGTGCTTCTGTTCTTTTTTGAGGGGGGAGACAATAAACACATCAACGAATATAAAATATGATGTGTGACAGTGATAATGCCATGAATGAGATGTAAGGCAGGTGCATGCATCCGGGGTGATGGCAGTCCTTTAGAGCGGGTGACATTGATCTGAGAAGGTGAGATTGTACCAGGAATCAGAAAGGATTGAGGGAGCAAGCGCAATGACCAACTGGGTAAGGGAACTCCAGGCAAAGGAATAACAGCAAGTTTATTCCAGGTCCAGCAGGTGGAGTAAAAATTTGATGAGGACTGATCTCTAGCTCTGCAAAAACCTTGTGCTCTAACATGGAACTGGGAGTGCTGCTCATCTGTTGTTCTTGGGGGGTTAAATTCTGATCTTCCATTTAATCCATGTTACCTTTTCCTCTGCTTACATTACTAGCTTAATTAAGGCTTGGATCTCGTGGTAATGCTTTTGTTTTCTTTGCATACAGAAAAGCTATTTTATAACCCAGACTCTTAATCACACGGAGGAAGCACTGCTGCAGAGTGTGTTCGAAATAGAGAACTCCGGTACTAGAGTGTAGGCGTTTTCAAGCCAGCGGAGGTTTAGAAGGAGCTGCTCAGCAGGGATGGGAAGTAGGAAGACTTCCTGAGTCATATCTTTTTTAAAAAAAATATATATTTTTAATGATTTCAGAGAGGAAGAGAGAGGGAGAGAGAGACAGAAACATCAATGATGAGAGAGAATCATTGATCGGTTGCCTTCTGCACACCCTACGCTGGGGATCGAGCCTGCAACCCAGGCATATACCCTGACCGGGAATTGAACCTTGACTTCCTGGTTCACTGGTCAATGCTGAACCACTAAGCTACGCTGGCTAGGCTTGAGTCATATCTTTATGGTTTAACATCATTGTGTTTCAAATGAATTATTATAACAGCAGATGCATTTACTCAAATCCAACTGTAAAAAAATACATTTCAGGGAAATAAGAGTGGTTTTCAGGTTATTTATATTTTGGCTTCTATCACTATAACATTCAGCTGACTTTAGTAGCCATAGAACAATGAAACCACTATGAACAATTATTCACAGAATTCTTCTAATCAAAAAGCTATTTTCTCTTATGAGTGCTCAGAAGGTTGTCTCTTTATCTGAAATCTGAGCAACTAGACAATTCAAATTATCATTTTTATTCTATGTGCTCATAGGAGAAAAGTATTTCTAATAGAAAGAGATAACAGTTAAAGACAACTTAAAATAAACTCCAATGGACATAAGGTAAATTTAAATCAAGTAAGATCATGTTAAATGTCTTACACTTCTATAAGCCATATAACTGTTAACGATTGTTTAATCCATTAGTGATCACCAGAAGTAAAATGACTCAAGTAGAGAAAAATTAAATTACGGTTAGTACAGTTTAGTGTTATGTAAATTCCTTATTGCTTCCCACTTCTCTGGAATTGGTAATATAAACTTGGCTCATTGGAACCATCAAAGAAACAATGTATTCTCAATCCATTCCCAATCACCATTACTAATATGTATTTACTATATCTCTTGAGGGCTTTAGGATTATTGAAAATATCTATATAATCATGTAACGAAAGAACCTAAAAAGTCCATCTGCTTTTTTTTTTTTCTAAGCAATTCCTTCATACTTTTATTAAACAAAGATGACTCCCATATTTTCAAGCCACTTCCATACACTTTATATATAAATCTAAATTCTGGCTTCTGGGTTAGTATAAAGACATAGAAAAGCTGAATTTCTAGGGTATAATTTGTCCAGAGGATTTATATTATAATACAGTAGCCGTTTCACTGAAAATTAATTACGGTTGAGAAGAGAAATAGTAAGATTTTTTTCTTTTGCAATGTTGATGTCTGATCATCTCTGACTCGGTCTAGAATTAGAAAATTTTCTGTAGAAAAATGGATATCAGAGCCTTGCCCGTCTGTGATTTATGTGGCGTTTGACTTATGTTTTTCAAGCTGTAGTCGTTCACAATTTAAGCACTTCTCACCACCAAGCAATCCAGGAAGTATAGCATCTTTTAATTTGAGACCTCTGAGTTGGCCGTACATGGAGGAGAGTTTTGTGGTAGCCATGTGCTCCAGGCATCTGAGCATGTGGTACAACAGGAATGAACCCTTCCATTTCATTGACAACATGTGTTACATATTACTATGTTTCTGGCCTCTAGGTTTTAATGTCTTGGTGACAGGATCTATATTGGGGGAAGGATTGTCTGGGCTAGCTTTCTGTGCAATAATCGTTTGGATTAAATTGTTATTTTCCATGCAAATCTAAATAAGATGCAGACACTATGGGTGCCAAGGATTTCTGTGTGAAGCAGGGGTAAGAATAACAAAGGAGCCTGCTTTGTGTTAGTGGTGAGAAAGCATCTCTTGGAGGTGAACACATATACATACTCGAATCAGGTTTCAGATAAATGTGTTGGTTGAACATGGATGACCCCAAACCATTGCCAGCAACCAGATGTGCATCCCTGCAAATCCATGTAGCAAACAGCAGGGGTGGGGGGCGGTATTTGGAAATACAGTACTCAATTTCTATGGTGGTTTGAGAACCACAGACAAGGAAGTATTCTGCCTTGAGGTTATTCTGATAAAATAGGGCTGTCTGAAATTCTTTGTCTCAACCTTATCCAAACTTGGAAATTACCTAACATATTTTTTTGTTTCCCTGTCTCCCCATCCCCTGCCCAACTCTCCCTCCCCCCCTTTTTTTTTTGCTTATGCAAGTAGCAGTGTAATAAAAGGTCCTAGACTCTCAGAATGAGACCCCATGTTAATTTCTTCCTGGAAGATGCCACTCTAGAAAAAAAATGTTAACTTCTTTGCCTATTCAAAAATATGCTATTTGAGCACTACCCTCTTTTATGTATACTAATTTAAGTTCTGGATAAGATAATAAAGTTTAAAAGGCATTCCACCTTTCACAATGTATATATATAAAAGCCTAAGCGACCATTACCACCGGACGTCTAGACAACTGGTTGACCAACTGGTAGCTATGATGTGCACTGACCACCAGGGGGCAGACGCTCAACACAGAAGCTGCCCCTTGGTGGTCAGTTAACTCCCACAGCCAACCTCCTATAGTTGGCCAACCTCCGTGGTCCTCCCCGACAGCCGCCAGACTCGATCAGCCCGATTGGGACTGGGTGAGATGGCCCCAATCAGCCAGGAGGGTAATTCATGCACTGGGCCTCTAGTGTGTAAATAATAGTGGTTACCAGTGGCTCAATGGTAATTGTTGTCTGTCTGCATGGGACCATCAAGATTCTTATGAGACATCTTTTGAATATTTTCCTTTGTTTTATTTGTTTGCTTTTTGATCCTGTAGGTATTCCCACAGTTTTTCATTCTTGACCTTGAGCTGAGAGTGTTATCTCATTCCATCGTATTTCCATTGTCCTTTCTCTTGGTTTGCACCCTGAGACTCAGGGAAAGAAAAATTCTTGGCCAGATTCTTAGACCTTTGCTTGAGGCCAAGCTCCATGAACACCCACGAAGCAAAGACCACTGTTGTGAAGGGAAAGTACACAGTTGTTCTTTTGAATCCTGGCTGCTTGTTCTAGGAATTTAGAATGCGGAACAACAGTCAGTCTGGAGAATGTAAATTGTAGCTGGGTCAGGAAGATCCTTTTGTACAGCAACTCAAGTGCATGTAAGGGATGAGTCCATGTGTAATTTTATTGGAGGACAAATGAGTGAGAAGCCACACTCAGAAGAAGAGGCAGAAGGGGAGTGATCCCCTCACTGAAATGATCATGCTTGTCACTGTTTTGTTTCCCTAATTGCCTCTAACACAATTGCCTTTGTGGATTTTGAATAATGGTTTTCTGTTCAAATAGGATGAAGGAAAGAGAACTATATTGGCTTCTCATGCTTCCTTGCCAGATGAGGCTTTTTCCTAAAATGAAGTTGGAACCATCCTCCCCATAAGCTCTTTTATAAGCCATATGAAAACAAAGCTAAGAAAGTCCTTGGTTTGAGGGTAGGATTAGGACACTAGTCACCATTTAAATGTTTTCGTGTCTCTTTATTGAGGAGATTAACACACTTTCTTTTATGTTACTGTAAAAGTTAGAGCCCATTGTGTGATTGTTGGTAGGACCTAACGTGTTACAGAAGGACCTGATTTGGATGTCCTTACAATTGACAGCAACTCACTCTTGGTGCATCATTTGAGAGCATTTTCTGAGAAAATTAAACTTTCACTTCTAAAATCTGCTATTTTGAAATGTGTCTGCAATGCCTTAACTTTATCTGCAAGCAGTGCCGATGCTGCCTTTTCCTGTCCTTTATACTCTTCCTGTCCTGTGGTCAGTCTGGTTGTGACCAGTCGGATTTTACAGTTGTTTCTCTGGTTGTTGAGTGTGTTGACATAGGGCCTTTTCCCGTGCAGGAAACAATGTCATGAGAACCATCCATGGGGTGGGAGAGATGATGACCCAGATGGTGCTCAGTAGAGGCTCAATCTTCCCCATGAGTGTGCCTGATGTTCAGCCGAGTATCCACCCCAGCAAGCAAGGGAGCCCCGCCGAGCAGGAAGATGTGACTGTGATGGACACCAAGCTGAAGATTATTGAGATCTTGCAGGTATGGTGCATAATGAAAGCAAGGTGACAAATACCTAACTGTACCGATTAGTTTAATTTCTTATACTTTTTGCTTCAAATCACTGTGTAAATACTCTGAAATGCTATGAGCTAATTTTATTTTAAGATAATGTCAAGCCTGGTAAGAAATCTCAAATTGACACTACTTAATATATTAATTACATACTTTCACTTTCATGAAATATATTAATGGTGATATCTAGCATTATGGAGTGCTTTGAGAGGGATAAAACCTCTTTCCCACGTATTTTCTTGTTTAGTATTAACCCTAATTTACTTTTACCTTCATTTAAGATGGATTTCAGAGCTGGCAAAATTAATGATTGCATTCAGCCCTTTTTCTATTTTTTTTTTAAATTGAGTTGGGCATATGATTCCATGTATCCAGATTTATCATTGCATCAAGAAACTCAAATAAAATTTAATTTGTTATTAAAAATGTTGATAATTGGTTTTAATTGATTTTAGTACTTTATATGAATGATGATCTCTTTTTGTATTTTTGTTTCTAAGAGGCCAGGAATAATATGGGTATTACATATATAAAATCATATATATGTAATATATATTTTTATATATAAATAAATATATATAAATGGACCTAGCTCTATAAATTTTAAGGAGGTAAATTATCATTCCATTGGTTTAGTGAATAATTTTCCTATTATTATAGCTGTGAATGCTTAACATATTTTTTTAAAGTTTGAAAAGTAATTTTAAGATACTTCAATTGTATGTGTATAGCATTTATTCCAGGTTTGGAGAATGAAGCCTGGAGTTTTCAAGGGTGCATTAAGATTCTGGATACAGTTTACTGTCTTCCATCATAATTTAAAGTAGACTGAGCTACCAGAAGTGGGTTAGTAGTCCAGGAAGGGCCTGTACATTTTTATTTAAAGTAATTAGATTTATAGTCACAAAAGGTTTTACAGTTCCTCCAGGAATTCAAAGGGCTGAATCTGAGAAATATTGGCAGGCCTCCCAACACTGTGTTCATCAGTCTGCCCTGGTGTGGCTCAGTTGTTCGGGCATCGTCCTGGACACCGAAAGTTGTCGGTTCTATTCCCAGTCAGGGCACATGCCCAGGTAGCGGCACCATCCCCAGTAGGGGGTGTGTAGGAAGCCACTGATAAGTGTTTCTCTCTCCCTCTCCCTTCCTCTCTCACTAAAAATCAATAAGCTATTTTTAAAAAATCACTTAGTCTTCCTGTTCTGAAACTGAGGAAGGTTGTAATCCCCCAACCTGTGGACCAAATGAGCCCACAACCCCTAGTTCTTGTTGAACCTCTGGTCTCTGTTTTGTGTGTGTCTGTGTCTGGGTCTGATTCACCATGTCTGTGTTCCTGGGTGCTGTTCTTGAATGTGTTTCTTTCTTAGAACATCCTCTTAAAGAATGTCTTTAGGGCCATGTTCCTTATGCAAGTCCCCTGCTTTCTGCTGGCTCTCCCTCCTCACTCAGGGACTTCCTTTCTTTTCCCTATCACTTTATATATCTCTCCTTTTTTGGTCTAATTTCTCTCTTATTTTTTCTCTCTCTTTATTTATATATATAAAAGGCTAATATGCAAAGTGTTCCCGTGGGAGTTTGATGGGAGACCGGTAGTTCTATTGCTTGCTATGACGTCCATTGACCACCATGGGGTGTCATGGAATGAAGGAAGGCCCTGGCCGGTAGCCAGCAGCCGGTAGCCGGCAGCCGGGGAAGGGAGGCCCTGGCCAGCAGTCAGAAGGAAGGCCCCAGCCAACAGCTGGAAGGCCCCTATTGGCCCTGATTGCTGGCCAGACCTAAGGACCCTACCCGTGCACGAATTTCATGCACTGGGCCTCTAGTATGTGTGTGTGTGTGTGTGTGTGTGTGTGTGTGTATATATTTCATGCACTGGGCCTCTAGTATGTGTGTGTGTGTGTGTGTGTGTGTGTGTGTGTGTGTGTATATATATATATATATATATATATATATATATCCATCCCTCTCTTAACACCCTTTCTCTGTCTTTGTTTTCATTCTTCCCTTTCTGTCTTTCCATCTTCCATTGGTTGTTTATAAATAAATATAGGGTGGGGGCAAAAGTAGGTTTATAGTTGTGAGCATGTGAAACACAGAGTCTATTCTTATATTATTTATTCATTATTATTTTCTATACAAATAGCTATAAACCTACCTTTCCCCAACCCTGTATGTTAGAGGAAGACAATTTTTTACATTGGTTATATTTATAAAATATAATTCTATGAAGTTTAGTAACTTCAACTAAAAGTTAATGTTTCATTAATTCATATTTTATGAATTTGTTCTTTGCATAGGTTTAAAATAAAAACACTGTTTTTTTAAGCACTTGCAATCTCGCTTCTGCTCCCACCATTCTGCTGAAAGCTGCCAACTCCACTGACCCTTTCTCAGGCCTCGTTTCCCATGTTCCGTCTCCTGCTTTGAAAATCCTGTCAGGTAGAATCGGTTCAGACAGCCTGTGCTGCAGTGCTCACCACGTGCTAATAAAAGAGTCTCTTTGGTGTTTGCTTTCCCCTCTAGAATATATGCTCTTCAAAGGCAGGTCTTACCTCCTTGGAACCCTGTCTGTACCCTTGGCACTTCCCTCGGCACCTAGCTTAACAAATGTTTGTTGAACTTAACTGGACGTAGCTGACATGAAGCATGTGTGCTGCCCGTAAGGAGCATAAAGGTCTAGGGGAGAGGGACTAGGAAGAGGGAGAGGGAGAGAACGAGGGAGAAGAAAAAATAAGAAGAGGGAGAGGGAGAGCGGGGGGGAGAGAGAGATAAAAGGGAGAGAGAGATTGAGCTTCAACTTTGGACCTATAGGTTTAAATAAAGTGCTCGGTGAGCAAAAAGGAGAAAACTTGATTTGGGCTGGGGAACCAAAGAAGGCTTTATTAAAATACAGGGATTTAAACTGGGCCTTGGAGGGTATCTCAGAAGCAGGTTATTGGTGAAGGAGGAGACTATTCAAGGTGTGAAGTGGACACAGAACAAATGTGGGAAGGCGAGAGAGGAACTGCAGGCAACCCGTGCTGCTGGAACAGAGAAGTGGGAGAGAGAGAAGGAGAGAATGGGCAGGAGGAGGAAGGGGGGAGGAGTGCGGTGCAAGTGTCAGTGTGAAATAAGGTGAGATGGTAGCACAAAATACCAAGTTTTCTAAAATGGCTTGGCCATTGTTTCCTGTCCACATGAGACTCATGAGCGTGTAAGGGGACATGATGGTAATTTCCCTGGGACACAGGTTACTTCAGGGCCCAGGGCAGGCACACCGGCGTGGAAGGTAACTGTGTAGGACCACTTCTTTATTGTTTCCCTTCTCGACTCAGAAATCCATAGAACATATTTTTCCTTCTCTGATCTCCACTGGATTGTACACGGCATGATTTAGCCCCCGATAGTTTCCTGATTGTGTTAACAATGTATATTTCCCAACTCGCTCATTGGCTCCTGGAGGGCTGTGGGCCAAGTGTTTGCATTCTTCATAGGGCTGAGCACAGACAGGAACCTGATGGGCACTTGGTTCCTGTCAGTGTGTCAGTCAGGAGAGCAAGGACAACAACACACACCCAAGGAAAACAAGCACCAGTGAGGCACATCCATGATATATGAGGATGCGCTGAGCTCAGCTGCCCTTTAGAGCATAGGCCCAGGCCTGAGGGTGGGACAGCCAGTATCCACACGACCGTAGCTGAAACCTTGGCCTTGCTGTGCGTGAACGAGGGTCACAGCGCCAGCATTCTCCTCCCAGAGCCAATGGACACTCTGCGAAGTGCTCAGTGAAATGATGTTACAGCTTCATCTAGGCCCATAGGGTAATTCTTCCTGAAATATTCAGACAGTAATCATGGGAAGTTAAGTTTTCTTCTTTCAAAAAAATGCTTTGGGATTTTACTGACATCGATTAATGGAAACACATCACTCTTCTTAGTCTTATGGCTGATGAGTGGTATGCAACTGAAGCGTTAAGCGTTTACCAATACATTTCTAACTAGTTCATGTGATATGTTGATAGTTACGTTCTTGGTGTTGTGTAATGAAATGTTTTTTTTAAACATTGTGCTAATAAAAGAAAATTACGTTGTTTTGAATGTTTCTTGTAGTTTATCCTGAGCGTCCGACTAGATTACAGGATCTCCTATATGCTCTCAATATATAAGAAGGAGTTCGGAGAGAGCAATGAGAACGCTGAAACGTCTGCCAATGGCTCTCCAGATACATTAATCCCAGCAGGTACCTCCTTTGTGACAGCTTTTATTCTTTGTATTTTCTTTCCCCCAGTACTGGAAAGCACATTTCATATTTTAAAACACAGTAGTACTAGTATTTCTATGAGACAAAATGTGGTAATAATCCCCACCAATGACACGAAGGGGAAGGGACTGAGTGAGGCAGGACTTTAAATAACTTGCCTCGAATGGCAGGGAGGACATTTCCTATTACTTGGTGCTTGAATGGTTTCTTTTTTAACCGTTAGAGCACTGCAAGGCAGAGGGACTGTTTATTGTTCCATTTTACAGATAAGAAAACCAAGGTTGGAGCGGTTACGTTACTTGCTGAAGGTCATGAAAGTCGTGGAGCAGGGATTCTCTCTGAAGTCCCTCCAACTCCACAGTCTGAATCTTTTAAGCATGATGCTATTTTGGTGAAAATCCAAGGGGAATTATTTTTTTTGGGGGGGGGGAGGGGGGTGACCTGGATCAAAGAACCATGTGAAATACAGCCATGGAGAGGAAAGCTGTTTTGTAGGAAGCCACTGCGCAACTTTTGAATTAGGAGATGGCATTTCCCAGTGGTGTGACTGTGTGACTGTGGGTGTTGGTTTTCATGTGTGTTGTTTTTCACTTCTCATGGTTACAAACTATTAGTGAAGTTCATTTTTCCACATTTAAACGGTATAAGACTAAAGCCACCCTATCTCTGAGTGGAGGGCCGTAATGACGACAGAGCATAAAAATAACTGTAAAAATTTCCTGACTATAGAAAGTATTTTATGAAGCCTAAGAAATATTAAATTGCCATTTTTTTTCTGGATAGTGAACGATGTATTAATGAATCAGCCAGTTAGCAGAATTCTTTTTCTGGGGATAGGGTTTGTATGCAGGTATGAGAGGTTCTTCTAACCACACCACCGTGACAACATCAGGAACCCTCCTCTTTATACGTCCGTCAATCTGACAGGAATGATTCAGTGATTCCCAGAGTTTAGTTAAAATGGATGCTAGACCAAATGTTCCCCTGTCTGGCTCCGTCCCACCCCAAGGCAGCGTGCCTCTGCGGACGGGGAAGCTTGCCTGAGCGAGCAGTCACTCCTGGCACGTTTGCAGCCGTGTTGTTTTTATGCTTCCCAGAAGTGCCGAACCCCAAAGGGCTGTTTCCAGGAATGATGTGGCAGGACCAGAGAGTCTTGCTGGCGGTTGCATTGACAGTAGCATAAAAATTACTGGCTCTCAGAAGCCAGGCTTCTGGAAGCAGGAGCGCTAAGTGTCAGTGAAGTGTGGGAGGGAAAGTCAGGGGGGCACCCCCAGAAAGCCAGTTGTCTCATTTACCTGATTTCTTCTTGCATTGGTTGTATTTGCAAGAGAGAGCTTTCTGCGGGAGAATTCTTTTTCCCTGTTTATGTCTTGCTCTGTTTTCTTTTTATGCTTTGGAGATGAGAAATAAAGTGTGTACTTGTCATTTAAACATGTTATCTTAATCAAGATATCTTCAAAATGTTAGTGATGGGGATGGGTGAGGAATCATGAATGGTTCATGTTAAGCACTGTGTTCCATGAGAAGAAGGGGTGGAATTTGAGAACTAAGCTTAGGTAAAAAGACCATGCTCTTTTGAATTACCATGTAAGTCACAAGGTTCATTATAGGTATATTTTGATTCTTTCAAAAACTTTATCCTTTCATGTCATCACCCATTTAAATGATGTGTGTGTATGTGTGTGTATGTGTGTGTGTGTGTGTGTGTGTGTGTATGTGTAGTTGATGCACATATATATACACCTATACGAGTGAGGCAACTTTGTAAATGCATTTCTGATCTTTTAAATATATCTTTGATTATAGCAATATATATTAAAAATGTAAAATTCACTTTAAAATATTGATATCTAAGATGGAATTGTATTATAACTTTTAAAACCTTTAATTGATTTCTGGTGGTATAAAGAAATTGAGACAGAATATTTTTAGCTATATCACTATACATATTGTGACTTAATTACACTACGATAAAGAATAGATTTTTCCATTTATCTTTGCAGCTATTGTTCCTGATATAGATGAAATCGCAGCTCAGGCAGAAACTATGTTTGCTGGAAGGTATGGTAACATTTATGTATCTTTATCTTGTGAATAAAAATTTACTTAAACACCTCCTTTATCTATTTAATTTTAGATTATAATTTTTGCCAAAAAATGAATCTGATAATTTACTGTAGAAGAGAAAGCATAGCTTTTCTTTAGGGCAGGTAAAAAAAAGGACAAGAGAACTGAGATCAGTGTATTTTCCTGAATTCTTTTCTTTTCTTTCCTCAAATAATGACAGCATACCAATGACCTTTAACTCCCCTGGTAAAAATATTGCTGCATCTTACAAAACATTGCTTCCATAGAGCTGAGAAATTTGAGGCAAGAAAGTCACTTCTTTCAATGTCATCATTAACTTTATATATGAGAAATACAGATATCCTCTGCCAATTGGAAATACCCATGATCAAAGAAGATGAGATGCCTCTGGCATGACCGCCCAGCAGCCCTGCTCTTTGTTGTTTTTAACTTGTTTCCCTCTTTTTCAGAAATGAAACTAATTGCAGTCAAAAAGGAAAGTAACATGTCTCAACTACAAATTATTGAGCTCCCAGCATTCATTTTTATTACAGATTTGCCACGAGAGCCTAAACAAGTTTATATACTAAGCCTTTTGTTGCATTTTCTTTGGTTAGAAAGGCAAACAAGAATGAAAGATCAAGGGAACCCAAAAGGATTTTTATCTGTAGCAAACATTTGGCTTGGCTTTGTTTTTATATGGTTTCGCCCATTTTTGTTGTTACCATGTGCGTTTTCCTATTCAAGTGTTTCATTATTCTTGAGAAGGGAGGGTAAACCAGTGTCCGATTTTCACCTTAAAATAGGTGGCCTTTTTATCCAGAGGAACCTTGCCCAGAGTCCAAATATAGGAAACACACAGAGCTGCTGAGGGGATGGTGGGATGCCTGTGCGCGTGCGCACCGCGCCTCCTCAGCCCCGCCCCACTGGACGCTGAAAGTTCTGTAGGCTTTAAAAGGAGTCCAACCCTTGGTGCACATCCAACCTAGTGTGTCTTCTCCACAGACGCTTTGGGTTGATTCAGATCCCTGTCTTTTTTCATTGCCTCCTTGACTAACCCATCCCGGTGTGCCTGGGAAACAGTGCCCTGAAACGCTGAAAGCCCCACCGCCTGGAAACCCCTCCGCCCTGGACACCAGCGGGCAGTTGGTCGCCCCTGCTTTCATGGACAGACACAAGCTGTTCTTTGTTTCCTTCTCAGTGACATGAGAGAAGAAAAAGAGTAAAAATGTCGTCCTTTTTCCTTCCCAATTTTTTTTTTTTTTTGGGGGGGGGGGGTGGGAGGTGGAGAGTGCTATCTCAGAATGCATACGCAGTTTTAACTACCTATGGTTAGGTTTGATAGCAACACAACTTAATTTTAGAATTATTTTTGGCTTTATAGAAAGGAGAAAAATCCAGTTCAACTTGATGACGAAGGCGGCAGGACATTTTTGCGGGTCCTCATTCATCTGATCATGCACGACTACCCTCCTCTGCTGTCAGGAGCTCTGCAGCTTCTGTTCAAGCACTTCAGCCAGAGGGCGGAAGTTCTGCAGGCCTTTAAACAGGTGAGACGGCCCCCTCGGTGGCTCCAGAGCGGGAGCTCCCCAAGCGCTGCTTAGAACACCCAACCTGACTCCCGGCTGCAGACTCAAGGAGACCGCGCAGCTTTTCCTGGAGACACGTTCTGTTTTAAAGAGAGATATGGCCTTGCCATAAGCCACGGCATGATCTGTTTTATAAAGAGGGCCCACAGGTGATTTTAAGTTAATATCTTTAATGTAAATGACAGGCTCTATGATTTAGGAAGGCACTAGGGGATAATGCCGGATTAGGAATTTTGTTGCTGCTGCTGCTGCTATGTTGACCTCAGATTTACTGATGAATTTGGGTAGGACAATCAGTAGCACTGAAATTTAATGTTATGTGATTGAAAAATGTTTACATCCAAAAGAAAGAAATTATTATGGATCTAATCTTTTTTGTTGTCATTTTTGAATGGTATCGAATCTTTTTTTTTAATGCCTGAAGGGAGATTTTTATTTTAATAGGTCACAAAATTCTTTTTTTTTTTAATTTCTTTATTGATTAAGGTATTACATATGTGTCCTTATCCCCCCATTGCCCCTCCCACCCCCGCACTCATGCCCTCACCCCCCTGTTGTCTGTGCCCTTTGGTTAGGCTTATATGCATGCTTACAAGTCCTTTGGTTGATCTCTCCCCCTTACCGCCACCCTCCCCTACCTTCCCTCCAAGGTTTGATGGTCTGATTGATGCTTCTCTGTCTCTGGATCTGTTTTTGTTCATCAGTTTATGTTGTTCATTATACTAGAGGCCCGGTGCATGAAAATTCATGTACTGGAGGAGGGGGTCCCTCAGCCCGGCCTGCCCCCTCTCACAGTCCAGGAACCCTCAGGGGAAGGCGATCAGGGGAAGGCGACACCCCCATCACAACTCTGCTGCTGCCACTGCCGGCAGCACAAGCCTCAGCCGCCCCTGGTTACCTGAGCCTTGGGCGGCCCTGGGCGGCTGGGCAGCTGCCATCCTGGGTGGCTGTTGGGCTGAGGGGACTGGGGGACTCCAGAGGTAGGTGCGTGGAGCAGCTGGGCCTGCCCCCTGGCAGGGCTGACGGGACTGGGTGCTGCCATCTTGTGGCTGTGGGCACCACCATCTTTGAGGGTGGGGCAGTCAATTAGCATATTCCCTCCTTATTGGCTGTGGGTGCTGCCATCTTTGTGATGGCATGAGGGTCAATTAGCATATTCCCTCTTTATTAGATAGGAAATGAGTGAGATCATGTGATACTTACCTTTCTCTGACTGGCTTATTTCGCTTAGCATAATGCTCTCCAGTTCCATCCATGCTGTTGCAAATGATAAGAATTCCTTTTTTTTTTTTACTGCAGCGTAATATTCCATTGTGTAGATGTACCACAGTTTTTCAATCCACTCATCTGCTGATGGGCACTTAGGCTGTTTCCAAATGTTAGCTATTGTAAATTGTGCCGCTATGAACATGGTGCATATATCCTTTCTGATTGGTGTTTCTGGTTTCTTGGGATATAGTTCTAGAAGTGGGATTACTGAGTCAAATGGGGATTCCTTTTTTAACTTTTTGAGGAAACTCCATACTGTTCTCTACAGTGGCTGCACCAGTCTGCATTCCCACCAGCAGTGCACGAGGGTTCCTTTTTCTCCACATCCTCGCCAGCACTTGTAATTTGTTGATTTGTTGATGATAGCCATTCTGACAGGTGTGAGATGGTACTGCATTGTCGTTTTGATTTGCATGTCTCAGATAATTAGTGACTTTGAGCATGTTTTCATATGTTTCTTGGCCTTCCTTCTGTCTTCTTGAGACTTAATGAATAATACCTAAGTGCTTACATATGTTTCACTAATATTTATTTTATTTGTTAGAGCATTGGTCTTCATTAGGAAGCTTTACAAGAATATAAATTACTTTTTTCATTTTTTAAAATAAAAAGGAGTAATTATTTATATAAATTGATATAATTATGAATATATTTGTATTCCATATGATACATATAAGTTATGATAAAATAAAAGTTGATATCATGAGGTTTAGACTGTATTGGTATGTTCTTCCACTTATTTTTATGTTTCTACTTCTTTTAAAACAGAGAGAGTCTTAGAAATATAACTTTCACAGTGAAATTAAAGTTAGGGTATCTTTTATTTCAAATTACTCTTTAACACTTAGAAGAGCTTTGTTAGGGTTCATTCCTTTTACATATGTAATTCTTTTTTTTTTTTAAGTATATTTTATTGATTTTTTACAGAGAGGAAGAGAGAGGGATAGAGAGTTAGAAACATCAATGAGAGAGAGACATCGATCAGCTGCCTCTTGCACACCCCCTACTGGGGATGTGCCCGCAACCAAGGTACATGCCCTTGACCGGAATCGAACCTGGGACCCTTGAGTCCGCAGGCCGATGCTCTATCCACTGAGCCAAACCGGTTTCGGCAACATATGTAATTCTTTATAACATGTGAATATACTGGATAGAGTTTACAGATACTTCCAGGTGAATTTTCCCAGTCAATACACATCTAAATATCAATAAACATTCCAGTAATATTAATCTTCAACTGATAGATAAATATGTAAAAACTTGGACTTTTAGACATAAATGAAATAGGAATACAGAAAGTCCTTAAGTAAATTAAGGGTTGAAATTCTTCTGTTTCCAGGTGCAATTGCTGGTGTCCAATCAAGATGTAGATAACTACAAGCAAATAAAGGCAGATCTCGACCAGCTTCGACTAACTGTGGAAAAATCTGAGTTATGGGTTGAGAAGAGCAGCAGCTACGAGAATGGAGAAATGGGTGAAAACCAAGTGAAAGGTGGTGAAGAGCCAATTGAGGTTTGTTTTCAGTATCTATTTTGAAATAATTCAAATGATGTCTTTTGAAACATAGGCCCCACGGTCAAAATTGTTTATAAAGAAAATGTTTTTCTGAGTAACAGAACATAAAATTTTCATTTGCCATGTCAATTAACTACATTAACCTGCACTTTGGGTAATTCTTGTCAATTACTACCACCTCTTCCTGCATCTGCCTACTTTTCCACTGTAAATCGTGTAATCCAGGAACCAGGACAATAGGAGGGAGTGAGATGGAGGAAAAAAGGAATGGGTCTTGAACCTAGACCTAAAAAAAAGGTGAATTTTTGTTGTCATCGTTCACTGTGGCTATTTATTGCAACTTGTAAACCATTCCTTTCATCATTGTGACAATAGTATCTAAATGGAAGGACAATATATGCTTTATTATCAACATGAAAACAAAAAGTCTATGTTTGATCTGAAGAGTAGTAAGATGATGATGGTAAGTCTCTGCTGTATTAGTTTTAGTTTTCAGTGGAGTATTTAGTTGCTGTTTTCACATTTCACTAACTATGAAATAACCATTAAAATTTTAAAGCAGTATTTAAATGATAATACTTAGATAAGTAAGCCAGTGCCAATGTCATCATTGATGATATAGTAAATTTCTTAAAATGTCTGTATGGGCAGGTAGTTAGTTCCCACCAATTCATGTATACCTACTACTAAGGTTAGAAATTTTTTTGACTTCAAGTCATGGTGATGCTATAAGTTCAAACTTGGACACAGTCTTTTCATCTATTATTTCTTTTTTGCTTTCTTGCATTGGTTAGTAAGATTCTCCAGTACAATGTTAAATAGAAGTGGTGAGATTGGTCATTCTTGTCTTACTTCTGATTTTAAAGGTGATAATTTTAATATTCCCCTACTGAACATGTTTATTTTACATTTTTTAGGATACTCTATCAATTGAGGATGTGCCCTTCTATTCCTTCTATTTCTAGTTGGCTAGTTATTTTTTTTTTTACCATGAATAATTATTGACTTTAATTAGATGTAGCTGATGCATCTATCAATATTATTTTTCTTTAATTTACTAATTTTAATAACATGAATCATAAATACAGCTTCTATCATAGTAAGCGTGCATTCTAGGATAAAGGTATCATTGTTAATATTTTTTTATGTTGCTAGATCTGGTTTGTTAATATTTTGTTTAGGATTTTACATCTATGTTGTCAGTAAGATTGGTCTGTAATTTTTCTTTCTGGTACTGTTCCTGCCACGTTTAGACTAGTTCCATTAAACAAATAAGGTGAAAAATATTACCCTTTTTTTGTGTAAGATTGGAATGATCTGTTCTGTGGATGTTTGGTAAAACTTGTCTATAAATCTGCCTGGGTCTTGGATTTAGTTTGGGGGATGATTTTAATTACAGATTAATTATTTTTAATGCTTATAAATTCATTTAAATTTTCTGTTTTGGGTCAATGATATATTTTTCTAAGTCACATGTTTTCAAATTTATTGCTATTATTTGTTCATAGTCTTTCATTATCTTCTGTATCTGTAGCTTCCTACCCTTTTTTCATTCTTTATATTATTTATTTTGTCTCCTTTTTTCCTATGCCTCAATTTTACCACAGTTGTTATCTATTTTATTTATCTTGTTTAAAGAACCTGCTCTTGGCTTTGTTAAACTTCTGGATTTGGTGGCTATTTTATTATATTTATTCTATTATTCTCTAACCTTTTATGTTGGCATGCTTTTCAGACTTTAAAACAATTTAATGGTATATTTTTCTTTTAAGAAGTTGCCTTCCACAAATTTTGACAAATGGTATTTTTATTATTGTTCAGTATTAGATATTTAAACATTTCCATTATGATTTCTTCTTTGGCCCAGAATCACTTGGAAGTGAATTTTAAAATTTCCAAATGTGTAGGTAAATTTATTTTGTTACTGAATTCTTAATTAATGGTGGCAAGAAAATCTGGTTATGATGATATCAGTTCTCCAAAATTTTTTGAGACTTGCTTTGGCCCATTATACCATCAGGTTTTGTAAATGTTCTATATGGCTTGAGAAGAGTGGGAATGAGTATAGGATTCCTTATATATTTTGCTTAAATCATCTGTCTACTTACTACTATTTTTGTTTTCTTGACATATCAGTTATTGAGATTTACTGATATTTTCTACTACAATGATAGGTTTATAAAATTTCCCTTGTAGTTCTATTGATTTTTACTTTATATGTATTAAGAGGCTATTTTATTAGATGCTATATATTTTATTAGATGCTATATATTTAACATTATGTTTCACTAGGAACAAAACACTTTTACCAGTTGAGAATTCTTTTCTTTGACTTCTGGTTATATTAATGCATGTCTTCTGGCTTTTTGTTGCTTGTGTTGAGAAGTTTGCTGTCTGTAGACTAGTGCCTTGCTTTAATTCTGAAACTCTAGTTAAATGTATGTCAAACCTTGTTATTGCCTCCAGATCTATTAGTTTCCCTTTTATATTTCCCTTACATGGGACTTTGTGCTGAATTTGAAAAATTTCTTTAGACTCATATGAGTCTACTTAGATATGTCTTATTGGCCGTTTACTCCACGTATTGACTTTTAAGTTCCAGCAATTATATTTTTCATACTTGAAATTAGATTTTTTCCCCCCAAATATATTTGGTCATTTACGATCACTTTTTGTTGCTTGCTAGTTTTGTGATTACATAGGATCTTTTATAGTCTGTATGTAATAATTCCATGATCTAAATTACTTAGGAGATTCTTATGATTCTCACTTCATTATATTTTGGTCATCTTTGAAATGAGCTTATATATTTTTTAAAACAGACATTATTTTCAGAACACTTTCAGATTTAGAAAAAATATTATACAGAAAATACAGAACTTTCCCATATATTAATTCTTCTCCCCATTTCCTCTGTTATGAACATCTTACACTAGTGTGGTACATTTGTTACAATTGATGAGCCAATATTGACACATTATTATTAATAAAAGTCCATAGTTTACTTTAGATTCACTCTGTGTTGTACAATTCTATGGGTTGTGACAAACACATGTCATTTATCCACCATTACAGTGTTAGACTGCCCTGAAAGTCTGCTCTGCTCTTCCTATTTGTCCTTCCTCATGAACCCCTGAACTCTTGGCAACCGCTGATATATTTTTAAAAAAATATGTATATTTTTATTCATTTCAGAGAGGAAGGGAGAGGGAGAGAGAGATAGATAGAAATATTAATGATGAGAGAGAATCATGAGAGAATCATTGATCGGCTGCCTCCTGCACGCCCTCCCTCCCCCCCGCTGGAGTCAAGCCTGCAACCCAGGCATGTGCCCTTGTCTGGAATCGAACCTGGGACCCTGCAGTCCACAGGCTGATGCTCTATCTATTGAGCCAAACCAGTTAGGGCACCACTGATATTTTTAATTCCCTTGTAGTTCTGCCTTCTCCAGAGTGTCATATAGTTGCAATCATACAGGATATAGCTTTTTGCAGACTGGCTTCTTTCATTTAGTAATAGACATTTGAGGTTCTTCCATGTCCTTTTAAAACAGGGATGGGGAACATATGGCCTGCGGGCCATATAAGGCCTGCGAAATCATTTGGCCTGGCCCTGCCAAGGCATTAGGGGTGAGTTAATTAAATGTTTGACCAAATATAGCAGTCTAATTTTTAAGTTGATAATTTTGTATTGCCCTGCGAATGATGTTGTAAGTATCCAAATGGCCCTTGGCAGAAAAAAGGTTCCCCACCCTGTTTTATAGCTGGCTAGTTCATTTTTCTTCAATCACTGAAAAAACTCCCTTGTCTGGATGTACTACAGTTTGTTTATCCATTTATCTATTGAAGGGCATCTTGGTTGCTTCCAATTTGGGGCCATTATGAGTAAAGCAGCTCTAAACATTTGAGTAGACATTGAGCTCCTATCTTTGACTTCAGCCCTGGAGGTTGAAATGTGGCATGTCTCCTCCTTAGAGTATCTGTGATGGCCTATGGCTGTGGCCAGGGGCACTGCTAGCCTGAGACCAAGTCAGAAGGCAGTGGTCAGGGTGAGCTCCTCAAATTTGACACTTGCTCAGAGTAAACTTGCTCTCTGGGTTACAGAGCTAGTAGTATTGGCATTTGCCTTCAGGGAAACTTACCATGTTACCTTGCAGCTTGGACCTCTCTGATCTGGATTCAGGTTACATTTATTTCCTCTGTAGATGGAGGGTGGGCTCTTTTGGGGACATCCTTTATTTTCTGTGAATCTAGAAGTGTACTTACAATAGGTTCTATATCTAGGATCGAGTTGTTTTGAAATAGAGGGCCATTTGCAGGTTTAAGTTCGCTATTCTTGCAGAAGTCCTTGGGAATGTGTTTACTTAGATGTTTAGTAATTTAAAAATATTTATTATGAATTTAGATTCTTTAGAACTTTATATATGGAATGCCTCTGAGGCTTATGTTTAATCCAGAGAAGATTTCCATTGCCTCTGTGAGGCACTTTAAAATACATTTTGTAACCATATGGAACATAGTTTTTTGGCTTGGGAATTTTAGGGCTCCTTTTAATAAAGGGGGGAATGCTAGTCCCAATCTTGAGATAAGTGGGCTTGGAGCTCAGGAGAGTTATTCTCTCCCACCCCTGTTTTTATGGCTTCTGCCAAGCCAAATGCAAGACAGGTACTCCTTTGCTCTTCTGTGGGTCGCATCTTTCCCTGCTTTATCTGTGTGGGTGTCTCCTTTAGGTATACCTGGTTCTAAGGCAGGCTCTCTGATCAGACCTTCCATCTTGCTTGGGAACCAGGCTTTGCTTCCTTTCCTTGAGTGTGTGTATGAGCCATGTTAAAACTCAGTGTCCAGCCCTGGCTGGTGTGGCTCATCGTTCCATGCACTGAAACATGGCCTGCTTGATTCCCAGTCAGGGCATATGCCCGGGTTGCAGGCTTGATCCCTGGTAGGGGGAGTGCAGGAGGCAGCCGATCTATGTTTGCTCTCATATCAATGTTTCTCTCTCTTCCTCTCCCTTCCTCTCTCTCTAAAAAAATCATTTAACAATCTTTAAACAACAACAAAAACCTCAGTGTCCAGGTTATCAGGTACAGACTGATGCCATCCAGGCCAACAATAAATCCAGTGTTTGATAACCCCTTTGAACATTTGATGTCTTTCTGGCCTCCATTTGCTTCCTTCTCTTAACTTTAAAGATATTTTAAATATTTCATCTATCACTCAGAAGTGTTTGCACTTCTACTTTGTCATATTCTATATTCGACAGTTCTCAACAGTGGAAAACTCTTCTTTATTTCCAGCCTCTGTATTTATCCTTGTAATATCTGTACTCTGATGCCAGGTTTGAGGCAATGTCAGCCCTGTCTGAACTTCCTCTACTTGATTGCTGTCAAGTTTCCCCAGAGCAAAAATCTTTGTTTTGAACGTTCTGCTTAAAGTGCTATTTCAGTCTGCTCACCATCATGCCTCCTTGCCAAACACACCTGAATTTCTCATTTCCCTTCTTCAAGTTTGATACCTGGAATCAAGTCTAATATTGGAGATTTGACTCTTGGTGACAAAGAATGAGCACCCAGAATGGACACCCTTAAAAAAGTATGACATAACGTTTGATTCAGTACTGAGCTGTGGAGTATAGGAGAGGAAGAGGCCACTGTGGGCCTGGCTGCTTGCAGAAGGCTTCCCTACTTGGAACGATTGGGAGGATTTACTTAGCTAATGGATTCACGAATAGTAACAGGAGAAGCAGAGTGCAGCAAGAATAAGTGATTTGTGTTTGAAGTAACTGGAATTTGGGAGCCTGTGAAGATTCTTGGGCAGGGACGGGAGTATACTGTCTAGGAAATGGTCTGGCAGAACCCAGGGTGGTTCAGCAGAACAGGAGACTGAGAGGTGGGGACCAATTAGGAGCCTGTTGTCCACGTTCAGGTGTGAGGTTATGTAAGCATGAGCCAGGGAAGCGGCTGTATACAAGTAGGTGGATTGAGAAGCCAGGAGAATAGAACATTATAATAATTGATGAATATGAAAAAAAAGTGAGAAACTACAGAGTTACTAACTCATACACAGCCAAACGATCCATGTTATGCAATGAACCAACTGCCAAAGACAGTGACAATTTATTGTCAACAGGATGAAATAAAACAGCCAGTCGCAGGCAGCACTCTAGCAGGTCAATACAGATAATCATCCTTTGTTGCTTAGTAAACCCTTACAAAGGCTCTAAACACAGGATGATTTGCATTGTTTTCAAACAGCTCATAATGATGTAACAACGTGTCTGCTTAGATATCAGAAGACCAGATAACATTAATGTGGTTCTTCATTTTAGCCATAAAAAATGTTTCTAATAACATAAAAGTGTTTTTTCCCCCCTCAGTGATAAGTTCTGTTTACTCTGGGCAATAAATGTGAATTTGCGTTCTGTCTACGAACAAATCTCATATATGGTCCAAAATGATCCCATTACTGTACTTGATCTCTTATAAATAGGAATATGGGATGGATTTGGTCATCTAGTAAATCCATTGTGTTATTGTGTATTATAGTGTTTCCTTTTATTAAACATATCTTCCAGGGCACTAAAGACTGTACCATCATTGCTGAAAGCTTAAAAGCTAGAGTATAGCAAGTTGGCAGTATCAGTAGCATTACTAATTCATCACATTCAAATACATGTTGACTTCTAAATATAGGAAGGAGGGATTAACTTAGGAAACTGTATCCGAGTGGGTTAAGTCAGGATTGCCCTTTATGTTCATCCACCTTTTAATTAAGGGTTGAGAAGCAGGTCACTTGGGTATCACAGTGTTTCTAAAAGAAGTGCCCACTCATGTTATCTATTTTGGCTATTAATTTTTCTTCACAATGATTGTACCTATATGGGTATATCTATATTTATCTCTCATCTATAATTCCTATGTGTGGTTCCTGCTTCTTTAAAAACAAACACTCTCTCACTGATCTAAAGTCTGATGTTTAAACCATCTACCTAGTTTTTTTGTTTTCAGGGTTTCCAATAGATTCTTCATCATATTCATGCAATTCTAGATTTATGTCTGCTGGGTTTTGCTTCATAACTTTTTGCTCTTTTAATGGATGTGTGATGTAAGGAATAAAATGAGCTGGGAAAATGTCCCCAGGGGCTCACTCTGGGTTGTCTGGACAATAAGCTGGCCAGACTGGTTTTGTGAGTGAGGGTGGGGTGGAGATGGGGCGGTTATCTTCTCTTCCAAGAGGCTGTACCCTAATTTGGCTTCTGATGGGACCTGTGGCTTCTGCCCTTCAGGAGGAGCAGTCCAATTCCTGTGGGTCCCATAGCTGGAGTCCCTGATCAATTCCAGAGAGCCTGCTGCCAAGCCTGGTAACCTATCTTGATTGATAGGTTACTCTCAGACTTGCCCTGTAAGAAATTTCAACGAGGTGGGGCATAGGTGCAGTTACTCAGAAATTTAGACCCATACTCTGGTTGAGCAGAGTGCTCAGCACCTTTTTTTGGGATGATGGAAAGAAGGGGATACATGCCTTCTCTTCTCTTGTTGACACTCAGCTTGTAGTTTCCCCTTTCCCAATAAAGCTATTCTTTATCTATGCTGGGTGATGCTGTGGAGTATCCTGGGCATGTGGCAACCAGAGGGACCCACCTGGGGCGAGAAGTAGTATTTCTCACTTTATGATGATTTTAAACAGCCTTATATTTAAAAGTCCTTTCAGAAGAGTTCCTGATTGTTTGCATTTAATGATACAGTCTCATTGCTGAGTGTTTTGTGTTCTTTCTGAACACCAACTTTCCTCAGAGGCACTTGAATTTTAGTTTGCAGATTTATCTTAGTGAGAGAATGAATTTAATTCCTTTCCTTCTTTCCCTCCCTTTCTTCCCTTCTCTTCATTGTTTCTTTTTTCTTTTTTTCTATTTCTCCCTAGGCACACCTTCTTTGACGGATGGTCCACATCCCATTACTCTTTAAAAGCAAAGACTGGTTTCCATTCCTTGGCTACTACATCTGATCCTTTTTCTTTGATGAAGCAAACAGGCAAGGAGGCAGGTCCCTCTAGATTCTAGAAGGATATCTTGAAAGACAATTGTGCTTTCCCAAGTGTTAGTACTTGGATTCTGCAGAGCAGGAAATAGTTCTGTATGAACTTTGTTTCTTTGGCAAAACTTGTGATTGACAGACTCGTGATGAAAGTAACTGGTAGTATGTCTAACCTTCATGACTTGGTCCAGAAACGTCCATGAGTTTTAGACAGCTCTTCCTACACTACCTGGTTGAGGGATGCTATCGGAATTGCACAAAGAACTTTTATCCATTACTTTTGGACAGTGATTTTCTGAGTTTTCCTTTCATGGGACTTATTTTCTTGTCTCTGTTTTCTATTTTTGCCTCAGACCTCATCATATATTTTACTTGTTTATATGACATTATATACTCCTGTCCTTTATGTCCCAGCTAAGGCTACCGATGATAATTGTCAACAATGAGTATCACTCAATAAGGCCTTTCACAAGACATGGGTCTGAAAACTAATTTTTGATTTTCAGCCAAATGTTACTTTATACATCTTCATTCTCTTTGGTTGTAATGTGAATTCTTATATAAATTGGTTCTTTGAATTACTTCCACTATAAGAATCTTCCCCTGCTTGTCTTCTGGCTTACGTTTAAATTAATGCTGTTTTAGCATAAATTATCTGACTTGTATTTTTTTTCCACTTTGCTATTTGTTCTCAATTTATTATAAGTTGTTAGTGAGGATTAAAGTTTCGATATGGTTTCTTTTCCTCAGAAAATGGCTAAGGAAACTATGGAAGTTGATTCATTCAAATCAGAACAAATATCATTAGGCCAAGCATAAACACTTCTGCAATGTTTTCTTGCTAAAGAGTGAGTCTAAAAGACGGTGCTGATTCCTTCCTCCCACATCTAACCCCCTTCTCACAGCTACGATGGTGTGGGCTATAATATGAATGTGACCAGCGAAGCTTCTTCCACTAACATATCAGGTACCAGACTTAGTCTCTATGGGCTCTATTATATCACTGTTTTCATTTCCTGTACAGTGCTTCTAAGTCACCCTGCAGACTGAAGGGTTGCCTGTCCTTTCTACATTTTATGTAATAGTGGCAAGGATTATATGAAACGGTATTATATATTATAGTATACAAATATTATAAAAGGTATTATGTAAAAAGTGTTGTACATTTCTGTATTATAATGGATGTCTGTGTTATAATTGCATTCTTATGAAAACAACTATTCATGTACATCAAACATACTTATCATTAGTCTAGTCTTTATTTTCCCAATATCTCTCTAAGCAAATAATACACACCAGTAGCACATTCTTTCTTGTTACCATATCAGAGATACAGATAGTCAAGGATAAAGGGGTGTTTTCTAGGACCTCTGATTAACCATTATTAAATACTCATCCACATGACATCAAATGAGTAAAAAAAATACTAATATTGTATTTGTGTTGGGAAGGGAAAACAGGTTTGGGATAAGGTTAGGAATATGTATTTACCCTCTGGAAGAGAAGGGCCTGAGTTGAGCAATGTCTGGAAGGAAATTATCTACTAGGAATGGTGGACACAGCCGCTTCTGTGCACTGTCGATCTCAGGCCAAGTCTTCAAGCAGCCTTACCAGGGAAGCAGAAACTGTCACCCATGACCCGGGATGATCCATATTAGTTTCACATGCAAGGTCAGATAAGTAGATTAGGGATAATTTTTGCGATTCTTCAACACTCTAGATATCTTCCTAAATGACTGTTACGTGATGTTACTCTTAGATGGCAGGAGAAAAAATACCTAATCATCCCACAATGAGGTTATCTGAAGGAGATGACATTTATTATGAGAGCTTCAATTAAATTATAATCTGATTGGTCAATCATATATAAAAGACTGATAATTAGATTTTTTTTAATGTTTTGGAGGGAGGTGGGCAGGGAAAGGGAAGATAGTTGACATCTGAAGTTGGGAGGAGAGTGATTGGTAAATGACGCCTCTGAATTGGGTTGAGTAGAGGTTACAGAAAGAGAAGGCTAAGGATTCAGATGGTGAGCAAAATGCTTTGCAGTCCTGCCGAGGAGGGACATCCTTTAACTTCAGTGTGGTGGAGACAAGGAGAAGACATGTACTAAGCTATTTTCATCATCCAGCTGCAGGTGCGGGCAGTCCTACATTGTTGGATTTGGAAAGTTCTTTCTTAAAAGAATGATTTCCCTTGTTTAAATGAAGGAGATGGAGCTCCATTAATTGGTGCCAATGTTTAGTTCACTATATAGTTCACACAGTATTATTTTCTTGTATCATTTTACTCTTGATATATGAGTGTCCTTGTCTGATGCAAAATAAATTGTGAATGGAAGCCATAATAATATCCAATATTTGATTAGGTATTCACTCTTTGAGTCTCTGCCTAGAATCCTGCTGCCTTTCCAGTTTGCAGACTCTTCTAGAAAATTCTAGATTCTTCTAGACTATTCTTGATGTATTGTTTCTGAATCTACTACTTTATGTTAAGGTATATACTATGCAGATAAAAATCTAGCTGCCTCTCTAAAATCACTTAACTAAGTAATTTTCCATATTGCATTAGAGGAAATAATGTTAAATTCTTCCAGATGATAGAAGGCAATTAAAATAAAGTACAAGGACTTTTGGAGTGCAGTCATTTTTCTTCATCACTGTTGTCAAAAGGAAAATTTGGATATCTAGAAGCATGCCACTGTTCTTAGTATTGCACATTTTTTGGAGCCTACTCAGCTTCAGGACTTTGAATCAAATTACACCTCTACATTTTCCACCTTACTAGTATTTTGTCATTAGAATAAAGCCAGGACTTTGTAGATTTGGCCACTGACCTAGGACAAAAGTTGTATAAGATATAAAAATACAACCAATTTCTCCTCTTTGTGGAGGAAAACTCTTGGAACACCTTCAACTTGGAGCATTTGGGCATCAAAATAAGAAAACAAAACCTAACCATGGTTATATAGTTTACATATTTCTTAAATTTCCCTAATCACTGCTTTGGAATCATCCAGATGTTCTATGGGTTCATATTTGTGTTCAGTTTAATTACATTAAATTATTTTCTGAAATGAAAATGGGCTGTTTATTGATTTCTCCAGTGTTGACTCCTTTTGTAGACTGCTGGCAATTTTTAATCAAAATAGTTATTCTTCATAATTCTTATACTTATAGAGGTTAGCATTGTCTATATCCTCCCCTAGGCTGAACTAAAGAGCTTTTTAGTAATGTAGTATGCTTTGTGTGAGATTACTTTTCTTAAAATAAGACAGTTGCTTTTTCTTCAGGTTATTGTTTGAAAAATAGACTTGAATATATCTGCCAAAGGTTTGCCTTTATTTTAACTGTGTTTTTTTTTTTTTAAGTTGATATATATCCAAAAGCTCTATTTTCTACCTTAGGAGCTTTGTCAGCCTTTGGACTTGGTAATATCTTAATCCTGCTTTGTGGCACAAACTTGGTTTTCTTTAATATTTCTTCTCTTCTAGAAAAAAAATGAATATGATTTAAAAAAATTGATTTTAGAAAAGAAAGAGAGAGAGAGAGAGAGAGAGAGAGAGAGATTAATGTGAGAGAGAAACGTCTATCAGTTGCCTCCTGTACACACCCTGCCTGGGGATCGAACCAGTAACCTAGATATGTGTCCTGACCAGGAATCGAACCCACAACCTCTTGGTGTACAGGACTATGCTCCAATCAACCAAGCCACCTGAGCAGGGCAATAAGGTCTTTTAAAAATTCAGCTTATTCCTAGCCAGTGGTTGAGCAATGACTCATGAACCAGGGGGTTTATGGTTTGGTTAGATTCGCAATTAAGGCACAAGCCCAGGTTTTGGGCTTGATCCCCAGTAGGAAGCATGCAGGAGGCATGCAGGAGACAGACAGCCAATCAATGATTCTCTCTCATCATTGATGTTTCTAGCCCTCTCTCTCTCTCCCTTTCTTTCTCTGAAGTCAATGAAAACATATTTAAAAAATGAAATTCAGCTTTCACGTTTATGATCAGAAAGGGAAATTTAATTACATTTTTAGATTTTGCAATTTCCGCTTCTCACTATAAGTTATTGTTGCTATCAAATAGAAACCCCATTTGTCTCATTCTCTTATCTCCAGTCTCTTTCTATCTAAATATTTTCCATTTGTATTAGCACGTGGGCTCCTTCCCTCCTCTGCACTGGCTTCACTTACATATATAGTTTTTCATCTTTTTCTATAATGTCTTAGGATTCACTTAGTGTTTATTGTCTTGCAGACAATATCTTGCTTGTTTTTCTCTCTTATTTACCTGGAGTGGAGTTGAACTGCTTTTTATTTTCCTCCTAGAATTTATTTGTATAGATAAATGACACAGCCCTGGAATTCTACAGTGATGTTTCGAAGGCTTTCAGTGTTCATGTCCTTTACTTTTTGCAGTACTAATTCTATTGAATGAAAAAGACAAGGTGGTCAGAAAGGTAGAGTACCATCTATATATATAAAAGCCCAGTGACTGAACGGCAGAACCACCAGAACAACTGGTTGACCAGTCACTATGATGCGCACTGACCACCAGGGGGCAGACGCTCAACACAGGAGCTGACGCTCCCACAGCAGGCTGATCCCCGCAGGCCACGCCCCCCCACTAGTGCACGAATCTGTGCACCGGGCCTCTAGCGTCTCAATAAAACAAAAAGAGCGGGGTTTAAAGAAAATGGTAGTGAACCACCAAATCAAGTGCTAAAAGAAAGTTTTGATAATGAAAGTCATTGGCACATACAACACCGTTAGCACAATTTGTTATAGATTATCCTTTTGAGAAATTTAGTGAGAACAGTAATTGGAGATGCAAGACTACTTCCCAGAATGGGCAGGATCACTGAAAGTGCTTGGTTAGCCTCAACTTGGCCATATTTTTAAAGAAACAAGAAAGAATCAGTAGAGGTTAAAAACTGCTTGTGCACAAGAGAGAGGAAGGAAGCAGGGAGAGGAGGCAGGGAAGATGGTATTTTAAAAATCCATGCATCAAGAGTTCTTTCTCTCTGAGGCACAGCAGGGAAGGTAGACAGGCTTGTGGGTGATACTGGAAATTTTCAGATGGAAAAGGGAAATGGGTGTAGGGAATTTCCATATGCTCAGTAAAATTGGCCTAAGAGGTTACTTGCTAAGGTAGAGTTCAGGTTGGGAACCTCCATCTTTGACAATAGTTGACTGGAGAGAAGCAAAAAAGGAATACAAAACTTACTGAGATGTGGCAAAGGCTCAACGCTGATCAAGGCACTCTGCTTGCAGTATTTCATTGACATTCTTTGACTTGCAAGGAAAGTTTTTTTCTTTCTTTCTTGGTTTGCATTAACTTTGTGATTTGTTATGGAACAGAGTAGGAACAACAGCTTTGTACAAATGAAATAATAATATCTATTGGCTTTATATATTTTTGTTACTTTTTCCTGAGTTTAGATTAGGGCCACCTTTAACTAGAGAGCCCAACACCATCAATATAGGTGGGGTTGTGTTTTTTTTGTGTGTGTGTGTGTGTTTTTTTTTACCCAAGTTGAACTTGACATTTTTTCCACATGCAATTTTGTACATATTGTAAATCAGGGAGGTAATCAGGCTCTACGTTACCTAATTGCACACTTTCTTGCAATATACACAGTCAATTCTTGACACTTTCTACACACTGTGATGTCTGTTTTTCTGCAATGCCTTTGGCTAAGGAGACTTCTTCACCTGACAAGTATCTCCCAGTCTCCCACAAATCTTGCATACTTAACTGGTTTTCATCTTTCAAGACCTTGGCTTCAACTTGACCTCCTTCATAAAGCTGTCTAAAGCAATAGCTATTTCCCCTCTCTCTCTCTCTGAGTAGTGAATTCTGCTTAGTTCAAATCCTTATTTTTATATTTCTCTGTTTTCTTAGGTATACTCTGATTTTCTTGTGGGAGGGACCATATCTTATATTTCTTTTAGACCCATTCACCTTACCTAATACCAGGCAGGGATTAGGTATTAATAAATGTTCATGTATTAAGTTGTTTGTAACTGGTGTTTTATTTTCATATGGTGACTCCAATACTTGATATTTAAAATCTGTACACTATTTATTTGTTTTTTATTGTATGCTACAGATAGCGGTTGCTATAATGAAATACTTTTTCTGTTTCAGGTCCGCTTAATAAGCTTTATTAACTTATTGATTTAAAATATTATTTTTAATATAAATGTTATTTTCCTTTCTTCATTTTCATGGTTTTGTACTTGCTTGGTTGGCCTTTAAGGATGTCATGATAACCTGCCAAGGAATTTTTGGGTTAAGGTGTTCTTTCTTCCCATTCCTGAAATGTTTTTCAGCTATTATTATATTCTCCTTTACTCTTTATTTTTCCCTGAAGTTCATCCCTGATGATATAATTATACCTTTATGTCCTGAATTTTTACTATTCCTTCTCTTATGGGCAATATAAAGTCATGATTTGTCTGATAAATTTAGCATAAGGAAATACTCTGATAATGTTATATGTAATAACTTTTCTTTTATTTATCTTGTAATTTGGTTGTTATTGGGAAATGGTAATTTGCATGACTCATGCAAGCCAAGGAACTTTGCATTGGATAAAAAAAATTACAAAGGAAATGTCTAAGTTGAATAATTCATTACAAAATAATTACAAAATGTATTTATTAATTTTTTACAAAATAAATAAATTTATCACTATGCTACATATGGCATAAACATATATATTTGTGTTTATCTTAGGAATCAAATATTTTAAGTCCAGTTCAGGATGGAACAAGGACACCTCAGATTGACAGCAATAAGAGCAATAACTACCGGATTGTGAAGGAGGTTAGAAGTAAACTATTTTTCTGTGGGTTAATGTTTGCATGGTAAAGAATTTTTGTGCAGCTTTTATATTAAATATTAGGTTTGTTACATTTACTGCTCTTCTTTTAAAAGATTTTGATTAGGCTAAGTAAACTCTGCATACAGAATAAAAAGTGTCGGAATCAGCATCAACGGCTACTGAAAAACATGGGAGCTCATTCGGTGGTGCTGGATCTTCTGCAGATACCCTATGAAAAGGTTAGTTCTTAGCTACTTGTTTTCTTTAATTTTTTATTTTGATATATTTTTAAATGTATAGCAAGGTTACAATGAGTATTTTTCCTTGAGCTATTTGACAGTATGACTCCCATCTGATTCCCCATCATCCTCAAGCCCTTTAGTGTGTACTTTCTACAAACAAGGACACTCTTCTACGTAATCACATGACTGCCTTCCAAATCAGGGAAGAGTGTGACACTGAACTGCCACTCAATCCTCACAAGCCATTCACATTACTTCCATCATCCTAAGTGTGGCCCCTTGACAGAAAGATCCACTTGCAAAACAGGTGCTGTTGGGTTGTCATGTCTATTTAAATCTCCTGATGCTGGAGCTTTCACGACATTTACACTTTTGAAGGCAGACCAACTATTGGGAAGACTGTCCCTTCTTTTGGATCATCTGATGTTTCCTCGTGATTAGATTCAGTTGTGTAGCTTTGGCAGGATCTTAACAGAAGTGACACAAAGTTCTTCCCACCACTTCCTGTGAGGCTGCACACAATTCTGATTTGTCCCCTTGTTGATGAAGTTCACTTGATAAAGGTGTGTCACTTGATAAAGGTGTTGATGAAGTTCACTTGATAAAGGTGTGCCAGGATTCTCCGCTGTGAAGTACTCATTTTTCCTTTATAAATAATAAGTATTTTATGGAGAGTTTCTTTGAAACTATGTAAATATTCCCCCCTTTAAAAATTTTTTTATTATTGATTTCAGAGAGGAAGGGAGAGGGAGTGAGATAGAGAAGCATCAGTGATGAGAGAGAATCACTGATCGGCTGCCTGCTGCACACCCCACACTGGGGATCGAGCCTGCAATCCAGGCATGTGTCCTTACTTGGAATCGAATCATGACCTCCTGGTTCATAGATGAGCACTCTACCACTGAGCCACACCGGCCGGGCTAAATTTCCATTTTTAACCACACTTTCAATTCATTTATTTATTTCTACCAGTATGGACTTGCAGATGTTTGTTTTTCTCAATAGGTTATCCTAGTTTTCTAGTATTATTTATTTGGATTCTCAGGTTGTTCCAGAATTAACCAAGGGAGTGAGCCCTGTTAAGCCAGTGTCTCTGTCCTCTAACATGTCCCATCATTCTTTGCTATTCTGCACATTAAAATGTTCCAGGCTCACCTTGCATTCTTCTTGCTTCAACTCAGGAATGAGAGAGTGGGGAAAAGTAGGGGAGAAAGCAAAGAGAAAAAGGAAGAGGTGGAAATAAGAGACAAAGTGAATAGCAAGAGGAGAGACAGAGAGAGGGAAGAGGAGAGAATGAAGATAAGGACACAAATACATAGAGAAATTTAGAGGTGGGGGAATAGAGAAAAGTAAGTAGGGAGGAGAAACAGGCTGGGGCAAGGCAGGAAGATAAGGGAACAGGAGCAGAGGAGTAGAAGAGGCAGGAGGAGGAGGAGGAGGAAGAAGAAGTGTGGGACAAGCAGTGGGAAGGGAGAAGGTTGAGAAAAGGGGATATAGAAGGTGGGGAAAGAGGAGAAAGAAAAGAAAACCCACAGGAAGATCTGAATACATAGAAACACTGGGAAAGAGGGGAAATCCAAGAAAGGGGAGCAATGCAAGGAATTGGAGGGTGCAACAGAGAAGGGGGGACCAGAGAGAATGTGGAGCCCAGAGAGAGAGGGAGGGAGCAGAGGAGATGTAAGTCAGAGGCAGGAGAAAGAGGCAGCTATGATGGGAAAACACAGTGGCAGGTAGGAAGGTTGGGGAGAAAGGGAGGTAGACTGTGAAACAAAGAGGGGGTTGAAAGAGTGAAGGACAACTGATAACAGGAGGGTAAATAAAGAAGCGAGAAACATCCACAAAATGGGGGAGAGGTGTTCTGTGGAGATAACCAGGAAAGGTGTAAAAACAAAAGAGGCACAGAGAACGTGGAGCATGAAACAGTGGCAGAGAGAAAATAAGTGCACGTGTGAAAGAATATATTTTTTGAGAGTATTTTTGTTCTGATCTGTTTGTTTCTCTGTTTCATGGGCCACTCTTTTTAACTTACAGAGTGATGAAAAGATGAATGAAATAATGAACCTAGCCCATACATTCCTGCAGAATTTCTGTCGGGGAAATCCACAGAATCAAGTTCTCCTTCATAAACATCTGAATTTGTTCCTAACACCTGGTGTAAGTATTTTAGTGACTTCTAATATTTATAGTAAAGTGTCCATCAAATGTATTTTAGCAGCGTTGATGAATAGAATTTTATTCACCACCTCATTTTTTTTTTCCCTAATAGGGAAGGGGTTCTTGCCCTAAATATGGAGATCTTTTATTTCCATTAAGGAAACAGTTAAAGAAACTTGAAAAATTACACAAATTTTACCTGCAGTTGAAGATTTTATTTATATGTATACTAAAGGTCCAGTGCATGAAATTCGTGCACGGGGGTGGGGGGAGGGTGGAAGGTATTCCTCAGCCCAGCCTGCACCCTCTCCAATCTGGGACATCCCTCTCACAATCCTGGACCGCTGGCTCCTAACCGCTTGCCTGCCTGCCTGATTGCCCCTAACTGCCTCTTCCTGCCAGCCCGATTGCCCCCAACTGCCCTCCCCTGGTGGCCTGATCACCCCCAACTGTCTTCTCCTGCCAACCCGATCTCTCCCAATTGCCCTCCCCTGCCAGCCTGATTGCCCCCAACTGCCCTCTCCTGTCAGCCTGATTGCCCCCAACTGCCCTCCCCTGCTGGCCTGATCACCCCCAACTGCCCTCTCCCACCAGCCTGATTGCCCCCAACTGCCTCTGCTTCAGCCCCTGCCACAGTGGCTTTGTCTGGAAGGAAGTCGGAGGTCGATCCAGTCTAATTAGCATATTACCCTTTTATTAGTATAGATAGTTTAATTTTAGGAAAAAGAAAGAACTCACTCTACAATGCCATGAGTAAGATACATATGAATAACTCAAAGGTAGAGTTCACTCTGCCCTGTAGAATGTGGATCAGCTGATACTAGGGAAGAGCTGACTTTGAATAACCGATCATTAATTTATTCTCAAGAATACTGTTGCCCACATGTTAACCTGGATGATAATCAGCTCATTTTTCCAACTAAATTTGTTTGTGAACTCAGATTTCTTTTCATGGTGAATGATCTCACTGCATTTAGTCAAAGACTTGCACAGAAAACTCACTGTGGTTTTGCATAAAATATAAAACTGATCACAGGCAGAAGCGTCATTTAAGTACTGTTGAAGGAATAGAAAGTTGATCATGTCAGAATCACAAGGGCACGGTCCTCTCTCTTTAGCTCCTTGAAGCAGAGACCATGCGGCACATCTTCATGAACAATTACCACCTGTGCAATGAAATTAGCGAGAGAGCAGTGCAGCATTTTGTGCACTGCATCGAGACACACGGCCGCCACGTGGAGTACCTGAGGTTTTTGCAAACCATTGTAAAGGCAGATGGTAAATATGTGAAGAAATGCCAGGATATGGTCATGACAGAGGTATGTTCTTGGTTTGCACGTTACCCACTTCACACTAACAATATGCTCAAATAAGTGTTTTCTGTTAATTTAGAGCAAGGGGAAAATAAATGACTTTGGAAAATAATTTAATCATGACTACTTAAGCACGAATATGTGTTGCTTACCTCTAGTGAAGTAACATAAGTTGATTTTATAATTTTCTAAGAGCTTTTCTTTTTCTTAATGAATTTGTGTATTTTAGATAAAGGTAAAATCCTACAAAATGTTGTAGAGTATTTAGAATGAAAGTGACAACATTTTATATTTGTAAGTTTTCAGAGTATAACAAAAATGGATTAAATTGTGCTTTTTACAGTGCCTTTATTACCTTCCTGAAATCTCAAATGGGTGTTCTCTGCTACTATTTGCAGAGAGCTTTGAAAGGAATTGAATTCATAGGAATTATTCATCAGTGATTTATCACAAGTGAAAACTTAGGTATTTGGAGTAAGTTAAATGTTTAAGGAGAACAAATGAATGAAGTACTGAATTTATTTGGCCATTTTCATTGTGATGTTTGAAATTGAGTGAGATTTATGCAATGAGTAAGTGACTCACTAGGAACCCAGGGGTATGGTGGAGAACTGAGAGTTCTTTGAGCCCATTTGGGTCAATCATTGCCCTGTGACCTAATGGCTTTCGAAAGGCCTGTATGGATGAAGACATCTTTCAACCCTGGGTACCAAAAAGTGATGTAGTAGATTATATTGTTTGGGGGGATGTGCACAACTGTGTACCTTAACTTTTGGAATGAGGGTGATTTCTATATTGATACAGTATGATGCGCCCTGCCTGGGAATTGAACTGGCAACCTTTGGGTGTGCTAGACAATGTCCAACCACCTGAGCCACAAATTCAAGGCTTTGAATTCTTAATGTAAATTTTTGTTGTTAAACATTTTAAGGAACATTTTAACTTGTGATATTTACTTATCTACATTTACATTTATATTAGTTCTTCATTGCCTAGAAGTGTGTGGGAACTAATATGATTTTGTATTACGATTATCGAGGAAATAATTAAATTGGAAAGCAGCAAATAGTTAAGCCAGTTTTATGACACTTAGAAGATGAAATGTTCCTAGGTGTAAAGAAGTGTTTGTAATGTTATATTGTGTTTAAATACATATTTTTGACACATGTACATTCTCTTTCAACAAAATTTCAAAGCCAACTAATTCTTATCCATTTAAATGTTATTAATTTAAATAAAAAATTATATAAGGTGTGTTACCTACCAAAATATCTCACATTAGGATTAAAAATTTGCTACTTATATAGACAGTAATACATTATGGATTTTGAACAATAAAATTACCACCTATTGGAATTCTCCATTAAAATTATATAAACAAAATAGGAAGGAAAATTTATATACTAAGAGTTTATTCGTCCCCCCTCCTTTTTCTCTTTATTTCTCCTATTTCTGCTTTTACATTTATTCTTTAGTGATGCTCATGACACTGGAATTTCCAGATTATTATAGAGTTGCATTTGGCTCAATGTACTGGCTTTTTCACTCTGTCACTATTAAAGGATATGGGAATATTTTATTCTGCTTTATTAAATTTACACTTATGAGATTTCCTATGCTTTGACATTGGAGTCTTTCATTGCAGTAGAGGGAAGTAACTTTATTTGAATATTTTGCATGTTTTATTTCAGTGGGTAACTCACTGATGAACAATTTACTATTATTGTGTCACTTAATTCTTGCCCCATCCACCGCTCCCATATCCCCCCTGCTGGTTTTGGTAGATTCATGACTGATCTCTGAGCACCTGACTAGAATCCTTTCGCCATCCTGCCTTGGTATAGTTCTGCTTTTGCATTGTTATCTCGGTTTTTGCAAAGAGATACACGTTTCCAGATAGAACAAGCCTTTGGCAATGATCGCAAGGATGAATATTTGGTCTGCTATGTAGACTCTCTTGTTATCATTTCAGTTGATAAATGGGGGTGAAGATGTGCTGATATTTTACAATGATAGAGCATCATTTCCCATCCTTCTCCATATGATGTGTTCAGAGAGAGACCGAGGGGATGAGAGTGGCCCCTTGGCCTACCACATCACCCTGGTGGAGTTGCTGGCAGCTTGTACAGAGGGGAAAAACGTCTACACAGAAATCAAGTGCAATTCCCTTCTGCCCCTGGACGACATAGTGCGGGTGGTGACCCACGATGACTGCATCCCCGAGGTAAGCCTGGCAAAAGCTTAGCAGCTATAGAATTCTACTAATTTAAAGTAAGTGCCAGAAGTCCCCTTACTACTACTTATAATGAGATAATATATTTAGTCAAGGAATTGTGTTTAGTTCTTTTTAAAAATATATATATTTTTATTGATTTCAGAGAGTAAGGGAGAGGGAGAGAGAGAGAGAGAAACATCAACGACGAGAACACTGGGGATTGAGCCCCGAACCTGGGCATGTGCTCTGACCGGGAATCGAACCATGACCTCCTGGTTCACGGGTCGATGCTCAACCACTTAGCCATGCCGGCTCGTCTCTTGTGAAGTTCTATAAAAACTATGAAAGGTGATAAACCTTATTGAAGTATAGCCATTGGAAGCTACTGTAGGAGTCTCTGAATTCTAAATATGGCCCTGTGAACAAAATGAGAGATTTACTTGTAGCTTCTAGTATATTCTTGAGAATGAAGAAGACCCTTCATAAATAATTCACAGTCATCGGTAGGAGAGGCTTGGATGGGGCTGTAGGCTCGTCTGTTGGACTCTGTAGGGTTACCTTGCTTTATAGACCAGATGCTTTCTTGGAAATATGGACACACATATTTGCTTTGTTCACACATCATCTTTTACCCTGTGTCCTAGCTTGGCTCTGGTGTAAGGGAACAAAACTCATTAGAAGCTGGTTGTCTGCCAACAGGATTAACAAGGCTTCCAGGAATGTACATTGTAATGTCCTCTTTTTCTACTACGGTGCTGTATTGTTGCAAAGCTCATAAATGTGTTACACTGAATGTGATATAAATCCAAACATTTTAAAGCACAGTCACTTCAAATGTATCAGGTTAGGTTAACTTTCCTGTTTCCAAATTGTCCTATGTAGTAATGATAGACCTGAAGTATATTTTTGTGGGATTATTGGCACCTCAAACCAGAGGCACTTCATGCCCTGATTGGCTTGAAATAAGATGCAAAGAAAGGAAGCCTAGTGTAGTGAGTAACTCCGCGGGTTCTGTCTTTACCCGAGGCCTGCTCCTGCCCAGGCTCCTTCCCGCACGCAGCTCTCTCTGACCACACACTCTGACCTCTCACATTCTGCCACTTCACTCTCCCTCCTTCAGATCTTGATTCAAGCATGACTTCTCCAAGGAAGGCTTCACTGGCCTCCTGGAGTAGATTCTACCATTTGAAATTTGACACTTGAATTTAATTAGTTATTAATATCTGTGGTCCTCATATCCTCTCCTAAGATTATAAACTTGATAAAGTCTAGGTCTACAAACAACTGGGGTCTAGAAACAATGCGGTCTGTTTCTGTTTACCACTATATTGGCTGAGCTTAAACCTACACTTAATAAATAGGTTTTGAATGGATGGACGAATGATTTAAAGAATGAATCAGAATCCTGGGTCCATTATTTTGTAGCAGTTTGACTGGCTCCACTAGGTTATTAACCTTTCTAATCTCCGATTTCCACAGTTTAAAGTGAAATAATTATAGTACAGATCTGATAGGGTTGTTGGAGGATGGAATTAAGTAAGACATTATATACAAAATGCTGAAGGTGTTGGACAGGCAGCAAACAATGGGTACATATTAGCTGCTGTCAAGGTGATTATGATAATGCATCAAATGGCTCTGATGTCGCCCTACCCTGTGGTCAGTCCTTGCACAGGAACCCTGTCACTTAAAATGTGCCTTGGACCTCGGTCAAGTAGGAATAAGCACTGAGGACATGAATGCTGACCCGTATTACTTATGGTTCTAACTTGGATTCCAGGAATCCCCTGAAATTGTTTACATGATTTCATACACACACACACACACACACACACACATATACATACACACATACATATACACATTTTCTGGGGAGATTTGTAACAGTCTTCCTATTTTCAATAAAAATAAAGAAAAGAAAATTGAAAACAAAAAAACTACTGCCCTACACATTTTAAAAATGAACCTGTTTCTTCTCAGAAATAGTAATTTCAATATTTTTGAATGATGATAAAGTATTATTTAGTCCACACATTTAAGCATATTATTAGAACTCTCTTGGTTGCAAGTGACAGAAACCTAACTCCAACTAGTTTAAATTTTTAAAAACACAGGGATTTTGTTGACATCTGTATTTGGGAATGGGAAGGATAGTTGTTCAGATGGATCAAGAGGTTTGGACAATGTCAGCATTCTATCCGTCTCTTGATCCCTTTTTCTTTGTGGTTTTGCCTTATTCTCTCCTGAGCATACTTTTCCTCCACATGCCTGGAGAAGATGGCTTCTTGGAGTTCAGTTTTACCTTGTCCCACTTTAGCAATGAAGTGGAGGGGTGGGGCAGGGGGAGGGAGAGGGAGAGAAAGAATATGGCAGAGTCAGAGAAGCAGGGGAGGGGAAGGGAGAGGAAGGAGGAGAAAAAGAGGGGAGAGGGACAGGGAGCAGTTTTGACGCCTAGTGTCTCAAATAGATAGACTTGGTTTAAGACCTTTGGGCCCAGGAGAATGGAATACAAGGTCACGTGTTTACCCTGGCTCAGGGGATGGGGTGTTTTCGTAAAAGAAGGGAGATGGGATTGCTTTCTGGGTAGACACAAAACTTGGCATAATGTATTATGGGAACTAACACAGGTTTTATTTAACTTTTCATAATTGATATTTGAAAAGGAACAATGAAGAAAACTCACGTCCTTTTGTATTTGAAACTTGCACAGGTTAAAATTGCTTATGTGAATTTCGTTAATCACTGTTACGTTGACACTGAAGTGGAAATGAAAGAGATTTACACAAGTAACCACATTTGGAAATTATTTGAGAACTTCTTGGTGGATATGGCAAGGGTAAGTCATACTTTGATAATTAAACAGTACTTCATGTTCAGTTGTCGATATATATATATATATATATATATACACACATATATATATATTTATATATATATATACATATATATATATATATATATATATATATATACACACATACATACATACATACATACATACATACATACATACAGTATTAAGCATCCAGATGAAAACTTAGAATTAAATCCACTACCTCTGGATATAATCCATTATACTATAAAAGTTATGACTTCCATAAGATTATGAGTGAGATTTTCGTATACAAAATACCCAGTACAGTGTATAGAGCAACTAAATGTTCATTTTTACTCTTACAACTGACTATATTGGTCTGTCATTAAATGGAAACTTAGTGGTCTTCTGACCTCGGTTAGAGAGACATTTGGCAAAGGTCAGTTCGTATACAACCGCTTGTCAGGAGTGCAATTGCAACCCCGGCTGGAAAGGATCTCGAGAGGTCTTGGTGACTGCCTTCAGACAGACAGCAACCTGAGCCGATGATTCAGGATGTAGCGTTGCTCACTGTTGCTTCTTCAGAGGCTTCTCCATTGGTTGAACCATTTAGTGTCTTTACTCCTGCCAGTCAAAATATGTTCTTCTTTTTACTCTGAGTCCATTTCCTCTTGCTTGGCTTTTTGAGCAGGACATGTGGAGCAGGTTGGTATTTTCTAGATACTATCTAGCATATGTTTTGCTCTATTAATATTGAATAAATGAATGGGTGAATAAAGAAAGGAAAGGATGGTTTTTGATAGCTTGCACTTAATTTGATAGCTTGCACTGGTATTATTATAAGGTTATATGTAGCCTTTAAAGCAATTTCAAAGTTAGTGTGGCTTATCCTTTTTTTTTTTTTTTTTGCATGCTGAGTTATCATTATGTTCAGGGTCTATTATTTGAGGGTGTTTTGTTTTTTTTTTTTTTTTTAAATCTTCTCTGGTTTTCTCTTTAAAGTTAAGGGACATAGTGTTGAAATAGGAGTTTCACTAATAGAAGATAGTGTGTAGATAACTCCTTGGACCTATTATGCTGGCCTGTCCCAGTCCTCTGGCTTCCTGCATTCCTGAGTGCTGGTAGATGTGAATAGGCCTTACTGGGGAGGTACTTGGAGGAGAGGGGGTGGTGAGGTCCATATTTTCACTGTCTTATAAGAAGATATGCTGACTGTTACCCATTAGTTCACTGCCTCCGTACAATTCTTTCTGGGAGGAGGGAAGACAAAGGGGGATATAGTAAAGAATTAACTGCAGATCCAGACATCCAAGAGCAATCTTGGACAATACAATAAACCATGCATTATTCCAGTCCAGGAACTCCTTTAGCAGGGTGAATGAGGTCCCCTATGTTCAAGCAAGTGTGAAGGAACACAATTCCTGTTCTACTTCATTTCTGTAGAACTCAAAGGCACTCATTATCTTTCTCAGGTAAGCCTGCACCTGTGGAGAAATCATCCTGTTCTACAGAGGATTTACATAGCACTCATAATTGCCACCTCCTCCCCCCCCCCCGCCCCCGCTGTGACCTTATGAAAGTCCTTGTACCTGATCGGAGACAAGTATCTCCAGAGACCTTGAAGTAAAGGATGGTTTATATGCCGATGACCGAGCTTTAAAACTGCACGTGCAGGGAGACAGTAAAGAGATTATGGACTGATTTGCAGAGTTGCACGGTGCTACGGGCTAAAGATAAGCTTGAAAAAGATCAAGGTCACATTCAAGGCAGCATGAGCTGCAATGCTAAAGGGATTTTTATTTTTTAAACCAAAGAAGGCTGATGATAGCTGCCACTGATTATGCTGCCTTTGAAATACTCTTTCAGTTGATGTATATATTCTTTTTCTAAAAAAAGTGTACATGTAGGAAGGAGTTTCATTTTCACTATTTTAAGTAGACAGCTAATGTTATTTATTGTCTGAAGACTCTAGGGGAACTTCAGAATCTTCCTGGTCAATTCACTTATTATGTCTAACCACAACAGCTTAGCTGCACTGCAAAAAGCATTTTTCTCTCTCCATATTTCCCCCTTATTTATATGTTAAAGCAGCAGCTCTCTTCTCCCCTTACCAAGCATGGCAAGGGATCAGCCCTCCTATTTCAGGGAAGGGACAGGAAACCTGGCGTTACCATATCTAAGATTTCTCTTTCTCCCCCTTAGGAAAGATTAAGAAGCTACCACACACTTTCAAATTAAAATATAAAAAATGTGGTTAAATAAGTAGAATGTAGCCTTATAGGCAAATGTTCAGCTCAGTAGAGCAATAGTTCCCAAATCCAAGTAGTTCTCAAGCATCAGAATTATGTGGGGGGTTTGTTAAAACACGATTGCTGAGGCCCACCCTCAGAGTTCCTCATTCAGTAGTTGTGCTACTTTGCATTTTTAGCAAGTTCCCAGGTGACACTGAAGCTGCTGGTCCAGGGACCACACTTTGCAAACCACTACGGTAGAGCATGGTAGTTGAGAGTAGAGTTTTTAGAGGCATTAGCTAGACCAGGGTTCAAGTCCAGATTCTTCTGCCTCTTATTAGCTCAGTTACCTTGGGCAAGGAACTTACTCTTCGGAGTCTGAGTTTCCTTATTTGTAAAGTGAATACGATAATAACACATTCCTCATAGGGTTATGGAGAGGATTCAATGAGGTATTGCATAGCACATGCTTGGCACCTGGTAAGAGAGCTGATAACATTATCCATGTATCCATATCATGGTAACATCACTGGTATTATTATAAGGTTATATGTAGCCTTTAAAGCAATTTCAAAAAGTTTCCCCAAGACCTGTACCAAGTAAGATTGTTGAGGACAACCAAAAGGGAGAGCATCCAACGTTGACAGGAGCCAGGAACCATGTCCATGAAGCTGGAAAAGCACAATAGCAACTTAACATAGAGATGGACTAGTTACAACAAAAGTATGAAATCCTGGCACAACTGATTTACATCAGTGAGAAATGGTAATCCTGAGGGAAGGTATTAGGTAAATTGGACATAAAGAATTATAGGATCTTAGGGTTGGAAGTGACTGGCAGTCGTAGAGTTCACAGCTTTTAGCACATGCCTGTGTATTTCCATCAACAATGCTATCACTATTTTTTGAAACAACTGGTTCCATTATTGCACAATTTTAGTTGTTAAAAGCTCTAATTTTGAGCCAGATTTCTTATGTAGTCTAATTTTTACCTATGTCTTCTTTCTGTATCCACATAGAATGATTCAGTTCAGCCAAGCATAGGTGTTTACTATAAGAAACATGACTTTAAAATGATAACATTGTACAACTTAAAGGGACTTAAGGTCATTTAGGTTGACCTCAGATTTGACCTCTTTGTGGAGAAATTATTTGCTAGCAAAGGGTGACTTGCCTAGTTGGTAACAGAGCTGGGAAGTCTGCTACAGCCTAACCCAGGACTTTTCCCATAACAGCTTCTCAGATATGTTACAACCACTCTCATCATTTTCTCCATGTCTTTCTGGGCTTGTTATAATTTTCAATATACTTTTGGACTCTCTCTAATTTATTAGTTTTTTTTTTAAATAAGTATGGCATCTGGGATGGCACCACATGTCTCAGGCAGGGATTGTCAGCATGAGGCATATGATTATTTTAGTAGAAATTTGGAGAATAATCTTCTTTAACAGGCGAATAAAACACTAACTGGTGGTAACATTGCCACGTTCAAACTGTCTTCTCTTGTTTCTCTGGAGTCAGTTCCTTGCCTGTTACCAGCTTGTTGTTTGCTCTTAGGTAATGCTTTCTATTAAGTCACCTTAACTAGTATCTTTCATTTTCCTGCTTGCGTCCTCTTTTCTTTGATCTTGTTAAGACCCATCTAAGAAAATCTTTCTGAGAGACTTCAATAAACTGGTGCTAGATGGTTTCACACACCTCTTCCATTCGGATTTTCTGACAAAGACTGCATCCACGTCCCATAGATACACCAGATTTAGGCAGGCAGCAAAGCTATTAGACCCACGAAAAGTTGTTCCACTGTCTTCTGAGCATTTAACGGCAGCCCACTTTGATCTACGTTCTCATGCAGATAAAATTGGTGTTTATAGGGCAGAAATGCTTTTCTTTGCCTTTACAACTGATGGTTGTTGTGGGGTCAGGGTTTGGGAGTCATTATTAGAAAGCACATGGAGGGAGGTGGGCTGTGGTCAATGTTAGCCCCAGACTATATTTTTTCTTTTGAAGGTGTTCCCAACTTTGCTATCAATTTCAAGATTCTATAATGGCCTGTAGTACTCTAAATGATGTATGGGAAGAATGAAATTAGACCAAGAAATAACTTAGAGGCACACTTAACACAGTGTCATGGCATTGTCCCATCAGTCACTGCTTAACAAGATACATCCGAGTATTTTATTTTCAAATAGATCACTTGAGGCATACTCTCCCTTTACTTAGCCTCCCAAGTCATAGGAAGTAGGAGTAAAGACAAATTTATATGTACTTAGAAACACACTTTCTAAGTTTTTTTTTTTTTTTAATATGATAGGGTTGAATAGGTGTTCTTTGACTGATGGTTTGATTCTATAATTTTCTTGACTTTCTTAAGTGGAAGGAGCTACTGAAAAGTCTCACATTAAAGGATTCTTTTTATATGGTTTTATTAGCTAGCAATGCAGGGAAGTGAAGGGTAGAAAATATTCTATAAAGCCTATTCTTTGTGTAGCACCTTTCCCTCAGGTGTAATTCTATTTTTCTCCTCAACATTCATGCTGAATTATAATGATGGTGCCACATGCAATGCATTCTTGTTTGGCTATTCTTGATTGATGATTGGTTGGTCCCTGGCCCGCATCATACTTTCTGCATTGGCAGCAATGATCATAGTTGATCAGTTCCCTCTTGAACACTTTTTCAGTTGGCCACCAGGACAATAGTCCTGTTCTGTTTGTCTCCCACCTCACTGGCCACTCCTCAGTTTGCTGTTTCCTCTGAATCTTTCCAGCTTCAAACATTGGAATGTGCCAGGCTCAAACCTTAGACTTGATCCCTCTGTGTGTACGATCACTTACTTGCCAATCTCATCCACTCTCCCTACTGCGATACCAGGCTGATTGAAGCATGGACCCTTCCTCAGATGTCCAGTCTCACATATCCAACTGCCTACATGACATCATTGCTTGGCTATCTAACCTCCAACTCTTCATTCACTTCCATGTTCTGCTAAAAGTTAATTTTTTTCTCAAATCTTTTGCATCTCAGAAAATGGCAATTCCATTAATCGGCAATTCCATTATTCAATCTCAGCATTCAGGCAAAAAATCTTGATGTCATCTATAATATTACTTTCTTACACTCTAAATCCAACCTTTTAGCAAATTCTGCAAACTCTAACCTTGAGATATTTACAATATGACTGCTTCTGGACATGGCATTACTACCATCCTGCTCCAAGGTACCATTAACTCTCATCTGAATTATTGCAATAGCCATAAAAACCTGTTTCCATGCTTCCAGTCTTTTTTTCAAAATGTATTTTTATTGATTCCAGAAAAGGAGAGGGAGAGAGACATATAGAAACATCAATGATAAGAGAGAATCATTGATTGGCTGCCTCCTGCATGCCCCACACTGGGGATCGAGCCTGCAACCTAGGCATATGCCCCAACTGGGAATCGAACCATGATCTCCTGGTTCATAGGTCGAAGCTCAACCACTGAGCCACTCCGGCCGGGCCATGCTTCCACTCTTGCCACCTCCCTCCATCCAGTCTCTCTATAGCAGCCATAATGATGAAAATGAATGATAATAGTAATTTTGTTCACATCTCTCCTTTGCTCAGATTCTGCCTAGAGTGAAACTCCTATATGATTTGGCCTCTCCTCTGTCCACCCACCCCTTCCCCATGTCCTCTTGTTCCCTCGCTAGCTAGCTCCCTGTCCCATCTACTGGCCTCATTGCTGCTCCTCAAATATGCCAAACACACTCCATCTCAGCACATCTGTGCCTGCCTGGGGTGCACTCGTCCTCTAGGTGTCCTCATGACTTCTTTCCTCTCTTCTTTCAGGTCCCTGCTTAAAAGTCTTCAGAGACTTCCATTGACCACTCTGTGTAAAGTAGCAGCCTTTTCCCTCTGTCCCTGCTTCTCTTGCTTCATTCCACCTCCTCTACTTGACATTTTTGTATGCATATTTGTTTCTACGGAAACAAAAAAGGCCAGAGATTTTTGTCTGTTTGATTCACGGCTACCTACCTGACTTAGAGCAGTGACTCACACATAGCAGGTACTCAGTATGTTTTATGGGACAAATAAATGTCAACTGCAGCTAAAAATATCTCCAAACAGAATTTGAAAACAAAGTAAGTGTGGTCTCAGCATAGAGTTAAGTACATGTATTAATGAAATGAAATAAATTGCTTGAATCAGATTTTTACATATGTAAGGTATTAATATATAATAAAAAAATGATCAACCATTTTCAGGGATGAGCAAACTTTTTCCATAAAGAGCAACATAGTTAATATTTCAGCTTTCAGGCAACTACCATAACTGTTACAGCAATTACTAAAGGGAAAGGAGCCATAGGTAAGATGTAAATGAATGGATATGGCTAGATTTGACCCATGGGCTGTAGTTTTCTTTCCCCTGGATTATCAAATTAATGATATAAATTAGAGTAGTGATTTTTATATATTTTGTTCATCTATTGATCATAGGTAAGTACAGGGTGGGGCAAAGTAGGCTTATAGTTGTTCATTTAGAAAATAAAACAGTAATTACTAAATAAGAATATGACTGTAAACCTACTTTTGCCCCACCCTGTAGAACATTCTTGGCATGGAATAGGCATCCAACAAAATTGTTCATTAGAACTAAATCAAAATGACATTGGAGGACACAGGCTATTTGAGGTGAAATGAACTCAGCTCCTAACCTAACATCATATAATATAAATTGCAATGGATTTTAGAGATAATCGTGAAATGATAAAAATGTATGGAAGATAGGTAAATATTTATGTCTTTGGATTAGAAAGTTCATTTTAAGCATAAAAGCAATGAATGAAATTAGCTAAGAAAAATAATAATGTTTCACTATTTGAAAATTTTAAATTTAAGTACATAAAACATACATAAAAATATCGAACATCAAAATAGGAAAAGTTATATATTTAAAAAGATAATGATTCTTACATAAATATATGAAAAACACTAATACTGTATAATATTAAAATGGGCAAAAGCCTGGCATTCATGATTGATAGGGGAGGAAATAAAGGTAATTGCCTGAAAAAATAGTCAACTGTTAAGATTTAAAAAAATACAAAGGAAAATAAGATCTAATTTCCAGCTATGAGTTATAAGAAATAAAAAGATAGTATTAAATTTTGTTTCACATACCTTGCTGATGAGAGTGTAGATTTAGGCTGTCTTTCAGAAAAGTATTTTGATGTACATTTAAAAAAAGCCTCTATACCTTTTTAATGTGTCAAGTAATTTATCTTCCAAGGATCTGTCCTCAGAGAATAATTAGAAATAATATGAAGAATTTATGGTCAAAGGAGTACAATTTACTCTTATGATAATATACAAATAGAAATACTTAAATATTTAATTGTAGAGAAATGGTTTTAAAAATTATGTTATATCTATAAGATGTTATAAAGTCACTTGGAAGATTTTTAATGTGAGAAGTGCTAATAATAATTGCATGATAAATATGAAAAAGGGGATACAAAACTGATTATCTAGAATGATTTTAATTATAGAAATATATATGATAGAGCAGAAAGATTAGAAGAAAAGACTCCATGATGTTAATCATGGTTTGATCTGGATTTTAGGTTTGTGGATAATTTTGTATTTTTGAATATTGTGTCAGGGTTCCTACCATTAATATATATTGAGGATGGAGGTAGAGGCAGAGTAGCTACCTGACTTCTTTCTCTTTCACTCTGATCTCCAAGCAGAGCCTATAAGCAAGAGCTAGTTTGTGGGAATGAGGAAATGTACAGTGTTTTCACACATAGGTTGTTGATAGCATAGTGTATTTATTATTGCCCAGCAAGTTGTATAAAACTGTCTACATATCCTCCTCTGCTGATTCCTATTTTTGGTGAAACATTCCCAAAAAATCTGAATCTGAAAGTAAAGGATTTTGCTCAGTTCTTTATAGTAGCGGGGAAAAAAGAATTCACACAAAAGACCAACAAGAAGGAAAAACTAAGAAAATAAAAAAAAATTATTTGTATTGTTTTTGTTTTTTTGTCTATGTATACCTCAGTTCATCCCAAAAATGGATTAAAGTGTGATTGTGCATTAAAATAATCGATAAAGCTTGCCTTTTAAAATAAGTATTTAGAGCCCTGGTTGGGTAGCTTAGTTGGTTAGAGTCTGGTCCCATACACCAAAAGGTTGTGGGTTTGATTCCTTTTCAGGGCACATATTTAAGTTGTGGGTTGGATCCCTCCCTGGTCAGGGTGCATATGGGAAGCAACTGATTGATGTTTCTCTTTCACATCGATGTTTCTCTCTTTCTCTCCCTTCCTCTCTCTCTAAAAAACTAATAAAAAACCTAACATATCCTCAAGGGAGGATTTAAAAAAAAAAGAAAATAAGTATTGAGAAAATGCCACTACATGGTAAATATATATGTGCAAATAGGTTGATACTTTTAAAATATATGTATTACACATTAAAAGTTAATGAATGTGATGTGATTTTATTATTGACAAGAGTCAATAAAAATAAATATCAGGAGAAAGAAATATAGTTAGTTATTTATCAGGTTCTTTTTTACTGAACAGGTTTTAAAGATTTTAATTTTAAAAGTGTCTTCCTACATATCTTACCTATCTACAATATTACAGCAAGGCTGTAGAGGTGAAAATGTTATTTATAGGCACAGAAAAAAATACCCTTTTTAAAAATTCCTCACCCGGAGACATGTTTTATTGGTTTAAAAGAGAGGGAGGGAGGGAGAGAGAGAGAGAGAGAGAGAGAGAGAGAGGGAGAGAGAGAGAGAGAGAAAGAGAAAGAGAAACATCTATGTGAGAGAGAAACATCTACTGGGGATCAAACCTGAAACCTAGGTATGTGCCCTGACCAGGAATCGAACTCATAACCTTTTGGTGTGTGGAGCAATGCTCCAACCAATGAGCCACTCGGCTAGGGCCAGGAAAAATATCTTGAAAAATTATTTGAATTCTTTATCCAAATTAATTGAGGAATAGATTCCACACAGTTTTATAAACCCAGACTTTAAAAAATATGTATTTTTTAACGTTTTACTTAATTTATATTTCTGATGATAATATATTCAAATTATATGTGCTTTAAAAAATTATACTTTATATTATGATGAAGATATGTTCAAATTATGTGCACTTTAAAATTATAATAGAACATAAATAAAAAAACTTGATTATAGCTATATAATTAGTGGTTGCACTGAAATGAAGACAAAAATAAATTTGGTGTTATAAATATATACTAATTTACAAATTATGTGTCTTGTTTTATTTCCCCAAACTTTGCCAGCTCATCAACAGAATATCCATGTCTGCAGAGTAATAATTAAATTCATTTGTCTGACATTTTGGCTACTTTAAGAAAACTTTTTTTAAACGTAGACTTTTCATTACCCAGGATTTTGAGGGAAGCCTTTAGCTAGAAATAAATTGCTTTTATTAATCCACTGACTAAAGCAAATCTTGCTGCCTCTTTAGCAAGTGTGCGTTTGCAGGCACTGCAGTGTGATGCTCTGCTAGCTCCAGAGAGCCCCCCACAATTGTGTGAAATGTCACTGGCTGCGGAGGAAGGTTATTTGGGCTGCGGATGGCAGCATTGGTCTGGTACCTATTCCACTTTAATATATTTTTATCTTACCGATCAGAAATTTTCACTATAAAAGCCAGTGCTGGAAAGATACTAAATGCAATAAATCCTACTTCATATCCATTATGGGAAAATTGATTTTATATTATTCTGGGGCCACATTAAATTTTAGTCCTTGCTTAGATGTTCCACAAATATAGCTTAACCCAAAGTTAACCTAAAACAAAATAATAGTCCTTTCTTGTTCTTCCATTTTTTAAATTAATTGATTTTTCATTTCACAACATTTATTGAATATCTTGTATATGCCACGTACTATGTTATATGCTGGAACGATAATGAAATGATTATATAATTTGACACAATTTACTTTCTTTGATTGCACTGTTCCCTACAATAACTGTACGAGATTACTTCTAATACGGCCCTGTCAGATAGATGTCATTTGATAGATGAGGAAGAAATGAATTGCCCCCATGGGAAGTAACTTAAAAGCAAAACAAATCCTCTGCTCTTTCTTCCATCTCCATTTAGCAATTACTGTTATTTTCAAACCAAAACATTGAGACACGTGGTTTGAGAAGGGAATATTTCTCTTTTGTGAATTTATTTGTGTAAAAGGTTTTAAAGCAATATCATATTAAATTGCATTTACTTATTCTTTTGATTAATCACCTTATTGAAATATCTGGAACATATGGCCACCATAATATTTACCTGCCATATTAAGTGAATACTTAAACTTTCTCACTCTGTTTTTTTCAAACTGCATACTCCCCCACCCCCCTTTATTCTTCTTTTTATCTTCTTGTCTTTTCATCACCCATCTTTGTTTTTCATTCGTTTTTAATCATGTATCTTAGCTTTTGCAATTTGTCTACCCTGACATACTTGGAAATGAGCCGTTGTTTTTTTAGCAAAATTACAAATTTCTGCCACATTAAATCACATATAAAGTTCAGAGTCTATGTTCTCTGATTTATCCTCAGCTCTGGCATTGTCTCGTCCCGCTTTGCCTACTCTGAGAAGCAAGCCCACAAATGCACCCAGATAAACCTGTGGATGAAAACGTCAAAATTATCGGAAAGGATTTTATCCTCTTTTAGCTTTCTGTTTTCCTTTCCAGATACTTTCTGGTTTGCATCCTCTCATTGGGGCTTGGTACAGATATAAGTCCCCATTAATCACACTCACCACTTTCTTACACTTATGACTGTTTCCTCTTTGACTTCTTCAGATTGACTGGAAAGGTATTTTTCAGAAAATCTAAGCTTGGGGGTGGAGGGAGAAGGTTGTGCCCAACAGTAGGGAGATGTGGTTCAGGAAGAAGGGGCTGCGAGAGGGGAGGGGTGTCTGTGAATGGATTCTGGTCCTAGGATGAGATGATAACCAAACGTAAAGGAGGAACTACTACAGATTTTAGGCAGAGGTATTTCTATTCAAAGCAACTTTCAAAAGCAGAAGAAATGTTATAAACCACCATTTCAGGCCATTTTTAGAAGGTCCTAGTATTGAGTTATAATTCAAAGATGTGATAGAATGTATTGAGCTGTTTTATTTTTACTCCCAGGTTTGCAACACAACCACAGACAGGAAACACGCAGACACCTCCCTGGAGAAGTGTGTGACTGAGTCCATCATGAGCATCGTGAGCGGCTTCTTCAATTCTCCCTTCTCAGACAACAGTACCAGCCTCCAGGTAGCTTAAACCAACACATGCAAAGCATTCCTCCACACAGAATGTATGTGCCTTACTCAAGTAGGAGGACCTTTAACCTGATAAAGAAGTCCTTCCCTACATTTCTGAGGATGACATTTCTCATGTTCATTACTGTTACTCTCCTTTGTGACTTTACTGAACTTTATTTTAAATAGAGAAGCCCCATCTTCAAGTTAAATTATTCTTGCTCCCCCTCAAAGCATAATGGGAACTTTCATATTGTTTAATGACTGTTTTCCAACTGTTGAAATAAATTACACAATTATTTAAATGGATAGGCATTTTTACTCAATAATTCCACTTTAGTAATTTGTCCTGAAATAATTAGGAGTGTTTTATATAGCATGATTTTCACTCAAGTATTTATAAACTACAAAGTTGACACCACAAACAGAGTGTAGCTAAATAAATCCAGTGTATCTGTAGTATTTATTAAAAATCATGTTTTAAAAGAAATATTTATGATTAGGACATGATCATGAAGTAAAAGTAAAACAAGCCACAGAATTGCATTATACTGTCATCCATGTTTTCATGCATACACGGAAAAACACAGTACAGTAATTATCTTCAAAATTTTGATACTGATTATCCCTATGTAGTAGAATAATTGATAATTTTCATATCAGTGGTTTCCAAATATTTTACAATAACTGTATATTGCTCTTATAAAAATATAATTTCAATTACACTTTCTTTAGAAAAAACTTTAGAACTGTTTGATTGAACCATTTCAAAATTGTTATCTCCTCTGCTTACCCATCATATGGAAACCAAAACGTGCAATCAAATACATCCAAAACACCTTCTCTCTATTTATACTGATAAATAAACCAGAGATTATAAAAATATACTTAAGTTCATGTCACTGACTTCAAGAAATGCTATATTTTTCTGATTAAGAATACAAATAATTGACTTTCTATAGTGTCTGGCTCATGCCTCTCATGAAGTAGGTACGTAATAAATATTTTTGAATTAATATGCATTTAATAGCTCTGAAACTAAAAAAATTATATTATGTTTCATTTTGATGAGCTACTTTGATAATGCATAAATACTGTATCAGGTGCGTTAATGGCTTAGTGGCCTATTTGCCTTTCTTCTTTCTGTCTTCAGACACACCAGCCAGTTTTTATTCAGCTGCTGCAATCTGCCTTCAGAATTTACAATTGCACCTGGCCAAACCCAGCCCAGAAGGCCTCTGTGGAGTCCTGTATCAGAACTTTGGCTGAAGTGGGTAAGTCACAGTGTCGGATTTTACTTATTTTACATTTTGTTGAAGAAATCAGGCTTTTGGCTAATAGGCAAAATAAGCAGCTTCTCAGTTTATAATTTAGTAAGAAAGCAGGTATAATTTCTGTAAAGTTTAGCAGTAATGATTAGCAAATGATTCTGAATATTGTGTAATTTTGGAGAGGATAATATAATTATATTTCTTTTAGAAAACTACCTTAAAATTTAATTATTTTATTGTTTAATTGTTCTAGTTGTAAACTTAAACTTAATATTACATATGGCACTTTTAAGCCATTGAGATTTTATAGGAATGAGTTTTGTTTAATTATCTCAGATTTCATTCTGGAATTGTCTTGTCTATTAAGTAGCCAGACTTATTAATACCTTCAACTGATGGTAGGCCTTATTGAGGATTTTTTAGTTTTCTAATTTTGTTTGATATCCATCAGTATTTATTGAGAGTCTATTATGAGTGGAAGGCTTCAAACATTACAAATGGCAAGGATGAGTAAATTCTAGAAAGAATTTCTCATAGATTTCTCTCTCATCTTTTCTTTTGTTGACATTAACTAGGGCCACCTTATAGATGGCAGAAGGGAGGAGGGAAAAGAAGTACAGGCTTGGCTGGACTTAAAAATCAGAGGAGCTTGACCATTCTCTCCTCAGGCTGGTTCTGCAGGCATTGGGAAGGGCAGCTTACAGTGTGTGTCATTACTGCTGACATTTATTGAGCACTTACCATGTGCAGTGCTAAGCAATTTACATTCATTATCTCACTTAATTCTTAAATAGGGTTATTGAGTATTTACATTTCTTAGTTGCAGAAACAGAATTTTCTAGATGAGGCAACTTGGCTAAGGTTATAGTATGTGCTCAGTAAATATTGGATACTGAATAAATGGTTTAACTAATTACTGACTTTTTAAACATTTTTTAGTCTTTTCCCCATACCTACGTGATTTTTATATTGACAAAATTTAATGACTGCTCAATTTTAATTAAAATAAATTAAAAAGCAGTTATAGCCCAAGAGGATAATTGAAAATGATTAACACTAAGAGACTAATACAGGCTTGATAGATTTTTTTTTTTTGTATACTAAAAAGAAACAGAATACACTGTGAAGAAGATATCAGTCACAATAGCAATAAAAAATATTAAATGCTTAAGGGATAACTTCACAAGGAACATGAGAGAATATATTATAATAACATTTTGAGGGATACAAAAGATTGTAATAAATGGAGAGATATACTGTTCCTGAATTGAAAAATTCAGTTTGTAAGGAAGCTGTACATTATTGGAGGCAAGAATGACAAAACTGAAGCTGTCCTACTTTGGAGGCATCATGAGACAGCAGGGTTCTTTGGAAAAGACAACAATGCTGGGAAAATAGAAGGCAGCAGGAAAAGAGGAAGACCAAACAGGAGATGGATTGACTCCATTAAAGAAGCCAGAGGTTGCCGAAACCGGTTTGGCTCAGTGGATAGAGCGTCGGCCTGCGGACTGGAAGGTCCCAGGTTCAATTCCGGTCAAGGGCATGTACCTTGGTTGCGGGCACATCCCCAGTGGGGGGTGTGCAGGAGGCAGCTGATCGATGATTCTCTCTCATCGATGTTTCTAACTCTCTATCTATCCCTCTCCCTTCCTCTCTAAAAAATCAATAAAAAATATATATATTTAAAGAAGCCAGAGGCATGAGTCTACAGAGCTGAGCAGGCCTATTTTGGACAGGACGTTATGGATCTCACCCACTCATAGGGTTGACATTGGAGCCGACTCAGCGGCCCATAACACACAAGCATGCTGGTTCTCCCTCAATAAAAGAATCACTTTAATCCTTCCAAACCCGGGATCCCTTCTTTCTCACACCCTGTTCTCCCACAGCCCGTTTGGGCTTAGCCACCCCAAAGGATGTGCCCTCTGCCAGTTTGGCCTCTGACACCCTCCCAGGGAGGCTCCCACATTCTGAGTCAGGCTGCTTGCCTCTCTTGGGGACATCCTCTCCACCTAGCGTGGTCTCTGCTCTCTGTGTGGGGTCACTTGGTCACATGAATACCCTCCTCACCTCTGACACCCCTGCCGGGTTCTTCTTCAGTGTGGGTGCCCTTCTCACCCCACTCAAGTTCTGATTCCCCACTGCTGGCAGCCTTCCACACAGGCGCCTCCGCTCCCGTCTGGGCGCCAGTGCTCTGGACCGCCTCAGCTCCTGGTGGGCTCCCTGCTCAGCGCTGACACTTAACTTTGCTCCTTCTTAAGTTTCAGGACTGAGTGATTCAAAAAGGGAAGGGAAGAAATCAAGGAAGAGGCCATAATATGTGTCCAAAATGAAGAAGGACATAGAAGAGAACCTAGTTTTTACTTTAAAAAGATACACATAGCAAAATGTCCAGAGGGCTATAAATAAAGTATTAACGTTGCTTATCTCTGAGTGGGGGAATTGTAGATGAATCCAGCCCTATTGTTCATGCTTTTACATAACGTCTGAGCTTTTAATAGTATACATTCAAGTTATAATAAAACATGACTAAGAGCATTTTTATTTGGATCAAATCAGCTGGGAAATTGACTAACCAGTAAAAAGACAAAATCCAAAGGAAAAACAAAGAAATCTGATACGTTTTTCATAGGCACACATTGTCTCAGCTGCCAAGTATATGTCTATATTTTACATGTTAAGGAAGTCTCTCCTTCCCTCCCCCTCCCTTTCTTTCTCGCTGTCTCTTCCTTATTTTCCTCCTCTTCTTCCTCCCTCAGTATTTAGCAAATGCAATGGGGAAAACACCAGTTGGCCCAGCGCAGAGCATAGATGACATGCTGTTCATAACATTTAGAAGCTGAGACACAAAGAACTGTGAGGCACAAGTGAGAATCCATGTTGTGCTTTCATCTCAGTTCCGACCTCAGTGGCATTCCTTGTGTAGTCAAAGCATAGCGGGATAGCAGAGCTTCGGGGGTTTAAAATAGTCACGGACACTGTATTAGTCTAAAGATAGCTTTTATTTCTAAGCTATAAGATTTCATTTTCTACCATTTCCTCTACTGGCCAGAAACCTTATGATGTAATGGGAAATCCTAGTTACTTTTCATATGCAATGAAGACATATGTGATGGGAAGTATAAGGAAAATTTTAAAAATCTCTAAATCAATGATCAAGAGAGGTTTAGAAGAGTGATGTTCTTGTGTAAACCCTCAGTTTCATCTCTGTGAGAGGCATGCTTTCTTCCTCCTCTGTGTTTCTAGGTTCTATCCGAGTAGTTTTCAAAGCTCTGGAAATTCTGTTCCTACTGGTCCTCTGCATTTGTACCTCTCCTTCCTCCCTCTCTATAAAGGCCTTTTTTAACCCATTATCACTTCCTTCTTGGACCTGTGTTGGAATTCACTGTTCTGTACTTCCCTCTTTCCTTAGTTAAATCTGCTACCAGAGTAATCTTCTTGAAGAGAAATTCTATCTATTGCGACAACGGAGACCCCAGCCGTCAGTGGCGTCCCTTTGCCTAACAAAGTAGACAAATTCCTCATTGTAACATTCGTGTCTTCCACAACACAATCATACCTTCTTCCTTTTTGGTTCTCACACCCCTGCTATGTGACAGCACACTGAGCCATCATGCCCCATGCACTGCTCACACCATAACCTTTTCCCTTTCTTTTTTTAATTTCTATCATTGCCATCTCTCAGCAGCTCTTTCATTCCTCAAATTCCACCATAAAAACCATTCCTGACCTGCATTTGACCACTTATATTTTCTTATGGTCTTCACTTTATTCTAACTTATATCACCATCAATCTGCATCTTAACTCCTCTATTCGATTTTGAGAGACAATAATTATGAAGTGTCCATCAAAATGAAATTAATGGAAAGCTATTGTCTAGAATGAAGAAGTTGAAAAGCAAATTCTGCTTTGTGATGGTTAGATTTACCTTTTTATTTATTGGTGGTTACTGATCATGAAAAAACATAACCGAAATGAAAGGCATTCAGAAGTGAGCATTCATGGTAGTAAAGGGATCTAAACCCATCTTACTTAAGTAGTGATTAAAAACACTTGAAATATTTAGACAAAAGATATCTGAAGGGAACATAATAATTATCTCCCAACATTTGAACGTGAGAATGAACTTCTTTTACAGCTTCCTAAGAATAGGGTTTTAACTAATATATGACAGCTGTAATAGGCATATTTTTATACCACTGTAAAGAATAACTATTTTACAATTATTTTTCTTTTAAAAACCTTAGGGGTCACATTTGATTCTTCCCTTTTGCTCACTTCTATTAAACACAACAGCAGATTCTCTGGGTTCCACTTGCAAAGTACATATTTTTTCCTTTGTCTTGTGAGACACCCTGTTCAGACCCACCGTTATCTGACATGAACTACAGAATTGTCTCTTTACTCAACTCCCTACCTCCATTCCTGTCTTGCTACAGTCCATTTCCTAAATAACATCATGATCTCAAATTGCACATCAGGTTATATCACTCACCTTCTTAAAAGTTTCTGTTGCACTTAAGAGTCATATTCCTTACCATGGCTTAGAAAGTCCCTCATCATCTGAGCTTCATCTACTTTTCCTAGTTTCTTACCCTCCTCCCAAATTCTACAAGGTTAGGTAACTCACCCAAGTTCACATGAACAGATGGGGACAGAGCCAGGATCTGAAGCCCTTCTAGACCGACATGCTAGCAGACATTTGTGACACTCTACTATCACAAATCAGTTTATGCAACATTACCCATTTTAAACCTTGAAGATACATACTATGGATAAATATGAATGCCCTTGGTCATTCCTTGTTACTCAGTTTACTCATTTATATAAAATACAACAGTATGTGCTAGAAGTACTTTGAAAAAAAGCATCCAAGAATGACTTTCATATTATTGCATTTAAAAAAGAATTTTGTTCCATATGTTTCATAATCTTCAAATGATTCGGGAGGATTAATATTGGGTACTTTGTTGGCAACAAAATGTTTTTTCCAAATGGAAATTCTGTAAAATATCTTTTACAAATGGTTTGAATAATCAACATTAATCTTCAAGCCAATTGTTCTCCCGCCCCCAGTTTGAACATGTATATTAACCCTTTGAGAAAAGAAATTTAGTCTCTGTTAAAACAAACATATCTGTATCCATGTATCTAGGATGTTATAATTGACTAGTGGCCTGATTCACGAATGAAGATTCGTGCAAGAATGGGCCTTCCTTCTCCTGGCTGCTGGCACTGCCTTCCCTCTGGCCAGAGCAGCCTTTCTGCTCAGGCGTGGAGCCGCCTTTCTGCCTTCCCACACTGCCCAGAGGCCCGGAGCGGCTGGGGTGGTGCAGAACGCCTGCGTCATCGCCATGGTGATGCCGCAAGCATCCCGCCCCTGGCCTCTCGGCGCCGGTGTATGCAAATTAACCCACCAGCTTTGTTGGGTTAATTTGCATACTCATTCCTGATTGGCTGGTGGGCATCATGAAGGTATAGTCAATTAGCATGTTACTCTTTTATTAGGTAGATTGTAAAAAGAATTAGACATAATACATTCCTGTAATTACGGTTTTTAAAAACTCCATTATTACTTTTTAAAAATTAAATCTGCATGTATTACAAGATAGGACCAAATCTTATAAAGTTGTTCATGTACTTAATTCAGCTGACTTATAATGATCCTTCATTATCTGAAATACCTTATTTTAATTGTTGGGAAAATGCAGCCTGTGAAACCATATTTCCTGCCCTCAATGAATTTCTAGCACATCCAGGGTAAATAAACAAGTACAGAAACAACAAAGCAGTAAAACTAAGTACCTTATCTGTTACATAGTTCTAGAGTCTGACTCAGTGCCTAGAGCACAGTAGCTACTCAAATATTTATTGCATGAATCAAATAAATGGGTAATTATAAATAAATTAATGAACATTCTACTCTTGTCATTGGCTGCATAATATTCTACTGTGTGCCTATATTTTAATTTATTTAACCCCATTGTTGTTTGTTTATGTTTTTTCCAGTCATTTTGCACATGAGGGAGAATAAGGTAACTATCTAGGAGCAGAATTTCTGGGTATTTTAATTTTGACAGATACTGTCTTCCATAGAGATTGTTCAATTTACATGCCACAAGCAATGTAGGAGAGTATCTTTCTCCTTGACAATGTGGTATGTTCTCAAATCTCCCAATTTTTGCCAACCTTATAAGTAGAAAATATCATTAGAGTTTTAAAGTGTATATCTTTTTATAAGTGAGGAAAGTAACCTTTCTATATGATTAAGTCATTGTTATTTCCTTTACAGTGAACTGTCACTTCTTATGCTTTGTTTGCTTTTTCTAAAGGTTTTCTTTTTCTCAATAATTTGTTTAGCCCTTTATTTATTAAGGAAATGAACTCTTTGCATATAAGTAACTATTTTTTTTCTTAAATTTTCATTCTCCATATGAACATTTATTTATGTAGGCAGAAATTCACTTTCTTTTAGGCTTTTCAGATTCTCTTTTATCTTCAGAATGTCCTTGATCAGTCTGAGATTTTTTAAAATTCCCACTGAGAATTTTCATGGTTGTAGGTTTTCTGTCTGTGTTTTTGATGTGGCTGTTTATAATGTTGAGCTATCTGGAATATATTTAGTTGTAAGGTATAGGGGCATAGCATCAACTTTATTTTTTCCAGATGACTAGTCAGGTGTGCCAATACTAGTTCTTGCATAACCCATAACATTATATTCTTTATTCAATTTGGGGATTAATTCAGTATAGTTTGAGTGCCAAACAGGAAAAATGCATTTCATATCTTTAATGTTCTTCATATTTAAACACACTAGTGCTTCAGTACAGATGTTTCCTGGATATTTTCACATGATACAGAATAGGTGCCACTCTCTGCGCACCCCTTGGTTGTTGGCCCTTTCTTTGCACCTGCTGTTCTTGAGAGCTCGTACAGTTGGGCTTGACAACCAACCACGTGCTCTAATTAATGCTTGCACTTGCTGCTGCCTTTCCCCCTACCTGTCAGTTTATCTTTCTCAGCATTTTTTTTCAGGGCACCTCTCACTGCAGTGTGTGTGTTCTCAGGCATCTTGGTCTGGCAGATATCATCAGTAATTTTGTCTAATTAACATTTTTACATAATATGCAATATTTAATGAATAATAATTAGAAATCGATTTTGATTACATCTTAAAATGATTGTGAAGACTTGTCATATCCAGAGAATTTTCACGATTTATAAGCCTAATTAGCAGGTTAGCCTAATGATCAAAGTACCTGTGGATAAAGATAGCTCCTTTGAAGGAACAAGCTTTCTCTAGGCAAGGTTCTACAAAAGACAAATGCATTATTAACAATCCATGCTCTCTCCTATTAGTTTTTTAAGGACTCCATATACTTACTCTCTGACCAAATATTCTTAGCAAGATGGTATCTCAGTTGTACTTAGCAGCATTTTCTTTTCTTTTTAAAAAAAATATTTTTATTGATTTTTAGAGAAAGAGGAAGGGAGAGGGAGATAAAGAGAAACACTGATGTAAGGTGGGACATTGGTCGATCAATCAACTGCCTCTTGCACACCCCCTGCCAGGAATGGAGCCTGTAACCTAGGCATGTGCCCTGACCAGGAATCGAACCAGGAACCTTTTGGTGCATGGGACGACGCCCAATCAACTGAGCCACATTGGCCAGGGCAGGAGTATTTCTTTTTTAAGCATTTTAAATGTTAATGTGACCACTAAAGCACACAGTTGGAGTTAATGCTACATACCAGAAGAGTGACTAGTTGTAGTAAATTCATTAGTTCTTTTTTATTAAGAAGAAGAGAAGACAGAGAATAACCATTATCCCAGGAATACGTCCTAGTTCATATTTCACTATACTATTCATAACAATTTTTCTAGCTGAATAAACATAAGCTATGTTTCGATCATTTTTTGGTTGCATTTGGAAAATATTGTTCTAGTTATTAATGTTCTTGTGAGATCATGAATGAATTATTTTCTTTTTCTAGTCACAACTTCTTTTCTGTTTTAATTTTAAAACAAATATATGGAAAGCCAAATTTCCATTGTTAAATTTTGCTTTCAAATTCATATTTATAATATTTTGACAGTGCAGAGACTCTATTTCAGGCCATGTCTCTAAAGGTATTAATAGTTTTACATTTGTTTGGGACACTTTTTATTAGTATCTACACAGCTGACTTACTTTAATTCAAGTTCTGTTTTCCCCAATTGACTAGTTAATTTTCTTTTATTCCCAAGAAATTGTGATTTAGCCTTTGGCTAGAATTTACCTGTGGTCATGAGAAAATACTATATCTTATCCAGTTAATTTATATTGTGCAATTTGTGCTAAGATGGGAGACTAGAAAATACCAATTAAAGTGGCACAGCTTTGAGAATAACAACAACAACAAAAAATCCCTTTCAAAAATTTTGGAATATTGAAGTCTCCTCAGCCCGTGGTGCTGGCTATAGTGGGATAGTGGCAGACGCTCTCAGGGACATCTGGGAATTTGGAAGGTGGGTGAGATGTTCCTGACCTCACTAATGTGTGTGTGTGTGTGGGGGGTGTGTGTGTGTGCTAAGAACAACAGAGGTGCTGCCATTGGCTACATTCCCATTGGTGTCATTAAAAAATATTCATTGAGCACTTCTTTGCGTAAGTTACATCCATGGCAACAACACTGATTTGATGGTTGGTTGTATCGAACGAACATGATTTTGAAAGGGGAGATATGTCCCGACGCCCCTCCCCCATTTGTTTCAATGGTAGTGGAAACTGGGTTATATGTGTTTTGAGCAATATTAAGGCTTATGATTTTTGTTGCTTAGAAAATAACGGATAAGCAGTATTGTCCTCTGACTTGTAAATGTTTAGAGCAAACCCAGCTTATGTGTGAAGCAGCCAGAAAAGGATGAGAGTCTTGCCAAGATTTGCTCACCGTGCGGGGTTAAGTATTTATAAAAATACGAGCAGCTTGGCAGTGTCTGTCCCTCAGATGGGACAGGAGTGCAGTTGCTCTGCTGTGAGTGATGGACGTAAACAGATACAATGTATGCTTTGGAAAAGGGAACTTTATGATGAATATTAGGAAAACACTCACTAGAGAAATCTAGGGAGTGGTGCAATTGATTGTTTAGGGTTGTCTTGGAGGTGTTATTATTTCCTTGAAACTTCAGCCAGAGCTGTTTTTTTAAATTGGTAACTCTTTGTGTAGGTAGCTGAAATTGTTTCTTTTCAAATAAGTTTTTAAGTACCTTTCAGCTTCAGTTCTGTCTACTGTTGTTGCTTTCCTTTCATTATATGAAACAAGCCAGATTTATTCATTCATTCTCACTCGCCCTCTGCCCCCGTTCTTTCCTTCCCATTTCCATTCATTTTTATAAAGTCTTCCATTGACTATCATTATAACTTGAAATGATATCCTTGTATATCTATCTCTTGATTTAGCAGCTCTAAATAATGTCTATATGATCCACACTATGAACAATAAGGAAATTAAATACTGCCTTCATTTTCCCCCTTACCCGCCCCCCCTCTGTGTTCTAATGATTGCTTACTAGATTGCAGGGTTTATGTTATTATAACTGTAACATTTGTATTCTACTCTAAAATATAATGACATATCTTAAAGGTTGATAACATTTAAAAATACATTTTCAGAGCTCTATAATATGATGATGGGTAAGTTGTTTTTTTAATAGTATAAACATTAGAGACAGAATATAGTGCTGTGATATTGAACCTTTTCTACAGAAGAGAATTTCCCAGTCATTAATATCTAACAGGTTTTTCCTTTGTTTCTAGCTTTATTCTTTGCTTAATATTCACACCCAGTTGCCACGATTTCTTGTATTCATGTCGACATTTTCTTGGATTCCTTTCTTGTTTTGGGAGGGAGTAATTTTCATAGGGTTTCAGAGAAAAAATTCTGAGCCTTGCATATTCTGAAATGTTTTTATTTGGGAATGACATTTGATTTTTTAAAAAATATATATTTTTATTGATTTCAGAGAGGAAAGGAAAGGGAGAGAGAGAGAGAAACATCAATGATGAGAGAATTATTGATCTGCTGCCTCCTGCATGCCCCACACTGGGGATCGAGCCGAAACCAGGGCATGTGCCTGACCCGGAATCAAATGGTGACATCCTGCTTCATAGGTAGACACTCAACTGAGCCAAACCGGCCCAGCTGACTTTTCGTTCAGATGGGCATAAACTCTTAGTTTCAAAATCTCTGTCCATCTGGTCTTTAAATCCATTATTGTACTAACTTCTAGCATTCAATATTTATTGATGGTGGGAAGTCTGGTGCCAGTCTGATTTTCTATAGGAATCCTCTCCCCACCCCCTGAAATTCTTGCAGTTTTCTCCTTGCTGTTGGCATTTATACCAGTTTTGTAGGGCTGTCATAACAAATCACATAACCAGATGGATTAAAACAACAGAAATTCATTTATTTATTTATTAAAAAATATGGAATGCTTCATGAATTTGCGTGTCATCCTTGCGCAGGGGCCATGCTAATCTTCTCTGTATCGTTCCAATTTTAGTATATGTGCTGCCGAAGCGAGCACTAACAGAAATTTATTAAAACAACCGCAGCACCACGCTCTTTCGAAAGACTCTAGGGATGAATCTGTTCCAGACTTCCTCTTAGTTGCTGGTGTTAATTGGCATTTCTTGGCTTGCAGCTGCGCACACCCGATCTCTGCCTCCATCTTCACACTGTGTTTTTCCCTAAGTGAAGTCAGGCGAGGTGGGGCTGCTCGGATGCTGAGGCTCTCCTCTGTCAGTGTCCCCTGTCTGTTCAGCAGCACTGCAGACAGTGACCGGCTCAGCCGCTGAGAGGGGCTCCAGACCAAGGAGGGGCTGGAGACAAACTTGGCTCAGGCTGCATTTCCAGGGGATGAGGGGCTGTGGTGGGAGGGCAGCTCCCGGTGCAGGGAAGACAGAAATTGAAGGTTGATTTCTCTACTAGCAGTCTCGTGTACTAATAAATGACAGGGCTGACCCAGAGTTCAGGTTGAGGGGCTGTGTAAGTGATATGCAGGCTTCGTGTGTGTGTGTGTGTGTGTGTGTGTGTGTGTGTGTGTGTGTGTGTGTGGAGTCGTCTCACCTTTTCGCGGGAGCTGCCTCTTCTCTCTCCCCCCTTCTGCGTCTTATTGAGGAAGATCTCTGGAGTTCCTTCAAGCTCTATTCCACTTCTCTGTCAGGTCCTAACACCTGCGTTTGGCATTCTCTCCAGGCAGGTATCCCACTTTCTGGAGAGAACATTTCTACATTTCCTAACTTTATCCTCTGAATAGATCCCGCTGCTGCCAGCTGCTCTGTTTATGCTAGTCCGGGGGAGGAGGGCCTTAAATTCCCAGCTATTCAGATGTTCTTACTGAGTGAGTTGCCCCAATGACTGTCCCAGACCCCTCACCACTCTTAGTGTTGGTTGACTGTGCACCTAGGGAGGCCTGTTCTAACTTGAATCTCTTATAAAACAGTTCCACCTCTTCCTTCTCTAAGGGACTAATCCCATCCTCACTCCACAGAAATGCCTCCACGTTTCTGTTTTCCTCATGACAAGCATTCTCATTTTTTAATGTTGTCGTATAAGTCTGATAAAATATGAATTTCAGTTGATTTGGGGAAGAAGGACATATACTGTGTGCCATTTTCCAATGCAGGTTTTGTATATCTTCCATTAAAAACTTTTTTTCCTCTAGGGTATTTTATCATTGAAAATTTTGTGTGTATGTACATGTGTGTGCACAGACACATACACACTAATTAATGAATGGGCCAGCAGGATTTTCTTATGTTTTCTTATTTTCCTTGGCAACTGGGGAAGTACAAATGTGCATGTTTGTCATGCAAGGTTTTTCTATAGTAGTGCTGTAAAAGTACATTTCGAACATTAAGCATAAGAAATCAAGTAAGTTCTTAAATATTTAATGAGCCCACTTTAATAACTGGCCTTAAAAATTGACATACTATTATGTTAAAAGCTTTTGAAGTTATATAAAATAAGTTAATGGCAGAGTTTAAAGATTTGATGCTTTTTCTTTTTAATTAACATATAACATTGTACTAAGGTGTACAACGTAATGATTTGTAATAAGTATATTGAAAAATAATTACCATTATAGATTTAGTTGACATCTGTCACCTCACATAGTTACAGGTTTTTTTCTTGAATACTTTTAAGATCTACTCTTTAGCTACTTGCAAATATATATATAGTACAATATTGTTAAGCATAGTCGCCTTCTGTCCATTACATTCCAGATCTCATGTTTTTCTTTTTTATTTGTTCTCTGTTTATACAATTATTTTGATAATGTGTAAAAAGCTTTAGTCAAATCAAGAGGGAAATATTTTAAAAATCTTTCTTTTTCAGCAAAGAATCGTGGAATTGCTATTCCAGTGGATTTGGATAGTCAAGTTAATACTCTTTTCATGAAGAACCATTCAAATATGGTGCAGAGGGCAGCCATGGGTTGGAGACTGTCAGCTCGCTCTGGACCCCGCTTTAAGGAAGCTCTTGGAGGACCTGCTTGGGATTATAGAAATATTATTGAAAAGTTACAGGTAAAATGCGAGCATGAAATGGCATTAATATTTTCTAAATTACATCATTAACATATGTAGTTACACAAGTAAAATATGGTTGAAAATATCCAATTCTAGTTGGGGACCAGGCTTTACTTTATAACTTCCTACTGGTCATATTGTATTAGAGCCAGCACATATGAATTCATTTTACCTTAATTACTTCTGTAAAGGCCCTCTCTCCAATTACAGTCACATTATGAAATACGGGGGGTTAGGACGTGGACCTCGATATAGGAGTTTTGAGGAAGACACAATTCAAACCATAACAGACATCTTCCTACCCACATAATTATAGAGAATTTCATTGGAGCAAATGAGGGTATTGTGTTGAAGAAATGGTCAAGACATGAACTGGAATAAATATTATGAGAGGTTACATGTAGATTAATTGGTGGAGGTTCAGAGTTTTAATAGATAAGCATTACATGTGATTAAAAAGACAAGTTAGTTTCAGTATGATGAACTTGAAGGCTATTCAGGTCATTAAAGGTCATTACAATTTTTTGGGAAAAATGTCATTATACATGATTAAGCAGTTATTGGTTTGCAGGATAGGATTAACAGGAAGAGACTAGAGGAAGGCAGATTAGTTAAGAATTACTTAAGATCCCAGCCAGATGGTGGTATGAATGCAATGAATGAACAGGTGTTGCATACAACAATGAAGGCCGGGTCAACAGATTGGTGGCTATGGGAATAGAGGGCGTGAGAGACATTTAAGAGGTGCTGATGATTGGAGACTAGGTGATATTATTAAGACTCTTTATTGTAAGAGGGAAGGGATTATATTCTATACATTTTTTCAAACAATATAACAAGGAATTTTCCCATTGGAAGAAATGGTTAGTTCCAGATGACCAATGACACATAGAAAACCTTTTTTTTTTTTTTTTTTTGTAGCTCTTGCACAGGCATGTTCCAATTCTAATTTGATGAATACCTGTCATGTGTCTATTACAACCCTAGACAATTCAAGGCCTGTATCAGTGGTTTTATTGGCTTTTCATCTTGTGTGTATATCTTAGAAATCATATAAGTTACCCACCTCTCCTTTATCTTATAAATGACAACAGAGAACCAAGCAGCACTGATACAGAAAACCAGACTGTACCGAAAGAACAGATATTGGGTACCATGGGAAGGTGGGGTATATCTGTGAAATTCCCACATCTCATTCCTGGTTAGTATTCCTCAGCTTGTCATGTCTTCAAAGGATGAAGTCTGACTTAGGTCTTCATACAGGTTCTCTTGTGCTTTCTTCCTTAGGATGTAGTGGCCTCCTTGGAGCAACAGTTCAGCCCAATGATGCAGGCTGAATTCTCAGTGTTGGTTGATGTGTTGTACAGTCCAGAGCTACTGTTCCCTGAGGGGAGTGATGCAAGGATCCGATGCGGTGCTTTCATGTCCAAGTAAGTGGGTGCGATCTGCGACCCCGTTAGTATAACCAAACCGAGATGGCCTGTAACATTTCTGCTTTTTACGCTGCTGGCACATAAGGATAGTCCATAGAGTATGTCAAAGGTCTAAAATCCATGTTAAAATATACTTCCAAAATAATTTGACGTCATTGAAATTTTATGCTGGTGAAAGTCATATTTTACTGCAAGTAGAATGTGTCATGATTGGCACACAATATCACATCAAATAATATTTTGGTTCTGATTTCTTTCTATACCTATAGGATGTGACCCTTAAAAAGATTCCTGTCTAAAGTCACCAATTTTCACTCACATGGAAAGCAAATGGAGCTAACATTTATTGAGATCTCACTATGTGCATTATGGTCCCCTGTGGGTTTACCTATTTTATCTGATCTGCATAAACACTCAGAGATTGAGAGGTCAGCCTCATTTTAGAGATGAGGGAGCTGAGGGTCATGTATGCATCAGGTAAAGAGCTATTATGTCTCAGACTCAGGACTCTGCCATGTTGCCCTGATGATCCTCCTCTGCAGATCTTTCATTTACTTATTTTTCACAGCATTTTTGTGGCATTGTCAGATCTGTTATAGCTAATATATTTATCTTAGAATATTTTTATGTGAATGGTAAGTGAAAAATTTCAAGGACGATCTGCCAGTATTAAGCAGTTGTGAGAAAAAGTAGCATAAGCCTCAGAAAGAAGAAAAATGTCTTAACGTGGAGGGCACTTCATTGAGTGATTTGCAAGCAAATCACATGTAGACTCAAGACCGCCAGGCAGAGCTACTTGCTCTTCTTGGGAGAGTATCTGGATGGAGAGTTGGTTGAGGCTGCCAGTCCCCTTGACCATCATCCATCACAGCCAACTCCTGTGTGGTTGAGGATATGAGGATATTGCTGGGTATGAGGATATTACATCCCTGGGCCTTATTTTATAACCAGAAGTTTGTACCTCTCAATTCCTTTTACTTTTTGCACCTTTCCCCCTTCTGCCTTCCCATCTGGCAATCATCAGTTTGTTCTTTATATCTATAAGTCTGTTTTGTTTTGTTTGTTCATGTTTCTGTTTGTTTTTAGATTCCAATTATAAGTGAAAGCATATGGTATTTGTCTTTTTTCTGTCTGACTCATTTCACTTAGCATAATATCCTCTAGGTCCATCCATGTTGTTGCAAATGGCAATATTTCATTCTTTTTTATGGCTGAGTAATATTCTAAATATATATCTCCACACACACAATGGAATATATCTTCCACATCTTTATCCATCATTCATCTATCAGTGTACACCTAGGTTACTTGCGTATCTTGGCTATTGTATTTAATACTGCAATGAACATATAGGGGTGCATATATATATTTTTTCAAATTAATGTTTCCATTTTCTTCTGATAAATTCCCAGAAGTGGAACTGTTGGGTCATAAGGTAGTTCTACTTTTAATTTTTTGAGGGATCTACTTACTGTTTTTCATATTGGCTGCACCAATTTTTAATTCCACCAACATTGTATGAGGCTTCCCTTTTTTCCACATCCTTAACAGTTGTAAATGTCTTTTTGGAAATAACTATTTTGACAGATGTAAGGTGGTATCTCATAGTGGTTTTGATTTGCATTTCCCTAATGATTACTGGTGTTGAATATCTTTTCGTGTGTCTTTTGGTCATCCATTTGTCTTATTTGGAGAAAGGTCGACTTCCCATATTTTAAACCGATTGTGTGTGTTTTTATATTGTATGAATGCTATAAATTTTGGATATTAACCCCTTGTCAGATATATTGTTTGAAAATATCTTCTCCCATTCAGTAGGTTGCCCTTTCGTTTTGTTGATGGTTTCCTTTGCTGTGAAGACTTGGCTACTTTATTTCCATATCGCCTCTTGTATCCTTACCCCATCACATGCTCCATTCATCTCTTGCTTTGTTCTCATTCTTCCATATCATCTTTCCCGCTGCCATTGATGGATTTTTTTTTTCCACATGTAGGCAGGGTTATTCAGGCCCTTTAAAACAATAACCTATTTTCTATAGAGTAAATTCCAGACTCTTTAGCATGATATTCCCAGTTCCTTCTTTCCAGACCACATCGTTTACACTCTCCTCTTCCATGACTTTCAGTGTCAGCTGCCAGTGAGAGAACTATCATTTCCTGGACGTGAGGGTCAGCTTTCTGGCCCCACCCTTTGTTCCTACTGTTCCCTTTGCAGGGATGCCTTCTACCTCTCCACTGTTCCCTGCCAGGTGAAATCTTCATAGTTAAATGTCATCTTGTCGCTGAAACCCTCTCTGTCAGCCCTAGGCAACTCCCCCAACAGAAGGTGACAGCTTCTTTGTCTAGTTTATGGCATTGCCACTACAGCTGCTAGAGCCCTTACCATGTCGTGTAAGAGGCGGCCGTGTGCAGCCTAGTTTTGTTGGGACTCTCTTCACAGTACCTCTGAGACTCAAGAGATCAGTGAACAGAGTCATGTCACCACAGAGTGGGGCTTCAGAGTCTTGGCTCTGAAGTCAGATGGACCTGGGACTATTTCCAGATGCCACCCCTTAATACTTATGTAACTAGAGGCCAGTTGCTTTCTCTCTCTAGACCTCAGTTTTCTCATTAGTAAAACTAGAATGGCAATGTAACCTGTAGCATTGGCTTGTTATAAGGATGAGTTAAGAGAGTCCATGAGAAGTCATTGTCCATCACGTTGACACCTGATAAGCCACTTACTAGCCATTATCTAGTGAAATGTCGCTTGTCCCATAGCACTCCTGTTATGTCACTGGAATCATCAGATCATTCCCTTATAGCCTACATCTTTTTGTTTTTCCAGGAAGACATGTCTCACAGGGTCATCTTACAAATCAGCTTAATTAAGAACCATATATGCTAAGCTAGAAATTCTGATGATGAACATTTGATTTGATTTTGAGTTCTTGGGGATGCTATATAACTGTGATCCTCAAACCTTTCTCTTGACAGAACACCAGTGCAAAAGTTACCACTATAATATTAATCAGAATTTTTGTTCAAATTATAGTAAATGGATAGATGTCTTAATGTTACCCTTTTGTTGCTTTTTTTGTTTTGTTTTTGTTTTTGCTTCTAATTACAAAAACTGCTTGCTTTTACCAAGCTCTAGTGGTGAAAAATAGCATATTATTATTAATGGAAACTAGAAAGCAGCCCATGCTAAGGTTGCAATGTTGTATACTGCTAGTACTGTATAATCAATGTAATATAGTATATAGAAAATAATATAGTATAACATTACATAAAAATGTAATATACTGCAAATATTCATATTTCTCCCAGTAAAGTTGTTTCAGTTCATATGATGATATTAAAGATAATTAGTGTTTTATTGTTTTTCAAAGAGTATTGTGTCCCATTAACAATATGCTATCTGAATAAATTAGAAGCACTGAGATATACTGCCTGTAACACAACGGAAGCTTTATAATGCAGAGTCTATAGCTTAAGTGTAATTCTTAAAAAATTTTGAAAACAGGCATCTCTCTTGTTTGCTTCATATTCTTAAATAATAGTGTGACTTATTTTCCTCTAGCATGTGATGATAATATACAGCTTGAAGAGAAATCACTGTCCTATTTAAGGTTTAATGTTTTGCTTTAAGGTTGATTAATCATACGAAGAAACTAATGGAGAAAGAAGAAAAACTGTGCATTAAAATTCTTCAGACTTTACGAGAAATGCTAGAGAAGAAAGACATCTTCGTGGAAGAGGTATTTCTAAAAACTTTTTAGTATTTGAAAATAAAGTAGAATTTCTAGAATACTGTCACCAATGAATTACAAAAGGTTATTTTGTAATTACTTACATTACATATTAATGGCCTGTGTACTTAGATGAATTAGATAATTTGAGTTTTTATGGTATTCATCTCTCCTGTCTGCTTTCACTTGAGAAATATTTAAGATTACAATGACCCAGGTATTTGGTTTACTTGTTTTTATGATGTTTTATCTTGGATATGTATATTTTTTCATATAGCTTCAATGGACCAAATGATGTTTTTTAACAATGAGCAACTGAGGTGCATTATTAAGATTTTGTATAAAGTTCTACTTAGCATTGAAATATTCTATGTATTTTGGCACATGTTGATTTTTATTGTAAATATATGTTCATGTCATTTTCTATAATATTTTACCAATTATTATGAAGTAATACTTTAAAAAAATAAATGGGATACTAAGTTTCTATTTTAACTATATTAATTTAAGTATTGCACAAATGATTTTCAGGGAATACCAACTTATCTAATAATAAAAGCATAATATGCTAATTAGACCAGACGTCCTTCTGGACGACCTGCAAGATGAAGCCGGGGCTGCGAGGGAAGCTCAGGTCCTGGGTGCCAGAGGGATGCTGGTGCCAGCAGCCAGGGGAAAGAAGGCCTACTCTTGCATGAATTTCATGCATCGGGCCTCTAGTAGGTAATAATTGTCAGTCTATTATTAAAAATGACAGCTCAGGTGCTCATTAAGAGATAGCTAGAAGCATGTTTAATATCCAAGGTTATATACTTTTGTATAAAATATAAATCTAATGTAGTTTCTTTTTAGATAGCTACATTTTACTTTTATGTTTGATTTCAAACAAAATTTTTATCATACTCTTAATAACTTTTTGATTAGTTCCTGTAAATAATAATCACCTGATATGTTTAAAATCGGAAGAATTTTATTTGATTTATTTGTGTATATGCTATTGAATTCCAAAAAGATTGTAGTTGTAGGTTTCTCTCTTTTTAAAAAGTGTCTCATAGAAAAAAAATCCAATGGAATCTTGAATGTTAATAGAAGCTGTATAGCTTTAAAATACTCGATTTGAATCACATGTTTGACTCAGTAATCAAAATGACTTGCTTTACAGTAGTTCTCTTCATCATTTAAATTGTGTTTGGAAAGAAAATTATCAAAATAAAGACAGAGCAATTTTAGCAAATGTTTCTGTGACATAGGATTCAGGGAAAAAACGTATAAGTTTGCATATGTGGTATGCTTTTAAAAAATGGCAGAGTTCCTTAGGGCTTTTTGGTGTGTGTGTGTGTGTGTGTGTGTGTGTGTGTGTGTGTGTGTGTGTTTGATTCCTTAAAATATTTCTGTAAATTGTTTATTTTTGACTGAAGTGCTAGATCCTAAAATAGAAAAATGGGATCAATATAAATTTTTGACAGAAGCGTGAGGTTTATGATAACAGTGTAACTTGTGCTTAACAGGAGATAAATGACAAGCCTTCCAATTTTCTGTAACAGATTATTATTGAATTACTCTAAAGAAAAATAGGAAAGAAAACAAGTAAGACTTTACTTTGACTAGTCAAGAGAATTTTAGTGTATTTCTTAAACCACCCTAAACACATTATGCTGGCATCTGTTTTTCTTTCCCATTCCCACCACTATCACTAGTTTAGGCTTCCATTATCTTTGTCTAGAAAACTCCAGTAGTCCATTCAGTTCCCTGAAGTCCATTCAGTGCCTCTTTGAAGGGAGGCAGAGCTGCTGTTCTCATTAAGTCCAAGGGGTACCGTTTGCATAAGATGCAATGTGAATGTCACCACCAGGACATAGCCCTCAGAGAGAGTTCAGATGAGAAAGGCTAGTTGGGATTATTCACTCAGTCATCTAACACATATATTGTGAGCGACTATTAATTATATTATTGGTGATTGTGCCTGGGCACTGGGGATAAAGCCATGGATGACACAGCAAGCTAAGGGCCACCACGTGGTGCAATTCACATGCCAGTGGACTCCTATAATAGTCTGCTGAGATCATGAGAGCATTTCAGAAACCTTCAGGGACTCTGCACTGTCCTTGGGGTTCCAGGCCCTCCATTATGTCTGTCTCCTGTGCTCCGCCCCACCCCCCAACACCACCCTTCCTCATCCATTAGCCGCCAGGAATCTGGCTTTTCCTGCACTGAACTGTGCTACATCTGGAATCGTGGATTGCTAAAATCCAGACAAGCCTATATCCTCCTAGTGTTGTCTTTGTAGAGTAGCTAATGGGTAGTACTTATCAACTATTCCAGCCAGTGGTGATTACTTTCTCATTAGAAAGTCTCAAGAGACTTTGTGCCTCTCTTTAATGACTCTTCAGGCTGTTTCTGGGTGTTTATTCCAAGCTCCTTGTTTTATAAATGATGTCATTCAGAGTCAGAGAAGTTAAGTGGTTTGCCCAAGGTCACACAGTGAGTCCCAGAACAGGGTTTAACCAAAACTCCTTCCTCTATGCCTAATCTTATTCATTAGAGCACAGCCAACTTTTACAAATGCATCACTCTTAAGAAAGATTAGCATATTTTGTCCAGCAGGTTTTATATTAAAGAATGTGGAAATGCAATCATTTAACTAAGAAATGAAGAACCTGAAAGGGACTTATAAGTATTATTTCTTAATTTCCATGTCTACTAAGGACAGAATAAGAAAAAAAAATATATATAGGTGAAAGAATTCTAGAGTTTAGATAACTTTAATTCTAAGTGTTTTGGAAGGAGAAGCATTTCTACCCGTGGAAGTAGAAGAATTTTCTTTCCCCAGAATATTTTAAAGGAACATATATTAGATCTAGAATGATTCTAACATCTACTCTGGGACGGAGTCAGGACAAGGTGACCTCCACATGTTGTCAGTTGGCCCTTCTTAAGTAGTTGGTGCTCAATTGTCCCTGACAGTGGAGGGGAGCTGTTAAATGACTCACCAGTCTGGGTGACATGGCACTGGGTAACAGATTCAGAAACTGGTCAGAGCCATTATTTTACAACCCATGTACTCTCAGAAAAAACCCTGATTATCAGTAGTGGATAATTGGCTGTGTTTTCATGATTGTATTAGTTTCCTATTTACCAAAAATTTGGTGGCTTAAAACCACACAAATTTATTATTTATTATTTCAGAGGTCAAAAACTTAAAATCAAGTTTTTGGCGCCGGTGTATTCATTATGGAGACTTTAGAGGAGAATTCATTTCTTTGCCTTTTCTAGCTTCTAGAAGCTGCCTGCATCCCTTGCTTTGTGACTCCACCTTCCATCTGCAAAGCTAGCAGAGTAGCATCTTCCTATCTCTCTCTCTCCCTCTCTCACACACACTAATGTCACCTCCCCTTTTCATACTCTGACCCTTTTGCATCCCTCTGACAAGGACACTGTGATTACATTGGACCCACCTAGATAATCAAAGATAATCTCCCCATTTCAATATTCTTAACTTAATCACCTGCAAAGTCCCTTTTGCCATGTAGGGTAACATAGTACAGGTTCTGGTGGTTATGGCATAGATATTTTTGACAAGGCTAGTACCCAATCTATAATTGTGATCCTTTTACTGACAGTGAGAAATGATATGTAGAATACAGAGAGTTTACCTGTGGCTCACTAAAATGACTATGTAGGGCAGTTTAAGTGCAAATGAACATTTTAAAATGCTTTAAATTTACAGTACTTAGCTGTTTTCAAAGTATTTTAAAATATTTTGCTACCTTTCAACACCAATTTCAGGAAGTACGTATAGTAGGCAGTGTTATCTCCACATTTGTAATGTGGGAAGATACAGAGAAGTTATTTGCATGAAATCACATAGGTTACCTAATGCCTGGTTGTCTAATACCTAATCAACTAGATTTGTACTATCAGTGCATTGGAGTATTCCCAATAGATCTCTCAGAATTAAAGCAAAACAAAACACTCATACCAGGATTTTTCACATTAGCTATCTTAATATTACATTTAAGACCACCTATTTAAATTATAAATGTCATCTTAAAAGCAAATTTCTATTTTCATTTTTGTTTCTTTGGTCTCCAATACCAGAAGTAGGTGTGTGTGTGTGTGTGTGTGTGTGTGTGTGTGTGTGTGTGTGTAACTGCTAAATTTTTTTAAATAGAGCAATGAAGCATAAAAATAGAGTAATGAAGCATAAAGTTGCTTCATGGTTGAACCAGATACCCTTTAAAGCAATTTCCATCTTTAATAACCCAGTTTTCTGATTCTGTTGGCCAAGTCATCATTTAACTACCATTTTATCTGATAGTCAATTATTTTACAAACATTTATAATTTATAATACCTTTGATTACAGGTCCTAAATTAATTTTACCATATATTCTACCTTGTTTCATGTTTATAAGTATGTGCCAAAGACTGAGAGAGAAGTGGGTGGGCAATATCTTTAAGATTCTCAACAGAGTAATAGAAGCAAAGGAAATATAATTTTCTGTTATGTGTATCTGTATGTGAAGTTATCTAGTGACCATGTATGTACTCTATGTTACAGTAGGCTATAATACTTTTTATTGAAGGACAAAACATGAAAATTGTACATAGAAAGTCTTTAAGAGGGAAAGTTACCCAAGTTTTAGAAAAAAATCCATATAAGTATTATTTATTTAGTTGATTCTGATAGAAAAGCAAAAAATTACAAAGAATGTAACTAATAACCTCGAGAGCTCAGTATGCTTGCAGGACTGGCATATTCAAAAGGGTTTTTTTTTCTTTTTTTTTAGATAACAACAGCAGGTATATTTATTTGCACTTAAAATATGTATATTGGGAAATCTGAGGAGGAAAGAGAAAAGAAGGACCCTTTTAAAATGGCTTTAGGGCAGTATGATTCTTAATGTTTCCAAACCTTAAAGCCGTTTTATTCTACTCTTATTTCCAAGACCTCTCTACCACAAAAGAGGAAACACCCGTTAGGATAAGTGTGCTTTTGAACAGAGTAGCTTAATGATAGCACCATACCTTTGTCTTGTGGATTTAAAGATATTTTAGGTCCAGATCTGAATAAGGATTTCCCAGAGGTGATAATGGAGATAAAAGGAACTGTGTGGATTGAATAGAGGTGGGCTGATGGCGGGGAGGGGGTTGGCTGGAAGGGCTGTGTTCAGAGGATTGGTGTGGTTTTAAGGATTTGGGATGGGGTGTCAATTTTCTTCATTTTATACTCTTTACATTTCATTAAGATTTATAAAATATTATAAATTATTTCTCCCACAAAAAGAAAAACATCTATAAATCATAAATAGTCAAGGTTTCTATAACCACTGATCCTAAATATATAAAATTTGTAGCTCTGTACTTTAGAATAGGAAGAGATAATGAATACTGTACATATTCAGGGATATCCTGTAGAACTGAAAGTGTGAAGTACCTTTCCTTACACCGCAGTGAAAGAAGTTGACCTATTTTGAATGCCAATCATAATTTTTCCTGGGAATATATTATTATTTACCCTTAAATTACACTGACACACATATAATGTACAAAATAATAAATATATTTAGTCAAGTTCAATATTCTTAAAATTTTCAGGTTTAAACTGCCATGTATTCTTGGAATACTATTGCAGAGAGATCTAGAAAAAAAACTCTATAATAGTTATGGTGAAGTTTTAGCATTGTTTTTTATAAAGTAACTAGTGGCCCAGTGCATGGATTCGTGCACATTGCAAGGAAATTAATTAGAAGAAATATTTTAATATCGCTATTCACCCTTTCTCTGTAATAGAAGTGTCAAATTCACAATAAACAATGACAGATGGAAACACACGCATGCAGTTGGCACCAGTGAGAGCTTTATATATATAGACTAGGAGCTTAGTGCACGAATTCATGCACCTTGAAAGGAACTGTGGGCTGCGAGGCTGTGGTGGGCACAGGGGTGGGTCTCGGCCCATCCTTCGTGCCCCCACCCAGCCCCTCCCACCATGGCCCCCAGTACCCTGTCTGCAAGCAGCCCTGCTCCTGCCACCGCCACTCCCACACACTGACAGCGCCAGTCCTGCACGCACCTGCTGACAGCACGGAGCAATTGGGGCCAACGGGTGCGAGGAGCGGTGGTTGCTGCCCTGATCGCCCCTCAGGAGCAGGGGGAGGTGGAGAAGTCCTCAGGCGTGATTGAGGCCAGCAGCTGCCACTTGCACCTGCTAATGGCACTGAGTGGTCGGGACCAGCACTGGGCGCCGGCAGCAGATGTGAGCAGTGGCTCTAGCACTGGCTGTGGGTGCGAGTGGGGCCAGCACTGGCAGTGGGTGTGAGTGGTGGCTCCGGTGTTGGCAGTGGGTGCGAGTGGGGCTGTCACTGGCAGCAGGTGTGAGCACTGGTGTGACCGTGGTTTGCGAGAGCAAAGAATTTTCAGTAACCACTAGAGGCTCGTCCCAGTGACAGCAACCGGCAACCTGCCTTGGTCTGGTGCCCCCCACTCACCTGCTCCACCATCCCACTGCAGCCAATGCCCGCCATGTTCCATACATGCCCCCTGGTGGTCAGCGCATGTCATAGCGACTGGTTGTTCGGTTATTCCCCATTCAGTCTATTTGCATATTAGCTTTTTATTATATAGAATAAACTTGCTTAATTAGACCTGCTTTCTGATTTAGCTAAACTTTTTCCAGCCCAGTGAAGCACCCCAACTTCTCTTTCAGGTAATTGTCAGCCACACAGCAGTAAATATCAAAACGAAGCAGATTATTATTATAGATCACACAGGGAGATCAAAGGGTGAAATATTTAACTATAGCAGTGTTTGACTATATTCTGTGCAGTGAGAACCTGAAGTCATTTTCAAGTTCTACCATTTCTTCTTTTCATTCGGGTCAAGTTTCTAAACTTTCTAAATCTCTGTTTTCCGGCTAATGAAAAGAAAATAGGATTCTATCGAGTCTCCTATCTCCCTACTCCAGGACTTCTGTGAGGATAAAAGGACATGAGGCATGTGAAAACACTTCAAGACATTTGGTTAAAGTGTAAAGTGCAGAATTTAGGTCATACATCCAGTAGGTGGGAGAGAGCTTGTATTCCATCCCAAACATTTTGTCTCCTGAGCATGCTAAAGCCAACAGGTTATATGACTTATAATCAAAGCTCTTCTATTTTCTCATATATTCAACTAAATAAAATGAAAAGTTCTTTCAATTTTGTTCTTTGTAACATTTGCTTGTGTACTGGAAAGTATAAACCATTGATTCAGTGAGTTACTTAGCAAAGGCTTGCAGATTTTCGACCAAGCTGATTGGGAACACAGTGATGCAGTAGTTGCAGGGGATGTTTGAGATTTATTTTTACAGACCTGCAGATCAATATCAGAGCTCCCAAACCCCATCCTGCCGTCAGGGTCTGTGTTGTTAGTGTCCTGGATGTTAGATATAAAAGTTCCAAACAGTACTTTCTAAGATGACCATTGTAGTCAGCCCCTGTGGAAAGGTGGCATTGAACCCACAGCACAGCATCGGATGGAGGGCTGTGATCTTTACAAATGCCCACTGGTGGGGTAACTGGTATTTATACATTGAACAGTGATGACAGACGGTGGCTTCTCGATGTAAAAGTTGATATCTGGAGTGCTGAGGAATACAGATCTTTAAGAAATGATGCCTTGAGTTATTTTTAAGATATCTTCCATCTTTTTTTTCTCTTTTAACTCTCGAATTTACTGTTAGCTGAGTTAACAAGAACTTATTCTTTTCCTAAGCTGGAAAAATACACCATTGTAAGTAATCTTTTATTTCTGATTTTGAGGAGCAGCAGAAAGAATAAATCAGAGTTATACCAAGAAACTTAACTCCTGCATCAAATATGCAGACCTGTCAGTCCCAGCAGGAATTGCGTTGTTGTGAATCTATAAATTGTATCAAGCTCCTCTTTCTGGAACAGTCTTGCTGAATCACATGGGCAACTACTCCCCTTCCCCTTCCATGCACACACTCACTTCTCTCTCTAGGAGGCAAATAAACAAACTTAGGTAGAATTACTACACATAGTGTGCTGTAGCTTAAGGATTTGATAACTGTTTCACAAAGGAGAAATTAATTTCAGTTTTAGCATCAGTTGCATTATGTAAAAATGCTTATTAAACATATTTTAGAAGTGAGTGCAATTTTTTGGTAATATTCTAATGCTTTACACTGGATACAGTAAGTGATGCTGCAGATATGCTGTATCATCTTAATCATTCCTATATTGTGATTGTGTGTGCGTGCTGTTTTTACTAGATATCTCAATGGTTGGAAGTATGGAACTATGTCCATGTCTCCTTACAATAAGAGATCTATTTTAGAAACACAATTAGAATACTTTTCTACTCTAGAATTTTTATGTTATATTTTCATCAGGGCAACAAGATTTTGATCGTTAAAGGTGGGTACAGCCCTAGGTGGTTTGGCGCAGTGGATAGAGTGTCCGCCTGCGGATTGAAAGGTCGCGGGTTTGATTCCCCTTCAGGGCACATGCCCGGGTTGGGGGCTAAATCCCCAGTGTGGGGCCTGCAGGAGGCAGCCGATCCATGATTCTCTCTCATCATTGATGTTTCTCTCTCTCTCCCTCCCCCTTTCTCTCTGAAATCAATAAAAATATTTTAAAAAAAGATGGGTATAAAAGCAACAATGGCTTTTAGAAATTCACTTTTCATCTGCAGGGCTGGCTTGGTCACTTAACCCTCATAACAACACATTCAGGAAACTGCAGCACAGAAATGTTACAGAACTTGCCCAAGGTCACACAGCAAAAACTAAATTAAAAAAAAAAAATGATGGAGCCAGGATGAAAACTCATGCTGTCTGGCTCCGACCCTATGTTTACAACCACTACATGAGACTGTCTTTCATTGTATTCTCATACCAGCTGCAAAGCTGTAGGAATGTCACCCATGGCTGTCAGAAGAAAACAGTTTTCTTGTTTAAAATAACATAAACCACCTGGAGATATTTCTTCTTGCGTTTAATGATTTTGAACATCTATCATTTACTGATTTCTTCAGGATGGGCTTGGTTTCTGCCCATTTCGTCTGGTGCTTGACAACCTCAAGCATTTTTGTACGGATCTTAGTTACAACAAAACAACACAAACCATTTTGAATATTTGCAGATTGCTCGATGCAATTGTTGGGTTTATCTTTCCTTGGTTGTTCTTAGCCTTTGGCTGAGCTTTTAATGAAAACCCAAATTGTAGACTGTGCTCCTTGTAGAGTGATGGAATAGGGAAAACAAATGGAATGTGATAATGTACCCACGTGGCAGCTTGGGATAATGCATTGGTGATACAAAATGATCTAAATGAGGGCATGTGGACAATTAAAATCAGATCGAATGCTTATAATTAATATCACATGGATGAAATAATGTCAAAGATACCAACTCAAAGACATGCAGTTATATGATTTCCATCCCAGGTATGAGTTGATTTCATTTTCTCTCAAATTGCCAAAGTATAATTAGGGAAGTATTCCCAAAGGGTGAGTGGTAACCAGCAATGATCTCAGCCTTGGGCATAACTTTGAGAAGGATACTTTCATTAGGCTTCTCACCATCGACCCCCATTTATTCCTTCAACAAATAGGCTACACCATTATGTAGAGTTGGCTAAGGGTCCCCATCCCCAGGGCAGAGTTAGACAAGACCTCTGGCTGCTAGGAAGAGAATGTTGATATCAGTCCCACCATGCCATTACCAGTCAGTGTACAAGGTATTAACACTGAATTCTTCCTCTACCCCCAGCCCCACTGTCATCTCCATGACATTCTATGTCCTTGCCCTGACCCTGCCATTTCTCTCCTCCACAGTCTCCCAGACTTTTCTCTCCTGTTCCATCCCCCTCAGCAAACTTACCTCCTCCTCTGTGAGTTCCCTCCACCTTCTACTAGTAGCTTTACATGAAGACTCATTCCCCTGAGGCCACCCCACTTTCTCAGCAGCTCTGTCTGTGGAGTCTCTTTTCTCTCAGCTACCATGTGAAGAGGCTGTGTGTCCGTGTTGCTTCTCATGGCCACTTCTGGACTGATCCCTCTGCTCTTTTTAAAAGTCCTCAGCTCCTTGGAGGGTAATGAAGGCTCTCTGTCTATATCACCCTGACATCTGCCAACATCCTCGTCACTCTCTCTCACCCATCAAAGACTTTGGAACCTGGTGCACATTCAGTGTCTGGGCCCCCAGACCTGCCCTCCTCAGGTGTGCTTTTCATCCACATGGGCTATGCATCCAATACTCTGGCCTTTCAGGCTCTTGACCTCTGTTTCTTCACTGACCTTCTCTCCCCCACATCCATCGCCTGCTTTTTCAGTAACACCTAGGAAGTTTTCATCACCAGGGACTGCTTCTTCATAATAGCTACTTCAGCATCCCACTGGCTGACTTTTACTCTCTCCCACTCCGCTCGTTTGTTTAGCTACCCCAGTTAAGACTGTCCTTTGACCTGGTCAGGACCACTGATCTCTCTCATTTCCCAGTTGCTCAGCTTGCGCCAGTCCTCTGCTTATTTAACTGGAGATTTCATAGTCACAAACCCAACTGTTGAGCAGCTGTTGAAGACAGGGCATAACAAACAATCCTAGCAAAACAGCATGGAAGAGGGGAAGGGTGGTTCCTTATGAGAGAATTGGAGTATTGTGGCCAAAAGATGGGGGAAAGGATGCCAGGCAGGCCAAAACAAACAATGACCACTCCAATTTCTTCTCTAATTTCTGCTTCTGGACACATTGACTTATTTAGATTATTTAAGTTATTTGGCTGATTTTCTTGCTCATGTTCCACTTAAGTCTGTATGCCACTTCTTTCCAAATGGAACCAGAAATCTTGGCTCACAGTTCCCTTTACAGAAAAGCTTCTTCTTCCCTGTGTACACAGGCATTCTGTGTTCTCCAGCATTGAAAGAACCGAGGGTATCTTTTCTCAAGGCTGAGAAAACATATGGATGAGAGTACGCTACTTCTCAGCCCGTAGCCTTTTGACAAGGCATCTGCTACAACATTTTTTATTCTTGGATCATGGACTGTTGTTTGCCAATTGTTTTCATAAATATTAATCTTTGAAATCTTGACTAAGAAGTTGTTCTTTTTGGATTCTTTTCTTCTTTGTATGCACCATCTTTAACTAATTGTCTCATAACACAAGATTTTTCTTACGAAAAATTCCCACTTTAAAAGTGGGGGCTAAAATTTCTAATTTGAAAACTCGTGGGTTGTTTTGTATTTGAATCCTCCCTCCCTTTCCTTTACTTAATTAAATTGATTGCCATTGGAATAATGGTTCTGCATTAATTTTGCGAAAAGAAGTCTTGAAAGTACCTCTGGAAGGCATTTAAGTTTAACTTTCCCATGCACTTGATCGATTTAGTCCCACGGTGGATAACTAATTCCTTCTTGGTCTGAAAGTATAAACTTCAGGACTGAATCATGATTTTGAACTGGACCCTATTCAGTATGTTCACTGATGACATTTGATGCGTGTTAATTTCTAATCATACCTTTGTATGAGAGGATAATTGGAAAGTCTGCATCAGATGAGACAGCGAGTACACACCTCTTCCACTGCAGAGTGTTATTTAATGACTGTTGATAAAGTTTTATAGGTCGATGTGGCCTCTCCCATGTGCTCAGTGGCACATATAAAGCATTGTAAGTGCTATAGGCATTGTTTGGGGTCAGCTCATGATTTAGTTTATTCGGCACATTTTAAATGGTTTTAATTATTAAATTGTTTTAATTATTACTCGATCAGTAAAATAATTTTTAACATTAACAATGAAATGCACTTTGCATAGACACTTGATCTTAAGTCCTGTTAGGAAAACATCATCTGTGTGTGAAGCCAGTGATGGCAAACACAGCAAGTGACTAATTTTGAAGAGAGATGATGTAATCACCCCACCACAGGTCTTCTCCTCCTTAGTAAACTAGCTGTTCACCATTAAATGCAATCTAATTTTTAAAAAAAGCAGATCGCAAGCTCTCATTATAAGACCTTGAAAGGTGTGCTCTATTCTCAGAATTTCCTAAGTAGCTTGGGTTTTCCTTTTCATTTCTTTGAGCCAGAATACTCTATTATTAAAGGAGAGTTAATAAACTGGAAAATGTGGTAACTCGCTGATGAGTGATGAAATTATTATTTCTTCAGCTCTATCTAGAATCATGTAAAAATTATATTTAGAGTCAGAGAGATTCTTATGTTTTGCTATCTCTGAAGGCTGTGTCATGGCTTGGGAATGTATCTCACAGTTGAGATCAAGCAGTGCTTCCTCCAGGATCTGTTGGCAGGAGTCTGCTCAGCTCTGCGTCCGCCTTTCTCTGCGAGTAAAATGAGATTCACATGTTTGCATACCATCTTATTCATTCCTGCCAGGGATACTTTCTGGAAAGGGCATATTGAATATTTCAGCGGTGCCTCTATTTTAGGGAAGGAGGAGAATCTCACAAAAATCAGGAACTATTCCAGAATCCGGCCAGAAGCCGAGGAGTAAATGAAGGGCCCACTCCCAGGAGGCCTCTGCCAGTGGCTAGTGATTCCATGTGGTTAGGAGGACGGACATGATGAGCAGTGTTTTTCTGGTTCAGGAATTGGGCACCTGATGGAAATTATGGGGAGAAAGCTTGGCCTCACTTTTACGGTGTTGGTGGATAACCAACAATTACTTAGAAGCTGTCATATGTTGTAGCATATGCTGTGATAAGATACAAATGAATGAAATGCCACCTATGTTCATTTTCTAGGTTTGCCATGACAAAATACCACAGACTGGTAAACAACTGATACTTATTTTTTTCACAGTTCTGGAGGCTAGATGTTCTAGATCAAGGTGCTGGCAGGGTTGGTTCCTCTGAGGGCTATAGGGGAAGGATCTGCTCCAGAATCTTCTCCTTGGCTTGTAGGTGCCCATCTTCTCTCTGTCATCACATGGTCTTTCCTCTGTTCCTGTGTCTGTTTCCAAATTTCCCCTTCTTATAAGGACACCAGTCATATTGGATGAGAGCCCACCCTAATGACCTTGTTTTAATCCAATCACCCACTTAAAAACAATATCTAAATATGGTTCTATTATGAAGGAACAGGGGATTAGGACTTCAACATAGGAATTTTTGGGTGATGTGATTCAGCCTGTATTACCACCTCCCTCTTTAACCTTCACACAGATAGGACAGGTACAGGTGTTTTCTGTGTCAGCTTCTCCTCTGTTCATTTTGTTGAGGGCAGCCAACAGGCACTGAGCAGGTTGCTGGCATCTACAAACAGATTAAGGAAGTTCCTTCTAAACAGTATTATTTAAATCAGTCTAAGCCAGTGGTCGGCAAACTCATTAGTCAACAGAGCCAAATATCAACAGTACAACGATTGAAATTTCTTTTGAGAGCCAAATTTTTTAAACTTAAACTTCTTCTAACGCCACTTCTTCAAAATAGACTTGCCCAGGCCGTGGTATTTTGTGGAAGAGCTACACTCAAGGGGCCAAAGAGCCGCATGTGGCTCGTGAGCCGCAGTTTGCCGACCCCGGGTCTAAGCCAACAAGTAAACATCAAAAAGGGGTTTTTGCTTTCTTCTTCTTTCATGTCGTAGATTAATGTTGAAAGAAAACAGTTGATTGGCACACAAACCCCAGTGACACTGACAAGCACGTGGAGAGATGTTTGAGCATAAACCTGAAATGTTATGTAGATCTGACTGGTTGTGAAAGCCCAGAATGAGAATTGTGAAAATTTGATAGAATTTTAATGTTTGTGATATTCTTTGGCCTTGGACTGACTCTCCAAAGCATGGTGCAGGTTTTTTTTTCTGGAGCACTTTTAACAATATTTCAGCACAATCACGAAGAATTAGAAGTTTCAGATGTGGTCTCTGGAGTTTCTGTATTTGCTAAAAATTCAATGAATGGAATATCATTTTAGCAATTTATCATCCTTGTCCTCTTGTAGCAAAATATGCACTTAAATCCTTCATTGAAAAATGTACCTTTTTGGGAAGTGTTTTTATTACTATTTACAAGTATTTGTAAACCACACAATTTTATGTTTCTTTTGGGAAAGTGGCCAGTTATTTTTTATTTCCACAAAGAAATTAAGTTAATTTTACAAAAACATGACACAAACAGGAGCATTACTTTTAGCCCGTAATACAGCCTAGCCCCGGTGCCTTATTCCTTGCACCTGAATGTGGGAGCTAACATTGAAGTGATATTTTCATTATTTTAAGAAAGAAATTGAATCATATCATAGTGTTACTTTTGTAAATATCCTGGTTTATAGGAGATTTTTCTGATAATTGAAGGCAGCATTATTTTCTTTTCTTTTTTTCTTTTTTTTTTTTTTAAATTTCTTTATTGATTAAGGTGTCACATATTTGTCCTCATCCCCCCATTCCCATCCCACCCCTCTCCCCACGCATGCCCCAATCCCCTGTTGAACTTAACCGTTGGATAGGCTTATATGCATGCATACAGGTCCTTTGGTTGAACTCTCCCCCTCCCTCCACCCTCCCCCTACCCTCCCCTATCCTCCCTCTGAGGCCCGATAGTCCGATCAATGCCTCCTTGCTTCTGGTTCTGTTCTTGTTCCTCAGTCTATGTTGTTCATCATTTCCTCTAGATGAACGAGATCATATGTCACTAGATATATACTAATAAGAACTGAATGTGAGACGAGCAATAATATTTATGCTGACAGGCAAATGAATCAATCTGTAGCGAGCTTCCCCCTGGACCAACAGTTCTTTTGAGACCCAATTTCGATGTCCAGTAGTTCCTTATGTGTACATGTCAGCACTGACCCCTCAGCTCTGGATGGTGGACAAATGGTGGTAATGGAGGTCCGACTCCCTCTGGTTTGGTCTCGGCCGAACCCAGAGGCACGGCGTCACCCGGACTAAGGGGCACGTGGCCTCACCCATACCCAAGGGGCGCGTGGTCTCACCCGGGCCTGGGACCCAGCCTCACCCGGATGGATCCAGGGGCGCACGGCCTCACCCGGACCCAGGATCTGGCTTCACCCGTACCCAGGGACGCTTGGCCTCTCCCAGACCCAGGGGCACGTGGCCTCACCCGGGCTTAGTTGCACAAGGCCTCACCTGGATCCAGGGACACATGGTCTCTCCCGGACCCAGGGACGCTTGGCCTCTCCCAGACCCAGGGCCACTTGGGCTCACCCGGGCCTAGGTGCACGAGGCCTCATCCGGATCCAGGGACGCATGGTCTCACCCGGACCCAGGGACGCTTGGCCTCTCCCAGACCCAGGGGCACGTGGCCTCACCCGGGCCTAGGTTCACGAGGCCTCACCCGGATCCAGGGACACATGGTCTCACCCAGACCCAGGAACGTTTGGCCACTCCCAGACCCAGGGCCACTTGGGCTCACCCGGGCCTAGGTGCCTGAGGCCTCATCCGGATCCAGGGACACATGGTCTCACCCGGACCCAGGGACGCTTGGCCTCTCCCAGACCCAGGGCCACTTGGGCTCACCCGGGCCTAGGTGCACGAGGCCTCATCCGGATCCAGGGACACATGGTCTCACCCAGACCCAGGGACGCTTGGCCTCTCCCAGACCCAGGGCCACTTGGGCTCACCCGGGCCTAGGTGCACAAGGCCTCACCCGGATCCAGGGACACATGGTCTCACCCGGACCCAGGGACGCTTGGCCTCTCCCAGACCCAGGGCCACTTGGGCTCACCCGGGCCTAGGTGCACGAGGCCTCATCCAGATCCAGGGACGCATGGTCTCGCCCGGACCCAGGGACGCTTGGCCTCTCCCAGACCCAGGGGCACGAGGCCTCACCCGGGCCTAGGTGCACGAGGCCTCACCCGGATCCAGGGACACATGGTCTCACCCGGACCCAGGGACGCTTGGCCTCTCCCAGACCCAGGGCCACTTGGGCTCACCCGGGCCTAGGTGCACGCGGCCTCACCCGGATCCAGGGACACATGGTCTCGCCTGGACCCAGAGGTGTGTGGGCTCTCCCAGACCCAGGGGCGCTTGGCCTCGCCCGGGCACGGGATCCAGCGTCATCCGGGTCCAGGGGCACTTGGCCTCACCCGGACCCAGAGTCCGGCCTCACCTGGACCCAGGGGCATGTGGCCTCACCTAGACCCAGGGACGTGAGGCCTCACTTATACCCAGAGGCGTGTGACCACACCCGAGCCCAGAGGCACGCAACCCCGCCCGCACCCGGGTCTCAGCGGGGCCCCGTCTTCCCGATCCCAATTCCTGCCGGTCAATCCCCCCTCAGCAATTCCCCTGGCCATCCTTCCAGAGCTCCAGTATGGCTGCTGCAGAACTCGTCGGGCGGCGGCTCGGCGAAGCTCCGGTGCACCCGGTGCATGGCGGTGGGCCAGTCTGGCGTCGCTGCGTCGGCCCTTGGGTCTGCATCGGTGGCCGGTCGCCGAGCATGCGCACCTGGCCGCTTCCGGGGCGTTGAGATTCTTGACGGACTCAGAGGTCAGCAAGCGCGGAGTCTCCCACCCCATGTCTCATAGGGGCTCGTCTGTCCGTGCTTGGCTGCCAGTGGAGCCGTCCCCTCAGCCGGAGACCGCCGGGGGAACTGCGCCGAGCACGTTCCAGGCCGCTGTTGTATCGCCTGAGCCATAGTTCTTTTGTGTCGCCTGAGCCGTAGTTCTTAAAGTGTGGTCTTTGGGTCACCGGCATCAGCATCATCCCACATACCCCTCTTTTATTCTAGTTGTAGAGCATCTACTCAGCCAGCCCTATGGTGGTCTTGGATGGTGTCTGCTCTGCTCTCTTGTCGTAGTCTCAAAGTTGTTGTGGTAGGCAACAATCAGGCTTCCGCCCTATGCCTCCATCTTGGTCCTCCTTTGTATAGTTAAGTCTTGATTGTTGTTGGTGTCACTGGGGGGGCTCTCTTTGTCTATAAAGGAAGAGTTGCTGTGCAGGAGACACGTTTATGGGCCGGGTCTTGGTGCAGCAAAGCTTTGGCGCTCACTGAATATTCCCGTTGAATGTGTCCCTTATGCACGTGGTTGAAATCTGGTGTCATCTCCCACAGACCACTAGATGCCCTCGTTTCTGGGTCTCCAATGGGGTGTAGATCAGCTACTGCCTTAGGCACTCAGCAAGGATTACAGCAAAAACTGTAGTTTCTTCCTCCTGTCTGAGTGGCCCTGGAGCAGTCCGACTAGAACAGCAGTTCATCTGGTCCGCTGCCAGAGGGCAGGCCACCCACATGCATAAGCCGTTGCTTGGGGCGCAGGTGTGCCTGCAAGACTTGCGGGGCAGGTCTTCAAAACGTGCGGGGCGGGTCCCAGGGCGGGACGGGGTCTCAGGGCGCCAACAGGCCATGGTGCGGCGAGCCGCGATGGCTGTGAGTCTGGTCCTTCTGCCTTCCACGTATCTAAGTCCCCTCGTTCCGCACTCCAGCGCAGCAAACACTGATTGCTGGGCGCACCTCCGCAAGAGTCCCGCCTCTCCCCGCAGGCATCTGGGTCTCCCGGGGTTCGCCAGAAGATGGGTTTCAGGGTGATGGAGAGCTAATCTCCCTTAGGTTTGGAACAAAAGCCCCTTTCCCCCGCCACCAGCCAGACCCACGCACCTCCACACCTCATCCCCTCCGATTTCGCTGGGTGCGAGGCAACAGAACAGCCTTTAACCTCCGCCGCCATCTTTTTCAAACTTCTCAATTTGTACTTCTTAATCCCTTTATTTCAGTCAACTCTACTGAAGTCTAGCGCTGCCAGGAGGTGCACGGAAAGGGCGCCCGGGCCTCCGTCCGGTGCGCGGTGCGCGCGTCCCGCGGAACCAGGCGCGCGAGGGCCGCGCGGCTGGGACGGGCGCTGGGCGGCCGCCGAGCTCCAGGCACCGCCATCGCCGCGTTCCGGACGTCGCCGCCGCGGCGTCCCCCCAATTTATACTTCTTAATCCCTTGAATTCAGTCAACACTACTGAAGTCTAGCGCCGCCGGGAGGTGCACGGAGAGGGCGCCCGGGCCTCCGTCCGGTGTGCGGGGCGCGCGGCCCGCGGCACCAGGCGCGCGGGGGCTGCGCGGCGGGGACGGGTGCTGGGAGGCCGCCGGGCTCCGGGCGCCGTCGCTGTGGCGGCGTCCCCAGCGTCCCGGGCCGGGCGGCCTGCGGGGGCGGCGGAGTTGCGAAAGTGAGTGAGTTTCCCAGGGTTTCGCCTGGAATGGGGTTCAGTGCAATCGGAGCCGGTGCTCAGCGCAGTCCGGAGCCTTTATCTCCTTCCTGCCAGTGAACTCCGGCCAGGTCATCAGCCGCCCCCTCCTCTCCGGTTCCATCCTCCCCGCAGGCGCGTGTGCTCGTGTCTCCGCCCGTTTCTCCATACCTCAGGCTTTTACGGCTTCCCCGACTGTCCCCGTGGCCTTCTCCTTCCCCCCAGCTGTGGGCATTTCAGTCCACCAACTTTCCTGTGGTTCTGGATGATGTCCGTTCTGACCTCTAGTTGTATTTTTGAAATTGTTGTGCCCGGCTGCAGGTTAGGTGTTTAACCTATGCCGCCATCTTGGTTTCTCTATTTTCTTTTCTTAGGTGTAAAGTTTTTCTACTTCTTGCATATTTAAGCCGGTTGTCTCATACCAACAAAAGTAGGAAAAGCACTACCAGAAAAATAGACTGCAAGATACATTTACAGAGTAATTCCTTCTGTCCTCAACTCATGGCTATTTGCATAGTGAAGTTGAGATTATTGATCATTTTAATTTTGATTCTGGTTTAATTTCTCCTATGAGATTCTAAATGATCCTTTACTTCACTAAGTGCATAGGAAAAGGGAATTTTCTTGGATCATTCAGATATACATTTATAGATATATGTGAATGCAGTAAACATAAGGCATAGAATGTGGTAGTGGAGACTCAAAGGTGTATGTGAGAAGATACCACGTGTGGAAAAAGAGAAAGGTACACTGTTCTGGAAGTAGAGAGGCGATCTGAGTTATATAAGAATAATAATCATCAGATCATTATTACAGATGTATCACAAAGCTAGGAGGAGTGATAAAGTTGAGCAACACTTTTTAAAAACAAGTATTGCCCTAGCTGGTTGACTCAGTGGATAGAGCGTTGGCCTGCAGACTGAAGGGGCCCAGGTTCCATTCGGGCCAAGGGCACATGCCCAGGTTGCGGGCTCGATCCCCAGTGAGGGGCATGCAGGAGGCAGCTGATCAATGATTCTCTCTCATCATTGATGTTTCTATCTCTCTCTTCCTCCCCCTTTCTCTCTGAAATCAATAAAAATATATTTAAAAGCCAGTATTTATACTTGTCCTCGGCTGAATTTCTCTAAATTTAGCTTTTTACTCAAAATGAATGCACACAACCAGTGTGTGGTAAATGAATGATTAAAATTAGGTTACTGACATTAATGTGGAAATCTTTTCTCTGATGTTATTCACTGCTGTTATTTTTCAGTTCATTTATTGAAATGTCGTACACTGTAATGTGCTATGCTTGTTTGTACTTCACATGCGCCTCAGATATTTCACTGCGCAGAATACAATGAGGTGCATTAGGAAGGTCCGTGGATATTTGTGGTAATCCAAGGGAACTTGACACAGAAATTAACATGCTGGTTCCCAGTCAGTTATCTTTTATCTGACTCTGAAGGCTATTTAAGATAAAAATGATTTACTGTAATTGATTTATTTTACCAAATATACTAAGCACTCAGAGGCTAATTCCAAACGTAAAAATGTTAATAGTTCAGCACTAACAGTGAGTTTTAATGAAATCATAAAAGGGTGTACTCTAAAGAGATTTATTTTTGGCTTTTGTGCTGAACATAATTTTCTATGATTTAATGTTTGTAAATTAGATAGAATGCATTAAGAGAACCCAAATGAGAAAATAAGATAGTTCTGCAAAATGGTATTTATTTTTAGCCTCTGAATTTATTGCTACAATCCCACGTGTTTGACAAAGCTCCATGCATGAGGGTTTCTACGTGGAACCGTACTCGTACCATTTAAGAGCCCGACAGGGGAGAATTTAAGGTGGAGACTGACCTCAGGGAGGACTATCTTAGGTGCACTTCTTGAAGTGAGAAGTGGGAAGCAGGAGACACTGTGGGTGGAGATTATGGCTGCGCTGATTCTGATTTTTCATAGCCCCCATGGGAGGGCCGAAGAATAGCAGAATCCTTCTCCATTTATTCCTGAGCAATCAATAAAAGAGAATGGAAGAATGAGGCTCAGAATATCATTAGTATTATCAGAAGATTATTAATGTTGGCAGCACAGAAATGGAGTTTCCATGATATAAACATGGATACGAAAATGGCTCAAATAATTCCAAGTGTTCTATGGCCTCTGGCTCTTTCTTTGAGGACATCAGATCTACAACATTTCAGAACAAATGACTGGGAAGTTAGCTGGTGTTCTGACCTTAGATGAATGAGAAAACAAAAAATCATCTACAGATTCTTGACTATATACAACTTTATTAAACACGAGAGGCCCAGGGCATGGATTCGTGCATGGTGGAGTCCCTCGGCCTGGCCTGTGGGGATCAGGCTGAAACCGGCTCCCCAACATCCCCTGAGGGCTCCCAGATTGCAAGAGGGCAGTTCTCAGGTGACGCACCCTGGAATCGGGCCCCCACCTCTCTGGTTCTGGGTGCATCACCCGAGAACCGCAGCTGCCAAGTCACTGCAGCTCAGCTGGCTGCTCCTGCATTGAGTGTCTGCCCTCTGGTGGTCAGTGCGCATCATAGCTACCGGTTGGACGGTCAAATAGTTGGACGGTCGCTTAGGCTTTTATATAGATAGATGAGCTTAGTCAGTCTGGTTCTACATAGACCAAATATGGCAATTGAAGTAATCTTGGAGTGTGTCAAGAGCACTGGTCTGGGACTTTGGGGCTCCTGCTGTAGCACCTATTAGCTGTGGGATCTCCGGCTCCTTGGTTCTCATCTGCTTCATCCATCAAGTTAAATTAAAAGTTGAAGCTGAGCCATGTGATCTTTTGAGGTCTCCTCTCTCATGTTTCTCTCATTCTCCTTCTGTTTTCTAGATTTAGATTTTTAATGTGACCACAAAATAAGTAAATTCCTGTCCAGAAATATCAGAGGGTAGACTTAAAGTGCTTCCCAAGCTTGTAAATTTATGGAATGACTATTATGTGCCAGGAGCTGTACCAGTTGCTAAAGATATAATAATGATAGAAAACAAAATGGAAGGAAAGGAAAAGGTTCATTCTTGTGTGGAGCTTGCATGTTGAGAGTCTTACCCATGTTGCATGTTGGTGGGAACTGATGATAAACCAATAAATAAACAAATGTGTCAGGAAGGGGGAAATACTGTGATGGAAAAATGTAATAGCCAGTATCTATTGCATGTTCATAGGTACTGGGAATAATTTTTGGAATGTTAAATGTACTTTATGTAGATATTTAATCCTCACAGTAACTGTATGAGGTAGGTATGATTCTATTCTCCATTTTATAGGCGACAGAGCTGAAGTGTAGAGAAGTGAAGTCATTTGCCTCCATTTTCACAGACAGAACCAGCCAGTGACTCAGCTGGGATTAGAATCCAGGCAGTCTGGTCTTTAGGATCTTTACTTTTTAATATTAAATTACTTTGTTGCTTCTCTCCGGGTAAAAGCTGGGCAAGAACAACAAAAACTGGGAGGGGGTTGGTTTTATGTAACTGTTAAAGGAATACCTATTTGATAGAGACCTGAGGGAACTTGTCATGTAGCTCTCTCCAGGGCAGAAGGGGTAGCAAGTGCTAAAGATCTGAGTGAGGAGCTTGCTTACAGTATTGGAGAAACAATAAGGAAACCAGCATGGCTAGACAAGAGTTAGTGTAGTGATAGATCGATAGATAGATAGATAGATAGATAGATAGATAGATAGATAGATATCACTAGGTCATGAGATCAGAGAGGTGGGGGAGAGGGAGAGGCTGTGTAGGACATTATAACACCTTTGGTTTTTCCCAAGTTGGACAGGAAACCATTGGGATATTTTTGAGTGTAGGACCATAGGAGTAAGTGAAATATGATTCATGATTTACAGGGACTACTGTTTGCTATATAGAGAATACACTTAAGTGTGATAGCAGGGTTAATGTTTAAGAGGTTATTGTAGGGATCTAGGTGAGAAACAAAGGTGGCTTGGACCAGGTTGGTAGAGGGGATGTGGATTGTGCATATGTAATGAAATTTTAATGGACAGGCGTTGCTGGTTGATTGAACATGAGGTATAATAGCCAAACAAAAAACAAAAAACCTCCAAGGAATGTGGCCCCAGTAACTGGAAGAATGGATGTGCCGTTGACCATCAAGGAGAAGACCACAGAGAATCTTACCCATCTTACGTGTCTCCAGTGCTCAGTGCAGCAAATACATAGAGTATGGAACTAAACTAGTTAGGTGAGGAATTCTTCCTACTCCTGCCAGGTTTCCTCAAACAAATACAGAGGGTTTGTTTGGCCATGACTTTTAGCCAAGAACCTATGTCTGCTTTGCATGATATTTTGAGCATCCAAATGGCAGCAATATCAAAAGGGAAAATGCAGCTTTGATTTGGAGGGAGATTGAATTTCATGAGTGATGAACCTGAATTTAAGAAAGATATATTACATAAAGTTTCATTCTTCTGCAATGTGGAGAGTAATTTTGAGCAGAATTTCAGTGACCTGTGAAGAAATGTTATCCCAGTACAGCCTCCCCCTCAGGCTTTCCTAAGGATGGGTGTTGTGATACGTGACTAAGGAAGAATATGGGAGAGGATGGTGGGATAGACATTATCTTTCTGGGACAGATGCAGTGTTCCTAGAACATCGAAGTGTATTGGATCTTATATTTAAGTCCAAATGAAAAGTCAACACCCTGTATGGTTCTAATTCAAACTATTTGTTAGTCTCAGGGATTTGGAACAATTGAGAGACACAGGTGTCATTCAAACCAAGATTAAAATGTCAACTTAATTACTGGATTATCCACTGGAAACCATGCTTTAGTTCGAGTTTGTTAATATTTTGCCTCATCCTATTAACTCCACGCTCCCCCGAAGGGACCAGCCTCTGAGAGTATGGCTGAGAGCAGTCCAGGATTCACTTGCTTTTGTGGTTGGGAAGAGCTCTTGGCTAAGCATCCCATTCCTCCTTTCCAACTCACCAATCAGATAAGGAACTTCCCTTTTTATAGGGAGGAGTAAGTGGGCAGACAGAGGTCAAAAGGGTCATATTGGGAGTTTCTCCATCTGGGACATTTGAAGTGAGCAAAAAGAAACTTCCCTACTGACCTTTCTCCATTGAGAATTTTTACCTCATTACAAAATAAATTTTAATTGCCTTTATTCATACCAGCCCACTTTTCTATAAGCAATACAGGGTGGGGGCAAATGTAGGTTTACAGTTGTTTGTATGAAAAAATAATACAATAATTAATAAATAATAATACAAGAATAAACTCTGTTTTGTGTATATACAACTGTAAACCTACGTTTGCTCCACCCTGTATTGTGTCTATGTCCTTCTTGCCTGATAGTGTAGGAGGAAGAGAGCTTAACGTTTTCCCTCACAAACATTAATTAGATGCCATCTGTACTGGTAGCTCACTGTGGGCTGCCACTAAACTATGCATAATTGCCAGTTTCACTGATGCTAAATCCTTTATTTTCTCCTTGGGCTTGAGAACCATTAGCATAGGTACCTTTCAGTCAAGACTGACTAGAGAACATTTCTCTAAAATGAGTATTTGGGACTGGTTTTCCCACTAAGTCTACCCGTGTACCTGAATTGGGAGGTAATTGATTTCCAGTCCCTAAATTGCTGTGTGTGTTCAGCTCTATCAGAACTGTATTGCTTGGTGGTGCGTGTTTAATAGAATTTTCAGAATTTGAAGTTCCTGTTAAACATCATACTCTTCAAGATCAACAGCAAACATGTATCCAGAGCCTGCTTCATGCACAATACCAAGATCTGAGGCACCAGGAAGTGTCAGTTATCTGCCCACACGAAGCTCGTACTTTAATATAGAAGGTGTGCCATGTGAGTACATGTGCAAAATAACTCATATATGTAAAGCCTCTGCTACCTGCTAAGTGAATTATATAGGTGTTAGAGGCAGAATGTTAAGTCATGCACCAAAGATATTTTGACAGGTTTGGGATGGCTTCAAGCCATTTCCTAGGAATTATTCATAAAGCTTGGGACTCTAAAAATGAGTGTTACGTTAACTTTGCAGGAATAGATCATTATGGGCTTTTGGTCCCAGGGAATTTTTGGAAGGAGGGACAGTTTTAGCGGGTCCTTGAATATCCCAAGGACTGAGTCTTTGGTGCCCTCCTCACCCTGAATGTCTCTTATTAGTTAACTAGAGGCCCGGTACATGAAATTTGTGCACTCTGGGGGGTCCTCAGCCTGGCCTGCACCCTCTCGCAGTCCAGGAGCCCTCAGAGGATATCCAACTGACGGGAGTGGGCCTAAGCCATCAGTTGGACATTCTTAGCGCTGCTGCAGAGGCGTGAGAGGCTCCCGACACCACTGCTGCACTCACCAGCTGTGAGCCCGTGCTCAGGGCTTTTGGCTGAGTGGCACTCACCCTGTGGGAGTGCACTGACCACCAGGGGCAGCTCCTGCATTGAGAGTCTGCTACCTGGTGGTCAATGCGCATCATAGCAACCGGTCATTCTGCTGTTCGGTCGATTTACATATTAGCCTTTTATTATATAGGATAGCATCACCATCCATCAAACTGCTCAGTTAAAACCTTAGGTGTCATTCTTGATTGCTCCTTCTCTCACCAGCAGTCCCATTGCTTCTACCTATCAATGTATTTTGCACACATCCAGCTGCCTGTCTGCCTGGCCACCCCCTAGTCTCAGCCCATTATCCTGCTCAAAGACCTGATCATCTCCTGCCTGGACTGCTACATGACCCCTCGCTCACCTCCTGTGCCCATTGTTTGTAACCTCCAATTCATTCTCTCCCTGGAATAATAGTTGTAAGTCATAAATCAGATGATGCCTTTCTCATGGTACAACCCTTTGATGTTTTTCTATTTTTCTTTAAAAGAAAATTCATATTTCTTATCAGAATATAAATAAGGCCCTGCTTGATCTAGCTTGTGCCATCTCTTAAACCTCTTTTCTTTATTTAACTATATTGTAGCCACAACGGTGTCCTTTCTATTCCTCAAACAAAACAGTCTCTTTCCATTTAGAGGCTATTCCTTCCACTCGATATTCCTTCTGCCTGACATGCGGTTCCTCTGGCTCTTTGTGTGCCTGACTCCTTTTATCCTTTAGGTCTCAGCTTAGTTATCACACTCTCAGCTCAGATGCTTCTATGACTTCCCCCAGTTGTCCTGTAATATATCATCCTATTTATTTTTTTTTTCCATAGCACATTTCAGAAAGTGGCAAACATCTAGTTTCATTTTTTTTATTATTCCTTGCTTATTATTTATGTCCTTAATAGGCCTGTATTTATTGCTGTATCTGAAGTACATATCACAGTGTCTTCGATTATGAATAAAGAATGTGGCTTTATGAGCAGAAGGGAAAGAAAGGGGCATTCAGGGTCGGGTGAGAGTGTGAGCAAAGATCTGGAGACCAAGTGTGCCTCATAGGTAGGAAGCAGTATCTGAGTCCAGTTCATGGGAAGCCTAGCAGGCATGTTGGCCAGGAGGTTGGGGCTATAGTGGCTGAAAGTGAAATAGTCTAAATGGTAAGTGCAAATTATGTTCAAAGAAAGGAATGGAAGGTTAACAGCAGAAGAGCCATATGGGGTCTGAGAGAGTGAGTCCAAGGTTCTGGAGAGAAGGTACCAGAGAACAGCAGGAGCAGTGCATAGTATGGAGGGCAAGGGGGTAAGTGCAGAATAGTTCAGGGTGCAGTTTGTGAAAATAATCATCCAGAACACTGTTCTTGTTGGGAGTAATCCTGTTTATATGCTGCAACATTTGATTTCACTTGTACCGGGATATACATTTGGAAAGTAACGCAATTTATGAAAGGTCTTAAGTCAAAGCTGTGGGACTAGAATTAACCTTGCAGCCAGTCACTTTGAAGCTCCTGAAGAAAGATGTTTGATCAGAGAGAGATTCTGTAAGGTGTCCCTTGCAGTGATACCATCGCTGAGAAATGCTGCCGGTAGAGAGGTCGGGTAGGAGAGGATTGTCATTGTCCGGTTGAGAGCTTCTGAAATGTATTTCTGAGGCTGTTATACTTGAAAAAGATGGGCTTTGTATGCCTTTTGTAAGTTCCAAATGAAAAACGATTCAGAGGACTTTATACAGTGAAGGTCAGAGGACCTGGGCTGTGGGAAGCTTTCGGAGAGAGGTCAGCAGGACCCTTCCAGGGTCTCTTCTTTGCCATTCCTTGTCTCCCGTGTCCACGCTCCCCTCGTGGTAGTGAGACTCGTGTTTTGCACTGAAATCTTTTGCGATTTCCTCTTTTTGGCTCTTCTCTAAGAGGACAGATAAATGGACGGAAGGAAGCCTGTAGAGCTGGGCTGCAATATCACGACTCATCAGTAGGTGCCACCATCTCACAAATGATTTCTTCTGCTCCCAGAATCTAGTCTACCGCTTTAAATGCATAGTTTATTTCATCCCATATATATGTTGAGTTCTCCATAATTATAAATATGTGTTCAGATCACATGAAATCAAAGCATTTTTCTAAATAAAATTACTTACAATATATAGTCACATTTTATTTAGGATTTTCTTGTTTAATGATACTTGGATTCAATTGGTAGCCAGCTTATCTTTAGCTACTCTAATAGTACATTACTTATTTTGATAATATTTTATAATGGTGCAGTTACAGACACATCTTAAAACCAGGAAAAATATGGTTCATGTACTTTGTTTTATTTATTTTTTTCTTCATTTAATATTTCCACCTTCACAGAAAGTTCTATTACACAGTCCTGGTATAGACTAACCTGATCTCTCTTTTTGAAAAAATCTGCAGATACCACCCTGTGCCTGTGATCAGGTCTTGTACATAGATACATTTTTTAAAATTTTAAACAAAGTATGAATAGGTGTTTATTTTTTAGTGTATATTATATTTTGAAGATTTTATTTTTTTACATTTGGCCACTATATTAGCGATAAAATAGAACAAAAAGGCAAGGGATAAATGTCTAGCTATATATAATAGCTCAATATTTTCAAATCTAATTACTACTTGATAACTAATATACTTAATATTTGTAACTGTGTATTCTAATTGATCTCTGGAAGTACAATAATGAGTATATAAGACTGGGAATTAACAGGAGCCCCTGTGGCTCATGTTCAAAAAGAGCCAGCTCATGTTTGACGGTTGGTTAGACTCTATGCAGTGTCTTAAATGTGTCATTCCCACACCTCCCCAATTTGAAAACTCATTTGAAATGGCAGAGATAACATCGTATGTCCTCATGTGTAGGCAAAATGCACAATTTTCCTTTACTCTCACACTTTATTTCCGACCACCAAATGTGTAGGTTTTTCTCCGATGGACCAATTCTCCACCGTCAGCTGAATGTCCTGTAATTTAACTCAATTCTGACACTGTCTACCTAGAGGTAGCATCAAGCAGCACAGGTTACCTTCCTTCGGATGCCAATAGCAAGTCCAGGTTGTTACCTGTGCTTCTGACTGACTGGCTCTGAATCCGAGGTCCCCAAGACCCTGCCTCAAGTTTAATAATTTGCTAGAGCAGCTCACAGAATTCAGGAAAAACAGTTTGCTTACTAAGTTACAAGTTTATTTCAAAGGGTTACAAACTCAGGAACAACCAGATGGAAGAGATGCCTAGGACAAGGTATACGTGGGGAGAGGTGTGGAGCCAACCGGAAGCTCTTCAAACAGTGTACTTCAGGGATTTTTATGGAAGCTTAGTCATGTGGGTATGTGTGATGGATAGCTAACTCATTTCTAGGCCCTCGTCCCTCTCTGGAAAGTGGAGAGCAGGAGCTCAAAGTTTCAAACTTGAAATCATCACTTGGTCTTTCTGGGGACCAGTCCCCATCCAGAAATCCGCCAATAGATGCCTCGTTAGGACAAAAGACACCACTGTCAGCCAGGAAATTACAAGGGATTTAGGAGCTCTCTGTAAGACACTCAGAAAATTACAAGGGTTTTAGGAGTTTCATGTCAGGAACTGGGGTTAAAGACCAAATATTAGCTGCAACGGGGGCCAGAAACCAATATATTTGTTTCTTATTATGTCACACGTAGTTACTTGAAAGGTAGAATATTTGATAGCTGCTTTTCCTTCTGGCTTGCTTAGCAGCTGCAGTGTGATACGTCTTCTATCCTGGTATAAGCTTGCGTGCCGTATGACTGATTTTAATGCACTGTTTCTACCAGTAGGGAAATGGTCCCTGTTTTATTTGTTGCTATGAAAGTCTTAAAACATGTGACTGTCCATGTGAACACTCTGTGCAGATTAAAGCTGCAGGGCATGATTGGAGGAGACGCGGACTGCCAAGCCACCGGGGGCGGCTAAGAAGGCGGCCCCTGCCAACGACAGCGTGGGATTATGTAACGCCTGCAGTGTCTGGCACTGTGCTCCACCGGAGACACATCACGTGTTGTGCAATGCTCTTAGTCCTGAAATTCAATTAGATTGCTTTGAACGATCCGTGAGTCTGCATGAGATAAGCTTTTACTGCTCTACACTAGAAAGCAAATGGGTTGATTAGCTGCACATAAATTGGGAAATTGCCATTGTAATTCCAGCAAGGATATTTGCATTATATATACATCCTCTTGTGTGCCACAGGAAAGCAGAGTTTAAGCATTATGTAACCTGGATAAATAAAGGGGGGTACCCAGCCCTCACATTAGAGAAAAAATATTTTCTTCCAGACACTTAGCAATCGATTTTCTTTTCTAAAACTAGATTTTTGTCATTGTTTGGAGGAATCTGCTTAAAGCCTGCCAGTATTTCCGTTTTTTTTTTTTTTTTTTATGCCATGGTCTATAAATGAGAATAAAGAAATTGATAGTGATAATTTGGCGGGGAGGAATTTCATTAGGAAGAATTTAAATTGTGAGTTCAATATCCTTTTAATATTGAGCAAATTTACTTTCTTTGTGAAATTGTAGCTAGTCAATTTCAGGAATTAGGGGCCATCAGAAATTAACCCCATATTGTTTGGCTGAGACTTCTTAATGTCTTTTCACAAAAGGAGATCTGGAATGGAGGAGGGAAGGTAATAGTGAATGTTGAGAAATTGAGAACTCAGAAAGAAATTAAGGATTATTATCATTCTAAGGGCTTCAAGAGCCACTGTTAAACAACCAAAATCAATGATGTGGGCTTGACCTCCCAGCTCCTTCTACCCTTGTTTTTCTCCAAATAGGATTTCAGGTTTCAACCGAAAGTCCTGGTGAGAAGTTGATGTTCATTGAAATTGTTTAGAACACTGAGTTGAAACCAAAGGCACTGAAATATCACGCAGAGAGCTTCCATTTTGTTATACCAACAGGGATTAGGTGTACAGTTTCTTTGTGATTTGGGGTGAAGTGGTCTTGAATTGGAGCAAAATCAGCGCTGTTGTAGGATTTTTCCCCTGCTGAGAAAAGGCTTTTATTTCACTCCTATCCTTTAAAAACCTTCTTGGGACTCAAATTTGCTCATGATAACCCTCAATCCTGACTTGAATGTACATGGATATTCATTAGCAGGTTGTTTTCTAACATGTCATATTAAAACCCAGATTAAAACAGTTTTTCATTTTAATAGATTATCTACATTTTGTGTGAGATTTAACATGCATATGTATTTCCCATTCGTTTAATTTTCCAAACCAACTGCAGTAGATATTCCATTTACCCACAGGGAACACTGATGGGTAGAGAAATGCAATGTGCTATCCAGGGCCATGCTGCAAGGAGGGGACTGGATAGGGGTTCAAAGACAGAACATAAGTATTTTCATTCCACTATACCAGTGGTCACCAAACGCTGTTGCCTGGACTAGTGACAGGCTGGCCATATTTCTAGGAAGTCCTATTGTGTTATGCCTAGAGTACAGGTCTGGGAAGCTATCATTTTAAAATAGCTTCCCAGGCAATCAGGATGCAAGATCAGAATTGCTAGCTACTTCATGTTTAATATTTTGAGCCAAAGAGATAGCCGTAGAACATCTCTGCTTATGCTGTTCTTATATTTCTATTCTTCCTTGTGATGATACGTACATATATACCGACCTGTATATTCAAACCCACACTGTAAAATCATAGTTCTTTCTTTTTTGTTTCTTGGTAAAAACTTTCATAGGGAATAGATCTTTCTAGAATAGGCATAAAATATTCTGTGGCTACCATAGAGTATTCTATAGTAGTCAAAAGAATATTGTGGGGAAATGTAATTCAGTAAGTAGCATCTGCTATCAGAAGGCAAGCTTCCAGGTCTTCATTTGAAGCTAGCTGTTGTGACTTTCTTAATGAGTGAATTCAGAGTTGGTATTAGAGGGATGGCTGCTGCATGTTTACAAAATAATGAAAAGGTACAGCTCATCCCCTACCCTACCATAATTGAATCTCTTGGTTTTTTTTCCCTTTCCTGTTTGCATCTTTAAAAAATATATTTTTTTATTGATTTCAGAGAGAAAGGGAGAGGGAGAGAGAGATAGAAACATCAACGATGAGAGATAATTATCAATTGGCTGCTTCCTGCATGCCCCCTACTGGGGATTGAGCCTGAAACCCAGGCATGTGCCCTGACTGGGACTCGAACTGTGACCTCCTGGTTCATAGGTCGATGCTCAACCACTGAGCCACACCATCTGGGCTCCTGCTTGCATCGTTAAACGATGTTCTATGCTCCATCACTGCTGGGACTGGGGCCCTATGAGATCTTTTTATCCTTCCACTGCTACCTCCACATCTTTCTGCAAAGATCTTATTTTGTACCACAAATATTTGTTTTAAGGGGGAATGTTTGCAAAGGCCAAATTGGTTCTGTGAACCTATATACTTTGACCAAAGAAAGCATCGTGGCTCAGGCTTTGGATAGACTCAAGAGGGGGCTCTAATTGCATACACCGAATCTGAAAAAAAAAATTACAGTCCTCAGTTAATAACCAGGGTACAGATAATGTTGCAGAACATGTACTTTCTAGAAACACATTCTTAATCAACTGTCTTAGTACATTTACCAAAGTATATGGCTGGCAGCTGTTAAGACATTTTCACTTAAAATTTAGTATTTATGTAATACTAGTATTACATAATACAGTTTTTCAGGTGTTGTACTTATGAGTAAGTAAGTAATAATAAAGTGTGTTATGGTGTTTTGAATCTCAGTCATGAGTGAATAAACTTTTCTTTGCAGACTAACTAACTATTCATGTCAGCTATACGTATCTATTGAAAATGTACCACCTCACAAAAATGTTCCAGGTAATAAACTAAGTGAAATCCGCATTATACGGTTGGTTAGGTGAAGTTTCTTTTTGAGGATTTATACCATAGAAAGGAAATATTCAAGGGCAGAATTTGTTTGTTTTTCATGTACTTTCTTGTACAGTGACTCATATTGCTACATTAAAGGGATGATGGTCCAGGAAATAATTTATCCAGGTACTTTAAAAAAATTGTATTTTTGACATAAACAAATTCTTCCAATACCTGACTTCTGTTATAATTTTTCAAAGTTATATTAGCCTATAGAAAACCCACACTCACAAATACCTAATTTCATGCATAAGTAGAGTGTGTTTAAAAAATAAAAAGAAAGATTTGCTTGGTATATTAACCAGGTTTGAGTTAGGAGAAAGAAAAAAACATGTGTGTTTTTTTTTTAACAGATTATTTAATATAAAGAGTTGTCAACTACGAGTTGAAGAAATAAAAAACTAAAAGAGCAATAACATGTCCTATGGGTAATGTCCAGAAGCAGCTATCACCTCTAGGGCTAGACCAGTGGTCGGCAAACTCATTAGTCAACAGAGCCAAATATCAACAGTACAACGATTGAAATTTCTTTTGAGAGCCAAATTTTTTAAACTTAAACTTCTTCTAACGCCACTTCTTCAAAATAGACTCGCCCAGGCCATGTTATTTTGTGGAAGAGCCACACTCAAGGGGCCAAAGAGCCGCATGTGGCTTGCAAGCCGCAGTTTGCTGACCATGGGGCTAGACCAAAGGGAAGAGGTTATAGTTACTAAACTTAAAGCCTGAGCAGTGGGGACCCCTGTGGCTGGATGTCCACAGATTCTGAGGCCGCCAGCAAAGGCCAGGAGCAGATGTTTCTGAGGGGAGGCCATGTTGGAAAAACGACAAGCTGGGTTCATTGTGGCTATGGGCAGGAACCACCCCTGCAGAAGAATATGTGGCTGTAATGCCACTCCCAGGAATAGGAGCAAAACCAGGAGGTCAACAGGAAGCCAACAGGAAGCAGACAAGAGGAACAAATCTTTTCTTCCTCCAGCCTTGTAGTCTCTCTTTCATGCCTCCTACTGTTGGAAAGGAGCCTGGCTCAAGATAGCAAAGCAGAAATAAGACCAAATAAGATTTATAAAATTCCAGCGCCAGCAGTACAAGGGCCAGTTTGGAGCTAAGAGGCAATAGCTTAATAACTGGCAGGCTTGAGTTTCTTTGAGAATCTTAAGAAAATTCTTTCAAATAGAAGTGTTGTTTTTTTTTAATTTTTATGTATTTTATTTGCTTCTCATAGAATTTTTTTAAATTCTATTTTTCAATTACAGTTTATATTCAGTATTATTCTGTGTTAGTAGTTCCAGGTGTACAGCATAGTGGTTAGACAATCATATACTTTACATAGTGTCCCTCCCAATAGTTCCAGTATCCACCTGGCCCCATACATAGTTATTACAATATTATTGATTATACTCCCTATGCTGTACTTTATATTCCTCTGACTATTTTATAGTTACAAAATAGAAGTTATTTTAAACTTAGTTTTTGATTAGGTCACATGCCACATGGTACAAAAATACTTAAAGAGAAGTTTATCTCCCACTTTCATGACCCTTGTAGTCTATTCCCACCCTCCTTCAAATAGATAATCACTATTAATTTTCTTGTACCCTTTCAGAATTTCTTTATGCATATACAGGCAAATGCAAATATGTATTTTTACCTCTGCTATTGTCTTACTTATCATACTACACTTTTGCACCTTGCTCCTTTTACTTAACAATATATCTTATTGATCTTGCAATATCAGTACACAGAGAGCTTCTTCATTGTTTTAAATCTCATTATCTTAATGATTCTCTTACTGTTTTCAGTAGTTTTTATTATATTCTCTTTGGTGTTCCCAGGATAAAATGACATCATCTGCAAATACTGATAGTTCCCAAATTTTGTATCTCTAAAATCATTTCTATCTGCTAATTGTTTTGGCTTGTACATCCAGCACAATATTAAATATTAATGGTAATAGTGAACATTTTGTCTCTTTCCGGCTTTATTGGGAATGCCTCTAATATTTTCCATTAAGTATGATGCTGGGGGTGGGGCTAAGATAAATATGTTTTGTTAAGGAAGGACCCATTTTTTGAGCTTTTTAACAAAAAATCAGAAGTGTTGATTCTTGTCAAATGGATTTGCAGCATCTATAGAACATGAGCATATTACTTTAATTTTTATACTAAAGATATATCTGTTTCCTTTAACTTTCTATATTGTTAGTAGATTTCCATATATTTCTGCTATTGAACCATCTTTATATTCCTAGAACAAACTACACTGGGTTATGGAATTTGCTAACATACACACACACACACACACACACACACACACACACTCACTCTGATACTTATAAAAGGTTATAGGTATTTGTTATTATTGATCACTATTTGTTAGATTTCTACATCTGTTTTGCTTATTTTATAAGAATAATTTGAAAGTCCCCATAGAAAATGAGGGAGATGCTACTTTTCTCTTTTTTGCCTTTCATTTCCTTAAAAAGGGGTTTATTATTGACATTTGGTGCTAGTATTTGGATTTGCCGGGACAATTATTTCATTAACAAATGATATAAAGCTTCTAGTTTTTTGTGGGGCTTTCCCCCTCTTCCCTTTTATACCTATAGGTTCTTTTTTTTTTTCTTTCTTTTGTTCTTTTGCTGGTACTGGAGCAAATTGTTCAAGCTAAGTAAGATTTGTAGACCCTGTTTCCCCCTGTTCTTTTGGGTGTCTTGTTACTTTTGATAGTGCACAATACGTGAGCACTGAAATAGAAATTACTTGCTATATTTGTTAAACTGTCCAAAGTTTAGGAGAATAATTTTCTACCATGATTTTCTTACTTTTGGTTAATGAGAAGATACACAGTTTCCATTCTGTTTGAAGGCTAATTTTAGTCTGTTGTTATACATCCTGACAGCAGTAGGCAATTGTGTTTTGCCGAAGTTTAAATGCACGTTTTAATTGATAACTTAAAAATAAATAATTTAAGGTCACCTGTTCTTTAAATCGGATTCCTTTTTGGTTATTATTAGTAACCAAACTTAAAATGGTTTGCATTAAGGTTGAAGGGGAAGCTTTAGACTTAATTTCCCTTTTAAAATACAGTTCTTGGCAACAGTCAGGCTGCACATGAACCGAAATCAGTGTTCCAGCAGTGTCACTAGGCGTACAGTAGCAAGATACGGGAGCTGACAATTTTCAAATGATAATAGCTGGTTATATAAGTCACCCAGGATGGCTTGAGGTACTATTATTTCCAGACAGACCTGGCAGTAACACCTGCCAGGGCAACAGGCAGTCAGACGAAAACATAACAATTTACTTTCTAATAATTACCATAACCTCCAGCCAGGGTGGAACGTGATTGAGCTAGTGCAGAAGAACATCTTTCGTAGGGATTTATTACAGACTTCAGAAGAGCATGGCTGTGGTACATATTCCTATAAGTAATTCTCAGGATATCATTGGAAGAAGTAGCAATAATCACTTTGTTCTTTGTATCGCAAACTAAATTGATGCAAATTTCAGCCGGGACCATCCATCAGTGCTTGTGTCCTCTTTTCCTTCCCTTCACACTTTCATTTTTCCTCGCCCTCTTTGTAAAAATTGCAGTTAATTGGAAGCTTTTTACATGAGAACTGATTATACTAACGAAGTTAATTCATATATTTTTTTTTTGCATAGCTGGTGAAATAATAAGAAATAAAAATAAGGCCTTGCTTCATATCATTCCTAAGTATTACATCATTCTTAGGAGACATATTTAACTGAGGGATTTCTAAGTACTTTCAGAGGCTTATTAAACCTTAGGCTATCGCTGTGGAAGGGAAATTGTTTTTAGAGGTTCAAAGGTGGGACAGACGACAAGGTTGGTAGAAACACAGCTGAATTCTAGAGAGTTTGATGTCAGTTGATATTCCTTCTGTGTAGCTTTTATGAGGCTGGATCTATTCAAGGACACCTACAGGGAGAAGAGTGCATGTGTGTGTGTGTGTGTGTGTGTATGTGTGTGCATGTGTGTGTGTATTGAAGTGATGATGGTTTGGAGACAATGGAAAAATTGGGTAGGAAAGATAAGGCAGAGAAAGAGAGAATGCTGCACCAAGCTAAGGGAAACCTGAGAAGACGCTGGTGTCAATGAAATGATATTCCCAGGTGACTTTCCATGGCAGCTTCATGGCAAGTGTGTGCTCAGAGTCAGAGTGTCTTCAGGTGGGGTGGTGGGGGGGTGGTGGTGGTCTGGACAGAGCACCTTCCAAAGAGTCCCAGCCGGAGCTGCCCTGGACAAGACCAGTGGCTGCCCATCCAGGCTGACCCACCCTGCCTGTCTTATTTACAGTCACACTAACTAATGAAGCAGGTCACCCTGAAAACCTCTGTGGCTGAATAGAATGCAGGGTAACTTACATTGACCTAAGAAAGGTTCAAATCCCTCTGGCAGGGCAGCTCTTCAATGACCTCACCCCTGCCTCCAACTCTCCAGAGCCCTGGCTTCCTGCCACCTTGGGGTCTGCATCTTCCTTGGGTGCAGTGCCTTTTGCATTAGGGTAAAGAGGAAAGGACAGAAGAGTCCCACATGGGCTGATTCTGTGTCCCTTCTGCTCACCTTCTGTTTGCTCCTTCCCTGTCACGTGGCCCCAGCTGACTACACAGAAGTCTGGGCAGTGCGGTCTTGCCGTGTGCCTGGGAGGAAGGGAGAGGATTTGGTGACCAGCTGGCCAGCCTCTGGCACATGGCCCCTCAGCAGTAAACCAGAGGGTTTGTCTTTCACTCTTTGCATTGGTAACAACAGACTCACAGGGCAGGGCTGTCTGATGGCTGTGTATAGACATGTTTTCCAGAAGGAACAACTATACTGATATTCTTTTCTCAAGGGGCTTTAGTTTAGCAATATCATCCTGAATCTTAATTCCGACTTAAGCAGAGGCTTTTAAAGCGCAGGGTGGAGATGGCTTTCGCAAACCTGAGAAGTCCCGGCGTAAGTGCCGCTTCCCAGGGATGCTGCAGCGCGTCTTCCTGTCCAGGGTCTGCTCAGACACTTTACAATCAAAAACTGGCTCCCGTCTCTGCCCATTCAGAGGTAAAACACGGCCAGAGGGCTGTTTGCAGCAGAGGCTTGAGGTAAAGAATAGATGAGGCAGAGAGGTACAAGGAGGTCATTTCAGGTGACAGGAGCTGCAAAGCACGAGATTTTAGTGCCCAGAATGGTAAGATCGTGTGGAAAGGCATCGAGGAGGTCAGAGCTGAAGAAACCGAGGGAGGCTGAAGGCTAAAAGTGGAACACAGAGAGAGCTGCCGTAGGCTTTCAGACATAATTTGCAGCTGGAGTGGACATACGGAAATTCCCTTCTGCCCTACCATCCTCCAGTTGTTTATGCATCGGTCCCACACATGTCCCAAACACGGGTGCACATATGTTTACATGTTGGTCTCACATATGTATGAGAGTGATTATTTTCTATTCATCGGAGGCCAAAATTGGATGAAGAATATTTATTTCATAGTATGACTTTTCAGGTGATTTTGAAAAATGAGAATCTGACTCTCTAAAATATTTCCATTAGGGGATTATGCAGATGACAGAATGCAGGTGCATATGGAAACAGAAAAAAAATGCTTGAGACACTATTGCTTACAACAAACTATGAAGCTCGTGAGATGTGTTTGTGAACAATCTGTTACATCTTCATAGAATTTAGAGTTTAGTAAGAAAGTCAATTACCAACCAGATAGTCCGACAAGGGATTAATTAATTTCATTTCCTTCCTTCCTTCCTTCCTTCCTTCCTTCCTTCCTTCCTTCCTTCCTTCCTTCCTTCCTTCCTTCCTTCCTTCCTTCCTTCCTTCTTTTGTTTTTACCTTAATTACTCTGAGGGAGAAGACCAGAGTGCTGTAAGAGTGTGGAACTGGAGGGTGCAAGTTCAGCTAAGGGAGGGGTGTCCAGAAAACAGTTTTTCCAAGAAAGTGACATTTAAGCTGAGGCCTTGAAAGGTGACAAGGAGCTGGTGACGGCAGTAGGAGCAGTGGAATGGCACAGGGATGGAGCATGTAGCAGGTTCGAAGGCCACTGCACCGCTGAGAGCGATCCCTCCTACCTTTAAAACATTAGACACCCAGAAGCAAAAGGGACTGCAGAGAAGGGACTGGTTACAGCTCAGGTGAATAGGGACGGAAAAATGGGAAGAATTCGGGGCATCGAAATGACAGGGAATCCGAAACAGGGGAGGAGAGTGGGCAACAGGGAAGAGAACTTGAGAGCAGAGTCCTGTGTAGTGTGGGTGTTTTTCTAGGTAGAGTTCTTTTACTACCAACTCCTGGCTCAACAGTTCCAGTGAACATTTTCTAATTTTTCAAAAAGTTGTCTTTATCTTCACATTTATTTAAAACATATGCACACTTTTCAAGACTGCTTGGCAAATGCTAAGGCCGTTGCCTCTTGCTGGTACGCTGGGTGTTCTGCTGGTTTGCTGTGAGCATCCAGTGACATGTTTGTGAAATTGTCCTGATCAAATATTGGTTTCATTTAATTAAAGTGTTCTGATTTATTTATCTCCTTTATTAAAACAGCTTGTGTTTTTTTCCTTCCCCCATGCTGGTCCTCATGTAATGACTAGACTATGATCCAAAGGAAACAACTTTCCCAGGCATGTAGATTATTTCTTGAGTTCCGGGAATAGAACCTGACTTGATTGCCTAACAGTGGAAGTGAGTTGGGGACATGGAAAAAGCTGATGCCATGACTTCCTCTCTCTCCTTCTCTAACATGTTAAAGGTGTGAATGAGCGCGTGTGTGGTCAGGTCTTCTCAGCAAAGTGGTGTAAGGAATGTCTCCTCTTCTCATGGGAGCCACACGTGTCTTTGCCATGCTTTGTTTTGTTAATTTGGAAACGGTTGATGAATAGCACTGTGGTTCTTATGCTACATCTGGAAGATGTGTAGTCTTATTTCATGGGAAGAAGGAGAAGGGTGGTGGGTGGAGTAACCTGGCTATAATTACAGTGTACATTTATTTGAAAAGATCAGCATATTAGTATGCAGTGGCCAGATTAATTAAACACAGCTGGGATAATTCAATATAGTTGATTCCTATAAAAGCTAAGTATTTTTAAAACTCTTGAGGTTTGCTGTGAACCTGATGATGATAGATGCATTTTGAATATGTCTCTTCCTAGACTATGAATTCTAACACAATTTAAAAACTATCCTTTTAAAAACTATGTTTCCCTTTTCACCACCCCCCTCAAAAAAACCCAAACCCTTATTTATCCACTTATCCACGAAGTAAATTCTAGCACCTTTCTTTAGAAAGATTTACATTTGTTAACTAATATGTGAAGCATAATTTTTGTGAAGTTGTTTATAATGTTTAGTTTCTACACCTCAAGTGGTGTGAGGTATCCATGGAAACTGTCTAGCCTGTGTTCTGTGCTCTGGACTGCCTTCCCACACAGGTCAAGACACAAACAGGCCTAGATTCTAGCTTGATTTATTGTGCCTTAAACATCAGGCAGTTTTTACAAGAAATTGGCTCCTAATTGACACATACAATTTTATATTTAATTTGTAGTTTGAGCCTCTTCACATTTTACTAACAGATGTAACATTCAAAACGTGTGCCATTACAGTACATCTGTTGCACAGATGCACTTAAAGGCAAGAACTTTGTGGCAAACAGCAGCAGCGCCTCCGCTGCGTAGCAAAAATTGAGACAGAACCGACATTATTTTCTTTAAGATATGTATTTAAAAATAATTGAAGGAGGGTATTTCTTTAACCAACCTAATGGATTTATTTTATACTAGAGGCCCGATGCATGAAGTTTGTGCAAGGGGCTCGGCCCTCGCAGCCTGGCTGCCTCGCGACCTTGCCGCGGCCCCACCCACTGGTCATTCCGGAAGGTTGTTCTGGAAGGTTGTTCCGGAAGGTCGTTCCGCCGTCCAGTCTAGTTAGCATATTAGCTTTTTATTATATAGGATTATTATATCAGCTTTACTGAGATAGTCACACATCATAAAATTCACCCTGCTAAATTCACACTGTGAATTTTAGTGTATTCACAGATCTGGAACAATACCCACTGCCTAATTTTAGAACATTTTTATTACTCCAGAAAGAAACCCCATACCCATTAGCAGACACTCCCCATTCCTCTGCCCCCAACTCCCAGCAACCACTAATCTGTTTTCTGTTTCAATGGATTTGCCTCTTTTAGACATTTATGTGTTTTTTTATAACTGCCTTCTTTCACAAGGTTTTCAAGGCTCATCCATGTTGTAACATGTCAGTACTTCATTCCCTTTTTATTGCCAAATAATATTCCATTGTATGAACATACTGCATTTTGTGTATCCACTTATCATTTGATGGACATTTGGATTGTTTCTACTTTTTGGCTGTTATAAATAATGCTGCTATTAACATTCATGTACAAGTTTTTTGGGGACACATGTTTTTATTTCTCTCGTGCATGTCCCTATGCTGGAAATTGCTGGATCATATGATAACTCTATGTTTATTTCTTTGGAACTACAAAATAGATTTCCAAACTAGTTGCAGTATTTTATATTACAATCATCAGTGTATAAGTGTCACAATTTTCCACATCCATCAATATGTTTATTGTTTGTCTTTTTTATTTTAGCCATCCTAAGTATGAAGTGGTATCAAGGGGTGATTTTTTTTTTAAGAAGAGCAATTTAATACTATCCATGCTTCAAAAATTAGTTAAATGCATCTCTCTTATTTATTTACTTATCCATTGCTCTTGATTTGTAAGTAAATACACCTCTTCTCTCTATCAGTGTTGTCATTTTCTTTACTAATTTTAATGCAGGCCCAACTCAGAGCACATGACATCAAAACTTAAGTTGGTGGTAAACTTAGGTATCATATAGAATATGTAGCAATGGAAAAGGGAAAACACTAAAAACATAGTTTGATTATAAGACTAAATCTCCAAATTTCTGGTATAATTATCATTTCATCTTGCTTTATATAAAATGAGAAATGGGTACGAGAGTAGTTCCGCATGCTGTGCAGCTCAGTCGTGTTGCAGTGCCAGGTTAAAAGACATTCTTATTTTTCATTCAGTATAACTCTTCTCATCAGCTCTAATATGCCATCAATTCTGTCACCAGAAAGAAAAAGGATGCTGCCAGTGAAGCTGTCACACACCGTTGATTTCAGAGTGACCTGTAATCAGAAATGCTAAAATGTGTGTGTCAGTTGGTTGAGTATCGTCCAATGCACTGACAGGTGGCCTGTTGGATTCCCAGTCAGGGCACATGCCCAATGGTGGGCTCCATCCCCAGTAGGGGGCAGGAGGCAGCCAATCGAGGATTCTCTTTCTCCCTTTCTCTTCCACTCTCTCTAAAATCAATGAAAACATATTTTTAAAAAAAGAAATATAGTAGGAAAGGAGATGTGCTTGTTCACTTGGTGTTTTTGTTGTTTTTGGAGGCAAACCGGTCATCTATGCTTACCTATACCCAGGGAAGAAAGCAAGAGTTTTCCTACCTCAAAGATTTGATAAACAACTTTACAAATATGCATTAATATCCAGGAGTATAAAAATGATATGTACACATGCACACACAGACAAAGAGGGGAGGGTTAGTTATTGACTTATTCTTTCCTAGTTCAAGAGTATTAGATCAGCAAGCTGTAGCTACCTGAACTGATTCATTTCCCTCTCCTCTTCAATTTTCTAATTAAAAATAGCTGATTTATCTCTAATCTAATTTATTGGAGATTTTAAGCTTTCTTTTCAGCCTTCCTTTTCTTTTGTCTTGTTTATTTCAGAAGCTAACGTCAGCAGGTGATTCACAGGCCCGTGAAAATCCAGGTTGACAGTACAGAGCCAAGCCTAGCACCACAGCACAACCCAGCAGCTAGGCTTCCATAGCAGCAGATGTGCTTTGCATGTTATTAAAAATAAAGTGTTAATTTCTTAGTGCCCTGGATTTCAATTGCAGTTCTAGATAAAGTAGTAAAATATCTGCCATGGTGTATGCCATAGGGAATACAAATGATTTTCAAAATTGTGCTCAAAAGACTGTATAACCGAGTCAAAGACTTTCTGAAAAAGCCTTGTTCTAAGGTAGGCGTTTGGCCCTCTGTCCTTTAGTCAGCTCAGGCATCTTTCTGTTTGTTTGCATACAGACCTCATTTGCTTTTGAAAATAATTGTATGGGTGCTTTGAAATGTTGATGAATGTTTAAAGAATTCCTAGTTTCCACTAGTTCTAAATCACTGTCTCATAGATTTTTCACTGTGAAATTCTTTGAAAATTATGGTTGACATATGGAACACAATTAGGAGCTCATGAGAGCAGATATTGCTTCTATTAGAGTAGACGGCATATAGGGTCTCATGGACAAGCTGATGCAAGAAGGGATCAAAATTAGGTGTACATAATTTTTAATGTCTAACAACAAACACTAAAAGAAAGAGATTTTCCTTTCATGATGGGAAAATGAGATAAAATAGAATTTTCTTTAATTTTATCATGTTTTGTAAGTTATGACCCAAACAATATTTTTAAAGACAATAGTGACTTTTCTCTTTTTAAAATGACATGTTCACATAATATTAGAAATTCTGTTGCTAAGTCAGATCCTTGCGCGATGTACAGAGTCAAGGTGGTTTCTGTGTTTTTCAGTAAAAGATGAAAATTCTATTTCAATAGATATATTGTAACAAGGGAAGAACTTGGACTGGACTTGGGCATATTAGTGTATTCAGATTGAGTGTTGGAATTGTTCATCCTTATTTTTAAGTATTCTAGTAGTTTGCTGCCTTCTTTTAGCCATAGGACTATAGACAATAAGTTTGTGCAATAAAAATATTTAGTATGCAAGTAACATTGAATATGTGTATCTCAAACATTTGCCAAGGTTATAAAACATGATGTACAACATATATCGCAGTCCTTAATAGATGACATTCAACACCAAATTTCATTGGTAAATACAGTGATCACTCCTTCAGAAGCATTGATTTATACGTTCATTCAAAAACAATTATTGAGTATTAATGTGCCAGATTTTGCATGGGGTGTTGAAGTTCATGGTCAGCCAAAAAGGAAAAAAAAGGCACAGTTTCTGTGTTCATGGTGCTTATTATTTAGTAGGGGAGATAGAAATCATCTAAAGATTGATGTGAATAAATATAAAACTAAACCACATGGTGTTATGAGAGGATTGAATGAGAACTGCCTTGGGAAGGTTAGAGAAGAAGACTGATGTGGTTGAGCTGAGCTCTAAAGGTTGATTAGGAGTTAACTAAGCAAAGCTGGGAGTCCTAGACAGGTGGGGGGTGGGGAGTGGGAGGCTCTGAAAGCCTGGCTGGCAAATGGAACATCATCTGCTAGTGTCTTGAAGCTGAAGGGAGCATGATGAGACATTGTAAGTCTTATGTGCCAGGAGGAAGATGTAGATTGGTTCAGAGAATAATGATGACAATGGTTCAAGATTTGTAGGTCATGAATTCTCACCTAAGCCATGCTATGGATTTTGGTCAGTGTTCAAAGAGAGGTGGAAAGCAGCAGAACCTGAAATGTAGAAAGCAGTCATAATTATGTTTAATATAAGTATTCTCTTTTAATGTAATATTGACTTTATATGAAAAAATATTGCGTCATTATCTTCTAAAATATCTTTTTAATTGATTTTTGAGAGAGAGAGGAAGGGAGAGGGAGAAAGAGAAAGATCCATGTGAAAGAGAAATATCAATTGGCTGCCTCTTATATACCCCCTACTGGGAATCGAGCCCAAAACCCAGGCATGTGCCCTGACTGGGAATTGAACTGGTGACCTTTTGATGTATGGGATGACACTCACCCAACTGAGCCACACCAACCAGGGCACAACGTCATTTTTAATTATAAAGTATAATAACATAATAAGGACCCATGAACTCCCCCAACCAACTGAAGAATGAGAACATCTTGTATCTTCCTATGTGCTCTGGCTGCCCCTCTCAGAGACAACTGATAGCTCGTATTTTTCATGCCACACTGCATGTCTTGTAGGACTTTTTTCCCTCTCTCAACTTTATATTTCTAAGATTCATCAAGATTGTTGTGTGTAGCTCTGAGGCTCTAGTTCACTCATGTTCACCACTGTATAATATTGCATTCTGGGAATATACCACAATTTATTGGTCCATTTTTCTGTAAGTGGATATTTGAGTTGATTCGAGTTTTGTATTTTTATTTTTTTGCTTATTGTTTGTTTTGATATTAATACTAACATGAAAGTGTAGGACATGGTACTATGTGTCTCCTGGGGCACATGTTTTGGAATTGCTGGGTGAGAACATATGTTTTTCAGAGTGGGTATACATAAAAACCAATTTTCATTCTCACAATTGATCCACTACTCTCCAGCATTTGTTTTTTTGTAAGACTTACTCTTTGCCAATCTAGTGGGTTGATAAATGGTGCCTTATTATCGTCTTAATTTGTGTTTCCATAATCACTAATTAATACAGATGAACATTTTTTCATGTTTCTTGGCCATCTGTGTTTCTTACATGACATGCTATTTTAGTTCCTTTGTCCACTTTTGTCCCAGATTACCTTTCTCACTGATTTGTTAATCATTCTTTATATATTCATATATTCTGAATTCTAGACCTCTGCTGTTTCACAACACCCTGTGTACTTAATGGAGAATGAATTAGAAGGCATCAAGTGAATATGGCGAGAATGGTTAAGAAGCACAGTCTTTCCTAATGAACTGTTATTACATGAAAATTTTATAAATATATTTAGTATTTTTCTTATATTTCTTACATTGATTTAAATTGGCTTCTGAAGAATTCTACTTTGTACATGTACTAGGGATGGTTGAAATCTAAGTACAGGTAGGTGTTATTTTTATGAAACCATGACATACTGATCAAGTTTGCTTCAAAGTAATGTACAAAATGAATGCTGTTTTTCATTAGCCATTTCTCAAAAAAATTGTGGAAGGTTGGAGCGGGATATGTGTGTCAGCAGTTAAAAGCTCTGGCTGTCTTCCTGGCACTGGGCGTTGTAATATGCTATATATATTATCAATTGTGCAAGTCTTATTTTCCTTTAAGCACTAAAAAGTATTACAGTAACTGTTTATTTAGCATTTGTGTGGGCTAGGAACATAGAGCTTTTCATATGTAATTTCTAATCTTTAAAATAGCCTGGCAGCATGGATATTATTATACATAGATGGGGAAACTGAGTCTCAGGGCAGTCAAGTAAAATTCTAGAGATCAAAAAACCAGTGGCAGAACTGAGATCCAAATCAATTGCATTGGTCTCCGAAACATTATAATTTCCACTAAGTATACAGCTTTTTATTGCTGGGAGCTTCCATAAATAATATCTTTATATGTGAAATTGTGTGTAGATATTCTCATTTAATTCTCAAGACAAGACTTTCCTTTGAAGTTGTGCTATGCAGACCTCCTCTTCATTCCATAGACCCCATTATGTATTTCTCTCCTATCTTAGGAACTTCTAAATATACTCTGAATTTATTAAAATTTAGCTTCATACTTGTTTTGTTGAAGTGTTTACATTGATTGATAATTAGTGCAAGTGTTAATTTTCTTCCTTCCTTTTAAGAACAGTTTCTAATATTTTGGGGGAAATATTTTTCTCTCACTCTCTCACTCTCTCCTCCCCCATCTCTGTCTCCCTTCCCCTCTCCTTCTTTCTACCACGTTGTTCCCTGACAGCTCTTAGATTCATGTGCTCTTCTCACTACCCTTTGGGTCAACATTCTCTTGATTGTAGATCAGTAGATACTAGCTTGGAATTCAAAGACTGCACTGGGAACATAAGAGACTCCACGGAGACAGGAAGGTGACTACAGGGCTGCCGAGGCACACTGGTCTCACCTCTTCATGTATTGTTCCTTACCTCTTGTTACACCACTTTGCAAAATTGAACTTATGTATAAATCTTTACTGAATTATGTGGAAATATAACAGTATCATAGCACTTGAGCATCTAAAGCAGCAAGCTAAATAGGACTTTTCCCACCGCCCATTGTACTTCACGTTGCCATTTAGATCAAGGTCGGTTCTCACATTTATTCCCATCTCTTCCCAATCCTTCTGTATCCTTTTGTGTTCTCTGAGACCTCCCATAATCTGACTTTATTATTGAGCTATATTTCTCTTCATACCATCCCCCAGGAACACAAAGTTCTCCCAGAAGCTTTGAAATTACCACTTGAAATTCCAGTTTCCTAGCCTTTGCTGTGAATGCACATGTTTGCCGTGGCAGCATATTGATGCCATTTTTTCACTAACAAATAGCACTCTAGTAGCGTCCTATGCTCTCTACGAGGGATTATGGGCTTAACTTCAGTGGCTGCGTGTAGTGCCATTTGAGTGTAATTTTATGAGGGAGTGATTTATGATGTGTGAGTCTAGTAGTTTTGCTTCGGTAGGGAAATGGTAACTAAAGCTTGCTGGTTCATCTCTTGCTTATTTAATCTTCTGTGAATTCTTTATGTTCTGGAGATCAGATGAAGACTGTTTACACAGAACACTAAACAATTATCAGCAGAAAAATCCATTCTCAAGTACTGTTGGTGAGGGGTTGTGTAAATTCTCAACCTCTGGGTTTAAGCAAGACCCTTTATTAAATCGGTTGAAGTGTATGAGTCTGTGGAATCTGATGTCAGTCAGTATGCTTCCTGGAAATAAAATACTGAGAGTCTTTTATTATGCCCCAAAGAAAATAGTTTTCTTTCCTTCTTACTAGTTTTGGGGCACAGACGCATCCCCTAAAAAGCCTCCTCAGCAGCCCTGTTTGTAGAGGCTAGGATATTTGATAAGCCTGGAGCAATGACTGAAGTCACTTTTATCTCCAGCATCATCATCCAAAATGTAAATATAGCCCTGGCCAGTGTGGCTCAGTTGGTTGGGTATCGTCCTGTGCACGGAGAGGTTGATTCCTGGTTAAGGCACATGCACATGTTTCGGGAATCCATCCCCAGCAGGGGGTCTGCGGGAGGCTACCAATTGATGTTTCACTCTGACATCCATGTTTCTCTCTCTCTTCCTCTACCGTCCTCTCTAAAAATCAATAAAAAAAAAAAATTAAGTATAATTATTCACTGTTTAAATTCACAAATGAAATCAAATCATCTGGTGAGAATTTTTTATTTTGAAAAGCAGTGCCATATGTCTCAACTCCAATGTATTTGAACATTCTTTTAGCATATGCTGCACAATTGTTTTTCACAACCCCTTTCCTAGTTCCTGACACATAGCAGAAATATAATATGTGTTTACAATGAATATTTTTTTAAAAAGAGAAGGAAAGAAGATGGAAGTAGGTAGTCATTGTGGTGTATGAATAATTGGTTTGAAAATGTTCTAATCTTTTATTTATTTATTTAAATTCTATATTGTTTAAAGCAGGCATCCTCAAACTACGGCCCGCGGGCCACATGAGGGTGTTTTTGCCATTTTGTTTTTTTACTTCAAAATAAGATATGTGCAGTGTGCATAGGAATTTGTTCATAGTTTTTTTTAAAGCTATAGTCCGGCCCTCCAACGGTCTGAGGAACAGTGAACTGGCCCCCTGTTTAAAAAGTTTGAGGACCCCTGGAAGTGATACATAAGTCTTCTTTTTTTCCCATTGACCTCTCCCCAGCCACTCCCACCCCCCAGCACATGCCCTCACCCCTCTACTGTCTGGGTCCATTGGTTATGCTCATATGCATACATACAAGTCCTTTGGTTGACCTCTTACCTCCCTACCCCCCTGCCTTCCCACTTAGGTTGGATGGGGGCTGTTTGATGCTTCGATGTCTTTGGCTCTATTTTTGTTCATCAGTTTGTGTTGTTCATTATATTCCACAAATGAGTGAGATCATGTGATATTTATCTTTTTCCAACTGGCTTATTTCGCTTAGCATAATGCTCTCCAGGTCCATCCATGCTGTTGCAAATGGTAAGAGTTCCTTCTTTTTTATAGCAGCATAGTATTCCATTGTGTAGATGTACCACAATTTTTTAATCCACTCATCTCCTGATGGGCCCTTAGGCTATTTCTGAATCTTAGCTATTGTAAATTGTGCTGCTATGAATATAGGGGTAAATATATATCCTTTCTGATTGGTGTTTCTGATTTCTTGGGATATATTCCTAGAAGTGAGATTACTGGGTCAAATGGGAGTTCCATTTTTAATTTTTTGAGGAAACACCATACTGTTCTCCACAGTGGCTGCACCAGTCTGCATTCCCACCAGCAGTGCACGAGGGTTCCCTTTTCTCTGCATCCTCGCCAGCACTTGTCATTTGTTGGTTTGTTGATGATAGCCATTCTGACAGGTGAGAGATGGTACCTCATTGTCGTTTTGATTTGCATCTCTAGGATTAGTAACTTTGAACATGTTTTCATATGTCTCTTGGCTTTCTAAATGTCCTCTTTTGAAAAGTGTCTAGGTCCTTGGCCCATTTTTTTGATTGGATTGTTTATCTTCCTTTTGTTAAGTTTTATGAATTCCCTGTAAATTTTGGAGATTAAACCCTTATCGGAGATAAGATTAGTAAGTATGTTCTACCATGCAGTGGGCTTCCTTGTTGTTTTGTTGATGGTTTCTTTTGCTATGCAGAAGCTTTTTATTTTGATGTAGTCCCATTTGTCAATTTTCTCCTTAGTCTCCATTGACCTAGGTCTAGGAGCTGTATCAGTAAAGATACTGCTATGACATATGTCTGATATTTTGCTGCCTATGGATTCTTATAAGATTTTTATGGTTTCCTGTCTTATGTTTAAGTCCTTTATCCTTTTGTGTTTATTTTTGTGTATGGTGTAAGTTGGTGATCTAGTTTCATTTTATTTTTGTATGTACCTGTCCAATTTTTTCCAATACCATTTATTGAAGAGACTGTCTTGACTTCATTGTATGGTTTTGCCTCCTTTGTCAAATATTAATTGAGCATAATGGCTTGGGTTGATTTCTAGATTCTCTTCTGTTCCATTGGTCTATATGTCTGTTCTTGTGCCAGTACCAGGCAGTTTTAGAGAACAGTGGCTTTGTAATATAGCTTGAAATCTGGTATTGTGATCTCTCCAACTTTGTTCTTCTTTCTCAGGATTGCTACAGCTATTTGGGGTCTTTTTTTATTCCATATGAATTCTTGGAGAGTTTGTTCTAGGTCTGTGAAATATGCCGTTGGTATTTTAATGGGGATTGCATTCAATCTATAGATTGCTTTAGGTAGTATGGTCATTTTAATGATGTTGATTCTACCAATCCATGAACACAGTATATTCTTCCATTAGTTTATGTCCTCCTCTATCTCTTTTTTCAATGTCCTGTAGTTTTCTGAGTACAGTTCTTTTACCGCCTTAGTTGTTTATTCCTAGGTATCTTAAATTTTTTGTTGCAATGGTAAATGGGATTTTTTTTTCATAAATATTTTTTTTAACTAGAATTGTTGGGACATCCGAATATTTTTCAAGATTATGATGATTGTGTCATTGTGTTGATGAAAAGCATCTTGTGAATATGTGTAATAATTATTCCTACTGAAGTTTGTGTTTCTCACATTATGAAAACTGGGGAAAAGTACCAGGGGAAGGTTTTGGCCTATACTCCTTGGAATCAGTGACCAAGAAATTCAAACCATTAGACAGCTACATTATAGGGAGATTAGTCACCTTTTCCCAGAGGAGTTCCTTGACAATGTAGTTGATTATAATGATGGGCCTAATGCAATTCCATTAGGATACAGCTGTTACAATGATTTATTCGAAATTAAAAATGTAGCTTTTTACCCCTGGGAATTCAAATGAGGAGAAATATCTAATCAGACATGCTGTCTTTAAATGAAAAGGCTAAGGAAACACCCATTAGGATAATAGTATCAAGTTTAATGTTAAAAGACTATGTGAGGTCTACAGGCATATGCAGTCGCCCCCTTGAAGGTGTTGTCCAGGCTTATTCGTAACTAATCTTTGGTCTTTGAGGGGAAACCCTAAGTTAAGCATCTTTAATTTGCAATTTTTATTACCTTTTGAATTTTTCAGTTGAGGACTCGATTTTCTAGGATTCTGGCTGTGGTGTCATATTTTGATGATGACTTGATTATATTGTCCCAATGGAAAAAATATTACATTAGTGTATAAGTTTCCCAGGGGAAAAGGAGCAGATTAGTTCACATTGCTGACATATTCACTCCCAATGCTGTTACCTCCTATTAAGGCAAACAGTGTTGTGCTCTCTCAAGAATCAAAGAAAATCTTCCATCCTTTCTAACACTAATAAATTTTTGTTATCTTTTCTATCCACCAAAGGCACTAATTTCTAAGCTTCTTAATTTTTGATCCACTGGAGTTGGTGCAACAGGAAGTGGTCAGGATAAAAGCTATCCTCCCAGATATTCACAAACTGTCAGCATTACTTCTCTGGCCACAGAAGATGTCTTTTTATGGAGATGTTTTGTTGTAATTTCAGAAGGTGATTGTTAGTTATCTTGGCTCCGTTAAACTTAGCACATCTGGGATGTGTTCACATGAAGACATTGGCTAAAAGCTGTGTCTTGTGGCCTGGAATTGACTCTGATATGGAAAACACTGGAAAGGACTTTTTTTTTTTCTTCTTCTTCTTCTTTTTTTTTTTTTCTACTTGGTCTAATCCAACAAAGACACCTTTGCTGGGAAGCCCAGTCAGGAATTCATTTTGGAATTGAAGAGCGAGTACAGAAGTCAAACTTCTCAATTGTTGTAGAATTCTTTTCAAAATGGCTTCATATGCTTTGAGTTCTTCCCAAATTTCTGCCATGGCAATTACCAGTATAGCTCTGAGACAATAATTTACAACCCTGGCACCGGAATTTCTGACAGTGGTCCTCCAATCACTTGATTTGAGTTTAACGAATTTGTGGAAAGGACATGCATCTGTGTTCTCAGTACTGTAACCCATCACAGAGAGTGGAGGCCATGAAGAAGGCCCAGGACAAGTTGGAACACAGTGTTTGCCTCTCATCCCTCAGGTCAGAACTTGATATTTGCCAACAGAAATCAGTTCTGCTAAACTTGTGATGTAGCAATATCTAAAGGTTTCTAGTCTTAAAGGAGGGTGATTAAGACACACAGAACATAATCTTGTTCTATCAGAACCTATTCTTTGTTCATTTTCAGCACGAGTTATGGAGTTGGAACCAAGGTAGAATTTCTTCCACTTTGGTTGAAATTGTAAGGAACATTTTATATAGTGAAGTGTACACAAATTAGCTCATGAGTACATACTTCCAAGGACTGATTAATAGTGGACAAATTAGGATTTGGGGGTAGTTTTATTATTTATTATTTTTTTGCCATTTTCCTAGTATACTATAATTTATTTTACTTTTGTGGGAAGGTTTGGTATAAAGTGAGAAAGTTTGTACAAAAAGCACTTTGTGAATTATAAGTGATTTCATGATCTAGATATTATTATTATGAACAACAATAATGTCAACTTTACATAACTTATAAAGCACTTATTGTGTGCCAGGGACTGTTTTATATATTTTACATATATTCACCTATTTGATCATGACAGGAAACCAATGAGGGTAAGTGTAATGAGTATTCCATTTGACAATTCTGGGACTGAAGCACAGAGTGGTAAAGTAACTTGCTTAAGATCCTCCCGTTAGTATGTGGTGTAGAGGGATTGGAACCCAGGCAGTGTGGCTCCAGAGTTAAGAACGCAGATATGGGGAACCCTTTCCCCTTTCTATGACATTGTCATAGCATACAGTTAGAAAATATGTGCTTCTAACTAGGCTGGGATTGGATGAGAAGAGTGTTGCTCATTTGATTTTGATGTGATTGAATCTGATAAGTACCTGTGATTTTACTTTATGTGCCTGAAGAGAATGTAGCAATAATGATAAATAGCGTGTTTTTCAAAAATTTCATGTTGCACAGTTCCACTCTATGGTTGGTTTTAAGCAACTTTATTCTTCTAGCAATATAAAAGGCATTTTTTAAAGCAAAGGGTAAATTGTGGTTTTTCTATTTCTCCATTTTTAAAGAAAATAAACTATTTCTTGTTTATCTCTTGGTTGGGTTCATGGTGAGAAGTGGTTAAAGTCTCTCTTAGAGAATCAACAGGGAGCTAGTTCACAAGGACCCCAGCCTCTGGCTTCTATTCACAGCAGGTTCTCTTCTAGACAGTGACACTGACTTGTGCAATTTCAAGGAAAACAGGCCTGGGCAGCTGGGCCAAGTGTATCTTACAGGCTTAGGGCGATAAGCAATACATTGGTCTGTAGAGGTGAGAACCATGATTAGTGCAACAAACTGAGATACCCTTTAAAGAAATTTAGTTCTTCAGTTCATTTTTCTCCACAACTTACAACTTCAATCCCATAGTTTATGGATCTAAAACTCTCTTATAGCATCTCTTTCTACTGTGATGAAATACATAGTAAAAGCTCATTTGACTCCAAAGAAATGTCTTGTTTTGTTTTTCCTCCCTTTTTGGAAGGTCATTCTTTAGCCAGATGAAAGTAATTCAACTCATAAGACTTTCCCTTAAAAGAAAAAAGGAAACACTTTTCATTTCTTGTCTTCTTCAGGCACCCCACTTAGGTTTTGTAAGGGATAGTAGAGTTGTATTCATGGGTGGAATCACCTGTTACATCTCACTATTTCTTCCAAGACCAGTCATCACCTTACCTTTACTCACTACACTTCTATATAGAACAGTCTTAAAGGAAGTAAACATGAAATAGGAAGCCATCACAAACGTTTGTGTTCTAAGAACTTAAGTGTTAATAAATAAAAGTTGCTTATAAAGATAACAGCTCAAGACACTTGGAGTGTCTATTAAAATTCACTGTGACATTTGAGATGGATGTGTTGCACACTGGCTGTGCACAGGATGGCTTTCCTCTGGTGATCGCATGGGTTAATGGGAGGTGTACATGTAAAGCCTCTTCAGAGTCCACTGTTTCCTCTTCTGTGCTTCCACAGGGCCTCACATGCATCTCTATTATGGAACTGACCTTATTGTAAACTCCTGGCATTTATATATCTTATTCACTTACAGTAGTTCCTGAAACACAGTAGGTACCTAATGAATATTTGTAGAACGAAGAGGGAAGGTAGGACGTGTCCATCAGTAAGATAGAGGAGCTTTTTAGGCAGAGTAAGAGATGAACAAAGAGAAGGACTTAGAAAACTGTGGTGAGAAATCATCACATTGTTCACTTAGGTTAAAATATAATGTGTGAAGGTGCTGTTGGAAGCTACAATTGAAAAGATAGAATAGGTAGAATTTCACAAACCATTGACAAGTTGGGGGAGGGTTAGTACTAGTAAATGATCCCTTAAGTTTGCAGCTTGAATGACCAGAATTATTGTGATCTCCTTAACATAAATGGAAATTGAAAGGAGAACAAGTTTAGCAGAGAAGGACTAGTCTGTAGTGAAAAACTGAGTTCAAGGTGCCAGCAGAACCTCCAGATGTTCTAAGGAATTCTAAGTGGAAACAGGATGAGAAGCTTACGAGAGCAAGGTCAAGGCTGGAGGAAGCACATTTGGCAGTCAGACCTACAGAAGTGATTGTGCAACTGAGGATCAGACGAAATTGCCGACGGGGGAGAGGGAAGTTGAGGAGAGGAGGACAACATGAGAACTGAGGACAAAATCTTAAGGGCTTGAGAAAGAAGGATAACCAAAGCATGAAAGAGAAGGAGCAATGAGAGCCACTTGTCACAGCATACAGGGAGGCTTAGTTGGAAAGGGGGCGTGCAGCAAAGTGTAGGGAAATAGCCTAGATTTGCAGTCAAGAACTGAGTTCAGGTCTTGCTCTCAGACTGTTAGCTGCATGAGGTGCAGCTAATTACATAGACTCTTGGGCCATAGTTTCCATATCTGCGTGAATGGAATAGTACCTCAGTAATTGATGTGACCATTTAAATAGTTTAAACAAGTATTCTTTAAAAAAATACTTTTTAAATTACTCTTCTCTATTAAAATAATAATAGACAATGCAGTGGAAGATTTGGAGTTATCTGTATTGCTTAAGTACATGCGAGTGACTATATCACAAAATATATTGTTTTAAAAATGTCTTGTAACCAGTACAAAATTAAAGACTTAGGAATTTGTAAGTTGCATGTTTTATAAAGGAATACACTGTGTTTTTTACCCACTATCTTTTGAATAAAGCTCGGGGAGATTAGATATAATTTACTATCTTACTAAGCTTAATTTTTCAAGCACTTGCTGTATACCTAGCATGTTGCTAGCACATTTTACTAAGCTAATCTAATTAAGGTTTTGCTTTCCAATTCTTAGGTTGTTTATTTATCTATTTCTCTTCAGGTGCCACTAATGTTCTTACCAACACTGGGACCCTAAGCTTTTGAAGCCCTCCAAATTCATAGCACTTGTGATTTTCTTAATACAGTCTACTGAAAAATAATGTATTTTAGTCTTTATTTCTGTGAGAAGCAATATTGTTATTTTATTGGGAAATATTTTCAAAATTTTGCCTTCAAAAATCTTATGCAGTATAAAATTAATTTTTCCACATCTCTACATCATTGATGAAAATGCATTTAAGTTGCACTTTAATATACTGATATTTTTCTCTTTTATTAGAAAAAGAAACAATAACCAACACTTTCTTGTTCTTTTCTTTTTAGGGTAATACATTAAGGAAAATACTCCTGAATCGATACTTTAAAGGTGATTATGGAGTTGGCATAAATGGACACCTTTCCGGAACCTACGGCAAATCTGCACCAGGGGGAGGCAAGTCTTACCATTTTTCTTCATTTAAAAATTCTCATATAATCTTCAGCTAGTACTCTCATATTTCACTTAAAATAGCACAAATATAAAAATTTCATTTATAAAGTGCTATTATCAGCCATTTAAAAAAAGGAGGAAATCCTGCTATTTGCAACAACATGGATGGACCTTGAGGGCGTTATGCTAAATGAAATAAGTCAGTCAGAGAAACACAAATACTGTGAGATATCACTATGTCTAATCTAAAAAACAAAACCCATAGAAACAGGTGAGATTTGTGGTTGCCAGAGGTGCCTATAGGGGAATTAAATAAAGTGTTCAAAAGGTACAAACTTTCAATTAAAAAAAAAATCCTGGGGATGTAATACACAACACAATGGCTATACATACTTAACAATGCTGTATTGTACATTTGAAAATTGCTAAGAGAGTAGACTCTAAAAGTTTTCTTCACGAGGACAAAATTTTAATTATGTGAAGTGGTGAAAGTTAACTAATATTTTTATGGTCATCATTTGCAATAATACATACAGTATATCAAATCGTTATGTTGTGTACCTTAAGCTTATGTTCTATGTCCATTATATCTAAATAAAACTAAAAAAATCAATGAAAAGCACTATTAAGAACCATTCTGCCGTTTCAGGTTCATAAAATGATGGATTTGAACATTAGTATTAATTTTGTCTTTTAACTTTGGAAATTAAACTAAGTTATAATTTATTATATGTAAATTAAAGATAAAAATAAAGCTAATTTTCTTTTTCAAAAGAATTTTTAGTAAGAAATAATTTACAGATGGTATACATTTCATAAAAAGTTATGTTTTTATAAACTTTTGATTTTTAAAAATCCAAAGCTTATATTATATTTAACTTTGTAAGCAATGAGTACCAATTTTAAATATTTGTAAGGTCTAAGAATTTCAAAACCTTAGATGTTAATAATGTCTGTAATTAAGGTTTATTTATTTATATCTCCTAATCACAGGAAGCTTTTCTGGGCAGGACTCAGATAAGATGGGGATATCAATGTCAGATATTCAGTGTCTACTGGACAAAGAAGGTGCATCTGAACTTGTCATCGATGTTATAGTGAACACCAAAAATGACAGAATTTTTTCCGAAGGCATTTTACTTGGCATTGCCTTGCTCGAAGGAGGAAATACACAAACTCAGGTACCTGCTCATCATGAGAGTTACATCTGTTATTTGTGTTTCTTATTGATTTGTCATAGAAACCAAGCGAAAGTAATGCGTTTTCTTTTAGCCTCTCATGACTACACACATATATAAACCAGTCTTGTATCCCATTTTCCTTATAAATGTATTTGATTTGCTATAGAAAAATGGAGCTTTGTAAATTATTCAGCGAAGCAGAACATTCCCTAGAAGTATCCTCCCTAACATTATACCAGAAATTCTGATTTGCTTAGGGAAATTTTAGGTTGACACCTAACAGATAAAAGTAACATTTGACTCATCTAAGAAGAAAATGTTGAGATAATAAGCATAAACTCCTCCCACAGTATTGGGCTTTATACTCAATAACATTCACCACCCATCTCAATATGTCCCTCCCTTATACAATGTTAGAAGTTTAGAGCAGTAACATACTGTTGCCCCTAATCTCCAGTGCTCAGTACCCTGATGCAGCTAAGTGGGTGAATTTTTCACTGGCAGGGCGAAAACCATTTCATTTGTTCATTCAGCTCAGGGCAGGGTGATTTGAAAGTCATCATTCATCAATTTGGTGCTCTACTGCAGCAAACAATATGCTCACCTGTGTGTGTGAGGCTTAGACTGCTATTCCAAAGGGACCATTTTCACTTTGAAATTCCTGCCAAGTTTCCCTGGGCTCCCCCCGAAGCAAAGGCAGAGCAGAGCATGCTAGTGAGCCTGAGAACTGGGAAGTGCTCATAGGGGAGGAGCCTCCTCCTCCTAGTCCTGCCACTCACTACCTGCTCTTTCTAGGTTTGCCTTTGTCAGAGAAGGAAACTATGCTCACACCTAATTGGAAATTCCTTAATTCATTGTCCCTATTCATGGCAAGTAGAAGTCACATCTAATTAAGAACTAGGATATTGTCCTTTATTTAGCAATCAAATACAAGGAGCAATAGGAATTTTATGATATGGCATAGCCAATAACAGGGGGCTTTAGGAATAAGGGCCTCATGAACAGCAAACAGCACGATGACCAAAACACAACCTTAAAACACTGATACTTCTTAGTTAGAAAACAAGTCTAGTTAATTATGGGATCCTTAAAGGTTGAGACCACATGCTTTGAATACCTGGTGTCTGGCATCATGTCTGGCCTAATCTAGGGGTTAATAAATGGATAGGAGTGATGGCTCTATGAATGAATGGGTCTTCACAAAATTTTTCCTATCTGGCTAGGAACTTTGGCAATCACTCCTTTATCTGGGATCCCATAGCACTTATTTATTTATTTAATACTCACTTGGTACTTTTTTCCAGCACAAATTCTTCTGAGGGAAGTTAGTGGTGTGAAAGAGGTGGGAGTGGCAGGATTTAAGTGGTTTTCTTGACAATTTCTTTCTTTTACAACCAGATATTCAGTTTGGATTTTCTAGAGAAATTTGTCTAGGCAACTCTATAATGTTGGATGTAGATTATCCAGAGAATGGAAGTGAAAAATTTTGGGGACAGCACTAACTGGTTTGGCTCAGTGGATAGAGCATCAGCCTGTGGACTGAAAGGTCACAGGTTCGATTCCAGTCAAGGGCATGTACCTTGATTGCAGGCACATCCCCAGTGGGAGGTGTGCAGAAGGCAGCTGATCGATGTTTCTCTCTCATCAATGTTTCTAACTCTCTATCCCTCTCCCTTCCTCTCTGTAAAAAATCAATAAGATGTATTTTTTTTAAATATTTTTGGGACATCTTTTGGTAGAAGCAATCCTTGGAATTATAATACTTTCTCGATTCCTGCTTCTGGGCCACTGAGCGTCATTAGATGGGATTATCTTACTTTGTTGTTATTTGTATGACATCTTGCCTCTCCAATTCAATTTCATCTTTCTTAAAGTAGGGGATCATGTTCTAGTGCTTTATATCCATCAACAAATATTTGTTAATGAAACAGCATTAAATTATTTTGTATATGAAAACCTTCTAAGATGGGTTATGACAGTTTCATTTACCAGCTTTACCCTATTCGGATTTCTCATGTATCCACACTATTGTACAACCCAGAAGTCATCTGAGTGTTTCTGGCTCGAAGAAGTCTAGTTGAGGTCAACTGGAATCCTAATCCTTGCTCTTTAGCAGTCTAAAACTCATGACTCTCCCAGACTTCTGCTAGTCTCTATGGGGTTGCACATTTTCACAGATGTCTTAGCAACTAATGTCTTGCTTTCTTAGTTCATGGGTTCTCTTGATACCTCTATACCCGTGGTACTGAGATAGGACTCTGATTCCTCTCCTAGCTACATAAGTCAATTTATATGTGGAATATACTTTATTAAAGATTGGTTGAGGGGGAGGGTAGGTAATACCTCCTAAATATCAGGCACTGTTCTTACTGCTTTACATGTATTAACTTGGTTAATCCTTACAACAACCTATTAGGTAACTTTTATATTATCTCATTTTACCAAAGAAGAATCTGAGATAAGTGGTTTAAGTCCCTTATCCAGGATCACATGGCTAGTTAGAAATAGAGTCAGGATTCAAACCCATGCAGTCTGGCTCCAGAGTCTATGTTCTTAACCACTATAAACATTTCCTTTCTATTAAGTTGTTTTTTTTTTAATCCTCACCCGAGGATATTTTTCCATTGAGTTTTAGAGAGAGTGGAAAAGAGAGGGAAAGATAGAGGGAAACATCTATGTGAGAGAAACACATCGATTGGTTGCCTCCTGCACGAGCCTCAACCAGGGCCAGGGCTGGGGAGGAGCCTGCAACCAAGGTACATGCCCTTGACAGGAATTAAACCCGGGACCCTTTGGTCTGCAGGCCAATGCTCTGTCCACTGAGCCAAACTGGCTAGGGCAACATCTCCTTTCTAAAATAACCTTTTACCTCTTCACTCTTGGGAAATTTCTCTGACTGATTCACCCTATATCATGCCCTAGTCTTACTTTATCTCTCCAGTTCCTCACTTCATTTCCCTTCTCTGCCCTCGTACATCTAGTCTCCCCGCTCCTTCTTGGGGGAAAGTACTTCCTCTGTCACACATCTGTTTATCCATTACCCTTCGCTCCTGAAAAATACCTTAGAATTTCCCTATACTCTATGCAGCTTATGGAGGCAGTTTCCTAGTCAAAAACCATACATTTAGTAAGAGAAATCCTTATGCTACCCATTGAGATTATATATACATATATAGAGCACACTTATTATCTTTGTTAAAATCATAATGTTCAGATTTTAGAGCCCTGGTTTAAAAAAAGGATGTGGTCTGTGTAAATAATTTGCAGTTTTGAGCTTAAGAAGTTACTTGATAAATTTACTGATTTAGAATTAGGAAATCTAGATTTAAATCCTTGCTCCAACGCTTACCAGTTACATAATATTGGGCAATTCACTTGTCTTTACTAAGCATCATTTTTTAAATCTACAAAGTGGAAATAAGAACACTGTCTATTCATCACACAGTTGAAAGTATCAAAGAGATAATATATGTCAAGGAACTATATAAATTATAAAACTTTGTTTTAATAAAGCCATGAAGTTCCTATAACTTCCTCATTAATATATTACATTCCCCTTCAACCTCTAACTCCATTATATTGAAAATATTAGGGTTTAAGCACCAGCTTAATTTGTGGGACTGTAAGGTCTGTGAATGCTACATTTATCCTTTGAATTAGCAGAACCAGCTCAACTGTTTCACTCTAGTTGCTATGGTTACTGTGGATTTTTGGCCTGTTTTTCTTGAGAGGTTGCTAGCCTTCTGCTTAGGAGCTTCCCCTTGTAGATATGAAGCCAACTTCTAAAGCCTCATACACCATTCGGTGAATATACATTGTTGATATCAATAATTTCAAAATAACCGTGTCAAGACCTGATGTCATTAGAGTCTCACCTGTGTTTCATGGTTCCAGGCATTCCTGCAGGAAAGCATATCTGCAAAGCCAAACTCCCCCAAACTGGCTGTTTAGATTAGTTGGATTATGCTCAACTCTACTTGATCTGGAAATCGTTGCTTTTTCATAAGTTTCCTTCACACTGTCTCTCAGCGAGGTTATATAACTCTAAATCTTCACAATTACTCTGGCTATTATCTTTCTTATTTTTTTTTTACTTTATTTCTTTTGTTTCTGTTGTGTCTAGCCCATGGTTTTAGTATTAATAATTTTTAATCTCCCTACCCAGTGCCAGTTCTGACTTCTCTAGAGTGTATCATCTTTCCTTTCTCCTATCTCTTCTAGATGCTCCCCTAAGTCACTAAGCAGAAAGTGATTAGGGCAGATACTTCCAAGGTTCAGTATTTCCACCTCTCACTAAGATATATTTTAATCATATTTTTGGTGTTGAAGCCTTTCTACATCATTACAAACCATAAAGCAGAATTTATTTTATGGTGGGCTTGTCCTGGAACCCATGCAAAGCAATGTAGCTAATGAAGCACCAAAGGACTTAGTGCCTATTTATCAGTGCATTCCTGTGAGTGAGGTTACCATGGTAACATATTCTAAATTAAATGTACTGTAATTTAGATAAAAGGAAAACAACTCTTTGCAATTCTCCATAAACTTGTTTGCACAGGGTGATCATTGGATTAGTGGCTGGTTTCTTCTCCAGATGTCAAACTCATGAGGGCAGGGATTGTGTTTGTTTTCCCTGTTCATTCTATCTCTAGTGCTAGCATAGGGCCTGGTACGTAGAGACACTCAATAAATAAATGTTGAAACAGTACATGACTTCATAATAACATAAAAATCAAATAACTTTGCATACAACTTCTTATAGTGCCTTTGTCATTTTAAAAAATAAATAGGATGAATTAAATAGCATATGAAAATATGTTGGAAAGTGCTAAGCAAATATAAAATATATTAGTAGTATACACGAAAGAGTACAGGAGACTGGCAAAAGCTGTCAATTTATTATTTATGAAATGATAGAGGGCAGCACATTAAATGTGTGCTTTCATTTAGAATCCTTATCTTTATTTCAAGCATAAAAACACTTTTTCTCTGCTTGGGTATTGATATCTCAAAATATGTTTTCTTGCAGTATTCTTTCTACCAGCAGTTGCATGAACAAAAAAGGTCAGAAAAATTCTTCAAAGTTCTATATGACCGAATGAAGGCTGCTCAGAAAGAGATAAGATCAACTGTGACAGTGAATACCATAGACTTAGGTAACAAAAAAAGGGATGATGACAATGAATTGATGACATCTGGTCCACGAATAAGAGGTAAAGAAATATTTGTGTATTTGGGAGAGTAGAAGGAGAGAAAAGAGGCTAACACAGTGTTTAGATCTCACTTGCCTTTGTCATCTCACTTGTCTTAGTCTAATCATCCCAACCGTGGCTCTGAATATGGCATTCCATCCTTAAATTATTATGGTGATGGTGTTGACTTTGAAGCAACTCGGCAGACCAAACTCAAACAATGCATTATTAATGCAAAGCAACTACAGCAGATCCTTGAATATCGTTGTTTCATTCAACATAGATCCTTTCATTATGACATTGATGAGGTGCCAGAGGAACTTAACTCTTATTTATATTATTTAGCCTATGGTAAAATTGGTTTTGTTACGAGTCATTTTGCTTGAAGTCACAGAACCTGTGGGTGGCATTAAGGGAGGACCTACTGTAGTGATATGAAGATGTTTGATTTCATTGTGGGAGGCATGGTAAAAAAAAACAACACACAACAACTGCCCCAAACCTTCTGAGTATTAATGAAATTTCTAATTTAAGAACAGAAATTATAGCACTGATTCTAAAGAAAGATTCTTGGTTTTTCAAATAATAAAGTCATCTGTGTAGTAAATACAAATCGTAAGAAATTAACATTTTTGAAGTTTGCCATATTGTCCCACTTTCTTGTATTCATGAGCTCTCATACTTTATTTATCAGAAAGACATAAATCCTTCGAAAACTGGCTAAGCATTAAGACCTGATTTTAGTGTCCCAGTGCAAATTTAATTTTTTTAGTTGCTAGCTCAAGTTCCTTTGGGGAAATTATTGCACCTCTTGTCAAGGGGTTTTTTATTCAGTTGTTAAAGAATTTGGGTACCTGGTTGTCTTTTTATTTTAATTAGCAAAAGGAAATTAATTTAGAACTATAAGAGTGCTGCTTTGTTTTCAGTAAGAGATTCATCACTACATTTAAAAGAGGGAATGAAAGGGCAATTAACAGAAGCTTCTTCAGCAACATCCAAAGCGTACTGTGTATACAGAAGAGAAATGGATCCAGAAATAGACATTATGTGCACGGGATCAGAAGGGAGCAATGCCGAGGACAAGTCTGCAGAGGAAGTGACGATGAGTCCTGCAATTGCCATCATGCAGCCGATCCTGAGATTCCTTCAGTTACTATGTGAGAATCATAACCGGGAACTGCAGGTATTGTTCTAGTTTGTGTAAAAGCTGAGAAAACAGCCTACGGTTATAAGTAATTAAACTTGGATAAAAATAACAAGTAGTTTGGGAGAGTGTTTTGGAGAGATAATCAATAAAACCAATAGAGCTCTTCTGAAATGGGGAGGAACTTTTGTCTCTGAGTAATGAAATATGAAAGGAAAATCCCTTTATGCATGAAAAGTCGGGCTGGTCAGGTTTCATTCTTTGCATCCTCAGCTCATATCTTTTTAACTTTGGTGAGCATCATCTAATCCTAGTATTCTGGTATTAGTTGAGTAAGGTCACATTTGCTCATCTGTGCCTTCATAGTTTTATAGATTTCAGGGCATTTCATCATTTACAGTCTATTTCTTGAGTGAGGATACAGACTACACTTATATGTCTTTATTAGAAGTAGAGTTAACATAGCAGAGGGTTGTTGTTGTTTTTTTGCAACAGTGGAAGTCGATACCTTTGTAAATTAATATAGTCCTGCTCTTATATCTTCTTTGGTATATTTCCCTTTGTCAGATAGGGGTACCTAAGAATTTTGGCTTTTTTTTTGGGGGGGGGGCATTATTTGTACACACTGTTTACATCACCATGGCAAAACCACATGAAAGGTGAAATAGTTTCTAAGAACACATATCCAATATTAGAGAGACAGCAGAGTTTGAAGTTGTTTTCTTTAGTAAGTGCCTAGATCAGCAATTTTCAATGGGTATATCGTAAGAAGCACACTGGTGTGCCACAAGAATTTTTAAAACATGAAATACCTGACTATTCAGTCAGGGGCACTGACCTCTTTTCCCTTAGATAGTCAAATTTAAAAAATGACAACAGCCAACACAATAGCTGTCCAGTGCAAATGAATCAAAATTACCCTTATTTTTTTTTGTCAGATCAGCAAAAAACATAACTTTTTTTGTGTGCTACAGAATTTTAGTAATTAGTTTATGTGTGCCATGAAATTTTTAAAAAAATTGAAAATCGCTGGTCTAGACTACAGGTGTTCTGAATTGGTAAGATATGTAGATTTATGTAAATTTAATTAAATATTCTCCAAGGGGATACATTTGGAATTAATGGTAGAAGCCATGGCTCTTGGTGACCACTGCACCACACCTGGGAGAGGGCTGCTGCAGCGCTGTCGACAGACAAAGGCCAGACATATTACTTCCGGAGGGAGGACACTGGCTGTGCCTTCATGCTTATCCTGACCCACCTAGTCTGTAGATGTAGGAAATAGATATATTATGTAGAATCTGTTCAAATATTTCACTGATAGGAGTGTGGGATAAAATAATTTGGAAAATGCTACTTATAAAATAGTTTGTATTTATTAAGAATAAATGGTGGGTTTATCCAATAGCTAATATATAGAAGCAACCTAACGGATGAATGGATACACAAAATGTAGGGTACACATGGGATGGAATATTATTCAGCCTTAAAAAATGAAATTCTGACATATGCTACAACATGTATGAATCTTAGGACATTATGCTAAGTGAAATAAGTCAGTTACAAAAAGACAAATACTGTGTGATTCCACTTATATAAAGTACCTAGAGTAGTCAAATCATAGAACAGAAAGTAGAATGGTGGTTGCCAGGGGCTGAGGGAAGGCTGATGGGGGATTGGTAATAGGTATAGACTTTTAGTTTTACAAAATGAAAAGGGTTCTAGAGACATGGATGTTGATGGTATCTCAGCATTGTGAACATATTTAATGCCACTGAACTCTACACTTACTAGTAAAAGTGATTAAGGTGGTAAGTTTGGGGGTATTTTGCCACATACAAAAAATTGGGGGAAAATTACAAAAACAAACTAAAAGAAAAAAGAGTAAGTGGAAGAAATAAATTCAAGCAAATAAATCTATATATACAAAAGCCTAAGCGACCATTTGACTGTCTGACCGGTAGCTATGACACACAATAACCACCAGGGGGCAGATGCTCCGACCAGTAGCTATGATGCGCACTGACCACCAGGGGGCAGATGCTCAACGCAGGAGCTGCTGAGCTGCGGTGACTTGGCAGCTGCGGTTCTCTGGTGACGCACCAGGAACCAGAGAGGAGGGAGCTTGATTCCAGGGTGTGTCACCCGAGAACCACCCTCTGGTAATCCGGGATCCTTCTGGGGATTGAGCCAGTTTCAGACCAATCCCGCTGGCCAGGCCGAGGAACCCCACTGGTGTACGAATCTGTGCACCAGGCCTCTAATATATAAATATAAGTAATAAATTAAATTTAAAATTAAAGTTTTTATTTTTGTTTACCCTCTCACCAGGTTTACTCCCCCAAAGAAATTACTGCTAACAATTTGTCTTTCCTTCCAGAAATTTTTATGCACATATAAGCATGTCAACCTTTCTAAAAGCACATTATATAGTGTTCCTCAACTTGCTTTTTTTACTTAGCAGTATATTTTATTGCTAAATCACTTATTACTAGTTTATGTTTATATCAGTACATATTATGTACCTCATTTTTATAGCTTCACAATATTGCAGCATTTGGATTACTGTTATTTATTACGATGGCTATGGTTTGGTTTCCAGTTTTTGCTGTTACAGACAGGGTACAGTGAATCTCTTTGTGGAATATATAGAAATAATAACTTTGGGAAGTGGAGTTGTAAGTTAACTGAAAATTTTAATAAGCACTTCCAAGGTGGCCTCCATTTACTGTTTGAAGCTGCACTTTTTATAAGGGGTCATTTACTTGGAAAATTTGATTGTCTCTTTCCCTAATGAACTTCTTTATAGTTTCCTTTTCCTTCTTCTCTTCCTGTTACCTATTATTTAACTCTCTCTATATAGTTTCAGGATAATGACATTGAGAAATGCTTGGTAAGAATTATGCTGATATAGATGCTTGAGGAAAAAAACCTAAGTCTTCTTTTTTTCTTTTTTTTAAATCTAGGAGAAATTTAACAAATACAAACACTTTCTTATATAGAGCAATTCCATTTCACATTGCCATGGGGAGCAGAGCACACACTCACACAGAACTGAAAACAATTACACAGGGATTTTTTTTTTAACGCTTAGGTTATATTTTCTTTTGCCTTCAGAACTTCTTGAGGAATCAAAACAACAAAACAAATTACAACCTTGTCTGTGAGACCCTTCAATTTCTGGACTGCATTTGCGGAAGTACCACGGGTGGCCTGGGCCTGTTGGGTCTGTACATCAATGAGAAGAATGTAGTGCTGGTCAACCAGACTCTGGAAAGTTTGACTGAGTACTGCCAGGGCCCGTGCCATGAAAATCAGGTAACCGTGAAAGCCGTTCTCCACGCAAAACTATTCCTGACTCATTAGCAAAGGGATCCAATTGTTGAACGAGCCAACCCTTGTGTACATTTAAAAGATCTTCTTGCTTTGCCAGATGTTTTTATTTTCCTAAAAAAACATATAAGGACTGAATTATAGACAGGCAGATACTATGCCATCTTTTAATTTAATTTCATTGTAAAAGAAATTACATTTATCTGCATGAAAATGCTCCAGATAAAAATCAGACTTATCAGAAAGAGTGAAACATGTTTCTTCATCATTGCTCAGTTTTCGTCTCTTAGTGAATCTTCCCAGGATTTGAGGAATAAACTTCCTTTGGCTTCTATGGTTCCACTTAATCCGAAAGTTAAATGTTAATTATATTTTAAAGGTCAAAAAACTAAGGTGATTCTGTTATTTTATGCCATATGATTTCTAGGGCTTTTATGTTAAAGAGAAGTTATTTTTGTAACATTTTGTTTTCTAGACATGTATTGCTACTCATGAATCTAATGGAATTGATATTATCATTGCTCTGATCCTAAATGACATAAACCCTCTTGGTAAATATCGAATGGACCTGGTGCTCCAACTAAAGGTAGAGTAAATCCACTATTTAAAGGGGGCGCAGGGGAGAAGTGACATTGTCTATATAAAACTCCCTTTCAGAGTTCCCCAAATCTCCAAGTAGCTCTTGTAGAAACCAAGATATTGTCATATTTTCAGCTAGTGAATTGACAGAACGGGCTAGTGAAAGCACCATGCACACGAAATTCCTGATAAAATGTCAAATAAACTTTGAGGTCGTGTTCAATTGGAGGGTACTTTCCTGGAAGTCCTTTTAAGTGGTGCTTTGTTTCACTATGTCTCTTCTGTTGTTATTTTATGTTTTTTATTATATAGAAGAGCCAAAGGTGCTGAAACTCACTGCACCCGTTTTTAAAATTCACCTTGACTTCAGAATTCTAGCTGGCAAGTCACAGCTATTAGACTGTGGGAAAGGAAGGCTGCAGTTTCGTTTTATGGCCCTCTTCCTTCTAAAAGTTGTTTCCTTTTACATTAGAATCTTATTTCCCCCCAAAATTCTATAAGCCGTTTTCACACTGCCTTTGAGAAGGCACTTGAACTTAAACCGCACACGTACTTCCCAGCAGTTCCATTAATCAGAGCTCAGGAACAAGATGACATTACCAAAAAATTCCTTCAATTTTTTGTTCGAATGGGAATAACAAATGAAGGTACACAAGAAACTATATAAATCTGAAATACAAAGGCATGATATTCAGTGGAGGTGAATGATGAAAGACCACATTATTGTGTTTAGTGTTAAACAGGTAAACAAATCATTGGTTAAATAACAATTTTCCAGTTAAGACACGTCCGTCTAGTATCTTAGCAAAATGTAATTTTCACTTTGTATATTTATGGCCAAGAAGAATGATATTTCGATAATTCTGCTACTAAGTATAGATATTGATAGATAACATATATATGTACTGCTTATGTGAAGATTGTGCTAATGGCTTTTAATAAGAAAGTGTCTTACTTTAAGAGATGAGTTTGTATTTTTTCACTGTTTTCTGTTGCAGTGTGTATTGCTTTGGGTCCTTCCATCCATACATTAAAGCAAAGGTGATTCTTGTGTAGATTGAACTTGTGTCCTTTCCCTCATTAGCATCATGCTTCAGATAGTGAAGCCAGCCTAAGTCTACATGGCAGGCAGCTTCATCTGAGTTACTAGAAAAAAATGTTTATTTCATCTTAAATTCATCTTTAGCCATAATTCATAAAGATATAACTTATAAAAGCCTTGGCCTCTGGCTTTTTAAATCCTTTATTAGTCTAAAACAACCCCTTTAAATCTAATTTTTAATTGACATAACTTAATTACTGGATGATTCATCAATTTAAAACAAAGTATAGGCATCCTGATTATTTACAAGCCCAGACCTATCTATATATATAAAAGGCTAATATGCAAAGTGTCCCTGCGGGAGTTTGACTGGGAGACTGGGAGTTCTATCGCTTACTATGATGTGTGCTGACCACCAGGGGGTGGCACGGAACCAAGGAAGGCCCTGGCCAGCAGCCAAAAGGCCCCAATCGGCCCTGATCGCCAGCCAGGACTAGGGACCCTACCCATGCACGAATTTTGTGCACCGGGCCTCTAGTGTTAAATAACTAAATGATGGGGTATGACTTAAGAGTACAAATATATTCTTAGCTATTCAAATAAAAATGCTTTTTAGAAAAAGGATCATTTAAAATTGTATATATTACTAAGTACAATTTAGGTATACCTCTTCAAAATGTGACAGTTAGATAAATAAGGGTATGTAAAAAATACCAAATGAATGGGTTTGACTTGAAATATTTAAAGTATCATTATCTACCTAAACAATGAGGTGTGTGTACTTTTCTTTAAAAAAAAAAAATCAGGCTTTGACATAATGGCCAATATGACAATATTTATAAGACAGAATCATATATAGTGTCAAATTTTAGGGGGCTTCTCTGGGTAGGGTGCTTTTAATGATAAAATCTAGATAACATTATAGAGAAAAACTACATTAAAAATGTTAAGGTTTTATTTTATATCATTTATATAATTTTTCTTAGTTATTTATGATTCTAAGTATACTTTTTTCTATATATTCATTTACTATACAATTTTATGCATTTTTTATGCATATGTCTTGCCCTTTACTTTTTAATTTACATTTCCTAACTGATTTGTGACCATGAAGGGCTGAATCAGTAAATAGGTCATTTTGTTTTGTGTGGTTTTTTTTCCAAAGAAAGCCCTCTATTAACACTGACACGTGCATTTGATTTCTTGGTGTATATAGGCTTTTGTACTTTCAAATTGATTTAGATTTCAGTAGGTCATTTACAAAATTCTTATTCTTCCAACATAGTATAAAAAAGGAGATTTGTTAGAAAAAGTACCATAACGCCAATAGCATTCTGAAATTGGATGTATTTTAAAGCTATTATGTATTGGGCCTGCTGAGTGAGGTTCATTAGAGAAGACTGCTATTGTTGCTAAGGTTTTAGCTTTGAATTCTAGGGGTCATTTCAAATCACTCTAAGGATTTGAGCTCTCCTTTAAATCCAGAAACCTTATTTTTTAGGTATATTATTTGTACGGATGGGATGCTACATTATAAAAATGGGTTTTAGGATTGGTATAAATATGTAAAAATTTTAAATGAAACAGAAAAATTAATGCTACCTCCCCTGCAAAATGCTAAAATCTTTTCAGGATGGGTCCATGACATTGATATTGTTATCATCATCATCATCATCATCATCATCATCATCATCATTGATAGTCATTTAAAGATAGTCTTTAGATTTTACTTCTGAAAGAAAAAAAATAGTTGGATAGAATTTGGTATTAAAAACTGCTCAGTAAAATTAATTTGAACAACTTTAACAAAATCTGTGTAGAGATGTCTTCATACCAAACAACTGATTCAATTTAAGTTTTCATCCTGTAAGATGTTAATTTTGAGTCGCTGAGAACCACCTTAAAGCCATTTGACTCTACTTCTTTTGTGCTCTTATCAAAGATTATATGTGGAGATTGAGATGTTTTGAACATTACAAAAACACTGTAGAAATATCTCTCCAGTAGTTTTTATCATCGTGCAATTTGCCACAATTCTAGGGCAGCACTATTGAAAGCAATGTAAAGAAACCTCTTTCTAAATGTTGAGAATATTGTGTTTTATGGGTCAAGACTTTCTGTAACTCTGTGGTACCTGTTTTGGATTATAAATCAACTGTATCAGAAACATTTTTTATATCTATAGGTAAAAGTGTTTGAGATAACATATTTATAAACCAAATTAGAAAACCTCAAAGACAACATAAACTATTTTCATTCTTTATTAAACAAAAATAGAAAATATTATTCTTCTATAACCCAGGTGGTAAACATGTTGCTTATATACTGACATACTGTGGGACTAGATATCTGTAAATTTATATTGTATTTCTAACTCATGAATTTCCAATTTTATAGATTAATTTTCAGTAATTATTTTTTAAATTTAAAATTTTGATTTGATAACATGTATTAATGTTTCATGTTAAAATCAATTTGCTAAATTCTTTAAATTATATACCATTTATCTGAAATATGTCATTGATACTGGTTCACCTTACTGTCTTGTTAAAAATGTCATCATAGAAATGCCCATTAGGAAATAGTGAAAGAATATATGATAATATTTGAATGCATTATATATAAAGTCAGTCTTGTTTTTAAAACACCTTTGCACCAATATTTAAAATATCCCTTGTAACTTATCTCTCATGATTTATTATTTTTATTTTGTGTTGACAATAAAGTAAAACATCCTATTTAAAAATGCTAATAAGCCAAACCAAATTAGCAGTTTAAAATTCCGTTTGATTTAAAAAAAAATGGTCTTGGTAATCTCAATTAACAAAGGCAGGGGATCGTTAATCCATGAAATCGATTTTTTCTTGTGCGTTAACCCAGTCTGTTTCTCTAGAACAACGCCTCCAAGCTTTTGCTGGCCATTATGGAAAGCAGACATGACAGCGAGAATGCAGAAAGAATTCTTTTTAACATGAGACCCAGGGAACTGGTAAGGAAACTTTTGAAACCCATGTTAATATGTATCACTAAAAGGGATAAGTTTGTAGTGTGCATGTCAAGAAAAAGTCTAGTGACTTTCACTGCTCTACCAAGGCATAACGACACCTTACAAATATCTCAGAAGGCCTCATGAGGGCAAAGGCCAGTGTGATTTGGGTCCTTATCATTTCATTGGTTTATACACTCTTAGCACTAAACTATCTGCAAAGTCTTTTGACAGGAAAAAGAAAAGTTTGCTTTAGTTTCTGTGTTGGAATATATGAGGAAGGTATGTGAGACAAATGTTTGTACCACTCAAAAATTATATTTATACCTCTTTCTGAACAATGAAAATAAAATCAGTATCTTTTGTACTTGTTTTTATCAGTGAAATATTGCATAATGCTTGTTCTAGAGAAAATTGGAGATTTGATGGGAATTCCACAGAAATCATATTGTACAAGTTATATTTTTCTCCTCATGTGTGACATGGAAATGATGGAGTAATATCACCATACCTTAAAAGCATCGGGTTTCAAAAGCATTGACAACATCCTCAAACCTTATAGCTCGATGCTCCAATGACTAATGGTTCTTCTTACGAGAACCATTGTTAGTGTTATGAGAAAATTCTATGGAAAGCACTCTTTTGCTTTCTTTTTAATAGTAAGGAAGGAGCCCTGGCTGGGTAGCTCAGTTGGTTAGAGCATCATCCCAATATGCCAAGGTTGTTGGTTAGATCTCCAGTCAGGGCACATACAAGAATCAACCAATGAATGCACAGATAAGTGGAAAAACAAACCAACGTTTCTCTCTCTCAAATCAATAAAATAAATAAATAAATAAATAAATAAATAAAAAATAAATAAAAAGGAATGGAGTCAAGGATGGAAGATAAAGTGAACAATAAGATACATTTTGATTTACCATATGTATAGTGAGAGCCTCGTATCTGCAAAGCAGTGGGCTGAGTAAGGAGAGTTTGCTTTAGTTTGTATATTGGAATATATTGGGAAGGTATGTAAAAAATGTTTATATCCCTCAAACATTATATATCTTTCTGAACAATAAAAATTGATATTGTATTTATGGTTAAAAGGGGCAATGGGTTATATATTTACTCAAGAACAGCACTGTACAATAGCCTGTTGAAAATACTGTTTTCTCTGCCTACAACACGTTTATCTCATCATCCACTTCCTCCTTATGGCCCACCCTCAACCTCTTGACTCAGTTAGTGCCCATGCCCTATGCTTAATTAGTACCTCAAACTTAAGTCTTGCTGTAGGATTATTGTGTTCATCGCTTTTTAAAAAGTATACGTATTTTTATTGATTTGAGAGAGAGAGAAAAGGAGAGAAAGAAACATTGATATGAGAAATATCTATCAACTGCTTCCTGCATGTCCCCTAGTGGGGATAGAGCCTGCAACCCCCGGCATGTGCCCTGACTGGGAATAGAACCTGTGACCTTTTAATGCATGGCATGACACTCAACCAACTGAGCCACAAAGGCCAGGGCACCCTCTAGATCAGCTGTCGCCAACCAGAGCACCGGTGGTCTGTGAGGTCTGAAAGGTTGGCGGCCGCTGCTCCCGATGGTGTTCATCACTTGAGGGCAGATGCTCTATTGTATCCACCATTGGGTCCTCAGTGCAGAGGATGATGTCCACCACCATGGATCCCTGTGACCTAGAAGGCACTTAATAAATAACGGCTAGATATTACAGTTCCAGAGTCTCCTAATTCATTGGAACTTATGACACTGTCAGCATTCAAAAATCAAAGCAAAATTCTCCAAGGAAAACAAAGAATATTGTAGGGAAATACTTCTGTGCTAATTTAGCTAAAGATTGTTTCCAAGACCATTTTCATTTAGAGCTCTTTGATACTTTTCAAGTCTTAGGAAGCATTCTAGCATTTAATTACATCTCACGGGCAGTGTAAAATGCATGTTGTTTGTGGCATTCCAAGCCTTGCTGTTCCCCTTTGTGTCTGTGATAGGTGGATGTGATGAAGAATGCCTATAACCAAGGATTGGAATGCGACCATGGAGACGATGAGGGTGGAGATGATGGTGTTTCCCCGAAAGATGTTGGACACAATATTTACATTCTGGCCCATCAGGTATGATGTTTATATCTTCATATGATTTTTGTGTATGGTGTAAATTGTCTTTACATAATTAATTTCTAGCTTCATATACTGTGGTCAGAAAAGATGGTGGATATAATTTCAATCCTCTTAAATTTATTAAGATTTGTTTTGTGGCCTAACATATGATCTATCTGGGAAAATGTTCAATGTGCGTTTGAGAAGAATGTGTATTCTTTGGATGCAATGTCCTATAAATATTTGTTAGTCCATCTGGTTTCATTTAAGGCCAGTATTTCTTTATTGATTTTTCTGTCCAGATTATCTGTTCATGGATGTAAGTGGGGTATTAAAGTACCTCACTGTTATTGTATTGCTGCCTATTTTCCCCATTAGGTCTGTTAATATCTGCTTTATATATCTAGGTGCTCCTATATTGGGTACCTAAATATTTACAAATGTCATATCTTCTTGTTTTTTTAATTTTTATTTGCATTCATTAGGATGACATCCTATATAATAAAAGGCTAATATGCAAATCGACCAAATGGCAGAACGACCAGTCGCTATGACATGCACTAACCACAAGGGGACATACACTCAATGCAGGAGCTGCCCCTTGGTGGTCAGTGTGCTCCCACAGGGGGAGTGTTGCTCAGCCAGAAGCCAGGCTCATGGCTGGCGAGCGCAGCAGTGGTGGCAGGAGCCTCTCTCACCTCCAAGGCAGTGCTAAGGACCCCTTGTGGGGAGCAGGCCTAAGCAGGCAGGCGAACATCCCCCGAGGGGTCCCAGACTGGGAGAGGGTGCAGGCCGGGCTGAGAGACCCCCCTCCCCACAGTACACAAATGTTGTGCACTGGGCCTCTAGTTGGTTAATAAAATTATATAGGTTTTAGGTATATAATTCTATAATACATCATCTTTATATTGTGTTCACTACCCAAATAGAGTCTCCTTCCATCACCATTTATCCTCCCTTTACCCTCTTCTACCTCCCCCTCCTCACACCCTTTTCTTCTGGTAATCACCATGCTGGTGGTGTCTGTGTCTGTGAAATTTTTTTTCTTTGCTTAATTCCTTCACCTTTTCCACCCAGCCCTGAAGCCCCCTCCACTCTCATAGCTATCAGTCTGGTCTCTGTATCTATGAGTCTGTTTCTATTTCTTTTGTTAGTTCATTTTGTTCAATAGATTCCACATATAAGTTAAATCACATGGTAATTGTATTTCTCTGACTGGTAGTATGATTCCTTCAATTCTGTTTTTCTTTCTCAAGATTGTTATAGTTATTCGGCGTCTTTTGTGCTTCCATATAAATTTTTGGAATATTTGTTCTGGTTCTATTAAATGCACCATTGGTATCTTGATAGGAATTGCGTTGAATCTATAGATTGCTTTGGGTAGTATGGACATTTTAATTATGTTAATTCTTTTTATCCAGGAATGTGGTATATGCTTCCACTTATTTGTATCTTTATCAGTTTCTTTCTTCAGTGTCTTATAATTCTCCAAGTGCAGATCTTTTACATCCTAGGCCAAATTTATTTTTAGGTATTTTTTAATGCAATTTTAAATGGGATTGCTTTCTTAGTTTCCTTTTCTGATAGTTCATTATTGGTGTATAACATTGTAACTGATTCCTAGATATTTATTTTGAATCTTGCTATTTTACTGAATTCATTTATCATTTAGCAGTTCTAAAGAATCTTTAGGGTTCTCCATATATAGTATCATATTATCTGCAAATAATGTTTTATTTCTTCCTTTCCAATTTGATGCCTTTTATTTATTTTTCGTGTCTGATTGCTGTGGCCAGGACTCTAGTACTATTGAATAAGAGTGGTGAGAGCAAACTCATATCTTCTTGTTGGGTTGACCATTTTATCATTATCTTCTTTATCTCTTATTAAACTCCTGTTTTTAAGATTTATTTTGTTTGATATAAATGTAGCTACTCCAGCTTTCTTTTGGTCTCCATTTGCATGGAATATATTTTACCATGCCTTCATTTTCAATCTATGTGTGTTCTTACATGTGAAGTCTTTTGTTTGCAGTATATAGATGGTCTTGTTTTTTTTATCCATTCAGTTACTCTATCTCTTTGGTTAGGGAATATTGTCCATTTATATTTAAAGTAATTATTGATACGTTTGTGCATTTTTCATTTTATTAATTATTTTCTGGGTGTTTTTGTAGTTCCTCTCTGTTCCTTTCTTCTTCTCTTGCTCTCTTCCTTTGTGCTTTGATTATTTTCTTTTGTGGTATGCCTATTTTTTTCTCCTTATTATTTGTGTATTTACTATAGTTTTTTGTTTTGTGGTTATTATGAGGCTTACATATAACAACTTATGTTTATAAGAATCTATTTTAAGTTGATAACAACTTCAGTTTGATCTCATTGTAAAACTCAACATTTACTCCACACATTTTATGTTTTTGATGTCACATTTTACATCTTATTATTACCTGGTATGTCCCTTAACTGATTATTGTAATCATAGTTATTTTTACTGCTTTTGTTTTTTAACATTTATAATAGCTTTGTAAGTGTTAAATTTACTACCTTTGCTATATATTTACATTTACAGTAAAATTCTAAAAGATGTTGCTATTGATTGTAATACAGTTGGATCATTGAGAAGATTTTTAGGTCTCTCATAGTGTATCTGTATCTATATATCTATATCTATATCTATATCATCTATATCTATATCTATATCAATGTGTATATGACAGAAAAAAGATAAGGGCAGATGGGTTATAGCTGGAAGAACCAAAAAGTATTTTAGGTATTGAGGAACTAAAAGCTAAGATGAAGGACAAGTTGAAGGAAGTAGAACACAGAGATTTAGAATGTGGAAAGGATGTAGTTTTAGAGAGAAAGAGAAACCAGGTGACAGGAATTAATTGAGTCAAGCTAGAAAAGGAATGACTAGAGATTGAATGTGAGTGGAAAGTAAAATCACAGGTTGAGAATTAAAATAATATTGGCTACTATAACAAATAGAGAAATGTGGTGACACAGCATATGTGTGAGAGCAAAGAGTTACTTCAGAAGCAGTAGCATTGTTGAAGGGAATCAGCAATGCAGAGTAGGGCAGGGTGAGCAGTAGAAAGTTGGGGAATATAGCCACTCATGCTTTCTTGACTGAAAGCTGGTTTTGCTCTGTCTGGGGAGGTTATTCCTTCTGTATGAGTGAGCAACGTCATTAACAAGACCCGATCATGGAGCTTTCCAGTGGGAAATGAACAACCAGACAAGTGAAGTCACCACTGGAAGCAGCAAGAGTGATAGATATTTGAGCCACATTACATTGTCCATACAGACAATGCTTAAAAATGCAATCTCATATTACTAGTATAATGTGAGTAACCATGAAAATGCCAAGGTTTAGCCCTGGCTGGTTTGGCTCAGTAGTTAGAGCACCCATCGGGCTGTGGAACAATGGGTCACAAGTTCTATTCCCAGTCAAGGACATGTACTTTGGTGGCAGGTTCAATCTCCAGCCCCGGTTGGGGCGCAAGCGGAGGGAACCAATCAATGTGTCTTTCTCCTCTCTCTCTCTCTCTCTCTCCCTCTCTCTCTCCCTCTCTCTCTTCTCTCTCTCTCTCTCTCCCTCTTTCCCCCTCCCCTCCCTTACACTCTTTCCAAAAATCAATGGAAAAAAAACATCCTCACTCCTCAGGGAGGATTAAAAAAAAAGTCAAAATCAAGAAAGGACTTATGTGAGGTCAGTTAAGTTTTAAGCAGTAAGTATAAGAGTAGAGAATACAAATTTAACAACAGGTTAAGTGGATATTGAGAAGAATGGAGAATGAAAATAGTGAATGCATAAGCTAGTCATAAATCAAAAGGTAATGATACAAAACATGAAAGAAGTTAAAAATAAAGACAGCATAAAAGGCAATGATTTTGAAGGATTTGAGTTTATGAGAATGCTTGGAGATGACAGATTCTATTCAAGGATAATGGTGAAATTGTCCAAGGAATGGGAATTCAGAAGCAGTGAAAAAGTAACAAGGGGTTAAAAACAACGTACTGAAATGAAGAGATGTGAAAATGGCTTGAATGGATATGTAGAGGTTTATTAATTTTTCAAAACAAAAGTGTTAGAAAAGCAGTAGTTTGCAGAGCCATGATGGTACAATATAGAAGTACATGAAGAAAGACAGACTCCTGGAAGAATATGTCAGACTGAGTAAGGAGAAGATGCTGAATTGCTGAATCCTTTAAACCTTGTGATTAAATTGTAAGAGTGTAAATATTAAATAAGAGTCCATATGGGTTCTTTCTAGGAACTCAATGAGAGGATAGGTAAAGACCAAGTAGTTAGCATAATAAATGTGAGAGGTCAGTCAGAAGGCTGATGGACCTTGGGCTTTAGCAAGGGCTAAAAGCTATGCACCTATTGTTATGTCGAGACAATGGTGGCTGAAGGCAATCTCCTAACCTGATAATATTTTACTGTTTACCAAACCTTACCTTTGATATGTCTGTTTGGTTTGCTAAAGGGCAAATGTATATTCTAGTAAATAAAAAGCTATGGGTCCGGACATTCAGAGAGCCATTCTACTAGAGAAGGGCCTCTGCCTGGTTCCCCCAATAATTTCTAAATTTATATTTCTTATATAGTATATCCATTTGCATGTGGCCCCTTCTCCAGATTCTGAATCCTTGCTGCAAAAGGTTGTGGCAGGTAGGAATGGCAAAATATATAGAACAATGTATATAACAGACATCTGCTTATTTTCTTATAGTGACACAGAGAGTTATTACCTTGCCAGGTTTTAAATGTATTTTCATGAACAATTCAGCTTTCACCCATTAAAGAGAGCACATGGTGCTCTTTTGATCTTCCCACCGTGACTTCTTTGGCACTCTCTGTGCTAGGATATGATATTTGGTTTCTTGCGAGGCCCAACACAGTTGCTGAGTTCCTTATAATCCTGTTGTCCAAATAGCTACCACACCAAGGCACAAACACAAAAGAATGGTGATTGTAAGCTTTGCTGCCAGAGGGAGCCATGTAGCTGTGCTCCAAGGGTTTGGTTGAGTCCAGGTTTAAAGGCTTTCTTTCATTGTGACTATGGGATCATTCGGCCCCTGCATGCTGATGACTATGCAGATTGGTTTCTGCCTTTGCACGGTTCAGTAATTCCAAACCCAAGGTTCAACTTCCTCCTTGTTTTACTATTATCATCTTTTGTACAGACAGTTTATTTTGGTGCCCTCAGACTTTCAATTTTTGTTGTTATTCTTTTTATGGCAGTGAGGTAGTTCTGCTTTTCCTACTGTGACAGCCTTTTTGGTCGTTCTTGTGGTTGGTGTTACAAGAAACAAATAATGCTTCTTGTAAGTGCCTTGTCTGATCTACATAAAACTATAAATACTTTAAAAAGGGAATTTCTTAAGTTCTGATATTATTGGGTCATGAAGAGAATTTCCTTAAAATTAAGATATGTGTCCTTTTGGGTTTTCTGTCATCCACATGCTCTCCTCACAGCCTTCTAGGCTTGTGTGGTCTTTTTTTTTTTTTACATTCTGCTTTCTTCCTGTTCTTTTTCCTCTTTATTCCTGTGTTTCTATACAATAGTCACTGCCCACAGTTTAGACAATTGTTCAGTACTTTGGATATGTTTAACATATATTAGGCCATATTGTTTCTCTGGTCCCATGGACCAATTTTTGTTTTTCTGTTTGAGACCTTTTATTTTCTCCCCCAGCTTTATTGAGATATAATTGACATATAATAACATTGAGTAAGTTTAAGGTATATGATGCATTGAGTTTATACATTTGTTTATTGTTAAATGACTACCAACATAGCATTAGCTCACAACTCCATCCAGTTGCATAGGTGAGAACTTATAAGATCTACTCTCTTGGCAACATTTCAATTATATAGTACATTATTATTAGCCACAATCACTAGGCTACACATAACATCCCCAGAATTTGTTAATCTTATAACTGGAAGTTTATACCTTTTGGCCAATATCTCCCCATTTCCTCCACCTCCCAACCCCTGATAACCACTCTACTTTCTCTTTCTCTGATTTTGACATTTTTAGATTTCACATAAAAGTGATATTATGCAGTATTTGTCTTTCTCTGTCTGATTTATTTCATTTAGCATAATGCCCTCAAGGTTCCTCCAAGTTGTTGGAAATAGCAATATTTCCTTCTTTCTTATAGATGAATAAGATTCCACTGTGTGTGTGTAAACACACACACACACATACACGCACACACACACACACACGATGGGGTAAAAGTGAGTATGCTAAACACAGAGTTAATAAAGCTGTTGTAATCATAATACACACACACACACACACACACACACACACACACACACACATACACTGAGTGGCCAGATTATTATGTGTTCAGAGATCATAATAATCTGGCCACTCAGTGTGTGTATGTGTGTGTGTGTGTGTGTGTGTGTGTGTGTGTGTGTGTGTGTGTGTGTATATATATATATATTACATTTTATCCATTCATCCATTGATGGATAGTTAGGTTTTTTAATATCTTGGGTATTGTGAATAATGCTGCTATGAATATGTGATACCCTCTGTTTTAATACCTACTAGAATAAGAAGTATATGGAGAAATATTATATACTTTACAGGACGAGAAGGAGTATTAGATAGCAAACCACTAGAAAGCAAAAATAACTCCTGGGCTCATAAAGCAAGAAAGAATGTATCACTTTAAACTGGCTGTATGAAATTGTTTTTAAAATACAGGCTTTAAAACTTTTCATGAGCGTTTCCCCATCTTACTAAATGGTCTTGAGATTGTAATTTTAATGTCTGCATAATTGTTCATTGTTTGAATGTACCATAATTTATTGAGTCACTCCTTATTGTTAGACATTTAGGTTTCTAATGTTTTTGATATTATAAATTATGCCGTGATTAATATCCTCATACATTAATCTTTGCCTGCTATGCTGATTCTTTCTCTAGATTGAATTCCAAGAAGTTTAATTACTAGGTCGCAGGTAGTAACTATTTTATGGTTATTGATGCATATTATAAAATTGTTTCTCACAGTGTGTGATTATAAAATTGTTTTTACAGAATCTTATTGGATTCTAAAATTAAGACCATTTAAAAATATTTTCTAAGCTAATAGTGTTTAGAACATAGTAACCCCTCAATAAATGTGTGTTAAATAAATTAATGAATTGTAGATTAAATGGGATTTAATTTTAAGTCACATATTTGGGATTACTAATAAAATGGACTATTTTTAAATATGTTATTTGCTCATTTCTTGTCTCTCTTGTGAATTACTTAAAACTGTGTTTATCCATACTGTTCAGGTTTATTTTTTCCCAGTGAATTTTAATTAAGGTCAATAACCCTTAGTCATCATTGTATTATCTACTTCTCCCTGATTTATTTTCTCTGTAAATATTTTAACAATAGTTTTCTTTCATAACCTTGAGATCTGTTAAACATTCACCTAAATTTTATTCTAATGTATAATTAATTTAGGTTTTGTAATTAATTATATAATTTTTCATGTTATCTTGCAGAGATGCTAACTCATCTCTAAAGATATAGTCCAAGACTTAGCAACAGCAATCTATTCGGACAGGGTTTGTAGGAGTTGCGTGGGTGTGATGTAGAGCATGGGTCACAGAGAGACCTTTAGTAGAAGAGATCGGGGTTAAAATTAAACCACCTTCAGGGCCAGACAGGGCATGTGAATGAGCAATGTGGGGGCAGGTGTGGGTGGGGCATCTGGTGATAGTCTTCCAAAGCAGGCCACGATGGCTCACCTCTGCTGACTTTCCACTTAGGATTGCAGGCCGTGTATTTCCACTTCTACTTCTTCAAAAGAAGCATGAATTTTAAAATTTTTGAAAAAATGTGACATCTCCTAATTTTTTAAAGTTGACAACTCATTCAGATTTTTCAAAAACATTGAGTAGTGCAAACAGAACTCACCAGCAGGTGGAATGCAGCCCATGAGCCAGAATTTGCCACTGGTGGAGTGAGGGATCCAGAGTTCTCATTTATTCTTCACTCAGTTGTGTGGATTTTTTGAGTGCTTACTAGATCTTATGCACTGTGCTAGATACTAGGAATACAGCATTGAAGAAGGCCAGCAAGAGATCCATTCTCAGGGAATTTACATTATGACAGGGAGCAGTGAAGAGTAGACAAACCAGAGATAGTGGACCCAGCTATGCAGCAAATGAGAAGAAGCTGTGATGAAGGACAGTAACGAGGTGCTATTGCAGATTGGGTGATCAGGAAGGCTTTCTCTGAAAAGCTGAAATTGAAGCTATATCTAACTGACAAAGCAACAGCCAGCAGTATAGGATGAGGAGTTAAGGAGGAGCATCCCAGAGAGTGGCTTGAAGGTAGCAGTGAACTTGGCATGTTTGGAGGAACCGAAGACCTGTGGAGCTGCACCCTTAACCAGCTATTAGCACTTGAATATTATAATAAATACATATGATGCACCTGAGACTCATTTATTATAAGACTAGGTGCCCAGTGCACAAATTCGTGTACCTTGAAAGGAACTGTGGGCCATGAGGCTGCAGTGGGCACAGGGGTGGGTCTCGGTCTATCCTCTGCGCTCCCACCGCTGCTGCTCCCATGCACTGATGGTGCAGAGTGATTGGGGCTGGTTCCAGCAGCAGGTGCGAGCGGGGCCAGTGCTATCAGCGGGTGCAAGTGGCTGCTGCTGCCCCAATTGCCCCTCAGGAGCAGGGGGAGGTAGAGAAGCCCTCAGGGGCGATTGTGGCTGGCAGCCACCACTTGCACCTGCTGACAGCATTGAGCAATCGAGACCGGTGCTGGGGACTGGCACTGGGTGCCAGCAGCAGATGCGAGCAGGACTGGCTTCCGCAACAGGTGTGAGTGCCTGGCGGGACCCTGGCACATGGGAGCAAAGAATTTTTAGTAACCACCAGAGGTTTGCCCCAATGACAGTGACCAGTGCCCTGCCTTGATTTAGCATCCCTGCTCACCTGCTCCACCATCCCACTATGGCCAACGCCCACCATGTTCCACGCTCTCCCCCGGTGGTCAGCGCATGTCATGGCGACCAGTTGTTTGGTCATTCGGTTGTTCAGTTGTTCTGCCGTTCTGTCTATTTGCATATTAGGGTTTTATATATAGATAGTCACTCAAGAACATTTATTAAGCACCTCTTATGTCAAGCATTGTTTCAGTTGCTAAGCTGGAAAGATGAATAAAGATGCCATCAATAGATAAAGCATTATAACTTAACTTAGTTTTAGAGTATGTCCTAGAGACCTGGTGCACAAAATTTGTGCACTGGAGGGAGGTCCCTCATCCTGGCCTGAGCCCTCTCACAGTCTGGGAGCCCTGTGATTGATCACCCCAAAGAGGTAGGCACCACCCACCCGACTGAGGCTCCACAATGGATCGCCCCAGAGGGAGGTCCCGCCCACCCGCCGCAGTCTGCCAGTTGGTGGCCTGGACCTCCCCCTTTGGGGCAATTGTGAAGCCCCCCCAATTGACCGATCACCCTGCTGGCCGGTGGCCTGGGCCTCCCTCTGTAGGGCAATCATGGGGCGATGGCTGGGCCCCCGACCAATCACTTTGCACCCGTCTTGGCTGGCCTGGCACCAGTGGGTGTCATAGCATGGTCATCTGGAGGTCGTCTGGATGGTCATTCTGCTGTTTGGTCATTCAGTCGATTTGCATATTATGTTTTTATTATTATAGATGTGCTTTTGTTAAAATGGAGGTATGCCCAAAATATGCTTCCCTAGGTTGTCAGGAGATAACTCATGGAAGAGGTGACACTTGAACTGAATCATGAAGGATGGAGGGAAGGGGGGAACATTCTAGGCAGAGGCAACAACTTCTGCAAAAATGCACCATAGATATTTTAGAGAAAGGAACTTCTTTTGGGACTTTGTGTAGAATCTACTTATGTTTTTATATAAAATTAATTATAATAATTTAAGTCCAAATCTTTGATTATGATACTGATTATAGCCACTTAACACATGTTGCATGAATAAAAAATGAATGAATGCCCTGGCTAGTGTGGCTCAGTTGGTTGAGTGTAATCCACCCACTGAAAGGTTGCTGGTTCAATTTCTGGTCAGAGCACTTGCCTAAGTTATGGGTTCGATCCCTGGTTGAGGTGCATACGGGAGGCAACTGGTCAATGTTTTTCACGTCGATGTTTCTTTCTCCCTCTACCTTCCTCTTTCTGTAAAATCAATAAAAACATTTTTTTAAAAAATGAATGAATGAATGAATGACTAGGACAGGACATACTCTAAAACTATAGTATTTTATAACTTAAGTATTATAATAAAAAACTGAATAAAAATATTTTCCTGTTATCATTATCGTGATCAAAGTTAATGATATTTTTCCACCACTGGAGTATAAATTCATTGTGCACAGACACAATTTTTTTTTCCTGTTTCTATGCCAAGTACATACTTAGCATATAATACTCAAGAAATGTTGGGGGGAATAATTTCATGCAAAAATGAATGTATGCTGATAATACTTTTATGTAATACAGGTACTATGTAAGATTAATAGAATCCTGCAAAACTGATCTTAGCATTCTGGCAGTCAAGGATATTATTCAACTGTACACTTCCCTTTTAATTTTTGTAAATCACTCTTTGCCAATCATATGAACAGACTACATAGGTACGGCCCTATAATATCTTTCCTCATGCTAGGCAATTTTATTACTTTGTTCATAATGTCACCACTCCTCCGAAACTAATAAAATATCTTCTCCTGTTCTTAAAACTCATTCTAGTGTTCTCTTAGTTCCTCTGAGATCCAATTGAGACCTGCTTACTGCGTTTTCTAGGTAAATTCCCATCAACAATGATCTTATCTTAGTTTCGAATTCTTATGTTTGTTATCTTCACCCAAAACTGCATATATACCTTCACAATAACTTATGCTCGATATCATCATAGAATTGTTTTTTATTTCATATATGTATGTCTTGGCTACTTAATTAGTAGTAAAGTCACAAAATCTGGACACCCATGAGGCCTCATTTTTTTTTAAAGAAACTTTCCATGAAGAAAAGTATCATGGGGAAAGAATGCTTAGTTTAAGTCTTCTAACAGACAGCTATCTATCTTACCAAGCAACAAGGAATCGTTGAATTATACTCTATTTAAATGATCTTTCAAATTCACGGTTAATGGGAGCAACAAAAAATGCAATCTAAGAAATGAAATTGTGCTCTCTGTAATTGTTAGTTTGGTGTAAGGATCATGAAGCTAAGTTTAGTGGAAGCAATTATTTTTCTGTTGAACATTTCATGTTTGGTAGATTTGTATTTATTTCTGAGTGATATAATTATCAGGGCATCCATCCGAATCCTAGCAGCATAGAAGGCCTTGGTGGTCATGTCTTCGACTCCTTATGTCTGCTCTTACTTCAACTATTTCCATTGAATTCAAAGTTTGTTAGGAGAGCTAGAGATATCAGGCAGGGATGATGCTATATATGTATATTTTTTTCCAGTCAGAAAAATACATAGCATTTCTGAGCATATTTTAGATTCTTGGATTGATACTGTCCCCACAGAAAGCTGTTCAGGAGAGAGGATGGTAAAACCGGTCATCATGTTTCAAGGGCTGGGATTCTTTAAGTCAGGCTGAAGGAATTTGCTAGATGTCCTGATAGTCCTCATTAATTTATTTTTTCCTTAAAAATGTCATCTCAGAGCTACAATTACTTGAGCTATATTCATTTTTAAGGGATATGCATATACATTGCTTTAAATAGCTAAATTTTAATTTATTCTAGTCATATGAAATGTATATATTACGCAGATTGCTGAAAAGGTTTTCCTTAGAGACTTAATGCTGCTTAACCTCTCTGCAGCTTCGATTTTCTTATCTAATACGTAGTAATCAGCATTGCTTCATTTACTTTAGAAACAGAAGGATGGGTTTGTAATTGGATGCATAACTTCCATCTTTAATATCTTTGAAGGGTTTTAACTAACTTACAATTACTTCATCTTTATTATTGCTTGTAGTGCAGAAAGTGGAAAACACAGCTGGGATTTTAAGCTCACAAAGGCTCTTGTAGTTCAGTGATATGTTGACTAGAATAAGGTACAAACAGCTTAGCTGTTATTTACCCCTGCACCCTGTATTTTCTCTATTAGCTGATTATGTCACTCACTTCTCTGACTTCGGCTTTCTCATCCATAAAAATATGATGGGAATCCATGACCTATGTTTGCAGAGCAAACTTACAGAAACCTATATGGACACTATAGAGTAGTTGGACCATGATGGCTCTTTTACTGGAGATATATATATATATACTTTAGATATATATTTTTTTATTGATTTCAGAGAGGAAGGGAGAGGGAGACAGAGAGAGAAACGTCAGTGATGAGAGAGAATCGTTGATCAGCTGTCTCCTGCGTGCCCCACACTGGGGATCAAGCCCACAACCCAGGCATGTACCCTGACCGGGAATCGAACCGTGACTTCCTGGTTCATAGGTTAATGCTCAACCACTGAGCCACACTGGCCAGGCTGGATATGTTTTAAGTAATGTAACAGAGTAAGTAATGAGCTACTGGATATTCCTATATTTATATTTTACCTAGTTACAAAAGGAATTTGAGGTTGAATAAGAAATGCACTTGTATAATTAGACTGTTAGAATACAAGATCAAAAGCCTTGAAAAGGAAAAGGAATCTGAGCATGCTAAGGGTCTTGGTTAATATTCTTACTGTTTATCAGTGGTAGCTCTGAGCTTCTTGGTAACCAAGAGTGAAAAATAATGGGTGATACAATTAATACCTATACTATTCATAATGACCAACTTTTTGCTGGTATGTATTCTAAAATGAATTTATACAAGGGCATAGGACAGCACAGTATACAATGTTTTCTAAACAGTTTATAGAACACACCAGATTTTTAAAAATGCACATAGCCGTTTGTAATCCGTGGGAATAAATAATGACAAAAAATGTCAGAGTTATAATCAGAGTGATTATAAATAAATTTGAATAATACAACAGTCAAAATAGGTAAGGTTCATTGAGGGACTTTGGTAATGTAGAAACTTTTCAAAATTTGAACTTAGTTTAAAACAGACATTTTTAGATATCAAGAGATTATTTTATTAGGTTGCAGAAAATAGACTTCTCCCAATTGCCCAGCTACATGAAAAATCTTCTGTTAGTCTTGGCTGTAGATATTTAGAAATATAAGCAACTAAAGGAATTTTGCCTGAAAACCTAACAAAATGGCAAGTTCCTTTTCTGAAATAAGAAAACCAAGATCAGCTATTTTCCCCAAGCCCCAAAAATGTTTTTTATGTTGCTACCACAAAGCAATTTGAGGTAATAAAATATATGATTATTAGCTAATTTTTCTTTGAGCATTAATTATTCTGTGTTTCTTGGCAGCCAAGGAAAACACACACACACACACACACACACACACACACACACACACACACACACACACACACAAGTAAGTTGCCCTGGTTAGGTGGCTCAGTTGATTGGAGCATTGTCCATGTACCAAAAGGTTGAGGGTTCAATTCCTGATCAGGGCACATACCCAGGCTGCAGGTTCATCCCTGGTCAAGGTACATATGGGAGGCAACCAATTGATTTTTCTCTCTCACATTGATGTTTCTCTCTCTCTCTCTCTCTCTCTCTCTAAAGTAAATAAAAACATATACTCAGGTGAGGATAAAAACACAACAAAAAATGTAAGTGATATCATTCATATGTGATGAAAAAACTGCACCTAACAATGATTATTAGTGAAGTACAAAATTTCTGTGAATTCTAAGAACTTATTGAGAGAACCTTTATGTAGTAATATTAATGATTGTCGCTATGATAGATAGATAAGTACACCTTCTTCACTAATATAATTTAGTAATAAAATCTGCCTATCAGGCACCACCACCACCAAAAACAAAATAGTTTAGCTGTAGCCTATAGCCTATTGCTATGCATTCTCTGTAGTAAGAAAAGGTAAACAGAGTTGCAATTAAAATCTTAACATACTACATAGACTGGTAATTTTTTACACAAATACTTCTGCTCACATATGCAGCATCTGCACAGAGCCTGGTGTGTAGTAAGTGCCCCATAAATGTTAGGACTCATCAGAATTCTATGATTTTCCCCTTCTTAATTCATTCTTTTTTAAAATTTATTTTTATTGTTGAAAGTATTACAAATGTCCCCTTTGTTTGTTTTTCCCATTGACCCTCTCTACCCTGCACCTGCCCCTCCCAGGCCTTCACCACACTATTATCTGTGTCCGTGGGCTATTCATATCTATATATATAAAAGCCAGTGACCATAACGCTGTAACGACCAGAACGACCAGTCGCTATGACGCCCACTGCGGCCAGCAAATCTGCTGGATCAGGGGGTGGGGCGCCAGCCAACCCCCTGCGTGGGCCCTCCCCCCAGCTGGCCCTGCCCCTGATCTCCACCCCCACCCCAATAGGGGGTGGGGCTGGCTGGCCAACCTCCTACAGCCTCTCCCCCCAGCCAGCCCTGCCCCCTATGGGCCCCCACCACCCTGATCAGCCCACAGCCCCTCCCCATGGCCAGCCCCACCCCCAGTTGGCCCCCCACCCCAATCAGGAGTGGGACCCACCAGCCAATTGCCCGCAGCCCCTCCCCCCAGCTGGCCAACCTCCCGCCATCTCTTCCTCCCAACAGGCCTGGCCCTGATCTTCCCTGATTGAGGCCGGGCCTGCTGAACTCCACCTGTGCACGAATTCGTGCACTGGGCCTCTAGTATGCATATAAATTCCCCAGTTAATCACTCCCCACCCACCCCCACCCTCACCACTGCCTTCCCTCTGAAATTCATCAGTAGGTTCCATGCTTCTGTGTCTCTGGGTCTTTAGTCAGTGTATATTTATTGATTACCCACTATTCTCACTGGTAGGGTAAAGTAGTGAGCAGACAGACCAAAATCCCTCCCCTCATTGACTTACATTTTCAGAGATGTCTCCTTCCTTGCAGCCACATTGTATGTTTCTTTCAGGAACAGGTATTCTACAGAGATCAATTTTATAAAGGACTAGAGGCCCAGTGCATGATTGAATCATGCACATGTAGGGTCCCCTACACGCTTTCGCTTTCAATCATGAGGGAGCTGGGTGCCTGTCCGCTGGTGCACCAGGCACCCAGCTCCCCCGCTTTCGATGGTCCGCGGCGGGACGTGAGCTCGCTGCCCCAGAAGCCCCTTCTGTTCTGCAGCACAGCCATGGCACAGACGCTGAGCTCGCGCCGCCGCTGGCGTCGCCAGCTCAGCGTCCCGCTGGCCCAATTGGCTACCCCGGCCACCCCGAGTCCTGCCCCCTGCGCCTCCCGCTGGCCCAATCGTGGGCATAGCAGAGTGATGGTAATTTACATATTACCATTTTATTAGGTAGGATTGGGATTGCGTGGGGTATGAAAACGAGATCTAGTCTCTGTCTTCATGGAATTGTCTGTTTATTACATGGGACATAAAAACAATCACATGTGGCAAGATGAGTATCTTGGAAGATGTGTAGCTGGGGTGCTCTGGGAGCTCAGTTAGGAGTGTACATGGGAAGGTGAGTTTGTGGCAGAGACAGAGACGGGGGGGAAGCTGTAGGGAGAGCCAGAGGAGCTGAGAGCCAGAGGAGCAGAGAGACATCGATTTTCCTCTGTTCTCCATAATTTGATCATTCACTCAGCATTTAAGCAGGCAATTCTGCTTCTCCCCAAGCCCCCAAGCCCACTGGCCCATAACTCTGCTCCCTTTTATAGCAAAGCTGATAACAGTTGCTATCTCCAGTTCCTCTCTTTCTGTTCTCTCGTCAGTCTGTCCCTGCCTCTCAGCCAGGCTTTCATCCCTTACTGTGACACCGAAACAGCTCACAGTGACTGCCACCTTGCTAAATCTGGTGGTTTCTTCTCATTCTTCATCTTATTTGGCCTGTCACTGACACTTCACAGAGCTGGTCACTCTCTCCTTGAAATAATTTCTTGACTTCACTTTCCTGCAGCACAATTTCCTGGTCTCTTTGGGTCTTTACCAGCACCTTCTTCTCCGTTTCCTATGCTGGTTCCTATTCTTTTCCTGTTCTCTTCAGGAGTGTTGTAATCAGTGTGTTCTAGGACTCATTCCATGGATTGCTTCTCTTCTCAGTTGACATTCACTCCCTAGATGAGCTCACTCAGGCATGTGACTTTAAACACCAGCTGTACCACGATAAATCCCAAATTTATATCTTCAGCGTGGGCCTCTATTCTGCACACCAGACTGGTACATCCAAATGCTTGGTTGAGATCTGCATTTGAATGTCATTTTCGGCATCTCACTCTTTACCCAACATGGAACTCTTGATGCTCCCAGTCTTCCCAACTTAGATTCAAACCCAGACTCTGACTCTTAAACCTGAGCTCCCCGTTGTTACTCTAACCCAGGGCTGAGCAAATCCTCTCCTGTGTGTTCTTATCACCCGGTATTTTCTCTGACCATAGAATATGTATCACTGAGGTACTATGGCCTATTTATTGTTTTCTCCACTAGACTCCACATTCAGTAAAGGCAGGAATTAACGTGCTATTCATGAACGTGTTGCCTACTCTATACTACTGTGTTTGATACAGTAAATGCTTTTGATTGAGTGAGTGAATAAATGAGTGAGTATTACAGTTACAAGTGCTATAGATGACTAGAAAGGAAACAGGTTAATATTGCTGGAGTTACTGTAAAGGGCTTTTATGGAGGTGCTTACATTTTTAGACAAATCTTATATACGGATAAGACATAGATACATAGCAAAAAGAGAGGAAGGCATCTCCATCATAGGCAAAGAATGAGCAGAGGAAGAGGTAATACACACCTTGATATGTGTGTGGAGGGTAGGCACTCTGGGACATTGCGGCAGGGATGGAGAAAGCAGTGTGGTGCCGATGTGGGAGGCAGCAGTGGAGGGCACATCTTACCAAATTCCCAGGGCTTTCGTCCCAAAAAATAATTCAGTAGAAACATTTATTGAAAAGTGGCAGACCATAAATTTCTGCTAAACTGTTCCTTAGGGGACTTAGTTCTTATTTATGCTGCCATAAAATTAACGAGACATTAACGATTTTACACAGTGCTAAACACAATAGCACAAAAACAAATGGCATAGAATGCTGCTTTACAAGATTTCCACCAACTCAAAAGCATCCTTCCAAGTCTTGCAAAGATCTTTTAATGATGGTACTTGTATTCATGCACTAATTTATACCCTGACATTATCAAGTAAGTATTTAAAGATAAATCAATTAGATTGATACCCAGGGGGAAATAGAATTAGTAAACATGCAAACCAGTATAAAAAACCCTTATGTCAAAGCACTAAGTAATATTCTGGATATATGTGTTTGTGTGAGTGCATGCTTCTATGGGTCTGACCATGTTTATTGATTAACTTGTTTTTTGTTTAAATATTTTATTGATTTTTTACAGAGAGGAAGGGAGAGGGATAGAGAGTGAGAAACATCAGTGAGAGAGAAACATCAATCAGCTGCCTCCTGCACACCCCCTATTGGGGATGTGCCCACAACCAAGGTACATGCCCTTGACCGGAATCGAACCTGGGACCCTTCAGTCCGCAGGCCGACACTCTGTCCACTGAGCCAAACTGGTTAGGGCGATTACCTTGTTTTTCCAGCCCAAACATAAATGAAGAAGAGTTAACACTTTATCCTAAAGACACCTGGTTGAAATATGAGATGGGATGGAATATCAGGACAAAGAAAGCCAACGAATGGCCTTTGTCAAATAGATCCAGTGGTAGAATATTAAGATGGTGTATGAAATAATATTTTTCTGATTTAATGCTGAGAGACTCCTGTAGGTATGTAAGTTTTACAAGTAACGGGAGGAGCTAGCTCAGCTTTTGTGTTTTGTGGCTGTTGGTGGCATTTTGAGTTTCAGAATTACAGCAGAGGCATAGGAAAGCGACAGATCATCGTAACAAAATAATGCTGGAAGATAAACTGCTGAACTAAAAGGTCAAGTTTCAGAAAAGGAAATAGTTTCCTTGGCCAGGCCAAAAAAGTCCCTCCTCCGCATCACAACCAAATAGTTATGTGAAATTATATACTAGGGGAAAGTTCTGGAAAGTCCCTTGTTGGGATTTACATGATCAATGAGATAATATTGATCTTAGGGATATAAAATTGTGTGGTTCAAAGATATATTCTAGAATTTTATGTATATATCTATGTATGAGATTATCTATCTGTCTCTCTGTTTAACATTTTGTCACTTACATGAAACCCATAAGCTATTTGTAAGTTTGTGTTACGTTTATAAAGGGTTTGCAAACTTTTTACAAAAGGCCACATGGTAAATATTTTAGGCTTTTCTTGTTATATTGTCTGTTGCAAATACTTAATTTACCACTCTCATGCAAAAAAACACACAAACATAAACAGTACTGAAAAAAGTCAGCATGGCTGTGTTAAAATGAAACTTTAAAAACATAGGTGACAGGCCCGATTTGACCCACAAGCCATAGTTGGCCAAACTGTGCTTTTGATGATTTTTATAATCTTCACAGTCATAATTGCCCACATTTGAAATATTCTTATGAGTAAGAATGGAGAGGTCATTTACTTTTAAGTATTTTTCTTGTTTCTATTTATAGTGCTCAGTTCACTTTGTATATGAGTAAAACACACACATAGACACACACAGAGACATACACGTAGACGTTCTGCCTGGAGAAAAGAGAACATGAGAGGTTCTTTCTTTCCATTGCTGTGATTCTGTGACTTTAGTATTATGTGAAAAGTAGAAGCCTGAACAGAAATGGGAATTGACTGACCAATTGACAGGGCAAGCCCATGGCCATTTCTTAGATTCAGAGTCTGAATGAATCAAGTAGAATAGAAGCAGAAGAGGGGGACAGGAAGGCAGAAGGAATTGCATGTGATAGATGTAAGGGCCTAGGTCAGAGGGCAAACTAAAGAAACTTAGTGGGGGTGGGGGGAAGGGGATAGTCTTCTTACATCTGATACAAAACTTGGGAAACACTGTGTATCAAAGTTGAGGTCAAAAATAGTGATTCTCAAATTGTAGTGTGCATCTAATTCCTGGACCTTATCTCTGGAGACTTGGATTGAATGGGGCAGAGCCCCACATCTCATTACTGTACAGTCTGGATGTTTTTATTCAAGTTGTCCATAGGTCACAGTTTCAAAAAAGCTGCTTCAGACTTTTGCCCTCTTCAGCTTCCTTCCCTAATTGTCTGCGAGTCTGGTCACTTGACCTCCACACCGCCTCTTCTCATTTCATTCCCTTCCTTCTCCTTTTGTGCTTTCCACTTTCCTGCTATCAAGATAATCTGATCATCACCTAATATGTGTGTGTGTTTTTTTTTTCAAATCTGTGAACCCCACATCTCAGAAATTAAAGGAATTCATCTCTGCTATTTATCAACAGAAAAAATGTCTCATACCAAAACGATTGACTAAAAACCACAACCCTCTCCTCCTTGGGTGTGTATTCCTGGGCCCCAAAGGCAGTGTGAGAATCTGGAGCCTCGTATCATGTGAGAGTCTTGGATAACTCACAGGGATAGAGAGGGTGGGTGGATAGATGACAATGCATTTCACAAGATTGGAGATAGAGAAGGGCTGTAGGTGGAATGAGGAGAGAAGAAGCTTTGTTCTAGACCTTTGGTATTTGAGGAACTTATAGGACGATGGGTTAGAGGTGTACAATAGGCAATTGATTATATATATGTACTTAATTCTCAGTAAAGAGAGCCACGCTTGTACTGAGATATTAGTACAGAGATGTACAGAGATATTAGTATGTCAATGATATTAGAAACTGTGGTTATAAATGAGATTTCCCAGGAAAAGAACTGGAATGGAACCCTGAATAAATACCACCTTTAAAGAAAGGAGGAGGAAGAAAAACCTATGGAGACAGGTTGAGAATGAAAGGTCTGAGGGAATGGGACATGAAAGCGAGCTAAGACAGAGAGACTCAGGAAGAAGACTGGGATCCGTGGTTCCAAAGAACTCAATACACAAGGTGCAGCCATCAACCAGACCCCAGGATTTGTCACTTAGCAGGTCACCAATGGTCTTACCAAGAGCAGTCCGTATTGAGTGATGAGGCCCAAAACTGACAGCAGTGAGCAGAGGAGGCTGTGGGATTACTACCTAAATAGTAGATACACTCCAAACGCACATCAGAGTCAGAGAAGCAATGATTCAGAGCAGCCAAAGTATACTCTTCTGATCTTGATCTTATGCAGAATGAAAGTGAAATATCATTTCTAAAATCTAGAGGAGAGGGAGAATGAGATAAACACTGGTGGCATTGCAACTCAAGGTGTCTTGATGTCACTCGGAGCAACTTTGTACCTTCAACCTAATGCAGTTGCTCTCCTGAAGAAGGGTGTGTGTGTGTGTGTGTGTGTGTGTGTGTGTGTGTGTTTAAAATGTCCATCCTCCAACATTTCCTAAGTCTCCTCATATTTATACTAGAGGCCCAGTGCACGAATTTGTGCACAGGTGGGGTCCCTCAGCCTTGCCAGCAATCAGGGCCGAGGGGCCGATTGGGACAGGCCAGCCGAGGGGAGGAACCACGGGAGGTTGGCCGGCTGCAGGAGGTTGGCTGTGGGAGCGCACTGACCACCAGGGGACAACTCCTTCACTGAGCATCTGCCCCCTGGTGGTCCGTGCACATCATAGCTACCATCCAGTCATCCAGTTGTAACAGTCACTTAGGCTTTTACATATAGAGAGAGACTAGAGGCCAGGTGCACGAAATTCGTGCATGGAGGGGGGGCCTCAGCCCAGCCTGCACCCTCTCCAATCTGGGACCCCTCGGGGGATGTCCGACTGCCGGTTTAGGCCCGATCCTAAGGGCCTAAACCAGCAGTCGGACATCCCTCTCACAATCTGGGACCACTGGCTCCTAACTGCTCACTTGCCTGCCTGCCTGATCGCCCCTTACTGCTCCCCTGCCTGCCTGGTTGAATCCAACTACCCCCCTCTGCCAGCCTGGTTGCCCCTAACTGCCCCCCGCCCTGCTGACCTGGTTGCCCCTCACTGCCCCCCCTGCTGGGCTGGTCACCCCCAACTGCCCGCGCCCCCCCCCCCCCCCCCCCCCCGCCCCACCAGCCTGGTCACCCCATGCAGCCTGCTGTTCAGTTATTTGGTCATCCCTCACTAACCCCCTGCCAGCCTGGTCACCCCACCAGCCTGCTGTTCATTCGTTTGATCATCCCTCACTACCCCCTCTGCTGGCCTTGTTGCCCCATGCAGCCTGCTGTTCGGTCGTCAGTCCAGTTGTTTCGGTCGTGACAGCCCCTGGCTTTTTATGTATTGGGATTTGCTTTCCCCTGAGCACAGCAGTGTTACCAAAATGCAGTGCCTGTAAAGGGCTAATAGGAAATACTCCCAGGTTCCAGTTTGCAAAGGCAGATCTCTGTCTGCAGAAGGGAGATTTGTTTTAGCTTGTACCCACTCTGCGTGGTGCTCTGGGGTGCTCATCTGGTAGGGCTTGCTGTGGGATCACAGCGACGGTGCTAATTAAATGTCAGTGGGCTTGGGAGCTGCTGCGAAGCCTTCATGCTCAGATGGCTGAGACAGAAGCAGGAAGCAGAGGCACATCAACTTTCTAGAAGCTCATTAGGGTTGGGCCCGGCTGGAATTCAGACAGCTTTCGTGCTCAGATCCTAAACGGATGCTGCAAGAGGGCTCACAAATGAATTCCTAAAGGAGTAAATGAACATGTCTATATATTTTTAACAGAAAACAATTTCTCTTGGCAAGATTTCCTTGAAATCACCTCCTATTTTATTGACTATATCATGCATTCTTGTAGTGCCTCATATTTAACTTGTTTTTAAAGTTGATCACTCCCACATGTTCGAAATTGACACCAACTAAGGGAGAAGTTTTCTAAAGTAATAAATTAAACACACATATTAAGAAAAGATCAGTGCTTTGGGTACAGGTGGTGACAGGCAGCCAGACCTTTCCCAGCTTCTCCTGATGGCCTGACATCTCCTTTCCTGTGTGTTGCAATCTGAGTTGCTGTGGTTCAGGGAATCAGTCTTGAGATGGTCATGTGCCTCTTCCTGGAATGAGTGTGAGCTCCCTTTCTCAGTGAGTGGCATGCATGATTCTCAGACCAGGTATCCAGCTAGAAACCTGGCATTCATCTTGACTGCCTCCCTCCTCGCCCCCAGACAGCATGTCCGTCAGTTCCACCTTCTGAATGTCTCTCAGATCAGCCCAGTCTTCTCTCTCTTGCCATCAGTTTCCTCTCCTGCCATCATCATTTCTTGCCTGGACAATGGCAGCAGCTTCCTGTCTCTGCCTCCATCCAAGGTCCTTTTCAATCCCACAGGGAAGTCAGAGGGATTATTTAAAATGCCAACCTGTTGTGTCTGTCTCCCCATGAAACTTTGCAATAGCTTCCAGTGGAGCAGAGTGTATGCCCATTAACATGGCTTAGGAGCCTTTTTATGATTGTGTTCCTGATTATTCTTATTTTTTATTATTTTAGCTCATATTTATCAAGTGCTTCCTTTGTCTCAGGTACTGTGTCTCATCTAATCATCACAGCAGCTCACTGAGATAAATATTAATAAAGCACTGTTGTTAACCTCATTTTGCAAATAGTGAAGCTTAGCAAAGTTGAGTTGCTTGCCCATAGTTGCTCTGTTAACAAGTAGGACAGAAGGGATTTAAACTCATGTCCATCCAGAGCCTGTGATGCTAAACCACTGTACAACCCTACTTTCTAGCCATCTCTGTCATCATCCCTTTTCTGGCACAGAATGTTCCAGAATCTGCCCTCATCCTTCACTACCAACTGGTCCAAAACCACCACCATCTCTCACCTGGATTATTGCAGTAGGCGTCTAACTTCTCCCCACTTCCATTCACCCATGCATTTCTTAGTGTCTTCTCTAGCCCAGCAGCTACACCGAACCCTTAAAAATGTCATGTAGATAATGTCACCTCTCTGCTCGAAACCTTCAAATACTTGTGAATTTCCGAGCAAAAGTCAAATCTTGGTATTGGCTTCTAAAGTCTCCCAATATGATCTGGTGCCTCTGCCCCCGCTACCCACCTCTCCGGCACCTTTCTCCTTACCTGCTCAAGCCACCATGGTCTCATGGCTCTACTTTGAATCCAAGAAACATAATCCTGCTTTGTGCCTTTGAGTTTGCTGTTTCTTCTGCTTTTTAAGTTTCTATTAACGTGGTCTCTGACCATTTGCTTTAAAATGGCAACCTCCGGCCCCCTAGTGCTCATTCCTCCCATCTCCTGCTTTCTTTTCTTTTGTGCATTTTCCCATTTTGATAAACCATATATATGTTGGTTTATGTCTCGCCCACCACCGGAAGGTCAGCTCTGTAAGGACAGGAGGCTTGTGTGTGTTGTTTAATGTTATGGCCCTAATGCCTAGAGAATTACCAGGCCAGAGGAGAGGTTTATCATTAAGTATTTTAGAATGAACATGCAAGGAATACACTAATTATTGCCTTTAGCTCATAATTGCTCAAGTTATAAGGAGATTTTTTGTTTCTTTTGGATTAGGCTAAGCGGGTCTTGGTCATTTTAACATGCTTTATGGATCTTACAATATTGTTTCCTTTATCGATAGTTCACCATAAAATACCAAAGAAGCTTATAATGCAGGCAGTAACTTTGTCTGTAGTTTCAATATGTTTGTATTTAATACCTGTATCCTTAAATGTCTTCTCTACCAGTTAGCGATATATTTTTTTAGGAAAAGAAAATATGTTTTTCTAAGTGACTTTTCCTCTCAATTTTTTCCCTCCCTTCCTCTCTTGTCTTTGCATGCCTTCCCTTTGTCTTTTCATTTGCAACTTGGGTAATTTAACTTCTGAATGACTAGATAACATTTAAAAGGGTGTTGGGTGTCACCTATTGAACAAATAACAAAATACATGTTCAGAAATTCTTGTCTCTTTTCACTTTGATTCAGCTAATCTGAATCCTTACTTAGAGTTCAGATTCACCTTGCCACCTCATTTTCTCCTTTATTAGGTCTGCTTTTGAAATGCAGAAGTTCACTGGAGCAATAATTCTCTCACTTTTGAGAATCACTCTAACAAAAGCTGGCCCTTTTTTAAGCAGCGGTTGACGGGACAGTTAAACATAGAGATGGCACTAGCATGATGTTTCTCGGTCGGATGTAACTCAGAAATAGAAAGCTGCAAACTGGGGTTGAGATACTTTCAAGCAATTAAACTTCAAGTTCCTGAAAATTATCTCGCAGTGCTTCTTCTCAATCCCCCACGTTCCACCCCTGGTTTTACGTCGGGCTAATTTGTGCACTTCAGAGGGGATCCCCGCGCACACTGGCAGTGTGAGAACTGGTGTGGAACTCATCATTATAAATCCAAGCCTTTAATTAAGCCACTTTAAAGAAGCTTTGTCAAGGCCATGAGCAACAGGAAAGCAATGGACTCTTTCTTAGAACAGGTATGTCCTAGAGGAGAGAAGAATTGTAGTAGCACGGTGCTCTTCCCTGAACCTGGTTGGTTGAGGAGCTTACGGAGCATTAGGATCACAGGCCCTCCAGTGATTCTCTTTGATATAGTATCGTAGGTGTTATTGTTATTTCCTGGGTAAATTACACAGGAGAAGGTCAAGTGACTTGTATGTGTTCCCATAAAGGGTCAGCGGCAGAGCCGATTATAGTCCCCCAGTGTGGCAATAAGCCCACTCACTCCAACAACGACATTGAGAGCAAGGCCTCTAAGTTTTCCCAGTCAACCACAAGGCCTATGTTAATATGGTCAAGGGCCTCAGAAAGATGGCATTTTTCATCTCATTGCCATGGGGGAAATCGCTGTAAACAATGAAAGAATCAAGATGCTTTTGAGGAGATAGGCAATGCTCTAAATTCTAATATCTTTGTGTTGTAAGTGAATGGCTAAATCACTTTATTCCAGAAATAGAAATTAAAACATCTTTCACATTTACAAGTTGTAATTCTACATTTTCTAAAAATCAATCTCTTTTGGAAAATTAACCACATTTACCTTAAAAAAATTGAACAAACGAAAACACTCTGTGCCATTCATCCCTCCAGTCATCCATCCATCCATACATTCAATATTTATTAAGGAGCTGTTCCGTGCCAAACTGTTCCAGATGCAGGGGACACAACGGTGACAAAAGAAAATTCCTGTCCTCCTAGGGCTTACATTCTAGGTAAGGAAGTTACATTAAAATCAAGTGGTTAATAACTCACACGCACATGTTGTTATTTTAATTATTATGGAGAAAGATCTTTCTGTTCTTCTAGTGTTCCCCAAACCACATTTGAAAAATCCCTAGGGAGGGGACATGATGGTAAATGCCCAGCAAATTCATTTCTAGATGCTTGAAGAAGCTACTGAACTAGTAGTGTCCTCTTGTCTCTGGGTCTGAAGGAATACATGACTTCCTTTATGGGAATAGTGATGTTGTGAAGAGATTGGTGGGCCATATTTCCCCATCATTGGTGGGAGTGGGGTTCTTGGGGGTACTGCTGAAATAAGCATTTTCAGAATCCCCTCAGGCAAATGAGATGTGGTACGAGGCTTTATTTGCTTGGAGTTACATTTCTCGGGTTCCATAGTCTCATGCCGCTTAATTCAGTCCTGGAAAAGGAGCCGCTGTGGGTTCAGCAAAGCCAGAAGCAGGGCCGGGGTCCAAAGTGTCCTTTCCATGGCGGAGCCGGGTCCAGCAGAGCATCAGGCTAAAGTCCATTGTCCATTGTGGAGGAGTCCACATGGCCATGCAAATGCGGAGGAATGCGCCCCCTGCAACAGGAGTCCCTCCCTAGAGGGCCAAGAGCCAAGAGGGAGAGGGGCTCCTATGTCTGGTAGTTTAAATGTTCAGGTTTGCCCCCTTGCAGGGGCCACACCTGTTCTGGCCGCTGACTGGTTCCCAGGTGTGACTAATGGGTAAGCACCTTCCCATGTCACACAGACCCCCTGGGCATGCATCTGTTGTCCAGTCCCTGCCCCCAGTGATCTGAGGGGAATAGACGTGGAGAAAGTTTACTACAGCTTCCTGGCAAAGCTGTATAAATGGCATGCCTACTTTATCTAGTCTTCCCTTTACTCCGTCCCTCTTAATAATAACCCGGTTATTACCAAGGTATCAGTGAGACCCAGAAATTTCAAAGACTTGTCTTTATTTTTTCTCTCCAATAACTTTGCCCTGCTTCAAGGGTTGTGCTATCAAACATGTATTCATTATAATCCCTGAAGGTCTTTTATTGATTTTGCTATAATTTCAGACAGACCCTAATAAATAGGAGTCTGGATCATCTGAAAATTAGTTGTGTGTGTGTTGTTGTTGTTGTTTTAATTTTGGCAAATTTCTTGCCCTTTTGCACATATCTTTGTCTTCGTTTGGCCACTGTTGTAATGGAAATGACAAACTGACCTCTAGGAATCATAAAGAATTTAGTTTAGATATTAGATAAATAAAACCTCTTTTAAAAAAACAAAACTCCTTTGGTAAAGATTCTATGGTGAAGGCTAATGATGGTGTTCTAGGGTCCCTCCTTCAGTCCTGGGGGGCAGAGAAGGGACCAGTTCCTTACTTCCCTCAGCTGCTGAGTGTGTGGCCAGGATGAGAGAAAACAGTCCTGAGGTGCAGCTTCCCCGGTGGGGGCGGGGGGGGGGGGTGTCCTGTGGCCCTGTGGTCTGCGGGTCCACGGATCCTCCACAGCGGCCTCGCACAGTGCTCAGGGGCCGCGTTCTCTCCCGGGCTCGCCACACGCTGTTCCTCAGAATGGACACCCTCTCTGTTTTCTTTCCTGCTCATTGCCGGCTTTCCTCCTGGCCACACTTTCCTCCGGGCTTTCTCTTTGGATTCTTAAGAGCCTATTTTGGAAGTCTAGAAAAAAATGAACATTCTTTCTTTCTCTCTTCTTCCAGTTTCAATCCAAATTCTGCTCAAGATAATGTAGACAAATGTATTTGGCTAGGGAATGAAGACGTCTGGGAAAGAGAAGAAAGAACAAGAATTAACTTTTTAAGAAAGACTGAGATTTGTTGCTTTTTGCAGCTGCCCTATTCAGTTACGCTGTTTGGTGGAGAATCCGCCCTTTGATCTGCTTTCCACAGTCCTTCTGTGACACCCTGGGCCGTATTCTCTCCTCTCCTCTCACTCTCCTCCTCCCCACCACCCCCCACCCTGGCTCGTTCATGTTCTCACCCCGCTCCTTTTGGGAAACCCACCATTTCTGCCTTGAGAAACGAGCCCTTCACTGTTTAACCTCAGACTGAAGCTGGGCATTGATGGGGGTTCCCCGAAGCCTTGATTCTGCTGACTGAAGTGGGAAGGGAGTGCTCCTCTGGTAGGAATGCCTGAAGCTGATTTCCGTCGAATGTGTCTGAGTGCAGGCATCCGCTGCCACAGTGAACAATTTCTTGCTGAGACCACACAGCTGAAATGTCTCATGTGGAACTGGCTTTTCTTCTCCCTAACACGGCTTTGACCCTACTCCTGAAAGAATAAGGATTCTGGCATCCCTATTCTAGAGGAGTAGTTGGTCTTTGGGCTGTTTTCTTTATAAAGGACCTCCCAGTCCGGAGAGTAGCTCTGGACAGATGGCACCATTCCCAAGTGGATCCCCTCTAACCCCCAAATTCCTTTACTGATAGAAGGTGAGAGAATGGGTAAGAAGACCTCAGTTTATCTGGCCACGGCTAGAAGAAAACGCCCTTTATGTTGTATTTGTATTGTCTTCTGCTGTGTGTGTGTGTCCTTCCCGCCCCCCCCCCCATACATATATGTTGGATCCCAAATGCCCAATGTGCTGGGGTTTGGAGGTGGGGCTTTTGGGAGGTGATTAGGCTGTGACGGTGGAGCCCTCATGCATGGTGTTTTTGCCCTTCTAATAGAGACTGGAGAGAGAGCCCTCGTTCTTTCTGCCAGTGAGCTTATATTGAGAAGACATATGCTCCTGAGGAAGGAGCCCTCCCCAGACACCAAACGCTGTACTAGTGCCTTGATCTTGAACTTCCCAGCCTCCAGAAACGTGAGAAGTAAATTTCTGTGATTTATAAACCACCCAGTCTGTGGTATTTTTGGTTACAGTAGCCCGAACAGACTGAGACAGCTTCCTAGGGCTTCCAGAACATCTTACCACATACTGGATACCTTAAAACAGCAAACATTTACTCCCTCTCAGTTCTGGGGGCTGGCAGTCCTAAATCTCAGGGTCAGCATGGCCATGCTCTCTCTAAGGTTCTCAGGTAGGATCTTCCCGCATCTTCTTACCTTCTGCTAGTTGCCAGCCACCCTTGGTGTTCCTTGGCTTGGCGTCCTTTCAATCTCTCCTGTCATCCAATGTCATTCTCCCTGTGTGTGTCTGTGCCCACATTTACCTCTTAATCCAGTAGGATCTCATTTTAACATCCTTACATCTTCAAAGAGCCTATTTCCAAATAAGGTCACATTAACAGGTACTGGTGGTTAGGTCTTAAATGTATCTTTTTGATGGAAATAGTTAGAAATAACCGTCTTCTCTATTCAGACTCCTCATGCGGGTATTTAGTATGGCTCCAAATTCTTGTCCTGTCTCCCACCCCCCATATTCCATGCCTATTTTAATGCAAATTCTTCTCTACACAGAATGACTGACGTCCTTGTGCCATCCTCTTTCCCCTTTCTACATGAACATTTTACCCATTTCTTAAAACTTTTATTAGATGCATTTCTTCCATGATTCTCTTTTGAAAGCCACAAATCAAACATGATTCCTTGTATTTCTGCCTTTATTTTCCTCATATGAATTATATTTCAATAATTGTTTGAATACTTCCAACTAGAAAGTGGGTTGTTTAAAAGAAGAAAAAAAGTCTTTCTTACCCTATAATTTCACAGTAGTGTTGTGCTTTGCACATAGGGTCACGCAATCAGAGAAAAATAAATGTTTTGAAAATACAGGGCTTGTGTGTTTTAAGCATGTTAGAATAAGTAAAATCTTAGTTTATACACTCTTCTCTGGATTGCTCTCTGCTTCAAACAGGAAAAATGTTAGGTATAAAAGCGTTGTACAGTTATTATCTGAAACATATAAGGCAATTATTCTGCCTGCAGGCTCCGGCTCATTTTGTGATCTTTGGAAAGGCAGTTGCCTTTACCAATTAATAAAAGTAGAACTCACACGAAAAATTTCACAGATGAGAAGAGCCAAAGAATAATTATTGTTGAATATCACTCAAGTGCAATTGCTTGATGTTTTTACTCCATTCTAGTGTGGAACAAAATGGAAACGAACATTAAAATCCTAATGATACGAAGATAAATGTGAAATAGAAGTTACTGAAAGTAAAAAGCCTGAGTTTGTCATCTTTATTCCCCAATCCTGATTTTTAAAAAACTGCACAATGTTAGTCAAAGACCATGCTGTAGGTTATATGTGTGCTTACAAGTGTGTGTGCCTTTTATGTATACATACATATTTTTATTCCTATTTGGTGTTGCATGTGTATTTAAATTAAAAATATGTTATGATTAATAATGAAGTGATTAATTTTACTTTTTTCTTTTTAAAACACAATGAGCTCAAATCCCTAGCCTTTATTGGCAATCTTTCCCTGGTGGGTGATATGTCTTTATTTATTTTTTTATAAGGATAACTATTCACCAATGCTTTTGAGCCCTCTGCATTAATATGTACGCATCTCTCTGTTCATATATTACATCAGGACTAGTGTTTCTATTTGTATTAATGAGCTAATAAGAGCTATTTATTGGTAAAATTATTTGGGCACCGTTTATTAAGTAAGCACCGTGTCCACCCAATATATAAAGCAATTGCTACTACTTTGCCTGATAAAGATTGTTGTGGATTGAAAGTATTACTAGGACCCAGAGATTTCTTGCCCATGATATTGTTCCCTTTTAGCATTCAGTGCTGCTGCCCATGTTCACACTGTCATTATTGCTAATATTGATTGTTGGTTGGTTTTTCAGACCATGCTGTGTAGTGACATCAGCTAATTTCAAGTATTGTTGTGAGGGTCTCTGTCAGGTAACGTTGGATATCATAGATGGCTGTCCTTGAAAATCTTCATTAGCTGTCTTTCAGTTTTTAATTAGGATTTAAATTAGATTTCTTACTGTGATGGCTCCCCACAAGTGTGCTATACTCATCCAGAAACTTACCAAGTGTTTTCACCATTGGTTTCCAAGGCACTTAATAGTAAATAGTAAAGGATGCTATTTCTTCTTTAGAACCTGGGGTTGTTTTCGTTCTTTAGTCATATAAACAGGAGCATGGCAGGGAATAGTAAACCAAATGTGGCTACAGAATTCTTAAGATGGAAACATGCTTCTCATGTGGAAGGCATAGTCCGGAGCCCAGGGTGGCCGGGACTGTGGGGAGTTCAGAAAGGTAGCGGGGCAGGTTCTATAGTGCTGTTGGCCCTGGCGAAGACTTGGCTCTTGCTCTAAATGAGATGGCAGTCTTCAGAGGGTTTTGAGCAGAAGAAGCATGATCTGATCAGGATAGCCCTGGTTCCTGGGTTAAGGCTAGACTCTAGAGGACAAGGATGGAGGAGGGAGACCAGTTAAAGGGCTACTGCAGTATTCCAGGTGGCTCTGACCAGGGAAGGGTGGAAGTGTGAGAAGCAATTTGACCATGGACATAGACGACATAGACGATGGCTATTCCTAATCAATCATTGCTGCCTACACTTTGTCAATAGGCTTCATTTCAAGCATCTCATTCTCACTAACCCTTCTTAAGCAGCACTTCTAATTGTTCTAGCACCTCCACTCCAATACATTTTTTAAACGACACCAGAAGCTACAATTCATTGATCCTATCACTTTTCCATGGTCCTTTCTGGCTTCATTTCCTTCCCTATTCAGCTTAGATTTCATGGGCCCATTTAAATTCGTTGCATGGAAGGAACCAGACAGCTGAACCTCTCTGGACAAAAACTCACAAACATGCTTACTGGCCTCATTCACTGGCCTCGCCAACATGTGTTCTGGCCCGCACTGGGTGAATTGTTTCTATATAAGGCAAACACTTCCATTTAGATACGAGATCATTCCATTCTTACTTGGTCAAAACATTGCTCTAGCAAATGTTTCTTCTCTCTCAAAAACCAAACAAAGATGATATTATAATACTCATCTTTCAAAAACCTTTCCTTGTACTTTATCCATTTCTCTAGCTATCACCCATTTCTTGGCCCCCCACAATACTTTTCAGGAGTTCACCTCATTGTATTTTTACTTCCTCTATTCCCATTCTTATTTGGATGGAAAATAATACAATATTATTAAATAATAGCACAGGAATAAACTTTGTTTCACGAACTCGCAACTGTAAACCTACTTTTGCCCCAACCTGTATAAAACAGGAAATAGTTTTCTTGAGTGATCCTACCTAATAATAGACAAATATGCAAATTGACCATACCTTCACTATGCCCACGATTGGCCAGGAGGCGCGGGGGGGCGGGACTCGGGGTGGCCGGGGTAGCTGATTGGGCCGGCAGGATGCTGAGCTGCGTCGCCAGCAGCGGCATGAGCTCAGCGTCTGCGCCATGTCTGTGCTGCAGCACAGAAGGGGCCTCTGGGGCAGCGAGCTGACATCCCGCCCAGCGGACCATCAAAAGCGGGGGAGCTGGATGCCTGAGCGGACAGGCACTCAGCTCCCCCACAATCGAAAGCAAAAGTGTGGGAGCTGGGTGCCTGTCTGCTCAGGCAGCAGGCCTTTCAGAAGCCCCCGCCACACTGGAGGCTTCTGAAAGGCCTGGTGCACCAGCGATCGAAAGGAAAGCGTGGGAGCTGGGTGCCTGTCCACTCAGGCACCAGGCCTTTCAGAAGCCTCCGCCATGCCAGAGGCTTCTGAAAGGCCTGGTGCACCAGCGATCGAAAGGAAAGCGTGGGAGCTGGGTGCCTGTCCGCTCAGGCTGCAGGCCTTTCAGAAGCCTCTGCCACGCCTGAGGCTTCTGAAAGGCCTGGTGCACCAGCGGACAGGCACCCAGTTCCCCGCGGTCAAAAACAAAAGTGTGGGAGCTGGATGCCTTTCCGCTCAGGGACCAGGCCTTTCAGAAGCCTCCGGCGCCTGGTGCACCAGCGGACAGGCACCCAGCTCCCCTGTGATCGAAAGCGAAAGCGTGTAGGGCACCCTACACGTGCATGATTCAATCATGCACTGGGCCTCTAGTTTATAAATATTACTAAAATTCAATTCTAAAATAATAGCTTCTAAAATGATTTGCTCTAGAGCAGCATTAATGGAATGAATATTTAACTTACCAAATTATCACTTACAAAGATAATGTTTAGGTTCTGGATTATTGTTTAAAATTTATCTCCATTATATAGGTTCTGGATTATTGTTTAAAATTTATCTCCATTCTTTATAATCACAATTTGAATTAACATCCCACAAATAATACAAATGCTTATTTGTTAGTCTGTAATGTTGATAAAATACTGACTTGAACTAGACTGCTTGAGTTTAATACTGGCTCTATTATTGTCTAGCTATGTTATCGCAGACAAGTCCCTTAAATGCTCTATGCCTTAATTTCCCCACTTGTAAAATTGGGATAATAAGAGTGTCTACCCAGCCCAGTCTAGATGGGCTCAGTTGGTTGGAGTGTCATCCTATACACCAAAAGGTTGTGGATTTGATCCTTGGCCAGGGCATTTACAGGAGGCAACCAATCAATATTCTCTCTCTCTCTCCTTCTTTCCTTCTCCCCCTCTCTCCCTCTCTCTTTCTCTAAAATCAATAAAAACATATCCTTAGGCGAAGATTAAAAATAAAAATGAGTGTGTCTCCAGGATCTCTTAGTAGGGTCAAATGAGATCATGTACTTAAGTGTTTAGGATAGTGCCTGCAACAGAGTAAGAGACAGGAACTGTGTTATGAATAAAAGAATCCTATGGAGATTCTTTGTTACTAAAGCCCCCTGGGAACTTGAGGCAAAATAGAATATCTAAAAGGTTAAAGACATTTCAAGGTTTCAGGAATTATTTAATATAACCATAAAATTGACAGTGAAGGCACTATTAGTTATCTACAAAGTGAGAGAATTAGTCAACAAATGCCATAGGCATTCAAATGAGAAAGATTACTTCTAGTGACAGTGGTTTAGAATTTACGGTGAGATTTTTGTTTTTTAAATGTCTGGTTTCAATTATAATAAAACTGAGATATGTACCCATAAAGTGCCAGTTTTGATGTGTGAATAAGCAGAAGCATAGGGGTTCAGTACGAACTTGATTAGATGCCATAAGAGAAACTCTTCTGAAACACACATACCTATTTTCGTGTATATAGGAAACTGCCATTATATCGGTCCCATCCGCACTGGACTGTCACACTGTTGACCAAGTTGTTTTACATGTGCATGTACTTTAAATTTATTATAGGGGAATAACAATTACCTATCACTGAGATTTACTTTTTCCTGGCACAATTATACAATTATGGAAGCTACAACTTTAACCAACAAATATTAATTGAGCAACTACTCTGGACAAGACATAGTTTTCTTAAGCCAAGAACATATACATTCCCAAATAAAAATGTAAGATTGATGTAGTAATAGTGGATTCTTGTGATTTCATTGTCTATGCCTTTCAAATAGACATGCCTTCCTGACATGTAATTAATTGCCATGAGCCCCAGAACTGTGCAGCTCTGTGTACAAGTGGACAAAGTGATTTCAAAGTGTGTCTCCAGGAAAGGGCGTGGGGAAGATCTAAAACTTGTTTTCTCTCTCTTTTCCCCTCTAGTTGGCCCGTCACAACAAATTATTACAGCAGATGCTCAAACCAGGATCAGATCCAGATGATGGAGATGAAGCCTTAAAGTATTATGCCAACCACACGGCACAGATTGAGGTAACTATCCATTACTTCTTGAGAGGGACCAACTGTGAAAAGATATATTTACTTTCTATTTCAGACCTTTTTCATAAGTGTTTCCCAGAACAACGAAGCCAAGTTGATATAAACTGTAAAAGTATGCACTAAAAGATGAGATGTGAGGAGTGATCTACAAAAATTTGAGGCACGCAACATTTTTTCAAAGTTATCTTTTGTGTTTTGGCCAGGACTATATTTAAGTTTCCTTTTGTAACTAATAAGGTAGTTTTGGTTCTGTTTTGTTTTGGTCATGGAAGCTGTCATTGCAGAGCAGTGATGTTTTAGAGAAAAAAAAATTTATAATAGAAGCGGTCATTTAAGAAAAGGTTTCTTTTTAAAAACTACAGAAGGCTTATTAAAATAGAGATCTCTGTGTAAGAAAGTATTCGGAAGTATAAGAAACACGGAAGTCATTAATAAAGTTTTTATATCGCTAGCATAAACTTGGGATGGGGTAACAGTTCCCATTTTCAGTATGCAACAGTTGGCCTCCCCACCCCCATAAAGGAGACATTCTTTAATGGCCGGTGGCAGTTCAGGAGGTGTGGGTCCACACAGACTTATCATTATGTGTTGTGAGACCCATCTGGCTGTCATTTACCAGCTATGGTGTCATTCTGACGCTAGTTGGCAGAGCTAATCGGGCAGAAGTGAGGAGAGTGGTCGACGCTTGTCGCTAGTAATTTGGATTCAAACATTCATTCACTTTGGCAGATATAGTTTAGTTTTCAGCAAAGTGCCTGGTGGGTATCACTGCTCTTAACTCTCGTGATATATAATCACTGGACCTTATTGTTTACTATTGCCAAACCTTTGGAATAATGAGCATTATGACCTGTGTCACAGAATGGATCCCTTGCTAGCATTTATAAACATTAATATTCCTGTAGCTTTTGTGGGAGACTTGACCTAATGGAAACTATTAGATGGACCAGCAGCAAAGTGTTGCTTTCTGCATCAGGTGATTAGGAACCGGAGGCTGGCAAAGTCAGGGAGCTGGGGAAATGGATACAAATAGATCACCAAACCAGTATGGTTCTAAGGAAGGTCCCAGAAGCCAAAGTGCAAAGCTAGGTGATTAGAAGAGATCGGGAATAGCAGGGAGAGTGGGTAAGCCAGAGGTGGGGGTTGGGGTGTGTGAGAGATGCGGCTATTGTTGAAGTCGGACTTTTATTGGTTTCCAGCAGTGAGGTTAGATTTAGCTGGAAATATGTGAATTCAGTAAATATGTACTGAGCATTTACTCTCTACCAATTCTCATGCTCACTCAAAGACCACCTCATATGACCTGCCCTCCTTTCTTCACAGTATTCGTTCATTTCTCCTCACTGTGCTCCTGCCACAGTGTGGTCATTCTGTTAGTGTAACATGCAATATTGCTTCTTATGTGTCACTCGTCCTCTGCATGAGGCAGGTCTTGGTCATCTTTGTATTTCCGAAACTGAACACTGTATCTGGCATATCACCACAATGGTGAATATTGTGGAAAATCAGAGTTTGTCTGTAAGTTATAGACTCAAAGGTCCTGGGAAATAGGAAGCACCTTGTGGATTATCTGGTCTACTCACCCACCCAAGGAGGCATTGCTTTATAATAGCTCTGTTCTGCCTTCAGTTCTTCCTGTGCTAGAGACCTCACTACTTCAGGGGGAACTGATCCAATTTGGAACTCTAATAATTAGGAAAAAAATCTTTTCTGATAAAGAGTGCACACTATGTCCAGCCGGTATGGCTCAGTGGTTGAGTGTTGACCTATAAACGGGTCAGGGCACATGCTAGGGTTGGGGGCTCGATCCCCATTAGGGGGCATGCAGGAGGCAGCTGATAGATGATTCTCATCATTGATGTCTCTCTCTCTCTCTCTCCCTCTACCTTCCTCGCTCTGAAATCAATAATAATAATAATAATAATAATAATAATAATACTGTCTTCACACATGCAGGATTTTCCCATCTTTCTGCTCAGCCTTCTTTGTTATGTTGGTGATGTCTCGCCTCCTGGTTGTAAAATGGCTGCACAGTTTTAGGCATCATCCCCTTACACTACCTTTTGTTCTCAGCAGGAACAAAGAATAGACAGGCAAAAAGCACTTTTGTGTTAGCTATTTGGTTTTGTTGTTGTTATTATTTTGTTGTTCTCAATGGCTCTCTACCTTTTTGGAAACAAAAATCTTTCCTGAAAACCTCCCCCCACCTCCCAGGATATTTCTCCTCATGCCTCATTCTCCAGAAGTAGGTCACATGCTCACCAACACCGCATCAGTGGCAGAGGGAAATAGGCCACTCTTCTGGTTTAGGCCAGTCTTGGTTCATTCTTGAGGGTTGGGCAGCATATGTAAATGTGAACCTTCAGATTTGGTTTTCACAGACCCTTGTTACATAGTAAAACTATATGAAAATATTCAGCCTGTTTTTTTTTTTTTCAATCTAACATTAAATTGTCACAAATACCAAGTAAGAAAAGTTCAAAATAATGAATATTTATATATAGGTATATGCTAGAATGGATATTCTACCTACAAAAATTATGTGTTGCCACGAATAGGAAACTATTTTAATGGTATAAAGCACCTTTCTCTGGCATCATGTTGAGTAGGCCATTTGTCTCCCAACAGCCCTTTTTAGGAAGGACAGGCTAAGAACAAGATGCAGATATATCAAGTGCAGGGTATAATGCGATTAGCTAATCACTTGCTAATTAACACCCTCTCTTAATTCTCTCCTGTACTTCATGAAGGTAAAAATGGGGTTAATGGTAATCCAGAAAGAATAAAGACTTGGGCTTTTGTTATTTATAACGAAGTATAATATTTGTGATACTTTAGTCAGCTAATATCTCTTCCTTAAAGAGAAAAATGTAAAGTAGTCCAGTAAAGGACTATCTAGGATACTTCAAACTGGCCTGTTTTTTTTTTTTTTTTCTTCATTAACTGATTTCATAAAATGTCTTTAACATAAAAACACAGTATGCTAAGACCAAGGTGCTAAAGGCTAAAGCACCTGTACATTAATGTTTGCAGATTGTCCGGCACGACAGGACCATGGAGCAGATAGTCTTTCCTGTCCCCAACATATGTGAATACCTGACGCGGGAGTCCAAGTGCCGTGTGTTCACTATGACAGAAAGGGACGAGCAAGGCAGCAAAGTGAACGACTTCTTCCAGCAAACAGAAGACCTCTACAATGAGATGAAGTGGCAGAAGAAAATCAGGAGTAAGTACCATAAACGAACATGGTGAGTTTGGGGCGTCATGGTAGACCCATTGGTACCTTGGGACACAGGACACTCCTCAGTTAAACTGGTTTTTAACTTCTTGCCATCTGATGTTCCTGACATCCCCTACAGCCGTCAGAATGTAAGCTCAGTCTACCGCTGGAGCCAAGACACCTGCAGCTTCCTGCAACAGAAACCTCTGCCTTAGATCACCTTCCAGTGCTGATCCTATACTTTTATAAATATGATGAAATACGAGGTTGCAGTTGTATGTTTCAACTGTCGAACAGCTGCAGGTTTGAAGTCCCCAGATAGTCCCTGACTGGCCTTAACACTCAGTGAGTGGCATGGAGATGCCGGTCCCGGCACGCTCATCCTCTCTCGCCTTAGGATCTTAGGATGGAGTGGGTTGTTTCACGACATTCAGAAAGTCTTTCTTTCCCTATATCTGTACATCGCCAAATCAAACTAAAAATTGTGTGATGCTTGTATTCTAATAGAAATGTTATCATTTTAAAGTTGAAAATGAGCATAATGCCGTTCCCCATGACTTATTTCTCAGGCCTGCAGTTTACTTGGAAATACTCAATCTTCAAATTTAAAAAATTGAGAGTTTAAAATAAAATCTCACTTTCCCACGTAACTAATATCATGAGCTTTCAACAAAAATTGATAGAAGGAAACTCTTGATTAGGTCTTTTTTGTCTTTTGGGGACGTTTTCCAGACAAGCAGGCGTATGTCCTCAATATCTCTATTTAGCATTGTGTCATCATTCTAGTTTCCTAGGAATTATAGCGATTTTTGAATTTGAGTGGAGCCTGAGACACACCATCTTTGAAGATAAGGTGGTGGCATGCATTGCCAGGCTTTCCTAGCAGAATATTTGAAAAAATAAAGAAATTACTCTCCCATAGCATTTTACTAGGTAGAATCTTATGAAGTTCAGAGAAAATTTTGGGTGTCCAGAATACATATGAATACTCGACATTTTTATTTGAGAAATTTGAAAAACATCCATTTTTATCCTTGACAAAAGGTAAATTGAGTAATGAACTCGTGTTTGTGGGGTCTGAGCTTTTTTTGGATAAATATTTTGTCATTTATAAAAAGAAATCTTCAAATAACTTCCAGTACATGTTTTACTTTTAAAAATTGGAAGCACCTTATTGTGAGGTTATAGATAGGATCTAATTCATTTGATGGATCTATTACCAATATCTGCATCAACCTCTTCTAATTTCACCTTCATATTCTGCTTTTAACAGTGAGGACTCCTCATTCTGCAATGATGGAGATGCAGATACTTACAGCTTATGATACATTAGTAACTTAATGTCATGGTTAGTCGTAGCCTATTCTAGTGTTGAAATGCTCCCTTCCCAGAGAAGATGACACTGTGTATGGAAGGGTAGGCTAGTTTATCAGTAAGCAACAGGCCTCAGAGATTGGAATTCACAGAAAATAATTTGAAAAGTTTATCATTTTTATTTGAAAATTCATGTGCTTTCCCCCTTCAATTCATTCCATATTAAGTTAGAGAATGGACAAGACCTGAAAAGTCATGTGGTCAAACTTACATGCATTATATATCTGTTCAACTACTTTGGAGTGGTAGAAAAAAAACCCGATTTTTGTTTGATGTAAATTGTATGCAATAAATGTATTTGCTATTTCTTTTTCTGGTGAAAAATACAGAGTTCCTTTTCTGAAATTATTCAGCAAAGCCATTGTCACTTGTGGGTAGTTCTTATTGTATCTTTTACTTTCTTCTGCTATTGCAAACCCAACCAGTTCTTGTAAATCACTAGTTCCCAAGAAGTGGTACCAGGCCATGCTATTAAGTTTCAGAGTTTCAGGTAACTGTGTCTATGTCATAGGAATTTTCATCAGAGATAGATCTGTGCCAGGGTTTTGTTTTGTTTTTTTATTTGACTTTAAGGCATTGGTGTGGGACAAAGGTATCAGCTTTACTAAATTATATAGCAGTGTGTACCATTCCATTAAAAGTGGCCTCAGGCAGCTGCTAACCTATCTTTAACCTAATCTTCTCTAGGGATATATTAGAGAGAATTAATACAGAATCACCTTTCCTATCCATCATTAGCAATTGCAAAATTATGCACCCTTCTACAATGGTTTGGTTGTGAATTGGCTAAATGATGAAGAAATCAAATAGAAAACTTTTTCATGGTATTGATTATCAACTTTATAAAATCAGGCATATTAAGTGTTTATTTAAATATGCTTTATACTAGTTTACAAAAATGCATTTAGGAAAATGTTATTTCAGTAGGACTGATATGTGGAAACCAAAATTTATTTTTCTGTTCTATCCCATTGCACGTCTTCTTTACTAGATAACCCTGCTCTGTTCTGGTTTTCGAGACACATATCTCTCTGGGGGAGCATCTCCTTCAACTTGGCCGTGTTCATCAATTTAGCTGTTGCTCTCTTCTACCCATTTGGGGATGATGGAGATGAAGGCAAGTGCTTGTCTTTCTTTAAATGATAAATATTTTAAAGTTCTAAAATAACACTCTCAATGCAGTTCTTAACTATTTAGAGCTTCATAATAATAATGATTTAATTCTTGTTAAATCGATTTTTCTATAGTCGTTGGAAGTAGAGAATTATAGTAAGTGGCGTAGGCAGAAAACTATGGTCAACAAAAATGTTATTTTGCAAAAACTCAGATACAGAAGAGCTATATTACATATTGATAAATAAAGCACTGAAAATTGTTATTTCTACCTATTATTGCCCAAAGCATTTTTATACATCATCATATCAATTATATAAATACTAGTGGCCCGGTGCACAGATTTGTGCAGATTGAAAGGAAATTAATTAGAAGAAATATTTTAATATCACTGTTCACCCTTTCTCTATAATAGAAGTGTCAGAGAAGAAAGAAAATTAGTAAAATGTATATAAAAATAATACATAAATTGATTAATAAATAATAACATGATATAACAATAGAAACATGATATAAAAATTACAAAAGCATGATATAAAAACAACATTGATAAAAACAATGACTGATAAATTCATTAAACTTATTCTAATATCTCCCTGTATACCACATTAAGAGTAAAAACATTTTCAGAGTGCTTGACTAATTTCCCTTGTGATAAAGTATTTATAACTTTAACTTTAATGTCACACACTCTTCAAATTTAAGAGAAAGCAATATATAACTGACCATGTCCAAAAACATGTTCAGGTAGGAATATTCCTATTCTGTCTAGAGTTTGTCCTTGTGATTTATTGATAATCATTGCAAATGCTGGCATCATGGGAAACTGTCTTTGAATTAATTTAAATGGGAGGTGTATGAGATGGGGACAAACATTGTGTATGCACGAGTCAACGTTTATTTTTAAATTGCCAGTGCGCATCATATGTACTGCCGGTTGGTCGGTCAGACAGTTGGATGGATGTACAGTTGGTCAGTTAGCCTTTTATATATATAGATATGAGAAAATTAAGGGTTTATGCCAAAATATATTCATGTGATTACTTTAAATAGTGGAATTTACATTTTACTCTCTTCTCTTTGCTTTCTGTCTTGTATAAGGTTTCTATAATGAGTATACATGAAATCTGAAATATATTTAAAAATTTAATATGACAGAATATGATAATATCTCAGAATAAAAGATTAACTCTCATTTCTAGACTAGGACTTCTTTACATGAATGATTGACTATAGAATTAATATTATTAAACTAATACTACATGAGGTTTTACAAAGGCAAAGGCAAGAGGAATTATCTCATAGTAATGAAATGGAAAGTATAAGAGAAATATTTGAAAGGGTGGGACTGTAGAAATTGTTTTAAGTCTGGCAAAGTGAATGGGAAACTGTTACTGGCTTGGGATATGGTCAGGTGAATAACTTTGGAATGTGTATGGAAAGAATGGGTTGGAGGAAAAGATGAGAGCTATCCTACGTAATAAAAGCCTAATATGCTAAGTGTCCAGTTGTCCGTTCAACCAATCAATGCGTAATATGCTCATGATATGCCTAGGCCACTCAACCGCTCGCTATGACATGCACTGACCACCAGGGGGCAGACAGTCGACTGGTCGACCAGTCGCAATGATGTGCACTGACCACCAGGGGGCAGATGCTCCGACTGGTAGGTTAGCTTGCTGCTGGAGTCCGGCCGATCAGACTGAGTGAGACGGGCCAGACATGCCCTGGAGCCCTTCCACGGTCCCTCCCCAGCTGGCCAACCTCCTGTGTCCCTCCCTGGCCTCAATTGTGCACCAGTGGGGTCCCTCGGCCTGGCCTGCACCCTCTCACAATCCGGGACCCCTAGTGGGAGGTTGGAGAGCCGGTTTCAGTCTGATCCCGCTCAACACAGGTGCTGCCCCTTGGTGGTCAGTGCGCTCCCATAGGGGGAGCGCCCCTCATCCAGAAGTCAGGCTCATGGCTGGCGAGCGCAGCAGCCGTGGTGGGAGCCTCTCCTGTGGGCCTAAGCCAGCAGTCAGACATCCTCCGAAGGCTCCCAGACTGCGAGAGGGTGCAGGCCAAGCTGAGGGACCACCTCCCCTCTGCACGAATTTTGTCCACCAGGCCTCTAGTCAGTGAATAATAACCACAAGAATACCACAAGATATGTCATCTGTCTATAGGATTATTGTGAGACTTTAATGAGGTGTTACGAGTAAAGCATTCAATAAACCTTAGTTGTTGTAGATATTGATAGAAGGTAAATGTTACTACTACACAGGGAAGCCCAATGAAAGGGATGGTAGGATAAGAGCAACACTTATTTAAATCTATAGCAGATGAACTGGAGGTGAATAGGAAGGAAAATAAAATCCCAGGAGTAATTTACTCTTTTAAAGGTCCAGTAAGATAATAGATATCAAAGTCCTAACATTTAGGTAAGATGATCATGACTAAAGTTTGACCTTTTGGAAGGCATTCCAGTGCTAAAAGAAAAATATTTGACAGTGGAGGGGATGTGTGAGTTCAATAGCAATGACAAACATAGCAAATATCTGGCCACCCATTGTGGGGAAGGTACAAAAACAACAGGAAGTTGGACAGCTTTCCTCTTCACTATGTTTTATCTCATTCCATGCTGATAGCACCCTATAAGAATGTAACTCTTATAGGAGAAAAGTCCAGCTTGAAGTGATAAATTAGTATCATATGCACACAGATGCTAAGAGTAAATTGTAGAAGCATAAAGTCTTAGATATGGAAATTATCTAATATCAAACCTTTATTTGACAGAGAAAGAGATGGGGACCCAGAGAGGCTAAAAAATGGCAGATCGCAGAGTAGAGGGTTCACTGGTTCCAATCCAAGACTTTTCTACATGGATGATTGGGTTGGAAGAATAACAGGAAGATAACAAATCTTCATACACAACATAATTTTTTCTGAGTTCCATTCCATGATATTTCTTACTTGACATTAGAGCCAATGTATGTAGCCTCTGCTGCCCCCTATTGAACATGAAATATAATGGTGATGGGCAGTGCCACCCCTCTAGACATCTACTCATTTAGGAGAAAGTAGAATCCCTGATGCATTTTTAATCGTTACCTGATTAATAACAGAATAGTAATATTAATCATAATGATAACAATGGATGATATTTATTGACCAGATTGGGTTAGGCAAAATGCTAAGCACTTCACATATATAGTTTCATTTAATCTTCCTGACAATCCTGCACTTTGCCCTATGGATAAGGAATCTGAAGCTTAGTAACATTTGCCCAATAACTGGGGAGTGGAGTCCAGAAATAACTATGAACATGCTCCCAGGATAGGAACTTGAAACCACATATATAGTGGAGTTTAGAGTAAGGCTCCAACCTCAGAAAGAAATAGGACTAATGAAAAGAAGACTGGAAACCATGGTGCTTTGTCATCAGGTGCAGACGCAGACTTTATTCTTCAAAAGGACTGAACAGAATTAAGAGTAGTCATCAAGATGGGGGTTCAATATTAGGTATCTGGGTGTGGGGACGTACAAAGAGGGAAGGGAAGGCATGAGCTGCTATTTGGGCACTATGGAATCCCAAGGTGGTGTTTGGGCAATGTGATTATAGTTCTTAGATGAGTTATTTAATATAACATAGGTTAAATTTTTTATCAGGATTAGCTGAGTCTCTGACCTTTCAGTTGCACACTTGGGGTAGCTAAGAAGGCTGAGGAAACAAAGTTGAGACTGATGAGTAGACTTGGCCATCAGAACTGGCTGGAGAAGAAATATTCTGTGCAGGATATGCATATTCTCTAATGTCACATTTTCAGGCATGGACTTGATGACCGATGACAACTTGCCAGGAGCACTTTGAGTCAACTTAAAGATGAATTAGTTGATCATTAATATTCCTTTCAAAAAGTGCTAAAACAAATTGGATAAAATGATGGGGACATATTAAGAACACAGCATCCAACTTGAAAGGTCTCCCGGTGGCCAAACCTGAAAAATTTGAGAAAAAAATATTGACAATAATATATAATGACCCATAAAAATCCAGGAATCTATGTTAATAGAAGAAAAATCTGTTAATAAAGGAGTAGTGTCTTCCTTATAGAGCAGTAATTGAAGGGAGATTCTTAAGGGGAAAGTGTTTCTTAGAGGATCATCTTATAGGGCCCTCCACCCTCCCACCCATCTGCAGATAATCTCCTTTCATTGTCAGGCTTTAGGAGCCCTGTTTTAATTTGTTTAGGAATCCAGGCCTTATTTGTGTGGCAGTAGGCTTGTTTTGTTTTTTTTTTAATTTGGTTAATTGGTTTCTTTGTTTAGCATATGTTTCTCCAAAGAAACCTGTGCTGAAGTTGAGATCTGAGGCTAAGCTGGGTGTGGCTGAGGCAGCAGCTGTTGATGCTAGGGAATCGCCTACCTGTCTGTTCAGAAGTTGAACAGTATCATGCCTACCATCCCTGCCCAGTTCGGCAAGGGTGGGCTACTTAGTGGAGTAAATTGTTGTTGAGGGAATTTCTTATATCAGATAGCATGTGATTTTTTAAAAAATACATCATCTGAAACCGGTTTGGCTCAGTGGATAGAGCGTCGGTCTGCGGACTGGAAGGTCCCAGGTTCGATTCCGGTCAAGGGCATGTACATTGGTTGCGGGCACATCCCCCGGTGGGGGGTGTGCAGGAGGCAGCTGGTCGATGTCTCTCTCTCGTTGATGTTTCTAGCTCTCTATCCCTCTTCCTTCCTCTCTGTGAAAAATCAATAAAATATATTAAAAAAATAATAATAAAAAAATAAAAAAATACATCATATTTGAATGTGGATGTAGTTCTTTTTCCCCTAAAGTACTTTGTGTTAAAGAAAATATGTTTCTCAAGGTGATTTTGATTCATTCAACTCAGTTACAACCATTTGATGGAATATGGCTATGTGCCAGGCACTCTGCTACACCCTGGAGATACAAGGGTTGGTGAAGCTGTCCTTTCTTCAAGGAGCTCATGCTCTAGTGAAGGAATGAAGTAAAGAGTAAAACACAATAGTGAAGACCACCTATGGATTTATGGATGGATGTCAACTCTGGTTGCAGTAAGGTGGAGAAAACAGAAAAGTCTTATGAGTCTACTAGTATGTGGGAGGCAGATGATTAGAGAGAGACTGGAAAGTAAGAAGCAGCATGTTCTGTACAGGAGACTATCAATAAGTCAGTGTCAGGTAGATAGGAGATTTCCATTACGTGAATTAAATTGAGGTCTCTAATTTTGCAATTTGAAGTTTCTTTTTAGAGGATAAACTTTATACTTTCTAAGATTTAAAAATGTATAGAATGCATTCTAAATTTTTTTCATTATAAAAGCAATACATGCTTATTGTAGAAATCAATACAAATATAAATTAAGTAGAGAAGACAGACGCCCTTCCCATCCTCATTGGGTAAAAGTTGGTTTGATAGTCTATATTGTCTTCTCTAGGGTTTGTCAGAGGATTTTGGTTTATATATATACTAGAGGCCCTGTACACAAAATTCATGCATTGGGTGGGGGGGGGGGGAGTGTCCCTCAGCCCAGGCTGCAGCCTCTCCAATCTGGGACCCCTCGAGGAATGTCTGACTGCCCGTTTAGGATCAGGCCTAAACAGGCAGTCGGACATCCCTCTCACAATCCAGGACTGCTGACTCTCAACTGCTCGCCTGCCTACCTTCCTGATTGCCCCTAACCGCTTCTTCCTGCCAGCCTGATCACCCCCTAAACACTCGCCTACCATCCTGATTGATGCCTAACTGCTCCCCTGCCAGCCTGTTTGCCTCTAACTGTCCTCCCCTGCAGGCCTGGTCACCCCTAACTGCCCTTCCCTGCAGGCCCAGTCACCCCCAACTTCCCTCCTCTGCCGGCCTGGTCACCCCTAACTGCCCTCCCCTGCAGGCTTGATTGCCCCCAACTGCCATCCCTTGCAGGCCTGGTCCCCCACAACTGCCCTTCCCTGCTGGCCTGATCACCCACAACTGCCCTCCCTTGCAGGCCTGGTTCCTCCCAACTGCCCTCCCCTGCTTGCCATCTTGTGGTGGCCATCTTGTGTCCACATTGGGGCAGTCATCTTTGACCACATAGGGGCAGCCATCTTGTTTGTTGGAGTGATGGTCAATTTGCATATTACTCTTTTATTAGATAGGATAGAGGCCTGGTGTATGGGTGGGGGCCGGCTGGTTTGCCCTGAAGGGAGTCCTGGAATAGGGTGGGGGTTCTCTTGGGGCGTGGGGCAGCCTGGGCAAGGGGCCTGTGGTGGTTTGCAGGCCAGCCATGCCCCCCGGAGGCCCTGGTATCTGGGATTTATTTATCTGCTATAATTGAAACTTTGTAGCCTTGAGTGGAGCCAAGCCTCCTGCTTGCTCTGTGGCCATAGCCATTTTTGTTGGGATTTATTTATCTTCTATAATTGAAACTTTGTAGCCTTAAGCGGAGGACAAGGCAGGCCAGGGCTGTGGAAACTTGGCTTCCTCTATCATGGGGGCACCTCAAGCCTCCTGCTCTCTCCAGCTCCGAGGCTGCCGCCATTTTTGTTGGGATTTATTTATCTTCTATAATTGAAACTTTGTAGCCTTAAGCAGAGGCCAAGGCAGGCCAGGACAAGTGGAAAGCTTGGCTTCCTCCATTTCTGGGGAAACACAAGCCTCCAGCTCTCTCCATGGCTGCAGCCATCTTGGTTGGGTTAATGTGCATACTCGCTCCTGATTGGATGGTAGGCGTGGCTTGTGGGTATAGCAGAGGTATGGTCAATTTGCATATTACTCTTTTATTAGATAGGATTTAGCATTAAATCTTCAACTATAAATCAATATTCTTCTTACAAAATATGATTATAAATTATTGTTAATTGACAATACTATAAATTAATAGCCATTTTATATAACTTTTAAGTTTTTTATTAATTCACAAATACATACTTAGCATGTATTTAGCATACTTAGCTATTTATCTAGCATGTACCTTAAATATGTGAATTCTTTCACTAAAGGGACCAAATGCCCAGTTTTAAGTGTATGGTTATAATTTTTTGTATAATGGAAAGGAAATCTCAGCAAACCAAATACTATCTGAAAAAAGTAGTCTAAATGTGGTTAGGTGATCAGGCATTCATGACAATGCAGAGTATGACTATCAGAGTCAAAGCTGAGACTTTAAATAAGAATAACACATTGAGTCATTACTTATAAATTATACCGGAGTCCAATGACTGGCTAAAAGTTGTTAAAATGTGTAAAGATGTTGACAGTTTCAGAGTGAAGCTCCATAGCTTGGGGAATTTGTAACTGGAGATTTAGTTGCTTAAAACAAGATGACAGATTATTTTGATTTATTCATTTAATCAACAAATATTTATTTGTAACTGCATGCCAGGCACTGTGATAGACCCAGAAATGGTCCTCACCCTTACAGAGCTTATGTTTTGATGATGTCCTGACAAGCATGAGAGAAAGTTGAAGGCATTATTCAACATCTCCATGGCCCTTTGAGATCTGTGAAGTCAGGGCAATTGCTGGTCAGACTATGTTTTGTAGACATAGAGTGCTTCCAAGCCAATATCATAATAAACATGAGTTGGGTGCCCATTTTCTTAGTATTGCCAGAGGACAGGAATTGCAGGTGATTTCCATAGCAATTTACCCCTTTCTTCATCTCCCAAGTAATCTTATCAGATCATAAATTTGGTGAAAGGGCAATCAAATCTCTCCTCCCAACTCTCTTTCATCACTGCTTGCTTTAAGAGATAACATGATAAGAACAAACATTGCAAAAATAAACACGTCTAAACCAGTGCTATTTGCTATCTGAGTTGTTTTGTTTTTAATGTCTAACAGGATCTTCCTACCTACTTTTGATCTTTTAGCACTCACTGTGAACTAAAAGCTTACAGGGAATTCGTTGCAGGAGTCCAGATAATCCCGTGGTTTTAATGGTAACACAAAAGCTCTACACACCACAGCCCTGTGGTGTTTTGATGCAGAAATTAATTTTATAAATTATAAAGAGGTGTGGTCAAAAGAAGCAACTAGTAGAAAACCTTCCTTTTGTTGTTTCCCCTCTGACTTCATCAGCCTGTTCACATGTTTGAGGTTTCAGCCTTCGTCTAATCAGCCCAAGAATGTTGCCCCTTAATTTACTTCTGCAAATCTGGCACCATGTGATCTTCAGAGGGGGATTCCTTGAATCCACATGTCAGTGCGAACGTGTACTTCTTTTTAACAGAAAAAAATTTTAAACACCTTTTTGGGCAATTTCAAAAGAAATTTTGTTTGTAATAGAATTCCTTTTTAAAAAACTTAGAACTTTTGTTTCTGATTATTTAAATAGCTTACCAGTTTTTTAAGAACTTGAATTGAGCTTCAAACACATACACTCATACACATTCATATATATTCATGCATCTATATACACACATATATGTTTTAAAAGTTAAAACTTGTGTCTATTTTATTAAAGACTGCATATTCTACATTCTGAATTCTTTAGAGCCGGGGTTGGCAAACTGCAGCTCGCGAGCCACATGCGGCTCTTTGACCCCTTGAGTGTGGCTCTTCCACAAAATACCACAGCCTGGGCGAGTCTATTTTGAAGAAGTGGCGTTAGAAGAAGTTAAAGTTTAAAAAATTTGGCTCTCAAAACAAATTTCAATCGTTGTACTGTTGATATTTGGCTCTGTTGACTAATGAGTTTGCCAACCACTGCTTTAGAGGAATCTATAATATAGAAACTTGATAATAATAGAACCTGACAGAGTATGAGTTCAATGGAAAAATACCAGATTCTACATGACTTAGCAGTCCATTTAATGGCCATTAATCGTAACTTTTAAATTAAGGTTCCCAAATGGGATACTTCTATCAAAATATTTAGCATATATAACTCCTGTAGGAGACAAAGATGAAGAACTCTCAGACTTAATAGAAGGGGCATAACTAGTGAGTATATAAGAGGCCTGAAATTAATCACAAACTTTCTGGAAAGAAATGTAATGAATCATGTGTTCAAAGACATTTCCTCTAAACACAGTGTGTAGAATGGGGTGTTTTGAAATTGTGTCCCATGGCTTGACTTGCTATACGTGTTATATGAAATAGAGTGGCAAAGGTTTTAACATTTTCTAGATTTGTTCTTGGTAAAAATAAACTTTTTTCACATTTCACAGGTACACTTTCTCCGTTGTTCTCAGTTCTTCTATGGATAGCAGTTGCAATCTGCACATCCATGCTGTTTTTCTTCTCCAAGCCTGTGGGAATCCGGCCATTTCTTGTGTCTGTAATGCTCAGATCAATATATACAATAGGTCTTGGGCCCACATTAATACTTCTTGGTGCAGCTAATGTAAGTATTTTGCTTTGTACTGTTATAGATTAATTAAAAGTGTACTAAATGTAAAAATTTACATGCTTTAATCCATGTATACACAGTAAATTCTAATTTATTATGAATCCGAATTAACCAGAATTTAATTTGTACATTCTTAATTTTGAGAGAAAGAAAAAAATGACAAGTAAAATTTGATATATTTATGAAGGTAGCCCTTGGGGCATGACCCAGTTCTGCAATCAATTTAATCCAATCCAATTTTATTGCCTTCTGCGTCCCATACCAGCAGCTATTGACAAAAATGACTTTGAGACACTCTTAACATCCTAGTGACTTCTAAATCATCTAAGAAAGATTAAATTATATTCAGTAGAATTTTAGAACTGAGTGCCTTTTATAAAATGACCAAGGAAAAAGGGTTGCTGTATGAGAAAACTATGAAACTGGGCTCTTTTTATGTGAGCAAAACCTATAAACTTGTGAAAGGCATAGATGAGATTCATATTTTTTTTCACTAAATTTTAAAGTGTTAGAACAAGAAAGCACATTTCAAAACTTAAGTTAGGTAAGTTTAGAATAAGTAAGCCAAAGTCCTATTCCACATAACGGCAGCTGTACCCAAGAGAACATTTTACAGGGACTAGACAACTTCCTGCAAGGGAGCTACGAAGGGATAGTGAGAAAAGGTAAATCATCAGGCTGATGAAAGAACAAATGGCCAGGTAAACAAATAAATATTGCCAGTATGTCTGCTGCCTACCTGAAGCATTTTTTATATCTTTTACTGGGTTTCTAGCAAAATGTCCTATATTCTGATATCTGTATTTAGGTCTTATCTCCCCTACTACATTCAATGGTTCTTAAGGATAATAATTAATTATTCAATGTCTGGAACATCATTGGTATTCAACAAATATCCCTTAAATAAATTAGCTAATGAGTGAGTGAATGAACGAGGGAAAGGTTATTTTTGTATTATACAGTTACACTGCCTTGTACATAAAATACATGGCAAATATATATTGAAAATGAATAAATGAAATAGCCAAAATTTTGAGAATTAGAAAGCTGAGTTAGTATGGCTAATCTGTTTCTGGTTTTAATATAATTATTTAAAAATTACATATGGTATATATGACAGCTCCTAGTTAGCTAGAACATTCCATGAACCAAATTGCCAATTATTCCTCAATCATTGTCAATAAAAGAGAGTGTACTACACATACAAAGAGATGTATCAGCACAGAATTCTGTAAAGTACCGAATATATTATTCTATAAGTTTCTTGAGGGCAGAGGTTGTCACATTCATAGATATAATCCTACCCTCCTCACTCCCTCACAACTCCCTTTTTTTTTTAATCTTAATACTTGGTACTTAAGTATTTAAAAAATTGTTTACGTGAACTGAACTTATACTTTCAGTGCTTTGGAAATAAGCTACTTTTGCAATATTGCCAATCAGGCTAATTAAGGAATCTTCATGGATGTATCTGAATTTTTATAAACATATTGGTGTGTTCATTTTATTATTTTTTTAAGTGCATTAAAGGGAGACATCTGTAATAGTGTCAAAAACAAACAAACAAACAAACAAACAAACAAATAAATAAATAAAACCTTAACTGTTGAACCAAATTACTTGAAGGAGCAAATAATATTTATAAACTGGTAACTGGTCCTGAATAAGACATTAATCTAAGAGAGAAAAATCCAAGTTTCATAAAGTGAAATCATAGCCGAGTAGAGTTAAGCCAAAACTAACAAACATTCATCGGGCCTCTGTTATATAATAGTCACTGAACACACCAAGAGGTAGAGGATGAGGGTCTCGCCTCCCAGAAGCTTCAGGAATAGTATATAAGGAGATAAGGAGTGTGAAGGTGAAAAGAATAATTAACAGTAATAATGATATCACAGCAATAAAGTCCACTATTTACCAAGCGCCTAATATGTGGAATATAATTTAATTGTAAAACGTTGCTATTGTGATCCTAAAAGTGTTTGTAGTTTGGTTCTCAGAGTTGTTTATGGACTCCGTGTCTTTCATAGTGTTGAGCAAATGCAGAAAGTCCCTTTTTTGGAAGAGGAATCAAGTGGGAGGAAAGAACCTGGATCTATGTCCTAAGCTGATAATCTATGTATTATCAGTTTCTATTATTATATTTCATTTTTATCTTCTTGTTTCTAAAAATTGAAGTTTTGTTTAAATTGCAACTAGTTTCTCTATCTTGTCACAGGAGTCATCTTAGTATTTGAGATGTTTCAAAAGATTCAAATGTTTTTCTCTGTTATAAAGTATATCTTATAAGCCAGTACAGTTTTCTTCCCATTCCCTATGTTACATTTTTAGTCACTGGTAATGGAAATTAACATTTTATTTTTGCAAATATAAACACACATTTTGTAAATTTGGGATCACTTAATGTTTTTATACCATTAATATTTTAAATCTCATTTTAATAGGATAATATTTCCAGTCTTATGGTTGTTACATAATGTGTTGAACCATTTCATTAATTTTAATTGTTTCTATTTTAGATATTTTTAATAATAAATAATAATGTAGTAAATACCTGTGAAAGATCTTTGAATATCTTCTAAACACTCATTATCTACCATGTTTTTTCCTTTCTAGGAGTGTCTAGAAATGTGTAATTTATTTAATGGCATTTATAAATCATTTCCTTCCTCACAATTATTTGTAATATGGAAGTGTTCCCTTATTCTTGGACTTGGTCTCACCATTTTTGCAGAGAGGTAAAGCAAGTGGAATTTAGCAGACAACTGTCTATTAATGCCCCAGTGTCAAAATTTAATACTGTCATTCCCTTAGTTACTTAGAGTTTCCTGGGAGGGCTCATGATACTGCTAATCTAAAAGGTTGAGCCCCACTATGTGTTCAACATAAACAAATTCAGTTATATATTCTGAATCAAAACTGTCATATCCTCTCTCTCTCTCTCCCTCTCTCTGTCTCTCTGGTGCACACACATACACACATACACACACACACACACTATTTCTCTCATATAATATGGTCACTGAATGTTTCTAACTACTAATATCAGTTGCAGAAACAGAAAACTGCTGCCGTGCTGGGGGAAAGGTAGTATGTGTCAAGTTTAGTAAAAGAACAAGTTTATACCACCCTTCTTTACTGCACTGTTTGTTGGAAATTTAGAAGATTTCCAGGCTGATTTTCACTACATGAAAATTTTGCCTTAGACTTTAACCTTAGAAACTTATCCTGCCTAAGATATATTGTCACTGAAATGGAGATTGTTTTAATCAAATCATCTCATTTTTGAAGGTTGATGGAAATATGGTAATATAGTTCAAAACAATAAATTCAATTTAACTTCTCAATAAATAGTAGACAGTCTTTTTTTTTTTTTTTTAGCAATAATTTATTCCTGGAATATAGGTCATGTTTTCCCATAGGAACAATGTAAGGTGGGGATAGAATTTCTGATCAGGGACATAGAACCAAATAAGACACCAAGGATAATATAAAGGCAGCTATACATTTCTGCAATTACATAAAATAGTAAAATGGAAAGGACATCACGACTAATTCTAGAGCTATGAGGCGCCTTAAGGCTTATTCGCAGCTAGGCATTTCATTTTAGAAATGAGTATGCAGTGTCCTATTAAAACCAGGAGGGTTCAGCAAAGTATTTAGTGACAGAGCCAAGGCTGGAACCCAGGTGGCCCAACTTCCCACGCAGGGTCTTTCCAGTGTACTGCAGTGTTAACGTCCTGCAAAGACATATCAATTACCTTGCCCTGTTCCCTCAACCTCCATTTATGGTTGCCCTTGCCATAGAAACAGTGATTGCTACGTAATGGTGTTGACAAATGAAGGACTGATTAGACAGCAGCAAGTACACTGAGTGGCCAGATTATTATGATCTCTGAACACATAATAATCTGGCCACTCGGTGTATATCCTATATAATAAAAGGCTAATTTGCAAATTGTCCCCTCGACCAGGAGTTCGACCAGCAGGCAGGCTGGCCAACCGCCTATGTCCCCTCCCCCTGGCCAGGCTGGCCGGACCCCACCCATGCACCAGGCCTGTAATATATATATTACACACACACACACACACACACACACACACACACACACACACACTGAGTGGCCAGATTATTATGCGTTCAGAGATCATAATAATCTGGCCACTCAGTGTATGTCATGACATGAGAAGGGAGAATGTCTCTGCAATTTCTTCATTCTCTGCATGAAGCTTTCATAGAAAATGCTTTCTAAAAAGATGTATAGATTTTATTTTTAAAATGTATACATTTTAAGGTCATGGTGTGGGGAAAACCAGAGTTCAACTTCTTTCCTACCCAATCATTTATTCTTGCATTTGTTTCTCCTTGTTATGAACACTTCAAAAGACAACAATTGCTATGTTTCTGGTCTCTACAGAAATAGGTGGGTTCCACTGCCAGCATCCACTCCACCGCACTTCAAGGCTTCATCTGGAGAGCAGGGATACATCCATCAACGTCTAGCCCTCAGTCAAGACTAAAAAAAAAATCTGAAAACATAAAAGACAAACCTTTATTTTTTATGCAGAAGTAGCAGAGACCCTTTTTAGTTAGAAAAGAGACATTTCTTGCTTTTGCATTGAGAACTGAAATGTATTGCTCTTTTGAGAATTTGAATTCAATGCATTACTTTCCTCAGTGTAAAGAGCTTATAAATAAATACATTTCCTGCATAATTGTTTTATGATTCATTTTAGGAAAGTAGAGATCAGGAAACAAAATATAAATAATTTGTCTTAAGCATATCATTCATCCTTCTGAAAAGTCAGAATTCTAATTTTTAACTTTATATTTTATAGAATTTCTTATTTCTGTTTTATATTGATGAACTATAATGGGCTAATCAATATAAATGTAAATGATAGTCACTCAAAACAATTGAAAGAGTAAAACACCAAATATCATTACATCACTCAGACATTCCACTTTTCACCATTTTCATGATGTTTATTGTCAAATGCTAAATTTATATCAGCACCTTGTTTATAGTTTCTCAGTTTTTAAAATGCTGACTTCATATAATATTAAACGTGGTCTTGGCTAGTGAATATAAAGACATCTGTTCCACTGTAGCTCTTTTCAAGATGTGATAAATGAAACACTACACACTGAAGTAAGACTTTCTATTTAACATTACTCATATTGTTAGCAAGTTAGTGAAAGAATTGATAACATTGATTATTGAGAGGATAATTAAGTAGCAGGGAGGAAATGTAGAAAAGGTTTGAACTTTTTAGTTGCTATGTTGTTGATTTGATTTGGCTGTCTTCACAACATGCAATGATAGCCCATTTCTCATTTTATCGGTATTGATTTGGGCTTCAGAAAGTTGAAGGAAAAGGTTTTTCCAACCTCATATATTTCAATTTTGCTTCAAAGTATTTTGCTCCTTCTTAGGTTATAATTCCATAAGGCAATTTATTTCATATACATTGAAAAAAACCAACAATGTTGTTAAGAGCAACCTTTTCCCCCCAAGGTTAGATTTGGACATACAAAGACAAATATGGTGCCAATAGATAACTTAAAGAACTCAGAGAATCATTTGGAAGAAGAAATTGAAATTTCAAACTCTGTAATTCTTTCCTTGATGACAAAGAGCAAAACTAGTTTTTCTGGTTTATAAATAATGCAGTGATTCTAGAACCCAATGCATGTAGATGGTCCTAAGTATATGATAATTGTGCTCTTTGGAAATCATCACACAAATCTGTTATTGCCAAAGACTTTTAGTATACGTTTTCTGTGTTCTAAAATTATGCCACAAAAGGTAATATTAAACATAGTTTTAATATAAATACGTTACATGATACCAGGCATAATAAACACTCAAACAATGTTTATTGAATTTACCACCTATAGAGCTTAGAGAATATCTGCACACATTATATTTATCTTAACCTGCGTATATAGGTATATTTACAATTTTTATGTATTTAAAGTAAGTTAAATGCAAAAATAATTTTTATAGCTTATTTGTTTAAAATAATACTCAGTAGAGGAAGTCCAGGGTAAAAAATAATAATCAAGGACAGATGTCTGGATATTTTCTGAAGACATTTTTCTTTTACAGTTCTAGTATAATAGAAATATTGCATAGGTTACTTTCAGTATGAGAAATATAATGAGTGGCATTTAGAGTCATTGCAGCCCAGCTGGTGTGGCCCAATGGTTGAGCATTGACACGTGAACCAGGAGATCACGGTTTAATCCTCAGTGGGGGGCATGCAGGAGGCAGACAATCAATGATTCTTTCCCTGTCCCTTCCTCTCTGAAGTCAGTAAAAATATATACTAAAAATAAAATAGTCATTTTATTAAGTGCTTCATATGCTTTATGAACTGTTTAATCCTCTGACTAGCTCTCTGAGTTGGGAATACCTTTATTCCAGTTTTTCAGAAGAAACATTCAGGCCTATAGGTGCACGACTCAAGCCACGCCAGCAGTGGTGAGAGCACCAACATTTCAATCCAGGTGCATGTCAACTGCATAACTGGGGCCCTTAATCATGCTCCCCTCTTTTCCGGGAACCGCAAAGGATACCAGTTCTGCCTGCACCATGTTTACATGTAGATTTGTAAGTAGTGCTGAAAAATTACAAAATGAAAAATCACGAAACAAAACCACAGACTTGTGAACAATAGGTTTTGTCAGTGACCTGTTATTTATGTGCATTTGGGGATAAATAAGACAGTAAAATCTTTTTTTTCTCTCTCTCCCTTCAGCTTTGTAATAAAATAGTATTTCTGGTGAGTTTTGTTGGAAACCGTGGCACATTCACCCGAGGGTACCGAGCAGTCATCCTGGACATGGCCTTTCTCTACCATGTGGCGTATGTCCTGGTTTGCATGCTGGGCCTCTTTGTCCATGAATTCTTCTATAGCTTCCTGGTGAGTACATCTCTATGTGGACAATTGCTGCTGGGAAAAATGCACAATGCTCCTACCTTTGATTTTATTTTTTTAAAGCAGGGCCTGACATTTAGGACAAATTATGTTATTTTTAGAATTTCCTAGGCAAAGCATGAATTGTTATTATTTTTAGTCTTTTTTTCTCTGAGAAACTACATCTGTGGTGGAATTCTTTCTTTCCTCTCTGAGAAGGAACCAACGAGTCCACGCTTGACCCAGGTTTCATAGAGCAGGCTGCTTGTGGTTCAGCGAAATCATATATCCATTTACATTTAGAGAGTCTGAGATGGAATGTGGGAGAAAAAAAGGGGGAATATATTTCCTTTGTACTGGAATCATTATATTTTATTTATGGTGCCAAATATGTGTATCTTTACAGTGACAAGTAAGTAAAACGAGGGAGAAAAGTGTCAACCTAGCAAAAAGACAATGAGTTGTTTTAAGAAAAGTCTTACAGTTTCAGATTTAATGTCATTGTTGTTAAGCTTATCTACATATACTTAATTCGTTAAATGGATTTTCAGATTTCTTCTACAGATTTTTGGTGTGTTTGTGGGTTTTTGTGGAGTTTTTTTCTGGCTATCAGTTTTTCTTTATGCATATATGTTTTATGGCCATAAACCAGGAGAGGAATCAATATAAATATATGATGTTTTGAAACTTAAAGCACTACCTGGTTAGCATCATGCATAGGAGCAATTTATTTATCTCTCCAGCCCAGAGCTGACATGCACTTCTCAGTAAAATCACCTGAAAACAAGTTGAAGATCTAAAACCAGTACACTGACCCAGTTTGCTCGCCTCCTGCTTCCCTGTTATGTTATCTAGCACACCCATGTATGAAGACTGAAAAAAAGCTAATTTGCCATTTACTCTCAAGCACTTGAAAGAGCCACAGTGAAGAGTGAATTTGTCCCGTAGGTTTAGATTAAAAATTATCTTCCAGATAGTTCATCAGATTATTTGCCAATCAAAAGGAAATCTTTTTTTTTTTTCTGTTTCAGGGATCCAAATGAATTCCCTCTCTGCTTTGATTCACCTGAAAAGTTCCATTTAAAAAAAATCTGCCTGTGGTATACAATAAAATAAAATAAAATTTTAAAAAATCTGCCTGTGACCTACAGGGGTGGGCAAAAGTAGGGTTATAGTTATTTGTATGGAACATAATATAATTAATAAATAATCATACAAGAATAAACTCTGTTTTTCTTCCTCACAACTGTAAACCTACTTTTGCCCTGCCCTGTATAAAGTCCAGGGGTACCCAGCACTTTACCCTGACTGTGATATGTGTGTCCGCCTTCTGGTCCATAAAATGAGTAGGGGTAGTATAGGAGACTAGTATTAGCAAAATCTATTAAAAAGATAATGTGAAATGAGGTATGTAAATATTTGTTTTCCAAGTAAAGGTATTTGACAAAATAAAGTTCTATTTGAATGATTGTATGAGTTATTAAGAGTAATGTTACTTTATGTTACTTAACCTTATTTTTTAGTTTTATTTCCTCCTGTCTTTTATCTCTCCAATCTTACACTAGGGATGCTGATTTGTTTTCATTGGGTTGGTTATGGAAAGGAGATAGTCCATTTTGATGTTTAGAGTACTAGAAGGAAATTGTAATGGACATAATAACAAAATGGAATTTAAACATTTTAAAAATACTTTTTTACTTTGAAATTATATGAATATGCATTCCTGGTTTCCTCCACAAATGTCAATCGTTTATTCAAAATAATAAAAACCACACTCTAGATTTTCCTTTTAGAAATAAACAAAAAGAACCATCAACCTGACCAATGTCAACACGTTTTGCATTCTCAAGATTCTGATTCCATGAGGACAGGATGGGGCCCAGGGACATGCAGTCTTTGCAAGCATCCCAGGGGCTTCTTGGAAGCTCTATACTTCCAGAAGCTATCCAGAAGTGACCCAGAGTCCATTGTCAGACCTTTTATCTCAGTCACTATTGAAATAAACTTAAGAAAAACCTCCTTATGTCAAGTAGATAAGTTCACGTCAGAGCGCTGATAATTTGGAAGTTGAATTTGCATTAGTTATTTGTCTGTTCTGAAGAATGTTGACTTCATATCCAGAGTTTGCTGCTCCCTCCAAAAGATACATAGCAGAATAGTTAAACCTTTTTTTTTTTTAACCATCATAGAATAACAGTTTCTAAGGTGAGCAAACAAGTTAATAACTGTACAGCAGTTATTTGTAAGGCTACAATTAGATTGGAAAGTGACGGTGTAACCCTTCGTGCTCAGGAAAGCAGGGTACAAGGCCCTGGTGTTTCTGAGAGGATGCAGGACATGGATAACTGATCGTTTCAACCAGTTTAGATGTTCTAATCACTGCTCAAAGGTAGCAGAAGACAAACTTCTATTATTCAACTTTTTAAAATATTCTTTATTTCCAAACAGGTATTTATGCCTTTTTTAAGTGAATGTTAAATTATTGCCTTTAACCAGCTTTTGGTAATAAAACATGTACTTGATAATGTATAATTTTACATAACAATAAGTAAAAGTGTTTTCAGTGTTGACTACAGATAGCAAACACACACCTAGGTTCTTGACTCGTGCATAGATTTTCTCCTACTAAACACATAATGGAAAACAACCCATTAGAGAAAGTGTGAATTAGCAAAATTGTGTTATTATATCTTTGTTTATACTTCTGTTTCCAAAAGTATATACTAAAGTAATATGTTTTATCCTCATTAAATGCCTTTATTAAGGAAAGGTGTTTGCATTTCTCAACTATTTTAAAATTTCATATCTATTTCTATTGCAGCAGGCTCATAAAATTGTTCTCATAATTTCACCTCTAATCACTTGATTAAATAATACATTTCATGAGCCTATCCATTATCCATCACTTAGGTGAACCTAATTCAGCATTCTCACTTTAGTCATTTTACATAGTCTAGAAGCAACTGCAGAATATCAGTAAGAGTAAAAATAAGGAATAAGAAGCTAAGTTGGTTAAGTATAATACTACAATTTTTCTAAATTCAAATATGAAGCTATGTTATTTCATGTCTTACACAACTGAAATTATGCTGGTTACAAAACCAACAGGTGCACAGTATATGTTGTGTTAGGGTTCTCTTTATGGAAAAACAGTTCATTAGTACATTTCAACTGGACAGCAATATATATTTTGGTTTATTTTTAAAGTGTCATTTAGGTTGTAATTTTTTCATAGATAAACTAAAATGGCTTGCATTTGTATTTGTAATGACCTTTATACTTATTCATCTTTTACTCCTTTGCATTTTTGTGGAATTTTTTATTTTATTTTATTTTATTTAGCTTTTTGATTTGGTGTACAGAGAAGAGACTCTGCTCAATGTCATAAAGAGTGTCACCCGGAATGGCCGCTCCATTATTCTAACGGCAGTCCTCGCTCTCATCCTGGTCTACCTGTTTTCCATTATTGGGTTCCTTTTTCTGAAGGATGACTTCACTATGGAAGTGGATAGGCTGAAAAACAGAACTCCCATTACAGGTATTGCTATTACCACTAAATGAGCTTTCTCGGATGGCAGGTATGATTTGTAGGGAGCTTGTTAAGAGGATTACAGATAAACACTAATGGAGGAAATGTTTTCTTTCACTCCTTTGAAAACATGCCTTGTCCACTAAGAGCTCACGGCTGTGAAATACTTGTAGGCTGCATATTAGCTGTCAATGTGTAGAGGAGTATCCCAGACCAGCAACATTATCTAAGCCCAGTATCAATTAGGAAGTTTCCATGATGACTACAATCCTGAAGACAGTAAACAACTTCAGTGAAGGATAATTGCTTTGGGATGTTATTCCTCCTCTTTTTCCTTCACTCCCAAGAGCATACAGTATCATTTACAACCATCCTTTGTAATCCTATATAATAAAGAACTAATATGCTAATTAGACCGAACAGCAGAATGACAGTCCAGATGAGTTTCCAGACGAACCTGGGGCTGCAAGGGCTGAGACAGCCCGGGCTGCGAGGGCCAAGCCCCTTGCACAAATTTTGTGCATCAGGCCTCCAGTTAGTCTATATGTGTTTGCTCACAGTACATTATATTGTGCTTAAATAATTAAAAATGATAAATGTTTTGACCTGAAACCATCATAGAGTAAGAAATTTGGGATAGAAAAAATACTCAAAATATTGTCATTAAGGAGCTCAATCCATCAGTATGTGGCCATCAGAATTACTGTACAATATTTTTATTGGCTAACTGGTTAGACATCATTTATTTATGCTCACCGTGATTCTTATGAGGGCTTATTCTTCCTATCTTATTTTGAATTTTTACTTATTATGCTTTCTAAAGATTTCTTTTTTAAAAATTTCTTTATTGATTACGGTGTTACATATGTGTCCTTAATCCCCCATTACCCTCAGATCCCCCCCTCATGCCCTCACCCCCCTGTTGTCTGTGTCCATTGGTTAGGCTTATATGCATGCATAAAAGTCCTTTGGTTGATTTCTCCCCCTTACCCCCACCCTCCCCTACCTTCCCTCTGAGGTTTAATGGTCTGATCGATGTTTCTCTGTCTCTGGATCTATTTTTGTTTATCAGTTTATGTTGTTCATTATATTCCATAAAGATTTCTTTTTACCACTTTCCTACCTTTTGCTGTTTTGGTTAAATTTCTTTGTTACTCTTTTTCCTCCTCTTCTAATTTACTGAATAGAAATCATAGTTCTGCACTTTGCTGTTAGCTTCTGTGGGTGATTCTGCTGCCTATGGGTTGTAGGGAATGAAAACCACAAAATTACTCGCTCTCCCCTCAAGCTATTAAATTTAAAGGTATGATTTAATTAGGTGTGCTTTATAAGCCATACTCTTTCTTGCCTTTAAACATTTGTTAATTGTTAAACTAATGATATTTGGTAGTATCTTTCTTAGAATATGGGAAAATTAAGTGACATTTAGATCTTTTATTAAGTCTAAGTGATTAAAACACAAAATAGAAAGATCATAGTTCGAAAGTTATTAAACTTGAGGCTGAGTTTCATACCTAAATCTTAGTCTTGATTAACAGGAACATGAAATATTGCATGTTACTGTGTTTGTTGTTCCTTAAATATTACTTTTTTCCAGAGTTTTGCAGGTGGAACAAAAGCTCAGATATATAAATACTCCCCTAAACTCCCTTTTACTAAACTATCTGTGAATTATAAACTACTTATTCTCAAAATTCTTCAAGTTTTAATTATTTGCAAGGCATGATCCCATTGAGTTATTCAGTGCAGGGTGAGTCTAAAGCCAAAGCATCATAATTCCTGAATTCAAATGTATCCAATAGCTATTGTTTTATGAATCTAGTAGTAGATATTTTTAATTGTGTTACTTAAAAAGGAAATTAGTGTCATATTATGAAAATATGTTCCTTAGAAATATAAAGATACCTTTTTTCTTTTTTGCTTATAATATAGGTAAAACTAGACCTAAAATGTCAAGATCTCTACTAAAAGTATTTATGAATATTTATATAAAAAGCTGTTAAATAAGAGAAAGCATTAAATACTATGATTCTAGTATATGAGAACAGCTAACAAAGTTGAACTCTTGATTCTTCATAGATTGAGATTTTTGTTTCATAGACTGAGAGTGAATGTGATACCAGGCCCTGGGAAAAATACCCTTATTTTCATAATATTTTTAGTTTACTTCAATGCCATATATTATACCTATTGATACAAGGCATAAAGTTTATCCTTTCTGGTATGGAACACTCTTTACTCCCAAGATTGAGTGTAATTATTGAGGAAGACACAGCGTGGTAACGTGAAATTTGAAGTGCATAAGTATGCAGTTTTTGGGTTAGTGTGAAGTCATAATCAGAAAGCCAGGAGACAGGAGCCAAGAGGGGGGAGGTTGAGAGTCCTAGAGTGGAATGGCAAGAGCTTCCCAGGTACAAAGGAGAGTGGAGGATGGAGAATTTGCACATGGCATTGGGAATTTAGGAGAGTGCAGATCATACCTCTGGGAACAGTGCAATTTGTGGTTTGATAGATGAAGGAGAAGGAGCCTCCACTTAACAACATGCAAGGGGAATCCATGTCTTAGAAAAGCCCGAGGAGTTAGAGGGAAGGTTCTGTTGACAAGCCGAGGTGACAGTGTCTCTCACACATGTCCCTTCTCACCCTAATTTCCTCTGATCCAGAATACTGCAGGGACATCTTATGTGGATTCCTCACCTTCAGCCTCCATTCTGCCTGCCCCAGTCATTCATTCTGACCACACCTCTGATTCTGTCTCTTATTCGTTCAAACGCCTTTCTGAGATTGGTGCTGGCTGTGGGATGGTTGGTTTATAATCATCAACCTGGAAGCCCAGATCATTCTGTTGTCATGTCTGGGTCTTTGCCGGTCTCCTTCCCTTTTGTCACACAAATTGCACCTGGAATTGCCCATACCCCCATACCTGCATACTTATCTCTATACCATATTCTTCTTTTTCATTTCAGGAAATAACGACGTTCCTACTATGACTTTAACTTCCATGATGGGAACATGTAACAAGGAAAACTGCTCACCCACGATACCAGCTTCAAATACAGGTCTGTAAAAATGACTGCAGAGCAGTATGTACTTGTTACATCCGCAGTTATGTTTATTTGATAGAGTTGCTCTAGGAATTTCATGGTAGTTTGAAATAGAAAAATGGAGGCTGAAAGAACCAAGAAGTTTCAAACTAGAGAAAGGATTTACGAATCTGCCATTTTATATCCCCACCCTGTTCCTTCTATTATTTCTACTCATGATAATTTATCAAACTTACCCTGTCATACAGGCTGTTAAAAATTCTACTACCATATTGCAAACCCATACCACACTAAGCAAGACCCTTTTAACTGTATCGCCTTTAACAAAGAATCTGGAAACGCTTGGGCTTAGAATTCAGAAGTCTTGGTTATAACCCTGATCTTGCCACTTTCTAGCTGTCTGTCTTAGACATGTTATGCAAATTCCCTGGACTTTGTTCAGATGGCTGGGCCAGAGAGGGAAGGAGGGAGGAAGAGTCAGAGAGAATATGATACTTGCCCTGCTTCCAAAGGAGCAAATGGAACCATGCATATAAAAATCATTTTTTTTTAAACTCAGATTGTTCTCAGTAGTTTGGAAACTATGGCATATGTGAAATTTAATGAGCCGTAGAAGGAATTAGTGATCTGTTTCCAGAAGCAGCAACAATTTAGAGTGTATAGGTCTTTAAATAGTTTGAGAGTTTTATATATGTACTAGAGGCCCGGTGCACAAAATTCATGCATGGGTAGGGTCCCTAGGCCTGGCTGGCGATCAGGGCTGAACTGTGGTGCGACTGGTGGAGCAATCAGGGGGTCGGGTGGGGGGCACTGGCACCCACCTTGGCTGGCCTGGGGGCTGGGGGCAGCTCCTGTGTTGAGCGTCATAGCAACCAGTCGTTCCGCCATTCAGTCGATTTGCATATTAGGGTTTTATTACATAGGATGTGTGTGTATGTGTGTATATATATGTGTGTGTGTGTGTGTGTGTGTGTGTGTGTGTGTGTGTGTAATGGATTTAATCTACATTATGCTAATGAAGGACAACATTGGACTCAGGGAAGATGCAGGAAGGAAGAGTTAAGCACAGTGTAAGGATGGATTTCCCCTCTTCCATCTGGGAGCACATTGTCTGGTTATAAATGATGTGCCTTCATTCCTGAGTTGCCTTTTCCTTGAGAAGTTGAACTATTGCTTGAAGAAGAATGGAGAGTCCCTTCTACTGACTCAATGTTTAGTGGTTTATAACCTAAAGGGAGAAAAAAAACAGGAATACATTTATCCCAATGTCCCAGCTGTTATAGGCACTGTGAACAGTAGTCACCAAGAACTTTTCCTTCCCCTACCTCCTGGGAACCCAGTCAAAGCTTCCAATTAACCAGCTCATTCTCTGCTCAAGTAGCTTACTGTGCTCTGTAGTTTCTAAAGTCCTGTTACACACATCCTCCAGTTTCCCCTTCAATTCTTCAGCCTTCTTCACAATTTGCAGCACTGACTCTTGGGGGAACATTCCAGGGAAAGAAGTTGAGGGGTGGTATCTTATTCTGGATAGTGGGATTTGCAATCACACCACACTCTTGACCCCATAGATGGCTGACTCTTGGCTAAAATGCTATTCTTGCCGAAACCGGTTTGGCTCAGTGCATAGAGTGTCGGCCTGCGGACTCAAGGGTCCCAGGTTCAATTCCAGTCAAGGGCATGTACCTTGGTTGTGGGCACATCCACAGTGGGGGGTGTGCAGGAGGCAGCTGATCGATGTTTCTCTCTCATCGATGTTTCTAGCTCTCTATCCCTCTCTCTTCCTCTCAGTAAAAAATCAATAAAATATATTTAAAAAATAAATAAAATAAAATGCCATTCTTCACATAAATGCCTATCCTGTACTTAGTGATATATGATTGGGAGTTTGGGAATTTCAAGTGTAAAAGCATGCATTTGTTTCTATTTATTTCTGCCAACCTGTAATTCAAGGGCCATTCCATTTTGTCCTGTAAATAGATGAGGGGTTTTCTGACCAGCTGCTCTCTAGGTTTTAAGTCCCTCCCAGTTCTAAGGTGCCACGCATGGTGCAGCTGGTCAGAAAACTCCTCATCTATTCGATTCCGTTAAGCACTGTACTCTCTCATGTCATCCTCAAGTTTGATCAGCTCTAGAACAGGGATTGGCACACTGTGGCCCATGAGGAAATCTGACTTGTCATCTTGGGCTAAGAATGGTTTTAACATTATTTTAAGGTGTATTTTTTTTTTTTCCTTTAAAGAAAAATATGCAGTGGAAAATGTACATGGCCCACAAAGCCAATTTGTCATCTGGCTCTTTATAGAAAAAAATTGCCAACCTCTGCTCTAAAAGATTTTTATTAAAGGTGCTAGAAATTCTGCATAGGACAGTGCTAGGGACAGAGTTCTTTAGCTTGCTTCTAGAAACATGCCTTCACATTGACTTAGTCACCTTTAGTACAGTTCTTTAGCCACATAGAAATTTGTCTTAAATAGACTATCATTTAGCCCATGTTTCTCCATCTTAAAAAAAAACAAACAAAAAAAAAAACACAATTATTAAGCTCCTTCTCAAAGCCTCCTTGCCAAAGCCCACATACATAATGTCTCCCACATCCCCAATTTGAGGTTAGTCTGAATGCATGCTGGCTTCTCTTGATCTCGACTCCTTCCCACACTATCACTTTAATGATCCACTTTGGTGTGTTATCTTGGGGACCAGCATCAAGTTCATCTGTGAGCAGCTTGCAGAATCTGTCACAATCTCAAATTTAGATCTGCAGATGCCTCTGTGCTCTTATCATTATCCATGATTTTTAAAAAATTACAGAGAGGGATTTTGAAAACTTGGACATGGTTTAAGTAGTTGGGTAAAATTAAGTCCTTTATAGTAAAAGCCTAATATGCTAAGTGTCCGGTCATCCAGTTGTCCGTTCAACCAATCAAAGCATAATATGCTAATGATATGCTAAGGCTGCTCAACCTCTCGCTATGACATGCACTGACCACCAGGGGGAAGGTGCTCCAACTGGTAGGTTAGCTTGCTGTTGGGATCTGGCTGATTGGGACTGAGATGGGCCAAACATGCTCTGGAGCCCTCCCACAGTCCCTCCCCAGCTGGCCAACCTCCCATGTCCCTCCCCGGCCCTGATCGTGCACTGGTGGGGTCCCTCAGCCTAGCCTATGCCCTCTCGCAATCTGGGACCCCTCGGGGGATGTCAGAGAGCTGGCTTCGGCCTGATCCCAGAGGCTAGGCTGAGGGACCCCACTGGTGCACAAATTCGTGCACCAGGCCTCTAGTAGCTAGATAAAATTAAATAGTTCAGGATCTGTGGGGCACCTTGAATATCAATTATTACCACCAGTATATGTCTTCTTTTCTATTAAACATTCTTTCTCCTTAACAGAGTATGAAAAATAACATTTTTACAATTTAGTTTCTTGTTAGCACAAATATTTTAATAACATGGTTCCAATGTATATAGTAACCCTATTCCTGCATTGCTCTTGTATATCTGAATATTACTTTTAATTTACTTCCTTTATTTTAAAGAAAATACACTTTATGGTTTGATCTTTAAGAATAGATTACTTTGCCAGTGAACCAACAACAAAGCTAGTGTTCCTCCCACCAGTCTAGAACGATGGCTGACCCACGGGTCTTGCACAGCCGTTAAGCTAGTGATGCTCATCCCAGCGTGGGAGCCGGAAGCTCCCGAGGCACCGTGAGGTAACTGCTCCTGGAGGGACGTCTTCCAGATCAGACACGGTGTAAACATATCCCAGGTCCTGGCTGCCTGGCTCTTACAATTCTGCAGAATTTAGGCTTTCTGCAATTCCCCAGGCACTGATGTTGATTCTCCTCTAGGCATTCTATTGTAATTGTTTCATATGCTATAACTAATGGGGATATTTCAATCTTAACTTTGAAAAAGTAAAGTGAATATTTTTGTAAAACAGGAAATTAGTTGTCTACATAGTACATTATTTGATTCTGGTAATAGTAATAATTTTTAAAACCTTGTATATTCATTCATATATCAATATTTGTTGAGCCTATACTATTGGCCAGCCAACATGCTAGGTATTATACTGTTGAGTAAACAAACATAAATCCTGGCCCTTAATGGAACTTATAGAATAGTGGGGGAAGCATAAAAACAGTTATAAATTATGGTGAGTCCTGTAGGCGGCACTATGAGGGGTAGTCACGAGAGAGCCTGGTTTTAGGAAGATCAAATAGAAAAGAATTCCTGAGGAGGAATTATTTAAACCAAAACATGAGGTGAGAAGGAGCCAGTCAGGCCAAGAGGAAGGAGAAGTGCATCCTGGTCCCAGGGATGCATGAGTCTAGTTCAAGGATAGATGGATGCGACTAATTATCCTCATGTTATAGGTACAAACACCGAAGGACCTTATGTAAGATCACATGGCTATTAAATCAATCTAGATCTCTTACCCCAAACCCTGAACTCCAGCCTTTTCAGTTTTATTGCCTCTTAATTACTAAATGATTAATCCCTATAAATAATTTTTTTCCTAACCCAAATTTAGAGATTGTTAAAATTCTGCCTATTGTATTTCCTTTCAAAGAATGCTTGGATAGATTGTCTTTATGCAAACCGTGTTCTAAAGGCAGTTTCTTAAATATTCTCTTATGTGTTTATCAGCTGGGATTAATTCCCTTCCCACCACTGCCTTGGGGATATTTAGCAATGTCTCCAGACATGTTTGGTTGTTGGAACTCTGGGAGAAGTGCAACTAGCATTCAGTGAGTAGAGGCCAGGGATGCTGCTAACCATCCCACAATGCACAGGACACCCCCACCACAAAGGATTATCCATCACAAAATGTCAGCAGTGTTGAGGTTGAGAAACTCTGTCCTTTTACGAAGTCTATTTGGATATTAGTTTGTAACTCTGGACATAAATATGTAAAAGGCTTCCTGTAAAAACCTCTACAACCTCTTACTCACCTAAAATATTACACAAAGAACACCTTCTCTTTTATCTATGGACTGATGGGGACAGCCCTTCCAGATGTATTGTTCAAGGAGCAAAGTCGTCTTTTTTCCTTTCTCATTTTTTAAGGCTCCACCTGAGATGGGAATGGTGGGGAGAGGCAGAATGATGGGCACAGGCAGTATGATTTTTTCATGAAAAACCCCCAGTGTGCTGCGCCAGCACAGCCAAGGTTTCAGCGAGCCTGAGGGAGGGCCGGCGAAGGATGAAGAAAAGACAGACAAAGAGAATAAGCTGGGTCTAGGTGGATCTTCTGTGCCTGGCTGAGGCCACACAACAGATCCAGACTGCAAGCTGAGCCTTTATTTTATAGTCAGAGGTAAACAAGGTAATTTACAATGTTCTTGTAGGTTTCACTTGTTTTGGCAGCACTTGCTGCACCTCCCACAGCCCATTAGCTACCCAGGAAAGATCTAGGGGGAGTCACAAGATCAAGCTTAATTATGCATAACCGCTCCCTACACCCCAGAGTAGGGAGGAAAGGATAGTGGAGGAATTTCAGCACCAGAGGTGTGAGAGAGAGAGACATTGTTGAGAGAGATGGTGGCAATAGCCTTTTACACTCAGGAATCATTCCTAAATCAGTATGAAGAACTACAGGAATGCCTGTATCCACCTACTCTTTCTTCTGAGCCCTTTTTGCATTTAATATAGTAAGTACTAAACATCATCTGATTGAAAATTCCATGGATTTAATCTTCTAGCCCTTGCCCCCTTTAAATTTTGGCCATATGTATTTAACTGCAAAAGTAGCACGAAAGCTAGAACCTGGTGTTTGCTGTGCAGCATGTGTCACTTAGATTTAAAAATAACTTTTCTATGTCTAAGACCAGGATTACGTTTTAATTTGCAAACCCTAGTGTGCATTTGTGATGGGCTTGGCTTGTTACCTTGTGGACAGCGGGACCCCATTACAAAGGCCCAGACACACACAGCAGCATAATAACAAGCCTTGTGGCGACTGGGAGGCTGCAGCCGGAGAAGGTCCAGCCGATGCCGGTGGGTCATTGTCCCAGCAGCAGCATGGTAACTGCCAACCAACTGTGGCTGGAAAAAAAGAATTTTTATTTCATTTATTGCAGGCCTCCCTGACTTCCTATAAAATATTCACTTAAAAATAAACCAAGAAAAAAAAAAAGGATTTTCCAGAAAAGTAAGGCCTGTTTGAGACAATTTACAAAATTCAAAATATAGTCACAGTTCTTTTCTAAGTAAAAATCATTTGAATATATAGAAAAGGAAGTTCACAGATGGCTAACATTTAGAAGTAATTCAAATTTGATATGTTTTGGTATTGTACTTTAACGAAAAAGGTTGATGAATACAAGAAACTGATAAGCTTCCTTTTGAGTGCCCAGTGTTTAAATATTTTTACCTATTTAAATTTTTTTAAAATCAGCATTTCCATAATGACTCGATTTTAATTGAAGTTTAAGAATAACAAACAAGGTGTTTTTAATTGCACTCAAATTTTAAATATATCCCAATGACAATCTATTGCTTTCTAAGAAACCATAAAAATGAATAATTTAATTATTAAAGTAGAAAAAATAGCATTATTAAAGGCTCCTATTCAAGCCTGTCCAGTATTTTTATAAAAACTTTGTAATAGAACAGACTTTGTAATAGAACAGTTTCTCAACCTCAACACTATTGACATTTTAGCCAAACACTTCAGCTAGGAGGGAACTATTTCAGAACCAATAGAATATATTTTTAGTCCTTTCTTCATATGAAACATTTTATTTCTATTATGAATTAAGAAAAAATACTTTATTTTACTGATACTCAACTGAATATGAGAATAACTTAATCTCATGTTGTTCAAGTATAAAATGTATTATATTAAAACTATAATTTTGCATAAGAGTTTACAGGCATCTATACTAATAAAAGGGTAATATGCTAATTAAACCAGGAGACCTTCCGGACATACTTCCAGACAAAGCCATGGTCGCCACCATGGGCCAAGGCAGAGGTGGTTAGGGGTAATCAGACCAGCAGGGGGGACAGTTGGGGGTGAGCAGGCTGGTGCAGGGGCAGTTGAGGGTGAGCAGGCTGGCAGGGAGGGGCAGTTGGAGGCAAGCAAGCCGGCAGGGGGGGAAGGGGGGGTGATCAGCCCGGCATGGGGGGCAGTTGGTGGCAATCAGGCTGGCAAGGGAGGCAGTTGGGGCAAGCAGGCTGGCAGTGGGGAGGCAGTTGGGGGTGATCAGGCCAGCAGGCAAAGTGGTTAGGGGCGATCAGGCAGGCAGGCAGGTGAGTGGTTAGGAGCCAGTGGTCCCAGATTGCGAGAGGGATGTCTGACTACCGGTTTAGGCCTGATTCCACAGGGATTGGGCCTAAACTGGCAGTCAGACATCCCCCGAAGGGTCCCAGATTGGAGAGGGTGCAGGCCAGGCTGAGGGACATCCCCCTCCGTGCACGAATTTTGTGCACTGTGCCACTAGTCTATATATATAAAAGCCTAAATGACCAAATGACCAAATGACTGAACGACTGGTTGACCAGTTGATGCACACTGACCACCAGGGGACAGACGCTCAATGCACAGAATCAGACTCCCTCCTGTCTGGATTGGGCCTGCAGGGATCAGGCCTGCCGGGATTGGGATCGGGCCCGCAGGGATCGGGCCTGCGTGGATTGGGATCGGGCCTTTGGAGATCGGGCCTGTGGGGATCAGGTCGAAACTGGCTCTCCAACATCCCCTGAGGGGTCCCAGATTGTGAGAGGGCACAGGCCAGGCTGAGGGACCCCTCTAGTTTATTAATAATGATCATTATGATACCTAGAATTTGTTCCACCCTATGTCCCAAACAATGTTTTAAGTTCCTTACCTGTAAATATTTAGTTCTTTTCAAATGTCTCCATATTAGAAGTCTGTTTCTACTAATTCTTCCCATTCACATGTAAACAACCATGATCTTTCACTTCTTTTATCACTACTTCTGTTTTCATCATTACCCCCTTGCCACCATTAGCTGGACCATTTTTCTTACATCTTTTCCTTGCTGTCACCAGTTCCCTCTCTTCCTCCTAAGTCCTAATTGAACCTTCCTCTGCAAACTAATCACCTATCATTCCTCTTCCTTTCAGCAACAAATGTTCCTATGAAACTTTGGCTGCACTCCTTCAATTTCTACATCAACCATCTTCTCTTTCACTATTTGCCATCTTCTTATTATTACCTATGACCTAATTGTGAAATCCAACTACCTTTTGTTGATTCTCATTGCCTTTGGCCCTTCTGTAATTTTGACATTTTTTTGATACCTTTTCCATCTTTATATTATTTTCTTCCTTCATCTGGGATCCTAGTACTCTCCCAGCTTTCTTGTCTTCTCTAGCTTTTTAAAGTGTTTTCTCATCTTCTTATCCTGTAAGCTTAAGCGTCATCTGAGAGTCTTTCCTTATCTTCATTAGAATACCCAGTACTTCCTTGGCTGTTTCTGTGACCTAATGGGACCATCCTTTCCCAAGTCACCTCTGGCTGGAAGCATCAGTGTGCTATTTAACGCTGTCTTCTCCCCCGTGCCTGGAGTCCTGTCAGCTCCCGCTCATTCATTCTTTCCATCCCCACTGTCATTGCCCTGTTGAGGCTCACAGCACATCATGCCTGAATTATGGCAACTGCCTCCTAAGGGGTCTTTCTACCTCTGCTCATTCTCTCCTGTTCAATTCACCCGCTATATCACCACTAGACTACTTGTCAAAAATCACTGCTTTGAATATTTCCTTGTCTTCCCACAACTCAGGATTTCTGCCATGGTCCATCGCTTGCCAAATAAAACCCCAAACTCTCTCAAGCTTCACAGAGGGGTCCCTCCTCTGCATGCTGTGCATTTGCTGTTCATCATAACAGCGAGTATTTTTTTTTTTTTTTTACCTCTGGGCTCTCTGCTCATGCCATGTGAAATGCCTCTCTACTCCTGTCTCAGTCCATGGAATGAATATTCAAGGCAAACTGGGAGTCTACATTAATCCGAGGGACTCCCCATGGTATTAAAGGTTCTCTCCCTATTCTAATCTCTTTTCACTACTTCTGTGGCTTTTATCACATGTTAATTTTCCTTACTACCTAAGTACAGTAAGTCCTCACTCGACATTATGGATAGATTCTTGGAAACGACGTAAAGCGAAGCCAGTTTTACTGTAGGCCAATTGATGTAAACAACAGTTCAGTTCCGGCGGCACCCCCTCATCATTATAAAGAAACGATGTTGAACAAAATGACATTATTCAAGGACCTGCAATACATGTTTTATCTCATACTGTTTCACCACCTACATGGTAAACCACCCACCCCTGCTGAAAGTTCTCCAGTGGCTCTCCACAGCTTCCAGGACAAAGTTTAAACCCTTCATCGTGGCGTATGAGTGTCTCCTGATCTGGTGCCTGCCCACTTCTCTTCTCACGGCTCCCACACTCGTCTGCATCCACCCAAGTCCCATCGTTCCAATCCACTTGCAGTTCCCCAACGCCCCATATGCTTTCATGCCTGTTTTGCCTTTGCTCTTCCCACTTGATCTGCCTGGAATGTTTTTTGCTTCACTGGTTTGACTGGCCAAACAGGCCTGTCTTTCAAGATTCAACTCAGGTGCCACCTCCTTCAGGATGCTTGTCCCTGACACCCCAGCCCAGGAGAGGCACATCCTTCCTGCCTCTGCAGTGCCCTGTGATACTGCACGGCCTGTGCTGGTCTGCTGGCCTGCCTTTCCTAGGGGAATGTACTGTTTCCTAGGGGCTGCAACACTTTCATCTTCCCACCTGTATTCCTAGCACCGAGCCCAGGGCTGTTGATGTAGTGCAATGAGGCAGGTTTGGCCTGGGGAAGCCAGCTGGTTATGTAGATAGGTCTCCACCAGGTGGCATATACTTAGGTGAATTTGCCATGACTCAGGGCCTGGCTTTCAGCCTGAAGGCCTGGGAACTTGGCTTAACATATTGTGAGTGGATCCGTCTCACCAAGATAGAATCTTATTAACCAAGCTCACAGAGCCTACTATGTAAAACTGGCATGCCTGTGCACTAGTTATTAAGGAGCATGCTAACTGGACTGTTGCTGGCATTAACCTGACCTGGGCATTTCCCCCCTGTTTATGTGCTACCCAGAAAGCCAATTCTCTCATTGTATATTTGCAGCCAGTTTATGTTATTTCACAATGACTAATCACATGAGTTGTGCGTGGATTTTACTAGCTCACCTGTTAAAGAACAAACAACCTTATTTCTAAGTTCTTGGGGGAGAGATGGAACTCATCATTAAGTCTTTAGTAAACATGTGTGTGACATTGCTGATTGGATAAACGAATGCAGATCCCACCACTAGATATAAGATTGCTTTGATTGAAAGGCTAACTGTGGCAAAGTAACATAAAGATCTATTCCATCTGACCTCATTACTAGAAAACCCTATTTCTCTTTTGAAATTTCTTTAACTCCCTTACACGTTTCTAACTGTTTGTCTCCACATTCTTCCTAGCCATCACATTAGAACCCAGCACCAGGTGTCCGGGACCTAAATGGCACGCTGCAGACTGAGCTCTCTCCCTGCTTTCTCTGCCTACCTTGTCTCTTCTGCTGCTCTGACTGCTGCCACCACAAGCCCTGCCTCTTCCCCATTTCTCCTTCCTCCAAAACCAGTTTTATGTCTTCTGCTTTCTAAGTCAGAAAATTGAATTGCCTTGCGGCTCACCTCTGAGGTAAGTGGTCCAGCGCGCAGGCTCTGCTGAGACCTTTGATGCTGCATTTGGTGCCTGCACATCTCTACCTTCAGCCCTCCTCCCAGAGTGCATGGTTTAAAAAAGAAATAGCTCTGAACCAAGTGAAAAGACTGGGATCCCTCATCCAAGTGATGTTCTAATACAGTCAGTTCACAAGAGGAGAGTCAGCCTTTTGTAACAAAATACCCATCGGGTTGTTCATGGATCAGGTAGACGGAATTAGGCGGATTCTTTTTTCTCCTTTGGTGGTGGTTGTTTTTACACTCAGGCCTTGGCAGGCAGGCGGTGGCCACACAATTCCAAAATTCAGTGCCACTGTGGTTCTTTGTAACGAGAAAAATATATTTCTGCTCACTCATCAACCTTAGGAAATCCTGATTCCAGTGTCTAATTTATTTATTTATTTTTTACTATTTTAAATGACTAGGAGATTATTACCAAGTTTGGTAACTTTGCCATTCAACAACATAAGACTAGGAATTTTTTGGTCATGTTATATCTTTTTTCTCTCCCCGCCATTCCTCCCTAAATATTTTCACATACATTTGCGTAATATAAGTTGTTCACATAAATACATTGTGCTTTTTATCCATAGCTCCATGCTGGTCATTAAGAAAGCTTAGACCTTAAGCAAATCAATGAAATAATATCTGCCTGAATTTTAAGCACCTACTATGTGTATGCCAATCTCTTTGTAATCAGAGTGTTTTACGTATCTTAAATATAATCCTCTGAAGGGTTTAATCCTTAAACAAACCTCCCATTTTACAGGACAGGCTACTGAGGTTAAGGAACTTGCCCAAGTCCCAGTTCTGGAACCGACTAGAATTTGAAGCCAGGCCTGCCTCGCTTCCTTCTGCACTCTTTTTCCCGGCAATACTTTTGGTTCCTGGGTTTTCAGGAGGTCTCACCACAATCTCCTCTCCACACAACACAACAATACACACTGAAGATTAGATTTCTTGTAGTTTGTCCTTCTCATGCTGTCATTTTCCACTGATGGAAGGAAAAACTATTTCAGTGACTTGATCAGTCCGTGTCAGTCATGGGCTGCCACATATAAAATAGGTGTTATGTGACTTCAGAAAATTGTGTCATGGCACGGTTATGAAAAAAAAAAATCTCTGGAAGTAGAAAATTGTGTATTTTTAAAACATGAGTTAGGCCTGGTCAGTGTGGCTCAGTTGGTTGAGCATCATCCGTGCCCGAAAGATCACCAGTTCAAATTCTGGTCAGGGCACATGCTTGGGTTGTGGGCTTGATCCCCAATAGGGGGCATGCAGGAGGCAGCCAATCAAAGTTGCTCATCGATGTTTCTATCTCTCTCTCCTTTTCCCTTTCTCTCTAAAAAACAAAACAAAAATACCACAAAAAAAGACATATTTTAAAAACAAACAAAAAGCACGAGTTTGCTGCATTGCTTAATTTGTATACTTTTATAGCTGATGAAGAGTATGAAGATGGAATTGAAAGGACATGCGACACTCTCCTGATGTGCATTGTCACCGTCCTGAACCAGGGCCTCAGGAACGGCGGTGGCGTGGGCGATGTGCTGAGAAGGCCATCGAAAGATGTAAGCAGGAGGAAAAGTATTTTTTCAAGGAGCACATAATCATTTTTTAAAACTCTCTTAACAGGTGCCCGGCTAGCTCAGTCAGTAGAGCATAAGACTCTTAAAACTCTCTTAACATTATATATATATTGTTTTCAGGGTGTACTCTCTAGTGTTGTTTGCTTTACAAGTATAATGGTAGCCATTAAAACCAGTTAATTGTATGCTAGGATTACATAAACATCACTAATGTACTAAAAACCTATATTGTTAGCGGGGTTATGAACTTTTTCCAAGTTTGAACTGTGTATTGTGTTACAGCAACAAAATCATGATTAGAGAAGTTATAGAGGAATTGAGTGTTACATAAGTAACAGAAACTAGACTGCCTTTTGTCTATCAGGTTTCTTAGGCATGAAGATTTACTCTTTGCCTCTGAATATGAGTAGCCTTTATTATTTATCCATTATGAACATAACATTTAAACAAATTCTAACAGGATTTCATATCTTAAAATGGCAAGGCTGAAAAATTTCTCATTGGCTGCAAACACCAGGCTGGGAGCTTGAAAAAAAATCTCAGTTCTCCAGCAGGCTAGTTGTATCATGTGGTCAGTTCATCTAATGTTTCCTCTTTATGACATAGCTGGATTACATGACCTCTGATGTGTACTTTAATACTGTTCATCAAGTAGAAATAGCTTGAGCTGTATGTACTTGACCCTGTATGTAAGGCCAAGAACAAAACCTATTCCAGAACTTGACAAATCATTAGGTCCTCCTCAACTCCTTAATCTGTTGACTTTTGGAATCGATATTTGTATATCTTTTGTGCAACTTGTGGGATGCAATCTACTGCACCAAAATGCATTTAGCATGATGACTTACTTAATAAAAAGCAAGTCTCTCCATGGCAGGGGTGCGAATGGGGGTGGTATAAGTCCCAGGGAATGGAAGGGGTTCTAGGAACAGGCTATGAAGCTTTTCTCATTACATTTAAAGAAAATGAAGGTAGAAAGCGGGTCTTATTTTTTCCAACTTGGAATATTATTTATATTAATTTATCAAATATTTATTGAATATATTCCCTTTGCTAGACAATATGCTGAATCACCATGCATTGAAAATGTGTATGCGTATATATTTTTTATTTTAAATTTTTATTTCAGGAGCCCTTGTTTGCTGCCCGAGTGGTATATGACCTTCTTTTCTATTTCATTGTCATCATTATTGTTCTTAACTTGATTTTTGGTGTCATCATTGATACTTTTGCTGATCTCAGAAGTGAGAAACAGAAAAAAGAAGAAATTCTAAAGACAACCTGCTTCATCTGTGGTAAGTGTTCTCAAGATACTAAAATAATAGGTGACACTGCCCAGGAGGGGCTAGAATGGTGTTTACTTGCCATGCTTTGGGGAAAATTATTTCAAAATGGAAGCTAGATAACATTCAGATTATGTAACTGAGCGTTGGACTGGGATTCTCTGTTCCATAAATAGATAGAATAATTACATCCCAAAGCTATCCTGTCATTATTTCTGCAATTTCTATGATTCTCTGACTATGGAATATGTTGCAAAATGCCAAAAGGTTCCATCAACTGGTAAATAGATTTTTCATCACAGTAACATATTGATTAAATAACAGAATGATTTTTTATTTTGTTAGATTATGAATTCACAGATGATTTTTTCCAGTAACTTGAACTTTTACTCACTGACACTTTTCTGTACTGTGTTGCTTTATCTGTTCTCTCTCTCTCTCTCTCTCTCTCTCTCTCTCTCTCTCTCTCTCTCACACACACACACACACACACACACACACACTGTCCTCCCTTCTCCCATTATTATCTCTCTCAGGTCCAACCTTTTCTTTGTCCTCATCATTCCCTTTGGCTCTACCCTCTTCTCCATATACCACAGCTTTCTGGCTTTAGTTTTCTCTGTAGCTGGCCTAGTTATCCTAGAATCCTTTCCAATCCTGAAATAATCCCCAGCTCCAGATTACACTCACCATCTATTTTTCCATGTTGGGCTGAAGAATCTTTTGATAAAAGTCACAAAACAAGCATAAGAGCTTCACTACAACATTTTCTTATATAACTTAAATGGGACCCTCAGTAAATCCCATTCCCTTTTTGGTTTGTCTTTTGTCAACCGTCTCATTCCCCTATATAGTAAATGTTGTTAAGAGAGTTTTAAAACATGATTTAAACCATGCACTCTGGGAGGAGGGCTGAAGGTGGCTCTTCCAAACCTTTCCAACATTGCTCCACCAGTTGGAGGCATACCAAGTCATAACCTGTAATAATGAGCTACATTCTAAGGGAACAAACAAAGTAGACATGCCCTGCTTCTATTGTGGAATTCAAACACAGTGAATATCATTGCTATGTCATGTGTTAAGGGAAATGATAGAGTTCACAGGTTGCTGTATCTCTTCAGGTTGAGGTAGGGGGCAGGCAAGAGTCAGAAAAGGCTTCTTAGAAGAGATGGTGCCAGAGCTGATGGTAAAAGATGGAAGGAAGGTAGTCATATCAAAGTGAGTAGAAGCAGAGTGGCTGGTGTAAGGAAAGGCATGGAGGGAAGAAAAATAGGATGAGAATCTTCAGTTACTATAAGAAGCTCAGGGTTGCTGGAGCTTACATTTCTGAGCAGGGCATGCCAAGAGAGGAGATTGGCCAGATCCTATGTAGCCTTTTATATTAAAAAGCATGGTCTTGATCCTGTAGGCTTGTAGAGGATGATCAACCATTAAAGAATGTTAAGGAGAGGAAGACAGGGTTTTATTTTTGATTTGGAGCTCTGTGGCAGGAGTGGGAGGTTGTTCATCAGGGGACAATACTGGAGACAGAGGAACCAGGGATGACGTTATTGCCGTAGTCCAAGTGAAAGGTAACAAAACCTTGATTCAGGAAACAGTCGTGGCAGCATTAAGGGTTGAGGACAGAATCAAGAAATATTTAGGAGAGCCTCACCAGTGTGGCTCAGTGGTTGACCCATGAACCAGGAGGTCATGGTTCGATTCCCAGTCAGGGCACATGCCTGGCATGTGGGCTCAATCCCCAATATAGGGTGTGCATGAGGCAGCCAGTCAATGATTTTCTCTCATCATTGATGTTTATATGTCTCTCTCCCTCTCCTTTCCCCTCTCTGAAATCAATAAAAACATATTTTTTAAAAAGAAATATTTAGGAGATATTAAATCTCAGTGATTTGGAATGAATATGAAAGAGCTGGGGTACCTGGGTAGATGGTAGTATCAACAGCTGAGTTTGAGACTAGAAGAAGAAAAACAGTTTTAGGTAGGAATATGCTGAATTTAGCTGGAAATGAGGTATGCACTGAACACCCCAGTCAGATGCATTCAGCACAGAGATCCACACATGAGTTCCGACTCAGAGAGCGTCTGCCATGGAGACAGTAATTGGGGAATCCGCAGCCTACATATGGTAGGAAAAGCTGGAGTATAGAGAAAGACTCCTGAGTGAGAAAAGAAGATGGAGTTCAAGTGGGAAACCTCACCATTGAAAAGTTAAAAGAGAAAGAGATCACACATAATACAATCATCAAGTCCAAGTGATGTGAGGAGAACCAAGGGTGTGTGGCATGTTGAAATGAGGGGAGAAAATAGTTTGGGAAGAAAGAGATTGATTACTGATTGTCAAAGCAGAGAAAGTCAATAACATATGAACTGAAGTAGAGCCTTTGGGTTCCTCATTTAGAAGGTTTTGGTTGCTTTAGATAGAGTAGTTTCCACGAGGGTGAGGACAGGTACCAGATTGCACAAAGGAAGGAAATTGGAGGAGAAAGAAGAATCTTCTCTTTATATGTCTAGATTAGGTAGTAGGAAGCAAGATTGAGATGGAGCCAAGGAAGATGCCATACAATAATTTCGGGATTTGGGAAAGTGAACCGCCGTATTGAAGGGTGAATTCCAAAGAGAAAAAAGATGCTGCCCCTGAAAATCTCTGTGTTTCGTGGTCTTGCTTTCACACTGCTTCCTCTCAGCCCTTTTCTTTATGATCATAATAACTATTATGTCAGCACACTACCTCCGAAAAATGGTGTTTTTTTTTTTTTAAGAATGTTATCAGTAGGGTGTGAGCCTCATTCTAAAACATGATCCTGTTTCCCATATTCTAAAAACAAAAAGCATGGACAATATAATAAGGCCATCACTTAACCACCGTTCCTGCTCTTCTAAGGTTTCCCTTCACTGTCAAAGTCTCTTTGGCTTTTCATAGTTATTAAAAAAGCAAGTCTATAACCTATAAATTCCTTAAAACATCACAATAACCTTCATCACTAAATTGAAATGTTTTTCTCAAATCTCATAATTAATTTCCTGCTGACCTTTCCTTCTACCTTGAATTGTACATTTTCTGATTTCATCACAAGGTCCTATTTTTTTCTCCCAATCCCTAGATAAGAGGTTCTGATTTTATCATTGACTCCTTGTCTCTTCTCTCTGCCCTCCTCTTTTACATCACTTTATTGCCAAATATGCCACCACACTCCAAGCTCTCTCCAGGCGTCTGTCCTTTGTCTTCAGTTGTTGACTGACATTTAGAAGGGTATGATTTCTAGCAGCCAACTTGACTGTGTTTAAAAACCAGTGCATCATGCCTTTCCATCTCCTTCCTCCAATCCAGCAACTTATCCTGACTTCCATATTGCAACCGTTGACCTCCCATCAGTTATCTGGATTGGGAACACTTCTCCATAATTTTTAGTATCTGCTCTTTGCTCTCCCAGGTACACTAGTTACCATGTACTAATGAATCTTCTTTCACAGACTTACTGCCTTAGCCACACCCTGGCTCACCCCCAATGGCCTGCTCAGCTCTGCTAGACTAATTTTTCCCCTTTGGATTCATCATTTCCAAACTCAGAAGGCTATCAAGAGCATTGCAGTCTATAGCTCCAAAACTCTAATTTTCCTGACATGTAAGATGCCCCACCATTGGGCCCCTTCTTTCTTTGCTTACCTTTCACCCAGTGTTCTTATTTATAGCTCAAGTTATAGTCCAACTGTATTACTCATCTGTAACTCTCCATGTGGTATCAGTTACGGTTTTCTCCAATGTGGTCTCAGTTATGGTGTTTCTCCAATTTCTAGAATGACCAAGCTCCTAAGCTGTGAACTCCTGCCCTCATTCTGAGGCGCAGGTCTTATTCCATGAAGCCTTCTCTGATCTCACTAACCAGAATCAAACACGTCTGTTCCTAAATCCCTCATATCACCCTTAGCTATATGGTTCTGTACATATTCTTGTTGCCTTATCTTCTTTGTTGGATGTTATTTATTATTATTCTATTATAGAAGATGCATGGACTTATAGACATGTCCTGGCTAGGTGATGTTGGCCAAGGTTCCTTTCACCTTGAACTATTGTTTCCTTATCTGGAAAATGGGAATATAATGCCACATTTGGGGGTTTGGTGAGTTTAAATGAGATCCATTTATCGGGAGTCCTAGCTCAATGCTTAGCTGAGATTAAGCACTCAATACATTTTAATTTCTCATTTTTAAGAGCTCCAGACCCATGTCATATCCATTTGTATGCTTCCATAGCATGTATTGGGAATCATTCATAAATATTTTCTTAATGAATGACTACCCAGTAATTCAGCTCCAAATTAACATTGGCTTTATGCCGATGTGCCTTAAAACCTATAAAAGAAAGTTAAAACAAGTAAGTACTAAAAGAATATATACTGTAGGCAAAAATATCTAGGTGCACTAATTGCGAGTTATTCCAATTTTTGTCACATGGGGGACATGGTCTCTGTGGCGTACACATGCCTGCAGGGAGGCAGAGAAACCGGGAGGCACAGGTGATGTTGATACGTGGTTCATTCAAAAATTTGAGTGGCCACTTAGGTAACTTAACCTAAGAGTAAATTTAAATTGTATTTTTATATCCGTACAAATAAAATGTTGTAAAGTAGAATGAATTTAGTGTGAACATTTAAAATAAAATATAAACATTTTTAACTAAAGTTAAACATATATTAACTATTTTAAATATAAACATTTTTAAAGAAGTGGTGCCCGGCACTTTTCCTGTAGCTTAAAATTCTCTACTCTCTGCCCTGAAAGAACCTTCTGTTCGGCACAAAACGTGATCAGTGTTATGATAACATGTATCCAGATATGCATTCATTCCTGGAGTTGCTTACCACATATAAGGTTTAATATATACCATATACATTATATGAACTTAATTACAAGAATGATTTAAACATTTGGGATATTTGGGGGCTGTGCTAGTAGCCTATAAAATAGTTGTGATTAATCTACAAATGGTTCTGGGGAGAGCCGAGTGTTAAGTTGTGATCCAAAGAGGGACAGTGTATAAGTAACAGAAGAGAGAATCTCCGCAGTGGGAGAGAATTGGCTTCAGGAGTGTGCCTAGCGACACCCATAGCAGCAACAGAGGAGGTAGATATTATGGCAGGCGATGAGAGCAGATGGGACTTTTCTAGCCTTGAAGGCAGTGACCAGATGTTTGAGAGTTATGACTCAGAAAACAATTACTAGTGATCCAAAAGGCGGTCATGATAGGGTGATAATTAGCAGATGACAGAGCTGAAGCAGTAAACATAGAAAACAAATTGGCTCTAGTGTCTGTGACAGTGATTAATTTTGAATTACTAGAGGCTGAAATTCAGAGAAAAGGAGATGTTGACAGAGCAGGTGTGACAAAATAACAAAATGGAGAAAGGATTTTTTGATGTCAGAATTCCTATCATAAGGATAGCCAGGTTCCTAGAATTAAAGATCTTTCTAGATGATCTACTAGGAGATAAAGGCTATCTTGTGAGAGGGGGGCCACTTATGTTTCTCTCTCAGTATATTAGTCCCTTATTATCTATATAAAGTCATTCACTCACTTATTTGTTCAACAGTTACTTATTGAGCATCTACTATGTGCCAGGCTATTGCAGTGAACAAAAATAGATAAAAAGCACTGTCATTATTGGGGTTACTTTCCAACATATGTAGACGGTCAAATGATGACAAGGGCTATGGAGAAAAACAAAACAGAAGATGAATTGGGATGCCTGGGTGATAGGTGGCTGTGTGCTCTTATTTTAGTCATACTGTGTAGGAAACACAGCGTAAGTATAGTCTTATTTTTCCTGAAAAGCTAGTGTTGAGCACATGAAGCTCCTCTTATGCTTCCTTTCTTTCTACCTTGGTCATCTCATCAAATACCCTGGCTTTCATTGTTCATCTTCTGTCATTTACCCTTGAATTCATATATTTACAAATGAACTCTCTGTTTTGAAGCTCCAGCCTCCTACCTAACACTCTAATTTGGTTGTTCTACAGGCATCTTAAACTCAGCACATCCCAAATCAAATGTATCCTCCCTCCCAAATTTCTGTTTTTCTCTTGCTTTAGTGATATTGCCTTCAACTCAGTTAAGTCAGGGAATTCAGAGTGGTTCTTAATTCCTCATAAATGTATACCTCTAATTGCATGTCATGCCCTCTTAAGTTTTCATTCCAAGCTCCTCTCCAGTCTCTATGGATTTATTCAATTACTCTGTCAACTTTAGTTGAATGCCTACTGTTTACCAGCTACTATGCCAGGTTCTGGTAATATAAAAATACGTCAGACAATAAGGTAGTAAAGGCTGAGATAGAAATTGACACATTTTTGTAGCAAAGTTTTGTGAGCACAGAGAGGATCAACTAACTGGCTATGTCTGTGGGAGTCAGAGTGGTGGCAGTGGTTGAGCTGAGTCTTGAAGAAAGAATACCTGGAAGGCATGAAAGAGACTACATGGAGGTATTGAGTTTTCAGAGGATTTAGTGTGTTTAGAGAATGGTGAGTAAGTCAGAGTGATTACAAGAAGTGGATTGTCAGAGCATGAGTCTGAAGATCACTTCAAATTCCTTGGTTGACAGAGATTTCATTAACAGAGGTGAATAAAAAGGGCTAAAGAAACAAATTTTTAATGAGTTGAGTTTGACATGCCCGAAAGCTATCCAGAAGGATTTATATCCAGGAGGCCGTTGGAAATAGAAAGTGAAGTTGAGAAGAAAGGTCAGTATTAGGGATAAAGATTGAGAAATCACCAGCATGATGATGGTGGAAACCATGGGAACAGACAACAAAGCTTAGAGAGCAAGAACCAATGAAGATGAAAGATAACCAGTCCCCCTCTTTTCATTTCCCCTCCACTGCCCTGGTCCCTGGCCTCCACCCTCAGCCTCTTCTCCCACCGTCTTCCTCTAAATCCTGCCACAGGAAGTTACTGAAAGCCCAACTCTGAATGTGCTCGCCTCCACGAAAAGCCTTCAGAAGAAAGTGCAGGCTCCTTAGCTTTGTGCTTAAAGCTCATTATGGTTTGTGCCAAATGTACCATTTCATCTTCATTTCCCAATGTTCCTTTCTAACCACACCAGAGGGATTGACACTCCCCCAAACAGGTCATCTACTTTTATCTCTAGCTTTGCCATGCCATTTCCCCTGCCCAGATGGCAAGAAAACATGGCTTTGGCATCAGAAATATTTTTTATTTAAATACTGGCTGACTTTTCCACTAACCAAGGTGTTGACTTGAGCAATTAATTGAATCCCTCTGAATCTATTTCCTCAACATGCTAAAAGGTCAGATTGGATTATTGGAATTCTAATAGCATATTTAGACATCTTTATAGTTGTCAGCATAAATATGTGCTAAATAAAAATTAAGTATCTTTTATTATCATCCCACTTGCCATAATCATGTTTTAAGGCCAGACATTCAAAGCTTTATACCTTTTCAAAACCATTTAAAATGTATCTAGTGAGAATTCATTTTGCCTTTCTCTATGCTTTGTTGGCAGTTTATACCACTTCAGAATGTCTATTGTCTGTTTCCTCTACCACATTATGGATTAATTGATAGTAAACACATTATTTTTATAGCCCTATGTATCTTGCAACAGGTAGATAATTGTTTAAATTGAATTCTGAGAAAATCTACTCCAACATTTCTCTCTTTTTTTGGAGTAACATCTCTGTTGAAGTATAAGTTATATACCTTACAACCCATCTGTGTAAAGTATACAATTCAGTGGTTTTTGTATATTCAGAGTTAGGCATCTATCATCATAATCAATTTTAGAAATTTTTCCATTGTCCCCAAAAGAAACCTCATACCCTTTAGCTTCATCATTCTCCCTCCCCCAATCTTTTATCCTCCTCAGCCCAAGGCAACTATTGATCTACCTCTGCCTCTATAGATTTTCCTATTCTGGATATTTCATATAAACGGAATCATAGAATATATGGTCTTCTATGACTTGTTTCTTTCACTAAGTATGATATTAATGGTTCATGATGTAACATGAATCAGTACTTTATTTATATTAATGCAGAAAAATATTTATTGAATGGATATTTTGTTTATCCTTTCATCAGATGGTAAACATTTGGAATTGTTTCTACTTTTTTGGCAATTATGAATAAGCAATCAAATGCTCTACCCCTGAGCCACTGAGCTGTACCCCCTATGGATAATGCTGCTATGAACAATTTATGTCCAAGTTTTTGTGTGGACATATGTTTTTATTTCTCGTGTGTGTGTGTGTGTATAAGTGGAATTGCTGGGTCATATGGTAACTCTGTATTTAATTTTTGAGAAACTGCCAAACTGTGTTTTAAAGTAACTGTGCTATTTTACATTCCCACCTGTAGTGTATGAGGATTCTAATTTATACACATCATCACCAACACTTGTTATTATCTGTTTTTTATTATAACCAACCTAGTGGGACAATATTTTATTAGTGAAATATTCTTAAGGAATTGAATAAACATTTAGTAGCAACTATGTGCTAGGCACCATTCTAAGCTATTGGAACCATTGGTAAAGAACATGGCCATGCAATAAATGATAAACATAATAAATTTCTGGATAAAATGACATTTCTTTTATGCTGATTAGCAGACAGGATTTTTCTTGCACAATCATTTTTACCTCTTTACCTTTTTCTCGTGGTCCAGTTTGATTTAACAACATTGACATGGCTATATTCCATCGGTTAGGAGGTGATAAGCACTACAGAAAAAAAGAGTGATTGAGAGTGTCCCCAAAAGGGAAGGGAAGGTGATAGGATTAAATAGGGTGGTTACGTTGAGCCACATTGAGGCAGTGAGAGTTGAGCAAAAACTTGAAGGTGAGTGAGTTGGTCAAAGAGCTACCAGAGAGAAGAGTGTTGTGGGCAGAGGAAATGACAAGTCCAAAGGCCCTGAAGTGGGAGTCTGTGTGCAAGGATCAGCAAGGAGGCCAGGGTGGCTGGATAAAAGTTAGCAAGGGAGAGGATAGTCAGAGATGAGGTTAGAGAAGCTATAGGGCCACATCACTTAAGATTTATCAAATAAATGTCATGTGGGACATAGTGATACTCAAAAATTATCCATTGTTTATCTGAGATTCAAATGTAATCAGGCATCTTGTCTTTTATCTGGCCACCCTACTTGCAGACCATTTTAAAGACTTTGACCTTTACTCTAAGGAGGTGAGGATCTGCAGGGTTTGGAAAAGGGGAGAGACACCGTCTCTCTTAGATTTTTAGAGGATCACCTGACTGCTATGTTGAGAATAGGCTGTAGAGAATAAGAGTTGGAACAGGGATCCTGAGAGACTATTGTAGTAGCCCAGACCAGAGACGATAATGGCTCAGACTGAGTGGTAGTGGTGGGGGTGCTGAGAAGTGATCAGATTCTGGGTATATGTTGAAGGTAGAAGCAGAAGAATTTCAATATAGATGGGATGTGTGTGTGTGTGTGTGTGTGTGTGTGTGTGTGTGTGTGTGAGTGAGAGAGAGAGAGAGAGAGAGAGAGAGCGCAGGGGGGAGGAGGGGGAGGATTCAAGATTCAAGGATGACTCCTAGATTCTGGCTTGAATAACAAAGAATGGTGTTGCTGTGGAATGAAAAGAGGACTGTGGGTGGAGCAGGGTTGGGAAAAAAGATTGGATTCTATTTGGGACATGCTGAGCCGATGATAGATCAAATAAGATGAGGCATAGCCATCAGCTAGCTAAATTTTATGGTATTTTCCATTAGAATATCCAATAATATAATTTAAAAGGTCACTCCTTCATTTGGGACAGATTTTGTACTTATTGTGCTTTGTGTCTTAATATTGAAAGGGTCTTCTTCATGCCTGAATGGCTCAATTGCCTTTTCTTTTCTTTTTTCTTTTTTTTTTTTTGAATATGCTTAGGGAAAAAAAAAATAGCCATGATTGGAATTCAATTTCCTGGTTTCTTCTCTAACATCTGAACTGAAAAACCAGACTGAATCCCAACATCCCATTTTACTTGGCTTCCTAATCCATTTTCCATGGATGTTTTTCTTCATCTCCATTCATTTCCTTTCATCCAGTCTTCAACCTTTGAGAAAAAAAGAGTGTTACTGTCCAGATCTTTTCCTCAGTGTCCGTCCAGAGACTGAAAATGTGCCCTGGAAGTTGAGCAGATGGTCCCCTTCCTAGACTGGCTGGAACACAGTCATCTGAGGCGTGGACGGGTCTCTCAGTCCTTACTGCACTCAGAGCCCAGATCATGGTGGACATTCACTTACTCTTCACTGATCACAAGTGGTTTGAAGAGATGGCTCTTGGCTGTCTTCCCTCATTTTACCCAAGTTCCTGGATTAAATAACTTCTTTCTTCTGTCCTGATTAGCATGTGTGCCATTTCTTGCACAACAGTTTTACTTTTTCTACTTAGACTTGTGGTCCAATTTAATTTGACTATTTTGATATGGTTCTATTTGAAATTATCTGCAAATTTTACACCTATAATAATACATTCCCAAGTATCCATTGGGGGGAAATGTTAGTTGGGAAGAAATCCATAAACTATGGCCTTTTTTTTGCTTGGAGGTCTTCTGTACTATGTTATTTTTAATCATAGTAAATTGACGCATGCTTACAGAAAGCATTTTTCCACACATCACTGTGTTTTGTTTTTAGGCTAAGAAGGAAGTGCTGGTTAAGTGACAGATTACATACCTTGTGTTTCCCGTGTTCTGCAGGACTCGAGAGGGACAAGTTTGATAATAAAACTGTGTCATTTGAGGAGCACATCAAGTCAGAACACAACATGTGGCATTATTTGTATTTCCTCGTCTTGGTAAAGGTTAAAGACCCAACTGAATACACTGGACCTGAAAGTTACGTGGCTCAAATGATTGTGGTGAGTAATCAGAGGGTTTGATCTGGAACGGTATTGGATTTTGGATGCTTTTCCTTCTCTACCCTACCCTTTTCCCATTTTGTTAACTTTTGAACGGGACTGTCAGTCACTGTAGTATTGCTATACTGGCTAAGTCACTGGTTCCCAGTGGACTTCTTAGTTATACAAACCAAATTTAAATCGGAGGTGCACAGATATTTATTGAAGAATTAATTCTGCACCATCTGTAATCTTCTGACCTTATACCTCCTGCTATGTCTCAATTCCAAAAATCTGGAACTTTCCCATTGGCAAATGTGAACAGAAGAGTCATACTTTAAGAAATTTCTTGAATTTCAGAACTCAAGGGTTTAAGGAAGGAAAGAGTATAGTGTTCGATTTTAATGGGAAAATACTGGCTTTCTGTCTACACGCACTTTGCATAGGTTATCAGTGCTGGTGATGCATTTGCAGTGATCCTGCCACATCCAGTTACGTATAATCCTCATTAAGATTAGTAGCATTGCACAGAGGGTGTGGTTGTCTGTGATCCAGAGCTTCGTCTGTTTCATAGAAGATTAAAACTGACTGGCTTAAAGAGAAGCCAAAGGTACAGCTTTCGTGTATCCATGATACACATTTAGTGAGTGTCATTGCATCTGATATAAATTCTCATATTCTTATAATAAACCTCGCTGTGTATTGGATTTCTCTTTTCCAAAAATCACCCAGCAAAATTGCATTAGCTATTTGAGAATGAAGCCTTAGAAGCATCATGATCCTCTTTGCAGCTCGGTCCCCAGGATGACATTTGAACACCACAAAGTGACAGGACAGCCATCAGTGGCTCTCTAGCCTTCACTCTGGGAGCTTACCATCCACTCAGGAAGACAAACTATAGTATGGGGAGCAACTAAAGAACATGTTCAGAGGCTAACATACTAAGGAGTACAAGTTAATATTGCAGCAGTTTACCTTACTTGACAATATTTATGTCACAGGAGACTTAATGTAAATTATATTTTTATAATGCCACATTTTTAGTGCATTTTTATTGTTGACTTGCATCCTACTATAAGTTGTTTCTCTGCATTCTTCATATGGTAGTAGATAGAACATAATATTATTTTATTCCATATATCTTTTTCTGCCCTCTCTCCCTTCTAAATTAGTGGGGGGGGGAGTAATCATTTTCAGGGGATGCATTTATAGTCATTATTTTATAGCCTTGATCTCAAGATGCTCAGGGACTATTTGTGTGAAACATATTGTTTCTGCTTGACGGGGAATAAAAGCTTGTAAATCATTACATTGGAAGTGTGACCTCACATTGTTATACTTTATCAAAGTTTGAGTAAATTTAACTAATTTATTTAACTAATTTGAGTAAATTTAACTAATTTGAGTAAATTTAACTAATTTAACTATTTAATACAGGGGTGGGCAAAAGTAGGTTTACAGTGGTTTATATGGAAAAAGACATGCAGGTTATGATTATTACAAGAGCTATCTTAACTCAAAAGAATGAAACAATGGCACTTATGAGACTGTACCTCAGTGCCCTGTGCCACTGTGACTGGAGACTAAGTCATGGATTAGTAGGGACCGTGTAGTGACAACAGTATGCACCTTAAAGCCAGAAGAATATGGGCTCAAACTTTGGTCCCCTCACTTATTTTGTTGTATGGTCTTGGATAGTTTGGGTGAGTTTTTGAACCTACCTGAGACTCTGCTTCCTCCTCTAAAAGGCAGAAAATTGTTGGTGTGGTATCAGTGAGATGATATGTAAAGTGACTTTAGCACAGAGCATAGGGCCTCAGTAATTTACAGTTTTCACTGTGACTATCCACATGGAGTCACCATGGAGGCCATCAGATTAGAGAGAGGTGGGGGAGAAGGGAGGACTATAAAGAGAGAAGAGAAAGCCAGAGGCAGACCTCTCATTTAGGAAAAAGAAGAAAGACAAGCAAAATAAGTAGAAAAGAAGACAATACGAAGGGCAGAAGGAGAACCAGAAAGTGGAGTGCATCGACAGCCAAGAGATGAGCATTTCAGTGTCACAGTTCAATGGCATCATTTGCTACAAAGAGGCCATAAAGACGAGACAGGTCGAAATCGTAATTTTGGAAATTGTAATGAGGAAATCAGCAGGTGCCTTCCACCGTGAGAGAAGATGGCTGTGAAAATGTAGACCCATCTTTAGCCTTGACATGAAGACCAGTGTTCTGCCAGGCACTTGTACTTGAATTGTTAGGTATCCACGAACGTACCTGTGTTTCTGTCCGTCCTCTTTTGTCAGCACTCTCTCCAGGACCGTGACAGGAGGGAGAAGAGCTCACAAGCTCGTTCCAACACAAAATGTCTCATTCTCATCCAAGCAGCGCACATCCAAGAGAGCAGGCACTGTTCCTGAATGTTAACGGTCAGGAGAAGGAAGAGTGATATTAAGCTCAGAACTGGTGGAAACAAAAAGCCATTCTCATGGGAGATTGTTCATTTACTGAAATCGCCGATTTGAAAAATTTCTAAAAATCTATAGCTGATGAACCCAATTCAGAAAATCTGTTACTCCCAGCTCTGTGGAGATTGTAGCTTTGTAATCCTGATCCTCCTGTAAAGAAAGAGAAGATTTTAGAACACATAACAAGTTGAAACACATCTGCAGCTCAGTTTAAAGACTTCTTTTCCCCCTTGTCCAACCCAGGGCTAACTACTCATAACAGTTTGGTAAGAAACCTTCCAGACATGTCCTGCCACTTTTATATTTGCTCCTTACAAACAGGTTCATTTACCAAGTTGATTTAAGTGCTTGTTTATTAAAAGGTCTTTGAAAGAAGCTATAAATTTTTGTAATTGATATAGCTTTCATAATCAAGGATTTATGCAAAAGAAAATGAGCAAGTTCCTTATATTTGTTCCCAAAACAACTCATCTGAATTCTACTACACTAAGTAACTCGGATTTGTACCCTGGGGCCCTTAGGAAATGCCTCCTAGCTTTTGGTGAAATGAGAAAAAAAGAATATAACAAATTTGGGAGATGTTTCTCCCTTCTGTATATTAATTCACCTCCAATGTCTATACTTCATTGCTATGTCAACAAGGAAGATGTATATCATTATGCACTAAAACATACATTGTAAATAAATTAATATATTGCTTCTAGATGTTAGAACCTAAGGAAATATGTTTGTGCCTCTAAATGCATCCAGTGATAGGGTCAAGATTTTGAAATATTAATAGAGACTCCAAACTTCCGTACCCCCGCCTTCAAACTACGCCACGCTATTCAAATATCCTCTGTCTGAGTATCTGAATTAACACAGAGCATCTTCTGGAATATTGTTATGGGAGATGTAAGTAGATCAAGGTATTTTGGAGAATAGATTTTTGTCTTGCAAGCAAACCATCATTTTTGATAAGAGAATTGATATTTTGAGCTAGTATTTATTGGGAACAGAAAATGAGAAGGGAAGAAGAAGGACTATGCAGGAAAATAAAATAATGAAAGGGAATTAAAAAATAAAAAATTAGAAGGGAGGGTGTAAGGGATAAATCCTGTAGCCTGTATTCACAATGGCCTCTGAGCATCATTAAGTCCTTTCGCTTCTCCCATTACCCAAAGGATGATGACCGAGGAGGAAAACACAAAATAGAGGTCATTAGAAAAAATGCCCAGAGCTTTTAGATGTTGCTCTGACATTTGGGGAACATTTTCAGATTTTCAGTGTTCATTTGCTGAGATGTTAGAGGCCTTTGGGGGTATTTGCTACTTAATTTGACCAACAGCAGGATCAAATCCCAGGTGCCTGGCAGAGAGGCACCACGCATGTTCAGAGACTGGCTGCCTCCCCCCCTGGAGAGTGGTGCTGGGCTGCAGCCCTCCCCATGACCATGGTTTTGGGGGATTATTTCCTCATGACACTTTTCAGTTTTTCTCCTTATTTGACTCTTGACAAAAAAACTATTTCCTGACACTGTGTCAGTGTCGACTAGGACAATTTAAGTCATGTTTTCGTTAACATGATAATTGTCTTGACACACACACAAAAATGATTGTAAGTTTCTTGAAGGCCACAGCTAGGAATAGAGTGGCTGTTTGTTCTGTAATTACAGAACAGGACAGGTTAATATCTGTGATATGTATTAAAAACAATTCGATATACATTGAGTCCCTCCCACAGGCTAGTAGTCGTGCTATGGGCTTGATACGTAGGATAAATAAGAAATAGTCCCTTCCCTGGGGAGGCTCGAAATGCTTACTGAATGAATAAATAAAAACATGAGCGAATTAACACATGAATGGTCTCTTCTTAGTCCTCCGGTATTTGGACACAATTTACAGAAAGATGCACCAACATAGCTGCAAGAGTTTGGGACATGAATTTCTCATTAGTCAAATGTCATCTTTCCCCTTTTGGAAAATCAGAAGATAAAAAGGCTGCGGGAAGGGTCAGGCCACCTGAACCAAGTATAATGAAGGCAATAATAAAAACCGGATTTGAGAGACAGGCGTCTTAATCCCTCTGTCGCCTCTCCCCCAGCATTTCTCCAGCCCAGCTCCTCCCACACATGCACAAACCCTCCGGAGTGTGTCTGAGCTGTTCCCCTCGCACAAGGGCAGGCCTGTGCACCGGTGGGCGCGTCAGCGCAACTTACCCTTCAGCACGATTCTTCATTGTAATCATCTATTAAGACCTCAGAGAGGGATCCTCCTTTTAATGAGACAGAAAAGAAATGGAGTCACCCTTGACTTTAGCTACATAAAGGAGGAAAAAGAACTACCACGTTTCCAGATACTGTTTTCTATGTCCAGAACTCAAAATAAACGTTGCTTAGTTAAACCATATTTTCCAACAGTAACTGTCAGAGGTGGGGGATGCTTGGGCTCATGAAAGACATCGCGTCTTCTAAGACCTATCGGCACCCCTTCTGCACAAGCACCCTTGGCCAACTTAATTTTTGCATTATTATCATGTGTCATTATGAAATTATATGTTCTGATTCTATTATTTCTAATCTACACTAATTGTGTAATTGGATCTAATTGAGCCAATTATGTAACTGCTCAGTCTTGAAGACCTATTTGAAAGACTTTAAACCTTAACAAGACACTTTTTAAAATGTTTACATATCAGGGCAAGCCCAGGGGGTCCTTGCAGCTCAGAATGCACAATTAAGAAGTGAACGTTTACATTCAAGGAGCCACCACCTTCACTTTCCACAGTTTAAGTCCACACATGTGTCCTCAATTTAAGAGGGATCTTTTTCAGTTCCCGGCTCTGGATTTCAGTGTCGTCGTGGAATCTCTCCTCCACACTGTTCTACTTTCTTATAGAGTTATTCGTATGCAAGATATATGAGTTGCCACATTTTTGCACGCATTTCAACATCTTTCTAGGCCTCTTCTTAGTTTGTAAAGTAGCGATCGAAATGGTGAGTACTTAACTGTGTGGCTGTACACAGCGTCATCGTCTTGAAGACTATCCCAGGGCTCAGGGTATCAGACCTCCGTGCAGGAAGCGAGAGTAGGATTTGAGCCAAATAGTGTCCTCATGAAATTCATGGTAGGAAGCAGGACGGGGAATAAAGACGAGGGCAGGCAGGTGAGGTGCTGACTCAGAGATGTCAGCAGCTACTTCCTGAGTTCATCGGAAACCCAATTTGCTGGTGTCCAGGTGATGGTCCTCCAAGTTCAAGAGGCAAAAAATGGATTTTGTTACTTTTTCCAACCAGTGTCGAAGGAGAGGCTCTGTGTAAAGGAGTAAACCTGGGCAGTAGATTCTGATGTTGGACTTTGCAGGATTTTCACCTACAGGGTTGGTGGAAAGACTTCACTTCTCCCCTCTGCACTTCACTTTACCCATCAATGAAATAAGTTCAGCCAACCAGTCAGCACCCAGAACAGAACCATCTGAACCATGCCTGGGTCCTGCAGGCCTCCTGCTGTGCCAGGCCCTGTCCCTTTAGTTGCTGGATCATGGGGAGAAGAGGGAGGCAGGGATCCCAGAAGAATCTAAGTAGAGGAAGCTGCAGGGTTATAAGGGCGGGCGGGGGGGGGGGGCAGGAAAAATTTGGATGGTTTGAGACAATGGCTGATTTGGCAACTAGGAGCCCTGTGTGGCTCAGTGGTTGAGCGTCAACCTGTGAACCAGTAGGTCACGGTTCAATTCCTGGGTTGCGGGCTCGATCTCCAGTGTGGGGTGTGCAGGAGGCAGCCAATCAATGATTCTCTTTCATCCTTGATGTTTCTCTCTCTCCCTTTTTCCATGAAATCAATAAACATATATATATTATTTTTTAATTAAAAAAAAAAAAACACTTAGCAACTAGGAAAACTCACAAAGGTTTAACAACTAGTACAGCAGTATCTATACGTACCAGTTATATATGGACTCTGGATAGAATAAGACCTTCCTTAGCGTTACTATGAGGATTAAGTAAAATCATGCATACTAGCAATACTACTGCTAATTTCCTGACATATGATGAATGCTGCCTATATTCCAGGCTCTGTGCTAATTGTTTGACGTGACAATCTCTTGTTCAGCCTTGTAACAACCCTAGGAGGCAGTCTGCTGTTACTATCCCCATTCTATACATGAAGAAACCGGGGCTTATACAGGACTGGTAACTTGCCCAACATTGCAAAGCTAACAGAAAGGGCTGCTGCGTCCTTCACGTTCCAGGCACACGCAGGTGGTCATAAATGCCCTGTTGGTATTCAATGCTCTGGGACCGCATGTAGAGCTAGAAGCAGTGGTTCCTTTGCGAGCAGGCCAGGCCACTACAGCCAGCACTCTCAGCAGGATGCCTTGCGCTAGGCAGACGAGGGGCTGTCCACAGTCAGTCCAGGGCAGGGAGTGGAGCTGGCGGGAGACAGGAAGTCAGCTGACCACCCTGCAATGGCAAGAAGGCCCGAGAGGAATCCTAATAGGAAAAGATGTACTCGCTCAGAGCCGGTGGGCAACTGCAGCTTCCCACGAAGAGGAGGCACATTACATCCACAGTTATGGCAACAGCAGGTGAGAAAGACAGAGGCCTCAGGATGTTCCGATTTAATTTGACAAGCATTTACCGGGGAGCGCTATGCACTAGGCACTGTTAGAAACAAGAATAAACACCATCAGTGCCCTCACACAGCCTTAATGTAATAAAGAGGACAGCTATATTCACCAGGAGCTGTAGTGCAAATCAGGGCTCTGGTGAGAGATGTAATAAATGTACAAACACGGCAGCTGGAGAAATCCCAAAACAGATTCTTCTGTGATGTCCCTGCTTAAAACCATTCGGTGGTACTTAGCATATAACCCACCTTATGCAGTCCGGCCCCAGCCAACTTCATCAATCTCATTTTATCTCCCCTTTCTTAGCCAACTATGCTTCAACTACGGTTCTTTGCAGGAAACATGCCATACTTCTCTCCTGGTCAGAGCCTTGGTATGTGGGTGCCACCCATTCGTAGTTGTTCCCCAGCTCTTTCCATGCCTAGCGCCTTCCCTGACACCCCCGTTCCAGCTACCTTCTTTCCTGTCCTCCTGTGGAGCACTCATATTTCTCTGACCTACCGTAAGATGGTGTTTATACTGTTGACATGTTTATTTCTCTTCAGTATGACTGAGGCATTCACACATCTGTTTTATTCACTGTAGTGTTCTCAGCCCTTAATTAATGCCCAACACATAGTAGGCCCTCAGCATTGGTTTGTTGAACAAAATGAGTAAGACCTAGAGCCTCCAGAGCCCAGAGGACAGGATGGTTCCTTCTGGCTGGAGGCACCAGGGGCCGTGTACAGAGAAGATTACCAGGACCTTAAACAACGAGGAGGGTTTTGTCAGATGGGATGGAGGGGAATGTACTCCAGGCAAAGTGTGTATCTTAAAGGGAAAGGTTGAGCACAGAAAAAAAAGAAACGAAACCAAAATTATGATAGGTGCTAGCAGCTTTGCATGTTATCTTATTTCATTATACCCATTTTATATACATTGAGGTTCAGTGAAGTTATTATTTATCTACAGTGCTCAGTAAATGAGTGCATGGGCTAGGCTCCAAGTGTAGATTTTTCTGGGGGCTGATGTCTATGGTTTTCCTGTTAGCTGTGCCTTCTCCTCAGAAGAATCAGGTAAACTTTGACTAAGATCAAATACATGTATGTCAAGTGTTGGAGAAAAGGTAGAGGGGGAAAAACCAAACTAAAAAACAAAAGGCATCCTTTGGAAGGAAGAAAGCTCTCCCTGCTTCTCCAGTAATTTACGGAATTGAAATTCTTGGTGTCTAAGCTGCAATAGTTAAGGTATGGCACAAAATGACCTGAAAATGCAGATCGATAAACCATTGCCCATCAGTTAAAGGTTTGTTCCTTCAGCAAACACAAGCCGAGTGCTTTCTGTGCTCCAGGCCCCGGGCTGCTCAGGGAATCAAGGTTGAGGCAGGTATTGTAACTGCCTTCAGGAGTCGGAGAAATGAAACAAAGGAGAGGTGATGGCACCGTGCAGCGGGGGAGCCTGCCGCAGAGCAGATGGCCTGGAAAGGGAGGCTTCAGGAGGTCACGCCTGGATGCTTGAGTGAGTCAGGGAGGCATGGATGCAGCAGGTGGAGGGAGCAGCGGGCCTGTCTGGGGAGAGAGTGAGGCCCTCCAGAGCAGGAGGTCATATGGTGGTCAGGAGCCAGATCACAAGGACTTTGTGTGCTTGCAAGTTTTTACTTTACCCTGAAAGCTCAGGGAAGCCCTTCAGAGATAGTAAAGCAAAGAAGCAAGGTTAGGTATGTTTTAGAAAGCAAGTTCCCTGGCAGTGTAAGAAGTGGATTCAAGGGGGCCATCCTGGGCAAGAGGAAGGCAGGTAGGAAGATTTCATTACCCAGGAACAATGAGGAGAGCTGAAATGAGATGCCACTGGAGATTGAAAGGAGGTGACGGCTATGAAAAGATTCAGGTAGAGGACTCCCTGCAGGCGGGCAGATGGTGGTTTAGGTCTCTGGCCTTGGCGAGTTCTTGCAGGTTGAGAGGTGGGGCTCAAATCCTAGGGGTTCCACAGGAGTTGTTTGAGGAGATCACCTCAGTTTTCACAGGTACAGTTTGGGTGTTCAAATGCGTAAGTTCAACACAAAACGGAATACATGGGTCTGTAATTCCAGCAAGAAGTGAGTAACAATCAACTCACACAAGAATAAGATTACAGTCCCTTTTATTCTTTAGGGTTTCCCAGGTGCTTAGAGCAGTGCCTGGTATATAGTAAATACTCAACAAAGATTTGATAAGTGCTCAGAAAGAGTTGTAAGTCACTGGAGTATACGTGCTAGTTGAAATCACAGATTGGATGAGACTGTCCAAGGGGGGTTATATAAAGTAAGTAAGTCAGAGAGCACGCCCTTTGACGAAAGGTCACAGAGCTCTGTTATTTAGCACCAACAATAACTAATCATCATAATGTCAAGAGTCTGCCATCCAGATTGCACTCATCCAACAGGAGAACCAGAAAGGAGGAAAAACAGTCTTCATTGGAAGACTCTGAAAGATCTAACTTTCCATCAGCCAGTGAACCTAGAAATGTTTAGGTTGGTGTTCGGATCTCCTGTGACCCAGCACTGATCGGGTCCAGTATGAGATTGTGCTGCAAGCCCAAATGCTTTGAGCAAAGTGATTTGGATTTGCTTCAATCTATAGAAGCCTCTTTGAAATCATGACCTATCCTAAGTCACTTATTTTAAATGTGTAAAGGGACGTTCATAAGCTTAATAAAAAGATGTCTCCCTGCTGTGCCAGGAAAGAGAAAAACCCAGCAAGAGAAAACTCCAGAAAGGAAGAGAAAGAAATTCACTTCTAGTCATTACCGTAAGATCTTGTTCAATTCTCAGTTGGCCCTCTGGAACAGTAAAAATCCACGTTGTGGGACGGGTAGATTTTACTCAGAAATGCTGGCTTTCTTCCAGAGAGTAGCAGATGCCATCAAAATGTAAGTTGTGGGAACAAGCACTATATACCGTAAAGACACGACTGCTGTCCAGTGGTTTTTAATAGACCGGCGCAGCCCATGCCAAAGCATGAGTGATTAGTGAAGACGGCAATCAGGCTGAAACACTGCCCTTGTGTTACGTAGGGGTATCAAGCAAGCTCATGTCCATGGGATTTTGGGCTAGTTTTACCTAAGGGAATTCCTGAAGAATAATTGCTGAATTTTACAAAAATGATTCAGCATTTGTGTTCTAGGGATTAGTCATTGATGTCAGGCTAGTGGAGTCAGTTGCTTTAATGTGGATTTAGAGATCATGGCGTTTTGAAATGATAGCATCTGAGGTTTGGTTACCCCAGGTCTCTGAGTCTGTTTCCTCATCCGTAAATGGGGATAATACCCCTCTTTACTACGGTTCCTACATGGATTTAGGAAAATCACACATATCCTCGTGTTTAAAAAGGCTCAATAACCCTGGCTCAGGATTATTGCTCAACAAGTACTTGGTTATTCTACTTCTATTTAAAATATTTGGCTGCTCAAAGTAATATGGCTAAATTTAAATACGACTTTGCAGATTCAGAGCATTGTTAAGCCGTTTAATGTTCAAACAGTTACTGATTCTGCATAGCGTTCCTCTTAGAGGTTAGGCAACGGGGGACTTCCATTTCTTCGGTAAATACCACCTGTGAAATCATGCGCACTGGGCGAGCTCCTGGAAAGGGGACAGAGGAGATCAGGTCAGGTGTGGCCTGTCACAGCGTATCCTGTTGAGAGTAGAAGGCCGGTCCTAAAAAGTCAGCAGTTATTACAAAGTGAGCGAGGGTTACCCCTGGGACAGATCTGGTAGAGGGACCTTGCTGTCTTGTGGCCTGCCTCTGACTCAAGTCCGCATGGCACTTGTTCCTTTGTTAAACCAAAGTCAGGAAGGAGCTCACTTCGCCACTTGAATTGCTTGAACCGGTGACTCCGTTTGAGCTTTACAACTGATTGCGGGACAGATCTTACCCAGAAGCATGCTGCGATGCTATCGGGAGTGTCCCAGCAAGGACAGGGCAGGCTGTTGTGAAAGGGGGTGGCAGGAGCTGCCGGAGTCAGCACAAAGGTTATAGAAGAATGAATTTTATCTCTTCACCTGGCGGGGGAGAGGCAGCAAGCTTTGCCTTTATCCTGGCTGGAGGATGGGAACAACAGAGGACGCCTGTTTCATTTTCCAAAGAGTACATTTTCGGCTCCTTCAAGTGAAGAACTTGCAGCATTTTTCAGTCGTGTAATCACCTTTTTCATTTTTTCCAACCTTTGAAAAAGTTCCAGCACAAAGCACACATTTTGCTTGAGAAAGAATATCCTGGCTCTCTTTAAGTTTCTTTCTGCATGGGCACCCTACTGTGCTGCATGGCTCGGGGAGTTCCTGTTTCCCGAGCTGAGGACCATTTGGAAGCACTAAATCCAGTTTGAAATATTATTTTAGAAGACAAAGACATAGGGCCAGTGGATGTATAATAACTCATTTTTTGGGGGGATGATATTCTTCTTACTTGAGAGCATCATGTTCTCCTCACCTGTTTTCTAGTAAATATCTCACTTCTGCCCAAATAACCAAGAATGAAATGAGCATGTGGGGTGTTACAGGGAGTTAGTGGAAGGGTGCTGTGTATGAGGGTGACACAGTGTAGCATGCTGCTTTAGACACAGACTGGGGACTTTGGGAGTCTTGGGCAGGTAATTTAACCTTCCTATATCTCAGTTTCTTCACCTATAAATTGGGTAAACATTCCTACCTCTACTGTTTCTATGAAGATCAAACAAGTTAATATGTATGCATTATCTGACGCATAGTAGATGCTTCACTAAATTTTAAAATATACGTGAGAGTCTGAGGATCAGAACAGCTTTCAGGGCTCAAGAAATCATTATTTATTCAACAACTGTTACTTAATACTTACCATGTCTATAACAGTGGGTTAGAGACTAGGGAGACACAAATACAGGACAAATAAATTCTCAGCCTTTACGAATCTCGGGCCTAATTGGGGGAGCATAATATATGGTCATGAAGGTTGGATGAGGACAGCAGGCAGCAAGATTGCACGTGCTACATACCGGTCACAAGCTGTTCTGCAGGTTGGGGAGAGGATGTTGTGTGTAAGGGAAAGAAGCAGATTTGAGTCATGGATATCAAAGCATGGGTGGACACACCCCCTGGATTAGGTTGGGGCTAAATGGTAGCAGGAATGAATTGCTCAAGGTAAGGACTTTCTGCTTGATCCCACAAAGGAGAGACACTGATGATTTTTAAGTAGAGGAATGACATGATGCTTTAAATGGAATTTTTAGGAGGAGTCTTACAGTCCATAGCAGGATGTAGTAAAAAGGCAAGAGGTTGAAGAAAGGGAAACCAGTGACAATCACACTGATGAAAAAGATGATGGAAAGAACCAGAATTCGAAAGGAAGGGATGGGTGAGGTGGAACAATGATTTGACCAGAAGCGAGGATGGACTGTTGTTCCTTTTTTTTAAAGCACTAATTGGAAGTGAGTTTTAAACCTTAACTGGAAGGTTTATTCTTCTCTCTCTCTTGTACACAACATACACTCCATCAAAATATTTCATCTATACTATCCAATAAAGTAGATAGTTCTCTATTACTTCCTAAAACAGTGATGGGCAACCTTTTGAGCTTGGTGTGTCAAATTTTGCCAAAAAACTGAGCATAACTCGGGTAGTGTGTCACTTTGAGGAAAAAACATTATTTCGCAAATGTTTCATCCTCAGGAGCAGCAAATGTTTCATCCTCGGCATGCGGCCGCCTCATCGGCCGCGTGTCATCAGAAATGTCATAGGTTCGCCATCACTGTCCTAAAACATCTACCACTCTTGTCCAAATAACCTCCAAACCTCACCTAGACCGCTGCAGGTGCCTCTAACCTGGTCTTTCTGCTTCTGTACTGAGTATTCTTTCTACTGAGGATTCCTCATAGAACAAAGTAGCAAAAGTTTAAATGTAAACCAGAATATTTCACTCCCTTGTTCAGAACCCTCCACTGGCTTCCTAGTGCATAGAATAAAACTCAAACTTCTTGTCCAGATCTATATGCTCTGACACCCGCCATCCTCTGCCTCTTCTGCCTTCATCAGCTCCAGCCACACTGACCTTGCTGTTCCCATACTACGCCAAGCCTGTTTCTCCCCGAGGGCCTTTGCATTTGTTCTTCTCTCATTCTTCTTTCACATCCTAGATATCTCTGTTTAAATGTTACCACTTCAGAGAGGCTTTCTCTGGTCACCTTATCAAAAGGGGTTTCTTCTCCTGACTATATCATTCTTCATCCTCTTATCCTGCTTGTTTATTTCTCCACTTATTGAAATCTGCCATGATATTGTATTTTTTTATTGCATGTATTCCTTATTTGAATGTAATCTACAGTAGGGCAATGACTGTTTTGTTTGGTGCTATATCATCAGGACTTAAAGCAGTGACTGGCACTTAGTAACTACTTAGTAAATATTACCTGAATGAATGGATGATTGAATGAATAAACAAATGAACAAGAAATAAGTAATAAGATACCTTTAGTGGCTCAGAGTCCTAATAATGCAGATGTCAACTAGTAAGCAAAAAGGCATAGAAAGAAGAACACATATATTACTGTCTGAGTTTATAACCCAGCTTGGCTACTTCCTAGCTTAACCTCTCTGCCTCACTGTCCTCCTCTGTTAAAAAAGAAAGATATTATTATTTACCTTAGTACTTAAAAACTATGTCTGAAGACTTCCAGTAATGGATAGAGGAAACTTACTGGGTGGGAACTATAACTTCAGTCTATACATGTTCAAGTGGAACCTCTGATCAGCGATCCAACAGACCTAAAATGGGTCTCTTGGACATGGAAGACTGAGTTAGAAATTAAGCTGTATAAGAGAGCTTGACTAGGTTATTTAGCCTCCTCTTTGCTTCCTTTCATGAAAACCAATGGAGATGAATTAAATCAAGAACCCTTCGATCTCTGATATTTTGTGGTTTTATAATTAAACCACAAGTCTGGATAGACTTGAAAGCCAGAGGTTGTTAGGAGAGTTACATAGGAAGCTTGAAGAAAAACAGGGGAGCTCTTTTCCTTAGAAGGTTCTGCACATCCTCGTGGTCACCAAGGAATCCTACATTGTCAACTAAATCTACTTGGCAAGACATAACCAGTCACTGAAAAGCATGGTTCAAATGGTTATCATTTTGTTTGCCAGCTCTGATCTGAGTAGGAAAATGGCAAAGAAGATAGAATTGAAGCTGGAATCCGATTTATTTAGGTCAATAACCCATGTCAGCCATATCTTTTCTCTCTCATTCTTTCTCTAAGAAAGTACTACCTAAGAAGGAATAAAAATCAGTTTCATTAGTGAAAGACAGGGCACAGTCTAAGGAGAATTAGATAGAAACAGTGATAGGAATGTGGGGTAACATACATGAATGCAATTTCTCTATCCGGCAACATGCAAATTATTTGATCTGTTTATTATCTTAGTGGCACAGTGAATCTTCGCAGAATAAATAGCTTGTTCCTATATCTCCTTCTTATTTTTTCCAGGTATATGTCTTAGTTTGGTTCTTCTGCTAGGTTTCTTCTCTTCATATAATTTCATTGCTGCATTAATCTTCCATGTCTGCATTATGAGTTTTTGTCAGATTTTTATATTCAGTTGCAAAGCTTTGTGAAACTTTATCCTTTCCTAGCCTCATCTTTACATCTCTATCTTGTTCTCAGTAGTTTGGTGGATGTGAATGTGATAGTAGCCAAGATTACATCATCTTTAATAAAGGAGAAAATATAGAGTATGTAGAAATTAAATGAGCTATAGAGAAAGAAATCAATCAGGTTGGCAAATTGCATCGGTGGGACAAAGTGCAAAATGCTTGTTTCGTGCACTATTTATTGAACAAGTTTGTGGACAAGATGGTTCAAATGTATATGGAAAAGTAAGGAGCCATTTTGTGCAATTTCAGTGACATTGATGCATTTTGTTTTTACATCGTGAAATCTTTCAATATTTCTAACAATCCTTGATATAGTATTTTACACAATTTCCTCCAAAGACCTTCAGAGATAAAATTATATATCTATGGTTGTAAATAGGATGCATCCAATCTATCTATAATAATAAAAGCATAATATGCTAATTAGACCAACAGCCATACGACATTCTGGATGTCATTCTGGACATCCTTCCAGATGAAGCCATGGCGGCAGGGACCAAGGCAGAGGCAGTTAGGTGCAGTCAGGCAGGCAGCGAGTGGTTAGGGGTGATCAGGCAGGCAGGCAGGTGAGCAGTTAGGAGCCAGCGGTCCAGGATTGTGAGAGGGATGTCCGACCCCTGGGATTGGGTCTAAACCAGTAGTCAGACATCCCCCGAGGGGTCCCAGATTGCAAGAGGGTGCAGGCTGGGCTGAAGGACCACCCTCCCATGCACAGATTTTGTGCACTGGGCCTCTAGTATATAATAGAAGCCTGTACAGTCACTCCACAGAATTCAATAGATCAAAAGTTGCAATATAGCTTGAGAATTTGGGGAAAGTTGAGGTTGTACATAATCCTCAAAGCTCACAATTAAACTGGCATTGTTTTTAATCAGTCCCAGTTCAATGAGTGTGGGTGTTCAGTCCCCCAGTTCAATGAAAGTATGAGCGATTTTCTGTAGGATCAAGTAGTCAATTTATGCTCAATAGGTCATTTTTATTGTTTGTTTGTTTTTTTCTCAGAAGAAAACATTCAACCAAAGTACACTCTCCCAAATCAAGTGGTGCTTCCCTCCAGTGATTAATGTAAATAGGGGTGTACAAAGGAGGAAGAATATTGCCATCAAAACTTGCATTCTCTTTAGTCTTCTTATCCTAAAAGAAATCGTAAAACCATAGTGGAGAAGAACAAGGGAGATTGCATTTGAGTTCTTACAACAACAAAGAATGTATCTTATCTCCAAGATAGGACTATAGTTGGGTGATTCCTGATAAAGACAACCCTGCTTATGAACAATATAATCATCATCTGAAGCCCATGTCTGTAAAATAGATACCTAATAAACATTAAAATATCAAACTAAAATTAGTAAAAAGTATTGTCCACAGAGGCTTTATTTAAAAAAAAAAACACAACTTATAGGTATAACAGGGTGTGAAATTGTAGTTAAAGCTCACATTTCCCTTCATTAGATGTTTGCAGTTTAGTTGAATTTTCTTATTTTCCCCCTCTGTTACTGTAATTAGCCATTAAGCTAGGAGAAACTACATTTTCTACACCACATGGGTAATGTCTTCAAAGCTGGCAAAGAGAACAAGGAAAGCAGGCTAAACTGTTTCATGAAGAGACCAACTAATGTAGGAAATGAGAATGTGTGTTGCATAATCACTGAAAACTTGTCTACAAGCAAAAGAGGATATTAAACTGGAAATTGATTTAAAATAGATTTCATCTGGTGTCTTTTTAAAAAAAATTCTAAGGTATTATTTTTATTTTCTAGTTTAAACTAATTTATACTTTTCCTGGTAAATTGCACAGTGTGCAAGAATAACACTGTTTTACCTAAGAGTACTCAAATCAGAAATGGTTTCTACACAGGCGCCTGCTGAGTGAGCAGCATTGTGGAAGGGTTTCCTCTTACACATTCCCTTACTCTTGGGCCTGGACCCCTTAGCGACCTTCGTCATGTAACATTGTCTTAATCGGACAAAATGGTTTTTAAGAAATATCCTATTTAAACTCTTTAAATGATAGATTTACTTTTTTAATGAAAACATTTTATTCCTTTAAAAAGTGTGCAAATATTTTCTACAGTTTACTTTCCATAGAGAACATATTTTCTGCTTCTTACCTTCTTTAATAAATGCACAAATGAGCACATATATTTTATAAGTTAAAACTGTTAACTCATATACACATATAATGGCAAACAAGCATGCACAAGTTAAAGTTTTAAAGATGTCATGTGTACTTAATGAAAATTCTGATCTATTACTTCTGAACTCCTATGTCTTGAGTCTGAGGATACAATATGTCAAGAAAAAAAATAATTTTATAAAAAATGATTCATGTAATTAAAGTTGCGGGAGCTATTTCTTGAATCCTGGCGTGCTTGGGAAATGTACAATGCTCTCTTATATTAAAAATATTGTTAGGTATGCAGGCTACGGGAGTTACTAATTTAATTTTCATTCTATGTAGTCCCATTGTTCATTTTCTTTTCCTCAAGTCCTCTGTGTTCAGACATGAAAATTGACTTGCTTCGAGTTTCCAGTTTAACCTTGCTAGTAGTAAACCCAGCATAAAACTGTGGCTTGCTTTGGTACGCTAGCTGAGCCAGTCAACTTCGTTTCACAACTTGTGTTCATTGTTATCATTCCCAAAATGTACCCGATGACTATAGATAGAATACTGCTTTGCTACAAATGCTCTATCCAATCAAGTGGGAATGCAATGATATTGGGCTACTGCCTGGGGAGGCTGACCCAGTGCAGCTCACCATTGATTTCTCAGGGTCAGGGTTTCAGATAGGCTCTTTCTTAGGTGATAAATTCTAGATCCTGTGCTAATCATTGCAGGCTCACATTCTTGACGCCATCAGGGCACACAGAATGAATTAGGATGGGAACACAGTAATCAGAGTCAAAAGACAGAGATGTGGGTAAATCAGAACGCCCATGCATTGAGTTAACAAGGTAAGTTATAATATGCAAGCAGAACGGCCACACATGATGGCTGGTCAGTGTAAGGTTTCCTGAGAAACCAGATTATAATCAGAAGGTTACTTAATAAGCAGAGGTTTGGAACAAAGGGAGGAAGTTAGTTGCATGATATGAATGTTCAGTGGATCAGACTGAGAGAAGCTGACACAACATCATCACTGCACACAGCTATAGACGAGTTTAAAAGAACGTGAATCCTGTGTGAGTCTTGACTTTACCACTTACCAGCTCTGTGACCTTGAGAAACACCTAATCCCTTGATGTGTCGGTTTGCTTCTCTGTACAGTGAGACGGGACCGGTGCCTGTCTTAGGGTTATTGTGAAAGCCCATTTGTTACTATTTATTAAGCACGTACTCTGTGCTGGGCATTATGTTAGGCACTGAAGAAGAGCAGTAAACGAAACAGACAAAAATCCCTACCCTCATGAAATTTATGTTGTAATAGCAGGCAATCAACAAAGTAAGTAACATGGTGTGCTATAGGTGAAGGATGCTGCAGAGATAAATCAAGCAGGGAAACATAACCTGGGCAGTGGACTTCCTTTTAGATACAATGACATAATAAGTATGAATATGACAGAACCTAGAGTATCATATTTTTTACTATTATTATTAATACAATACTCTCATTTTATCTTCCATGAGGAACATGTGGAGTCTCGCTAGATGTGCCCCTCAGAGCACTACGCTCAAGTCAGTTCTGCTGTCTCCTGCCCCATTTGTCCCGAGCTGTCTTCCTTCTGATTGACAGAATTGCATTAGATGTGTTAATTCCACCGGTTAATTAACAGTTGGGTCTTTCTTTGTTCTGAGAGAGATTTTATCCATAAGGAGTCATTATACACATTTCATTTATCAGGAGTTGAGTTTTTATGTCTAACTGCAAGCATTCTAGAGATGTCCATTCTATAGAGTGATGTGTAGGACTCTTTTATAAGATGAGATCATATAAAAGGATTGCAATGCTTCATGGTCTCCAGGGAGAGGGTCTTGTGACCTGGAAATCAAAAACCTGCATCGTAGTCCTGACTTTCCCATGATCTATGAGGCACTGGGTAAGCAATGACACGTGTGTGCCTCAGTTTTCTCTCATGTGTCTTGGGAAGAATTAGGGTTGCCCTTCACGAGGTTCATGAGAGAATAAAATGAAACAACAAATATGAAAAAGCAATGACATATTTAAGTACTCTGTGGTTGAAATAGTACCAATTTTTGATAATTATATGGATGGTTTCTCCTTCATTTTTCCTTTCCTATCTACCAACTTTTTGCCCAAAAATCAAAATGGGAGTTGAAATGATAAAGCCTGGGCTCAGAGAATCTGAGGCTGCAAGAATTAATTCAGCCTTCCAGGTCAGCTCAGGAATCCCTCTCCCAAGGGAATTTCAGAGAACAAAATTAGCCAAGATCCACTGCCAGTAGGTTCCCTATTTTGTGTCTCCCAGTTAGACATTCCTTCAACGACATTACAAGGAGGTGATGAGGGAAGTGAAGGTACTGACCAGGATGCAAGAGAAGATACTGTAAATGAGGTTGGGTTGCCACATAACGGTGAGGCTTCAGTGTTATGCCAAGAGACCAAAATGTTTAGATTTTATAGGTTGGAAAATGGTAGTGTTTGAGCAGAAAAGCAGCTGTGGCACTGGTTTTATGGCATAGAAAAAAGGGTGTGATCTGAGAGACATAGTAAAAATATAATTACAAGTAATTAGTGACTACCTGAAAATAGCAGGTGGGGGAGGGATGATAGTAAGGACATTTTGCGTTTCATGTCTAAGAGAACTTGATATGTTTTTATGTATATATTTTAAAGAAATCACATCTGTTAAAGTCTACGCACAGTCTTACAGTGTGCATCTAACCCCCAAACATCCGAGTTCTTGCTGGGCTTGTGTGCCAGGCACTAAACAGAAAAAGCTAGTGGTCCTTAAGGGCATGGGACATCAGGAAGCATAGAAAGACATGTGTCCTAAACTGTTACATTGGCATTGAGGCTCCAGAAGCGCTGTGCACATTGTTTTAGTTTTGATGAAGAGCACATTCTTAGGCGCTCCTGGTTTGATCTTCAGCTCAGGCTGGAGGTCAGTTGCCAGTGACCAGCATGAGGGAGAGCCCGCCCGGTGCTGTCCACAAACTGGACCAGGTGGCACTGTGCTCTGTGCACCACTCAGTGACTCCAGTCTGTTTGGTGGGGCGTTAGCACTTGGACGCCAGCTAGAAGCCCAGGAATGCAGTGCCTTCCAGCCCCTGGATCCCTGGCCACTTGGAAGCTGGGCGTATCAGAAATGCCTCACTGCCTTGCATCAGCCGTCATAAGTGTATTTATTACAGTGGAATTCCATGCAATAGGGTGGTGATACTGTGACTGAGGGAATAGCACAGGAGACTGGGATGGATCAGGGGCTGGATGGAGGGGGGGTAAAGGGAGAAAATGGGGGACATCTGTAATACTGTCAACAATTTTTTTAAAATGGGATTTGGCTGATAGTTTACACTGCACAGTGCATCTTTTATCCTCTAAAATTTGTCCTAGTAATAAAATGGTTGTTAGAATAAATGAGATTTTTTTTTTTAATTAGCAGCTTAACCTGATAGTACACAACAAAAAATCCTCTCCTTCACTTTTTGTACTAGGCGTGTTATTGGAACGTTGCACGTAAGTAGTTTGTCTTGAATATTGAGACATACTTCCCATGCAACCAGGCACATTGTTGCTTAAAGAAATCTGATGATTATTCCTTGAGGAAAGAAGGCTTTTGAAATGCATTTTAAATAACTTTTGTTTGGTTGGTTTGAGCATCTGTATCTTAGGTTAAAATAATCAGACCTTTTTGCCAGTAGTTGGTAATTGTGGATAATCTAAACCAATACAATCTGTATTATATAGTTGTTTTGCCAAATCATTCCCCACAATTTCTTTTTAGCAAATTAAAGAATGAGGCAAGAGGGACAAAGATCAACTCTGATGGACAGAAATGTGGGGAAATTGTGCTTATATAATACATAAATCATGACCAGGCATATAGATCATAACCAGATTCTCAAATAATGTTGAATAGATGTTACTCTAATTCCAATAGGTAACGTAATTCCCAACACAACACAATTAAATGTGAGGCTATGGGTGACATTCTTTTAAATTTTAAGTAAGTACCCCAAATATAAAAAAAAAATTATTAAACTTTGGGGTGAACAACTACAACTACAATACCTTTTAAAAATATTTATAACCGTTACACAAATATATACTCAAATTACATTAAAATCATAATAGAAAAAAGTATTCCTGTCTGCGTGGGGACATTTATAGGTTATAACAGAACATCTGTTGGAGAGCTAAGGATAAACTTGAGTTCTTAACGGGATCTTGGAAGCCTTGGCTACCAACACTGGCAAAACCATCCATTTTCCATTCCTGGCAATAAATTTTAAATCCAAATAAATCCTGTTTGTAAGGGCACTAAAAAGCCTTGTCAGCTCCGAAGTTAAGTAGGCACGCATCCACTGGCCGCGTATTGAAGCCAGAGACAGGGCCAAAGTGCACACATCTCCTATAATCTAATTTTCAAGCACAAACTATGGCAAAGCCAAATATGGCTCCAAAGTCAAGGCTCCTTTAACACGGTTCATAGCATGACCCTGGGCTTGGGTACCAGGCAAAGCAAAAGGTCAGCATCACTTCCCTGAAACAGTGACCTTTGAAGAGAGGTGGTGATGAGAGAAGAGATCACCTTGATGTGTCAAAGTGGCTCTCTGTGCCCCTCGGGTAAGATAAACAGAAAAGGAGGAAGTAAAAGGATTAATCATGTGTTTACTAAAATGTAGAAGAGCTAAAATAGCCCTGGAAACAAGCCTCCTAGCTCTCTTTCTAAGTCCCAGTCCAGATAGACCAACGGAGTCAGCTCTGACTGGGAGGGCGCCGCCCCTTTGGCCAGAGCTCTTGCAAAGAAACTGAGACAAAAATAGAAGTCTTCCATTCTGAGGTGGCCTCCCTTTTCTCTCCGTGTGTCAGTGATTCTCAGACAGTAGATTCTGAGAGCCATGGCAGCTTGAGGAATTTGCATGTTTAAAAAGTGGGCACGTATAGGCAAAGGTTGCGTTTGCGGATATGGAACAAATGAATAGGCTCCTGGTGTCCACAGTGTTACTAAGCCCGGGGGGTGGGACAGAGTGGTGGGAAATCCCTCTGAAATTCCCAAGTAGCGATTGATGTGGGAAAATGTAACAGCTCACGTCAGGGTGACTCCTTGTTCTTGTCTCTGAAAATCTGTGACTTCAGGGATGTCATAATTCCATGAGGCCAGTTACAGAGCTCTCCTCCCACTCTCATTCTCTTTGGCCCAAACATATGTTTCTACATGTTGTACCCTCAGTGCCCTGCCCTCGCTCCCATTCCATTCTCCGCCCACCAGAAGCTTCTGCATGGCATTCATTTTCCAACATCATTTTAGCAAATCCTCACAGACACCCTGAAAGATAGGCATTATTTTTCCCATCTTCAGAGGAAGCAACTTAAATAAGAATCTTCTTCAATCAGACACCTAATGAGGGGCAAAGCTGGGATTCGGAGAACGGGCTGCCTTCAGAACCCCCTGCCCTTTAAATCACAGCCTGCTCTATTGGATCTCTGCACATGTAAGCCCCGTGTCAGCTGGGGACTGTCTAGAGTGGGTGCGCCTTGGTTAATGTTAGCACAGAGCGTACACCTTCCCCGCACAAGTCACTTAGCCTTTTACCTGAGTGCCCCTCACCTCCAGACCCTTGTGAAAAAGCAGCAGTAGTAGCAGAATTATTTTCTCCTTCTGCATCTTCTGTTTTGGCTTCTATGTTTATTCACCTAACATTTATCGGAAGCCGACTATGTGCTAGACACTGTTCTGGGCCCTAAGAACAATTGAGACAAAGCCCTGCCCTCCTTGACCTTGCACTCTATTGTTGTCGGAAATAGACAAGTGTGTAATGTAGGTCTTGACAGGGAACAATGAGAAAAAACAAAGCACGCGAAAGGTGTAGAGAGGGATGGAGGTATGTTATATTGCATTGTCAAGAACAACCTCTCTAGGAAGGTAACATCTGAGCAGAGACCTCGATGGAGTAAGTAAGCAAGTCCTGGAAAGACCCAGGGGTCAGCAAGAGCCAATCGCTGGAAGGAATGGGTGGGTTGTGAGGAGGACTACCAGGACAGCCCCGTGACTCGCCCTACTGAGGAAGGCAGAGGGTGCAGGAGAAGGACAAAGACTGAATCGCCTAGGGTCCCCTGGGCTAGGAAAGGAGTTTAGGTTTTAAGCCAGGAAAATTTATTCTAAAACATATATCAGTGCTTTCACATTTTGATTCAACAGCATTGATTATTTGTACCACACGAAATCCACTCCTGACAAGGGAATATGTAGAACAAACCAGAGTAAATAGTTTAAACCAGAGAAAATTCACAGGCTGGTGGCTTTCAAATTGTTCCTAACCCCGCAGGCGGAACGGATAGGGGGTAAAAGAGAGAATTTATTTAAGATCACAATCAAACAGCATCTTTTTTCACTTTATTCTTTTGCCATGACCACACCCTGGATAAATCTTTCTGCCTTGTGTGTTCATATCCTGTGTGTATAGAGCTGCAGGTCTCTGACTGTGTTCTATCTTCTGTAGCTCTTTTGAAATGTCCACTATTTATAGGTCTCAGACCAGCAACACTTAGCAAAATTAGATGCCCAACTAGCCTCGTTTCCTGATTGCTTGTCCATTGCTTTTGGGACACCCTCCCACCCCCTCGCCATCTGCAGCAGCTGATTTCCACATGGCCCACAACCAGGTTGGTGCCTATTCTGACCCCAACTATTCCATTTCAACCCTAGTTAGGGGCACTGCAATTCAATTCTGGCACTAACCACTTTCCTTACTTCAGACACCAACCATGCTTCAGGTGTCCCATCTGCACTTCTGAGACAGGCTGCAATTTCAAGTGGTTCCCACAATCCCCTCAGGTTCAATAATTCACTAGAGCAACTCGCAGAATTCAGAAAGACATTATATTTATCTTTACAGCTTCATTATAAAAGGTACAAATCAGGAGGACCAGCCAAATAGACACATGGGAGAAGGTCTGGGAGGGAACACAGAGCTCCCATGCCTCTCCCGTGGAATCCCAGGCATCACCTATTTGAGTTTACCAACCAGGAAGTTCACTGAGCCACAGAGTTCAGAGGTTTTAGTAGGCTTTTATAAGACTGAATCGTGGGCCACATGATTGAACTTAATCTTCAGCCTCCCTCCCTACCCTGGAGGTTGGGTTTTCTCAGAGTCCCAACCTCTAGCCACTTGTGCTTGGTCTTTCTGGTAACTATCCCCCATCCTGAAGCTATCTAGGGGCTCACCAGTGTCATCTCATTGGCATAAACTCAGGTGTGATCAGGGACCTTATGAATAACAATGACATTTCTCTCATTTTACAAGTAGGAATTGCTTCAGCATCTATTTCAGTTTTCCAAGTCTTTTATTCAGGAAATTCCAAGGATTTAGAGTCTTCCCTTGGAGACCAGGGACAAAGACCAGTACCAGTCAGATTATTTATTGTACAACAGTGTCCCAGCCAGGGAGGGTGAGGAACCTGGGAGTGAGCAGGTCTGCAGTGGGTGGGAGGGCAATGGAGGCAGAAGCAAATTGGAAGGAAAATGTGAGAATAAAACTGCCCAGGCTGCTATGGGGACCATTAACATGGGTGTATATACATGGTTTCAACTCTCAAGATGTGCATCCTCTAATTGAGGAGACAAGAAATAAACTCAAATTAGGAAGCAATTTAAAAGTTGGTCACTGTTCATTATAAAATGTCTCAGGGCAGCATCTGCGTTCTCATCAGCAGCCAATCATAACCAGGCATTATAGCATTTTATCGACTGGCTCCATCATGTGTCAGAAATGAGTTTTACATGTAGGAATTGCTTCAGCCTCTGTTTGAGTTTTTCAAGTCTTCTATCAGATTGCTATAGAAGACTTGAAAAACAAGTAAAGACAACCAGGGAAATGTGTCAAGTATGGAAAAATGCATAAAACCTAAATAGCATCAGTTGAAAATTTTGTGAAATTGCATGAAGATGTGAAAGGTAACACCTACAGCCTGATCAATGATTGTTTCTACATTGCATTTATATCAAACTGCCCTGTGACTCATGGCTGCCGTTCCTGTTCATGAACACTTGGGGCCTTTTGTGTCTTTGCGTCTTATCGTTATCATCAGCCTAGGAGCCATTATTCAAGAAGAGCCACCCGCCATTGTCCCGAGTGGCACTGGACCACACTCTTCTTTCAGCCTCACTGTGTCCTGGGCAGCCCGTAGCTCTGCCCTCTTTGAAGTTTCCCTGGCTCATCCTACTTGAAGTTACCTCATTTCTTCTCCCATGTCCCAGCTTCTTGGCAGAGTTGTGTGTCATCACCTACAGCTGCTGGGCTCATTGTGTTCAGATCGACATTGTCTGTGGACCCAGCTAGTCAGCTGTTGATGCAGTGGCAGCCTTAGTAAGATTCTTGTCAAGCTGTGCACCATCCTGTAGTTGTTCCAAGTCCCAGAGCCAGCTAGACAGTGGTCACTGCTCTGCTCTGCAAAGCTGTAATCTTAAAGAGTTCAGTCCCATTTTGACATCACACCTTGCTTGCCCCTATCCTAGAAGAACATACTGGTTTGGACTCAATTCAGATTTTTTTTTTTAATTCAGCATCCTCAATCCACATGATGTCCACTTTGAAGAATCTAGTGAAGAAATATTAGCTCTTTGATGCTGATTGGAAATTCAGCCTTAGTGTAAGATTTCTTGGGTTCAACTTGGCACATCATCTTGGTACAACTTGGAGTTTATTGTTAGGTCTCAGTGTCACGCCCATGCTCCAGCTCTTGGTGATAGACTTTGAAACAGTTCAGAGACTGGTAGAGAAGCCACTGATGATTTAGAAAACAAAACAGAAAGCTAAGAGAAATAAATAAATTATTTAGAGAGGTCATTGGAATGAAGGAGAAATTTCAGAGGAGTATTAATATCCATTCACTTTATAAGAGAAAAAGAAAGAATGGGGAATAATGAGAGTGTTAGGTATGGAATACTCCCATGAGAAATATGTCAAACCCCTTTTTTATAGCCAATGTCTAAGTGACCAAATTACTTGTGAATTTCTAGTAGACAATACCTCCGAATCATCTTCTCAGCAACTTAATACATAAATACAATTTTCTTATCTACAGAGGCAGCCCAGATACTGTTATGAAATGCTTTCATTACTCTAACTAGTTGGTCCAGGTACCATAAATCATAGTCCAGATCCTAATGGAGTCCAGAGGTACCATAGTTTTGACTGGAACAGTCCTTCCTGGTTATACCATTCTCTCAGCAATTTTTTTAAATGTTTTTGTTGATTTTTAAAGAGCGAGGAAGGGAGAGGGAGAGAGAGAGCACGCGTTGATAAGAAAGAGATACATTAATTGGCTGCACCCTGCACTCCCCGTCCTGGGGATATAGCCCACAACTGGGGCATGCACCCCAGCTGACTTCTGCGTGCAAGGGACAACGCTCAGCCAACTGAGCCACACTGGCCAGGACTCTGCAAAGTTTTTAATAACACTCCTTTCATGCTCAACTGTATCCTTGGTAAGCCAACCAATTATATGATTACTCAATCAATATATAACATGGGCACAGATAAGGATTGTTTTTTATTGCTTAAGGATGATTTTTTTAAATCTTTTTTTTTATTGTTGACACTATTACAGAAGGCCCTGTTTTCTTTAAGGTTCACCCAATGATTCGTGATGTTAAGATATCACTGGTTTGGTTTTGAATTAGAGTGGTTGTTCTCAAACTTCAGTACACATCAGAATCACGTTTAGTGCTTGTTAAAGCACGGATTACTGGGCCCCAATCTTAGACTTCTGATTCTGAAGGTCTGGGGTGTGGCCTGAGAATTTGCATTTCAAACCATTTCCCAATGATGTTGATGCTGCTAGCCCAGGGTAGACAGGCTTAGAGGACAACCAACTCTTACCCTCTTCTTGGGTAGTATTTTGAAGACAAGGGAAAAGGCATAAGGATAGACTGAACAAGTTAAAGAACAATTTGCTAAAATGTCTTAATATCAGGGACTAGTAAAAAAAAATCAGCTGGCAAGCTGGCCAACTGCAAACTCAGTTTAATCAGATTATGATGGGCAAAGCTCTGGCGTGATAGCCACATGCGGGGCCCTTCACTGAGCTCCCCTGTGCAATTTTGAGATTTGGGGACTATTAATTACAGGCAGTCCTCGGGTTACGTTGGACTCGATGTACGTCGTTTCATGGTTATGTCGCCATCTCCCATTTACAGTATTTATTTTTAAAAAAAGTTCCGTCATTGCGACGTATGTACATATGTGCTTTATGTTTTTTATTATTTATTTACCACAAGTAAAGGTCAGGAATTGTTATCTTTCTTTTAAGTTTTCTTACTGTTTCACTTCATTACTGCTGTGCATGTGCTCCATGTGACTGACGTAGATGCTTATGTAGGTGGGGTCCGACTTACGGTGAAAATCGCATTACGTTGCGCCGTAGGAACGAATCTCCGAGATAACCCGAGGACCTACTGTAAATAGTTTGCTCTCAAAGAAAAAAAAAAGCATTTTTTATTCCAAAGGAGGAATTTACATAGTCTTCTAGAAGATAGTCTTCTAGAAGGTTTACTCATTTCTTTGTGTGAGACAAACCTATATGTGATATATATATATATATATATATATATATATATATATATATATATACACACACACACATAGATACATATATATATATATATATATACACACACACACACACACACACATACACATGTGGGGGAAAAGACAGTGAACATATACAGCTGTTAAAACAGATTTTAATTCCATTTGTTATTGTGTTGCATTTGATGACTCTAGTGTTAAAAGATTTCTGGGAAGGTTTTTTCTCTAGAAATAGTATTTTCTGTATAGGCATTGTCTGTGTGTGTGTGTGTGTGTGGTGTGTGTGTGTGTGTGTGTGTGTGTGTGTGTGTATGATTTTCCTTGAGTTCTACATATAAATTTATTATTTTGTAATTTATTATTATTAATTTTCCTCCTAATAAGTCATATACAGTGGAGATGAATATGATGATTACATTTGAGAGAAATTTCAGGAGAGCCCTATCAAAATATCAGACAGGACATACAGAAAGCTGTTTTGATTTACATTTTAGAAAGAAATTGGTCAGTTATATGTCAATCCAGTTGAATTTCAAAGGACACAGCAGGATCCTTTCTCCACTTCCAGTCCATCTTTCCTTCCTCGTGAACCCAGGGCCTGCAACTAAACTCCTGTGAGAGCAGCCTCTTCGTTGCCCTCATTGAGTAACACTTGTCATACACCTGTGGCATGTTCATTAGGAATGAGGCTAGAAACCCAGACGACAGTATCATGGGTGGCCTTAAATTTCAGAGATCAGATTATGACAGCAAGGCCCCCATGTTGGTACGAGGTGAGAAGCCCACCTTGCCCCTGTGTCATCGAGCAGAGACTAGGATGGGGCACACAAAGCACTCTACCTTGACCAACATGATGCTTTGACTTCAGAAAGAGCCCTTGTTCCAGATCACGTTTCTAAGTGTGAAGTTCCAGGAAAGCAGGAATGGTGTCTGGCCCTCAGGGACCTTCCAGACAGTGGGTAGTATCAGCATCGTGAGTGTTCCTTTTAGAACTATTCTTCAGATTTCATTGAGCCAAATTGCAAAGAAGGGAATGCAGTGGGTCACACAGTGGCTTTGAAGAACGGTTATGCTTGTTGGAGGCTGTGCAACTGATTTTACAATGGAAAATGCAGCATACCATAAGGCTTAGAAGAAAATGGTAACTGGAAAAACCTTAGCACATTCTGAGCCTGGGAGCAGAGGTGAAGGTAGATAGGAAACGGTTTATTGATATTCCATTCCAGTACAATACATGGCATGTGCAGTGTGTTGCCCCACAGCAATATGTTGGCGCACTCTGCAAAATTTCAGTGAATGTTAAGTGATGATGTATTTCTATCAGTACCTGCATATGCATCTCTGATACAATGCTTAGAGGGTTTGTTTCTGATTTTCAGTAAATAGCCTTTAGCATATCCTAGAAGAAGAAATCAAGGGGGTTTAAGTTATCTATATGTGTGTTTTTTTTTCATTGTGGTCTCTGTTTTCTTTGGCAAGTTCAGAAGCTAAGCATTGATTTCTCCATTAGACACGAAGTCTTCCAGTGCAGGGAAAGGATCATAGGATTTCCAGTCACACAGAGAGACTAAACCCTGACCCAGCCTCTTATAACCCACATGACCATGGGCAAGTAACGAATCCTCTTCCTGCCTCAGTGTTGCCATCTGTAAAATGGGGATGTTCACAGTCTCTACCTTATAGGACTGTTGTGGACATTGGCTCTAGCATGACGGAAGTGCCTGACCCTTGCTAGACAGGCAACAAATGGGATATGTTACTACGATATAGAACTACGCTGTTGCTTTCTCTTTAGCTTACATGCAGCAACTTTAGATGTGCATCTAGTTGAGCTAAAAAGACATGGCAATGTCTCCAATGTTTGGCTCCCTAAAATCAGTCTCATTACTTTTTCATCTCATTCTAATGTGGAGAGAAATTACTATAGTCATTACATGTTCTTAAGCCTATGGTCAATTAAGCATCAACAGGGATGGATTATCGAGAGCTATTCCACTCCATAATTTGGAAGAACTTGTTCAGAAGTGGAAATCAAGTGCATGGACATTTGCTCCTGTAAGGCCTCTAGGAAACCTATGCTTTCTAGGTTTCAGGCTGAGCGTTTGTAATAAGCTGAGCTTGGATCCCGTGGTTTCAAGGTTGCTTCTAGCCTGAGTGATGTGTTTCTGTTAGCTCATTTGGTGAACTCCATATTTGGCTAAGCAATTTGATTTTTAATGTCTGCCTTGAATTCATAACTCACAGAATGACAAGCTGGAAGAGGCATAGAGACACCTGGGGTGACGTGCTAGTTGTACAGATGAGGAAACCGAGACTCAGGGAGTTTTCTCCCTCTTCTATCACATAACTAGATTTTCTTTGAGCTAAAACCAGAACCCAGTGTCCTGACTTCTAGGTCAGTGCTCTTTGCATTATACTACGTCGCCTCTCTCCCGTAAATGGGGCATCACACTGAAGAACCGCACACGAAAACAAAGCAGGCTAAGCTTTGACTGACACTGACAATCTAATCATTCTATTGGATAACTACAAAATTAAATAAGTAAAATTGATCCGACTGCTGGAGGGACTGAAAGATTTTTGCACTCCGATCTCTTCATCTTCTAGTCATCTTGAAAGGAACATTATTGTTAGAATTCAGGGAGACCAGTAGGGGTGTGCTTAGTAAGCCCTGTGTCCCTTTTCAGAGACATGACCAGTTGCATTTGAGAAACCTTGAGAAGCTCTGAATTTCCAAGACATTGACATTGGGATCTCACATTCCAGCCTCAGACATTGGGATCTCACATTGGGATCTCATTTTCCAGCCTCAGAGTCTAAGAGTCAATCTGCAACTTCCCTGGCTATATACTACCAAGACATTGGGATCTCACATTCCAGCCTCAGAGTCTAAGAGTCAATCTGCAACTTCCCTGGCTATATACTACCCTGTGGTAAAATATTTTCGTTCCTGGTGAAATAAGGAAATGATTTCATACTGACTAACCCAAGTCAGCATGGGAATCTGCTCATCATGATCACAAGATATACACAGCATGTAGGAGTAACCGAGAAGTAACAAATCAGATCTAATTGCTTTGCTAGAGGGCGGACACATACAAGTCGGCCTGGTGAGGTAGTGGGGTCCTGTGCACTGGCCACTGTTCTGGCTCAGGTTCTGGCTCAGGTTCAAGTCCTGGTCTCAACTTTCTCACCTGCTCAGACTGAGCCTTGCATGGAGTCTGCTCGGGGCGCCATAAGATGAGAGAGGAACCTTGGGGTGTTTAATTGGGAGCCGCTTTGAATGAAAAAGCACATGCAGCATTTATTCTAAGAAAACTGTTATATTCGACTTAATTTTGGTGAAAAGGATGTACTTTCTACACTAATTTGAAGAAACATCAAGTACGGGAATTAGCTTTAAAAGGCTGGCTTTATGCGAAAAAAGAGAACAAAAACAATTTAAGTTGGTGTGTGTGTGTTTTCCATTTCAGTGAGAGATGTAAGACATTCAAGTCAAGTTCTTTAAAAACCAAGAAAAGAAACCACAAAGCATTCAATATGGGGAAAAAATCATAATTACACCTTGTTTTCTTACTTTCAGATTATGGTCAGTTGGTATACAGAGGAAGGGAGGAATGAAACAAAATGCACAAAAGTAGGAGGGAAAAGACTGAGAGACAAGCAAACAACAAAAACAGAAAGATACAAGCAGTGAAAGAAAAATGAGAAAAACCAAAAGAGGTTTAAAAGAGAGAATGAGTTTTAGAAACTAAGAGAAAGGATGAGCAAGCGTGTCTATCGTGTACTTTCCTTACCCGGCCCCTGAGCACAGCTTGCTGTTATTTTTCTCATCCTTTGATTGAAGTCTCCCTCCACGTAGACTATCAATTCCATTAGCATGAGAATGAGCTGGGTTTTGTTCACTATTGTTTTCCCAGTGCCCAGCACAGACATAGAAAACACAGTAAGAATTAGTAAATGAAGGGATAAACAAAGGAACAAAGGAAGAAAAAAATGTGCAAGGAAAGAGAGTCCTGTGGCCCAGAGGCTGGGATGATGGTCCCCCAAGAGCTGGGTGTTTCCTCAAGGGCCAGAGACTCAGGAATACAGTAACCTCTCTGCAGGTCGTGTCATGAAACCTCACCCATGTTCTCTTTGGCTCAGTTACCATCTGCTCGCTAAGCATGAGAATATTTTGCCTGTTTCTTTTGGAAACTTTCTGAAAATGGATGTTTCACCATCCACACCTTGGGTACCACTATGTCACCTGGTACCTTCTCTCCCCAGGCTCAGCTATCTAAGGCTCTCAACCCCTTCTGTCCCATCAGCCCCCGGAGTCTGCCATTGTAGACCAACTCTCCTCTCCTCATCTGCTGCCTTCTTGGTTCTCCCAAGAGTTGTGCCTTCTCTTTTAACCAGCTAGTGGCAATGGCCCATCTTCCCAACCCCTCGACACTAAGGGCCTTAGAAGAGAGTCAGCAGACTCGGCTCCCCATCGCCAAGACATCACCACACCTTCACCCTCACATGAAATGCATTTTCTAAGCCTCCACATCACTGTCCTCCATACCGCCTGGTCACTCCTGTACATTCATCACAGATTTGGGTCCATGGCTGCCCACAGACCCCTCATCCACCCTATCACTGACCTCCCCCAGGATGACTTCAAGGACTTTGGCATGATTCATCCTGAAAATTAGCCTCTGAAAATACAGTGATTTTTTTTTAATTGTAGTAAAATATGCATAACATAAAATTAACCATTTTTAAGTGCACAGTTTTGTGGCAATAAGTACATTTACATTGTTATGCAACCATCACCACCATCCCTCTCCAGAGAATTTTCATTTCCCCCCGAATAAAACTCTGTAACCATTAAATACTAACTCCCTAAATTCACCAATATTTTATCAGATTTCAGGGACTCTCATCATAGAATTTTTACTTCCTAAAGTTGTTCTATTTATAGAATTTTAAAATTTATTATTGCACGTTCTGTCCACAGTCTCCAGTCTTACCGAGCAATCTTGATGCACACAGATCTGGGCTGGGATCCCAACTAAAACATTTGTTAGCCTCAGTTTCTTCATTTGTAAAATTCAGATAATAGATAGTACTGTACTTAATCCACATACTAAAGAGATAAGAGAACTGAAGTTCATTGGATGGTTGAAAGGATTCGGTGCTTATAGAACCTGCAGCACAGGTGTGTTCTTCTCCATCCCCCACTACCAGTCCCCACAGTCATGCTCCTCATTCCAGTCACTGCTTTGCTGTCATCCTTATCCTCCTCACACCTTAGTCTTTCTGACGCCGATTCCAGAGGACACCCCATCCTCTATTGGTCCAGCTCTCTGCCTCCACTGCACACCCACCTGGGCTGTTAGTGATCAATAGTCTTTGCTGGGGACACTAGAAGGCGTGGTCTCCCACCCCACGAGGCTGTTCATCCTGTCAGTTACAGGCATTTAACGGGCCCCCTACTTGACTTCCCATTCCCCACACCAGCTTTTTCAGCTCTTTTCCCTTCACTCCATCTCCCTAGTTTGCCACTACCCCAGGGGTTGTCATTTATCTTCTGTGTTTTCATAGACCCGAGTTCTTAAAGTTTAGTGCAACGAAGGAATAATGCACAACCCCTAAGAGGTTGATTTGGTGGGAGGAGATGAGGTTGAAATCTGCCATTTTAACAAGCAGCCCAGGTGATTTTGGTATAGGTAATGCACTGTCCACTTTGCTCGGAGGGCTGTCTGAAGCCACAAGCTCTTTGAGAGCAACATCTTGTCTTCTCTGATGTGCATCTCTAAATACCTGGCAACAGATGTGGAAGGATTGATGGAATGAATGAATCTGGCTGTCACTCTGCATTTCAGAATAAGTTACCATTCTCCTTTTGAAATGCTAATCAGCTACAGCAGTTTAAATGCAGTTTAAAACTCTTTAAGATGTTTTATCCTTAATCCTTTATCAGGCCTTTTCATTGCCATTGGGGGGTAGAGCATTATTAAGAACTTGCTATTCTCAGACTAGAACAACAACTACCAAAACGAAAAAAAGAACCAACGCAAGGGCTGGGTGAGAATCAGACAGAAGAGCAGAGATATGTAGGTTGGGCCTTTCCACGGTATCTTAGGAAGGAACGTACTGTGTGAACTCTCATTCTAAGGACCTGCCAGGCAGAGGTCTTCGTAGCCACTTTGTAGTGGGCTTTTCCGGAGCAGAAAACATCTTAAGCAGGAAGGTCACTGCTGGGGATGTTGGAAGAAGGTGACTTAGGGAAACTGGTAAATGAGGATGCAGACTGACATACCTCGTCAGTGGTTGGGAACACACCCCACTTCAAAGACTTCACACCCTAGCTCTCCCAGTTCCTAGTTTGTGACGTGGGTAATGTAACAGTTGAGGTCTCTTGTTTCCTCATTTGTGACACGGGGACAGTGTGATTTACCTTGCAGGCTTTTTTGAGGATTCAAGATGGAATGGAAGTAATGCACAGTGATTCTCTGATGTTGGGCCATCAGGCAGTTTCCAAGAGGCCTGGGTATCTGGTTAACCCTTTGTCTCTACGACAATGAAGGGGCATCGCGTGCACACATACCTGCACCAAGTCCACCTAGAAAAACAGAAGTGGGCCCAGCTGTTGCCCTCTGGGGAAGTCTGACTCTGAAGCCTCACCCCCTCTGTAGTAAAAAGTTTCCAAAGGGAGCAGACAGAGTAACCTAGGGCCATGCCCTCCCACTTCCCTCTTCCTGAGCGCAGCTCCGAGCCTGCCTTGGGGAAGTGGGAGGTAAACTTGCGTGGGTGGCTGGAACTGAAACATTTCTTTTACCACTTTCCTGTTCCTCCACCCCTTTCTCTTTTGTGCCCGGGGGATGTGGGGAGGAGAAACAGCTCACGCCTGTGCTGTACCCACACACTTGGATCTGCTCTCCCCAGCCTCCAGAGCCTACCTCATCATTCACCAAGATTCATTGAATGCCTGCAGGGTTCAGGGCGCTGTTCTCAATGTTGTATCCTGGACCTCCCTGGGAGCCCATAGGAAGTTTGTTGAAATATTGAAGATATTCCCCCAGCTCCTGAAGAGCAATATCTAACCCCCACTTCATTCCAACCCTCAGCCCCTCCCCATCCCTGGCTAGAAAGAGTGCTAAAAATCTTTGATTTATATGTTAATAATAATGAACACCTATAAACAGTCTTCAGGCTCCCTTCCATTCCTACTCCCTTGTTCCTGAATATTTATTTGTTTTTAGGAGAAGAACTTGGACTGGTTTCCTCGGATGCGAGCCATGTCTCTTGTTAGCAATGAAGGTGACAGTGAGCAAAATGAGATCCGGAACCTGCAGGAGAAGTTGGAATCGACCATGAGTCTGGTCAAACAGCTGTCGGGTCAGCTGGCGGAGCTCAAGGAGCAGGTCAGTGGGTCCAGGGAGCTGGGGCTGAGTGAGGGGGAGTCATTCACCACCTTGAGTGAGGGAGACCCAGAGACTCCTGGGAGCAAGCTCATGGAATTTATATAAAGAAACCCCACGTTGTGCTGTTGGAACATCTCAGCAAGCAGGGGTTTCTACTTCCCCACCTCCCCATCTTGTGTGACCCTTCTCCTTCTACGAAAGGGGGAAGGAAGGCATGGATGCCAAAATACAAAGACCTCTTTGCACTTTTTTTTTTTATAGAAACTCATATTTTCTGCCATCAGAGTAATTAAACTCATTGGAAAGGCAGATCATCATTAGTATCTGTCATCGCAGTGCTCTAATCATCCCCTACATCATGTAAAATTGTTAGCATCTGTAAAAATAATATCGAAAGTGACTGTGGGAGCTGTTAAAATGACTCTGGTGTTGGGGGTGATTATGTGACAAGCAAGGGCTGCTTTAAAAGAACCATGGTTCCTGTTTCTTAACCACAGAGATGGGGTTCGCTTTGTTTTCTCTGTTTATGGAAATGCACTTTAAAAATATTCTCTCTGTTTTGAAGAAACATATTCTCTACGATCCCAAGACAACCCTGTAGGTGCTTGGGAAATATTAACCCAAAACGGTGTGGCCCACCAGCACTGGGAAAGAGTGAGAAAATCAGCTCAAGACACTGTCTCTTTCTCCCCAGATGACAGAACAAAGGAAGAATAAGCAGAGACTGGGCTTTCTCGGATCAAACACACCCCATGTGAATCATCACATGCCGCCACACTGATACCATGGGGGAGAGCCGTGACTGGCCTTTCATCAGCGCCCTGCCTGACCACTGAATACAGAACTGAGCTGGAGGGGAGTGAACAGTGCCTATTGTTGAAAAGTTAAAAACAACCAAGTGCCAAGATGTTGCCTGGTGTAGCTCCGGGAACAATTTATAACTGTGTTTTCATGGTTGAAAAAACCAAACTCAAAATGCAGCGGCTGGAAAGCACACATCATGCATTCTTAATGCAACATGAAGTGACTTGCTCACGTGGACGGAGAGGGCAGGGAGAGGCAGGGCTGAAGGAGATGCCGTGCAGAGAGAACCACCTTTTGCTAAGTCCTTAAAGAGTCGGTTTTGTCTTAAACGCTGATTGCAACCTTTGTCACGGTTGGTTGGACTTTCTTTCTTTTAATTATGGCATGTAGGTCAGTGATACAGGAAGTCATACTCGGGTGGCTAAGTTTTTACTATAGAAAATAACTGAAAAGATTAAAAAATGAGAGTTGCAAAGAAACATGTTAGTGCTTCCAAACCGTAGCTGTCACAGGGCAATTTCCTTACTTACAACATGCAGCACAATGGATTTGTGGCTCTAGCAACTAGTGCTGGGAGCCTGTACCCTTCAAGCGGACATCACAATCGGATGTGATTGCTTTCTCCCAGATCCAGAGGGGCTCTGTCAATAGAGAGCACAAAAGGGGATCTTCAGAGAACTTGGGAAAAGCATGTTGTAAATCATGTACAGGCTAAGATTTTCAAAGATTTGGGGAAGAAAAAGCTACAGTAAGCCCCAGGGAAGAGTTTTTTTGAGTGTATGTGTGCTATTAAAATATATTGAGATTAATAAATGAAAATGGTTGAAGATGACAGGAAATACTGAGAAACTTGTGATAGTGGCATTTTATAAATATGGAGTAAAAGCTATTTGATTCATGTTTGCTGTGCTTAAAAGGAACTGAGTGGTTTTATTCCTGCAGTTGGGGAGGGAGGGAAAAATCCAAGAACTTTATTGAATACTCAAGAATATGAAGCATATCAATTACATCTTTTAAACTGTATTAATGAGAGCTTTTCAGAATGTAGAAAGATAATAATCTCTTCTCCAAATTATTTTTATATTAAATTAATGCAACCAGAATTTGTAGAAGGAGAAAATAATGTGCCATACCCATCTTATTCTTAGAAATGATGTTTTCAGAGTGTTAAAGCAAAATGGGATATTGAAAGTGTTAGGGGACCCCTGTGTGGCCAGGGAGCAAGGCACAGAGCACCCAAGTCTGGGAGATTCTTTGCAAGTTGACCTTCTGGCCCTGGCCCCCCAAGAACAAAAAATTGCCTCCAGAATCTTCAACTCTGACCTTCTTATCACCAAGGTTGAAGGTCTGGGCAAGGTTTGCTATGGCTGTTTTTAAAGCTTTGGGATTGTTTTGATATAGTTTAAGCTATTGGGTCCTAAAATTTTCTAATCGTTGGTCTAGATAGATTAGAAAGGATGCCTGGAGCAGCCCTGTTAAAATGTAAACTTGGAGAGAAACTATTGAAACCTCGATCAACAAATTTTTTCACTGACTCTCCTGTCACCCCCCTAATCCCAGTTCCTCCCCAAGTTGAGAATTCTTCACTCTGACATGATAGTCATTTTCCTGACCTGTTGCTGAAGGACCATGGTCCAGAGACAAAGAAATTGAGATATATATCTGCAGGCAGCACAGAACTTTGAACCTATTAGGCCATCAATAAATGTATGAGAATTCCACCATCACTAATCACCCTTAATTCTTTATTAAAACTTTAAACCCTCTCACATATTTGATTTTTTAAATGTCTTCACCAAAACCTAAGTAGAACAAAGCAGCCATTGTTTTCACCCAAGACCATCATTGTTATAACATCATTAGATAACTATTTTAATTAGGCAGAGAGTTTGGGGAATAGGGAAAAGAAAAGGGGTAGATTGAGCATATTCTAGTATAGGGACCTATCTCACAAAATCAAATATTTTTGATGTCTGAACATCAAGAGAATAGATTAATTTTTACTGATGAGAGCAACCTGTCTTTCAGATGATGAACTGTGGAGTCTTTCCTGGCACTGCGATAGTTCTTTTTTTATAGGACTAAGCCATTGGGTTAGTGGTAGCTCATTGTTTCTCAGCATAGTCTCCTGTGGGAAGTAGCCAAAAGATTGCAACTAAAAAGATGCTTATTTGTTCAGAATTAAAATATTTCTCAGTTGTGCTTCTCTTTCTTTTCTGCCTAAGTACTGAAGAGATTACAGGGCAAAATGAACAAAACAAAGCAAACAAAAAAGCCATTTTGCAGGCTATTAATTCATGACAAAGATAATAATGCAGAAATTTGACATCTAATTTATATGTTACATATATGTTTGTAATGCAACTGGAATATTTGAACTATACAAGTATTAGTTAACTTTCTCATATTTATATAGTGACATTAAATGCAATCATCCTTGATTTTGATGTTAAGGGAAATGTTTTCCTATTTATTTGTTAAAAATCCACATAAGGTTAAAAGTATCAGTTAATGCTGAATAGTTTAATGAAAGTAGGTTTCTTAAATTAAAATATTTTTAGATGAGAAAATGTTTGTATCATATAAGACTATAATATAAATAAATTGTATACATGTAAAATTTATCATTTTCTTCCCCTTAAAAAGTTAGTTTAGAAAAGGGCTTATTTTCTTAAATATTGAACTTTTTCTGTTGATGACAAGAATGCAGTTTCTAGATGGTTGATACTATCTGGAAGATATTTCATCCAAGTCAGAACTGTGTGCTTATGTCATATTCTCCACTCACAATTCATTCTTTTGAATGCTCTTTTTAGTTTATAGTTGTCTTATTACAAACAGCAATGCAGCCACCCCTACCTCCATGCCCCGGGACTAAGATGAGTGGAAAGACTGGGGATCTGGAGTCAACAAAGGTGAAGATTGGGGCTTCCTTATGATTAGGGGAAAGAAGGAGTAAATGACAGATGCTGGGAAGAAAAGAGCTTGCCCCCCCCCCCCAGGGGCCCAGTAGACTGGGACATAATAAGTAAATATTGCACAGGCATAATGACATACCAGATTACAGACTCAAGAGATGCTGCTTAAACATGCAGAGGACAGAGCTTTGTGGAAGAGTAGCTATAGGGTGCGTGTTCCTTCAGCTGGTCTTAAAGCTACACGGAATAACAAATCAGCATATTCTAACCCACAGACCCTTTCCAATATGCCATGACACATACTACAGTGCAAAACAGAGTGGATCAGGCATCTGAAACAAACACAGATGCCACAGGAACCAGGCAAGTCACTTGAATGGGTGAAATTGTGGCATCCACACCATACATAGGAAGAAGCAGAGAGGCCATGGTGAGCTTTCTATTTGCAAAATTTGACAAGTGGTTCCAGTATTTAGAAAATCCCTGAGGCCAGTTGAAGCCGTCTAGTCACTCATTTGTTATCTCCCCTCTAGTCACTCATTTGCTCTCTCTGAAATCATTGTAAAGCTATTCCATTTAGTAGAAGAAAAGACTAAAACCAAGCACAGGAGCGAAAGTGCATGTGAAACTTGAGAAATTTGAAAACAAATCCAGTTATCATCTCTGAATTGGCAGGTTTCCACAGACTTGGATAATTTATCGAATTATCAGACCAGTACTTCTCATTTCACCAATAGACGGTTTTCCCCCCAAAGTAGAGGATTGCTCTATTTGCTGAAAAACAAAACATGATTCTAATATATGTCATGATCAGATAAGTATAATTTATAAATTATTATTAATAAAATTGGATTTGTATAACTATTTCACGTGTGATACTTTAAGTGCCTTATTCATTTCTTACCGTGTTTCTAAATAACATATCCATTGGTAGGAAAGTCGTTATTATTGCTATTTTACTTAGGGACACATGAGGGGCAAAAAATTGGTAACTTGAACTAAGCTGATGAGCTAATCCATATGGAACATTGTGCCCAGCATTTATGCAGAGTTGGTCAAAACCCTAATTGGCCAACACCTATTGGTGTGTGTGTGGGGGGGGGGGGGGTCCTAATACCCATCGTAGACTTATGGGGCACAGGGCATTTGGTCATCTAGGATTTCCTGGTTGTTAACACCCAACACTTCAAATGATAGTTCCCCTCAGATGAGAGGGAATCTCGCGACGGCTGAAATCAAAATGAGTTGCTTGAATCACATGCAAACCATGAATAGAGTTCTTTGCTCATGTGGCCTTTTTCCAGTGTGCCACAATTTCTTGAAGAAGTGTGGCAGAAATTGCTTTGTTTTGTTTGGAAATCAGAGGAAAGGTTGGAGGAGGGCAATTGGACAATGAGTTCCTCTTGCAATGAGCGGAATTGGCACGAAGGGCAGGAGTATGCAAGTTGAGGGGAATGCGATGGACGTCCGCAAGTTACCCTGCCTTTGACTGGCCAACCGGGGTGCTGTGCGTCTTAGGAAGCCAAGTCTTCAGGGCATAACCACAGGCTAGAAATCGGTGAACTTTAGCCTCTCCTATGTTCCTCCCGACAGCAGGATTGCTAACACATCACATGGAGTCAACTACACGGCAAACAAAGAAACACAGAAGTCAAATTTTATGCAGATAGAAAATGTATAAGAGCAGAAATTAGTTGTTGAATTCAGTTTAACTCAATTTAACAGAAAATTCTGGTTTTTACACTTCAATATGGATGTTCCCCTGAAGTCTGTTTCCTTTTAACTCCAGTTATTGGGGTAAAAGCAGGTGCAGGGAGAGTTGCCCTCCTCACAGCTGTGGGAACGTGCATGCAGGGTGGATTTCCTCAGCACATCCTTTCAAAGTTCTCCTCTAAAATTGGTTTCTATAGGGAAAGGTTCTGAGACTGCTCCCTGCTCCCATAGCTGTGCTTTTAGTTTTGTTTTTATAATTGTCTTCCCTTTGGACAATTTTATCTGCCTTTCTGTAAGCCATAACCTGTTCCTTCTCTTTCAATGTAGATCAAATGTTTCTTTGTGATTCTGATCTTCTCAGCAGTATATTAAAATAAAAAATTCTCTGAAGACAATACCTTAAAATTAGACCCAGCTTTATAAAAAATATTCATTTATTTTATATTAACTTGGCTTTATCAGAGAAGCAAAATCATGATAGGTAGCATGGACTGAGAGATTTACAGTGGGGTTTCCCATTATGCAGTCATAGTGAACAGCTCTATGGAAAGCTGGCGCTTCTGCATCTGGTGGTGGGTCTGAAGTCACTGTAAGTCAGGGGGCTGGCAGTCAGGATGAAAAGCTGGGTGCGAAGCAGGGAAGGGCAAAGGGCAAACTGGAATCCATGGGGGCAGATTTGTATCTACTTCTCACCATCTCCAAACTCCATAGCCCATGTGACCTAAAAGAGAAGCTGGTGGCCTTCACCATGGAGTTGCATGTGCCTCTGACCCAGGACTCAGAACTCAGAAAACTGAAAAAGGTCTGGTGGGAGCTGGAGCACTGCAGGCTGGCTGCTGCCCCACGCCAACCAACTGAGCCAGGAGGTCAAGCTGTGAGCTGCAGCAGTGCCTTTGCCTACTTCTTCTGAACTTAATGGCTATTGCTTCACTTCCAACTTCCACATCTCATGAAAATATCTCCTGTGGTCAAAATTAACCTGTAAGCCTATGAGAAAGGAGATTCTGGGAAATGTAGTTCCAGCTAAGCCAAACTGACATAGTAGTACAAAGCTACTCCACTGGAGTAGACCTTAATGCTCACCAATAGTGATGCTCTGTTTCATACTGGATGCACAGACACACATTTCCTAGTACCCATTGCAGTTTGTTGGAAACACACGACTAGTTCTGACCAATGGATTGTGAGTGCAGTTGACAAGCCGAAGCAGTAAAAAGTCTCTGGACAACCTCCAGTTCTTTCTCCCCCACATTAATCATGGAGGTCAAGATGAAACCAGCCTGAATCCCTGAGTCACCTCTTAGAAGGGAACTACTCTAGAGACCCTAGAGAATCTTTTTTATCGTATTTTTATTGATTTCAGAGAGAGAGAGAGAGATAGAAACATCAATGATGAGAGAAAATCATCTATCGGCTGCCTCCTGCATGTCCTCTACTGGGGATCGAGCCTGCAACCAGGGCATATGCCCTGACTGGGAATCGAAACATGACCTCCTGGTTCATAGGTCAATGGTTAACCAACTGAGCTACACCAATCGAGCTAGAGAGTCTTAATACACACAGCAGAAGTGGTATGAGTGAGAAACTTTCATGTGTTAAGCTATTGAAATTTCAGAGCTTTTTTGGTTGTTAAATAAATGAGATTGGGGAGTCTATGATTGTTATTGTAGCATTAACCTGCCTACCTAACATATGTATAAGTCACCAGAAAATTGACCCAAGTATAAAACTTCTGGAATGTATTCAATAAAAATATAAAATAAAGAAATACCTATATATGCAAAATATTCATTATATCATTATATATAATTCAAAATTTGAATGCAGTCCAAAGATCCAGTAATTTGGGCATGTTTAAAATTTATGATTCAGTCATGGGATAGAATAATATGAAATCTATGCAAAGTATATAAAATGAGACAACATTAGAAAACATGCAGGATAAACTTAAAAGATGGCTACAAATTATATGTACACTACTAACTATAAAGCATGTTTCTCAAAATTGAACAAAATACTCTATAATTGTTTTAAAATAGCTGTAGTATTATACATTATTCCTGTTCTTTATTTGCTAAACATTTTTTAGGTTTTAAAATTGATTTGGTAGTTTAATAATATTTTAAAGGAAATTAAAGTTGTATTTACTCCATCAAATATTTCCTAAGAACGTATTTTCCCAAAATATTTACGTTTTCATATGATCACTGGAATTGTAGATTAAGTGAATATCATAGCCACAGTTTATAATGGTTTCAATAAGACATTTAAGAAAAATTACATGATATTCCTTTGGACAAGAGAGAGAAATTTGTCCTGGATCAGATTAGTTTTCTGCAAGTGAACAATTCTACTAAATGTGAGATTAGAGTAAAATATCCTTGGCCTATTGTTAGATCTCTGTCCTTGGCCTTTTCCTGACCAACATTTATTTCAATGTCTGGAATAAAGAAATAGGTAAAATTATAAAATGTAGAGCTGACGTAAGTTGGGAAGGAGAGTGAACATGAGGGATGACAGAGTAACAATAATGTCAGAAAACTGGAACAATGAACAAAGTTATTCTAATGAACTTTAACTGAGAAATATAAAGTTTAGCTCCAAAAAGCCCAGTTGCATCAATAGAGGATACAGCAGACAACCATTTGTGTAAAAATCAAAGAAACCTTGAGATTTTCAACAACCTCTAGGTCCATGTTTATATATTCAGTTATTTTAAAATGTTTGTTTAGTACTTATTATGTTTTAAAAATATTGCAGAGGTCCAGGCAAGATTTAATACGGGTTTTCTTTTAGAGAGTAAGCACTGGGGATAGAAAGAGGGGTTGGTTACAAGGAATATTCAAAAGGGAGAATCTACAGAATCTGGTGTTCAATTGGGTGAGGAATGAGGAAGAAGGAGAAATCCAGAATGAGTCTTGGGCTTTTACTGGATGAATGGGAAAATAGTGATGCTGTCCGTTGAGATAGGGAATACTGGAAGGAGTAGACTGAGGTGGGGCTATGGGGAGACTAGAAGATACGTTTATATTTGGACATACTGAGTTTTATTTAAGAGACATCCAGAAAGAATTGTCTGTTAGATAGTTGGATATATATGTCTAGAGTTCATGAAAGAAGTTGGTACTAAAGAAAAAAGATTTAAGAGTCATTGAGATATACATGACAGTAAGACCAAAGGAATAAACAAATGCTAAAAGACAGAGAGTAGACATTAAGAAGAGAAGAAGGTCCAGGATAGAGCCCCAAAGAAAATCAATCAAGAGAAGGGGGAGGGGGGGAATGAGAAAGAAAAATCATAGACCTATGCAAGAACAAAAGGAGAAAACTTTGAGTCACTCTTAATTTATCTGAAAACAGGTGGTCATCCCCTTTTACATGAGAACTATATTCTGAGTCAGTCAGTTTCCATGTCAACCTTCCCTTCCACCCTTCCTTTCCTATCAAACTTCTTATTCTACCTCTAGAGATAGACTTTCTGTATATGATACCACATATAAGTAGAGTGGAGTGGATGAGAAGTAAGGTACATCTTGACATGTGTGGACAATGGAGGAAGAGTGTTGTGAGCCTGCAAAGGAAGGATGCTGGGAGTAATGCTTACTAGGCATTGTGGGTCTCCACATATTTTGAATAAAAAATAATGCACTGCATCTGACTCTTAGAGAACCTAAAATCAGTGTAGAAGGAAAGCACTTCCGCTTCTTTAAGGATTACTTGCTGGGCATTGCAATTTGGAGGAGCAGCCATTCTTATCAACCTGTTCAAGCAAGAGGAGCAAAGTGGGAGTGAAGAAAATGGTCTTCTACCCAAAGGAGCTCTGGATTCTCCTTCCTCCAGCACTGCCGATTGACAGCAGCTGCAAAGGCAGCACTGAGCAGGCTCAGGGGAGCACAAGATGCCATAAGGAAGCAAGTCCCAGCCACACTTAGAAGTCAACTTTCGTAGAGATACAACTGAATGCTGAACTAAAAAGGAGGTGACAGAAGAGCCTTCTCTGTACCTAAATTTTTAAATTTGGTTACATGAAAAACTACAGATAAATATAAGCTCAAGAGATTTTAAATGAGAAGCATATTATCATCACCAGTTCAAATTCACTTTGTAATCCTAGGTTACAGATTTTGGGCTTCAAAAAAAATCTGAACCTCCATGAGTTCATTGTAAAAAGCTATGTCCAAAGTGCTGAGTGAGACTGCACAGACGAGATGACTTTTTTTTTCCTATTTTTTATTGATTTTTTTTACAGAGAGGAAGGGAGAGGAATAGAGAGCTAGAAACATCGATGAGAGAGAAACATTGACCAGCTGCCTCCTGCACACCCCCCACCGGGGATGTGCCCGCAACCAATGTACATGCTCTCGACCGGAATTGAACCTGGGACCCTTGAGTCCACAGACCGATGCTCTATCCACTGAGCCAAACCGGTTTCGGCACAAGATGACTTTTGAACAATTGACTGGGAAGTTAGAAGTGGCCAAGAAAGTGACTCAGGGAAAATGGGCATTTGAAGCACAAGCAGAGTGAAAGCAAACAGAAAGAGAGGAGGAAAAAAATGAATGGTGTTCATGGAATGACCAAAGTCACATGTGGTTAGTGGGTCGTGGAGGAGTAGCAAGAGCCAGGCTATGAAATTACTCCAGATCATTACCTTAAAGAGCAGCTGGGTGAGGAGGGCTGCAGGAGCTTTTATACAAGAAACAGAACATGATCACATTAAGTTTCAGGAATGTAACTGGAGGGAGAGTAAGGGATCAAGTGAAGAGGAAGGAGCTATCAACAGGGAGGTCAGTTAGCTAGAAGGTTGTTGTAAAGATCCAGCCAAGAAAACGAAAGGCCTGTACCAGAGCAACAGTGGTCTGATGAAGCGTGGACAGACCCAAGGGACACAAATAAGGTAAAGGTCCAGGATTTTAGACCAATAGAGGGAGAGTTGTTGAGGATTACCTTAAGGTTCTAATTTGTGAGAAAGGGTAGATATCCCTTAGCAGGGAGAGAAAATTCCTAACAGTGAGTATGCTTGTGACCTATTGAATTTCAGGAATCTACAATGCATCCAAATGAATATTGTGGTAGACTCTGCAATTACTGAGACCAAATGATATCATCACTGTGATCTTCTAACACCTTCTTTTCAATGCCCGATAGCTGTAAAGACATGAGTGATGGATAGTAGATATTTGGCAACAGGATTAGTTCCCCAAGCATTATAGATGGAGATGCAATAATCGGGGCATGCTTTGAGTTCAGTTAGGTAGAACCAAGATTTTATCAAGTTTTACAGTGCTTTGACATAACGTTGTTGCTTTTAATCCCCCTAGCATTCCTAAAGGTAGGTATTTAATATCCTTCCAAGGTAATATTTAATATATTTTCAGTTTTACAGGTGAGGACTCAAAATCAGTTGTCTTAGTTATCACACAGTTAGTTACTCTTGGAGCTAAGACTGGGCCACTTTCTTCCACTTTTGCCTTTAGAGACAGAACACCCTCATGAGACTGCAAACCCACTGAGGTCAGAATTGATCTTATTAATTCTAATGACCCCAATATGTATCACAGTGCCCAGAACACTGATGTTTATCAATGCATGATAGCCCTGAATCACAGGATCTATTCATTTGTGGAATGAATAAATGGATTCCACACATCTAACATTCTAGAATTCTTTGCTTTGTTAAATAACACGACTACATTCCCAAATAAATAGTTTCATGGAAATGAAAAAGTAAAGGTATTAGGCAGGTGTTGGTGATTTCACTTCCTGTGAAATAGCTTGGAAGAGTGGGTAGAGTCTATAAGTTAAAATAACACATATGGGAGAATTAATGTTTTAAAGAAAATATGTAAAAAGAGATATTTCCCTGTGATCTAATTAATTTCCCAAACCGCTGGCAGGAAGACCCTTTCCTGAATCCCACCTGAATAAGCATTTTCATTGCTTACTTTCCAAGGGTGTGTCTACACACCAGCCCTCCTCGCCTGCCCTGCCTGCCTCTATTTTATTACATGACATTTTCATTGAGCTATTGAAATTGGATGTGTCAGACACATTAAAAGCAATGGCAGTTGTGGCAAGTTAGTTGATATATTTTAAAATAAACCAAGAGGGCCATGTAGATGTCAAGGGAATAAATTGCTCTGTTTAGCAACAAGTGATTTATTTAACTACTGTAGACAGGGTCCAAGCCATGCCAAACTGCATACATTTTGGAAAAAGCTGAGCTATTTTCTCAGAAATCTCTCATGTGGGACCAAAATAAGAACAGGAGAAGCTTATGGGAAGATTAATTAAATTCTTGATTTGGGAATGACCCCAAGGAATGAATTTTATTTCCCATGTGCTACAAAATTGACCTCGTCATGTTTCTGAAGGTGAGACACATTCTTGAAGCATCAGGTATTAGCATTGACCCAGACTTCATGGCCTTCACTCACGCTGCTGTAGCAGCCTTTCTCCCCAGCTTGCATTTATGTCTCAGAGCAGGGTGGGCAGAAAGGCAGAAGTCTGGGATTTCATCCTTCCTCTCACCATTCAACCTTGGTTGGTGACTGCTAGGTGCAAGGCAATCAATACATGGGACTTGGTTGGAATCTAAAGTTGCAGAAACACGGCAAAGCAGGTAAAGGCACAGGCTCTGGAAACGGGAGGCCAAGATTTGCATCCTGGTTTTGCCACTTACTCACTGAGTGACTGTGAACAGGTTTCTGGCCTTTCTGTGCCTCACTTTTCTCATCCGGGGATGAAGGTAGTAATAGTACCGGCCACATGCAATTGATGTGAGGTTGCATGAGCTACAACAATGCAGAGAGGCCCAGCTGCAATTGTTCTTTCTCGTATCATGGATCACCCCCTCTCCATCGGTTCATCCCCTCGGCATACACACATGCTGTATGTGGTGGTTCCCTTGAAAAAGAATCCTTGGTCCAACATCCTCCAGTTTTGACCTTATTCCTTTTCTCTCATTTACATCAAAACTCCTGGGAAGAATTGTGCACTTGCTCTTTGATCCACTCCACTCAGACACTTATCTTTGTTATTCCAATGAAACTGTTCATCAAAATCACTCGTGACCTCCATTTTGTCTAATCTAAAGGTCAATTCTAAAGGTCTTATGGAACCAACTTTTCAGCAGCAATTGACCCATTCTTGACACCCTCTTTCTGAAACACAACTCGTTCTGGGTTCTTGTTCCACTGGCCGCTCTTTCCTGGTTTCTCTTACAGACACTTCCTCACTGGAGTGCCCCACAGTCCATCTCTGGAACACGTCTCCTCTTTTTCCTTACTCCCTAGAGGATTTCACTCAGTCTCATGGTAGCTACAAATATAGATTTAGATATATGGCAACGACTCCCAAATCAATACTTCCAGCCCCAATGCTTCCCCTGGAGTCCCCAGACTTCAACTTGCTTTTCATACCTCCACCAGGATGAATACTAGGACTCTCAGTCTTAATATAGCCAACCCTCGTTATTCGCAGATCCCACATTTGCAAATTTGCCATAACTTGCTTGTGACTCCAAAATCAATACTCTCAGTGCTTTTAGTCATGTGCACACATGTGCAGAGCTTTGAAAAATTTGAGTCACTGGACATGCACGGTCCAGCTGAGGTCAAGCATGGCAATACTGTGCCTTCTTGTTTCAGCTCTCATACTGTAAATAAGCATCCTTTCGTGATCTACTTAATGTCACATTTTCCCCCTTCATTTTTGTGCTTTTTGCTGGTCATTTTACTTTTTAAAGTGGTTCCAAAGTGTTGTGCTGAAGGGCTGTCTAGAGTTCCTCAGTGCAAGGAGGCTGTGGTGTGCCTAATGGAGAGGATGTGTTAGATTAGCTTGATTTAGGCAAGAGTTATAATGCTGTTGACCATGAGTTCAATGATGAAGAATGAGCAATATGCATTAAGTTAGGTATCTTTAAACTGAAGCACACATAAAACAAGGTTATGTGCTGATCAGTGATGAAAACTTTTGTGAGCAGGGGCTCACAGGGTGCCGACCCCACATTTCTCCCAGAAGCAACCATTCAGTGTTCATGGTGACTTAGTAGAATGTTAACTATTGCAAATAATGAGAATTGATTGTATATTCAATTGTGAATTCCTCCCACCCCATTATCACCTCAGAAAATAACTTAATTCTTCCAGTTGCTTAGGCCAATTATCTTTGTTAATCTTTTCCTCTCACCTCCCACATCCACTATATCAACCAGTCCTCTCATATCTTCCTTTGAAATTGCTCCACTTCTTCTACCTTCCTTGTTTCAAGCCTTGATGTGGCAGTACATCATATTGGTCACCCCGCTCCCACCCATGACCATGCCCACCCCCAACACAGGTAAGTCATATCTTTTTGCTACTCTACTGAGAACCCTTCAATGGCTTCTCACCTGATTCAGACCAAAGGCTAAAGTCCTCACCACAGCCTTCAGCTATAAAGTCATCTTTGCGTTCCTAAGACATCATGATGTCATCTCACCTCAAGGCCTTGCCCTTGCCCTCTTCTCTACTTCAAGCATTATCCTGCAAGGATTTGCCTGGCTCACTTCCTCACTGCTTTATGTCTCTCCTCACTGTCAGCTTATCCTAGGTACTTCATTTAAAATTATGATTCTCTTATTCTCTATCCCCTTACCCTACCTTATTTTTCTTCATATTTGTTATCACCCAATATACTATAAACTTGTTTATTGTTTCCTCTCAATAGAATATAAACTTTTTTAAAATCCTCACCTGAGGATATTGATTTTAGAGAGGGAAAAAAAAGGAGAGGGTGAGAGAGAGGGGAGAGAGGTGAGAGAGGAGAGAGAGAGAGAGAGAGAGAAACATAGATCTTTGCCTCGTGTACACCCCCCAACCAGGGATTGACTGGGGATGAAACCTGAAATCTAGGTACATGCCCCAACCAGGAATCAAACCTACAACCTTTCGGTGTACAGGAGGGAGCTCCAACCAACTGAATCACACTGGCCAAGGCTAAAATATAAACTTTTTTTTTAAGAATAGTTTATTGATTTGAGAGACAGAGAAACATCAACGTGAGAGCACAACATTAATAGGCTGCCTCCTGCACATCCCCTACCGAGGACCGAGCCCTGACCTGGAATCAAACTGTCAACCTCCTGGTGCACAGGATGACACCCAACCAACTGAGCCACACTGGTGAGGACTAGAATATAAACTCTTTGAGGGCAAGGGCGTTATGTGTTATGATCACTGCTGATTCCCCAGTACCTGACACAAAGTAGGTGCTAAATAAAATTTAATAATCCGATTGATTCTTTGATTTCTTTTACATGGCATGGAGATAATATTACTCCCATTTCACCCTGCGACTTACCTGCAACAATGTTAAGATAGCCTTCAGACTGCCTTCCCTGCTTACTTAGCATGGCCTTAGGGCTGTCTCCAACAAATCTGTTTGGGGAAGGCACATATTCACTGTTGACCTAAGCAAGGAAATGACACACTACATCTTAAAGCCAGGTAGCAGGAATGTTGAGATTGTCTACTGCCCCTGCCTCTTGACTTTGGTGAGGGGAATTAAGAATAACTGTGTTGCTTCAGAAAATACCATCTTAAAAGCTCTGTGATAGATGATGTGCTTTGATTGTCTCATGAATTACCTGTTTTCTTCCCAGCATGAACTGTAAAGGAGACAGCTTTATTCTCAAAGGAAGATGGGCCATTTGAAAGTGTTCATTCCCATACAGGATGCGCCAGAGTGAGATCACCATCCAGCCAACTGTGGTATTGTGACTCAGGACATGCGTGTAGATTTCATCTTGAAAAGTTAACGGCAAGATTCTCAGGTGTCAGGGCCCCTTACCAAGGATGTTGCTTAACTTGGAAAGAAAAGTTTCCCTTGGAACGTACTTCCTGGTGAACAGGATTAGGTGTTGCTTAATAGATATTAAATAGACACAGAGTAAACCATGGGCTTCAGTAGGGGAAGTAGCTGCTTAGCAAACTCACTCTTCAGTCTTGGTCAGCAAGCCAGAATGTTAAGGCAGCGTCAGGGCTGGAAGCCACGTGCATTGAGGGTCTAAGAAACCACCCACAGAGTCATCCTTCTTCCAGGCTCAGGCTCCTCAAACAAAAATCCCACTCTGTTCCCAGGCCGGAGAGCCTCCAGGGATGGGATTGCTCAAGCCTCGGTTCACAGACATGTCACTGTATTCATTTGCTCCATATGTATGCATGCAGGTTAGCCCCATCTACCACAGTCCAAATTAACAGAGAGTCGGGGAATGTGATATTTATGGCAAAAAGAACACACATTCATTGTGAAAAATTTGAAACATACAGGAAGAACCATGAATAAAAAGGGGGCTCATAATTCTAAGACCCAGAGATTAAACACTGTTACCAATTTAGTGGAAATCTTTGTAGTCATTTGCTTATATGTGTAGGAGTATATATAGTTTCAAGTCGGTTGGATTATTCTAACCGTGTTGTTTTATAATCTTTTTCTATTTACTAGTCTAGTGTGAACATTTTCCCAGGTCATTAATTATTCTGCAATAGTGATTTTTTTTTTTGAATGGCTGTCCAGCATTCCTACATATTTTATGTAATAATACTTACCAGATTAATATTTAGAAAGTTTCCAGTTTTTATCCTTAAAAATAACACTGCGATGAAAAGTGTTGAATGAATTTTTATGTGCGTCTCTGACTATTTTCTAAGAATAAATTTACTCAGGTAAAATCACGCCATGAAAATATATGAGTATTTTTAAGGCTTCAGAAAGCTTTTGCCAGTGAATACTCCTCATAGAGCATGAAAGTGTCCCTTTTCCAGCCCTAACCAGTTTGGCTCAGTGGATAGAGCCGTCGGCCTGCGGACTGAAGGGTCCCAGGTTTGATTCCGGTCAAGGGCATGTACCTCGATTGTGGGCACATCCCCAGTAGGAGGTGTGCAGGAGGCAGCTGGTTGATGTTTCTCTCTCATAGATGTTTCTAACTCTCTATCCCTCTCCCTTCTTCTCTGTAAAAAATCAATAATTTTTTTTTTTTAATAGAAAGTGTCCCTTTTCCAGAGGTGGCTTTCAGATGAGGCTACCACTCTGGGAATGCCTTTCAGGGTCCCCCTCTCCTGGACGGAGCTAACCTGCACGCCCAGAAGCTGCGCAGGGCACCGTGTGTAGGAGGCTGTCTCTGCACTTCAGGGCCCTCCGGGCCTTCCGGGGCACATTTGCTCATCTCTGCAGCTGGGCCAGCTGCAGCCTGTGGAGGTCAGGTGATGGGCATGGGGTCATGCAGCCAGCGGTGACTCAGCCAAAACCGCTCCAGCTCCCCAACCTTGCTCAGATCACAAGGCTGAGAGCACTCACTTCCCTCAGGCCCATTATTCCCAAACAATTTTGAAAAAATTAAAAGAGGCCACTTGCACTGGAGTTTATGGATATTGAGTTTTGGAACGACTGGGTCAGCCCCAGGACTTTGCTAATTGGTGATACCAAATGCTGTGTAATCCCGCCTTCTTTTTCCTTTTTGGAACCAATCGGAGAATGACTTGTAGAGTTTCCCTTCATGACATATTTTGCAATAAAGCTTTGTCATGGGTCTATCCAGGTGTCCAACTGAGCCTGTCAGACTCAGAGACGTAACTGCTGAAACTGGATCAAAACAAAAATTCTCATTCATTATGACTCATACATAAAACTCACGCTGCCTGGTAAGGCACTAGAGCACCCTCACCAACGTAAGAAAACCCCGGTGACACAGATCGGCCCTAAGATACAGGCCTCTTGTCTACTTTACCCATTATTCAGTAAACTGAATTAAACTCAGGTGGCCTATAATCAGCCAACATAATAAGACCGTTTCTCCAGAGTGGTATCATATTATTATGGGGGATGACTGCAGGGGCTCCCCAGTGGGGCCATGCTTCCATCAGTTTACTGTCTGTTTCTGGTTACTCTCTGGAATGGTGACTTTGAAGTTAGGTCCTCCATAGACATTGTGCTTTGTTCTGATCCTTAGCCATAGACAGGGGGAGTTGAAGCCCAGGTGTCCCTGTAAGTGGTGGCCCCACTTACACAGGGGGTAAGAGAAAGCAGGACACTGTTGACTCATCCCCATAGCTGGGTTTTGGGGAGGAGTCCCTGAGACAGTAAACTGGAAGGGATGAGGACAGTGAAGGGATGGCATGGTCTTTGGTGCCTGTAAGAATCTTGAGAGTACTTTTGAGCTCTGGGCGGAAAGCGGACTCCAGCCACTTCTACCGGGACCCAGCTCTGCTCTGATTGTGCCCAGTGGATTGACCCTGAGTTCCTGTGAGAGAACTTTGGGTCAGGGAGATTTTGCAAATGCCTGTAGGGCAGATTAGGGTCAGAGCATGAAATCTAGTTGTAAATTCTAATATATCCATCACACCAAAGTCCTCTGTTTGAATGACCAACCCTTTATTGCTTGGCATTTGGGTAGTTTCTAGTTTTTTATTATTAAAAACAACACTGGAATATAAATTTTGTTGTTGTTGATGATGCTAACCTGAGGATATTTTTTCTATTGATCCCTAGAGAGAGTGGAAGGAAGGGGGAAAGACAGAGAGAGAAAAACATCAATGTGAGAGAGACACAATGATTGGTTGCTTCCCGAGCCAAGGATCCAACCTGCAACCAAGGTATGTGCCCTTGACTGGACCAAACCTACGACCTTTCAGTCCACAGCCAACACTCCAACCACTGAGCAAAACCAGCCAGGGTGAACATAAATATTTTTAATAGATTTCATTCATTGGAGCAATTTTAGATTCACAGCAAAATTGAGAGGCGGAACAGTGAGTTCTCATATACCCCAGCCCCTGCGCATTCATAGCCAGCCCCAGTGTTCACATTCCCCACCAGAGTGGTATACCTGTTACAACTGATGAATTTACAATGGTACACATTTTATCACCCAGGGTCCATAGTTTGCCTTAGGGTCTGAGTCCAAAGACCTGAGAATCAGGGGAGTCAATGGTGTAAATCTGGGATAAATCCCACTTGGTTGTGGTGCATACTTTTTTTTATATTTTATTGGATTAGATTTGCTAATATGTTGTTGGGGATTTTTTTTAATCTGTGTTTTTGAGAAATATTGGTCTGTAGTTTTCTTTCCTTGTAATATCTTTGTCTGCTTTGGGAATTAAGGTAATGCTGGTCTCATAGAATGTATTAGGAAGTATTCCCTCCTCTTCTATCTTCTCACCAGTGAAGCTATCTGAACTTGAAACTTTCTGGTTTTGGTTATTAATTTTTTATTCAATTTATTTAATAAATATAGGCCTGTTAAGATTGTCTATTTCTTCTTGTGTGAGTTTTGGCAGATTGTACATTTCAAGGAATTGAAAATATGTGTCTGTGTCTGTAGAGTTGTTCATAGTGTTCTTTTATTATCCTTTTAATGTTCATGGGATCTGTGGTGATGTCCTCTTTTTCATGTTTGATATTACTAATTTGTGTCCTTTCTCTTTTTTTCTTAGTTAGCCTGGCTATAGGGTTATTGATTTTATTGTTTTTCTTTATTGATTTCTGCTTTAATTTTTATTATTTCTTTTCTTCTGCTTCCTTTGTATTTAATTTGCTCTTCTTGTAAGATGTAGTAAAAGCAGTGTTTAGAGGGAAATTTATAGTATTGAATGAATATATCAAAAAAAGGAGAAAGATTTAAAATCAACCAACTGAGATTCTACCTTAGAAAACTAGAATGTGTATTCTGTGGTTGTATGAAATAGTCTGTAGAAGACCATTATATTCAGTTGATTGATAATGTTATTGAGTTCAACTAGGTCATTACTGATTTTCTGCCTGCTGGGTCTATCTATTTCTGATATAGGAGTGTTGAAGTCTCCAACTATAATAGTGAAATATATATTGCCTCTTGCAGTTATATCACTTTACGCCTCACGTATTTGACACTGTTGTTGGGCACACATTAGGAATTGTTATGTCTTCTTGGAGAACTGACACCTTAATCAGTATCTAATGTCCCTCTTTATCCTTGATAACCTTCCTAGCTCTGATTCTGTTCTGTCTGAAATGAATATAGCCATCTGCGCTTTCTTTTGACTAGCACCAGCATGATATATCTTTCTCCATCAATTCACTTTTACTCTATGTGTATCTTTATATTTAAAGTAGATTTCCTGTAAGCAACATACAGTTGGGCCTCTTTTTTTTTGTCCCCTGTGACAGTTTCTGTCATTGAACATAAATTTTATATTTCTGATTAAATTCATATGCATATACCAACATATTTAATATTGTGTCTATCCACTTGGAAATGAAATTTATTGAGTTACTAGAGGCCTGGTGCATGAAATTTGTGCACGGCGGGGGGGGGGGGGAGGTGTCCCCTCAGCCCAGCCTGCACCCTCTCCAATCCGGGACCCCTTGGAGAATGTCCGACTGCTGGTCTAGACCGGCAGTCATACATCCTTCTCACAATTCTGGATCACTGGCTCCTAATCGCTTACCTGCCTGCCTGCCTGGTTGTCCCTATCTGCCCCCCACTGCCAGCCAGGTCACCCTCAACTGCCCCTTCCCTGCCAGCCTGGTCGCCCTTAACTCCCCCCCCCCCTGACAGCCTGGTTGCTCCCAACTGCCCCCTCACCGGCCTGATCACCCCCAACTGCTCCCCCTGCCAGCCTAGTTGCCCCACGCAGCCTGCTTGTTCAGTCGTTTGGTCATCCCTCGGGCTGGCCCTGGGCGGCTGGGAAGCTGCTATCCAAGGCTTGCCTGTGCCTCGGGTCGCCCCTGGGTGGCTGGGGGGCTGAGGGGACTGGGCGCTGCCATCTTTAAGGGTATGGCAGTCAATTAGCATATTCCCTCTTTATTAGATAGGATAAGTTGAATATTAGTTTGCACATACATAAATATACAATTTGATAAATTTTTGTAAATATCTACATCATGTAACAACCTTCCCAGTGAAGATGTAGAATATTTCCATTTCCTCAGAAAATTCCCATGTGCCCCTTTGCAATCTCCTGTCCCTTCCTCACATCTCCCTGGCAATCACTGATCTGATTTCTTTCACCATAGATTAATTTTGCCAATTCTAGAACCTCATAGAAATGGAATCACACAATATATAATCTTTTGTATCTGGATTATTTCACTTATAACATTGTATTTGATTTATCCATGATGTTTTATATACCAGTAGTTATTCCTTTGTAATGCAAGAATTCCATTTTATAGATATACCCCAATATGTTTTCATTTATTTGTAGATAGTGAATTGAATTGTTTTTCAAACTTTTATAAATAAAGCTGGTTTGAATATTTTCTACAAGTCCTTACTGAACATAAACTTTTTTTTTCATGAGTAGATACCTAGAAGTGAAATTTCTGGGAGTTTTGGTAAGTTTATGTTTAACATTTAAGACTCTGCCAAACTGTTTTCCGAAGTTGCTGTCCCATTTTAACCTCCTACCAACAACTGTTCCAGTTCTCTTACAGCCTCACCAACACTTGGGAATTTTTAGTCCTTTTAATTTTAGCCATTCTAGTGGGTATGACATATCATTGTGGTATTAATCTTTATTTCCCTGATGACTACTGGTATTAAGCATGTTTTCATATGCTCGTTGGCCATTAATAGATCTTCTTTTGTGAATCCCTGTTCACATTTTACCCATATTTTTTGTGTTATCTTTTTAGTATTGAATTCCAAGAGTATTTTTTAATGTATTCTGAATTCGAGTTCTTTTTCAGACATATATTTAAAATATTTTATCTCAGTTTATAGCTTGCCATTTATTTTCTTTCTTTGAAGAGCAGAGATTTTAATTTTATAAAGTTCATTTTGTTAAATTTTTTCTTTTACAGCTAATAAATTAATATTTGTGTATCATATTAGGAAGGAGTATCCATTTGATTTTAAAACTCTAAATGGTTTAAGGTTTGCAATTAACCATGTTATAGATGATAATGAGCAGAGGACAAAAGCAAGCAAGCAAATGAACTTTCCTTTCATAAGCTTAACTACAAAATAACTTATCTTAAACCAAGAAGTCTGAGGTTTAGTCAAAGGATCGGAGGTACTAAGTAACCAAAGCAAAAGATGGGACAATAATTTAAAAAAAAAAAAAAGATGGGACAATAATATCCCTGTATTGTATACATGTTGCCACGAATGTACGGTCTTGAGAAGAGCTCTATGGAAGAGTTAACGTTTTCCCCTGCCTATTGTCTCCCTCACAGGAGGGGAGGTGAAGCCCATGTGACTAACAAAGTAAATACAGGTTAAAAAAAAAATTTTTTTTTTATTGTCTGAAGTTTTACATATGTCTCCTTTTTCCCCAATTGACCCCCCCACACACAGCCATTCCCACCCCAGGCAAGCCCCCACCACCCCAGTGTCTGTGTCCATTGGTTATGCTAATATACATGCATACAAGTCCTTTAGTTGCTCTCTAACCCCCCTCCCCTACCATTTGTCTCTAGATTGATCTATTCTTGTTCATCAAATTATGTTGATCATTATATCCCACATATGAGTGAGATCATGTGATATTTATCTTTCTCCAACTGGCTTATTTCGCTTAGCACAGTGGTCTGCAAACTCATTAGTCAACAGAGCCAAATATCAACAGTTCAACGATTGAAATTTCTTTTGAGAGCCAAATTTTTTAAACTTAAACTTCTTCTAATGCCACTTCTTCAAAATAGACTCGCCCAGGCCGTGGTATTTTGTGGAAGAGCCACACTCAAGGGGCCAAAGAGCGACATGTGGCTCGTGAGCCGCAGTTTGCCGACCACGGGCTTAGCATAATGCTCTCCAGTTCCATCATGTTGTTGCAAATGGTAGAAGTTCCTTTTTTATAGCAGCATAGTATTCCAATTTTGCTGATATTTATTTGAGAATAGAATTAAGTGGCAGTTTTGAAAATAATGTAGAAAAATGGTCTTCTGCCTCTTTTATGTGGGACAAAAGCATGGTGCTTATCTAGGCCTTGCTAGCACATAGACATTAAGGACAGGCAGTGCAAGGGATGCCCCAAGTTCCGCTAGCCCTAAATGTTGCCCTGGAAGCTCTCCATTAACAAGGGGACAGGACACTGACCTTGAGTTTGAATTCAGCTTTCTTTGACTGTCAGCAAATAAATTACTCTTTCTGACTCTTTTAAATATCTAAGTAGGAATGCTACCTTTTGTGATTGTTGTAATCATCAAATGACATAACACATGTGGAAACATCCAATACAGGACCCTTGTTATGGAGGAAAGATAATAAAGTTATGTTTAATCTGAATGAGTTGTATATTCAAAGTTGCTCTCTAAACCAAAGGATTCTATTAAGATACCACCGGCCATTTGCACCTTGTCTCAAGGTAGCTTTTCAGACTTGCCTGTTACTTAGCAAGGACCCTATAGGAATGCACCACCAGGCAGTCACTTTTGAGTAGAGAAAAAGTCAAATCCCAAAACACTATCAGAAAGAATATATGCACCCCTATGTTCAAAGCGGCGTTATTTACAATAGGCAATATCTGGAAACAGTCTGAGTGCCCATCAGTAGATGAGTAGATAAAAAAGCTGTGGTACATTCACACCATGGAATACTATATGGCTGTAAAAAAAGAAGGATCTCTTACCCTTTGTGACACCATGGATAGCCCTCAGAGAGCATTATGCTAAGCGAAATAAACCAAGTAGAGAAAGACAAGTATCACATTGTTTCACTTATATGTGGACTCTAATGAACAAAATAAACTGATGAACAAGATAGATCCAGAAACATGGATGCATGGAACAGACCGACAGATCTCAGAGGGGAGTGGGATGAGGTGGGGAGGGTAGGAAGAGATTAACCAAAGAATATATATGCATATATGCAGTAGCCTATGGACACAGTCAATAGCATGATAAAGGCCTGGGATGGGGCGGGGGTTGAGTGGAGGGAGGCAAAGGGGGTTAAAAATGGGGGACATCTGTAATACTGTCAACAATATGAATAAAGTCAAGTCCAAGAATGAAGAAGGAACTAATCAAAGACACAGGTAGTCCCCAAAGTGGCTTTCATATCTCGGGCAGGGTTTCATCTCTTGATTGAGGTTTCAGACCAGGACAGCCAAGGTGGATTACATTGGCTGGTGTCCTGGAGGAAGGGAAGAAAGCCACAGGGGTGCGATAAAAAGGAAGAAGCAGAATGCAAAGTCACCAAGTCTATGTTTTCTTATTTCACATTTAGTCCTTATCTTAAATCATTTACTGTTCCAACAGAGTTTTCCAAATCATAATGTGCCTAGCATTCTTGTGGATACTATGGATAATTCAGACATTAGTGCCCATATTCTTCAAGCAAGCCATATAGATTTAAAATCATTGGTGATACAGGGCCAAAATTATTGATAAAAACTCCGGTAGTTTATTGTGTGTGTCAACTTGACTGGGCCATGGGTGCCTAATAGTTTGTCATACATTATTCTGGGTGTTTCTATGAGGGTGTTTTGGATGAGATTAACATTTAAACGGATATATTGAGTAAAGCAGATTACCCTCCCTGATGTGGATGGGCCTCATACAACCAGTTGAAGGCCTACGTAGAACAAAAACTGACCCTCCTCCAACTAAGAAAAAATTCTCCCTGCCTGATGTCCAAAAGCCTTAGGACATTGGCTTTTTCTCCTGCCCTCTGACTCAAACAGAAACATTGGCTCTTCCTGGATCTGGAATCCCCAGCTTTCAGACTGGAACTTCACCATTTGGCTATTCTGGTTCTTTGTCTTCAAATTCAGACAGGAGCTAAGCCACTGGCTCTCCTGGCTCTTCAGCTCACTGACTCACCCTGCAGATTTTGGGACTTGATATCACCCTGGCCTATGAGCTACTTTCTTGTTGCTAGTACAAGGCACTGCTCTGGGGATATTGTCCTTTGTTAGTGTCCACTCTCGCTTACAGAACTTGAACAAGATCCTGCAGGATTAGAGCAGATGGGTAACAGCAGTACGGGTAATGGTGTGAGGTTGAAATTAATCATGGCTGTGGTTGAAGACAAACAATGGAGAGAAACAATGCAAGATTTATTTTATTAAGCAAATATTTGCTGGGCACCTATACCGTGTGCAGTGCTACTTGGAAGAGCAGTTAATAAAGAGGAAAAGAATAAAGAAATTGAAAAAGAAAGGTAGTCTAAGTCGAAAGGAATAGGCTACAGTTAAAAAGTGAATATATATCCCTCTGAAACTTAGTAGTAAAGATGAGAGAATGGATGTTAAGGAATAAATAATTCGAGTAAATACTGGAGAGTCATTCATTAAGACTTGTATGGATCACTCACTAGTTCACGTACAGGCAGTTGCAAGGGAGCTTTGGGATGAAGAAGAACAGAAAGGGAGACAACAAGGAGTAAAACACAATCCCAAGACTCAAGGAGTTCACAGTCTAATAGGACAAGCAAACAAATAAACAAGTAATACAACATAATGTTACAAATGCCATAATAGAAATACAAACCCACCCAGATATGGCAGGGTCTCAAGTTGCCTCAAGCAGGGTTCCAAACTTGGCTTAAGAAACCTGCCTTGGCTGAAAGTGTAAACACCTTTGAATTCGGTCTTTCATGTTATCAGGCCCCTTTCTCTACTGGCAGCTGCAGGAGATGACTTCTGCATGCAAACAAAGAGCCGTCTGGCCTTTACACTTGGCTTTCAATTGGCTGTTACTCAGCTGTTCAAGTTTCTGCAGAGCGTCACTGATCTTTAGCAGTAGCTATCCAATATCATTATCCTTACACTACTATTTCCTTCATATATTTCAAGCACCGGATACATTACATCCTGTAGTGTATTCTCTTCCACCAGTACCTTCCCAATTCATCACTGGTAAAAGTTTTAAACACTGGATAGCCACCTTGTGTGAGGGCTATCTGTGATTCACTTTCCAGCAGCAATGACCTCTTCATTGCCAGCCTGCAGTCAAAACCTAACTTAATATCTATTTTCTGAAACCACTCCTAGGTTGGGTTCTCCAGAAGGTGACACTGAGCAGAGTTTGGGGTCAAGATATACATTAAGTTGAAAACCTATAGAGGAAGGATGAAGGAACAGAAACAGGTAGAGAAAGTTGAATGTGGTGGGGAGCCCAAGAGCTAGGATTGCTCATCAGACATCCTGGGTTGGGCTGGCAGCTAGGACTTTTTTTCACTTTCCTCAGTCATAGATGTGGACTATTCCTATATGGATGTGAGATCAGGCAAGGTGGCTCTCTGCAGCTGAGGCAGATCCTGAAGAAGCTGATGCTGAAGACTGTCAGCTGAAAACAACAGGGCAGCAAGTCATTCTTTCAAGGGGGATCTGGACAGTATATCTTCAAGTCTACCATGCAGCCCAAGCCAAGAGAGATGCGGTAAGGAGTTATATATACTATATATGATAGATGATAGATAGATAGATGATAGATAGATAGATAGATAGATAGATAGATAGATAGATAGATAGATAGATAGATAGATAGAGGTATATAGATGCACATACACACACACACATATGCATACAGAGAGAGAGAAGAAGGAAGAGAAGGGAGAATTATGGAATAGCATTAGTATTTTCTATAAATGAAGAAGGCAAATTAATTTGCAAAAATCAAGGATGGTGTGGCTGGAGATTTGATAATGGACTATTTGGAAATATTGACTGGAAGGAATGTTTTAAGTCTCCTGACAGAATTTTCAAATCCCTCTGATATTGCAGATCCGTGAATTTAAAGTGTAAATTTATAGAAGATAAATCCCATCAGACTTTGAGTTTATTCCATAGCCTCAGATTGTCAAGGGAAGGTCCAGAGAACATAGTGGGTGCAGACCAGGGTTTGGGGTTGGCATAATGAACAAGGCAAATTGTCAAATGGATTGAGGAGTCTAGGATGATGAGCAATGTTATAACAGATGACCATGGAGCCCAAGCTGACTGAGTGTTAAACTGAGTTAGCAGGGTTTCTCTGTGCCAGTATGGTAGTAAGAATTATAAGTGACTGAAGCTAGTGTATGAGTAGAAGAGACTTTTTAGTTCTTATGAGTAAATGGAAGAGAGAATAGATGAGGAGGTTGTAACAGAAAAATGAAAGGAAAAATTTAAGATCTTGGTTAGGAAAGCTATGAAGAGACCCAGGATATAGATATATACAGGTAGGAAGCCGGCACAAAATGAAGATGAAACCCAGTAAAATTGTATAAGACAAGTAAGTGTGAGGTCAATGAGTTGTCATCATCATTGTCATTAAGAAGCTTTTAGAAAAGGCTGGAACAATTAGATTTGGATTTTGGGTGCTGCACAGAGCAAGATAATAAATGCCATGTCTGGCTACTGGGGATTTATTATCTAAAGCCCCTGGGAAGAGGAGTTTTAGATAAAAACCAATTCCCCCATTCCTTGAGAAAAGACCTCACTTGCTTCTTCCAAATTGAAAGAAACCAGGGAAATGCTTTGGCGACAAGTATTAGGTCTAAAATGCTAAAATATGTTGAACTCTACTGTGGTGGACTGAGGGCCAGAATACATTTTTTAAAAACAGACATTGAATGGCTTCTTCTTCTTTCATTTTCTGCCACAGTGTCTGCTAGGCAAGGAAAATGACTCATTAATAAATTGAGTGCCAGAGGCCTGACTCATTCAGAAACTTCTTTACCACCTCACCCAATCTTATTATACTTTAGCTAATGATATTCTCCAGCTTAGGCTGTCAGAATTATGCCTCACGCATGGGTAATGGGTTGTATAGCTAGTACTAGAAGTAGGCTAGCAGTATTAATTCCCATTTTAGTAATGTGGAAGCTGAGCTAAGTGAATCACCTTAGGCTAGACATTGAATGGAAGGTGAAACTGTACTTCTCACCACCAAAACCAGCAAAGTATCCACAGCAAAACAGTTCTAGAGCAGACACCCCAGGTGATTGTCTGAGGTCTGAACCCAGTGGCCACACAGAAATAACTACCACATTTGAAGAAGTGATAACATGTCTACTAATGAGCAGCTTAAGGGCAGGAATAATTTCTTATTCAACTTTATATATCAAGTTGCACCTAGTACAGAGTTTGATAACAAAGTACTCAAAAAAGAGATGTTTGTTAAATGAATAAATAAATGAACTATCTTAAATATCAATTTTTTTGTGATTACCATCTTTCCTGAGATAATTATTATAAAATGCATGCTTTGTAGATAAGGCAAACTTTGCAATTTTCAGCAATGAAGTGCACTCAAAATGCAAGTATCAACGATAAGAAGATTATTGCATTACAGAATTTTCAGTCTCCTTGGACTTACTCTTTGAATCAATGTTTGATGCTAATATCCACGTGGTTCCTGAGGCAGAGGTAAGAAGGAATCACATGATTTCAAACAAGACCTCCTTCTGTGCGTGGGCTCCCCAAACCCTTACATTTTTGTTTACCATCCGAACCTTAGAAGCTTCCATTGGATCCTCTGTGGTGCTAGTAAGGGAGAGAATGTAGGTCATTCTCAGAGGAGTCAAACCCAAACAATAAATATTTACTGACATATCTTCAAGAAAGTCAACTGGGGGTTACAAAATGTAAGATACAGGCTTTGTCTCAAGGTGTTTGCAATCTACCTGAATAGAGAAGATAAAGAAGTGTGGAAAGGTTACAATAAAAGGTATAACTAGCAACTGAAGATAAAGAACACTTGTCATAGGGAAGCGTGTGACTGTACAGCATTCATCATTTCCCTTCTTGATTCCTACCAGAAGCCCAGCATTATTCAAGTATCCACTTCACCCAGGTGAGAGAGGAGAGGATGACCACCTCCCCAGACCAGGTGTAAGTCCTAATTAGTAAGACAATTAACACGTGGCATTCCCTGTGCTACTGTTGTTGGTCCAGCAATAGGCGTGTGACAAATACTGGCTCAACCAGACTGAAGGAACCTGATAGTCACTCCCACTCTCTGCCGCTATATGGAAGTGAAGAAGCGTGTGTCCATAGCTGCTTTTGGCAGCCACCTTATGGCCAAGAAGAAACCAGACATGGGATGGCAGAGTGGAGAAAACGTGGGTCTCCAATGACGTAGTTGAGTCTCTGAATCAACCTTGGAGCCTGTCCGAATTCAGGACTTCCTGCTACGTGAGATAATAAATTTCTTTATTGCTTAAGCTGGCTTGGAGGGGGATTTGTTTCCAAAGGGATCTCGAGAAGACAATGACCAATTGCCAAATGTGTGGGCAGATAATAATGACTGTGAGAGTTCAGAACGGGGAGAGTTCACATCAGGCTAGAGTGGTCAGGACAGCATTCAGAGAAACGGAGGTTTTAAAAATGAACAGAATTTGCACAAAGGAGAGGCGGGAGAAAGGCATTCCAGGCAAAAACCAGAAGATGAAAGGGATTTGAGGAGCAGAGAAAGAATAGAGAGTGCAAAGTGAGGAAGAAAAGGTCAGATCGGATTTTAGAAGACCTTGAAAATCAAGTTAAAGTACCAGGGACAAGGCTTTAATAAAGAGTCGGAACAAGCCAATTATCTGTCCCTGCCAGAGCATTTGAAGCCAGGCCCACCTACCACAACATTGTACTCCTGCTGCTCCATAAAAAAAGTTTTAAACATTAATGGGTATTTTAAGCAAATGGCCCACACCACTGCCCCTTCGCCCTGACCTGCCTTGCTTTGGTCTCATCTCTCTGGCTTCACATTCATGGCTCTGGGATTCTGACGTTGATCCTGTATCTTTGCTTTCTACAGAATGGTTTTTCATCCTGCTCACCCCATCATCTTCTTCTCGCTTTTGAACTCTGGGGTAACATGCTGTCTGCAGTAGAGCCCCACTGTGTTCTTGTTGGGTACTTTACTTTCTCACAGACCACTCAGGAGAGAGGAAGAGGGGGCAATACATATTTTTATTGATTTCAGAGAGGAAGGGAGAGGGAGAGAGAGAAACATCAATGATGAGAGAAAACCATCGATCGGTTGCCCCTACTGGGGATCAAGCCTGCAACCTAGGCAAATGCCCTAACTGGGAACCTCCTGGTTCATGGGTCAACTCAACCACCCAGCCACACTGGCTGGGCAAGCCTGTTAAATATTTTAGGGAAGATATCATATTCCCTCTAGGCATTCCCTTTTCCATATGCCTAGTTCTTTTGATCAACCTTCAACATGATTTTGACTTTCCATTAAATTGGTCATTCCTTTACAAATAAAATCTGGGTTCTCTGTATCTTTTTTCATGCATGGTACTCACAGTTGGACACAATGCTATAGATATGGCTGAGACATATGGTGACCATTCAAGACCTATGTTGATGCAAACTAAGATAATGCTAGGTTTTATGATGACCACACCATGCTGTTTGTTCTAAATGAGCTTTCTGCCAACTAAAAACAGTCTTTATCCCTGCAAAGCTCTCGCACAGACATTTTATGTGGAAGTGTTGTTCAGATGCAAATGACACCTTGAGATGACCTTTAGAGAGAGATTGACCTGGTTTGAATCTTGGCTCCATTATATACTGAGACTTCAGAGAAGTCAATTACTTTGTCCAACCCCAGTTTTTTCAACTCTAAGGTAAATATAAGAATTACATTTGCAGAGTTGCTTTAAGGATTAGAAATGAAGTATATAAATGCTAGTCTATATAAGTACACACTACATTATAACTTTTTTAAAACCAATTTATTGTCATTGGTAGACTTAGTTCAAAATATAAACATTTGGAGCCATATAAGATTAGGATTATAGCTTCTTCATGTTAATCCTTTACTCCTGCTTCCTGTCAACTGCCACCAGAAAACTCTTCGGATTGAATAATCTTCATCCTTTGGGTATGGTCAACAACTATTTATTTTTCCATCTGATTATCCTTTTCTCCAGTAGTCCTTTGGCTATTTTGCAGAAAAGGAAGGTAGCTTCTTTCTTGAAGTCAGAATATACAGTATACCTATTGCCAATCTGATTTAATTTTTTATAATTCTACTAAAAACACCAATAGAGGATTCAGTGATCTCAGGAACCTAAAGAACAGGGCTCATTTAGAGCAGGTAAGGGAATCAGACTATTTTCTCTCTACATTTCCATCAAGTTCACTTTTACAAAGACATTCTTCTTTGTTAAAGTGGAAACTCCCTTTGTCTCTCCCTCCACTTACTGATTGATGATTCTGTAAGGCAAGAATTTGTCAGATGTTCTACTTTTAGCCAAATGAGACTCCCTACAGAAGCCCTCCTGGTTGGAGTAGGCTTCTAAACTGTATTGAGATCTGGGTCAGGAAAGTGTCTTCTCTGCCAGCTGGCCCCAAGTGGATTCTCTTTCTTAACACCACCCATATGCCTGTCTGGTGTTCTCCTACTCAAGTTTGTACATTTATATATAAGTGTGTACATCTTGACATGCAGCTAAACTATATCCTTTTCTACAGGGTTAGATTTTTTTTTAATCTATTGAAATTAGAAAATTTTTCACTATCCATCACTCCCTTACATGTTCCCACTTCCCTCATTAGCTTAAATTCCAGTATGGGAATAACTCACAATCATCTCAACTCTTTTTTATTCCCCTCCATCATACTCACCTGGTTAAACTGGTTCTGATTATATACTAATATTGTCCCTACATTCTCAAATCTTAACATTTCTGGGAAAAAATTATATAACTACACTGAATAATCTCACTTCAAATTTATGACCACAATCCTCAAATGGGCACATAGCACTGCTTAGCACTACCATTTCATTTCTCTAATAGTTGGTTTGCCACTCCTAGTTGACTTTTTTTCATATATCTCCTTATTCCTCAAATACCCAACACCCACTCCTCCCCTCTCCCACTGACCTTCTACATACAAATGCCTTTTCTTTTCCTTTGTGTTTGTTGTTGCCTCTGCCTTGAATGCTCCCCTGCACTCCATCTTTTCAGCTTCATGGTTTACTCCTTTGTTTAATTCATGTCTATGTTCAGGTATTACTTCAACACCTTAGCTAGGGAAGCACCCTCCATCACGAACTGTCTTTTTCCTTCATAGTACTTATTTTCACCTGAGGGATTTTATATCTTTCTTCTATTTTTAGTCAAATACATATATTTCTAATTGTCACTTTCAGAATTTCCATATGCATATTCTTAATTCTTTCTGGATGCGCTATCACGCTGCTATTCATAATGCCTACCCTACTGAGTCTAGATACCTGCCTCCTAAGCCTACCATCCTGCTGTTCCAAACTGTACAGGTTGCTCTCAATGTAGGCTGTATAGCTATTATTTTAAGTCTTCTCTTCATTCTTCTCCTAAGTTGAACCCACTCTTTGCTAGATAACATGTTTTGCTCTTTTTTTGTTTTATTCCTTCTTTGTGCTGAAGCATGTCTTCTGTGAACTAGGACCTCTAAACTCATAGACCCCAGAGTTGTAAGAACAGGAAGCACAAATTTCCCAACTTGCAGTGATGGTAAGAAGGATCTCTCCTATTTCCCCCCTTGTTTCCTAGATCCATTTTTTCTACCTATTGGAGGCATCACACAATATCATAGTCATTGATTTATGACATATGCCACATAACAAATTATTGTAGTTGTGGTTATTTTAATAGTTTTTTTTTAAACTTTAAAACTAGAATTGTAAGTGATTTACACATCACCATTACAATATTAGAGAGTCAGTGGCAATAAGCTTTCTTAGCATTTGTGTGTTTGAGAAAGTCCATCTTATCTTCATTTCTAAAGAACAGCTTTTCCAGGTATAGTATTTTTGGTTGACATAATTTTTTCTTTCAATGTTTTAAATATATCATCCCACTCTTCTCTGGCCTGAAAAATTTCTACTGAGAAATCTTTTGATGGTCTTATGGGGGCCCAATGGCTTCTTATTTTACTTAGAAATTCAAAATCCTCACCATTATTCTCAAATAGCTGCATTATTAGGCCCTATCTACCTTTCCAATCTCATTTCTTTCCACTTTCCCCTTGTTTATCATCTTCCAGCTATTCTGGCTTATTCTTTGTTTGAAATTTTCCAGGTAGTCCTCCCTCAGGGCCATTGTGAATGTGGTTCCCTCTGCTTGTGTCTTTATATCCCCATTTCTTCACATTGTGGATTCATATCATAATTCACAACTTCATTGAAATTTTACACTCTCAGAGATACCTAATCTGACCACCTCCCCATCTAAGGTTTATTGTCTGCCTCACTGCATCTCTACTGTCAGAGTCTTTTTTAAAAAAATTTTTTATAACTTTATTGATTTCAGAGAGGAAAGGAGAGGGGAAGCGAGATAGAAACCTCAATGATGAGAGAGAATCATTGATTGGCTGCCTCCTGCAGGTCCCCTACTGGGGATCAAGCCCACAACCCAGGTATCGAACCTAGGATCCTTCAGTCTGCAGGCTGACGATCTATCCACTAAGCCAAACCATCTAGGACTACTGTCAGAGTCTTAATCTTACCACTTTTTTTCATAGTACAAATAATCACATGAAATATTTTTATTTAGTTAATTGCTATCCTGTTTTAGTTACTCTCCCCCTCCTATTTTTTAGTAAGTTTTATCATTAAAAGGCTATTGTCTCTTTCATTCAGTGCTCTATTCTCAGCCCCCCAATAAAGTTAGCACTCAATTCATATTTGTTGAATAAGTAAATGAGTGAATAAGAAATTCCATCTAATTCTTGAGTCCAATTCCAACCAATTTTATTGGTCTGCATGAAATTAAACCCATTAAATCCAGGGGGATGTTTAATGTTGGAATATAGACAGTTTCCATGGTATCTGTGTTTCAGCCCCGTGGGAATTTCAATTCAGACTTCAAACCAGAAATTTTAATTCTATTCAAAAAGTATGTACATGGAAGAGGAGCAATAAAGCTGGATGAATCAAAGCCTGTTGAGAACAGCACAATCAGGTGCACTGAGGGACGGCATTCATCTGTCTAGTGATGAAGTCCTGGACTTTTATATCTAATCGCATCCCACATTCTTGTATTTATGACCCAGCCATAGACCTTCTAACAAGCCACCCTCCACTCCTTACCTCCCAAGCACATACATTAGCCAGCCTCAATAACCCTTGGCTACCTGTAGAATATCACAGCCTACTTCTTGAACCTAGTCACTACTAACCACTCTGGATCAAATTCACATCCTGGGCCTCAAATCTAAATCCAGAAAGACAGTCATTGATCTATTAGTTCTTTCCCTTTCATCTCAATTCCATATTCTTAACAGAATTAAGTGATAAAGCAGCACCTGTGCTCCAAGTAATTTTTTTGTTATTGTTCAAAAGTTTGTCTTCTCTAAAGACTCTCCTGAGAGCCTCTGATTTTCTGCCTCCTGGCCTCTTGCTTTATCCCCATCTAAGGTGTGTACTTGTTTTGAAGTCTCCGCAAGCCCAGTGGCAGAGGACCAGCTACCTGCATCATCATCTCCAGCTCCCCTGATGAATTCCCCATGCTCTATGCACTCCCATTGAAGGCTGCTCCCCATCGTACTTGTGACTCACCATGACCTTTCCCACTCTGTTTCTTCTTTCCATGTTCCTACCTGCCACCCTCCAGATAGAACAGATAAAACTGTTTTCCCAGGTGAATCTGTTTTCCTCCTTCCCCCATGATATTGAATTAAAAGCCTTCTGGTTCTGTTAGTCTGGCTTCTAGGTAGACACATTCCTTCTGTGCATGTGAAATATCCATGGCCAAGAACCCAGTATTCCAGCATCTTAAGCCAATGGATCCCAAATCTAAATCCAGTTTATCAACACTATCAGGACAGACAGTTGTTGATCTATTAGCTCTTTCCCTTTCATCTCAATTCCATATTCTTAATAGAATTAAGTGATAAAAACAGCACCTGTGTCCCAAGTAATTTTTTGTTATTGTTCAAGAGTTTGTATTCTCTAAAGACTCTCCTGAGAGCCTCTGATTTTCTGTTTTCAAATTCATATGCTATCTCTTTGTTTTCTCTTTGCCACAGCCAGGTTTCCTGTGGACAGGTCTGGGCTTTGAGCATTTTACAATCAATATGACATAGGCCAATATTTCTTTGTCCTCATACTTCTATATATCTCAGAGATCTTTCCATCAGAGACACCAGAACTATTCATGCTTTAAAATATAGTTCCTTATGAAGTAGAAATCCCAGAGTCAGGAGATCTGCATTTGCCACATGGAGGAGAATGAGCTGGTGGAAACAAAAGAAATGATAAAGGAAAATGAACCCAGTTCCAGGCAAGAATTATGATGCTCAGGGATTATCTGAGAACTTGTAAAACCTCCAAATGGAAATGGAGGAATCAATAGAGCATCTCATGTAGGTTTTTTGTTTTTGTTTTTCACTTTTATCACATACCATAAACTTTGCAGAATAATTTGCCTCTGAATCAAAAGTTTTCTGGGAATATCTCTCACATTTAAGTTATAGCCACTGGGAAATGAGAACATCATGCTTCTTTCCAAATTGATTAGTCAGTTTATTTTATATTAGTCTGTTTATTTATGTAATTATGAATGCAGCTAATGTTTCAAACTGCAAAGCTATAGCAAAAGTGTTTGAAGAAAGGCAGTCATTGATATATTAGCTCTAGTTTAAAATAGCCACCACCAAGAGAATAGAATCCAGTAGCACCATGGGGTTTAGAATCAGACCTAGGTTCCAATGTCAGTCTGTCATTTATGAGTCTGGAACATTTCATCTATCTGAATTTCCCTGAACCCATATATAAAAACAGAAGAGAAGACTCCTTTACAGGTTGTTCTGAGGATTTAATGAGATAATCATAGGAAAGCACCAGCACAGTGCTTCATACATGACCACCCAATATGTGTTTACTCACTCTTCTTCCTACCAGATGACTATCCCAAACATGACGTTTCAGACCCCATATAATGTTAGACATTTATAGCTAGGTCCCTTCAAAAAGTAGGATTAAATAGCTTTGTTCCACCTTCTTCAAAGGTCATTTAGAACATCTGTTCTATAGCTACCCAATAGTGTTTAGAAAGGAAAATCTCAAGCTTTTGCTGCCAGGGGGATGTTTAATGTTGGAATATAGACAGTTTCCATGGTATCTGTGTTTCAGCCCCGTGGGAATTTCAATTCAGACTTCAAACCAGAAATTTTAATTCTATTCAAAAAGTATGTACATGGAAGAGGAGCAATAAAGCTGGATGAATCAAAGCCTGCTGAGAACAGCACAATCAGGTGCACTGAGGGACGACATTCATCTGTCTAGTGATGAAGTCCTGGACTTTTATATCTAATCGCATCCCACATTCTTAATTTGCTACAGACAATTCTGTTAAAATTAACATAGAGTAAAATGTAAAACTACAGTTTCTATTTTAAATTGTGAGTTCAGTCATTCTCAACAAAACATTTTGTTGTTTCCATGAAGTTAAAGAAATCTCCAAATGAAGCACAACCTCAGGAAGAACAAAACCAAGGCATGGCCAGAGTGCCTTCAGTCTTACCCCCTACCCCCCTTTCCCGTGGCAGACAGCTCATTCCCACTGGCCTTGGATCTGGCATCAAAATTACAGCAAAACTGTGGAGCCCAGAATGAGTAAAGTCAGGTGAGCAGCTCTGATTGCAAGTTTCATGCCTGTCTAGGTGTGCTGCAAACCATGTTGGCCGAGGGTAGAGTTCCCTTCCCAAGGATAAAGAGAAACATGCTCTATCAGATGATACCAACATGTATTTGCCACTAGTTGGCCCAAAGGAACTTGCTTCTCTGTTGCTACTCATTTGGCTTGGACTTTTGACTCACCATGGCTTTGTTCCTATTATTCTGAATGCCAGTCCTGGCCCTATGTGGCACACACCTCTGCTTTCTCCTTGGCACCCCCCCTAGCACCAGACCTCACGTTAGATGCTTACTTGGTGCAGCTCTTGCTCACTGAACACAGACAGGTCTTTAGGACTTTCCCAGCAACCAACTGCTTTCTGCTCCTGCCACTGGGCAGAGCCTACTATGGCCTGAGCAGGCAGCCGCACTCGCCGTTGTCCTTACCTGGTCTGATTAAACTAGTTCTGGGAAGCTGCTCTGTGGGGCCCAGCTTTGCCTGTCCTGGCCTTGTCTGGCCTTGGCACTGGGGGGTCTTCACAGCCCACATCTTTCCTCAAGGGACAGCTTGTACCTGAGTCAGCCCACGCCAAAAGGGCGGCCTCCTCTTCCTTTTCTGGATTTGTGGTTCACTCGTTATTCTTCATCCCGACCACAGTTGCCTTGGCAGCAACACATGCTGGGGCCTGCTGGGAAAAGTCTGCGCTCCAAGTTGGCACCTGCTCCTGGTAGCAGACAGGCCTGAACTGCTGGGAGAACACAGGCAGGGTGACTTAGGTATCGAACTGACTGGGGCAATGTTGGCGTCCTCTTACATGGAGGTGGCCTGCAAAGCAGAGTTAAGGAAATTGCTTCTTTCCTTTCTCCTGTTAACAATAAATCTCTATGCCCCAGGATGGCCTCAGCTGGCAGGTTGACACCCAGATGATTTCTGATGGCCTACGTGCCGACCGCAAGGCGAGCCTGAGCACTGCCAACTCAGCCCCCACAGAGAATCCCTTCTCTGGGGATGGGAGGTGCTGTTCCAAACCCCAGAGAGCTGGAATGTGTTGCATGCAGCTACAGTGAACAGTGGTCAGCTGAATCAGAAGAGCAAAGGGATGGCCTGTCTGCACGGGAAATGTTAGTCCAGGCTCTGAAATCTGAGACAGAGAGAGAGAGAGATGTAGCCACAGAAGAGCTGTCGTTTCCAAAACTGATGAAAGTGTTCCAAAATCTTGCTCTGCCGTATGTTTGATTACACCAATCCTCGGGATGGCAAATGTACCTCCATCTTCATTACAGTTTGGGAAAGGATGCACAGACAGGTCCTTGACTTCTGTTTCACTCTGTCCATTCCAAATGGCTGCTACCAAGAAGAGGAAAGACGAAGAAACATAAATAACACTCCATGGACTGTCTCATTTGCTCTGGAAAATCTCCTAAAAGGTTAATGTTGTGCCTCATGCTTCTGGGCATGTGTGGGTCACATGCTGGGAGCTGGGAAGCGACTCCAGACTCCTGCTGTGGTAATGCCCAGCCAGGCGGAGAGGGAAGGCTAACAGGCAGCACAGACATACGCTTTGGTAAACCAATGGGTTATGTCCGTGACTAGAGATCGCATGAGGTCTCAGTTTCCTTCCATGGGAGAAGGATGAAGAGAGGGGAGGACAGAGTGATTAGGCCGCGTCAAGGTGTCCAGAAGGGAGACAACTCTTCAGATAAAGCAGAGATAGAAGCCACCGTCTGCCTCAGATGATGCTGGAAGTATCAGAATCCCCTCCCCCCAAAGAAGGGGGCACCTCAATTCCTTCTTGGCACATGATGGGTTTTCAGTGCCAAGTATCCTGATCAAGGCATTTTGTGGGCAGGAGTAAGTAGGGGAGGAAATGGGTCAAACCCCACAGGAGACTGTCTCGTGGGAAAAAGCCAAATGGCTGAGTTACTCTAGTTCCCCATAGTCTAAGAGTGCTCACGCTAAAGGCAGGGAGCCAGGCCTCACACGACTGCTCAGGGGTAGGTGCCAGAGGACCTGGCTGAAATGCTGCTTTGCTGAGGGGGAGAAAGTGGCCATGTCCTGCTAGAAGGTGGGGGACTCGTTGGGTGAGGATGTCAGTGGAGGTGGTATAGAACTCACACCAAAGAGGCAGGGCTGTAGGATGCCTGTGAAAGCGAGGCAGGAAGTGCAGCTGGCATACTGGAAGGCAAACATGGCTGTGGATGCAGCTGCCCTAACTAAGTGCGCAAATGGAGAATAGGACCAAAGCCTCTGAGGGCGGCAAAAGCAAGAAGAGTGAATGTGGCAACGGGATGGCCTCGGCTGTGAGGACTAATGCCCACCTTTCCCTGGCCACCCATCAGCCTCATGTGGTTCTCATTCACCGGCAGAGGCTCTTGGATCCATGTGACATCTGCTCCCACTGGTGTTGCAGGTGGGCCTTGTGCCCGGATGCTCTATGAATCACCTGCAGCAGGAGGAGATCATCACTCTCCCATCTGCTGCCCCTGCTCTCAGCCTTCAGATAGAACTGGCAGCTGGGAGGCCGGGAACCTCAGCCTTTCCGCCCTTTCCCACCCCGCCCACCAGAAGTGGGTGGGCCTAGGAGCACTAACCCTAATGCCATCTAGCTGTCCAGGGTGGGACCACTGTTGCTGCTAACACCCACCTGCAAATGTAATTGATTCTGAGTGACATTGGAATGGGTCCCTCAGAATCAGGAAGTAAACAGTCTGTCTGGGAACTGCAGGACCAGCTCCTCAGAGATCAAGTCTGGCAAGTCTCATTAGCCCTTCGGATCCTGCCAGGGACGTGGCACAGGCGCGGCCATCTGAAGAGCCTGTTTGTTTGTTTGCTTGTTTTGGCCACTTGGGAGGAGGAGGCTAAGTGGCAAATTCCTATTGTGTTTTTGCTTCTATTAATATTCTTCAACCTGACCACATTTACTTAGGGAATCTGACCAGTATACCTTAAAGATGCCAGCGACCTTTAGGGGTCTTCTGTCCTGGTCTCTTTTTTCGAGGAAGCTCTGTGTCATGAAATAATTCAAGACAAAAGGGAAATGATTTTAGAAGAGATTCATCCACTTCCCACCTGCAGTATCTGCCAGATGCCCTGAAAATTTCACAGACGAAAGACTCACTCTATTAACAATAATATGCACTCAAACTAAATAAAATTTATGGTGGAGGCTTCGATTGATTTCTTTAAAAAAAATTATTGATTGCTTTGTGTATAACAGTCACCAATGAAATTGAGGCTCAAGGAGATTTATTAACATCGATAATATGTAGGAGGATCAGGATTGGACCCCACGTCTTAAGTCCCAGGCCAGTGCTCTTACCAAAGTACCATAAGGAAATTAAGGAAATGAGAAATCAGATTTTTAAACTCTTAAGTATGGCATTTCTTTTAAACAACATAGTTTCAAAGAAATGTATCTCTGAAATTGCAAAAAAAGTATATTTGCCTTTAACATTCATAAGAGCTCTGGTCCCAAACACTTTGGGAGTCACAGGCTTTGGTGCAGCTATGGCCAAGTCCAAGAACCACACCACACACAACCAGTCCTGAACTTGGCACAGAGACAGCACCAAGAAACTCCCAAAGATACAAATCTCTTAAGGGGGTGAACCCCAAGTTCCTGAGGAACATCCACTTTTCCCAAAAGCACAAGAAGGGCCTGAAGAAGATGCAGGCCAACAACGCCAAGGCCATGAGCACATATGCCGAAGCTATCAAGGCCCTCATAAAGCCCAAGGAGGTCAAGTCCAAGATCCCAAAGGGCAGCAGCCACAAGCTCAAACAACTTGCCTACATTGCTCCCATTGTTTTCTCTTTGTTTTCATTCAACTGTGATAGGGCCACAACTCGCTAAGATACACTGAGATGTGTAGATAAAATATAGTTTTGTTCTGTGCTATAGCTTCTCTGGTCACTCAATTTATTAGACAATGGGGAAGGGACAAGAAAGGGTTCTGTAATTCAGATCAGCATGCCTCCAACTTTTTTGTGCATAAGAATGAATCACCTAGGAATCTGGTTAAAATGAGAATTATGGTTCATTAGGTCTGTAGTCAGTGCCTTGTTCTGCATTTCTAATGAGCTCCCAGCTGAATTGGGGCCCACATTTTGAGTAAAGCTTTTAGACACTACAATAAGCTTAGTCTGGTATTATAATTTAAATAGTCTCTAAGTAACTCTTCAGTCTCTCTTATATAAAACTAGAGGCCTGATGCATGAAATTCATGCAAGAGTAGGCCTTCCCTCACCCCCTCACCCCGCCCCCCTACCGCTGTGTCACCAGCTTCCCTCTGGCACCCGGGACCCGGGCTTCCCTCGCAGGCCCAGCTTCATCCAGAAGAACGTCCAGTCTAATTAGCATATTATGCTTTTGTTATTATAGATACTTAGTTCTTCAGAGTTCTATCTCCTGCCCCTGCTTCTCTCAGGGTCAGAGTCTGGGTGTAAGGAAGAGGGATGTCTTCAGGGACCTCCTGGTTGAATGAAGAGATGGCATCTATGAGCCTACATGGAATGCTCTGGGTCACACCTAGCCTCCGTTGTGAAGTGGCTGGTCTGGGCTCTTCTGTGGACTGGTGACCACTAAGGTTGACTAGTCTCTTCTCTGGGCCTGGTTGTGTTTAGACTCTCAGAAACTAATCTTATAGATTGATTATACAAAGATATTATCAATGATGTTGACTTCCTGTGTTGACATAGAGAATCTATGAGCATTTAGAGAATTATAAGCAAGATGACAGACTGAAGTTTGAGGGCAGGGGTTTTTTCAATGAGTTTCAAATCATAGGTAACTACCTAGGGATAGAGACATACTAAAATGCTCACTGTCTCCAAGCCTTAGGTTTTTTTCCTGTAAGACATACTCATACCGTAGTGTTTTTGCTCTACACAAACAGTACTTTTTAGTGTCCTCCCACAGCTGCAGTGAAGCAGAGTGCATCTGCTTTTGGTTTCATCTCAATCCAAGTGAAACCTGAACTCTGTTGAAGAAGATGGAAGTATGCCTGAGGACCCTAAACCCCAAATCTTGAGGATTCCAGAGCTAAGGTAAAACTTAATGATAGATGACTTTTTACTAACTATTATTTAGTCATCCATTCATCCCATCTATCTAGCCCAAAACATTTGTTAAGCATTTAAACGTGTCACACACAGAGCGATGCACTAGATGTGAGTCAATCTTTTGAGGCAACTGAACAATTCAAAAACATAAATTTTCTGTTGCCTTAATTTGCAAAAGGAATATAGCATAATTTCACTCCCACATAAACTTGCTTTCAAAGCAGTCTTGACTTAAGTCCTGTTGAAAACCCCTTTAAGTAACACTCTAAAGAGTCCCTGACAGTTTCTCTGGATGCTGCAAACCAGAGGCTTTTAAAATGCTCTACAGATTCTGCTGAGAGCTCTCATTTACTTGCAAATCCACTTGACTATCAAAAGTGAAGTGAGGAGAGGAGCCAACGTCTTGTAAATAGAAAGAGGTCATTATTGCACTGATGGAACCAAGTTGCTCAAACCTTTCCACCAAACTAATGAATTCTCCCAGCCCCTTTTCAGTTTGTTTCACATTTTGGAAAGAAGGAGCCGACAGATTGGGTGACTTGCCCAAGGCCACAGAATGTGCCACCACCAGAGTTTGGAATGAGACATATCGTTCCTGGCTCTCAGGACCTTTCGCTGACAGCCCTATCTCTCATTGGCTACAGAAATACCAGGTTGCTAGGAAGACAAAAAGAAAGGAATGAGAAAGTGTCATGTAGCTGTATTATTTTTATAACCCTATTGTATGTGACATCCGCCCCTTTTGAATTTGCTCAGTAGATGGGGAAAGCTAAGGATTTCATTATTCTTAGAGCAAATAAGGCCTGGTCACCAGTCCTGGAATTGACGGGAGGGCTGCCAGCCCTTCAGTCTTTGAAAAGGGAATGCTGATGGGCCAGCCTTCAGCCCAGCCTTGGATTGAGCCAAGCATGTCAAAGACAGGCAATTTAGCCCTCTACTATGGAGTGGGAAATTAACCAGATGTGGGCAGCACTCTGTGAATGAGCAAGTGTATTGCATCCTCAATAACCTTGTCTCTCCCAAAATGTTGGGAAGTCGGCCCTAAAGCTCAAATTCCTCTGCTAACGCTTGCTAACTTTCAGACTTGGATCGAAGGGTACTAGTTGGATTCTGTTCTTTGACCAGTCAACACCTGATGGTTCGGGGCCTGGAATGCTAATCATCAGCTAATCTTATTGGCTCATTTTTAGAAATATATACACAATATGGCACTTCTCATCTCCTCCATTGCTGACACCCCAATCTAAGCCACCATCACCTCTTGCCTGGATTGTTGCAATGGCATCTTACCTGGTCTCCCTGCCTCTGACCTACTATAGTCAATCTCAACGCAGAAGCCATGCTGCGCTTCACTTCCCTGTACATCACCCCGGGTCTGGAACTCCCATTGTGAACACAGCCTGAGGAATGGCCTCTCCATGGCACCTAAGTAAACCACACTTGATGTTTCAAAGCCCATCATATGGCCACTGGGCCCTGTGCATGGAGCCTATGACTAACCTGGCTGAAGTTAGCCTCTGCAGCTGGGTTGTTTCCCCAAGCTTCCACTTCCTTCTCGCCAATATACGTTTTGGCAAGTTTAGAAGGGTGCCCACACCCATTATGACAAGATCAGTATGGATCATGGTACAGGTCTATGTCACTGAAACTGTAGGAGGAGAACAGGGGTTGGCAGGATGAATCATACAGGCTTCCTTCCCAGGGCCTACCTATCAGCTGTCTGAAGAAATGACTTCAATTACTCCAGGAGTGTAGCAAGCACAGTGCCAATGTTAGCCAGAGTCTCTGTCCTATATCCCAGGTTGTAGCGGCCCCTGCTCTCACCTGACCCAGATGAGTGAGGGTTTACAGATCTGAGGGGACATATTCACCCGGAGCACATAGTGTCCCTCCTGATCACTCTCCAGGGCCCTGGAATTTCTGTCCAAACACTCACGGACCATTTTCAGGACCTGCCTGGGCTTTTTTCCCAGGTTCATTCTGACTAATGGACAATAAGTGCTGTGTTGGGAGGTGGGTGGTGGAGATTGGGGGTTGTGCACCAGTGAGCAGGGGTCTCCACACGATATGCATAAGGTCTCTCCTGATGTGATTTAGAGTCTCCGTGTGTACTCCTGCCCAGGGGCCCATGCAGGCCAGGGCATGAGGAAGTCCCAGTCTTTTCTGGAATGCATTTCTAATCCCCGTCTACCAGGTCAGCTCATTAATTCTCATGGGTTTATCAGCTTCATGCTAATGACATCTTAATTTATATGTTTTCTCCACTGAACTCTAGAATATCTACTCAATGTTCATACCTGGCTATATCACAGATCTAACATGGTTAAAACCGATTTCTTTACTTTTTCCACAAAAAATATTGCGTTCCCATCTCCAGTCTTCCTCATCTTAGTATATAATGTCACTATCCACCCAGATGCTCAAGCTAAAGGACCTAGGAGCATCCTTATTTGATCTCTCACTTTCCCCCTCACATCAAATCCATCAGTGAGTTATGTTGGTTCTACCTCAAATCTCTATTTCTCTCCCTCCTGCCATCTCTTTGGCTCAAGCCACCAGATCTCTTGCTTAGACAACTGGAGTAACTTCCTAGCTGGTTTTTCTGCCCAGAATGACATATGTGCTCTTCTTTTCATATGTATGACCATGCCTGTGTCCTGTGTAAAGGGGGAAATGACCTCTCACAGCCTTATGGATAGGGCTCTTGTCTGTCTCTCCATCCCTCTCTCACGCACCCCTCCTTGTCTATCACTGTTCAATCAGACAGGCCCCTCAGTTCCTCCAGCACCCTAGGCTTTTCCACACCCCACATAGCCAGCAACATCCCTTCATGAAGTCTCTACTTAAATGTCACTTCCTCAGAGTCTACCCTAAGCTATCCAGCAAAACATGGTCCTGACCCCTGACCCCCTGCATGGATTCTCCGTCTCACCCCTTCTTTGTTCCCTGAATAACATTCATTGCACTTGAATCCATTATTTTAAGTGATGCTTTTCCATCTGTCTTTCCTAAGAGAATACAAGCTCTTCAATGGCACTGCCATGTCTGTCTGATTCACAGTTCTGTCCCCCGTGCCCAAGGCAGTGCAAGAAACACTGGTTGTGCGTAAACTGAAGGCTGGGACAGGATTTGGTGGGTGTGGCAGACACATAAGCAAAAATAATATCTGCTACATCCCTGGGGGACCCAGGCCTAGTCATTTTTCCACACTTCAAAGCGTCAACCACTGATGTTTAAAGTTCCCTTTTCTCCTAATCACTCTCGTTGGTTTCTAGATCCTCTGTTTGCCCTCAGAGGGTCCCTTTTCATCCGTTTCTCTAGAAAGGATTTAAGGCCCTGGCTAAACCTTAACCTGAGAAATTCCACTGGGCCTCAGCTATTGAGAGACACTCGTTTCCACCCGAGAGTGACAGGTTTGCCCTGCTCCGGGGCGGCCCGTCCTCAGAGAGCCCTGTGGGGTTGCTTGGCCACTGAGATTACAGAGCACCTCTCTGTTTGGGGTGGGTTTTCTTCACTTTGTTTTCTTGTGTGCTCAGTGGCTTGTTCCTAACTCACGGCCAATCACCGCACTGCCAGATGGTGCGAAAGATTTACCGGAATTTCGTTTTCAAATAAACCACAAGCTTGGATGAGCTAATGTTGTTCCACATAAAAAAGCCACAAAACTGGACGAATTAGCGTTGTTTCAAGAAAAAGGAGAAAGAAAAAAAAAAAAAAACTTATCCAAGCCATCAGCTCTGCCCTCTGAAAAGGCTCTGATAGCTGCATTAAGACACTGGGGGGTTGGGGTCATTCTCGTGTGAGGCCACCACACCAAAGGATGGGTGTGGAGGGCGCACCCCCTCCCTTTACCGCTGACTCCACAGAATAGCTTGGCAGTGCCGTGGGCGATTGCATTCTCCCGTGGAATTGAATTGTTTCTGTCAAGTTCATCTCAGTTACACCGAGAGCCCAAGGATGGCAACGGATGGTGCAGCCCGTCGCCATGGCTGCAGTGTCTTCAGACACAGACTGCCTGAGCCTTCCTGGATGGCAGGTCACCTGGTGCTGCTCAGCGGCGATGTGACAGCAGATGGCTTGTTTACCACAAAGGGCAGGCCCCACCTTCCACAGCAACGGCGGTAGAGACCGGTGGACAATGCCTCCAAGATCAGAACCCTGGATTCTAACCCCAAATGCACCACTTACAGTGATGTGATTGATCATGGGCAGGTGGCAAGCCACTACAGAACACTGTTTTCTCACCCGGCCAGCATGGCTCAGTGGTTGAGCGTTGACCTATGGACCTATGAACCAGATCGTCCCGGTTTGATTCCCAGTCAGAACACATGCCCAGAGTGTCGGCCATGCAGGAGGCAGTTGATCAATGATTCTCACTCATCATTGATGTTTCTATCTTTCTCTCCCTCTTCCGTCCTCTCTGAAATCAATAAAGATATATTAAAAACAACAACAACAATACTGTTTTCCCATCCTTAAGGTAGAGATAATAATCTTAAACCAAAGAAGTTGTCTAAGGATGAATTGAGATCAAAGTCCTTCGAGCTGTGCTCACACATCTAGTCAGTGCTCCCTAAATGTGCAGGCTGTGTGACGATGATGTCACACTGTGGCTGTCCCTTCAGCCTCCGCACTCAGAGCCAGTGCAGAGGAGGTGTGCCGTCTGCTTCCTGTGGTCAGCTGAGCTGACCAAAATACCACGCAGTAAATCAAACCAGGAATCAATCAATATAACTCCAGCCGAAAGAGCCCTTCTCAAAAAATCTAAAGAATTACCTCACCTTTCATCCTGTCTTTTCTCAACCAAACACCAAAATAGACTGCTTTTGAACTTTGTGGTACGGTAGATTCCCATGAATTTTCCTTTCCTCTGAAATTTTATATCATAAATATACATACAAATGCTCTGAAGGAGAATCTGTGATCCGGGCCTTGGAACTTCATTTTGTTACAAGAGATAAAGAAATCTGGAACTTATTTGAACAGAAATTCAGATTCAGGGACTTGATAATTATAACCAAACTAGCTACTATTTATTGAGTACTTTCTAAGCTAACTAACTTTATATGCTTTATTTTATTGAATCTTCACTATATATGTATAATATTTTCTGCATTTTACAAATGAAAATACTAAAGAGATATTTTACTAGATGGGAGAAGTTCCTATCTGCTTGACCATAAGGCCTGCTCATGCTATTCCATCTCACTAAAATATTATTTTTGGGTCACTAGAGGTGGACATTAAGCTAACATTGGATAACAGTGATAATAGTGGCAATGATAATGATCATCATATATGACAATGATATCACTATCACTATCATTACTGAATGCTTTAAAAACATTCAAAATGCTTTCTATGCTTTCCCTCAGACCTCATGACCACCCTGTGAATTAGAGACTCTCATTGTCTCCATTTTACAGATGAAGGAACCAACCAGCGAAACCAATTGTTTGTCAAAGTCACATCGCTGGCGGTAGGTAGCAGAGCTGGGATTCAGCTCAAACAGTCTGACCTTGACCTCTATGATGCTCCTTCTCACAGCGGAGCTGCCAGCATCCCGAAGCTCTGCCTGCTGCAGGAAATGCTCTCGTCATTGTTTATCAAGCAGGTTGCCCTGAAATTCTTGCAGCGCCCACCACAGCATAAGGTAGACCCCCACCTCCATCACAGACCCCTGACTACACACACAGATTTGGGTTGTGACTTGCTAAGGAGGAACCGTAAAGCCTCTGACTTCTCGCTGGGCACGTTACAGGGGTAAGAAAGGAGTTTACAAGAGATGATTTGCTGATGTGCAAGATCTATAAAGTTTGACTAGATTTCTTAGAAATGATTTGAAGGACAAATCAATTCGAGGCCATTTTCTTTCAAGGCTTGTTTTGTTTTCCCGGGGTTTGTTTTACCTCCCAATGTAACGAACAGCAGTATATCTTAATTTCCCTTTTTTTTTTTTTTCTTTCTGGCTAAAACCAAACCTTTGAACTCCTCGGTGGTTATAAACAGGTCCCTCTCCTCACCTCTCAGACTTGTTTCATTTTTTAGGGTTTAAAGGAGGCTGGGAGAAAGCCCCATTCATTTAGAAGCCTCTGTCTTCACCCTGACGCTCCCGGATCCTGATAGGAAAACCCCTGTCAGGTCAGCCACAGGCCTCAGTCAACAGTGAGTCGCCTCACAGAGTGCCCAGCTGAGCCTCAAATGCCCCCACCGTCCCCGCAGCAGCTGGTCACGTGAGCCCGCCAGGGGCCTGCATTGCAGAGCCTCCTCGGTGCTTTCCCTTCCCAGGGCCCCACCGGGCACTGACTCACTGCCTATCACTCTTTACTAGAAGTTCCGGATGAAGCAATGCAGGGGCGAAATTCACTGCTTCTACTCCCTAAATCTGACCATGACTCATTATTCCACAAACACCAAATGGTTCCACATCCTCCTCCCGAGAAGGAGGCGCAGGGCCCGTTACATAAGCAGCAGCCTACAGCTGCTCCGGGGTAATTGAAAGTGAAGGCTCTCTGCCTGGAAGCCCTGCTGGGAGGGACATGACTCTTTCCTCACCCCACGATCCCAATCTTTACGAGGGGAGAACGCCTCTCTGTGAGCGGACACCCAGAGCCAGGGTGTGCTGCGGGGAGGTTGGGGGGGGGGGGGGGTTGCACAGTAGGCCTGATGTTTGGAATGCCTTGTATTTTCTGCCTTGTTAAAACACGGCCTTTCCACCGTGTCTCTGATCTTATCTCTTGATGAGCTGGAGCTGAGCTTCGTGGGCAGAATCTGCCCGGCATGCTAAGCAGAGGAGAAAACATGGGGTGGGGTTTCGGTGCCCAAGGACCCACCCAAGGAGGACCACCCAGGAATGATCATCTTAGGGAGAGGATTGGAAAGAACAGTTTTTTTGTGTGTGTCACAAGCTCAGTGCTGTGATCATAGGAAATAGAGTTGAATTGCAAAGCCCAGAGTAAAGGAAATCATTGTTTGTCTAGTTCAGGGACAGGAGTAAGTGACTTCAAATTGCTCGTGGACAGAAACAGAGGGGTTGGATATCTCTGGGCTCAGCAATCCTGCTCTCTTTCCCAGCCTGCACAAGCAGGGAATTACTTTTGAGGAGTGGTGGGAAGCACAACAAATTCTGAACATCCATTTCTGGAACCTGTTTCACTCAGAGAAGGCTTGATTATAAACACCACGAGAAGTACAAGCCGATGAAGAGAAGGCTATCTTTTTAAATGCCACCCCTAGGGGTGTGTGTGTGTGTGTGTGTGTGTGTGTGTGTGTGTGTGTGTGTACCTGGCTCCTTGGGCAAGACCACAACCCTCCTTAAATGGGCCTCATTGTCTGCATGAGCTGAGCTGGGAAGGGCTGCCGGGGAGGAGTGGTGGGTGAGGGAGCATATTGGCCTCCGGCTTGGCAATGCTGCCGCCCTCAAGGGAAATGTTCCAGGAAACATCCCCAACACCACAGAGAAATGAGATCCAGGAGAAGACCGGCCGGTGGGGCTTAGGAAGGCCAGTAAAACAGGGGCACTTGGGTAAGAAATGGCGATGGAATGGCGTTGGTGGGTTATCCAAATGCGGTATGCCACCACGAGTGGGGCACTGCCTTGAGGTTCTGAGCCTTTCCTGAAAGTCACAGGCATGGTACGATGGGCTGAATTGTGTGTTCCTCCCTGCCTTCAATTCCTATGTTGAAGTCTTACTGCCCCCCCGCCTCCTCCCACCCCCACTATCACAGAATGTGACTGTACTTGGAGAGAAGACCTTTAAAGAGATAATGAATTTAAAATGAAGCCACCAGGTGAGCCCTAATCCCATGGGACTGGTCTTGTTCTATGAGGAGGAGAATAGGACACAGACACATGCAGCAGGAAGACCATTTGAAGACACAGGGAAAAGAGGACCATCTCTAGGCCAAGGAGAGAGTCCTCAAAAGAGACCAATCCTGTTGACCTCTTGATCTTGGACTTCCAGCTTCCAGAACCGGGAAACAATAAATTGTATAAGCCACCCAGCCTGTGGTACTTCGTTGTAGCAGCCCCAGCAGACTAATATACAGGGCGATCCTACAATCCCCCTACATTTAGAGACCCCGGCTTTTCTTTGCAGCTCAAAGCCTGTCCATTTTATGAGTAGTTCTCAGAAGACAAGCGAGGGCATGGAGAGGAAAGAGGTCTTCTTCGCCCCATTACCAGCCCTGAGTATGAATGGAGCTGTGGAGACTGGGTCCCATCAGCCTTGGTGAGGAGAAACCCGTGAGTTTCCTGAGGCCCTGGTAGGGGAACAGTTCTGTGGGCCTTCTACTCCAGTGTGAACAGAGCGTGCTCAACCCAGGGGGGCATCTTCCCTGAGCCCCACATTTCAACTCCATCTATCTGGAGACCCACCAGGCATTTAGCAGCCCCTGTTCAGTTGAGAAACTGCCAAAGACTTAGTTTATCCACATGCCTTGAATATCTCAAGGGAAAGCAATCCCAGGCTTTGGCTTAGAAGGTCTCCGCAGACCCTGCAGGGAGAAATCCCGCCTGATACACGGTATTAGATGGTTGTCTGTTAGCTTTGGTAGAGCTTAGCTTTGTGTTAACTCACCTGTGAGGCAGGTATTAGTCACCAGCATCAGCAGGGCCATACCCCACCGGGTTTAGTCTTGTCTAACCGTCCACAAATCTGATATTTTAATTAAATATTCTGGTTTTGGCTTCTTCCTTCCTTCCCTTCTTCCTCCTCATAAGGTCTGTTTTAATTAAACGGTCTTTGGCTCCCTGCAAAGCTAACCTCAACTGTGAATGTCCCCGGTGTGGGCAGGAAAGGTTGAGCACAGCTGCCTTTGAAAACTGCTCCACTTCTTCACGCCCACAGGAGGCAGGGGACAATAGGGCACTGTGGGCCAGCCTCCGGACAGTCCCTCAGAGCCACTTCCCCCCACACTGCTCTTCCCTGGGGCAGTCAGGTACGGGTGGGGCCGCAGAGGAGCTTGGGCCTCCTCATGTCCTTTGAGACAAAGTTTGGAGACCCCTTCAGAAAACAGAGCACAACCAGCGTCTTAGCACATGCTGCAATTCGGAGCTGAAGTGTATTTTAGAGGAAAAAATTAAACCCTGAGCCCATAGGTAACAGCGAAATCTCTGACATAAATGCCTCATAAACTTGGAACTTCCAACACAGCCCTGAGAATGCCTCGCGCTCCCACGCACTGACGGCAGGCCTGGAGCTCCGCCAGGGCGTTCGGTTGCAAAGCTGGAAACTCCCTGACTTAAAACAATGTCTGGGTGTTTCTGCTTCAGAGGAGCTCTGAAGAAGGGTAAAAAGTTTAATAAATTTGTTGTTGAATGTGACTTCTTCTGCATACCTGTGTGTTTCAGCTGCCTTCGCTAGCATGCCTATGATAACTGTGCCAGCCATAAAAGGCAGGGCTGTAAACAGACTCAGTGAGCCGAAGGACGAGATTGCTTCATGTTTATTATCCACTGTGTAGCAGCGTGCTTGGGAATTGTGTAAGAAAAGTGCCCCCTCCAAAACATAGGACATAGTCCCTGCTTTCTAGGAGCTTATAAATCAAGGAGTCCAGATGGATTAATCATTTCTTCAGATGTGTGTTTCTAAAATCCACTATCTTTTCATTCTAAAACCCATCATCTTTTCTTCAGCTTCTTCCTCCTCTCTCCCTTATCCTATCACTTTCCCCAACCCTTCCTGTACTTGCCTTCTTCCTTCTTCAGGTCCTCCTTTACTGGGCTAGTAGTTAGAGCACACAGCTAATCTTTCACTGCTCTCAGGGTCAAAGGTAAAAGGAAGTACTTGAAGTTGTCTTTGTGTTGTTGTTTTTATTTATCTTTACTATTGAAAGTATTTCAGATGTTCCCCCTCCCTCTTTTTCCCATTGACCTCCTCCACTCCATACCCACCCCTCCCAGGTCTTCACCACACTATGATGTCCTTGGGCTATGCATATATGCATATAAGTTTCCCAATTAATCACTCCTATCCTCCCTCCACCCCAGCCTTCCTTCTGAGATTTATCAGTCTGTTCCATGCTTCTATGTTTCCAGATCTATTTTGTTCATCAGTTTATTTTGTTAATTAGATTCCACCTATGAGTGAGATCATATGATACTTGTCTTTCTCTGACTGGCTTATTTCGCTTAGCATAATACTCTCCAAGTCCCTCCATACTGTCTCAAATGATAAAAGATTCTTCTTTTTTTACAGCTGCATAGTATTCCATGGTGTAAATGTAACACAGCTTTTTTGTCCACTCATCTACTGATGGGCACTTGGGCTGTTTCCAGATCTTAGCTATTGTAAATTGCACTGCTATGAGCATAGGGGTGCATACATTCTTTCTGATTGGTATTTCAGATTTCTTAGGATATATTCCTAGAAGTGGGAACACTGGGTCAAATGGCAGTTTCATTTTTAATTTTTTGAAGAAACGCCATACTGTTTTTCACAGTGGCTGCACCAGTCTGCATTCCTACCAGCAGTATACCAGGGTTCCCTTTTCTCCACAGCCTCACCAGCACTTGTCTATCATCACTTGCCATGGCTATCATCAACAAATCAACAAGTGCTGGCGAAGTGTCTTTGAAGTAATCTTCCCTTCCTAACCCAACTTTTCTTTGCTGAAGTTGGCTTTTAGGAGCCATGGAATATGGAGAAGGAAGAAGAAGTGGATACAGGAACACCTTGTCAAAAAGTATTGACTAACAGGGGGGAATAGAGGAGAATACACAAGTGGTAAATTACAGTGAAGAAGGCTGATAGGAAAAATATTGATTCATCTGCAATACGGGGTTGGAGGAGAGTTCTATGGGTACCCTGGACTACCAGAAGGAGGAACAAGTGGGTCCTAGAGCAATTTAAGCCTGAAACATTTTTGGAGGCAAGAATGACAAAACTGAAGCTGTCCTACTTTGGAGACATCATGAGAAGACAGGGTTCTTTGGAAAAGACAGTAATGCTGGGAAAATAGAAGGCAGCAGGAAAAGAGGAAGACCAAACAGGAGATGGATTGACTCCATAAAAGATGCCAAAGTCACGTGTCTACAAGAGCTGAGCAGGGCTTTTGAGGACAGGACATTGTGGGCATCACTCATAGGTTCACCAGGAGCCAGAGCTGATTCAAGGGTATATAACACACACATTACAGGATTTCAGAGATGAAAGAGGACTTTGGGCACTTGTGAACCTACTCCCTTACTTTACAGATAAAGAAAATGATACCCAGGAAGATTGGCAATTTACACAAAGAGAGAGCATAATCATCAAAGTGTCTAAGATTCAGGCTTTCTGTTTGTAAGTCAATGCTCCTTCTTTGGGTAGATTTCCTTCTAGATGCCAAACCAACAGATGTGATTGGAAAGGCCATCCATGGGCCTAATATTATCCTACCTTCACCTTTGCTTGCAAGTTCTTTCCTCTTAGCCCATCACATAAAATGAAATTGCCCAGGGATGTCACTTTCAGCTGTTACCTGTGAGAATGGAGGAATGGGGAGAGCATTGAATTGGGAGTCCTGACCTGCCCCCAATGATCTGGGCAGCCTTGAACAATGCATTTAGCAGAATAATCTAGACCAACAACATTTAATAGAATTTTGACACACACATACCACTAACGTGAGCCACTTGCATAATTGTGAATTTTCTAGTGGTCACATTAAAAAAAAGTAAAATAAAAGAGGTGGGATTGATTTTAATATCTTTTCCTGAACCTAGTCTATCTAAAATATCATTTCAACCTGTCATCAATAAAAAATACATTAATAAGATATTTTACATTCTTTTTTTGGTACCAACTCTGAAGTTTTGGGTGTGCTACACCCACACCAGACCTCAATTCAAACTAGCCATTCTACATGCTCAGTGGCCATATGTGACTAGTGGCTACTATATCAAAGTGTTTCTGCTTAAAGTCCTAGAAATTCTTCAAACGTGCCTCTAGCAGTATGTGTGTGCGATGAATTTGAGAGAGGTAGAGATGGCCAGCTTTGGATCATAGACTTCCACTTCATGCCAAATACTTCCAGAGTTAACTGTTTTAAGTATTGGACTTTGGCGTGAGATATTGTTGGGAATTCCATAGCTAAATAAAGAAGCTGAAAACCTTTGCACAGCATAACCTGCAAGTTGTGCTAAGAGCCCAGCCCAGCTTCTGGAGACAGAAAGAAGAGTAAATAGTCACCTGCCAAGAAAGAAAAGGGCCAGGTGCCAAGCGTGGAAGTGGCCCCACACTCCAGCTGGTTGTAAAAGACATATGGCCCCATGGCTGTGGCCTGTAAACTAGTGTGTCAGGTACAGACTGGCTCCCTCCCACCTGGTCAGGTTAATGGATAACAGTTTCAGTTATGGGCTGGAGCTGTGTCTGGCAGGGCTATCCTGGGGCCCTAACCTTTTCCATCGGTCAGAGTGTCTAGAATTTGGGCTGATTCATACATAGAGGTAATAGGGCAAGCTTACTGCAGAACACAGAATTTTGGCTCTCTTGCTCCCTAAGCATCCTAGCTTGCAGACACTCTGCTCATGAGGGTGCCACATGTGGCTCCAAGGATTTTCCCTGCTCTCTTTATTTTGAACTGTAACATATAAGAAAATACAACAGCGAAACAGCTGCAAAATTCAAACAGCTATATCAGCAAAGGATTCAGTGTTGGAGAATATCATTAAATCCAGCTTCAATTCCAGCAGCCAGCACACCCACACACTTCCTAGGGCCAAGCCAATATGGGATGGAGCTCATGGCTGCAGTCTTTTGAAACCCAACTGCTCAGGAAATTTACACATTTCTGTTAGATTATTTTTCTTCATTTAATGAGTTGTTAAGTAGCCCCACTAAATTTAGTGAGACACATGGTCCCCACCCTTCTGGAACTTCTTAAATATTATGGTAAAATAAAGATGTCCTCTTCAGCTGTTGCCTAAGGATTCCAGAGTTAGGAAAGCTAGAGATGAACAGAATATATAACAGTCCTTGACAAGTTTACATGACCAAGAAAACAATTAAAAGCAAAACCTAGAAAGGCTATTTTTCACAGATTAGAAGTAGAACTACCATATGATCCAACAATTCTACTTCTGGGTATTTATCTGAAGGAAATGAAAACACTAACTCGAAAGCTATCTGCACCCCTGTGTTCACTGCAGCATTATTTATGCTAGCTAAGAAATGGAAACAACCTAAGTGTCCATTGACAGATGGTTAGATTAAAAAATGTGACATATACATAAACATGTATGGCGGAATATTATTCAGCCATAAAAAAGAAGAAAATCCTGCCATTTGCGACAGGATGGATGGACCTTGAAGGCATTGTGCTAAGTGAAATAAGTCAGACAGATAAAGACACGTACCATATCATATCACTCATTAGTGGTTGGTGGGAAAAATGGGTAAGAGCTACAAACTTTCAATTGTAAAATATATAAACCCTAGGGATGTAATGTGGATCACAGTGTCTATAGTTAATAATACTGTATTGTATATTTGAAAATTGGTAAGAGAGTAGATTTTAAAAGTTCTTATCACAGGAAAAAAATTTTTGTAACTATGTGTGGTGATGGATGTTAACTTGATAACTAGACTTATTGTGTTGATCATTTTGCAATAGATCTTTATATTGAATCATTATGTTGCATACCTGGAACATAATGTCATATATAATTTATCTCAAATTTTTTAAAAGTGAGGTCTAGTCCCAGATCCATCCCTTTAAAAAAAAAAAAGGAACATTTGTAATGACATGATTTCTAAGAAGAAGAAGAAAACACAAAAAAATACATAGCCTATACGTTTTTCACTTCCTAACTCTTCTCCATTTATTTCCCTCTGGTTAGTGGGATTTGGTTATTTGGATTGAGTATAAACAGAAATTCTCTAGCTGTTTCTCCAGGTAAAAGGGAAGATAACACCTAAGAGTCCAGCAACATACAAATGAAAGTAATAGCCTTTTATGTGCCACATGCTGTGCTACACATTTACTGTGGTACATTGTTTCACTTAATTTTATAACAGGCTTCATCAGTAGCCCATCCTATACAATAAAGAGGTAATATGTAAATGGTCGTTACACCGTGACAGTAACAACAGATTCGTGCACAGGGCCACTAGTGATTTATAAAAGAGAAACTGTCTCAGTGAGGATCAGACCTTTTTAGGATGTGGTAGGACTGGGATTCTAACTCAAGCATAAGGGATGTGCCAGAGCCCATGTGCCTTATCATCAGCTTTCTCTTGCCATCCCATAAGTGGCCCAAATCTGTGCCTTTATAAAAAAGAAAATTCTATATAAATTCATTGGCCATAATAGTAGAGGAGAGAACAAATAAGTATGTTGCTACTCGGCATTTATTAATTGGGGATGGGCTTTTACTGAAACAACATATACTTAGGTTTGATAGACATAGAGATGCTCCTTGTAATTGTAATGTATTATTGATGGGAAGAAACTTCTTATCCCTGTGGGAAACCCCTTTCTTCCTAAGCACAGGTATCTTTCCTTATCCCACATCCTTAATTCTTGCCAAAGGGCTGGCACTTATATCTTTTTTTCTAGAGGGGAACAATCGAGACAAGTGGTTTCAAATGGTTTCAAGTAGTTTCTTCACTTGGTTCCAGGATGCTGAGCTCATTGGCCATTCTTCTATCTTCTTGGATAGTTTGTCCTCGTGTCCTCATATTTAAATGCTGGATGGCCTCCAGCACGGTCCTTGGTCCTCTTCTTTATTGATAATACTCTTTTGGAGATGTCCTCAGTTTCCTGGTTTTATTTATTTATTTAATTTATCTTTTTTAAAGAAACTATATTGTTGAAAGTATTACAGATGTCTCCTCTCTGTCCCTCATTGACCCCCTCCACCCCACCCCTGTCACTCCCATGGTTTTAAATACCCTCTTTACTGGGAGGACCACTGAAAGTATATCCCCAGCCCAGACCACTATCCTTAGCTTCAGACTTGTATAACAAACCACCTGCCTGACCTCTTCACACAGTTGTTTCAGTCCTCTCGACCTTAACATACTAACTTGAACCTGCTCTTCACGTACTCTCCCCTCTCTCAGCAGATAACAATTCCATCCTCCAAGCTTCTCAGAGCCAAAACCTTGAAAGCAGGAAAATGAGGACAAAAATAGTACTCATCTCATAGGGCTATTACAAAGATGAAATGAGTCAATATTTTTCAAGAACTTGGAACAGTGCCTGGCATATAATTAGTACTACATAAACTTCTGTTAAATGATTAAGATAAACAATCATCTTTGGCTCTTCCTTCTCTCCCACCCTGTATCTAATCATCAGCTAATCTTATTGGCTCATTTTTAGAAATATATACAAAATATGGCACTTCTCATCTCCTCCATTGCTGACACCCCAATCTAAGCCACCATCACCTCTTGCCTGGATTGTTGCAATGGCATCTTAACTGGTCTCCCTGCCTCTGACCTACTATAGTCAATCTCAACACAGAAGCCAGAGTAATCCCTTTAAAACAGAAGTCAGATTATGCCACTGTTTTTGTTCAAAATCCTTCAATAGGTCCCATTTTACTCAGAGTAAAATAAGCAGGCCTTCATGTGCTCCACAAGGTCCTTCATGCTCTATAAGCCGCACCATCTACCTCTCAAGCTTATTTCTACGACATACCCCCTAACACTCTGCGCTACACCCACATACTTTCCCCTCTTGCTCTTACAGGAATATACCAAGAGGCTCCTGCCTACAATTTCTTGTATATTCTGTTTTCTCTATGCTTGGGTTGCTTTTTCTCAAGTTAGTTGCATGATTTCCTTCTTCATTGCCTTCAGATGTACTAAATGTCACCTTGTTAGAAAGTTGTGGCCCTCCACTCCACCTGCTATAGTGACTGCCACCAACACTATTCCCATTTTCCCTTTTCTGCTTTTTGGGGCTTTCCAAAGGCCTGACAGAATAAACATCAGCAATTATTTGTTTATTGGTTATCTTTTCCCCAACTACAATGTAAATGCCATGAGGACAGAAACCTTGTTTTGTATTCTGCTGTACCATTCATACCTAGAACAGTGCTTGACACAGAGCAGATGCTCAATAAATATTGGTTGAAGAGTAGTAAATATGTGAAGCCCCATTATTTGTGCAACTGCTCACTTGCTCCCTCTTAAGATTGGCTTTGTGTGTACAAAACCCAAGGAACCCACATTTTGGAAAAACTCTGAAACATGGGATTCTTCATGCTCAACTTTTGCTGAGGGAAAGAAAAAGAGTTATTCTATGAATCTGAGTTAAAGTTATCTAATTATATCTGATAAAAGCCCTCTTCTGTTTATGGCTACTCAACTAAGAAATGGCCTGTTTACACATTGTACCTCCCTCTCTCAACCCACCCCAGGTCTTCTGGAAAGCAACAAAGCTATAAGTGCCCAACGTGCCACCTAGTAGATGAAGTGTACAACGTGAGCAAAGGCACAGAGATAAAAAGTGGGTACAAAACCCACTTTGAGGAAAACAGAGTAGATAAAAGAGAATAAATCGTGCCAAGGATATATAGCAACTTGAATGCCCAGGCTATAGGTTGCATAGTCTATGGAACATGGTTAATTTTTAAATGCACAATTAAATACATCCTAAAAATTGATTGAGCAATCTTAATGAACTGTACTCTAAAGATAATAAAGATATGCTTCTTATCTATAGCAACTTCTGATAAGAATTAAACACTTTAGATCTTTTTTATTTCTTTATAATAGCTATACTAAGGTATATATAATAAAATTTACCTATTGTATATATGCAATTAATGATTGCAGTGAATTTAGGGTGTTGCTCAAGCACAACATCCAGGGTTGAAGAAGTTCCCTTCTATTCTTAGTTTGTTGAGTGTTTTTAATCATAAATGGATGCTATGTTTTGTCAAATGCTTTTTCTTTATCTACTGAGATGATTATGTGGCATTTGTCCTTTATATTTTACTAGAGGCCTGGTACACAAGATTCGTGCACTTGGGAGGGGGTCCCTCAGCCCGGCCTGCACCCTCTCGTAGTCCGGGAGCCCTCAGGGGATGTCCTACTGACGGCTAAGGCCCGCCGCACTCGCCATGGCTTCTGGCTGAGAGGCGTTCCCCCTGTGGGAGCGCAATGACCACCAGGGGGCAGCTCCTGCGTTGAGTGTCTGCCCCCTCGTGGTCAGTGCACGTCATAGGAACCAGTCATTCTGTCGTTGAGTCGATTTGCATATTAGCCTTTTATTATATAGGATATGGATTTTCAGGTCTTAAACCAACTTTACATTCTTGGGATAAATCACAATCTTTGACTTCATTTTATATGTTGCTGGATTCAAATTGCTAAAATTGTGTTAATGATTATTGTGTCTGAACTCATGAAGGTTATTGGTCTGTAGTTTTTATCTTGCAATGTCTCTGTCTGACTTTGGCATTAGGTAATACTGGCCTCATAAAATGAATTGGGAATTGTTCACTCCTGTACTTTCTGAAAGATTTTGTGAAGGGCTAATACTCTTTCTGTACAGTTTACACTTAAACAAGGTAGGCATTAGGGGTGCCAACCAGTCAAAAATCCATGTATAACTACAGTAAGTCCTTTTCATATTCAGATTCCCAACCTTGGAGTTGACCCTTAGTGGAGAGTTAGTAGTATTTTTGTTTTTCCCTAAAGTTGATCAAATAAAATAATAAAGGCATAACCATGTTATTCAGAGTTGTGGGCATAACATCAGAAGCAATGAAGTCAGAAAGAGTTAATCTGGCTGCCTCTGGAGAAGAGTGGGGAAGACTGAGGAAGGAGAATTAGTTCTCAGTCTAACCCCTCTGTATTATTTGATTTTCTTTTTGTCTTTTTTTTTTTTTAACTATGTGCATGTATTATGTTGACTTATAGAAATGTTTAAAAGTTTATAGTTTCTTCACAAGTGAAGAATCAATGCTTCCTATATGGGTAGTACTAAAACTTTACCAGCCAATATGAGCTGGATAGTATCTATTTTTCTTTAAAATCATGTGTACTATACAATGAAATAAATCCTGTGCTTTACTCCTTTGATATAGAAACACAGATAATTTTCAATGCTGCCTCATTAAAAAAGTTCTCCTGCCCCCTTTCAACTATCTTTTCCTCCTTTTAAGATGACAATGTGTATTAATTTAGAATAGCTTTCTGTATTTGTTTCCTAAGGCTGTTGTAACAAGTTACCACTAACTGGGTGGTTTGGGAGTCCAACAATCTGTAGTAAGTTTTACCACACCCAAACTAAGATGTCAGAAAAGCTCCCCTCCAGGGGCTCTAGGGAAGAATCCATTCCTTGCCTCTTTCAGTTCTAGTGGCTACCAGCATTCCTTGGCTTGTGGCCACATCACACCAATCTCTGTCTCAATGGTCACATTGCCTTTTCTTCTATGACAAATTTCCCTTTGCCTCTCATAAGAACTCATGTGATTACATTTAGAGCCCACCAGGATAATCCAGAATAATCTCCCTATCTCAAGATCCTTAACTTAATCACATCTCAAAGTCATTTTTTTTTTCCATATAAGAAAACATTCATAGGATCCAGAGATTAAAACATGGATCTTTTGGAGGTCAATATTCAATCTCCCATACTTTTATTCTTTGAATTTTTTTTATCAGTAAGCCACTTCTAATGATAAAATCACTGTGAAAGTGATCCCTAATAATAAAAGCATAATATGCAAATCGGCCAAACAGTAGAACAACCATCCGGACAACCTTTCAGACGAAGCTGGGGCTGCAAAGGCCTACTCTTGCATGAATTTCATGCATCGGGCCTCTAGTATATATATAATGGCAGAAAGTGTCCACATTTTTCAGAGTTAAGAATTTTGCTCAATTATAGTAGCTTCTCTTACTATTTTACCTTTGCTCTCCCTATCTTATTTGATATTTGACTTCTGTTTTCTTTACTTTTAAACAATATTTTATCTTAAATTATTTCTTTAAGTTGGCAGAGGATAAATATGATGAACTGAATAAAAATATAGCCACAAGTAATTCGTGTTTTTATTTATTCTCTGTTAATAACTACTCTGCTCAAGTCCATCATAGTTTTCTTCAGACATTAACTTTGTTTTTTCAAAAGTGTTTGTTTGACTTTTGTACATATTTGTTTTAAACAACAAGAAATTCTGTGGATACACAGTCTCTGTTTACTTGTAGTCTGCAAGAATGCCTCTAATCACTAGGTGTTTAAAACTCCATCCTTTTACAAGAAAAATATTATGTAATTTTAGCCATATTAGACGTAATCACAGAGTTCATAACAAAAATCATCTTCCTTTTCTCTCGGATTTTCCTTTCTTTTTCTTAAAATTCTAGAAAGGAAGAAAGGAAGAAAGAAAAAAAAGGAAGGAAGGAAGGAAGCAAATAAGGAAGGAAAGAGAGAAACAAAGTCACATAGAAAAGAGATACTTGAAGGAGTTTCAGAGGTCAACACCCCAAAATATTTACTTGTCCAAGTCCTTTCACTGACTGAGTCCTCCAGAGTGGTGCCAATCCTGGAACAAAGAGAGACCATTGTGGTTAAACAAGTGGCTAAAGCTGAAGGTTCTCATCTGGCTCTCAGAGGGAGACCTGGTACTCTGTGCAAATATGGATAGACTAGGCCACTTGTAAATTACTGTTTATTGGTTTCTTAAACCAAATGGTGCCTTTTCTTAATGGATATTAAGTCCTGGGGCCTTAGTGAAAAAGCCATTGGCTGACTCTTCCCTGTTGTGTCCCTGTTCTTAGCCATGACAAAATATCTTAAAAGTTGGCTTTGAAAGATTCATGTCTTGCATGACTTGTGTGTAAATGATGCTGTTCCATTTACATTAATGATGATACCATTTCAGGTATCTATATATATAAAAGGCTAATATGCAAAGTGTCCCCCTGAATGTTTGACTGGGAGACCAGGAGTTCAATCACTCGCTATGATGTGCGCTGACCACCAAGGGGCAGTGTGGAACGAAAGAAGGCCCCTGCCTGCAGCCAGCAGCCAGGGAAGGATGGGTCTAAATCGGCAGTTGGACATCCCCTGAGGGGTCCCAGATTGCGAGAGGGCACAGGCCGGGCTGAAGGACCCTCCTCCCCACCCCACCCCAGCCCCAGCCCCCTCCCATGCACAAATTTCATGCACTGGGACACTAGTTGATTTTACAAAAGAGCTTCAAGGAAATGTTTGCCTTATTTTCCAACCTAGCCCTTCCTCTTGCATTTCTCAGAAATTGTTCATCCTTCTGAATTTAAAACCTAAAGTAATATTCAATTATAAAAACATAAAATATTTTCAGAATCCAAACTCAGTTTCTACCCTAATCACATATCTTCCCTATTTGTGTGTGTCTATGCTCGTGTGTATACATAAGTGTGTATCATATGTGGGACTGGGAAGCAGATGAGATAAACTTCATGTTTCTCCACTGCTTATAAATACTTCAGTGGCTCCCAAACCACTTCCCATGGCCTACAAGCCCCTCTGTGATCTGACCCCAACTTACCCCCTCATCCCTATCTGGTAACAGCTTATCCCTCTGACATTGATCAAGTTTCCTTGGTTTTCTTTCTGTTGCTTTGATTGCCCAACCTCCTTCCTGAGCCTGGGCTCTTGCTGTTCCTTCTGCATGGAATGATTTCTTCCCAGATCAATGGCATGTCCTGAAAGAGACCTTTTCTTATCATCCCAGGGTGGCCCCGCCCCTTCATTTTCTCCCATATCACTTTGTTCCTCATAATACTGACACTATCTAAAATGTTCTATTTATGTGTTTATACTTTCATTGTCTGTTTTTCCCACATGAATGTAAACTACATTGATCTCTATACATCCAGTTCCTAGAATGATGACTGACACAAAGTAGGCACTCAATCATGTATTGGAGTATTGAATCTTTTACATTTCCTTTCCCTCATTTTTTTATCCTGTGACCAGGAGGTACAGGCATCCTGAAGAAGCTCAGAGAATTCAAAGATCTATGGATCCAATTCTAATAAAATGTACCCCAGGGCAGAAGATCAGAGAAGGGACTGGAGTGCTGGGATCTAGAATACCTGGGAGATTTGGAGATGAGAGCTAATACCTATTTCTATACCCATCACATTCCCATCCACACATCCTAATCTCAGCTGACCTAGCATAGCCAAGATACATCTTAGTCACCTCTTCCCCAAATTACACTTGGAATATGGAGTACATAAATAACTTAATAATCCAAATGCTATTGGTCATTTCTAATGGATGTATTTCAGGACAGCATGAATAAGCAAGCTGAAAAGATGGCACACACTCCTACAGCCAAGTCCCCAAAACGCTGCTCTGGTCCCACACTGGAGGGGGCTGCTTTGTGGACTCACTTTGGGTTCGGGGTAAGGCCTGGCAGAGGAGACAGCTGCAGGGACAGCCTCCTTCTGGAACTGGATTTCTTGCCTCAGAGGAGGAGAGCTGAAATGGAAACTTCTAGCTGAAATGGAATAGAATTGGAAGGCCGGGAGCAGGGAAAGAGGCGGGCCTGTCTTTCTACCCCAGGCTGAATTACTTTCATTATTGCTCATTTTGAGTTAAGTTAAAAGCAGACAGATTGTCTTTTTCGTCTTTTTTCTCCTTTCAGTAGTTATCCAAAACTCCAGAAATTGCTATAATTTAAAGTTAATGAAAAGAAAGTTCAGCAGCTGCATCATATTTCATGCCATTCTTTTCTTTTCCTCGGTCCGGCCTCACCCGGCCCCTCCAGCCTTGATGGTGTTGCCAGGGCACCTCGGAGCCTGTGTTGAGGCCATGGCAGGCTTCCCATGGCTGATTTCACATTAGTCACTTGCTGGGCAGGAGATAAGCAGGAGTCTGGTCCTTTTATCAAGTTGAGCAGGTGAAGAATGGTTCTAACGATTCTGGAGGCATGACCAATGATGCTGCTTATTTCTGCTTTACCTACTGACTTCGAAGTCCAATGTTTTTAGCTTGAGGTTGAATATTCAACCCCTCCCTCTAATGCAGCAAGGAGGAACAAGACCTGATTGCTTTGGAAGGAGTTATGCAATCCACCCACCAGATTCTCCAGTTATTGCCTGTTTTGTGTGTTTACATTAGTGGTTGTACACAAAACACAGGTAAAAAATAAAAATCAGAAACAGTGGAAGGTTTTTCTGCAGCATGATTCCATTAACAACATCAGTAACTCCCAGATCAACGTTTTCCTTCCCAGCATAAAATGGACTTCAGAATGTATTAGTGTCAGGCTATTTCATTGCCACTAGAAATTTTCTTTAGATCCCCTCCCCACTTTTTTTCTTGTGGACTGGTAATTGTGTGACATCTCCTGAGAGGTCCATTGCAACCCCATTAAAGGCAAAAGGATTGACACAACACTGGGAAGATTGATGATTTGATAAGAAATGCCTTATTACTTGTATACTGAACCTTTCCATGCATCTAGAAGGGCCGACACTGAAATCCTGGTGCTCTTTATTTATTTTTAAATATATCTTTATTGATTTCAGAGAGAGGAAGATAAACGGAGAGAGAGCTAGAAAAATCAATGATGAGAGAGAATCATTGGCTGACTGCCTCCTGCATACCCCATACTGGGGATCAAGCCCGCAACCTGGGCATGTGCCCTGACTGGGAATTGAACCATGACCTCCTGGTTCATAGATCGATGCTCAACCACTGAGCCCAGCCAGCTGGGCCTAGAACTCTTTAGAAATACTAACATGTAGCCCCCAGAGGACAGGTCTGGCTTTGAAAAGGACATCACCAAAAGCATAGGAAGGTGACTGGGAAGGAATATCCAATGCGTATTGGCAATAGGAGCATTTGGAGTAGAGTCTAAAAGTAATCCTATATTTAAAGATTTGAGTTGATGGGACTATCATCCCTTATTGCAAATCTAGTGCCACAATGAGAAAACCTGGTGCATATTAGTTATAGAGAGGGTTGTTACATTAACCAAAGACCAGACTTTAACCTAAAAGTCTGAAGTCTACCAGAAAGTCCTCTAAGAAAGCATAGTCTGGAAACTGCTCTCTATTTTGAATGCTAATTGTGAGCAAGTATGCCTTGATGGTTAAAGCTGGGTTTGGGGATAGGAAAAAAGGTTCCTCATTGTCAAGTCAAGCCATAACTGAGTAGTTTTCCTGAGCACCAGGTCAAACATAATAAAACAATTCCTTCCTCTTTCATCTTGGGCCCACATTTTCAGATTCAAAGATGGGTTGGGACACAATGTTGATAATAGGTAATGTTAATGATAAACATAGATTGAGCCCTTCAAATGTTCCAGGCACTATTTCAAGCACATTACAGATATTAACTCATGTGATTTTCACAATGACCCTATGAGGTAGGTGCTCTTATTCCAATTTGATGGATGTAGGAATTTAGGTATAGAGTAGTTAGAGAATTTGTCCATTTGTCTATAGCTAGTAAATGGTAGCAAAACCTAGACTTGGACTGTTAGCAATCTGCCTGTTTCTAGAGTCAATTTTTAACCAAGGCCGAGAGGAAGCTCCCTTGGGAATTTCAGTTACTAATGCCATATAATCACCATCAAGAACACATTCTCAAAGAGGCAGCTTTGGTCTGCTCCTTGGTATTTCCCAGTCACACTTAGAACTCCTTCTCTTCAACAGGGTCTTGGGTCCCCTTGAATCACATTTTCTGTTTCTCTACTCACTCAGGGTCATTGCGGTTGGGTGCAGATGAGTAAATTTTATTATATTCTTTAAAAGGAGTAAAAGAAATATCCTAGAATATATTAGCAAAATGAATATAAAGTTTTCTTCCCATCCCAGAAAGAAACAAGAACTTGCTTAGCCTACCTGAGAATATTGAGCAGGGGTTTCCAACTTGTTGAAATAAGAGGGTTGCATAAATACAGATCCCAATCAAACAGTAAAATATTTTAATCTATATGGCAAAGAAAGAAAAAATGAAAGAAGAATTTATGCCAAATATTTATGTTAAAAAGGAAAAAGAGAGAGAGAGAGATTGAACCAAGTAACCTTGAGCATGTCACTTACTCTTGTTGGCCTCCGTTTGCGCTTCTGTAAAATGAGCAAGTTGGACAAGAAGGATCCCTTCCAGCTCTAACACCATGGTTTGAACACAAGGAGCACATGTTAAAGAGAAAGCTTCGGCAGTAAACTAAGAGAGATTGTAAAACATTATTCCCTTTTTATATGTTTCCTTATTATAGTAATACAAACGTAATAAATAACTTAGATTGTAAATAATATGACTCAGAATTTAAAACTTAAAAGCAGAAAAATATTTCTCCCATTTTCTTTATGTTGAGGGCCATGACTGAGCTTGGAAAAATGCACAGATGTAGAGTGTGTATGGGAATATTATCAGGAGGTACAGGATAAAGGATGTTTCTAAAAAACATTTTAAAGTAGGATAATTTCATTTTTTAAAAAGCCCACCTGAAACCTAATTCCTCTTACAAAAGAGCACATGAACCTTCAGTAAATCCTAAGTTTCTACAGAACATAGTATGAAAACCCTGATACATTTTAAATACCTCACATTTTATTCACTCTGACAGTCCACCCCTTTTTCATGCAGAACTGCTTTCGAGTTATAAAAGGAAAGAGTACAATACTCTGCACATAGATAGCCAAGGGCATTTGTGCTAATATCTCCCTGGTCCTTCTCCCTGGTTGTGGTTCTTCCGCTGAATGAAAGAAAAGCAGAGAAAGAGAGTAAACACGGGGCGTGCGGGAGGTGGTTTGAGGTGGAGTTTGGTGCTCCATGTCTATTTTTTGATGTCCTAGTTCTACTTTCGGAGCAATGGATGTGGCTTGGAATGTCTGCTGATGGTCAGATCAGATCCTATTACATGTATCCTAAAGGTAAGGAAGGCACCCTTTCCCCAATAGGATAGTTTATTAATGTCTGTATTTAATTTTCATTTTTAATTCATAGGCCTGTAGTGAATCTAAATCTCATTTATCTTAGAGCTTCAGAGTATCCAATTTGTCCATTTATAGCCCTCTGCATTTAGGATTGGACAGAGGAGGCTTGCATTTGAAGCCCACATCTGGCACCAACCCAAGGGGTTTTGGGGGCAGTCAACATGTCCTGTTAAGAACAGTTAAGAACCTCTCTTGGGTTCTAGTGTTGACCTCTAGTGCTGATCTATCTGGACATAGATCCATAAAGCTCAAAAATACCAGTTTCCTCTGAGCCATCTTATTGAAACAGGAAATTTGGACTGGAAATGCGCGATGCTCCCCTGGGCTGGATGGTTCCCAGGCTATTTGTCTGTTGGAGTAAGAATGAAACCAGGGATGGAAGGTGGTATAGCAAAGGTGGGAATTTATCCTATATAATAAAAGCTTAATATGCTAAGTATCCGGTCATCCAGTTGTCCATTCAACCAATCAATAGCATAGTAATATGCTAATGATATGCTAAGGCCACTCAACTGCTCACTATGACGTGCACTGACCACCAAGGGGCAGACACTCCAACTGGTAGGTTAGCTTGCTGCTGGGGTCTGGTTGATCGGGACTGAGGAAGATGGGTCGGACATGCCCTGGAGCCCTCCCGCAGTCCCTTCCTGGTTGGCCAACCTCCCGTGTCCCTCCACGGCCTTGATTCTGCACCGGTGGGGTCCGTTGGCCTGGCCTGCACCCTCTTGCAATCCAGGCTGTGGGACCCCCACCCCCAGGTGCACGAATATTGTGCACTGGGCCTCTAGATGAGAATAAGCACAGACTCCCACATGAGGAGGAGGAAAGGGTCCCACAGCACAGACTCCCACATGGGGAGAGGGGGGAAGAGTCCCACTGAGTCCCTTTTCCTACAGTTTATAAAGGCTGCAATTATTGTGTGGCTCGATATCCCCTCTGACTGGTCACTATCCCCCTTTTATTTGGTCACTTTAGCAACTCCTGAGCTAAAGCCTCATGTGAAGAATGTGAGGTTCCCTCCTTCTTTTCCCTTATTGTTCTCCTATTTCCTCTGGGCTTTCTTCCTCCCTCTTTGAATGAGGGGCTTCCTTCCCTTTATTCTGTAACCATGTACATTTTGCTACTCTCAGTTCCCTTATCTTATGGAAATGTACCCTTTGCAGCTCTGTAGCCCTGTGCTTTTTCCATGGACCCCTTAATTTTTAAAATTTCCTAAACCTGCCTATTTCACCCCTAAAAACTCCTATTTTACCCCTAAAACTCCCCCTTTTATTATTGTCACACAGTGGTCCCTGCCAGGAATTTGCCAAGGTTCTGCCCCTGCATGGAGCTGAGTCGCTGGTACTAGGCAGGGGCTCAGAGCTGATGCCTGGGTAGGAAGAGGATACTCACCCAGCTAGCACTGAAGAAAGAAGTCATGTGTATCTGTGCAAACACTGGATTCATAAATCCATCAAGTCTCCAAAGGAGGGATGGAAGTTTTTCTTAGTGTATTCAGCCCATTGCTTGAAGCTCTTTGTGACTTCTTTACCCCCTTAAAGGCACATGAGATATTTATTATAACCTGGAGTCACCTGTATCTATGGGAGTGGGAGAACAGCCCACAGGATGGCTCTGGGCTCTAAAAGTCTTATTCTGGCCCTGGCATATCATCTCCCCAGGTCAGTGTGCCCAGAGCTCTCAGATACCAGGACTTTGAAGCCCTAATCCAGTTTGCCCACTGCATAGAGATCATGGCTAGAAAAAAACACACAAGGAAATCATGTGTATTGCTCTTCCCATGTTTGCTAGGGAAAAGGGATTGCAGAAGATAAAATCTATTAATTTGTGTGTTTTTGCAGAGTGCTTAGCTATAGAAATTTTAGGTGCTAGCACTGTTCTCTTGGTTTCCTGATGTACCCCTAAATTTTAATTTGTTGAAAGTTTATACTCATCATCACTATCATCATTAAGCACTTACAGATAATCATTTACTTTTCACAAAAACCCTATTATTATTTTTCAGATGAAGAAACTGAGGCAGGGAGACACAGAGAGGGTGGGTGGCTTACATGAGACCACACACTGGGATTTAAACCCAGGCAGTCTAATTCCAGAACCATACTCTTAATGAGCATAATAGATGGCCTCTCAAAAACTTATAGACACTTAATTCAAAGGGTCCTTAATATAACATTCTGGGATTTCCCAAGTCTAGCTAAAGAGGGCCATATTTTTGTATATTATTTTTATGTATGTGCTCAAAATATGTAGTCTGTACTCAAAGAATTTTTTGCTATAAATTTTATTTTTATTGCTACCTTGAAGTGATAGTTTATTGATATTTCAATTCTAGTCCTTTCTACTACCCCTTAATTTTCCTGTGTTTTTTTTTTTAATCCGTCTTCAAAATTCCCTATGCCAAAAGTATGTTTAAACATAGTATACGCCAGTGGACACATAAGAAGAAATCACGACGTAATTAGAAGTCTGTTGGTTTGGTAAATTTCCATGATTTCCAGTTGGAAGAAATTTTTCTTGTAGCTTTTGGGTAGAATTTGAATGAAGCTATTCTTTTAAAAAGAGTGTGTTACTATCTATAATAATAAAAGCTTACGCAACCATCGCAACCAAATGGACGACCAAACAGGCTGCGTGGAGTGACCAGGCCAGCAGGGGGTTAGTGAGGGGCAACCAAACAACTGAGCAGCAGGCTGCATGGAGCGACCAGGCCAGCAGGGGGGGCAGTAAGGGGTGACCAGGCCAGCAGGGGGGGCAGTTCAGGGCAACCAGGCTGGTGGGGCGGGGGGGGGGGGTGGTAGTTGAGAGTGACCAGGCCAGCAGGAGGGGCAGTTAGGGGCGATCAGGCAGGCAGGCAGGTGAGCAGTTAGGTGCCAGTGGTCCCGGATTATGGGAGGGATGTCCGACTATTGGACATTCCCCGAGGAGTTCCGGATTGGAGAGGGTGCAGGCTGGGCTGAGGGGGGGACCCCCCCCCCCATGCACGAATTTCATGCACCGGGCCTCTAGTATTATAATAATCTTCAGATAAGATTATTATGCAGGGATAGAGTTTCTACAAGTTCCCTAGATGATTCCTTCCATATATTATACATTCGTACTTGGGGATTTTTTCCTACTGTGTATTTTAAATCCTTCTTACACAGCAAGTTAGCATTATAAAGGAAAATGGATTTATAATGACACTTCCATGAGCTACCCTGAGCTCTGCCTTTTGAGTTGTTCTTGCTGTACAAGTAGTCCCCACCCATTTTTGGATGCAGCTTGTATTCAAATAAAATGGAAACTATCCCATTTTCTCATTTGAGGTGGACTTGAATTCCACCTTGTGTCATGGAAATTAAAAAACCAAAAGAAGTAGTGTTTTTTTTTTTAATATATTTCAAAATTGGTGGGGTTTTCCAATTACATGGCCTAAAAGTTTGCCCAATCACGTAGGCAAGTAGCTTGGGCTTCAGAGACCCTTGTAGAAATCACTCTTTTAAAACTAGAATGGAAGCCCCCTTCTACTCTCAGCACTTTCTAATTCAGTGAGCTAAATATAATGAGACCTGAGCCACATTTGCACACAAAACTCAGCACAGCAAGATTCCTTACATGCTCAGTGTTGGCTGCTGCTGTCCAAAGATCCATGCATTGAACTTGGTGGATTGGTACATGAAACAGATGTGTTAGGGAAGTGGCAGGGGCAGCTGTAGGAGGGGGAGAGAGTCTGAGAGTCACCTCTTTCCTCTTTGCAGCCCAGGTATGCTTCACACGAGGCTGCTGGAAATGGCTGCACTTCACCAAGTTCAGGGAGGGGCCCTTTCTGAAAGCGTGGCTGAGGGCTCACACGCCACAGAGCAGCGAAAGAAATGTGTTCCTCTACCTGAAACTGATCACGTAGCTGATCCCAGATGAGAAAACGTCTGCTGCAGAAAGAAAGAAGTAAGTGCCTTGGGGGATCCTTGAAAGACTATAAGGTCTCTGGGGAAGAGAGAACAGGCTAGAGCAGGCTGTCCCGTCTCTCTCTCCAGCTTCTCTCTCCAGGGCTGCTCTGGCAGCAGAACCAGATGGAAATGTCACCTAATGCAGAGTGTTTTATTCCTCCTGGTCTACACCCTGCCTTAGACACTGAAAGCTCCTTGGCAACACCACAAAGAGGTTCTTTTCATTTTTAATTGAATCCTAAGAGGTATATATTTTTTTCTAGAGGTGCCAGCTCAAAGTAATTGCTAGAACTCCCAATAGGGCTAATCAGAGATTCATTGAAAATAAAGATGGAGAAGAAGACCTTACCCAAAGGGTTTCTTTCACTCTGCTCAGAAGGCTCTTGCAGTCCAGGGCAACGGTCACAGTCCTTGGCATTGTGGGCTATTAATAGGAGCCTCAAAATAAATCCCTGCCCAGTGAGATAAGAGAGACTGATTGCAGTGCCTGGGTATCTCTCCTCTGGTGACCAGACACCTTCCATTTTCATCAGCTGTTTATCAAAACCAGATTAATAAAAGAATAATCAGATCAGAATTGTTTATGCCTGTCTTACTCTTGAATTACAAATGACTTTCATGTGCTGCTTGGGCAAAGGACTGTGACCTATAGATGAACTAGGCTTCGTATTTCCTGCACCTTGTCCTGAACTCAGAATTTCGCAAAGACCACAGTTGTTGAGCTGTTGCTGATTATTGATCTAAGCAAGATAGGCGAGGCTCGCCTCATTGTGGCTGTGGGTAAGTGGTAATAGAGTCTATCTTTCTGATAAGTCATAAGTCACTAATGGGTTATTTTGCGCTCTCCCAAGTGGAAGACAATGGAGCATTTAGTAGGTTGTGCAGTTACGTAAGACATCTCTTTCCAAACAAAGAGGAGGCAGGACATCCAGCCAAAGGATTGAGTACAGGAGGCTGTGTGGTCTGGTGGTTCCAGGGAGAGACGTGGGGCCAGAGCTTCCTGGGTTCAGCTACCAGCCGAGACTCTGACTCAGGAGGAGCAGAGCCAAGTCTCTTGGCTTGAGGCGGATAGACTGTAAAACCCAGGAGACAGAAAACCGCAAGTCTGTGCTCAAGGACTCTGGGGGAAAAGCACATTTTGAAAATTAAAAAAAAAAAAAAAGATCACACTGTTAAGTTACAATTTGGGACTTTTTCAACAAGAAATGAGCATTTTTCCTGCTTATTGCCTGACATGTCCTCCTCTGGGCAGCAGTGGGAAGCCAAGCCAGTCTCTGAGGGTGTTCTGTGTGGGATGAATAGAGAAGCCGGGGTATGAGCAAAGTTAGTCAACCTTGGTGAGTTGTCACAGGTAATGCTCAGGGAGCCCAACACTGGGGGCAAAGAGATTCTACATGAATTTCTCCCTTTTCTTACTTTCTACCTTCAACAATAAAATGCCCTCTTCTGAAAGAGCAGGAGGAAAAAACCCTTCCCTCAGACTTCTGGATGCTTCTCTTCAACCAGTTTGAGTAGAGATTTACTCAGCTACAGACCCACAAAAGGTCCCAAGTGTCAGTGGGAGCAGGGGCTGCTGGGAAATGCTCTCAAGGTTCCACCAGCTCTGAAACTGGTTCTTCTGATCAGACAGAGTAGGTGGCCACCTACGTGGTTGGGTTTGGAGGACTACTGGCAGGTGTCTCCTCCCCGGCATCATGCCTCATTTCTCTGGGCCTGAAAAGTCTTCTGATCTTTAGGAATATGCTATTAAAATGAAAACAATATTTATAGAGCTCTCTGTATTTAGAGTCTTAACCTTCAGCACTTGAGTTAACAAAACCACAGTCGAGTCTCCTATAAATGGGATAGGGGATAAAAGAGGGGCAGATTTTGCTGTGGAATGAGGTTGGGGCAGGGAGGGGGACTAGCAGTCTCTGCTCTGGAAGAGTCAAGAGAGCCCAGGAGAGAAGTATAGAAATCCCAGAAGCGGACGTGGCCTTCTTGATCATTTTACCCAGAGCTGTACAGAGAACTTTAAAATCTAGGTGTCAGTGAGTGTAATGGCTGATTGCTCTTACTCTAACTCAAGCTAGGTCAGATGGCATCCAGAGTTTCACTGGTGGTCACCTTATACAGGCCCCAAATATACTTATGAAGCCACTCCTCCCTACATTTGCCTAAGTGCCCATACCCAGCTATTGGTTAAATAGCCAAGCTCAATGTCCCATGTCTTAGGCTTCTCTATATTAAAATAAAGTCAACTCTCTCTTCTTTTTCAATTGCATAACCAGCCTTTAGTCACCTTTATTGCAACCTAGAAGAAAACATTCATAAAAAATTAAAAGTCTGCTTTTGCCCATAAAGGTCCCTAAGGGAATATTGTCTGTTCTGTAAGAGCCCATGGATTTAATCCTGAATGGAGAGAAAGAAAACTTGCATTGAGATTAGTGCCAACCTTAATCACCTACTTTTCAGACTCTGGTTCCTCTATTTCTGACCACTCACTGTGGCCAGCACACCACTCTCAGGCATTCCCTTTGTAACCAACGGTCTAACAAACACATGCCTGAGAAGATGTAGGGAGACTAATTAGGTAGACTTCATGAGAGTACAGTCATCTTCTCTGGTCCCAAGGGCCACTGCGCCCTGTGGTCCGTGAGAGTCATCCTCTTACTCTTTACAATCACACCTGGGCAGGCAATGACTACCCAGGGAGAGTTTCTGGAGAGAGGGGTCTGAGGAGGAAGGCAAATAGAGTAATTGAACTCCCCACACAGAGGCCAAAGTCTCTAAGTTTAGGGACTCCAAAGTGCCCGCTGACATCTCACTGTTCAGCCCCCTCATCAGGTATGATCCAAGCCTCCTCCACAGTTCCTAGCCGCAGTAGGTGGGCCTGGACCCCATCTCAGAAACCTCTGCCTCTTTCCCCAGCAGGCTCCACATGGAAGAGGAAGGACAAGAAAGGTCCCCCAGATGAATCTCCAGGCCTCCTCTCCTCACCTCACCCCCCAGGCAGAGAATCTTGTTAAACAGAAGACTTCATGCCTCAGTTGAAATCTTTGTACTTATACTATTGCCCTTGTATCTGCTCTTCCCCAAGAATAACAGAGGAGTATATGTCCCACACCTTCTGGTTAAAGGATCTTCCCAAATAACAACAAAAAGACTTCCTCTAAGAACACATGCTTTGGAATAAACATATATAAATATTTGTTGGAAGGAAATGACAGAATGAATGGTCTCCAAGTTGGCATGCCTATCATTAGTTTTATTTTCATTTGCTTACAATCTGAATTTTTTTTAAATACCATAACCAATATTAGTCCTGCACTTCATAAAGACTAACTTATAAAATATATAAATGTGTCAAATGAAAAAAATAATTTACAATAATTTATTATAAACTATAAAGATGGACTCTATTAAGAGAAAAAAGTAGGTTCCTGGCTGTAAAACTTCAATAATTAAATTTGCTACAAATGTAAAGATTCATGTATTTTCATATCCAGCCTGGAGAATGAAGCTCCAGGTGGTATTTCCCAACTATGCTCAAAAATAAATGTTTTTATGATTCTTGAATGGGAATCAGTGACCCACAGGGTCAAGCATACCAAAGGTATTTGATGGTTGGTTTTTAGATAAATAAGGGCTTATATATATATATATATACAGTGAACTGATAATGTATCAAAGCTCAATAAAGTATTGTGGGGTTTTTTTTTACAGGAAATCAACATTTTCGTTTTTTTCTTCTTACTTCTTTTTTTTCTCTTTTTTAAAATCTTTATTGTTGAAAGTATTACATATGCCCTCTTTTTCCCCCCATTGACTTCTTCTAGCCCACCCCCAACCCCCACCCCAGGCAGTCACTACCCTGTTGTCTGTGTCCATGGGTTATGCATATATGCATACAAGTTCTTTGGTTGATCTCTTCTCACCCACCCACTCTCCCCTGCCTTCACTCTGATATTCCACAGTCTGTTCCATGCTTCTATGTCTCTGGACCTATTTTGTTCATCAGTTTATTTTGTTCATTAGATTCCACCTATGAGTGAGATCATGTGATATTTATCTTTCTTTGACTGGCTTATTTCAAAAGTTTTGGTGTTTTTTTTTTTTGTTGGGGTTACACATGCTTCTGTTACATTAAATGAGAAGTAATCCTATCTAAAAAAAGAGGGAATATGCTAATTGACCCTCACGCCGTCGCAAAGATGGCAGCGCCCACAGCCAATAAGGAGGGAATATGCTAATTGACTGCCCACCCTCAAAGATGGTGGCACCCACAGCCACAAGATGGCGGCACCCAGTCCCCTCAGCCCCACCAGGGTGGCAGGTGGGCCCAGCCTTGCCGTGCACCTGCCTCTAGAGTACCCCAGTCCCCTCAGCCCCCCAGCCGCCCAGGGCCTGCCCAAGGCACAGGCAAGCCTCGGATGGCAGCTGCCCAGCTGCCCTGGGCTGCCCGAGGCTCAGGTAACCAGGGCCGGCCAAGGCTTGCGCTGCCAGCAGTGGCAGCTGTAGAGGTGTAATGGGGGCATCGCCTTCCCCTGATCACCGGGTCACCTCCCGCCCCTGAGGGCTCCCGGACTGTGAGAAGGGGCAGGCTGGTCTGAGGAACCCCCTCCAGTGCATGAATTTTCATGCACTGGGCCTCTACTATGAAAATAAGGAGAAATGTCTCAGCTTCTACTTCTGCCTGGGAGAACCGAGAGAAGACAGCTGCATTCAAGAAACATCTAGGTGTATAAAGCAACAAACCCAGCCAGCACACCATTCCGTGAGCTGGCATCAATAAGACCTGGTGCTATCTGACAGTAAAAGCAGAATTTCTGTTTGAGGCCCATTTGCTAATGTTTCTGGTTTATAAAAAGGAAATCACAGAGGGAAGAGCAAAACAGAGCTACTTTGCTAGTTGGATGTGGGGACAAGAGCCTGCATCAATAAGTATCACAAGGTACGTAAAACTCAGCTAAGGAAGGAAGAAACCAAATGCGTATTAAGCTCCCTCTATGAGCCAGGCACTTTGCTAAGTGCTATTTCATTGAACTTTCCCATGATGCTGTGAGGCAGTGATGTTTTTCTCCACTTTACAAAAGAGGAAGTGAAAGACTAAATGGTTTATCCAAAATCACAGAGCCAGAAAGTGACAGATGTCCAAGCCTAAGACCTACAGCCCTGACAGTAAGGATAGGAAATCCAGCTCAGAGTGTGTGTACTAAGTCATTCTCTCTTTCCTTTTGCATTCTACAAGTTTTTCTAACTAAATTAAACAAAAAGAACCCGTGCATTTTATAGCATAATCAACTACCTAAATAGCCTCAGAGTTGGTAACAAGGACTCCTTGTGTTCAGATTTGAAATGGGGTAGGCCAGCTGATTTTCTATGTAACTAAATGTATACTGTGATCGAACATGTGACACTCAGCATGGATCCCTTTCTTTAGACCAAGCTTTACTTGACATTAATGGATGTAAATGAAGATCAGCTTTCTAAGTACCTTTGGCAAGACATTTTCCAGCTCAGGCTCCCTTTGCCTGGGGAGCATTTACCACCTTAACTGCTATGATAGGTGCAGTGTACCAAAGTAAAGACAGTCCCTGGAACAATGGGGTCAAAATGAATATTAGTTCTGGTCTATCCTAAAGCCAGATTTTTAGAGTAAACACGAATCTGAGAGATTGTACATATACCAGTTTATGTGCAATGTTCCTGCACTTTAAAGCACATCCAAACACAGTGTCTTCAGAGATTATGAAAATTTTATTAACAAAGAAAATCCGCATGATACACATCCCATTTAAAAACAACCACCTCAGACACAGGGGTAACAACTGTGTTTTCTATTCACTATTTCGTCAATGCCAGAAGAAGGAAACCACAGCACCAAAGCACAGACCGATATTTTTGAAGGGGATAATCATTTGAGATAATAATTTACTAGGAAATCAGAAGAAACAAATCAAGATATTCATTTTATAGGCTGGCCCACTGAGTCTTTATCCAAATAATGTTTCCACTGTGGGTAAATATACCTGGCCATCAGCTCTTTTTAAAATTATCCTGAATATACAGTGTACATCTAAAAAATGATAGAGTTATTTGAGGATAATAAGAACTGAGAGCCAACATGACTTATAGTAATGTATGGCTACATAGCAATAGCCCAGAGATAATCCCTACAAAAGATCAAGGTATACTTCCCAATAGGGTATGATCCATTTAAGTTCCTTTCTGATTTTCTTTTTTTCTTTCTTTATTGTGTGTGTGTGTGTGTGTGTGTGTGTGTGTTGTGTGTGTGTGTGTGTTTAATTGATTTCAGAGAGAAAGGGAGAGGGAGAGAGATAGAAATATCAATGATGAGAGAGAATCATTGATCAGCTGCCTCCTGCATGGCCCCTACTGGGGATCAAACCCACAACCCTGGCATGTGCCCTTGACCAGAATCAAATCCGGGACCCTTCAGTACATAGGCCAACGGTCTATCCCCTGAGCCAAACCACCTAGGGCATGATTTTCTTTAAATACTGCTCACTGTTGTCCCTCAGAATTTCCTTTGTATACCCTCTACCCAACCCTTTACTAAAGACCTATAAACATATTCAAGATATACTGCATGCAAAAAGGGAAGTATCCTATATAATAAAACCTTAATATGCAAATCGACCAAACGGCTGAACGACTGGTCACTATGGCACACACTGACCACCAGGGGGCAGATGCTCAATGCAAGAATTGCCCCTTGGTCGTCAGTGTGCTCCCACAGGGAGCACCGTTCAGCCAGAAGCCAGGCTCACAGCTGGTGAGTGCAGTGGAGGTGGTGGGAGCCTCTCCCGCCTCTGCGGCTGCGCTAAGGACCCCTCGGGGTCCTGGACTGCAATAGGGTGCAGGCCGGGTGGAGGGGTATTCCCCCCCCCCCCCAGTGCACCAGGCCTCTAGTAAGAATAATAAAAGATTCTGATGTCCTGGACATGAACAGAGAACACATACATAATGGGTCCTGACCATCAGAACAAACACATTGACATGTGCAGCTGGGAACCCCCTCAAGAAAGAATATAGACTTTTAATCCAAAGAAGGAGAAAAGTTAGGCCTGTGACTTGACTACAGTTTCTAGGGCCTAGTGTAACTATATTTTTAGGCCTGGCTCCCAGGAGCTGCCTACACAAATTTGGATGGAGCGGGGGAGGCACAGATGGTGGTCATGTGAAGGCACAGACTGATCGAGTGGGCTCGGTTACAAAGTCGGTACATTTAGGCTGCTGTATTCCTCCTATTTCAAGTACTGCCAAGTCCAGGCTGTTTCCCCTCTTTCCAAAGTCTTGATTCATTTAATTCTCCTGAAGGAGGTGGAAGAGGAGGAGGATTGCACAAATCTGAGTGTTTTATGGTTTAGAGGAGACAGTCACCATCTTGGCTTCCTGTCAGATTTTAAATGTAACATTTTGCTAAGTGTAAAGCTGTGTGTCTGTTCCTTTTCTGTTGCCGTTATCAGAACTTCAATATTTGCAAAACAGAAACTCAAAATACTTCAAATCAAGCCCAAAGCAGTTGGTTATTCACGTAACACAGTTCTTACACGTATCGATACACTGTGGGTTCACAGAACAGGAATCTTTTCTTTGCTTCTTTCTTTTCTTTTCCTTTTGTTCCTTTTTTAACTTACAACTTTCATTTCTTTGGTCATTTAAGAATGATTTGATTACACAATAACAAAATCCCCATTATATATATTCTGATTATTATCAAGCTTATCACCATGTCAGTTCTTACTGGTTGCATTATTTAGAAAAAGCAAGCCCATCAGCTAAAGTATTCTGCTATTTGAAATCCCCTGTGAATCTCTTGTAAAGCATAGAGCACCTTAGTGATGTGCAGAATTCTAATTTTTTAATATAAAAATCTGTAGTGTTTGCTATAAAACATTGTTAAAGGTATTCAGTGTGTGCTTCCAGTGGTGCTGAATTCTTAGGAATTAGCATTAAAGCACTAGTTTCTCACTCTTTAAAGAACAGCCTACAACATTTCAGATTCTCAGTCTTTTTCTTCTTTATAAGGAACACTGTCAAAATCAAAATGGATTCAATTATTGAGATTTTTAAAATCGGGACACAAAGTATTTTTCAGGTCATCATCAGGATGCTTGGTTCTGTCCATGTAATTCTTGCATGCGATCAAACATCTGCTCCAGAGTCTTATCCTTTAATCCCTCCAATGTGCCTTCTAGGCCTGAGCTAGTGTTATAAGAAGGCCATTTTCAAAAAGCAAGTGAATACATTAAAATGTTTTAACATCTGTTAATCAGGTGTTTTATCTGGAGGACATAAAATATAGTTATAATCCTCCAACTAATTGACTTAACGTTTTTCTTTTTATTTGTCTTTTTTTTTTCAAATATATTTTTATTGATTTCAGAGAGGAAGGGAGGGGGAAAGAGAGATAGAAGCATCAATGATGAGAGAGAATCATTGATCGGCTGCCTCCTGCGCGCTCCCCATTGGGGATCTAGCCGGTAACCAGGCATGTACCCTGACTGGGAATCTGAACCGTGACCTCCTGGTTCACAGGTCGATGCTCAACCACTGAGTCACACCTGCCAGGCTTATCTGGGTATTTACATTGGGTAGAAATCAACACTATTATCACCATTAGTATAATTATTCATCTATCTTCTAAGGCAAACAAGAAAATGTTTTTCTTTTAGGGTAGAATTTCATAATTAGTAAAGTTTATAAGCAATGTGGAGAGGCAACTTAAACTCAATTATTATCTTGAATTTCAACAGAGCATAATAAGAGAAAAAGTTCTTGGTAACATTCATGCTGCGTGAATTTGCATTCCGAGATCCTTCCTTAAAACACTGACATTGTTCCAAATTTAATAATAGCAATAATAGGGAACTTGTGCTTTTTTATGTCAGTTACTTAAAAACAAAACAGAAACTACCCTCCGAGTCAATGTGCAAATGCTCAATCAAATAAGGACTTCAAAATGTTTTAGTCTCTAGGTTTCACTGTGCATACAAATCAATAATAGGATTGCATATCAAATACAGTTTCGTGAATGAAACACATGGGCATTACCCAATCTTCCTCAAAAGTACTTAGCTGCCAAGAGAGACACTTCACAACCTATCACAAATGTGCTATTTGTATAACCATTCCTGTTACAAATGCTCTTGTTTTTGTTTAAATGAGTATATTTAACCTGCGCTATTAATAAAATTGTTTTCTCCCTTATAAAGCAAGAAACCATCTTTAAGCCTCTCCTCTGTGAGAGTCACGTCTCCTAACTCCGACTGTGCTGCCTAAGTTCAGCTAGGGCTTGTTAAATAGACTTCTGAGCATAACTATAATGAACAATTAGCTAGAAATTGGTTTTAATGATTTGTTTTAGATGATAGAATAGAAGCATAATGTGATTATTGTAGGCCTTCTACATCATTAAGAATACAACTACTACCAACTTTCAATTATGGAGACGCAGACAATCACCTGAAGCATTTAGCAAGTGATCTACTTACAGAGCCAAACCCAGGCAGCTGGGGAGAAAAGGCTGCCGCCCCAGCCCAGGTGTTCATAATTATTGAGCCTTTTGCAAAAGTCTCTTCCTTTTCTACTCTGCTCCTTTAACCTGTTTCATGCCTCGAAGACATCTCTACCGTGGAAAATTGAGAGTCCACCTGGCCGATCAACTCTTTCCCCAGCCCCTGTCTTTCTCCCAGGCACAGTGAGAACATCCTGGTGGGAGGTAGGAGGGCCTGGAAAAGACTCGACAAAATAGAGCCTGTGGGCCTGAAATAGCAATTCGCACCACCAAACTAGACTAACAGGAAAGAAGATTATACAAGTAATGGATAAAATGAATATAAGGAATAAACTCCAGACTGTGGAGATAAATCTATGCTATCCTTTCCCTATTCAGTGTCCTTTTACTGTCCCAAAGTCAATTTGGATCTCATTATTTATTTTCATAAGAATTTGTAAAAAATACTATAGAAAACTTGAATAAATGCTCTTTCATTTTCTGAAAAATATAAAAATATTCATTTAGAACCGTGAATACTAGTTATTGTCAGAGTTTTTACTCTCTCTTCTTTTTCTTTTGTTTGTTTGTTTCTTTCTTTTTTAACCTCAGCTAGTCAGTGTGCTGTTTTTCTCTCCCACCTTTGAGCAAGAGTGTTAGACCTTTTGCTGCTGGCCTTCAGAAGTTGTGAGGGAGTACATCCTGTCACCCACATAAAAGACCTGGTACCTGTGCTTCCACATCACAAAGCAGGCCAATAGGCACACAAGGCCACACACCAAGTTAAGAATCATCTGGGTGAGTAAGAACACTTTGAAAGTGAAAGTGATGCTGGTACAGTCAGTCACATCCTGGTACACAAAGGTCCTGCTGAGTGGCTCGGAGGTGGGCAGTTTGCAGTGGCAGGCGTCGAGTGCGGTCCCACAGGTAACCCGGTTGAGCAGTGAATAGTGGTGTGCAGCAAAAGCTGCGGCCAGCACACAGACCATCAAGCCCAGGGCGCTCAGCAAAAAGTACAGTAGCTGCAAGGAAGCAGAAGAAAACCTTTCTGGTTACAAAGTACATTGAGTGACTCTTGAGAAAGCTAATGAATAATAGCTGTTGTTGTTTTTTTCTTCTCTCCCAGGAAGTGCCCTGACAGAGGAGCTCCTCAGAAACTAGTACCCAAGACATGGAAGTGGCTCCACGTTTGTCAGTAAGCAATCCTTAAACGCTCATCATTTGTCATACAGATGTTGGGCGCTTTTCATGAACGGAGCTGAGGATATTAGCTTGACTGTGGCTGTTTGTGTATGGATGTAGCAAGCAGCTTCGATGAATCCCAAACAAAGAGGCATCTCTGAAAGGCATGCTGTGCTTGTTGTGACCTCAAGAACTGCTGATGTAACAATTGAAACAAGAAAGTAAAGAACAAATTTCTGCAATGTAAATTCTGTGTTGGCCAAAATTGGCAATAATTGATGAACTAGCAACATGGGTTAACAGAAAAGATTATGTTCAATGCAGTAGTTGCCAAACTGTGTCCAGGAATGGCAGGATCCCCAATAAGCAGCTGCTGGGAGGGAAAAAAAAATTATAGCTCCAGAAGGCAGGTGACTTGATGTCAGCTTCATCACCTACAAGTCTCGTCCCAGATCCAACTATGTAGTTCCTGAGCATGAAAATAAACTCTAAACCTTCCCTCTGCCACCAAGGTTGAACGTTGTCAACCTGCATGTTAGCCTTGGAATGGAAACGTGGGGTTAAAGCTCTAACTCTGCTGCTGAAGAAACCTGGAATGTCTGAACAACTCAAACATTTAGCTTACACCTAAAGTATTTTGGTCAAAACTGTGAGTGTGCATTGACATGGCCACAATAGAAACCCTTTCACAGAACAAGAAATGTTCTCGTGATTGATCTCATTAACTGGACACATTTCTCTAAATGGTCCTGTCTACCAAGGTTCTAGATAAGGAAAAGAGCCCCTCACCTTTGGGACTAGTATATTCAACGGAGTGCAAGATTTATATTACTACTAGAGGCCCGGTGCATGGATTCGTGCACCAGTGGGGTCCCTCAGCCTGGCCTGTGAGGATTGGGCCAAAACCAGCTCTCTGACATCCCCCGAGGGATCCCGGATTGCAAGAGGGTGGTTCTCAGGTGACGCATCCTGGAATCAGGGCTCCCTCCTCTCTGGTTCCAGGTGTGTCACCAGAGAACCGCACCTGCCAAGTCACCACAGCTCGGCAGCTCCTGCATTGAGCGTCTGCCCCCTGGTAGTCACTGTGCATCATAGGTACTGGCCGGTTGGATGGTTAAATGGTCGAACAGTCACTTAGGCTTTTATATATATATAGATAGTCAAAAGTTGCTCCTTATAAGAAGCAGTTCTGGTGAATGTGAACTCCCCAAAGTAAAGTTAGTTCCAATCATGTCTAGGTTCAGATTAAAATAGCTCTGAAAAGATTATGCCATCCCCCCACCTCCAACTATATGTAACCAAATAAAAACATATATATGATTATAAAATATGTGTACAAAAGTCCTCCAAATGAGTGATTTTCCACACATTGACAATTTCAAGTGTTTCTAAGTCTTAAAGATAGAATATTTAGCCCTGGCCAGTGTGGCTCAGTTGGTTGAACATCATCCCATGTACCAAAAGGTTGCTGGTTTGATTCCCCAGTCAGGGCACATGCCCGGGTTGTGGGATCTGCCCCCAGTATGAGGCATGCAGGAGGCAGCTGATAGATGTTTCTCTCTCACATCGATGTTTCTTTTACTCTCCCCCCTCTCCCTTTCTCTCTCTCTAAAATCAATAAAAACATATTTTAAAAAAAGATAGAATATTTAAAATGTTATTTTTACTTTGAGTAAAAGTGTGTGTGTGTGTGTGTGTGTGTGTGTGTGTGTGTGTGCATGTATGCACATGTAGTTGCCAGTGCACTAAGCATGTGTCTGGTTTGCCTGGCAGCTTGACTGTACATCTGGTTTGCCTTGATTGTATACCTGCGGGAACAGGACAACAGTGGAACTGGTTAATACCATTTTGTCTTAAAATGGACAGCCAAGGATTGCATGGATTCTTTGGATCTTCTCATCAAAGCTCTCTTAACCATATACACTATTTCTAATTTTCAAGTCATTTGAAGGATTATCAAAAATAATCCATGTTTCTTCACCTGTGAAACAGTTTATTGAAACATCTTACATCTCAGGCATATAACAAGAGTAATTTATACTCAGCACATTTATTCTCCCTTGGAGAAAGGGAGCCAGATAAATACAAAATGGCACCTTCACAAAATTTAAGAAGGAAATAGTTAATTTGTATTATTAAATGCCATTGCCTTGGTCCTATCCCCAAGATTTTCAGTGGCCATATTTCCTTCCATCACTGGCATACTTAGGCTAAAAAGTGTAGGTTTATTTTGAGGGATCATTGGGGCAGGATATTTGAAATATTCTGGGTTGTTCTAGAATATTCAGGCTTGATGATTGACTTCAAATTCTTGGTGCCAAGAGCCAAATTAAATTGTGCTGGCCATGTTGTGTGTGTGCGCGCCCATTACAGCTGCCTTTCCAATAGAGCCAACACAGAACTTGGAATTATTTGCTCTGGGAACATAGGTACATCTATGACTTTACCAGGGAAGGCTCAAATAAAAGAGATGATCTGCCACCTGAGGGTCATATACTTAGTAGAATGGTCCAAAATTGAGTTTTCTCTACATATTTTATTGCCATTAATGGATGGAACTGGAGGAGGGAAGGTTGTCTCATAATAACCTTTCTACCTCCAATACACACACACACACACACACACACACACACACACACACACATCCTTAGACAGCAGATTTCTACAGCATTTATTGGGGGCAATATCTAGAATTAACGATGATAATCCCTCATTCTCAATCTGTAAATAATTGAAATAGTTGCAAAAATATTGTCTTCATAAATTCACAAAAATTCATTTGTTAAAATGAGAATTGTGTCTATTTCTTAAAGATGACCTATGATGGCCCAGAGATCAAAAGATTTGCCCAAGACATTTAATACGTGTCCAGCAGTACTTGGTGATGGTTAGGAGAATGGACCAGGGCACCAGACTGCCTGAGTTCAAACCCCGGTTCTCCCCTCACTGGCTATGGACCTTGGGCTCATTAAACAATCCCAGGTGTACCTCGGTTTCTTCCTTTGTAAACTTGGAATGATGATCATAATAACTTCACAGGATTATTATAAGAATCAAAAGAGTTGGTATCTGTAAAGGGCTTAGAACAGTGTCTGGCGCATCGTAGCACTATTTAAGTATTTGTGAAAGAAATTAGTAGAGATGTAAACAGCTGTCAGATTTCAGGACTCTTAGGCCATCAGCTCTACTGGCTTTGTCTTATTCTCTGTCATGTGGGAGGAACAGTGCAAACGAGCTTATAGGAAGGATGTAAAACATTTAAACACGGAGATTGCTCCGTTTTCATTGAGCATCTTAAATGTGCTCGCAGCCGGGGAGAGCACAAACCCTGGTCAGCGGTGCAGAGCTCACACATTGGGATTCTGCTTCTCCCTCTTCCGTGAAAGCATCGGGCCGGGTAAACAAACAGGAGTGAGCCACAGCATCAAGTTTCTTATCCATCTTAACACACAAATGTATACTTGATCCCCCAAAGCCTGTGGGCTACATCTGCAGCGCTGTAGCATTTTTTCCTTCGTGGCTTGAGCTCATCTGACAGCAACAAGCTTCTGGGTTAGAATCTGTAATTTAAAATCAAGGGGCTTGTTTTACCCACCCGGCGCGAATAAACTATCAATGAAAGTGTTTACGATGACCTTGGGAATGCGAGCAAATATCTTTTGATAAAAGCCCGGCTGGGGACGCATTAGTCTGCGGGTGTGCGTCTGGCGCTGGGCAGCGGGCGGGACGGAGGCGCGGTGGCCCTGGGCGCTTATGTAACCGAGCCCCCCGCGCCGCTGCCGCTCCTCGCGCTGCTGCCTCTAATTGGTACCGGGCTGCAGCTTCAACGTTTGGGAGCTAAGGGAGGAGGGAGTTTCGGCTTCGATTTAATTACCTCCCCGGGTGGCAGGCACGGGAAGGCCCCTCTGCAGCATGCTGCGTACGAGGTGGCAGCTGCAGCCCAGGGGCCTCCGGGATGAGGGCAGGAAGCAATTGCGCCTTAAACGCCCTTGTGGGAAGGTGGCCCCGCCGAGCTCCTGCAAGCACACGAATCAGACACGTTTCCCAAAATCCGCAAGGTGAGCCCCTAGAAAGCCGGGCCACCCGGAACCGCAGGAGGCCCAGTCCAGGAGGGAATGGCCTGCCAAGCCCAGGGGCCCGTGGGAGAAAGAAAGAACATGATGGTGGCATCCAGGGTGTGCCAAAGGGTCTCTGGAGAAGACTGTGCCAGCTTGAGATGAAAAGACAAGCTCCGTGGCTATTGTATCTTAAGAAAAAGTGTGTGTGTGTGTGTGTGTGTGTGTGTGTGTGTGTTTGCGTGTGTGCAGGCTACACCAAGGTACCAGGGTCTTCAATAGGAGGAAATAAATTCTCAAAGCTAAGGCCTGGGCTTCAATGCGGGGGCATTAAAATGTGGTTATGCCAGTGAGGAACACCACAGGAAAGATGTATTTCATTCCTTCCCTCCATCCCCCACCAAACGGTGTGAGAAGCTCACGGGAAGTCTGCTGGAACCTGTTGTGGCTTTGGAAAGCCTTGCGATTGACTGAAGTTCGTTTTCTAAGGGAAGATAATACAGCGGGCATCTTAGAGAGCTGGCAGGAAGAAGCATCACTAAAGGTCACCGGCAGGAGAAAAGGGCCTCAGTATTTGTCAGTGTCTGTCACAGGTGGGGAAAAAGACAGCTAATGAGATGCTCCTAGTGGGGAATTCTCAACCTGGCTGACATTGGCAGTGACATTTTTTTTTCCCTTGCTCCTTATTTTACCTGCAGATGTTGGGAAGGCTTTGGAGGACTCTGTGAAGCTGATGCTTTTGCCTCTGCTGTTTCTAGGATCGTCTGGGGAGGAATGAGGGCCTTTCACACACTCTGATGAATCCAGGTTAGAGCATTTTTTACCTGGTGGATGAAGTCCCTGTAATTTAACAGGCCATTTCTTACAAGGCTGCCTGGCTTTTTTTTTTTTTTAAATCATCACCAAGCCTCGCCTTACAACAAAATAAACATGGCCTGATGCCTGCTTTATCTGGCCTTCTTTTAAGGAACACCCTCAGAAAAAGTAAAATTTCTAACTGTAGGCATATCCACCAAGATTTTTTTTAAATAGCATCCATTAAATTTTTTAATTAGAAAAGTGATGTCTAACTGGAGGACATTTCAAAATTAGAGAAACAACTACAAAATGCAGCTATCATCCCACCACTCACAGACAATTTTTTTAAGCACATAAGAGCTCATTTCTTTCTGTAGGATCATGCTGTACATTTTGTGTGGCCTGTTTTTGCAGTTAATATAATGTGAACTTTTTTTATTCAAATAACTACTCTTTTTTCAACATTATATATGTATATATATATACAACACACTGCTTTTTTATGCCAGCAGCTCTAATTATACTAGAATATACTATCGTCTAATTTTCTGCATCTTTGTAATTTCCACATAATATAGTTAACTTACTCTTATGCCCTATGCTTTCTTGTTATAGTGAACAAAGGAGTATCCAGTTTTTATGTATTTTCTTGTAGAAGAAAAGTAAACGCGATGTGAGTGGACAAAAAAAATTACAGAAAACTTTTTTGTTCTCTGCTATAGCAGTTGAAAGAAAATGTAGGAATTGGATTTCTACTCACTCTGGTTGCTGAGTTGGGTGTTTATCTCCCTCAACTCTGAAAGGGTGTGTCTATGTTTGCCTTTAGAGTTGATTCTATGTGCAGTGGAAATGCTGTGCATTTGAACCGGCTCCAACCGAGCACACTGTCTCTAACAGAGGAAAACTACATGCACATGTTAAGACACACACATACTTGCTAACCCATGCACATCCCCACTCCCTGTCCCCTTTGCCCCCAGACTCTTGGCATAGATCATTTGGATGCACCCAATATTCTTTTTCTGCATTAGTGACCCTGCCTACAAGAGAAAATACACTTAGACTGCTTTGTTATTAGAACATTTGAAATAAACCCCAAGATATGGAAGTGGGCACTGATATAGGCATCTTTTCCCTGGCAAAGTGTTTTGCTGAACTGATGAATTTTCAGTATTCCTTTTAAGGGCACTGAAAGGCAGACTTCATATGCCAACCCAGTTCATGGAAATTAAGACTTAAAAAAAAATTAGCATTACATTTGAAGTCTGGATCAATGCCCTCCTAAAACATTTTTTGGCCTGCCTAAAAATGCAATTTCTGGGATAATCAGATATGCAACCCCTTAAAAAGCACTCCTTTATTTTGTACTTGGGTTTCTTTCTATGTGACAATAAAAGGAAAAGAAAAATGACAACTTACTTTCATAACAAACTGGATACATGTCTGTTCGTCAACTTGATATGAGACACAAAGCATAAACAAACCAAGATAGGCCACTAAGCAGACCTGCAATGGAAAACAGGGATACAGGATGTTATCAGGGCGAACCGTGCATTCTAACAGCATCAGTCTCAGTGTCTTCCACCAGAAATGTCCTTCTGATCCAGGTGTTCATTTCATTTACTTATCTTTACTTGCTATTTTTCTCAGCTTGTGGAATTGAGTTTTTAAAATAGTAAAATCAGTTTAGCCAGGATTTATTAAGTCCTTTTGATGTGTCAGGTGCTGTACAAAGTCCTTCAGAGTATCCAACGATGAAAAGAAGTTCCTCAACCTCATTAAGTGTACAGTCCAGTCCAGGCCAAGATAAGTGCACACACTATTCTGGAGTAGGGCATTATATGTCAGATGCTATTCAGAGATGGACAAAAAGAGGGAAATGTAACATTGAGTTCGGCAATTCAAAAAGGCGTCACTAAAGAGGTAGATTTGAAATGGTCCTTGAAAGGGATGATGATCATAATCATGATCACTAGCATTTACTGAATACTGACTTTGTGCTGGGACTCTCCTAAGGGCTTTGTATGGATTTCTTCACAGAATTATCACAATCCCCCTATTAAGTAGGTGCTAATCGTCATATCATAAACAAAGAAACAGAAGCACAAAGCTAGTCAATAATGGAGCCAGCACTTGAACCAGGTAGCTGGAGTGAAACAGCGTGAGCAATAGTACAGAGGCGGGATCTCACAAATTGTGCGGAAAGAACAGCCAATGTGTACCCAAGGTTGAAATAAAAAATATATAGAGCTCCTTGAAAAAAAAAAAAAAAGACTAAAACATGGAACCATCAGAAAAGGTAGGTTACATACAAAATCTGGTGTTGTAAGATTAATTTAGCAAGCGGTGGGGCTCCCTTGAAAACTTTTGAGCAGGAGAATGATATGATTCAAGACATGTTTTAGGAAAATAAGCAGTGGTGTCATGTCAGGTGGGTTAGCAGTGAGAACATCAGGATATTATTTTACTAATCGAAGTAAGATTAATATGCCAGGTGGGCCAGGGCTCAGAGGGTGGCAGGCAAAGTCGGAGAAAGAGGCAGAAAGGAAAAATGTAGCAAAAGCAGGAGCTGTACATCTTGGCTATAGCATGTCAGGGAGGACCCTGGAGAGGGAGAAACAGAGCGACTTCCAAGCTCTTGAGTGTCAGTGATGGAAAGAGAGGGGTGTGCCTGGATGGAAGATGGTTGGCAGGAGGAATGGCAATTTTGAGGAAAAAAGATACCCGACTGGTTAGTCAAACCAGATTTTCTTGTTAGTGGAGCTTTTGAAACTATGTTTTAGAGTTTCTAATCAATGCTTATCTCTTCACACTCAAATTTGGAAACCCTAAAATGTTGCTAAGTTCTACTTTAAGATGGAAAATATAAGCAACAGTACTGCATTTTCTGGTAAGTACAACTTTCCTAGAGACAGATGTTGGAAGGGTGACTGAGAGTCACCTAGCAAGTCATCAAATAACTAGTTTGGTGATATTCATAATTCCTGCCCCTAGGGCCTCCTTCAAACCCTAGCCTAGACCATTCCTGCTAGGGAGGCAGAGCTGTTGACTTACAAGCCAACATAGCATTTGAAGGTAACACCTCTATCCTATTCACCCTTTGACTACAAACACATTAAGTTGCTTGTGCCCTCATGGGTCCCCAAGTTGAGAGTTTCTGTTGGGCCGTGAGGCCAATAGCCAAGCCTCTGTAGTAGAGGCATTTGCAAGGTTTTCCATCATTAGGACTAGCTGCATGGCTTAACAGCAGTAGATAACATGCATAGTGGAGAGACTCAGACTTAAAGTATGTGAGCACGGTATGGACTGGAGAAGTCCAGGTAGAAAGCAAAGCAGACAGGACCCACAGAGGCAGGTTTCCAGCAGAGGACTGGAAGATTCGGAAATAACGACAGTGAAGTTGTTTGTGTAGCCCACACCGTGGGTGAGGCTTTCAAGTCAAGGATGAAGTTCTTTCTCAGAACTCATTTTAAACATATATCTAAATGAGGTATACGCTTGATAAGGACTGTAAAGGCCTACTATGTATTCTCACATTAAGAATTTACAGAACAGAAACAATGGGGGAAAGATCCCCTTTTTGTTTATTGGCAACAAACAAGATGGAGGCTTCTAAACCTACTTCTAAGGGGATTGTCAAACCCCTAAGCGCTAAGCGCGCCTATGCTCCCTGTTAGTGTCTGTCTGTGAGGTGCACGCGGTCAGGCTCTCTCCCGCATATCTCACTTTGTCCCTCGAGGCTGCTGTGCTGAAGTTGGCAATTGCCAAGATTTCTTCTTTGTGTTTCTGAGAGACACATTCCAATAATCAGGCCTCACTGAGTAGCATCTTAGAAACCTGACTCTGTTCGTTGTTTGAACACATTTTCCCACTTCAGTAGGATCTACTCCGTAGCCTTAACCTAGGCTGGTTTCCAGCAAGAGGTTGCACAGGAGCATATGACCTCATTGCAGAGGACTTCACTTAGTTGATAGACTGACGTTTTTTGAGGACATGCAGTAGCCAGACCCGGTGCACAGCTCTGGGAACTGAGGTGAAAAGATAGTGTCAGCCTTGTAGGCGCTCTCAGCCCCATGGGAAAAGAGAGAAGAATAAAGTCACAATACTGTGTGAGTACTAGGACCCTGTCTGCTGGGATATACCGAAGGGGTGATTAACCCAAGGATACCTTGGGGAAGCTTCCAGGAGGAAGAATGGTTTTGAAGGATAAAAAGAAATTAGCTGGGAGAAGGAGGTGAGGAAGAGTAGAGAGAGTAGTTACAGATACAAAAGCAGGGAGAAACACAGAACATGCAAAGACTCTGACAGCTCCAGTTCAGAGGGTAAGAGAAGAGACAGCAAAAATGTGTTCACAGAGATGGACAGGAAGTAGGACACAAAGGACTGTTAGTTCATTTGAAGCAGAGGAAGGATATGATCAACTCTGACTTTTAAAATGGTCCCTCTGGCTGAGAAGAATGGATTGGGAGAAGAAGACCCGCTAAGAGGCTGCCCATCTCTGGAGAAATGATGAGTTCCTGAGCTCAGGTAGCAATGGGGATAGAGGGTGGGTGTGCTTGAGTGACAGGCAGGGAGCAGAATACATAGGCTCTAAGGACTGACTAGATGTGAGGGCTGAAGGACCAGGAGGGGACAGGCAGGTGCTGGCTACCTGACCTGAGCTGCCATGTGGATGGTGTTGAAATTTACTAAGTCATGAGATACAAGAGGAGGAGCAGAATGGTAATGGGAAATGATGATGCCACATGGACTCAAAGCTCAGCCACATGAGTCCAGAACTGTGGACCCATGTGTGCCAGAGACAAGCATTCGTTAGTCACCAGCATTCATAAAGCAGTAGAAATCAACAGAAATGCTGCACCATCCAGAGAGAGTCCAGTGAAAACAGAAAAGGGCCAAGGAAGTTACCCAGTTATGGAGAACCTTTAACTCTTTTGAACAGAAAGCACCTCAAATACACTTCTTATAATCATGGTTGTACATTATGACATGTCTAAATATTATGAAACTAATCACCTTTTGGATTTTTATTTTATTATTTTTAAATATGTTATACATTAATTTTAGAGAGAGAGGGAGAGTGAGAGAAACATCGATTGAGAGAGAAACTTAGATAGGTTGCCTCCCACACGTACCACAGTCAGGGATCAAACCCGTAATCTGGGCATGTGCCCTGACTAGGAATTGAACCAGCCGACCTTTCGGTACATGGAGTGATGCTCAACCAACTGAGCCACACCAGCCAGGGCTCCTTTTAGATTTTTTTAAAGTTTCACTTCTAGGTCTTTGTATATGGTATTTGCTATAAAGCCTGATTAATTCAACATACTGCAATTTCTTGGCCTTCTGATAGGGCTCGATAGGATATAGGAGGTGGTATTTCATTTTCTTACCTACAGCTTTGCATGATAAGACAATACCTCTTTATTTATTAAATACTTAAAAATGAAGTCTTTATGGCCATGAGGAGGAAACCAGATTTTTCACGCCACACTAAGGGTCTTGTTTCCTGAGCTGGCAGGACGTGGGCGCACCAGGGAGAATAGTGTTCTGGCTTCCCAGGCAGGGGAGGGGGAGCTCATGGTAATGAGCAGTGAGACCCGCCAGCCCTACCTGGAACAACATTCCTGGATTCTGGGCCAGAGCTTCCATTCGATATGGTGCACGAGGCCCGTGGAACAGGAAAAAGGCAGTTATGTAAGGTTTTCAAGAAGGCATTTGTTGGACCAGGCCCGGGGCAGACAGTCGGTGGTGTCACTGAGCGCAAAGCCATATATGAACTGGGTGACATCAGGAAAACCAGTGTTGAAGGAAGGGCCGCGAGCCTTTAAGAGCTTGCTTAGATTTAGTTCATGGTCAGATGGATAATTATGTTGCTAATAAAAGCTTGAAGTGCTTTTTAATAGAAAAGAGAAAGTGACAATCACCATCATTTCCAACCCATTTTTGGATGCACATTTCTACCATTTGTTTAGGGTCAAAAGAAGAACTAAGTCTTGAATTCTGCTTCCTGTCTAAAGATATTCTTTGTCTGCTCAGAGGAAGACTGCATTCTCTCTTGCGAGTTAGGAAGTTAAACAGGGCTGAAATGTTCTCTGAATGTTAAACCTATCTCTAGATGTCTGAGTCCTGAGTCTTGTCACACACCGGATCTTGTCTTTGTTTTGGTTATACAGCCCTATCTTTTGAAGGTTGGCATTATGAGTAAAAGGTGAATGCTGGACCAGTGTGTTGGAGATTTGCCTACATATTATTTTTTCTTTTTCATTTTGACCAAGCTAGAAGGTATCACCCTAAAACACTATGTGATATTTTGTGGTATTTACTTCTCTCGGTGTCATATGTATTTATATTCTGGTCTTGTGACATTCACACAACCTCCAATTTATTTGTTTTCTCCTTTTCATTGTCGACAGAGCTGCTTGACAGGGCTATCTGGGGAATACAACCTTCCCTTGTCAAATGCCTTTCAAGGTTTCTCTCCTTTTTTTCTTCATCACCCCCCTCCCTGCCATTTATGTACCTGAAATGTGACTCTATTTCTGTAAGTTAATGAACTTTTCATCTTTGTATTTAAAGTGCTTTCACTCAGTCAATATACTAACAAGATGAACTCTCTTCTCATGTTTGCAGAGCCCACTGATGAACAAAGATACAGCGGAACTGTAAATGTTCCTCTGGATATTTCTCAAGAGCATTCCTATGGATTTTCATCTGTTCAATAAAATTTTAGCTAGATTATTAGAAATCATTTTCAACAAACTATAACTGTATTGCAATCTGTCAACTGAACGCAGGCTCACTCAGGAGAACTGCTGATTAGCACACAGTGGGTTAGAGATTTAAACAATGTACAAAAGAACATTTCATGAGGATCTATTAAAGGATGCATATTGGATCAAGATTTCAGAAGGATCGGAGAGAATATTTTAGCATACCTTAAGCATTTTTTACTGGATTCTCATTGCCACTGCCTGATGGCAAGACCAAGTCTAGGCCCCTGGTTGAGAAACACTTGAAGGGCCTGGTACAAACTGGCCCTATCCCCAGGATTTCTGATCCAGTAGGTCTGGGCTGGGCACCTAGAATTTGCATTTCTAACAAATTCTTGGGTAATGCTGATGCTGCTGGTCATGAGGCCATGCTCTGAGAACCACTAGTCTAAGCGAAAAACAGTCTCCTAAATGCTGACACCTGGTGTGAGGTCTGTCAGAATGGTTAGGGGTCTTAGTGATTCACGGACTGGTGGAGTTTCCTATGGAAGAGTTGATTATAATAACAAGATGTAACAATAATAGTTTCCCCGTCGAGATATTTAGTCTTTGCTATTGTGGGAATCCTTAAAATGCAGGGGAACTCTTTGTCTTCATTGCTACTTAAATATGACCTCACCCAGTGCCTGTAGTCTGGTTGGTGGTTTGGGAAGCATCTCTCGTCATCAGTTAGTGTGTGTGATGTGACACTCTGCTATGGCTGACAGGCATGGCTCGCTCCACCCCAAGTCAGAGCAAAGCAATCACCTCCAAAACTGCACCGCCTCTACAGTGGCATGCTGGGAAATGTTTAACCAGCAGCTGCAGGGGCAGGGGCTGATATCTGTATTGTGGCTGATTTCAAGCTGCCAACGTGAAGTCACTGCGCACAGCGTCAGGAAGGAATGTGCACAATCAGCTTTCACAAACTCATCAGAGATATTCTAGCACATTTCTGCACTTCCACCACATTTTCTGCCTCCTCTGAGGCCCTGCTCTTACAGAAGCATCTGGTTGCCATGTGAGATTAGTTTGTAATTACAAATTATAGTTTATAATGTGTATCCATAGGGGATTCCTTCCAAGGCCCCCAGTGAATGCCTGAAACTGTGGGTAGCACCATGCCCTACATATACCATGTCTTTTCCTATGCATGCATACCTATGTAAAGTTTAATTTTTAAATTAGGCATAGTAAGAAATGAACAATAATAACTAATAATACAATAGAACAATTAAACAATATACTGTAATAAGAGTTCTGTGAATGTGGTCTCTCTCTCCCTTCTCCCCCACCCCCTTCTCTCTCTTTCTCTGTCTTTCTCTCTCAGCAAACTAGCATGAATTGCTTTTTCCTTCACAATTTCACAGATAGAAGATTTGTTCTTACTGTAGATCACAGCAACCTCAGCATATGATTTTTTTTCTTCCCTTATTAAGAACTTCCATGTTTTCACTTTAAAAGAATTACCGCTTCTCTTTGGCATATTTTAATTGCCAACATCACTACTCTTGTGTTTTGGGGCCATTATTAAGTAAAATAAGGGTCACTTGCACACAAGTAATGCAACACCGCAACAGTCAATCTGATAACCCAGACAGCTCCTAAGTGACTAATGGGTGGGGAGTGTCCGCAGCGTGGAAACGCTGGACAAAGGGATGATTCACATCCCAGGCAGAATGGAGTACAACAGCACGAGATTTCATCATTCTCTTCAGCACAGCACCCAATTTAAAATGTATGGATTGTTTATTTGGGGGATTTTACACTGAATATTTTCAGACTGGCATTGCCCGTGAGTAACTGAAACCATGGAAAATGAAACCACAGACACGGGGGACTGCTGTATATGGCAGGAATTAACCTAAGCACTCTGCAGAGTATCCCATTTGGCATTCCCATAAATCCTATAAGGTAGTTGCTATTATTCGCCCCATTTTGTAGGTGAGGAAACTGAAACTCAGAAAGGTTTTATGCTCTTAAGATCTCAGAGCAAATACAGAGCTGATAGCTGTACCCGTCAAAGCACAGAGCCTATCTCCTAACCATTGCATGGCCTGGCTGCTTCCCTGGTGGAATTTTGACAGCACTGTGAGTGAAGTGAGAACTGCAGAGGTGTGGAGAACATTCCATCATCTGCTCCTCTCCTGTGCTGAATGGTTTGAAGCCCCCTCCTGCGACAGAGTGGAAAGAACAGTCCTTGAGGTCCAAACAAGTGTCTATGCTGCAGGAAGGGGGACAGTCTTGGAGACCCAGTCTCTTCATACATAAAATGGAGAAAATAATACTTAGCTTACAATTTGTTTTAAGGATCATAAATAATGTGCCTGGAATTATAGTTGGCATTATTTTTTCCCATCTCATATGACCTCAAACTGTGCTACTATAACTTACTCTGAAGTTTGAGCGGAAATAAATAATACATGTAAATGTAGGCCTCTATCACATCTTAGAAATAATCTCATCCTGTTCATTTAACAAATATTCATTATGTACCTACCACACGTGCCAGGTACTCTTTGAGGCTCTGGAGATATTACAGTGAACAAAAGAGACAAAAATCACTACCTTCATAGGGCCAATGCTTTAAAGTGGAGAGGCAGATCATCTATAATAATAAAAGCATAATATGCTAATTAGACCAGACATCCTTCTGGGCAACCTTTCAGACAAAGCTGGGGCTGCGAGGGAAGCCTGGTCCCTGGTGCCTGCCGGCAGCCAGGGGAAGGAAGGCCTACTCTTGCACAAATTTCATGCATCGGGCCTCTAGTAAACATATAAGTCGATGGATGTCAGTTGTTGAGAAGGGCTATGAAGAACATGGCATTTATCATCATAGCTTCTTTTCCCCCAAAATATGATCTACTGTAATAGGAAACTACAAACAATAAGTCTTTAAAGTGATATATTTCTCTTAAGAAATCAATTGGTAATGCTTAGCAACACCTGAAAAAAAAATATGGTGGCCCTAGCCAGTTTTGCTCAGTGGATAGAGCGTCAGCCTGTGGACTGAAGGGTCCGGGTTCGATTCCGATCAAGGGCACATGCCCAGGTTGTAGGCTTGATCCCCAGCAGGGGACATGCAGGAGGCAGCCGATCAACGATTCTATCTCATCATTGATGTTTCTTTCTCTGTCCCTCTCCCTTCCTCTCTGAAATCAATAAAAATACATTTTTTTTTAAAAAGATGGTGGACTCATGGTTGTTTCTTAGGAGAGCCTTGCTGGTTCTGTTATTTTAACAACACATATCCACTATAAGTTATCTACTATCTCAGGGGTGCCATAAAAGATAACATACCTGCCCCTGAGAAGGGCAAAAGAGAGTAACTATATAAAGTTTTACAGCAAAATGGACCACATACCAAAAGACAGAGTCTGAAACAATATATCTTAGCTCTGGATCTGACAGACCTGGGTTCAAAACCCACCTCCACCACTTTCAGCTTTTGGCTTTGGACAAGTTAAACTCTCTGAGACTCACTTTCATCATCAGTGGCATGATAACAATAAATCGCTGTGAGGATTACATAAGACAGCATATGTAAAGGGATTAACAAATACCCAGAGCTCATGAAGTCAATACATATTTGTCAAATAAATAAATGAATGCTTTCATTTAGTGACTTGGGCTACTTTTGCTTTCATAGCAAGAACCCACTTTTCACAAATCTTTCCAATAGCGTTGACATACACAGTTTGCAAACACTTAGCGTTATAAAACGTCTTTCCTTTCTGCTACAAGCCTATTTATTATCTACTACCCAGGAAATACCAATCTTGGTAACCGTGCCACACTGTATATATTTCTCTGGTTACTATTGTGGTTTTACAAAGACAAGCATTTAATTTCTGAAAAAATGCTGTTCAGCTAAAAATTTTTCTTTCCATAACAGATCCAAAATTAATATTACTTTAAAAAAAAAAAAGCATAATTGCTTCAGCCAAACTTAGTGCACTGGTATTAATGGGAAATTCCAAAAGTTATAGCCATGTAAGATTCAAACTCATGAATCTATGGCAGAGTCGACCATCGATCTGAGGGAGCAGACTAACCATCTGTCTCTAAACATTACAGACATTAATGTACAGACATTGGAATCCGTTACTTACCAAAAAAATGTTTATTATTGATTTTTTATTAAACCAAGCTCAAAGTGGTCGCTTATTTTCTACTACAAACAAAACTATAGCTAGCAACTTTTGCTTAGAATTGTTTCACTTGGCCTAACATATATCAGGAAGATATAGAGCTTCACTGTTTTGCTCTTATTTTTCTTTAGAGTGAAAATTGCCTACAGGGAGTTCTAGTGCAGAAATGCTCTCTTCATGCAAGAACGAAGTTCCACCCAGCCCAGGAAGAGGTTGGGTTTAACATACATCCCATCTGTGCATTTCCACATCTTCCTGCGGGGGTTGCATAGACCAATTTGTAATATTTACTTTGCAAAGACACCTCAGAGATTTTTTTTTAAGCTGGTAGAGATCTAGGTGAAAATATGTCAGTAAAAAGGTAATTCTAGAAGACTAATTCTGTCCTAGAAAATTATTTATTTTCAGGGTCTAAAGAGAAAAACACTTGCTCAGCCATATCCATTCAGTCATTTTCCCCTTTTATTATTATAACTAGAGGCCTGATGCACGAAAATTCGTACAAGAGTAGGCCTTCCTTCCCCCAGCTGCCGGCACTGGCTTTCCTCTGGCACCCGGGACCCGGGCTTCCCTCCTCCGGCCGCCGCCAGGCAACTGAGACCCCAGCTTCCCTCCCTCTGGCACCCAGCCGCAGGCACCCAGGACCCCGGGCAGCTTCGCTTGGGCCCCAGCTTTGTCAGGAAGGACGTCTGGAATGACGTCCAGAAGATGTCAGGTCTATGCGGTCTAATTAGCATATTACCCTTTTATTAGTATAGATTATCCTTTTGCCTGAGGAGTACATACCTAAAAGGTTTATGTCTGAATTACTGCAAATGCACAGGACTTTCCACCTGTGAGTACGCAAAGACACTCAAACTGATTCAAAATAAATTATTTATGTGCTATTAATTGAATTGAAAAACAAAAGCAGGTCTACTCTTATTTAGAACGTTGCTAAAGCTAGATCTCTGGAAAATAAATGGTAAACATAAAATTTCTAAGAATTTATGAGGCAATCTTTTTTTTTTTTTTTTTTTTTTAATGAGGCAATTCTTAAGGACATGATTGCTCATGTAATTGCCTGTGATGAGAGTACATTCGCCTGCTCTGTTGTGGTAAAAGCTCTACTTGGTTGGTCAAGAAGTTAAGGAGCACTTACATACGAGGCTGACATCTTTTGTAAGTCACATCCTTTCTAATTCAAAGTGGCGGATTTTATCCTGATTTAAAAATATCCCATAACCAGAAATATACAGATTTCCTCTGTGTCTGTGGAGTACTGGTTCCAAGATCCTCACAGATACCAAAATCTGTAGATGCTCAAGTCCCTTATATAAAATAGCATAGTTTTGTACACAATCTACACACATCCTCCTGTGCACTTTAAATCAAGCATGTCAAACTCAAAGGCTAACACGGGCCAAATAAACAAGGTTTAAGTTTATGTGGGCAGCAAAAAAACAAAAGCTTCAATTTTCATAGAAATGTAGGTTTATTTTGAAAGTATAGTATAAAAACAAAGTGCAAGAGCAATGATAAAATTAATGTTTTTTTCCCTGACACTTGGCATCTCTTCTCTGCAACTATCTTTCCTATTTAGGGGGAAATCTTGTTCGCAGTGATTACTTTCAAAACTGACCCAAGGTGAACGTCAGTAATTCTGGATCTGACGGGAGACTTATTTCCTTTCATAATAGTAAATAACTGCTCACACTGTTATATTGGCTGGGCCACAAAAATATTCATTGTGGGCCACATGCGGCCCACGGGCTACGAGTTTGACATGCTTGCTTTAAATCATCTCTAGATTACTGGCAGTTCCTAAGCCAATGTAAATATCATGTAAATAGTTGCTATACTATATTGTTTAGGGAATAATGACAAGAAAAGGCCAGAACATGTTCAGTACAGAAGCAACCATCGTAGGCCTAATTACATAGAACACGTCAGCAACACTGTAATATTTTTTCAAATATTTTGATATGACATATACATATACAATTTGATGTATATATGCATGTTATATACACTGAGTGGCCAGATTATTATGATCTCTGAACGCATAATAATCTGGCCACTCAGTGTGTGTGTGTGTGTGTGTGTGTGTGTGTATTAGAGGCCCGGTGCATGAATTTGTGCATGGGTGGGGTCCAGCCAGCCTGGCCAGGGGGAGGAGACATGGGCGGTTGGCCGGCTTGCCTGCTGGTTGAACTCCTGGTCGAGGGGACAATTTGCATATTAGCTTTTTATTATATAGGATATACACTGAGTGGCCAGATTATTATGGTCTCTGAACGCATAATAATCTGGCCACTCAGTGTATATTATATATCCTTTTACATATGATATACTAGTATATCTTTGATTTTCTTAACCAGTGTTGCACCGTACTTTGCATTGCTGTGTAGTTTAGCAAGATCTGTTGTACAAGCACAGAAAGACGGGGAAAGAAAGGTAGAAAATGATCCTGATGGAACTGACAAGAAGTTGGAACTTGTGACCAGCAGTCAGATGAAGGGCATGTGAATCCCCCAAATCCTATGGATAGAGTGTGCTTTCCTTGATGTTGCTGCCAAAGTAAAGCTGGAAAGCCAAAGAGATCTGCAAGAGATGGACCAGCGCAAAGTTGCTGCAATTTGTAAATTCCAAACCCTTGCTTGACCATGATTGCAAATAGCTCACCATTTTACGGAGTGTTTCATCAATTCACAGAAAACTCTGACAACTATCCTAGTGCATGACTTATCACGGATGGAAACATTCAAGTGGAATTCCTTTGGTTTGGTCTTATTTGAAGACTAGAACAGACTTGTATATCCATGTTAAGTTTCATATTTTATGAGAACTGCTGGGAATTTCTGCAATTATATCCTCAAAAGACAATGCACACAAACAACAGAATTGGGAAGTAATTAAGTTGGTTTTGGATGAAAACTGAGCTTACTAGTCATAGGACACAAATTGTGCCTTTGACCTAAAATGTCCTTTAATTTCTTCATCCTTCAATTATGTACTCCTCCTTCAACCATTTTGAATCCAGTAATATTCTTTCTTCAAACCCTGCTCAAGGACCTCCTCTGCCCAGAAAGGCTACCTTGTATGCATCACCCACTTTGTATACATCATATCATTTATTCCTTAAAACAATGCAATAAGTAAAAAAAATATTATCCATTCTACAGAAAATAGTGACTCAGAAAGGTTAAGAAACTTGCAAGTTAATTCAAAGATTTTTTAAAGCATCAAGAAATTTTATTTCTGCATAATATTAAGGACTAAATGATGTGACACCCTTCTTCCTATAAAACACTTCTAAATGTTCTGAGCTTCTACAGGTGAAGAGATGGAGCTAAGACCATGGCATAAAAGGTAGGCTACACCCTTACATGACCACAAAATAATTAACCCACTAGCACTGAACAGCATTACAAAAATTGTTTTGTCTCAGCTGATGGTGGGCTGAAGGTTTTGAGCGTTTCCTACTACCTTAATGGCCTGAAACCTCTTCAGGTGAGAAAGTAGAAACTAATTGGACAGAAATTCTGGGAGGGTGGGGGAAAACACAGGCTTTTTTCAACAAGTAAGTTGTAGGGGAGAGAGAGGGAGGGAAGGAAGAGAGAGGAGAGAAAAGAGAGAGGGGGGGGTAAATCTTTGAGTAACAAAAAAAAAAAAAAAGAAATATATGAACCAACTGCAGTTTGTAGATCTTATTGAGACCCTGATTTTGACACACTATGAAGAAGAAATATTCATGAATTAATCATAGATATTTGAACACTGATTTGATCCTTGTTAGGTGTGATTGGTACTTTATTTTTAGTCTTCATCTTTTGACTTACATAGTGAAATATTTATGGGTGAAATGATATAACATTTGGGATTCACTTCAAAATAATCCAGTGTGTAGTATATGGATATGGATGGAGCACATACAAGTGAAGCAAGATTGATTATAAGTTAATAATTATTGAAGCTGGTTGATGAGAACATGAGATTAATTAGATTATTTTACCAAATTTTGTGTATGCTTGAAATTTTCTGTAATAAGTAGGTTAAGGGAAAACAGTGGCTCTTGGCTCATGGGATACCAGTGGGACACCTGACAAGACAAACCGTCTGGAAGGGTTATATTATCCAATAGGCCACACAAAATTATCACATATTAAGCCTTTTGGAAAATGAATTCACAACCCAATTATAGAAGACACATGAAGAAGTAACTCGTTAGTGAAGGCCAGCATATAAGCGTGTGCACATGTCCTCTCTCTCTCTCTCTTTCTCTCTCTCCCTTTCAAAATTAAGTCACCTGAATTTCAAATGATAGAACTAATAAATACAGCCTATAAAACTTGACAAATCTGCATGTAAGTAGGAGGTTGTTTTATTATTCTCTATGTAGGCTACTATAGACTTAGAAATTTTCCTAATTAAAAAATAATCATAGAATTGCTCATATTTAGTCAAAGCCACACAAAAATGAAAACAAAAAGTATAACCAAAAATTTTTAAAAATAGTTACAAATTGGTAGGCCCTTCGGTCTACCTACATTTGTTTTATGGCAAAGCTGGAGCCCCTCCGACAATCTCAGCCTGCCCCCACTTTATCTTTTCTGAACCGCCCAGGTGGGACTAATTACACCCTCCATTGTGCTACTTTCTTCAGGGCACCACTTCAACACTTGGTTTTTCAAACTGCATTGTAGTGAGTTGTAGGAGTGTCTCCTACCAGACACGGAGCCCCTGAGGGCACTGGATTGACATATGGAAAGACAAAGAGACACGGGTTAAGCTGTGAAAAGTTTCTGTCTTACTAGTAAGTACTCTTTCTTTCATAGGGTTCTGTTCTACTTCTTATCAACCACCTAACTCATTCTTGTGATGATTTATTAAAAGCTAACCGTCAATAAGTTTTATAAATATCTACTTTGCAAAATAATCCATTTTCAAAGAATGTAAGCAAAACGAAGATTGTGTTCCAACATTGCTCATGAATCAACAGGAGGGGTATAATTGCTCCATATTTGTGGGGAAAATAAACAACCTATCAGTGTATTTGTTTCACTGTGGGGTTTCTCGAGTCCTCAGAAGGGAAAGGAATCATGTACATGTGGGTTTTGTCTACTCTAGGAGTATAGTTATAGGCTGGGTTTTATTACTCAGGCATAATTAAGTAGTTTCTCAAATTAGGTTCCTCTTTAGAAATGACTGCAGAGATAATTCTACATTAATACCCCTGGTTCATCTATCTGAAATAGTAAAATAAATAAAAACGTAGGAAATAGCACAGTGTACAGCAGTTATACAGTAAATCAATATAAATTCAATTATATAACATTGTAACAGGAGTATGAATGACAAAACCACCCAGTTCAACCTTTAAAAAATATTATCAAGTGGCTTTCTAATTGAGAGCACTTCAAAAGACACGTTATCCTATATAATAAAGAGGTAATATGCAAACAGAAACCAGGATATAACGGAACATGAAGGGATATATAATATTATTTCTCCTTTGAAAAGTGTTTTGTTCTTTTCAACATGAAGAGGTCAGTGTCCCCAAGCAGCCTGCAGCCTCTCCAACATTTCTCCTCTTCCCTTCCATGGCAACATGGGTTAGCGAGACACTGAGCTTTTTGTGAGCTTTTTGTGATGTGTGTGTGAGGAGCGAGGCTTCAGGGAGGTCTCGAGGTGGAAAAATTTGTGACGCACTGGCTTTGGTGACTGAATGAGAATTATTTATCGAGGGTTCTGTAACACAATAGTTACGGTCACCTTATGCTCATTTTAAAAATTATATTTGGTCTCAAAGCTCTTAACTTTGATCGAAGCCCTTGAATAGGCACCCCACACGACTTGTTCATGGAAAGATTATGAGCTGGAGCCAACCAGCGTGCATTGGATCCGTCTGGTTTGGAATCTCACCAGCTGAAAGCACGAGAGAAATACCCTTATTGAACAAGTAACGTGTAAACTAACATGGCCACATTCTGTCTTGAAACTGTGTGCAGTCACGGGGAGATGACCTTTTATTGATTACCAGAGGCCCAGTGCACGAAATTCATGCACTGGGGAGTGGGGGGGGGGGGGCGTGTCCCTCAGCCCAGCCTGCACCCTCTCCAATCTGGAACTCCTTGGGGGATGTCCCTGTGGGATCAGGCCTAAACTGGCAGTCGGACATCCTTCTCATAATCCAGGACTGCTGGCTTCCAACCACTCATCTGCCTGCCTGCCTCATTGCCTCCTAACCACTCCCCTGCTGGCCTGGTCACCCCTAACTGCTCCCCTGCAGGCCTGGTCACCCCTAACTGCCCTCCCCTGCAGGCCTGGTTGCCTCCAACTGCCCTCCCCTGTAGGCCTGGTCATTCCCAACTATCCTCCCCTGCTGGCCTGGTCACCCCCAACTGCCCTCCCCTGCAGGCCTGGTCCCCCCCAACTACCCTCCCCTGCAGGCTTGGTTCTCTCCAACTGCCCTCTCCTGCAGGCCTGGTCACTCCTAACTGCCCTCCCCTGCCGGCCCGGTTGCCCCCAACTGCCCTCCCCTGCCAGCCTGGTCACCCCCAACTGCCCTCCCCTGCTGGCCTTGTCTCCCCTAACTGCCCTCCCCTGCTGACCTGATTGCCCACAACTGCCCTCCCCTGCCGGCCATCTTGTGGTGGCCATCTTGTGACAACATGGGGGTGGCCATCTTGTGACCACATGGGGGTAGCCATCTTGTGTTAGGGTGTGATGGTCAATTTGCATATTACCTCTTTATTATATAGGATAACGTGTTCACCTTATGAGTCCTAGTTTGCCCTCTCCTGACCTTGGCTGCTCCAAGGGAGAATCATCCCGTGTTCTCCCTAATTGCACAGCACCCTCCACCTTCCAACAGAACCGATCAAGACTGGAATGCTTTTCCCTTATCTTGGAACGGGCCGTCTTCATAGCTTTCCTGGCACAGCTAAATGCAAGGTTGAGCTCAGCCCGAGCCTAATAGCCTGATCTGTGTGCCGCACCTGATACTTTAGAAGGAGCTGGAAAGTGTTTCATTTTGTCTCTCCTCCTCCCTCTCCCCCCCCACCAGTAATAAAGCTAAAACTCTCTCCCTAGTCAGGGTCTTGTTAACATATTCACAATTCCCCCTCTTTTCTTGTCACCTGTCACTATCTTCCACCGGAGAAAAGCCTTGATAATACCCTATCTTAAAGTGGGGAGGTTTCATGGCTCATTACAATGAATGCTGAACCCAACACTTTCAAAACAACAGCTGAGGGGGATGCCACTGAAACAGCATCCTCCAGCTTCCCTGCAGCCTCTCCCCGCCCCACGGCACCCCCGGCCAGAGGCGGGGAGCTGCTTGTTTCTGCACCGACAGAAGCAGGCCCCAGATAGCACTTCTCCGGCAGAATCTGAGAAGGCTTATTTATGGACAAACCCTGTGCTTTCTAATGTCCACTCACTTGCCGGCCTTTAGCCAGAGCCCGGGACACAGCACTGAAGTACATTCACGACTGTGCTAGGCAGGGCAGACGGCTCTAGCAACATTAGATCAAGAGGATCAACCTTCAATATGCTCAAAAATCAAACCGGAGATATCACAGGGTGCCTCTGGAACGCCGGCCTGTGCCTTCATTTGCCACTCATTTTGGAACTGGGACTGGACCAGCTGTTGAACGAGGCATATTGGACCGCTCCAATCAGTCTTATCTTGTCTCCCCCTCTGGGATGGCTGGGGTGTGTGTAGCACTTGCCAGAGGAAAGCAAAGCTCAGGGGGGGATTTGTAAGCAGGACAAACAGGGTCCTATCAGCAGCCTTTGAAGGCCTGCCAAAGGGAAGGGCTACCACGGAGAAGCAGGCTCCTTCCTGTAAGAGGATGTTTTATCAAGAGGCCCAAGGTGGGAACACCCCGGGGGGTTATTCTGGCCCTTTCCACAAATCCAAGAGTATGACTCTCATTTTCAGAGTCATCATAAAAAATGAAAGCAGTGGCTGCATATTGTAAAGAAGACCTGAGAGGCTTTCCTTGGGTTCTGAAAACACCGCGCATGAGATCACTGCCCCTCAGAGGACAGAGGGCTCCTCTAACTGCTGAACATCTGCGCATCCTCACAGCACCACTCAGCGGACCACCCGCATTCCCTTGCCCCAGAAGCCAAGGCGTCAGCCAGCTAGAACCTGACAAGCCACTCTCCCAGCACTAAAGGAAGGCAGGGGCTTACCAAGTGGTGGCTCCTACGCCTTAAAGAGCTAATGCAGCAAGGAAATGCCTGTGCTACCCTCAGAACTGTATTCACTAGCTACTGTGTTTTACTTTTACAGAAATTTGACAAAAGACAAAAATCTCTAAACACAGTTAAAACAACCGCCTCCGTATGTTGCATGCGAGCACAGAGCCACACCACCTCGTTGCACCGTCACGTGTCAGGTTACTGGTTCAGAATTCTCATCAGAAACATTCAGACTTCTAGCTGTTCCATGAAAACCACAGAGCCTTTGTGAATAAGCGGACAAATGAGCTTAAGAATGGAATACTACGCCGCTATAAAAAAAGAAGGAACTCTTACCATTTGCAACAGCATGGATGGAACTGGAGAGCATTATGCTAAGCAAAATAAGCCAGTCGGAGAAAGAGAAATATCACATGATCTCACTCATATGTGAGATATAATGATCAACATAATTTGATGAACAAGAATAGATCCAGAGACAAATGGCAGGGGAGGGGGAGTTAGAGAGCAACCAGAGGACTTGTATGCATGCATATTAGCATAACCAATGGACACAGACACTGGGGCGGTGGGGGCTTGCCAGGGGTGGGAATGGCTGGGGGGGGGAGGGGAGTCAAGTGGGGGAAAAAGGAGACATATATAAAACTTTAGACAATAAAAAAAATAAAGTCACACATCATATATATATATATATATATATATATATATATATATATACACATATATATATATATAAAGAATAGCCGAGGTATGAACTTACATCCCTCACTGAAAGTGCTATGGATTGAATTGTGCCCTCCCCCGCCCCTCACCCCACCCAGTTGTATATGTTTAAGCCCTGATGCCCAAAGTGACTGAATTTGAAGATGGGCTTTTAAGAGGAAATTAAGGTTCATATAGAGAGAGCAGGCTGACAGCTCAAGGAGGTGGGGGCTGGGAGGGGGGAGGGGAGGAGAGAGATTCAGCAAAAAAGAATAAAAAAAGAGAAAGAACTCATGGACATGAACAACAGTGTGGTCATTGTGGAGGGGAGGGCGGCAGAGGCGGATATAGAGGGGATAAATGGTGATGGAAAAGTAAAATAAAGGGAAAAATGATGTTCAATATATAACCGTTAAAAAAAGAGGTAATTAAGTTAAATGAGACCATAAGGATTGGATCCAGATCGTACAGGACTGGTGGCCTTATACGAAGAAGTGAGAGAGCGCCCTTTCTCCACGCGCATGCGCCGAGGACAGGCTTGTGAGCGCACAGTGAGGAGGCGGCCCCCTGCGAGCCAGGGAGGGACCCTCGCCGGAACCTGACGCCGTATGTATTCTGCTTGTTGCCACATGTGTAGGCATCCACATATGAATTTTAAAATTAACCAGGGTGATCGAGTGTGCTGCCTCGCTCAGGCATCTGACAGTTACTCCTGCCAAGTTTTATATCCATATACTGAGATCTGAGGCGGCATCCAAACCGGTTAAAAGAGATTCTTCTGAAAACGGCTTATGTATAGTGTATGATTTAAATGCTATTGCCAACATTCTTCTTTTAAAAAAAAAAAAAAATGCTCCTCTTCAGCTTAAGAACTCACTGTAATAAACCTGGACTGGAATATTCACAAGAAGCAAAAACTACCGAGTTAAAATACAACAACATGAGGTCCCATCCAGCTCTAGATTTTGATGGGCTCTTTGGATCAGCATTTCTCTAGTTTGCCAGGATCTGGGCCCTAACAAATGAACTGTATTTTGCAGTGAAATGATATCTGATTAAACTTTAATGAAGAGATTCCATAACTGTCCTACAGCAACATGGAAATATGCAACTGAACGCTTCACATACCCTTGTGCATAACCTTTAATGCTGATGCTAACCCTTCAGTGTACAGCACAGGCAGAGACCCAGTTAAAGAACACCCTTCACAGAGATGTCATAGACAAGGCTAACGGCAAGAAACAGTCCAGAAAACACCCATTTCCTCAGAAGAAATTTAAAGCAGACATTATATTGGCAATCTAAGAAACGGTTAGACCAAATATTGGAAAAACCTATGTCATTGCTTTCTTTGTTGAAGGAAGACACCCAGCATTCAGTTATATCCATCCTAATTTGCTCTAATTTATTCTAATTAGGGGAATGTAAAATAAATCAATCTCTTTTTCCTCTTTTTTTTTTTTAATCCTACAGGGCATTTTATGGCATGAAATAAATGTCTCTACAATACTAATCTAATGTGTTCTGAATATTTCTGGAACCCAGGACCCCAAGAGATTTCTTATTATTACCTCAGAGTTCTTTTAAATGCTATCAATAAGCTTAAATTTCTCTGCAACCATAGTTTTAAAAATGTTTTTCATAAGTTCAAACAGAAACTCTGATCATGCAAGTATAGAATAAATAAATAGAGTCCCATTCTATACTTTTCAGGTACCCATTATGTGTCAGGAGATACATAATATCTCCATGGACATATATTTAAAGAGAATAAATTTCTCTATTTTGATTGGCTTGCCCACAAATTCTATATACTAGTATTTCTATGATAAAAATAAATAAATAAAACCAAATGATGATTGACATCGCCAAAGTACCCAGAGATTGACTTTCTGAGTTGAACGTAGTCACACTACTGGATTGAAAATATCAGGACCTGCCCCTTCTTCTCCTTATCTTAAAATGAGAAAAAAGATTCAGGGATCACTGTCTCCTTGTATAAGCACTCTCCCTCATGGCCTTTGTGTGTCTGGCTTAGTATGAGGCTAGTCGAAAGGGGAAAACACATTTCTCCTAATATTCTGAGTATCAAATGATTTTGTTCAGTCTTCACCTGCCTTATTCTTTATTCTGTATTCCTAAAATTCTTTCAGGCAACGTGTTATTAAATTTATTGATATTCCCTTTTATTTTCATATACATTTTACATTTAATTGTTTGTCCCATTAATTCGATTACATTTTATTTATACTTAGTCGGAGGCCTTCATGTATAAGATAATTTTCCTACCATTATTATAATAAATTGAGTTAGGCCATGTAATTATCACCCTTCAGCTCCCAATAACCCTGTGACAGTTGCTATGATAAAATGATTTCCCAGAGGTATCATATATGCAACATTAGACTTTGGAAGCATGTTAAAGTCCCAATATAAAAAGTAATGCAGCCCAAACCGGTTTGGCTCAGTGGATAGAGCGTCGGCCTGCGGACTGAAGGGTCCCAGGTTCGATTTCGGTCAAGGGCATGTACCTTGGTTGCGGGCACATCCCCGGTAGGGAGTGTGCAGGAGGCAGCTGGTCGATGTTTCTCTCTCATCGATGTTTCTGGCTTTCTATCCCTCTCCCTTCCTCTCTGTAAAAAATCAATAAAATATATTTTTAAAAAAGTAATGCATTATTACACAATGTATTTCTAAAATATAATTCCAGACTAAATTGCTTAAATGTCAATAAACCTATATAGAAAATTGATACCATTTTTAGTTCCTGACTTGCTTTAGGATCTGTCCATAACCCAATGCCAAGCCTTCCTCACTTCCAGTTTCTTTTCATAACCGTGACTAAATCATTTAGCTAAATCATCATGTCTTAGTTTCTCTACTTATAAATTATGGACAATAACAATATCTGTCCCAATTACTTGCTATATATCATATACCTAATTGTGAATTTCAGGGTATAATCTATTTTAAAATAAATAACCACCCAATTTTCCCTTCCATTAAGTCAAATTAAAAATAGATTTTTAAAATTGAATAAATCTGCATTTTGAACTCCTTAGAGTATGTCAGATTCTTGACAGGACTCTTAATCATGACAGATTCATACAGTGAGTTTTATGAATGATATTAAGGAAAGGAAATATTCTTCCCTTCCTTTTAAGCCCTTTCCTTAAACTTTCTGATGTGATCTCTCTCTCTCTCTCTCTCTCTATCTCTCTCTCTCCATATATATATATATATATATATAGAGAGAGAGAGAGAGAGATATGTTTATATATATATATATATATATATATATATATATAGAGAGAGAGAGAGAGAGAGAGAGAGAGAGAGATATCGCAGGATTTTTATTCAAGTTGGGTAGGGTATGGGAGCAATAGAGAGAGAATGAGGAAAGCTAAAAACTACAATAGGGCAAAGAAACCCCCATTTTCCATGAGAATATTACCTCATTGGTAAGGGCCAAGAGACTAACAAATACTAAGCATCCCCATTGGGGATGAGAGACAACAGTCTGCTCTTAAATTGACTTCAGAGTAGAGGTGCCAAAACAAATAAATCACTGTAAGTGAAATGCTTTGAAAGGTAAATGGGCTTTAAAAATGTTTGTGTGGGTTAAGTTTTGTAATCGGAAGTATTCATTACTGCCAGATATGGTAAAGGCACATGTCCATCAGGATCTCTGGAGATCTCCTCCTGGTAGACAATTCATTATGTTTTGACCAATACCTAGCGTAGTGGACACCCCCAACAAATGTTACTGAATGAAGAAAAGTAAGCCAAAGTTCAAACATGTTATGCTTCACCCACTCCAAAACTGTATTCATTTGAGTAAGAAGCAATTAAAGGCCCAAAGTTCTCAGATTCCTTCAATCCATACTCACTTTTCATCAGTAAGAATTCTGGAATGATGAGCAGCCTTACATGCCTATTTGACCCAGCTACTCAAGCACTGATGGAATAAAAAGCAGAGCAAACTTCTACTACTTAGAATGCCCTACCTCTGGCCAAGTGCATCCTCAAAGACCCTGTTTCACTTTGCATTGTCATTGTGGTATGGCTTACAATCCTGAAGCCATTATAGAGAAACTGAGAGAAGAATGGCACTTTGACAAGTTACTTTGGTCTCCATAGTGGCTCCATTCTATTTTTTTCCTTTACAGGAACCTTTTGTAACTGAAGTAAAAATACTTCAGTCATTTCTCTGATATGAGGAAGTCACATTTGTGGATAGGCAAGAAACAGCCTATTTGTCTTCCTAAAGTTTCACTGGACATAACTCTCTGGTCATAGATCACCAAGGGCTTCTCTAATCTATAACCAGAAAGCCCTTGAATATTCATCAAGTCACGTAAACATTGGTCAACAAGAAGTCACCTCAGTGGCTTAGTCCATATACCAAGATTCAATTATGGGAATGGCAATGCCCAAATCCCCAGGTCATTGAAAAAATGAATAAGTAACATGAATTAAGCATGCAAAGCTATTGATGGGGTGAGTGCATCAGTCTGGGGTCCCTGCTTGAATTCAGCCTAAATTCTGAAAGGAGGTTCGACTTTGCCTTAGCCCCAGGAATTGACCTGCCCTGCTTTGGTCTAACAGGTCTCTTAAACAGGGCCAGAAGCACCCCATATTTCTAAGCAAAATGATCTGGGAGTCGGGGGGGGGGGGGGGTCTTTCCTCCAAGTTAATTTTTATAAACCTCCAGAGAGATTCAGAAAGTACTGGGCTAATATAATACCACTGAGATTGCTCATAGTAACTTGATAGAGAACAGAAAAAGTGAGACAGCCAAATTGATATCTCCTTCGGGGTTCAAACTGGTCTGGAAACTGTAGCAAGTCCAAAATGACTGTTCGGCAAGACCAGAGATCGAATGGAGCCACTTCTAATTTGAAGAGTGCCACCACCAATGATGGTTTCGCTCATTGCTAATAAAAAGAGCTGACTCAGTGAATACTCACCATTAGCCAGCACTGTCCTAAGTATTAGAACATGTCTTAATTTATTTAATCCTCAGGACAACCCTGAGAGGTAGGAATTATTATAACCATAGATTTCATCAATGACAAAATGGAAACCTAGAGAGGTTAAATAGCTTGCCCAAGTTACTCAGAGAATAATGGCCGAGGGAGGACTCAACACCAGGTGCGGTGTTTATGCGTCTGCTCGTCCCCATCCTGCCTTTTCCCACCCCTGAAAGCTTGGAAGAATGCCCATGCACAACCACAGACAGTGAGTTGAGGACAACAAGCGCGGTGTCTGTGGGAGGCAGTGTCATGTTGCCTGCAGTGCTGGCCCAGCTGGGATGAGAGTTTGTCCTTGCCTGGCTCCTCTGAGGCACTCCTCATCTGTCTCAGGGCATCTCCATGAACTGCTCAGCTCTACAAACACACTCTACGTTTTCTAAAGAAAGATTAAGGTTATAAAGACCGGGACAGATATCACTACAAAAAAACTTCAAGTCGATCCTACCTTATAAACTAGAGAACTGGAAAGAAGAGAGACCTGGCTATAGATAATACTTTTTGTACCACACCCAAGGCGTATCCATGGGATACTCCTAATAGGAGCTCCTGAAATTTCAGAGTTGCATGATTTGTATGGTCAGGCCTTAAACATCAAGACCAAAATTTTTTTCCCATCTAATTTGCTTTTTTTGGTACTGGGCTTTTCAAAGTTGAAATAAAGAAAAGATAGAAAACACATTCTCAAATGATATACAAAACCATTGATGAAGGAGTTTCATTCCTTTTTTCTTTTAATTTGCCTAGCATTCAAGTCCTCTCGTAACTTGACAGTCATTGGGGTGACTAAAATACCCAGTGTATCTTAGTGAAAAGCTATTTTTAAAATCACTTGATTTAGAAAACTCCAATCATGATAATTTCGTGGGGATTCTTAGTACACAAATTAAAAGTTTCAAATTGCTCGGCAAGAATTTGTGAGTTCAAATAATCTTAATTAGGAAAGCCCTACCTTGATGCATATTTATCAGTTGTTTTTAACATCTGCCCTTGATACAAAATTATTTTGAGGATTGCTCTATGAGTTATAGCTCCTGTGGTCAGTAATAGCAGTAATGATGCAATAGGAGACTAGGAGCCAGAAGGGTGATTCCAGTCTTGTCTGACTCTGCCACTCTTCATCTCTGGATCCTGAGAATGTCCCTTGACTTCTCTCAATCTGTTTCCTCCTGTCCAAAGAGGAAACACAGTTCCCACCTCAAAGTGTTGTTTCATGGATCAATGGGATTTCAGTAAACCACGAGGCACCATCATATAGCATAATATTAAAACTGTGTTCTGTAAAAAAATGCCATATTAATCATTGTAGGACATTTCTCTTAATTCCAGGCTCTTATTCTGCAAGAGGTTTTAAAAAATAAATCAGACTCTACAGATATATATATATATATAGATATATATATATATATATCTGTAGAGTCTGATTTATTTATATATTTATATATATATTATTTTATATAGATATATATATATATTACAAACCAAATGTGGTGGCAGTGTGGCTCAATGAGAAAAGTGCGCATGTAGTCTGGTGCAAAGGGAATCAACTTGGCTGATGTGGCAACTTTGCCAACTCATGACCCTCGGTTCTCTCATTTGAGAAATGAAATAAGAAGTATCCGATTAAGAATGATGTGGGGTTTAGAAAAAAATATCTATGTAAGGCCTCTAGCAGGACAGGCACACAGTAGGTGCTCAATAAATGGCACCCATTTCACATCAAAGAAGCCATTTAATTAAGCCCAGTATGCTGTGCGCCTCCACACTCCCAACAGCTGAGCCGTGTTCTGCTCAGAACAGTACATCCATTAGCAGAGTCCCAAATAAACCTCTGCCAGGGCCAGAGCCCTGGGTTTATCCCACTTGAGACTCCAGCAGATTAAGGTTGTGCTTGCTGTATTCGCGTTTCCTGCTTTAGACCACTATTTTGTAAGATGTACTAATGGAACCTCAAATGTGAAGAATAACATTAATGCGAACCCATAGGGCAACTCCAAGGACAGGATTTTTCCAAACCTACTTTTTTTTAACTAAGACGAACTACTTCGCTGTTCGTTACTTATTTAGGGTTAGGGGTGGGGTCCAGGGACCAGGATAAGGAAAAAGCCAAAGTGAATCTGCTGTTGTTCTGGGGGGGGAGCTGTTCAATTCGATCAAAATAAAACAGCCTTTGACCTCCCCAGGTCCAGAGCGCGTTCAGAGTCAGGCCCGTTGGAGGCGTTCGGAGCAACAAGCAGGAGAGAGAGGGCGCAAGTCCTCGGTCGCCCAGCCTGGGCCCGGGCAAAGCCAGGGTGGCAGGCATCCGTCACCAAGCAGGGGGCGAGTTAGAGGAGTGGAGCTGGGGAGGGGCGCATGCAGCTGGGTTAGTGGTGACTCGATCATGCGGCTTTGCATTCCTGTTCGGCAAACGCGCTTAGGCAAAACAGACTTGATGCTTACAATGATCCCAGCCCAAAATGGAGTGTCTCTGACTAGCAGGGAGGGGCTGATGCTCGCCATGAGGAAGCCCACCACGGTCACGGCGATGCCCAAGGCCAGCTGCAGCAGGGCGAGCAGCAGCGGGAACCGGCAGCCGCAGCACGTCCGGGCCTCCTCCTCCCCGCACTCCTTGGGGGCCCCCTTGCCCTTCTTCGGCCCCATGTCGTCGGGCCCGGTGGCGTTCCCGGCCGGCGGCCCCCCCTGCCTCCGCTGGCCGCGGGGCTGCTTGTCCTTGCCCATGGCGGCTGCGTGGGTGGGTGGGTGCGTGCGTGTGCGGCGCGCACTGGGCCCCGAGCGGCGCTGGGCGGGCTGAGCCTGCCCTGGTATTCGGATTACGGAGGCTGAACAAATATGGAAAACATTTGGAGCCGACTGGCCGAGCCTCCAAAGGCCACAGGGAGCCCGCAGTACAGGGGGGAGTCGAGGGGGGTCGCCAACTGCCAACGCGCCGGGACGCAGCGCCTGCTGGGCCCGCGGGCAGGGTTTGCCCAAAGCCCGTGGGAGCCGGCGCGGGTCCCCTGGCCTCTTCCATCCCGTGCACTTTCAACAGGCCGGCTGCTTGGAGGGGGGAGGTGGGGGGGGGGGTGGCGGGGGAGAATGTCTGTTGTCATCATTCCAAACCCCAAGGTTTTTGTTTTTTTGTTTTCTGAGAGGTGCAATGCAAGGTGATGAATGTTTAAATCATTTCAGTTTAATTAATAGACAATTTAATCTAAAATAGGCATCGCTGAGCTCCAAGCTGTGAAATCGTTTCCAGAAGCTAAATTGTTTCTTTCCCAACAAAGGCATGGGCTCTTTTTCTTTTTTAAATTCTGCAATCCAACTGACAAAGGCGTTTCTCCCATTGAGGTATTTGCTTTTGAAATAACTGTTTATAGAGATGCTGGGCTCATTGTGAACTCTCTCACACGTATTTGTTTTTAAAAGCTCTTTTAACGGTTTATGTGGAGTCCCCAGCCAGTCTTCACTAATTTCCGCAACAGTGCCTAGAGGGGAGTGTGTGTGTGTGGGGGGGGGGGGGGGGGGGTATTATGCACCCAGGACTCCAGCAGTTGTCTCAGTCTACATTTAAGAAATTTTAAAAGCACCTACAGTGTGCAACAATATTAAGGATGTTCAAGACAGAATTTGGACCCTGCCCAAAGTCATAGAACTCATCAATAAAACTGATTCTTCCTATTCCCACATACTTCTCAGTAGCACTTAGAATTTCAGTTGAAACCACTAAGAAATGATCCCTTCAACTTTGGAGTGTTTATATATTACATTGGTATGGTCATGTGAACAATCAGAAAGCTGTATTAAAAAATACATGATGTTGCCAAGATACTAGAATAGATACTCCTAGATTGTTCTATCTCAGCAAATTTAAAGTCTAACTCTCTGCTCCGTTTCCTCAGAATTGTCATCAGCTCTCCTTGTAAACAGCCTAGTCCACACAAAGGTACCTTTGAAGATATAAAACGTATTCTTCCTTAAGTTATGAATGTCGTTGTTTTCCTCCTACCTTGCTTCTGGGTCAGTGAGAAAAAGAAGGTCCTTGGAACGCATGCAGTAGCTTAGGAAGCAGAATCCAAACCACGCGCCCCAGTGCTCCCCCTAGAGCAGCAGAAGCAGCCCCTCAACCTCGGGAGCTGCACTGACATAGGGTCACTGTCAGCTGCTTTGGGGCCATTACACCATTTGGATTTCTAGGGAGAACAGACAAAAGCTGGAGTTACACAAGGTACCCACCTGGTTTGGGCATGACTGAGAACAACACAAATGACGAAACAGAACAATACTTATTTTTCTTCTATGTAAATATACTAAACATTTTCAGGAAGCTAACTGACCACCTGGAGTTATTTGTTAGTATAAATAATATAGCTTCCAAATACTGAGTCTCTATTCTATTCTGTAACAAACACATGCTAGGTGCTTTACATACTTTACTGTTACTCCTTAGAAACACCTTATAATTACAGTTTCCACTTTTAAAGGTGCAAAAATGAATAGCAGAATTATTCAGTAACCAGATTAATAAGCCACACCCCTAGTTGGGGATGGAGGTGAAGGTAACCAAATGTGAACTCTTGTGAATTACCGATAGGCAAACAAATGGGTGTTAGGCTGTTTAAATTGTTTGTGATTTTAAACAATTTAATGATCATGGGTAGTATTTCATCTATCGCAGAATTAGCTATTGGCCTTGTACCTATAGCTACCTGAGAACTGTACAAAAATATCTTGATTCACCACCATAATATACAGGGGTGGGCAACAGTAGGCTTACAGTTGTGAGTATGCAAAAAATAGTTTATTCTTGTATTATTATTTATTGATTATTGTATTATTTATTTATATTACAACTGTAAACCTACTGTTGCCCAACCCTGTATACAATAGTTGATGGAGACCATTATTCCTATTACAAATTTATAACTAGATACAGGCTCTATTGGCTAACCATACTTCTGGGCTGTCATTTAGTTAAGAATAAAATATCCCTATTCCTCAAAACCTTAAATTAAGTATAAATTAGAATAGTTAAAGAGTTGTACATACATTCTTTTCTAAAGGCTTCCTTTTAATTGCCTAGCTGAGACAAGTTACAAATGAAACCAGTAGCAGTGAACAACAGCCCCGATAAATTGTAATCCTCTAGGCTGATTACAACTCCCTACTCCAGTTTTCAGCTTCCAGCGAAGCAGGCAGCGTATAGGGGACCTTCCACCTGCTCAGATTTCTGGCTGCATGCTGGAATCTGGGCCTGAGGGCTTGATCTTTGGCGATACCATGAGATGATATTGATGAGAACAATATTTTCACTTAATTCATACAGGAAAATAGAAACAAAGAACAGGGTGAAGAAAGTTGTCCAAAGGTTATTGATAGAGAGTAATCAGGGCTAAAATGGGATCAAAAGGTCCTTAAGGATACAGTAGGGAGAGCGCTCCCTTTAATATATCTTTTCCATGAGAAAAAATCACCGTTTCCAGCTCTTGACATAGTTTAACAGAAATGAACACGGGTTTTTTTAGTATTCATAAATTATAATGTCTCTCTTTTATGGGGTAAGCAATAACCTCTTCAGATATTTATATTACCGGGAAGAAAGGCAAAGTAGAAACGAAGTGTTTTCAGATAACCTATTGGCTTCTCCTATAACTTAAAAATGACAGAGATTATAAATTAGAAAGTGCAGGAGAGTAGTTAACATATAGGATTTGAGATTATTTTGATCCTCTGGGGAAAATAACAAAATTAAGCTTAGTATCTCTCTTTGCTATATCGCAAATTCAACATTATTTCGAAGTGTTTCTGCTTTAGAAGTTCAGAACTGGGATAATGGTAACTCTATTTAAAACTAGTGTCATTAACAAAATGGCCTTGGGAAATCCACCTGAAAATAATCTCCAAACCAACATATTTCTGAACACATGATCTTTGACTCACCAAGAACAAAAAAGATTTCATGGAAAAGATATTACAGTTCCAAGGTCTATATCAAATCTCTTTATTGTGTAATTAAATATATCAAAAATGCTCAGTCAGATTTGATTTAAAGAAGTATCAGACACTCCACAGAGAACAATTGAAATCACCATGGGCTCATATGTCTCACTGGCCTCCATACATGATTCTAGAAATATTGATGATCTGTGTGTGTGAGTGCAACAAATAAACTCTCTATTCTTTTCCTTTTTTTATTTCTGTGTCATTAATTCTAAATGTGTCTTTTGGCTCAAGTTTCTTCTCAAAATAATTGACCTATTTATGATTTTTTGCATAACAGTTTGTATTTTCAAGTTAAATGTCTTAGGGGCAGTGTACTCACTATGGTCAACAGAGTGCTTATAACTCTCGTTCTATAAAGAGTCTGTAGAGATGGTTACTATCAAGCATTCCCTAATGCATTCTACCTATTTATATGATGTGATTTATAATGATATCAATGTTTTCCGCATAACTTTGTACATGTAGTTTTGTCCATGTAATGTTGACATGTCCACAAAAATGAAGAAGAAATATACTTATTTTACTTAAGAAATAAAGGGAGGCTGTGCCTGGTGGTTCAGTTGGTTGGGCATTGTTCTGTGCACCAAAAGGTTGCTGGTTCAATTCCCTGGTCAGGGCACATGCCCCGGTTGTGGACTCAATCCCCAGTAGGGGAAGTGCAGGAGGCAGCCAATAGATGTTTCTCTCTCTCTCTCTCTCTCTCTCTCTCTCTCTCTCTCTCTCTCCTTTCTTCTCTCTAAAATCAATTTAAAAAGACAAACTTTTTTTTTTAAAGAAATAAGAAGAGAAGAAGGATAAACAAATTGCGGTGTATTCATACAGTGGAATACTACTTGCTAATAAGTAGGAGTGAACTACTGATATACGCAATGACATGAATGAACCTCACCAATAGTTTGCTGAGTGAAAGGAACCAGACACAAAATAACACTGCATAATTCCATTTACCTATACTAATAAAAAGGGTAATATGCTAATTAGACCGGGAGAGGGGACATCTTCCTACTGTCCGGCTTCCTTCCAGACAAAGCCATGGTGGTGGGGGCTGAGGCAGAGGTGGTTAGGGGTGATCAGGCTGACAGGGGAGGGCAGTTGGGGACCATGAGGCTGGCAGGGGAGGACAGTTGGGGGCCATCAGGCCAGCAGGGGAGCAGTTAGGTGGCAATCAAGCCGGTAGGCAGGCAAGCAGTTAGGAGCCAGCGGTCCTGGATTGCGAGAGGGTGCAGGCCAGGCTGAGGGACTGCACCCACCCCCCCAACCCCCCGTGCACAAACTTTGTGTACCGGGCCTTTAGTATAAAAATAAAAATGCAAAACTAACCTATGATCATTGAATTTAAAAAGTGATTTGGACTTGGAATGAGAGAGCTGACTAGAAAGGAGCAGGAGGGGGCTTGCTGGGGTGACAGAAGTCTTTAGTATCTTGCCTTGGGTGGTGGTTACATGGGTATAAACAATTGTGAGAACTCACTGAACAACATTTAAGGTCTGTGCATGTTTATTGTATGTAATGATGTCTCAATTTTTTAAACGTAATAACAAGAGAAATACAAGGAGTCACTGTGTATCCATAACTAATTAACAATAAAAAAAATAAAGTTTGTGTGATTTTTTAAATTTAAATTACCTTACCAAATTCTTTTCTTTCCTGCCTTTCTGGCTCCTTAGAATTAATTATCTATTCCTGTCTAATAAGCCACCCAAAAATAGTAGTTTGGAACAACAATAATTATTTATTCCATGGTTTCTATGAGTCAAATATTCAAACAGGGCAAAGCAAGAATGGTTTATTTCTTCACATTTTCTGGGGTCTCAGCTGAAAGACTCAGAGTCATCTGAAGTTTTGACTGAGGCAGGAAGATCTGCTTTCAAGGAGGCTCACTAATCTAATTGGCAAGTTGGTGCCTTTCCATGTGGCCTCACCCGGCATTGGCCTCCCTACAGGGCTGTTCCGTGTCCTCACAACATGGTATCTGGCTTCAATCAGAATGAGAGATTCAGAGATTGAGAAAACATGGTGAAACTATCCTTTTTATGACACAGCCTCAGAAGTCACTTAGCAACACCTGACCCTCATTCTGTTCTTTCGAAGGGAGTCACTAAATCCAGCCCACATTCAAGAGGAGAAAAATTAAGAAAGAGTATCAAACAATCAAAACCATATTTTAAAACCCCCATACCTCCTCCTCAATATCTTCACGAGCTGTACTTCCTTTGCTGATCTCCTAAATGTTCGTTCCTTTCTTGGTCCTCTTTATTCTAACACGATACACTCCATGGTTTCAATGAAAACTCACAAATCTCTCCAAAGAGCCCAGACTTCTTTCCTGAGCGCTAGATCTGCAAATGTAACTACCTACCCACATTTCCATTTGAATGTCCCAAAGGTACCTCAAATTCACTCTGTCCTTGAACTCCACAGAGAAACCAAATAAGATAAACGTAACGCTGCCACGGACTTTAGTGGCAAGATGGTCATTGGTTGCCTTTGCCAAGAGCAATCCCATATGGCAGATTCAAGATTCCAGTGAGTTTGAGAGGACAGAGGCGGGAAAGAGATGTAAAGAAATCTGTGGAAAATCTTAGCTATGAAGGGAAAGAAAGAGAAGAAGCTATAGCTAGAGGGACAATATCCTTTTTTGCACAATTGATCAGATAAGTTCCTTGAGGTGGGAGAATTAGTCAGAAGGAAAGTCCCCTTGGAGACTGAGAGAGGAGGAAAGAATGAAAGACTAGATAACGTGCAGTTGTGTTTGCAGGAGTGGGAGGAAAGCATTTGAGAGAACTCATATCTTCTAGGCTATGTGTATAATGAATGTAGTGTCAATATTTTTATTCTAAATGAGGCGGATTTTAGATATAGAGCCATTCTAACTCTACATCCTACCCCACAGCACAAGTTATTGCTGTATCTCATAAGTATAGATAAATTTTAAAGAAAATACATCATTTTCTGAAAATTTTCTCTAAAAAAACAAAGACATAATTTTCTGTGAATTACAATAAGAATAATGTCTAGAATATATGTATATATATGTATATACAATATACATATTTATAAGTTACAAAATACTCTTATATATTATATCTTTAAGTCTAACCAAAACCCAATGACGCTGAAATTTGTTCAGAGTAGTTAAGTGACTTGCCCAAGGCTACATTTTTTTCTTCTTGCTCTAAGTCCAGATATTCCTGCCAAGGCCCAGGATAGCAAGAACAGATGCTGACTAGGGTCTAGAGCAGCAATTTTAAACCGGTGTACTGCAAGAATTTTTAAAACATGCAATACCTGACTATTTAGTCAGAAGCACTGACGTCTTTTCCCTTAGACTGTCAAATAAAAAAATGACAACAGTCAACACAATAGCCATCTGGTGTGAATGAATCCTACTTTTTGTCAGATCAGCAAAAAATATATTTTTTGGTGTGCCGCAGAATTTTAGTAGTTTATGCGTGCCATGAGATAAAAAAGCACCATGAGGGCAGACACCAGGCTTTCTTAGTCATGATTGGTCCTACGCACAGTACAAATAACATTGTGTGATGTTAATAAATATTGATAAATCATAAATACAGTTTACATACAAGATTCATGAGGATTCAGATCTTTCTGATATAAATAATATTCCTTTAAAATCCTAGAATCTCATATTTTCTCTGTACATTTAAATTTTTGTTTTAAGAATCATCTTGAGGAACAACATGACAGGGATACTTTAGATACATTATAATCAGGTTTTTTTAATAATAACATTAAAAAACACATCAAAGTTATTTTTCAAATCCTGTGTTGTAAGCAAACTATATGATTTTCACTTTGAATACTAATCTTCCTCCTTAGTTTGAATAACTGAGTCATTGTCTGACTCTAAGCAGATTGATATCTTTTACCATTTTTATAATAATGTAAGTTTCCATAGAATTACAAGCCCCTGAATTTGTTTCCATATACAGTCATTACCACATTAAAAGACATCTTTGACCTTCAGACAAAACCCTGTAGGCCTTCTTCTTTTTGTCCAACCATTCTTCTACGAATTCGCTCTCATTTTCACTCAGCTACAAGTGCAAGTGCTAGACTCAGACTGCCGGACTTCCAACCTCGTCTCTAATTCTTACCAGCTGTGTGATGTGGACAAGTTCCTTCACCTCTCTCAGCCTCAATTTCCTTTCTGTAACATGGAAATATTAGAAGTACTTGCCTCAGAAGGTTGCTATGAAGTATAAATACAATAGTTCATGAAAACACAGAGAACGTTTCCTGGCACGGGTAAGTAACCCATAATTGTTAGCTATTATCCTAACCCTGCCCTCTTTCTTATTCCCTTCCCTTTCCTATGCATTATCTTTCTCTGAAATTTCTCTTTGGCAATTCTGCTTTCATTGTTTCTCCTCCTACACTCTCCACAGAAAAATAGAACCCTCCCTGTCCTTCTCTTTTACTCACTGCCTGATGAAGTTTCAGCTACTGAATTAGTGCTTTACTTCACAATATAATTTTTCTTCCTCACCACCACCTCTGTATTCTCACCCAAGTCTGTAATTCTGGGACTTTTCCAGAATGATCCCTAGAGAAAGATGACTCCCCCCGCACCCTCCTCTTCTAGTGTTTTCTGTTTCTTTTGAGTGCCTCATCTGACCTTTGACCCCATCCCCTGCTTCAGGGAAGTGACCAGAATCAAATGCTGTCTTTCACCCACCCCAGTAATCTTAAAAGGACCTCATTTTATTGTGTAATCTTCTGCTAAGCATCTTGTGAAGGCTGCCTCAAAATAAGCAGGGAATTCACGCTTGGTTTCCCCAATGGATTTCAAATTATTTCACAGAAGTGACCGAATTGCTGCCACTTTAAAAACAATGTTTTCAGAGGGAAAGGGAGGTGGGGAAGTAGGAGAGGGTATAGGGGGGATAAATAGTGATGGAAGGAGTCCTGACTTGGGGTGGTGAACACACAATACAATATACAGATGATGTGTTATAAAATTGTACACCTGAAATCTATGTAATTTATTAACCAGTGGCACCCCAATAAATTCAATAAAAAATTTAAGAACAGTGTTTTAATAATCTAACATTAAGCTAGATTAAAGTTTAACAGAAAAACATTCACATTTTTCACATGTTATACTACCTAAAATATCACTCATGGGATGGTGGATGTCTTTGTTTGGGGCCTAAAATCCTTCTATGTGTTGGGGAATGACCCCTCACCACCCCAACATGGTTTTATGTGACTGCTGCCCATGCCAGGACCCCAGGAGTTGGCCTTTGGACTTGATCAGGGCGCTGGCAGTATCCCTGCCCCTCCCCTGAGTTTAAGGTTCAGGCACATGAAGGACAATGCCAAGGCAGGATGAAGCAGAGTCCTCCATCAGGCCGGGGAGAAGGATGCTGGGATGGATGCAGTCCTCTCTTCCTTTGGGAAGGGAGGCTGCCAGAGGGAGGAATTCTGTCTCACCACTTGGAGGGAGTCTTTCTATGGCACGTGAGAATAAAGCCAATGAGCAAAGAGGCTAGAATGGTCAAAACAAAGGAGGGGGAGAGGTTTCTGGAGTCTCCGAAAACAATGGTGCCTGAAGCAAGCTCATTCTCGAACGTCACAAGACAGGAGATCATCTCGCTCACCACCGCATCACCCTTCTCAGCAGACACGAGGTGCTCCATCAGTATTTGTTGAGTGGCTAAACATACACGAAGCCAGTAGACATCCCTTAGGTTTAGTGAGTTATTTCTAACCCTTGAAACTGGAGGTGCCCTGACTGCCAAATGCACCCACCCAGGTAAACCTCAGTATTACCCAGGAGCACCCTCGGCTCTGCAATTACAGCTCTACAGCATCATAAGGAAAATGTATGGAAGTGACAGGTAAGCCATACATTTATTTCCAAAAAGATAGGAATGTTAAAATAACACATTTCCTGTCAAACTGTGTAGGAAGATACAGAGCCATTGTAGGGCAGATAGACATTTTATAAGTTGTCTATTTACAAAACTGTTTAATTTGGCACATGGGGAAATGCCGAGTGCTATTTTAAAATCTGTATCACCTTTAGCTTAATTGTATTTGTACTAGTAGAGCATCATGCTCAGTTAGTTATTTATACCTGGAACTTTTGTTGCTCTTTTATTAGCCTAAATCATAAAATTAAGTAGCATATTAACAGATACTTGCATGCACTGATTTTTAGCCAGGGATGCAGGTCAGACTCACCTGTAATTCATTTAAAATGTTTTCTTTTAGATATAGGCACCCCTATATTCATTGAAGTGTTATTTATAAGGGCCAATATATGGAAGCAGCCTACGTATCCACTGATAGATGAATGGATAAAGATGTAGTATATAGGTATTATAGAATATTACTCGGCCATAAGAAAGAATGAAATCTTGCCATTTGTGACAACATGGATGGACCTAGAGGTTATTATGCTAAATGAAATAAGTCAGAGAAAGATATATCATATGATTTTGCTTATATGTGGAATCTCAAAAACAAAGTAAGTGAACAAACAAAACAGAAACAAACTCACAGATACAGAGAACATTTTGATGATTGTCAAATAGGAGGGGTTTTGGGTGCTGGATGAAAAGGGGGAAGGGATTAAGATGTACAAATTGCCAGCTATAAAAACAATATAGTCAATAATACTGTAATGACTATGTATGGCGCCAAATGGGTCCTAGACTTATCAGGATGATCACTTCATAAGTTATATAAATGTCTAATCACTTGTTGTACACCTGAAAGTAATATAATATTGTATGTCAACTGCAAAGAAATCAGAAACACCAATCAGAAAGGATATATGCACCCCTATGTTCATAGCAGTGCAATTTACAATAGCTAAAATTTGAAACAGCCTAAGTGCCCATCAGCAGATGAGTGGATTAGAAAACTGTGGTACGTCTACACAATGGAATACTACGCTGCTATAAAAAAGGAAGGAATTCTTACCATTTGCAACAGCATGGATTGAAGGGGAGAGCATTATGCTAAGCGAAATAAGCCAGTCAGAGAAAGATAAATACCACATGATCTCACTCATTTGTGGAATATAATGAACAACATAAACTGATGAACAAAAATAGAACCAGAGTCATAGAAGCATCAAACAGACTATCCAACCTATGAGGGAAGGCGGGGGTGAGGGGGTAAGAGATCAACCAAAGGACTTGTATGCATGCATATGAGCATAACCAATGGACACAGATAGTAGGGTGGTGAGGGCATGTGCTAGAGGGAAGGCAGGGGAGAGTGGGCAGAGGGGCAGGGATAAGAGATCAACCAAAGAACTTGAATGCATATAGGCATAACCATAGGACACAGACAATGGGGGGGAGGGAGGCAAAGGCCTGGGCTGGGGGGCGGGGCGGGGCCGGGAAGAGGACAATGGGGGGAAAAGGGGACATATGTGATACTTTCAACAATAAAGAATTTTTTAAAAAAAAAGAAAAATTTACAAAAAAAAAAAAAAGAGGAAAAAATATTTTTAATTAAAAAACAACAGTCCTAGCTGATTTGCCTCAGTGGATAAAGCGTTGGCCTGCGGACTGAAGGGGTTCTGGGTTCGATTCTGGTCAAGGGCACATGCCTGGGCTGTGGGCTTGATCCCCAATGGGGGACATGCAGGAGGCAGCCGATCAATGATTCTCTCTCATCATTGATGTTTCTATCTCTCTCTCCCCTCTCCCTTCCTCTCTGAAATCAATATATATATTTAAAAAAAAACAAAACAAATGTTTTCTTTTACTCGCCTGATTTAGTTATGTTCAGGGTAGAGTCTGGGCATTTAGTAGGTTTGGGATGTACCCTTGTGATTAAGTCCTACTCTTAAACCCTGCCCAGGACACACCTCAAGCTAAGTTTAACATCCTTACCATCTTTTAAGGCAATAGGAAGCATTCCTTTGCCAAACACTAACTCTAACTGTATCACTTATTTCTTCTTGGTAGCAATTCCTCAGTAGTGGCTGCCTTATGACATTCTTTCTTAAATCCATTTAATAAACATGTATTTAGTGCCTAACATCACCAAGTAACCAAGTAGGCACTGGCGGTAAAATGTCGGGTTTCTGCTCCCAGGGAGCTCACATTCAACTGGAGGGATACAGACATATCAACAGAAGTGTAATAAAAATGTTACACTTGTGAGAACAGAATTGTGTAAGGCACAGAGGGCAAAGTGATTCTACCATAGCATGTCACAACCTAAGGCGCACAGACTGTGTAGTTGGGAACTGTGTGGCATGGCAGGGTGATCATTCATACCTGTGGTTACTCATCTAGAAGCTGACTCTAGAATGTGTCAGGTGAGGCCTACTGGTTCAGACTTGCCTCACCGGATCACCCAGCCAGCAGCGCCTTCCCTGTGCCTAGTCCTTGAGGACAATCTTTCTTAGTTTCACTCTTTTGCTCCTCTTCTCCAGGGTAGTAAGGGGATAATCAGACCAGGACGAGGTGAGGAGGGGCTGACTGACTCTAACAACCCAACTCGATGCTCAGCCGCTGGGAGGTCAGCCTTCTCTCAGGTCCCCGAATACTGAAGAGCCATGGTCTTGCTGGCATTCATAAACCCCAGGCCTGTCAATCATTTGCAACTTTCTTCAACATCTACTTTTTTTTAACTCGGCCATATTTTTTGTCAATAAGCAATCTATAATAAACACTTAATTCATCATGTAAATTTTGGAAAAGGGTATTTTTCAGTATCATGCATTAACATTACCAAGTTAAAGCAATGTTTTAAGTTTTGTTCCTAAAAGCCTTAATAATCCATATTTTAAATAAAAAATAATTTAATTTTCTTGTACATCCTGTTTAGGGAGAACATAGGAAGTAACACAAGAGAAGAAAAGAGAGGAAATGTGAAATGTTTATTGAAGCGAGGTGCTTGAGTTTTAATAAGAATGAACCAGCACCTAGGAAAGACTCATCGAGATGGTGTGAGCAGTTGCTTGGGGGCAGCGAGACATGGACATTATTTTTGATTTTTTTTGTTGTCCTCTAAAAGGCCATCCTATGTAATAAAAGAGTAATATGCAAATTGACCATCACTCCAACACACAAGATGGCCATCCCCATGTGGTCAAAGATGGCTGCCTCCATGTGGACACAAGATGGCCACCACAAGATAGCCAGCAGGGGATGGCAGTTGTGGGCAATCAGGCCTGCAGGGGAGGGCAGTTGGTAGGGACCAGGCCTGCAAGGGAGAGCAGTTGGGGGGAACCAGGCCTGCAGGGGAGGGAAGTTAGGGGCAACCAGGCCTGCAGGGGAGGGCAGTAAGGGGCAACCAGGCCTGCAGGGGTAGGCAGTTAGGGGTGACTGGGCCAGCAGAGGAGGGCAGTTGGGGGGAACCAGGCCAGCAGGGGAGGGCACTTAGGGGTGACCAGACCTGCAGGGGAGGCCAGTTTGGGGGGACCAGGCCTGCAGGGGAGGGCATTTGGGGGTGACTAGGCTGGCAGGGGAGAGCAGTTAGGGGCAACCAGGCCAGCAGGGGAGGGCAGTTAGGGGCAAATGGGCTGGCAGGGGAGTGGTTAGGGGGTGATCAGGCTGGCAGGCAGAAGCAGTTAGGGGCAATCAGGCAGGCAGGCAGGTGAGCAGTTGGGAGCCAGCAGTCCTGGATTGTGAGAGGGATGTCCTGCCCATTTAGGCCCGATCCCACTGGGATCAGGCCTAAACAGGCAGTCAGACATCCCTCAAGGGGTCCCAGATTGGAGAGGGTGCAGGCTGGGCTGAGGGACAACCACCACCCCGCCATGCACAAATTTCCTGCACCGGGCCTCTAGTCTATAATAATAAAAGCGTAATATGCTAATTAGACTGGAAGTCCTTCTGGACGAAGCCGGGGCTGTGAGGGAAGCCCAGGTCCCAGGAGCCAGAGGAAAGCTGGTGCCAGCAGCTGGGGGAAGGAAGGCCTACTCTTGCATGAATTTCGTGCATCAGGCCTCTAGTTACATTATAATGTTTTTTTTAAAAAAAAACACACCTTAGTTTCAAAAGGACCTCACTTCAATTATTTCACAAGTTAACATTTTTGCTCCTGTCTTTTCTATGAGATAAAATGTTTCTATTAACTTACTAATTTCTATGAAAGTCTTTCTTCTATGGGTGCTCATCTAGAAGAGAAATGGATTATGCCATTAAATGGAATAGATATTTACCAATGATGGTCTTTTGTCAGATTTCCAGTTTATACTAACTTTCAAAGTGACAGCTGACTTGTCACTCTCCAACATCCAAGGAGAGTCCACAGTCCCGGTCACGGGTCACACCTCCTGTGTATAAATACACGGTTTACTTGAAAGGTCTACCTCAAGCCCACCATCTCCGTGAAGATTTTCCTAGCCATCCAAGCTATTGAGCTACTTTTTAAAAAACTTCCATAGCATTATATGTATCACATAAGTTTTATTTATATGATCTTACATTCTATTTTATTTTGTACAATAGACTTTACTTATAAAGCATTATTGGTTAGCTACTGTGTTAGCTCAAGGAGAATTGAATAGGACAGATTGTAATAGAGTGTAATAAATAATAGCAGTTTCTGAATATGCACAGTGCTTTGAAAATCCAGAAAGAAAATACCTCACTCTTTGCCCATCCAGATTGTCATCTGTAGGCTATGGAGCAGTAATCTTCTCATTTTCCACTCCACACATTGATTGCACCCCAGGAAGTTGCTGTAGGTTTTTAGAATCCAGAGCACCCACTGTTATAGTGGTTGGAGGTAGGACAAGCTTGCTTGCTCCTTCTCCCTTCAAGTTTTCACCTATAAGCAAGGGTAGCAGGCTGAGTCAGGGGCTGCTTCATTGGAAGGCTTATTTAGGGCCCCTTGGTGCTCTTAGTTGATGGCATGTTCCTTTTCCCCAGTTTCTTCCTTCCATGCAGCCAGCTAGACTGCAGTAGGATTTGGGATGATGACCAGACGCTGTGACATGGCCAGGATGACCAGCCTGGGTTTTGTGGTCCAGCTGAGAATCACACTGCAACCTGCAAGGGTGTCTGGGTCCAAGTCCAGTTAGCAATTTCCCACATTTCCTGTGTTTATATCCCTCAAGAAACTCATGAGGAAGGGTGACTGTGGTTTGGAGTAGATCTGTACACCCCTTTCATAATACTATCAACGGTGTCTCCAATTTCTTACATTGGCCATTTTGGATAGAAATTGGACCATAGATTTATTTTTTTAATTTATCTTTATCTTTATTACAGGAAGTATTACAGCTGTCCCATCTGCCCCTCCCCCTCCCCATTGACTCCCTCCTCCCCACTCCAGGAAAAAGGAACAAAACTTTGATCTGTATTTTTGTGTCTCTGTTTTCAAAACCATTCTTTTTAAGATAAGATTGCCTGATTGCCTTTTGTAAACTGTCCTGTAGAATCTAGAGAAACTATGGTTTTAGAATGCATTCTCACCACACCCCCCTTCTAAGCCACCACTGAGAAAACGATTGTAATGATAAAACAGTGTTAGAGGGCTATCACTGTTGACTAATCTCCCTTCAACCATCAGAATGATGGAGTAAAATTTTGGTCCTAAATAACAATGTTGTTTTACCACATCACTTTTGCTACTATCATGTCTTCAAATAAAAGATAACATGGGATTTGGGTAAACAAAGAAGCAGATAAAATAAAAGTTTTCCAAACTATATTGACAACAGCTTTTTTTGGATTAAAAAATATATATATGAGTACTAAACTCTAAGCAAGGAAGAAGATTTTCACAGAGATCACAGCTTTTTTTACTGATATGACCAAAGTGAGAAAGAAAACAAAAGTAGAACTTGTGTGAGATGCTGTGCCGTGTAAGAGATTCGTTCTGCTTCCTGTTAAGGCTACTTCTTGTCCCCGAACAACATCTTTCTTGGAACACAGCCCAACTGGCATGGATTATGGTGGGTACATCCGTGTGTACATCTAAGTGGACTAACAGACAATAAGGATGTTTTAATTTATCCCTTCCAGAGCCATCCATTCTGCTGAATATCTTCAACTCTGTACGAGATGCTGTATGATTATGGAGTAGATGAAAAGACAAAGAATCTGATTTAATTTTCATTCCTCTCAAAAGATGTCAAATACCTTTCAAGTTTCTATGTATCATAAAATAATGTTTCTTTCATTCCAGAATCTATCTCTGAACTAAAATTGCTTAGTTATTTAACCATGAACTTGAAAACTAAATTTTAGGTTGGGGAAAAAATATGCTGCGTACCCAGAAAGTCCAGAGGACAGTTAAGGAGGAAAAATTAAATTTCTTAAATTTAGTGGTTTAGTTTCTATTTTGTAGCAATGAAATTTTGTATGTGATGTTGTATAATGGCGGTGCTTTTTGGAGTGGTGTGGGAGGTGAAGTAGAAAGTCTCTTCCCGCGTTGTGCCTCTGACTAGGCTCTGCAAGCGCCCTAGCGTCTAAAGGTGTCAGGACATTCTGTTCATTTTGTCAGGAAAAGAAATCTTGCCACTATGTGCACAATCGTGTGAATGAATATTCAGCACCTCCAACTCAGATTCACGGCTAATGATCTAGATTTTGAATTTTCAAGGGCAAATTGCGCGGCCTCCTTCTAGCATGCTGCCTTTCCTTTTTAGCAGTTTCATCATTTGTTCACACTTCCAGGAGAAGTAAGAAAGCAGATGAAACATGAATTCACCAACTTATTTCAACTAAGTCCTTAATCTTGCCAAGGTCTCTGGTTCCAAGAGAGCTTGTGGAAGAGCTCTGTTAAGAAACAAAATTTAACTGAGTAAATTTAAAGATCTAATTGGCTTTGTTAAATGATTCATGAATTGAGCAGCAGCTCATCTAGCAAGCAGGGAGACCCTCCAAGGAGTTAAACAAGGTGGAAGGCTTTATAGAAAAGAGGGTGAGGGAAGGAAGTCATCAGCAAGAGAAAAATATAAATTCATTGGAGGAAAGTAAGAGTTCAGGTGAAGACAGTTTCTCATGGGTTGAGCCCTGGCATTTCCATTGGCTGGGCTTGTTGCTGGGCTAGAGGAAAACCTCCCTTCCTCCTGCTGGAGAGGTAAAGTAGCTGCACTTCCTGTTTGGGGATGCAAGGTATGTCTCCTCCTGTTGGGTCTATAACTGCTGACTTCTTGTTTGGAGTAATTGACAGCTTCCTGTTTCAGGTAATTGACCTTGAGTGGTAGGACATGAGAGGTCCCTCCACAGACCTTCCCTACTCCAATTTTAGTTCAGGTTGCCTTTATTAATTTTCGAAGCATGGAGCCCTCAAGGGGAGCCATCAGAAAACATAACAGGGCACACATTGTCACACCTGGACAAACTGATCTCTTCATACAAAAAGACAGCAACCTAAGGAAATATTTCATGGCACTGTAATAAACAAACAAACAAATACAAAAATAATAAATAAATGCCTGACTGAATCAGGATCCAGCCATCAGAAGGTTTCAATTACCCATGTGCTGAGCATCAGCAGAGAGACTGTAACACTGTGTGTGTGTGTGTGTGTGTGTGTGTGTGTGTGTGTGTGTGTGTTTGTGTGTGTGTGTTTGTAGAGAGCCTAAGAGGGGTAAACAACTGAATTTGGTCTGTTGCCTCCTTCAACAGGTAGCCTTGAACTAAGGGGCACAAAATTTTGTTTGTTCTTGAGAATTCTTTTGTCTGATTTGATGGGATCATTTTATAGGGCCTCGTCAGAGGCATTTGGAACTAAGGTCAGTATTTCTGATGCTATATGGGTGTAGTCACCAGAAACTGAAAACACACCCATGCAGAGCTTTTATTTACTGATGACAGTTTAAGGAACACAGAGCCCAAAGCAAAACTGTGAAGTACACGCCCTAGCCGGTTTGGCTCAATGGATGGAGCATCGGCCTGCAAACAGAAGGATCCTGGGTTCGATTCCGGTCAAGGGCCTGTACATTGGTTACAGGCTCCTCCCTGGCCCTGGCCCTGGTCAGGTCTCATGCAGGAGGCAACCAATCGGTGTTTCTCTCACATCAATATTTCTCTCTGTCTTTCCCTCTCTCTTCCACTCTCTCTAAAAATCAATGGGAACTATCCTGGGGTGAGGATTAAAAACAAACAAACAAAACAAAACAAAAACTGTGAAGTACATGAGGCTTCTCTTGACACAGACCCACCTTTGAATCCTCCTCTATCCTGATAGTACCATGGCCCCTGCTCCCCACTCCCCATGTATGGCAAACAAGCACTTGAAAAGATGTACAATATCATTAGTCATTAGGGAAATGCAAAATAAAACCACAAGATAGATCACTACATACCCATTAGGATGGCTAAAATGAAAAAGATGGAGTATTCAGAGGGATGACAAGAATGTGGAGGAATTCTTATACACTATTGTTAGTATGCAATATAGCACAAACTTCTTAAAAAGTTTAATATACATGGACCATATGACCTAGCCAAAGAAAAATGAAAACTTACACTGAGTGGCCAGATTATTATGATCTCTGAACACATAATTATCTGGCCACTCAGTATATATCCTATATAATAAAGGCTAATATGCAAATTGTCCCCTCTACCAGGAGTTCAACCAGCAGGCAAGTCAGCCAACTGCCCATGTCCCCTCCTTCTGGCCAGGCTGGCCGGACCCCACTCACGCACAAATTCATGCACAGAGCCTCTCTCTCTCTCTCTCTATATATATATATATACACATATACACACACACACACACACACACTCACACACACACACTGAGTGGCCAGATTATTATGTGTTCAGAGATTATAATAATCTGGCCACTCAGTATATATCCATACAAAGATGTGCACACAGATGTTCACGGCAACTTCATTTATAACAGTCCTAAAGTGGAAACAACCACAGGGAAAAACTGCAAAGTAATTAGTCCAAGAGAAAATATCCAGACCCAAAAAGTACACACAGTGTTAAGAAATCCTAGAAAGAAATGCACTAACCTATAATGGCAGAAAGCAGATCAGTGGTTTCTTAGAGATGGCAGTGGAACTGAGGAGGGGTAGGAGAGATGAACTGCAAAGAGAGGAGAAGTTTTTAGAGAGTGATGGATATGTTCATTAACTTGATTATGGTGATGATTTCATAGGTGTAAACATATGTCAAAACTTATTAAATTTCTGCTTTTAAGATTCTCTCTTTGTCTTTAACCTTTGGCATTTTAATTATGTCTTTGAGTTCATCTTGTTTGGGACTCTCTGCATTTCCTGGACTTGTAAGCCTATTTATTTCACCAGGTAGGGGAAGTTTTCTATCATCATTTCTTCAAATAGGTTTTCAAAATCTTTCTCTCTCTCTCTCATCTCCTTCTGACACCCCCATGATGCAAAGCAGCAAGAAAAAAGCAGTTAGTTACCTACAATGGAGCACCCATCTGACTGTAAGCTAATTTATCAACAGAAACTTTGCAGGCCAGAAGTGAGTGGCAAGAAATATTCAAAGTGATAAATATCAAGGACCAACAATCAAGATTACTATACCCAGCAAAGCTATCATTTAGAATTGAAGGTCAGATAAAGAGCTTCACAGACAAAAAAAAAAAAAAAAAAAAAAGCTAAAAGAGTTCATTACCACCAAACCAGTATTATGAAATGCTGAAGAGTAATCTTTAAGAAGAAAAAAAAGAGATAAAAATATGAATAATACAATGGCAATAAATACATATCTATCAACAATTGAATCTAAAAATAAAAGAACAAGCAATCTAATGAACAAAATAAACTGATGAATAAAATAGATCCAGAGGCATGGAAACATGGAACGAATGGATGAATCTCAGAGGGTAGGGGAGATGGGGGCAGGAAGAGATTAACCAAAGAACTTATATGCATATATGCATTACCTAAGGATGCAGAAAATAGGGTGGTGAAGGCCTGGGGCTGGGGTAGGGGGAAAAACCAGGTAGAACTGGGCAATGAGGGTAAAAAAGGGGGACATCTGTAATACTCTCAACAATAAAGATTTTAAAAATAAAAGCGAAAACAAAAATAACTTATTAAATTATATGCTTGCAATATGTACCATTTGTTATATATCAATCATATCTCAATAAAGCTGTTAAAAATGAAAAAAAATAGGTAGATGTGATCAGTATCTGTAGTTTAAGTGGAGCCTGAAGAACAATCAATATTTAAACAAGATAGTATTTAAAGATCAGGTGTGTAGAATAAATTAGTGATGATGCCCTGAAAGTGTGATTTCGACCTTCAAATAATGTCTAACATTTTTCATGGCTACTGCAAGGAAGTTTCCTGATTTATTTTTACTTCATCTTTACTAGGTTATAAACAAGGTATATTTATTTTCTTGGTGACCAATGAAACCCTGGCCATTTCCTCCCAAGCACTCTTTCAACCATGAGAGTTCTGCCTTCCATGTCCTATGATGTTCCACTAAAAGAAATTTGTGAACTTAAGACAGAAATCACATGTATCATATATTTTATTTGAGTTTTTGAGATGGATGCAAATGAATTTTTCCTTGTCTACCAGTTTTATAGTATTAAATAAATCTTCATTTCTTTATTTATCCTTGAACACACCATATAAGTTTAATCATCCAAATGTGTGAGCCACCATCAACATAATACCAAAAAAAAAAAAAAAAAATCAGAAAAATGATCAGGGAAATATATTTTAATGTTCTGGGATTTAGCTTCTAAATATCTTGAAACAGAAAATTTTGAAGATACAATGGCTAGTCCATCAATTCCCTAAAACAGCTTTCTAAGAGAAATACCATGGGCTTCTTATACAAGATAATGATTAAGCATTTGCATTTGCCTATCCTTCCCAAGATAATTTATCCTTCCTATTTAATTGGCCATAAAGAAGTGTAAAAAAAGAAAAAGAATAAACCTGTAAGAGTAGAGAGAAAGGGGAAGGAATCATCTGCATATGAAAGACATCAACAAATATCTGGACATTGGGAAGACTAAAGGAGCATGTTAACAGGAGTAGCAGACCTGGTTATTCCCCAAAAGAAGGGTTGTGAATCAGGATTTCAAGTAGAGCTGTAGGTAGGCTCTAGGCTCTGAATCTGCAGGTATAGAGGGCAGAGTTCAGAGGTGGCCCTGAAAACTGGGGACTTAACTAAAGATCTCTTTAGAGAACAGTTGCACCCGTCATCCCTATCTCCACCTCCACTCTTCAATGCAGAAAAAACCTCCATTCCACCCTGAAATCTATACCCACACTCTTTTATAAGGAAATGAAACAAATTGAGATTCCTAGGATGGCAGATCATGCTCCAGAGTAAAGTTTCCCCAATTCTGGAAGTTGGAAGTCACCCGAAGTCTGCCAGTCATTGTATCCTGTCCCTTTGTCTAAGTATGAACAGGCACCCAAGGGTCACAGAATCTATATATATAAAAGCTAAAGTGACTGGCTGACCAGCCGACTGGCCAACTGGCTGACTGGCCAGTAACTATGACGTGCACTGACCACCAAGGGTCAGACGCTCAACACAGGAGCAGAAACCACAGGCATGGAAACATGGAACAGACTGATGAATCTCAGAGGGAAAGGGGGAAGGGGGAGGGTGGGAAGAGATTAACCAAAGATCTTATATGCATACTAGAGGCCCGGTATACGGATTTGTGCACTGATGGGGTCCCTCGGCCTGGCCTGCAGGGATCAGGTCAAAACCAGATCTCCAACATCCCCCGAGGGGTCCTGGATTGCGAGAGGGTGTAGGCCAGGCCAAGGGACCCCACCGGTGCATGAATCTGTGCACCAGGCCTCTAGTGTATAAATAAAATCAACAGGACAAAACAGAAGGATGCAAATGAACAACCCTCAAAAGGAACAAGGAGAATCTCAGAAACAGAAGAGAAGTAGCTAAAAATTTTAATCAGTGTCCTCACAGCTATCAATAAAGATATGGCATCCAAAGCATAAGAATTGGAAACCATCAAAGCAGAAGATTAGAACAAGAGGTCTGATGATTCAGAGAGAGAATGAGTAAGAGATCGCGCATATGACTGAATAAGTGGCACTAAAAGTGGGGAGAAATAACGTGAAAAAAGGACTTATTCAATAAGTATTTATTCAATGAATTCAAAACAAAATATCAGATTCTGAATTGAAGCAAATTTCCTCTAGCTTACTTGGAATTAGCAAATCATAGAGCACAGAGAAAAATTAGAGTAATGACAATAGATGATTAGAGAACAAGAAGTGGAGCATACAATCCAGGGATGTTCGTATAGAATTTTTTTATAGTGCTTTGATACTTTGAAAGGATTTCAATAGTGTTCATCAATCCACTTGTTTGGGTCTTAATAAATACATGAAGACTTTTAAAATAGCACTATATTCTGAAGTCGATTTTTAATATCATTGGACAAAGATAGTCTATTATTGGCATAGGATATTTCTTACTGAGAGCAATTGGAATTAATGCCATACATTTGAAGACAGGTTTCTTAGTGTAGCTTTATCCAAGATTTATAGAGTTACACTGAGCATAGTATATTCCAGTCAATCCTCATTTAACTCCTAATTTTAAGGATGTGTAGCAGTGGTTAATATACACTAACATTGTATATACTCACATATACAAAGAAATACAGATTCTTTATTTCATTATAATTTTTCAGATTTTTTTCCTGAGTCCCACATTGTTAAGGAATTGGAGATATGTGGGGTGGCTGGTGGGTACATATTTTGCTCAATCTGCAGATGTTTATCCTGTCCAATCATTTGCAGTCTTTTCGGATAACTCACCTCCTTGTTGGATGACCTCAGGTAAGTACTTGCTCAGGCATTCAGAAGTCAGCTCTGTCCTTCTGGGTGTAGGAAAGGGGCCTGAGGCTACTGCATCCTTAATAGATGCTTAGGAGAGATGCAGGGAGCCGGACTGCTTTCTGGACTGGTGACTGCTGAGGTGTGACAAATGCTACCTGGCTTTTGAACCTGGTGGGAGTGGGTACGGGAGGCAACCAACTGATCAATGTTTCTCTCTCACATCAATGTTTCTCTCTCCCTCTCACTTCCTCTCTCTCTAAAAAAAATCAATAAAAACGTATTTTAATTGCTTTCTTTCTTTATCTTTTAATCTTGCTAATGGCACATTTCTCCAACATGTCTAAGGCACAAATTCTGCCCTCAGAGAAATTGGTATGTAATGTCCCCTAACTAATCAGCCACTAAATCATATATATTTTTCCTCTGAAATGTGTCTCATGGTCCTCTTGTTCCTCTTTTCTATTGTCATCATCTCCTTATATCTGAATCACAGCCAGAGTAGTTCAATGCCCCACCCCCTCTACACTGCCCTCGTTCTGTCGCTAAGAGCACAACACCACCTTCACTTATTTCTTGACCCCAATGTTGCTGGTGCTCAATAAATATTAGTAGATATATTTCAGTTTCCCAGTCCCCACATGGATGTGTCTGAGCAGCAAAGGAACTGCATCCACAGGGAGGGAGAGCGCACCGTCTCTAAGATCAGTGTTACTTCCCTCATGTGGAGCAGCCATCAGTGCTGGCCCTTACTCCCACTGGGTTGTCCCAATACTGCCCTGACAGCCTCAGAACACTGGGTTGGGTGGATCACTCTCTGGATCATTCTGGCATTTTTTTAAACTTCTTTTCTTCACCTTTCTATGAATGCCTTATAGGTGCATAATAATTCCTTAGTGCCTTTGCCTTCAGTGTTTTGTGCCAGTCATATAGTTCATCCTAAGAATGTTGCCCTTGTTATTAATTCCATCCTACTATGCCTTGAAATATTGAAAAAGCAATGTTAAGGAATGGTGATACGATTATTGTAAAGATACAGTGTAATTTTTCATGAATGGCCATTTTCCTGACAAAAGGGGAGGGGGAAACGAGCAGAGTGTTCATTATCTAGGCTCCAGGACCAGTTCCCCTTCAGAAAAATCCCCATTCAGCTTCTCTCAGGACTGCCTTCTGTGGCCATTCATTGTGAAGGACATAGAACACTGCTTACATCTCTTCAGAGAAGGAGTGGCTGTGTGCTCCGATGGTACAACTGTTGGTAAATAAGCTTGGTTATATATTTTGAATGAATACTGGCTCCCTGGGTTGCTGGGGATAGAAAGCAGGCAAGACTTTAACAGGAAGCTTGCTCTTTTCTTTTCTAAAGAGCGATGTGGTACAGGAGGAGATGGAGACTGGGAAACTGCTGAAGCGGAACAGGCCGCGGTGCCCAGTGTCAGGGGTCCTCTGCGAGCCCCCCAGGCAGCTTCCGTCTGGTAGAGAGCTGCTCTATTGTCCTTTTGTGCACTCTCATGCTCTTTCCAATCTTTCTTAGTAAGATTTTTAATATGCAAGCAATGCAAACATGCTACAGGGGAAAAAATAGAAATAAAGATTTTTTTAAATCAACCAAGTCGATCACTTCTACCCAGTCACTATAAACCACTTCTAGGTTTTTATTTCTCTCATGTATATGGTATATGACTCAATAATATTCTACCCTCTAACAAATGTTTGTTGGATAACGGAAAGTAATTGAATGATTAAAGGATATACTCATATACTTACATCAGTTTGTGCTCTGATTTTTTTTCTACTGTAACAAAACCATTTTATTTTTCAATATTGGTAGATGGTCATTGCTTTCATTTTATGGTTTTGAAAAGTTCCACTGAGTGGCTATGACACAATTTACTGACTAATACCTATAGACTGGGAAATGTTGACATTTTTCTCGATTTTTTTTTTTTTATTATAGATAACACTGTGACAACAGGCTTATTCCACATTTTGTGGTCCACTTCTTGATAGATTCTCTAGATCAGGGGTAGGGAAACTTTTCCTGTAAAGGGACAGATAATGAATATTTCTGGCTTTGAAGGCCCTGTGGTCTCTGTCTCAGCTACTCGGATCTGCTGCTGTAGTGTAAACACAGTTATAAACCACACATAAAAGAACAAGCATGTCTATGTTCAGGTAAAACTTTATGTATGTGCAATGAAATCTGAACGTATTTCGTTTTCAGAGGGTCGTGAATGCTGTTCTCTTTTGATTTGGTTTCAACCATGTGAAACATGTAAAACCATCTTTAGTCCACAAGCTGCACAAAAGTTGGCAGCAGGCTGGATGTGGCCAGCTGGCCTACAGTTTGCTCTATCACCCAGGGATTTCTGGGTCAAATGATGCGCCATCGGTCAAGTCCTTGCTGGTAATTCTGATGGTTACCTTCAACGATAGCTCTTGGTTGTTAAATTTCTGCATTCAGGCATTTCAATAGTCAGCGTTCCCATCCTGGATCCCATAATTATCAAGAGACTTAGGCCAAAGAACCACTCTTGCAGTTTATGATGTCTGGCCGGTAACTTAGAGTGACAAGACTGTAGGAGAGGTCATCTGATCCAACCTCCTGTGGTGCCACCTGAAGCAAGAGCAGTTAAAAGGTGTCAGAAAGGGCTCTCCAGGATTTCATCACCTAACCTAAAGCTTCCCAACTCAAGCACATTTCGTTCTAATGCTTCCGTTGAGCCTGAGCACGCCTGGCCAGCTGCCACCTTCAGACACAGAGATAATTATGAAGTTAATCTCTCTGCATTTCTGTCTCTATCCTGGGCTGATAATGGTGAACAAGAACTATTTCCTTTTGTGGATTGTGAAACTGAAGTACAAACGTGCCTTTTCTCTGCTAGGATGGTGACTCAGAGGAAAGGAAAACCACGTCCCCTGCCTCCAGGGATAACTGTCAGGATCATGTTCATATTTATTAAGCATCTACTGGTTGCATGCCACGGAGTGAGGCACAATGGCAATTAGTCCCATTCATTACTATATATTTTTATTTTTTCCCCAACTTATTAAACTGTAGCCTGGATGATTAGATTGCTTCGGGACATAAGTACAGAATTTAAAATATTAAATTAGGACACAGAACGAGGCAGCAGCAGTTAAAACGCTGAGTATTAAAATATCAGCTTTACCATTACGATTCTCCAAATCTAGGAGGGGCAGACTGTAAGATGTGCTGAAGGCCAGAGGACTTGGTCAGACCAGGAAGGACAGCCCCCTGCTAGGAGGAAACCTTTCCCCAGCTCCCTGCAGATGGCATTTGCAGGTAGCTTATCTCATCTGCCAGTTTTCTAATTATTTCTTCATTTTAAGATACGAAGCACAGTTCTCGTTCATATTCCAGCAAGTTAGTATTTTTTCAACTCAAAATGCTCATTCAAGAACTCTTGCTTATATATCCCTCCACCAGCATGTTCTATGTATGTTTTATGGGATGTTTGTATAAAACAGGTAATCAATTACATATGAAGAAAACAGCCATTTCTTTTTATTGGAATGTCATAGAATCTAAGGCCAAAGTCGCTCATGGCTGAGGGTCACTAATGGGTAGAGTGTTATTTCACTATTATTCCACAGTCTGGGGGGTGAGGTAAGGAGTAGGGGTTGCTTGTCTTTATCTTTACAAATAAAAGAAGAGAAGAAATCAAACGTGGGCTTAGTAATGATGTGACTGGTTCTAAGTCACACAGGGCTATTTAGGCTGCAGAGAAAAGAGGTAAATTCAAAATTGCTTTGACCAGATTTTTTAATGTTCTTCCAAAAACAAGATGAACTGTAATATGGACAAGTATGAAATGATATACCTTCAGGGAAAAGAAAAGTCAACCAAGAATACATACACACTATAGGAAAGGATCACGGATTAGACCTCAATACAATAGGAAAGAACTTGGGCTCATGTTCAACCATAAACTGACTTAAATCGTTAACGATGCTCGTGGAAGGTAAGCCGATGTAAATTTAGGACATTTTGATGTTTGCCATCACGTCATAGGTTCGGATGTACAAAAAGCATCCTTTGTCAAACAGCAGGATTCTAAAACAGCACTTGAGGATATCACCTGGAGAGTCTTTAAAACAAAGACTCTGGCGCCCAACACTGTAAATATGATACAGTAAGCTCTTGAGAAGGGTCTCAAGAATCTGCATTTTAAAGGCGCTGGCACCACCGTTCCTAGGCAGGGTGCTTTCCGGAGCACACGCTGAGATCTAGAAGGGGATGAATTCCCTCCAGTCCCTCTGCGTGCGGTTCAGGTGTTGACTGTCCATTGAGTGATCTGCCTACGGGGCTTTGCACAGACCTCAGAATGAAGAGAAACTACATGCGTGTGCAGGCCACCCACTTCTGCTTTTCATCCCTTTAACCAATATAACTCTATTAAAGCAACTGCTCAAACGACATGCTCAAATGATTTGACCATTTCTCTGTTCTCTAAGCTTCTTGAACACGGGGAGTGTTTTGTTCACCCTCGTGGCCTTGGTGATTGGGCACGGTGGAGCCCAATTATATTTTTTAGTTTTTGGTATTTTGGGATGCTAAGTACAACAACATTATTGATTTTTTAATGTTATAAGATATGATGTGACATATATCTGTATTTAAAGGAATATAAATCTCTGAGTAACAAGTTCCACTTATATTCAATCTTTATCACCATGAATGGAAATCTTTTTCTCATTTATTCTTGTGCTTGGCATTCACCCAATTCTACCTGCTCTACCTCTTTTCTTCAGTCACATAATTACTAAGCCCGCATTTGATTTCTTCTCTTCTTTTATTTGTAAAGATAAAGACAAGCAACCCCCCTCCTAATCTTACTTTCGAGTCATTTCAGATTACCTTCACAACTGATCACAGAGAAGGTATTAATTGCCTTCTTAAAAACAGCACTGCGTTTCCTCCCCTTCCTCCAGTCAGGTTTAAACCTGTCTTCTCTCAAGAAACAACTGCTTTCAGTTTCTTCGTGCTGTGATGCTGTGGCCACTTTTACATCTAGCTTCTGTGGTCCTAGGCCTCAGGCTTTCTTATTCTTTTGTGTATCTCTCTCTCTCTTGTCCACTCTAGTTAAACATCTTCTTACCCACTTACCAACTTCATTTGGGTGTTACCTTGTATATTATTTTTCAGATAATGTATAAGCTTTCCCATTATTTTGAAGTTGTAACTTAATGGGATTTCTCTTTCTGTCATGAACATTTTATGTTTAAACCAAGCGAAGTTCTTTTAAATCAAGTTCTACTGTGGTTTCCTCAAAAAGGCAATCTTTGCTCACCACGGAGTTTGAGCTTCATTGAACTGTTGCGTTCCTTAGGTTGCCATAGCATGCTGAAGAAAAAAAAAAAATTATATCCCCTGGAGATAGATGAGTGATGTTGGGGAGCTGTTTCCTTTAGAGACCAGAATGTTGAGGGGCAGTTGTACTTTCTTCAGTTATATGAAGAGCTTTGGGGGACACAGTGTTACTAGTTGTCCATGTCTAGAAAGAATAAATATGAGAAATAAAATAAATAAAAATGAATAAAATAAATGAGGGTTTAAGTTAGAGAGCTGCAAGTTTAACAGTGGGAAGAACTCAGCTACAATCGTCACCTGAGGATGAGAACAGCAAACTCATGTGAAAACTTCGGATTTTCACTTGCCCAGAGCAGGGCCTGGCTGAGAGTCTCTCCTGAAGCCTCACTGAACTGAATGGATTCCAAAGAGGAGGCACAACTACGTGGATGAATATGAAAATGGTTTTTCTCAAGTTAAAACAAGACCCAAAAAAGGAGCACTTGATATTATTTGCATACTAGATCAACTGAGATGCAGCAGGTGCCCAAGGAGTGAACGGGGTAGTGACCAAAGGACTGGCCAGGCATTTGTGACACAGAAGGATGACAGAGATTTGGATGGACTGATATGCACTGAAAACACACATCTGTTCACTTAGTCCTCCGCTGCCGGGGCTGACCAGCAGACCCTGAGCGGCAGATGGACAGATTGCTCTGACACACGTTTCTGTGAAAGAGAGGCTAAGGGACTATTGTACTTTATAAGTAAAAAGCAGTCCTGTTCGCCTACCGTTTTAGGCTTTTATTGTCATAACAGCTCAATTAAAATTAACCTTTAGATACAATTAGCAGGGTAGGTATTCTTGAGAGAGTATATGCTTTTACAAGGTCGGGTCTTTAAAGACTAAACATAGAGATGCTAGCAAAACTTCCCGGGGGATTGGACTTGTTTGGAAAAGTCAAGGTAGGGGCTGTCGCCTTCGGCAAGGTCCCCTCAGAGGCCCCCAACCTTTCAGAGAATTTTTCTTACAGACACTCCAACCAAGTCCCGTGCTTCCCCACAATCAACGACATGTCCTGGGTGTGTATTGCATGCCCAATACTATTCTAGGCACTTGAACAAAATAGAGATCCCTGTAGATTCCTTGCAGTTTGAGAATAAAGAATAAATATAATAAGGAAATCATGAAGTATGTTAAGAAGTGATAAATAATGAGAAAGAATAATAAAGGGCTAATTAAGGGGAGACAGGAGTGCAGGGGAAGGTGCTAAATTGCAGAATTAGAGCAGTTGGGCAGGCCTCACTGAGGACAAAGATGTGAGCAAAGATTTGCAGGAGAGAGAGAGCCCAGAGGCTGACCTGGGGGAAGACTAAAACAAAGACCCTCCCCACCCCCTACCCTTGCACAAGGCACTTGAAGGGCCCAAGGAACAGGAAGGAGGCCACTGGCTGCAGGGGAGTAAGGGAAGAGAAGCAGAGGAGTCGGAGGTAAGAGGGGTGGAAGCAGATGATGAAGGGATGTGCAGACCTAGGTCAGTACTGTGAATTTTACTTGTGAGTGAAACGGGAGCCATGGCAAGGTTGCAAGCGGAGGAGTGACAGGAGGTGACTTTTATTCTAAAATGCTCACTCCAACTGCTGTGTTGGGAACAGGTGGGAGAAGCAAAGGGCAGAAGCAGAGAGACTTTCTCAGGCTCATGGAAGATGAGAGATGACAGTGGCTCTGGCCAGAGTGGCAGCAGGAGAGGTGAGAAGTGAGGGGGAAACCAAGGGGATAGCTTACAAAAAGGAAGGAAGCCCAGCTAGTGTGGCTCAGTGGTTGAGCATCGACCCAGGAACTAAGAGGTCACCAGTTCAATTCTAGGTCAGGGCCAGGGTTTCCAGCTCAATTCCCAGTTGCCGGGCGAGAGGGGGGCAGTCAATCAATTATGTTTTTTTTCTTATGAATGTTTCTGTCTCTCTATTCCTCTCCCTTCCTCTATTTCTAAAAACAAAACAAAAAAAATTCAATAAAAACATGTTGTTGTTTTTTTTTTTAAAAAAAAGGAAGGAAAATGTTTGAAGAGCTGCCACAGACAAGTAGTACCTATAAAGCAAAAAATCACACATTCCCTTTTTCGTCAAGGAAACAAAGCAAACCACGATATTTGTATGGTTTATGTTGAATGCTGCTGCTTGCATTTCTCCAAATGACTGACAGCTTTTGCTGTAAAGACGAGTTTGCTCCGGCAGCTATGGTTGAATAGCAGCGTAATTTATCTTACAACATAACACACCCATGGTATGTGTGTGTTTCCATTGCAGTGATCACTGGGGTCTGCAAACAATGTAAAAAGTAAAGTGGCAGCTCATTTGAAAGGAAAAGCCCCTTTGGGGGCAGGGGTAAGAGAGGAATAGAAAACAAGTGTCCATTTGTCCACAAGGGCATTTTTCTGTTTTCTTTATCTTGATCAAATATTGACTGTCATGGACTGTCCAAAGGCACACACTATGCTCCCGGGTTCTCTCCTTCAAAATGGAATTCACGTATCCTCTGCAGCCCCCACATCCACCACAGCGCCTGCTCCGCTCCCCAAGCAGTTCTGGTTTCACTTCCCACCCTTTCTGCACCCCCAGGCCTCCGTGCAGTCAGAGGGAAAGGATTCCTGCTGCAGGCAAGATGTTCACTGAGATCTGCAGAACCATCCAGGATTGCTCCTCGGGGCACAGATGTCAGAGCCAATCCCTTCATCACCCAGGCCCTTTCTGGGGGATCCTTTCTCAGCAACGGACCCTCATCAAGGGCCGTCCATTCCATGAGCGGGGACTGTGTCCCAAGCACTGTGCTGGTTGCTGAGAATACCACTCAGGAAGCACTTGTTGCTGCTGGAAGGTTAGAAGATCGTTTTTTCTCACTCAATCAACAAATGTCTCTTGGTAAATTCTGCCTGCCTCTGAGATTCTTCTGGACAGGAATATTCAAAGATCACGTCTATTCCTATTCCAATATCCACACATCAGCCCTTTCTGTGTCTGTAGACATGATCAACTTCAGGAATGGGTACAGAACGAACCCTGATGCTTGAATGACACCTGAGCCACCGTCGAATAGCTCTTGTAGTTACCCAGAAAGGCAGAGTCAAAGTGGCTCAGCTGGGCACTACCCCCTGTGCTGCTCTACCTGCCCCCGGAGATCCCTGCCTGAATGCACACACCCATCTCTCCAGACAGACCCCTGAGACACTACGCCCACCCCCATGTTCCCCAGGTGGCCAATCTCTAGCTTGGTCATGTTGCCATAGGCTTCTGCCCTGCCTATCCCAGTTTCCTCATTTTTACTACCCATAATGCCTAGGGTATTAGCGAAACTCCTGCTTGAGTGACTCAGTTAATTCTTCTGACAGAGAGTTAGCCTGGGGGCCTCTCTGCTGCCCTATATGACCCTCCCGCCTACCAGGGCATGTTGCAGCAGGGTGAGACCTCTTGGCCTCGGTGTCCTCTGCCGATCTGTTTATCACACCCTGGAGACAGATCCTGCACTCCAGCCAGCGCCCGGTCCCCTCCCCACTCAGTATGGCCAGGGCTGAATGAAACTAGCCTCCAGCCATAGGGCAGTACTGCCTTTCCTGACCAGAGCGCTGGTCACGTGGCTGTGGTGCCCATGAGGCGTCTTAATTAAAGGCAATAGAGCCGAGGAGACCCCAGGTGCTGGGAGGCCACCCTTGGTCTTGTCAGTTGAAATGAAAGATATCCTGACCTCAGCTACCTACCCCTGTGCCTCTGAGCTGGACCACACTATGAACTACATTGGCAGGATAGATGTCAATGTCATGTCCATGGTATGAGGTCAATCTTTCAACAGCCTTCAACTGGGACCCCAACCCCTGGTTTTCAAGGGGCCACTATGTGGCAGTGGGGAAATCAGAGAGCCCTAGACATAAAAAGTACATGAGACCCTAGCGGTCTGCGATGAGAGCAACCCTGCCTGCGGGGGCTCCTCAACTCTTTGTGCAGTGACCCGCGATCCAGCCTCCCTCAACTGGGGCCTCATCTGCCTTTCTGACTATAAAGGGAATTGCCAGGGCTTTTCAGAGTCAATAAGCATAGTCGGAGATCCTGTAATGCAGATGGTAAGAAACCCCTGTCATTCGGAGCCCGAAGGTGTCACAACCAAGCTATTGGACCTGCTCCATCCTGACCGGCTTATTAGTGTCTGGGGATGTCAGGTGTGGCCAGGAAGGTTACATGTCTGCTTACAGAACCTGGGCAAGGTGGGCTCCTGCATGGCCATGTCCTGGGGAAGAGGAGGCCCAGAGCGGGAAGTAGGTGAGGCTGTGCAAATACAGAAGAATTAAAAAAGAAAAGAAGGAAGACAGGGAGAGAGGAAGGGAGGGAAGGAGGGAAGAAGGTAGGAGGAAGGGAGGAATCACACGTTTCAACTTCACTGAACACTACGTGTGATGACTGACGGAAGTGTCTCTGTGGGCCTTTCTGAGCCACTTGGTTTCTTTATTTTTCACTCAGAGCCTTGACGTCCGCTTTGGCCAAAGGAAAAACAGGTGGTGTGGGCCTAATTATCACCCTGTGGTCCACCCTTTCTCATTTCCCTTTTTTGTCTTTCTAGTCATGCCTTATTTGCATTTCTGCCCCACCACTCGAAGAAGGAGATGTCATTTCTGCTCTCTCACACCCAGTCTTAGCACTTCCTTTCCCAAGGCAGCTGTTCGAATGGAAATACTGTGGGCTTTCTAATGCTTGCTGCAGACGGGCCATTCTAATCCTGGCTCTGGTATTTATGAACTAAGTGGTTAACGGGTGACTTCTCTGCGTTTCTATCCCTTCATCTGTGTCAGTGCAAATCATGTCTGTTTCAATGGGTTCGTGAGTGATGAAAAGTGATCAATAAGTATTAGCTCCCTTACTCCTGTATAGATGCTTTCTTCTTTTTATTCTTCACGGAGTCTTATTTTTACTCTAAGATTCTTGAACATAAAATTCTTTGTACTTTTCCTTCCCAGTCCTTTCCCTATCTTCATCACCTTCCCTCTGCCCATTGGGGATCCCGGCTGAATGCTTAAGTATATGCGCTTTTGTCTTAGAGAACCCAGAGGCAGAACTCAGATCCCCTCCCTCCCAGCTCTCTCACCACAAACAAGACACCAACTTGCCCTGTTAAATGGGGATAAGCACAGAGTTATACGTTGTGGTAATCAATGTGATTATATGCATAAAAAGCTTGGCACAGTGGGCTTCACATGTTGTACGTGATCACTAATGTTATCTCTCTTCTTTGTCCCTCGATTTATTATTAAGTCTTGCTCTTTGCTTTATTGTGAATTATTTGCTTTCATGTTCTTCTAACCTCAGATTTCCTCTTTCAGGTTAACTCTTCCCCTTTCTGCCAAATTACTCTCTTGCCTACACATGTATTACAAAACCTTGCAAGGGACGTTGGTCTATTACTACGCTAAAGGGCATTTTCTTAAATGTTAAGATTTTTATTCCTTTTGAGGTCTTACAGTTGTATGCATGGCCATTTAAGGATAAAGCTAGGGTCATTTTTAAATTGTTGAAGGCTTACTTATTTCTCATTTTTCCCTCTGCCCTCCGGCAAGACAATACCATCCCCTTCTATTTCAGATACCTGCTCCCATCCCTTTCATCTGTGGCCCTCTATTGTGTTCACAATGATTTCTTTAATTTTCACCCCTTATCTACTGAATCACCCCTTCCTGATCAATCTGCACCAGTAACTTTAACTCATGATCCACTCTCTATTATTTGATCTACCCAATATAAGAATAAATAAATGTTTCCCCAGTGGCCTTACATTATAGGATGAATACACTAGTCATTAGTTTAAAATCAGCCAGCTGCCAACTTCTAATTCAATGGTCATAGAACATGGTTTAGCTTTTTATTTTCTAATAAGTAGCTATTCCATGAAGAACAGAGATTCTCCAGTAGTTTGAAAGAGATCCAGATATTGCTCTCAATAAAGGGTATCTCACCCATGAAAACTGATCTACCTCTGGGTCCAATGGGCTGTTTTCTCTGTTATGATACTGTCATGCCCAGCTTCCTCACCACACCTACCATTGCAGTGCCCCAACTTCTAGGCCCAAACCCCACTTCTTCCCAACAAAACTCTGGCTCTAGATCTTCTATGGCCCTATGTGATTGGACCTAATTCTACTCTGCTCTAGACATACTCCACCTCTCAGTATGCTTGCTGATAACATGCAAACAGAAAGCAAAAAAGCACTCCACAAGATTCCTATCAACAGCTTCCAGTAATTGAACGCATAGTAGATACAACATTCTGGGCTAAAACATTTATTTACTCTATCTCAGTTAGTTCTCATAGGTGCCATTTTATTTCCATTTTACAGATTAGAATACTCAGAGATGTTAAGTACCTTCCTCAAAGCCATTTAACTAGTCGTTTAACTCCTGTCAGAACCCGAAGCCAGATCTGTCTGATCCCAAGGTCTGCTCTTTTCTGCTCAGTGCTTCCTGAAAAGGAATTGGTGAAAAGGAGGAAGTGGGCTATTCAGAATTTCTGACCCCTGGAACTTCACAGAGCTTCACCAAGGCCCTGCTTTCTAGAATTTCAGGTGCCATATTGATGGTATTCAGAACATGGGAATCATGTTTTTCATCCACAGGTTATTATTCATTGGTAGGTACAGAGTGCTAGGTACCCAGTATGCAATGATAAGGGAGATGTGCAGTCTAATCTCAAAAAGCTCACCGCAGTATGAAAAACACTTGGTTTTCCAGATCAACAGGGCGGGAGTTGCAGAAATCTTCATGAACCTTACCATCTTTGGACATATCAGGGATCTACATGAAAAATGAAAAATATGGAAATGGGCCTTTCTAAATTGCCTTCTTGAGCAACCGCTCAGGTTCAAGATAGGTGCATTGAGATAAGGTTTTTGCCCTAGATAATCTATCTGCTCTAAATACAACCACTAAAAAGCAAACTTTGGAAACCTTCCTGAGGCTACTCCAAGATCTTCCACAAGATAACCATTGCAGAGCCTCTCCAATAGGGAGAACAAAGGTTCTGAGTCATTCCTGAAGCATCAGGAGTCAGAAATCCCAAGGTCCTTGTTCTGCCTCTGGACTCATTCATTACTGTGGATTAAGTTCTAGTTCTCACAACTTCAACTTTATTATAAAAGCTGAGTTTAGCCACGATATGACTGATGATTGAGACCACAGGGGCATCACCGATGTGGCACTCACGAAGGACCGGTACCCAGGATTCATAGAAGCCCTTGCTGATAGGTGGCAGGAGTCAAGGAAATCTACCACATACAGATAAGGCTGTGCCTTTCCAATAATGCTGATTATAAGCCTTTTTGATACTTTTTTCTAAAAATAAACCAAGACTTTGAGTGGTGTCACCACCAGTTCTTGTGTTTATTCATTTAACACACATCCATTCAGGAACTATTTAAGTACTTAGCGTGTGCCAGTCACTATTCTAGGTGATGGGCTACAGCAATACATAAGTCATTTCAAGGTCACTGTTCTCCAGTGGAGGAGACAGAAAGTAAACATACAAACAAATAAGTGCACAAAATAATTTTAGGCAGCAATAAGTATTTGAATACTTCAGTAACAGTAATAACTGATAATATCAGTGCTTAATATGATTCAGGCAATGTTCAAAGTGGTTTACATATATTAACTCATTTGATCTTCCACAACCCTATGAGGGAAGTGTTAGTTACTTCTGTTTAAAAATCATAAAATTGAGCCATGAAGAGGCTAAGTAATTTGCCTGAGTTCACGGAAATAAGATAATGTGACAGAGAGTGGTGATATGGGAGAGGGGGCTACTTCAGATGAAATAGTCAGGGCAGACCTCTCCTAAGACATTTTATTAGACAGAATTCTCCAAAGAACTGAACAAATAGGAGAGGAATGTTTGCACTCACACACATATAAATGTGTGTGTGTGTGTGTGTGTGTGTGTGTGTGTGTGTGTGTGTGTGTGTATGTGTGTTGGTGTGGGGAGACACACACACACACACACACACACACAGATTATTACCAGGTACTGACACATATAATTATGGAGGCTGAGAAGTCACACGATCTGCCATCTGTAAACTGGAGACCAAGAAAGCCTGTGGGTGAGTTCAAAGGCCTGAGAGCCAGAGAGCTGATGGTGTAGGTCCAAGTCTGAAGGCCTGAGAACTAGGAGCACCAAAAACAGAAGACCTATGTTCCAGCTCCAACAATCTGGCAGAGTGACTTCCTTGCCTTTTAGTTCCATTCATGTCCTCAATGGATTGGATGACGACCGTCCACATTGGGGAGGGCCATTTGCTTTCCTGTCAACCCATTCAAATGCTAATCTCTTCCAGAAACACCCTCACAAACACACCCAGAAATAATGTTTAACCAGATGTCTGGGCATCCCATAGTACAGTCAAACTGACCCGTAAAATTAACCATCACAGCGATGACAGATATTTCACTGGAGCCTGATGAGGAGTCAGCCCTGGAATGTTGGGAGGGAAGAGCATTCTTGGAAAGGGTGCATCTGTATTACTTTCAACAATAAAGATAATTTTTAAAAAAGAACATTCTTGGCAGAGAGAACAAGCACAAAGGCCCTGAGGTTACTACAAACTACGTGTGTTTTAGGAAAAGAAAGGCCAGGGTGGCTGGAATGTAGAGTTTGAATGGGATGGTGGCAGATGATGTAGAGTGGTATTGGACATGCTAAGAGCTTGGGTTTCTTCTAAGGACTATGGGAAGAATTTGAAGAGTTTAAGATGGGAAGTGCTATGATTATGGTGCACATTTTTAAAATATATGGAAAATGGGCTGTAGACATATTAGGAATGAAGACAGAGTAGTTAAGAGGCTTTTGCAGGAATGTGAGTGAGAGGTAATGGTGATGAAAACTATGATGTAGTAGAGAAGTGAGCAATTCAAGATGTATTTTAGAGATAGAATTAACATGACTTGCTGTTGGATTGAAGGACAGCAATAAAGGAATTAAAGAGACCATTTATGACTACTATGCTTTCAGTCTGACATAGTGTCTTGTGATAATCAATTATATTTTTAGAAAATTTCCAAGACAGTTATTAAACATAAGTTAAATTATATAAATGTATAATGCTATAAATCATATTTTTAAAAAGTTGATAAATATTCAAAACATCACTTCCTAATTATTTACTTTTACTACATGTTTACTAGTATCTACGACCTTGAAGTTATTTATGATGATCTAACTGCTTGGTGGAAATATCACAGAATGGTGAGTGGCTGCACATCTTTTCTTCATTCAGTGACATCACATTGGTAGCATGAAATCAGCTACAGCGGGAGTATTTACACCATGGAAATTGCAAATGCTCTAGTCAGGGCTTGATTTATTGTTTTATTGGTAGTCTAGACTTAAGAAAGTGATAGGGGAAACAATAATGCAGATTAGACTTGAAAGTGTGTTGTGTCTATTGTCGCTGAATTATGAGTAGCACAAAATGCTGAGAAGTAGTCTTCAAGCATTCAGAAGCCTTGTCTGATGCTCTGCCGCTTCCCTCTCCCTCTTTATTTCAACCTAGTGACTAAGTGCTATCCAAAAGCAATGGTTAAATGGTGGTTTACATTGAATGAGAAAAAAAAACAAAAACTAGCTGTTTCGTTTTGTTTTCATTTTCTATCAGGCCAAGGCACATAAGGAAGATTAACTAGCATATAGACAAATTTTTAAAAATATTTTTTCTGCAAATCTGAGTGTAGTGTGTTAGTGAAGTTGCAGCCACGCTACAAGCCATTTGGAATAGACTCCCAGGGGCTCCTGGGCCCTGTCAGACACGCTGAAGGCAGGTTTTGTGGAGCCTGGGGAAGTCAAACGCTCTGTGTGAGCTAACTGCAGGCTCCTTTGTCTGTTCACTGACTGAGGCCCGGGACACTGGCTGACACACACTCAGTATTGAATAAATATGTCTTGGATAAATAAATGATTTTTAAAATTGTGATAGTGAAAGTTTGTATGAAAAAAGTGCCTCTGAGCAGAAACTTAGAGACCCAACTGAGGATGTTAAGCAGCAGTCATGCTGGGTGACAGGAAGAGAAGAATTAATACCATGTATATGACTATTTCTCATGGTAGAGAGGAAATCTAAGTAGGGAAATAACACCAGTACTGATATAAACATCCCAGTCATTCTGTCTCCCTTCACTTTCTCTCCTTGCTCCCTTCTAGCATCTCCACGAGGATTTAGTCGTGTTTGATGATTTTGTTCAGGTATTTTAACAAAAGCTGATCTCATGCTAGCATTATAGCAAGATTATTTAAAAACAACAACAACAACAAAAACCTGTTCAAAAACAGGGTACTTACGAGTTATCTGAAAGAACAGTCATGGAGATTTCTAAAATATTAACCTCTTTGTTTCCAAGTCCCACCTGAAAACCCCACTAGGATTTGACATTCAAGTGCCCAAAAAGCAATGTAGAAGAATTTCTGTTCCTTAAAAACCCTGGAAGTAATTGTCACAGCAAACCATTTCTCAACCACGGCTCACACTGACCGATGAAGAGCATTCTTGAGTCCTCTGGGGAGCAGGGCCAAACCAGTGACTTCAGACTTCAAAACCCAAGAGTGATCGTGGCCTAACTCTGACTTTCCCAGAGGCAGAATTATCCTCATGCAGCATACATCACTGCCCCAGCGACGGCTGTCTCTTTCCAGGTTTTAGGAAGGGTCTAAAAACACAAGAGCCTTATGCCTCCTTCCAAAATCCACCAGTACTCACAGCATTGAGCTTTTTGCTCATTTATTACAAAGTTTTCTGGGGTCTCAAGGGTCTCCCTGAACGTATTTTTTAGTAGGCACCTAGATTATATGATGCCGATGAGTCCTCAAATTAAAAATTTACAAGGATTTTCCCTAAAAGGAAGAATAAACCTTTCACTGGACTGGCCTTTTTGGACAAAGAAATAACTTAGTCATTCCTGGGAAATAAAATCATTACCTTAAGTGAAAAAATAATTAAACCAGTGTTACAGCATCTATATGTTAAACTAGAACTGGTTAACAGACTAAAACGTGAGGGTGCCATATTTGGGAAAGTGTTGTATAGACACTATAGAAAGTTTTCACTGTCCCAGCCAGCATGTCTCAGTGGTAGACTGTCCACCTATGAACCAGGAAGTCATGGTTCAATTCCCAGTCAGGGCTCGATCCCCAGTGGGGGGCGTGCAGGAGGCAGCCAATCAATGATTCTCTCTCATCATTGATGTTTTTATCTCTCTCTCCCTCTCCCTTCCTCTCTGAAATCAATTAAGTAAATAATATTTTTTAAAAAGCTTTCACTGAAATATGTTGTTTCGTGTTAAAATACTTAGCCGCATGATGTGGCTAGCGGGCTTTGTGTGACATGCCATGTGTGACCTGCCATGTGTGTGAGTTGGGTAGGCAAAACCAAGCCCCCTGTGCTGCCCCAGAGTCAAACCCCCTTTTTGCTCTCTCCACAGTGCTTTCTTTCTTACAGCTAATGTCAGTGTGGCCCTGAGCCCTTCCTGACACAATCAAGAGGAAGCTATAAACCATGGGTGCCCTGGGTTAAGATGGTGTTCAGTCGGCCGGAATTGGCTTCAAGTTTGAGACAGTACACCATACAGTAGAGTTATGTGCCCATGTTTCTTCCCACATTTGAGAAGACGGGCAAACGTATTGACCTTGAGAACATATATATCCAAATATGGGGGATTTAAATTCTAGAACCTCTCCTTAAAAACTTCAGATGCAGTATGTATGCACCTGTGTGTGTATGGGTGTGGGTGTGTGTGTGTGTGTGTGTGTGTGTGTGTGTGTGTGTGCGCGCGCGCGCGCCTGTGTGTGGTCATGCACACAAGGTATAGTAATTGAGTCATGGGATATCAGGTTTGGCTAATAAAGAGTACAGTATATGCCCCATGTAGAATAATATTTCCAAAGTATTACTGTTGTTGCCATTACTGTTATTGACAATAACAACAAGCGACAAGTATTAAATACAAATTATGTGGCAGACATGTTCATTTACTTGCTTGTTTAATTCTCATGAGAAACCTATGACCCATGTGGGATTAGCAATAAAAGAGCGATATGAAACAATGAGACTAAGAGAGGTTAACCATCTTGCTCAAGGTCAGAGCTAGAAAAAGGCGAAGCTGGGCTTCAAGTCTGGTGTATGGCTTCTCTGAAGCCTAATTTGTAATCTAAAATAAACTGAGTTAAATATTGTTATCATCAGGGACACAATTTGATCTTTCTTTGATGATTTAAAAAATAAACCCTATTGGCCTGGCCGGTGTAACTCAATGGTTGAGCATTGACCTATGAACCAAGAAGTCATGGTTCGATTTCTGGTCAGGGCACATGCCTGGGTTGCAGGTTCCATCCCCGGTGGGGGGCATGCAGGAAGCAGCCCATCAATGATTCTCTCTCATCATTGATGTTTCTCTCTCTCCCTCTTCCTTCCTCTCTGAAATCAATATATATAGCAACCAAAGGATTTGTATGCATGCATATTAGCATAACCAATGGACACAGACACTGGGGTGTTTGGGGCTTGCCCAGGGTAGAAATGGCTGGAGGAGTGGTGTCAAGTGGGGAAAAAGGAGACATATATAAAACTTTAGACAATAAATTATACACACACACACACACACACACACACACACACACACACATATTTTAAACCCTATTGTGATAGTGACTCTGAATCAGCAAGTTAATCACTAATTACCTTTACCTCATGGTGGGTGTTTTAAAAAATACAAAGCATTAGGATTTCCAATCAGGAAAATCATGAATAAGTAAACTTCTATTGCATGTTGACAAATGCAACAACACAAGCAAATAGACATAGTACTTTTGAGGTGGAATTTATAAACTGCAACACATCTAGGGCCAATTTAAAAATAGTTTTCACATATCATGTAAAGGAAGTAAGCCCTATATTCGTCAACGTATGGTAAGTGTTTCTCCACATTAGATAACTATTCCAGAAGAAAAATCTACCATTATTTTAAAACCCAAGATGGCTTAAAGTTGTTCTAATTACAAACCTTAAACAGGGGTAATGCTTCATGGGGAATAAAGAGAATTTCTGATTTAAAAATCCAGGCATTTGCATGGGGCACCCAGCAGGTCTGAGGGTGTAACAATACAGATGAGAATGGTCATTGCACTAAGATTAGCCAGTAACAACTGGGCAGATGCAGGATTTTGGATCCCTATAAACTCTTCGTTGATTTTCAAGACAGTTGTGAATGGAAATGTCACATAAGAGCACAACCCAGAGAATCTCATAATGATCAAGTAAGCTTTGGTAAAAAAAAAAAAAAAAATTCACTGTGTTACAATCTTTCCCTTGATTGTTTCCACTTGAAGTAGACACAGTTTCAGAAAATCATGCTTGAAGCAAAGTGGAATTGAGTTTAATCAGAGTGCAAGGTGTCAAAATGGTAAAACCTGATGTAAAACCTTAACTATAGCTTGCTCCCACCCCTGAATTTTCCCCTTACATCCACTCTATACTTCCTCATCACACAAGCGCACTGTGTTATATTTATCTCACAAGCCAATTCTAAAGCATTCAGTGGGGTGATTCACTGCCTCGGCTCTACTCAGATTGATTTAGGGTCTCTTCCCCATCAGTGCCCGGAAGTACAATACAGACTAGGCAGCATCTCACTTTATTCACGCCCATCACCTCCCCGCCAGCGCCCCCATAGCGAGAACCTAGGCCATTCCACCTAATTAGAATCTGGGGAAGAAGCCAGGTGACACCAAACAGCCTCAAGGTAAGGCTGAGCCTCGGAGATAACCTGAACTCGGTGCGTAACAAGATTGGGAGAATGGAGAAGTAGCCAGGGCCTTAAGTGCACGGTGCTCATTTACGGGTTGTTATCCACCAATGAGATCTGAGTCCCTTCCTCCACATCAATTTACATAATAGAATCCCAAACTACAGAGTAATTGTTGCCAATTATCTACAATCCCTCAACCATTTCTGTTTTATAAAACGTACTTCATTGTATGAAATTAAGATCCGTTCTAAAGTTCTAATAAGTTGTCTTATACACAATGTTTCTAAAACAATGGTTCTATGGGTGTAAAGACAGAGGTGTGAACACTCACCCCACCTCCTCAGACACGTTTAGAGACTTTTCAAACTACTGTATATCAACCTTAACCACCCACCCATAAGGTCTATGGTTCTGCAAAAATTCACCCCATGATGGGAAGGGACAGATAACTGAAAAGCAAGCTCTTGCTCCCTTAAAAGCCTTGCGTCCTCGGGCTGGCTGAGGAAGGGTGGGGAGAGAAGAGATGCCGCATCACTTAGAGTCATTTCTGATCACAAAGACATTTCTATGTCGCATTGAGTCCTATTTGATAGCACCTCCATGCCTTTCTATCATCTCTAAATATTATTGTGCTTTATTTTTTTCATACTGTAGCTAACATTGTTTATTGCTTTATTATATACTAGAAGCCCGGTGCACGAAATTCGTGCACGGCGGGGGATTGTCCCTCAGCCCAGCCTGTACCCTCTCCAATCTGGGACTCCTGGAGGGATTTCTGACTGCCCGGTCTAACCGGGCAGTCGGACATCCCTCTCACAATCCAGGACTGCTGGCTCCCAACTGCTTGCCTGCCTGCCTTCCTGATTGCCCCTAACCGCTTCTGCCTGCCAGCCTGATCATCCCCTAACCACTCCACTGCCAGCCTGGTTTATGCTTAACTGCTCCCCTGCCAGCCTGTTTGCCCCCAACTTCCCTCCTCTGCCAGCCTGGTCACCCCTAACTGCCCTCTCCTGCAGGACTGATCACCTCCAACTGCCCTCCTCTGCCGGCCTGGTCACCCCTAACTGCCCTCTCCTGCAGGGTTGATCACCTCCAACTGCCCTCCCTTGCAAGCCTGGTCCCTCTCAACTGCCCTCCCTTGCAGGCCGGGTGCCTCCCAACTGCCCTCCCCTGCTGGCCATCTTGTAGTGGCCATCTTGTGTCCACATGGGGGCAGGATCTTTGACCACATGGGAGCAGCTATATTGTGTGTTGCAGTGATGATCAATCTGTATATTACTCCTTTATTAGATAGGATAGAGGCCTGGTGCATGGATGGGGGCCAGCTGGTTTGCCCTGAAGGGTGTCCCGAATCAGGGTGGGGTTCCCTTGGGGCGTGGGGTGGCCTGAGCGAGGGGCCTGTGGTGGTTTGCAGGCCAGCCACGCCCCCTGGCAACCCAAGCAGAGGCCCTGGTATCTGGGATTTATTTTCCTTCTACAATTGAAACTTTGTAGCCTGGAGTGGAGCCAAGCCTGCTGCTCCCTCCGGGGTGGCAGCCATTTCTGTGGCAGTTAATTCACCTTCTATAATTGAAACTTTGTAGCCTTAAGCGGGGGAGCCCGGCCAGGGTGTGCGGAAAGCTTTGCTTCCCCTGTTGCCGCCGGCAACCCTGGCCTGCTCTCTCAAGCTCCATTCTGCCGGCATTTGTTTGAATTTGTTTACCTTCTATAATTGAAACTTTGTAGCTTGAGTGGAGGCTTAGGCCTGCAACGGCTATGGAAAGCTTGGCTTGCTCTGTTACCTGGGAAACCTTGCTCTCTGTGGCTGTAGCCATCTTGGGTTGGGTTAATTTGCATACTCACCCTGATTGGCTGGTGGGCGTGGCTTGGCTGGTGGGCGTGGCTTATGTAGCGGAGTGATGGTTGATTTGCATATTACCATTTTATTAGAGAGGATGTTATGGAATGTCTTGGCTGAGCTAAGGGTCAGATACGGATATTTCCAGGAAATGGAATTAAGCAACACCCTTACCCCCACCTATGCAGTTGCATTTACTAATTTACTTATGTGTTGAAGAGCATCTTGGGAAAAATAGTTTAGCCCTACCAACCTGAAATCTTTGTTCAGCTACATTAATCTTTGCTATTGGTCACTTTTTAAAACGTGTGGGATAAACTTGCTCTGCACATTGAGGTTTTATTCTTGTAAGTTTATGAGTAAAAGTGTGCATTTTAAATACTGAGTTTTAGATTGAATCAATCAAGTCTTAAAACTTTAAAAGTTTACTAGTATTGAGCTTATTGCCAGTAAATAGAGATCATGATTTCCTATTTCTCACTTTGACATTTACCGTGTCTTCTGTTAAAGCACCCCTTACAACATGGAGAAACTGAAAGCCTCATACATTTCTGATGGGAATGCAAAATGGTGCAGCTGCTTTGGAAAGCAGTCTGGCAGTTACCATATGACCCAGGATTCAGCTCCCAAGAGAACGAACGCATGTGTCTAAACACAAACTTGTACATGAATGCTCACAGTGGATTATTCATAATAGCCCAAAGTGGAACCATCCCAAATGTCCATCAACTAATGAACAGACAAATAAAATGTGGCATGTCCACACAATGGATTATCATTCAGCAATAAGAAGAATGAAGTACTGATACACATTACAAGATGGATGAACCTTGAAAACGTTGTGCTAAGTGAAAGAAACTAGTCACAAAGGACAACATCTTGTATGTTTCCATTTATAGAAGATGTCCCTCACAGGCAAATCCATAGAGATAGAAAGTATGTGGGTGGGCGCTTGGGGCTGGGAGGGTGGGGGAGGAAAAGCAAGAGCGCCTAATAATGGGTAAGAGGTTTCTTTTTTGGGTGATGAATGGTCTAAAAGTGTGGTGAAGGTTGCACAACTATGTGAATACACTAAAAACTAATTGTACAACTTAAATAGGTGAATTTTATTTGAGTTGGTGATGTCTCCCATTATTAAAATTCCTCTTTTTCCCAATAATATAGTAAGATAATCATTTAAAGTTGCTCTATATTACAATTAAATGAAATAATGGTTAGAACATACTTATATAGTGCCATACTTATAGTTCAATAAAACTGTTATAAAAACAACTTACAAATCATAAGTTTGCCTTAACTCACTCTCTGCAAAATTAATAGTATATATGGAGAGGGTAAGGTTCCTGTAAGTACAAACATTAAGGCGAATCTGCATTTTGAGGAATCATGCAGGTGACTAAATTAACCAATATCAAAGAATCACTGCTGGCGGTACAGTTTCTCAGCACAAAATGTCCCTTATACTTCTTAAACTGAAATAGACCCAACAGAGGTCAGGATGAGGGTGAGCCTGGGGGTGCTCCAAGAACTCACCCTGAGAATGAAGGTCGCTAGCTAGCACAATCACACAGCTGCATGTAACTTGATACCAGAGTCCATCCCATCCCCGAGTATCCAAAGCAGGCGGTGTATTCTGGAAGAGGCCTTGCAGACGTGGTCTGGAAAGCTGCATTACTAAAACCTGTTGCATTATTTCTATTTGCTCTCTGCCACTCGCAGTGGGGTGAATCCTGAATTATACAGTAGTGCTGTCTGTCCGGTGAAGTCTGAGGTATTCTGGTTACACAAATGTAGATGTGACAAGAGTTTGACAGGCATGTCAATTCGAGTTCTTCTTAAACTGAACAATAGACAGACTATCTACAATTCATGGAATATGAATTTGAGTTGGTGATGTCTCCCATTATTAAAATTCCTCTTTTCCCCAATAATATAGTAAGATAATCATTTAAAGTTGCTCTATATTTCAATTAAATGAAATAATGGTTAAAAACATACTTACATAGTGCCAATAAGTGATTATATATTAGCAAATTTAACATTATGTTGAATAATCTGAAAAGTAAACTTAAAAATGAATAGAGTTTGTACATTATTGGCAGAGAGGATGTGACCACCTTATACTTTTTAATAGGAGTTTAAACAATGTATAATATATAATCACAGTCCTTGGAAATGGCAAGATTTAGTAGAAAATCTGTCTACCTGTCAGGAACTGCCCCATTCTGTACAACCATCCTTTCCACACAGATGACTGAGCTCAGGATCTGTGCTGAAGGTCAGTGGTAAACAAAAACGGCAAAGCCCCCACCATCCTGGAGCTCACCTCTGCCTCACGCGGCAGTAATTGCTTGCAGGTTGGATCCTAGTCATGGCCAGCCCTCGTTTTGTATTTGCTACAGAATAATGGGGAAACTGGGCCCTGTTCTTAGCGGCTCACAGTCTGAGAGAGACACAATGTACACCTCAAGCGTTACCATTTTCACAGGCCAGCTGGGTCAAAGACCACTCCCCACCTTGTTAAGCAAAGAACCAGGAGAAACTGGTATTGCTACTAGAGCTGCAATAACAGTATCTCCCACGTTGGGCACTAACGTCTGTTTTTGGTCTTTGACTCCATGAGCTTCACCTATCCCTGCCTTACTTAGAGCATGGTGGCCAGTATATGATTTTTGTGCAATGGTACGCCATGGAAGAGTTCTAAAGTGCTTAGTCAATGAATTGCTTTTATCCTAGTATTTGTTTTACAGTACAACACAAAAATGTGACTATTTGTTTCGCATGCAAATATGTCAAATATTTATTTCTAATCACTCATGCATACCTGACTATGGGCAATTAAATTAGCAAAACCCGTTTGCAGGTCTCTGAAGTGCCCCTCCTATACCCTACTTCCCTTGGCACAGGATTTTCTGTAATGTCACCTGAAGGGCACAATCCCTGGAGGCAGGCTGCCCAGCTTTAAATCTTAGCCCTTTATTGGCTGTGTGATTTTGGGCAAGTTATTCATCCTCTCTAAGATCCCTATCCTCTATCCGTGAAATGGGAATAATAATAATGTCAATCCCAGAGTTACTGTGAATATTAAATGAAATCATGAATAAAGTACTTGACAGAATGTCTGAAATATTCAATAAATAATTCTCTGTTATGACTACATAGGAACTCCCAATGATCAAGTGTATCAATATAAATAAATGTTACTTTCCAAAATATTTGCTACACTCAGTGAGAACTACAAAGAATGAAAACTAAGTAAATCATAGACTGCTTTCAAAAAATTTACCGTCTGGGAGGGAGATTATTAGACCAGAGTACTAAAAAAGTCTCAATGTGACAATTGCCATAAAATAGATACAAATAAGGTGTGGTAATGATTCAACGAAAAACAATTGCATCCATTTGAAAGGACCTGGAAGAGGGAACATTTGAAATAAACGCTTAATTACAGATGCAGATGAAGGAGCTAGAAAGTTCTGGTCATGAGAGTGCATTCCTGATCCTTTCCTTTTCCTCTGACTATTCCTTCTTGGTCCCATTCTTGGACTTATTTTCTTCCATCCAACATGTAAAAGTTGGTGTCCCCCAGGATTCTACCTTCAATCTACTTCTCTTTTAATCGCTATGTCTTTGGAAATAGCTCAACCTTTCACATCATGTATGCCACTGACTACCAAATCTAAATCTCTAGCCTTGATCTTGCCTCCAAGCTTCAGATTCAATTATCCAAGTGCCTCTGAGATGTCTCCTTCACCCGTGGCATCTCAAACATGTCCTACCAAAATCTGTCTCCCATCCTCCTCCTGCATTCCCTATTCTAGTTTGTAGTACTCTCTACCCAGTCACCCAAGCTAGAATCCCAAGTCATTCCTAACTCTTCCTCTCCCTCACTCCACACAACAAATTGGTCACCAATCCCATGGAATCTACCTTTAAAATATTGATCATCTTCATTGTTACTGTCCTAGGGTCTTTTATCTTGACAGTGGCCATATCCCCCAACTGGTGTCCCTCTCCAGCAGCCCTCCCCTGCAATCTATTCTCAATAGTGTCATCATGCCAAATGGACACTGCTGACAATGCTCCAAGGGCCCTAATTGCCACCTAGGAATATTTAAAAACCCTTGGTAGGTCATGCCAAGTCCTCTGTGATGAGGCATAGTCTTACATTTTACTTTGGGCTTCCAGGTAACCAAGCCACCTGCAGTGGCTTTAATACCTTTCCATCGAACACCTTTGTGCCCTTGCACTTTCAATATCTTCTGCCTGAAAATCCACCTGCTCCTTTTTACCTGGTGCTTGCCTTCCCATTTTCTCTTCAAGATCTACCCCAGTAGTCATTCCTTTGAAAAGCTTGCCAAGGTGCCTTTTTTATGGGTGCCCATAACACCCCAGATGAACCCTTTTCATAGCATTTAATACATTATTCTATAATCATCCCTTTATTTGTCTTCTCTCCCATACACTGTGCATATTCTGAGGCAGAGCACCATGCTTTCATCACTTTTTCAACAAATATCCATTGAGTACTTACTAGTAGAACATACTAGACTATTATGACGTCCCAGACCTCATGAAGTTTATATTTTAATTGTACGTATCTAGAATGGGGCAATAAAGACAATAAACAAATTATTAAGACAATTTCGGATCTTGATAAAAGTTATTCAGAAAATAAAACACAGATTAAAAAGTTACTAGGGAATGGGACCAAGGATGAGTCCTAAATTTGGGGCTCAGTCAACTGGTGTGTGGTAGTGTTATTGACTGAGAATGCTGAAGAATAGAGGCAGAGTGAAGGATTTAGGGCAGAAAGTGGATGACAGTAAGTATCCGGCTGGGCCCTGGCTGGTGTAGCTCAGTTGGTTGGTCATCATCCCATGCACCAAGAGGTTGCCAATTCAATTCCCAGTAGGAGTTGGCCGATCAATGTTTGCTCTCCCATCGATGTTTCTCTCTCTCTCCCCTCTACCTTCCTCTCTCTCCAAAAATCAATGAAAATATTTGGGAAAAGAGTGGAGTTGGGGGGAGAAGAATCAGGCTGGAATGTCCATGCTAAGTTTAAGATAACTAATGTATCCAAGGGGAGTCATTAAGTAGGATGTTGGATTTATGAGTCTGGGACTTGCAATAGGAAAGAGCATTGTAAACATAACTTTGGGAGTCATCAGCATAAAGATGGTATTAAAGCCTAGATGAGGTCATACAGGGAGAAAAAAAGATACAGATGAGGTGAAGAGTGAATCCTGGAAGGTACAAATATCGACAGGCCGATTCAAATTTAAAGCCCTAGCACTTAGTCCTGGCACAGAACGGCCTCTCAATAAATTGTTGATGAACACAGGACTAATTCTGGGACTAGCCATTATTAGAAATTAAGTTCCATAAACTTATAACAAAATAAATTATATTAAGAACAATAATAAGTAATCAAAGCTCATCACTTCCTAATTATGTTGCTAGATTTTACTATAAACTCTGCTCTTGAGGTTAGTTATGTCTATTATAGCTTGTCAACTCCCCCTTTCAGTGGCACTGGTAGCTTGAAATTGGCTGTGGTGGGAGTATTTATACCACGCAATTTGGCAAATGCTACAAGTTGGGGCTTGATTTATTATTTTGTCAAGTGTTAAAACCCAAGAAAGTGATAGAGAAAATGTTGACTATAATGATGGTAGTCATTATATTGTGAATAGCACAAAAAATTGAGAAAATTTTTTCCAGGATATTAAAATTATCTGATTTTGTAAAGAAGTTGTTCATATCATCGATGAATGAGTAGGGTGCTAATAAATGTCTTTATTGTTTCACTTTCACCTTATTAACATAAAAACATCAACCAACATTCATGTCAGCAATACACTGGTGAATTAATTGCTAAATAGACTAACAAGAAATAAAAAGAGTTTGGCAAAAATCAAAAGCATTCAGTGATGCCCTGCCAGTATGGCTCAGTGGTTGAGCATCTACCTATGAACCAGGAGGTCATGGTTCAATTCCCGGTCAGAGCACATGCCTGGGTTGTGGGCTCCATCCCTAGTGTGGGGCGTGCAGGAGGCAGCCGATCAATGATTCTCTCTCATCATTGATGTTTCTATCTCTCTCTCACCACACTCTTCCTCTCTGAAATCAATAAAAATGTATTTTTTAAAAGAAGCATTCAGTGAGAATCAATTGGTTATATAGATTTACAGGAGTAATGTGTAAGTATGTGCTTTACTACATATCCTTTATAATTGGAAAATGTATAATAAACTACACACACACACACACACACACATTTTTGTTGAGCAATTAAATGAGTTAAAACACATTTTTCCCAGAGGACCATTAAACATTTACCAGCATACGATTGCCTATATCCAAATCTAACAGACATGTAGTATTATATGCAGTATTGAAATTATTATATTACTATCTATTTATGGGAAGTGACTAAAATATTCATAGCAAATTCATGATCAGTGTTTTTTAAAATGTTGGTAAGTTATGTCATTTGGGTTCCAGTAAAATTTAAATGGATCTGTCAAATGTCATAAAACTTAGAGAGGTCGTTGGTTCCAGTTTCTCTTTATTTGCCTGAATTTACGCTTGATAATTGATACTTTATTTTCTTCCTACACAGATGCTGATCTTCAGAGACACCTTAGGAAAAGAGCAGTCTAAGAGACTGTCCTGGCTTTCTCCATGGAATGACCTGTCAATCAGCCAGCGTTTGGACCTGATTTAAAGTATCCAGCCTTTCCCTGTACAATAGGATAGCCACTAGCCACATGGGGCTATTTAAACTTAAATTTAAATTAGTTAAAATGAAATAAAATTTAAAATCAAATGCCGTAGTTAAACTAACCACATTTCCAGTGCTCAAGACCCACGTGCAGCTCGTAGCTGTCATATTGGACAGCACCGGTGATAAAACCTTCCCATCGCCACAAACAGAGCCCTTGCACAGCACTAATGCAAAAGTGCCTTCCACACAGACGATGCTTTACAGTTATTAACTGGGTGATCAAATTTTACCCAATTTTTCTGAAAGCTGAAAAGTTAAAAGAAATCAAGAACTTATTTTTCAGGAGAAAAGAAATCTCCCATAAATTGCATATTTGAGTATTTTTAGATATTTGGTACTCAAGGTAGGGACTCATATATCTTGAGCATCTCTTATGTGTCAGACATGATATTAGTCACCCTCACAACAGGTCTATCCTATCCTCACTTTATTAGGAGTATTTTTAAAATATATTGTATTGATTTCAGAGAGGAAGGGAGAGGGAGAGAAAAATGAAAATATCAATGATGAGAGGGAATAATGGATCGGCTGCATGCCCCCTACTGGGGATTGAGTCCACAACCTAGGCATGTGCCCTGACCAGGAATTGAACCGTGACCTCCTGGCTCATAGGTCGACGCTCAACCACTGAGCCACGCCGGCTGGGCCCTATCCTCACTTTATACATGAGAACTCTGAGGTCTGCGTAGGTTTAACACTTGCCTTTCACGGCCAAACAAATAGCAGCAAAGTTTAACCTTGTGCTCAGAGTGTCAGATAGTCCTTCTGGCACCACAAGCCCTCTCCTCTCTAAACAAAATCACAGGTAGTGGATAGATGTGTTCCATTTTTGTCTGGATGCTGGGGCAGGGGGGGGCGGTCGTTGTGCAGGGGGGGCAGTAAAGGGAGAGATGGGGGGCAGTAAAGGGAGAGATTGGGGGCAGTGGCGCTGTATCAGGGGCCAGCTGGAATCCTGGCTCTGCCACTCACTAGCTGTGCAACATGGACAGACCCTTCCCAGGGTGCCTCCGTCTCCTCCTTTCACAGATGGCATTATCACCGTCCCTATGTCAAAGTGTTGTTGAGCAATTAGAGGAGTTAAAACTCTAAAACAGAGCACGGCACAGAGTAACTGCTATAATATTTCTTGCTATTATTCTTAGGCTAGCTGGCATAAAGAAGCAATAAGCCTATCTGTCTCCCATGGCCAGCTAGCAAAGTTTGAAACTTAATTCATCCATGTCGTTCACTTAAGACCCGAACGAGGCTTGAACTTATGACCAAGCATGGGCTGACAGCATTTCTCCTCATTCGTGCACAATTGTGGAACTGCGTGACCTCTCAGAAAAGGGTCTAGAGAATATGATGTAAAAGCATAAGGTTGTGGCCAGTAGGGCCCATTTCCAACGAGCACATGAGATATAATTATATCTCATTAGCGGAAAATCATATTGACAGGCCTGGCCCTCAGTTTTATCCTTGTTCACCTATTAGTAAAGGAAAGGATAATTGAAAGCAATAGGTTTATCTCTTGAACTTAACAGACGTTACTTATTCCATCCATTATTTTCAAACCATGTTCCACGAGACTCATCATTTTGACCAGGCAGCTCCAACGGGGAAAATAATAGTTCCCATTGAGTGCTCGCTCACCTACTAGGCCGCAATGTTCTCCAACCCGCACACCCTCCGTTCAGAGGCCGGCACTGCTACCTCTGCGCTCCATTTGAGAAAATCGACACATCAATGCTTTGTCCAAGGTCACACAGCCGGTCAGGGGGGAACAGCATCTGAACCCAGGTCTTCCTGACCTGAAAGCCAGAGCACACATCACTCTGCCACCAGGAGCAGGAACAGGAAATCACAGGGAACAGGACAGAAACATGCACTGCGTCTATTTCATTGCCTTCCTCCTGTCTGAGGCAGGATTTCTAAAATACAATAAAAAACACAGGTTACAGAAAAACCATTCGCGTCGCCATCCAAAATCACAACAGGCTCGGAACGTGCTCCTGCTTGATCGCCCCTGACAAGGCAGGGCGGCTGACCAGGTGTGAACTCAGAGCCGGGGCTGCTGCCCTGGGGCCGTGTTGGGTCAAGGGAGTCTTCTGTGGAAGCCTCGTTATCAGGAAAACCAACAGTCTGTCTATCTGAATACGTAATTAGGGAAATGGAAACTCTGTTTTGCGAGTGTAAGCGCCAGGAGTAAATGCAAAGTTGTTTGAGGGAAGAGCGTCCAAGTGGTGATGGAGCATGACTGGCGACCCCAAGGGGGCTTCCCGCACAGCAGTGGCAGGGGCGCCAGACCCGGTCCCTGCCTCCCACGTCTTGCTCCAGCTCTCTCTGGTCTGCACTGACCCCTCCCTTCTTGCCCCCTCCGTGGCTACCCGTTTGCCATTCTGATGGACTGACTTCGTTGGCTCTCGACCCTCCCACTTTGTTCCCCGGGCTGAGGCTTGACTCCTACACCCTGGCAGGGCCCGCTCCTTTCTGCGCCCTGGTAACCAAGCTGGTGGGCACTGCCCCAGGGCCCCCTCCTGCGACCCACTCAGCCCAGCCCATCTGTAAACACAGCTTGCCGTGACGAACTCTGCACTCCTCCCCAGGTCTGGCCTCTGAGCACGGTGCCATAGATGTCACCTCACCAACCCGCAGGCTCTACGACACCTGTGGAGCTCAGCTGGACTAGCGCCAGCCCCAAAGCCTCCCTGCCTCGCTCACGCACGTTGTGAAGGAAGCAAGATTCTGTGCGGGAGAAACACCCACCTAGCAAGGCTGTCAGGGAGCACGCCCATTGGCAGAGTTTACTGCCTTCTGGGCCTAGGATATGTCCATCCTGGCACATGGCCAACAGCAACTCCAGAGGCACAAGCCCTGCCCCCAGCAGAAATGCCCACCATGGCGCTAAAGACCCTGCCAGACTCCGGGGTTTCCTGCTATATCAGGAGCACCTGGCCATCCTTCATGCTCGCTATTTCCTAATCTCCCGGGCCTGGGGAGGCCAAGAAAGAAACACACAGTGAGGGTGCTCCTGCCCATAAGAGCAGCGCCAATATACGCAAGGCCTGGCAGCGGGATTGGAGGGCATCAGCAACGTTATTTCCCCACCTCAAGCAGGTAGAGGACCTTCAAATGCTATGTGGCTGGGTTCGGAGTTGTCATTCAAGCCTTTCCCTGACCCAGGGCTTCAGTTCATACATGACCTGGTGGAGCGCCTCCAGGAGTCACTCAGAAAAGCAGCCGAGGGTCCTGTGCTCAGCGCTGTCCTGGGCAGTGGGGATATGGCAGCAAATAATTCAGGTGGCTGTCCTCAGGGGGCTTCCACACTAGCGGGGGATACAGACACGGAAAAGTCTTGGGAATCTTCCAATCAGTGTGAGTGTGATGAAGAGAATTACAAGGTACAAAGGAGCTGAGGGAAGGAGACAAACCTGGTCTAGGAACTCAGAGGAAGCTTCCTGGAGAAATCGATGCTTCAGATGCCACCTGGAGGGGGAGGAGGGAGTGGGGGAGGGGGAGGAGAAGAAGGAGGGGTAGGAGGAGGAGGAGGAGGAGGAGGAGGAGGAGGAGGAAGAGGGGGAGGAGGAGGAGAGAGGGTTGGCAGAGGTTGGGGAAGTAGGGGAAAGCATTCCAATCAGTTGGGACAGCATTCGTGAAGGCCCTGAAAAAGCAGAGCATATTTTTAAAAAATAAAAATTAAAAGAAAGCTAGCATGTTGGAGTATAGAAACAGAGGAAGAGAGATGAGATGAAAGATGTTGGCCGGGGCCAAATCACATACAGTGTCTTCCAGGCCACTGAAGAATTTTTTAAAATATAATTTTATTGATTTCAGAGAAGAAGGGAGAGGGGGAGAGAGAGAGAAATATCAATGAGAGAGAATCATTGATCGGCTGCCTCCTGCACGCCACCGACTGGGGACAGAACCTGCAACCTGGGCATGTGCCCTTAACCGGAATCAAACCTGGGACCCTTCAGTTCGCAGGCCAACGCTCTTACGCACTGAGCCAAACTGGCTAGGGCAAGAATTTTTATTTTTATTCTAACCTAATGGGAATGGGAAACAAAGGGTTTTGATCAAGGGGGAGATATGGACAGAAAAACTGATCTGGTCATTATATAGGACTGAAGTAGGTGTGATGGAGGGAGAAGGTAGGCACACACAGTAGATATCAGGTGTGAGATGTCTGTGGTCAACTCAAGCTCAGCTCCACTGACGTCTCTACCCGGCTCTCATCACAGGCGAGAGGCTGGGGAATGACATTTCCCATGCTCCCTTGCCCACGGGGCTCCAGCGTAGATTGTGCCAACTAGAGGCCCTGGTGCCAGATGTGGAAAGTGGAAGCAACACACCATATTTCTCCAGTGGCAGCTGCAGCTGTGTGCAGATGTGAGGTTGACAGTGGCTTCCAGGCAAGCTCCTGCAAGTCAGCCTCTTCAGCAAGGCAGGCCGCTGAGCTCAGTGGCACTCAGGTTGCCCTGAAACGTCTGACTCTCAACATTTCCTGAAAGTCAGTAGCAGTTCTTCCCAACCTTGATTCCCCCAGCTTAAGGGTCCAAAGTTATGTATGCTTCTAATCCCCTCTGTTAAACCCTTTGTACTTGAAATATCTAGAGTGGCTTCAGTTTTCCTTACCAAACCCTAACTGTTAGAGGCAGGTAAGACATTCTTACAGTATTGGGGGTGATGAGAAGTTACCGAGGCTTGGTCTAGAGTGTAGGCAGCAAGGATGGAAAAAAAGAGATGGATTTAATGTATATTTAAGAAGTGGAACCTACAACATATTGCTATTAATTCGAGTGAGGCACATGAAGGGGTCAAGAAGGACTACCATGTTTGTGGTCTGAAGGTCAGGCACACTTGATACATTTGCCATACAGGTCATGTAGCTGGAAGAGACATGAATATCAGGCTACCCAAGTTGCCAGCCTTGCTAGTCCCCTTTCCAGATTTAAAGGCGGAGGCCAAAGAAGAACGATGGAAGTCAATAGTATGAGAGTGAGGAAGAGGTTTCCTTTCGCAGGACATGAAATTCTCTATACCCTAGAGAATTTTAATTCTACTCATTTTAATGAGTTATTATCATTTTCAAAACTGCTCCAGAGCAGAGAAAATTAGTTCAACCAAGTTCTGTCCAAATCTCCTCCCAAAAGAAACCTGCTAGGGCCGTGGTCGGCAAACTGCGGCTCTCGAACCACATGCGGCTCTTTGGCCCCTTGAGTGTGGCTCTTCCACAAAAGACCACGGCCTGGGTGAGTCTGTTTTGAAGAAGTGGCATTAGAAGAAGTTTAAGTTTAAAAAATTTGGCTCTCAAAAGAAATTTCAATCGTTGTACTGTTGATATTTGGCTCTGTTGACCAATGAGTTTGCCGACCACTGTGCTAGGGTTGACCACCCAGCTGGAGTCAGGGTGAGGGCTGAGGGCGGGGATGGAGCAGGAGCTTCCTACTAGAGACTGTAGAGGGTAGGGAGCACCAAGGGAACAAACTAACTTACAATCCACAGGGCAGAGTTTACATTCAAATACCGAAGAGAGGAAGTTCAAACACTAAGCCACGAGAAGAGATCACAGCGTGTGTAATGGAAGCTGGCAGGTCTGGAGACAGAGCAGATCAAGAATATGTAAAATGAATATGTTTTGGAGGGGGTGGGTGTTGAAAAGGCATTCCCACCAACATCAGGCAGTGAAGGCAAATTGGGGAAGGATAATGATGGTATAGACAGCCTATGGGAGCAGGGCGGAGGGCATTTTCCTTGCCCACCTTTCCATCCAGGGGTATTTTGATTATAGCAGGACAAGGCTTACCCAGGCTGAGGTCACTGCACTTTCCGGAATAATTTCTACAGAAGCATAGCTGCACGTGTCTCTCAAATGCACCAAAGTACTGCCTTTGGAACATGAAATGGCTTTAGGACAACTACTCATCCTTCTTGGTGATCTCGCCTCTTTGAGAAATTATGACCCGTTAAATTATAAGGTTCTTGAAGATAAGGATTCCCTAATGCCCATCACAGTACATGGCATCTAAAAGCACAGTAAATACTCATTTAATGGACGAGGACTGAATAGTAGATTCCAAGACATTGGTCAGTTTTGTCCAGTGAACTAACCACAACCTTTATCCTGGTGTCCATCTGTAGAAAAATACCTCCAAAATTTCAACTCTAATATTAGGAACACAACTAGAATGGGAGCAAGAATGTCCCCTCGCACCATCCTCCTCATCTCTAAACAGCCTCTGGCAAAGGCTCCCATCACCTGAGGGGCTTTACCAAGGGAGGTGAAAGGCTCCAGGGGCCGAGAGGAGACTGCTAGAACCCTACACTCCTGCAGGTGACAGCACCCAGCAGCACACCTCACGCCTTAGGTTCCCTATCGCCTGGCTTTGCTATTTACTACTGTGGCAAAGTCAAGTTCCCTCAAGTTTCCAAACCTGAGTTTGTCCGCCCATGAAGCGAAGTTAATGGAGCCTAGTTCAAAGAATTAAGAGAACTAAACAATCTTCCTATGACGCCTGCCTGAATACGTGTCCACACTAAAGTGCTCCAAGATGCATTCTCTTCTGGAGTTCACCTCTGGATTCCAGTCTCAGGGACTGGCCCCTCTGCTCCTATGCTGTTGCACTCACCCGCCTCTTCTCTCCTCCTCCATCTACTCCAGAACCCAACTCAATCACAAAGCTCTTCTCCTCATCCTCTGACCCTAAAGCTATTGCAGGCTCATCCATGTGGCCTGAAGTAGAGGGAGAGCGAAAGCCTAGCTACATTCAGGTGGGAACTATCAGAGAGTGTGTTTCTGCTGGGAGTTTCTCTCTTCAGCTCAAATGGCAGGGCAGAAGGCACAGCCACAGACACAGAACAAACAGAGGACAGATGCCGCCACATAAAAAGGAAGACAATCATTTCCCAGAAAACATGCAGTTGCAATTTGCATTCTACAGGAAGAAGAGCAAACCCTGTTGAATTCCCTCCCTAAGCAGATTTCTGCAATTATTAGAACTGAAAAAAATACAGATTTAAAAAGCATGTGCTTAAGGAGTTAGTTAAGTTTGTGCAATTGCAGATGGAAAGACTGAAATTGGTATTAAATACCCTCATACAATAAAGGGGCATTGCCAACACATATGGCATAGTTGGGGGAAAAAGACCCAGTGATGAAAAAAAGAAGAGGACCTGAACAAGCCACTTCCTTTCATCAGACCACCACCCAGACGGCTAGTGCCAACCCAGTATCTGTTCTCTGCTCCCTCTTTACTGAAAGAACCCTACATTGTTGAGGGAGCCTCAGCTAGGAAACTCTGTTTTTCGCCCCCCTGGAATGGGACTGGAGATAAGATGTAATGGGAAGTCATTGGGTGGAACTTACAGGAAAGCTCTTTATAGGAGACTCGCTCGGCTAGGGGCACCCTTTTATCCTTCCCTGCAGGAGCTCCAGCAGCCACCTGAGGACCAGGAGGCAATCTTGTGGGTGGGTGGTGGAGAGTGGAGCAAAACATTAGAAGTGTGGAACACTAACATCCTTCTGTCTTTTGTAGATAAAAACTCCAGAAGCGTTGAGCATATGGTAAGTTCAGGACCATTCAAGTGAGTGTTTGTGATGATCACATAAATACAAAAACACGGTGATTTCAGCAGTGAAACTCATTTCCTATGCTTAACTTCATCTGTGCCTGGGTGCTATGCAAACACTAAGTCTATCAATGTCTTGAGCAGTGTTACGTAAATGTAAAATGTGACTCGTGTATATGTTTACAACCACAAACACACACTAGTTTGTAGTCTACAAAGACCTAAGTTCTTTGACAAATTAAACAGGGATACTTGTACTGTTCCTGGTAACTGTCTGTAACTGGAAAACCCAACCTTCTGTTGGGGGATTTTAACTCTTGTATCTTCAGCAAATAGCATTATCAATATTCTAAAGTCGGATTTGACTTCTGGTGAGTAGCAGCTGGCTCTCCCTTCCTCTTGAGATCCTTCTATGAGGTGGCCTTCTTGCGGTCGTGTGCCCGACAACACTAACCTCCCTGCCTGGAAGCAGTGTGCATACCCAGGAAAGGGGTTCCAAGGGGAGCTTTCACACATCCCTGATCCATCATCCCGCTCTGTCGAGCCCTCACTCTGCATCCCACCTTGATTTTAGCATCAACCCTAACTGTTCTTTTAGATTTTTATAAACTCCACTTAATGGGGTACATTCCTCTTTTGGGTGAAAATGATATAGACTGTGTATAAATTCTTGTCCACCACACCAAAAAGAGGTGATTAAGAAAGGCATTTGCTGCCAGGCTGGCGTGGCTCAGTGGTTGAGTGTCGACCTATGAACCAGGAGGTCATGGTTCAATTCCCAGTCAGGGCACATGCCCGGGTTGTGGCCTTGGCCCCTAGTGTAGGGCGTGCTGTATGCAGCCGATCAATGATTCTCTCACATCATTGATGTTTCTATCTCTCTCTCCCTCTCCTTCCCTCTCTGATATCAATAAAAATATTTAATAATAAAAAAAGGCATCTGCCCATCTTGATGGGACATCTGGGGCCTCTGAGGCCACGAGAGCTGCACAGTTTGAATCAGACCCAGGGTCCCAAAACACCCTCGTCACCTCATCCCTCTAGGACAGCGGAAGGGCTTGCCGAACCCAAAAGAGGCAGAAAGCCTCTCTTCTCGGTGGAAACTAATCCTCTCAGGAGAGTTCTGTTTCTACTGGAAATCCAAGACTTTGCAAGCAAACATGATAAGACTTTCCAGAGTCACTAGATGAATATGAGTGTGGGGCTTAGAATACTTAGGTGGGTTGAGGGGAGGGAGGGGAGAACTGGGATAAGTGTTCCCTTTCATCAGAGTCTCTATAGGTAATGATTTCCCTGCTTAACCAGAGAAAGGCAATGGAAGCTGCTTCTCTCTCACCTATTAAAAGGAGAAAGATGGGTATCTTTAATTGAAAGCGAGGCATCACAAAATTCTTTAATTATAGGCTCAAAGAGGCTTTGAGCTCATCTTGTATCTCCTTGGCTTTCAGCAGGATGGTATTAAACCTTCCTAAAAAGATAAGACTCAACCTATTTTTAAACATACCCAGAGAGGGTATTCTGTCTTCTGTTCCTTTGTGAGACCGGGAATTTTTTTTCCCCCCTTTTCTAATCTCACCACAGGTGAACTTTTCCTATTACTCACCTGAGCCTTCACATTAGAATTTGGCTTGGTTTGCTCAGTGGAAATGGTGACCAGCTGGTCACCATTAGCCTTTTCTAAAGTGTACTTCCATCTGCCCCTCTATATGGAATTATGACAATTAAATAGGAATTAAATCAATAAATGTGGAGCTAGATGTCGAGTGACTCATTCATTGACAAAAGACTGTCATCCTTCTTTTTCTCCTGTCTTTTTCTTTCTCTGCTATCAGCTCCAGTGCTGTTTCTCCCTTCCCCATCTCTCTTCCAAATTGCACATACACATATATTACAACACATGGGCACATTCACACTCTGATTAATTTAAAGAACATCCCTTGGATAGCTGGCTAACATTTAGACCTTGGCCTTCACTGGTCACAACAAGGGGTAATAGTTAAGGGCACAGACTCGGCTTAAATCATGGCTCTGGGTCCTTGGGCACATTTTGTAACCACCCTACCTCTCTATTTCCTCACCTGTAGAATGGAGACAATAATAGTATCTATCTTATAGGGCTGTGGAAAGGGTTAATGAGTTAATTACATTAAAAGCCTTTAGAATGGTGTCCAGTGCTCCAATTGCAAATGCTATCTAGTTGTGAGCTATTGTTATGCCCTCCTTGAAGCAAAGGGACATTTGGAGGCATTAGACTATGCCTGATATTCAGAAGGCATGAGTTTGAGAAAGAAAATGAGTAGGACTCAAGTTTAAGGGTAGTGGATAAGCAAGGAGTCATCAAGGTGAAATATTAAAAAAAAAAAAACAAGACAAAAAGCAAATAAGAGATAGAACAAAATTACAGGGAAAGAGGAACAGCAGACATTTATCTTAACAGGAAATGTAGGAAGAGAAAAACATAAGGGAAAAGAAAAAGGGAGACAAGAGTAGAAAGATGGACGTGAAAAAGAAAGACAGAAAAAAAGGACTGAGGATTAGAAAATTAGTAAAGATTCCATTTAAATTAGAAAGGACTCCATTTACAGTTTGGGCTGGGTATCAGGAAAAGGATTGGAAGAGAAAACAATGGATTGGAAGAGAAATCCTTCTGTTGTATATAGAAGCAGGGAAACTCAGGAAAAAGTGATAGGGGGAGAGGAGACAGAAGTGATAACATAAAAAGGTTCCTTTGCAGCAACAGGCCTCTGTGATTTTATATCATGGGAAGTTTCTTCAAAAATGAACACGTCCATAACCCACGAGGCTTCTTTCTCTGTCTCTATTTTAACTTGCTTCTGACTCTGCCACAGACTTAGTCATAAGGTTTGTCCTGATCAGATAGATGCCTGCCTTCTGTCTTGTCTACTCCACCCAACAAGGCCCAGATGCAGTGACCCAGTCTTCGTTGCATTTTCACTAAATGCTCCAGCCATCAAGTGAAAATTTAGCTCCGGAGAAAATATTTACACCCTCTTCCTTCCCCAAACATTTACAAACCTCTAAGGGAAACTGGTATTTTAATTTTTTAATTTTCATCTTAACGGCATTCTTTCCATCCCCACCACTGTGGCTTTTTTTTTTTTTTTTTTTTTTTTACAATACTGCAGGGATAGAGGGATAGGCCACGTTTAGGGCTCCAAACAGCCCTTCCCACCAAAAGGAATTCATCACCCAACCCCTTGGAAACAAGAGAAAGGCTAGATTGAGGTTTAAAATAAAATCCGTTTTTTAAAAAATACTTTTTCTTTTAAGTATTATTAAATTGTCTGTTGGTGCAAAGGAAGTCCCCCTATTGGAGGAAGTCGAGCGACCTTAAAAGGCCCTCTAAAGTGGACGGGCCGCGAGCGTCTCCTCACGCCGGGGTGAGCTTGGGCCGCCGCCGGAGTCACGAAGCCAGACACGGCGCGCGTCTCCGCCCCGGACTCGGGAGACTGCGGCAGCGCGCACCGCGGCCGCGGCCGGGCGGCTCCGGGAGGCCGGGAGGAGACGCGACTCCCGCAGACACGTGACCGCCCCGCCGCCGCTTCCCGCGACCCAGATCTGTCCCCGGAACCCGCGCCCGGCGGGGCGAGCCGAGGGACACGTAGCGACTGCCCCAGCCCCCGCCGCGCCCGGGTGCGTGTGCATTCGGCGTACTTCTCTTGGTTCACGTGCCGCTGGCAATAATGACTGTTTCGGGGGAACACCCGGGAGAACGTAGGCACAGGAAGGAAAGACCTTTGGGTTTAGATCTATCCATATACATCTCCATCCCACTCGCGCAGACCCAAGTAGCGGCACTGGGGCTGGAGACCTGGGACTCCCGCAGGATTTGCCTGCCCTTGGCCTCCGAGGCCCTTTGCCGCTGGCCGGCGTCGGTGCGCATCTCCCGCACCTCCCGGTAACTCTCACTCGCAGTGAGTCACGTTCCCGGGCTGGCCCGGGGGGAAAAGGTAAGCCCGGCTCCCGCTGGCCCGTGCTTCCTCTCGGAGTCGCCCGGGCTGCAGGGGGAGCGAGCGCGGCCGCGCCCGCGCGCGCGCGCGCGCGCGCCCCGGGTTCCCCGCGCAGTGATGTGGCAGCCGCGGCAGGTCGGATCACGTTGCTGGCCCTGTGCTGGTACCCGTTTGAGACTGGATTAAGGAGGGAGGCTTTGGAGGTGCCAGCGGTAGTAAACGTGGGCTCCGCACGCTCCCGGCGTCGCTTATCGCACGAGGGGGGGAGGGGAGAGGAAGCACGCAGCGCCACCCCGGGCGCGGAGGGGCGGCGGAGTTTAGCGGGCGTGATAATGCTGCATAGCTCCTCCGCGGCAGCCCCTCTCGTGCCACCCCCTCTCCTCCCCTCCCTCCCTGCCGCGTTCCTCCGGGAGCACCGGAGGCCCCGAACGTCATCTGCTGCTGTGATTAGTGGCACCGCAATTCCGGCTGCTGCGGGAAGTTTGGGTGGCCCAGGGACACTGTCGCCAAAAGACTCTTGGATTGCGACACTCTGACCCAGTGACATTTTGATTTCTCTTAAGTCTTTATGGGAGAGGGTTTCAAGTTGTCTCTTTTCGGGGCAACCTCCAACCAAGGCCAAGGGGTCCCCCAGGCCACTGAGCGGTGTGCAAACAAGTCTCCAAAATTCCCTTCGGGACTGAAGTTTACCCGCCGCGAATTCTCTTTCTCTTTCCTTTCTCTGGTCCAAACCAACAGCACAGTCGGTGGAAAAGCAAAAAAAGCCACGTTCACGTTCCTGCACCGTAATGACGGAAGGACTGAGGGAGTCACATTTCCGAGCTGAGGAAGCCCTGGCTGCCCCGCACCCCCGGCACCCCTCTCCCTCCCCCAGCTGACTGCAGCGCCTTTGGGAAGATGAATAGCTTGGCTGAAGTTGTTTTTCCTTTCCGGTGGCCCTGATCAGGTGTCCCCGCCCCCCTCCCACCCCCTTCCCGCCGCTCGCTTTCCCTCGCAGACTTCTCCCGACGCCCCCTCCCGGCCCGGCCCCTCCTCTCCCGCCCCCCTCCGGGCTAGACCGCGGATGGTACGTTCCGCACGTGAGCTGGGTGCTGGTCTGGCCGGCGACGCGCGTGCCCTGTGGCCAAACACTGCCCGGAGTGAGAGCAAACTACCAGCGCTGAGGGGCCGGCGGGAGTGTGGGTGCGTGTGTATGCGTCTGTGTGCAAGAGAGCGAGCGCGGTGGCAGGGGGGACCAACTGCTTCACACTTTCAACACTGCACTGAAGAGGGAGAGAGAGAGAGAGAGACTGGAGACGCACAGATCCCCCCAAGATCTCTCAAAGCTACCGTCCCACAGATTATAGAACGGGACCCCCCAAAAAAACGAAACAGAGGAAAAACGGACAGCGGTTGAACATGGACGAAGGAATTCCTCATTTGCAAGAGAGACAGTTACTGGAACATAGAGATTTTATAGGGTAAGGTGCACGCACCCTTGCGAATATCTGTCTGGGCTTCAGTTTGATTTTTTTTTTTCTTCTTCTTCTCAAGAAAGTGGTATGGAGCGGGGCGAGGGCAGAGCCCCTCCCGAATGGGTGCCTGATGCTGATTTCTGTTTTGCAGCCTGGACTATTCCTCTTTGTATATGTGTAAACCCAAAAGGAGCATGAAGCGAGACGATAGCAAGGTAAGAGGAAGTTTCCGATGTTCCCTATAACCTGCCTGGATAGTTAATTAGGGCCATTGATTTCACAGCGAAGCTCTGCTAGCAAATATATTCCAGCCCTTGAGCTTCCCCAACTGTGAATTTTAAGTGGTTTGCTGGATACTCTCAGGGGGGAGATTAAACATCATACCTGAATTTAAATTTCATTTCAGAGCAGTCCAGAGGAAAGAGGTTTCTTGGGCATAGTTTATCACATAGTGTGTGTTTTGATGGTGGGGGATATTGCTATATCCAGTAAATGAATGTTTATCTTAGTGTTTTCTCTCTTCCATGGCTCTCACATATTAAGGATACCTATAAATTACCGCATAGATTGATAGAAAAGAAAAGAAGAGACCGGATTAATGAATGCATTGCTCAGCTGAAAGATTTACTGCCTGAACATCTGAAGTTGACAGTAAGATGCACATTTTCCTTCTTTGCTGCTCTCCAAGGGCTTGTTAATAGCCTGGTACTTACTACTCCCAGAGATACAAGAATAAATGTAAATATCAGATGCCTTACAAGTTATTCTATAGCGTAGAGTTTCCCACAAACTCAGGAGTAGGTGCTCATAACTGAAGGGGGGGAAATCATTTATAACCTGTCTTGAGGAAAGCTCAAGAAGTATAGGAATAGTTAAGGGTTTGCTTAACTTGCTGTGCTGAATGGAGAGCCGGTCAAGCCAAATGTGTGTTTTTAAGTAACCAAGTGCCCCATTCTCTTTTGCACCCATGCAGACTCTGGGGCATCTGGAGAAAGCGGTAGTCTTGGAATTAACTTTGAAACACTTAAAAGCTTTAACAGCCTTAACCGAGCAGCAGCATCAGAAGATAATTGCTTTACAGAATGGTAAGTCAGTCCAGGGAGGCCAGTCCACCCTGCTGAAGCCGGGCAGCCCACAGAGGAGCAGTGTTAGGACTCCTTCCCCACCCCCACCTCCTTCCGCGGGCGGCCCACGAGCTCACTCTCATTTGTGAAATTGCTTAGACTTTCCCTTCATTGGAAAGTGCCCATTTCCTGAAGCATCCTAGAGGCTTTCAGCAGAACTCAGAGGAATAAAAAAAAAAAAATTTTTTATTTTTTTTTAAGTGGCGGTCGCACCCTCTCCACTAAGGTTTTTCAAGCTGGGAGTAGAGCGCCCCCCTGCTCCCCACCCCCGCCACCGCCCCCTCCCCCCCCGCCCTCCTCTGCAACCGGTGGATTATATCACTGGAATACAGAGGAAAAACCGAGATCACTTTAGTCAGTGCAGGGCCCACGTGATAAGCAGATGTTTTAACGTCGGTGTTTTTTCTTCTTGCCTCCATTCCTGTCCCCCGCCCCACCCCCTCCTCATCCTAGGGGAGCGATCTCTGAAATCGCCCATTCAGTCCGACTTGGACGCGTTCCACTCGGGATTTCAAACATGCGCCAAAGAAGTCTTGCAATACCTCTCCCGGTTTGAGAGCTGGACGCCCAGGGAGCCGCGGTGTGTCCAGCTGATAAACCACTTGCACGCCGTGGCCACCCAGTTCTTGCCCACCCCCCAGCTGTTGACTCCACAGGTCCCTCTGGGCAAAGGCGCCGGCGCGCCCTCGGCCGCCGCCCCCGCCGGGGCCAAGGCCGCCCCCTGCCTGGAGCGCGCGGGGCAGAAGCTGGAGCCCCTCGCCCACTGCGTGCCCGTCATCCAGCGGACTCAGCCCAGCGCCGAGCTCGCGGCCGAGAACGACACGGACACCGACAGCGGCTACGGCGGCGAGGCCGAGGCCCGGCCCGACCGCGAGAAGGGCACAGGCGCGGGGGCGAGCCGCGTCACCATCAAGCAGGAGCCCCCCGGGGAGGACTCGCCGGCGCCCAAGAGGATGAAGCTGGATTCCGGGGGCGGGGCGGCGGCGGCCGCGCTCCTGGGGCCCGACCCCGCCGCCGCCACCGCCGCCGCCGCCGCCGCCGCGCTGCTGAGACCCGACGCCGCCCTGCTCAGCTCCCTGGTGGCGTTCGGCGGAGGCGGGGGCGCGCCCTTCGCGCCGCCCGCGGCCGCCGCGGCCCCCTTCTGCCTGCCGTTCTACTTCCTCTCGCCTTCGGCCGCCGCCGCCGCCTACATGCAGCCCTTCCTGGACAAGAGCGGCCTGGAGAAGTACCTGTACCCGGCGGCGGCCGCCGCCCCGTTCCCACTGCTGTACCCCGGCATCCACGCCCCGGCCGCCGCCGCCGCCGCCGCCGCCGCTGCCGCCGCCGCCGCCGCCTTCCCCTGCCTGTCCTCGGTGTTGTCGCCCCCTCCCGAGAAGGCGAGCGCCGCCGCCGCCGCCGCGACCCTGCTGCCACACGAGGTGGCGCCCCCGGGGGCGCTGCACCCCCCGCACCCGCACCCGCACCCGCACGGCCGCACCCACCTGCCCTTCGCCGGCCCCCGCGAGCACGGGAAGCCGGAGAGCTCCGCTCAGGAAGATCCCCCGCAGCCGGGAAAGAAAGCCCCCTGAGTCCTTGCGCTCCTTTCCTAGAAAGGACGGAGGTTCGCGCGGAATAATGATAGTAATACGTTAACACACCCTTCGCGTTTCTAAGGGAGGAAGTGTAATAGATGCACGCCGGGCTTTAAAAACAAACAGGTGTTTTGTGTACATTCGGAGTTCCTGTTTTGCTCATCTTTCACCACCCCACCCTCCACACACTAACATCTCTTCCCCACCAGCTGTAAAAGGACCTCTGCGCTAGATACTCTCTCTTTTTTTTTTTTTTAAAGAACTCCCCCAAATAAGTTTTGCCTGCCTTGAGGCCTGTTTCATTATCTTTTGAAATACAGACCCTGATTCTCTAGGAAGTCAGAAGGGTCTGCTCTGCGGTGAGCCAATTGAACCGGGGTGGGAGGGGGGTGGTGGAGGGGGGGGGGGGACGGTGGCCAAGGAGCTGACGTGGAACCGCAGAGTTATCTGTCAGTGACTCAAAGCTGTCCTGGCTGCTTCAGGAGGCTTTCCGCAAACAGTGATCTTTTAGAGTTGAGTTTACTCTTCAGTATTTTGTAATGTTTAGCTTTTTAAAAGACGTTATTTTTCCAAGAGGAAGAGGAGAGAGGATGCAGTTGCTCACGTCGCAACCTATTCTGAAGTGGTTTGAATGGTATCCCTTAGTAACTTGCACTTGTTCAAACAGACGCGGAGTTGGGCCATTGTCAGAACTAAGTCAGGGAACCGCATGGGTGAGGAAGGCCAGAATCATTCTTAGTACATTTGCTGGCACTTTAAGAAACTGACCATGAATCAATTGACCCATCTTCATTATATAAATACTTACCTAGAGCGAGAGAGCATCTATTCCCACCCTGCCATTATTTAATCCATCCTTTTCCTAAGTTTTTTATAATCTTCCTGTAAAAAAATTAAAAAAAAAGGAATGTGCACTGAATCTAAAAACATACAAACAAACAAAAAAAAAAAAGAAAAGTCCAAAATGCTTTGTCCTTTATTCTGTTCGATCACAGAAGTGGAGGAAAGCATTAAACTAGTCAGTTTTCATTGGAAATGCTGTAAAGATTTGAATGAAGTCCTGTGAGGCCTTCCTATCTCCAAGTCTATGTATTTTCTGGAGACCAAACCAGATACCAGATAATCACAAAGAAAGCTTTTTTTAATAAGGCTTAAACCAAGACCTTGTCTAGATATTTTTAGTTTGTTGCCAAGGTAGCACTGTGAGAAATCTCACTTGAATGTTATGTAAGGGGTGAGACACAACAGTCTGACTAGGAGTGAAGAAAATATCTGGGTCTTTTAGTCAGTTTGGTGCATTTGCTGCTGCTGTTGCTACTGTTTGCCTCAAACGCTGTGTTTAAACAACGTTAAACTCTTAGCCTACAAGGTGGCTCTTATGTACATAGTTGTTAATATATTCAATTAATGATGTCTGACATGCTATTTTTGTAGGGAGAAAATATGTGCTAATGATATTTTGAGTTAAACTATCTTTTGGGGAGGATTTGCTGAAAAGTTGCACTTTTGTTACAATGCTTATGCTTGGTACAAGCTTATGCTGTCTTAAATTATTTTAAAAAATAAATACTGTCTGCAAGAAACCAGCTGGTTTAGAAAAATTTAGTATGTGAAGATAAACTACAAGTTACCTTGATATTCTAGTATTTTCAGCACTCCATAAATTCTATTACGTAAATATTGCCACACTATTTTGTGATCTTAAAATTCTTACCAAGGAATAAAAACTTTAATATGCAATATGAGATCGTCTAATAATTAAAAAGACATAATGGATGCTCAGTTAATTTTAAAATGTCTATGAATACAGGGATGAAAGTCATCCCGTTTCTCAAGTATACACCTTTGTCATTGGCATGATATCACACGTTTCCAATCTCTTTCGAGCCTACAGGCTCTGGCTGTGTTTACTGCTTGTTCCCAATGTATCTTAATGAAAAGTGCAAAAGAAACAACTACCGATAACTTGTGTGGTTTGTTTATGTTAGCCCCAACTCGCTAATGTTTTTTTAGGGTTGGTGAATTTTTCACTTTTCTCATCTTTGACACCAGATAGCCTCTGTTGTAAAGATCTGGTACGTATCTCTTCCACTGGGACCTGTATAAATATGCTACCACGTAGGGGTGCTGCATTTCTCAGTGTATGTGAGCTCCTTACCCTTTATAAACTAAGTCTCTTGTGGGACTTCATCATGGAATTCAAATAACAGAAGTCATTTCTCGGTTTTTCTCAGATTTATACTCAAACTTGTGATCTGATAACCAACTGTGTGACGGGTTGTCAATGTTTAGTTTCAATAGTGTTCCTCACCAGCCCCTTGATTGTTGAAAGGTGTTGAAATAATAGTCAAAATTTATGAGAGGCAGAAAGAGTGCTCCCTCTGCTGACTTGATGACAACAGAACTGCAAGTCATAGAAAGTGGAGCCGGAAGGAACCTCAGAGATGAGTTTGTCCAGCTCCTTGCATTTTATAACGTGAGGGAAGTGAAGCCCAGAGATATCAGATATCTCCCAAAGTCACACACCTACCTGGAACCAGCATCAGGGGCCAGATACGTTGTATCCCCCTTGTCAGCAAACCCAGCGCTGTATGCATCTTGAACCAAATAAATTCAATTTGGGCAGTATTCATGAAATGTCATGAATAAACTACAGGAACAGGTGAAATAAAAATTAGAAATCCAGAATGATAAAATGTTCCAACATTTGTATAACTTTCATATAATAAAAAACCTTAGGGTTGGACCAGATATTATAAGTTGGTTTAGTCCGAATGTATATATCCCTGCAATGGTGAAATTTTAGCCAAATTTCTTTATAGTATGGGATTTTTTAATTTAAGACAAATATGAATCTTGAGTCAACAATCCTTCTTACACCAGTCAAGTTTACATACACCTATTTCTCAGCAAACTTTATAATGAATCGATAAATGGCCTTTTCCCCCAGAAGAGCTAAGCATATTTTTAAGGCACTAGAAACTATAATTTAATAGCTATTTAAAGTATTTAGTCCTATCATTGTGAAAACTATTTTTCATTTAGTTCTCTGTGGCCGGTGATGCAGGCCAAAACTTTGGTGACTGCCCATCATCTGAGATTTGTTCAAATGTATGTAAAAGAAGCCTCAGCCTGTTTCTATGTCAAGGGTCAATTCTGAACTTCTCGGTGGGAGGTGATTGGCAAATTGAGGGTCTAGGAAGGCATGGCTGGGCAAACAGACAAAGACCTTTTACTTCGTAGAAATGTACAGAGCCCTCATGAATGAATTAAGACCATTTGAATGAATTAAGACCATTAGAATGCCAAAAGGTGGCTGTACTATTATGACAATAGTATTTCACTTCATATTGCAATCTAATGTGTTTCCTTAAAATCTGTTGGCCCCTCAGATCAATATATTTAGGCCTACCCACTGTTTTGTGTTGTTTTAATGAAGTTCAAAAATCATCATACAGTGCATGCTGAAGTCCAATGAAGGTTCCAGTTTTGCATAGAATTTAATAGGGGGCTGACATGGAAAATTATCACATATTTTCTGTGAGGAAGGTGGGGTTTATACTAAAAACCATGTGCAGCATGTACTATAAAAATATGCTCTTAGAAAGGAGTTGGACATTTGTCTTAAAATTAGATTTCTTGCACTTGTTCAGTGATTCCATATTGAAAACTCCAAGCAAGTATAAAACTATACCTTGTTTAAAGTTGGTACTAAAAAATTCTCATTTTAGTAATGCCTAATTTATCTGACCTCAGAGAACGATATGTGCCCATGAAACACTGGTTCAGACATTGAACTTTCTGTGTTCAAGTGCCAACATTGTGGGGGTTTTTCCCCTTCTTATTGTAGTGGAAAGCCTATTGAAATATGTTACACATGTCCTGTAAGATAGCTTACACTACGTCTTAGAAAAAAATACCCTGTCCATAGTTAACCTCTCTCAATACTTCAGGGTCGTCATTATAAACATCACTTTTGTACTCTGGATGTCATCTGGGAGTATTGGCACCTGCATTAAATTCTTTTTTAGTTCTTCTATCTGCTTTTTATAGGTTTTTCAGTCTCTACTCATGGTCAGGCTGCCAGCTGTCACTTCTTGATGTGTCAGAGAGCCTGCCTCTAACTCTTATCTAATTTGCCACTTACCTCTGACTTACTGAGGCCTGAGAAATCATTTAACCAAAACCACACCCATTTAAAATATGTCTAAAATTAGAATAAATAGACTGTAACAGAGTACCTGTTGGCCACTTCTCTAAATTGTGTGAGCTTGCAGAAACAGTGAAATGTTTTTCCTCTCAACCTTTTTTTCTTCATTTCTTTTAACTTTCACATTCTTAGCAGTGTTCCATTTCAGAACACTATGCAAAAGCCTTCAGATACTTTATATTTTTTTGGTCATTTTATTTCATAAAAAAAACACACACACACACAACAGCTTGCTCATGGTTTTTTTCCACAACTAACCACAAAATAAATTTCCATTCCAGAAACAAATTATTTGATTTGATGAGCACTTCTGTCAGGTTGATCGGAGTAGGAGACTCAGGATCATTAGTGAAAACGGATTCAGCTCTCACGTTGATTCATGGATGGCCCTGGACCCTGCTTCTGGTGTGTAATCTCCACCTCTGGGTTTTGGACATCTTGATTGGCAGGTCCAGCGAAAGCATTCTGGGGAACTGGCAGGGAGGGTGTGTAGGCCCAGATGCTGCCTCTGAATTTAGACCTACTCACTGGCCAGCCTCTGGCGAGAGGTGTCATACTCCCCCCGACTGCAACACACCCCTTTTCTCCTTGAGCCTGTAAATTCAGCAAATGGGTGTGGGTTACAGATACATGTTTTGCTCCTACTGTAAGTGTTTTGCTGTGGTCAGTGTTGAAGAATAAAATATTAATAACCTCAGAGGATCTCCAAGTCTAGTGGGGGTGACAGACCCACACTAAAATGGATTATAATGAAACATGGTAAGTGCTTATTTGGGGGTGAATACAATACTTGGGAGTAAGGGTAGCTAACTTCATCTGGGTGGGTCAGATGAGGCTGTTAGAATAGCTGGGTTTTACAGAATAAACAGGTAAGAGTCCATGGGGCTCTCTCCAAGGAGAAGGCTCTGGCACACTCTGGTCCCGTACTAAGAACCAGGACAGTGTAATTGATTGTATTTTATTGGAGTCTGAGCAAGGATCTCCTAACTTCTCAGTCTTTAGAACTTGACTGTCATACTGGTTCTCACCATCATCTTCTCCTGAGGATCTGAACCATAAACTTGGACTAGGGGGTCATGGTATGTCCTATTGCGAAGGATATAGCATTCATAGGAAAAAACAACAGTATCTTGAAAGCAGCTGTCTCACCTTATCCACCTGTCTTACAAAGAAACAAAGGTGATGTCTTTCCCTTCTAATAAGGGGAATAACATGATGATCCATGTTCTCCATTCACTACCCAAAGGAGGGGGGGGGGGGGGAGGGAGAGACCTAGATCTAGAGAAAGAAGGAATCCCAAAGCCTGTTTTCCAAAATCTCTTGGACAAAACTGAGGCAAGCAATTTAGCCCAAGGTCACAAAGCTCAGTAAGTAGCAGAACCAGGATTGGAACCAGATTATTGGGTCCTGAGTCCACTGGTCTTTATACTATTACCCCATAGTAATGGTAACAAGGAGGGGACAGGTTGAGGTTTTCTCAGGGAATGAGTTCAGTTAGTCCACGCCAGGTCCTAAGAGGCCAAAGTATACTCTGTTGGTGGCAAAGGAAAGATTATCAAGGTAATGGCCTTTCGAAATTATGGCATAGAACATGCAATAATTATGACAGAGAAATTCTGGAGTAACAATTTCCAAGGTCCCCTACAAAGAACCACATGATTTTACTGTCTACTCACTTTGGAGATACCCCGAAATGTGCCTTCCCTGGGTTGGAGGTCCCCACCTGATCTGATGAGCTGTTCACGTCTACCTCTAGCCCCCCTCCCCCTGCCCCCCTCCCCCACTCTAAAGGTTCTCCAGTAAAGAAGGGGTCAAACCAAGTTAAGGAGCTGGACGGAGGGAACCTTCAGAGGTGAGGAAGTAGGAAAGAGAGCGACTGGTCGCAGCTCCTATGGAATATTGAGGGCACTATAAAATTAGCTACGGGTTCCATTGGAAGCCTTTTACAGAAGGATACGCACACGTGTATACATAGAATATCAAATTCTATGTATACACGTGTGCGGAGGTACTGAGTATCTGCCACCTGCCTCTTTACTATGGCCACTGTACAGGCTCCACGCTGTGTTTCGAAAATTAGCTTTAACAGGGAAACTTCGGCCTGGATCCGATCCCCGAAGATTTGTTACCTGGAGTAATCAGATAAGACTCTATAACACGACATTTCAAACTTCTCTTTCTGTGATCCCTTCAGCAGAGCTTGGTTTGCAAGTCTCTCGTTTTGACCAGGCTCCTCTGCACAGCTCGAGCACGGCTGTGTGATCCGCATATGACCGGACAGGTGAAGAACCCTGGCAGCGCGCCCGCACCCTGGCCAGCCCTGCAGACACACGTGGGCGTGATGGAGGACCTCGTTCCGAGCACTGGGTAGGACACCTGCTCGTTTAAAAGCTGCTCCACCAACCCTGGCTCCCTAAATCGCACTTCCAGCGCGGCGCGTGGGGGAATTACAGCAGAAGGGGGTAACGCCAGCTCGGAGATCCTCCGGGAGCTCTGGGGTTGGAAAGAGAGCAGCCTGCTGAGGTTGCCTAGCGATCCATCTACCCGTGACATTCTCCGGGAGGCCGGCCTCCCCCTCCCGCCCGCTCCCAGCCCGGCTTTCCTTCCTCCCTCCCCCCCACTTCCCTCTCCCACGCCGCCGGGGTTCAAAGTGCTGCCGCGCGGGGTGAGGGAGCCAGAGCCGGACGCGGCGCTGTCACGTGCGCCCGCACATGCTGGGGTGCACGCTGCGCGGCACGTGAGAGGGGGCGGGGGCGGGGGCAGGCGGGGCGGGGGGGGGCATCGAGGGGGTGCGGGCTCCCGGGCTAACGCGCGTGCGCGCTGGCCCCCGCGCCCGCCACCCTGGGGACGCGGGCGGAGAGGAGCGGGCGGGCTGCGGGGACGACAGGGTCGGGGGTGGCGGGGCTGAGGCCCGGGCGGGGACCGGGACGGGGACGGGGACGCGCCCTCGGACAGCTGCGCCACACCCTGTCCCGCTGCGTCCTAGCGGGCCGGCCCGGGATAGTCATTCCTCCCGAATTAAAGCTGGCTCCCGTCGGGGCTCCTGGGGCCAGCCTGACGCAGCAGTTTCTGAGCCACCCTCCTGGGCGCGGGTTAGAGGAAGGTCGGCAGCCCTGGGCGGGCCTCGGGGCGGGCACTTCTCCGAGCTGGGGGTGCCAGGCTGTGATGCACCCGGCGGCGGGCGGCGCCAGGATGCGGGCCAGACCGCGGTCTGTCTGGGTACCTGGACCACGTCTTCTGGAGAACCCCCGGCTGTGGGTGGGGGGTGGGAGGCTGTGCGAGAGCAGAGATCTGTGCAAAAGGGGGAGCACTACCGGCTGGTGGAGGCATTGCATCTTTCACTGGTTTCAGTTTTGCACATTGAAATCCCGCTGATTACGCACTAGGGAGATTATTTACTTGTGATACAATAGATTGGGACTTCCCCCTGCAAGGTGTAAAGCAAAAGAAATGATTTTCTAGCACTCATGGATTCTGCATGCTGCAGGAAAGTGGAGAAAATTAGTGTAGTCGGGCTGAAGGATGGATTTTTTAATTTATAGATTTTTTTTTTTTAATGTACAAACCACTTCTCTTAGGAAAAAGGATCAAGCCTGACAGTAACTTTCTGAAGTGGCCACGTTTTGTGATTTTGTAACACTTTCCAGAAACGTGCATGTTTATAAACCATCTGAAATGAATAGATGGAATTTGGAGTTCATGATGCCCTTTAGTTACACCCAACCTTGTTACAAAAGTAGAGACGCGCCACCACCTGCAAATAGGGTTCTGGTCATGTGATGGAAAGCGATCTCGGCGTTGCCAGTAATATTTAGACAGGTCAGGTGCCAGTATTTGCTAAGATAGAGTGGTTGTGAACTCTCCAGTCTAAAGGGCACGGTGAATGCCGCCCTGGAGACAGACTGCTATAAGCTGACAGACATTCACAAAACACAGGACAAACGCATTGCTTTTTGTTTGCCTTTTAATGATGTGTATGCCTGCTGCCCTATGATTGAGTTTGAATAATTCTCCCATACTCCCCTCCCGGACCCCAAATGTTAGGCTGTTTGCAAGCGACAGCTTAGCTATTAGTAATATCCTGAAAGTGTAAAAGAGCAAAGATAGACTTCAAACATTCACTCAGCAAATAGATATTGATCTCTCACGAGGTGCCAGGCATTGGGGATACAGCGGTGACCCATACAAACAAATTCATCACTCATCATGGTGCTTAAAACTCCTCGTAATCAAGCCTCACAAGTTCCCAGGCATTTGCCAGGCAGTTGTTATTTATGTCAACTAGTGATCATATCCCTCTGCACTGGTTTTTGTGTTTTGTTTTGTTTTTTTCCAACTGGTGCATTTGAAGAATGCCAGGTGAAAGGTCTGAATCTCCAGGCCTATCAATTGCCCCGCCCTTTCTCTGTCCCCCTCTCCTCTTCCCTCACCTCTTTGGAGCCAGCTCGCCTTCCTGCTGGCCTTCTAACAGGAGAGGCTTGATCCTTTCCCAGAATAGTTGTACTTGCTCCTCCATCTGTCTACAACACTCAACCCCCAGATGTCTGGATGGCTGATTCCACCCCCCCCCCCAACCCTTTTTTTAGGTCTCTGCTCAAATGCCACTTCTTCAAAGAGCAGCCCATAGGCAAAATATAAAATACCACCCCACGACATCATTCTTATTTTTACTTTTTTATTTCTTCATAGCAGGTATCACTGTGTGGTATCATGTTGTGTGTATATTGATGTATATGTAAACACACACATATAAATAATTAGTTGATTGCTCGTCTCTCTCACTAGGATGAACAGGGACTTTGTTTTGTTTATCGCCGCTTTGACCACTGCTAAGGATGGTGCCTGGCAATAAACAAGTATTTATTGATTTGCCTTTTATGAACAAACATGTATCGATTCTCAATACATATTTGCTGGATGAATAAGTGAATATCTCTGACAGCACTTTGGCTTGATTGCCTCACCAAAGGCAACAGCACAACTCAAAGCACCCCCCCCCCCCATATTATGAATCTATTTCCTCAGAACACACCTGCTATGTTTCAGGCACTGTGTGACCTAGAGATGTCAACCGTGGCAAGGAGTCAAAGGCAGTTAACATCCCATACCTACAAATGGGAAACTTAGGAGTGATCTGGAAACTAAATGAATTTTATTGTCGCAATAAAATTATAGATATGTTACTTAAGCATTAATAGAATTCTGCTAACAGTCCAAATGATTACAACTTCAATTGTCCATTTAACTGAAGTACCTTCTTCGAAATTTAAATGAAAGATTCTGATCATTCCCCATCCTCTGAGTCAGAGCGCACAAGCTGCAGTAGCCTTGTGGAAGTGAGTTTCAAAACAGGTTGGAACTCAGCTCCCAGATGGCCCTGGGCCTGCGTAGAACTGAGTGGGACCCTCTGAGTGTGACCCATAAGGGAATACACAACACGTGTAACTAAGGCTTGACAATCCCAGATGCTTCAGCTCTTTGCTGGCCCTGCCAGGTGTGCTAAACTTTGTCCCTTCGTCAACGATTTTCTTCAAGGCAAGAGCCGGCATCTGTATTTATCAGTGTATCCACAAAGCCTGGTACACAGTAAGCACAAATCCCTATGTGTTGAAATCCAAACCTCCTCTCCATTCCCACAAACATTGTCCTAGTTGCAAGCTGTATCATCCCTCACCTGAATTATTGTAAGAGCCTTCTCAGTGGCCTTTGTCCAGTCTTGGTCTCCCCAAGTATTGGCCACACCACTGGCACAATTAACTTCCTAAACACCGATGGTATGCTAAAGAATAAAGACTCCCCATGAAGAAGGCATGAAGGCTTAAACCTTCCCTCCCAGTTCCTCCCTCTTTCTACTCTCTTCTTTCTCCTGTAGCCCCCAGCCAGAAAATGGGCCTCGAATGCCCTATTTGCACTGAACTACCCACAAGTTCCTGAACATGCTTTGCACTCTCAAATGCTTGTCTTCGGGTGGAAAAACCACCTTTTGGAGGCCTCCTACTCGTGCTACAAAGCTCAGCTCAAATTACATCTCCTCTGTGAAGTTCCAAAAACCCATCTTAGTCAAAACTTTACCTCACCCACTTCTTTACTTTGTGTTCTGTTAGCCCTTTCTGTAAATCTCCTCTTGGGTGTTTAAAATCTTATTCCACAAATGTGCATGTGCAAGAAGTGGTATGTGTCCTTACTTTCCCTCATTTAGTCTAATTTCAAGCTGCCTCCCCAAAGGCTGGTAGAAAATCATCTCAGTCACTCCAGCCTCTCCCATTCCCACCCCCTTCAGGATTTCACAAGCCAGGATAGCGGGGGAAGGGCCCCTTCATTCTGAGATTGTCCCAGGTAATTGTCAGTGTCCAAGCCTGCTGCTTGGTATCCTGCCTCATCTTCTGTTTTCTAGGTAGGAGTCCTGGCTGAGGCTGGAAGATCTAGGCCTTCGGGGTATCGGGTCCCCATTCCCCTCTGGGCCTTTGCCACACCCAAGGAACTGCAGACCTGTGACCCTCGGCCTATTGCTTCTCTCTATTCTTTTCTCCTAACATAATTTCCAACTTTAGAGACGGTTACAGGGATCAGGCAGTTAACCTAAATGAGTGGTTTTGGCTCCGTGTAAGACCAGAGAGTATGGTAAGGACCACAGTGAACTGGAGGCTGTGCCCCCTTAAAAGGGGGCAGACATTATTCAGCTCCAACTAATGGTAGCCAGGTGAACATGTAGCCCAGTATTGCCAGGTCATCTGATTTTCCCAGGTGAGGCTGAAACCTAGATTCCAATGTGAAATCTACTTTCAACAGGTTGGCAACTATTTTTTAAACCTTCCATATACTATTCATTACAAATGAAGCATATCTGTCAAAGTATTAGCCTGGAGAAGGCCGCTTTGGGATCTCTGCTTGAAAAGAAAATGCCAGGCAAAAGGTTTCCTTCAAGCATTGAACCCAAAACTTGCCCTGAAATCCGTCTTGAAAGTGGGTGGAGGGGAAAATGCAATGTGAACAGACACAGATTCATGTATCAATAAATTATCCTGTCACACGAGGACTCTTCACGTTGTATTGTAATTAATTGTGTCTCTCACCTGGACACCCAAAGCCTGCTGTTGCTACTGCAGCTGGCACCACCTCCAGCCTCTGCTTGGCCCTCTCTGCTGTGTGTCTGACTGTTTACTTATCTTAGCTCCTTCTCAAGTTTCCTTAATGACTCTTCCAGACCTCTTTCCCCCACTTACCTCAAAGACCTCTGCTTATCTCCAGACTCCTCACTCTCTGGAAAACCCCTGCTTCATCAAGAGAATTCAGCCCACTCAATCTCCCTGAATCTCAACCCTTCCTACCTACCTCCTCCCACACCCTCCTATTCCTTCCTACTGCTGCCCAGCGAAAGGTCGCCCTCCTGTTCAGAGCCAACTCTTCTATCTGTGCCATTGATGATGTATTAAAACTATCTATTAAAACTCCACTTTCCTCTCCATGCAGTGAGACTAAATCTCAGTTAAGGAAGTGTTGTTACTCATTCATCATTGTATTCCTGGGGTACTGTACACTGCACACTAAACATTTATTGAATAAAGGCTTTTCTTTTTTTAAATCTGGGGCTGTACCACAGTTCCTAACAATTTTTCTAGAGACATAAAACAAGAGTTGACACCTGATGTGTTGTAGGTTATTGATCTACAGAGAGTAGTTTCCCTTGACTCCAAGCATGGGCTAAATTTAGAGGAGATAATCCAGGAGGGAATGTAGCTGGCAGGCTAGGGAGTTCTCCTGGGTCAGGTTGGTGCCATCCAGCTGTGAGTTTGCTGTATTAATACCTCCTATCTGTGGTCTCTGATTACTGCTGGTGAGGCTGGCCTTTGGCATTGCTGAGGGGAGCAAGAGGGAAGCCTCTGTGACCAAGGTGTCACATTGCTCTGTCCCCTTAGGTTCTACCCGAAGACACCACTGCTTCTTCAGCAGATAGTCTCTTGGAAAAAGACTGATAATTGCCAAGCCCTCTTACTCCTTGTATGTTTCACTTCTCTTTTTTTCTAACTCAAAAAAAAATTTTAAATACATTTTTATTGATTTCAGAGATGAAGGGAGAGAGAAAAAGAAATAGAAACATCAATGATGAGAGAGAATCATTGATCAGCTGCCTCCTGCACGCCCCTTTCTGGGGATTGAGCCTGCAACACAGACATGTGCCCTGACCAAGAATCAAACCATGACCTCCTGGTTCATAGATTGACGCTCAACCACTGAGCCATGCCGGCCAGGCCTAAGTTTTAAACTTTTAATATTTTTATATTTTGATGTTATTTTTAATCTATATAAATTATCTAAATATATTTATCGTGAATCCTATTCTCATGTTTTAAATAAGTATCTCATATTCTATTTTATATTTTCCTTATTGTTGGCTTTCAACAGTTACTTAATTTGAATTTCATCTATTTAAAATAATTTCATAACTGACTTTATTTTGATTTTAACAAGTTATCTCAACCTTCTGATTTTCTTTTAACTTTTATTTTCTTGCTCTAATCTTTACTTGATAGCCCATGTTGTACTTCTGTTTTATGAGTTTTTATAATTCTCCTGGTTTAAAATTTTGCCTATTACTTTAAGATTTTTTTTATTTCTCAATTGTCAGCTTTTAATCGGTTTCAAGTCTTCCAGAATTCTTTGGCATCACATTTTAATCTTTATTCTCTCTTCCCTTCTTTGTGGCACTGTGACTTTTCATCACTTTTCTCTTGCTTGTTATCTGTCAATCAATCTAGTTCAAATAATGACTTGTAAGAAGCACATTGAAATTAGGAAAACTTCTCTGCTCCTGCCCTCCTTTCTGGCAACCATTCTGTAAGGAATTTTTTTTTTGGCATTAATATTGATTTTGATACATCATTTTATGCAACCATTATTGTCACATTGCCTATTTTTAAATCTATACCTTCTAATGGTTTTAATTAATTTCTTTTGGTTGCAAGAAACAGACTCATTCCAATTAGCTAAAGTGATGGGCATTTTATTGTAAGAATGAATGTGCAAAAGAGGAAACAAATCTCAGCCACTATGTGGGACAAGCATTCTGCCAGTCTTACAGGAAGTCCTCAAGAAGAGCTGAACTGTTGTGGATTTGGGCCTCACAGGCACTGGAACCAAAAAAGAAAAATAATCAGAAGCAGATGCAATATCAATGTGGGACTCTTCATTCTCCACTTTGTTAATACGTAACCTTACTAAATCTGAATTTCAAAGGTAAGAAGGGAATCAGATGGACACCCAGGAAGAAGAATAAAGCCACCCAAAGGGGAAAAAGGCCCATAGCAGGTAGCTCCAGATTCCTCCACAGCAGAAGACAGAGAAATAAGGTTTATACTCGGAAGTGTGGCCTATGAACCAAGCAGCACTGACCTCACTTGGGAGTTTGCTAGAAGCGCAGAATCTCAGTTGCCATTTCATACTCATTGAATCAGACTTTCAAGTGATTCCTATGCACATTAAAGCTCTGAGGGAACAAAACTGCACTTTTTAAAAACCCACCCAAGGAGTCTCTAGTGTAGAAACAACAAATTAACATTCTCAAGTCCGAAATAACTAAAGCAATGGTTCTCAACTCAGGCTGATTCTTTGAACCTTGCTTGCAACTGTCTTTGGTCTTTTTATTTTCTAAGAGAGCCTATTTATGTAATTTCCTTGAGATTAGAGATATCTGTCTGCCACATTAGAACCACTTGAGAAATTTTAAAAATTTTAATGCTGTTGCATGGACCACACCCTTAGAGAACTTGATTGAATTGGTCCAGGATGCATTGTAATGACCTTGGAAGTTTCTGAATAACTATACGCTATCAAAGTCATTATAATATGCAGCCAAAATCCAGAATCACTGAATCAAGGGAAACAAAATCCATGATCCCTTTTTGAAAAAGTTACTGAAAGATGCACATCGGACAACAAAGAAATGAATCAAAATAAAGAGCTAAAGATGAAGAAACTGTGTTGAGTGGTAATTATTGAATTCACTTAAAAATAAACTGCAACTAAATAACTTGGAATTTTGGTTAAAGAACACAATGATAGAGCTCTAGAAGGCAAATATGCTATTGTCTGCCCCCTATATTTGTTTTTTTTAAAAATATTTTTATTGATTTCAGAGAGGAAGGGAGAGAGAGAAATATCAATGATGAGAGAGAATTGATTGGCTGCCTCCTGCAGGCCCCACACTGGGGATCGAGCCCGAAACCCGGGCATGTGCCCTGACCGAGAATCGAACAGTGACCTCCTAGTTCATAGGTCGACGCTCAACCACTGAGCCCCTCGGGCCAGGCTGCCCCCAATATTTGTATTAATGTTTGGTGCACTCTCCCACAAAACCCATTATTTTCTGTGTTTTAGCCTCATTAGTTCTAGGGTTCCACACAGTGATGGTGGCTGCATGTCCCTCCTTTTGCCCACCTCACCACAGACAGACTTTTCCTCAGGTGGGAGACTTGATCATGAAAATAGTGACTTCGCTTGTCATTCTGCTCTCAGACTGAGTTTCTGGAAATATGGAATAGGAGAAGACCAGGGCAAGCCTTGTGATGTTGGACCAGAATTAAAGGTCTCACTGTGAACTCATGATTATGTTTATATGAACTGCACAGCTCCTGCCTCTCTGGGGCCTGCCTTGCAGATTCCAGCACTTCAGCTGCCTCGCCCTCGGGTCTCCTCTTCCTCAGCTCGGAGGGACTGCCCTCTCTGCCTGGATTCCAGACAGCTAGGCAGCCGTCAGGGCATTTTCCCCAGGCCGAGGGCCAGGCCCGTCATGAGGTCCCTCTTATGTTTCCCTGCCTCCAGGGATTGATTGCGTCTTTCATTGCCTACTCTGCCTATGTTGCTTTTTCTCCAATGTCTGAAAACACTTGCCTGAAGCATTTTGTCTCGTTTTATAGTTAAGGCAAGAGCGCTGCTACCAGATACTCCATCATAAACAAAAGCAGAAATGCTGCTTTTGTTATCTCTTACTTGTTATCTGTCAATCGATCTGATTAAAAAAAAACTATATATTTGATGTTTATTTTGATTATATTGTTAAATTATTGAAATTGATCATTATATTGTGATTACAAAAGAACTTTTCTTCGATATATGCTGAAGTACTTGAGATAAAAAGTTACGTTGTCTACAACTCACTCTCAAGTGGTTTTGTCAATAATATGAATCACAATAATATGTAGATATATAGAAGGGGCAAGAGAGTGATAAAGAATATGTGACAAATGCTATCAGCTGCAAACCTAGATGGGATGTAAATGGAAGTTCATCACACTGGTTTTTGTTAACTCTTCTTCTAGAAGTTTGAAACATTTTCAGAATAAATAGTAAATGAAAGTGAGCTGGATTTAGTGATTCACATCCAAAGTTAGAGTATGGAAAGGAAAAAAAAAAGTAACTTTACAATCAATGAAAAAATCTGGCACACACCACCCTTAACTAAGTGATCAAGGTTAACATCACCAGTGAGAAGTCATGTGGTTATTATGTACCCACTTCTATTATGTGATAAACAGATTTTCTTACTCACATTTGCAACACAAATTAAATACAAATGAATACCCGTAACTACACCATTCCTTAAATACCTTTTCAGATTGGGTAAATGTTAGATATTTCACTTAATGTCTGCCTAGTTTCAACAGCAACTATCTCTAGAGAAATGAGGATATGTGTTTATTTTTCAATTTTATTCTAATATAGTCCAGAGAAATTTATAGAATACACTAGAGGCTTGGTGCACATATTCATGCATGGCTGGGGTTCCTCTGGGTGGTCTGCAGGGATTGGGCCAAAACCCGCAGCCCAATGCTGCCTGCAGCTCCTACCTGCAGCTCCCACTCATCCAAGCCCCACTGCGCCTGCTCAAGCCCAATCAGTCCCAATCGGGAGAGGCTTGCACCTCTGCAGCCTCGATCACCAGCGATGACCCCTGCCTCTGGCACCCTCCCGAGGGGAGTAGCCTGCAGGATGGGGCCAAAACCAGCTCTCTGACATCCCCCGAGGGGTCCGGGATTGCAAGAGGGCACAGGCCAGGCCGAGGGACCCCACCAGTGCATGAGAACAGCAAGTGCAAAGGCCCTGAGTTCAGAGCATGTACAGCATGCCCAAGGAAGAGCAAGAAGGCCAGCATGGCCAGTACAGAGTGCCTAGGAAAAGATTCGTAGGAGATGACACCAGATCAGGAGGGCTTGCCTTTTCTATTGATCTCTGAGAAATTAGGTGCTCGGGCCACTGCCCACCACTGCCCACCACTGCCCAACTTCATTCATGCCTGTGAGTGTGAAGCCACTCACTATTTGGCTACTTCACCTTTGAAAGCCCACTCTCATATAGTTGGCCGAGCTAGAACCCACATTCCTCAGTTTCAAGGAGCTGGTTATCTGGCCTGAGTTGGCTTGCCACAGTTTGGGCCACTTTGAGGGTTAGTGTGGCTCTATTTCTTTATAGTCAGCTCTCTGATACCTGCCTGTGGAGACGAGGATTCCTTTCCTGGAAAGTTGGTTGAGGTAAGAACCCTGACGTGCTGGTGTTCCTCACAGGATTTAGCATCAGCCCTCAAGACATCTAGAATTTTTAATACTCAACTCCCCTCCCCACGTGTGGCTTTAATCACGTTACCTTTCTGGCTGTCGGGGAATATCTGTTTTAGCAGAGGTTAAGGTGAATGGCCAGTCTACATCTGTCAAGCTTCAAAGCACCCAAGGCCATGTTTTAGGAATCTCTTTCCTTCAATTTGGATCTAGGCCTATCATGAATTTTGTGATTTATCTTAACGTTGACAGTTTCTGCCCAAGGCACATGTGGTTGGTTTAGGGTACATGACACCCCTTTCCACACTCTGTGGCAGAATATGTGCCCTCCAGCTCACCTAGAGAACAAAATAATTGAACCAGAAAAAGATAAAAATAACATATCCTAAATTCTAGTTTTGCATTTTCCTCGGAATTCTCCAGTTAGGATACTTCTAATATTGATATTTCTTGTTCCTGTTCATAAAATGACATTGATGTCAAGGGTGTGTTATTGGGTTTTGGTTAATTATTAATTCAGGCATCTCCAGTATCTAGCACCATACCTAGCATTCAGTAAATATTTTTTTAAAGTTAATTAGCTCCTCTGTTCACTCATTCCACCCAAAATGACCCTTTAAATTTTGAATGTCTCCAGTATTGGACATAGGTAAAATTTGTTGGTACAGACCATTAGCTATGTAGTTGAGAAAAGCATTACATTACTTTTAACATCATGGGTTGAAAATATTTTTGCAGAAGTCTTATCTCATGAGAATAATATACTCTATATTTATTAGAAGTTGACAATAAATTAACAGAAAGTTAAATTTTACAATTGAACCTAAAGGGATAAACTGGAAAAAAAAAATAGTGTTCTAAATGCATAGATTCGGTGCCCTATAAGGTGAGAAATGAGGTAAAATGTGTGAGGTAACTGATCCCAGCAACTCTTCTTCCTCTTGTTGCTGAGGCCTCTGTATGATTGCAGACATTACCAAGCTCGCAGAACTTCTCGGGAATCCTGCCAGAGTTATGAGATCAGTCAACACAGTGTCTCAAGTGCAGCTCAGTAGAGTGAACCTTGACAGAGATCTATATAGGTTATTTCCTTTCTCACACTGAGCTTCTTATCAATCCAGCTACCCTCCTGCCAACTCAGCTACCGTTCTTTCACCAGACCTTCTGAAATCCATAACAAGCAACAGGTAATTAGATAAAAGTAGTGGAGTAAGTCTGAAAATGGCATCCCCCTAAAAAAATGTGTATCCTCTGAGAAGATGGAAAGTTCCCATTGTGTGATCCCCTTTTAGGTCTTGGCATCATGGACAGATAGTATTTGCTTACTAACCCTGGGGGAGGGGGTTTCCGTGTGGACCTGAGTATTCTTGACATGTTACTTCAAGGATACTGCTTAAATCCAAAAGTGCTTTCTTCAATACTCATCTTCAACAGAGGAGACATTTCCAGATAATACAAACCCACATATCATCTAGAGAAAGGTAATATATCTAGAGTGGACAGTTGCAGTAATTGGGATGCAGGTTGTCATCAGATAATTCTATTCATGTAAAAGAAGTGTCTGGGCAGACAAAGTAAAGACAAAAACAGGCTAAGGCCCTGACCTCAGAACTCTTTCCCCTTCAACTGGGAACTCAGCAGAGCTGGCTCCATTATGTTTCACTCCATGATGTTTGAGCATCCCTATGGTAAATTCTACTTCGATTCAAAAGACCTGGGGTGCAAATCCTGGCTCTGCTACCTAGTTGCATAAACTTGGGGGAACCACATGTATATATTTTGTCTGCTTCCTTATCTACATAATGGAAACGGTGATGAAATAAGGTCCCAGTGTCGGGAGCTTCGTGAATGTTAAAACCCTAAACAAACATTGGTTGTCATTTGTTCCTAGGAAACCATCCAGCAGAGAGGTCAAGAGCATGGAATCCGAAGTGAGATAGCCTGGTTTGAGTCTCACTTACCAGCTATGTGACCTTAAGTGTTATTTCTCTAAATCTGTTTCCTTGCCTTTTAAAAGGATGGTTTTAATGAGATGGGATAGTTATGAAGATTACATGACATAATCTAGAATCCCCTTGTATTTGCATATCCCGCCGGGCGAGTTCAGTGCCCATGTAATGCTGTGGAAAGAGTAGGAGGAGGGAGACAGATGTAGCTTCCATTTGGTATATGGGCTGCGTTAGGTCCTTTCTGGGGCCATGAAACCGCAGAGTTCTGGGCCTATTCCCCCCCCCACCCCCCCCCCCACCGCCGCCCCCCCCACCTCCGCTCCCCCCCGCCCATTCAATGTATTCTACGCCAAGGCCCCTGTGAAATGTAATGGCTCTGCTCTTCCTGCTCCCCAGACAATGTGACCAACCTTTAGCCACCTGATAGGTTGTAAAACTAGTTTTCTTGGTGTTGTGCCACCTAATCACTTCTCACGTGAGTTTCTTTCTGGGTCAGAGGCACATGCGTTCTTGAGTTCACTGTGGTAAGAGTCAATAGCCACTGATTAGGAAGTTGCTTCCCTAATGAGATCATTCAGGATTTCTCCCTGAACTTCAGTCTGTTGCTGGGTAACAAACCCCAGTATCTAAAGTCCACATAGCTTTCCCATTTTTCCAACTTGAACAATTAAACATAGCTTAGTCAGGAACATCTTAGGATTCCCGGACTGTCAAACACTCTGAATTACATTTGGACTGGTTGGCATTTTTCACATCGAGAGCCCTGAAGTACTAAGCAAGTCACGTGGCTGTCTAGTCCACATGATGGCCTGCCTGTTAGGCAATTGTTCCCATGAATAGTTTTCATGTTTCCAGTATGGAAAAGAGATATGCTAATGGGTATTTGCTATTTGCCTCTTACTATATATGCTGAACACTGTACTAAGCATGGAACATGAACTAATTCATTTAATTTATGGGGTAGGTGCTGCCATATAAAGAAACCCAGGCACTGAGAGGTTACACAACTTGTTCCTTAGTCGCACAGCCACCCTTCCCTAAGCTGTTTTGCTTTTTTGCTATTCCATACTTTATTTTAGCAACCAGTCAGAGGGAAGAAAAAAATTGTTTCTAATAATTACAGAGGATCATTTCTTTTTATTACTAAATTTTCTATATAAAATTTGATTCCATCAGTCATACAAAAGAGCTCTAACAGGGAAATAGTGTGGTGATTGCCCAGGGGTGGGTGTGGGATGGGAGGAAGGTGGAGGAGGATGAAAGGAGACTTGGCATGGGCTGGTGACCACACAATGCAGTGTACAGATAATGGGCTGTGGAATTGTACACCCAAATCTATATCATTTTGTTAACCAGTATCACCCTAATAAAAAGGAAAAGAGCCGAAACCGGTTTGGCTCAGTGGATGGAGCGTCGGCCTGCAGACTGAAAGGTCTCAGGTTCGATTCTGGTCAAGGGCATGTACCTTGGTTGCGGGCACATCCCCGGTAGGGGGTGTGCAGGAAGCAGCTGATCGATGTTTCTCTCTCATCGATGTTTCTAGCTCTCTATCCCTCTCCCTTCCTCTCTGTAAAAAATCAATAAAATATATTTTTTTAAAAAAGGAAAAGAAAAAAGGAGCTTTCAAAATGACTAATTTTACAGTCATATAATTCTGATTCTTAAAAAATGCGTATTTGGGTAAAAAATAATGAGATCCTCACCATTCTAAGAGTTTTTTCCCTTAATAATTGTTTTATTCCCCCTAACGTGATTTTTTGGTAAGTTTTAGCTTTATTTTTTCTTGCATAGCTATGCTGATTTGGCTTATTGGGACTTAACCTGCCTGATATGGATGGGATACAAATACATGCTCCCAGTCAGTTGTTTTGTCACCTATTGTAATGTCCTTGTTAAACCCATGCTTGTTTGGTCACTTTCCAGAAAGAGGTTTTCTTTAGGTTATCAATGATTTTTTTGTGTGTTATTTGTGTGCTACTTTTTTTTGTGTTAAACTATCTGTTTAACAGGAAAATGCCTTACACCTAGTAAGGACTTAGTAATAGTCAATGAATAAAATAATTAATTAATTTGTACTTTTCATAGCCCTATATTTACATCCATATCATACAAGAATGCTCAAGTTACCACTTGCCAGAGAGTCTATTTACCATTTCTTGTGACTGACCATGCCCTTCTGTGTAAATGACAGGGGTTGGATAGGGAGGCGGGAGGAATTGTGAGGGGAGCCCCCGAAGTCTTGGCTCTCAAACCTATGAGACCCAGAGTCCCTTTCTATAATAAATATTTTGTCATGCTCCTTCACTACGATGAAATGAAATCTATATAATATAGTATATAATACACATATTTTAAAATATGTATAATTAATGCTGGACGTTGGGCGCCATTTAACGCTGGTGGTCTCGATCCAGTATCTATTCAAAAATGCATAATTAAATAAGAGTCCAGAGATGAAACATAATTTTGAAAGGCATATTGGGGAGGCAGAGGAGCCTGGCTAAAGAGACCAAGATCTCCTTGTCTCAAGACCCATTGCTATTTATTAACACAAACTGTCCTAAGGCAAGGTGGAGATATATACATCAAAGGGTAGGGTTTCTACAGAATCCATTGTCAGGTTGGGGAATTGCCTTCGGCTGTTCAGGTGTTTGGCCAGTAGGAGGCAATAACATGTAGATTAAGATGCCCTCAGCTGTCTGGCAGCAAGCAATCATCCTTTTCAGGTTTGGGGAAATGCCTTTAGCCATTCCAGCAGGAGATAACATATGTGACTCAGCCCTTGTTGAGTCTCCAAGTTCCACCAACATTTTGATGAAACTCTTGCAATTATGACATGCTGGAATTGGCTTCCGGCATATAATGCCTTCACTGTAATATAAAGGAGAAATAAGAGAAATAAACATATATTTAAGTATAGTCATACTGTGGAACACAATGAGATGGTTAGGTGCTTATACTCAGAATGAATATGTTGGAATTGAAGAGATGCAGGAATATCTTCAAGTTGATTCTTTTTTTTTTTCTTTTTTGTTGTATTTGACATTTTGAATAAAGACAAATAGGTATACCTAAATGTGCACCTAGAAACACTGTGAATCAAGAGTTACAAATACAGACTGCGGATGGTACGTTCTAGTGGGACTCAGTTCCACTAACTGAGATGCAGCTAGTGACACAATCTCCAGAGACAGTTAACAATTCTTCCTGGTCATGTTCTGAAACAAAATATGAGCTTACCTGGCAGTGATATGCCTGGAACACTCAATGTTATTAAAACCATTCTAAAAATGATGTGTGCTTTTGTGTAAAATAAATTTAGTGCCTAAGCTTTAAAAATTACACAAAAGTTTCTCACCTTGTAAATTTAAGGCAGGGCAGTGAAGGCCTTGAGAGATTGTGTGACCGTCCTTTTTCGTTGTTTGGGGCTGCCCTACGCATTGCAGGGGGTTTCCCTGGAGGTTTGTGATAAGCTGGGATAAAAGGAACTTTTTTACTTTTTTGTCAGAGTGTCTGGAATTCACAACAGTGGTTTCCTAGCATATTGTTTCATAGAACTTTCAATTTACTTGTTATAAAATTTTTATTTGGAAAATCTTGTTGGAAGAACTGAATGCAATGCTGCAAGTTATGTTTGATCCAACTCGTCTGGAAGGTGATGCTAATCTCATCTTGAGGCTAACTAATTTTCCATATCTTGGCAAATATAGTCACCTTTGCAAATTATTTCCTTTAAAATATGGACTTCCAGATTCTTGTTTCTGTTTGGGACAGTCTGACTCTTCAGCAGTTCAGGACAAGGCAAGGGACTGAGTGTGGGTTTTGTAAAGGTGAACTAATTCCTCTACTTGGCAGATTCCCTCGGAAACCTGCACACTGAATTGTCGTCACTTGATGAGCTGTTACATGGCCTCAGTAAAATGAGTTGTTTCTTTTGATCAAATCCATAGTAGATAAAAATGATCAATCACTACTAGGCCGTACAGAGAAGCGAAGTCTAAAACGATCTTTCAGACGATGTTACTTTGTCACTTTACAAATGAGTCATAGAGTGAGAGAAGATGAAATGTGTTCACTGCTACTTCTTCTCAGGCAAAGAAACAACTCAAGTTTTTGTAGTAAGAGGCCCAGCCCCCGCCCTCTCTCCCTTCTCTCTCCCCTTTAAAATATATTTGTTTTTTTAAATATATTGATTTCAGAGAAAAAGGTAGAGGGAGAGAGGTCGAAACATCAATGATGAGAGAGAATCATTGACTGACTGCCTTCTGCCCACCCCCTACAGGGGATTGAGCCTGCAACCCGGGCATCTGCCCTGACCAGGAATCTAACCTTGACCTCTTGGTTCATAGGCCGATACTCAACCACTGAGCCACCGTGGCCAGGTGAGGCCCAGCCTCTCTTAAAAACAGTGCAGCAAAGCAAATTAATATAAAGATGAACAGCAAACTTCTTAGGTAGTGAGTCTATCTTCATTGTCTCAGGGTGTCAAGTGATAAATCACCCCAAATCTGCTGCTTTGGAGCCTTAAGAGGTTTGCAAGGGTAGCTGCTGCCCCCTCGTGGAGAACTGGTTCCTGCAGACGTTGGGCTGAAATAGCCAGGAGCCCCTGGCCAATGCCTGGGGAATGAACAAAGGTACTGATGCAGGTAATTGAGGACTTTTTGTATAACATTCTCTTGGCACAAGAAGTTATAACACTTTGTTGTAATTGCCTGAAAAAGCAGTTGTTTAAATATTTTCCTGTCATTGCTTTGAGTTTGACTTTCTCATCATTTTCTGCCTTTCCCACTTCAGGGCTGGCTGTCTGATTCGCAGGGCCCACTGCTCCATGAAAACGTGGGACCCTCCCCCCCACCCCCCCAAGTAACAAAACAAGAAAATAGTGCCATTGGAGGTGCTATAATACCTTTTCCTTTCTTCCACAATCTTTCTCTTGACTTGCTGTGGTATTTTTATTTGCTCTTGTGGGGGCACCAAAAAATATAGCTTTTCTCCCACATTCTAAGTTCTTCTCTCTGGGATAGTAATCAAATGAACAGAGACAGACTAACAGGAGAAATGTCCCAAGTTTATTATACGAAGGTACGTTCTGGGGTCCATAAGAACGTGACACTGAGGTGTTGAGGCTTACATGCCATTCTGGACCAAAGAGAAGGGGGCTCGGGGCCTGGGATTCCATGGGAAAGGACTTAATTTACAGGCAGGACAAAGAGCAGACACGCGGGAAACAAATTCTTGCTGGGACAGGCTTTGCTAGATTTCTTCCTGTCTGCCACATACCTGCTAACCCCTATGTGCTAAGGCTCCCTTCCTGAAGCAGCTTGTCCATCGGAATTCCTTCAGGCAGGAAGAGGGAGAGTCCAAGGTTCTTCCGGAATCCTCTGTTTCTAAATAACCAGCTTAAAATCCACATCTCCAGAGGCACATTTCAACACTTTGGCCCCTTCACTACTTGATGTCATTCTCCAGTAAAAACACGTTAAAACTTTTAAATATTAGCATGAATTTTATCCTTCATCTTTTATCTTGTGCAATGCAAATTATATGTGCCAATACAAGAACAAATATGATTGTATTAAGGGAAAACATAACTCGTCATGTGAAATTGCTGAGATTACACGAATCATATTTTGCAGTGCCTACATGTATACTAGTGTGTCCATTGTTCTTTCAAGAACAGTGAATATGCTGAACAGCAGTATTTCAATTGTTTTTATTGCACTTCCTGATTCGTGCACATTAAACCAACGCCCTTTGCCTTCCTGATAAGTAAGGACTGAAAGGTAAGGGGACTATGGGTTACCCTATCTTCTCCTTTTCTTCTGTGTCAAGAGAGGCAGCAGAAGTGGTTGGCTAAGTAAAAGGAGTAAGAAAGACGCTGATGGGGTTTCTTGGTCATTTGTTTTCCTTAAAAACATCTGCGTTAGAAACAGGTTATGGTTCCAAAGGCAAGGCCGGCCTCTCGCGGCTCCAGTTCCTCGTGTACTCAGTCACAGACGCTCCACACCAGCCTCGTGCGCGCTGGGAGCCTTGCTAACTCCCTGGCGGCGTGGGCCCACTGGGGTTCTGTGCTCACAGGACGCTGTGAATGCTGCGGGTGGGTGGGGAAAGAAGGACTGGTGGACGTGCATGCTAAGCGCATCTCCTCTGCTCACACACTCTGTCTCTCTCTTCCGTCCTCTCTCTAAAAACAATACACTTATCCTCGGTGAGGATTTAAAAAAAGAAGGAAGAAACCAGGCCAAGTGTCATTCAGACTCCACTCCCGCCCTCCACCTGGGTCTCAGCGTCCCCGGCCAGCCGCGGCCGCCTGATGAGAATCATGGATCCCAGTTCTGGATGGTGGACAAATGGTGGTAATGCAGGTCCAGCCCTCTCTGGTTTGGTCCTGGGCATATCATTGTTGACATGTACACATGTACATATGTACACATAAGGAACTGTTCGACATTGAGATTGGGACTCAAAAGAACTGTTGGCCCAGAATGAAACTCACTACAGACTGATTCATTTGCCTCTCAGCATAACCATTATTGCTTGTCTCATTTTCGGTTCTTACAAGTGTATTTCTTGTATCACATGATCTCACTCACCTAGGGGAAATAATGAACATAGACTGATGAACAAGAACAGACCCGGAGACAGGGAAGCATGGATCAGACCTTCAAACCTCAGAGGGAAGGTAGGGGAGGGTGGGGGTAAGGGGGAGAGATCAACCAAAGGACTTGTATACATGCATATAAGCCCAACCAAAGGACACAGACATGAGGGGGATGGGGGCATACGTGGAGAGGGGTTTGGGATGGGAATGGGGGGGATGAGGACAAATATGTGATACCTTAATCAATAAAGAAATTTAAAAAAATAAATGAGAAAAAGGACAAAAAAAAAAGAAGAGAGAGAGAGAGAGAGAGAGAGAGAATCATGGATCCCAGAAGAGAGGCGCCCCCAGGGGCAGAGCCAAAGGAAGGCGAGGGTGCGGGCTGCAGCATGAGCCTCAGTAAAAGGGGGGAAGCTCGCCGAGCCCACAGCGCACCACCAGCCAGGACGCCACCGCCAAGGGGGTGGGGGTGGGGGAGGTGGGGGTGTGAACCACGGCGCGAGCCCAGGCCCCGTGGATGAAAGGTTCATCCCTCTGTGTGGATCCATGTTTCTAACTGGCATCGTTTTCTATCTGCCCGAAGGACTTCCTTTACCATTTCGCGTCCTGCGGGCCCTCTGGTGATGCATTCTTGCAGCTTCGTTATTTCTGAAATCATGTGCCCCAGTTTCAATGAAGTGGTTCCCACTGATTCTGTAGCCTCCGCCCAAGAATCTACCACCGCAGCTCCGAAATAGGCATGGCTAGGCTTGTATTCGGTTTTCCTACAATGGAAGCCTTGGCGGAGTTTGCTCAATTCCTATTAGATTTTATGAAGCAAAATTCTGTCCCGTAATTATTAGAAACATTACATAATTGAACTCGTAAGTCCAAACAACAGGACCGTAAGAGAATGAATCCTAGGATCCTATCGTCTGATCTCTGTTCCACGGCCACAAATATTCGTATTTTACAGATAAGAAGGTAAAGCAATCATGTAAGAATGAAGTTTATTTGCTGCATATTTACTACAGAAGCCGTGTTTTATGTACCAAGTCCACGTTCCTCTGCCTTAGATGGTTTGCTCACAGTGAGGAGTGTAGATTTCAATATGAAGTCCTTGAGGTCAGTTTTAGGATAGAACACGGGTAATGAGAAGTAGGCAGCAGCACATTAACTTCTAAACATACAGGGACGTTTTCTTTTAGCCTTCGTTTACAAAGCCCAGGGTTTGTCTGTCTTTGTATTCATACCAGTGAGCAGAATGCCTGACACTGCTCAATAAGTGTGTTTATTGTCGGGTGCTAAAGATTATTAAGTATCATCCCTGGTGAAGAGATTGATGCAGGATACTAAAAATACTACAGAGTCCAGAAACATCTAAATTATAAATCATTTGGAAAGGGGACAATGAAATAAATTGATTTTTGAAATTTAAAAACGTGACCACTATGACTGTTCTATTGTTTTTCTTGAATGATCTCTATGTAAAATTATTGATCTCTGTTTAAGAGAATACGGCAAATACAACAGCGTTATAGATATGACTATAAAAAGGCAAAAAAAAAAAAAAAAGACTAGTTGGGAAATGAAACCAGTTTATATGACTTTTAAAAGAGGAATAAGTGTTACTGTTCGGAGGTGAGCAATCTTCGGAGCTGAAGGAAACCTTGGGAACCATCCTTTAACTTGTCAGGAGATAGCACTAGAGCCCAGAGGAGTGAAATGGCACTTCAAGGTCACACAATACATAGCAGAAAACGAACCCCTAACCTAGTTTATCCCTCCCCACAATCTATTTACTCTTTAACTCAGCCGGTCCTTAATATTTTCTCTTCAACATGGGGGAATCAAATAAGAATATAATCTTGGAACAAAAATCCAGAACAAAGGGAAACCAAGTTCTATATGCCAAGGTTTTGTTGTGTTGTTTTTTTTTAATGTAAATTAAAAATCAGAATATTAATATCCACGTCAGACCCCCCTCCCTCAAATGTAAAAGTCTTCCAAGCACTAGGGTTTCTCAGTGGAAGTAGAAATTGTGGTAACATGAGCACAAGTCCCCAAGTTTAAACAGGAATGTGAGGGTTAATTAACGGTAATATTCACAATGTCACCAGATCAAGGGCAAGTTTTATCAAGACCAAAGGAGCATAGCTTCAGAGAGCTCTGGCTACAACAGCCAAAACAGAGTCCTCCTGCAGAGGGCGTCAGATGACCAGGCAGGGGAGCCGGGCTTGGTCCGGTGAATCACCCTGGGAGGAGAAGCCCTTGAATCACACTGACGGAGACCCAGACAAGGCCTGTGGCAACTGGAGAAGAACGGACAGTGCAGCGTCAGGCTCTGAGTGCTCCTCACAGGCAAACATTCCCACTCGGCTACACACATTCTCTGTGCTGCAGGCTGGTTTGGAGAATTAGGCCTTTTAACAAACAGTTCACCCAGGGTGAGCAGTCTATTGAGAAATCATTTTCTCTGCGTTGTGACAAATAGGACGTATACATAAGAGAATCATTAAAAACTGTTCAAACTTTGAGAATTTGCTTTGATGACATTATAAAGTGATGAAAAATAGGTAAGGTAAACGTATTTACATTTGGGCAGGAGTGTTTATTCTGCTTATCTTAAATGAGAGATATTAAGCTTCATGGACTTTTGAAGAAATAACTCAATAAGAGGGAGTTGTGGGCATGGAAGAGAGAGCGGGATAAGACAGAGCAGATGGAGCGGACATGGTGAGGAATGTAGCTCTGGGCAAGAGAAAGGAAACTGAGGCAAGGGACACCTGGGCTCTGGAAATGGACCTGGAGCTTGGCATGGGTGGATCAAGGTGACCTCTGGTTATATATCTCAAGGATCTGGGCAGAGATGGGATTGCTGCATTAGGAAGGAGAGGTGAGCCTCAACTGAGCCCACAGGGAGAAATACAAATACCGTATTTTCCCAACTTGGATGTTTATGTTCTGGAATCCATGATATAGATGAAGGCAGATGAGAGGTGAGAGGTCATAGTAGTGAATACCTCACTATGGTCCTCCCCGTGATAGTAAGACCAAATGCAGATGTCCAAGGAGGTGCCGAGTGTATCGGCATAAAGTATATACTGAGCATCGGTGAACAAGAAGAGCAAAGTCAAGTGAGAGGGGACCAGGGCCACAGCCATCTATTGTCATTGCCGTGCCTGCTTCCCCCTCCTTACCTCCCCCAGCACCTGTGTTAGTGCAGGAGAGGGAGGTCTAGAAGACCTGGAGTGGAGAGCGTCTAGGCCATGGAGCCGGTGCGAACAAACCCATGTTTTTGTTATCTCACTTGTTAGTGACTTGACTCGGCTAATGAGTCTTCACCTTTCATATGCCAGATGGAATCCATTCATTCGTCTTTTCATTCAATTATTATTTAACACATACCATAGGCCAGGGCCTATGGTAGGTACTGGGAATGGACGGGTAACAAACAGTCATAGTCCTTTTCCTTGTGGTGTGTACAGTATAGTGATGATAGATGTTAAGTAATTAGAAAATCACCCTCTAATTATGATAACTGCTGTGATAGGAGATAAAGGACACTATCCTATATAATAAAGAGCTAATATGCTAATTAGATGAAACAACAGAATGACCGTCCGGACGACCTTCCAGACAAAGCCGGGGCTGCGAGGGCCGAGTCCCTTGCACGAATTTCATGCATCGGGCCTCTAGTTATCATATAATAGGTGAACTAATTGGGGAGGGAAGAGAGGATATCAAATAAAGTTTTTTAGCTAAAAAACTGGCTCTAGGTCTGAGAATTGGAGACACAGGGGCCTCTTCATGCAGGATCAATTTTTTGTTTTAATCCCCACCCAAGGATATGTTTTTATTGAGTTTTAGAGAGGAAGTGAGAGAGAGAAAGATTGATTGGTTCCCTCCTATACACCTGTACACGTCCTAACCCATGCTCCTCAAGTCCAATTTGCCCTCTGTTTTGCTGGCCTGTTATCTTTAGAACATAAAGATCCTTTGCAGAGCAGTCTACTCCTATCTCAAAATTCTCTTCACTCACCACCCAAAATCACCCACATATAAACATTAGCAATTTGCCATCCCAAGAGGTAAGGAGAGTCCAGATACGTGATGCTCTTTTCTCCTCTCTGGGGCTGGAGGCTGGAGGAGCAGGGAAGGGTGATACTGTCCATATTCTCTAGAAAACCTGGAGATGCTAAAAATGAAAGCGAAAGAGACTGAAAATTAAAAGACATTGGTTACATGTATCCTCCTATCACCCTGTAAGCTAAATGCAATTCTGTGTAGTGTTCTATGCACCTGCTTTTAATTGGCCCTTCTCCCTAGATTTCTGTGGATTCCTCATGGTCTCCCTCTTTGGTCTCTTCTGTCAGCCTGGAAATGCAGATGTCTGTACAGCTGCTGTCGCCGGCCCTCTTCCTGGTGTCCTCCAGCATTCCTCCAACTTGAACGTGCAGATGAATAATGCAAGGACCTTGCCAAAATTCAAATTCTTATTAAGTCCAGGGTGGGACCTGAGACTCTGCATTTATGGCCACTCCTGGTGACACCAAGACTGCCAGTCCTCTGACTATACTGAGTAACACGTGTTTACACTTCTCCCTGAGAAAATTTACCTCTTCTTTATTTTAAAACTAGAGGCCCGGTGCATGAAATTTGTGCACTGGGGGGGGAGGGGTCCCTTAGCCCAGCCTGCACCCTCTCCAATTTGGTCCCTCCCAACTGCCCCACAGGGATCTGGCCTAAACCGGCAGTCAGACATCCCTCTCACAATCCAGGACTGCTGGCTCCCAACTGCTCGCCTGCCTGCCAGCCTGATCACCCCTAACCAATCCCCTGCCAGCCTGATCGACACCTAACTGCTCCCCTGCTGGCCCAATTGCCCCCAACTGCCCTCCCCTGCAGGCCTGGTCGCCCGCAACTGCCCTCCCCTGCTGGCCTGGTCGCCCACAACTGCCCTCCCCTGCAGGCCTGGTCGCTCCTAACTGCCCTCCTCTGCTGGCCTGATCGCCCACAACTACCCTCCTCTGCAGGCCATCTTGTGGCGGCCACGTTTGACCACATGGGGGCAGCCATCTTGTGCGAGGGCATAAGGGTCATTTTGCATATTACCTCTTTATTATATAGGATATATTCATACATATTTTTTGGGGGGGAGGGGTGTTTCTTCTGAATTTTTAACTATTCTTTTGGTACAAATAGCTTCTATATGTCCATCTTCAGCTCTGTGTCCTTCTCAAGCTTCAAATCTGTATGTTCAAATGCTTCCTGAACATCTCAGTGCAGATCCTACCAGATCTCAACAGGACATGTGCAAAACTTGACTCACATCCTCTAGCTACCTCCTTTCCCAGTGGATCCATGTCCATTAAAGACATCACAAAGTGGTAGAATTTCAGAACGATGTCCACCAGCATCCTAGCCCTAAACAGACCCCACCCCCAATACCTATTTAAAAGAACCATGGATATAACCTTGAGGTAACAGCAGCTGTAAAAAAGTGACAATCTGGTTTGGAAGCATTCTCTCTGATTTGATGTGTCATAAAGAAACTGTCCAGGCAACAGGCGACTCATGGCGTGTTAAACAGCTCTATGTGAGCTGCTTCCTATAAAACAGATTTTCAAGAACTTGTCCGGACTTTCGTAGCTCCATTTGAAGTTCCATTTGCCACGTTGCAGAGGGAAGCCCTCCATGGGCATTTGCGTGGAGAGGACCCTGTAAATTGCTGATCCACTATGTTTTCTCTAACTCTTTAAGTTTATTTGGTGTTGAAGCTCTTGGTATGAGTGTTAGGGTCAACTAGCAATGGCAATATGGCAATTCCAGTGGTTTATTTGAGCATTCTAGAGACTGTACACAGTGGTGTTCAATAAGAAGAAAGGTTTTTATTTGGCTGCTATTATATGCCTTATAATCTAAATGTTATGTACATAACATAATGTATATATAGATATATACACATAAATACATATGCACATGTATGTACATATATATACATATACACACATATATAGGTACATACATACTGTGATAGTTAATTCTATGTGTCTACTTGACTGGGTCTTAAGCCAGATGCCAGGCTTTGGGATTTTTGCTGTGCCATCGTTTGGGCAATCCCTCTGTATTTGTCCTTGCGCAGCAGTCTAGAACTTCTCCAATGAGGCCTAGCTGGTGTTTTCTCATGGGCTATGTTAGACATATGCTCAGGGAAAAATGGTGACACAAAGTGAAGAGTTGACAGTGGAGGAGAGTTTGGAGGGGATGGGAGATCAGGACAGTTTTCACAGCAGGTAATTATGCAGCTGTGTTACAGCTGCCTCGTCTCCTAGAAGCAATCTCCTCTAACTGCAGCCCAATCACTGCGACTTTGCTACAGTATACTCTGTCTAAACTTTAGATTCTAAAGCAAATCTAATCTTCAGGGTCTTTTGACCTTGTTGGGCTCTCCATTGCCTCCTAGATGAAATTGAAGGTTCTTCACAACATGGTCCCATCTCCTATCACTCCCTCCTCATCTTATCCCCATTCAGTGCACTCTCTACTTTTCTGTGACCTTCCAAATGTCCACAGTGGGAGACTCTATACAAGGAGCCTCAGGAACCTTCCTCGGAGCCCATGGACCTCAAGTCATAGACTGTAACATTGATCACTATATAGTAGAGTACCCGACAATGGCTTGTTTTATTTAAGATCTTGAATGGAAAAAATAGTTGTCTTTAAGTTTTAAAGCTGCATTAAATTTGGAGGGGATGTCTAGCAAAGTAAAGCATCTTTAGACCTAAAGATATTCCTGTAGCCAGGCCTTTGGAAAATAGAGTAGATCAAGTTTGAGAGAAGGGCATTTTCCCTATGAGTTTAATTTTAATTTGGGAAGGATTAAGGGTAATTCAATTCAGACAAAAAATTTAATATCTCTAAAATGTCCCCTCTCTTCACGTTATTTGATTTGAGAAGATTGATGGATTGAGTAATTGGGAGGAGGGGTTACTGGCTCACAGCCAGGAAAAAGCCTATGCATTCTGAGTCAGTTGCTTGGAAACAGGAAGCCAGGCCTCCCAAACCTTTTTTTTGCCAAAGCAACATGGGCTGTGTCCAGAGAGCTCCCTTTCATTTCTGCAGGCGAAAGCTTCCTTCAGGTCTTGACTCCAATGTCATCTTTTAAGAGGGGCCTCCCTAACTCACCTTTATAAACTTCCGGCACTTGCTGCTGCTCTTTGCTGCTTAATATTTTTCTCCTTAGCTCTTACCCCAATACAAAATGCTATATATTTTTCTCTGTTCCCGTTTTTACCTCTCAAATTGGAGCTCCACGTGGGCAGAGAATTTGGTCTCTTTTTGCTCACCGCTGTATCTCCAGTGTCCACCACACAGGAGGCATTCGGTAGATAGGACGGAGTAGAAGCCCGTTCACTCTCCCGGAGCTGAATGCAGCTCCTCCGTGGAGCCTTTTCTACTTTTCTCCCTCACCTCCTGTGTGTGCTCCTGTAGCGCTTTCCCTCGTCAAAATTAAACTCATTATTGATCTGACATTAAAGCTCGCACCTTCCGACTGGGATTTATTACTTTCAAAGTGTTTGGAGATGATAAGTATTTTGATAGTTTCCTAAAACTCAGTTACACCTATACAAATCAGTAAAGATTTCAATGACAGCCAAATGTGAAAAAGACAGGATTTTTAGTGAACAAATCAGCTTCAAAAATGAGTGAGGTTCGAAAAAAACGAACCAACCAGCCACCCACCCTCCCAACCCACCGAGTTTCTGGCTGCGTAACAAAGTGAATCAAATTCCTCAGTGTGGACCTGGTCCAATCTCAACGGAGCTTTGTGCTCAGTCCTGGTGCCATGCTCAGGAGAGGGGAGACCGGAAACAACACTATCAGGAAGAATTGGGAATATTTAGCCTGGGAACGAGAACACTAGGCCCTAGTGACTAGCGGATAGAATGGATGTCTTCAGAGAGCTGAAGGACTGTCCTGTTGCTGAGGAACTGTTTCTTCTGTGTGGTCTTAAAAGTTGGAAATTACAAGGAAATCTATTTTGGCTCAATGACGGTACAGTCTTTGAGGGTCTGATGCAGGCTGGGTTGGGGCAGGGGGCAGGGTGCCACAAGTCCTATCGGCTGGGTGGGTGCCTCCTGTGTCCTCTTGGCTGGGGGCGGAGGGTGGCTCCTTGTGTCCATCCTGCACACATCCCTGCTCTCCTCAGCCTCCTGTTGTGTGATGCTTGCTGCCACACAGCATCTTAGCTCATTGTGTCCTATGCTTAGAGTATCTATAATTTATTTTATGTTTGAAAGAAAAAAAATCATTTGTGCCAGGCCAGCGTGACTCAGTGGTTGAGCGTCAACCCATTATGAACCAGGATGTCATGATTCGGTTCCCAGTCAGGGGACATGCCCAAGTTATGGGCTCGATACCCAGTGTGGGGCATGCAGCAGGCAGCTGATCAATGACTCTCTCTCGATGTTTTTAGCTCTCTCTCCCACCTCCTTCCTCTCTGAAATCAATATAAAAATATTTTTTAAAAAATAATTTTTTAAATCATTTGTTACTAAGTATTCCGCTTCACTTGTTTGACTTTCACACTGCCAGCTGTTATGGGAAATTTTTATATATTGGCTTGGCATAGACAGAGATGATGTGAATGGTCCACTGTTTTCACTTCCTTTCATTCTGGACCATGGTCAGATCCTTCTATCATTTTGGACACCTATTCATGGCAGATGAATGATAGTGGTTGATATCAAACACAAAGTCAAGTACAATGCTGGAAAACGGGATTCCAGCATACCAAAGGCTGAGTATACCTGGTGCTGCCCAGAGCTTTTCAAGTCCATGATATTCTTGCAGGAAAGACTGCAGGAGCTCTCTACAAGGGGAGAGCCCCTCCCGGCCCCCCAGCACATGGAACAGTGTGACTACTCACCCAGAGACCCCCAGTACCATCCCCACCAGCCTCTTGAGGCTGTGGATAGCTGTCAAACACCTGGGGCTTCTTCAGTGCTTCTATTTTGCCCCCACCATTTAAACATCAAGGCCTTTTGTTACTGTCTACTTAGGAGGTCTACAACATTTTTGGTTCTTGTCTTCTCCAAGCACAAAGTAGATGCTAAAAAAAAAATTTGTTAGCGAATAAAACCCAACAGCTGCTTTCTTAGTTCAGGTTACTACAGTGATTTACAAGCAGTGTGGCGCGAGAATTTTAAACATGCAATACCTGACTATTTCGGCAAGGGCATAGACCTCTTTTCCTTTAGATTGCCAAATAAATTTAAAAAAATGACAACAGCCAACACAACAATTGCCATCTGGTGTGAATGAATCAAAATTACACTTTTTTTTTTTTTTCGTCAGTTCGGCAAAAAATGTATTTTTTGGGTGTGCTACAGAATTTTAGTTAGTTTTTATGTGCCATGAGATGAAAAAGGTTGAAAATTGCTGTGCTAACCCATATTTCATTACCGTATTTAAAAGTCTTCCATGGCATTCAGGATAAAGTGAAAGAAAGGTCCTCACCACGGCAACCAAGGCTCTTCATGATGTATCTGCCTGCCCACCAGCCTTCCCTGGCCCTTCACCGTCTGGTCAGCCTCACAGGCTCATCTTTGCATCTTCTAGTCTGTTCCAGATAGCACTCCCTGGCTCACATCCCTTCTCTAGGGTTTGCCAACACCGCCTGGGGTAGAACCCTCCTGGTGTGTCTCCCTGGCACTCTGCTCTGGTTACTTAACAGTACTCATTAGAGTGTAATTTCTTGAGGTGCAAAGCAAATCGTGTTAATTTCAGTCCAGTGTCTGGCCAACAATAGGCTCATGTCTGCAGGAAGCATGGAGTTGTGTGTGGTGCCCATTTCACAGGACTCCCTTGGCAGCTCAAATATGTGGAGTGGGCAGCATGGGAAGCGTCAGGTGAACAGTTTTTATTTCTTCCTCTGCCATTAACAAAACAGAAGACCTTAGAGGAGGACAGGAAGAGGAATTAAAATTCTACAAGTCCCCCCAACTAGGAGATACAATAATATTTTGAATTATGTTAAGTTTCTCGTTTAATCTTTGATTTTATAACTATTATTCATATATATAATTTCTTGATCAAGATCGAACTTCTATTAAAAACTATATAAATGATGCCCTGGTTGGTGGCTCAGCAGGTTGGAGCATCATCCTGTACACCAAAAGGTTTTGGGTTCGATTCCAGGTCAGAGCACATATCTAGGTTGCAGGTTCTATCCCTGGTTGGGGCACATATGAAAGGCAACCAATTGATGTTTCCACACTCATGTTTCTCTCACCCTTCCTCTCTCTAAAAAAAACAATAAACATATCCTTGGGTGAGGATTAAAAAACACACACATATAAATGACAATTTACATACTTCCACGTTAAAGAGCGGTTAAATGCAGAAAATGGGCACTGGTAAGCTTATGCAGCTTTATCGTAGAATGTAAGAAAGCACCCTGGTGTCCAAAAGGTACAGATTCAACGCCATGTAAACTACTCCTCAGCTGTGTGATTCGGGGAAGTCCCTGGGGGGCTGAATGTCCCTCCTAGGGTACCCCGACCCAGTAGGTACTAAAGTGTTAGTTCTCTTCCTCTCTCTTACGGTTTTGGAGATCTGGGAATACAGAGCCTGAGTGACAAGGATTTTTCCTTTTACTTTTGAAATTAAAAGGGAGGCATTTAGTTTCTTAATTCAGTTTCACTTGGATGAAACAGTTACCTTTGCAGCAATAGATATTTTTTTAGTTATATTAATATTACTTTTAGAAAAATTAAATTGTGTTACCGATATGCAGACTTCCTGTCTTTGGCATCTTTTAAAGGAAATAAAATTGTATTTTAAAATATTAAACACATAAGAAACAAGTCAGCAATGTAATGCCCCAATGAATCCTGAAAATTTATTACTTGGGAGAATATCAGATATTGATCTTTTGTTTTACAGCTCATGATAATAATCAGAAAATATACATTTTGAAGTGAAAGTCGAAAGAAAAGAATAATTACATATAATATACAGACTACAGATATTTTATTTGTACATAAGCAAGGCAGTACTAAAAGCATATTTATGTGTCCACAATTAGTGAACGCGGTGATTTTCTGTTTAAAGCTGCAGCAACTCAAATCCTCCTGGGGTCAATAAAGAAAGACAGATTGAGAAATACATTTAGGGCTATCACCGTGTCTGGTTGTAAACCTTTTTAATCTTTCCCTTCCCCCCATATATATATGTATATACTTTATTGCCTTTATATTTCTGCTGGTTTAATATAATTAGTATACTAAATAGTTATCTGCATTTATTTGGTTTCTAAAAATATATAAAATGCATTGGAATAGAACTCCTGCAGCTTTCCAGCGGCCACTGTCCTGGCATCGAAAGCTCTTCTGAAAATGTAAAGCAGCAATTCTGAATAAATAGTGATTGTTCCGTCTTCTCCATACAGCTGATGGCCTTTACCCAAAACTCAACAATACTGTAGCAAAGAGTATAAACATGCAGTTAAAAAATGGACATAATACAAAAGTAATACTTATGAGTGAAATTTTACACAATAGAGACTAATAAAGACAACTTTGTAGGTAGAAGGGGGATGTGAACACAGCATTGCTATTTACATATAAATTAAGGCCCAATTTTTCAAAGGCAGTGCACACGGGGAACTGCCCATCTGCCCACACCCTTTGCATACCTGAAATCAAGAGTTTTTGCTTTTTCTGTATTATTTCCTCAATCCATTATTATAGTTCTAATTTGGAAAGACGTTCACAGAAAAGGCTTTCACACCATTTTTTTCTAAAGATTGTTTTGCTCTTATTCACAAAGAAATTTTTTTTTTTTTTGGAAAATTTTCTTTTAATGCAGGCAAAAAATGTATGCTCTGGAAGCAAATGCTTATTTGCTCTTATTGAACACTGTTAAAATTCACATTTCATGTCATCCTATATTTTTATTGTGTCAGTGTTGTCTAAGCTCTAAGTTTACGACTATGACTAATTTGAAGTATGAGAACTGATGGTTAGTTCAGTGATGACTGGGGGGAATTGAATGGGTAACTCCTAATAATACCAACCAAAGTCTCACATGTAAATTCTCTGTGTATCAAGACAAAAAAACAAATGCTAACAAGCCAAAGTTATCGCCTAAAAACAACAAAAGGACTCTGGCAACCCGCTACAGATCATCCTAAGGACAACAGATACTTAAAGGGTCATATATGTACTAATGCTATTTCAAATTATTCCTTGGTAAAAAACTTATCTTCCAATTTATTTAATACTTATAGAAAACTGCAATAAGAGAACTTGCAGTATAATAAACAAAGAACTTGTCATTTAATTTAGTATTTAGAACCTGAATATTCCCCAGATTCAAAATTTTTTATTTGGTGTTTTTGTATACTATTGCCCAGCCCCCACCAATGTATCCAAAGATGTGGCACTTAATCGATCTCATTTGTATTCACAGTGGATAAAAACGATTAGGAACAACTAAAGTGTTTTTTAAGATGTTCTAGGGAAGTGAGTTTTCCTTGCACTATTTTAAAAACAGACTTAGAAAATATTCCTTAGAGGCGTGCTTCCAGAGGTACTAGAACTGATTAAAAAACACAGCTGCTTAATGCATTCATCAAATTCATGTTTCTATCTCTCCTCATCTAGGAAATATTTTTATCTGTAATTAGATCTGCAGAGATTATCTGGCCGCCTGAGAACTCAGATGAAGTTATCAGAGAGGTCACCGTGATGCAAGGCTGGGGGACCCAGGGCCCCTGCAAGGTGGAAGGTGCTGCCAGTCTCCCTTTAGTTACCAGATTAATACCGGTAAGAATTTACAACAATCAATGGTACTGACTTTGTGTTTCTCACGGCATGCCAAGCATCTTTACCATTTATAACTGCAAAGTTTAACATACCTTTTAACATTTTTATTTAAATAGAATGTGACCAATTTACAAAAATATTTTTTCTTTGTGAATAAGATCACAATTTCTCTGAATAACAATAACAAATGACTCTTAGTATAGGATGGAACCCTTTAAAAATAAGGCATATATCGGGCATACATAAATCATTATTGTCACAAAATCTACAAATTATTTTGATTTTTCAATTCTCATAATTTTCAACCATATGTAAATATGAAATAACTATTATAAATTGAGAGCAAATGGGTACAGGTTGTGGTTATTTAGGTAAGAATCAGTTATTTCTCAATTCATTTGCAAAATAGTATCATGGCAAGGTCAACTCAATAACTCCAAGAACCCAAAGAAAGTAATACCTTTAGTTGAGGTCTGCCATTTAGCTGGACTAGAAAAGGCAACTCTACATTTTACTTTCCGTTCTCTAGAAGCTTCTATATATTTTCATAGCCATCCTTATAATTTTCCATTGGAAATCTAAATATAGCAGCATTCTCAGCATTCATTAAACCAAAAATAAGTCAAATGCATTTAAAACATCCAAAGTTGCCCTCATGCATAAGCTATAACTTACATCTTTTTATTGTTACCATGGCATTAATGTACTAATCCACTGTTACTCTGTTGCATGTAAGAAATAGAGAGATGTATTTTCCTCAGAATTAAAAACTAGAAATTTCAGAAAAAGATCTTAATTATATCAGAGGGAATGTAAAAATGGCTAAGAGGTATCTGACCACATCCGTTTAGATATTACTTGTGAGTCTTAAGTTAATCACTACTCATGAAAGGGGTGCCGACTCATTTTTGGTTTCATAAATAAAAAAATATATGTACAAATGGAGATTAATGTCCTATAAAAGTCAAGCTCAAAAACGAAAATGAACACTGAATTTAACTTTATTTTCCTTGGTAAAAAGTACCTAACTCCAACCCACTTTCTCACTCTCTAAGTGATTGGAGAGATCACAACAGTCTATAAGGTACAGAGGAAATGATGTGCAAGTACTACCTTCCCCTTGGGCGCTTACACCAGGAGACTACACGAATGAAGTGGGCTACGTTAAAATATATCACTTAAAGCAAACTTCCTAAAGTAGACTGACCTGAAACCTCAGATATCTTATTTATGAAACCTCAGATATCTCTAACTTATATATTATGGCAGCTCTGAGGACCCAGGAGAGTAAAAGGATAAGGCGGGGCAGGGACATAACATAATGTATCAGGAACCCCCTTGCCTGTTTGAATCGATATTCAGCATTCTTTGTCCTACAGTGTCGAAAGCACTGCAAACCTTTTAAACATACAATTTACCTCACAAAAATATCTCTGTTCTGGTATGTGGTCCTTCATGTACTGAAAATATTGTAAAGAAAAAATATTAAACTCCAGATTAAAAAGAAATGCTGAATTATTTCAACCAATTAAGCAATGGCGAGGACACGTCACAAAGCAAATCCAAGGGGGTTCCTTCGGAGTTCGTTTCGATGGTGGAGCGCACTCTGACACTTGTAAGTCAGCATTCTACGGGGTGGGGTGGGGGTGGGGGAGTCTGGCCACATGCGCACAGTCATAATCACAAGTATGTAATGTAATTCGGTCACAAGGTAAGTATTAATAAAAAACAGTAAAACACCAATATTCACACATTAATTGGTTACATGGAATAAATTAAACTAAGCCAGTCACATACTTCTCTTCACTCTTAAGTCACTTTTTTTTTTTAAATGTATACACACAGAATAATACTTTCCTAATGCTCTCCAAAGGCTACACATAAAAATGAAGGCTTTGCATTACAGCTGCTGGATAAAAATGTCAACACTGTTCATGTGTGGAAACAGTTTCTTTGTTCTTTAGCATCAGTGCACAGGGTATGGCTCCAAGTGGTATGCGATTTATGACAGGAAAAGATATGGTGGCTTGTGAAATACATCTCTGTTTGTCATTGGCACAAATCAAAGAAAGAATCTTTACTGTCCGTGGTACCTTTATTGGGTCTCTCCCCCAAAGACAGATACTGTTATACATATATGCCTTCAGGATTAAAACCAGATGAGATAGGATTCTGCAGAATCCGAAGATTAGTGGGGAGTTGCCGGGATGAACCAGGCCGCTTCAGGGAGCCAGACTGGAATGCTGCCTCTAAACAGGAAACAAAGAGTCATCAGATGTACTCATCAGCTTGAGTACTTAGCAATATGAACAATTAGAACTTTTTCTGCCCCAAGGAATCCAAGAATACATAGAGGCAATTACAATACGCTGTGGGTACTGGGTGACGAGGCTAACTCTGCTGGCCCCTCTCAGCTGATACACCAAGTTTCAGTGATTTGAGCAGTTACTGATCTTTTAAAGAAGGTGAGCACTTTGCTTCTCTTTCTTGGTTACTCAGACCACATTCATATACTGATTTAGAAGGTCTTTTAAATATCAGGTCAAATTAATTAATTTTAGGAGAGGAAGAAGGGGCATTAGGAACAGAGAGAAGCTAAAACTCAAATAGACTATGACTCATACATACTTCAGGAAAAGGATATAAGATCTGGTAATTTCATGCTCACTCAAGTCAATAAATAATCTAAATATTATTGATTTTCCCCAGAAACAGTAAGTACATAAAAAAAAATTTAAAAATGGCCCAAGAGAATTAGCTTTGAATGGTTAGGATAACACTTTTACTGAATGCCAAATGTTTATGCAAAGTTAACAGGTGAGAATAAAGTCAAAAAACAAAAACAGATTTCTCAACATCTTACCCCTTTCTATGTCTACGTGTGAGGCCTCTACTTCATTGGGCTCCGCTGGCAAAACGGTCACTTTCGTCCCTGTCTGCTGGATAAACTGCTGGAGATTGACTTGCCGCAGCTCTTTCGTCAGCTGCTCCAGTTCCTGTTCTTTGTCCTAGAGAGAAGTGAGTGTTATTAATTGGAGGTTCAGTAGTGGCCACCCATCCTGGTGACAGTCCGTCTGCTGCAGGGCTGAGGTGGATGCTGGCTGTCACAGGAGCACACTCAACAAGTCAGGCTTAGAGCTACAACGGTACAGAGGTCACTTTCTGTGTGGCCTGGGCCAAAAGATAAGCAAATAGAGGACAGCCTGGACTCTTAAATGTGATGCTTTCCTCTGCTAGGATTACACTGTGTACCCGATGAAATAAGTGTAATAGGTCTATACACTTTCACCAATAAAATACTGACTTCCACCATCCCAGCTCTTACAGCAAGCTTGCTAAGCTGTTAACAATGAAATGTCCCTATCATCCTCTTCATAACTGACTGCAAGATGAATAGCCCTTTGGTCCATGAGAGTCAGGGTTCTTGTTTTCTGTAAACTGTTGCCCCTCCCTGCAGCAAGGATCAGTGTGGCTTTAGTTCCCATGAGGTCCGTTACTGAGATTTGTAGCATAGCAGGAGGGAAGCAAGGTTCCCACAGGATTCTCACTATGGGGGTTTTCAATCTCTGAAGAAGGGGTTTTGAGAAATGAAGAGCCCTAAAGAAAGGAGATCAAGTCTGGACAGCTGGAAAGGTCTAAGGCAAGGAGAGCATTCTGTGATTTAAATGGATTTTCTCTTTCTCTCCTTCCCTGCCCCACCTGGGCTGGGGGTGCCTGAGGACTTGGTAGGGCAGGGAAGACACTGTAGGAAAGAGTGGTTGTTTACTTACTTTGAGGGTAGGACGTACTTGGAGATGTTACTAGTTTACTAGTATTAGGTAGTGGGATTTACTAGCAATGATTGTCATAAATTAGTGTTTCCTATAATATCAAAGGCAACACAATTTCCAACTGTGCCCTTAAGTGTCAAAATTAATCCAAATAGCAAAATACTGGCACATTGGAGGTTAACCTTCTACAGAGTGAGAAATTCCTGATTTTCAAAATTGGGGGGAGGGGTAGTTTTACCTCTCACTCTATAGCTAATGACAGAGAAATCACATTGATTCTTCCTGGAACCTTAGCTTTCTCTGCTTTTGGAACGGTTCACACTCTAACGCAGCTCCTCTAGAGCTTCAATGTGCACAGGTACTAACTGGAGACCTTGTTATAATACCGATTGTGAATTTCTAACAAGTGTTAGGAGCCGCATGGACCGCACTCTGAACAGCAGGCTTCCACACCAGCACCGTCCAGTACAGGAGGCACTAGACACATGCCATTGAGCACCTGAGATGTGGGCAAATTCCACTAAAAACAACCTTAAATTCACTTAATGCTTGTAAAACACTTTACTGAATATTTAATTTAAATTTAAGTAGCCATGCTATAATCAATGGTGGGTCTTTCTCACATCAACTTCCATAACATCACCACCTTGTCTTTTCAAGAATGGATATCCAAGGAACCTAAGTTGAGCGAACAGGGTATATGTGAAGACATGTAAGTGCTCTTAGACAGAGACTGGAGACAGGAAAGTCAGAGGTGGGCCTCTGTGCTCTGCTCCTCAGGAAAGCAAAGGAGAGTAACGGGGAGAGGGGAGAAGGGAAGGGACTATTTTCACCCCAGGAAAGAAGATGGGGTTCGCAACAATGAAGAAGCCACAGATAAGCAGCCAACTGGCCAGGCAATCCTTGGTAAACCGATCCTTGGTAATCTCTTTCGGCTCTAAAAGAAACTGGAGATTCACTATCGCATCATTAGTGCTCATTCCAGCTGAGATTCTATTCTCCGATATCCAATTACCTACCGCTGCAACCGCCACATAGAGACAGCCCCTCCCTGCAGCAAGGACAGTGTGGCTTTAGTTCTCTTTGGTTTCATCTCACATCTAAGCTTTATGGTTAAGTCACAAGAATTCTAAAAAAGTTGTAAACTAAAGCAGGTGCCTAACTTTAAATTAAGAGAAAATGGACACTCATCAGAGATGTCAAAAATAGACGCTTTTAAATAGATGATCATTCTCTTTGTAAAAATGTGCCTACCTGTAAGCGTTTGGTGGCTTGTCCGAGAGATCTTTCCACAGCTTTAATACCATTTTCCAGCCTCAGACTCTGCTGTCCTTGAATGTCAATTTCCCCTTTGACCTTACCGATCTTTCCTTTAACCTCTTCTTCATTGACTTGTGCCTCCTGGACTTCCCGTTGCAATTTTTCTGCCTCAAGACCGTTTTCCATAGTCTGGATCTGGGCCAAATAGTCCTTTAATTTGCTCTCGCATTCTGTTATTTTCTGTCTTATTTCTTGAAGTTGATCCTTCAGCTGTTTTTCATTTTCCTGTTCAATCTGCAATTCATTTTCCCAAAATTCTTCCTCTTCAATTTCTACATCATTTCTTTTGATCTTCTGCTCCAGGCGGACAATTTCCTCTTCAAGGTTAGAATTATACTTTTGCTCCCAAAACTGTATTTCTATTTCATTTGATTTCAGCTCTTTCTCAATGGACTGAAGCTTCTCCGTCTGCAGGCGGATCAGCTTCTTTAGCTCGTCTGCTGTTGTTCTACAGTTATTCAGCACTTTTTGCTTAAATTCAGTTTCTTTACCTTTTCCAAAAATGTCCATTAACCCTTTGGCACCGCCTGTAAATGTTAACGATTTCCTCTTAGGTTCTCTCCGTTTGATTGATTTGTCCACCTGAGGCCTCAGTTTGGCTAAGGGGGGCAAGCTCTGCCTGTATAAAGTTCTTTCAGGAATTCGAGCCACGCTGTCAGAAGTGGGCCGCTCACTGAGGGATGGCCCTGTCCGACGTAAAATAAGCTGCACGTCACTGGCATACTGCCCCCACTTGTTTAAGGATATGATGGGATTTTCATGAGGTGCCAAATGCCTTTCAGTGTCTCTCCATTTTTCTATTAGAGTGTACCTTCCAGTTCGACCTAGGTTAAAAAAAATAAAGATATGAACAAACTGTCGAAATGGCACGTGCGATACCTAAAATAATGAAATAAATGAGGCTATTCAATAAATGAGGCTATTCTCTTTTTGATTAGCATCAAGGTTCAGTCTACACTGCCTCTGAAACTTTCACTTGAAGACACTGAACTCCTTAACATATGTAACAGCATCAACTTATACAGGATGTGAACTGCATATGCTCTTCAGACTTGCTTATGAAATTCAACTTAATTCTTTACACCTCAGTGAGAATCTTACACTTTTGTCAAATATCTGGTGGCCTAGACCTTCCTGCCAGGGCAGGACCTGCAGCTGAGGCCAAGGAGGACACCAGGATGCCCCACTGGAAGCCCTGAGGACCAGGTAGAACTCCGAAACCTGAATAAACCTCTACTTGGTAAATCCTCTGCGTTCCTTGCACATCAGGGCCTGCGGAGGTTGGAGGCCCACTTCTCCTCCTGAAAGGAGACATGAAGCCAGCTGGACAGGTCTTTCCTGTCTCCCCGCGAGGCTGGCAAACCCACAGTTCACACCGCGGCTATCTCCCTGCACACCTGCGGCAAATAAAATAAATCACCTCACTAGAAACAACCCTTCAAAATAGTTTCCCATGAAAAGAGGGGTCTGAAGAGAAGTCTTGTTCTGTTCTGGTAGTAATAGCTTCAAAGACTTAAAAACAAATTTAAAAGGCAAAAAGGTATTAAAAGCAAAAACAGAATAAAATCACATTTAAATAAAAAAAATATACTGAGTCTAGCTAGAAATTATGGAAGGTAAAAGTTTCAGAAGACAATTTAATGCCATTAGCTTGAACAGACTTCATAAATATTTCCACTTAAGGTGAGTTGTTCAGAAGGATTATATTAATTTTGTTAAAAGTGTCCATTAGGTGACACTTGAAACTAATATAATGTTACATGTTAATTATATCTCAATAAAAAGAAGTGTCCATTAGCAGTTAATGTTATTACAAAAAAATAAACTAACCCTGCCATCTAGAAATTATGCTTGCATATATAGCTATTGATTTATCATCCTTGCCTTCTTTTTTAATTTCATGAGCTTCTGAACCAATAGTAGTATTTTCTCAATTACTGTGTCATTAAATGGAAATCTGGATATGTAAATACGAACACCCATGCATGCAATTCAGAAGCAGCACATGAAGAATGATACTGCTTTAAGCATGTGCAATGTTCTCCTTTAAGGAAACCTGAATGGTGGGAGCAGCTGAAAAGTTGGAGCTTTGGAGGCAAACAGACTGGAGACTTACTTCTGGGTAAATTACCTACTGGAAGTAGCATAACTTTACTTCTGTATGAGGAGAGTAGCAGTTCCTCACAGGTTATAAGAGTCAGAGTCAAGTGCAGTAAGCACCTACTACCACACCTGGCCCACAGTAGGTACTCAGTATGTGGTAGCCATTATTAAAGACACTAGAGGCCCAGTGCATGAATTCGTGCACGGGTGGGGTCCAGCCGGCCTGCCCCAATGGGGGCCCATCAGGGGTAAGGCCAGCCAGGGGGAGGGGCCGTGGGAGGGCTCCAGGACGTGTCCGACCTGTCTTGCTCAGTCCTGATCAGCGGGACCCCAGCAGCAAGCTAACCTACCAGTCAGAGCATCTGCCCCCTAGTGGTCAGTGCACGTCATAGCGATTGGTTGACTGGTCGACTGTCTGCCCCCTGGTGGTCAGTCCATGTCATAGCGAATGGTTGAGCGGCCTTAGCATATCATTAGCATATTACACTTTGATTGGTTGAACAGATGACCGGACATTTAGCATATTAGGCTTTTATTACATAGGATGGTTAATCACATAACATTAGGGCTGAGCAGAGACCTCTATTAAATAGGGATGTAGTAAGACAATAACCTGACTTTAAAAAGATCCTTAAACAACTTTCCGCAACTCCCAACCATGTAAAGCTGGACAGAGTAGAAAGAACAAAAGCTCCGGAGTCAGAAGGCCTGTGTTCAATCCGGCTCTGCCATCTACTTACAATTTGCACACATCAGTACATTCCCTTTAGCTTCAGTTTCCTCATCAATACAGTGAGAGTATTTTCTTACCTGGCAATGTTGTTGTGACAATCAAGTGAAATGTCAAATATAAAAATGTTTTGTAAAATTGAAAAGTGCTGCAAAATATTAGTTATTATTATCAAAATATCTGGGCAAACAAAGGGAATGAAAAAGAAAGCCTTAGCACATCGGATTGGCTTCTGACATCTAATTGGTTTGTAATGATTTTCAGGTTAAAAATTACCAAGAAAAGCCACATGACAAATCTGCAAGGAACACGCTGCTTCAAAGACCACAGCACTTTGTGTTCTTGGCTCCACTGCTTTTTAACCGATTTTAGGACCCACTCCTGCTGCTGGACCTCTGTGTGTCCTCTCTCTCTCTCTCTCTCTCTCTCAACTAGATCAGTAGAGCCCCTCTAATTCCATCAGGCCAATGAAGTATGTTTAAAAAGAAAATGGAATCATTGTATTACACAAGCTAAATTAAAAACTTTAAAGATTCTAATTTAGTCATAATTAAATATAAAGCTGATTTTTCCAATGCTTAATGGTTCTACTGCCCTTTGAGAATGTCTTGGTAGATTACTTATTGCCAGCTTTCCATTTTTGTTAAATAATACACATTTAGTGCAATTAAAAAAAAAATTCCATCCAGCAATATAAAAAAAGCTTTTTAAAAAGACAAATGAATATCTTTGATTTTATTATAGAAATTGGGTTTTAGATAGTTTATGCAATTAAATCCCATAATCATTGTTGTTAATGCCTATACTTGGCAAGGCTCTACAGATCCTATTTAATTTAGATAGATTCAAATTTCTCCTGCAAAAACTCCTTTTAGTGCATTAAATGGACACACTTAGTTCTACCTTGCATAGCACCTTGGTGTGCCTTAAAACTAACAAAAAGGAACACCTATCAACCTGTTTGTGCCATTTGTAGTTTAAGCTGCTTTGGTACCTGAAACCAAGTAATGGTAAATCAAATACTGACTAGTCCTGGTCAGGTGGCTCAGCTGGTTGGTGTTGTTCCTTGCACCAAAAGGCTGTGGGCTTATTCCCCAGTTGGGGCGCGTATGGGAGGTAACCAATCCATTGTTTCTCTCTCCCCCCTTCCCTCCCTCTCTCTCTAAAATCAATAAAAACATATTCTCTGTAAGGAACACACACACACACTATATATATATATTGACCCCACTCTTTTTTAAGAGAGACAAAGGGAGGGATGTGTGGGGAAAAGAGAGAGAAAGGGAAAGAAGAGGGAGGGACGAGAGAGAGAGAGAGAGAGAGAGAGAGAGAGAGAGAGAGAGAGAGAGAGAGAAAGGTTTTGATGTGAGAGAGAAACATTGATTGGTTGCCTCCCGCATCGTCCTAGGAGCTGTTTCACTGAATACCTACATTAGGAAAGCAAGGGTATAAGGACAGTAAACAAGCAGGACTCCTACTTTGGAGGGACTTTCAGAGAATAGAAAGAAGTGTTAGACTCCAAACGAAACTACAGTTCAGTGTAAAATGTGTTTGGAAACTGATTTTGTTGGGGCAAACTATGCGGAACACGGCTTCCTAAGGAGAAAACGGGCTCTACCCTGGGCCCTTGCCTCAATCCATTTGCTTTTATTAAATGCTAGCGTTGGCCTCAGTTGAAGGAGATACGGGAACAAGCTCACACGACGTGAGAACAGAGGACAAACTGAATCACTGAACTTGGAAGTGACACGAGGCCCCAAAGCAGTGTGAAGCAGAAAAGCTTTCCCTCAGTCTTCTTGACTTCCTCCTCCTCCTCTTTCCTCTCTAATCTTTTGTTAGCTGTAAGTCATTTAGAGAGAGAGGAAGGGAGAGGGGGGTGGAGAAAGAGAAACATCGAGGGGGGTGAGAGAGAAACGCTGGTTGGTTGTCCCTCGCACGTGCCCTGACCAGGAACTGAACCCGCACCCTGGGTATGGGCCCTGACCAGGAACTGAACCCGCACCCTGGGTTTGGGCCGTGACCAGGAACTGAACCCGCACCCTGGGTATGGGCCCTGACCAGGAACTGAACCCGCACCCTGGGTATGGGCCCTGACCAGGAACTGAACCCGCCACATTTCGGTGCAAGGGTGACGCTCCAACCAACTGTGCCACACGGGCCAGGGCTTGTTAGCTCTACTTTAAATTCTAAGCTACTTGAGGGCAGAAATACATTTTTTCATACTTTCGGTTCAGCTTATTGTAAACACAAATGCATTTTTTCGACTATATCTTGGACGGATGGTCTGCCAAAGGCTTTCTGCTTTACATAAAAATTTGAGAAGCAAGTGCACTCTGAAATAACGACATCTCTGGAATAGTTTATGGAAGAAACAAGGTACAATATTTGAAACTGGGAATGTTTCAGAAAGCCGGAGAGCTATAGGGGCCAAGCACACACAGTGTCCTCACGTTGGGCAGTTGAACCAATTCATGCCAATTAACTATTTCAATCATGATTTCACTTTCAGTCATTCTGTCTCTTGTCATTTCAGAATCGGTTCTATTTCTACCACCTAAATCTAACCTGTCAACACAGTCAAAGGTCCGAGTAGAAAGTATTCTTTCTGTACTACCAGTCACATTCAACAGCTTGTATCAAAGTATATTCTCTTTAGCTCCAGTTTGACTGGACTGCATAGGAGCACTGCATCAGATTACCAACTTGTGTACATATGTTCATCTCGGTGGTTTCCTGAAGTAATTTCAGCTGCCCAGAAACCTCAACAATCCCGAATCCAGCCATAAAGCACATAGGTGGCCTTATACCCAAGACACTAGTCTTTTAAAGTTGCTTCACTATACATTTTTTAGAAACATGCAGCCAGTCTAGACTCTGCTAATAGTATAACTAAACTTTTACTGTTGTTAAGCTGCAGAAATTCTAGGGTTGTTTGTTACAACAGCAATTTCCCCTAATTAATAAACCCTCTATTATTTCTTATAGTAGAGATTAGGCCAAATCCTATAAAATTTTCATTTAGTGTTTAGACTGAATACCAATAACTCTCATTACAAGACATATAAATATTTAAGTGCGTATCAGCATCCTGCATTTGATGCTGAGGCGATCTTCGGCACGATGGAAGCAAGGATCCACAGCCCCTGGCTGGCTGCCAGGTGAGTCATCTCTTAGATGAATTCTTAATTCAATGAAGTATTTATGATACAGAAAGAGTTGTTAAGCCTTGGAGAAATATCATAAAACATCCTCATTCAAGTTGTCAACTTTTCAAAACAGGTCTGGACTGAGATATTGAGGAAGCAAAAATGGGGAGCAGATTCTGTTAAAACTTCTTTTCAGCTTGTTCACAAACAAGTACACTCTTGAGTGCAAACGGATGAACTCACACCTGGGACACTTGGGCATTTTCCCTTTGAAATTCTGTGCAGAAATGTGGTTTCCACGTAGACAAATGCAGCTTGCTATACTCCTCAAGTGCCATCCCTTTTTTTTTTTTTTTTTTTGATGGTTTGTTTTTACTACTGTCCATGGCTTGATTCTCAAATATAACAAAGTTAGGTTTGACACTTTCTAATCCTAGTTTTCACTAAGGAAAAAAACAACAACACAGTAATATTTAATTCAAATAAGTTATGTGAAACTTTGAAACTTTTAAAAGGGACAATTACTAAAGTAAGTTGGTTGCAAAGAATATGAAATAAAATTAAATACCTGAATTCTCCCCTCTTTAATAGATAAACTTAAGTCCATAACATAGTATTAGTTCCAATTGCAAGAACATTTTGTTAGATGTGAAAGCCTGGGATGTTCAGCATTGTTTGATATAGGAATGTGCTATATATTATTTAAGGCAAAACCAAAAGAAACCCTCTATCTTTGTATATGGCATTGCCAACTTCTAACAGTGCATCTGCCGCAGTGCAGGTGGCACACTTGTCTCTATAAAATGTTAAACTGGCTTGTTTCAACCCTGAGTTAAATTGACATGCTTTCAATATAAACCAGCATAACATAAAATAAACTTTTGATAAGAAGCTCAAAGACAGCCCTGACTGGTTTGGCTCAGTGGACAGAGCGTCGGCCTGTGGACTCAAGGGTCCCAGGTTCGATTCCGGTCGAGGGCATGTACCTTGGTTGAGGGCACATCCCCATTAGGGGGTGTGCAGGAGGCAGCTGATCAGTGTTTCTCTCTCATCGATGTTTCTGACTCTCTGTCCCTCTCCCTTCCTCTCTGTAAAAAATCAATAAAATATATAAAAAAAAAAAAAAAGCTCAAAGACAAAGAGGCACCGAACACCTAGCATGGGGCTGAACACAGTTTCCTCTGAATACATGCTTGCTAAATAATGGATTTAAGATGCAAATATAAACTTGAACCCACATTACTGGCTTTCCCGATGTAGATGTTTTTGCTTCATCATGTTCCAAAAGGGTTTTAGGCAACTAATAAACACTCAGACAATGTGATAAAGATAAACTGGGAGTGAATAAGAAGAAAAAGTGCAACAGGGTAATTGAATAAGATGGAGCCAGTAAGCATACACTTGACAACTTCATCTTTACTATATGATAAGATTTTAAAAGTGCACATTACCTTTCTAGTAAAGAACCATGTTATTTAATTTGCTGCATTTTCTTTTCTAAACGTATACAGAATTGAGCAGTAAATAGGATTTTTCCAATGAGGGGCCTGGGAACTAGGACTCTAGGTTTTTTGACATCTTTCATTCCAGAAACCATTGTTAAGGACAAACAGCGGAAGGGAAGACAGTACAGACTCTAGACTCAAGATCAGTAAAATGTGGGGGAACCAGAGAGGCAGGGTCTTTACAGATTTACCTAAGCACAGGGGACAGTGATAAATAAAAGTGTGCGTGTGAGATGTATCATGAAAGCAAATGAACAAAACCCGTTAGAAATCAATATTGAAGACAAACAAACAACAGGACCCATAAATCACTTTATCTCAGACACCAGGGAATTCACTTACCTATCGCTTGAGCTAAGGCTATTACAACCTCCTGGCAAGTTGTGACTTCGGTGACCCCACAAACAATCCTCTGAACTCCATCCACCCATACTTTAAGTTCCATGGTGCACCAGCCCGTCACCCAGGGGCCCTGAGACTGGTCATCAATAGTGTCAGGTCATGTCTCTGGCTATGCAAACACGGAGAAGGCAGTCTGTGCAGTCAGCTAAAAAGAGGAAAAAACATTTTTAATAGAATGAATCTCAGGATTTCTTCTAGTATGCAACTATTACACAAATCAATTTTAATATATGATGATCCTACTACCATCAATGACCGTGTGCTTCCTTATTTTACAGAACTGAATTCAGCCACATGAATGCAACTGAAGCCACCTGTCATGACATTGTTTCATATTACTGCTATTTTCATAATTATAATTTTAATCATAAGGCACTCTCTATTGGGTAAATAAATCTTATTTACTCAACTAAGTCCTAATGCTCAACATTTAAGCTGTTTCTTTCTTTTTTTTTTTTTTAATTATTTCATTAGAATAATTTCTGAGGTTAAAGAGAAATAAAAAAAAAGTGTTTGTCATTTTAGGAATCATAAATAACAGAACCAGTTTCTACAGCCTTGGCAGCATTTGCAGAGGTGTGTGCATAACTCCATGGCATTGCTTTGTTCTGTGTGTCCCTTGCCTTCCTCTTGTCCCCAAGGGACTGAGTGCCGTCTTCACCCCTGGTGCTTCACAAAGCACAGCACAAGGCTCAGGTGAACAGAGAATATTAGTTAAAGGAAATGAATTCCTTTGATGGCTGACAATTTCCCCATAGATGTCCTTTTCTCATTTACTTAATTAGGGTTTGACAAGTTTCTTAAATTATAAGCTATTCTAATAATATAAACCGTAACCTTTTGTTACACTTGCCATTTCCCAGTGTTTGATTTTTTTTGTTTAGCTGCACTGCATGTCAAGCAGAAATTTTTACATTCTCCTACAGTCAAGCCAAATGCCTTGATTTCTTCTATTCGAGTGTCATTATGAGCCTGCTAAAGATCAATTACACACAATTCTTTTTCCTATGGGTACTGAAAATCTCCACTCTTCCTGCATTAAATCTTTAATCAACTATGACTTGTTTGTCCAATGTCCTGTGATTGTCCAATTTTTCTGTGGTTTTAAAAAAATGTTTAAGTTTATGAGGTGTAATACACACTGATTTAATTAGAAAGAACAAGAAGTTGAGGTTTACAATAGCATTGGTGTTTCAAGATTAATGCCTTATTAAAAAGCTTATTTTAGAAACCCTAAAATTTTTTCTTGTAAAGTAGTCTTTACTACAAACAGTAACTTAGTTATGTACATTCTCTTACAGGACCTAAGACAGTTCTAGGCCACCTGGCCACCTGGGTGAGTTGAAGGAGAATAAACCTAACAATACTCCTACTTTCTCTAGGGAAGTTACAAAAATAGTTCTTGTCATCCCGAAAACAAGAGGAAGGACTGACCGAATGTTAATTTCCCAGCACGTGCTTTAGCTCTCTCTGCAGTGCTAAGGCGGTTTCATAAACCCCCATGCAATCAGAGAAACGGGCAATTGCCCATGACAAGCTGATTCCCGTAACTGTGTTCCTCAGTTATGAAGTCCTGTGAGCTGTTAAGAGTTTCTGGGGAAAAAGGGTTCTGAAACCAAAGAATTGTAAGAAACACAGTAAATAAAATTTTAAAAACTCCTTTAATGGGCTGGTGTGCACTCTACACTTCAAGTAAGAGGTTTATATGCTATTGTCCCCAATCCATTTAGAGAACATTTAAAGAAAGGAAACAGAAGACTTAGGACTTAAAACAAAATTTGTTTCCTTCTCTGCTAGACACTCTCTACTAGAATTAGGATATGTATTATTCTGTCTTGGAATAAAATTAAGTTTAAAAAATGGCCAAACAATATATATTGTGTTAAATTAACATATTAAATTTGAATTATTTGATTTAAATAAACGAGCTGAATTTTTTAAAAAAATCAGTTGCATTAAAATCTATTGAATACCTAATTTCTTATCATTAAAAAAATGTAAACTTGGGAAACCTAACAAGAAAGACAGCAGATCTCATTAAAAGTCCCTCTCCCCACCAAGAAACCTGTCATTTCAAGGAAACTTACGAAGCACATTTTTAATGTCTACAAAGGTTTTAGTACACCACCACATATTTTCCTATCTAAATTACCACAGTTTCACCTTGAGCTTTTAATCATTAAGTGAATACAAATGAACATAAAACACATGTCCATCTGTTAACTATTACAGAGTTATAGTGATGTGGGAAAACACGGAGCACAAATAACACTGCCCAAGTTAATATCAACTTGCAGGGTATTTAACCACTGGATCAGAGACTTCCTACCACGGGTCACCACAGAGAAGACCCGAGTCTGTGTTTTTGTTTTAACACCACTAATATAATTCAACCTTGAATTGTAAAGGAGGATAGGAAAAATGCCTTCATGGATCAGGTCAAAGAACCCCATGGCCCCACATTTTATTTCTAGAAGGGCCACTGGTTTTAGTACATGGCTCTTGTCAAGTTTGGGGCTGTACTGACAACGATCCCTAGGTTCCCTAGAACCATGAGAATCATTTAAAGAATCTATCTTCCCAGCAGAGGCCCCTCGAACTCCCCGTTCTTTCTTTCAGACCCTCCAAAGCCCAACTCCGAAAGCTCTGCTCCCAGCCCCAGAGCTACACAGGAGGGGAAAAGTCCTACATTGTAGGCGCGTGTGATGGACAGGTCATCTTTGGAACTAAAGACTCAGGAAGCAGACAGGCTTTGGAATCTCAGTTGGAATTTGGAATGGTTTTTGTCCATGGAAACCGTGATGCAGGTAGAAGTGAGGTTCTACTGTGAGGGTATTAATATAAGAAGTATGTGTTTTCATTATGAAGTTTCTATATTCAAAGCACTATCATTTTAATAATTTTGATAATAAAGAACTAAGTTTGTTAAGTAACATGCTACTGCTGAGCAAGTGTTCTTAACTAAACCATTTACTATATTAAAAGCCTGTTGGAATTAAGCATCTTAATTTATGGAAACACTTCCCCAAGATCAGTGCAATTACATTCAATCCTCATTATTCATGGTTTCCTTATTTGTGAATTAATCCACTCACTAAGATTTTTGTTGCTGTTAATCCTCACCTGAGGATATTTTCCCACTATTTTTAGAGAGAGTGAAAGGGAGGGAAGAGACACACAGAGAGAAACACTGATGTGAGAGAGTCATGTTGATTGGTTGCCTACCACATGAGCCCCACCCAGGGCGGGGATTGAGCCTGCAACCAAGGTATGTGCCCTTTACTGGAATCGAACCTGGGACTCTTCAGTACTCAGGCCGACACTCCATCTACTGAGCCAAACCAGCTAGGGCACTAAGATTTATTTTTAACCCCCAAACTAACACTTGTGGCACGTTTAGTCATTTACAGACATGTACACAGCAGTGAACAATTTGAGTTCCCAGCTGAGTATGGACAAATCATTGCTCTGTCTTCTTGTGTATGCTTTCATACTGTCAAAAAGTGTCCTTGTCAAAGTCTATTTAGTGTTATGTTCTTGCATTTTTGTGGGTTATTTCACTGATTAAAATGCCCCCCAAGCATTGTGATAAAGTACTATGTAGTGTTCCTAAATGCAAGAAAGCTGTGATGTGCCTTAGGGATGTGTGTTAGATAAGTTCTGTTCAGGCACAAGTTATAGTGCTGCTAGCTATGAGTTCAATATTAAATGAATCAACATTATATATTAAACTAGAGGCCCGGTGCACAGATTTGTGCACCAGTGGAGTCCCTCAGCCTGGCCTGTGCCCTCTAGCAATCCAGAACCCCTCGGGGGATGTAGTAGTGCACGAAGCGGCCGGCGGCCTGGGAGGAGCCCAAGCCTGGGCCAGGCGCCGTTCCTGCTAATCCCGACCCCGCTGCGCCTGCTGCCACTGCTACCGCTTGGTAGCGCTGCTTGGTAGCGCTACTGTGGAGGCGGGAGAGTCTCACACCACAGCAGTTGTGCTTGCCAGCCATGAGCTAGGCATCTGGCACCCATCAGTCAGCTGAGCAGCGCTCTTGCTGTGGGAGCACACTGACCACCAGGGGGCATACACCCAACATAGAAACTGCCCCCTGGTGGTCAATGCGCATCGCGGTCAAATGGTCAACCAGTCAACCAGTCGCTTAGGGTTTTATATATATAAACTAAAGGCCCAATGCATGAAATTCATACATGGGTAGGATCCCTAGGACTGGGCGGTGATCAGGGCCAATCGGGGCATTCCTTCTTTCCGTGCTGCCTCCTGGTGGTCAGCACATGTCATAGTGAGCGATCAAACTCCTGGTCTCCCGATTGAACTCCCGAGGGGACACTTTGCATATGAGGCTTTTATATATATATAGATAGATAAGGTGTTTTTAAACAGAAAAAGATGTAAAACAAGGTGATGTATTGATCACTTGATAAAACTGTTGTGACCAAAGGCTCTGGTGAATAACAAGAGGTGACTGCATACTTTTACACAGTATAATTTCCTTTGATGGTAAACATCAAGCTACTGTGTAAATTCCATTATTTCCTGGACACTAGACACAAGCATACAGACAGATAGCTTATTGCCAATTTTAACATTTCCTTCATTGCTAGTTTTGCTCAAGATCTAAGGTTACTGCATACCATAGCTTTCTTTGTAAAACCAGTATACAGATAAACTGAGTTATAATAAAGTTCTCACAATCAGAGTAGCTACTTTAATTAAGTGAAATGCTGATGCTAGCCACTAGTTGTTGTTGTTGGTTTTGTTTGTTTGTTTGTTTTGCATCACAGAGTGAAATTTAGCACAATGAACAGTATATTCTGAATAGTAGTTATTAGAATTACTAATAATCAGATAGCGAAACTTTTCTCATACCCAGAAGTGTTAACCAACAGACCATAAAACAGTATCAAAACCTTTTAGAAATAAAGTGCTTTGCTAGGATGGTACTTATTTCTGAACTAACAATTTGGATAAATTCTGACCAGTCAATTATCGCTCTGAGCAAAAATACAGACTTAATTTGCAATAATTATAATTTTAAAAGCAGGTTCTTTACAATTACCTATATAAGAAAACAAAGATATAGGTTTCCAATAACTAGGGCTAGTCTCAAAAGTAAGGTCAGCTTCAAAATAATTCCTTTTACCAGTCTAATATACTGACACCACCAAAAAATCATTTCTTTCCTCTTTTGCCCCCCCACTGCCCATGGTAACTATTTGTAAAATCATTCTACTACCTCATGGTAACACAAGAATATTTATTAGGTTGACTTCATGTTTTTTATGTCTAGCTCATAGAACACTAATCAAGCCAGTGTTAGTAATAAAGCCTACAGCATCATACCTTGGAACGAGTGACCAGAGAAGAAGGCATGGAGAGGTCAGAGAGCCCATGGGTAGTAGGTATGAAGGGATGTCACAAAAATGATGGAAAGGAAGCAGACACACACAATTCAGTCTAGATCAAGGCCTCCGATGGCCCTCACAGCCCTTATGTAAGCCAATTCCTGACGGTTGCAATCTCTCTAGTGGTAGTAGCCTGGGTCGACTTTAACAGGAAGGCCACATTCCACCACAAAATGCCACTAATCTTGCGTGGCACATGCAATTTCTCTTTTTACTTCCTTTCTACCATTCCAGCCTTGCCATAGTCTTCTTCTCAAGACACAAGCCTACCAACAACACTAAAAAATACATTTTGTTCTACTTGGTTCTAAGGAAGCTGCAGATTCCTCACACCTACAGATGTCAGAGAGGAATGGGCATATGCAGGTCCTTCCTTCAGGCATGTAAAGGTCACTCATTCCAAAGAGCGTCAGAGCTAGCAGCCCACTGGCCATCAACTAGTACCATCATCTCACTGAACACAGAAGGCTGAGGCCTGGCCAGATTTTATCATTGGATCAAAGCCACGTGATAGATGCTAGCAGAGCCAACCTTTGGAATACCATATTAACTTAGATTATTCTGAAATCTGAAATTAAATGACTAAGCTTTACATATATTGAAATAAATCCAGTGCCCAGTACAGACGTTATTGAGGGAGTTGCTCTTGTAAAGAACTCTAGTTAAAACAGACCATAAAATGGGGGTTACCACTGGCATAAGAACATTAGCATAAAAAACCTATATGTGGTCTGTTCTTGCTAATTTTCTTAAATGTTTATGGTAGGTGGAACAGCCGGGGACCTTGCAACTTAATTTTATTGGCACAAAAGTCTCTTAAGAAACATAAAAATAACAGATCACTGGGTTCCACTTCTTGCTAGAGTACTATAAAAAGCCATCTGTTTTGCAATTTCATCTTCTGTTAGGTCCCAGCCTACTTTTTGGCCCTTCAGAAACAGTTGAAAGCATGTGTGTAGTCCAAGTTCTGTGATGTTTAACTCCTGGTAAAGCTTAGTATGACAAGAGACCATACTTTTAAACTCTTAACGTGAAAAATCCTCAACTCTGGCATCAATTATATTGTGCTTTCTGCTACATGTGCTATTTCGTGCTCTCTTTCAGAATCGGTAGGAAACTGGCAATAAGCAGATAATGTTATAATGTGCTTCTACTGGGAAAAAAATCAGTATAGGTGATATTTAAAAGACAGATCTAAGTACAAATAGATTTGTGATCTTTCTCCTTAAGCAGATGTATTTTGCTACCTTCATTGTAAACCAACACTTCAAAGGAAAACATGTCCTTGTTTTTTACTGAATCTAGCCAGTAACAATAGTAAAGAGCTAACACCTACTGAAATGAACTTTTACTGTGTGACAGATGCAAAGGTAACTGTTATATACACATATACAGTATTTTACGTAATCCTTTCTATACCCATCTGTAGCTCTATGTGACATAAGCTATTGAGCTAAATGAGGAAACGGAGGTATAGACAAATCAGTAACTCGTCCAATATTACTCAGCCAGCAAGAGGCAGATCCAAATGTGATAATGCTCAGAACCACTAAAAAGCTACTTATTTATAAGATAAAGTTATTGGTCAAGTCTGCAAGGACATTTGGAATCGCCAATCCTGGCTCAGGAGAGAAAGTAATCAAGCAGATATGATCATGGGATCTATAAATTCCAATACTACTAAGCTAGATAATATATTTGACCTAACTGTTGCCACAGAACTGGGATGTAGCAAAGAGCAGATGTTCAATAATCAAATCGGACTTAATGAGGCATCCCTGGCCCTTGAGGTTTCTGCTGGAATAGAGCTGGGATCTGAGGCAGATATCACCAGACCACTAGTGTCGATGTCCTTTCGACTACAACAGGCTGTCTGCAAGGCAGGATCATTTCTTCTCCAAACCTGAGTATATGTGGGCTACTTCATTAGTGATTCTTTACCCACTTAAGTGATAGCAAATTATGTTCAATATCTTAGACACCATTCAGGTATAATGAATCAGTTTCCTGATTTTAGTATTTATGGTATTCTGCAATGAAACCCACCATTTTACTTAATAGAGGATAGAAAGAAATGTATTTTTCATCTATGAAGTCAAAATCACCATAGGCTTCTCACTCATAATATCATAAATATTGAGCCCATCAATTCTGACACACAATTTTTATAGTTACAATTATGTGTGTAAACTTTTCAAAAAAAATTTTTTTAACTCATAGCCACAATAGTGACTTCAAATAGCCAAACTTTATACATCAAAACATGTTCCTTAGCAGGTATATGTTTCTAAGCTAAATTAATAGGTAAACATTTCAAAGCCAAAATAAAATAATTTGGGAAGGAAATAGTAATAAAATAAATATATTACTAAAGGAAAATTTTAGCTCCTTGGATCAAAGGGGTTACCAGACTATAAAACTTGTACTAACTTTAATTTTAAGATTTAATTAATGCAGTAAAGTAGAACAGTTTAAATGTTTTTTTAAAAATATTTTATTACTAAATTTATTCAGTGGATAAAGTACTAAATGCTTTAAGAGTATGAAAGCCAGAGATTATATCTGGCAAAACTAAAGAAAGATGCCTAATTCCTAATAATCTCTATTAAACTGGAACTATTTCAATTCATAGAAAACCAGTGGCTCTCTTTATGGAGTACACCCCCTTCTTTCCAAAGAGCATGCTTTCCCCACCCCCCAGCAGACCAAACCTCTCCTCTCTTTCATCTCTCAAGGCCTCTCTCTCCCCCACCCCTCCTCCTTTTGCTGTAACTTGTTTCCTGAGCCCATTACTTCTACGGTTCACTTCTATCTCTGACTTTCTAAATAGATTCTCATAAAAAAATTTAAAAAGTATCCATTCAAACAACTTGAAAAGGTAGTTTCCCCTTACCCTTTAAATAATAATTTTGCTTATTCTACTTATTTCCTGAAGAAAATCTAAGTAATTAAATCCCTAGATGATATGCAAAAATAGGTACATTTTTTGGTCATATTTTGAAGTAATAGGGCCCAGCAAGTGTGGCTCAGTGGTTGAGTGTTTACCTATAAACCAGGAGGTCACGCTTTGATTCCTGGTCAGGGCACACACCTGGTTGTGGGCTTGATCCCCAATGGGGGGGTGTACAGGAGGCAGTCGATCAATGATTCTCTCTCATCATTGATGTTTCTTATCTCTTTCTTCCTCTCTGAAATCAATAAAAATATATTTGAAATTCCTTTAAAAGGTATAGGTATTTTAATAGAGAGGTTAATTACTCAGTGTGACAAAACAAGTAATGCTATTATCCCAAATTGCCACACTATTCCTCACCCTATCATTAGTGGCCACTCTCTTTAGATACTGTGTGCCCTCTGCATTTAGTTGGGGACGTTGTGAGCTTCAAATAACTTAGGAAGTGTTGCACTGTTTAGTGGGCCTTCGGTATTATTGAAGAAGATAGATACTAAGTTTGAGATGTGTACTGTGAAATTTCAGGGCAAAAGACCAGATGTTTATTGTACATATTGTCAGTGATGCTGACTAAAGTGATACTCTGCTTGATAGTATCCTATTTATTGAATTGTGCTTAGGCCTATTCCCTGCCCTTTACAGAAACCACAGAACCAGGAGAAGATGGCTGTGACCTGTCAATCAGCAGTCAGACTGAATGAGGAAAGCTACACACCTAACCTAGAGCACATGAATAAATATAAAAGGCTCAACTACAGGGTACTTCTACTGAAGCAATTAATTGTTTAAAAATCCCAATACACTTTCCAAATCAAACTGCTTGCTTAAGGGGAAAACACCCTATTGTTTGTTATGTTTAAATAAATTTATTTGCACTTCATTAGCATATTTGATTTCCAACATGTGTTTATGTTTTACCAAGTCCTAGATTTTCAGAGTAGAGAGCGAAGCTCAAGCACTGATACTCCAGTGATAATCCTGGCCAAAGGTCACCTGCAGAAGTACCAACCCATGGAATGAAATGGGTAAAAAACACAGCCAAGCATTCCTCCAGGGGCCACTACAACCTGCCTCTTGCTCCCTCCTCAGCGAGAAGGAAAGCAGCAGCCAGGTAAGTCACTATTTAGACAGTGACTGGGGATGACACTGGGAGAGGGTACATGTCTAGGGCCGTGGTCAGCAAACTGCGGCTCGAGAGCCACATGCGGCTCTTTGGCCCCTTGAGTGTGGCTCTTCCACAAAATACCATGGCCTGGGCGAGTCTATTTTGAAGTAGTGGCGTTAGAAGAAGTTTAAGTTTAAAAAATTTGGCTCTCAAAAGAAATTTCAATCGTTGTACTGTTGATATTTGGCTCTGTTGACTAATGAGTTTGCCGACCACTGGTCTAGGGTAAAATTGGACTTTTAAAGAAATGTTTTAACTGAAGCATAAAATACAATTAAGTGTGATGAATTTCAAACACACCCATCTAACCATACCCAAGATTAAGAAGAACTCCTCTCTGAGTCCCAACCCTGCCCCTGAAAGGCAACCATCATCTGACTCTGTCATCACAGTCTAGTTGTGCCTGTTTCTGAATTTTGTATGAATGGATGACAGCTTTCGAAGTGGTATCTGGTTTCTCTGGTCTAACAGTGTTTGCTGAGCTTTGTGGCTGCTCCTGTGCACAGTGGTTCATTCTTTCTCACTGCAGTAGAGCTATCCATTGTATCAATATACCACAATTTGTTCACCTCTACTGGTTTGGGGCATTCGGGTTGTTCCTAGTTTGGGGCTATTATAAATAATCCTGATTTGAACATTTATAGCTGAGTGCATTTCCTGCATCCTGCACCTGCCTGCTAACTGATCCATTCCCCTGTCTTCCCATCCTGCCTCTCTCCCCCTGTGTATCCATTTTTATCCGTTGTTGCTAAAGAAAATCTTTCTTAAATTCAGATTTGACTCCACATTCCCGCTCAGAATCCTATAATGGCTCCTCATTGCCTCCAGGATAAAATCCAAACTCTTCACAGGTAATGGAGGTATGTATGACCTCTTGATCACCTTGCAACTGCTGCAGTTGCCCTGAACAATGCCAAAGCATTTCAGGTCTTTATGTATCATTCTCTCCAGCATCTCTGTGCTGCATATGCTGCTCCCCCTCCTTGGAAAATGCTTCTGATTCTTTGCACATCCTTCAAACTCACTTCAGCCTCCATCCAGGCATCCTCCCCCAATCTTTTGGCCTCTCTTCTGACCTGGATGTGGCCACTCTCCCCTGAGCTTCCAAAGCACTGTATTTTTGTTTTATCTCCAAAGTTCTTATCTGCCTAACCCCTCTGATTCCCATACTACTGCCTGAAGCCTGCACAGTAGCTGACATATGTCACACCTTACGTGTTTGCGGAATAGCACAGGTGCTAACTGCACAGGACAGAAACGGACAGTTTGCATTTAACTGGGGAGAAAAGCACAGAACTAATGCAGAAGTGTCAGTGTGAACCCAGAGGTGACAAAATCGGTATTCAAGTGCTTTAAGTCTAGAAAAGCCCTGTAGTATGGATTTAAACTCCTGAATAAACGTTAAATCTTACCATTAGAGACACCATTGTAAATATTATACCACATTGTAAAATTCTTCAATATGCCCTAAGGCAATACTTAAAGAAGGAATACTATTGTTCTAATCTACAATTTGTGATTTCAATGTGATCATAAATAAAATGTTTAATTGAAATAATTTGTATAGATATTAATTTTTAAATACTCAGTGAAAGAAAATGTGCAAGTAAATTGTACTTACGAAAAAGTCGATAGGAAAATGACCATAAAATAATAATACTAATGTTGAGGAATTGGAAAAAATTCAAAGTATAAATTCTTCTGACACAGCTCTTTATCAACACTTTATCACTTAAGCAAATTTTTGCCTCCCTGAAAACAAATTAATCAAAATAGGCTAAATGTCACCAGTCACGTGGAAGACATGTTCCACCCTAAAAACTCAGAGGGTTATAGTAAAAAGAATGTAAGGAATCTAATGAAATCAAAACAAAAGAATTGATAAAGTAAACAGCACAAATTTCTCAAGCTATTTTCAGATTCTGGTTTGTAAATTACTTACCTAAATAAATTGTCTAAGATTATGAAGACATACACACACACACTGCTGTGGTTAACATTCTCTTCCATTTATAGCTTGGGAATATACAGAGTAAACCCAACATATGCTTTTTGCCCAACTGCTCCTTCAAATATATTATTTGTTTTCTCAGTCAACAAGTTCTTAAATTGTTTGTTTAGCTCCTTTAGATGGGGAAAACATAAAGTAACCTTTTTGATTTATGTCTATATTATTTCAGAAAAGAGTTAAGTTAAATAAACACATATCTCATTTCATTTTTATTTATTTAAAATATATTCTTATTGATTTCAAAGAGGAAGGGAGAGGGAAGATAGAAACATTAATGATAAGAGAAGCATTGATCGGCTGCCTCCTGCACACCCCCCCTACTGGGGATCGAGTCCACAACCAGGGCATGTGCCCTGAACAATGGGGAATAGAACAATGGCCTCTTGATTCACAAGTTGATACTCAACCACTGAGCCACACCAGGTGGGCCCTCATTTTTTCTAAAAGTTCCAAACCATTTATAATAACTAGTAATTATTTTTCTTAGTATGATTCAGCCACAAATAAAAAGTTACTAATTAAGTTTTGGATATTCTGAATTTGTAAAAGCAATAAACATTTCTGTAGAGCTACCCAGCAAAATTAGAAATTTGCATCTAGAGCTGAGAAGATGGATCTAACACATCCAAGTATCAGAGAGGTGACATAAAGCTATGAAACTCACTCACCTATACTCTAATTACACCCTTCAGCATTACTGTACAAGTTTACATCAGGGTGACCTGTAATTCCTTTTTAAGGCTGATCTAGACTTGCAATTTAGTATTTTAATATATGTACATATGTATGTGTGTGTGTGTATATATATACATATACATATACATATATATATATACATACACACACACATATATATGTATGTGTGTGCATATGCACACATGCATGCACACACAGACACTCTCTGTTTCCTTAACTACTGTTTAAATTGGAAGTCTGGGTTCCCTCCTTTCTTCATAACTGCTAATCTTGTGAGCACAGTACACACTCATTAAATTACTAAATTACCCAGTCGCTAACTGTTCAAGTTCTACAGCAATCCAGTGTCAAAGCCAGGAGATGTATGCATTTCTAATTGCCTAAATTTCCACAAATCCACAATAATATCAATGCGTCTAAGTTATCAAAGAAGCAAAATAGTATAGACCTCTCAGGAACAAATTTAAAATGAAATACTCTAAAAGCTGTACATATGAACACTAATGTAAGAAATCCTCAAAAACTCACATGTTTCAATGTGATGGATAACAACATATTCAGGGTAAGAAGTAGATTAAATAATTAATTTTTTGACTAAAAAAGTCACACAGAATAAAACAATGCAAATCATGGTCTAACAAACAAAAATAAAATATTCATGCTAGTTTTATATCAATATATTTAGTGCTTAGAAAACAATAAGAAGTTGCAGTCCAAAAAAAGAGTCAGCAGTTTCCTTACTTATAAAATGGGAATCAAAAATTCAAGGCCTAAGCATTTACTACTGAGCAGGTGTTAAGGCGGGGGGCCGGAGAGGGACATGTAAAGAGGATGCAGCATGGTAGCATGGGGTCAATGTTTCACAATCGAGAGGATATCTACAGACAGTCAACTGGAGCACTCCTAGAAGCATAATTTGGGCTCTTTTAGGAAGTGTTTGCACTGCTCAAAATTTACCCAGTGGCAGAATGACTGAGAATAAAGTTGCTACTTTTTAAAAATTCAAATCCAAACAATCAATTATGTGTACTATTTGTTGCTACTTAACAACAACAACAAAAAAACTTATTAAGGAGATAAACAATGTCCTAATTTCCTTTTTTAAAATAAAGAATACTAACATATTAAAATTATGACTCAATAACTATACAAGCAAAAACAATGAGACTACCAAAAACAAAAAAACAAAAAGCCACTGTTGAAATAAATCCAATACTGAAATAAATTTGTGGAGAGAATGATCAAAGTCAAGAAAATAAAATTATGACTTAACTTTAAATACATGATGTAATTCACATGCTCTGTTAATCACTGCACCACCAGGGTCAGACATTCAGCAACACGTGATTAAATAGAAAAAACAAACAAACCCATACATAACAAATATTTTTCTTTCTATAGTTATTCATTAAATCTAGGCAAATCAATTGACTTCTCTAAACCAAGTCATTAGTTATACCTTTTATTTAAATAAATCACTCAAGAACTAAATAGAAAGTAAAAGCAAAAGTAATCGCCTCAACTCCCAGGTCTCAGAGTGATTCCTTCAAAGGTAACAGGGAAAGAACATTGACGTGAAAATCGTCCATTACTAGTACTGTTTACACACCAGCAAGTTTTACGCAGTGGGCAACAGGTTGTAGTGTGAGAATCATTACAACTCTGAAATAGCACATTCTATTTTTTACCCTGAAAAATTCAAATAGTGTTGACAAGTGTTAGATAACTTATAAAACTAGGCAAAAAAACAAACAAACAGTTAACAATATTTTTTTGTAACAATCCCCTCACCATCACTATAAAAATAAAATTGAAACAAAACACCCAATAGCTGAGGTTAACTGATCTGTTCAAGAGTTAAGGTATAGCGACCGGCAGGAAGGTAGGGAGAGAGAGAGTGTGAGTGAGGAACCCATAGAGAAGAGTGTAGACGTGTGTGGTGTGTGTGTGTTTAAGCTAGGGTCAGTTAGATTCTGCAGGTCTTCCAAGGGGCTGCCTAACCGGGCAGTCCTAGACAGCGGAGCCCCGCGCACAAAGCAGACACATCTCCGCGGCTGTTGCGGACGTGGAGACCACGCCATCTTGAGAAACAGAGCTGCCTGAGACTCGGATCCTGGCTTCTGACACAAACCAGGACCCTGCAGCCACTGGGGACAGAGAACTGCTATCACAGCTTCAGACCAACAAACAACAAGAATCCAGATGTCCCGGCAGAATTCCGTGAGTCAAAGAGCCTACCCCCTCCCCGCAGGCGCGCAGACAGCGCCATTTTAACTGATAGATCCGCCTCTCGCCCAAGCCGCAGAGCTTTGCGCAGGGACTCGCTCCCCCTCAGGGAATTTGGCGCACGCGCGAGCGCACAGGAGAGAATCAGCTCCCTGTTGGGGAAATCTGTCAGTGCACACAGAGGGCTCCCCTTCGGAGAATTTGGGGGAATTTGGCTTGCGGGTCACAGCTCTCCCTTCAGGGAATCTTAGTGCTTGCACAGAGGGGCTTTCCCTTTGGGGAATTTGGCGCGCAGGACAGACTCCGCCCCCCTTCCGGGACTCCGGGAGAGTGCACGGAGCCAGCTCACCTTCAGGAAATCAAGAGTGTGCGCCCTAGCCGGTTTGGCTCAGTAGAGAGAGCACACACAGGTCGCAGCTCCACTTCAGGGAATTTGGCACGCCGGACACAGCTGCCTGGGATCCCTGACTCACAGCGCATTCACACTAAGAGCCAGCGACCCCAATTGTTGGTGCATGCACACATAGGGACCCTGAGTCTCAACGAGAAACCGCACAAGGCAACAGAGACTCTGACACTCGAGTCTTGGTGCAGACACAGGGAAACTCTGACTCCTGGCACATGCTAAGGATCTCATTTTCGGCACATACCAACAGTGTGGTGCAGACAGGGCCCCTGAATCTAAGTGTGCACACGAGACCACACGGAACACTGGGGACACTGACTCTGGGCAAGTCTGGTTCCCACCAACCAAAGGCAGCCACACGTCCTAGTGTCAGAGCACTTCAGTGAAACTCGGGTGGAGTGAAGTCCCCACAGCACACGGCCCAAGTCCACGCAAACGGAAGCTTGAGCTTTCTGGTGATAGCCAGAATGGGGAAACGAAATAACTCACAGAGGAAAGAAAATGTGGAGTCACCAAGAAAGGAAATCAGTGAAACTGAAGCTTGCAACATGACCGAAAAGGAGTTTAGAGTAATGGTCGTGGAATTTATACATCGGATGGATGAGAAAATAAACAACTTATGCAAGAATCAGGAAGAAATGAAAAGTGATATAGCTACAATCAAAAACACCATGGAAAGTTTCAACAGTAGACTACAAGAAGCAGAGGACCGAATTAGTGAGTTAGAAGATCAGGTACAGAAACAAGCTCAATCTCAACAGCAATTGGAGAAAAAAATTAAAAAGCAGGAGGAAAGCCTAAGGGAGCTTCGGGACAACATGAAACGAAGTAACATGCGTATAATAGGGCTGCCAGAAGGACAAGAAGAGCAGCAGGGATTAGAAAATCTATTTGAAGAAATAATGACAGAAAACTTCCCGGATATGGGAAAGATAAAAGTTACGCAAGTACAGAGAGTCCCAAGCAGGATCAACCCCAAAAGATCCACACCAAGACATGTCATAATTTCAATGGCAAATATAAATGATAAAGAGAGAATCTTAAAGGCGGCAAGAGAGAGACAGAGAGTTACGTACAAAGGAACACCCATCAGATTGTCAAATGATTACTCAACAGAAACACAACAAGCTAGAAGTGAATGGACGGAGGTATACAAAGTGTTGCAAAGCAAAGGACTGAATCCAAGAATACTATATCCAGCAAGACTATCAATCAAAATTGAAGGGGAAATCAGGAGCTTTGCAGACAAAAAAAGGCTCAAGGAGTTTATCACCACCAAACCAGCAATGCAAGAATTGCTAAAGGGAATACTGTAAAAAGAAGAAATAAACAGGTAAGAAGGAATATAGACACAAAAATAGATATGACCACAAACAAATACCTTTCAGTAATAACTTTAAATGTAAATGGACTAAATGCTCCAATCAAAAGATATCGAGTAGCTGAATGGATAAAAAAACACGACCCATATATATGCTGTCTACAAGAGACCCACCTCAGAACAAGAGACTCACACAGATTGAAAGTGAAGGGATGGAAAAATATCTTTCAGGCAAATGGAAATGAAAAGAAAGCTGGGGTAGCAATACTTATATCTGACAAAATAGACCTCAAAGTAAATGCCATAACAAGAGATAAAGAAGGCCACTTCATAATACTAAAGGGAGAAATCCAACAAGAAGAAATAATTCTGGTAAACATATACGCTCCCAATATAGGAGCACCCAAATACATAAAAAAACTCCTGGAGGATTTCAAGGGAGAGATTAATAGCAATACAATCATAGTAGGAGACTTTAATACCCCACTATCACCACTGGATAAATCCTCTAAACAAAAAATCAGCAAAGAAACAGCAATCCTAAATGAATCACTAGACCAGATGGAATTAATTGACATCTTTAGAACATTTCACCCCAAAGCCACAGAATATACATTCTTCTCAAGTGCACATGGGTCATTTTCAAAGATAGACCATATGCTGGGTCACAGGCAAAGTCTCTTCAAATTCAAGAAGATAGAAATTATATCAAGCGTCTTCTCAGATCACAGTGGCATAAAACTGGAAATCAACTACAATAAATACAATCCAAAGAAATCAAACACTTGGAGACTAAACAGCATGCTATTAAACCATGACTGGGTCACCAGAGAGATCAAGGAAGAAATAAAAAACATCATGGCAACAAATGACAATGAAAACACAACAATCCAAAATCTATGGGACACAGTGAAAGCAGTCTTGAGAGGGAAGTTCATAGCTCTACAAGCCTATTGCAAAAAACAAGAATCAATGGTAATAAATTACTTAACCCTACAACTCAAAGAGCTAGAAAAAGAGCAGCAAGAAAAGCCCAGTGTAACCAGAAGGAAGGAAATAACAAAGATCAGAGCGGAGATAAATGACATAGAGACCAAAGAAACAATACAAAAGATCAACAAAACCAAGAGCTGGTTCTTTGAAAGGATAAACAAGATTGATGGACCTCTAGCCAGGCTCACCAAGAAGCAAAGAGAGAGGACCCAAATAAACAAAATCAGAAATGAAAGAGGTGAAATAACAACAGACCGCGCTGAGATACAAAGGATTGTTACAAAATACTACGAACAACTCTATTCCAACAAACTGGACAACCTGGAGGAAATGGACATATTCCTAGAAAAATATAACCTTCCAAAAATCAATCAAGAAGAATCTAAAGAGCTCAATAGGCCAATAACTATGGACGAAATTGAAGCAGTCATCAAGAAGCTTCCAGCAAACAAAAGCCCGGGGCCTGATGGCTTCACAGGAGAGTTTTACCAAACATTCAAGGAAGAACTAAAACCTATCCTCCTCAGACTATTCCAAAAAATTCAAGAGGAAGGAACACTTCCAAGCTCCTTCTATGAAGCCAGCATCACCCTAATACCAAAACCAGATAAAGACAACACAATGAAAGAGAATTACAGACCAATATCCCTCATGAACATAGATGCCAAAATCCTCAACAAAATTCTAGCAAATCGGCTCCAGCAGTACATCAGAAAGATCATACACCATGACCAAGTAGGATTTATCCCAGGAATGCAAGGATGGTACAATATCCGCAAATCAATAAACGTGATACATCACATAAACAAATTGAGAGATAAAAATCACATAGTCATATCAATTGATGCAGAAAAAGCATTTGACAAAATCCAACACCCTTTCTTGATAAAAACTCTCAACAAGGTGGGAATAGAAGGCTCATACCTCAACATAATAAAAGCTATATATGATAAACCCACAGCAAACATCATACTCAATGGACAAAAACTAAAAACATTTCACCTAAGAACAGGAACAAGACAGGGATGCCCACTCTCACCACTCCTGTTTGACATAGTACTGGAAGTATTAGCCATTGCAATTAGACAAGAAGAAGAAATAAAAGGCATCCAAATTGGAAAAGAAAAAGTAAAGCTGTCTTTATTTGCAGACGACATGATATTGTACATAAAAAATCCGAAAGACTCCGTCAAAAAACTAATAGACTTAATAAATGAATTCGGCAATGTAGCAGGATACAAAATTAACGCCAAGAAATCTATGGCCTTTCTATACACCAATAGTGAACTTACAGACAGAGAGACTAAAAAGGCAATTCCATTTACCATCGCACCAAAAAAATTAAGATACCTAGGAATAAACTTAACTAAGGAGGTAAAAGACCTATACACGGAAAACTACAGGACACTGAAAAAAGAGATAGAGGAAGACGTAAACAGATGGAAGAACACACCATGTTCATGGATTGGTAGAATCAACATCATTAAAATGTCCATACTACCCAAAGCAATCTATAGATTCAATGCACTCCCCATTAAAATACCAATGGCATATTTCACCGACCTTGAAAGAACTCTCCAAAAATTCATCTGGAATAAAAAAAGACCCCGAATAGCCACAGCAATCCTGCGAAAGAAGAATAAAGTAGGAGGGATCTCAATACCAGATTTCAAGCTGTATTACAAAGCCACTGTTCTCAAAACAGCCTGGTACTGGCACAAGAACAGACATATAGATCAGTGGAACAGAATAGAGAATCCAGATATTGACCCAAACCACTATGCTCAATTAATATTTGACAAAGGAGGCATGAACATACAATGGAGTCAAGACAGTCTCTTCAATAAATGGTGTTGGGAAAATTGGACAGATACATGCAAAAAAATGAAGCTTGATCACCAACTTACGCCATACACAAAAATAAACTCAAAATGGATACAGGACTTAAACATAAGACGGGAAACCATAAAAATACTAGAGCAATCCACAGGTAGCAAAATCTCAGACATATGCCAAAAGAAATTCTTCACTGACACTGCCCCTAGGGCAATGGAAGCTAAAGAGAAAATTAACAAATGGGACTACATCAAAATAAAAAGCTTTTTCACAGCAAAAGAAACCATTAACAAAACCACAAGAAGGCCTACTGCATGGGAGAACATATTTGCAAATGGCATCACTGATAAAGGTTTGATCTCCAACATCTACATGCAGCTTATACAACTTAATAAAAGGAAGATAAATGATCCAATAAAGAAATGGGCAACAGACCTAAATAGAAGCTTTTCAAAAGAAGACAGAAGGAAGGCCAAGAGACACATGAAAACATGCTCAACGTCACTAATTATCCGAGAGATGCAAATCAAAACAACAATGCGGTACCATCTCACACCTGTCAGAATGGCTATCATCAACAAATCAACAAACGACAAGTGTTGGCGAGGATGCGGAGAAAAAGGAACCCTCGTGCACTGCTGGTGGGAATGCAGACTGGTGCAGCCACTGTGGAGAACAGTATGGAGCTTCCTCAAAAAACTGAAAATGGAACTCCCATTTGACCCAGTAATCCCACTCCTGGGAATATATCCGAAGAAACTAGAAACACCAATCAGAAAGGATATATGCACCCCTATGTTCATAGCAGCACAATTCACCATAGCTAAGATTTGGAAACAGCCTAGGTGCCCGTCAGCAGATGACTGGATCAGAAAACTGTGGTACATCTACACAATGGAATACTATGCTGCCATAAAAAAGAAGGAGTTCTCATCATTTGCAGCAACCTGGATGGAGTTGGAGAACATTATGTTAAGTGAAATAAGTCAGTCAATGAAAGAAAAATATCACATGATCTCACTCATTTATGGGTAATAAAGAACATTATAAACTTGAACAAAAAGATGGATGCAGAGACAGTAAAGCATCAAACAGACTGTCAGGTTATAGGGGGAAAGTTAGGGAGAGGGGGGGAGATAAGAGATCAATCAAAGGACTTGTATGCATGCATATAAGCATAACCAATGGATGCAAAACTTTGGGGGGTGAGGGCATATATGGGAGTGGGATGGGGGGTGGCAATGGTAAAATATGTACACATATAATACCTTAATAAAAAAATTGGAAAAAAAAAAAAAAAAAAAAAAAAAAAAAAAAAAAGAGTTAAGGTATAAAACTAGGTAAAGAACTCAGGTCTCTAATCTTCGGTCCTGTAACACCCAGCCTCAACAGGAGTCTACCATAGGACTCTACCCACTCAGACCCTTATCCTTCCCCACTCCCCCTGACCACCAGATTTATCACAAGGAAACTATTAGCAGCGGAAAAACAATGAGGCCACTTTAACCTGCCTAAGCAAAACCAAGGAATGGAGATTATCCTATCTACGTAGCAAAGCTAATTCTTCTGGGGATCCTATGAAAGTCACCCTAGGAATTCACCTTTTGAGCCCGATCTGTATGCTAAATTTCATGAGGAGAAGCCTCATTGAAACACAGGGCCTTGGATCATGTTCCCGCCCAATCACAAGGAACACCCACGATGTCCCTTCCAGTTCTGTTTCTAATGTCATTGAAATAGTTATTGTTTTTTAAAAGACAACTCAAAATCAAACTTCAAGAATGTAAACATTTTCTAGGACAATAAGGGGGGAAAGTCCTACAATTATGTAGGAAGAATAAACATCTGTGAATGTTCCACAAATCTCTAAGTAAAAAAGACTGACATAGACCTGAGAGATAGGAAGGAAATGTCTTTAAAAACAAAGGAGTAATTTATCAGGCCAATAAATTCATTGTGAAGACACTAAAGTCCGATTAAATAAAACCAACGAGACAAAGCAATGTCCTAGTTTTGTGCACTGGGAGTTGAGGCTTCACTGAGCACTAATTATATCTAGTTGGAAATGAAGCAAGTTAAATAGGTTCTGTTTTAAATAGTGCTTTTTTAAAAAACAAGAACATTTTAAAAAACAAAGCATTTTGAATTATTTTCCCAAATTAATCTTGGGAATTAAAGAGTAGGTTATATAAGTAATTATTTTTCTAATGTTTCCTGGGAATTTATTGGCCTGATAAATTACTCCTTTGTTTTTAAAGACATTTCCTTCCTATCTCTCAGGAAATATAAGTGTTATTTATATGGGGAAAGGGGTGGAAACAATGATGAAGGTATATGCTGAGGATATATTTAAAAGCCAAATATCTAGCTCTATAGTTTGGGTTTTCTAACATGCCTCAATAGCTGGGGTTCTAAATACAAAATATAAAAATATAAGTAATGCCCTGGCCTGTGTGGCTCAGTGGGTTGGGTGTCATCCTGTGCACCAAAAGGTTGCCACTTTGATTCCTGGCACATGCCTGGGTTGCAGGCTCGGCCCCAGTGGGGGACATGCAGGAGGTGTGCAGGAGGCAGCCGATCGATGTTTCTCTCTCTCTTTCCCTCCCTTCCTACCTTTCTAAAAATCGATAAAAACACGTAAGTATGTGTAGCATCTAGGGTGCCATAGTTGAGAATGTAACATACTTTCAGGAAATTGTTACAACCACATATTTTAGTTTATTTATCTTTGAGGTCTTCGCTGCATTTTTAAAACTTCTAATCAGTTCTATTTCCAAAGGAACTGAGGATAGTCTCCTTTCAGACTTTGATCTTGAAACAAAGCTTGGCTCTAAGAACAAAGATATAAAACAGGAAAACATTATTCAGAAAGCAAACTATCATATTACAGTGACATTAGTTCATCCAAAACACATACGCTATGTACAACGTGTTTATAGACCATCACAGCTCGATATGGTAACTGAGAGTGAAGGCAGGTAACAGGGCAGAAAGACAAGGTACCGAAGAGGAGGTGAGATGGTGAAGATGTTACACGTCACAGGCACTCAAGCACAGTTCAAGAGCTGAGCTGGGCGTGGTGAACAGTATCTGCTTTTCTCTATTGGAAAACAACTTTTACACTGTTTCCCACTCAGTCTGGCTGGGCCACTGGCTTCCTTTGGTCTCTGATTCTTGGGGAGAAACGCAGGTTGTGGTGGCTTAAAGGACAGCTTCCCTTTCAGGACACGGCCACCCTGGAGCGCTTTCCCTGCATCCCTTGGGCTCGTCTGAATGCACGTGCGAGCACACACCCCACAAAACGAAGAGGCGCCCACTGAGCAGTCATGCAGGTCCACCAACCATGTAAGGGCTGTCCATGCTATGAAATATCTTTGCTTTTGAAAACAGTTACCTAAATGCCTATGCTAATCTAATGGCTGGTTATAAAAGTCTAATAAAAAATAAGAAAATTATTAATAAAATACAACTTAGTAATAAAATGTTTAAAAATGGGGTGAAGATTTGACAAAAGATATAATAAAATGGAATCTTGGTAATAAAAGTTATAAACTTACTTATGTACTTAACATTAAAAAAATAAGTGTTATTTATATGGGGAAAGGGGTGGAAACATCAGAAAGGGTTGAAAAGATAAAAATATAAAGCCATCCATAATCTCATTCCTCTAACCCAGAAGGCTCAAATTCAGTCATAGCAAGTATCCTGACAACCTAGCAACCCAGTTCATTTCCTCATTCATTCATTCACTCTTGAAGTGTGTGTGTGTATATGTGTGTGTGTATGTGTGTCTGTCTGTCTGGGCCACTCTTGCCTATATCCATCAATGTTCCTCACTGAATTTAGGATAAAATCTGTGTTCCTATCACTGCCCACCTCACTTCAGCCCCTTCCTGTTACACTTCCCCTGTGTGAGGTAGCCGTATCTCCTTGCCCCGCTGTGTACTGTCTTCTTTGCTTAGATCATCGTCCTCCTTCCTACTCACTGGCCCCTGCTTGATGAGGTGGTGATGGGGAGGAGGCACCAGCAGATGCCAATGCCAGGCACATATGCTAACTTAACCCACTGAACTAACGTTACTACTATCGTGCCCATTTTACAAATGAGAATGTAGAGGCTTTGAAAAGTTAACTTGATACAACTAGTACAAGATGAAGTTGGGATCTGAATTGAGTCTAACCTCAGTCCTTGCTCTTAATCTTTACCTGGAGGTGGCAAACCCCACAGCGACCTGGCAGGTTTGCATATTAAATGAAAGAAAAGTTTTCACCTTCACAGACGAATATGCTTTAAAAAAAAAACCACGTGGCCCTTTGAGTTTATTTCTTTCTATGAAGATGGGTAATATTCACTTTCACCTTATCTCTGTCATAAAAAACCAACAGCCCTTTATATTATTCATTTTCCCTCCAAAATAAAAATTGGGATAATTATATAAATGCCATTTTTCTAAAGAAAACATTCATATTCTGGAAAATTTTAATGTGCTTTAGAATGAAAGTGTGAGATAATACCTCACTACGTGTGAAGATGGAATATAGTTGAAAAATATACAAGGTTATGGAAAAGCTCACTGTTCTTGTCATTTTATATTGCAAAAACCAAGAGTGTTATGAACAATTTGTGGTTTTTCTGTTGCAATGAGAAAGATCACTAGTTTTACTTAGAGCTTCAATATTTACATGAGTTGATACCAAATTCTTTTATTCAAAAAAGGTCCAACATCTTCTGTAATGGCCTGGGACCTGAGCCACATAGTTTTGGTAAGAACTGGATCTCTCACTGATCTCATTCTACCTCATTGCAGACTATCTGGGGTTCAACTGAATTCTTTAGCAACATTTAAACTGTCCTTAATTTATACCTTAAAGGAAAGTCAAATTTCAAGGATGGCTGAGGTATCTGATATATTGAGTTCCTAACACACGTCTGCTTCATCTGCTGTAAAGTAAGATCACACATAGACATTGCTCTCTGTAGTACATCTGTGGGTGAGAAGCTCTGTGAACTTATTATGTAATATTTTTGTTTTGGCTGTAAAAGATTCCAGATGTTTACCCTAATGGCTTTTGTAGACACGCGGGATTAATGTTCAACACAATCGCTGGTGTTGGAACAGGGCCAGTGTGTGTACAGATGTTGTTTAATTGTGTTGGCACCCCAGGCATTTCAAACAGCAACATAATTCCTCAGCTGATATTCCCATTACTAATGCTGTTCTATATAATTATAGAGTAGTAAGGAAATTGGGCATTGCACACACTAATGAAATCTATCTACTTTTACTTTTAACAGATTTGGAGATTTTATGGATTAAAATTCTCTTACACTACACACTGCAGGTAAATACAAAAACTTCCAGGAAATACTTCCTTCAAAATTCTTTGCTGAACACCAGTGGAGCAATTTCTGTATCCTTTTTTATTATTGTTCTTCTTTCAAAAAATTCATCTGTCCCAAGGGAACCTTTGACGCAGGCATGAAAGTTCCCCATGAGTCCGAGAACTTGCCTTGGGGTATGCGTCTCTGCAGAAACGGCTCTAGAGGTTTGTTTTGAATGAACATTCCAAAGCTCCTCACCCAGATGACTCTGAACAACCTGCTGTGAACCTAAAAGCATACACACGGGAGAATTATTTTATATTAATGACTCCAATTTCTCCCACTGCCTATTGGGAAAAACGATGCAACAATATAAAAATAATATTTCCACATCTTTTCCAAAGGACATTTAAAAGTTTCGTATGTGAAAATAAAAGAGTAAATCACTACGAAAATGCATGAGCCTGGCTAATAAAACACTACGGACTATCTTAGAGGAAGGATCTTTTCAGGGAAGCAAGCTCAATGGAAAAATTCCTAATCCAGTTTTCCAGAGATAAAATTTCCAAACTTCCCAAGACCATATGTTAGTCACTAGCTCTCCTGCGATAGGGGAAGTTTCCTTCACGTGCTGTAGGCCGCTGCTATCGTGCACACACATTTAAACTATACACACAGAAATACATATTTCATTAAAATTGCATGTGATGAGAAACAAGGTACTTTGGTAAATTTGGAACACATGTGTAAAATATATAAAAGATACTGCAGCAAGCATCTTTTCAGATTTCTTGAATTTCTCTAAGAAATATCTTCAATGACAATGGGAACTGCTGTAGTTTTACATGCCTATCTGGGGGATGTGGAAATCTCTTCTCCCACCCCACTCTGATCACTGACTCCACTTAACAAGCACCTTTTAGAAGCAGACACTCATTTTCCAGACCTTTATTTGAAAATCTCTCAATCTACTGTTTGCCATTTTCACCACCAGTAGTTCAAAATCTTCATTATCGCAGGCATGCGCAATTTTATACCTGCTGCGCCTCTCGGCACCCACCTGGCTCACTGCCACCCAGAGCCCATCTCCCCTCAGCCTGGCTCAAGGCTGGCTTGGACCTCTGTTATCCACACGAAGAGGTTTAACAAAAGGGGTTAATCTTGATCAAGAACTCTATATTGTTTTCCTACCATCATGATGAGAAAGGATGTGTTTCAAGTGTAACACAGAGCCAAAATACACCCAGATATTCCAAGTAAGTGATATAGCTAAACAAACAAACATAAAACCCCAAACAACTAAATCTTGAAGTACTGACATTTTAAAGGTTTGGTAGTAAGCAAAGGCATAGTAATCCAGAAATCTAGCACAATACAACTTCCTGAGTTCACATCTGAGGTTCAGAAATCGTATGCTGTCAAAATCAAAGTAATATGGAAAGGAGCCTAGCACTGTAAAATGCTTCATTGGTGTAGAAATGCCTCAAAAGAATGGAAGAAAAGTCTGCAAGTAAATTAATTGGATACCTAGCTACTGGTTGTGAAAGAAAGCGTATTGCATTATTTTGTCAGGTAAGAATCTTCATTTATGCTGAAAGCAGCAGCAGATAGCTGGTCAGAAGTCAGATATTTAAGAGGATCCCTTGTATCTTCTACTGCTCGAACTTACTCTCTATGACCATAATGCAGGGGTCTGCAGGCCATGGCCTGCTGCCTGCTTTTGTAAATAAAGTTTTATTGGAACACAGTCATGCTCATTCATTTGTCTACTGTCTATGGCTGCTATGTGCTACAGTGTGAGAGTTGAGTTGATATGATGTGGCCAGCAAAGCCTAAAACATTTACTACCTGGCCCTCCTCAGAAACAGTTTGCAGACCCCTGACTGGACAATAATATGGAAGATAACCCTGATGATGCCGTGGCTGTATACTTGCCATCAGAAGTGCAGACGTAAGAGGTAGCAAAAAAGGCCATTGTTTCTCTTTATATTAAGAGTATAAAGGATTTTCTAACAGTATTTGTCAATAGTGAATATTTTTGGTAAGAATAAGAAACAAGTCATTAAAATAAAACTTTTTTATTTAAAAAATTCTATAAACACAGAAGTTGGATGTATGCTTTCTGCATAGTTCATAGTATAAATATTAGAGGAAATATTTGTACTTTATAGATCATCTCCATGGTACTTATACTTTGTAAGAAAACACTTGTGAATATTGAGTAATTATTACATTGTTTTCATAACCAACTACTGAATATCTGTATTTTTACTATGGGACATAGTAAAATACAAAGTTTCTATAGAATATTACAATAGTGCATCATAAGTACTTTTGAAAATAACACGTCTTAGATTATCAACAGAATAGTGGTAAATGGTCCAAGAAATGTAACAATTAAGCACAATTTGGCCTTTGACTGTATTGCTTTCTTTGTGCCATAGTTTGAATATGTTTTGTGATACACAATTAACCTTAAAAACTAACCACTTGTCTGTATAGTATGGGTGAGATGCTTTTTGAGTTCTCCCTTTATTTCAGACATTAATCTGGGTCTGCTTACCTATTAAAATCTAATTTTAGGAAAAAAGAAGAAATCAAAGACACCTATTTGGTTTACAAGAGAAGTGAAGTATTACCCATTAGAATAACACATTTTTCTACTACATTTAAAGTAACATGAGAATTTCTGTTTCAAACCAAAAACCTCAGCAAAATGCATACGGCATTAGTGATAACTCTGTAGAGCATCACAGGCTATAAAAACAACAATTCTGTGTATGACAGACAAAAATTCAACATAGATTACAAAAACTGAGAACCCATCTTATCAGACCGGTGGCTTATAGAAGTAATCCTACTAACCTCACAGAAAGTTCTTTGAAAACAAGTACAATTATGCAGAATGAATTTATTTTTTTCTTATATTCCTTCTATTCAGGATTATGAAGCATGACAAACAATGTAGATTTAAACTGTCACAGAAATCCTCAGTTGGTTGGAGTGTTGTCCAGTACACCACAAGGCTGTGGGTTCGATTTCCGGTCAAGGCACATACCCAGGTTGCAGGTTTGATCCCTGCTCAGGGTGCATATAGGGGCAACCGATAGATATTTCTCTCTCACATCAATGTTTCTTCCTCCCCACCCCCATCTCTGTTCCTCTTTCTCTAAATATCAATAACAAATATATCCTCAGATGAGGATTTAAATAACAACAACAATAATAATAATATACTGTCACAGAAAATTTTAAAACCATGGCTCCTGAACAAAATAATTTTTTCTTGTCTCCTGAATAAGGTATTGTTTTGATCATGGGAGAAAACTACTAAGAACAATTTCATCATTAAGTGTAACTTCTACTAAATCGCTATACCATGTCATTTACATATTAGAAAACAAATAGATTACAATTTTTAAAAATTTAGATATTAGCATAATATCACCGACCCTTTATAATAACCACCAAGGAGTTTATCCCCAGGGAAAGATGTTTTATCCCTTTTGCTTCATTTTTATTTTAAAATTTATTTTTATCTTTTTTATAGTATGCCTCTTTTTAAATTTCCCTAAATCCCTTTTAAACAAAGTAAGGCACAAAGAAACAAACCAGTGAAGATTGACATGAAAATAAAATTAACAATTTGGCTGCCATTCACTGACAGACTGAACAAGTAAGGATAAATACTTCTGAGGAAGCAACCCATTTAATACTGTACGGTTGTTTCAAAGATAAATAGTAGCCAAAACTACATATCAGACAGCATAGTTTGAGACTGATAGTTTCTTTAACCAGCAGGTAGAACTGTTTTTCTATAATAATTACTTAAACTAATAGAAACATTTTAATTTTAATAATATAAAAGAGTAGCAAGAAGACAGTCATGTTAAGAATTATGTATTCTGCTAAGAAAGTATTTGGCCCTGGCTGGTTTGGCTCAGTGGATAGAGCGTCAGCCTGTGGACTGAAGGGTCCCAGGTTCAATTCCAGTCAGGGGCACATGCCCAGGCTGCATGCTCAATCCCAAATAGGGGGCATACAAGAGGCAGCTGATCAATGATTCTCTTTCATCACTGATGTTTCTATCTCTCTCTCCCTCTCCCTTCCTCTCTGAAATCAATAAAAATATATTTAAAAGAAAAAGAAAGTATTTGGATCTAGAATTAAGGCCAATCATAAATACAGAGAATAGCTGATGAGTAACAAAAGATGCAGCATTTAAACATGGTGGCAAGAGATACTGATTTACTTGGAATGAGTATATAGGATATTATAAAAATGACAAAGCATGAACACATGTACACAATTTGAGCAGAGATCATTAAAGCTTTGTATCTCTTGAATTTGGGGCTTATCATTTTAGCCACCAGAGGTCACCCTTTCCCCAAAGAGATGAAAGCAGGGTTTGTGAAGCACAAGTCACTTACAGTGTATGCTATAAGGATACAACAACAAATCCATGTGTTTACAATATTCTCCTCTCTCCTCCCAAACCATATCTAACAACAGACCCTCCCACCTTTTCCCTTAATGCAGACATACAGGTAATGGAGAACAGAACAGAAAACAGCCTGAGAGAGGCTAAAATGTGTATATACAAACAGTGAGCAACAGGCGGAGGGGGAACCAGTTCCCTGGGAGAAAAGAGATTTGTGCAACAGTTACCATACTACTGAAATATAATGAAGAGAACTGGAAGAAAGAGGTTTCAGGAATTTTTACTGGATATTATAAATACAATCATTCCTGGACAATTTTCAGCTTAAGACTGCAGTAAAGATTTATACTGCTTTTTAAATTAGCTTTGTACTTAAGTTCTAAATTACCTTTGTACATATCTGGCTTTAAAGAAAAGGCAAATTAGCCAGGGCTCCTTCAAGGTTCAATATATATACATATATCTGCAATTAAGTTGGAAAGAAAGAGACCCTAGTGTCTTGAACAAAATATTTGGTCAGTAAAAACACTTTTCCTCATTCACATATAATACAAGGAGCTGACAACCAAAAATTCCAACCTCTTTTGTTTCAATTCTATTGAGTAAGAGATGGCCCAATTCTCTCTATTCACTGCCACGTTACTGTAGCCACAGATAGAAATAAAATTCAAAGGTTAGCACAGGATTATATCATTTCATGTATGTGGATTACAGTAGCCAAGAGACACTTCAGCATAGACCCTTTATAATAACTACCAAGGAGTATAGAACCTTCTAAGACACAATCTTTCTTATTTCATGCAGCACTAAGGAAATCCCAAAGAAATGGGTATGTAGTAGCCCAGCAGAAGTCTTTAGCAGCTTGTGAAATATTTGTTCAGAAAACGTTGTTTTGTATTCCAGCATATTGGCAAATAAGGCTATTGGACATTATGTTTTTTGAATATCTAATAATTTTCTTTCCCAACTACAAAGGCAAAATGTGTTCATTACAGAATATTTAGTAAATGGAGGAAGGCTACAAGAAGACAAAATTACTTATAATCCCACAGAATATTAAGAAAGAGAATGAAGTTCTGAATGAAACATTTTTAAATGTGCAAAAATTTAAATTTACACACGGCTTCAAATTCTAATAATTATAATTCGTCTCCACTCAGCTTATAAAATCCACTATAATCTGTCCACCCTTTACTTTCAACAAGTTCACCAAGAAACTCATGCTTGGTGGGGCCCATGTTCATATTCAGGTTACTCTCTCCTTTATCTCCTTTAATGTCTCTACAGCACTGGCACTGCTGGCCATTCCTTTGCAAACACTCTGCTGTCCTGGTTTCTTACATCCCATGTCCGTGGCTTGTCCCACCCACCTGGTCATTCTCCAGTAGTCATCTATGCGGCTGTTCTTGCTCAGGTTAGCATTAACTACTGAATTTCTGGCTCTGTCTTTTAAACCACTCATCTACACCCTCTCCCAAGTCATCAAAGTAATTCTCACAGTATCAACTACTGGCCACATGTTGACAGGATTAACACACAATAGATGCTTAATAAATGTTTAACTTTATTATTGACTTCATGACATTCAAATCTGATCTCCAGGAACTTCTTAGCAACAACGCCAGAACCACGCAGCAGAAGCCTATTATCCACTACAGCTGAGAATGGTAATTGGCTAGAATCTATCTAGCCGCTAGATAATTGTAGAAGTGAGTCAAGCAGAGAATCATAAAAAAATGATACATACCTTACACTTTAATTTTAATCAAATTAAGTGTCCAACCACTTGCCAATATTTTTAGAGTCAAGGGCATTATATAATGTAATGGGTCAATTCACCAGGAAGACATAATTATATATGCACTAAAAAACACAGCATCTAAATATATGAAGCAGCCCTAACTGATTTGGCTCAGTGGATGGAGCGATGGCCTGCAGACTGAAGGGTCCAGGTTCGATTCCGGTCAGAGGCATGTACCTTGGATGCGGGCACATCCCCAGTAGGAGGTGTGCAGGAGGCAGCTGATCAATGTTTCTCTCTCATCGATGTTTCTAACTCTCTATCCCTCTCCCTTCCTCTCTGTAAAAAATCAATAAAATATATTTTTTAAAAAACACACTAAATATATGAAGCAAACAGGTAACATGATAGTAGGGGACTTGATATCCTATGTTCAACAACAGATCACAAGAGAATTTGAACAACATTACAGATCAAATGGATCTAAAAAACATATAAAGAACATTCTACCCAACAAGAGTAGAATATATACTCTTCTCAAGTGCACATGAAACATTCTCCAGGATAGGTCAGATGTTAAGTCACAAAGAGTGTTAAATTTAAGATTGAAATCAAAACAAATACCTTTTCTAACCACAATGGAATAAAACTAGAGATCAATAACAGAAGGAAAACTGGAAAATCCACAATTTGTGGAAATGAAACAGAACTCTCTTAACAACCAGTGGGTCCAAAAGCAAAAAGAAATTAGAGAATATCTTGAGACAAATGAAAACACAATACAGGCAGTCCTCGGGTTACTCAATGTACGTTGTTTCATGGTTACGTCACCATCTCCCATTTATTTATAAAAAAAAAGTTCCGTCATTTTGACGTATGTACATATGTGCTTTATGTTTTTTATTATTTATTTACCACAAGTAAAGGTTAGGAATTATTATCTTTCTTTTAAATTTCTCTTACTATTTCACTTCATTACTGCTGTGTATGTGCTCCATGTGAGTGATGTAGGTGCTTATGTAGGTGGGGTCCGACTTACGGGGAAAATCGCGATACGTTGCTCCGTAGGAATGGATCTCCAACGTAACCTGAGGACCTACTGTATATCAAAATTTATTGATGCAGCAAAACTGGTAACTACTAAGAGGGATGTTTATAATAATGAACACCTACATTAAAATTTTTTTTAAATAAACAACCTAACTTTTATGCCTTAAGGAACTAGAAAAAGAATAAACTAGGTACAAAGTTAGCAGAAGAAAGGAACTAATAAACATTAGAACAGAATAACATTAGAAAAAACTCAATAGTTGTTTTTTAGAAATTAACAAAATTGACAAACTTTCAGCTAGACTAAGCAAAAAAGAGAAAAGACTCAAATAAAATTAGAAATTAAAGAGAAGATATAAAAACTAATACCAACAAAATACAAAGTATCAAAGACTACTATAAACAATTACTTATAAACAAACTGAAGAAATAAATAAACTACTAGAAATATACAACCTACCAAGACTGAATCATGAGGAAATAGAAAATCCAAACAGGCCAATATTGATAAGAAAACTGAATCCGTAATAAAAATATCTTCCAACAAAGAAAACCTGAACACTAGATAGTTTCAATGGTGAATTCTACCAAACACTTAAAAGAATTAATGCCAGTCCTTCTCAAATGCTTTCTAGTACAAAAAAACGGAAGAGAAGGGAACATATCCAAGCTCATTTTACAAGGCCGGCATTACCCTGATACCAAAGCCAGACAAAAATAATGCCAAAAAAAAAATATATATATATATGCCAATATCTCAGGTGAACATAGATACAAAAATCTTTAACATTATACTTGTAAACTGAATTCAACAAAAGCATGTTGATTATACAATAATTTCTTGGATATGACATTAGAATCACAGGTAACAAAAGCAAAATTAGACAAGTTGGAGTACATCAAACTAAAAAGCTTCTGCACAATATATGTAAAAATCAACAGAGTGAAAAGGCAACCTACAAAATGGGAGAAATTTGCAAACCATACACACACACACACACACACACACACACACACTCTCTCTCTAAAAGCCCGGTGCATGAATTCGTGCATGGGTGGGGTCCAGCCAGTCTGTCCTGACCAGCAGGGCCTGACAGGGGGATGGGCCGCGGGCAGTTGGCGGGCTGGCCACGTCCCCTGGTCGAACTCCCAGTGGAAGAGACAATTTGCATATTAGCCTTTTTATTGTATAGGATGTATATTAATCCTCACCCAAGAATATGCTTATTGATTTTAGAGAGGGGGAAGAGTGGGAGAGAGAGGGAGAAAGAGATTAATGTGAGAGAGAATCTCAACTGGTTTCCTTCCATAGATGCCCTGACCAGGGATTAAACCCACAACCTAGGGATGTGCCCTGACCTGGAAATGGAAAACGGAACCCACAACCTTTTGACATATGGGATGATGCTCCAACCAACTGAACCACACCAGCCAGGACACAAAGCATATACTTGATAAATGCTTAATACCCTAAATATATAAGGAACTTTTACAACACAACAACTAAACAAAAACAAAAATGGGTAAGGGACCTGAATAGATGTTTTTCAAAGATGATATACAAATAAGAAAAATATATGAAAAGAAGCTCAACATCACTAATCATCAGGGATACACAAAACCACAATGAGGTATTACCTAATACTTATTCGAATGGTCATTATTAGAAAAAGCAACAACAACAAACACCACAAAAGAAGTGTTGATGAGGATGCAGAGAAAATGGAGTCATTGTGCACAATACATGTAAAAATCAACAGAGTGAAAAGGCAACCTACAAAATGGGAGAAATTTGCAAACCATATATATACTAGAGGCCCGGTGCATGAATTCGTGCATGGATGGGGTCCAGCCAGTCTGTCCTGATCAGCACTGATGTAAAATGTGCAGTTGCTAAGAAGCAGTATGGAGGTTCCTCCAAAAATTAAAAATAGAACTACCATATGATTCAGCAACTCCACTTCTAGGTATTTATCCAAAATAATTAAAATCAGGGTCCCAAAGAGATATTTGTACTCCTAAGTCCATTGCAACGATATAACCAAGAGCTGAAAATAACCCAAATGTTCATAAATAAATAAATATACATGCAATAAAAAATTATTCTGCCATAAAAAATAAAGAAATCTTGTCAAATGTTATAATATGAATGAATTGGGAAACCAATTATATTATGTGAAAAAAGCCAGTTACAGAAGGACAAATTCCATTATGTGAGGAATGTGTCATAGTCAGAATCATAGAAGCAGAAAGTAAAAAAGCGATTGCCAGGAAATGGGGGAGTTGCCATTCAATAGGTATAAAATCTTGGTCATGCAAGATGAAAAAATTCTAGAGATCTGTAGCATAACATTGTGTTTAAAGTTAACATTACAGTAATGAATACTTGGAAGTTTGTTAGTGTAGCTCTAATGTTACTTCAAATTTATTTATTTATTTATTTATTTATTTATTTATTTATTTATTTATTTTTTTTTTTAAAGAACTCCCTTTAGGATTACTCGCAAGGTGAATCTGTGAGCAACAAATTCTCTCACGTGTTTTTGATGTGGAAGTCCACAGTCAGTTTTGATTTTGAACCAAAATCAAAGTATCATCAGGGCCTCACTCCTTCCAAAGGTTCTGGGAGAGAACCCTCTTCAAGCTTCTGGTAGCTCCAGGCATCCTTGGCTTGTGACCTTATCACTGCAATCTCTGCCTCCCTAGTTCCATTACCTCATCATCTTCTGTCTCAAATACTCCCTCCGTCTCCCTCTTGTAAGGACAGATATGATTATATTAGAGCCATCCAAATAATCCAGGAAAAAATGTAAGATCCTTAACTCATTTCTTTTGCCATATGAGGTAATATTTACTCTTTTACCATATTATATGACAAGAATATACTTGTGATATGCACTGAATGATATCCTTATGTTCATTTTTTTCCTGTTACATCTTAGACAAATGCCATAAAGCTGCAAATTTTAAACTACAGCTCTGAGGTACCTCCAGAGACACAATTTAAAAATCATTATCAAACAATAAATATCCAGAAAATCAAATTCCCCTTTATAAGAGAACTAGAGGCCCGATGCACAAAATTCATGCAAGAGTAGGCCTTCCTTCCCCCTGCTGCTGGCACTGGCTTCCCTCCGGCACCCGGGACCCAGGCTTCCCTCACAGCCCCGGCTTCGTCCGGACGTCTGCTCTAATTAGCATATTATGCTTTTATTATACACTAGAGGCCCAGTGCACGAAATTTGTGCATGGGGGGGGTGTCCCTCAGCCCAGCCTGCACCCTCTCCAATCTGGGACCCCTCAAGGGATGTCCAACTGCTCATTTAGGCCCGATCCTACTGGGCAGTCGGACATCCCTCTCACAATCCAGGACTGCTGGCTCCCAACTGCTCACCTGCCTGCTTTCCTGATTGTCCCTAACTGCTGCTGCCTGCCAGCCTGATCACCCCGTAACCACTCCCCTGCCAGCCTGATTGATGCCTAACTGCTCCCCTGCCAGCCTGTTTGCCCCTAACTGCCCTCCCCTGCAGGCCTGGTCCCCCTAACTGCTCTTCCCTGTAGGCCTGGGTCCCCCCCCAACTGCCCTTCCCTGCAGGCCCGGTTGCCCCCAACTTCCCTCCTCTGCCGGCCTGGTCACCTCTAACTGCCCTCCCCTACAGGCCTGGTCCCCCCCAACTGCCCTCCCTTGCAGGCCTGGTCCCTCCCAACTGCCCTCCCCTGTTGGCCATCTTGTGGCGGCCATCTTATGTCCACATAGGGGCAGCAATCTTGTGTGTGGAGTGACAGTCAATTTGCATATTACGCTTTTATAAGATAGGATAGAGGACTGGTGCACGGGTGGGGGCCAGCTGGTTTTCCCTGAAGGGTGTCCGGATCAGGGTGGGGATTCCCTTGGGGCGTGAGGTAGCCTGGTGGAGGGGCCTGTGGTGGTTTGCAGGCTGGCCACGCCCCCCGGCGACCCAAGTGGAGGCCCTGGAATCTGGGATTTATTTATCTTCTATAATTGAAACTTTGTAGCCTGGAGTGGAGCCAAGCCTCCTGCTCGCTCCATGGCCGCAGCCATTTTTGTTGGGATTTATTTATCTTCTATAATTGAAACTTTGTAGCCTTGAGTGGAGGCCTGGGCCCACCAGGGTATGTGGAAAGCTTGGCTTCCTCCATTGCCAGGGGGCAACTCAAGCCTCCTGCTCTCTCCAGCTTTGTGGCTGCCACCATTTTTATTGGGATTTATTTATCTTCCGTAATTGAAACTTTGTAGCCTTGAGTGGAGGGCTGGGCCCACCAGGGTGTGCAGAAAGCTTGGCTTCCTCCATCACTGAGGAAACCCAAGCCTCTTGCTCTCTCCATGGCCACAGCCATCTTGGTTGGGGTTAATTTGCATACTCACTCCTGATTGGGTGGTGGGCGTGGCTTGTGGGTGTAGCAGAGTGATGGTTAATTTGCATATTACTCTTAGATAGTATTATTTTTAAAAATCAGTAAAAAATGTGTTGTTAAAATCTTAGTATATTTTTACTTAACCCAAGCATTCCTTTAAAAGAGCAATAACTCAGGGCTCTTCTGTATAATTATAAATGTTTTTCTATAGTCAGAAACTTTTAAAAATTAAAACTAATTTAGTAACACACACACACACACACACAACACACACACAACTCACACACTCTTCTACTGAGGCCTATGCATGAAAAACATTTATGTTAGTCTGTCCTGGGAGGCAAAAGTTTGGATTTTGCCGCACTAAAGCCATTTCTGAGAGTTATGGGTACAAAGTAATGAGACTACACTTTTCTTTAATATGTAATTTCATACTTCACATGCATATGGGTACTGTACCCATTAGTGTAGGCAATTTGAGAAATATATACTTATTCATATTTTGCTACTTCTCAAACTATATTTGGAATCCTTTTAGAAATTTCTGCTACATCAGTTTATTATATACCCATGTTGTATTTTTAATGGCCATACTTACTTTAAAAAGCATGGGTTTAGCATCCCTAAACTACTCATAATTATTATTCATTGAACTTGAGAGTTATCTCTAATTTTTTATTCTTAAAATATATTATTTATATTTGATAGTATCCCAGATATCTCCCATTTTCTCCCCCTTTCCCACCCATGTTTCTCTTCAGAATGCATAAATCTTTTGCCTTTTACCACTTATTTTTAAAAAGCAAGCTTACCCCATGTGACAGGTTTTTGCTATTACTAAGATTATTTTAAAAGAACATACCACAACAGAGTATATGCTGCTCAATTCGCGTGAAAAGGCTAGCACCGGCGCTGGTGCACTGTCAACTGGAACCAACTGTGTCAAGCAGATCCGCTGGTCACACTGGAGACACTGTCCAAGGCACAGTTATGACCACCACACGAAAGCCTGAGCCGGCCAGCTCTCCAGTCACCCTGCGTAGTCCATCCAGTGGTTCAAGGGCAGCATACCGTGTCACCACTATGGCCCAGCCCAACCAGGGAGAACACAACAGTCTCACTTTGCCATGATGCAAGAGTAGTTCAGATTCACCAGAATTTAGTCCAGTTCTTAAGAATAAAGGGCTTATTGGGCAGTTTGGGGTGTATCTACTTAAGCCATTCATGACCTAGTTATTCTAAATAACTGACTACAGAGAACTCAACATCAGACATCAGGTCTGGGACCGTATCTAATTTTCCAAATCCCCTGAAAGGCTCCTCTGGTAGGTAGGTCAACATCCTTGGTTTGGCCTACTATCCGCTCAATGCCCACTCTCCTCTGGGAGTGGGCAGAACTGGAGCAACTGGTCCACCTACAGATACTTTCCCCGGTTCTCCCATACTCTGTCCTCCTCAGTGAGTTCAAGTTTTGAATAATTTTTAGTGTTCAGTTTCCATGCATCTTTATGATTCTCTAAGAAATTAAAATCATGTTCTCTACTTGGCTACTCATGCTGAGATACATACTTGAGTTTAGAAACGTTTCCTTTTTTTAGTTTAGTTTATTTTTTAGCTCATGAATTTTATTTGTCAGTAAGACACATTAAAGCAGAATGTTATAAAATTCAGTCTAGTTATATAATGTCAAGAATTTTAAATAAGTTTCCAGAACTATTTTCAAAGATACTTTAAGCAAGAATAAAGTCTTCAAAGGTGGCTGACAATTGCCCATGTAACATTTATATGGACATTTATATTCTAATGGATATAAGTAAGAAGCATGATGAAATGAAGCAACACTTTAAAAAAAATAATAAACAAAAGTTAGCTTTTAAAGTGACACAGACATTCTTAAGTGTCCCTCACAAGAGTAAAGGTATGTTCTTTACCTTTACAAATAAGAAGTATTAATACATTACATTAGAAGTTAAACAAACCAATTATGTCTAACAATTCACATACCTCTTACAGACATTTTAGTAGAAATGAAGTCAAGCTATCGCATAGACTATTGCAGTCCATGGGGAAGGGAAAATGTTTTTTCTCATGAATGACCTCACAGGTTGTGTTGGTTATTATTGCTTCTCAGCTCCAAATTAATCCTTTTGGCCTGTTCTATGAAAGTGGATCTGGGTCCTTACGTATCTTTTCTTTGACGATTGCACCATGTCAAGAGAGGGCACTGGGGAGACGCACTAGAGAGGGCCAGAGGAAAGGGCCCTGCTCCTGTGTTTCCCCTGCAGCAGCTCCTACGCAGGGCACGGTGGCTCTGTGGGCCGGTCCTGCAGCAAATGCCCAGCTCCTGCAAGTGCAGAGAGGCCAGCTGAACTGGCAGCTTCCCAGCACCAGCTTTGCTGGTTTCATAGGATAGTGCTTCTGGTAAGATACCTCCTCAGCAAGTTCCAGGAGGTGGGTTTCTGGTATGTTCCAACAAGGAGGCACCCAGGGAACCACAACCAGCTTCTCTGCAACAAGGTCTGAATCTCCCTTCCAAGAGGCCTTTTCCTTGAGTATTCTATCTCTGCCTTGGATAGCGTAGTAGCTATAAAGATAATATTACACCTGCTATTTATGTATCCGATAGAGGTCTCTTTATCTCTTATCAACCTCTTACTTACAATCCTCTGTTATAGTTACAGTCCTTTATAATAATCTTTCCCTGTTCAAATGACCATGCAGTTCCTCTCTCCTGACTGGACCTAAACTTAAACTTGTCCAGCAATAGAAAGCATTATTTTCCAATTCTTCTTAGGATAAAATATCTCTACTAACAGTTAACAATACTGAACAATACTGATGTAATAAAAAGACAAAACCAATCAGAAAAAAATATTTTATTTACCTAATCCTACACGAATTTTCACTCCTATATGAACCAAATAAAAACAAGTAAGAAAGTTTTCTCAGTTAATATTATTCATCTTTAGGAAAGAATATTCCAGTTGAAATATTAATATTGTGAAGCCAGTACTTTCATAAAAAAAAAATACTGGTCTAGTTTATGCATTGTACATAGCAAAGGGAAAAAAATCAAGTAAATTTTACAAACCACTAGAAAGAAAAGGGAAAGGTCTCAAGTAATAAATGAGCTTCAGATAATATTTTCATATCTATCCTGTCTTGTTAATATGAGTAAAAAATATAAATGAACATCTATATAACAAATACAAATAAATAGCAGGAAACAAGAGGGGAAGAAAATATTTTCACACTTCATTAAATGGCTGACATGAATAACTGCCAGCAAACATTATAAGCAACTTAAGTTCTAAAAATGAGTTTAATGCCCTAGGCCTAGTTGGTTTGGCTCATTGGATAGAGCACTGGCCTATGGATTGAAGAGTCCCAGGATCGATTCCAGCCAAGGACGCGTACTTCAGTTGCAGGCTCCATCCTCCAGGCGGTGTGTGAGGCAACCAATTGATGTGTCTCTCCCCCTCCCTACCACCCTCTCTAAAAATCAATGGAAAAATATCCTCTAAGGATATCCTGTAAGGATTAACAACAACAGCAAAAGTTTGTTAATTTTATATATTATCTTTATAACTACCTAAAATAATTTTCTCCTTCTATTAAAAACCTGCACAGAATTTTGCAATTTATAATGTTTTCTCATAGATTGCTTTATGTAGATAACAATATCAATAAAAAAATTTCTCCTGAAATGAACTATCACAAAGAGAAATTAAAAAAAAATTTATAACTGCAGCAAAAAGAATAAAATACATAGGAGTAAATTTAACTAAAGAGTTGAGAGACCTGATCATCAAAAACTATAACACACTAATGAAAAATTGAGGAAGATAGAATAAATGAAAATATATTGTGTTCATAAATTAGAATAATAGTGTTAAAATGTTCATAGTACCCTAAACAATCTACAGATTTGGTGTTATGCCTATGAAAACCCTAATGACATTTTTCACAATAATAGAACAAACAATCCTAAAATCTGAATGGAACCACAAAAGACCTTAATAGACAAAGCAATACTGAGAAAAAAGAACAAAGCTGGAGGCATCACAATCCTTGATTTCAAATTATATTACAAAGCTATAGTAATCAAAACAGTATGGTACTGGAATAAAAACAGACATATCATTGAACAGAATAAAGAGCCCAGAAATAAACCCATGCATATATGGTCAATTAATTAAGACAAAGGAGCCCAGAATATACAATGGGGAAAGGATAGTCTGTTCAATAAGTGGTACTGAGAAAACTGGATAGCCACATGCAGAAGAATGAAACTAGACTACATCCTATACAAAAATTAACTCAAAATGGATTAAAGACTTGAACGTAAGACCTGAAACCATAAAACTACAAGAAAATATAGGCAGAGTAAGCTCTTTGACATTGGTCATGGTGATGAATTCTTTTTGGAAATGGCTCCAAAAGCAAAGACAACAAAAGCAAAAATAAACAATTGGGGCATCAAACTAAAAAGCTTCTTCAGAGCAAAGGAAACCATCAACAAAATGAAAACGCAACCTAATGAATGGGAGAAAATATTTGCAAATCATATATCTGATGAGGGGTCAATATCCAAATACTCATACAACTCAAGAGCAAAAAATCAAACAATCCAATAAAAAAAAAAAAAAAGGGCAGAAAATCTGAATAGACATTTTTCCAAAGAAGATATACAGATGACCAACAGGTACATGAAAAGATGCTCAATATCACTAATCATTAGGGAAATGCAAATAAAAATCACAATGAGATTATCACACCTGTTTGAATGGCTACTATCAAAAAGAGAAAAAATAACAAGTGTTGGCAAGAATATAGAGAAAAGGGAACCCTTGGGCACTGCTGGTGGGAATGTAAATTGATGTAGCCACTATGGAAAACAGTACTGAGGTTCCTCAAAACATATTAAATACTTATGATCCAGCAATTCCACTTCTGGTTATTTATCTGAAGAAAGTGAAAACAGTAACTCAAAAATACATATGCATCCCCATGTTATTTACCCCCTGCTATCTTATCTAATAAAAGAGTAATATGCAAATTGACCATACCTCTGCTATACCCACAAGCCATGCCCAGCAGCCAATCAGGAGTATGCAAATGAACCCAACCAAGATGGCTTCAGCCACGGAGCTGCAGCAAGCAGGAGGCTTGGGTTTCCCCGGCAATGGAGGAAGCCAAGCTTCCCTGCCGCCCTGGCCAGCCTAGGCCTACACTCAAGGCTACAAAGTTTCAATTATAGAAGATAAATAAATCCCAGATACCAGGGCCTCTGCTTGGGTCACCGGGGGGCATGGCCGGCCTGCAAACCACCACAGGTCCCTCCACCAGGCCGCCCCACGCCCCAAGGGAACCCCCATTCTGATCCGGGACACCCTTCAGGGCAAACCAGCTGGCCCCCACCCGTGCACCAGGCCTCTATCCTATCTAATAAAAGAGTAATATGCAAATTGACCATCACTCCAACACAAAAGCTGGCTGCCCCCATGTGGTCAAAGATGGCTGCCCCCATGTGGACATAAGATGGCCAGCAGGGGAGGGCAGTTGGGAGGGACCAGGCCTGCAAGGGAGGGCAGGTGGGGGGGGGGGGGGGCCAGGCCTGCAGGGTAGGGCAGTTAGAAGCAATCAGGTTGGCAGGGGAGCAGTTAGGCATCAATCAGGCTGTCAGGGGAGTGGTTAGGGGGTTATCAGGCTGGCAGGCAGAAGTGGTTAGGGGCAATCAGGAAGGCAGGCAGGCAAGCAGTTGGGAGCTAGCAGTCCTGGATTGTGAGAGGGATGTCCGACTGCCTGCAGGCAAGCAGTTGGGAGCCAGCAGTCCTGGATTGTGAGAGGGATGTCCGACTGCCCATTTAGGCCCGATTCTACCTGGATCGGGCCTAAATGGGCAGTCGGACATCCCTTGAGGGGTCCCAGATTGGAGAGGGTGCAGGCTGGACTGAGGGACACACACCCCCCGGGCACAAATTTCATGCACCGGGCCTCTAGTTATTTATAATAGCCGAGACATAAAAACATGGATGAATGAATAAAGAAAATGTGGTTGCCAGAGGTAGAGGGGTGGGCAAGATGGGTTAAGGGGGTCAAAAGGTACAAACTTCAAATTACAAATTTAAAAAGTCATGGTGATTTAATATACAGTATGGTGACTATAGTTAATAATACTGTATTGCATATTTGAAAGTTGCTAACAGAGTAGATGTTAAAAGTCCTCATCACAAAAAAACACCCTAAAACTGTAACTATATAAGGGGTCAGATGTTAACTAGACTTATTGTGGTTATTGTTTCTCAATAAATACAAATACAGAATTATTATGCTATACATGTGAAACTAATATAATGTAAAACACCCTCCTTCTCCCCCCGCACCCATGCTATCCCTCATATCCCAAATTGCGACTTCCTTGAACAGACAACGAGGATATCAAATCAGATAATATTACAAGTAAAATCTTGGACATGTGAGCTACGGTGTAACATTACTGGGAAATCTTAAAATCTCAGGTCAGGTAGAAGCTAATTCTTAACCTGAAGGACCACTATAAATGAAGCAAAGAAAAAGCACCAGTTAGACTTCAGAACCAGGGATAGTCATTAGACAATCCAAAAATAAAATAAAACAAAGATACCAACCAATTAATCAATCAAACAAACCCCCAAAACAACACTTAATCACTTCCAGGCTTTTAAAAGTTTAAAACAAATCAAAATGAATAAATTTCCCATGTGTTTCAAGGGAAAAGAGGCCCTTCCTGCCTCTAGTTAAACTCTATAGTTGAAGGTTCTGATGCTCCAATTTTGGAGAATACGACTGCTTGACAGGCAAAATACAGGGTGAAAAAAAGATAATAGTAATTTGGTAACAAATTATAAACTCCAACTGGCCACCAGCACTTCAAAGTAATCATTAACTAGAGTTAGTGGGATCTGTGGTCACAGTGTTACAGAGAAGTACTGTCTCTTGCTTTCAAAGTATAAACAGCTAAGACCCTATCGATAAAGAAAAAAACAGAAACCTATTACTGAGAACAAGCAGAGTGACTGCAGAAACACTACTGAGTTATTTCTCTTAATTTTATTTGTTTTTCCAAAAAGCACACTCAAATCAGCATTTCTTTCAACACGATAATAGATCATCTACCGTTAGGTATTATATAATTTCTTCTCCTTACTACATCAGTACAAAAATAAGTAAGGAAAATTTTCATTTCTTTTCAAACTGAGATAAATAACTTAAAGTATAATGTTATTTAACTTTAAAGATACACGTAAAATATAAGCAATTTTCCATAGTCTCACACATTAATTTGGATTAAATCTCACCTCAATCTCTATACTGGTTGGTGGCCTATCTTTGAAGATATATTTTGATACAAATTATTTTTCTATTTCTCAGTTTTGTGTCTCAGATTTCAGAGAGAAAAAAGAACACATTTCTAGAAATTTCGACACTAAGCACAGGCAGGAAGATAGTTTATTATTATAGATATGACTGCTCTTTGGCTCAAACACTCCAGCCCTGGATCCTGTGCCAAAAGTTTCTTCAATAATCCTACAGTGGGTGGAGCCCTTTATATCAAAGAGCCAAGAGAAACACTGGAACATCTATTGGACCATGTGTGAATTTTTTAAAGCGTTATTTTCAGCTGAAGTAGCAATAAGGTCTGAAAGAAAAAAGGACTGAAATAAAAAAAGTAAATAAATAGAATCCTAACAAATTTTTATTTCCACAATTGCAGCCATAAGACAGTTTTAAATTTAATTCTTAAAGGGTTAATATTTAGATCTCTGATAAAATTTAATGAAGACTTCACAGCCAAAAGAGCTTTAAATTTAATTCTTAAAGGATTAGTATTTTGATCTATGATAAATATTTAATGAAGACTCCACAGTTTCTGATTTCTGTATTAAAAAAAAATAATTTCATTATAACAAACTCTGAGTACCACCAAAATTTTTTTATTTCAAATATCCATGAGAAAAATTTCAAATAAGTAAATACTATAAATCAGTAATCAACTTGCCTTAGGTTTTTGTTTTTTGTTTTTTTTTTCACATGGAGATGACTTTTTATGCTATTTTAAATGAAATTTAACCTGCATTAAATTCAGTTATCCAGACCAATCAAGACTTCTATAGAAAAACATTGCATGCCTGTTTCTGGTATAGAACATGCAATTATTTATTTATTATTTTCTTTTCTCTTTTAATATATTTTTATTGATTCAGCGAGGAATAGAGGGAGGGAAGGAGGGGGGGAGAGGGAGAGAGAGGGAGAGAGAGAGAGAAACATCAATGATGATAGTGAAGCATTGGTTGGCTGCCTCCCGCACGCCCCACACTGGGGATTGAGCCCACAACCCGGGCATGTGTCCTGACCGGGAATCAAACCATGACCTCCTGGTTCATAGGTCGATGCTCAACCACTGAGCAATGTCGACTAGGCTATTTATTATTTTTAAAAGCAAATAAGCTCAATTTAAACACACACTAGAATTTAGAAGCAAGTTAACACAGACACATTTACAGTCAAGGATAGCACATATGTTTCATCTTGCTATGACGTGGCTGCCTAAAGATGCCAAGAATGCAATGCCAAAAGGATTATCAGTATTATCAGCATGAAGATGCACCACGATCAATTAATTATGTCTGCCATGGGCACAGGTACCATACTCATGACATATTTTGCCATCCCTTTTATGGGAGTTGTTGGTCATGTAGCCCTGAGTTCAAATCCTGACCTCTCCATTTAATAACTGTATGACTTCAGACAATTTACTAGTCTCCTTGGCTCTAAAATGGGAATAATAATCCTTAAATTTGTCAGAGCTAAATAACAATGAGCATGAAGACTTAAATACAACCTGACATACAATAATTACCTAATAAAAACAGCTATTTAGTATTACCACAGGACTTTGGGTCTTTCAGAACTCAGTAATGATGATCACTGAATATGATCTTGGAACAGACAGGTTGCTGTCATAGTGAATGCCGCTGGAATGAATGAGCTCTCAGCATGTCACTGGACATGTGGCACCAGCCAGCTGTGGCTGCATCTGCTGAGCAGAGGCACAAACACAATCCCATGAGCAACAAAGGTCCACTCTCCCATATTCCTCAGACCAATGCTACAGGTCTGAGTTTGTCCACGCAAAAGAGAAATGTGCCATTTGCTTAGAATGAGGTTTAGAAAAATAATGGTTTCAAAAATAGAACCATTTTATTCTTCCTGCGACCACTCACCTACCTAGCAAGTATAGGATAATAACTGGTAATTACACTCTTCCAAGAATTTCAGAAAGAGTCTTAATCTAGGTCTATTCAACACTAGCCACACTGAAAGAAAAAGAACATCTATCAACATGAAATCTACTTTAATGACAAAGTATACATGTAATGAAAAAAAAAACACACCCATCCTCCAAACTTAACCTTTAAAAGTTAGTTAGAAACTGCTTATAATACATAACCAGGAAGAATGAACAATATAGCTAAAAGGAAACTAGATCCTTTTATTATAAAAAGTGAAATTTTCAACAGTTAACAACAGGGTTAAATCTTAGGATATTATTTGAACTTCTAACTCTGTGATTATACTTTCTGATGAACAGGCGGCTTGGCTACTAGTCCAGGTCCCATGACAGGATCTCAGTGAGCTCAGTGACTCTGGAAAGCAATAAAAGTGGAAGGACACAGGATTTCAAGAGTCAGCGGACCTGGGCTCACTGCTAATTTTAACCCTGTATCCGTGAACTCCCTTAAACTCAGGCAAGGGCATTTCTTCGTGTGTAGAACACTGATAAGAATATTTTTTTCTCATTAGTTTGCTTAGAAGCACCAAACTAGACTCATCTATTTAAAAGAGTTTTATGAGCACTAAAGAGCTGTCCTACCAGGTGGCTCTCAACAGAGAAGCCACATTTTCCCATGGTTTATCAAATATACTTGAATTACTGTATATAAGGAAATGAGAGAAGCTGGGAGGGAAGTTCTGTGGGCACACCACACAAGGAGAACTCTGCTCTTTTTATAGGGTGAACATTGCCAAGCTCCCTGAGGATGAGCTCATGCCAACAAAGAACGCCATGGGTAACGTGCTGCTGACTACATGGAAACCTCATCATCTTCTTACTCTGGGAGATCCACTCTCCTTCATCTTGATTCTGTAAATTTGGGTGGAGGGACAGAGCGCAGAGATGGAACTGCACAGCTGGAAGGAAGACATCATGGACACAGAATGTCCAAGAAAAAACAAATGTGGATGCTAACCACAGTCCTCACACGTTTTTAAAAATTCAACTCACATAATTAGTAATAATATAAATAACATACGAGTACAGTTCTGTTTAGGTGTCAAGAGTGATAGACTGATATGAGGCCAGATGGGAAGATTTCTTCTATTCTTCCATCTTCAAAAATACATGAAGCCATTTCCAGCCACTGAAAAAAAGGCTAAAAAACTGCAATTCACACAATCAACACTCAAATATTCATTGACAATTATAATGTTATTTGGGAAAGAAGAACAGATTTGGTTTTCTCACTTTTTAAATATTAAATGCCTGACAGCTAATCTTTAAAAAGCCATTGGTAATATTTACTAAGCACTTACCATATGCCAGGAACTATTCAAGGTGTTTTGCATGTATCATTTTATTTAATTCTCATAATAATCTCAAGAGGTAGATACTGTTATTAACCCTACTCTTAGAAAAAGAAACCATGACAAAGAGAAGTTCCAAAATGTGCCCAAGATCACACACCTCATTAGGGGAAAGCCAAGATCTGAATCAAGGCAGTCTGCAACCAGAGCGCAAACCTTGAACTAATATACTCTCCCATTTAATAAACAATTAAGCAGGATATGCATTACACTTAATTGTTTCAAGAGCTTTAAAGATGCTAGATTATCACTGAAGTTCATGGGTCAGTCTCAGTTAATTAATCGTGTTATCACATTTACTTGATTAGCTCAGGTGTTTCTGGGACTGAAGGTGAAGAGGAAGCAAGGGCCTGGAAGAGTAACTAACATTATCAAAAATTATACTGCTCATCAGGATGAGGAAAGCTATTCTGGGAAACATTTGACTAATATTTTTGGAAAAGAGGTTCTGAGGAAATTGCAAGGGCCTCGTGATTATGTAATACTGACCAAAGTCAAAGTCTACCACTTTCAACGGGGACTTCTTTCCATGGACACATGGCTGAATCAGCTCTTAGAAATGGAGCTGATGTCCCCCGACTTGGGGGACAAAAGCAGAGGCGCCAGGGCTTAGGCGAACAAACAAGGGATCTCAGCTCTGCCCCCTGAGGGACCAAGGCCCTTGCTCTTCCCCAGAGCCACGTTGGGGCAGATGCTATTGAACCTGTGAATCCGATGCCAGGAGAGGGGATGGAGAGGGACCTAACCAGAGCCTCAGTCTGACATTCCAAATGAGGGGGTGGGTGTGCACTGTGAGAACTGAGGCTGCCCAGTACCCCCCCAGCTTCAGTCACCCCACTTTTTCTACCAGGAACTCCTCCCCCTACCTCACCTTGCTATTTATTGCTGTAATTTATTGACCTAAAAAATGCTGCATAACAGACCTCACTTAGGACAGGAAGGATCTCCAGGCGCCCCCCTCCACTTGGCGGGGCCCTGTGGGGCCAGGTGCTGAGGGGAGCCTCTCTGTATCCTACCCATCACTTACTTTCCCCCTCCCCCCTTGGGGAACCCCAGGTTGGGCACTGACCCATTCATAAATACCTTGAGGGGGAGGGAGAGGGATGGGGTTATAGCTGTTTTGTTTAATTGGAACTGGAAGAGGGATCATGTCCTTACTTTATGTCCTTCCCAGAAAGGGGGAGGGACACTGTGATCGCACTCCTGTACTGGCCACCGCTGCTGTCAGTCATCATGTTGAGTTCACTTCCCTCGAGAGTTTCGATAAATTCAGGTCAGAGCTGCAAGTACGCAGCCCTCAAGTGTCATAGAAAAGCAATTCACCTACGACTGATCTCTCCATCCAGAAGTGTGCAGTCTTAATGTACAGTGATGAGAAACTGTTATTTTATGATCTTTTCATTAAAAGCTTGATTGAAAACTAAAAAAAAGAAATGAGCTGACACAAACCAAAATGCCATCAGGCCCTCACCCCAAAGAAACTGCAATAAAAACTTCTGTCGTACTGCTACCAGATTCATTCATACGTGGATGCAATATATAAAGATACAACTTTTGCAATGAAATACCAAGATCTAAAAAACTAGGCTCATTATTTCTTCCATAATTAGTCATACACTTCTTGCCATTCCAATTCTCACTGTGAACCACTTTAACAGTTCACTAGGCTCTTCCTCAGTCTCACAATCATCAACTTCCTAATTATGAAAGAATCACTGACCATACCCCCAACTACCTCCGTCCTTTCTAAATGTGTCTGCTGCCTGCCCCTCTGGACACCTCCTCATGATGGAAGTTCCTTAGAGCCATCTTTGTACATCTCTCCCCACTATTCCTTCAGATGACTACTCATTTGTACACATTTGGTCCTAAATGTTCTTCCTATGAGAATCTGTCAACTCAAATAGCAAGATCAAGACAGGCCATGGTTCTCTGTTATACCTTTCCTGCTGCAGCTCCTACTGAGGGACAATCACAGGACCATGTGACAGTATTATTCAGGACACAAAGCCAAGGAATTCTCTGGGTCCTGTGCATGTTGCTGTGGGCTTTTGATTTCTTAGGGACAAAGATGGCTAATTCCTCAGATGACCTCAGGAGATCTTTCTCAGATCTGCACTGGACAGAACAAGAAATTCAATTCTTAGGATTAAAAAAAAAAAAAAGCAATAAACCTCCTTTGGATTCCAAAGAGGGAAAGACATGATGGTACTAGGGTACTTAAAACACTTAACAATGACAAAAGTACTAATCTGGAGAAGGGCAATTTCTAGTTTAGTCTTCATAAGTAGGACTGATTCCAACCAGTCTCCCTCTTTATCTCCCTGTTCCCTCTCTCCTGCTTCTTGGGTAACCAAAAGTCCCTCATTATTACCCTTTGATTAGTTGTCCAAAGGCCCCAACCAATCATTCCCCCCTCTGTCCCATCACTAACAATGAAATTGTGCAGCCAAGAACATTTTTTTCTTCTTCACCAAGTCTTCCTCATGTTTGTTAGAGTCACTTAAGTCAGTAAAATATTAAGGAGAGAGGGGAATATCATGCTAACTAAAGCACATTAAATTAATCTCAAATTGGTAATATAAAATGAGATAATTAGGGCAAGAGAGCTTTTCTATTGCCCTCCCTTGTACTTTCTTTTAAATATGTTTTTCCTGATTTTTAAAAATTGATTTTATTTTATTTTTTTAGAGGGGGGGGGGGGGTAAGGGAGAGACGAAAACATCAATGAGAGAAAAACACTGGCTGCCTCCTGCATGCCCCCTACAAGAGATCAAGCCCGAAACCCGGACATGTGCCTGACGTAGAATTGAATGAGGGACCTCTTGGTTCTTGTGTTGATGCTCAACTACTGAGCAACACTGTCCGGGCTCTACTGTCCCTTAAAAAGACTAGAGTGGCCCTAGCTGATTTGGCTCAGATAGAGCGTCAGCTGCAGACTGAAGATGCCAGGTTCCATTCTGGTCAAGGGCACATGCCTGGGTTGCGAGTTCGCTCCCCAGTAGGGGGCGTGCAGGAGGCAGCGGATCAATGAATCTCTCTGATCATTGATGTTTCTCTCTCTCTCTCTCTCTCTCTCTCTCTCTCTCTCTCTCTCTCTCTCTCTCCCTCTCTCTCTCCCTCTCCCTTCCTCTCTGAAATAAATAAAAAATATATTAAAAAAAGACTAGAGTGCCCATTCTCAGGGCCAGGGGGACAAGGGAGTGGCAAGCACGGGTGTAAATGTAAGGAGGCATCATTCTCAAGTGCCAACACTGTACTTGCATGACTCTGAGAGTGAGTGCCCTTGTTCACCCTGTGCCCTGTAGGAGCCTCACTCTCCTTATTCTACAGGCCCTGGGCCATTCTGCCTACAAGTCAAATGGTTAAGAGGCCCCGGTGAACAAAAATGAAAAACTTCAGATGTTTTTAAGTCACTGCCCAGGGAGAAGCAATTGGTTCTACCTTACCTTCTAATTTTCCACTAATTTCTAGTTCAGTTTCTGACTAAAATCTAAGCCCTTGGCTGGTGCCTGACCAACTTTCCTAAACAAAAAAGGAATAACACTGGAGAGTGAGAAAGTCTTCTGTTCTCCAAATCAATTACATATCAGTCAGCTATTCCAGGCTATGGCAAGCCAGATGCATGGGAAGCCACTGGTGTGGTCACAGGAGGCCCCTCATATCAACTTCAATGAGCATCATCACTCTCCCCACTGATTTTTACACTGAAGCAGAGAATAAATAGCTTTATTATCCATCTTAAGACAAAAACAAAAAAGCAAAAATAGCTTTAGTTTTATTTTACTTCCTCTACCAGCTATCTTTCATTCTTGTTCCATTTCATTTTCTTACCTCTGACCTCTATTGAGCTCATTCCTGTTAGGCTCTCACCTCTATCACTCCACTAAACTATTTTATGAGGATGACCAATCACCTTCATGTTGCTAAATCTAAGAATCAATGTGTATCATTCCATGTTCCTGACACACTTTCTTCATTTGGCTTTCCTCCAACCTCACTAGTTAGTAATCCTTCTCAATCTCCTGTTCTCGGTGCTTTACTAATGCTTAAGTATTCCAAATCTCAATCATCTATATATATAAAAGCCCAGCGACTGGAATGGCAGAACGACCAGAACGACCAGTGGCTATGACACGAACTGCGGCAGCCAACCAGCGTGATCCAGGCAACATCTTTTTGAAGCATAAGAATATGTTACATATTTAATTTCTTGAGATTGATCAGCCTGGCTGGCCTGGCCCCCAATCGGCCACCAACACTCAGATCGGGGGTGGGGCCAGCTGGTCAACCGCCTGCCCCGCCCTGCTGGGCCAGCCAGATGGGTCCCCATTGGGATGTACCAGCTAAACCCCACTCATGCAGGAATTCATGTACCGGGCCTCTAGTTAATATATAAGTCCTCTAGTATTTTCCCTGGTGATTTATTCAACTTGACCATAACTTGAAATACTTGACAATTCCCATATTTATATTTCTAGCTCAGACCTCTCTCTGACTTCAACCTCACATTCAGATACCTAGTCAAGCTTGCCACTTGGACATCCAGTAGACATCTCAAACTCAGCATGTCTTAAAAGGAACTCTTGATCTTATGCCCTTAATCTCTTGCACCCACACTTTCAGTAAAAAGTTATGTTCACTGTGGTTTTTTGTTAGGAAAGTAGAGTGGATCATTTTTAACTCCACTATGTAGGACTGTCCTGTTCACAACAGGATGTCTGGCACCGGGCCCCATTCACTAAATGCCAGGAGCATCCCTTCAATCACAAACTGCTCTCACAAATTTCCCACCTGCTTAGAAACAGTAAATAAAAACAGTAAATAAAATAAAGTAAAAAAATAAATAAAAACAGTAAATAAAATAAAGCCTATGATCCTAATGCAAGTTTTGACTCTGTGGTTTTATCAAAAGAAGTGTGGTCCTGGCCGGTTTGACTCACTAGTCAGAGCATCCCTTGGACCAAAAGGTCACAGGTTCAATTTCCAATCAAGGTACGTGCCTCAATTGCAGGTTTGATCCCCAGTCCTGGTCGGTCAGGGTGCATGCAGGAGACAACCAATAGATGTGTCTCTCTCACATGGATCTCTCTCTCTTTTTCCCTCCATCCTTCCCTTCCTCTCTCTCTAAAATTCAATGGAAAAAGTATCCTCAGGTTAGGATTAGCAACAACAACAAAAAGTGTGAACAATATACTGAATAGCACAAAGTGCTATCCATCGTTGAGTGTGGAATTCTACTTCATTCAGGAATACCCTAGCATTGCCATTGGTTCTCAGCCCAGATAGTCCTCTTGTCCTCACATATTAAGCTTAGATTTCTTGGGGGGGAGGAGGGTTATGATAGCTGGCAGCTCTGCATTATACATAACTTGAAACGTTGGGAATGCTGCTGCTTTATAAATTCATTTTGCAATAGTAAATCAGAGGAGAAAGTACCAGTGGCTAGGAAAGAACACTGGACTAATTGGAAGTAAAAAAAAAAAAAAAAAAAGAGTGTAATTCAGGCTCTGAGAATAGAAAGATATATTCACCTATTTGATCTTTATCTACTTGGCTAGGCACTGGGTCCAAAAAGATGAGCAGAAGAGTTTTTGCCCTAGAGAATATATTTAGAGGAAGCAAACTAGTCTCCAACTCGGTCTTGGTTTCTTTAACATCAAATCCAAATCTTCAAAGTGCTTTCAAAGTGAAAAATAAAATTAAGATTTTATGTATATGCTTGAAATATGTGGTGGTGTAGCACTGGGGAAATACAAAATTAAGCAGGCAAAACAGTACTAGAGCTAAGGTAAGACATCCACATGACATTATTTTATTTTTCACATTAGAATGTAAATATTTCTAGATGAAATAGCTATTTTATTAACAGCAAAAATTACAATTTACATTTCTATTTCTTGATATAGTAAAAAAGATTGAGAGTATAATTCTAACAATCTTTGGAAGCAAAGTGGGGAAAAACGGCAGTAAATATCAGTCTGTTTTTCTAAAAGCATTATTTGCTGTACAAAAAAAGAGCAATCTTTAATTATTTCATCCCCCACACAATTCACATTCTGGTAAGGCAAAATCTGCAAAGAATCTGCACAATGAAAGTAGCTCGAGCAGCTCACAGGAGAAAATATTAACAAACTGAATGGAACATTGAATCAACTTGCTGGAAACAGTATAGCTTTTAATGTTATTTATTTATATCTAATTTTAAAAGAACAGTTTAAAGTAGCAACATCTTTTTGAAGCATGAGAATATGTTACATATTTAATTTCTTGAGATTATACACAAATTATCAAGAATAAAAAGCATGAGCAACTTTCTGCTTACAGGGATTTCTGAAGTTTAGGTTACTCCAAATCATTAATACTTCTACTTATCCTCCAACTACAACTTTGTCTACTTCTAAATAATTTTGATCCTTTCAAGTAATTACCATAATTCCCACACCCAGCTATACTTGTTTGCTCCAAACACATCATGCTCCTATGTTCCTTTCTAGGCTTTGCCAGGCTGTTCTAGGCGACCTTATCCCACTCCTTAAAAATCTACTCACCTTTGAACACTTGCTCAAGTGATATCCATAAGCAGCCTTCCTTAACCTCTACCCAGTTAAAGTGCTCCCACAGCACCTTCTTCATTCCACTATTGCATAATTTATGACATGACTATAATTAGTTACTACCTGTCTAACTCCCAGTAGATTCTCTGCAAACCTAAAGACAGCAATACTAGGTGTGAATACAAATGTGCTAATAAAGAGAACTATGGAAGGTGATGGTGAAAAGGCTTTGATCCTTTTGCAAATGATCCAAACCTTGAGGTCTATTACTTCCTCACGTTTTGTAGAATTAGGACTTATTTATAATTTATAAAAAAGACACATTTGGTATGTATATTATCAATTATTCTACTAATTTTCAAGGTGCAGTTAGAATTTTCCCCCAAGGAAGTAAAACAACTCTACAGCGGATGCACAAATGTTCTTGATTCACACAGTCTACTAGATGCATATAAAAATTCATACTTGAAATATTTACCAAAAAATTTCTCCTATTTAGATTATGATTCATCCAAAAAACAGGAAAGCACAAAGGAAAAACTGCATACCACAGGAGAGTTTACAGGAAAAAGTGGGTGTGGTTCAACAGTATCACTCATGCCTTTCAATGCCAAAAAAGTGCTTAATTCAAACAATATAGATCAACCCTCCACTGTAAACTGAGGAACCACAGGTGCCGTGAGTTATGATCACCAACTACAATGTTAGTCCAATGGACTATAAAGATCCATTAAGGAAGTATGAGAAGTAAATACATAACACAGCAGAAACATCTACACATAAAACTTACCCAATAGCCCAGCTGAAGTAATTTATACAGACAGAAAGATAATTAACTGGTGTGAAATTTCCAGATATATTAAACATAGGGACACAATGCTCTTTATCATTCCCAGGGATGCTGGGCCCCACATTCCCAGGAAGCACGATACCAGATGCACAGGTACACACCACAGTCTAATATGAATGGCAGCCAGGAATGCAGTCTGTTCAGCCCTGCCCAGTGACTCTGCAGATGCCTTGTTATTAATTTCTGCGTATAGTTTATCACAAAAAATGTCTTTACAGTAAATACATTCTTTTCAAAAAGGTATATAATGAAATATTAGATATTTATTTTTTTAACCTGAATCCATTTTCAACTTTCTGAATATAAATACATTTTAGAAAATCTGTAATAATAATTTAAAGTTAACAAAAATTATTATTGTTCTGTAGTTCTTAGAGAAAATCATTATTAGTACTTTTGTATACTGCCTTCTAATTTATTGTCTATATAAATATGCTTTAAAAATATGTGATATAAGGATATTATAATTCACACTAGAGGCCCGGATGTGTGCACCGGTGGGGTCCCTCAGTCTGGCCTGTGGGGATTGGGCTGAAACCGGTTCTCCAACATCCCCCGAGAGGTCCCGGATTGCGAGAGGGCACAGGCCAGGCCAAGGGACCTTACTAGTATGCATATAAGACTTTGGTTAATCTCTTCCTGCCCTCCCCTCCCGCTCTGAGATTCATCAGCCTGTTCCATGTTTCCATGCCTGTGGTTTCCACTCCTGCATTGAGTGTCTGCCCCTTGGTGGTCAGTGCATGTCATGGCTATCGGTTGGCCAGTCAGATGGTCAGCCGAACTCTTAGGCTTTTATATATATAGACTAGAGGCCCAATGTACGGTTTCATGCACCAGTGGGGTCCCTTGGCCTGGCCAGGGAGGGACCGCAGGAGGTTGGCTGGCCAGGAGGGACCGCAGGAGGGCTCAAGGGCGTGTCTGGCTCATCTCACCCAGTCCCGATTGGCCAGACCCAGCAACAAGCTAACCTACCGGTCAGAGCATCTGCCCCTTGGTGGTCAGTGCACATCATAGTGACTGGTCGAACAGTCGAACGGTCGGATACTTAGCATATTAGGCTTTTATATATGTAGATTATGTCCTTATATAGTTATTTTTTAAGTTACTATTATTTTTCCATTTAATTAAATAGTTAAACAAACTAGGTAAGTAGGTGGGTAAATAGGTAAACAAACAGATTCTGTTATTGGCTACAGAGCAGTCTACCTTCTAGTTGCATTATATGAACACTAGAGGCCTGGAGCACAAATTCGTGCACTGGTGGGGTTCCTTAGCCTGGCTGGCAATTGGGGCCGATCGGGGGGAGGAACTGTGGGAGGCTGGCTGGCTGTGGGAGGTTGGCTGTGAGAGCACACTGACCACCCAGCTGGCCTGGGGGAGGGACTGCAGGAGGTTGGCCGGCCACGGGAGGTTGGCTATGGGAGCGCACTGACCACCAGGGGGCAGCTCCTGCATTGAGTGTCTGCTCCCTGGTGGTCTGTGCGCATCATAGCGACCAGTCTACCAGTCGTTCGGTTGACTGGTCGTTCAGTCAACCAGTAGCAATGGTCGCTTAGGCTTTTATATATATAGACTAGAGGCCCAGTGCATGAAATTCTTGCACTGGGGTGGGGGGGTCCCTCAGCCCAGCCTGCATCCTCTCACAGTCCGGGAGCCCTCGGGGGATGTCCAACTGCCGGCTTAGGCTGCTCCTTAGTGCTGCCATGGAGGTGGGAGAGGCTCCCACCACCGCCGCTGCACTCACCAGCCCTAAGCCTGGCTTCTGACCGAGCAGCACTCCCCCTGTGGGAGGACACTGACCACCAGGGGGCAGCTCCTGCATTGAGCGTCTGCCACCTCATGGTCAGTGCATGTCATAGTGACCATTTGTTTCACCATCGGGCCGAAACTGGCTCTCCGACATCCCCCGAGGGGTCCCAGATTGCGAGAGGGTGCAGGCCAGGCCGAAGGACCCCACCAGTGCATGATTAGGGGCTGGGAAGGGATGCAGGAAGTTGGCCAGCTGGGGAGGGACCACAGGAGGGCTCCAGAGTGTGTCCGGCCCGTCTCACTCAGTCCCGACCAGTCGGACCCCGTTAGCAAGCTAACGTACCATTCGGAGCGTTGCCCCCTGGTAGTCAATGCACCTCATAGTGAGCGGTTGCATGGCCTTAGCATATCATTAGCATGTTATGCTTTGATTGGTTGAACGGCCAACCGGACACTTAGCATATTAGGCTTTTATTATATAGGATAGATTCTTAATTCTCCCACTGCCAATATTAAGAATTATATAGGTCTGCTTATGTGACATTTTATGAAAAGGTCATATGCATGTTTTTGAGTCTTTAATAATATAACACACAAGATATAACATTTCTTTGTTAAATATTAATATTAAACAAATCTTTAGGTCTATATCTGTTTATTTTCTTTATTAAACTGTCTACCAAGAACTACAAAACTAATTTTTAATTGGGCATTGAGTGTTTTCTTACTAATCTGAAATAATTCTTTACATATAGGACCTAGGTATTATATACAGAGAGAATACTTTTAGTGATTTGGCATATGCTAAATTTGTTTTATTTTCAATGCAATTATATATAAATCATTCCTTTTTAACCTTTGCGACTGCATTTTAGTTTATCTTTTCCCAAATCCAGCAGATATTCATGGGCATTCTCATCTGGTATATTTATTACTACAGTTTTATATTAATTATTTATAATGGCATTTTATCAATACAACATTCTTCTGAGCTTTCTATTCTCTTCCAAATATTTGTTTGTTTAATAACATCATACTATTTTTTATTAATATCTAGCATTATAGGTTCTCCTACATTATTATTCCTCTGTATATAAGCATTTTGTGGCTCTGATTTTTTTCTATGAAAATTAAATTCAGAATCAATGACCTGTAAAAGATTACTGCTGAGATTTTGATTAAAATTATATTAAACTTACAAATATAAAGAGAATGAAAATAATTAATTAACTGTCTTTGTATCTAGAAAGTGTGTCCACATCTTCCCAGTAAAGTTTAATAGTTTCCTTCCTACATGCCATTCACATTTCTCACAAAGTTTAATCTTCAGCATACTTTTTGTTGCTACTATGAATAGGCACCTTTTTTCCTCATATTTTTGAACTGGTTATTACTACTATATAGGTCACATTACATTATATATAATGAAAACTTACTACACTCTATTCATTTCAGTTTATCATCTTGGTGACTTTTTTATTAACTATAAAATTTATCCTTTCCAATTCTCTCTTTCAGTCCTTTTTCTTTTCTTAATTCACTATCTTATTATTTCAACGCCATTTTAGTTAGTAGTGATGATAACTGGTTATGCTGTTAATTCTAACAGAAGATAAAATTCTAGTGTTTCACCATTATTAGTATTTTTGCTATTGACAGCTTGATTCCAATTCTGTTTAAAAAATTACAGATACTTCTCATAAAATATTAACTGAGGAATTTTTTAAACAGTGAGATAATGGGGGATTTTATTTTCCTTTACATTTTGCAAGTAAATGGATTGCTTAGGCTTTCTAAATATACCTTTATACTTTCAAAAATTTAAATTTTGTTAATTTATGTTTTTAAAAGAATTATTCATTTGATTAATATTCTCATATATAAGATTATTAACACTTTTTATCTACAGTTACATCCCATAACTTCTAATTTTGTATAATTTTTTATTAGACTAGCCACAAACTCTTCCAATTTATTTTCCAAGTTTCCTAAAATGAATGGCACTCACACCCTTACCTCCTATTTCTCTTAACATTCCTTACTCATGGAGAACAATTTTAACTGCATATTATCTTAATAAACAAACAGTATTTTGCAAAAGGCAAGAGAGAAGCAAAACAAAAAAAAGCTTTTTCTTTAGAAAAAAAATTCTACTATTTTCTGTGAAAGATAGCCCATCTAAAACTAATATCTGGATACAATTTCTCAAAGTAAACTCATTCTGCTAATAAAAATGATTATCTCATCTTTTTTATTTAAGTACACTTGTGCTTAAAATAATAACCCAAAATGACATAAAATAAAAATATTAACAATTTGACATTAGGAAAATAAAAACATTCCCAGATCAGCATTCCGTAAAAACCAGATTCCAATACTCTTAACATTAGCCTTGCATTTAACAAATGTATATGGCAATTTTTTCAAATCCTGGTTTGTTTTTTTTCTTCATTAAGTAACCATATATTGAACCTATCTTGCCACCTAAAATGAATTTGAGATTATCAAAAAAAGTCAACTTCAAATATACAGCTAAACTTTTCTTTTTTACTCTACCAGGCAAGTTTCAAAATGCTAAAAAATGCAAACTGCTACCCATGCTCTAAAAACAGAAATGAAATAATGAGGTCACAATAGATGGCTCCTTTCTTGGAAGAAAAAAAAAAGGATGATGAATGCGATTGGAATGTTTATTGTCACTGAAATTCTTCAGGCCTGGATTCCAAGTACGTGTCTTGATGCAGGTTACTATGACAACTTAAATTACAGAAAATGGCCCCCCTTCTACCAAGCTGTTTTCTCCCCAAGATCATTTCAAGCCTCCTAAAATCTGTGTGCATGAATTACCTGTAACAACAATAAATCATCGCTTTACCAGTTTTACTCAGAAATGTCCCAATCTGAACCAAGAATAAGCAAATAAAAATAAATTTCATTAAGTCTACTTGGGACATAAAACCTAACCTGAAAACACACACATACACAGCTTAAAATATAAAATGTGGAGAGTATTTTGAAACTACTCTTCATTACCAGGGGCACAGTATATTACCACCATATGCTTCATCACAGAAACTATGGGAAATTACTTGCAAGGCCATTTTTAAAGAAATGTATAGAGCTAAATCCTGTTTATTGTTATTTCCCCTCACTAATGGTTTTACAGGAAGGTACAAGAAAAGGGGATTGGGGAAAGTTCTATTTCAAACAGAAAGAGAAGCAAATAAACAATATGTAAAGTCTTATTGTTTTATCCAATCTGTCTTTTTTTAACAGAAAATACGGGTTTGCTCTCATAGTTTTATAAACCTAACAAAGATGCCTTGTAATAAACTGAATTATTCTCTATCATCATGCTTTAAAAGAATAATGGCGGGGAAGATTGCATCTTTATGGAGAAAATGTGATTTAGTAGAGATAATCTGATTGCAAGACATTAAAAATTTAAAGTAACTCCATGAAAAAAAACTTAAAGTCGTTTACAGTATAGCAATACCGAGAATTACAAGCTGGTTTTGTTGCTCATCAAAGTTAGCATATCTAAAATTAGACGCCTCATTCATATAGTCTTGGGGAACTCACATACCCTCCCCTCTATGAGTAAGCTGGGTTACTTCAGTAACCAGCACAGGCAAAAAGTTTTATAAATTTCAGGCATAGCTAGCTATACCCTAGCCTAGGAGCCCTTCATTTATGTAAAACAAGCAAACACTTAATTTCAAAAGGAAAACAAAGCAGTGTGCTAAAGGAGCCTCTTTGCACTTGAAGTCAAGAATCAAAGTCATTTAATTTTTAGTGTACTGAGCCTTTGAGCAGAAACAATGAAAAAATGAAAACTCTTCAGGAGCAAACTCCAAGCAACTCATACATCTCCTACCTGTATTAGCGGATAACTAGTAGTTTTCAAAAAGAAACAAAAATAATTAAACTGTTCAAACTCAATGTACACAATCCCGCAATACTAAACTTGAACTGCAATTCCTTCTTGGTATAATTTAATACTTTATAAATCCACCTGAACAGAAATAATTGATGTATAAAAGAAAGATTTCTGAAACAGCTTTATCAGCAATGGAAGCTAAAACTAAAATTTAAGTGCCTATCCAATCATGGAGAGAACTTTAGTCAGTTTAGCTACATAACACTTTTTTTTTTTCTTATGCTTCTTTAGACTGTATTACAAAAAGGCGCTACAACAACCAGGGCTCAACTAGGATTTTGACTTATTACAATCAGACTATCATTGACTCTCAACACTAGTGGCCTAGTCCTGGTTTCCTCACCCACAAACAATGCAATAGAGTCCAGAACAAGTGAATCAATGAGAATACAGACTTGTGCTTCCAGAAATCCATTCCTTCCACACAGTCTAGTAATTACTAGAAGGCTCTAAGGTTATGCTTTTTTATTCCATGGGGGAATGAATGTATGTGAGACCCCTGAAATTCATTATCTAGGCAAAAATGCATGCACATAACTTTTGCAAATGAGGGACTAAGGAATTTATGAGACAGCATGCTGGTTAGTACCCTTACACAGTTTATTCACTTGTAAAATGTGAACACAGTTTATTCATAAGTATTTCACTTACTACAAACAAAGTCAAATTATTTTCCCTTCTGGGACGAGCAAGTCACTTGAATGTTCAAGAGATAAGAGATTACACACATCCAACATATGAAAAGCAAGTGGAAAATAATTTAGTTGTGTATTCTCACCTCCAAGGATTCTATGTGCCTTTTACTTAATGGAGCCAACTAGTAACACTACTAAAGAGATGGAAGCTCAAACATAGGATATATTTCAGACTTATCGAAACCTTCTAGCCTTTCACTGTTAGAAATGCGTAGGTCTCTGGTTTATAGGAGACTGTCCATTTAAAGTAGGGGTGGGAACCTTTTTTCTGCCAAGGGCCATTTGGATATTTATAACATCATTCGTGGGCCATACAAAATTATCAACTTAAAAATTAGCCCGCTATATTTGGTCAAACATTTAATTAACTCAACTCTAATGCCTTGGCAGGGCTGGACCAAATGATTTTGTTTTGTTTTGTTTTTTTGTTAATCCTCACTCGAGGATATTTTCTCCACTGATTTTTAGAGAGCGTGGAAGGGACGGGGAGAGAAACATCGATGTGAGATGGAGCCTGCAACCAAGATACGTGCCCTTGACGGGAATTGAACCTGGAACCCTTCAGTTCGCCGGCCAACACTCTATCCAGTGAGCCAAACTGATTAGGGCTAGACCAAATGATTTTGCGGGCCTAATATGGCCTGTGGGCAGGACGTTTCCGATCCCTGGTTTAAAGCATTAGTAGAATAGTGTTCAGGAAGCCCAAGAGTGGTAATATAATTTGTAAAATTTTGCCTCAGATTCCAAATTTGAAACCCAATGCTAGCAGCGTCAACCCAATTTGAACCTAGGATTCACATTACAGTGGCAAAAGATACCGCTGTTAACCACATTGACACTTACCTAAATAAAGGGCTTACAAATGACGATTCTTAAGAGTTCACAGTGAATGCAATTCTTAAAAACTTTGAAAAAAATTTTTTTTAAGTCCCTGTAAGGGGGACTCTTCTAGGATGCAGTAAGGAGCACAGACTTACAGACTCACCTTGTTGAGCCGGAGTGTGTCCTCAAGCGGGGAGAGTGTGAGGTAGTCTTGAGGGAGGGTCGAGCACCAGGCACAGGCACCTGAAAGGGTACACAGTGTTCTCATCGGCCTGGCTAACTTTTATCTTAAAAATGCTAAACCACCCCGTTGTAACTTATAATCATTAAAGAGCAAAAATACACAAGCTTTCAGCTTCAAATAGTTTTCCCAAGAATTTGTCCTCCCCTTGCTGACCCTCCCCTTTAGACATCTGAATTGCAGTACTTGTGGGGTGGGTTTGTTTGGTTTGGTTTCAATTAGTATTTTTGTGCCTTTGGGAAAGGAATTTCAGTTGTTTCTTAAAAAGGTCATTTGGTGGGCCTAGGGTGTTCTAGGAAAGACTTCCTGCCTTCTTTTTCTCCTGACCAAAGCTCCCTGCGATCCCACAATAATTTCTTGAAAGCAGTTTAACAGACATTTGGAAATTTGCCTAAGGACAGGGCCTAAAAATGAAGCTGAAGGAGAGAGTCAAGCTTTCGGTACTAAAAAATACAAACAAAAAGCACGCCACACTTTTCCTTGGTGAGTACAAATTACAACCACTGGGTAGCAAAGAGGTAACTTGGCACCAGTTCTTTGACCACTCTATCGCCTAATGCTGTGAGAATGCGAAACTCTGCCATGATGTTCGAGTTAGAAAGAAAGCCTAAGAAAGAAATCTTGGCTACACGGCGAGAATTGACGCAATTCTTAGGTCTGCTACATTCAGACTATGCCCTTAACAGATGTTTCTGCATTTATTTATAGAAAGGTTTACTTTAGTAACAAGACCATCTTCCTTCAACCATTTTTTTTTAATATACCAAGAAACTGAACTACTTTTATTATGAATAGAAAATGCCACCAAAAAGTTACAAATTCTTAGTTATAAAATAATATGAAATATCAAATTAGAAAGTGTAAAAAGAAAGAGCTGGAAGCCCACAAATCTGATGCAAGCTACCATAAAATGTATAAACTTCAAAGACAACTGAGGAAGGGAGAAGTGAGTCCAAAGCGTCCCCTTCCTTACCTGGGCTCTCCCTGCTCAGCTACTATAACCCTCAATGGAGACATTGTCTCCAAATCTGGTTACTAGACTAACACTTCATATAACTTAATAGTTTTTATAAAAATGCCATTCATTTCCATATTATTTTTTTACATAGTGTTACAGCTGCAGTGCAAAGATGCCTTACTGCATGCTTCCAAGTTTTACAAGAAAAAGAGACCAGCAGTCACATTACATTTTTTTTCTAATGAAAATGAGTAGGCTTGAAGCCAACTAGATATCACAGAATTCCTGTTTCACCCTCTCACATCAGATGGGCTAGAGCCTCCTGGCTTCAATGGACCTACTACTTATCTCCTAAAGAAGACAGAGGAGCCCGGCTGGTGTGCCTCAGTGGATTGAGCATCATCCCAGGCACCGAGAGATCACTGGTTCGATTCCCAAGTTGCAAGCTCAGTCCCGGTGTGGGGCGTAAAGAGGCAGCTGATGTTCAGGGCATATGCCTCGACAGGGAATCTGTGGCCTCCGAGTTCATAGGTCGATGCTCAACCACTGAGCCACGATGCTGGCCGGACTGCTCTTGAGTTCTTAATCATCCAGAGAGGGAGGGAGAGGGAGTGAGAAATAGAAACATCAATGATGAGAGAGAATCATTGATCCTCTGCCTCCTGCACACCCCACAATGGGGACTGAAGTTCAGAAAGATGAGGTGATTTGATCAGAACCCAGTTCCTGCCTTTAGAGAATAGTAGGCACTCAGTAAGTGCCAGGCAACACTGCACAACTCAGAGACTGCTCATAACCTTGTGAAGGTAAAAGCCTAGAATACCCTCTTTGCGGATGAGGAAACTAAGATTTCAGAAAGATTTCTAGGCTCACATGGCCAGCGAATGGTGGAGCCCTGATTTGAACTCAGGTGTTTGCTTTCTTCCTACCAGACTCCCATCCCAGGGTAGTTCACATAACCCATGCTGTTCCCACTTTTTCCTGCACCTTTCCCTTTTGGGTTCATAAACTGATCCATAAACCATAGGAACTGAAATGCATTGTTAGTCTTACGATTTGTCATTAAATGTCATGCAGGAAATCAAGAGCAAAGAAGAAAGATAAGACAAGCAAATGATATGATCAATTATTTTTAAGTAGCCACACAATCATTTTTGTTTAGACCAGTTTGAAAAATACATGTCCTAAACTTTACTAGACAAGTCATCCATTGATTACTTGGATGGGGTCCCCTTTCCCTGGCTAACACTTTAATATCCCATACACCAGAAAGCTGTTTTCAGAGTTTTGATAAATGTTCATCAAATAAATGAGGTGTCTTTATTGAAGATCTGTTACTCCAATTTGAGTCAGCCAAAAGAACCACTGTTAAGTGCATATAGATTAAAGGACAAGATAACCATATTAATAGAAGCTGTATTTTCGTACAGAACACACATCAGACAAATGCAACATTGGGACATCAAGCAAGCACCGAGAAAGGAATAGAAATGATCTTTGATGTGGTCCAGTGATAAGAAAGAACACATGGCGGGGCCAAAGTTTTAAGAGAAAACATCAAACTGATGGTAATATTGGGAGAGAAAAAGACCTGAAGAAGAGAAAGGGAAGAAGGTGCCTTCTGCAAAGCAGACATTATAAAGCTGCCTTTACTGTGGCTCAGAGAGGGCAGGCTCTGCGGGAGGCCCGGTGCATTGGCAGAAGCGTTTTGGTAGGGTAAGAAGAGCTGCTCTCTAAGACCAGGGAAATTTAAAAAGTTAACTGGTCTTTAATTTAAATTAAGTAAACTACAAAGGTAATAAAACCAATGAAGTTATAAATAGTGCTTCAACAGATAGTTTTTCTAAACATAATGAAAGGACACTGTTTTGTGTTGTGTGTGAGATCCATTCCCCTACTGTACAATGAATCCCGTCTCATTTCTTACAGTCGCAGCACTAGCACCGACTTTGGCACCCTCAGTAAATGAAGGTGAAGGATGGCCAGGAGGAGGGTCTAGATAAAGCAGGAACTTGACATGCTATTTCCCGTGGTGGCAATGCAGGCAGCTAGGTAATACAAATTTCTCTTTTCCTTCCCCCATACAAGGAAGGATTCATTGGGGGATAGGAGGACAATTTTTTAAAATGAAAAAAAAAAAAATGATAAAACAAATAAACTTGTGGCTTTAAGTTGTATTTTTGTATTAACACAAATGAAATCCTAAATATTGATTTTGACCACCACTTACCTGAGAAATTTTTCTAAGTACTAAACGTTACTCTAGTTAACCTTTTCTCAGCTTATCAGCTTTGATTATCCTGCTTTATTGCTGTCAATTAACCATTGTTCAATACTGCTACAAGACGGTAAGAAAATTCCCAACACTGTGGTTAAAGACCTGGCAGTTCTGACTAGAGGTCGTCTGCACGGATGTTCTAAAATTCTCCCCAATTTTTCCTAATGGTCTCAGAGAACTAGTGTTAAAAAGACTCTACCATAACAAAGAGTAAGTTCAAATGTGAGGAAGAGATTCATTTTTAAAATAACACTAATTTCCAGTGACAATGATTTTCATTGTCTGTTTAAAACAGAAGTTGATGGGAAATTTTCAGCATACATTAAAAAAAGCAAAAAATATAGAGCAAAGATTCTACTACTGAAGTTGAAAAATACTACAGTATGTTGGCACAGTCAAGCATGCTTTAAACAATTATCTAATTCCTAAATTGAGCTGTTTCATAATGTATGTTAATCTTGAATAAATGTCCTCATTTCAGTTCAAAGAAAAGCATAAGCAATAAAGCTACCTTAAGTTGAAGAAAAGAGTATCCTTATGTTTAAACACTATTTATGCCAGGCACTCGTGCAGATTATACTTTACATATTTCTGAAACCTTATCATTTCCTGTCTTAGTGCCTGAAGGAAGGAAAGTCCTTAGATGGTGTCTGGAGTTATATGTAGTCTCCCACAGTTTTTGGTTTAGTTTGGTGTACTCTTTCCCATTGCAGGTAGCATATGAAACCATGTATTACGGATTTCTATCAGTTCATACCATGTTCCAGTTCATCCCAGTTCACTGCCTAACAATGGCTCTAAAAGTCAGGAGTCCAACTCCTGCCTGGCCAATGTGGTTCATTGGGTGAGCGTCAACCTCTGAACCAGGAGGTCACGGCTTGATTCCCAGTCAACCAACATACTTGGGTTGTGGACTCAATCCCCAGTAGGGGGCATGCAGGAGGCAGCCAATAAATGATTTCTTTCATCATTGATGTTTCTATCTCCCTCTCCCTTCCTCTCTGAAATATATACATTTAAAGGTTGGTTATCTTCAGATGGAACAACCCATCCCAACCTGGTTAAAAAAAAAAAAAAAGTCTACTCCTAAGCCCCAGGTACAGGGAAAATGGCATAAACACATATGGGCCAGTGTATAAGAATAAATAAGGGGGGAGGGATAACGAAAGGAAATTATGAAAGCAAACCGAAGGGAAATAAGTCAGAATCATGGGAAACACACAGAAGCCAATGGACATGTAATCCCTGCACAATTCAGAGAGAAACTGTGTTAAGAGGCGTGGCCAGCAGAGGTGCTCACAGAAGAGGCACGCTGCCCTGGCATGATGCGGAAACTGGCAGCAGCCTGCACATCACAGGTCCCAGGGGGCACACTGAGCCCACGAGTCTCAATGGCCCAGCCTACATAAGTGTGGACCCTGAGAAAGAAGATAGCTACTAAGGGCTCCTGGTGGTTAACTGGGCTCAAATCAAAAACAAACAAACAAAATCAGAGGCTAGTAGCCATTTCTAAATAAGGGTCTCTCATGCAAGTAGCACTTCAGGGAGAAGCCTGTACTGAACTGCCTGCCGGCACTGTGTTCCTGCCATCTGAGCCAGGCCTTATAAAGGAGTTCCAGAAATTTTATTTCAACCCATAGGCCTGAGGCATTCCCTGTCCAGTCAGAGTTGTGCAGCTGTATTCCCATCAGCATCTTCACTGACCAATCAGAGCAGCTCCATTATAACCAATCAGGACAGTGAGAACCAAACTGTGAGGACTAGGAGTCCTCACTTGCACAAGACAGACCAATCAGAGGTCAGAGGTGGGACATCTCTCTCTATAAGTCAACTCCCCTAGGCTCAGGGAGCACACTTTCCCTTTCCACTGAAAACAGAAGACTGCATTTCCCATAGGAAAGAAGTCCTGCCAAAGCAGAGCAGGCAGAGTGGGGCAGACAGGTGCAGAGCAAGGCAGAGAGAAGCGTATAGGAGCAGGTGGAACAGAGCAGGGCTGCCTCACAGAGCGCTGTTCCACAGCCGTGCTGCCTCATAATTGAGCTGTAACACAACTGAGCTGTTCCGCAGTCATGCTGTATCACACCTGAGCTGTTTGAACTGAATCAAGCTTCCTTCTTCACTGCACCCCAAATTGGAGGTTCCTGTTGCTGTTGAATTGGTGCCAGGGACCACAAGTTGACGCAAGAAATGTGAGTTCATTCACATTATCTGAAATCAAGGCTCCAAAAAGAAAACTGGCCTTGTCTTCTACATGTTCTGGAGCAGCACAGACTCCAGACAAACAGCAAACTCCTTCATCCCAGCTCTGCTGGGAAGTGAATTTGGGATGGCCATAACCTCCTTGACCCTGTTTCTCACCTGCAGAGCTCTTGGAAATAAGTGCACCTGGTGCATCTTTTTAATAACTGACAACAGCTCTATGGCCCTGGGAGATGCAGGGTCTTGGAGGATGACGACCTGATAAACAAAAATCATCAGGTCCACTCCGACCTTGGGATGCTGGGGAAACCAGCCTGGATATACTATCTCACCCTTTAAGAGGACTGTGCTACAGGGTCACAGAGACAGGTGAATCAGTTGCTACAAGCCAGAGCTGGAAAAAAATTTGTCTAAACACTTCATTTAATAGCACTTTCTATGTGTCAAGCCACTGTCCTATATATTTTATGCATGTTAATTCATTTTTCATTTTCTGATGAGGCAAGAGGCACAGGAAGATTAAATAACCTATGACCCAGGTTACCAGCTAGTAAATGGCCAAGTCTGTACACGAGCCCAGCCCTGTCTACTGCAATCTGTGCTCCCAACCACCTGCAACACTGCCTCTAACCGGGACTCACAGCTCGCCTTCCTGGCAGGAAGGTCTTCTCTCCCCAAAATTTAATTTTAGCCACCCCTCCCTAAATTCCACATCTGTAAGATGGGGACAAGATCACTTCCTTCCCAATGAAAAATAGTATTTCTGTGTGAAAATGCCTAACAAACATATGAAAAGATGCTCTATATCACATATTATCATGAAAAGGAGAATTAAAACAAGGAGATTCTACACACCTATTAGAATGGCCGAAATCCAAAACACTGACACCCCCAAATGTGGGTGAGACTGTGAAACAAGAAGAAATCTCACTCACTGCTGGAGGGAATGCAAAATAAAAGACAGTGTGCCAGTTTCTTACAAAACTAAATATACTCTTTCCAGCAACTGTGCTCCTTGGTATTTACCCAAAATACAGCATAGATCCTTGAAGTTGGGATTGCTACGCCTCCCTTACATACCACAAATTAAATTTGATACAGACATAAGAGTAGTCTAACGTTAACAAGGAGAATGCCTTGGAAAACTATGGTATAGAAATAATCAATCGTGCTTTATATGGTGCTGACAAGTAAAGCCCTGACTGCAACAGCAAATATCCTTCACCAGTCACCCTAAGGCCGTGGTCGGCAAACGGCGGCTCGCGAGCCACATGCGGCTCTTTGGCCCCTTGAGTGTGGCTCTTCCACAAAATACCACGGCCTGGGCGAGTCTATTTTGAAGAAGTGGCGTTAGAAGAAGTTTAAAAAATTTGGCTCTCAAAAGAAATTCCAATCGTTGTACTGTTGATATTTGGCTCTGTTGACTAACGAGTTTGCTGACCACTGGTCTAAGGCAACGGTCGCCAACCGGTGGTCCACGGACCACTGGTGGTCGGTGAGGTCCGAAAGGTTGGCAACCGCTGCTCTAAGGTGAGGGCTGGGTTAGCCTATCTTCAGCAAAGCAGTGTTCAGCTCAGTCATGAAGCAGCAAGGTCATGCAGCATACCTGCCTGACTCCACCTTCATGAGAAAGGGACCAGCAACTAAAACACATTACCATTATCCAGGTGACCAACCCTGTACTTTCCCACACAGGAGGAAAGGCCCTGTTATGCCAGAACGAGGGTGGACCCAGGAACCAGGACATATGTCACCCTAACAACACACCTTTTTTTTCTCTTAATAAAGCAACTGCCTCAGTATCTCCTAATACTGCCCATAAAAACTACCTATTCCCTGCCTTTTTCCTACTGGACAAAATCTAAATTTATAGGATAATATGCTAATAATATCTTTCAACATCCCCCCTCAAACGTTGTTTAATGTAGTTTGTTAAAGCAGGTGGTTTGAACGTTTTAATAGACTTTTAATTATATAAAAATTCACTGAATTAAAATATTTCCTAATTTAAAAAATTAGCTTGAATTTAAATTATTCTTTCAACAAGACTATCAAAACAGTCTGACATCTGCATCTCCTTTTATGCAAAAGTCTAAATCAGGGCATTTATAACTACCGGCCTTGCCTGCTCAGTAGTAGCTGGCTGAGGCTACCAGGTACCAAGAAATCCTCTCTCACAAGCTTAAGAGCTTAATACTACCCCCACCTACTCCCACCAGCTAATAGGAAGACACTGATACAATTTAAAAACAAATCCATAATCATAGTGTTTTTGATGCTTTTAAAATGATGGAAATCACCCAAAAAATCAAAATATATAACTTCTCTGAAAAAAACTTGAAGATTTGCCAAAAGCTGGTCCACCCACATTTCCTAAGGGCAGTAATCATCAGGAGCTGAGTGGGGACCGCCCCCTTTAGGTAATTCAAGTACTCTCTAATTTGCCATAGTCCTAACCACTCATCCTTTACAACCAACCCACTTCACCCCTTAATGCCATCTGCCTTGCTGTGGTAATGAGTTTGCAAACACTGTCATAAAGCATTTGTAAATACCACCCACTCCCCCGTATACACAGCCGGCTAAACATACCCATGAGAAGCACATTGTGAACCCAGAGCCTCAGGGACTGTGGCTGATTGATCTGTCTGATGTCTCATTCTTTTGCTCACTTGCACTGCTCTCCCTCATCTCTGCTTTTTCTCCTTATGTAGGCCTCATACTCGGAGGCCAGCTTTTCCCACCAGGTCCTTAAGTTAGCTTTCTACAGTTAAAAAAAAAACCTCTCCAAGCCTATTTTCTCACTCATTAAAATGAGTAAATTTATACCTTGCAGAGTTGTAAACATTAAATGAAAATGTGGGTAATGGACTTAGTACAGCCCTGCACATATGATAGCCACTTAGTTATTTAAGTAAAAAAATTTTTTTAAAATATATATATATAAAACCAATAGTGAGTCAGTGCAATAACAATAATAATAATGACAACTTTGCCAGGACCGGTTTGGCTCAGTGGATAGAGCGTCGGCCTGCGGACTGAAGGGTCCCAGGTTCGATTCCGGTCAAGGGCATGTACCTTGGTTGCAGGCACATCCCCAGTGGGGGGTGTGCAGGAGGCAGCTGGTCGATGTTTCTCTCTCATCGATGTTTCTAACTCTCTATCCCTCTCCCTTCCTATCTGTAAAAAAAGTCAATAAAATATATTTTAAAAAAATAATGATGACAACTTTGTTTATGGAATTTATTTTTAGTTTTTAAGTTATAATTTTCGCCCTAGCTGTTTTGGCTCGGTGGATAGTGTCAGCCTGCAGACTGAAGGGTCACAGGTTCAATTCCAGTCAAGGGCACATGCCCAGGTTTCAGGCTTGATCCCCAGTAGGGGGCATCCAGGAGGCAGCCGATCAATGATTCTCTCTCATCATTGATGTTTCTCCTCTCTCTCCCTCTCCCTTCCTCTCTGAAATCAATAAAAATATATATTAAGGAAAAAAAGAATAGGTAACAAAACTATTACACATACAAGAAATAATAAATTCAGATACATCACATAACCACTTAGTAGAAAGGGGATCTGAGGCAGTCCCTGAGAAGGGGCCTGCAGGACTTCCAGCACTCCCTTGCTGATTTCCCTGTTCTTATTTAGGCAACAATTTCATTTCTTATAAGGTGCTTTCAATGAAAGGCACAGAAATGATTACAGAGGAAGGGTCTTTCCCACTCTATAGAGGAAGCATAATAGTGTCAACGTAAGAATGTCCAAACCTGTAGAGAATTTTTACGAGTTTATTTGAGCCAAACCTGAAGACAATGCTGGAAAGCCAGATCTTAAATGCTCCACAGAATGGCAGTCTGCAGCTTCTTTTATGCATTTGGAATTAAGGGGGAAATTTAAGGAAGATTACACATAGGTTGGATTATAGGATAGTTAAGATTATTTGTTCACTAGAGTGGTTGTGCCTTCAAGGGATATTACTTCTGGCATTTCAAAGGTGTGTTAAACTAGATTCACAAGAACAATGGACAGGGCTTAAAAACCTTTCACTAAAGAAGTTATTGGCCTGAGGTGTGACTATGTACATGACCTGCCCAGTTAGGAATTTATGATTATAGCAACCCTTTTCATCCACAAGTTACAGCATTTATTTTTTTAATTACTTTTTTTAAAGCCCAAATTACTGCCCATTTTGTTGTATATATGTGTGCTTTTCCTTAAAATAGAATAGGTGAGGGAAGTCTTTGGTTTCCCTTCCCTAAATAGAATGCTGCATGTAATTACATTATTAGTATTACAACATAATGTCCCACCTAGCCAAAACAAATAACAATAATGTGTCATATTTGTGAGTTAAATAGGACAAATTCACTGGAGACTTTTAAAGACCTGGTATATTTGCTTAAATTAACAGGAGTTGTGTGTGTGTGTGTGTGTGTGTGTGTGTGTGTGATAATCCGGGGAAAGGTATTTAGAAAGTTTAATGAAAACAGAAGTAGACCTGGTGAAATCCAGCTTCTCATACCTAATTTTTTCAACTACCACTCTTTTTCATCTTTATTGTTGAAAGTATTACATAGGTCCCCTTTTTTCTCCCATTGATCCCTTATTCAACCACCACTCTTGAATTTTGCCACTCTGAATCTCAGTTTAAAGGGTCACCTTCCTCAAGAGACCTTCCCTGATTCCTCCCTCCCACCTCCAACAATTAAAACCTGGCCACTGCTTTCCTATGTCCTGCCTACCTGCGATATACTTCCACCACAGCACCGAAAACTGCACCCCAGGCCCCACAGACAGAGCCCGGACAACAGGGCATGGGGGCTTCCTTAGTGTGTCGGTGTAGGCGAAGCCCCCAGGCCTGGCAGACAGAGCACACTGCAGGGCACTGGGGCTTCCTTTGCATGGCGCATGGCGGTGGCAGGCAGAGAGCGGAGAGCAGGGCATGGGGGCTTCATCTCCATGGCTGCAGCGAAACCTCCAGGCCCACAGAGAGCAGAGAACCATGGGAGTGGGCCTAAGCCATCAGTAGGACATCCCCTGAGAGCTCCTGGATTGTAGAGGGTGCAGGTTGGGCTGAGGGACCCCTGTGGACGAATTTCGTGCACCAGGCCTCTAGTACATATATAACTTAGTTGTTCTTAATCATGACTTTTGAAAGGCCAATTCTGGCCCAGCTGGTGTGGCTCAGTGGTTGAGCATCAACCTATGAACCAAGAGGTCACTGGTTCGATTCCCAGTCAGGGCATAAGCATAGATTGCAGGCTTGATCTGTGCAGGAGGCAGCCAATCAATGTGTCTCTCATAGATGTTTCTATCTCTCTATCCCTCTCCCTTCCTCTCTCTCTAAAGTAATAAAAAAATATTTTTAAAAAAGGGAAAAAAAAGAAAGGTCACCTCTGTTGCTCTTGGCAAAGATAAGCAGTATATAGCTGACCCATGAACAATGTTATTTTGAAGCCACCTATATACAATTTTTTTTCAGTCAACCCGCACAGACAGTTCAAGCCCACATTGTTCAAGTCACCTGTATTTGTTAAGCAAGATTCTTAATTTTTAAAACAAATATTTGAAGTTGTGCACTTAACTTAGTAAGTCATAGTGCTTAAAAATGATTCACAAAATTATTAACTTAATTACTTTGTTAACTTGCTGAATATCTGAAAGATGAAAAACAACATTCCTGCTAAATATATGAAGTCACGAATACAATCTCCAATGATTGGGTGGATTATTTCCAGGAAAAAACACACACACTCCAAAAATAATCAGTTGAATGAAAGAGGCTTATAAGAAATTAGGCTGTTCCTTAAATGGAGAAAAAAATAAGTAACAAGAAGGTTATGGGCAAACTCCCATAAAGGCCAGTTAGTTTCTCTGTGTAATGATTATAGATAACCCACAATCTCAGCCATTTCAAAATACTCAAGTCACACCCAACAGGGAGGAACCTATGCAAACATCTCACAGATACCATAACAGCATGGCTGTGGTGCATTCCTTGGTTGTCAGAATCACTGAAGTGGAAGGCCCCGGCATAATGACGTAATGGAGGGAATGGAACCCTGGACCCTGAAGGGTCCTGAAGTTGCTGCTTCTAATCTCACCTTGAACCCTCACTGCTGAATGATCTTCGACTATTCGTTTTAGACTTTCTTGAAAGGCAGAGGCCAATTCCTATCTTCGTAAAACCACCCACAGCAAGTATAATTCCTTTTGACACAACATGGGCTTTATAAATGTTTGTGGACTGAATACAAACAAGGTGATGTCAATACATTGAACTGGAAGACACTGAGTAGTACTCCAAGCCCCAGTTAATTATAAAACCATCTCAACATTTCCTAATGTAAAATCTGACTAAGTAGACATCTTAATTCAGGACAGAGACAGAATAACTGTGCTCCTCATACCCAATCAGCAGAAAGCTAAACAAACTTTAAGACAATGTGATATCCTTGCCCCCCCTCTTCCACCGCCTCCCCCCCCACCCCCGCCAGGGAGGGGGGATTATTCCACACCCTGGCTCCTTCCCCACCCCACTGCTAAATTTAGTGATATCAAGACTATTTGCAGTTCTTCAACAGACCTTGTCCTCCTTATATACTGTGGCTTGGTGCCTATTGTTTTATCTATATGGAGTACCCGCCCAGAAAATGCCTTTTCATTCTCAAGTCTTAGCTTGAGTGAATTTCCCTCTTAAACCCAGCTTAGGAACGTGTTTCCAGAAGCTCTCACTTCCAACCCCACCCCAGGAACCCACATCTACATTTTATCCATTATCACATTCCAAAAAGTATTTCTTTAAATGCATGACCTAGATAAAAAGTATCTGGGAGATAAGACTTAAAAAAATTTTTTTATTTGTCATATCCAGCTCACAGGCACTCAACAGATACTGTTTGAATGGAACAATGATGAGTAAAGGCGCCACCCAATCTACCAACATCTTTTATCTACAAATAGCTAACCTCTCCACATTGGGTTCAAGATAGAGTGCTTATCCATCACTGTGTTTGGAAGAGGCAGGCAAGCTTGGAGTGCAGCCCCAGCAGTTTTCACCGCATGTGAATATTATTCCCATAGAAACAATACCAGCAATGAATGGACTTACAGGCTGGGCCATCAAGCCCTATACTATTTAAAGCAAGCATGTCAAACTCACAGGCTAACACGGGCCAAATAAATGAGACATGTGGTCCTTGGGCCGCAAGTCTGACATGCTTGATGGCCCTAAAGGATCTAAAACTACTAGTGATTGTAGGACTCTCGGAGTTAGAAAATATTAGTAAAAGTTTCCTGCACATGTTGTAGGCTGTTGTGGTCTAGACTAAAATCTTAGCGCTGCCTTGTAGTGTAAAGATCCTTGGAAAAAGATATCTGCAGTTCCAGACCACCATGGACTCCTGTAACACTCCCATTGACATTTTAAATCAGATGATCTCAATAGTGACAACACAGCCTTTGAATAGTGCTGTCTTTGTAGATTAGGCATTCCTCATGCGTCAGCTGGGCTTTCCTTCTTCCTGTTTCTTTCTGTTTCTACCTATTGCATTGGTATGATCAGGAAAAACTGGTTTAATGTTAGTAAAAATAAAACATAATAAACAAATACCCTGGGAGGAAAACCAACATACCACACTGACATCTTCGCTCCAACCTCAGATGGGCCTTAGCACTGCTGAGCCTCCTCCCTCCTCCCTGGCCCCTTCTCACTGAGCACCTAGGGCTGCCTGCCCCAGAGCTTCTCTGCTTTGCTCAAACCCCCACCTCAAAGCCATGTGCTTTCACTTACAAATAACCAACTCGCCTCATTTCATAGAGAAAATTAATGGCAACTGGACCTAACTTCCCTCCCTGAGCCCCATCCTCTCTAACCCAGATTTTTAAATAAAGGATCTCACCATCTGGCAGACCTTCCCACTCATTGTCTCAAGTTAATCCTCATGGCCAAGTATCATCTCAGGATGATACCATCACACCCAGCTGAAGAATGGATGAGCAAACGGAGGATCAAAGGGACTGAAGGACTCGTCACAGTCCCATGACTACTGAATGACAGAACAGATAGAATCTTGCTCTCCTGCTGCGTTCACACTGCACTGCAGTGCACAGTCCAGCACAGCCCCAACTTACAGCACTCTCCTTCACGCGTCGCATGGTCTAGCCGAGGTAGCCAACTGAATCTACTCAAGCACTTTACAAACAAACTTGCCTTTGCCACTTTAAAAAAACAAATAATCTTTTTGGTTATAAAACACATGCTCAATACAGAAAATTTTGAAGACATTAAAAAGATGAAAGTGTAAGATTAAGTCATCCATGAGAATGAACAATCTACAACTATAAGTAATATGGATGAATCAGATAACGTTGAGTGTGAAAAATCAAACACAAGATAGTACAATGCTATATGAGTCCATTTACATGATTCCAAAATTACAGAATGCCATTAGAAGCTAGGAACATGGGGCGGAGGGGGCGGTCTGTGGGAATGCAGATAATGTCCTATTTCTTAACCTAGGCACTTGTTGCATGAGTATGTTCAGTGTGTGAAAATTCAATGAAGTGTATAATTATGATATGTACACATATATGTACATACAGGGTGGGACAAAAGTAGGTTTACAGTTGTGAGTAGGAGAAACAGTTTATTCTTGTGTTATTTATCAATTATTATATTATTTTCCATATGAACAACTGTATACCTACTTTTGCCCCACCTATATTCACATATGCATAGATATATACATGTGCACATATATAATATCATACTTAAAGGAAGACACATATTTATACTTTGGTGTATTTTCTTCCGGGTGCTTTTTTTCCTTGTGGTATGCCCATTTTAAAAAAATTGTGGTCACACTGTATAAGCTTATATTCTGACACTTCACCTAACATAGAAGTATATGAATTTACCCAAACTACTGTAAATGCTCCATTAACACTTTTAATGGCTGTATAACAGTCAACTGGGTGCCTATACCATAATTTACTTAACCAGTGCCCTGCTATCAACCATTTACATGTTTCCAATGTTTATTATTATAAACTAGAGGCCCAGTGCACAAAAATTCGTGCACTTGTGGGGAGGGGGAGGTCCTTCAGCCTGGCCTGTGCTCTCTCGCAGTCTGGGAGCCCTCAGGGGATGTCCGACTGATGGCTTAGGCCCTGGGAGTGGGGGCCTAAGCCGCAGTCTGGCCTCCCTCTGCAGGAGGCAACTGGGCAGGCCAATCAGGGGCCGGCGCTGGCCGGCGAGTGGCTGGCCTTGGCCCCCGCCCCGCCCCAATTGCCCCTCCGCTGCCATTGGTCACTGCCATCCCTTGATCGCCATCCCCTCCCTCTGCCCGCTGGCATGCACCTTGGCTGGCCTGGCACCGCCTGCTCGCTGGCCCCCCCCCCCCACCAACTGGTCATTCCGCCATTCAGTCAATTTGTACATTACACTTTTATTATATAGGATACTGTTGTAATGAATACTTTTACCCTTTAAATCACTTAGCCATTCTCTCTGCTTTATATATTTACTAGAGGCCCAGTGCATGGATTCGTGCACCGGTAGGGCCCCTCAGCCTGGCCTGCGGGGATCGGGCCAAAACCAACAGTCCGACATCCCCCGAGGGGTCCCGGATTGCGAGAGGGCGCAGGCCAGGCCAAGGGACCCCACCCGTTCACAAATCCATGCACTGGGCCTCTAGTATGCATATAAGATATTTGGTTAATCTCTTCCCATCCTCCCCTCTTCCCCCTCCCCTTCCTTCTGAGATTCATCAGTCTGTTCCATGTTTCCATGCCTGTGCATTCAGCATCTGCCCCCTGGTGGTCAATGCACTTCATAGTTGCCAGTTGAACGGTCAAACGGTCGCTTAGGCTTTTATATATACATAGATAAAATTGTATACTATAGCATATTTATAGCATTCTCATTGCTCAATAACCTTTCCAAAATCACAGACCACAGCACCCCTCCTCGTGTCCTCCACAGACCCTACTCCTGAACATGATAGGTACTACTATTTGTTGAAGCCAAGTAAAACCTAACCATCTGAAGTTCAGTACCACCTCAGTCGTCCATGTAATATGAATGTTTTAGTCAGCTGTACTGCCAACTCTGTTTAGTCTGCACAGCTAAATGCTTGGAGGTAGTTTAGCCTGGTTGCCCTTGAGGTTATAAACACCAGCTAGCACAACTAACAGTGCCACACTCTAAGGATCCAATGAGAATCAGACAAGCTCCTGCCATCAAAGAGCTAAAAGTTGGTGGACAATTAAATATGAATCAAGCTTCACAAAGTCCAGCAGGAAGGGCAACAGGAAACAAAGCCTGACCCTTCCACTTCGGAGCTTCCCAATCACAACTGTCCAGATGGGAACAAAGACCCGCCTCAGAGCCCAGCTCTGGAAACTCCGCCTGGTGAGTGCCTTCATGTTCCTCACCAGGAACTTGCTGTATTTAAAATATGTTTTAAAGTATTTTACAAACATTACTAATCCCATCATATCTGATAATGCAAAAGTATGGTACATGTTTAAAGTGCTAATAAAAAAGAGACAATTATGATAGAAGCAAAAGAAGAGCTTTTACAAATAGTTGAGAGTGGAGAAAACATTTCTTTTTTATTTTTGCATATGCAGTAAAGATTGGGAAGAACCCTGCAGAGCAAAGGATGAATGGGGCTGAGGGTGGAAAAGGGCTAACCGATACTTATTATAACCTAGCACAAATAATCAGTCAGAACAGAGAAGAGAGATCTTTTTCCATTTTGAATATACAACAAAATGATCAGGGCCAAAAGGTGGAACCTTGGCCCAATGTCAGTTTAGATAACTGTTCGTGAACACAGCCAGGGCTGAGCCCACTCAGCTTCTGCAATTCAAGGTGAGGAGTGAACTTGGACACTCAGGGGCTCCCAAGGGCTCCAAAGAGACCATAAAGGAGCCACCTGCCTCCGGAGATTTTTAATGTAGACAAAGCTGCTCCGCTTTAGGAAAAGGTGACCTACAGAACATCCAGCAGCAAGGGCATAACTGGTTATAAAGCTTCAAAGAACCAACTTATGCTCCTTGAACTGCATCGGGGGACTGCAAGCTTAAAGTCCTCTTAGTCACTTTGAACTTGTGAACAAATGAGCTTAAGAGCCTCTCAGAAGCTCACCTGTTTGAAGTAGAGAGCTTCTGAAATTAAAATGCACAGGGAGAAGGGACATATGCATGAATATGGTATAGGAAGAAGGCAAGGTGGACTCCCAAGGGAGTGAGCCCCTCCCCAGGAAGAAAGGAGAGCCAGGCTAGGATTTAGAGCTATGTAGTCTTTTGTAGGTAAGGGAGAGGCTGAACCACATTTTTGCTTATACACCACTGGCAAGAAAGTAAAATGGTATAATCACTTTGGAAAACAGTTTGGTAGTTTCTGAAAGAGCTAGACATACAGCTAACATGATCTAGCCATTTCACTCCTAGGTACTTACCCAAGATAAATGAAAGTATATGCCCATGCAAAGATTGTGTGCAAATGTAGCAGCTTTACTTGAAAGAGCAAATAATTAGAAACAACCCAATGTCCATCAATAGGTACACAGATAAATTGTTGTACATATATCCATACAATAGAATACCATTCAGCAACAAGAAGTAAACTACTGCTACATATATCAATATAAATCAATCTCCAAATTATTATTCTGGAAGAAGCCAGACCAAAAATGAGTACATACTATATATGATCCCATTAATTTAAAATTCTAGAAAATGCAAACTACTCTTTAGACACGTGTGTGTGTGTGTGTGTGTGTGTGTGTGTAGTGATTTGAGATAGAGGAAGGAAGAGGGAGAGGGAGAGAGAGAAAGAAACATCTATGTGAGAAACACTGATTGCCTGAAACCCCGGGCATGTGACCTGACTGAGAATCGAACCAGTGACCTTTTGGTGCATGGGCCTGGCCAGGGCCAAGCTACTGCTATAGGGGGAAGGGATGATGAAAAGGAAACAGTTTATAAAGGGGAGTGGGGAAATTTGGGGAGGTTGCTGGTATGTTCACCTTCTTGATTGTGATGATGATTTCATATTTATATACATAGTCAAAGCTTCTGAAATGATACTTAAATGTGTTCAGTTTAGTGCATGTCAACTATATCTCAATAAAGCTATTTTTAAAAAAAGAAATACAAGGGGGAAAAGTCATTATATTAAAAAAAAAAAAAGGGGGAAATATAGCACAAAGAAGCCACTTCAGGTTTCCTGACATCTAAGGCATCTGGAACTAGAACTTGTTCTAGAAGTGGCCAAATGTTACCTTAAGCATTGCAAAACATTCCCAACCTACCTTTCAATAGTATTTCTACAGTAGGGTTGCAGAGATCATAAATCTGCACCAATATTTTAAGCAAAAATAAGAGTAAGAGTTTACTTTTCTGTCCAATATCTATCCATTAAGAAGGACACACTAATTTTTTCAATGTATATACTTACTTACATCTGGAAGAATAATTTAATTTTAAGTGATTTTCCAATAATAACATTTTTGGAATTAAAGGTAAAAATGACTTAGCACTCAGAAGCCAGTGACAGTCAGCAGGAGTGACAAGGTCCATCAACCCCATGAATAAAACCTGGTGGAGACAATCACCACTCTTCTCTTGTTACAACCTATCTGTCTGCTTTCTTGTGAAAACAAGGAGTAAAACATATGCTACTGAATAACAAAGTATCTTTTTTCTTTTTATTTATTGTAAGAAAAGGTTTATTAATCGAGAAGGTGCCAACCAAGAAGATGGGAGACCTAATGGTGCCTCAAACCCTTGTTGCTGGAGTAGGTTAAGGGTTTCTAAGGGGCAAGGGGAACAGATATGGGGGAGTGCTGGTGGGGCAAGTTTTAATAGGAGGACCTCGGAACTTGGCATTTATGACAAAGGGTGTCAGCCCGGGATCTTTCTGGACAACGGACCCTTGGCTTCTGAAAGAGTTCCGGTCTGTTAGTTCTGGTTAGGTTCTGCATGTGTGGGGTGGGCGTAGGGGGGCAAGACTTTGGTTCTGGGTGCAGCTGGAGGTCAAATTTCTCTCACAAAATATTTTTCTAAATGCATAAAACTTGGACAGCACTGGAATTAACTGTAATAAGCTTTATGAAATACCTGAATGTGACAAAAAAAAATTGCCATAAACAAGTCTTATAAATCCTATAACAAGGCTGTGAAATAAATAGGTAATATTATTGGTGCTAAAGAGCTTCAGGCAACTTGCACAAGGTCATCCAAAGTAACTACTAAGTCCTTTGTACACGAGGGAAAAAATAACCAGCGCTCCCAGCTATAACTTTTTTCTCCACAGTGGTAGCTATTTGTGATGCAAATGTCCTGGGGACACGCACGGAGGCAAATCATATGATGTGCCCCCCTCTAGCCCCACTCCCAATATTTTTATACAAATAAAATCAGGTCTAAAAAAAAAACAAAATCAGGTCTAAATAAACACCAAGGCAGGGTAAAGGGTCTGGCTAGAGAGGACATCTCAATCTTGTCAAGCCTTCCTGACTAGAAAGCAAAGGGTGGGGGAGATGAGGGTATCATAGGAACAATTTTCTTGAGTGAAGCAAATGTATGAAAAGCTTAAGGTTCCTTTTTATTATTTTGACCAGGTGAACTACTCACTCATCTTCTGTGAGAACATTTGCCCAGAGCTCAGCACATAATAGGAGCTTTAAAATGCTGCTTTAATCCTCCTGTTTTCCCAACCGAGAGGCATTTAGCTTCTGGCTGGCAAAATCTCAGGGTCCAGACCACTCAGAGATACAAATTTTGGGGGAAATCCAGAGGTTGAGTGCAAAGGTATAAATCCTGAAAGAACCAGAATCAACTGCCAAGTTCCCTATATACTTAGTGATCTACAAGATACAAAACTAGAAAATAACTGGGATTATCCTCTAAGGGTGTGCAGAAAAGTTCTAAAAGGAAACAAAAGTCCTAAAAAAACAAGTCAAAAGAAAATGTGGGTGATTATGTAAGAACTAGAGACGAGAAACATTAGTAATAAAGACAAAAGTACTTCCGAGTTATAGTGCTTCAAACTAATATTGTGTAAAGAGCAACCACATGACAAAAATACTCAAACAAAGCTTTAAACCTTCTTTGGCCTTGTAAAGTCATGAGACTTTCTGGCTAAAACAAGGAATGCTTTAGTTAGTGAGAAAGGGAAAAAGAACTTCCAGACCTCTAGGTGGCTCCAATTTTTAAACAACTACAGTACTCCTCTACCTTAATGGTCAAAAGAAATCTATTTCTGCAAGTCACATCAACAGCTGGACAATACTAAAATCCTTAGAGCTGTAACTTTCATTTTTCTACTACAGTTTTCCCTACTTTCCTTTGAAACCAGTCAATAGCTGCTGACTAATGTGTTATCACATGACATGTGTAATATGACATGGTAAGAATTTTTTCTTTCAGTAATCCTGTGATGAAAAAAGCATAATTACTTTAAGGATGTACTTAGTAAAAGGATTATCTACAACAGAAAAATCACAAGGGTAACACTAATTTAAAGATGTCTCAATTTATTATTATGAATATTTTCACAGAATCCAAATGCATTAATTTTACCTAGCATCTGCAAACACTGTTTCATATTATACATAAAACCAGTCTGGCCCTAGCTAGTTTGGCTCAGTGGATAGAGCACTGGCCTGTGGACTGAAGGGTCCCAGGTTTGATTCCGGTCAAGGGCACATGCCCGGGTTGCGGGCTCAATCCCCAGTAGGAGGCATACAGGGGGCAGCCGATCAATGATTCTCTCTCATCATTGATGTTTCTATCTCTCTCTCTCTCTCCCTTCCACTCTGAAATCAATAAAAATATATAAAAAACAAACAAACAAAAAATAAATAAAACCAGTCTAGCTTTTCTGTTATGAAAAGCAGATTTAATAATGCTAAGAAGGCAATCAAAACTCAAATATAAAACTGATGTTACTAATCTTATTATAACAATAACTATTGCATACCTACTACACACACACACACACACACACACACACACACAGGCACTGGGTACAAACTGGTGAATAAACCAGGCATTATTCCTGCCCTCAAGAACAAGAGAGAGCCCTAACCAGTTTGGCTCAGTGGATAGAGCGTCGGCCTGCGGACTCAAGGGTCCCAGGTTCAATTCCAGTCAAGGACATGTACCTTGGTTGCAGGCACATACCCGGTGGGGAGTGTGCCGGAGGCAACTGATCGATGTTTCTCTCTCATCGATGGATGTTTCTAGCTCTCTATCCCTCTCCCTTCCTCTCTGTAAAGAATCAATGAAATATTTAAAACAAAAAAAAAGAACAAGAGAGAAACATTAAACAATGAAATAATATATAATTATAAATTGTGGAAAATATTAAGGAAAATGATGATTGTGCTATGAGGGAGAAAATCAAGGGGTTCCAAGTTACATGATGCTGAGGATGGGCTTCTCACAGACTTTATAAAGGACACGTGAACCAGCATTCAGGACAAGAAAGTACTCAATGAGATGGTCATAAGATAGAAAGGCCAACAGCATGAGCAACAGCCCTCAGGTGAGTCCTCTGGATAACTGCCAATGTGACGAGAGATAAAGGCAGCAGGCAGGGGTCAAATCACGCAGGACCTTGTAGGCTTGACGAGAATTTTACATTTCATCCTAAGTATAGATGTGTTTCCTAAGAGCTTTGACGACTTTAAGCAGCAAGTGACTTTTTTCTTTTTCAGGATGTGTGGGAAAAGGGATGGAAATGGGTGTAGAGTGTGTGCAGGAGGCCTCCAATGGGGAAAGATAATGGTGGCTCGAACTAGGATGGTAGTATAATGAAGACTAAAAAATCAGACAGGTTCGAGAGAGGGTTTGCCAGAAGAGTGGATAGGACTTTGTGACAAACTGGTTGGTTGGGGGTCATAGAACAAAAGAGAGAGTGAAGGATAATTTTAGCCTTCTGGCCTGAGCCGAGCCACTCTTTGGATGGATGAGATGAAAAAATAGCAGAAACAATTGGAAAGGTTAGGTAATCAAAAGCTTATGTTGACACTGAAGTTCTGGGGACGTCTGAGATGCTGCCATTCATTGGCCATGATGTGCCAGGCACTATATTAGGTGTTCTACTTTACCCAACATCCCTTTTAGTAGCAATATTCCCATTTTACAGAGAGCAAACTGTAGATCACAGAAGCTGAAGTAGCATAGCCAAACTCAACCAGCTCAGAGTGACAAAGTCATACCTGCCGCCCAAGTCTGGCTGGCTGGCTGGCTGTGGGGTAAGCATTCTTTCTACTATACAGAGTTCTTGGAAACTATCTCTACACTTTGAATTTTCAAGTGTATTTATGGTTGGAGCAAGCTAGCACCCAGGGAGAGTAAACAGGTGCTACATTATTTTTTAAATCCAAACCCTCAGATTTAATGCATAATGTTTTCCTCTCCTACTCCCATCCCTATTCCACTTCTACATGCAAAGAGTCTTGTAATAGTGTGGATACTAGCAAGATATCTAGGACCTTAATGTTTTACCATAAATAGCAAAGCCATTATGCCAGGAATCAGCCATAATGAAAAGAGCAAGAATATTCAGCAGCAAATAATATTTTTACTCTCAAGTCATTACATACATCAACATAAGATAAGTCAATTAATGAGCAAGAACTTTGAAAAACTAATCATTTCTCAAAATGACAAAGGCATTCAAGTAGAAAATGCAAGACACCCAGGACAGAAAGCTACAAAAGCCAAGCATTGAGATTCACATAAAAAAATCAAAACCTTAAAAAAATTAGGCGCCCTGGCCGGTGTGGCTCAGTTGGTTGGGTGTTGTCGGGGCACTGAAAGGTGGCCAGTCCATTCACAGTCAGGGCACATGCCCAGGTTGTGGGATCAATCGCCAGTAGGGGGCGTGCAGGAGGCAGCCGATAGATGTCACACTCCCACATCAATGCTTCTCTCTTCCTCTCCCTTCCTCTCTAAAAATCAATTTAAAAAATCTTTTTTAAAAATTAGGCAAAAAGAAATACCACCACAACCACGTAGAATTTGAAATCTGCAATTCCCAGATATCTTAATCAAATGCCAAATTCAGAGATCTCAACCAAATGCTCCTAAAAACTTAAACATTCTCTCCTTTTCAACTGCCTTCCCCTGCATGTTGACAGAGTGTCTTCCCTGTCCGCACATGGTTTATGCTTCCCCCCACCACCACGCCCCCCCTGAGCTCTCTGATGTCCCCCTCAAGCTACTGAAACCCAGAAATTAGGCTTGATCAATGAGCCTAGAAAGAATGAACTCAATGCATTACTGCCAATTGTGTCTATTATTGAAAGTACCAGCTAGAGACTCTTAAAAGGAGAGAAAATGAGGGAGGGAGATTTTTGAAAGGTTTCATCATCTACACATTTGGTTGGGTCTGATTCTTCAATAGAACAGACATCAAATTATGTTCAGTCTTCTTAAAGCGGGGTATGGTCACGTGTAATTTCTATGGCTTGGGGAAGAGTTCTCCATAGAGATAAATGAAATTAAAAGTACCATTAATATGCCCACTAAAAGATAAATACTCACAAACCACTCTCCTAAAGGGCAGTGCTGTGTCCTGCGCCCCGATTCTTGTGTCCACCTCTCCCTGCAGAGGGCTAGCTGGCATTCACTAAATGCCTCAACCACGCAAAGGACACGATGCTGAAAATCCATCAAGAAATCTTCCTATTTTCTGTTCCTTCAAAACATGATCACTAACTCCTGGCAACCCAAGGGTGAAAGAAAAAGAAAAAAAAAAGAAAAAGAAAAAGAAAAAAAAACCTGAGGTCTCCTACCAAAATGAGTCCTCAGTCCTTAACTGACAGAAAAACAGAGATCCATACATATTAAAAGACACTTCCTGGGGACACAACAGATCTAATGAAATGCTGAGCCACATTATACTGGAAAATCCTGGCATCGCCAAGCGGTAGTAATTTTTTTAATGCAATGCTTTGACGTCTTGACAGGGCTAACCTGACGGATCTAAGCTATGAGAACGTGCGCTGCATGTTTATTTCCCTTCTCAACCCCTGGAGATCAGGGGCAACACTGACCCGCAGTTCCATCCGACGCTCGCACAGCTCGCTGCCCTTTGGATGCTGAGAAAGTAGTGGTTCAGGCAACCCCCGGCGGCGCTGCGATGCTAACCTAACCACGCAACGCCCGGCTACCAACCAGGTGCTGGGCTGGCGAGACACAGTGCCGCGCCAGGACCCACATCCAGAGCTCCCGTCCCCTTCGGGTGGAAGCTTAAGTTTTCTGCGATTTACCCTCTCCAAGTTCCGAGTGTGCAAAACGGAATTACTTTGAAAGTCACCGCTTCGGGACCCCTCCCTACACAGATCGGCGGCCGAGGGTGGGAGGGGAGGGTGGGGGAATAGAGACGGAGGAGGGTTCATCGTTCAGACAAAAATTTTAAAACCTATAAACAAATCATTGTTTCAGAGGAGAAAAAATAAAGCGTTTCACCAAACCGCCACCCGGCAAGCGAGCCTCCGATTTCCATTTGGAGGGAAAAAAATAGGAGAGAAACTAGACATACATTTTTCCCTTCCCAACAAAAGTGGCCTCTAAACTCCCCTGCCAAGGACACTGGGAGGAAACGGAGGAGCGAGGAACTAGCGCCCACTTTCCAGGCAGACGCGTGTGTGCGGCGGGGAGGTCGCGCAGCGGGGACCCCGCGGGGAAAGGTGAGCCCGAGGGAGTGGGGTGGGGGCGGGTCGGACGGAGAAGCCCCAGGTGCGGAGAGGGAGCGGGCTCGGGGGCTCGGGGAGCAGGCGGGAGGGGTCCCGGACGCTGCCCAGAAATCGCGGCCGCCAAGGAAAGTTCCGACTCCATACTCACTCAGTTTCGCAACTGCGCCGCCCCCGCAGGCCGCCCGGCCCGGGGCGCTGGGGACGCGGCGGCGGCGGCGCCCGGAGCCCGGCGGCCGCCCAGCGCCCGTCCCCGCCGCGCAGCTCCCGCGCGCCTGGTTCCGCGGGCCGCGCGCCCCGCACACCGGACGGAGGCCCGGGCGCCCTCTCCGCGCACCTCCCGGCTGCGCTAGGTGAGCGAGGACGCCCCAGGCGGGGCTGCGGGAGTGTGCGAGGCGCGGGCAGCGACGCCACCGGCGGGAGCCGCCCCCTGCACCGCCGCCGCCGCCACCGCGGGTTGGACGGGCGAGCGAGGCCGGGCGAGGAGCCGGGCGGCGGGCGCGGTGCGGGCACCAGCGAGCGCGGCAGCGGACTTGGCGGCCGGCTGGCTCCTGCGGCCGGCGTCTGGGCGGGGGGCCGGGCTGGGGGCCGGCCGGGCGGCGGCGGCTCCGCCCCTTGGCCGTGCCGCGGTCTGCGCGCGCGAGCGGAGCGGTGCGGGGGCGCCCCCCTCGGCCGGCACTCGGGTTACAGCCGCCGCTCCGGTCCCCGGCCCGCGCCTCGCCGGTTCGCCGGCGCCGGGGTGGGCGGGGGGAGACCTTGTAACGGAACTGGGACGCCAGCGCTGCATTGTGGGAGCTTTTGCAGCGGCGGGAGCGCGGCGGGGCCGCTCACTCCCCGGGCCCCGCTCGTCTGGCCTCGCCGCCGCTGGGCCCGCCTCACCCCTGGCCCCGAGGCCCGAGGGCCAGAGGCCACCGTGGAGAGGTGACCGGTGCCGCACTGACTTTCCGGAGAGCAAAATCTTCCATAGCCCGGGGTGACTGGTAAAACGGCCCTCCACGGTCACCCCGGAAAGTAGGAAGCTTTTCCCGCAGACGCTTAAAAAAAAAAAAAAAAAAAAAAGCCCTTCCAAGCCCCAAGGACCGGGTTTGAATTGCTTTCGTCTGGAGTGGCAGTGATTCAGCGACCCCCTTCTCAGCAGCAGGCAATGACAGAGACCGGAATCAGAGAAAGCGAATGAATCAGACGTGAATGACCAAGTTTAGAAAGAGCTGGGCTCAGATTCAGGAGCACCCGCTCACCCTCGCGCCCCCCCCCCCCCCCCCTTACCTCCCTTTAAATATAGCAACTAGTCGAGAAAGGAAAATGGTGCTTTCATCTAGAAATGCATATATGTATGTTGTTTCCGCTTGTGTGTGTGTGTGTGTTGCGGGGGGGTGGGGGGGGACACATGCAGTTACTCTACTCACTGGACCAAATTCAGCCTTTGGTCCAGCTTGTGCTCACACATGCCCACACCTCTGCAACAGCTATTAATTTGGAGGGAGGTGGGGTGAAGATAATGGGTGAGATGCAAGGAAGCATTCCGGTTATAAAACGCCGCTTTTAATTCTCCAGATACTTTTTTTATTAATCATCAAAACCAGGATATTAAATTTGAAGCACAACTTGTTACAGCTCATCTTACTCGGGGCCTGATCTGTTTTGTTTGTATTGAGTTTGGGTTTGTAGTAGGCCTTTTGTTTCTTCCGCTTGTGTTTTGACCTTTAGTTACTGCGCAGCTCCTTCGTTTCCTCTACCTCAGAGGTTAACTGAGGAGAGAGAAATGGTAAGACTCACATTTGGCTAATCAACATTTGGAGGGTTTGGGGAGGAGAATTCTCTTTGATTCAAATGTGAAAACCAAGGGAACTTTATTTAGAGATGACAGTAGGGCATGGATCCTTTGCCCAGAGTTTTCCAGCCTTAACGTTCCCATTTCCTAAGCTCTCATTCCCTTGTCAGCCTTTCACTCCACTGAACATCAGTCACCACCTAATTGCCAAATCTAATGGAAAATTTTAATCTCCATCCCGTGCCCTTTGTGGCATTTGCAATTGTTGACTTCTCTCTCCTTCCTTCTTGGAACTCCCCCACACCCCCCACCCCACCTTTTTTTTTTGCTGTGGTAGTCATCCCTATTTTTTGGTGATCTTGAACCAGGCAGGAGTGTGTCTGGTTAAATCAGGATTCTAGATCTTACCAAGTAGGAAAACCTTACTATAGTTTCTGTGATCACTAGTAGGGTCCTGAGGTTGATTTTAGCATGCATCCGGAGGTGAACAAGTTGACTGACTGATAACAACCAGTTCTCATGTGACCAGCATGTAAATCAGGATGAAACTTACTATGAGTGAATAACCATGGTCACTATTAAGGAGAAGCATTACTAGGGTCAAGGCACTTGGGGAGGTATCCCCACCTGTAAACCAGAGTGTGCCTTACTGATGGCTATTGAAGTCCGTGAACGTACCCCTGTCCCGTCGTGGCTAGATCCAGATAAATCTGTTCCCTACCTCAGCCCCATGTGGTTAACGCATTCTTTCTTCAGTGCATAGTTCAATTTGTTTTAAGCTTTCTTAGCTATTTTCACATCCCTGTTAAGCCCTCCTGAGATCATATCAAATGTCCTTAATGAGAGTTGTAAACAACTCTTATTTCTGGTTTCTAATTATATTCCCAAAAAGTAACCTAACTAGAAATCAGTGAGTGCTCATGCACTTCAAGCCCTGTGATGACATAATCAGATTTGATTTTCAAGAAAACAATCTGAGAGGATAGATTCAGAAAAGAGGATACTACCAAGGGAGAGAGACTTATCTGGAAAGCAGTGGGAATGAAAGGGGTGGGAGATAACACCTGGAGATATGTAATTACGTATAATTGCTTTCCTATTGCTAACTATAAACAAGTTACCACTAACTTAGTGGCTAAAAGGAACAAGAATGTGTTACCTTACTGTTGTGGAGGTCAGAAATCCTAAAACCAAGGTGTGGGCTATGTCCTGGCTGGAGGCTCTAGGGGAGAATCCATTTCCTTGCCTTTTCCAGTGTCGCGTGATGCCATCTGCATTTCTTGGCTTGTGGTGTCTTCCACTATCTTCAAAGCCAACAACATAACATCTTCAAATCTCTCTTTGTCACCTCTGCTTCATGATTAGGGGGCCATCTCTTAATCTAGAGGCAAAGAAAATGAGAACAGGTGTTACCACATTTCTAGCCCTCTATGTGATGAACTGAATTGAATTATTTGCAGGAAGAGATGCTAGTCTTTATTACTAGTCAAACCATCAGTGGAATTTTAGTGCTGCAGTGGTGACGCATTAGATCAGCTAAATCAGCGACTTACATATGTAACTGAAACCCAAGATATTAGTACACTAAGAAAACCAGGTTCACATCTGCAGTCCTTGGGTATAAATCCCTTTCTCTGGAAATCCCTGATCTTACCCCCAACGACCCTCCCCTGCTGGCCTGATCTCACCCCTAACTGCTCTCCCCTCCCAGCCTGATCACCCCTAACTGCCCTCCCCTGCCGGCCAATTTGGTTCTGATTGGCCGGTTTCTATGCCAGTCAGCATCAAAAACTCTGCCTCCTAGGCAGCCATTGGCTCCTCACAGTTCACCCAGATTTGGTTCTGATTGGTTGGTTTCTATGCCAGTCAGCATCTCTGGGCCTATCTCTGGGCCTGATAAGAGAGGCGGGGCTGATCAGCAGCCCCCTAACGGAGGCCCGGAGAGAAAGAGGGTGCTACTGCTGGCGAAGCCTGAAGAGAAAGAGAGAGGCAACAGCTGCCACGGAGGCTGTGGCTCAGACCCTGCCTGTCTCTCTCGGCTTCTCTCCCGGCCTGATCTGAAGCCCCCTTGGCAATCAGTGCTGAGTCGCCACAGCAACCCAGCACTGACTGCAGGACTGACTTCCAGTGTTCAGTCGAGCCTTAGGTCAGTCGTTACGGACCCTGGGTTTTTATATATCAGGATTCCTGATGAAAATCTTGTATGCATATTGAAACACTGCAAATATCTATAAATATTGTGATTTATACGACCAGGTAAAGGGGCTTTTTAGAAACAACCAACAGTTCTCAGATCTGTAGAAATTTTTCATTTAATGATAGTTTCTTCTTTAAAAAATGTTTAGTTACTAAATTTTAAAGAACCCCTTAAAAGACCCTCTAATAATCTGATGGGGCAGGAGGGTGATGATCAGTATATTTTGTTAAACAAAGAAGTGCAGTATGGAAAGAAAAGAAAGTGTAAGTTATAAATGGAAACTACAACAGGTTCTACCAAAAGGAATACAACCAAATATATTCAGAAATAGGATTTAAAATAGGATTGGGTCTTTTTTAGGTGGATATTTTGGGGGAGGATAATCCCATGAAAATGGAACAGTATGGTGTGTGTGTGTGTGTGTGTGTGTGTGTGTGTGTGTGTTTATAGGCTAGACCCGTGGTCGGCAAACTGCGGCTCGAGAGCCACGTGCAGCTCTTTGGCTCCTTGAGTGTGGCTCTTCCACAAAATACCACGGCCTGGGCGAGTCTATTTTGAAGAAGTGGCGTTAGAAGAAGTTTAAGTTTAAAAAATTTGGCTCTCAAAAGAAATTTCAATCGATGTACTGTCGATATTTGGCTCTGTTGACTAATGAGTTTGCCGACCACTAGGCTAGACGAATGGACTTAGTTAGCTGAAATTAACTATGGGGATTCTACCAGAGCTTATACTAGGATCAGTATATTGGGGAAATCAATGAATGTGGTACTTGATGTTATAAAGACATGGAGTAAAATCTGGTCTAACTGGCATTCTTTCAACCTGAATGCCACTCACCAATCTCCCTACACTTCTCAATACTATAATTGAGGTTTATAATGATGACCCTGATATGACTTCTGAATCACAGCAGAAAGATTATATTATCTTCTGTGTTGCTTTTATGTACTTAATTATATTTTTATTAATTGCAGACTGGAAATTTGTTCTGTTTAATGACACTGCTAGATTAATCAGAGCCTCCTTATTAGGGACCCAGCCATCTGCAGTAGCAGATTCTGCAGTTCATGTGGGGCAAAAATACAGTTGATTAAAAATGTAAGATTTATATGATCATAGCAAGAATAATTATTGCAAAATAATTTAGGATCATTCAGCCACATTTTAAAAAATTGTAACAAATGTATTGATGAATAGCAAATGCTACATAGCAGGGTAAGCTCTATGAATGTTAGGAAATTGTGGGATAGACCCAGAGAGGCTGGGATGGAACAGGGACTCTTGGGTAAAGGCTTATGTCTGAGGCTCACCTGCTAGTCTCCCCATTTCAAGTCTTCCTCTGGCAGTAGAAATAGTCTTATCTACTTATCTTTTCTCTGCTGGTCTCTTTCCTGCCCACCAGGATTTCAATCTCCACTGGCCTCCTCTGGAGCTGTACTTAGAGTCTGCCTTCAAACAGCTTTTCTGCCTCTCTTCATATAACAAAGATTCATGTTCAGCTTCTCTGGCATTTTCTAGTGTTGCAGAAAACCAGAGAAGAACCAAGCAACACTTAGGCCAGTGATGGGCAACCTTTTGAGCTTGGTGTGTCAAACTTCGCCAAAAAACTGAGCATAACTCGGGTAGTGTGTCACTTTGAGGAAAAAACATTATTTCGCAAATGTTTCATCCTCAGGAGCAGCAAATGTTTCATCCTCGGCATGTGGCTGCCTCAGCGGCCGCATGACATCAGAAATGGCTACGCGTGTCAGTGCTGACACGCATGTCATAGGTTCGCCATCACTGACTTAGAGAGATGGAGTTACATTTATTACGTGCGGGCCCAGAGGAAAATATCTCTCAAATTCTGGACCCCAACATGGAGGAACTTTCCCTATTTATATGTTTTTACCTTCTTTGTCTCCCAAATATGGGGTGTTTCCCGCCCCTTTTGCAAGTTCTTAAAGAGCCCCTAGGTGCTGAGGCCTTGAGACCTCAACCAAAGGCCTGGCCTGGTGCCAGCACTGATAACTTTGTCCGGGGAAGGTTTAATGGCCTCTCTGAAATGGGAGTAGTCTTCTTTTCCTTATTATTTAAGCAAACAAGCATTTACAGAAGTCAAATAGCAGGGTTAAAATTTTAAACAGCAGTTTTTATATAAGATTGATGCTTCACTAGTAGTTTGATAGCTAAATGTTATGGTGTGTGTGGGGGAAAAAAATAGAGTAAAAATCCTTCCCATGTTATTCTTCTTCCCAAATTTAGCCCAATGAGCCAAGCCCAGCATGGATGCTACTGGTGGGTCTTTGGGAAAAACAGAGGCCATGGAGCTGATTCACCTGCATCTATCAGTGCACCCAGAGGTTGTCCTGGAAGATTCTGAGTGAAGGTTCTGGGGTGCAAGGCTGGGGTGAAGGAGGCAGACAGCTCCAGAGGAGAAGCAGGAATGGGCAGGTGGTACAGGAGCAGAGACAAGACAGTGTATGGTGTTCCTCTATCAAAATAGACACTTTTCTTCCCTTCCCTCCCCTGGCCCTTTAGTCCCAGACCTCCCACTGAAGACATCATTTTAGACAAATGGAAGAGAAGTTGATGACTGGGCAAGACTGGTGAGATACTGCCTACTGCAGGCTCTGAAGGAAGAGAGAAAAATCACATTTTGTTTTTTAATCTTGGAAAGAAAGAGACATTCCCTGTACCCTACGGCTGAAGTAGAAATAAATGATGGCAAGAACTACTGATATTGAAATGATAAATACTGCCACTTTGACCAGAATCAGAATTCTGTACTCAAATAAGCAAGGGGTTGGGGGTGGCCTCGAGCAGTACAGCCCAAGTGGATGCTGTGTGGCACAGAGGAAGGCGGGGTGGACGGGTTAAAACACTGATAGTGTGGTCATTCCCATGCCTGACACCTTCCAGGAGAGACCATTCCCTTCCGGCTGCTGCCCTTCAGCCTCTGACCTATATGGGAGGCACGGCGATCCACTTAAATAAAAGAACTTGAAAAGAACTCTAAGGCTCTTTTCTCAGAGAGATTGAAAAGACACCAAGACAGACCTTGGTTCAAGTCCTGACTCTGCTTCTTACTACCTGAATGACTGTGGGCATGTTATTTAAGTTCTCTGGCTTTAGTTTTCTTGTCTGAAAAAAAAGCAAACAAACAAACAAAAAAACGAGGGCCAGGAGAAGAGAGAATAATATTAGCAGCACATAAGGAATAGTTGTGATTCACTGGTGTAATGTGTGAGTAAAGCATTCAGTACAATGCCTGGTACATAACTTGTTTTTATTATCTTCAGGCTGTTGAGTCAGAAGATACTTTCAACAAAGCCAATAATTTTTCTTTTTCAGTATACTCTGTGGCAGGCTCTGTTCTAAATGCTTCTCATATATTAAGTTTTAAATACAACAGCTGTACCAGACAGAGACTTTTATTATACCCATTTTATCGATTAGGAAGTCACAGCACAGAGAGATTATGTAATTTAGTCAAGGTTCCAACATTAGATAGTAGCAGAGCAAGGATTCAAACCCAGGAAGTCTGGCCTCAAAGTCTGCATTCTCTACCACTGCAATATGTAGTCAATAAAAAGTGAGGCAAGAATTAAAAGTAGCTGAGGAAATGAAGCATAGGGTTGGCACAGGTTCAAGTTGAAAAGATTAGAATGAAATCGTGAATTGTGATCTGGGTTCGGCAGGTTCCTTTCACCTGGTGCCCAGAGTGTTCGGAGGGTGTGGGATGGGAAGGGAGGATGGGGCTGGCCCAGCAGCGTCAACACCCCCCCCCCCATTATGGGCTATACACTTAACAAAACAAGTTAGCCTACTATTTTAGGATGATTGATGTTTCCAAGGTAATTTACAAGCCAATTGGGAAACTAGCCCACAGATGGCTGTGACTAAGATAACTATGTGCATTTTATTTTATTTTTATTTTTTATTGATGAGAGAGAGAGAGAGAGAGAGAGAGAGAGAGAGAGAGAGAGAGAAACATTGAGTTGTTGTTCCACTTATATATGCATTCATTGATTGCTTCTTGTATGTGCCGTGACTGGAGATCGAACCCACAACCCTGGCATATTGGGACTGTTCTAAGCAACTGAGCTCTCAGGCTCAGGGCAACTATATGCATTGTAAAGACATTGCTGGATTTCTGTCTTTTACCAGGTAAGGGGACATCCTAGGAAGTGAGCCAGTGAGTGCTAGTTCTCCTACTTAAATGAACTTTGTGGCTCTGGGCAAGAACCTTTGCCTTCCTTGGCCTCTCTAAGATAGAAGCGTGATCTGCCAGTGGTTCTTTGAACCCCAGCATTAACGGGCAGATCTGACTGCCTAATGAGAGTCTGCTTCCACTCCCCCTGTCTCCTGTGTGTCCCCCAGGTGTGGTTATTCCGAGAGGCCGCATCTCCATGGGGGGCTGCATTGTTCTTGTGGCAAGGCTTATAAAATTACCTCAAATGTCACATCTGCCTCTAGCATTCTGAATATATGAATCATGCATTAAAGTAGTTGGTGCCATTGAAAGAGAAGAGACATGGCAAAATAGACTTGCTCCAGCAATTCAAAAACCAACTAAAAAAATCCAGGAAAAAACAACAACAACAACAACAAAAAACGTAGGCGAGGCTTTAGGATAGTATTGCACTAGGAACATAATGAGTGAATATAATTCTATTACGTATTTTTACTTTACTTTGTGACTTCACTCCTTGCATTTATTTTATATAGTATCAATTTCTGAGCATCAGTTTCCAAAAAAGTCATTATCCTATGTATTCTACGAGACATTGGAGCTTTATAATAAATAAATGAACAAAGAGTGGCTACCCTAAGAAGAAATAGCCTCAAGTTACTGGTTGCCCTAAAAACTGCAAAGTCCGTGTACTAATAGGGGTCATGACAGCTTGTCAAAGTGAAGAAAAAAACCGCATAATACTCCAGTGATTCTAGACGGAAGTAGATAATCAATTCAGCCCTGGGTAGTTTCAGAGAGGAAACCAAGAGAAGGAAATCTTGTTCTTCTCCTCAGGGCAGAGATGTTTTTAATTTTAGCACCTGGTGTTCCCTAGAGACGTGTTGGCTAAAACAAGAAAACACTTTATTAGAATCCAAGTGTTAGAAATTAATCAAAGGCGGCGGCAAGTCAGACTCCCTTCTCTTGTAATAAGTAATCATGATTGTACGCTGGGGTCCTTGTGGGTAAGGCCTCTAATTCTGTCTGACCATTTTATGCAGGAGCAAATAAAGGAATAAAAAGGAGTTCTTAGGAAAAAATTAAGTTAAATTAAAGCAAAACAAGCATGACACAATGATATATGGGAACCTAAAATGCTAGACCTTGGCAGTGCACACCCAAGCCCGAGGGCTGTGTCAGTCCAGGCAGGTGACCTCAATTACTGTCTTTCCAGTAGGCTGGACTAGGAAAAGGGAAGATGTGGTGATTTGGGTGAGGAACTTGCTTTGTACATAAATATTTATTTTACTGTGAGAGTGTGAGAGCTCAAGGGTCATATTTTAGAGATAGTGCAGAATTCACTTGAATGATTCAAATTCCTGAAATTGAGAGAAAATAGACTATAAATGATTTCCTAAATTTTAAATATAGGCAGAAAGTAACATAGGCAGAAGGGAAGAGGCATTAGAAGGTAACATGAATGTGAAATGGGTTTGAAAGGCTTCAGGTACTGGGTTATAATCCTCCTAGCTCATGGACAACATCTTAAGAGTTCTTTTCTGTTTTTCCTTTGGAAAAAAAAAAATGTTCTTATTGACTTTACAGAGAGAGGAATGAGAGGGAGGGGGAGAGAGAGAGAGAAGGAGAGAGAAAGAAACATGGATCGGCTGAATGGAACCGGCAACTCTTCAGTGCTTGGGACAGTGCTCAACCAAGGGAGCCACTCTGGCCAGGGCTTTGTTTTTTTTTTTGTTTTTTTTCAAACCTACTCTTCCGTCAGTTCAGTAGTTACTATGCATGTAAGAGGTGCTTGAGTGAGTCTTTTTTGTTAGAAAAATGAAAAGCAAATTAATACAGTTTCTAGAGCTCTCTTCAGAGATCCGAGCCTAAGTAAGGACAATTCTAAAAAAGACAGAATATTTGCAAATGAAACATATTGAAGTCTTCTAATGCTGTCTGTCAGTTTAAAATTTAACCCTTCTTCATACTCTTGGCTACCCTACCCCCACTCTTGATGGCAAGATAACATGTAAATGGCTGCAGGCAAACTGTGAAGTGCATGGATTAGCATCTAGAGTAGGGATGGCGGTGCTGGCTTCCAGGCAATTTATTTAATCTGTTTAGACATCAATTTCTGCCTATGTGAAAGGGATGATGATAATGAGTGTTTACCAAATGCACTGGTTGAAGGATTAACTGTGTCTGACCTAGAATAAGCCTCAGTTCAAATTAGCTCTTGCCCTTAATCTTTCTACTGAAATCAGAAGTTTCAGGCTGGAAGCCTGATCTTTTAGCGAGATGCTTTCCCTTACGTGGTGTACCAGAAATCACTGCCAGTACCAGCTGCAGCGCTTAGCTCCAGGTGGGTGAATAGTAGACAGAAACGTTTCTCCATGTACAGTTGTTTTTGTTTTTGGTCCATTCTGCTGATAAATATCCTGTGAGAATTCTGTACAGCAGGGCAGAGGTTGAACAGGAGAATGATAGTGAAGGGCTGCCCTTGTCAGTTTGGCTCAGTGGATAGAGCATTGGCCTACGGACTGAAGGGTCCAGGGTTCAATTCCTGTCAAGGGCATGTACCGTGGTTGCAGGCTCCTCCCCCGCCCAGGCCCCGGTCAGGGCATCTGTTTCTCTCACATCGATGTTTCTGTCTTTCCCTCTCTCTTCCACTCTCCCTAAAAATCAATGGGAAAATATCCTCAGGTGAGGATAAACAACAACAACAACATTGAAGGGTTTCTTGTTTGTCACTTTGTAAAGTTGACTTAGTGTAGTCAGTTTGTATTTTTTAAAAATATATTTTTATTGATTTCAGAGAGGAAAGAAGAGGGAGAGATAGAAACATCCATGATGAGAGAGAATCATTGATAGGCTGCCTCCTGCACTCCCCCCCACCGCCCCCACTGGGGATCAAGCCCAAAACTTGGGCATGTGCCCTGATTGGGAATTGAACTGTGACCTCCTGGTTCATAGGTTGATGCCCAACCACTGAGCCACACTGGCCTGGCTCAGCTTGTATTTTTGAGTCACATGGCAGCTTTTCAAAAACTCTCTAGATGTGGACACAGCATTTCCATGGCCTCACCCCCATCCAAGTGGCTTGTAACAGAAGGAATCAGAGCAGCTGGGAGGACCAGTATGGCATAGGCCTGAAGCAGTATGCTGCATCTTCGAGTAATCCAAGACTGCCAATAAAGTTTCCTGTCACAGCACAAGTGAAGCCAGAAAATTTTGAATTATAGCCTATGGAGCTGGAGGGGGTCACCTCATCCAATCCTTTCAATTTCCAGTTGAGGAATCAAATCCAGAGAGGTCTAAGGACCTGATTAAGATAATGCAACTAATTAGACTCAGAGTTAAGACTCAAGACAGAATACGGGGGGAAAATTCTATTTAAACTTTACATCATTTCTACCCTTTGTCTCATTAACTTTGATCTCTCTGCAAAATAGGTAACACAGCAATTAGCTGGAATAAGAGAAATTTGTGAGTGAAATTGTGCTGACATGTTTGGGTTTGTATTAATATTCCCGGAAACCACAAAGAGCACTTATTAAAGAGCTTGCAGCCAATTTGAGAATTTATGTTTAATTTCAAAGGGTGCTTTCATTTTCAGAAGTTAGAGCAATCTTTGTTCCGTGTTCAGGCTTTAAAGGCTGGGCTCTCAAAACCCATGGCGATGGTTCATTGTTGCCGGTGCCACCGTTAGATCAAGTACTGCTTGGGAAGCAATTGGGGCAATTGTAGAGGAGCTCAGTGGCACGTCTGTGATTATTACAGTACGTGCAGTTGTCAAGTGAGAGGAACCAGTATTCCTTGGTGACTCCCACCCTCAGTGGGCTGTGAGCAGTCGTCAGATGCACAGAGAGCAGCCCTCCACTGTATTTAAGGCACGGGACTTACACCCAGATCAAGCTGCTCCAAATTGCCTTTTTTGCTCAAGATCAAGCATCTTCAGAAAGTCATATTGTAAGCACTAGGGGAACCATTAAGTTGTACTGAAATAGAACAGCTAGGAAGAGAAAACAAATGTGTACTTGAAAGATTAAAGGAGGCTTATACTGGGTATAGTCATAGGGCCTCTGTTCAGAAGTATCTTTTCGGCCATGGAGATTCTTCTCATTTGCATCTTGGTATGTTTTCCCGTCTTCATTTTAAACCATGAACTCTCCTTGTGCCAATTAAAAAAAAAAAAAATAGCAGTCAGTCACTCCCTAAATTCCTCTGAGCTTGTGAACATTCTTTCTCTCCACGTGGTCACTTGCTGCCTCTCCTAATCCAATCCGAGACCCTCACTGCAGGCTGTAATCAAATTCCTGGAGGTGGGACCGGGGAAGAAAAGTCAATCCCAAACTGTTCCCATCCTTTCCCACAAGAGATCCCGCACGTGTCAGTCTTGCTTTCTTTCCCCCTGCTTATCTCTTCCTTTACAAATACTTGTAGACACGAGCACATGAGACTTTTACTCCCTTTCCCTTCTGTTTCCTGTGGATGAAAAAAGGGGGTTCTATGGAAAGTAACCTCAAGAGTAATCTGTTCATAAATTCCTAAGTGGGCAGGTCTTGGTGGGTAGTCAGTCACACCCCAGGCCTATAACGTCTTTACTGAAAGGATTATCTTCGCCTTAATTGCCCTGCCCATTGTTTCTGTGCACTAGGTTGGTACATCTTTGAAATGTCCCCTTTCAGAACCCTCCTTGTAATACCTGACCACCCTTTCAGACCCCTCCTTCAAAAGTGTGCAGGTTAGCACTTAATCTTAACTCTCCTGTCATCATCTTGGTTTCTCCCACCTTCCTGTAATCTTCCTTATGTCCCCTCCTTAATCTCAAATGCATAAAAGAAGAATTCATCTCAGTCCATTGAGATCTTGCTTGCAGGTGTAGATCTTGCTTCCAGGTATATCCTCTGTTTGGCTCAAATACATTTTTATAAAAAAAAATTCTCTACAGCCCTGGTCATGTAGTTCAGTTGGTTAGAGCATCATCCCAATATCCAAGGTTGTGGATTTGATCCTTGGTCAGAGCACATATAAGAATCAACCAATGAATGCAGAAATAAGTGGAATAACAAATCAATCTCTCTCTCTCTCTCTCTCTCTCTCTCTCTCTCTCTCTCTCTCTCATCAATAAGTAAATATTTTTAAAAATTCTCTACAGGTTTGGATGTTCTTACGTTGACATTCCCAACTCTTTCCCGTTTACTTTGTAGAATCCTCTCTTCCTGCACCTCTGTTCATTATTTTCTCACTCCCATTTTGTTTCCAAAAAAATCTACAGGTAACTCCGGGCTGGCTGATCAGCATTTTCATTTTGCTTGTGATAAACCTTGAAGGAGGAAAAGCACCGTCCATGCATTTTGGTGTGTGTCAGAGTGAAGAACCTCGGCCGGGACGCTTCTGAAAGTCCACTTTGACTGCCCATTCAAGTATTCATTCCCTTCCCCACCATGTCCTCCTCCAATTAAACGTAATTCCCTTATTAAAACTATTTCTTAAGAAGTATTTCTAGCCAACAGTTTCATTTTGAGTGCTACAGTACAGTATTGTCTTCCACTAGTTTTCGTTGCAGATGCACCCCAGGAGGTAAATGAGCCCCTTTGAAATCATTTTGGAACCTGGCCATGTTTAGAACATTGTTTCTCTGAGAAAATGAATTCCCAACTTTTAGAACATGATTTATTTTCAGTGGGGTATTTCCTCTGTGTATCTGGTAACAAAAATCTTTTTGATGTGGTGGCATAAAATCAGAGACCTGCCTTGGTTTTTACCTTGTTGAGTATTTTCATAGTAGAAAAAATTAACCCATTTATTTCTTATATTTTGTGTGTGTGTTTGTATAACATTCTAGAGATCTTGCAATGCATATTGTTGGTTGTGTATAATTTTCCACTATCAGAGAGTACATGGAGGTTGTAGTTGTCCACTGTTTCTGGTTTTCCCCTCTTCCTGGGCACAGGGAGAGACTATGCTCTCCAGCCTCCCTTGTAGCTAGGTGTGGCTGAGTACAAGTAATGGGAGGAACTTCTGCCTTATCTGCTTATCCCTGGCCTGAGGCTCCCTCTCTTCCCTCTGTGTAGCCCTCGGGAATGGTGAGGACCAGGGTTGCCAGCCAACTGTTGATGGCAGAGCTGCTGCCAGCCTGGGTCTCCGATGACTGACCGGAGCAGAGCTGCCCACCCAGCTGGAATGCTTGTCTTGGACTATTACCTGGGAGACAAATAAACTCATTGTTCTTCAAGCCACTGAATTTGGGGGCCTTTCTTTCTTACAGCAGGTTAGCCTATTCAATAATACTATTACAAAACTTATTTTACAAGGTTTCCTATGGTGAATTCTTACCGAAATATCTGAATAATCAAACCATATACGCAAAAGTGTAATTTTCTTCAGAAAACAAAACTCTAGATTTTTCAGCTGTTTTCCTCTGATTCTGATAGTGAATTTCCCTATACATTAAGAAATTGATAAGGCTAATTTAATCTTCCATTCAAACCTGAAAATCTGTTTACCAAAGAGCTGTTATTTGAAAGGGGTAGTATGTTTTGGCCTTCATTTAATATACATATATATTTTATTATATATATATAATAAGTAAAAGAATACCACCTCAGAAGCACATTTCTTTGCTCTAGTATCCTGTGATAATCCCATTTTAATTAGGGACAAATCCTGCTTATGATCAAATGCACTCTCAGGAAACAAGATTCTTTAGGGTTTACTTTGATTATAATACAAGAATGAAAGAAACATGAAGCAAGGTTAAATCATTGAATTAAAAAAATGTATAATTGAGTTGAGGGTAGAATAACACACACCCCTGTTCATGCTTTTTTTTTTTTTTAAATACCCACAATTGGTGTCATACCTGATGGTACTTTTTTGCTGAATATTTTTGTGTATTTGTTGGTTTGCTTTTCTTCCTCACAAAGCAAAATAACACTTAGAATTTAGATTTTTTTGTAAAGTTTTTAATCAGAATAGATATTCAGATATGGAAATTAAATAGTGCCAAATTGGCTTATGGCTAAAAAACAAACATGTAGTCTCAGAACCAATAAGGATGAATTCATTTCTCACAATTCTAAAATTGAAGAGGTAGGAAAGGAGTTATAAAAGAACCTATGATCTTCATAACCTCATAAAAGCTAAGTGAATATTACAGTATTCTTTTTTTTTTTTTTTTTTTTTTTTTAATATTTTTATTGAGGTATTATATGTGTACATATCTTACTATTACCCCCCCCCACCCCACACCCACACATGCCCTCCCCCCCCAGAGTTTTGCGTCCATTGTTTATGCTTATATGCATGCATACAAGTCCTTCGTTTGATTTCATAACTCCCCCACCTTTCCCAAACTTTCCCCCTGTACTTTGAAAGTCTGTTTGATGCTTTACTGTCTCTGTATCTATCTTTTTGTTCACCACTTTATAATGTTCTTTACTATCCCTAAATGAGTGAGATCATGTGGTATTTTTCTTTCATTGACTGGCTTATTTCACTTAGCATAATGTTCTCCATTTCCATCCAGGTTGCTGCAAATGATGAGAATTCCTTCTTTTTTATGGCAGCATAGTATTCCATTGTGTAGATGTACCACAGTTTTCCGATCCAGTCATCTGCTGATGGGCACCTAGGCTGTTTCCAAATCTTAGCTATTGTAAATTGTGCTGCTATGAACATAGTGGTGCATATATCCTTTCTGATTGGTGTTTCTAGTTTCTTCGGATATATTCCCAGGAGTGGGATTACTGGGTCAAATGGGAGTTCCATTTTCAGTTTTTTGAGGAAACTCCATACTGTTCTCCACAGTGGCTGCACCAGTCTGCATTCCCACCAGCAGTGCACGAGGGTTCCTTTTTCTCCGCATCCTCGCCAACACTTGTTGTTTGTTGATTTGTTGATGATAGCCATTCTGACAGGTGTGAGATGGTACCTCATTGTTGTTTTGATTTGCATCTCTCGGATAATAAGTGACTTTGAACATGTTTTCATGTGTCTCTTGGCCTTCCTTCTGTCTTCTTTTGAAAATATTCTGTTTAGGTCTGTTGCCCATTTTTTTATTGGATCATTTATCTTCCTCTTATTGAGTTGCATAAGCTGCCTGTAGATGTTGGAGATTAAACCTTTATCAGTGATAGCATTTGCAAATATGTTCTCCCATGCAGTGGGCTTTCTTGTTGTTTTGTTGATGGTTTCTTTTGCTGTAAAAAAGCTTTTTATTTTGATGTAGTCCCATTTGTTAATTTTCTCTTTAGCTTCCATTGCCCTAGGGGCAGTGTCAGTGAAGAAGTTCTTGTGGCATATGTCTGAGATTTTGTTGCCTGTGGATTCCTCTAGTATTTTTATGGTTTCCCGTCTTATGTTTAAGTCCTGTATCCATTTTGAGTTTATTTTTGTGTATGGTGTAAGTTGGTGATCTAGTTTCATTTTTTTGCATGTATCTGTCCAGTTTTCCCAACACCATTTATTGAAGAGACTGTCTTGACTCCATTGTATGTTCATGCCTCCTTTGTCAAATATTAATTGAGCATAGTGGTTTGGGTCGATATCTGGGTTCTCTATTCTGTTCCATTGATCAATATGTCTGTTCTTGTGCCAGTACCAGGCTGTTTTGAGAACAGTGGCTTTGTAATACAGCTTGAAATCTGGTATTGAGATCCCACCTACTTTATTCTTCTTTCTGAGGATTGCTGAGGCTAGTCGGGGTCTTTTTTTATTCCAGATGAATTTTTGGAGAGTTCTTTCTAGGTCTGTGAAATATGCTGTTGGTATTTTGATGGGGAGTGCATTGAATCTGTAGATTGCTTTGGGTAGTATGGACATTTTAATGATGTTGATTCTACCAATCCAGGAACATGGTATGTTCTTCCATCTGTTTACTTCTTCCTCTATCTCTTTTTTCAGTGTCCTGTAGTTTTCTGCGTATAGGTCTTTTACCTCCTTAGTTAAGTTTATTCCTAGGTATCTTAATTTTTTTGGTGCGATGGTAAATGGGATTGCTTTTTTAGTCTCTCTTTCTGTAAGTTCATTATTGGTGTATAGAAAAGCCATAGATTTCTTGGCGTTAATTTTGTATCCCGCTACATTGCCGAATTCATTTATTAAGTCTATTAGTTTTTTGATGGAATCTTTTGGGTTTTTTATGTACAATATCATGTCATCTGCAAATAAGGACAGCTTCACTTCTTCTTTTCCAATTTGGATGCCTCTTATTTCTTCTTCTTGCCTAATTGCGATAGCTAATACTTCCAGTACTATGTCAAACAGGAGTGGTGAGAGTGGGCATCCCTGTCTTGTTCCTGTTCTTAGGGGAAATGGTTTTAGTTTTTGCCCATTGAGTATGATGTTTGCTGTGGGCTTATCATAAATAGCTTTTATTATGTTGAGGTATGAGCCTTCTATTCCCACCTTGTTGAGAGTTTTTATCAAGAAAGGGTGTTGGATTTTGTCAAATGCTTTTTCTGCATCTATTGATATGACTATGTGATTTTTATCTCTCAATTTGTTTATGTGATGTATCACGTTTATTGATTTGCGGATATTGTACCATCCTTGCATTCCTGGAATAAATCCTACTTGGTCATGGTGTATGATCTTTCTGATGTACTGCTGGAGCCGATTTGCTAGAATTTTGTTGAGGATTTTGGCATCAATGTTCATGAGGGATATTGGCCTGTAATTCTCTTTCATTGAGTTGTCTTTATCTGGTTTTGGTATTAGGGTGATGCTGGCTTCATAGAAGGAGCCTGGAAGTGTTCCTTCCTCTTGGATTTTTTGGAATAGTCTGAGGAGGATAGGTTTTAGTTCTTCCTTGAAAGTTTGATAAAACTCTCCTGTGAAGCCATCTGGCCCCGGGCTTTTGTTTGCCGGAAGCTTTTTGATGACTGCTTCAATTTCTTCCATAGTTACTGGCATGTTGAGCTGTTTAGAATCTTCCTGATTGAGTTTTGGAAGGTTGTATTTTTCTAGGAATATGTCGATTTCCTCTAGGTTGTCCAGTTTGTTGGAATAGAGTTGTTCGTAGTATTTTGTAACAATCCTTTGTATTTCGTCGGGGTCTGTTGTTATTTCACCTCTTTCATTTCTGATTTTGTTTATTTGGGTCTTCTCTCTTTGCTTCTTGGTGAGCCTGGCTAGAGGTCCATCAATCTTGTTTATCCTTTCAAAGAACCAGCTCTTGGTTTTGTTGATCTTTTGTATTGTTTCTTTGGTCTCTATGTCGTTTATCTCCGCTCTGATCTTTATTATTTCTTTCCTTCTGCTTACACTGGGCTTATCTTGTTGCTCTCTCTCTAACTCTTTGAGTTGTTGGGTTAGGTAATTTATTACCATTGTTTCTTGTTTTTTGAAGTAGGCTTGTAGAGCTATGAACTTCCCTCTCAGGACTGCTTTCATTGTGTCCCATAGATTTTGGATTGTTGTGTTTTCATTGTCGTTTGTTGCCATGATGTTTTTTATTTCTTCCTTGATGTCTTTGGTAACCCAGTCATGGTTTAATAACATGCTGTTTAGTCTCCAAGTGTTTGATTTCTTTGGGTTGTTTTTATTGTAGTTGATTTCCAGTTTTATGCCACTGTGATCTGAGAAGATACTTGATATGATTTCTATCTTCTTGAATTTGGAGAGACTTTGCCTATGTCCTAACATATGGTCTATCTTTGAAAATGACCCATGTGCACTTGAGAAGAATGTATATTCTGTGGCTTTGGGGTGAAATGTTCTGAAGATGTCGATTAATTCCATCTGTTCTAGTGAGTCATTTAGGATTGATGTTTCTTTGCTGATTTTTTGATTAGAGGATTTGTCCAATGGTGATAGTGGGGTATTGAAGTCTCCTACTATGATTGTATTACTGTCAATCTCTCCTTTGATATCTTCCAGGAGTTTTTTAATGTATCTTGGTGCTCCTGTATTGGGTGCATATATGTTTACCAGAGTTATTTCTTCTTGTTGGATTTCTCCCTTTAGTATTATGAAGTGGCCTTCATTATCTCTTGTTATGTCCTTCACTTTGAGATCTAATTTGTCAGATATAAGTATTGCAACCCCAGCTTTTTTTTCATTTCCATTTGCCTGGAAAACCTTTTTCCATCCCTTTACTCTCAGTCTGTATGCATCCTTTTTTTTGAGGTGGGTTTCCTGTAGACAGCAGATATCTGGGTTTTGTTTTCTTATCCAGTCTGTTACCCTGTGTCTTTTGATTGGGGCATTCAATCCATTTACATTTAAAGTTATTATTGATAGGTACTTATTTGACGCCATTTTTATTCTATACCCCTGTGTACCTTCTTTGCTTCCTATTTCTTTCTTTCTTTTTTTTTTTTTTTACAGCAGACCCTTTAGCATTTCTTTCATTGCTGGTTTGGTGGTGATAAACTCCCTTAGTCCTTTTTTGTCTGTGAAGCTCCTGATTTCACCTTCAATTTTGATTGATAGCCTTGCTGGGTACAGTATTCTTGGATTTAGACCCTTCCTTTGCATGACTTGGTATATTTCATTCCATTCCCTTCTGGCCTGATGAGTTTCTGTTGAGAAATCAGTTGCTAGTCTGATGGGGGTTCCTTTGTATGTAACTGTCTGTCTCTCTCTGGCCGCTTGTAAGATTCTTACTTTGTCGTTGGTGTTTGCCAACTTAACTATAATGTGCCTTGGCGTCGGTCTTTTGGGGTTCATTTTGCTTGGAACTCTGTGAGCTTCTTGGATTTGTGTGGGTTTTTTCTTCCCTATATCAGGGAAGTTTTCTGTTATTATTTCTTCAAACAGGTTTTCTATTCCTTGCTCAGTTTCCTTTCCTTCTGGCACCCCTATTATCCTGATGTTGTTTTGTTTTGTATTGTCCTGAAGTTCCCTTACGCTCTCCTCCATCTTTCTAATTTTTGTTTCTAGAACCTGTTGTAATTGGGTATTTTTTTCCATCTTGTCTTCTAGCTCACTTATGCGGTCCTCTGCTTCATCTAGTCTACTCTTGATGCTTTCAATTGAGTTCTTTACAGCAGCGATGTCATTTTTCATTTCTTCTTGGTTCTTCTTCATTTCTTCTTGGTTCTTACTCATATTGTCGAATTTGTCTTCCATCCTTTTCAGCCACTTTATGACCATTTCTCTGAATTCTTTCTCTGATAGGTTGTTTGCCTCTAAATCGTTTACTTCCTTTTCTGGTGATGCCTGCTTCTCTTTCCTGTTTGGGCTGTTTCTTTGTCTCCCCATGGTCTCTCTTCTCCGGATGTCTGGTTATATAGATTTCTCTCTCTGGCGTTGATTTAAAGGTATAAAATACAACACAACCAGGCACAACAGACAAGGCACTGAACAGAATTGTATTCACGATATTAATAACCTCCAATAAAGGTAACCACCAGAGAAAGACAAATTAGGGAATAGGAGTGGAAGAGGGAGAGTAAAAAGAAAGAACAACCACGAAGAAAAAAAAAAAAAAAACAACAACAAAGAGTGTGAATCTGAACTTGGGAAAAGAGCAGAAAGAAAGAAAAGAAAAAACAGAAAAGAAAAAAAAAGTAAGAGAGACAAGAATGATACTAAGAGAGAAAAGGGGAACAAACTATATATATGGGGAGTAAACTCCACTAGAACAACCACTATTCCCAGCAAATTCCAGCAACACGAGCCTGGAGATTAATACAAACTGCAACAGCAGCTAATATCAAGTGAGGCAAGGGAAAACAAAAGTAAAAAACAAACAAAAACAAAGCAAACAAAAGAACCAACCAAACCAACAAAAAGAATAATCAAAACAATCTCATAAAAAAGCATAAAAATTCAATCTAATCAACATTCAAGCAAACAACAACAAAAGGCCCGAGAGAAAAATAATTTTTTAAAGGTAGCGTAGAGAGAGGTTTGTATGGATTTGGAGCAGGGGGTTGGGAATTAGATATATAAGTAGGGTGAAGTTTTAGCAGGGAGTAAACTGAAAAAGTAGGGAAAATCTAAAGCCAGAAAGGGTTAAGATAAACTGGGGACCAAAAGGGGAAAGGTTAGGAGGAGAGTGATGGCATAATTTTAGCTTTGAGATAGGGTAAAGCGATTGTAAGGGAAAGATGCAAATCGAATGTAGGACACTAATCCAAAAATAAAAGAAAGGGAAAATCTAATGACATTAAAAAAAAAAAAAAAAAAAAAAAGTAAAATAATAGTAATAATAGTGCTGATTGAAAATAAAAATGTAATAATTAAAAAGGTGAAAATCAAGTGAGGAAAAAGAAAAAAATATTAGTTTCTTAAGTAAATGATGCAAAAAATGAAAATAAAAAAATATGAGAATAAAAAAATTGAAAAATTGAAAAAAGAATTGAAAATTAAAAAATAGGAAGACTAAAATGTGCAGTAGCGGCTGTCATTCACTTCCTCTATTATTCTGTTTGGTACGCCTTTTTCCCAGTCTGGGCGGTATTTCAGTTCAGCTTCATTCCAGGGCTCCTCAGTGTTGGAAGCCAGTCCTGCTTTTTAAGCCAGCCCTGTCTTAATTTCTCGTATTTATTTTTGATTACACCAGAGACAATTAGCGTTTCAGCCCCTGGGTGGCAGTGTTTCTGAATTGACTTCCGGGCCTCTCTAGCTCTTTTTTCTTTTTTCTTTTTTTCCCCCTTCTATGGCACTCACTACCGGTTTGTGGAGATGTGCGCCTCAGAGCTGCCTCTCTGATGGTCACAAGCAGCTCTGGTCCCCAGGTTCCGAAAAAACACCTTCCCCCTGCAGTCTTTCAGGGTTTCCACCTGGGTTTACCTCTGTATTGGGCTTAGCAATCAGAGTCGGAAAGAGCCCAGGTGTGCGGACCTTGGGTCTGTGCCCCAGACTAAGGAGCCTGCACTCCTTTGAAAATTCTTAGTCTGACCCTCCTCGTCAGATTAAAATGAGTTGCTTTCAAGAGGTCACTTCTGTTAGCAGCTCAGAAGACCCCCCTCCTCATTCACGGATCACGGCAGTTCCAACTGCCGCTGATTTTTCTAGGCACAGACCTCCCGGCTCCTGCCGGTCCTGCGGCTGCCGCACTTCCCTCACCCAGCGCTTCCCTCACCCACCGCGGGGATTAGAAACCGCACCTTATTTCAGGCGAAATCTGTCCTTTCCTTGGTGCAGCGAAGAGTTTCTTTGAATCCGAGTGTTTGCGCTGATAGGGGACAGGTGGTCTGGTGCTCCCAGCAGTTCAGTGTTTGCAGTTGTCGCAGAAAGTCAGGTTTCCACCAAAATCCTCCTTTCCTTGCAAGATGGCGAGGCGCCCGGCGAGCCCGCAGCTCCAGGAGGGGACCCAGCCCCTGTGGGTGCTGCGCGGTCAGAGGAACACTGCCCAGCACTCCCCCGCCTTCTCCTGGAGTTTAGCTGTCCCTTGGCTTGCCCACATACACTCCCTCTGCGAGCCTCCGCTGCTCCGACTCTCCGCCCCAGGAACAGACTCCAAACCCGACTCTATTCCGTCGCCATTTTTTTTTTTTTTTTTCCGAATATTACAGTATTCTTAGAATTCTGTGTGAGTTCTGAGAAAATGCAACTTAAAGGGATAAAATGGGCATTAGCTACAGGAAAATAATCCATTTTCTCAACATATTTGAACTAATAGCAAATACATCTCACTTTTTTCTTTTTCTTTAATGCAGTAGGAGGCTTTACTACTCTCTTTGCCAGTACCAAAATTATGATAGTTGTTATCTAGATCTTCAGTGTGCATATGAAGATTTCTACTTCAACCTTAAAGTGACATCTATGAAACTTTGTCTTAGTAAGCATTGTCTCTCTCTTCCACCAGTTTCTGGCCATCTGACTAAGCTAGGTGGAAGCATTATAATTAGGGGGACTGCAGTGTCATATGGGTTGTAGATCTGAAAAGAACCTTGCTAAGTTTTCTGTGTTGAAAGATATAAACCCAATATTATTGCAATTAACTGCTGTGTGACAATTCATCTAAAGTCTTGGTCCAAAACATTTGGAGAACAGAATCCTAATGCTGGCTTTAGCACTACTTAACTTTGACAAATCCAAGCTGGGCCTCACCTTCGTATCTGAAGCAGAATACTGTATGGATACATTTTCCCCAAACCCATTCTAGAGGAAGTCTGTGCCTTCAGGAAATGGCACAGCACACAACTCTTTATTTTAAAATAAAAATAAAGACAGTCTTAAAGAGGAAACTGCCACAATGGGGAGGGAGGAGTAAATGGCTGAGGAATGTGTAACTCTGGGACAGGGGTCAGCAAACTGGACCCAGCAAGCCAAATCCAGCCTGTTGCCTGTCTTATTTTAAGAGCTAAGAATGACTTTTTAATTTTTTAAAAATATAGTTTTATTGATTTCAGAGAGGAAGGAAGAGGGAGAGATAGCTAGAAACATCAATGATGAGAGAGAATCATCGATCAGCTGCTTCCTGCACTCCCCACACTGGGTATCGAACCCCCAACCCGGGCATTGCCCTGACTGGGAATCGAAGTGATCTCCTAGTTCATAGGTCAACCCGGGCATTGCTCTGACTGGGAATCGAAGTGATCTCCTAGTTCATAGGTCAACACTCAACCACTGAGCCATGTTCAGCCAGATGACTTTTTAATTTTTATGGTTTCCTTTAGTCCAAATAATAATAATATTTTAATACATGAAAATGTTGTGAAATTCAAATATCAGTGCTCATAACTTAAGTTTTATTGAAACGGGGATGTGTGTCCCTCAGCCTAGCCCCCAACTGGGACCCCTTGAGGGATGTCCAACTGCCCATTTAGGCCCTACCGGGATCGGGCCTAAACGGGCAGTCGGACATCCCTCTCACAATCCAGGACTGCTGGCTCCCAACTGCTCGCCTGCCTGCCTTCCTGATTGCCCCTAACCGCTCCTGCCTGCCAGCCTGATCACCCCCTAACCACTCCCCTGCCATCCTGATTGATGCCTAACTTCTCCCCTGCCAGCCTGATTGCCCCTAACTGCCCTCACCTGCAGGCTTGGTCACCCCCAACTGCCCTCCCCTGAAGGCCTGGTCACCTTTAACTGCCCTCCCCTGAAGGCCTGGTCACTCCTAACTGCTCTCCCCTGCAGGCCTGGTCACCCCTAACTGCCCTCCGCTGCAGGCCTGGTCCCCTCAACTGCTTTCCCCTGCAGGCCTATGTCCCCCCCACCCCCCCAACTGCCCTTCCCTGCAGGCCCGGTCGCCCCCAGCTTTCCTCCTCTGCCAGCCTGGTCACCCCTAACTGCCCTCCCCTGCAGGCTTGATCACCCCCAACTGCCCTCCCTTGCAGACCTGGTCCCTCCCAACTGCCCTCCCCTTGGCCTAATTACCCACAACTGCCCTCCATTGCAGGCTTGGTCCCTCCCAAATGCCCTCCCCTGCTGGCCATCTTGTGGTGGCCATCTTGTGTCCACATGGGGGCAGCCATCTTTGACCACATGGGGGCAGCCATCTTGTGTGTTGGAGTGACGGTCAATTTGCATATTACTCTTTTATTAGATAGGATAGCCATGCTCATTCATTTACACAGTGTAGCTGCTTTCACACTACAATAAAAGAGTTTATTAGTCATAACAGAGACTTGCAAAGCCTAAAATATTTACTATTTGTCCTTTATGGAAATAGTTTTAAAACCCTTCCTCTAAAATATCCAAGGTAGAAATGTCCAGTGGCAGTTGGAATTTAGATTTTGGAATGATCCACAAGAAGCAGTGGTTTGAAATGTGAGAGTTGATTAAATCAAGAAAGAGCAAAGAGGTCTGGAGAAAGCACCTGGTGGAAGATCACTTTTTAAAAAAATTATTTTTCTTCTTTATTGATTAAGGTATTACATATGTGTCCTTATTCCCCCATTGCCCTCCCACCCCCACCCCCGCTCATGCCCTCACCCCCCTATTGTCTGTGTCCATTGGTTATACTTATATGCATGCATATAAGTCCTTTGCTTGATCTCTCCCCCTTACCCCCACCCTCCCCTACCTTCCCTCTGAGGTTTGACGGTCTGACCGATGCTTCTCTGTCTCTGGATCTGTTTTTGTTCATCAGTTTATGTTGTTCATTATATTCCACAAATGAGTGAGATCACTTTTGACAACTGGGAGAGGAAGGAATCCCTGAAGGGAGAGAAGAAGGCATAGTTAGAGCATGGTGTGTTTCCCAAAGACAAGCAAGGAGTGAGTTCAAGATGAGTTGGTAAGAGCAGACATGTCAGAGAAGCCAGGTAAGTTGAATAATAAAACAGTACACTGGACTTGGTGATTAGAGGTTATTGGTGGCCTCTGAGAAAAGCATTTCTAGGAAACCATGTGACATTAGTCCATTTCAAGAAGTCCAGCAGCAAACAGATTTACTCTGGATAGGAAACCAAGAAGATAATAATCTGAAGAGGTTGCAAAACCAAGGGAAGTTGACTTTGGTTTGCTTGCTTGTTTGTTGATTTTTAGGCAAGAATTGAATATTTGTAGGCCTAAAAAAAGCATAGAGATGAGAAAATACAGAGACAGAAAGCTGAGCAAACACCATAGAGAAGAGGTTGAAGGTATGACTAAAAGTTGAATATAGAAAGGGCAAAGCTCCCTCTGAAGCAATAAGGAAGAAAGAAAAAAAGTGGAAGCACAAAGAAAATTTGGAGGGGGAGGTGAAATAGGGTGTAATGGCAGGAAGTGACAAGGTCACCTACATAGAATAAGGGAGCTGGGATTATGATGGGACATTCCAGGAGGATAAACCAATAACTTCCTGTACAAAGCTGTATAGTCCTCTGAAGAGTTTGAAAGGACTGCTGGGGGGTGGGGGGGAGTATTTGATATGGTTTTGTAATCTTTCCCAAAATTTTGGTAGCTTAGGTGTAGAGATGATCAGAGACTGAGATTACTGTGGAAGACTCAAGAAAAGTTAAGGGGTGGAATGAGTGTTCAAGCAGACAGTGTTTAAATAATTTCTCCAAACTGGTTGGTAGAGCAAGAGACACCAGAAGAAACTTGATCAGCTAGGATTTAAAAAAAGGCTTCAGACAACTGAGACCAAAATGCCATTTAAGAGGAAGGGAGTACAAAAGATAGAAATCAATAAAGATAAGTAAAAGGGACCCCTATCATCACCACCACCAAATTTAAGATCTTGGAGAATTGAAAATAAGGTACCTGGCCATTGTAGGTACTATGGGAATCTCAGAAGAAATCTGAAAATGAAACTCTAGAAATACATGCTTTACCTTGGAAGGCCCTCATTGCTCAGGAAGGTTTTTTGTTCCATGGATGCTTCCCAGGGTCCTGTAGGTGGAGGTGATCAGAAAGACCAGACAAGTGATGTCTGAGCTGTTACCAATGGGACTAGAATATCCTTAGCCAGAGAATGTTAACCTCAACCTAAGGTTGAAAGTGAGTAGTCCCTTGGAATGGAGTTGAACAATGACTCAACTCACTGGCTTTGGCTCACTGGACTCCCTTTCCTTCCCTTCCAGGGAAACAGTTTGAATGAATAGTAGCTGTGAAATACTCCCTTGAGAACAAGACTCCTCCTATACACTAATAAATACTAAATGCTTTCACTACAATTTAAATGAATGACTTGATTCCCTCCTCCTCCTTCCCCCATGCCTCACAATGAATGGCATGAGAATGACATTTTTTTCCCCCCAAATGTTACACATTAATATGAATTTGTTGTAAAATCATGAATGTCTACCAGTTTTGTTGTGTGGGTTTTTTTTTTTTGTATTGTTGTTTTATATTTTTATTGATTTCAGAGAGGAAGAGAGAGGGAGATAGAAACATCAATGGTGAGAGAGAATAATTGATCCGCTGCATGTTGCCCCCTGGGGACCAAGCCGGAAACCTGGGCATGTGCCCTGACTGGGATTCAAACTGTGACCTCCTGGTTCATAGGTCGATGCTCAACAACTGAGCCACACCGGCTGTGCTCTACCAGTTTTGTTGATTAAAAATTAATTTGCATAAACATTTGAGGAATGGTGGGAGGGAAATTAATAAATACCTAAACCATTCAATTATTTGAAGTACCTAGGTATTAAAATTTACTAAAGGATCATTTCAAAGTGTATTTAACACATTAGTGATTTGGGGGGGTTATTTGAAATGGAAAACTTTTTTTCAGCTCCCATTTTACCTCTTCTCCCCTTGCCTCTAGCCCCAAAATATTCCATCAGAGATTCAGCAAAAATAGGAAGGAAAGATTCACATATTCCAGAAAGCAGATAATTTCCTAGTCTTCATGACATAAGAATACTAGCTCTCCCACAGAGAAACAAATTGGATGACAATTTTAGGATAATTGAATTGCTTGATGCTTTACAAGTTGTTGGGAAACCAGTGCTGTAAAAACCAATTTTTCCCCCCAGTGCTACCTGTAGTTTCCTGTGATGGGAGATTTTCTGTTTACCCATTAAAAACAAAACACAGAGCCAAGCTGTGCAGGTTCGCGAGTGGGTTTGTGATACAATGACCGTGAAAAGGAACCACCTGGTAATCTAAATGAAAACAAACTGAGTTGCCTGAATTTCCCATAAATCAGGTATAATAATTGGGAGTGGACAAAAAATATCTGTATAAAAGAGACTTGTAGATCCTAATTATAAATCATGTAAGGGTAAAAGAGTTACCATTGTTTCCCTTTCTGGATGGAGATTTGGGCTTTCAGGTGTGAAACAATTGATAATGATACTAAACAAAACGATTGGAAAGAGACTAACACAGAGAAAGGAAAGTCTCTGGCTGCGACCAGCCATGGAGCTGAACAGAAAGGCAATGATTTAGGCTTCTGGCTCTTAAGCTTGAATGTGTCCCTGGAACCACCTGCGTGGCTGGTTAAAACAGGTTGCTGGCCTCCACCCCCAGAGTTTCTGATTCAGTGGATCTGAGGGGGCCATGGGGCAGGGCTGTGAGTTTCCATTTCCAACAAATTCCCAGAAGATGCTGCTGCTGCTGCTGCTGCTGGCACTACGCTTTAAGAACCAAATTTAGGTTAATTTAGAGCAATATCTAGAGACAGAAAGGTTTAATAAGAAAACGTTGAAGACAGTGAGGAGAGCTAGAAGAAACTTTATTGGAGGAAGTTAAAGGGAAGAAGGAATTAAAACTAAATTAAATTTAAAATAATAGCAAGGGAAGGTAAACTTTCATGGAAAGCAAAGGTCTGTCTGAACTAGGCACTTTGCACTCACAGTCCTGCAATCTGTGTTTTAACCACGTTGGTAAAGTGATAACCTCCAGAAGAGGAACCAGGGGATACTCAAAAACATGACAATTATGAATGGATAATGATGGCTGTAGTACAATAACTGGGATGTGCTTGCTGCCCAGCGGGAGCCCAAGTGGAGTGGAAGGCCAGGCACAGTTCCTCTCTGTGGGCACCCATCGGGGCCAGAGCAAGGAGCCTCAGACCTGCCCTGCTGCCCTTCGCTGAGCTTTGCAGCTGGGACTTTGTGTCTAAAGACTGATCAAGGCAGGCTCACAGGTAAATAATAAGTGAAACTCCAAAATGTTCTCCACTGATCAACATTTTCAGGAATTGAAGTTAAGGTGCTTATTTTATAACACTATTCGTGAGAGCTTAGCTCTCTGCCCTGCAAAGGGAAACATACTTTAGCTCAGTGATGGGCAACCTTTTGAGCTTGGTGTGTCAAAGTTCGCCAAAAAACTGAGCATAACTTGGATAGTGTGTCACTTTGAGGAAAAAAACATTATTTCGCAAATGTTTCATCCTCGGCATGCAGCCGCTGAGGCGGCCGCGTATCATCAGAAATGGCTACGCGTGTCCGTGCTGACACGCGTGTCATAGGTTCGCCACCACTGCTTTAGCTAGTCCCTTCCCCCTGTTGCTGATGAAAAGTGCTTAGCTGTTCAGCAGGCTTCAGCTTGAGCTCCCCCTCAGCAGGGCAGTGCAGAGGGAGGTGGACGAGCACAGAGATGCTCCTATGGTAAGTGCTTTGTTGCTTCCTTTCTCGAATCATCTCCAGAGCAAGCAGCAATGCCGCCCTGGTGCACGCCGGCCTTCTGGGACCTCCCCAGGCCGCTGCGGGACGCTAGAGAGCAGCTGCTTGGGAATGACAAGCGAGCCTCAGTGGAGTGGTCCCCCAGAAAGGATGTGACATGTATCCCCTCACTTATTTGTTAATGCAGTGCATCTCAGAGCCAGACACTAGAGCTCAGACTCCTCCCTGGCCCCCCGGGAAACACTCCTGGGATGTCATTTCCACCTCCTTGCCCATCACCTCTTTAGAACACCCTGGCCCAGGGTGTCTTAAGTTTGTAGAACTTAAAGCATTCACTGTGTGTACATGTGTGCAAGCGTACGTACACAGGAGAGAGGCCAACGTGGGAACCTTGCCCCCTACACACCGGACAGGACAAGGACAACACAGTCAAAAAGTGGGCCTGAGTTCTAAGCCACTTAAAAGTAGACAAGGAATAGGACAGATGGAGATCACAATACCATTCTTATTACCTATTAAGGCTGGGAGGGATAATGTGGCTTAGGAGCGCAGCAACTGAGTTTCCTAATACTGCAGCTCAGAAACAGGCAGACTTATCCATCAGTCCAGGCCAGATGCACACACGTGTCCTCCTGTGGGGTTCCCCTTATAAAACGTGGTGTGTAAGAGAAGACGTGAATATTTGCATTACTGTTGTCATTCCTCCAGGAAGGACGCGGTCTGGAAGCAAGGGTCAAGTTCTGAAAGCCCTGCTTACTCTTCTCAAATTTACCAAATATTTTTCTCCTCCTTCCCTGAGGCAGAGTGATAGAAGAGTGAAGAGGCCAGGAGGTTACACTGGCTGAGGTCTCTCTAGATACAAGAAAACACCAGAAGCAGGAATACATAACCTCTCCTCACAGGTGGGAGAAACCTAGGTTAAAAGACTTGTACACTAAAGCCTGCATGTGGCCTCTAGAAAGAAAACCAAGATTGGGGAAAACAGAATGGTATTTGAAAAGCTAAGATTCTTTGAAATCTTACCATTTGGCTAAGTGAAATAAGTCAGTCAGAAAAAGACAAATACCATTTGATTTCACTTATATGTGGAATCTAATGAACAATATCAATGAACAAACAAAACAGACTCATAGATACAGAGGACAGACTGATAGTTGCCAGATGGGAGGGCAGTTAGGGGACTGGGTGAAAAAGGTGAAGGGATTGAGAAGTACAAATTGGTAGTTACAAAATAATCACAGAGATGTCAAGTACAGCATAGGAAATATAGTCAATAATATTGTAATAACTATGTATGGTGTCAGATGGGTACTTGAAATATTGGGAGGAACACTTTGTAAAGTATAAGATTGTGTGAACTCTATGCTGTACACCTGAAACTAATTACAAAATAAGATTGAATTCATAAATCGTAATTGAAAAAAATTATTTAACAAAAAGCTAGGAGTCTTACTAAAGAATCCCGGGAAGATGCAAGATGAAGGAAGTACATATTGTATGTCGGTAGCACAGTACTTTGAGTCACTGGTGCTCAACAGCTGTTCATTACCTGCAAGATTCAACATTGGACTTGGGCCTGGCTGGTGGCCGAGTCAGTATCCCTAGGAGAGGCTGGTTGATGTAAATTTCGTACATGGCTTTGCAGTCTGTTCCTCTCTGCGTAAAGGCTAGTTTTCATTTTCTACATACTGATGTCCATTAGTTTGTTCTGTAGGAAAATGGCTCACATTGGCATTTGGACACATTCAGAGAGGAAAAGAGAAACGAAAGAGCGAGATCATTCTACTCAAACAGAATGTGTGGTCAGGTTAATGTTGCCAGGAGTCCAACCTGCTACGAGTGAGACCCAACTCATCCAACCACCAAAGGTGCTCTCTCTGTTTCCCACACAGGTCCAGAGACTCTTGGGTTCTCCCTCGGCCCTGTCACATCTCCCATTACCCTCCGATGAGAGTTCCATCGGTGGTGCACGCTTCCATGTGCACAGGATGAAGGGCAGAGTGTCTGCTGGAGAGCTCTCACCATGTGATTGTTCAATGTACTCGGGCTCCGCAGAGCCCTTCCGTGGCACAGTGAAAGTTCTTTAAATTGGACTATGGTAATTATTCATGCTGGGTCAAGCAGCATGTCAGGAAAACATTTTCCACTTTCCAAGTCCATTATCATTTGCTCTTTCCTTCTTTTGCACTTCCTCCCTCCTCACCTTCCCCTTTGGACTGACTGTCTCTTATCCTTCGATCCTCACCTCAGCCTCCCCCTTTTCTAGAAACCCACCCTGACCTTCCCAGTCTGGGTGAGATGATCCTGTAAGGGCTCCTTCATCTCCTGTCATGATTTGTGTCACCCAGCATGGAAATATTGCGGCACCTGTCCATTTTCTGTTTTCCATTGTGAGCTCCTTGAGAACAAGAATGGTTTCTCATATTTCTTTGCATACCTATTGCCTAAACATGTTTGGCATAGCGGTCCCTCGGCAAATGTTGGTTGAATAAACAATTAAAAATGAGGTCATTTATTCAAGGTCTATGGTGAGTTAAAGGAAGAACAAGAATTTGAATTGTTTTGTTTTGAAATTAATTGTTTCCCTCACAATTTTTTTCTGGGTTAAGCATTTTGTTTAAGCTAAAACAAAAGTAATGGATTTTTCATACTTGGTTTAGAGAAAGAGAGAAACTGGTAAATCCCTAAAGGTTAGATGTGAGTATCCCAGAGACAAATAGTGGGGCCAGAGGTGCAATCATTGGATTCCTGTGTGGATACACAGTAGAAACTGGGCCCAGGACCATAAGGGAGCCTGGGGAGTGAGGCAGGTAAAAGGTGAGAGCAGGACCCATGGGGATGGGGATCTCTGGGGACACTGGACCTCCTCCCTGGGGCTGCTCTTGCTAATGAGGACAGAATACTAGCATCAGTCACAGCAACAGATACAATACAATTTTAACCCATGTTCTATATTTGAAGTCCCTTGGGCAGATTTTTTTAGTACCTATGGTGATGGGTTGATCAACTAATTTCATGCCTGGATTTTGCTGGAGGGGAGAGGGCGGCAAGATGTATAACAGTATTTATATACAGACATGTGTGGACAATAATGTCATTGTCAATCACTGTCAAATAAAACAAACTTTATTGTTGTTTCTCTTCCATTACCATTGTTCTAAGTGATATTTCAAGGCTTTAAAAAGCCGAGACAGTATTGTTCAGTATTCTTTAGTTCCTGTTGAGATTGAAATGGAATGCTAGCTGTTCAGAGTTTAGAATGGGACCAACAAACTAACAAAACAAAACAAAACAAAACAAAACCCCCCAAATGCTAAACATGACATCAAAGCTCCTAATCAATTCACATTCTGTCATCTAACTTTTATTTCTCACATTTTTTTTAGACTTCAGTAGAGTTGACTGAATTGAAGGGATTAAGAAGTACAAATTGGTAGTTAGAAAATAGTCATGGGATGTAAAGTATAGCATATGGAAAACAGTCAATAATATACTAATAACTATGTATGGTGTCAGATGGGTAGGAGATTTATCAGGATGATCACTCTGTAAGTAATATAATGTCTAATCACTGGGTTATACAGCTGAAACTAATGTAATAATGTATGTCAACTGTAATTTAAAAATTATTTAAAGTAAAAAAACAAACAAACAAACAAAACAACCAAACTCATTTTTAAAGAGATCAGATGTGTGGTTACCAGAGGTGGGAATATTGGGAGGTTGAGGGGGAATTGGAGGAAGGAGGTCAAAATGAATAAATTTTTATTTATAAGATAAATAAGTACTAGGGATATAATGTACATATGATGACTATAGTTAACACTGCTGTGTGATATATAGGAAAGTTGTTAAGAGAGTAGATTTTTTTAAAGTTCTCATCACAAGGGAAAATAGTTTTAATTATATCCATATGAGATGACAGATGTTAAATCAGTTTATTGTGGTAATCATTTAACAATATATATAAATCAAACCATCATGCTATACACCTTAAACTTATACAATGATATATGTCAATTATTTCTCAATAAAATTGGGGGGGGGGGAAAGGCCGCATTAAAAAAGGGAGGGAAGATAATTACGAAAGCATTTCAGGGTTTTGTCAAGAAGGGTCTTACTAACAATCTTAAGTCCTTTATACCTTAATTTTATCAATCCTAATAATTCTCAAGTTTGAATAAAACCCCATTATACATTTTCAGCACCCTATTCCTTACTGAGTATTTCTGGAGAAACACACTCTGTGCATTATTTATCTAATCTCTGCTAAACCCTTAATGAATTTTGGTAGTCCTTTCATTTGATTAAATTAGATCTCTTTGATTTTCTATCAAATTTGCCATTGTTTGTGAACCCTCTATCACATCACAGAGAAGATGGGGAGTCAGGTACATCCAATGAGCCCCATGAAACTACTGAAAGGCAAGAGGGTGGGACGCGAAGCTGGAGGGCACATTTCATGAATCGTATACTAGTAGGGACCCATCAACACAACCTAGAGAGTGAGAGCACAGTCACAACTTCAAACTCAGGATCAGATGGAGAGATGGAATCAACATTTAATAACAAAATTATCTGGAAAATACCCAAATATTTGGAATTTAAACAACATTCTAAATACGTACTCTAAATGTGAAAAAAGAAATATAGGAAATTTAGAAGATATTTTGAACTGAATGAAAATGAGCATGTGACATAACACTCGTGGGATGAAGCCACAGAAGTGTTCAGAAACAAATACAGAACATTAAATGCTTATATTAAACCAGAAGAAAGGTGTCAAATTACTGATCTTAAGAAACTAGAGGCCCTGGCCTGGTAGCTCAGTTGGTTAGAGCTTTATCCCAATACACTAAGGTTGCAATTCAATCCTTGATCAGGACACATACAAGAATCAACCAATGAATGCATAAATAAGTGGAACAACAAATCAATGTTTCTCTCTCATTCACTCTCTCTTCTCTTCCTCTTTCTCTTGAATCAATAAAAAAATAAACTAGAAAAAGAAGAATACAGTTAACTCAAAATAAGCAAAAGGAAGAAAATAATGAGGATAAGAACAAAAGTCAATAAGAGAATAAACTGGAAAACAATAGAGAAAGTCAATGAAATTAAAAACTGGTTCTTTGAAAAGATCGATAAAATTGATAAAACTTTATCCAGACTGAAAAGACTGATACTGTTGACCAATATCTCAAATGAAAGGGGGAAACTCACACTACAGATCCAACAAATTTAATTATAGTTCTTATACATTGAATGAGTCTATACTTAATTTTGGTTTTCATCAGCACCAACATTTAAGGATAGTAAAGGTTTATTATGAACAACTCATATGAAATTGACAAATTCCAAAAGAGAAACAAACTATAAAGCTTATTCAAGAAGAAATAGAGTACATGAATAGCTTGTATCTATAAAAGTAATTAACTTTGTATTCATTTAGCTGAGTCCACACTGGATTTTTTTACTCCAAAGCTATTGTGCAACTAGGTGGTCAAGATTTATACTCCTACTATTCTACCTGTTTACCTTAAAATGTCTTCATGATCCCGTCCAACCAGTTTTCCATCCCACTTGATTCTGAGGATAAAGTGATCCTAGTCACTGATTTCCAAATATACTTGGTTTTGCTCAAGCAAGCAGATGAGTTAATTCTCAAACAGGAATGGGATGAATCACAGAAAACTTTATAGAGAAAATAAAGTTTGATTTGTATATTAAAGGATAAGGATTAGTGTACATGGGGCAACGGTAGGAAAAGGTTTCCCTGTTGTAGTGCCATGCCAGAGCACTTTTTATGGATTTCCAGAATGGCCTTCATTCACTGGAAGGGTTACAGAAAAAACTAGTCTAGAATGCTTAACTTCTCTATCTGAATAGCTAGCTGTTAGAAGCCAAGATCAAGTTGAGACTAATTAAATCCTAAGAGGCATAATTGCTTGGGGGAAAGTTTTATTTTCCTCTAAGGATACAAATAAGCATTTGGTTAGAGTAAAGGTTTGAGAAAGATATTTTAAAAGTTATCAGGAGGAAGCCCTAGCCGGTTTGGCTAGGTGGATAGAGCCTAAGCCTGCGGACTGAAGGGTCCCAAGTTCGATTCTAGTCAAGGGCATGTACCTTGGTTGTGGGCACATCCCCAGTAGGGGGTATGCAGGAGGCAGCTGATCGATGTTTCTCTCTCATCAATGTTTCTAACTCTCTATTTCTCTCCCTTCCTCTCTGTAAAAAATCAATAAAATATATTTTAAAAATAGTTATCAGGAGATTGATGAACAAATTCTGTCATGGACAAATGACTAGCTTGGAGACCAAAAACAAGAAGAATAAATAAGTATTTCTAAATAATACAGAGGTAGAAATAGTGGGGTAACCTGGGGTCATGACTAGATTTGGGTTTATTTAATATTTTTATAAATAAGTTAAAATTTCAAATTAAACAACGATATATTTTTTCCAGGTGCAAAGATGGCTGTTAAAATCTGAGGCAGTGTCTCAGAGGCTGAATTAATGGACAGGAAAGTGGCAAATAAGCTTCTTTCTGACAAACATAGGTTATCTTGCATTTATTTTAAAAAGTCAAACTATATTTATAATAATGAGTTTCTACATTCAGTCACACTAAAAACAATTCAGGAGTCATTGTAGACTATTACTATTCTGTTTTTTTAAATAAAAATAAATAAATAGAAAAGGAGAGAAAGGGAGAGACATTTTATTTTCTGTATGCTTGTGAAAATATTTTAATGTCATTAGAATGGTTCCTCAAGTTCCAACCAATATCACCAAGCATTATTAATTGCCTGGAAATGATAGAGTGTCACATTATACTCAAAATTCCATTCAATTACAGAAATAAGGAGTCACATTTTAAGAAATCCTGCAAAGACTTTGAGGAGATGGCAGTGATGAGATACAGGTTGTAATTTGTAATTACATCTGTGAGTAGAGTCACATATTCCTTCTTCCTGATTTCAGTGAACATATAATAATTATGTGTTCCAGACTGGAGTGTATTCAAAGTTCTGTTTTAAAAGCTCATGTGGATTTACCACTTTGCTGTAAGAAAAATTTGCTCCTAATGCTATGCTTCCCTCTGGCCTTAAATGGACACCCTGAATGTCAGAAAAACTAATAAGTAGAACAACCTAGGAATAGCTTCTCACAAATCAAACTGGAACTGATGTGAGATCCACCTAGCAGTAACCAAATGTATGCTTCCCCCAAATCATATAATGCACTTCTAAGCTTTGAGTATATCCTATTAACAAATTTAGGTTTGATCCTCTCTGTGGGCTCAAGGAATGAAGCTTAAAGCATGAAAATGGCTTTGTAGTTTCAAGAAAACTAAGTAGGGTATTAAACAAAGAATATTTAACCCACATTTCCTCATGAAATATGATAGCCATAATTTTTCTTTGGTTGAGGCCTTATATACCTAAATGCAACATTTAGGTCAGCATAACAATCCTTTCTAGATTTTTTTTCAGCTTTTCATTTTATTTTTTTTCAGCAGCCTGTACATTTATGAGATTATAAAAAAACAAATCTACTTGAAACTGCTGTCATGGCTGCTGCTTCAGATTGATCTACGCTTCAGTCAGGCAGTGAAAACAGCAAATGTTCCTGGGGTTGGTGGGGCATGAGGAGATTAAATCATGAAAGCAGTTACTGGGGATAAAATTCTTCATTTTCCCTACTCAGAATTCTGAGGAGATCACTATTCAGTTGCCCTACCCTTACTCTAAATCCCTTCACCTTCCTGTTCTGAAGAAGTCTGTTTCTCTTACTTCAAGAAAGTTCTTAAGGAGAGTCTGAGCAGTTTTGGTCTCAGACGAAATAAAGGCTGAATTAAAAAAATATATATATACTAGAGGCCCAGTGCACAAAATTTGTGCACAGGTACAGTCCCTAGGCCTGGCTGGCAATCAGGGACGATCAGGTTCCCCACCTCCCGGCCTCCCGGCCTCTTCCTTCCCTTGCTCCCTCAGCACCCTGCTGCCACCGCTGGTCACCCACCATGTTCCGTGCCACCCCCTGGTGGTCAGCGCATGTCATAGACAGCAATCAAACTCCCAGTCGAACTCCCGAGGGAACAATTTGCATATTAGCCTTTTATTATATAGATATCTTTATTGATTTCAGAGCGGAAGGGAGAGGGAGAGAAAGATAGAAACATCAATGATGAGAGAGAATAATTGATTGGCTGCCTCCTGTATGCCCCACACTAGGGATCGAGACCTCAACCCAGGCATGTGCCCTGACCAGGAATTGAACTGTGACCTCCTGGTTCATAGGTTGACATTCAACCACTGAGCTACATTGGCAGGGAACAAAGGCTGAGTCTGCACAAAAGTGTCATAGGTGCACACTCCATGCTCTCTACTTCAATGGCTTGAATTAGATAGTCTCAAGAGAATCTCAGATTTGGTCCTTCACAACACCCATAAAAATAATCTTTGATCCTGAGTGAGTGGCCTTGTCCTGGGAAGAGAGGTCATCTGTCTTTATGAAGTCAGTGGCTCATATTTCTGACTTTACTCTTTATCTTGCTTACACAATTGTCTGTGATGAAATTTCTTATGAGAGAGCATTGTGCTGCTACTGCTGAGATAAGCATCTTTGAACAGGGAATGTGCCCAGGGCTTGGAGTGACAGCTGCATGTGCATCCTGGCTCAGGTGCGTGACCTGGAGAAGTTCTCTGAACGAATCTACATCTCCTTCTTTGGAGACAGTAGTAAGAACAACAAGGAGCCGACTCATCTGGTGGTTTTCCATCACGAAGACGAAAGGGTTGTGTTTGAAAATGCTTGGTAACCTGTGAAGCGCCCGACTAATGCTCATGTTTGTGATTGTTTCCTGTATTCGATAACCATGTTCATCTCGTTATTTCCCAAGCCAGTTGTCAGCTGGCCTCAGGGTGGACTCAGAATTGTTTGAAGTGGACAATGACTGGCATTTTATCATCCCGCTCTGCTTTCTATTCACATGTCATCCAGAAGTACACACTGTAAAACCCTTGGCCGGTGTCCAATCATTGTTTCAAGAGCGGGAGCCGAGTTTCTCTTTCACATCCTGCAGCACTAACATAAGCTCAGATTCCCCTGGGACTCTCGACAGTCCCATCTTCAATTGCATCACTTCAGCTCTACAGAAGTGGTTAAGTATTTGATTATTATTATTTTTAAAAAATATATATTTTATTGATTTTTTACAGAGAAGAAGAGAGAGGGATAGAGAGTTAGAAACATCGATGAGAGAGAAACATCGATCAGCTGCCTCTTGCAGACCCCCTACTGGGGATGTGCCCGCAACCAAGGTACATGCCCTTGACCGGAATTGAACCTGGGACCCTTGAGTCCGCAGGCCGATGCTCTATCCACTGAGCCAAACCGGTTTCGGGCTGATTATTTATTTATCTGGTTTTTGCTTGATCTTCAGAGCCATTTGCAGACTGAGTTTTTGCACAAAGGCTCAGAGATGGAGACTTGCATGCAGGAAGCAAATTGGAGAGAGCCATGAGGAACACCTGTTAGGGAGTGAGGGAAAAGAGGAGTCAGCATCCTTTCAGAGGAGACAGAGGGAAGCTTGAATGGTGATGCAGTTGCCTGAGCAGTTCCCTTGCAGAATTCTAGAGCTGGAATGGCCCCCTTCCTGAATTGAGGCAAGGGTGCAGGGCCTTTGTACCTTCACCGCCAGTAGTCACTGGATGCAGGCTGCCCTAGGAGAGTAAGGCAGCTCCCTTTGACTCCCCCAGCAGCAGAGGGAATGAGAGGCTCAGCCTACAGGGGGATCTGGGCATGCATCATGTACCCTCTATAGACTCTCAGAGTCATGGTGAAATATCAGGCCCTGAAGTATTTTAAGAAAGGAGGTCCCTGCTTTGTTTTTCTGCCTTGGAAAGGTAGGTAATATATGGAGAATGACATGTATGCCTAGTATATGGTTGGGGGTAGTGAGCAGGAGTGAGGGAGAGAAGGTTCACCTGCTCACTCCCCTTCACACATCCCACTTGTTTTCATTCTATGGCCCTATTGCTAAAGCTCTTGCAAATAGAGCTCAGGTGGACTCACACTGGTCAGCCTCTTGAGGAGGATATGACTGACGGGCACTCTCTCCTGCTCCTGCTCCCTCGGTCTCCCCGCTCCCTCTCCCACGCTCTCCCCCTCACTCCTGGAGAATATTTCTTGCCCATTCTCTGAGAAGTTAAAGTAATATGTCCCTCTGAATGGAAGCTCACTTGATGTAGAATCCACATATTATACCTGAAATGGTAAAATGATAAAGGAACAAAAATATGTTTCTATAGACAACCTCTTTCTCAACAGCATAGAATTATTGCCCCATTCTCCCCCCGCCCTCACTTCTACCCCCACCCCTGTGTGTGTACTTCGGGGGAAACATGGAGGTGTTATATTTATAGCAGCATTTATCATGTATTGAAACCCTCCTAAATGCCAGATACTTTATGTACATTATGGCTGAATATCTCAGTAACCTTGCACAGTAGGTATTATTCACACTGGTTTAAAGAATGGGAAATTGCTGATCAAGGAGTTGAAGTGAATTGCTCATGACCCACAGCCGGTAAGGGATAGAGATTTGAAGCTCTCTGTGTAGATCCAAACCCACAGTGACTCTCTGTGAAAAGGGGTTTGAAGTTCTTTGCACCTCTTTGGGGTGTCTTGGGGTAGATGTTAGCCTTAAAAGGCAGAAAAACGTGTTTAGACGTGGCTAAATAAGACTCTACTTAAGCCCTGGCCCACACTTCTACAATCCACTTTATGTAGCCTGTGTGTGATGGCAGGAGCTAATTGCTTACACACCCCAGCGACACACTAAGTCTTTATTTAGCTAGAAAACTTTAATAACTGGTTTTTGCCTTGCTGGAAACAGCCTCTAATGTTCCTGGTAGAAAGTGGTGAATTTTCTTCTCACAGCTGGCCTGGGCTTCAATTACAATAGAAGAGTTAACTTTTCATTTGTTGTAAAATCTCGAATAGGAAGAGTTGGCGTTCAATTGTACCATGTCATCATCCAAACTAAAAAAATTTTGCCTCTAAGTTGTTATAGGATTTTCCCCTCATACCTCACATCGACTCTGGTAAACTTACTGGTTTTTAATAGGGGCCATCTGACCATCTGAAGAGAATGCTCTCACCTAAGTGATTGCTCCTCAGAATTAAAATGTTCAGGTTTAATGCCTTGCAATTAGAGAAGGACCCCAATCTTCACCACCAGCCCTCAATGGGAGCAAAAACAAAGTAGGTGTAGGGGCTTCAGTCCTTATCTGGGGGCAGGAGTGAATAAAGATCTGTTTTCTGCCTGGTGGCGTGGCTCAGTGGTTAAGCATTGACGTATGAACCAGGAGGTCACAGTTTGATTCCTGGTGAGGGCACAGGCCCAGCCTTGATCCCTAGTGAGGAACATGCAGAAAGCAGCCGATCAATTATTCTGATTCTCTCTCATCACTGATATTTTTTTCTAGCTCTCTCTTCCTCTCCCTCCTCTCTGAAATCAATACAAATATATTTAAAAGAATTGTTCTCTCCCATTTCCCAAGAGTCTTCCCAAAGACCTTCTTCCACAAGTTATATAAGTGTGGTATCTGATGTGCCCAGCACACAGCCTGTGATATGTTTTTAAAATGCTACCCGTTTTAGAAAATGAAGTCAGGTCATCAAAATTAAAACAGGCTAAGAGTGTTTGTGCAGGTTAAGGCCTTTATTTCAGGCATTGAGTTACTGAAAGATTAGCCCTGCACCAAAACACTAAATGGCTGCAGAAGAAATCTGAGACCCAGCATTTAATAATATTAAAGACTTGAAGAGACAGGAACTGACTCATGAGAAAAGAAAGAATTGAAAAAAAGGGTCAGTGAACTGAAGGCTTAGAGACATTAGGATTTGTACTGGAGAGAAAAGGGAGAAATAGAAATGTGTTAGTTTTTACCTTAGTCAGCTTTTAAAAATATATATATTTTATTGATTTTTTACAGAGAGGAAGGGAGAGGGATAGAGTTAGAAACATCGATGAGAGAGAAACATTGATCAGCTGCTTCCTGCACAACCCCTACTGGGGATGTGCCCACAAGGTACATGCCCTTGATTGGAATCGAACCCGGGACCCTTCAGTCCGCAGGCTGACGCTCTATCCACTGAGTCAAACCGGTCAGGGCTTTTTTTTTTTTTTTTTTTATAAGTGGTACACAGATGGTTAAATATTGCCTACAGGTAACGTAAGTAACTGACTAGCCAGTGTAGCTCTCTGAACTGTGACCATAGGAAGATGAGAGTATCTGGTTATGTTATTGTTTGGTAGAAGATTACAACAAGACCTTTGGAGACAGCATGATCCAATACAGCACAAAAGAACAAATGCATAGTAAGGCCCACTCACCGAGGAAAGGAAGCCATAGGCAGCTTCCTCCGTGCCAGAGAGGACTCAGTGAACTACACCATGAAGAGTGATTGCCTTCGGCACAAATCCCATAGACACTAGCTGACAAGTTAGGACATGAAGACAGAGGGCTGTGAATATTATTAATGACACATAATTGTTATTCTTACAACAACCTTATGAAGAAAGGCCAATGTTACAATAATAGAATTACAATAATGGAACCCCTGTGCCGCTGACAAGGCTGTACCGAGTTCAGCCAACAGTCTCCAGGCCTGCTATACACGTGTGGGATTTCTGGAAGGGGGGAAGCTCCAGAACAGAGAGGCTGGCTGTCTTACCTGAGGGCTCACGACAGAAGGAATCCAGCCAGACACTGGCCCTTAGTATCTTGAACTTAACAAGTTTCATCTTTCTTTCTGATCCACTGCCCGCAGTTTTCCTCCAAGCACGAAGAGAAATGGTTTATTAACCCTCCCCCCACCCTCTTTTTTTTTTTCAAGTTCAACTCAGGCCTCATCACCTTCTTTGTCAATCACTACATCCTACATCTCACCTCTGCCATCTTTTATAACCCAACATGCTTGTTGCCTATACTTTTTAGTGCATTTGAAAAAGATCATACATTGCCATGAAGTTCATCTTGCAAGATATATCTGTTTTTCTTTTAATAGAAGACATAGGGATTGTGTCATACTCTAAAACCATTTTTATACTTTTTCTGTTTTTACCCAAACTTATTACATAATGCTGAACTCAAAATAGGCAGTCAGCAAATACATGGTAGTGAATGAATGAAATAGTGTGTTTATTAGGAACTGCCAAATTATTAGTAACAATTACCTGATAACAGTGACTTAAAAAAAGAATTGAAGTTTATTTTCTTTCATATAAAAAAAAAGTCTGCAAGCAGATGGTTCTGGGCTAGGTTGTGATTACACAATATTTTCAGTGCCCCCAAGCTCTTTCTAGGTTTCTGTTCCACTATCCTTAGCATGCAGAGCCCTTTTCTGAAAATGTTTCCTTAGGGTTGTAAAATTTGTGCTGAAGCTCCAGCTGTCATATGAAGAGGGAAGAAGGAGAAAAACCCAAAGAAGCATACCTCCCATTAAAGAGCTTTCTGGGACACCTAAGCAGATGACTACTGCATATATCTCATTGGTTACCTCTATTTGTAAGACTGAAAATGTCATCGTTGGCTATGTGTATTGTCATGCTAATGAAAATTAGATTCTATTCCTGAGGAAGAAGGATGCTGAGGAGGCAATTGCCAATCTCTGCCAGAAGCAGTGGTCAATGTTGCCTCTTGTTTGGGATTCAGTCTCTTGATATACCAAACAAGATTAGAGGTTCTCCCAAGATATAATGTGATGCATCTGGAGGGTGAGATCAATGCTTTGGATTTTAGACGAAGAAATATGAAAATAATTTGTATTGATGAGTTAAGGTCCTGGAGATGTCAAGGCAAGAGAAATAGGGTAAATAAAGTAAGACTGAGGAACTGGAGCTCTTGATGATGTTGGAAAGCAGGTACCATGGGAAAGGCATGAAAGAGCTAGAAAGCTAGGCAGGATGAAATATGTGGTTTAAGTTTCCAGAGGCTTAGCTGTCCCAGGGAGTGAGGAACACACTTCAGGGCCTGGTTTGTAGAGACTAGCTGAGGGTCCTTAGAATGGGAAGGATTACCAGGCTCCCATGGCAGAGGAGCGTATCTAATGAATGAACTTGACGTATTTGTTAGCTGTGCCAAACACAAATGGGTTTTCTTTTTTATTGTAAAAACAATATAACTACATTTTGGGAAACAAGGAGGGAGAACCTTCACATTCCCACCATCTACACAACTCCTGTCTAAATTGGTGTATTGCCTTCCACATGATGTACATAATTATAACCATAGCTTTACTTATGATCATCTAGCAGTGGTTCTCAACCTTTCTAATGCCACGACCCTTTAATACATACAGTTCCTCATGTTGTGGTGACCCCCAACCATAAAATTATTTTTGTTGCTACTTCATAACTGTAATTTTGCTACTGTTATGAATCGTAATGTAAATATCGGTGTTTTCCGATGGTCTTAGGCTCTACAGCAGCAATTCTCAACCTGTGGGTCGTGACCCACAGGTTGAGAACCGCTAGCAGGGTCACCTAAGACCATCGGAAAACACAGATATTTACATTATGATTCATAACAGTAGCAAAATTACAGTTATGAAGTAGCAACGAAAATAATTTTATGGTTGGGGATCACCACAACATGAGGAACTGTATTAAAGGGTCGCGGCATTAGAAAGGTTGAGAACCACTGATCTATAGTTTTGATGTTGATGTTGATGTTGTAACATATCTATTATAATGAATCAATGAGTTTTTGATAAATGTTTCCAATTACAATTTTGGGATACTCCAGGTCACCTATCAAGACCACGTTTCTAAAGACTCATTAACACAGAACTCACCATCAAAAACACAGGCTCGAGATTTTGATTTTTGCAAATTTTATTACACCTTTAATTCTAATTTGAACAACGAGAATTTTTCATGTCTCTTTGGATCTGCTTTTTCCAAAGAAAATTTGCAGGGGTTCAGCAATAAGGTAAAGTAAATTCTCACTCTACTAAATCATCCAGTCTTTCAGCGAACTTAAATCTTTTCCAATCCAGAAGGAAACCAGAGATGCCCTTTGGCCCCAGGTAGAGAAATGCAAACCAATGAAAGTTTATAATTTTCTCATATTGTATTTAAGGTAAGAATAAACAGAGTATCTTCTTAGTATGCTTCTAAAGGGAAACCCCGGGTCTGGAGGTGGAGGAAGAGCCATCTAATGTAATCCTTGTACTTACCAGATACTGACCTTGATTTGTACTCCGAACAAATTTATGTTAATATCTCTAACTTCAAGTGGTTGAGGAGTGCAGCTGGCAAAAGAGAAGAGCAATGTTTTGCAACATTAAGATAAGAGCAATAGGAATATTATGGTCTCTAACAGTAAGACAAAAATGAGTCACGTCCCTCTTTATTTTTGATAATTTGGTTGAAGTTTCACAATCCTCTTGTTTGGTTTCACAAAAATGAGGATCTTGATCTTTGATCTAGAGTATCCCAAAATTTCAATTTGAAATACTTTTTAGAACATGAAAAATGCTTACATTAGAAGGTTACATGAAAATAAAAGGGTAGATGATCATATGTAAGATATGGTTGTAATTAGGTAGTACATCATACAGACATGAGTTGTGTAGATAGCGGCAATGTGAAGATTCTCCCTCTCTCTTCTCCAAAATGTAGTTACATTGTTTTTATAACAAAAAGATTTGTACCCTCAAATCTCTTGTCATTGCTTCCTTCAGACTTCTGTGCCCCACCATGGTTCAATTCACTTATTGTTTTCGTTCCTCTAATATTGCTACATAAACTCATACAGCCTTATGGATAGAACCCCTACAGAAGTAAGCTTTCCACTGTAAGCCAGGCTGAATAATCTTTATACTTTTCCCTGGCCTCTTCTCCCTCTCATTACACACAATGGAGTGTCCAAACACTTTTCACTTCTGCAGCCCCTTGCATGTGTATTCTCCAGGGTTCTGTCCTCAGTCCCTTCCGTCAGTGTTCATTCTGCTGTGTTAACTACTATTTGCTCCAATGCAGGACAATTTTGCAGGGCCATTCCAGCTCCACTTTGCCATAGGACTTAATAGATACTGAGGCTCTGTTGAGATTTCACTGCAGCCCAATTGCTCCCTCTGCTCAATACTCCTTCCTTCACATCTGTACAGATGTTGACCCCAAGAGCACACCCTGTAACATCCTGTGCACATCAGCATTTTGTCCAGTAAATTACATCTTAGGTAAAATATCTATGAGATACATATATATGAAATGACACCAAAATGGAAGTAGAGATGACTATTATTATTTTGAGGGGTGATAGGATTTAGAAGGGGGTGCCAACGATAGAAGTGGCTGCTTACAACAACTTTAATCCCTGGCTCACCCTGTACCTTAAACATTGTAAATTGTGGGTTCTTTAGGCTCTGTGCCCACATACATGTATTTTCCATTACTTGTGTCCTACTGGGAAATTTGCAAGGAAAGTGAAAGAAATCCTGAAGGCTCCTGCCTACGACATGCCCTTGGGGAAATTGGTAAACCCTGTATTGTGATCCCCTGGCAGGCAATGATTAAGTACTGGGCTTCATTTTTATTAATAGAAAAAGGGCAGTAATATTAAAAACAATATATTACCTGTCCATATTATGTTAGAATTTCACTTTAAAATGATTTGTTCTAGAGAAAAATCCATTGAATAACTAAAGCTAAGAGGTTTTAGTTATTAAACTTGCCACAAGGGTCTAGCTCAGCTTCAATTAATTATTAACATGGATGGCCAGGACAGGTTTTTTGTTGTTTTTAACCATAGGGTATATCATAATTTATCTTTATGAATTATAAAGGAAACAGATATATATTTTACTGCATGAAATACATGCACATAAAAATTAAAGAATATAGAATTATACAAATTAAAAAGTGGGTGCCCCAGAATGTCGCTCCTCTGAAACAGTCCCATGAAGAGTTTGGTGTATATCTGAGAGAATATATCTTACATATATTTATAATAAAACTGTGAAAATACTACAAAAACATGAATAGTGAATCTAACTGTTAAATTTCTTAAGCTAATATATAGGTAGGTAAGAAAACCTCTGTTCTCTCACTCATCCTTCTGCTCAGGTGAATCTTCTGTGGACATAACCCAGGAGCCTCAGTTATTTCTAGCATATTAACAGTTTTCTTCTTGCTTCTTTCCCGGGAGAACACCAATGGAATCGCGTGTTTCCTTGGAAGTTCAACTTCTTTTGAGAATGGTGATGACTCACCATATGGCAACCTAGTTAGAAGGACTTCCTATTTTCCCCTTTTTAATATTTTGAGTCCCCCTATTCATGTCACAGCTGGATTTGCTTCTTTCATGTGTTCATAGCACTTTCAATTCAGTAACAACAGAGAATTAGAAAGTCTCTGCTCCTTACACCAGTGCTGGTATATTTTTCAGTTCACAGGCACCTGTCAATACTTGTTTTCTCTCCCACCCCGATACAGCTGCATTTCCTGTGCAAAAGACAACAGAAGGCCTCAGGCATTACTGCAGGAATGTGTAACAAAGAACTGCAGTTTTTGTGGTTTGTAAATCATAAAATATACTACCATTGAAAATGATACCTGCTTCCTTGAGAATTCTAAAATGTAGAAAGTTTGGACACAAAAGATTAGAAATCACCCAATCTCATTTTACTGGGAGAATGAATTGTTCACAGCACAGCAGAATAATCTAATATGTAAACAGAAACTGTGTCAGAACTAGGAGTGGCTGAGATTCAAATGCATTTAGAGACAAGAATCTAGACAGATAAATCTAGATAAATAGGTTCAACGATTTGATGACAAGACTGAGCCCTTTGCATTAAGAAAGCTAATGTTGCCTGGCCGGCATGGCTCAGTGGTTGAGTGTAGACCTATGAACCAGGAAGTCATGGTTTGATTCCCAGTCAGGGCACATGCCTGGGTTGTGGGTTCAGTCCCCAGTGGGTGGAGGGGGGAGGGGAGAGGTGCAAGAGGCTGCCAATGGAACATTCTCTCTCATATTGATGTTTCTATCTCTCTCTCCCTCTCCCTTCCTTTCTGAAATAAATAAAAAAAGATTAAAAAAAGAAAGCAAGCAAATGTTATTGCTGCTTTTGAACATTTCCAGCAAACTGGACAGAAACTAGCCAATCTTAAATAATGCCAGTTATGTGAAGAAACTTTTTGGAAAAAGGGTTAGCCGTAACTAGAATATTTTATTTGAATGATCCATTTAGATTTTTCAAGTTTCAATAAAAAATATATAGTCCTTAATTATAGACAAGCCACTGTTCTTCCTCTAGGAAATAAAGGGATAAGTTCTATTCATGTTTCCCTTCTCATAAAAAAGTAGATATAAACACCAAATTGTTCTACCTGCAGCACTGACTATAAGTGTGACATTTCCCCAGTTTTTTAATGAGTCGTTTGCAAGTCTTTAAATCCTTGCTTTGGAATTAGCCCTCTCATTAAAGCCCCTCCTGTAAAGCAAGTGGGATCTCACTTCACAGACGAGCATTCTCAGGAGAGCTGAAACGCGTGCTTTTTCTCTGCCCTGGAGAAAACGCTGTAACATCAACCAACAACTAAAGGATGCAACTGGGATAGGAATTTAAATGTAAAAGGAATCTGTAAAATAAAACTGAAAAACATCAACCTACTGAAAGCTTGATGTACAATACGGTAGACCTCCTGAGAGGAAAAAAACATAAAGCTGCAATGCGTCGGACAAGTAGTGTCTCTGAGATTGTAGAACTGATAACGCTTTACGTCTGCATCCCACCGGCCCGGGACTTTTATCTTAAAATGGTCCTCCTTCTTAACACAGAGGAGATGGTAGTCAAGAGGGTGGGTAGTGATCTGCGGACTAAAGGTAAACTGCAGATTTCTCAGTTGCCACCATACCTTTGTAACCAGATACCATCTGAATGTTTTTTCTTAGTCTATTATAATAAGCATACTTGAGCCAGTCAAGCACGAACTTTCATACAATACATGTTTTGAATGCGGTGGCTATTCAACCTTAGCCCATTATTTACTCAGACCTCATGCAGTTGACCAGGCCCGATTTAGTGGAGAACATTCCCCACTGTAACTATCAGCACCGCCGCTGCCTGGGACAACCCACCACAAATCTGGCTGCTGCTGCCCTGGAGATCCAAGGCTGAAAGAATGGCGATTTTATATTGATGTTCTGCAGAAATTTCCTGGCACCTGGGAGGTTAACATCTGAGAACACCTAGAAAGAAAACCAGTAAGTACTCCTAAAACAATGTTGGAAAGGGGCTAATAAATTCATCAGGATCAACACCAAAGACTAATGCAAATGAATTTAATCCCCTTGATGTTCAGGGAGAAATTAAAACGAATGAATTATATATGCAAGTCTTCTTTTGTTGCAGTTTTCTTTGGCAAATATTTTGATAATCTTGCATTGTCAGCATTATTGGAAATCTACTTTCTAGCTATTTCGGACATATTTCCCTACTGAGCATCTGTGCACTTAGAATTTTGATGATGACTGCATTAATTAGTTTTCAAGATCCTGAACTTTTTCCTTCATAAAGTTTTGATTTTAGGAAATAGACAAAAAAGTGTTTGTGTGTGTGTGTGTGTGTGTGTGTGTGTGTGTAGGTGTGTATCACTACTAATAGCTTTGGAAATAGACAAAAATCTTTGATTTTGACATAAGCTTATTGAAAGCTTTTCCCTGCTATTTTGAAAAAGATATGCTAACCATAACATTTTCTCAGAAAGCAAAAGAGATTAGGAGTTTTTAGACTTCCTATCCAATACCAACGTATTCACAAGACAATTAGAAATATGATCTCATAGTAAATATTTTCTGTTATTTTCCATAGCCAAATGTTTCAATAATATATTTCAAATTCTGGAATCACTCCCACTCATCTGAAGTCTAAATATGTATATCTCAAGCCATTAATTTGTTAACATGTTGGTGGGTTATAATTATGCAGTTGGATGCATTACACTTGCCACTGGTAGCAAGCAAAGGATTCAGAGAGGATGAGCTAGTTTTTGTAAAGAGGTTGTCCTGATGCAACATGGATTTGAATTTAGTCTAGGGCTCTGCCTTTGAAGTACAGAGGGTGGTATTTTTGGTTTTGTAATGTAGCTTGAGGTAAAGGCAAAACATGTCCCTTTTCTACCACCATATTAAAAAAAATTAGTAGTTTTGATCATAGCAGGTCTAGGATTGGTTCATTTGTCCGGTTAAATTTCTTCTTTTTTAAAAAAATATATTTTATTGATTTTTTACAGAGAAGAAGGAAGAGGGATAGAGAGCTAGAAACATCGATGAGAGAGAAACACCGATTAGCCGCCTCCTGCACACCCCCCATGGGGGATGTGCCCGCAACCAAGATACACGCCCCCCCCCCCCCCCCGACCGGAATCGAACCTGGGACCCCCCAGTTCGCAGGCCGACGCTCTATCCACTGAGCCAAATCGGTCTTGGCATCATTTTTCTGGTTAAATTTCTTAATTCAGGTTCAGAGGGACCAGAGATTCCATTATCTGGAAAAGGCCCATGGAAAGCTGGGAGATAAGGTTTTCCCCTAAGGAGACTTATGTAATACTTTAAACAATAAAGAATTTAAATTAAAAAAAGAAGATTTCCCCCCAGAGTGTGTATAAATACTATACCTAATAAAATATTCAACGTAGGGATATTTTAGCCAAGTTTCACCAGGCATTGCATTCCTCGGTTGGACTGCATGGTTGTGGATGGGTTCATTTGAGTTTGCAGGGATTCTCTGGAAGCCTCAGCATACCAAGGCTAGCCTACAGATAAGAAACAGCCCTGCCTGGGATTATTGTATTTGCATCAGTGAGACCATATAAAGGAGCTTTAAAAAACTTAAGATGTGCCCTAGCCGGTTTGGCTCAGTGGATAGAGTGTCAGCCTGAGGACGGAAAGGTCCTGGTTTTGATTCTGGTCAAGGGCACATGCCTGGGTTGCAGGCTGGATTCCCAGTAGGGGATGTGCAGGAGCAGCCAATCAGTGATTCTCTCTCATCACTGATGTTTCTATCTCTCTTTCCCTCTGCCTTCCTCTCTGAAATCAATAAAAATATTTTTAAAAAAGAAAAAGAACTTAAGATGCAAACAATGGTCGCTTCTCTCCACCTTTTTTCTTTTCTTTTCTTTCTTCTTCATTTTAATTTTTTAAATTTTTGGTTTTTTTGTTAATCCTCACCTGAGGATATTTTTCCATTGATTTTTAGAGAGTGGAAGGGAGGGGGAGAGACAGAGACAGAAAAACATGGATGTGAGAGAGGCACATCCATTGATTGCCTCCTGCATAAGCCCCGACCACGGCTGGGGATCGAGCCTACAACCTAGGTACGTACCCTTGAACAGAATTGAATCCAGGACCCTTCAGTCCGAGGGCTGATGCTCTATCCACTGAGCCGAACCAGCAAGGGCTCTTCTTCATTAAAAACAAAACAAAAGAAAACAAAAACAAAAAAACCCCACATAAATCTTTCCCGAGAGCAATCCAGGGAATGGTAATCAGTCTCCACCAATTATTAACTCCTTTAGTGCTACCAACAATGGACTTGGGGGTGGGGGAGCGGGGGGCCGGGGGGGGGGGGGCATTCATAAAAGGCCTGGTGGCAGAGCTCTCTGTGTGCTTTATTTTTTTTAAATATATTTTATTGATTTTTTACAGAGAGGAAGGGAGATAGAGAGTTAGAAACATCGATGAGAGAGAAACATCGATCAGCTGCCTCCTATACACCCCCTACTGGGGATGTGCCCACAACCAAGGTACATGCCCCTGACCGGAATCGAACCTGGGACCCTTGAGTCCTCAGGCCGAGGCTCTATCCACTGAGCCAAACCGGTTTCGGCTCTCTGTGTGCTTTTCAAAAACGAATTTCTCACCACACACTTCACACAAGATAGTCCTGAAAGATCTGGTGGTGGTTGGGGGGGGGGGGGGGGTTGTTGGGGGACAACCTCCCCCCAGTGTGACACCTTGTCCCGACCAGTTAATTAAAGACTGGGAGTTGTTTTCTCTACAGCTGATAGGACAGCACCCTGACTAGGTGTTTCCCCAGAGGTCAGAGCACCTGGCCATGCTGGGTCTACCACATGGCCCATGCTCACTGGCATTATTCAGTACATGCTTCTCATGCTCAGTGTTGAAGACTGCTTTTCTTCTCAGTTATTGCTCTCAGGAGTCCTCTGAGTAATCCAAATAGTCTGGTGAATAAAACTAGATTTGGGGAAATATCAATCCTCTAGAGAACATTTTCTTAATTCTTCCTTCCTCCGGAAGGTGAGTCATAATGAGTGATATTCTAAAAGGGAAAATAGTGTTTAAAAAGGAAGCAGGGAAGCAATTTTCTCAGTTCAGCATACAAATGAGCCCTGGTTGGTGTGGCTAAGTTGACTGGACTTCATCCCATGCACTGAAAGGTTGCCGGTCGGGACATATGCCTGGGTTGCAGACCCAATCCCTGAGGAGGCAGGCAGGAGGCAGCTGATCAATGTTTCACTCTCATCGATTTTCTCCCCCTCCCTTCCTCTCTCTCGAAAAATGAATAAAAAATCTTTAAAAAAAAGACAATACAAGTTAAAAGGATTATTTGTTTCCTCCAAAGTGAGAATTAAGGGTATTAGGGCATAGCACCTGATGGGCAAGAGAGGCACATAATGGACACTTCCAAAAATGTGGCAAGGATATGATTGAATTGTTCCCAGGGTGCTCTGGGAATCCAGAGGAAGGACTCCAAGTTTAGTCTGGGGATGGATGGATGGGTGAATGCTCTCTGAACTGTATTTATAGTATGAAAATGAGGTTTCAGGCTAAAGAAGCCTGGGTGGGGAAGTGGGAAAGAAGTGTAGAGGGCAATTCAGGCCAAAGAGACAGCATGATGGGAAGATGCAGAACAGAATTTGCTAATTGGAGAGCTATGAACAGCTATGGACCATGAGTAACCATTATGAGGAGGGGGATGGTAGAGAGAGTATGGGGTTAGAGGGACAGGTCTACTCAGGTCACCCTGCTAGGCTAAGGTACCTGGACTTCAGTCTATAGGTGATGGAGAGAAATAGAATGGGGCTGAATGTTAAGAACCGTGAAGAGTCTGAGATTTTTAACCTCCTTACACGCTAACAAGTTAGGTTGCTATAGTTTCATGAACACTTAGAGACGAGACTCCTAGCTAAGAGACAAAAGACTTTGTTACTCATCACACAACAGGCAGCATGAGGTTCAAGTTCATATTGGTTCTCCTTGCCCTCTAAGTTCCATGGACGAAACAGGAAGGTGGGCACAGGTGGGTGTTGTGCACACAGTGGGTTTGCATCACTGCCAAAAAAAAACCCCCAAGCTTCAGATTCCCCAATCTATAATAATAAAAGGGTAATATGCTAATTAATCCAGATGTCCTTCCAGATGACCTTCCAGATGAAGCCAGGGCTGCTAGGGAAGCCCGGGTCCTGGGTGCCTGCTGGCAGCCAGAGGGAAGTGGGTACTGGCAGCAGGGGGAAGGAAGGCCTACTCTTGCAAGAATTTTATAAGGGAGATGCATGCCCTGAAGGGAGATATTATCTTTATTATGCTGGACAGCAAACAAATCTGTTCTCTATCCTGGAGGGAGACACTGTGTCTTCCAAGGATGTTTGCTATATGAATATTCTTGAGAAGACAGCATGAAACTAAAACTGTCAGTACTTCTGCTTACAAGATGCACAGATACAATAGAGAACCATGAAGAGTTGTCTCCCAACAGTATAGTAATCAAAAGTGTGTTTTATTTTATTTTTTAAAATGTATTTTCATTGATTTCAGAGTGGAAGGGAGAGAGAGGGAGAGAAACATCAATGATGAGAGAGAACCATTGATCAGCTGTCTATGCACGCTCCACACAGGGGATCGAGCCCATGTGCCCTGACCAGGAATCAAATGGTGAATAGATCGACGTTCAACCACTCAGCCACGCTGGCTGGGCCAAAAGTGTGTTTTAAATGTATCACTCTGGTGGTAGGAGAAGAATGGGGTTAGGATACTGTTGCAATCATCCAGGTAAGAGATGATGAACCCCCAAGTTTGAGAAGTGGTGTAGGGATGAATTTGAGAAATATATAGGAGGAAAAAATAGGCAGCTTTTGACTTCTGAGAGAGAACAAGAATGACGTAAAACAGGAATCAGCAAAATTGTTTTGGTAGAGGGCCAGATAGAATATTGTAGGCTTGGTGGGCCATACGTCCTCTATTGCACTCTACTCTGTCATTGTACCGTGAGAGTATCCATCAACAATACATAAACGAATGGGCATTGCTGTGTTCCAATAAAACTTTATTTATGAAAATAGATGCATGACTTAGCTTTTTAGCACCACACCTAAAGTAAACCCTAGGTTTTTGTCTTTCCCTCTCCTTTCCTCTCTGAAATCAATAAAAAATATATTTAAAAAACAAAGACAAAATCCTAGGAAGCACCAACACTTAAGAACCAGGTTTAAATTAGAAGGTACTCTAAAATTTCAGGTGTAACATCTTATTTGAGTGTGTGTGTGTGTGGGTGTGCGGGGGGGGGGGGGGGCGGGGTGTTTAACCGGGGAATTTATATATGCATATATGAATCTTTCTGTTTTCAATGTGTGATTTTGAGTGTAAAGTTAATTGAGAGGGTATTTAATTAGTCATAGTGAAATCCAAACTATTTCCATTAGAATCTAGTTTTTCATTTAGTCTGGGAAAGTATAGAGATGGGTTTGTTCCTCTCTTCTCTTTTGAATAGAAGTATGGCTGCAGTCATCAGTCATTCATTTATTTGGTCAGTTGCTAACACATATTTAGTGAGCACCTACAATGTGCATAGCTAGGTGCAGTGGAGGATAGAAAGATGAACAAGACACAGCTTGCCTGTGTTTAAACAACATAATGGTAACCAAGGATAGAAGATGAACAAGATACAACCCGCTTCTGTTTAAACAAAACACCAAACAGAACATGATCAGTGTCTAAATAGATGGTCACTAAAGCTATAGCAATATTATTGGTGTGTTTTCTCTTTGTAATTATGCTTAGAATCTTCCAGAAGGAAAAAAAAAAAAAAAGCATGAGGCCATGCTTTTAAGTCATAGTGATCTATGGATGCAGGAAGGGGAAAATTGTAAATAAAAAATTCCACATGATTACATATGCTCTATCAGAAGAATTTGGAGTACGATGAGTGAAATTCAGGCAATATTATCGCCATCTATTTGGTAGTTCACTTTGGTAGCTTGTTAAATATATCCATATTTCAAGAATAAAAATACCTGCTTTAAAAAAAAGAAATATAACACCCTGTGGTGAAGATAATGATTGTGTGGGGTTGACTTCAGTTCAAACAACTATTTTTAAATCTATATGTCAACAAATAATTTAAAATCTTTAAAAATATTTTTAAAATTAAAAAATCTTTTGAAGTGGTTTAGAGTTTTGTAAAAAGCAAACATTCTTTCTTGCTTGCTTTAGCTCCAAAATGGAAAATTCTAATACTTAAGAGATAGGATGTTGCATTGAGACAGAGGTTTCTTATTTCATTGTCAGTGCAAAACAAGCCAAATCAGTAGCCAATTTCTTAATGTCACAATTATATATACATCTGAATGTGAAACAAATCCACATATTTCCTTTCTTGAGTTATTACTCTTTGGATCAGATATAATGTTTTGTTTATACAAGTCAGTGAACATTAGTTTACTATGAGTACATTCTTTGGTAGTTTACTGTTAACCCTACAGGGAAAGAAGCTATGATATTTTACTCCTCAATTTTGATTTTAATTCAAATAACTGAGGAAGCTCCCAGATTATTAAGTGCTATTACATCTTCAAGTAGAGGGACTATTGATTCATCCATTTGAACACTCACTATGGAAATAGGTAGTGTTAAACCCCAGCTGAGGTTATATTCCACACAGTGTTTGCATCTGTAAATAATGATGATTATGAAAAATGCCTTTTTGTGTTCATCAAAGTAAATTTCTTTGACATACTATTTGGATAACAGATCTGACAGGTGAGGGAGTTTTTTCAAGACTTGAGGGATGATGGCTTAATGGACACTTGCCACCACCCTCACCCCCCAACCTTGTTATCTTGAAAGCCTATTTAGAAATTGTTGGCTAACTCCATAGCAACAATAACCTGGTTCAGCATGATCACAATCTTGTAGCAAATTAATGTATTATTGACTGAATTTGTAAAAGGAAAAGAAGTGCTCTAATTGTTTAATATTTTTTACTTTCAATTTAGCTATTCATACCTGTAGAAAATTTAGACAGAACACGAGAGTGTAAACAATCATTATAATTGACTAGAGGCCTGGTGCACGAAATTCGTGCACGGGGGTGTGAGTCTCTCAGCCCAGCCTGCACCCTCTCCAATCTGGGACCCCTTGAGGGATGTCTGACTGCCTAGGATCGGGCCTAAACTGGCAGTCGGACATCCCTCTCACAATCCAAAACTGCTGGCTCCCAACTGCTCGCCTGCCTGCCTTCCTGATTGCCCCTAACCGCTTCTGCCTGCCAGCCTGATCATCCCCTAACCACTCCCCTGCCAGCCTGATTGATGCCTAACTGCTCCCCTGCCAGCCTGTTTGCCCCTAACTGCCCTCCCCTGCAGGCCTGGTCACCCTAACTGCCCTCCCATGCAGGCCTGGTCACCCCTAACTGCCCTCCCCTGCAGGCCTGGATCCCCCCAAACTGCCCTTCCCTGTAGGCCCGGTCACCCTCAACTTTCCTCCTCTGCTGGCCTAGTCACCCCTACCTGCCCTCCCCTGCAGGCTTGATTGCCCCCAACTTCTCTCCCTTGCAGGCCTGGTCCCTCCCAACTGCCTTCCCCTGCTGGCCATCTTGTGGAGGCCATCTTGTGTTCACATGGGGGCAGTCATCTTTGACCACATGGGGGCAGCCATCTTGTATGTTGGAGTGATGGTCAATTTGCACATCATTCTTTTATTAGATAGGATTTGGCTTATTTGTTGTTGTTTTTGGTTAATCCTCATCCGAGGATTCTTTCCATTGATATTTTTAGAGAGAATAGAAGGGAAGGGGAGAGACAGAGAGAGAGAGACACATCCGTATGCACTCAGACCAAGCCTGCAAGTGAGGTACAGGTCCTTCACCAGAATTGAGCCCTCCACCCTTCAGTCTGCAGGCTGATGCTGTAACCACTGAGAAAAACCAGCGAGGGTGTATATTTGTTTTCAGACTTATTTTTATGCATATACTTTGCATATAGTTGAACATACACAGACTATACAATTTTGCTTTCAGCTTTTCCCCTTAATATTATCACATACTACTTTGCCTATATCATTAAAAATTTTTCTTCTTAATTTCTGTTGACATTTGTAACAGTTTTGTTGAGATTTAATTGACATATCATATAATTCACCCATTTAAAGTAGATAGTTCAATGATTTGTAATATATTCACAGAGCTGTGCATCAATCACCACACTCAATTACAGAACATTTTTATCACCCCAAGAGAAGACTTCATACCTATTAATAACTCCAGTCCATTCCTCCCATCTCTCCCAACCCTCTGCAGCTCCCCAGCCCCATGCAATCATCAGTCTACTTTCACTTCTTCTGGACACTTACTGTAAATGGAATAATAAAATGTGTGATATTTTGTGTCTGGTTTCTTTCATTCAGCATCATGTTTTCAAGGCTCATCTGTGTGTGGCATCTGTCAGTATTTTATTTTTTAATTGTCAAATAGTATTCCGTCATATGAATATATCACATTTTATTTATCCACGCATCAGTTGATGAGTATGTGGATTGTCTCCACTTTTTTACTATTATGACTCTTTCTGCTTTACCACTTGTGTAAAAGTTTTTGTGGAGATATATGTTTTCTTTTCTCTTGGGTATATACTTTAGAGTGAAATCACTGGATCATATGGTAACTTTATGGTTAAATTTTGAGGAACTGCCAAACAGTTTTCCTAATTGATTGAAACATTTTATATACTCTCCAACAATGTTTAAGGGTTCCAATTTCTCTGCATTTTTGCTAATATTTGTTATTTTCTGTTCTTAAAAAAATGATATAGTCATTCTAATAAACTGGTTTTGATTTGCATTTCTGTAAATACTAATGATGTTGAGCATCTTTAAATGTACTTATTGACTATTTGTATATCTTCTTTGAAAATATGTTTATTTAGGTGCTTAGCCTATTTTAAATTGGTTATCTTTTTATTATTGAGTTATAAGATAGATAGATATTTACTTATAAATATATATTTCAATATATAAAATATATATTTATCTCTATATATCTATAAGCATATATATATAGTGGATATGTGACTTTTATGATTTGCTAATATTTCCTCCAATTCTAAAGATTTTCTTTTTTACTTTTTTTTAAATTTAATAAATCTTTACTGTTCAGATTATTACAGTTGTTCATCTTCCCCCCTCCCCCTGGCACAGTTCCTGGTCATCCCACCCTCTTCCTTACCTCCCCCCCACTGTCCTCATCCATAGGTGTATGATTTTTGTCCAGTCTCTTCCCGCACCACCCACACCCCTTTCCCCCTGAGAATTGTCAATCCACTCCCTTTCTATGCTCCTGATTCTATTATATTCACCAGTTTATTCTGTTCATCAGATTTTTAATTCACTTGATTTTTAGATTCACTTGTTGATAGATATGTATTTGTTGTTCATAATTTTTATCTTTACGTTTTTCTTCTTCTTCCTCTTCTTAGAGAATACCTTTCAGCATTTCATATAATACTGGTTTGGTGTTGATGAACTCCTTTAGCTTTTTCTTATATGTGAAGCTCTTTAGCTGACCTTCAGTTCTGAATGTCAGCTTGGCTGGGTAGAGTACCCCTGGTTGTAGGTTTTTGCTATTCATCACTTTGACTATTTCTTGCCATTCCCGTCTGGCCTGCATAGTTTCTGTTGAGAAATCAGCTGACAATCGTATGGGTGCTCCCTTGTAGGTAATTAACTGTTTTTCTCTTGCTGCTTTTAATATTCTCTCTTTGTCTTTTGCTCTTGGCATTTTAATGATGATGTGTCTTGGTGTGGTCCTCTTTGGATTTCTTTTGTTTAGGGTTCTGTGCGCTTCCTGGACTTGTAAGTCTATTTCTTTCACCAGGTGGGGAAAGTTTTCAGTCATTATTTCCTCAAATAGGTTTTCAGTATCTTGCTCTCTCTCTTCTTCTGGCACCCCCATAATTCGGATGTTGGTTGAGGTTGTCCCAGAGGCTCCTTACACTATATTCAAATTTTTGGATTCTTTTTTCTTTTTGTTTTTCTGGTTGAGTGTTTTTTTGCTTCTTTGTATTTCAAATCTTTGACTTGATTCTTGCGGTCTTCTAGTCTGCTGTTAGGTTTCTGTATAATATTTTTTATTTCAGACAGTGTATGTTTAATTTCTAGTTGGTCCTTTTTCATATCCTCAAGGGTCTCGTTAAATTTATTGGCCTTTTCTAGGAAATTCTTGAAAAACCTTATAACCGTGGTTTTGAACTCTATATCCAGTCTTTTGCTTTCCTCCATTTCTTTCATTTGTGATCTGTTTCTTTGTCTCCACATTTTCACTGCTTCCCTGAGTTGGTAGAGTAGCTTTGTGTGGTAGGTGTTCTATAGGGCCCAGTGGCTCAGCCTCCCCCAGTTACCTGAGGTGGACACTTTTGGTGCACCCCTTTGTGGACTGTGTGTACAGTCTTGTTGTAGTTAAGTCTTGATTGTTGTTGGTATTACTGGGAGGAATTGACCTCCAGGCCAATTGGCTGGGAGGATCAGCTGTGTCTACACTGGGAAAACTTCTGTGCTGGAGACACCCTTATGAGACAAGACTTGCAAAATTGCAAAAGCCTCTGTGCTCAGCTTGGATGGAGCAGAGTCTCAGGGCGGAGCAGACAGCCTTGGCTTCCTGTCAGTCCTGCCCTATGAGGCCCCTGGGTCTCAGTGTCCCTCGGCAATTGCTGTAAGCACCACTGAGAGAAAGCCGCCCTCAAGTTTCATCCGCTGCCAGACAGTCCAGTTTCTCCCCGAATGAGTCTGGGTTCCCAAAAACTCACCCAGAACTGGAGTTCAGCGCAGTCGGGAGCTTTCGTCTCCCTCCTGCTTTAGAAAGCCGGCTGCACACTCAGCCGCCCGTGCACTCAGCCAACCTGTCCACTTGCACGTCTCCATACCTCGGCCTTTTGCAGCTCCTCTGATTCTCAATGTGCTTTCCTCTTTCCTTCTAGTTGTAGAATTTCCACTCAGCCAGCTTTCCTGTGGTTCTGGATGATGTCCGTTTTGTCTTTTAGTTGTAGTTTTGATATTGTTGTGTGAGGCAGCAGTTTAGGTGTTACCTATGCCACCATCTTGGTTTCTCCAAAAATATATTTTTTAAAGAAGTAATTGACTCTAAATTTATTTCTGGATTCTCTATTCTATATATATATATATATATATATGTGTGTGTGTGTGTGTGTGTGTGTATATGTATATACATATATGTATGTGTATATATATATATATATATATATATATATATATATATATATATGCAATAGAGGCTTGTTGCACGAAATTCATGCACTGGGGGGGGGGGCAGTGGTCCCTCAGCCCAGCTTGTGCCCTCTCACAGTTTGGGACCCCTCAGGGGATATCCGACTGCCAGGTTAGGCCCGACCCCCCCGGGGATCAGGCCTAACCCGGCAATCAGACATCCCTCTCCCAATCTGGGATCCCTTGCACCTTACTACCCACCTGCTCACTCCTTATCACTCAGCTTGTTGCTCCTTGGCGCTGCCATGGAAGTGGGAGAGGCTCCCGCCACTGCCGCTGCGCTAGCCAGCCATGAGCCTGGCTTCTGGCTGAGTGGCGCTGCCACTGTGGGAGCCTTTATTGAGCATCTTCCCCCTGGTGGTCAGTGCATGTCATAGCAACTGGTTGTTCTGGTCATTGTGCCATAATGGTCACTGGCTTTTTAAATATTTATATATATATATATATATATATATATATATATATATATATATATATATGAAATCTTTTATTAGTACCACACTACCTTGATTAATGTAGTTTTTTATTAAGTTTCAAAATCAGGAAGTGTGATTCCTTCAATGTTGGTGTGTTTTATTTTTCAAGATTGTTTTGGCAATTCCATATGAACTTTAGGATCAGTTTATTAATTTCTGCAAAAAAAAAATCTAGTTAGGATTTTAATGGGAAAATTGCATTGGGGATTTATAGATAGTTTTATGTCTTCCTCTTCAATCTAGATTACTTTAATTATTTTTATTGACTGTGTGCCCTGGCTAGAACTTCCAGGACAATCTTGAATAAAAATAATGAGGGTGACCATTCTTATCTTGTTCCAGATTTCAGGGGGAAAACATTAATATGTTAGTTGTGGTGTGTGTGTGTGTGTGTGTGTGTGTGTGTGTGTGTGTGTGTGTGTGTTTTAGATTCATTTGAGAAACTTCCCATCTATTCCTAGTTGGTTGAATGTTCATCATGAAAGGTTGTCATATTTTTTCAAATGCTTTTCATTCATCTATTAAGATGGTAACATGATTATTGTCCTTTATTCTGTGAAATTAGTAACATACTTACGTGTTACTAATTTTGACTAGCTGTGTTGATGAATATTTTTGTATCTATATTTATAAGATACTGTTTTCCAGATATTTTTTTTTTTGTAATCTCTTGGTCTAGTTTTGATATTAGGGTAAACTGGGTTCATAAAACGAGTTCTGCCTATTTTTTTACATACATACATTAAAAAATATATATGTATATATATAATAAATTAAACAATATTATCATTTTTGTTTCAACACTTAAACACAATTTTAAAAAATCAAGAAATATAGTCTATGTTTTTACTCGATCATTATTCTTCATTCCTGATGTTCCAAGATATTTTCATTATTTACTGTTCCAGGGACTTCCTATAGTCATTCTTTTGGAGTAAGTCTATCACAAATTCTCTTTGCTTTTCCTCTGCTTTACTGAGAGATTCTTTAGCTGGGTGCAGAATTCTAGGTTGACGGTTCTTTACTTTCAGCACCTGAAAAATGTTGTGGCACCTCCTACACGCCTTCATAATTTCTGATGAAACATCCCCTGTCATTTGAATAGCTTTCCCTATAAATAAGGTATCATTTGTCTCTTGCTGCTCTTAAGATTTTTTTCTTTGCCTTTAGTTTTCAGAAATTTGACTATGGAATTGACTTGTGAAATTCCTTGAGTTTCTATTTGGAGTTTGTTCAGTTTCTTGAAAATGTATTTACTTTGCCAGATTGGGAAAATTTCAGCCATTATATAAAAATGCTTTTGCAGTCCTGCCTCTTTCTCCTCTCCTTCTGGGACTCCAATGACATAAATGTTAGATCTTTTGTAATTTTCACACAGGTCCCAGAGGCCATGTTCATTGTTTTAAAAGTCTATTTTCTTTCCATCGTTCAGATTGTGCTATTTCTGTTGTTCTAACTTCAAATTTACTGTTTATTTTCTCTGTTCTCTTTATAGCTTATCCACTGTTTTTCTTTTCTTTGGTTATTGCATTTTTCAGTTCCAAAATTTCCATTTGGTTCTAATTCATATCAACAATTTCTTTGCTGAAAATTTCCATTGTTTTCATTTGTTTTAAGAATAGTTGTGATTATGGAAGTATTTTTATGATGGCTGCTATAAAATCTTTGTCAGATAATTCAGCCTCTGTGTAATATCAGTGTTAGCATCTGTTGATTGCTTTTTTTTTTCCCATTCAAGTTGAGAATCTCCTGCTTCTTGGGATGATTAGAGACTTTTGATTGTGCCTAGACATTTAGATATTATATTGTGAGACCCTGGATCTTACTTAAATTTTCTGCTTTATAAAACTGTATCCGATACTGCTCTAGAGGGGAAGTGTGAGGGAAGCCATTCCTTACTGCCAGGTGGGAGTGGGAATCTAGATTCCCTGCTTGGCCTGTGCTGACACCTGAGGGTGGTGTGGGGAGAGAGTCCTATGGGTGGGGGGATGGTGTCCATGGGAGTCATGCTCCTTACTAGATGACCAGTGACATCATCTTAGCCCAAGGGAGAGGGGTGCCTCATTACTGTTCCCTACTTGATCTCCTCCAACACTGATATGGAGGAGGGGCTGCCTTGTTAACACTGAGGGGGAGTTCAGTCCACATGGCCTCCACTGACACCACTCCAATGGGGACTGAAGGGGTGTTTTTCACTGCCAGGTAGGGTCTGAAGTCCAGGCTTACCTGTGATCTCTACTGACACAGAGGGAGGGGGCTGGTGACTGTCAGCAAGGATGAAAGTCCTGGCTGCACTAGGGGAGAGAGTGTGCCTTGCTCCAGCCCAGTAAGGTCTGCAATTCTCACTCAGCCTCAGCTGACAGGGTTGTATTGGGTGGTGTCACAGGAGGCCATGTGGACTGCCACCCCAACTTAGTGGTAACAAACCCCTCCCCCTAGCAGTATTGGTGAGAACTAGGTGGGGAGCAATAAGTAGGAACCGCTCTCCCTGGGGCCAGGTTGGTTGGGAGTAGGGCAGTTACTCTGTCCTGCTAGGCTCTTTCTTTCCTAGTCCTTTGAGAATTGGATCTTCTGGGGGATTTCTTTTTGTTTTCTGTCTCTGCCCATTGGCACTTACTAGTTACTGCTTCTTCAGCAAAACAAAACCCCAGGGAATTCACTGCTAAGTCTTTCCTCAGGTCCTGAGCTGGTCTGCCTTCTCTCTACCTTTCATAGTCTTCTTATGTTTATTTTATAAGTAATGTCTAGAGTTTTAGTCATACTTCTTTTTTGCTTAACTAGTGAATATATAAGTTGATTCTGACTTTTGGTATTATATATAATTCTTCAGTGAACATCTATATGATGAAAACCTTAGAATAGATTATTAGGAAAGGAAATACTGACCTGAAATATGTGACTATATTTAAGATATTTCACATATTTTGCCAAATTGCTTTTCAGCAGGAACATGACCACGTGCACTTTTACCAGCGATGTGTACAAGTACTCATTTGAAAAATAACCTAGCCAATTGGACTTTACAATTTTCCCAATTGTATAACTGCATATTGGGATGAGAGTTAAATTTTTACCATGTTTTTAAAAGATATGAAGAATTGCCATAATTTATTGTAAATGAATCCAACAAAGAAAAGATATAATAATAAAACATCACTTTTTGGAGGCACTTTGCTGAACACTTAAAGTTTTATTCTCATAACAACTTATGAGGTATTACTATCTCCTTTTTTATGAGCCTTGGAGAGTGGAAGCAATTTGCTGAGACCACAGTCTTCCCCAGCTCCAAATCCCTTGCAGTGATTCGCTGTAGGCAGCAATAGTCTAAATGATTAACAGACTTTTTCAATGTCACAAATGAAGGGCAGAATTAAAACATTTTCTTTGTCAGTATCAGCAGATGGCATACACGATAAACCATTCAGTCTCCTGATTCCAATTTCAATATACAGCTATTAATAATTGGTGATGGAAGAAGCCATTCCAGGCTGCCAAATTTTCACCTTAATTGCAGACTATTAAAAACCTTCAGATCAATATCTAGTTTTCAGACAAAAATGATTTCTCTCCTAAGAACTGCATTCTAGAAATAGTGATAAAATCTGAAAACAAACTGAGCTCAAATTGAGGTTTGGTTGAGGTTGGCTGTGACTAATGCTCTATTACTCTAAGGGATTAAAAAAAGATTTTTTTGCCTTTGAAAAATTTTCACTCAAGTCCTTTACAGACAGACCATGATTCCTGTTAAAGCTTCTGCTATGATGACGATGCTTTGAATACTCAGAGGAATGAGCCAGCAAGATATTGCATTTCCAACCTCATCTTCTAATTACAACTTGGATACGAGCCAAGAGAATTGTAACAATTACACAGAGTCAAATCCCAGGAAAACAAAGTTTTATTCCTCACGCCAAGACTGTCATTAGTGAACCCTGTAGAGAGTCTTGGAGTAAGAAGAATGTCGTAAATGAGTGCAGGCGGTCTTTATGAGAAGTGGACAGATGTATGGGATAACTGTAGAAAGAATATTTATCTAATAATTTGGAAGTCTTGTGTGAGAATATGTCTGCACATGTATAAAGACTAGAGGCCCGATGCATGATATTCGTGCAAGAATAGGCCTTCCTTTCCCCAGCTGCTGGCACCAGCTTCCCTCTGGCACCTGGGACCCGGGCTTCCCTCATAGCCCCGGCTTCGTCCAGGAGGTCATCTGGAAGGACATGCAGTCTAATTAGCATATTATGCTTTTATTATTATATACTAGAGGCCCATTGCATGATATTTGTGCATGGTGGGGAGGGGTGTCCCTCAGCCTGGTCTGCACCCTCTCCAATCCGGGATCCTGCGGAATCGGGCCTAAACCTGCAGTCAGACATCCCTCTCGCAATCCGGGACTGCTGGCTCCTAACTGCTCACCTGCCTGCCTGCCTGATTGCTCCTAACTGCCTCTGCCTTGGCCCCCGCCAGTGTGGCTTTGTCCAGAAGGACATCCAGAAGGATGTTTGGAAGATGTCCGGTCTATCCAGTCTAATTAGCACATTACCCTTTTATTAGTATAGATAAATTAGACAGGCCTGAAAGTTTTAGTTCAGCTAATTTACCACAGTTTATTAAGTTGACCCTGAATATGGAGAGATCAGTTATTTCCAGTTGCTGTTCTATGGTATCATTTGAACAGCCCAGATTTGGCCTTTCTGTCACTTGTTTAAAGGTGTGGAAATAACGAGATCTTGTTAGACATAAATCATGTTATAAGGAAAATCTTGAAATCCAATTTTAATGCCCATTTTAGTTGCAATGCAATTTTGATAAAACACAAAGCCTAGTACATGTAAAGGATGAATCCATGTTATTAATCAGAATTCCTGCTGCTGTTAATTTCTGTTTTTATATTTAATTTTTGTTAATGAATGAACAGTGTATTTATTTAGAGAAAAGACAATGCCTCACTAAATAGCTTTTCATACAACCAAAAGAGAAAGATTATTTAACAACTGTGGCAAACAGCGTGTATTCATTTGAGAAAGTGTTTCAGGGAAATCTTTTGCCTACAGAATATTGAAAAGAGTATTTGTTTATGTGTATATAATTTTATTTATTTTAAAAAACTGATCATCCTCTGTTGCTCTGGAAATTATTAAATGCTTCAGGTGAGAAAGCCTGTTATTTGCATTTCTTCATGCATTTTTGAAAAAAATGATATAAGTAACACTTCAGGTGTCCATTTCATGCTAGGATGACATATGTTGTAATCCATTGTGACTTTGATGTGAAGGTTAACTCAACCCTGATGAAATTTTTTGAAGATAAAAGTCAAAACATGAAAAATGCGAAAGAATCTGATTAAGTTTTGCTTCCTCCAAAGAGATGACATTTTATGTGTAAGAGCTGGAACAATTTACATTCAATACATATTTATTTGTTGTATTCAAAACTTTAAATAAAATACTTATTTTTGTAAAAATAAGGAGTTAATATAAAATTTGGAGAAATGATATATACAAGTAAAATGACTCACAATATATTCAGTTGGCAGATTAAACCTGTCCATAATGCATAATACCTGTATATATGTATATATACACTTTGGAAGATAAAGTTTGATGCTGTGCTTTGAGTTACATACATTATAATCATTTTGGGGGAATCAAAATATTGGTGGGTGTAGCTGTGGATTTAGCACATTTCCCCCCCTGCTATTGAGAAAAATAAGTAAAATACTGGGAGAAAATATTTACAACTTATATATTACACTTACAATTAAAGAATACCTATACATTAATGAGAGAAAAAATAATCTCATTGAAAAGTGTGCAAAAGATATGATCCTCAAAAAAGTGTTTTTGGATGCGTTACCTAATAATGTAGCTTTGTTAGTTGTTATGATTGCTTCAGCTGACATGGTCACCTTCAAGTGAAGACCCTAAGATGTCTAACTACAAAGCAGAAGGCAATGGAATCATTCTCAACAAAAAGCTTTCTCAGTGGGAAAGAGCAATGAGCACTTTATTGTTACCTGGTAGAGTAGAAAGTCTCAGTACAGGTTCTATATTATGCTAAAGAATTTAATGCAACTTTTTAGTCATTAAAGGTTAGTTGGGGACTGATTGTAAAGTAATTATTCTTATAAACCAACTCCTAATTCTAGTGCCTTATACAAAGTCCTGTGTTGATGAAAAAAGTTCAGACTATATCTGACTTTGCTAGTGGCTTCCTGATGGAAAAAAATAATAACTAATGGCAGGTTTTTCCCATGGTGATGATTTCGCTTTTCAGTTGGTGAGGTCTTTGGAACACCAAGAATGACAGTCATGTTGAACTAGCAGTTTATTTATTTGATTTCTACCATGTGCCTGGCACTGTTCTAAGAACTAGAGATAAGAACTAGAAGAAAAAGCATTAACAATTTCTGCCCTTGTGGGACTTATTTTTTAGTTGTTGGAAATTAGGGGATGGATTAGAGAGTGCTGAGTGGGAGGAATATTTTATTTTTACTTAAAGTGATAAGGTAAGGTGATAAAGTGATAAAGACCTAAAGGAGGCAAGTCAGCAAGCCAAGAGGATAACTGGGAAACAAGAGGGGCAGGTGCACAACACCTAAATGTGCCTCCAAACTTTGAGGAACAGCAAGGAGGCCAGTGTGGCCACCCCAAGTGAGTGAGGGGAGATAGTAGTAGGAGTTGAAGAATCGAATTCAGAGAGTAAGTAGCCTACTCTTGTAGGGTCTTGTGAGTCATTATAAAGACTGAATTTCACTCAAAGCAAGATGAAAAGACAACAAAGGAATTTGAGTAAGAATGAGATGATTTAATTTGCATTTTAACAGGCTCATTCTTCAAGCTTTTTCCTCTACCAACTGCTTTCATTCATTTGAGAAGCCAGCCCACTCACTACAGTTGTGATTGATTATTAAATTCTTTTAGATCATGTACTTCCAGATAAGAGTTGATAAAAAGTGTGCTTAAAGATGTACTTATCTTTAGATCTTAATCTCAAATAACCACAGATGAAAAAAACAGATATTTTTATTCAGTCCATGGAGCAAGAAAGCCAACAGGTTCTACTTATATATATTTAGATTCTAGGGAGAAACTCAAAACAATAGGCATGCTGTATAGCAATCCTATATAATAAAAGCCTAATATGCAAATTGTCCGACTGGGAGTTCGATTGAGAGTTCTATCGCTCACTATGACGTGTGCTGACCACCAGGGGGGCGGTGCAGAACATGGCTGGTGCTGGCAGCAGGAGGCAGTGGAGGCGCTGCTCGCCCTGATGGGCCCCAATGAGAGTGGGATTGCAGTGGGATGGTGGGTGGCGCTAGGCCAAGGTGGGTGTGAGTGGGGGCCTGATTGTGACCAGCAGCAGCAGCAGGAGGCAAGGCTGCCACCCAGCTCCCAGGCGCTGAGGGAGCTGGGCAGGGGGGCCTGGCCCTGATCAATCACCCCAAAGACGGAATAGTGGAACAGGTGAGGTGATGGCGCCAGACAAAGGAGGGGTGCCAGGCAGGGCTGTGGGGCTGTGAGGTTGGAGTGTGAGCTGGGGCCCGATTCCCGCAGGCCACCCCAAGGGACCTCACCCATGCATGAATTTGTGCACTGGGCCTCTAGTTGAGAAATAACATTTCTTAAATTCATCTCCCTTTTTTTTTTTTCTCTTTTCTATCTTCACTGCCCCAGCATTGGTTCAGGACAACATCATTTCTGCGATAATCTCCTCCTAGCTGGTTAGGGTACTTTGAACTAAACTTCCCTCCGTCAAGTACCATAGTTCAGATATCATTTCTTTTCTAAAGTACTACAATAACTTCCCCTAACCTGTCGTTCTGCCTGCATTCTTGCTCTGCCTTCAGTATATTTTCAATGTGTTATCAAAGAACTTTATTTTATTATTATTATTACAGAAACATTATTCTCAACTGAAATGTTTCCATGGCTGTGAGGAAGATTCAGGTTAAAGTGGAACTCCTTAGGATGGCATAGAGGCTTAATGATCTTTCCTAGTCCTGCCTACCTCTGTCTAGTCTGCTGACCTCATCTCACTATAGCTATGTCCATCTTTGAAGAACTCTTGATATCCATGCCTTCCCACATGCTACTTTCCTGGTTCATTTCTACTTGTCATTCAAGATTCAGTCCATGTGCTACCTCTTTTGGGAAGTCAGGGTTACCTGCCTTTCATATATGCAACCACAGTACATTGTACAATTATTATAACTGTTGATTTACTTCATAGGTTTGCAAACTATTTGAGAAGGGAGTCTAAATATTATTTGCTTTTGCATTTCCAAGACCTAGTATAGCAGGTGATAAATAATTGAACTCTGAAGGAGATAAGGAAAGTATCATGAAGTACAGAGCAAGGAGGGAAGATTGGAATGTAGTGTAAGTATGACCTCTGACCTGGATTGTAAAGACAAATGGAATAGAGATGCCAACAATTGACTGAAGTGTGCAAGGCAAAAGAAACTGATTCAGCACTTTCCCTTGCCCAGAATTTATTAGCTACTTTGAAAAATGAAACAATTTTTATGTTATGGCCGCTTTTACTATCATTGTCTCTAGTTTTTAAATGAAGATTTTTTTATAGTGCATACACACATCTGTTATATATATGTGTGTATGTGTGTGTGTGTGTGTATGTATGTATATAGTATATATGTGTGTATATATATATATATTTTTTTAATTTTATTTTTTTCCCCCTTAAAATTCCAAAGAATATGAAGGCATCATGGTACCTCTTGATCAGTTATACTAGAGGAAGAATTGCTTATGTAATAGCTTTTGCTATGTTGATTAAAGATCTTTCAGTTGCTCTGGGAATCCAGAGTAGGTTTGCAAAGGAATTATGAGAGAACTTCTTGTGATAGTTAAAGTCTGTGACAGTTAAATGAAGTTAGGTATAGAAAACAAAATACATTCATTTAATGTAACAGATTTGACCAGCTACAATGGCCCAAGTGCTGACTTAGGTACTGGAGATTCAATTTCAAAGTAAACAAAATTCTGCCCTTTATGTAAATTGTATTAGAATGTCTTCAATTTCCATCCTATAAGTGAGCATGGGGTTAGAAATGGTGTGAGACCAAATGATTCAACAGGCCTGGTTTGCTCTTGAAAATGGCAGTAGAGTGGGAGAAATCTGAAAGCTTAGCTTTCATAATACCCTTGGCCATTTTCCTGTAGAGTCTGAACTGAACCAGAGGAAACTTCATTCAAACCCGCTTCCCTTGTGGCTGCGCTTCCCACATGAAAGAGACCTATTTACTTTCTACACGACGTTTTGCAATTCTGCTTTGCCTGAATTCTTTCTCCCATATATGGTTTTTGTTGTCTGTGTTGGAATTTCTAGAAACTCTTGTTTTTTAAATTTCTCATCATCATGAATTATACCACTTTGTACTTATGTTAAAATATTTGAAAAGAGAGTGATACTACTTCCAGTTAAAAGAGTGACTTCTTGAGGACATATTACATTTCTTTAGTTTATATTAAATTCAATGAGAAACTAAAAAATTAAATAACCAATAACTGTTATAACCAAGTTATAAAGTAAATGGTCTGCTCACAGAAATAAGAAATCATTTGTACATTTTACCCATTATTCCTTTGTCATGCATAAATATCCAATGTAAAAATCCAACTAACATAACCAGTTGCTAGGTCATCAGCAAAGTAATAACTGCAACTTACAATACGTTAAAATAGTAATGGGTACAAAGATTTGGCCAATTCAGTTAGAAGTATCTGAAGTATTTATTGATTTTAGTCTTCATCTAATTTCTAGGGAAGATATGAAGGAATATTAACAAAAAATGTTTGAAAAGTATGATTCAGAACAATGATCATAAATATTAAAGATCTTTACTGGAGTTGGTATTCTTGACCTAAACTTGTATTATGATACATATTTTTTCTATTCTACTATTACATTTTTATCATCCACCATTTTATATTCTGTTCTTTCTGTTATTTTTCTACTACTATTAATATTTTATTTCTATTACTAATGTTTTCTATTACTATTACTTTCCTATATATTTTTTAATTACTGACCTGTTAAGACAGATCAGTAAATTTTAAAAATTGTTCCTAGTTTTACCTCTTCTTTGAAAGAGTGTTTAAGACACACTGCTCACTTATTTATCTCATTAATTTCTCAATCCATATCAAACTTTGCTCTCACGACCTTAACAATTGCTCATAGTTATGTTTTATTTAGTTTTTTTCTTTTGGGCTTATAATGATAATTCTCACAGCTTACAGGGCTCTTTCACTTAAATAGCCTACAGCTACCTCAAAATTTATATGTGCAAAATTTAATTCATTATCATCAGTCCCAACACCCAAACCTGTTGCCATCTCCAGAATTCCTAATCTCAGTCTTCACCATTCATTAGTAAACCCATAAGTCAGAGTCATTCTTGAATCCTACCTTTTCTCATTTCCCATATCCTATAGATTTTAACTCTATGAATTGTCTTCCAACTCCATATTCATTTCTTTATTACTAGTGATGTTGCCTTAATTTAGGCTTTATATGTGTGTTCACACCTATATGCTTTTGCACAAAATTCTCTGTCTTCCTGTATGTAGCCTTCTTTCTTGCTTGCCTGGTAAACTCCAACTTATTTCTAAAATCCCAGATTTTGTCTTCTATTAACCCTTTGTACTTGTCTCCACTACTCTGCTACCCACCAGAGTTAGTCATTCTTCTTTGCTGCTCCCATATCTTTTGTAACATAGTTTTATGTAATACTTATCAATTTAAATTATGGACACCCTAGCCATAGAGTAATAATAAATTACTGTAAAATTTAATAAATTAATCTTTAACAACTCAATCTCTAGGTACTAAGGAAATATTTATTGGATAAATTAGTGAATTAATGAATGAAGCCAGAAAATTAGCAAATTGTTTACTATTGAACAGAAAATGGACACTGACAAACAATCAGGGAGGGTAAATGTTTAGGTAGGAAACCACTGGAGTATAGGTCATGTTTCCATTGTTTCCTTTTCCCGGTAGTAGGACATTTGAAAGATACAGGACTCTCTGGGAAGGATACTAGAGCTAGTGTTGATAAAATGGGCAGTTAGTGTTGATGAAATGGTCTTAGATACCTGGACCATGACTTAATATCCTCATATGATAGGCTCTTGGCTAGGGTGACATGCATAAGGCAAAATGGGGACAAATAAACATGTTTTCCCAGAGGTTAGCTGATCTATTCAAGGAAATGTAGAGCGAAAGCAGAACAAACTCCCAGATAAAGCCATGATGCTGATTTCGTTGGAGGACAACAGATAGGACATGGAAAGAAAAGTAAGACTGAAGGAACTCTCAGCGGTTCACATGAGAAAATAATTAGAAGAGACTGAAAATATTAAGTGCCAAAACAAATGTACAGCACATGGGTTGTAAATAAAATGAATGCACACTGCAATGTGTAAACACATACAGGGTGGGGCAAAAGTAGGTTTACAGTTGTTTATATGGAGAATAATATAACAATTATAGACCAAGAATAAACTCTGTGTTTCACATACAATTGTAAACCTACTTTTGGCCCACCCTGCATATAAGTGGATGGGAAATACAAAGAATTGTTGTAAATATTTTCATGAAATAGTTTATCTCATGCACCAAATATATAAATAATAACAAAATCTGGTAGAGGGATTATATAACAGTACTCTATGTTAAGAAGATACACTTTTAAGAAATCCACAAAGTACATCCCTTACAAATGTATAAAAGAGACAGAAATGATGTTGAACTGACCTTAGAGAAGAAATAGATGATGTATTCTTTTAAAAAAATATATATTTTTATTGATTGCAGAAAGGAAGGGAAAAGGAGAGATAGAAACATCAATGATGAGAGAGAATCATTGATTGGCTGCCTCCTGCATAACCCCCACTGGGGATCTAGCCTGCAACCCAGGCATGTGCCCTTGACCGGAATCGAACCTGGGACCCTTCAATCCACAGGCCAATGCTCTATCCACTGAGCCAAACTGGCTAGGGCTGGATGATGTGTTCTTGATAGATTTTATGAAACTGGCTCGGAATCAAGATATAGCAGTAATGGGGATATAATCTGGCCATCTGCTGGAAGCCTTAGTCAGCTAAACACAGAGCATCTGACAAGTTCTTGACCTGCTTGATGAAAATTCTACCTCCAGAGGGTGAAAGAAAATGCCAAAACTCATCCTAGAAACAGCAATACTAGTATGCTAACATGTTGTATTTTTACAAAAAGGAAAAGAATGTGTATGATTGTGTGTTTGATATGTTTGTATATTCATTTTAAAAACCTTTGTATGGCCACGAAGGAACTGATAACATTGGTCGCTCTGGGAAATGGGGCTGGTGGCGGGGGAACAGGGACATCAGAGATACTTTTCACGGTTTGTTTTACTTTAGAAATTCTGAACTACAGAATTATATTGCTTATTCCAAAAGATAAATTAAAATAATCAAAGCCAAAATAAAATGAAATAAAAAAGCCAGTAAGAAAATAATTCCAAAACAAAGCTCATGGGATCAGGGAAGGATCCTTTCAAGATGTCACATTTTGCATTAGCTTTTATTAAACCATTTATATTGTATTGCAATAACATATTCTGAGTAGATATCTTAAGCAACTTGCAAGAGTAACCAGAGAATCCCTGCTCTCTGTGAGATTAGTGGTAGACACCCAAGGCTCCCTGAACGCTCCTAATGGCGGGTCTCCCTCTCCTTCTCATGCTTTTTGCATCTCTCCACGTGGGGGAGGGGGAGGGGAGGGGGAACGGATGTTTACTAAGAGTCAGTTGTGCTTGTTCTCAAACTTAATTATGTCCATTGTACTTGATATTTTAAAATGTGTAATTTAATTACATATTAAATTGATGAAATATTAAGTGAAAGAGAGTGGTTTCTTTCTTTCTTTTTTTTTTTTTTTTTTTTGAGAGTGGTTTCTTGAAAATGTATTTGAATAGTTTGGAAAGACTATACAACTGAGATGCTAAAACCAAGGGCTCTCAGATTAAGTATGAACAAGACAATGGTAAAAGATTGGGGGGAAATTTACAAAAATAAATGGTGCCAGTGCTTAGATACTTCTACAGGGTTGTTACATTTTCACTCTATTTTAAATAACCTGAAACTAGCCCTAGCTGGTTTGGCTCAGTGGATAGATCGTGAGCCTATGGACTGAAGGGTCCTGGGTTTCATTCCAGTCAAGGGCGTGTACCTTGATCCGATCCCTGGCCCTGATGGGGCACATGTAGGAGGCAACCAATCAATGTGTCACTTTCACATTGATGTTTCATTCTCTATAAACATCCTTCCACTCTCTCTAAAAATCAATGGAAAAATATCCTTGGGTAAGAATTAAAATAAATAAAAATAAATAAATAACCTGAAACTAGAAATTATTATAAATGAGGCGGTATGGCTGTGCAAGAAAGACTATGCCAAATTCCAATCAGCAATGGGAGAAAGGGCCTTGATCCTCGTCTGGAGTTTGGCGAGTGAACGTATAGTTAAGGGTTTAAAGTTAAAGTTAAAATTTCAGTTATTTGTGTGAGGTTCCACTTTCATAGTTTTTGTTTCACCAGCTGACCAGAGACCTTATCCTGAGCTGGCCTAAGCTCCTGACTCGCCCACAGCACTGTGGACTTCTTTACAAGAGGGGCCATATCTTGTAATCTTTGTCACTGCTGGGTATCGTATATGGATCTTAGAACACAATAAATGGTCAATAACTGTTGAGTGATTACTTTGCCAACAGAGTTGAAAGTAACATATATTTTTGTTGAGTCCTGATCCTGGGGAGCCACCAGGCCTGTTAACAAAACTTGAGAAGGGTAGAGTGAAAATGGCATGAGGCAAACTGAACTCAGGAGCTGAGTTAAGGGAAAGAATATCCAGCTTAATGGAAGGAGGTAGAAAATCTCATCTTAGGCTAGACCTAATTCTATAGGGGTTTGTTGGTAAGGGGGAAATCAAAGATTTCCCTGGAGAAGATAACTAAGTCTTTTTAGAGTTTGTTATAACCAGGGTGGAGGAATCTATTTAGATGCACATAAGAAACCAGAATTTCCCAAAGTGTGTCCCATGGAATATAAGATTGCAACATGTCACATTCTGTACTAGACAGAGTGCTTTTTCTTGTTTACCTGTCCCTTATTATCTTTCTCTCCCTCTGAAGTACAGTCTTCAGGAGAGAACTGGCTCTTCTGGCTGGTCTTGCTCACTGCCACGTGTCCACTGTCTTAAGTAGTGCCTGCCATGTATTAGGTGCCTTAGGGATGTTTATCAGATGAGGGTCCAATGAGCAGCATGGAGAAGCAGGAACCCAGACAGACCCCGAAACAGCAGGGGCAGAAGTTTACAAACAGGATCAGCTGCAAGTCACTATGAAACAGGAGGAGACACGGGTTACCCAAACCCTCACCACCAATGGGGGCATTTTTATTCATAAATTGAAAATAAAATTAGCTCGATTTTTTTGGCCTATTGAAATAGGAATTTTTAGGGGTGAAATAGGCAGGTTTAGGGAATTTTTAAAATTAAAGGGGTCCATGGAAAAAGCACAGGCTGCAAAGCTGCAAAAGGTTACATTTCCATAAGACAAGGGAATTGGGAGTAGCAAAAGGTACACATTTACAGAATAAAGGGAAGGAGGAAGAAAGCCCAGAGGGAAAAGGAGAACAATGAGGGAGGAGGGCCTCATATGTCCCATGTGAGGTTTTGAGCTTTGAGCTCTGGAGTTACTATAGTGACCAAATCAAAGGGGAATAGTGCCCAATCAGAGGGGATATCAGTGCACAAAGATCTGCAGCCTTTATAAACCATAGGGAAAAGGGACTCAGTGGGACTCTTTCCCCCTCTCCACATGGGGAGGTTCTTTCCTCTTCCCCATGTGGGAGTCTGTACTGTGAGGTTCTTTCCTCTTCCCCATGTGGGAGTCTGTACTTGTTCTTCAATAAAATTTCCACCTTTATGATACCATCTTCTGTCCATGGTTTCATTCTTCGACTCCACCAGACAAGAGCCCAGGAGACCATCCTGCCCATGGAAACACCTCAGGTTTCCAGTCCAAAAATCCCGTTTCACTAGAAGGCACTGTGGTAGAGAAGCAAGAACCAGGCATGGATTCCTGGGCAGCTAGTGGTGACATTATTAGAAACAGAGAAAACATCTCTGGATGGAAGGTCAAAAATGCTCTTTAATTACTTTTATAGAAATTCTTGTCTGCTTTGGTTTATAGCAAAGAAAAAAAATGTTTTAGCTGGTGAACACAGTTTCAATAAATTAAAGATACAATTTATGAGGCCATTTCATAGTTACTGTAGGAGTTACTATATTATTCCTCTCTAAATCACTCAAATGAAGAGACAGAATCATTATGCAATCATTTCAGTATTCATAATTAAGGAGATAATATTCATCTTATCGTTCTTAAATTGACTAAGTTGTGAAGGTAAAAGACAAAAGAAAGGAAAAAGAGTATTTCATGCCTTTGTATATATAATGTGGCTCTACTCTGCTAGAATCACTTGAGAATTTTAAGGAACAAATCAATGACAAGATTTTGCCTCCCCCCCGCGCCCCCCAACATCCTCTTCCCCCTGCTCCAGGGCCAATTAACTCAGATTCTCTGGGGGTGGGGCTCTGGCAGCAGAAAGCTCCCTGCTGATGTGAAGGTGCAGAATGGCTGAGGACCATGAAACCAAGTCCTGCTAGGGAGGGGAGAATAAGAGTCTGTCTTAGACAAACTGTAGTGAAAAGTTGGAACTTAAATTCATGTCCATGTATTCAAATCTGAATGCTCTAAATACAATATTTTATGTGGAACTTATACATTTTTCTTATGAAGAATTCAATGTACTGATCCAGAAGTTGGTTAAAGAAAATAAGCCCTTCCCAAGAGTAAGATCTGACCATGAGAGGCGGAATATTATTATGCATCAGAAATGGTCACAATATACCCTATACCAAATCAGACTTTTTATCTTCTCGAGTTAAAGATTGTGAGCACGTCAGGCGAGATTGTGAAAATTGTTTCTCTGCAGATATTTGAAATTAAAGTCATGTTATATCCCTTGAGGTGTTTAAATTGAGTTCTGCCTAGTGAAAGGGAGATAGACCTGATGGTTTAAAGAAATTATTTTCAAACCAGAGGTTTATTTATTTTATTTTTAAATCTGTGATTAAGCTTTGTTGGAGGACTCTCGGAGTCAGGTCAGTGCTGTCTTGCATGGCAACCACATGTTCCATTTTTAGAAAGATGGCTGACTGGCTACCCAGCTGCCCAGTGTAGCTGTGGATGGTGTCTGTTCCCTGCCAGCTGTGACACTCCTTCTCTTTATTCAACTCCTCCCTTCCCCTGTCAATCAGCTTTCCCAACATTACTGTCAGTTTTCTGGTCACTGTTTTACCCCTTCTCTAGATTGAATAATTAATTACCTGCAAGGAACTCACAATACCCCAACAATGCTATATAATAAAAGGCTAATATGCAAATGGTCATCACGCCCTCACATGTAACAACCGATCAGCAGGAGGCTGAATGCACAGCAGGCATGCACGGGTGGGCGGGGCTGCGTGCAGGGCGAGGCGTGTGCAGGTGGGTGGGGCTGCATGCGTGACCAGTCACCAGGAGGAGATGCATGGAGCACCTCTTGGTCCCTGCCTGCCCCTCCCCCCTCACCCACGTCCCGGGCTCCCTCGGAAGTGGCGCAGCTCCCTCCTGCCTCCCTCCCGCTGAAGTGGCATGGCTCCCAAGGAAGTGGCAGGTAGCCTACTGTGTGCGCTTTTGCGTGCTGGGACACTAGTAGAGATACTATTATTATCTCTTCTTTCCAGATGAGGAAAGAGGGTCCTGGAAATGTGGGACAACTTTCCCCAGTCACTTAGCTAGTGAATGGTAAAGTCACCCTTGGGTTTTAGGTTGATCTGACCCAAGCTTGTAAGGACCACTGTCCTTGGTCCTTCATCCTGTCACTGTGGATGGGATTCCCTGTCATACTCTGGGCTGCTGCCCATTGGGGCAGCTTTGTCTATCTAGTCTGTAAAGTGGAAAGATTCTGTCCTTTCTTATCCCCCACTGTGTGGATCAGTCCCTCTGATCACAGATACCACACCAGGACAAGTGGCTTCCAGGGAAATCCCTCCCAAGGGGAAAACTGGGATTAGGCTGGAAAATCAAACCATTTCCTGCTGCCCACAGCCTTCGGATTTGCTCTAAGGGCCATTCCAAAGGTACTTTGGTCTCTCTCTGTAGTAATCTTCTCTTCTTCTTCCATGTCTGAGCTCTGTTTTTCTTTGTTTTGGGTTTATTTCCAGTCATATATTTTATGTATAGCATTCAAAGAAAAATCATTAGAAACCTGTAAAGAGTTCCTTGCACATAATTAAGTATTCCATCTAGAGAAGGGGTAAAACAGTGACCAGAAAACTGACACTAATGTTGGGAAGGGAGGAGTTTAATAAAGAGAAGGAGTGTCACAGCTGGCAGGGCGGTTAGGGTCACCCTCTGGCTATTCTCATTAGGCTTTCCTTCGTGCAATGGATCTGAACATTTTTGCTAAGATTTCTTCTATGAGAATATCTCAAAAGCCTTCTTCATAATCAGTAGGTCAGGTCTCCCCACAGTTTTATCACCATATGTGATGGCTGTTACCATTGCTTCCCTAAAAGTGTTAAGGTTCCATGAAAAGGAGGTGGCTGGCTTTTATCTAGCATTACAAATATTTCAAGTTAGAACCATTGAGTTATTGAATGACTTTCCATATTTTGCCCTAAGAAGCCAAAAGTCACCCACTCAGAACCTGGTTAACTGCCAGGAGAAATAAATGCTATGCTCTTTTAAAAAAAAGAAAGAAAGAAAGAAAGAAAGAAAGAAAGAAAGAAAGAAAGAAAGAAAGAAAGAAAGAAAGAAAAAGAAAGAAAGAAAGGGGAAAAGGTGTGACTTGTTCTTAAAGCTGACTTACCTGGTGAATTGGTCTCCTAATAGCCTAAAGGTATGCAGTGGTGTTTAATTGCAACAGAAAACTATTTGGAGACTCAGAATATCTGCTGCGGTTAGACTCCAATCTATTCTCATTTGCATCTGAAGTGAAACTATTCACCTGGAGCACCATAGGTCTCCTCTGAGAGGCTCACTTAGGTGAAGGGTTCTCTAAAGAACTTAATACCTTACAGTAAAAATATTTTGGATAAATAATAAATAATAATAAAATTTATCAATTATATACAGTTAAAATGCTGAGGGAAGTAGAGGTATGAGTTTGAACCAGGGTACTATATTTGTTTTTGTTATGGACAATTTCAAATATATTTGAAAGATGCTTAAAAGCTCTAGTTGCCCCAAATAAATTTTTTTTAGAAGTGATAAGCACATTAAAATCTAGCTACTGACAAGTATATGTCTGCCTTGGATCTTATACCAGGCTCTTTAGTTGATAATGTAAGAATTTTTTTTTTTTATCATAAATAGGTGAGTGGTATAAGTGGATTTCATAAAGAAGATCCTTGAGGAGAATATGGTAGCTAGTGTCTGAAAAGTTTTTTCCTATGAAGAGCTTAGTAATAAAAGAATTTGTGGATAAGTAGAAAATTTACTGGGCCCCAAATGTTAAAACTTTGAAACAATGTTTACTGATCTATTCATCATATTAAATTATACATTACATAATGCAGATGTAGAGGAGTTAAAAACAATGTGTAAAATATGAATAGGAGAAATTTGTGTAACAGACTGTATTTTATATGTGTGTTTAAAAATGCTTTATAACTACGTATTAGGTACTATACTATGGAACATGTCAAGTCAATGCCATAAAATAAACTGCTTTAACCACAGCTGCATGGACAGATTAGATACTAGTGTGCTGTTTTGGGATTCAGCACACCGAACATAGGGCAGTTTTGGCAGACCTCAAACATGGCATCTTCTGGGGAATCATTTCTCCACTCTGAGTCCACATGATTCCAATCAGAGTGACAATCACAGTTGACCTCAGGGACAGGGTATGTGATCCCGGTCTGGCCACTGAGAATACAAATACTTTCGGCCTGGAATTGGTTCAGATTGGGCTACATGATCCATCGGGCCGGTTAGAGTCAATCCCAGGGCTTCTGGAACTATCAATATGCTTTTGCAACAGTGAGTTTGCCTACTTCATGGGATGTAAAGACCAATAAAGCCTGTCTTCACAGGTTTCTAATGATTTTTCTTTGAATTCTGTACATAAAATATATGACTGGAAATAAACCCAAAACAAAGAAAAGCAGAGCTCAGACATGGAGACAAATACCTGAGAACATGTGAACGCTTGGATTCTGCTCCACTCAAACCTAGTAAGTCCTTGAATCTCCCTGATATGTGAGCCATCTTTTTTTTTAAAAAACAAACTTGATACTATGTTTCTGCCCCTTGTAAATAGGTGTCTTATTAATATACCTAAGTCAAATAGTGGCAGTAATAAGTAGTTAATTTGTAACAGTGGCAGAGAAATGTGGTAATCAGGCAGATGTTTTCAAAGAAAAGATTTATGAATGCCAAATAGCACATGAAGTAAGAATATATTTTTATTAGACCATTTAAAAATTTAGATAGGATTATATGATTTTAAGACTATAGAGGTTAAATGCAAAGAGAGAATTTTAAAAGCAGCAAGAGAAAAGCAGTTAGTTACCTACAAGGGAGCTCCCATTAGATTATCAGCAGAAATTTTGCAGGCCAGAAGGGATTGTCAAGAAATAGTCAAAGTGATGAAAAGCAAGGACCTACAACCAAGATTACTCTACCCAGCAAAGCTATCGTTTAGAATCAAAGGACATATAAAGAGCTTCCTAGACAAGGAAAAGCTAAAGAAGTTCATCATCACCAAAACAGTATTACATGAAATGTTAAAGGGTCTTCTTTAAGAAGAAAAAAGATAAAAAAAATACAAACAAGAAAATGGCAATAAATACATATCTATCAACAAATGAATCTAAAAAAACAAAACAAAAAAGATGAAGAAGCAGAACAGAAATAGACTCATAGAATCAGAGAATATTTTGATGGTTGCCAGATGGGAGGAGGATGGGGGACTGGGTGAAAAAGGTGAAGGGATTAAGAACTACAGATTGGTTGTTGCAGAATAGTCATAGGATATAAAGTGCAGCATAGCGAATGTAATCAATAATATTCTAATAACTATATATGGTATCAGATGGCTACTAGAATTATTGGGATGATCACTTAGTAAGTCATATAATGTCTAATCACTGGAGTGTACACCTGAAACTAATATAATATGTCAAATCTAATTGAAAAATAAAAAATGATTTAAATTTTAAAAAAGATTGTAGAGGTTATATCTTTAAATGTTCTAACTTTAGATTTATAAGTAAACGAAGGCCCAGAAGAAAACACCTAAAATATTCAATGAAGATTATGGACAAATGCTTCCATGTGATTATAAAAGTACAAATAAACCATGGGCTGCTGAAGGATCCTAAACATTTAAATTTCTCAAAGCCAACTGTGAACATTAGGAACCACATTAATGTTATTTTTCATGTAACTTAATCTAGCCAAAAAGAACCATAAGAGTGAAGGAGAATGCATCTACTACTTTAAAAATAGTTAATCTCTTTTCCTTAAAAATGACTTCAGTCTTCCTTAGCTCAAAAATATAGATAAAATTTACTAACAGATGTGCATCCAAAACATGGGTCAGTTTATTATCATATTAAACTATTAATTTAATTTGTTTACTCTAAAGAAATTAATAAGCACTTACCCTATTGAAATGGAACTTCGGTTAAAATTATAAATTGACATCATCCTAACTTTAGTTTCTAAGCAATTATCAGTATTTTTATGTTACCAGATTTGATCAAGTCATTAGGAAAAATGATCAAATCCATTGTTTGGCACCAGGGAGCCCAAATAGCTGGCTGACTTAGATAAAGGTTCCACTCTTCCATAAACTGGCAATTGTGGCATGCTGGCATCACTGAGGGGGTTTGGGGACGCTGCATTCACCTTTAAAATTACACTTGGGAAAAATAAAAACCAGGTAATCTGTGTTTTGAGGTATGTTTTGCTATTTATTTCAGCCATTTGCTAACTTATAATTGTGAATCTGGATAATGGGATTATGGGCTGGACTTTCTATGGGCAGTTTTGGAAGGTTTTAAAACAAAAGGAAACTATTCATCTTATCTTTGGAAAACACAGTGGAAATATGCCACACCATATGGAGATAATATATAAATAGCAAGAGGACTGTGTCAACTTATTATTAGTGTAAAACATAGGGCAGCTCGCCGGCATGGCTCAGTGGTTGACCGTCAACCTATGACCCTGGTGGTCACAGTTTCATTCCTGGTCAGGGCACATGCCCAGATTTCGGGCTTGATCCCCTGTGTGCAGGAGGCAGCCAATCAATGATTCTCTGTCATCCTTGATGTTTCTATCTCTCTCTCCTTCTCCCTTCGTCTCAGAAATCAGTAAAGATATATTTAAAAAATACACATGGAATACTTCCTACTCCTTATCTTTTGTGAAAAGAATACATATTCAAATAAATCTAGGCTGATTGTTAGCTTTAATACCTAAAGAGAACAAGATACAGCAAATACATATACTCTCCTAAAAAAATAAGGCTACTGAGTCTCATTTAAAATAATTATGTGAAACTGAAAAATTGGAAAACCATGTCAAGGGCATGTACATTGATCAGAAGAAAATATAAATAGACTTTGAATAAGAAAGACTGAACTCACTCATCTTCATGTTGGAAACCCCAGGATTAGCAACATCATTGGTACATAGACTGGTGACTTGAGCTACTGTAATTATTTGGCAAATGATTGACTACTTTCTGTGTTGTTAAAGAGTCATTAAAATTCTGCTCCGCTGAATACATGGTAATTATACATAAACTGTGAACTGGAAAAGCTGTTACTAATAATCATTGAGAATACAAACATGAAAAAAATCCAAATAAAAGCAAGTGTGATTATTTGTTCAATAAAAGCGCTGGCAGTGTTTCTTCTGTTCACAGGGTCAGAGTGTAAATAAAGTAAATGAAAATCTTCAGAAATTATGTGGAAGTGAACATGAAAGGCAGCTCAAATATTAGCATGTTGCTCACTGTCCCTAGGCTAAAGCCGGTCTTTCATTGCTGTGTGGTCTCCATTGGTCCCTTGGGTACAGGCCAAACAGCTTGCTTCAGGTCATATCCTTCCTGAAAAGAAAAAACGAAAAAAAAAAAAGAATAGTATAGAAGTGAAAAGGGTTAAAGGAAAAGACTCCTTCACTCATGTGTGATTCTTCTCAAAGACTTTTCTACACACATTCAAACATATCAGGGCCCCGACTAGGGTATGGTGAGTGCAACATCTTGGGTGTAAAATTTAAGGAGGCACTGAGAGTGAAAGCCCTACGTTTTACTACCCCTTAGTCCTGGTCCTGAAACATGCAAATATATGTGTACAAGTTTATGTAAATTTACATATAATCCAAAATCAAAATGGGATCATATTGTATGTATATAACTTGTTTGAGTCACTCAATAATATATGGCAAGCATCCTTCCTTGTGAGTCTATATCAGTGATGGGCAACCTTTTGAGCTTTGTGTGTCAAACTTCGCCAAAAAACTGAGCATAACTCGGGTAGTGTGTCACTTTGAGGAAAAAACTAACTCCAAGACTCTAGTCGCAAATGTTTCATCCTCAGGAGCAGCAAGTGTTTCATCCTCAGCATGCGGCCGCGTGTCATCAGAAATGGCTACGCGTGTCAGTGCTGACACACGTGTCATAGGTTCGCCATCACTGGTCTATATAGATCCATGTCATTTTTTCAAATATTCACACAATGTTATAATATGAATGTACTATAACGTATTAAATCCTCTCTCTATTAATGGGCACTTACACTATTTCCAATTTTTGAGTACTGCTAATAATACTGCAATTTCATATATACATTTTTGTGTACTTGTGTATTTTGGTAGGACAGATTATTGTCAATAGTGAAATTGTGCATTCAACAAATATTCACATCAATACTGACAAATTTTCTTCTAAACTGCAACACTGTCAAATCAAACTTTCTGGGATGATGGAAATGTTCTCTATCTGTGTTGCCAAATATAGTCTCCACAGGCCACATGAGGCCATTGAGCACTTGAAGTGTTACTAGTAAGACTGAGGAATAGAATTTTAATTTTATTTCATTTTAATCTAAAATTTTCAGTAGATTGTCTTTAATTTTCTTGGCTTATGGCCATTGTCTAGGGCCTCCATGAAAATATCCTATATAATAAAAGGCTAATATGCAAATCTGATCGAACAGTGGAACGACTGGTCGCTATGATGAGCACTGACCACCAAGGGGCATACGCTCAATTCAGGAGTAGCCCCCTGGTGGTCAGTGAGCTCCCACAGGGGGGCACCACTCAGCTGGAAGCCGGGCTCAGGGCTGGCGAGCGCAGCGGCAGTGGCAGGAGCCTCTCCCGCCTCCATGGCAGGTGGACACCCCGCAAGGGGTCCCGGACTGCGAGAGGGTGCAGGCTGAGCTGATGGACCCTCCCCAGTGCACGACATTTGTTGAATAATAATCATGAATAAGCAGACTTTTCTTGTTCTGAGCTTTGAGTGTCTGTCTCACCATATATGTGGCATTGGTTGTTGGTTTCTGATAGATGGTCTTTACTTTTAACAGACCCTGCCAGTGGGCCAACCCCAAAGCCATTCTGTGGTCTCTCACTATAGGTGCTGGAGAGCCAGTTACGTCCTCTGTTAAGGGGAAATTTGCAGGTGTCTTAAGGGAGAGATTAATCTGAATCCTCTTAAGGGTTACGTGTCAGTGTGTGTGCGAATGCAGAACGTATTAGCGATTCTTCTCCCTACATCCAGTCTTGTTGCCCAAAGCTGTGGCCGTCCTCCCGATCATAGGCAGCCAGCACGAAAATGAAGAGCTGGCACTAAGTGTGGTCAGAACACAAAGCTGGAATGAGCCTGAGTCCTGGGTTATATTTTTGGCTCCCTGACCCAGTTCTGAGACTGCTTCTGAAGTTCTTGTAAGATAAACACAAAATGTTTTTATAGCTTAAACCACCATTCATAGAGTTTTCTATTACTTCCCACCCCAAGTTAAGGGCACTTTTTTCTATTTTCAGTTTTATGAGTATTATTAAAACCAGAAATGAATCACATCCTTTTGAAAATAACTTTCAAATAACAGCAGCAAACACTTAAATAGTACCTAATACATGAAAAACAGTGTTTTAAATTTTTACCTTTGCTCACTAATTTAATCTTTATAACAACCCTATGAGATAATATTATTATCCATTTCTTAAAGATGAGGAAATTGAGACATAGAGTGAATAGATAAATTGCCTAAGGTCACATAGTAGTAGGTAACAGAGCCAGGATTTGAACTCGTAAGTTTGGTTCCAGAATCCTGGATCTTAGTCTATCTCCAGTATTTCTCGTATTGAAAAATGATGACTGGACTACAGTATATATTTTTCAATTCTGTCATTATTTTATTATTATAGTCATACGTCACTTAATGATGGGGGTAGTTCTGAGAAATGCAATGTTAGGCCATTACTTTGTTGTGTGGACATCATAGAGTGCACTTACACAAACCTAGATGGTCTAGCCTACTACACTCCTAGTCTACTGGTATATGGTGTAGGCTATTGCTCCTAGGCGACAAGCCTGTATAGGATGTTACTGTACAAAGCAACATGAGTTTAAATCAAGCACAAGATAAAAAGGAATCAAGAGACATGGCAAACAAGATTTTATGAGGCTGCTGCTTGTTTAATAAGACATACTGTTTTACAGCAAACTTTTTTTTTGTAAGTAGAAAGAATACACACTAAAATAATGAAAAAAGTATAGTATAGTAAATACATAAAGAAGTAACAGTCATTAATTATGATTAGCAAATAGTATGTACTGTATTTAATGATATGTGCTATACGTTTATAAGGCTGGCAGTGCAGTGGGTTTGTTTACAACAGCATCACCACAAACATGTGATTAATGTGTTGCACTATGACTTTAAAATATTGCCAAAACGTCACTAGGCAATAGGAATTTTTCGCTGCATTAGAATCTTATGAGCCGGGCGCGGTGGCGCGCGCCTGTAGTCCCAGCTACTCAGGAGGCTGAGGCTGGAGGATCGCTTGAGCCCAGGAGTTCTGGGCTGTAGTGCGCTATGCCGATCAGGTGTCCGCACTAAGTTCGGCATCAATATGGTGACCTCCCGGGAGCGGGGGGCCACCAGGTTGCCTAAGGAGGGGTGAACCGGCCCAGGTCGGTGACGGAGCAGGTCAAAGCTCCCGTGCTGATTAGAATCTTATGGGACCATTATATATACACTCCTTTGTTGACCAAAGGGTCATCATGAAGTGAATGACTGCAGTTGTCTTTATCGTAAGAGTGGCCAACAGATCTATTTGACTAAATTAATGGTAAGTGAATATGAATTAAGTGTTTTGACATGTCACTTACATAGTTCAATGTAAAAAGAGCACCAGCAAAATTCAATTGATTAAGTTTCAAAGTAAATGTTAGCTTTTTCCACTCAATTTATTTTCTTAAACTAAGTTTGATTTCACAAATTCATTTCTGAGATTTTCCTTTTTTTTTTTTTTTTCTGGGACTCAAGAGAACAATATCCTTTTCTTATGCTTCCAAAAGCTAGAATTATAATAGATGAATTAAGGCAATTTTTTCCATTTCTTTGACATGTTCTGACTTTGGCCACATTTTCTTTTTTTTCTACCCTTCTTCTTTGATCAAGGACAGTGATGCTTTTGTTTTCTGTTGTCCAAGAATGTAGCATAGAAACAACCAACAAAAAACAAAAACAAAAGAAGACCTTACTATACCACCTACTCCTGTTTTTTTTTGTGTGTGTGTGTGTATTTCATCTCATTTGTCCTATCTAGACTGTGCATAGCTCAATATACATGAACAGTGTTTTAAAATCCTGTTGGCACTCCATAAATAAGAAATGGCACTAACAGAGCCTCCTGACAGAGCAGTTGTGTAAGTAAGTGTGAACCTAGATTATCTACAACATAAGGTACAATGGGAATTACTTTTCAGCCCCCAAATGTTGACAATGGAAAATTACGTTGATACTTGAAAATCTTTAAAGGCACTTGTTCTATTTTTCATCTTTTGTACTTTTTATGTATTCACTGGCGTCTGACAATGCTTTTGGAAACACACTGAAATCAAAATCACTAAGTAGGAGTTGTGCAAAAGCCAATGTTAGTGGCATGACTCCAGTCTAGCCATCATTATAGGCTCATTCTATTTACCATCACCCAAGAAAGACAAGATTTGTGTGTGTGTGTGTGTGTGTGTGTGTGTGTGTGTGTGTGTATAGGTAGAGTGATATTTAGTTCATAGGTTTATCATCATTGTCATCATCATCATCTTTCTTATCATTATCAAGGTGATAATCCTCTATAATAAAGAGCTAATATGCTAATTAGACTGAACAGCAGAACGACTGCCTGAACGACCTTCCAGAAGAAGCTGGGGCTGCAAGGGCTGGCTGAGGCTCTGAGGGCTAGCAGACGCAGCCAGGGCTGCGAGGGCCGAGCCCCTTGCAAGAATTTCATGCATCAGGCCTATAGTAGTATTATAAATAATCATAATTATCACTATTATGTACTGTTTTTGTGTATTTGCCATTTCATATAATTTATTTTCTAGCAATTTAAAGACAGTCATTGCTGGATGTGCAATTAAATGTCAAAAATCTATATAAGTAATCTACATTCTAGAATAAACACTATCATCTCAATTGCAAATAAACCCATGAGTTAACAAATATATCTTTGTATTCTTTGACAAATATATACATAAGAGATTATGTAGATGTTATCCATCATGAAAATATGGGGGTTTATTTTAGCGATACCAGACAAAAAGTTGGAAAAATAAAGATGATGTAGGCAGAGTATATATCACATTCACAGGGACAGGGGCAGGGGTATTCGTCATGTTCACAGCCATAGGAGAAAATAGAAAGAGTAAGAGGGACCATAAACATGAAAAACGGTAGAACAGAGTGAGAAGGAATTGAATAAAGGCAAAGAGATTTAGAGACTTGAAAGGAAAATTGGGCACCATTGCTTTGATACAGAAGGAAGTGGAACCAAATCAAGAATAACATAAAAATAAGTAGGATGAAAAATGAGACATTCTAGGGAATTCAGATAAGGAATTAGGGTGTGCTGGGTGTGAGGGTTTTTTGGAAATGCACATGTTGTGTTTCTTCAATTTCATGCATGCAGGAAACTAAAGGGGAAAACAAAGCAGGGCCTACAGTGAGGGGCTCTAAGGTGTTACCTCGTTATTATTATTCCCGAAAGAGCACCAATTAACTTTCCAGGCTCTTTAGGTTTTCTTTTGTTTCATAATGGAATTTAGATAAATTGCCTGTGTAATGCCCTCATAGACCCATTAAGCTTTGGGGAAAAAAACACAAATAACTTTCCTCTTCTCTATGTCATAGATGCATGGTAGACCAAGATTGGACTTCTCTGTGTTTGGACCATTGTCATGCACAGCTTCCTGTGTGAGGAAGTCTAAAATGAACTCTCCAGTACTATGGAGTGGGTTCAAATTCTGATTCTGTATGCGACTAAGAGTGTCACTTACAGGATCTGTAAGCTTCTGTTTCCTTATCTGTAAAATGGGGAAAACAATTGTACCTAAATCAGAGGTTTTCAGATATGAGATAAGAAGAGTGAATGGAACATTGTGAATGTTCAGCAGCTGATATTATTTCTTTATAATGAATCATCTTACAGCCATCAACTCAGTTTTTATCTGTTGTTTGGCTTCATGGCTGAGTACTGTACTGATGGGAACACTCACTCTGCCTAACCAAATGTTAGCTTTTTTTTCTGGCCACGATGGGGTCATTTACCTTGTTTATTGGCTTAGAAATAGAAATAATATTTGTGCATATTGGTGATAATACTAAAATTACAACGAGTCAGGAAATACTACATAGTAAAAGGCACTTATTGTTTGAAACTGCTAGAAAAAAAATCAATGTGAACTTCTGACTCCAGCAAGATGAAATTCAAAGTGTCAAGGTGCAGAGAGTCAGGGCAGGCAGGGGCAGAGAACATGCCTGGGGACCCTTTTCAGCCTAACTGGATCCCTCACAAATATCTGAAACTAAGAGGAGCACCCTCAAGAAAAGGGTAGTTTACAGGGCTGCCTGCAGCATTGTTTGCGCCGACAACTTAATGTGGTTATTATCTCTTCATTACTCTTCAGATCATCAAGTTAATAAAACAAATGCAGACTGATATGGCTTCTGTGGTTGCTACCACTTAATTTGAAAGACATTTATTAAGAGAGTTGTTTTGGGATAGAAAGAGCAAGAGCTATTTCTTAAAGGTTAGGACCATGTTTCTTCCTTATGTGGATTGTGTATCATGGTCTTTTATAACCGCAATAGTGTAGCTTTTTAACTCATGAAAAAATGAAAATCTTGCTTTAAAAAGGTGATTTATTAAATTGCTCAGTTATTTTTGCTTTTAAAGTTATTAACTTTAATTATAAGGAAACTTCAAAATCATTATTCTATCTTATCTGCCTTGTCTATAGATCTATAATACAGACTTCATGCAGTGAAGACACTAGTAGTGTCTACTAGTCCAGAACCAAGATATATTGATTCCAGTGTACTCTTTAGAACATTGCATGGCAGACACATCAAATTAATGTATAATTACTTCCTTCACTTCAATTATATTTAAAGTCTCACCAATATTTTCTTTCTTCATCTTAGCTACATTAAATAAAAACACAACCAAAAACAGATAGCTAACAAATCCCAAATGCCTACTGTTTACTTTTTATTTCGTTAACAGACATATTCACAATAAATCAGAACGTAGATATGTCAACCAGAAATCTCTCAGCAGTACCTGTAGCTTTTCAAACTATATATCAAAGTAGAAGTCTTAGATTATTTTTAACATAATTAAGGAATATGAAGAATTTCTTTACCTTAAGCAAATTTAAATGTGATTTTGTGGTTTTGTTTCATTTTGGTTTTTTTTTTTTGGTTGGGATGTTCTCAGTGGCGTTAAGGACACTTTCTCATTCATCCTTTTGTAATAAAATGACAGACATTTCGAGAGGAGAGGCAAGCTGCCCACTCAGAAGCACCATCCACCCATCAGAAGTAGCACCCAAATCAAGGCTCCCAGATATTCCATGCGAACAGTGACATGAAAAAGAACCCAGTGCTGCAGAGGTGGTCTGGATCCAGGGAGAAATGGAAGATGCCTACAATAAAACATAAGAAAGTAAGTCTATAATTTATAACACGTGTTCTTTTTTTGTCTTCTTTGCAGAATTTTTAATGCTATTAGAGTTCGCTCAACTGCTCTCCTCCTCCAAGGCTGAATCACCACTAATGTTTACTAAGGAAAAGTAGATTCTAGCTCTTGGTCTTAAGCAAGAGGGTTAAGATTTTTTTCTCAGTCTCAATGAAAAAGGTAAATATCAGAGTGGAGAGACTAGATGGCTTAAATTATTTGGGGGGAATTGAGTATTGCTCTTCAACTTACTGGCTGTTTGATCTTGGTCACTTTTGAAATATCTCTCAACTACAGTTTCCTGATCTGTAAAACTGAAATAATAATAGCACCTGTAAGCACTTGATAATTGTCAGCTATTAATATAAGTATTGTTTTAAATGGGTATGCTAAAGTAGCCTTCCTATCTATGACTTTCAGGTATAAAATGCCTGGTAGGTAAAGGACAGTGACATTAACATTGAGCATTACTGTAGAGCCTGGGAGTGAGCTAGGTGCTGAGAAAAACGAAAACATGGCCCTCACTTAAAATGTAGCTTTGTGCATAAAGATATACACTAGCAAAGTTGTGTTTAATTATGAAAATTTATTGAGCTGTATACTTAAGATATGTGTACTTTTATGCATATTTTTAATAAGTAAAACATTAGAACAAAAATAGACAATTGCTATGGCAATTCTATACTGTGGAGTATAAAAAAAATAAAGATATTCATTGCCTAATTGAAATGAGTAGTTGGAATTAACAGCTTCCCTTTTTTTTGGAATCTCTGCACTGATTACGAAGTAGAAGTCATCATGAGTCACCACTAACTACCTTTTTAAAACTGGACTTGGTTCTTAAACTGAAGGATAATACATGCCTATTTAGAGGACAACTAAAACAATTGGCTTGCTCTGTGTCTCTGCAATGATTGAACATGGCCTCGCAGAAAGTTTGAAGGAAATAAGTTTTACAGAGGAGTAAATTAATCTTTGACCCACCAAAAGCAAGAAAGAGGTATTTTTCCCCCTCTGACTCCAGCAGAAAAGTTCTGGGGTAGAATGATTGCTCCTATTCTTATGCTATGCCTGTCCCTGAGCAAGTCATCAAACACAGGGGGCTAGAGCTCTCACTGCCTGGCTTGTGATATCATGGGAAGTGAGAACACTGTGATCAACAGTCCCCAAGACTGCACGAGTGGGGGGAGGTTGCTTCCTTGAAGGCAGACAACTCATACCTGTTTACACAGCATGTAATGAAGTTTAGAGACATTCTCCTGCTTAGTCATAATTTCAAAGTGGAGACAGGGGGTGCTGACTTAAAGATAATTGCTACAATTTAGGTAAGCCCGCTGAGGACAATAGCCAGGGAGAAGAAGGGGTGTGATAAGGAGAGATCTGATATTAGGATGCAGTGCCTATAGAAATGATTGACTCATACATGGGATGCAGAGGGACAATGAGCTAGAGGGAGGATCCAGGGTGGCTTCCAGATATCCAGCATGAGTGACTTGGAGGATGATGGTGTCATTCCTAGTGAAAATCGAAACAGGAGAAAAGTTGAGGCAGAAAAGAAGATAATGAACTTAATTTGAGTTGTAGAAAAATAATAATGAGTTGGAAAAATATAAGTAAAACCAGACCGTAAAGTTTTTAAAATATTAGATTTTTTAAAAAATAGAAGATTTTCATAATTGAAAACATCTTCCGAAGGAAAAGAAAGAAGAGAAAGAAGAGTTCAGGAATGGAGTTTCTTTTGACAAAATAAACTCTTTGTGCACTCTGTTATATTTGGGTAACTAAAGCAGCCTTTGCCTTCTATTTAGAATATCTTTGTTCCACTGAATTTTATTATTAATAGGAAAATCTCTTTAAAGAATATCACTTTTCACATTTAAAAGTAATCCACACCTATTAGAAACAAGGTAAAAAGAAAAAAGAAAACAAGATATGTATAATGACAAATATTTTGACATGGTCCCTCCTTCCTAAGATGTTTTCAGTTATTGTAAATAGTATTTTTCATTATAAAAATAGCCTAACAATACAGAAGAAAAGTTAAGATCACTTAAATCTCACTGTCTTGAAATAGCCATGTCAATATTTTGATGCATATCTCACACACACACACACACACACACACACACACACACATGTATTTTTTTACTTTTATTTTTTAAATATATTTTTTATTGATTTTTTTTTTTTAAAGAGAGAAAGGGAGAAGGATAGATAGAAACATCTATGGGCTGCCTCATGCATGAACAAGCCCGCAATCTGGGCATGTGTCCCTGACTGGGAATTGAACCAGTGACCTCTTGGTTCATGGGTTGAAGCTCAACCCCTAAGCCATACTGGCTGGGTCACACAAATGTATATAAATGAGGTCATATCACATATGCTTTTTTTATCATGGACATCCCTATATTTTTTAACTGCCTTTTTCCTTATATTTTTCCTTGTCTTCTTCCTTTTCCTTATTCTTTTCTTTTCTTTCTTCTGTTTTCAAAACAATTTATATTAATGATATGTATGTGCATACTAGTATATTTAATAAATTACACATACATACTTTATGTACTGTATGCATACAAAACTATGGAGGAATTGGTCATTGTTTTAAAGTTATTTTTGAAAACTAGGCTCTTATTATATATACTTTTCGGTACCTGGCTTTTCCATTTTAACAATATATTGTAAAAATCCACCCAAGTCAGTTACTTTAGCTATCATGTAAGAGAATCTCATCTACTTGAGCTTATCTTTCCTAAAAGCAGGGACAGTGTCATATTTGTTTACTGTAAAACCTCATGTCTCACAACATACAGTAGGGACTTAGGAATGAATATGCTGCCATTATCAATAGTTTAAAGCCAGGCTTCTGAGAATGAAAATATCTGGGCTGAGCAATTTGTCAAAACTCATGCAAAGCACAAAGTGACAGAACTGAACACCCAGTGTGGTTGATAATGTTATTATTCCCATTTCGCACATGAAAAAATGAGGTGCGTAGACTTAAAATGACTTTTCCAAGAGCATGAAATCTGTGCACGGTAAGGTACTCCACCGCAGTCTCACAAATGCCAACCAAATGTGTTATCCCTCGTGTTCTGTCAAGTAAACAGCAACCATGAGAAAATCAATGCGTCCCACTGGGATAAGAGAGAAACTCAATCTTGAAAACTCATACCACGTTCTCTGCCTGGAGCTTTTTATGCAATGGTCATAGTTCTCCTCTTTAGAGGTTTTCTACAGTAGAAAAGTGGACATGAATAGTGGACATGAATTTTCACATTCCATTTACAGAGGAGAAGGGTGAGATACAATGAAGTTATTCTATCAAACAACATACAGGAATAAAGAGACAGAGAAACTAGTTCTATTGATCCCCAGGCTAGAATTCTGCCTTCCAAGAAAAACCCGAATTCTGGAAAGCCCCACTCAGCTTAAGTTTTGTTACAACAGTGAATCTCAGCACTTGGTTGATTTATGGCTTTAGAGAGAAGAAAAGCAGGAAATGGGCTTCGTTTGGAGCTGGGAATGCAGAGCCGGGCTGCGTCTCCCCTGAGCTGGGAGCTCTGTGCAGATGGCCTGCATCAGACTCGCCCAGAAAGCTTGTTGAAAGGCAGAGCAGGGCCCACCCGCTGAATCGGAATCTGGGGGATGGAGCCTGGAATTTGGAGATGGACTCGATGGGATTCACTTTTAATAAGCATGGCAGATACTTTCATGCATACTAACATTTAAGAACAACTGTTATGTTCTTCAAAGGAAGCCCTTGGGCATCTTGACATAGTGGGAAAGGCAGTCACTTACTGTGGGTTCTTGGGGAAATTACTTAGATACCCTGATTCTTGGTTTCCACATCTATAACATGGGGATAATTAACTTATGGGGTTATCATAACAATTAAAGGTAATAAATGTAGAGAGTCTGGCACCCAATGATTAACTATAAATTAAGCCAAAATTAATCATCATGAGAATGAAAACTTGTGAGGGCATTTTAGAAAACATAAATTCGATTAACTTTGCTTCCAGTTTGGAAAGAATCTTGAAGAAAGGAAGTTAGGAATCCAGTGATACACAGTAGATAAGCTCAAATGAAGGTCAAGATTTTAAAAACCTATATGATGTACAACTTAGTGATTAGACATTTATATACCTTATGAAGTGATCACCCTGATTAGCCTAGTACCTGTCTAACACCACACATAGTTATTGCAATATTATCAACTACATTCCCTATGCTGTACTTTACATCACCATGACTACTTTTTACAACTGGAAATTTGTACGTCTTAATTCCTTTCACCCTTTTTACCCATCCCTCCAAACTGCCTCCCATCTGGGCGACCATTGATTTGTTCTTTGTATCTGTGCATTTGTTTCCATTTTGTTTATTTTGTTTTTTAGATTCCACATATAAGTGAAATCATATGGTATTTGTGTTTTTTTGTTTAACTTACTAGCTTTCCCGTTGCAGGAAAATTCCTGCAATGGGATTTCCTGCTGCACTCTACCCCGCCTCTGTTCCTCCCTTGCCGCCCGCCTCGCCTTCTCCTCCGGCCTGCCCGCGTTTCCCTTCGTCCCCGGCCCCACCTCCGCTCCGCCTTTATCACCCGCCTCACCTTCTCCTCCAGCCCGCCCGCGTTTCCCTTTGCTCCGCCATTGTCGCCCGCCTCCGCCCCGCCCTTGCCGCCCGCCTCGCCTTCTCCTCCAGCCCACCCGCATTTCCCTTCGCCCCCGGCCCCGCCTCCGCCCCGCCCTTGTCCCCCGCCCCGCCTTCTCCTCCAGCCCGCCTTCGTTTCCCTTCGCCCACGGCCCTGACTTCACTCCTCCCTTCTCCTCCCCCCGCCCCCCTGGCTTGCTTGCTTCTTCGAAGCTTTACTCCCCTTTGCAGCTCTTGGCTTCTTTCGACACTGTCTTGATATGCAAATTAGCCACCATCTTTGTTGGGGCAATTTGCATACTCGTCCTGATTGGTTGGTGGGCGTGGCTTAGGTGTAGCGAAGGTGCGGTCAATTTGCATATTTATCTATTATTAGATTAGATTATATGTCAATTGTAATTGGAAAATAAATTAATTAAAAACAAAAGTGTGCATTGCTAAAAGATAAGGAATTGTAAAAAAGATACTCATGATGCCATTATACATCTAAAATTAATAATTCCTTAATAATATCAAATGTACAGTACAGTTCTGTGATTATTTCATGAATATTTCCTTTTATTTTCATTTATTGGTTGATTTGAGAGAGAGAGAGAGAGAGAGAGAGAGACATGGATTTGTTGTTCCACTTATTTATGCATTCATTTGTTGATTCTTATATATGCCCTGACTGAGGATCAAACCCGCAACCTTGAGGTATCAGGATGATGCTCTAACCAATAAGGCCTCTTTTTCATTTTTTTAAACAGTTAAATTTTTAGTTGTCTGATTCATTATTCAAATAAATTCCATGCATTATACATTGTGACTGGTCTAAAAACAAACTAACAAAAAAAAAGCCCCATCTACACGATGAGCCATCACTCCTTCATGGCATTCTCTAGGAGCAGATGTTTGGGTAACAGAATGGGAGAGCAGACCCAGGAGGAGGAGGGCAGTTGTGAAATACATTCAGATGGGCGGTGCTGTTTAGATAATGGTGATAAAACTATGTTGAGTCAGATGCCAAATGGCAAAGCAGTGATGCCAAAACAAACTGGAAAATAGCAGCACAAATACAGACCTCGAGGGAAAAGATTAGGATATGCCAAGTTAGGAAAACAAAACATAGCTTTGTAAATGCATGATATGGAAAAAATCATACATTTTCTTTCTTTCTTTTTTAAAAATCCTCAAACAAGGGTATTTTTCCATTGATTTTTAAAGAGAGTGGGAGAGAGAGGGAAAGACAAAGAGAAATATTGATGTGAGAGAAACACATCGATTGGTTGCCTCCTGCAGGAGCCCAGATCAGGGCCCAGGCCAGGGAGGAGCCGGCAACAGAGGTACATGCCCTTGACCTGAATAGAACCTGGGATCCTTCGGTCCACAGGCCGACGCTCTATCCACAGAACCAAACTGGCTAGGGCCAAAATATCTTCTATTAGTAGGTTTCCTATGTTGTATATCTTGTTTTATGTTCTATTATGCATTGTTCTTTTATACAAAAATAAGTTAAATTAATTAGTAGGAAGGAAATAGTAAAACTCACCATTTATTGAGTGCTTAGCTAGGGCTGAGCATTTAGCTAATCCCTTTTCATATGTTGTGTAGACCCCACCAGAACCCTAGCAGGTAAGTACTATTCTGATGCCCATCTTACTTATGATACGATTGAGGAGCAGGTTCAACATCATCCAGTGGGTCAGGGTCAGAGGAGGGATTGGATCCATGCCTCAGTCATGCACTAATTACCACATGTAGAGAAAAGAGGCTACTCCCTGTTATTAGATGAATTTGGAAGGAAAACTCTTTATTCCATCAGTGACTGAAGAAACACCGTGTGTGTTAGATTCTGTTATACCTCCATTTCTGTATTTGCCCTGCTTTCTATGCCTGAAATCATCCCTTTAGTGACACAAAGGGTGATGTTACAGCAATGAAATGAGCCATCTGTAACTGAATATTTTGGCTACAAAGCTTTATTTTGGATCCACAGGGCGGGGAAAAAGACCTGACAAGGTGAAGCCTGGGGCAAAGGCCTGGTAGTGACATAGCTGGTGTGTGAAAACCCTTCACTCCTACCCCCCAGGGTTTCTGTATCACTCCTCAAGTTGATGGTGATGATCTTGGAAATATTATCAGGAAATGATCCCCTCAACTGTCATACTGCTTAATTTTTGTTACCTAGAACTGAAGATAATTTACCTAATGACATAGAGGAAAAAGAAACAAAACATTTTAAAGGATGTTAAAGATGATTGTCATCCTGTGGCCAAGAATACTTAGAATGTTCTTTATTTTTGAAAATTAATAAAAGGGTGCTTACATTTACTAGTATATTTCCCAAATTTATTTTTAAAGCAAAGTTTTCTGCTTTGATAAAGTTTCCCTATTTAAAAAAAGAAAAGCACGAACTGGGTAAAAATGGTGAAGGTATTAAGAAGGACAAATTGGTCATTACAAAAAAAGTCACGAGTGTAAGGTACAGTTTAGGGAATACAATAATTGTAAATATTAGGGAATATTACAATAACTATGTATGGGGCCAGGTGGATACAAGTAATAACAGGCATAATACTTTGTAAAGTATATGATTGTCTAACCACTATGCTATACAGCTGAAACTAATACAAAATAATATTGAATATAAGCTATAATTAAATAATAAAATTTTTTAAATGTGGAATTTCATAAAGCTTGCATTTTAATTTAAGAAGCTAAGATAAGGCAACACTTTAAAACAATTTGAATGTAGTGACTAAGGAAGAAGACTTTATTTTACTTGCATCAATATATCAATTATTTATCAAAATCAAAATAAAAAATACATGTTTAATAACCACACACAAAAAACAACTTTCTGACATTGTCCTCTGAGATGGGCTTACCAGAAGACTAACCAGGAGCCACTTCTGTTCCAGCTGTACAGGAAAAAACATCTGAAAATTCTTACCCCTATTAACCTCCCAACTTCCAACAATCTGGCAGGCAATTTACTGTTTTTAACCGCGGGCTTATCTTAACCTCATAGGTTTTGGCATTTGGGCAAGGGTGCATAATTTAAGAAAGAATACTGACTCAAACATAAAGCACCCACACATCATTTAATAAGCAATTAAGTAAAATAAATAGTGATGTAATGTTTATCATGCAAAAATGGAAGAACAAAGCCCATAAACACAAATGGCAAACAAAGAGAATGCAGAAGAGTCACAAGTTTAGCCAGGGAAGAGCCAGTTATTCTTTGAGGAGAGGGCAGGTGCCTTGGCAGGTGGTGTGAGGCTGAGAGGTCCATGACAGGGCCCTCCAGCGTGGCAGAGGGAGTTTCTGACAAGTTGCTTACAGAGTGGCCAGATGTGGTCAGGGAAGAACTGCTGCAGTTGGTCCCAGTGGAGCCCGATAGGTGAGAGAAGGTGAGGGACAGGAGCTGTGCTAAGGGCTCAGGAACTGGGGAACAGGTCAGAGAAGGAGTGCAAGCAAGATGAGCGAAGGCTGATTTCAAGACAGTGGCTATGAGGACAGGCAAGGATATCAAGGAATCGCCAAACACAAGGTGTGGGCTCAGCAGGACGACGAAGGCCTCTTATATTTTGCAAGGCCAGGTTGGCTACTGTAGCATGCTTTCTAAAATTATGTTATAAGGAAAATTGGTTGCTAAAGAATTGTCATTAACTTCTTCCAAGGACGTTTATTGGTTTCTTTAAGAGACTTCTTTGGTGTGTTAATACTATACTTTTTTTTCATCTAACTTTTAAACCTTGAAACTCCCATGCACAGAAATTTAGATGTGATTCTCAATATTATTTTTAATTGTTTCTGCCTGTCCTTACATCTTTGACTTTTGAGCATATGGCAAGCCTCACAATATTGTTGTAAATTCTGCTTGCTAGGTTGTGGTTGGCAGAATTGTATAAATGGTCCCCCAAGATTCCACACCCCCTAGTCCTCAGAACCTGTGAAAGTGGTGTATTATATGGCATAGCTAATTTTTTTAAAAGGAGCTCATCCTGGTAGGTCTAATCTAACCATATGAACCCTTAAAAACAGAGCATTCTCCTGTTAGTGGCAGAAGAAGAAGTCAAAGAGTCAAGACAAAGGATTTCACATGTTATGGATGGATCAAGATGAAAGGGCCATGTGATGACGAGTGTGGCTGGTCTCTGGAAATTGAGTAGCTTTGCACGGACAGCCAGCAAGGAGCTGTGTCCACCCAACAGTGAGTGCACTTGGGAGCAGATTCCTCCCCAGGGCCTCCCAGATAAGGGCTCGTCCAGCTGACACTTTGACTTTGGCCTTATGGAACCCTAAGCAGAGGATCCAGCCAAGACCACAGGACTTCTGGCCTACACCTAGGAGATAACAAATGGGTGTTGTTGTAAGTTGATACGTTTATGGTAATTTGTCACACAGCAAGAGATAAGTGTGCTATCTGTATGTCTATACAAACAGAACTCCTGGCTGAGTGATGGAATAAATCGCATCTAGATGTTTACTCTCCATTGCCACGAACCTGTGGCTTTATCTTAAGTCACGTGTTCAATAGCGTACGTTCTGCTTTCCTGGGCACAGGAATATGATGAGGCCTCGGTGTGCTCCCCTCGGTTAGCCTGGAATGAACGATGCTGCACTTTGTTGCGTGTCAGCTGGTGCAGGAGACAGCTCCGCAGGTGCTGAAGTGAGGTTCACCCGATGCCCTGTGCAGTGAAGTCACAAACTAATATTTGCCTCGACTCTCCCTCACTCCTGGGAATTCTTTTCATTTACTGGAAGAAGATATAAAAACAAAAAATACGCCGCATGCTGTTAAAGATGGAGGTGTTGAGGATGGAAACAATACAAACCCTTCACTGTAACATCAGGCGGATTTTCAAGAGGTTGCGGGGGAATGTGGCATTAGCTGCTAATGCACGTGGACTGACGCTCTGTTCCGCAGAGGATGCGCGTCCTGCACACTCGTGAGGAAGCGGCCATCTGGATATGTCTCAGAGACCGGGAGAGGCTAGGCAAACTAAATTAGAAAGGCTGTCCCATCTTCCCTCTAGAACTAGAACCGTGAAGTGCCTCCTGATCAAGCCTTGGGAAACCTTGATCTAGAACAGAAAAATGACCTGCTTTATGTCTTAGTCATAGGTGTGCATAGAGGCAAAAGCCCAAGCAAAGCCCTGTCTTCGGTCCTGATAAATTAATAGTGTGACATTACCCTTAAATCTGCTTGGATGGGCCCAACCCCATCTTGGCAGAACGAGGTTGGAGCAATCTTGAGTTCCAGTTCCTGCTCTTTTCTTTTCTTTTCTTTTCTTTTCTTTTCTTTTCTTTTCTTTTCTTTTCTTTTCTTTTCTTTTCTTTTCTTTTCTTTTCTTTTCTTTTCTCTTCTCTTCTCTTCTCTTCTCTTCTCTTCTCTTCTCTTCTCTTCTCTTCTCTTCTCTTCTCTTCTCTTCTCTCCTCTCCTCTCCTCTCCTCTCCTCTCCTCTCCTCTCCTCTCTCTCTCTCCTCTCCTCTCCTTTTCTTTCTTTCTTTCTTTCTTTCTTTCTTTCTTTCTTTCTTTCTTTCTTTCTTTCTTTCTTTCTTTTTTTCTGCAAAAAGCTTTATTGTTTCATTTGGTCCGATGCATGGGAGAGGGCTTCAGGGTGGTTAAAAGAATGGCTAGCAGTTTTGGGGAGAGGCTCAGGTAAAAGCCAGACACCAGGGGATGCAGAGGGGCCTCTCAAAGGCCTCTGGGCTCCAAAGGCTCCTAGTCGCACATGAGGGTGAGTCTTTGGAAGAGATACTTGCCCAGCCCAGCTTTGGGCCGGCCAGCCTGCGAAGGTGAGCCAGGTGTCACCCATCTTCTTGATGAGTTTCACCCCCTCACCCCGGAAGTGGTTCTGCAGGAGTCACAGGATGAGGGTCTGCGTGGGCAGAACCCAGGGCCTGCAGCTCCAAAGGGCCTGGTTCAGGCCCCTCTCCAAGGCCAGGGCGGCTTCCATGGCCCTGAGTTTTGCCCACTCATCCTGGGAGGCCTCAGCATGTCTTGGAAGAGAAGGCGCCCCGCGCTGGTTTTGCAACTTTGAGAGAAGCTCAGTGCCCTTGCGCTTCTTCTCCACCAACTCGCAGAAGAAGTGGCCCCCGCCTTCGAGAGCCACATCATCAGGCGAAATTGAAGCCCAGAGAGAGGTAGGTGCGGGAGGTCCTCAGGTGCAGGCTGGCCAGGCGGGTGACCGCAGCCTCCACCTTGGTGGAATAATTCTGACGAATTTGGGAGCTCATGATTGTTCGGCAATAAGGAGTTAAGGTAGAAAAAAAAAAATGGTGTGTTGGCTAGTCCCGGGGTGGTTCTGAGGTGGTGACTGGATAGAATGCAGGAGAGTGGCCAGACGCTGGGAGAAGAGGCATCCCTGGGTCTGTGCCGTCCAAACACTGTTAAAGCAACAGACAGATCTGGAACCACCGAGAGCACTGTCTACTCTTTTCTTATCCTATATAATAAAAAGGTAATATGCAAATTGACCCTAAAGGCAGAATGACCAGGAATGACCAGTCGCTATGATGCACACTGACCACCAGGGGGCAGACGCTCAACACAGGAGCTGCCCCCTGGTGGTCAGTGTTCTCCCATGGGGGGGGGGGTTTGTTTCCACTCAGCCACAAGCTGGGCTGATGGCTGTGAGTGCAGCAGCAGTTGCAGGGAGCAGGCCTAAGCTGGCAGGTGGACATCCCCCGAGGGGTCTCAGACTGTGAGAGGGCACAGGCCGGGCTGAGGGACACCTTCCCTCCCACTGAGTGCATGAATTTTTGTGCACCGGGCCTCTAGTTAGACTATAAAAATGTTCTCATTTCAAAAATGGGGAAAGTAATACTTGCCTTATAGGGCCATCCTGATGGCTAAATGGGAGGTACGTAGAAGGCCTTTAGCACTGTGCCCCAAAGTTGTAAGGGCTCCATGGAACTGCTTATTGGTGTTCTTTTTCCTTTGAGTCTCTGGAGAAGCACACGGTTGTGTGCCTGCAGCACACTGGTTACTCCCTGACATGGCTCCTGCAGTTTACAGCTCAGTGCTTCTAGCTTCCAGTTAGCAGTGGCTGAGCAGCCTGAGAGTGACAGGACCCTCTGAAGCTGAGGGGTTGTTCACTCGGTTAAAACGTGCCAAGCACTTCCAAATCCAGCACTACTTTAAGGGCAGATAAATGTGTGCTAATCTGTGTACATAAATCAATATTTGGAAGTACACACCTAGTTGCCAATCATTCTCAATTATAATACAGGGTGATATGGAGAAGTATGGAAGCCTATATCATCCTTTAGCAGAATTTTGTAGGTAACTACTATCTTTTCTTTTTAAAATACATTTTTATTGATTTTTAGAAAGAGAGGGAGGGAGAGGGAGAGAGAGCAAGAAACATCAATATGAGAAAGAAATGGATCGCTGCCTCCCCCACACCCCCCCAACTGGCGATCGAGTCCACAACGTGGGCATGTGCCTGGACTCGGAATCGAACCAGTGACCTTTCAGTGCACAGGATGACCTTCATCTAACTGAGCCACACCAGCCAGGGTGGTAACTTCTGTCTTTAACAGATTTTATAGTTTATAAAGTCTTCCATAGCCATTATTATAGCAATTATTTTAGGTTATAATACAGCAGCATCATCATTATTATTATCCCCATTATATGAATGATGACATTATAATTCAGGAATGCAAAGTGACTTGCCTGAAGTTGTTCTTTAAATTCCTAGACAATAAAATTATTATTTTTCCTACATATCCTTATTAAGGACAACTTATTTCCAAGGAATTTTTAATATGTTCAATCAAGGAAAAACATTAATTTTTTTATTCCACCAAGAAATCAAATTAGAGGTTATCACTGCAAGATCCAATGATTTAAAACAATCTAAATTTGTTATCAAGACAGGTAAAGTAAGAAAGCTACAAACCTTCAGCATGTTTTGTATGTAAGATATAATTGAGGAATGGGGTGATATGATATTTGTAATATTTAGACAGAAGGTAGAAACTTGCAATGCATTTTCTAGGCTTCTCGATTTCTCCCTGAGTCATTTATGACATAAATCTTTAGAGAGAGACATGTTTTGAAGTTTAGTTTTATTTCCAATTATATAACTGTGGCCAAAGGAAATTAACTTCTCACCTGCAAATTCAAAGAGTTGAACAAACTTCTGGAGTCACATTCATTTAGAAGCTCATCTATAACAGCTCCACGTTTCAGTTTTGAAATCACTTCTATACAAAAATGTCTCATCCATTTTTCTTCCTCTGTCCACATTTTGAAACAGTCAGGATCTTGGTAATAAAAACCACTCGGGCCTGGCTGGTGTGGTTCAGTGGTTGAGCATCAACCCATGTACCAAGAAGTCATGGGTTTGATTCCCAGTCAGGGCACATGCTCGGGTTTCAGGCTTAATTCCCAATGGGGGCTGTGCAGGAGGCAGGCAATTGATGTTTCTATCTCTCTATCCCTCTCCCTCCTCTCTCTCTCAAAATCAATAAAAAAATATTTTAAGAAAACCACTCAGGGCAGTGTTTTTATAAACTAGAGGCCCAATGCAAGAAATTCATGCAAGAGTAGGCCTTCCTTCCCCGGCTGCTGGCACCAGCTTCTCTCTGGCACCCAGGACCCGGGCTTCCCTCAGAACCCTGGCTTCATCCAGAAGGTCATCTGGCCTAATTAGCATATTACACTTTTATTATTATAGACTAGAGGCCCAGCGCACAATTAAATCGTGCAGGTAGGGTCCCTAGGCCTAGCCTCCTGTGATCAGGGCCATCTTCTGCCTGTTCGCCAGTCCCCAGACCCAAAGCTGCCTCTGCCACCGCCACTGAGCTGCCAGGCTGTTGGGATCACCAGCTCATCCCCAGCCGCTGCCGCTGCTGCTGGGGCTTGAGGCGCTGACGAAGGGGAGCATGGCAGGGGATCCGGGTGCACGCATGTGCACCAGGGCAAAAGCCTCTGGCAGAGGCTTTTGGCCTGGAGCCAGGGCAGACAACCAGCTCCCCGCCTCCAATGGCAGCAGAGCTGGGTGTCCGGGGTGTCCGAGGCAGCCCCTCTCAGCAGCCACCAATCCGGCCGTTGAGAGGTGTGGGGGGGGAGGAAGGGGGGAGGCGGGAGTCCCACCCCCCCTGCGCCTCTCAATGGCTGGATATGCCACCCCAAGTCCCGCCCCCCAGCCTCCCGCAGCCCAATCGTGGGCAAAGCGGAGGGTTGGTTATTTGCATATTACCTTTTTATTAGGTAGGATAGTGGAGGAAAAGAAGTCATAAAGTGACCCCTGGAGAATGTGTTTGAGGTAAGGGCAAGCTTATACTTTTTCCTTGGTGATAGTGTTAGAAATTATAGATTGGTTATGTGATTTCCTCCCCCACCAACTACTCAGCTGTTGCTTTTCCTCCCATAGGTACTTCTTTAGTTGATACCCAGGCATTGGTCACCAAAGCACACGACCTTGGGAGGTGCCTGTACCAGTAACTTGCCATAGTTAGCTTTGCATTAACATACATTTATATTTCTGTAATAACAGTAGCTCTACACATTGAACCCTGGCTCAGTTTGGGATGCTGCTGCTAAAACTGTGCCCGTGGACTTCTGCCTTGAGGTGGTGAGGTTTGTGTACTCTGACACAATGAATGAAATGGAAAGGAATCTATCGTTTGGGGCAAAGCATAGGTCTTGTAAGATAAGCACAGAAGTAACCACGAACCAGGGGAAACCAGGATGTTCTTTCCCTCCAGGTTGGGGAGTGATAGGGAGCAATTCCAGAATATTCTGATTGGTAGTATAAAATGAAAACACAGAGGAGGCTGCTGCTGGGGAAGGCATGCTGGGATACATGCCCAGGTCCTTGCGAAAGGAAAGGAGGAGCTGAGCCATCAGTGGACATTCTGCTCCTTAGTCTCTACTTCTGTTTGTTGTTTGCTCTTGGGTTATTAGAGCTCTGGAGTTAATGCAAGGTGTTGGTCCTTGTTTTGTGATTAGGAGAAGAAATGTACGACGTACCAGGTACTGTTTGGGGCTAAGGAGGACCGGTGAGCTGCTTGACCAGAGCCAAATGTCAGGCAGGAGCACTGAGCATTTAATGAGACAGGAGCAAGAGGCCAGGACACGCTCAAGTGGACTGAAGGTCAGGGAGCGCGTCAGTGACTTCTCCAGACCAGTCCATGCATAACCGGCTGTGAAATGGGAGTTTTCCTGTTGTGTTCCTGGGGGATTATAGGCACATCACCTTCTACACTTATAGTGACTTCCCCTGGTGGGCCAGCCGCCACCCTCCAGAGAGGTGCCAGTGCTAAGAACGGGCCCTATAACCACCCCCCTTCTCTGCTGCCCCACTCTAGTCCTCCCCAAGTTAACAAGGAAGGGGGCGGTTGGAAGATAAAATGCTGCCTTTAAAAAGGTGCTATTCTTGTGAGAAACTATTCTTTCCTCATTGATACATTGTCACCTCCCAAGACAAGGAAGGGAAATCCCAACATAATTGCCATGAAAGTTTGCAAGGGTGGGGTTGGTAGGGGAGGAGGTGCCTGATCTCTCTGCCCTCCCCACCCCCACAGAGTCAGAAACTAAGGATATATCTTCTTTGAAATTTGAGGCCATGGGACCTGCTCAGTGCTGGTTGCTGCCAGGACACGGGGAAAGGTCAGCAGAGACAGGCTGGACGAACAGGTTGCACAGGCTCAGCAGTGCTCCCACCACTTACGGTGACAGGGACGTGAGAGTTGAGTGGGGTGGGGCTAGGCTATTTTCTGGAAGAGGAATTCTCTGAATCAAGAGGCTGTGGGGGCTGCCCAGCTGGCGTGGCTCAGTGGTTGAGCATCGACCTATAAATCAGGAGATCATGGGTTCGATTCCCAGTCAGGGCACATACCTGTGTTGTGAGCTCCAACCCCAGGAGGGGTGTGCAGGAGGCAGCCAATCAATGATTCTCTGTCATCGTTGATGTTTCTATCTCTCTCCCTCTCCCTTCTTCTCTGAAATAAATAAAAATATATTAAAGAAAAAAAGTGGGGCTAATGGCCAGTGTTGGGAGCTAAGGGTGGGTAGAGTGGTCTGGCCACGGCCCTCCTCCCAAACCCAGAAACCTTGCAGCGGGAAGGCTGTTTCCAGACCCCCTGACACACAGACAGCAACGAGCCAGTTGCTCTAAGTCAGAGAGAACCATAGTCTTTCCCAGCCCAGGAAGGAAGCATTGGCCCCATTCATTCCTTCGCATTCTCTCTGCTCCAACCCGGGAGGAGCCGCTGGCGGAGGAAAGGGAGGCCTGCTAGGGCAGATTGGAACACTCTCCCGAAGACCCTGGCCCCACCCCTCACCTTCTCATACAATAAGCCCAGCCCCAGTCAGGAGAGAAAAGGAACACTATTTGTGTGTTTTTTAAAAAAATCTTTATTGTTGAAATTATTACATAGGTCCCCTCCCCCATTGACCTCTTCCAGCCCCCTCCCCCCCAGGCCCTGACCACCCCGTTGTCTGTGTCCACGGGTTATGCATATATGCATACAAGTTCATTGGTTGATCTCTTCCCACCCACCCTCCCCTATTTGAATCCAGCAACATCGAAGTTTTAAAACGAATGGTCCTGTGTATTAAACACTGGAATTGGACTGTTCTAAGAAGCACAAGTGCCTGAAATGTTTTAAGGGAGTTGATCAGCAAGGGGGCAAAGGAGAGCATCCACAGAAATATTGGAGGCAGTTATTTATCGGAAGAAGTGAGATGTGTTTTGTGTGTGCACAGAGCAAACCGAGGATCCTCGGTCAGCTGCGGCCGGTGTAACCCGGCAGACTCAGGAGTGTAAGAACACAGCACACCAGGACAAATGAGTGCTACCAAGAAGGGAGGGAGAGAAGGGAAAGAAGGAGGGAAATAGATGGGGGTCGGAGGCAGGGAATACAGCCCTTTATCTATATCTATTAAGCACAGAAGGCTGTTGAAGCTTTGTTATTAGGCCTGAGGAGGTGCCCTTGAGGGCACCCGTGTGGAGAGGGGGTCCTTAAGTCTGTTGTGCTTCACCTAATCATTGCATAATGAGCAAAACCAATGGCTGCTCCCTTTCATAATTGTCATTTAAGTGACTTCCTCTAGATGGAACACGCATAGTTCCTTTCATCATCAAAATGTTGCATCGTTTTTATCCCCTTGCTTTCTGAAATGTGGTCCCTTTGGCCTTTTTAAAATAAGTATCTTAACAGGAATCATTTTCTCGCACAAAGTAATTGTTTGATTTCATGCCTTGAATGGAAGAAGCAGCAATTAAATCAATACTACTGAACACATTTGCAAGAGAAAAGAATTTTTAAGTAAGTTTTCCCAGGCACACCAGTAGATGAGCTGCCAGGATGGATTATTCCTCCCATTTCTGGAAAACAGCATAGGATTGGAGTCTTTCCACTCAAACAGAAAGAGTGTCACCCTTTACACTGGGTCTGCCCCAAATGAAAGGCAACGTCTGTAGTTATTTGGACAAAGTGCTGCCACTGAGATTGCCTGCTTTTAATTTAAAAAATTTTTTTCTCTTTTTTTTGAGCAGGGACATTTTATCTTCCTTTCTTTCTTCCTTCCTTACTACCTGGCTACATGTAACATCAAGTTGCCAAAACAAGTTACATTTAAGTCCAGAATTTTACTGGAACAATCAACATAGATGGCTGCTGCCACCAGTTTGAAGGGCCACAAACACGTCAACTGGAATGCTGGGAGGAACTTTCTGGAAGAATATAAATTTTACTCCCACATGATTTTGATTTTGTAGGCGACCATAACTTCTGGAATTTCTAATAAAGAAGAAAAAGAGTGTTGTTTTCAGTTGGTGCTTTTAGAAGAAACAATACTATGTGTTCTGGCAGCATGAACTCTTAAAGGCTGTGCAGGTGCCTCGTAAATACCCGGCTTCAGCTCATGTCAGGGACACATTTATTGGTTTGATACTATTAATAACATAGGCTTTTACTAGCTGGTGTGACACCATAAGAGAGCTTACATCAGGCACACTTGAAAAATAAAGCAATGAGATGTATGCGTGGCTGTGGATTAGTGGCTATTCATAAATCCCAGAGGTTTTTTTTCATGCTCAACCATCTTAAATGAAATGATGAAAGTCGATTTCCAAAAATCGATTTGCCTGAGAATGAGCTATGTCTCCACAGTCTTTTTCCCATTTTACAGAAGAAAGTCATACCTTCAGATATGCACACCAAATCCTATTAGACATACGATGTCTGCTGTGTTGTAAAACTTGCAATAGATATGGGAGTACTTTACTGATATTATTATTTTGTCTAGAAACTCCATGTGGATGGCACCTAAAGAGAGCAAAGTCAAGTCAGTCATATTCTGTCTTGACCAAGGTTTCGTACATTAGTTGGATGTCAGAATCTCATAGGAAAAAGGCTCCAAACACAAAAGGCAGAGACCCCACTTATTCTTAAATGCATCCCAATTTGAGAGTCATTGCTTTAGAAGGTGATTCCCGAACATTGGTGCACCCAGCGGGGAGAGGGAAGTTTATTATGAAGCAATCATCTTGGGGTTCTTGTATTAAAAATAGGTCCAGGGATGCCCTCTAAGCCTCCTTTCCCTGGAGGTGTGGCTTCAGGTATACGTTTGTCCATTCCAAGTTGTCTGAGTGATAATAATACACAGCTGGGTTGGGAAAAACAGTAAGGCTGGGAAAAAGTAGAGTGGCCACGGGACCAAAGCTACAACTACAAGGGTTGAAAACAGGGATGATTCCTAAACAAGAAACTCTGAGTATGTTCTTTTTTTTTTTTTTTTTTTTTTTTTAGCACTATTGAATTCTTAAGGGCCTGATAGGGCAGGATGTACCTTCTCCACATCTGGCAAAATTGAGATTAAGAGTGAATGCAACTCTGTTGCCTGGTGGCAAACGTAGCCCACTAGTTCTGTATTCATGAACCTTATCCCATCTGAACTGGAGTCAACTGGGGGGGTGAGGGGGAGGCACTTACTAGACTTGTATTGCTACCAGAAGTCTAGACTGGCACAGTGGCCAAATCTAATGTTCCTTCCAAAGGTGGAAAAGTTTGGATATAAATGGAGAGAAGGGAAAATAATAGCTATGGGTAGAGGGATGAATAAATGGGTTATGTAATGAGGGCAATACAATACTACATTAACATCTTGAAAGAGGCTCAGAGAAAGAGATGATACAGTCTCTTAGCCCAGTTTATCAGATGCCTCGATAGGGTGAAGCCTTTTATTGCCGACATCACTCCTGCTTTGGGAAGCAGTCAAGATCGAATGGAAGCCTGTAGACGTGAGAGGCCTCTCCTGGAGGACACTTTCATATGATGTAAGGATGATGGACTGGGTAGTTATTAATGACTGGATGGGATTGTAGAAATGTGCCAGTATCTTTTGACCTTTATGGTTGCTTTGTTATTAGAGATCTGTGTTCAAAGACCAGGGGTGGACTCCATACTGTGACTTATAAGAAATATATATTTGGTCTTTGTCCCCATTTCTGGGGCAGAGCTCCTAGAACCACTGGCATTTTGTATGTAAAACAAGTGATAAAGGTATCTTGATATTCATAACAAACTCCTTTCAACCACACCTGAGTTTGTGTTAATAAGGAGGCTTTGGGGAAAGCACCTAAGGGTGGGGGCTGATTGCCAGGGGAACTGAATATGTGATTACAGGGTTGAAACTTTCAGTCCCTCCTCCCTGACCTTGGGGAGGGATAAGGGGCTGGAGGTGAAAACAATTACTAACAGCCATTGATTTAATCAATCATGCCTACCTAATGAAGCCTCCATTAAAACCCAAGAGGACAGGGTATGAAGAGCATGCCTGTTGGTGAACATGTGGAGATTGGATGGAGTGGTGCATGGAAGCTCTGCACCCCTTCCCACATACCTTGCCCTATGCCTCTCTTCCATCTGGCTATTCTTAGTTATATCATACTAGAGGCCCAGTGCATGAAATTCATGCATGGGTGCAGTCCCTAGGCCTGGCTGGTGATCAAAGCGTAAGTGTCTGGCATGGAAGGGCAGGTCCCTGCTGACCTCTGAGCCCCCGGGCCCCTGTACGTCCCCCTCCGCCTGAGTCATCAGGCCCCCACCCAGCTCCCTCAGTGCCTGGGAGCCGGGTGGCGGCCCGCTACTGCTGGTTGCTGTCTGCGGGGTGATTGGTGGTGCAATTGGGCCCCACTCGCACCCGCTTGGCCTGGTGCCACCCATTCACCTGCTTCACCATCCCGCTGCAGTCCCGCTCTTGTCGGGCCCATCAGGGCCAGCAGCGACTCCACTACTGCCCGCTTCCAGCGCCAAGTCGACGATGCCTGCCATGTTCCGCTCCGCCCCCTGATGGTCAGCATGTGTCAGAGCGAGCGGTCCAACTCCTGGCAGAACTCCAATCAAGGGGACAATTTGCATATTAAGCTTTTATTATATAGGATTATATAGGATTGTATAATAAGCCAGTAAGTTTAATGAAATGTTTCTCTGAATTCTGTGAGCTGCTCTAGTAAATTGATCGGAACTGAGGAAAGGGTTGTGGGAATCTCCTATCTATCGCTGGTTGCTCAGAAGCACAGGTGACACCCTGGACTTGCAATTGGCATCTGAAGTGTGTGTGGGGCAGACTTGTGGGACTGTGGAATCCGATGCTATCTCCAGGTGGACACTGTCAGGATTGAATTGGATTGTAGGACACCCAGCTGGGGAAATTGCTTGGTGTGGGGGAAAATCTACACATTGGAATTGGTGTCAGATTGGAATTGGTGCAGAAACTTAGAAGCAGACCTGTGAATGTTCACTAGTGTAAGCCTTAAAGAGGAACTCTTTCCCCTTTGTCAGTGATGTAGTTAATACCTGTCCTCCTTCCCACTCTTATCCTCCAATACACGCCCTCCCCGATTCTCTGTCACAAACACAGTATTTTTAAAAATTCTTTATAGCCTGGTTGGTGTGGCACAGTGGTTGAGCATCAACCTAAGAACTGGGAGGTCATGGTTCAAGTCCCAGTCAGGGCACATGTCCCAGTTGCAGCTCAATCCCCAGAGTGGGGGGTGCAGGAGGCAGCCGATCAATGATTCTCTCTCATCACTGATGTTTCTATCTTTCTCTCCTTTTCCTTTCTTCTCTGAAATCAATATAAATATATATGTAAAAAGAATAATTTCATTTAAAAAATTCTTTATAGATATACTATTTCCTTAAAATTGAAATTAGGAATTTTATTCATTACAGAAACTCTTCCAGGAAGTCTTCTCTGACTTCACATTTCTCTGGCCTTCCATATCCCAGTAGAAACTTTCCTCGTGTACTTGCTACTGTACAGAAATGATGTGTTATGTGTTGGTGGTTCCTGCAAGACTGCAGGTTGCACCAGATATGGACATGGTTTTACTCATCTCTATATCCCCATCCTTGAGCAGCATCTGGTAGATAGTGGGTATTAATAAATACCTACTAAACAAAATCACATTTCTCCTTAGGAAGATATGAAAGAAACGTAAGAAGATAAACATTCTTTGTGAAGCAAAAACATTTATGAGCCCTCTTGGAAAGGAAATGTTCATCTAATAAGCTATAAAAACTGATAAACTTTCATGAACTTGCATTTGTACTTAATTCCTAAAGGGATTGATTTGGTTTGTGTTCCTGTAGTAAAAATATTTCCGCTCTCCATGACCTTAGATCAATCACTTATGTGTGTCTGTATGTGCCTTTTTTAAAAAATATATCAGAGAATAGGCCTTATATAGGATATATTAGACAGCAGTGTTATCTACGATGATCATCATAAAGGCAGTTTGGCGATAAACCCCATAACTCAAAATAAAGAATTTTTAGTAAAAATTACATCATTTGTTAAAATGCACTAAAGGGAAGAGAAATAAGAAAGGGGCTAAATAAAAGACAGTGAACTCATTAAAAATTTCATCCGAACAACTGGTGTAAAATTACATAAAAAAGTTGTTAGTCTGATGACCTGAGAAATTCCCTTTGTGGAATATTACTATGAAATGAATGATTTTCAAGAGTTATTTATGAAAATATGTTTTGTCCTTGTATAATTATACTCTGGATAGTCAAAACTGCAGAAGTTATTGGTAGATGTTATACAATGCCTTTCCTTGGAGAATTCAAAGACTAGGTTTGAAACCCCTGTATCTGATGGATTCTAAAAGAGCTTTGGCTTAGACCAGAGCGTCTCTAAGTTTTCTTTCCATCCTCAGACTCTGTGGTAGTGGCTGTATCTTTCCTGTTGGATCAGAATAAATTTAATTCAATAATAAATCCATGTTTATAAAGAGAGAAAATGCTGCAATTTGGCGATGCTGATACAGTTATTTCAGGCTCCTGGGTTTCAGATTGCTCTGGAACTGAATCCTATAGAAATTAGAGTGTGCAAATGAAGTTGTTGAGTTGCTGGAACTTGTTCTCATGATATTAAAATTAATCTTATCAGGGAAGGGATGCTGAATGTTAAGTCAGGAGAAAAATTCTCAGATGGGTGTTAGATTTCATGTTATAACAGCAAAAATCATCACTTGGTGTCAGTTGAATTTGACTGGGAACTTCTTATGATACAACAAGGTTTTCTCTTTCTTCCCCATCTTCCCTTCTTTTTTAATCTAGAGGTTACCTTGTTAGATCTTACTTTGGTTATATTTTCATGCTTCTCCTGGTAGGAGCTCATGAAAAAATAGTGGAATTGCTGAGTCAGTCATAGTGTGAAAAAGTTCAGTTACCTTGCTTGTATTTATGAAGGGGAAGAGCAAAAAGAAAGAAGAAAGATAGTATGAAAACACTGCCTTTTTAAACACGAGAAATACTCTTAAAAATGGCCAGAGTTTTAGCCTAGGAGACTGGAAGGCCCCCTTTATTCCCTGAAGAGGCACCGAGGGGTTATCTCTGCTTACTGGTGACTCATCCCGCTGAGCTGGAAGGTTCGCCCACAGATGAGAGGTAATTTGGTTTCTAGGATGGCTCAGTTTTCTCCTTCAGTTTCCTCACAAAGGTGCTAATTAGAGGAAATTGTCATGGTGTTATTTCTTCACTTTAACATCTGTTACCCATGAGCTGGACACAAAACACTAAGTCGTTTCTTAGAAGCAGCCAGGGAAATGGATGGCAGTGATTTTGAGTCATTGTCATCATAAGTTAAAGTGTAAACCAGTGGCCTGGGTATGAAATAATCAGAACCTCATAAATCTGTGAACTTCTCATGTCCAGGTAAATAAACTGTCATGCTAAGATTAGAAACAACAGTAGCCAATGCTTAAAAATCAAAAACAACAAAAAAAGCTTTTGCACAAAAAAAATTAGAGATGAGGAAATATTACATACATGTTTACATTTTTTCTTAGCAATTTGATTACTGCCCTAGCTGGTTTGGCTCAATGGATAGAGCATCAGTCTTCGGACTGAAAGGTCCCAGGTTTGATTCCGGCCAAGGGCACATGCCTGGGTTTCGGGCTTGATCCCCAGTGGGGGGTGTGCAGGAGGCAGCCAATCAATGATTCTCTCTCATCGTTGATGTTTCTATCCCTCTCTCCCTCTCCCTTCCTCTCTAAAATCAATAAAATATATTTTTTAAAAAAGAAATTTGATTACTATTTATGCCTGGCATTGTTCTAAGTGCTTTACATGTATTAATTCATTTAATCCTCATAGAAACCAAAAATATGAGGTAGATAATATCGTTCCCATTTTATAGAGGTCAAACAAGTGTGCATAGGCAAGGACACTGAGGCATGAGTGCTTAAGTAACAAGTGAGTGAGTGGTGGGTCTGGGATTCTAACTCAAGCAAGTCTTACAACTAAAAATAAAGTATCTATATGTTTATGCCTATACACAGAGAGAAAAATTCAGGATATATTATCCTATATAGTAAAAGCATAGTATGCAAATTGTCCCCTCAACCAGGAGTTCTTCCTGGAGTTCAGCCAGGGGGCGGGGCCAGCCAGGGGAAGGGAGGGAGTACCGGGCTGGCAGCTGGCAGCCACTAGGGACCCTACCAGTATATAACAGAAATGTGGTAGTCTTTTAACAAAGAGTTTACCTGAAACTAGCCTGAGTACATCATTTCAGTTTTGCCTAGCAAGAAAACATTGAGAGCTTAGAATTAAAAACTTCCAGAATCTAGTACTGTGATACTTTAATACTTGCAAGAGTCTCACCTACCCTTGTATTCCCCACAGCTCCTCACCCTACGTTTTATATGACTTCAAGTGTGAACACTAATCTGAATATTCAAACCAGGATCTAGTGGAGAAGCCACAATAAAAGATTAAAACCAATGCTTGCTTCCATAGTATATTGCCTGTGAGGAGCTACCAAACACCTAAGAGAAGTTGTCAAATAATGCTCTTCAGCTGATCTCTTTCCCACTATGTCATCCTAATATATAAAAACCCTGGGTCCATCACATCCACAACGACCAGAGACTCGACCTAACGCCCAGGCTGTGCATGCAGCAGGCTCTGGTGGGTGGGGACTTGTGGCAGCGGAGATGGAGATGGGGGAGGCGGGGCCGGCACTCACACTCACTCAAAACTGCACACACGCACAGACACACACAGCACCCACCAGCACACAGCCTTTTCTCCCTTTCTTTTCCTCCCTCCTAGTTCGCTCTCGGAGCCTCTCTCAGAATGAGGAAACAAAACAGACTGGGCCTGAAGAGGCCTGGATGGAAGGGAGGGCGGGCAGAGAGTGGAGCAGCCCCCACTGGCCCTGCCCCCTCCCAGCCAGGAAAGAGGAAGAGGGACACAGGGAGGCCTGGAGGACTGCTGAGAAAAACAAAGAGAGACAGAGACTGGGCAAGATCAGGCAGGCAGTTAGGGATGATCAGGCAGGCAGAGGCAGTTGGGGGCGAGATCAGGTCAGCAGGGGAGGGCAGTTAGGGGTGATCAGGCAGGCAGGCAGAGAGGTTAGGTACGATCAGGCAGGCAGGCAGGCAGAGCAGTTAGGGGCAATCAGTCAGGCAGGCAGGCAGGCAGAGGCAATTAGGGGCAATCAGGCAGGCAGGCAGGAGCCAGTGGTCCCAGATTGCAAGAGGGATGTTCAACTGCCGGTTTAGGCCCGATCCCTGTGGATCCAAGGGGTTCCCAATTGGAGAGGGTGCAGGCTGGGCTGAGGGGACCCTCCCCCCCGTGCATGAATTTCATGCACCGGGCCACTAGTAGTCATATAAAGCCCATCTGTGTTATTGTTGTTATTATGGTTTTTAACCCATCTATCTATATAAAAGCCTAAGCGACCATCACAACCGAACGGACAACCAAACAGGCTGTGTGGGGCGACCAGGTTGGCAGGAGGTTAGTGAGGGATGACCAAACGACCAAGCAGCAGGCTGTGTGGGGCAACCAGACCGGCAGGGGGGGCAGTGGGGGGCGACCAAGTTGGCAGGGGGGGCAGTGAGGGGTGATCAGGCCAGCAGGCAGAGGCGGTTATGGGTGATCAGGCTGGCCGGGGGCGGGGAGCAGTTAGGGGCAATCAAGCAGGCAGGCAGGCAGGTGAGCGGTTAGGAGTCAGTGGTCCAGGATTGTGAGAGGGATGTCCATCTGCCGGTTTAGGCAATCAGACATCCCCCGAGGGGTCCTGGATTGGAGAGGGTACAGGCTGGGCTGAGGGGACCCTCCCCCCCATGCAAGAATTTCATGCACCGGACCTCTAGTATAATATAATGCTGGTCAAACAAGGGGGCAGTGAAATCTAGCAACTCTTCACTAACTTTGGGAAAAAGATTGATAGAAAATCATTTGTGGTACAGAAAAAAAAAGTGCTATTTAAAAAATACAGTCTCTAGCTACTTATTCAGCAAACTTGGGCAACTATAAAAATTGAAGAGTTTAATTGCTTCATAAAACTCTCCTATAATTTTATTTTAGTTCTATCTATAGGAAACTATCCTCTGCTGTTTCACTATTTGTTCGTTTGCTGAAGATAGTAAAGACTTATAACCCTATTTTTTTGTAAGTGTCTATTTCTTTTTTTAAAAAAATATTTTTTAAGTTGATTTCAGAAAGGAAGGGAGAAGGAGAAAGAGACAGAAACATCAATGATGTGAGAAAATCATTGACTGGCTGCTTTCTGCATTCCCCTTTGTTGGGGATCAAGCCCACAACCTGGGCGTGTTCCCTGACAGGGAATTGAACCATGACCTCCTGGTTCATCTTAGTTCATAAGTCGACACTCAACCACTGAGCCACACTGGCTGGGCAAGTGTCTATTTCCTGGCATAAGGAAATCATTCCCTATTGGAACCATTTTACCTATTGAATAGTAATAAAAAAGACCCTACTTAAACCTCTATGTTAACTGTGCTAAGCAGACAATTGTTCAACTTCTGAAAAATATATTTCTTTTTTGTGATTAGAAGATCAGAAAATATCCTACAGTATAGGTCATTTATATCATGGTTTATTCCTGCTGTTGCCATAGATGGTTACAATAGGGATGGCCAAATCTTCCAGTCTAAATTTTATATGATAAGCACAGAATACTTTTGGTGGAAGCTACATCAAAGTCATCTGTCTTTGGCATGTAACATTTTTAAATTTAATTTTTATATTTGTTTATTTTATTTACTTATCCCACTGTAGACACTCAAGTCTCCAGCTGTTCCTGTTCTGGGAGGCTTGGGTAGGCTATTTGTTTAAGCTCATTGTGTTAGTATGTGATGGTAGGAGGAGATGGTTTCTGTTGATTACTCAGAAACATTTGACCTTTCTCCAAATAGACCCTGATGTGGTGTATGTACCCACGTTCCTCTCTCCAGTCATGTACTTTATGGACAGCCCCAGCCTAAGCCAAAAGGGATGAGTCACCATTGGTTTGGGTGTGGACATGTGATGCAGTTCTGGCCAAGGAGACAAGCATTATTATTCTCATTTCACTGGACAAGAGATAAGGCTCGATAAGAGCCCGAGTTTCTGACCCCAAGGCCAACCACTGTCTTTCTTCTACGCATGAGAGCACCCATGGGGAGGATGTTTATTTGTGTGTTTGTTTATTTAGATATATATTTATTTTACCATTTGTGTTGTTATCTATTGCTGCATAACAAAGAACTTCGTTACTTGCAACAATGAGCATCTGTTATCTCACCCAGTTTCTGGTGGCCAGGAACTCAGGAGTGGCTTAATTGGTGGCCTTGACTCAGGGTTTCTCAAAGGTTGTAGTCAAACTTGGCTCAGCACCAAGCTATTTTGAGGCCGTTTTCATAAACAAATAGAGATAATAAAGAAGATACAGGAATTTGGACTAAAAGTTCTCTTAAATTTTCTCTCAGTCTTTTTATAATGTCAGAAATTTCCAGATTGTAATTGGTGAAATCTTTAAGAAAAAGAGACCAGTTATTATAAATTTCTGTATTTGGAATTCACCACACTATATTGCACTTATTTATACAATATGTAATAGACTATATTATTATAGGATAATGACTCTCCTTTTAGACCAGGGGTTCTCAACACTGGCCATAAATTAGAATAATTTGGGAGCTTTAAAAAAACATATTGATCCCTACTAACCCATAATACATGGGCCCCGCTCCCATCCAAGTGAATCAGAGCCTTTAGGTATGAGTCTCAAAAATAATTAGTTTTTAAAAGCTTGCCAGGAGCCTGGCAAGTGTGGCTCAGTAGGTTGAGCATTATTACATGCACCAGGAGACCATTGGTTCGATACCCAGTCAGGGCACATGCCCTGGTTGCTGGCTCAATCCCTAGTGTGGGGAGTGCAGGAGGCAGCTAATTAATGCTTCTCTCTCATCAATGTTTCTATCTCTTTCCCTCTCCCTTCTTTTCTCTTTCTAAAATTAAAAAAGAAAAGAAAAAGAAGAACTCAATAAAAACATATTAAAAAACATTTTAAAAAGCTTGCCAGGAGACTCTAATGTATATCTAGGATTGAGAACAACTCTTCTCTTAATAAATTCTTATATTTTTATTTGTGTTATACACATTTTCAGAAATTAAGAAAAACTATGGATAATTCTCCCTAGGTAAATGTTATCCATACATTCATAAAAATATTTTATATGACTTCAAGAGATTGTGCATTCCTGATTTAGACTCTGAGTCGATCAATGGTAGGAACTGTTTGTTTTTATTTAACTTTTTGTGTATTTTTTATATGAACCTCTCTCTGTTATAACATATCTACACTTCAAGAAGGGAGAATTTGAGTCCTGATATAAAGATAGATATATAGAGCAATGGAGTGGAATTGAGAGTCTGGAAATAAACCCATACATCTATGGCTAATTAATTTTGGACAAGAGTGCCAAGACAATTTAGTGGGGAAAGAGTAATCTCTTCAAGAAATGATGCTGGGACAACTGGATATACATATGCAAAAGAATTAAGTTGTACCTCTACCTCACACCGTATACAAAAGTTAATGCAAAATAAAACAACTACCTAATATATAAGTGTTAGAACTATAAAACTCTTAGAAGAAAATATAGGCCTAAATCTCTGTGATCTTGGATTTGGCAATGTATTCATAGATATGACATTAAAAGCAGTAAAAGGAAAAGGTATTTTTGCTTCATTAAAATTTAAAACTTTTGTTCATCAAAGGACATTATCAAAAAGTGGGAGAAAACATTTGCAAATCTTATATCATATAAAGGTCTAATATTCAGAATATATAAAAATTATTACAATTCAATAATAAAAGACTATTTAAACATGCACAAAGTACTTTAATAGACATTTCTCTAAAGAAGATAGACAAATGGCCAACAAACACCTAAACGATACTCAACATCATTGGATATTAGGGAAATGAAACTAATGGTATCATAGGAGATACTGTTTTACAAATACGATGGATATACTTTTTAAAAAAACCCACAAAATGGAGACTAACAAGTATTTATAAGGATGAGGAGAAATTAGAACCCTTGTACATTGCTGATGACAATGTAAAATGGTATATGTGGTCACAGTGGAAAATAGTTGGTAATTCCTCAAAAAGTTAAACATAGAATTACCATATAATCCAGCAACTTCACTCCTGGGTAAATACCCCAGAGTATTCATACACTTATATATGAATCTTCATAGAAGCACTATCCACAGTAGCTAAAAGGTCAACACAATCAAAATGTCCATCCACTGACAATGAATAAACAAATATGGAATATGTGTATAATGGAATTATTCAGCTATAATAAGAAATGAAGTATTGATATATGCCACAAAAACTTCAATGAACCTTAAAAACATTATGCAAGTTAAAGAAGTCAGACACAAAGGCCATATGTTATATGATTCCATGTATGTGAAATGTCAAGAATAGGTAAAACTATTGAGGCAGAAGGTAGGTAGGTTGGTGGTTGCTAGTGACTGGGAGAGGTGGGAATAGAAAGAATGACTACTTAGTGGGTTAAAGAATTTCTTCTGGGGTTACGAAAATGTTTTGAAACTAAATAGAGGTTGTGATTGCATAACATTGTGAATGTATGAAATGCCACTGAATTGTACACTTTAAAAGGGTTAATTTTACGTTATATTTAATTGAGTTTCACCTCAATTAAAAAAATAACTGAGGCAGTCCCAGGCAAACTGGGGCAAGTTGATCATCCTGTTCTTCACATGTGAGACAATTTGTATGCAAAATAGCTGGCTCTGAGTTATTTCTTGAAACTGCTTAAAACACTTACTGGAACACACTAAATGCTCAATAAATATTAGCTAGTATTAAAAAATGAAAGTGGGAGTTTCAGGCAGTTTGTAAAAACATGATGCAACCTTAACTCTGTATCCTGGGCCCCACATAGTTTCTGACACATGGTACACATTCTCTTCTGACACATGGTACACATTCTTTTCATGTGCTCTAAATTGACCTGACTGGCAAGTCTCATTCTCTAGAGATATTCAGGAATGAACTATATATCTCATCACTTCAGATCTCTGAAGATTGACTGATATGCATTAGAGGACAATGAAATTTGGGCAATAACTGTTACTCCATACACTATTTCATATAAAACACTGAAATAGCAATGCAACAAAACAACCGATGTGACACAAAGAGCCACGTTTATCTTTCTACGAGTAATCTTGAACAGTTAATGTTTTCCCCTAGTCCAAACTTAAATATATTAATAAGTAAACTGTGGGAGTCTCCTCAACTGTAATAACACACAAGTCCAAAGAAAATGGGGAGAATAGCATCTCTAAATAGAATGGACTTGACTCTAAATAAAGCAATGGTATCTTTCCAGATCATGAGCTTTGTCAAATTACTTGTGTTGATGCTCACAGACTCTTAAAGTAGGCCAGGATTTATGAACAGGAGCAATGCCACTTGTTAATCTGTTAGAGAAAGCATTTTATGGGGAGGAAACTGTGTAACTATTTTTAGAGTTCTGCTCTTATTTTTAGCACTACTGCATGCAACCACGCATTCCTGGATACTAAATTAATGAGCTTTCCACACATAGTCACTACTTTCCTCTGAGATGCTCAAAATGTGCTTTGCATTCAGTGAGACTCATTATAGTTCTCACATGGTTACTGATAGACCTGGTTGAGAGGGGTAATTACAGTATTTAATTTTGTAATCTCTTCATTTTATAAAGCAGATATTAAATGACTCAAATAGGATTGGTGATGAGGTTATTTGCAGGTGAATTTCTGCTCATTGCCACTTCTGATGACACCATCCAGAGTCAGTCCATTAAAAGAGCATTAAATGGAATTCTTGGTTTCAATCACTGTATCTTTCCCCCACTCTGCTTCCCAGTCTCTGGTCTTATTCATGTCAGTGCCTGCTACCACTGGCCACCCAAATGCTCAAGATTGGAACCTGGGAGTCACTGTTGATTCTTCCCTTTTCTTACATCCCCACATCCACCCCATCAGCAAAGCCACATCTCGTCATTTCTTTCCATCTCCTCTGTCCCATCCTAGTCTCGGCTGCCCACTTCTCTTACCAAGACTTCTGCAATAGCCCCTCCATGTTTGCTCTTGGCCTCCTGCAGTCCATTCTCTGCAAGTCAACCACAGCAATCTTTGCAGTGGGAACCAGCCACTGTGGGTCTCCGCTCACACCCTTGTTGCCCCTCAGACTCTTTCCACTGCAGGACCAGTTGTGCTGGTTGTTTCCCCCCAGTATATGCTCCCCTGTCTTCCCAGGGCCAACTCCTTCTCATTTGGCTTTGTGTAGTCCGTCTAACGTAGGTCTCCACCCCCAACACACACAACAGTAATTATTGTCGTTCAGCCCTCGTTTATTTCTTTCATAAAATTTCCAATTTTATTACTGTTTGCTTACTCTTTAGCTTTCCCACCTTTAGAATGAAAGCTTCATAATAGTGGGGCTGCTTCTTATTGACAATAGTGTCTCCATCTTGGTCGGTGAGCATGATCACTGCTTATGCAATAAGTATGTCCAGTCTGGGTCTTTCCCACTTCTTTTGCCTCATCTCCCACAACCCCAGCCCTCAAACCTCTGAAGACTCAGTAGGAGCAGATAAAATGTCTGACAGAGGTTAAACTCTCTGATCTGTTTACTCTAAAGATGATTTTTTTTATATCTAAACCCCCCCCCCCCAATATACCTATGTGTTTATAAGAAAGATGAGGGTAGGGAAGAGGAGTATGGAAGAGTTACACATTTTCTCTCCCAATTGTTGAAATATAGAAATGAAAAGGTGAAAATGCTTGTAGAACACAAATGTTTTGGGGTGCAGGTCAAAATTTTGGAAGCAAAATATAGTTTCTAGGAATCAATTTCATTGGTATAGAGTCATTTCATGTAAAGTGGACCTAATAAAAGACATATTAGGGTTAAACATTAGGAAAAAGGCTATAAATAAAGACCCTTTATGGTTTCTTATAAAAGTTTTTCTCTGAGTAAGTAGCTTCAAGAGAGCTCCTCTTTTTCTTTCCTTTCCTTTCCTTTCCTTTCCTTTCCTTTCCTTTCCTTTCCTTTCCTTTCCTTTCCTTTCCTTTCCTTTCCTTTCCTTTCCTTTCCTTTCCTTTCCTTTCCTTTCCTTTCCTTTCCTTTCCTTTCCTTTCCTTTCCTTTCCTTTCCTTTCCTTTCCTTTCCTTCCTTTCTTTCTTTCTTTTTCTTTTCTTTTTTTTTTTTTTTTGACAGACAGAAACATAGATGCGAGATAAATGCATTGATTGGTTGCCTCCTACACTAGCCCCAACCAGGGCCCAGGCCAGGGGGGAGCCTGCAACCAAGGTACATGCCCTTGACCAGAATTGAACCTGGGACCTTTTGGTCCACAGAATGATACTCTATCAATTGAGCCAAACCAGCCATGGAAAGAGAGCTGCTCTTTTGAATATATGTATAACTTAGCTATGGTATCTTAGAATTATCTTTATTTAATATCAAAGGTGTTAAAGTGTATACTTGCTGTAGAATCTTCCTGCCGGTACAATTTTTGTAAGTTTTGCCTACTACCTGGAAAATAAGATTGGCCTTCACTTTCTAGTTGAGAGGCTAATTTTACTTGGGTTACGTGGGCTATTTTATGGATTCATTTACTCACCACTTACTACATACATAACCACTTACTATTATATATGAACGGTTATGGACTGATTTACCCACTGTTTTTTTTTTGCCATTCTAAGCCTCTCACTCTCTCTTCGGAAGAGTGGCTTACATTTTGTATTAAGTTTGCCAGGATAGACATGAGATTTAAACTTAGATCAGTTTATTCTTTACTTTATCTCTCAGTATACTCTCACCTTTGTTACTCTCTCATCATATGTGGGCTATCTCTTTACTCTGTAATGTGCCTTGTGTTTCAAGCAGTGTCTTGAACACCTTTGGTTCCATAAAAAAACTGTATCATTTTCCCTGGCTAGTGTGGCTCATTTGATTGGGACATCTTCCCGTACACCAGTAAGTGGCGGGTTTGATTCCTGGTCAAGGCACATACAGGAGGCAACTGATCAATTCTCTCTCTCTCTCTCTCTCTCTCCTCTCTCTCTCTCTCTCTCTCCCTCACTCTCTCCCATCTCTAAAAAATCAATAAAATCTTAAAAAAAAAAAAAAGGAAGAAAAGTGTCTCTCAAATTACTTTTCAAAAGAGAACATATCTCCTGAAAGCTTTTGGGTATAGCATACCTGGTTTAATCAGGGGATGAATTCACAGAAATGGCAGAATCATTTCCATGTGGGTTCTTTGGAGGACAGCCCCAAGGAGATGCTCTCCAAACAGTCAACATGGACGATCTCTTTTTGCTGGTCAGTCCTCCAGCTTCCAGTGATGTGTATGAAGGTCAAAGGATCTTCAAAAATTAATAATTGCTTTGTGATCTTTACTCTCTGATTCCTTGAAGAGACCTTGTGGTTTGCTTACCCACCTAACTGAAAGTATCACTTCATACTTTTTGTTGTACATTACAGGTTAAACTGTTTAACATAACACAAAATAAATAGTAGAAATAACAGCCAAAGTAGAGTAAACAATACATGCTATAGAACCCACTCAACTTAGGAAAAGCAGGTAGAGCACTCTTTGGCAGGTGGCCTTTTGCAATATGGGACTCTAATACTCTTTAGCCATGAATATGTGTATAGTATGGTGACTTGGCTAGAGAGGCTAGATCTCATTGTCAGAGAAGGTAGGACACCTAGTCCATGGGTGAGGTGGGGTAGAGGATATATGTATATGTACAGTATATGTATATGTATGTATATATGGTACATATATGTATCTTATACTATCCTAATATATAAAAACCCTGGGTCCATCACATCCACAATGACCGGAATGCTCAACCAACGGGAAGTCAGTCCTGCAGTCAGTGCTGGGTTGCTGTGGTGACCCAGCACTGACTGCTGAGGGGGCTGCGAATCAGGCCCAGAGAGAGGCCTGAAGAGAGAAGCAGGGTCTGATCCATAGCCTCTGTGGCAGCCGTTGATCAGCACTTGCCTCTCTCTTTTTTTCTGGGCCTGGTCAGTAGCCACGCCTCCATTTCTCTCCAGGCCTCCACCCGGGCTGCTGATCAGCCCTGCCTTTCTGATTAGACCCCGTTGATAGGCCCACAGACGCTGACTGGCATAGAAACCAACCAATGGCTGGGCCAAATATGAGGAGCCAATGGCTGCCTAAGAGGTGAAGCTTTTGACGCTAACTGGCATAGAAACTGACCAATCAGAACCAAATCTGGGTCAACTGTGAGGATCCAATGGCTGCCTAGGAGGCGAAGCTTTTGACACTGACTGGCATAGAAACTGACCAATCAGAACCAAATTGGCTGGCAGAGGAGGGCAGTTGGGGGCTAGATCAGGTCTGCAGAGGAGGGCAGTTGGGGGCGATCAGGCCGGCAGGGAAGGTCAGTTAGGGGCCTTCAGGCCAGCAGGGAAGGGCAGTTGGGGGTGAGATCAAGCCGGCAGGGGAAGGCAGTTGGGGGGTGACCAGGCCAGCAGGGGAGGGAAGTTGGGGGTGATCAGGCTGGCAGGGGAGCAGTTAGGGGGCAATCAGGCAGGCAGGCAGGCAAGTGGTTAGGAGCTAGCAACCCCAGAATGTGAGAGGGATGTCAGGCCTAAACCGGCAGTCAGACATCCTCTGAGGGGTCCCAGATTGGAGAGGGTGCAGGCTGAGCTGAGGGACACCCTCCCCCACCGGTGCATGAATTTCATGCATCGGGCCTCTAGTATATAATATATACACATATATTACCTTTTACAGGAAAACATTTCAGAGATTTGTAGAAATTTAACAAATCACGCTGTCTACAGCATTATCAACTTGGGTCTGTATATATTACTGTAGACATTAATGTCCAGAAAATGCTTAAGTGAATGCCCCAACAAATTATAATTAGGTTTAGGTTTCATTTCTTTCTGCAATCAAGTTAGTTGATGGTATTGTCATTTGCAACTTACAACTGAGAAAACAAATCTAGATACATTATCTAAGGATTTCCACTGAATCCTACTGCCTCTCAGAATTCAGTGAAACTCAGATATATGGACAATGAAACAATCATTTACAAATGTAATTTATTTTTTCATGTTACTCACAAATCATCTGCCTTCTTAGTGCTATGTTCTGACTTTTAATTAAAATCCTAAAGCAGAATCAGCAAAGTATATTATCATTATTATTTATGGTCCATTGTTAGCTAAGGTCTTTATAATTAATGTGTAACTCCACATTTGTGAATATTTATGGAACTGAGATTTTAAAAAAAATCTAAACAAGCTATACTTCAAAAGGAAAATCTAATTTGTAAAAGGGAGACATATCAGATAATCTATTGTAATTTTTAAATAAATGAACTTGTTAAAACATAAATGGGCTATAAAATGTCATAAAATATAGCTTGCTAAGATACTTTGAAAAAATCTTGCCAGATTTTAACAAATGAGTTAATATATTGCTTTTAACAAAGAACTTCTGCAGGCAGAAAAGATGTTAGAACTAACTTGAAAATTCCCATCATGCTTCATTCTTTGGTGGTTTTTTCAGATCCTGATGGGGTTTCTTTCATAACAAGCTTTGGCATTCAATGACTTCTTTTATTATAAAACAGAGTATTCTTGCTTAGCACAGTCCCATTCCCTTTTTTTTCCTGCCCTCAGTTTCTGGAGTCACAAATGCATTCAAACAATGATGAAGTCATGCTGTAACAGGCACAGGGAATAAATGAACAACTGCAGAAAGAAATTGCTAAGCTTGGATCCGAAATCCCACCATTGGAGAAAAACATGAGATCAATAATGCTCAGAAGTGTGGGTTGATGGAAAACTGGATATAATTCTGCTGTGTTTCACATCTGTTTTTTACTCTTGCTCTTTGCAGAACACATAAATAGTTGGTATTATGGAAAGCATTATAAAACAATTACTTGCCATTTCTAATTATATAATACTAGAGGCCTGGTGCACGAAATTCGTGCACGGGGGTGTGTGTCCCTCAGCCCAGCCTGCACCCTCTCCAATCTGGGACCCCTTGAGGGATGTTCGACATCCCTCTCACAATCCAGGACTGCTGGCTCCCAATTGCTCCCCTGCCTGCCTTCCTGATTGCCCCTAACGGCTTCTGTCTCCTAGCCTTATCACCCTCTAACCACTCCCCTGCCAGCCTGATTGATGCCTAACTTCTCCCCTCCCAGCCTGTTTGCCCAACACTACCCTCCCCTGCAGGCCTGGTCACCCCTAACTGCCCTCCCCGCAGGCCTTGTCCCCCCCAACTGCTCTCCCATGCAGGCCTGGGTCCCCTTCTCCCCCCAACTGCCCTTCCCTGCAGGCCCGGTTGCCCCCAACTTCCCTCCTTTGCCAGCCTGGTCACCCCTAACTGCCCTCTCCTACAGGCTTGATCGCCCCCAACTGCCCTCCTTTGCAGACCTGGTCCCTCCCAACTGCCCTCCCCTGCTGGCCTGATCACCCACAACTGCCCTCCCTTGCAGACCTGGTCCCTCCCAACTTCCCTCCCCTGCTTGCCATCTTGTGGTGGCCATCTGTGTCCAAATGGGGCAGTCATCTTTGAACACACGGGGGCAGCCATCTTGTGTGTTGGAGTGATGGTCAATTTGCATATTATTCTTTTATTAGATAGGATTAGATAGGATAGAGGCCTGGTGCACAGGTGGGGGCCGACTGGTTTGCCCTGAAGGGTGTCCCAGATCAGGGTGGGGGTTCCCTTGGGGCGTGGGGTGGCCTGGGCGAGGCCTGTGGTGGTTTGCAGGCTGGCCACACCCCCTGGTGACCCAAGCAGAGGCCCTGGGATCTGGGATTTATTTATGTTCTATAATTGAAACTTTGTAGCTTTGTGCAGAGCCAAGCCTTCTGCTCACTCCGTGGCCGCAGCCATTTTTGTTGGGATTTATTTATCTTCTATAATTGAAACTTTGTAGCCTTAAGCAGAGGCCAACGGAGGCCAGGGCTATGGAAACTTGGCTTCCTCTATCGCCGGGGGTAACTCAAGCCTCTTGCTCTCTCCGTGGCCACAGCCATCTTGGGTTGGAGTTAATTTGCATACTTGCTCTTGATTGGCTGGTGGGTGTGGCTTGTTGGTGTAGTGGAGGTGCGTTCAATTTGTATATTACTCTTTTATTAGATAGGATTTGCACAGTGTCCAGAGGCAACTGTGTATACATTGTTTTTTATCTACTAGGCTATAAAGATGAAATCTGCCCTGACCAGTTTGGCTCAGTGGATAGAGCGTCAGCCTGTGGACTCAAGGGTCCCAGGTTCAATTCCGGTCAAGGGCATATACCTTGGTTGCAGGCACATACCCAGTAGGGAGTGTGCAGGAGGCAGCTGATCGATGTTTCTCTCTCATCGATGTTTCTGACTCTCTATCCCTCTCCCTCTCTGTAAAAAAATTAATAAAATATATTTTTTAAAAAGATGAAATCTAATTAATACAATAAAACAACTATCTGACTTAAATTTGTTTTACAATTGACCCAACAAGTATCACTGAATCTTCACAACCCAGCAATGATATGTTGCTACTTTTTTATTTACCTCAGGGATAAAATATCTTAAGCTTCCTCCATATATTATGTTAATTTCCCTCAGTCTACCCCAATATACTTTTATTAGCAACAAAAAACAAGTTTCTCACTGCAATAACTTACCAAAATGAGAGACTTTTTATAATCATGAGCTGGTTAAAGTTCACCAAACATATGAACATGATATAAGCAATGCCAAATCCTATATAATAAAAGCCTAATATGCTAAGTGTCCGACCGTTCATTTGACTGTTCAACTACTCGCTATGACACACACTGACCACCAAAAGGCAGATGCTCTGACTGCTAGGTTAGCTTGCTGCTGGGGTCCGGCTGCTTGGGACTGGGAGAGACCAGCTGTACATGCCCTGGAGCCCTCCCGAAGTCCCTCCCCAGCCCCAATTGTGCACCAGTGGGGTCCCTTGGCCTGGCCTGCAGGGATCAGGCTGAAACTGACTCTCCAACATCCCCCAAGGGCTCCTGGATTGCAAGAGGTCACAGGCCAGGCTGAGGGACCCCACCAGTGCATGAATCCATGCACCAGGCCTCTAGTATTACTATAAACTCTTTTAATCCAATAATTAGACAAAAGGATAATTCTGCACAGAAAAAAAAGTCATCAACAAAATGAAAAGGCAAATTATTGAATATTTGTAATTCATATATATAGGGTATCCCCAATAATATGTTCACACACTTTGAATAATTATAAAGGCAGTGTTTGTTAAAATACATTTCATTTTCAAAATTGAGCTGTCAGCTGTTAAAGTTTGTATACATTTTTTTGGGACACCTTGTATTTGCAGAATCATATATATGATGAGGGGTTAATATACAAAATGTATGAAGAACCCATATTTTCAACAACAACAACAACAAAAAAAAAAAAAAACACCAAAACAAAACAAAAAACAAAATCTTAAAAAGTGGCCAGAGATCTGAATAGACATTTTTTCTCAAGAAAGCATACAGCCGAAACCGGTTTGGCTCAGTGGATAGAGCGTCGGCCTGCGGACTCAAGGGTACCAGGTTCAATTTCGGTCAGGGGCATGTGCCTTGGTTGCGGGCACATCCCCAGTAGGGGGTGTGCAAGAGGCAGCTGATCGATATTTCTCTCTCATCGATGTTTCTAACTCTCTATCCCTCTCTCTTCCTCTCTGTAAAAAATCAATAAAATATATTAAAAAAAAAAAAAGAAAGCATACAGATGGCCAACAGGTACTTAAAAAGATGCTCAACATCACTAATCATCAGGGAAACCAAAATTAAAACCACAGTGAGATACCACCTCACACTGATTAGAATGGCTATTGTCAAACAAACAAGAAATAAGTGTTGGTGAGGATGTGCAGAAAAGGGAACCCTTGTGCACTGGTGGTGGGAATGTGAACTGGTGTGTGCAACCACTGTGGAGAACAGTATGGAGTTTCCTCAAAAAATTAAATTGAACAGTGAAGCCCTTGCCAGTGTGGCCCAGTTCATTGGTATTTTCCTGTGCGCTGAAAGGCTGCCTGTTCAATTTCCCATCAGAGCACATGCCCATGCCCGGGTTATGGGCAGTGCAGGAGGCAGCCGATTAATGTTTCACTATCACATCAACGTTTCTCTCTCTCCCTCTTTCCTAAAAATCAATAAAAAAAATACTTGAAACAATAATAAATTAAGTAGTGAAGGTCTCTAGGCTTCAGTGTCCTTATCTCTAGTTTGGGACTCATAATAGTTACCTCATAGTATTTTTGAGTAGATTTAATTAGGTAATCTGCTTGGAGTATTTATCATTTAATACACGTTCAATAAATGGTAATTATTAGTGGTATTATAATTAACAAAGTAAATGGCTAATCCAAGAATTATGTTCAGGGGTACTTCAATTTTATTAAAATAAAGGAGTGAAAATTAAGCTCTAGGGAAGGTAAAACTCCAATTAGATCTCAGACCTAGGGACAGTAGGACGAATGAGTTGGTACCACAGCACCAGGGCCAACACCCGTAAGGAAAGACCAGGGTACGAAATGTCCTTACCTTCTCCATTTGCCCCCAAATCATTAGCAATTGCAATTACTTACTTACGTGTTTCAAAATTTACCACTTATTTCATAAAAAAAAAGGCAAATGTGCTTTTAATTTAATATTTTGTTTCCTTTCCAAATGTCTTCAGTGGTGGTCCAACCTGATACACCAGCTTCAAGTTAATGGGCTGCATTTTCTTTGTCTATGTTCATCATTATTTTAAAAAGGGGTTGCTCTCCTGATTGACAGGGTAGGCGGACCCAGTTTTGCAGCTTATGAGAACTAACCTGACCAAGGTTACCTACATCCAGGGAGTCATTTTCACAGACAGAGCTGAAATATTTCAACTGATAGTTCCGCACTTCTCCATCCCTCTGCTTTTCTAGCTCAAGAGAAGATCTATTTTTGTCTGGATCCTTTAAATAAGGCGTCGTGTTAGTGACAGGATGAATGGCTCTCACAGGGAACACGGCCCTGGCTTCTCAGTGACAGCCTGTGCTTGCCTCTCCTCCACGGTGCTTTCCTATCTATCAGGGGAATGAAGACAAGTGGACACAGGTCCCGCTGTGTTGCAGCCCCTTCAAAAATACCAGTGAAATATAAATCAACGGTTTCCATTTCTGAAGCCATTGTAAAAACTCATCAGCCCAAGGGATGAGTACAGTTTAAGAAGATAAATTTGCAAAATCCTTTCTTTCAAGAGTCATTTTACATTAAGATACCCAGAAAACAAAACTGAAATGACTGAACACACACACACACACACACACACACACACACCAAAACAAAAACACAACACAAAGAAAAAACAAAAGCATCTGCTACTTCCTTATAAGATTTCAGATATCTCTCTATTTACACAACTTGTTCTGAAATAAAGCTGTTATTCTCCCCAGATGGAAAAGAGAGATAGAAATACCTTCTTCTAGCAAAATCTTCCTCTCTGAGTTGATGGATTGCCCTTTTCCAAGAATACTGGTTTAGTGAAGGTGTCAGCCGTCACACTTACAGCCATCACTCACGCAACAATTGAAATGATGTGCTATGTATTCGTCCAAGCTTAGGGCAGGATGCTCATTGTCTAGCCAAGAGATGAGGCTCTGACATTCTCTTTGGCTGTTAAAGATAAAATGCTTAAACGTGTGATAGCTCACTGCTGAGTAAGCATCTTCATGCACAATATCCCTTTGACCACCTTTTCTGAGGCCATGAGAGAATGTGTAAGCCCTCTGACCACAACTGAAAGCAATTGGGTATAGTTAGCTTTCATTGCCCAAAGAGGGTGACTGCTTTTAGAATAAGCAATATTCTAATTAAAATAGATACTCTTAAAAATAGACAAGAGTATTGATTTCCACTGTAATTCTTGTTGTGTTCAGCAAAGTAAATAATTCTCAAAGTAATTAGGGCATACCACTTCTTTAAGGTTTTTATATATTCAAGTAGTTTTCTCACATGCTTCCTTCTAAAATAATTGCTTAGTATAGAATTCATGCCTATCGAGGTTGAACGTGAATCTAAATTTGTTTTATTCTAGAGAAAGTGGAGAGGAACCACTCCATATTGATTGGCCCACCAGAAAGAACATCTCAGTGAAAAGGTTTTTTATAACTCACCAAAGGATTTACTTTAGACTTAGCATTGGAATATGTGAAGGAATGACCCAACTCTTTTTTTTTTATTGGATCCTGGTCTTGTTTTTGCCCTTTGACCTCCGCAGATGATGCCACCTTGTTATTGCTACTTCCCTATTGGACCAGTGCTCACCGGGCTTCTAGATAAAGCAATGTTTCCAGAGGCTCTGCCTTCTGTTTGTAGATGCGTGCAAGTCAGTTATTAACATCAAAATGTCAGAGAGGCCCAGCCAGTGTGCCTCAGTGGTTGAGCATCAACCCATGAACCAGGAGGTCAGGGTTTGATTCTTGGTCAGGGCACATGCCCGGGCCGTGCAGGAGGCCATTGGTCAGTGATTCTCTCTCATTATTGATGCTTCTCTCTCATCATTGATGTTTCTCTCTCTCCCTCTCCCTTCTTCACTCTGAAATCAATAAAAATATATTTTTAAAAAATGTCGGAGATCGGTTGTGTTAAAAGATGAGAGATTGCAAATGGCAGGTAGCTGGTGGGTGAGTTTTCAAATTGTAGTACTCAATAACACTTCCCAAGGAAAATGATTTTCTGTATGCTAATCATTACTAGTTACTTGGAGTACACCATCTCCAAGTCTATTCTGAAAGAGCCATCATTCTTATTTTAGAATTAAAGAAACTAAAAATTAAGAACTTTTCCCAGATAATACAAAAATTAAGTTATGGAGCTCATATTCAAACTGAGGTCTGTCCTTCCCACAGATAGGCTCTTAACTAAGGTACATAGCTCTTAACCACTTGGCATATAGTGAGTAATTGCCATTTCAGGCATTAGGAGAAGACATACATAAAGGGCTACTTCTCAGCCCTGAACATGGTTGGCTAATAATAACAGTCTATTGAAGTCCTGAGTCACAGTGAACTCAGGTCTCCAAGGCCCTGCTTGCACTCCCGGTAAGGAGTTAGTGTTCATTTGGCAATTTGTGTTTATAGCTACAGTAACCTTTATTATATTCTAGTTCCTTAAGGTATTTTCTCAATTATTTGTGTCTCTCATTTTTATATTCCTCCTCTCCATCAGTTCCTTTCCCCCCTTGTATGGAAATACTAAACACTCCCATCCTTAAAAAACAACCAACCATCGCCAACAAAAATTATTTCCTTGACTCTGATTCTCCTTCATACTATCGCTCCATTGTTTTTTTATCCCTTTACCCTCTCCCACTTCTTGAATGAGTGGCTGTGTCACTTACTGTCTATAAGTCATTATTTTGCACTCACTTCTGAACTCATTACCATCTGGTTTTTTCTTCCACCACTCACTGAATCTAATTCAACTATGCTTAACAGGTTTCATTGGCTCAGGTCCAGTAGCTCTCTTAATGGAGGAAAATGGGAATGGAAAGAGTATAAACTATATTTATAGACTACCCACTGTGAGCCATCTTTATGCAGTTAGTTCCACATATATTTTGTCATCTAGCCCTCACAGTAACCCTGTGATATTTTAAACCATCAATATTATTATTATTTAAAACTTAGGAAACAGATTCAGAGCATTTAATTAAAATAAGGTAGAGATCTGATGCAAACCCAATTCTGCCTGACCCAGTATCCCATGTTCTTTGATTATGCAAGGAAAGAATGTAATAGAGGGAGGGAGGGAAGAGAAAGCAAGGAAGAATAGAAAGGAAAAGAGGAGGAAAGAACTAAAGGGAAGTAGGGAAAGATTTGAATCCAAGAAAGTTTCTTTGATTAATTTTATTGTTACTATTTCCTTTTAATTTTATTGTACTGAAATACCTTAATATAGAACCAAAAATGAATCACAGAAATGGGGTGGCGGGGGAGGGAAACCCAACATCAGTAACAAAATGTAGTATACTTAATGGAAAGAGCTCTTGTCCTGGCTTAAACTGTTCTACTGAAAAGAAGGCTACATCAAGGGTATTCACTTGCTAATGCTGCCACCTTGCTCAACTTTCTGAGTTTTTTTTTTTTTTGTTAATGCCTAAGAAACTAGGATATAGAGGTGATAGTGGGTGAATTTGTGGATATGTGTGTGCTATTTAAATTTTCTTGAAATTATTCAAATTCCTCTGGCCTAGAAATCAGGGCAGAATATCAGGACAGATGGCTTGGTAATGAGTTTTTCACCTCCTTCAGCTCCCTAGCAATTGGGAAACTGCACTAGGCCAGGCCCCTGTCAGTGCCATTCGGCACTTCAACCTGAAGACTTGTCTGACACCAGGAAGTTGTCATTATCAGCAGCTAATGCTTAACAAGTGTGGTACACCAAATGTCATGAAAATGGAAAGAACAAAATGTTCTGTTCTGATTGTAACTTCCTAACAAGTTTGGGATTCAACTGAATTTCTGTGTTGAGCTGAAAGTTCAACTTATATCTCCAATTCAGACATCCTTCTTAGCTTTGGACTCATTTATTTAACTATCTATTGGATATTATGGAGGTACCTCAAAGTATGCATGCTTAAAACTGAATTCTTGATACTCCCCCAAGAAAACTTCTTCTTCCAGTGCTTCCTGTCTTAATGAGTGGTAATAGCATCGGACCAGCCAATGATTCAGACCAGAAATTATTCTTGACTCCCTGCACCACATCCAATCACCAAGGAAGGCCTAGTGATTCTACTTCCCAACTATCTCCTGAATCTATCCACTGCTCTCCATCCCCATTGCCGTCGTGAACTTTAGGCCACCATGGATTCTGACCTACACTTGAGTATAGCTCCCCTACTAAAGCTCATCAGCCTTCCCTTTTCTGTCCACCCATTTTCTCTATGGAGCTATACATCAGATCATGCCATCCTATCACTGAAAACCATTCCAGGATTTTCACTGGTTGGGAAATAAAGTATAAACATCTCAGCATAGCTTAGAAGGCTATTATCTATCGCCACAGCATCATTTCCTACAAGTTAGTAATTTAGTCAGCAGAGATTTATTGAGTGCCTGTCGTGTGCCAAGCCCTCTCTAGGATCTGAAGACACATCCGTGAACAAAACAGTCACGGTCCTTAAGAAACTTACATGCTATTGGGAGCAGACAGGCAGTAATCCTGGAAACAAACAAATGAATAATTTTGGGTACTTACAAATACCAGAAGGGAGATGTGTGTGGTGACATGCCTCCTATAAGCTTTCCACATTCCACCTAAACTAGGTGCTTCAATAAGTACTTTTGTCATTATAATTTAGCACCCTTTATTTCTTGGTTTTATTCCTTGTTTATCTATCTGCTATGCTGGATTATTTAGATTTGATGACAGCAAGGATCTGTTCTAGATGTTACTATCATATCTCAATGCCTAGTTATTGTCTGGCATGTGTCAGATGTTTAATAAACATTTGTGAAATAAATGAATGTTACTTCCTCAGCATGAATTGATTGAAAGTTCTTATATCTCATTGGGTGAAAATAAAAAAAATATATGGTGAAATAAAAATTTAGATGTAAATAAAATATATAGGCCTTCAGCAGTTTATAACTATTCAGATATTGACCTATATTGAACTTTCAAACACATCAATTAATTAAATTTATTTACTATAGACAACAGAACTTTACATAATAGTGGTTTCTCACTTTCTTTTCCTCCTGTGCTGAGAAAGCCAGATTGAGAAAGAACTTTAGAAAAGTGTTTGATGGAAAAATATGCTCTGTAACTAAAACACTGCAAGGAAAAAACATAGATGGCTTTTGTGTTTTGGGTGAAGAAACAAGAAAGTGGGTCAGATAGGCATAATCATTTTAGGTAATTTCATGTTAATACCTTCTGCTTATTCAATACCTTTCCAGATTTATACCTATTAATCCTTTATATCGAATTTCAAGTGCTTCCAAGGATTAATAGATGGTGTTCCACCCTCTGAAGGGGATGAAATCACCAGGCTCTTCCAGCTCCCAGCTCTGTGCAGAAGAACGTTTGGTCTACCTGTGCTCACCGTAAATCCAAGCCAATCACAACACATAGCATCAGCTTGAATAAAGGTTTGGATTGGCTCTTCTATGCTTTAAAAACTAGTTTGTCACACCCTTAAAACAAAATATTTAGTTATAGTTCCCATTATTTTATCTTGTTCTGGATGAAAGAAACTTCTGGGAGACTTTGAGTTCTAATTTCTTTATTTTCTTCTTAAACGTTTCCTTACAACATCCTGTGCTTTTACTGTGGTGGTTTAGGGTGTGTATCAGAGTTTCTGTAAGAAACAATAGCTTTCAAACAAATTTTGGCACGCAGAATTAAGGAATAGTTGTCTTATCAATTTCTCTTAAAAATAAATAGTGCTCACCCTAGCTGGTTTGGCTCAGTGAATAGAGCGTTGGCCTGGGGATCAAAGGGTCCCAGGTTTGATACCGGTCAAAGGCACATGCCTGGGGTTGCGGGCTTGATCCCCACTAGGGGGGGGGGGGGTGTGCAGGAGGCAGCCAATCAATGATTCTCATCATTGATGTTTCTATCTCTCCCTTCCTCTCTGAAATCAATAAAGATATATTTAAAAAATAAATAAATAAAATAGTGCTCTTTTACTCACCATCACTCTTCTCCAAGCTCATGGCTTGCACATAGTCTAACGTATATACCTATAGTGTGAAATAGTGGCAGACAGAATGCAGCACAATGTTGGGGGAAAACCCTAAGCTTTGGAATTTAAAGCCTCCAGACCAAGATATTTCTCTTGGTGGTGTGATGCACCCCCCCTTCTGTTGACCTATATTTTCATTTCTTCTCAGTTCCGTACCTAGAACTTACTACTTGGACCTCTCAGTTCCAAACCAACCAGGACTTGGTCTTGGTCTTCACTGTTGTTGGCTTAGCCAGCTTGTTGTCCTTGTAGTAACTCTTACTTATATACAAACTCATGTATATAAACTCTCACTGTAAATAGCAAACCTTCCACAATGGTTCTCAACTTCTCAGCAATGACAACGCACCCTACATTTTTGGGGGTTTTAATATTATGTAGCCCATGTCCCATTTCATAGCGTGAGATATGGACTAGTGAGAAGAACCTGGGCTGGAAAAATATCTGGCTGATGAATTCTGTCCACCTATGTGACAGTTGGGCTTTACAAGGACTCTGAAGTCCCAGTTGTTTATCAAAAGGAAACAAAAAAAAGAATGTACACAGGTCACAAAGAGCAGTGACAACGTGGAAAAACACATAGAATACGCCACTGGCCCAATTCCTCAGAGAGACAGATTTCCAAATGTGGGAAACAGAAAACAAAACCTTTACTTATGATAACCAGTTGAATTTCTAATTCTCCTGGCCTTGCAGGTTTATTATGAAAACCAAGTTCAGTTCTCCTAAGGGGTAAGAAAGAACCACTTCCTATGGCATGAAGTTATAGAATAGCAAATGTTTAAAGCCCTATAATTTGTTCCTGGGGTAGCATTATGTTGTCCTCTTCTGGGTTATGTTAAGTCTGCCTTGGCCTTTCAAACACAGAAACGCTTTACCCTTGACACAGTTTGGAACTTGGAACCGCCTGTGAAAACATAAATAACTTTATTTTTCCATTTGAAAAGTCCCTAAACACAAATTGATAAGTTCTCAAAGAATTGCAGCACAGGATTTGCAGGCTAGCATTTCAACTGCCAAGACCTATATTCAAAGTGTTTGAATTGCCAGAAAAAACACATCTGTTAGTCTATATCTCAGGCAGTCTGTACACCATCTTTCAGGCAGGGGAGATTACTAAGTGGGCTGAAGGTTAGATGCAAGTTTCAGAAGAACAAAATGCAGTACTGAAAGGGCACCTACCCGAAGTCCAAAATCCACATACATCTCAAATATTAGTACTAACGCAGAATATCAGAAGTTTTAAATTACTGCTTATTTCGAAAGAACTCCCTTTCCCCCCTCAAAAGTCATAAGCATCCACTAGCCAAGTTTTCTCCCAACCTTCAATTCTACTCTTGGTAAATGCTTCTGTGTCTTGTTTTAGCTATTATTTAAAGGCGTATGACGGCCTAGAAGCTGGCCACCTGGAATGATTTCATGGAGGCGTGGTTGGAGAGAGTCTCCTGAGGTCAGAGTGTCTATGGCAGAGACAGTCTTGGACATTTTCATAAACTAAATTGAATTCTTGGCACGTTCGGGGCTTGGATAGCATGAGTTTCCAGCCCTACTCCCCCTTAGCTGTCTCAATTATGCTTTAATTTCTGCCCTAATAATGTGATAAAGTAGGCCATTTTTTTTGCATTGTGCTTTAGTGATGATTTGAGATACCATAAACTGCACAAATTATTAAGGAGTTTGTTTTTTTAAATGTGTCAAGCATCTTTGGATTTCCTCAGTCTTTTATTATGAGAGTATATGTTCATATGTCTACCCGCACACCGCCACCCCCTCCCCCCCTTGCAGGGTTAGTTCAGATTTTGCTGGTCTGGCTGCTTGCTGTAACAATAATCTTCGGGCTATGTGTACTTTCCTATGCACACACTCTCCTGTCTTTTCCAACCACTGGTGCAACTCTTTGGGGTGTTGGGATATTCTCCTGAGAAAACCAGTGCTCGGTGATAACCCAGAATCTTCTAAACAAAACCAATTGGTTACTCACACTTTCAGTTCAATGAACATTTACTGAGTATATCTACCTTAGGTCATCCTAATACATACAATGTTTGAATTAAGCCTCCCAGAAATTTGTAGATGAAGACATGAGTCCAGAGAGTTTAAGTAACTTGCCAATGATACACAACAAATAAATGGCATGTCAAGATGTCAATGCATATTTCTGGAACTATTTTTAGATACTGTTGGTCATTTTGAAATACCTTAACCTGACACGGTGAATGCATATCACAATGGAAGCCATGCGTCTTTTTCTGAACCCATGGGGCTAGTAATGTAATATGGCCCAGCAGCGGCTCTAAAGGACCTGCTTTGCACTTTCTCTCTGACATGGGATTCTGTGGGCTGCTGATCATGTAAAAATTTGATCAATAATACATCAAACTGACCTTTCCATTTCAGAAAACATATACAACCTTCAATCAATATTAATGACATCAAGTATCAAAGGTCTGTTATTCCAAAGGTCTCAGGAGAATTCTAAGCAGCACCTAAACATATACGTTTCCTATGTTAGAATTTAATGAACTTCCTCCTAGCTTCTTGTTACCAGCTACTTTATTCAATGTAATGAATGGCTTCTCTCAGGACGATTATTTTTTCAGGATGCAGGTAACATTAAAACTCTCTCTCTGCTAGCTGTAGCTGTAATTTTAACTGGAATCATACCACTGTGATCCAAAACTCAGGGTCTCCTAGTGAAAATCATACTGTTTGAGTAGAAATCAGCTAACCCCAAAGTCTCAAAGTGATCGCCCCCACGCTGCAGCTGGCCCCAGTTGTATGTGTCTTGTTCTCCAGTGATGACCCTAGCTGAGTTCTTACGATTTTTTGAATTGTTGCTAAAACTTTTCAGTGAGTGTATTTTCAGTAAAAATCTATACGTTAGGCTTCTCTTAAAACTTTGTAATATTAGGTAGCACTGGGCCTGCATTCCAGCCATAGTGAAAAATGAATGGGTACTTCTTGTAGGTGGGTCTGATTTCTCCGGTGTGACTCTCTCCCAGCGTTGCCCAATGGGCTGTATTGAGGTCGAAGGTCTGTTGACATGGGGCATTGTGCTTGTATTATTATTTTCTTGTAGTAGGGTTAAAAATAAAGAAAAATATTTTTGACTCTTGCAGACATGGGAAACAAAATATAATCTGAGAGGGTTTGTGTTTTTTAAAAAAATAGAAGAGAGCAAGTTTCTTTGTGGAAGGAAAGAATGTGCCTTTTTGGTTAATATACAAATAAAGTATCTCAGCTTCAAGTTCATTGATGTTATTTGCTTGGCCCTGTAAGCATTTGAGAGCCATGATTTAGTCTTATTTTGGTGATCTGAACACAGAGATGGAAAGAAGTTAAATGGCTTCCCAGAATTTATGTTTTTAGGACATGACTAGAGTGAAGATTTCCTCACCTTTTTTAAAAAAATCCTCACTCAAGATATGTTTGCATTGATTCCAGAGAGAGAGGAAGGGAGAACGATAGAGAGAGAAACATTAATGTGAGAGGGAAACATTGATCAGTATGGACTTGGTTAGCCAATGTGAAAAATAAAACAAAAAATAAGATTTAAAAATGGAATTGTTTTATCCAAGAAAACAATTCTTGAGTACAAACATGAATTTAAAAGCAATTGAGATTAAGCCATCATTTCAGATGAGTCAAAGCTCAGAAGGAGAACTGCAAGTGGCCTTAAGAAGGGTCTCAGGATTTGTGCCATCAGCATAAATGTGGCAGTTACAGTTAAACGCAGAAGTGAAATGACTAAGAAGAATATAAAAGCTAGAAATGAACAGATGTCCAGGCATTCAGCTTGCTGAGGGGGGGTGGGGTGGTGGTGGCTAAAATTGGATATATTTTATATTCCATTCCAAGTTAACAAATATTAGGACATTAAAATGCATGAACCACGTGCAAGATGTGTATTCCATCTTGTCCTGTTTTTATTACTAAGAAAGAATTAGGCTCCAGGGAATGTATGTAAATGTACCATCCAGTCTACGCAAATGCTGAGTCAGGGGCCATCAGGAAGGGCAGTGAGATTTCTATTTCTAAAGAGGAGACTAGGCAACCGTATCCTAAACATCCCTTGTAGGGCTATTCCAAGGTGGCCACCCACTTCCAGAAAGACGGAAGAATGTGGGATTGCTGGGTGACACTTCCTTTAGAGATAGCAGTGGCCAAGCCTCTCCTGCTTTGTTTTCAGTACCAGCATTACATGTAGCGAGTATGTAAATTATTTGCTCTGTACAGGGAAGATGCTTTTATTGGACCTAAGTAATTATTACTACAAGGGAGCTGCACTATGGTCAGTACACTATTGATAATACCAGACTGTCATTATGAGACCTGATTTTCACATGTTTTCTGTTGAGTCTGGAGCTTTCTGCACAGACTGACTGAGGCCACGTGGAAAGAACAAGGTTTTCATTGGTGCACAAACCTATTGAGTAAGGAGTATGAGTATGTTTAAACTAAGTGTTCTTTCCTCAGTTTCTTTGTTTGATCTCAGTCCATGTGTAGGGTTCAGCAACGAGGCCGAAATGGCCCTTGTTTCTCTAATGGAGAACTTATCAAGTCCCTGTTGTGAGACTGGGGAAATAGCGCATGTGTTTTAGGCTACTGGATTCTTTCCTCTATCTTCAGAATGCATAGGGACACATCCCTGAGAATGAAGACAAAATTTGTCCTCTCCATTTTTCCATTTTTACTTGCATCATATCCATTCACTCAGTCACTTGATCTATATTATTTGAGTGTCTACTGTTTGTTGGGGCCTTAGCCAGGAGCTTGGATAAAATGGTCTTTGCACTTATGTTCTTAAGAAGCCCAGCTTTCTCACAGCTTGTGCTTATCAACCCTTGACTCCTTTGGACATAATCTAAATGCGGTATAGAAAACCGTCTAAACCTAACAACCATGGAGGCAGCAGTTGCACATATAAGAAATACCCAAGAGAGTGTATGCTAGTCCCCGATTTGCAACTCCCACCTACTCTAAGATATGCCCTAGAAATACTACCCACAGAAAGGTAGTGTCTGTGAATGGTTTCAGTTGGTCCTCGGGTTGTGGGGTCATTGGGAAAAAAAGTATTTCATTTCCTGTATGTACCATATTAATATATGGAAGGAAAAACACTTTTTTTAAAAAAAATTCTTAAGAGAGAAAGGAAGAGAGAGAGAGAGAGAGACAGATTAATTGGTTGTTCCATGTATTGATGCATTCATTGGCTGATTCTTGTGTGTGCCCTGACTGAAGATCAAACTGCAACCTTGGCATATAGGGACAATACTCTAACCAACTGAGCTACCTGGCCAGGGCAGAAAACCACTTTTTGATTAAAAAAAAAAAAAGGAAACAAAATTGTGTGTAATAATATTCATAATTATATACCTTTTGTGGATATACCTAAAGATATATATGTATATATAAAAATATATATTTATTATATACTAGAGGCCCGGTGCATGGGTGGGGTCCCTCAGCCTGGCCTGCACCCTCTTGCAATCTGGGACCCCTTGGGGGATCGGGCCGAAACCGGCAGTCCGACATCCCCCGAGGGATGTAGTAGTGAGTGAAGCGCAGGGCGCCACGCAGCTCCCACTTATCCGGGCCCTGCTGCCCCTGCTGCCTCCACTCTACTCAGGTGCACAGGGGGAGTGTCCATGGGAGAGGCTTGTGCCACTGCAACTGAGCTAGCCAGCTGTCAGCCCGGTGTCTGGCGCCTGTCTGTCAGCTGAGCGGCACTCCTGCTGTGGGAGCGTGCTGACCACCAGGGGGCATCTCCTGCGTTAAGTGTCTGTACCCTGGTGGTTAGTGCGAATCATAGCCACCAGCTGGTCGTCCAGTCGTCTGGTCATCCGGTCGCCTAGGCTTTTATATATATAGATGTATAATTTACTTATGTACAAGCACAGAAAATAACATATAAGTTTTAAAATGTAGTTAAGACAGCACTCTCTGTAGTCATGAACTTGAAGAAGTACAGTTGCATAGTTTGTGTGTGTTTGTGGCTGTGTGCATATGTGTGCATGGCCCATGTGTGTGTGTTGGGATAGGAATGGAGGCTAGGGAAATATGGAGAGACAATAAGAAGGAATGCAGAGCACAGAAACACAGAATTTCTTGGTTTCTCCTATCATAATTACCGAATGCCATGGCTGGTACAATAATCATGACCAATAGTAATGGTAGTAGAAGGGAGAGGTTGGAAAGAAAAGATTAGAGGAATTGTTAGAGAAAGATAGTACTTTGACTGCATTAATAGCATAGTCTGCTGATAATATGTAACACTATGCTATTTACATGTAATATATTGACATATATGCACACATATAAACAGATAATGTATACATAAAACCAATAGTAAATAGAAATGTCCTCCACATTCTAGAAGTTTAGAAATTAACAATAGCTTTATTTAAATGGTAGCAGTTAAGACACCTTTATTTATAAATACAAACTATATATTTAAAAAGTAATTTAAAAATTCATCTATATGAAATTTGCCACAAAGAATAAGTACATTTTAAAATGAACAAAAATATGTAAATCATTTACAGTCACACCCACTTGTGATTACATAATTTTTTTATAAGCCAGTAATTATTTCAGGATTCACCTAAAATATCCTGATTGAATGAGGAGATGAACAAATCTGCTTTTAGAAGATGAAAGGAACATGCATGTGTAAAATCATCAAAGTGTGTACTTGAGAGGATTACACAAATGCTTAAGGAAAATTTATGTAACTATCGAGTTTTAGAAACGTAAACGCAAAAAAGTTCCAAAAGTGGCATACTGTTATGTCATAAGTACGTATATATCATTTTAAAAATAATGCTGAAGACGTAGAGTATTTCTCCTTGGGATAAACACTGTTTAATGAAAATAGAAAAACATTTCCACAGTATCTTGATTGCTAAGTGTTTACCTCAACCACAACTGTTGTAGGTGATGAAAAAAATAGTTATAGCTGATGTAAAAAATAAACAGATATTTCAGTAGAGAGGATAACAGAAGTATGCTTTTTCCTGAAAATATGTGGCTTAAGGAGTAGAAAGGTATAAATAATTTTAAGGGCTTAAATGTAGACCTATGACGTTGAACAATAGAGTATATTTCCTAGGACATTTTATAAGTTCTTTTCACTGGCTCTGCAGTTCCTCACATTCTCATTGCTGTGACCTCATGGTGTTAGAGCCCAGAGAGCAGAGACTATGCCAGGAGCATGGATGAAAGCAACACTGCACTTAGGGTACTGGTTACCTAATGCTAGGAATTTGGAATAAATTTTATAAAAATAAATAGCTAATATTGTGTGCTTACTCTGTGCCAAGAATTGTGAAAGATGGTTTTCATTTATTTTTAAAATTTAATGCTTCCTGCCTGGCCAGCATGGCTCAGTGGTTTAGCATCAACCTACGAACCAGAAGGTCATGGTTCAATTCCCTGTCAAGGCACATGCCAGGATTGTGGGCTCGATCCCCAGTGTAGGGAGTGCAGGAGGCAGCCAATCAATGATTCTCTCCATCGTTGATGTTTCTCTCTCACCCTTCCTCTCTGAAATCAATGAAAATATATTTTTAAAAAATGTAATGCTTCCCAAACTCTGTGAGAAGTTGTAATTATTAGCCCCATGTGGCAGGTGAAGAAACAAAAATGTAAAGTGATTTAAGTTAACTTGCCCCAAATTTAGCAACTACAAAATGGCAGAGCAAGATGAGACTTAGGAAGCTATGCCTTTCACCACTGATCTATGTGGCTAATCATATTAAACCCAACTCTCTAACTCTAGGATTATTATTTTTTTCTCCAGAAGTCAGAGAACTATAAAATAACCTGCCCAAGGTTTCACACATTAAGTGTCAGAGCAGGATTTAAACTCAGTCTGTCCACTATGCTTTGCTACCTTTCATTTAAGGTGCAGTCAAATACTTGTGCCACATACTGGCACCTCCAGTTTATTGGGTTGGTGGCATCTGGTCAAAGACCCCCAGAAGATGCTGATGCATTTGTAGGGGGCCAAAGGAGGACCCCCACCTAAAAGTCCATCCAACTTTTCCAGATGCAAGTCAGAATCTGTTAACATTGTGCCACGGGGACCCCTCATGGGACCTATCTATATACTCTGAGGGGCCAGATTATTATGATCTCTGAACGAATAATAATCTGGCCCCTCAGTGTATATCCTATATAATGAAAGGCTAATATGCAAATTGTCCCCTCAACCAGGAGTTCAACCAGCAGGCAGGCCGGCCAACTGCCCATGTCCCCTCCCCTGGGCCAGGCTGGCCGGACCCCACCCATGCACAAATTCATGCACTGGGCCTCATACACACACACACACACACACACACACACACACACACACACACACACACTGAGTGGCCAGATTATTATGTGTTCAGAGATCATAATAATCTGGCCACTCAGTGTATATAAAAAGGCAGTGACTGTGATGAATGAAACAACCGGTCGACCGAACAGCAGGCTGCATGGGGTGACCAGGCCGGTGGGGCGGGGGGCGGGGGGGGAGGCATGCAATGAGGGATGACCAAACGACAGAACAGTAGGCTGCGTGGGGTGACCAGGCCAACAGGGGAGACAGTGAGGGATGACCAGGCCAGCGGGTGGGGGGGGGCAGTTGGGGGCGACCAGGCCAGAGGAGGGGGGCAGTTGGGGGTGACCAGGCCAGCAGGGGGAGGCAGTTAGGGGCAACCAGGCCAGCAGAGGGTAGCAGTTGGGGGCAACCAGGCCAGCGGGGGGGGGGGGCAGTTGGAGGTGACCAGGCTGGCAGAGGGGGGCAGTTGGGGGTGACCAAGCTGGTGGGGGGGGCAGTAAGGGGCGATCAGGCCAGCATGGGGGCAGTGATGGGTGACCAGGCTGGCAAGGGGGGCAGTTATGGGTGAACAGGCCAGCAGGGGGGGCAGTGAGGGGTGACCAGGTTGAAAGGGGGGCAGTTAGGGGCAACCAGGCCAGCAGGGGGGGCAGTTAGGGGCGATCAGGTCAGTAGGCAGAGGTGGTTAGGGGTGATTAGGCTGGCAAGGGGGACAATTAGGGGTGACCAGGCCAGCTGGGGGCAGTTAGGGGTGATCAGGCTGACAGGCAGAGGTGGTTAGGGGTGATCAGGCTGGCAGGGGAGGCAGTTAGGGGTGAAAAGGCCAGCAGGCAGAGATGGTTAGGGGTGATCAGGCTGGCAGGGCAGGGCAATTAGGGGCAACCAGGCCAGCAGGGGTGGCAATTAGGGGTGATCAGGCAGGCAGGCAGGCAGGTGAGCAGTTAGGAGCCAGCTGTCCAGGATTGTGAGAGGGATGCCTGACTGCTGGTTTAGGCCCGATCTACGGGATCGGGCCTAAACCAGCAGTCATACATCCCCCGAGGGGTCATGGATTGGTGAGGGTACAGGCAGGGCTGAGGGGACCCCCCCCCCATGTATGAATTTCATGCACCAGGCCTCTAGAATACTATATAATACTGACCACAATTTCTCAAATGAGTTAAAGTGCATGAGGAGCCATAAATCATGGGCAGTAGATTTTAGTCAAAAAGTCAAACTGGACATATTATTAACAATAAGAAGAATATCACATGCATATTGGCATTTCTAGGAATTAAATGAACATAAGAAATGTATCTGAATACATTTACTCTACTGTGCAACTAAAATATTGACTATTGCTTGGAACTGTATTTTTAAATTAATGTAGCCTTATATGGGTAGTAATCATAAGACTATCTATAATCTTGGAGAGTAATCAAAGTAAACATTATTCCTCGAAGGACATAATATGAATTATATGTACTATATTATTTAAAAATATATTTTTATTGATTTCAGAGAGGGAGAGAGAGAGAGAGAGATAGAAACATCAGTGATGAGAGAGAATCATTGATCAGCTGCCTCCTGCACGCCCTCTACTGGGGATCGAGCCTGCAACCCAGGCATGTGCCCTGACCAGAATCGAACCTGGGACCCTTCACTCCTCAGGCCAACATTCTATCCACTGAGCCAAACTGGCTAAGGCTATATGTACTATATTATTGAAAAGGAATTCTTCTGCCTCAATGCCAATCATACAGATCTGTGGAAGAACTTCTTCAAAATAACCCTTGAGGGCCTACATTTTTAAAATGTGTGTGCATGTTTCACAATTGCTTGAGTGTGGGTGTGCTGACAATGGAAATAAAAACTTGGGAATTATTAGAAATGCACTCCTCCAAATCGCTCATTTGCTGTGACTACAGAGACCTTTGAACTTCACCAAAATAGATGTTTCATGCAGAGAAGGCTGCTGCGACCAACTGCTGGAATTATTAAGTAACCATTAGAGAAATTCCAGGTAGAAAGAGTGCTATGAAAGCACAGAATTTGATGAGACAAATGACCTTTCAGCATTGCTAAGGAATGCCTGTGGTGGATTTTCCCCTTACTTCAACAGACAGCAAATAAAGCAATAAATTCAAACACGCCAACCACTAGGAAATCACTTCTCCTCCTAAAAGGAGTCGTAATAGGAAGCAGAACTCAGATGGCCGAGTTGATAGTGTCCTGCTCCCACGGGGCCCATTCTTCAGTGGTGAGCTTTCCCGAGAGCTCTGTGGCTGATAAACTGCTCACCCCCGGAGTCCTGTCCCAGCCGGCTGACATTAAATGCCAGGACACAGAGCAGACCTGCCCCCTGCATCGGCCTGGCTAACCCTGCTTACCCAGACGGAAGGGACTCCAGGGCAGTAAGTGCAGACCCAGTGTGACACAGGGACTTCTGGCATGCACGTCTCTTTTCCTTCCATCTGTTAATTCCTTTAAGCCAGGAGAAGTGGAAAATATTCCTAAAGAAGCAGACCTAACCCTTTTCATTCCAGGGGACACGAGAACTCAAGAAAAATGGTTCTTTCTTCACTAAGGAGCAGGTGCTATTAAGACTGTTTAGGACTTTTTAAAATATATATATTTTTATTAATTTCAGAGAGGAAGAGAGAGAGAAAGATGAGAGAGAATCACTGATGTGCTGCCTCCTGCATGCCCCCTACTGGGAATCGAGCCTGCAACCCAGGCATGTGCCCTTGACTGGAATCCCTGGAACCTTTCAGTCCACAAGTCAAGGTTCTATCCACTGAGCCAAACCAGCTAGGGTTGTTTAGGACTCTTTTTATTCTGACAAAAATAATCGCAATAAAAATTCTTGGTATTTTATGTGGCAAAAGTAAGTAAAACAAATAAACATATAAACAAATTAAGTAAATCCTGTCTAGAGGGTACGTTAAACCCAATGTTCCCATTATGCATCAACTTGCCATTTCACTGCACTGTTAAAGTCGCCACCAAGGGAATCATTATTAAGGAAACGGTCATAACAGGAGTCTGGGTCCTGAACCAAGTGTTTGTTTGTTTTCCTTCTCTTCATAGCTGCATCGTTCTGTATTGCAAGGAAATCTGATTAGGCTAACTCTGTAGAGTTGGATTTTTCTTTCACCAGGATTGCCTGTTTGAGAATTTTCATGATGATGAATGATGAAGGACTATGTCCTATAAATGATTTAGCGCACCCTGTGAAAGTTCTCTAAATAATAGAAGAAAAGGCTGATAAACTTCAAGTTGTTGAAGGATTAATTCACTACTAAATCTAATACTCTATTCATTATCCACATGTGGTTATCAGACAAATCGCCTTTCAATGTCTTGCTCAAGATATAACCATGTGACTACTTAGCTTGTGAAGTATGTTAACACAAATGAAATTTCTGTTAGGAGAAAAAAATGTTAAAGCCAGAGCCCTAGGAAGACAGGGTGTGAAACAATGTGTTTTCAAAAACTGGAAAGAAAAAAAAAAAGATGGAAAATTGTATGTCATATGTTTTTCATCACAATAAAAAAAAAAAAAGCAAACAAAAACAACAACTAATAACCTGTTTCTAATAAGGCTGAGTCTTTGATCCAGGCGGGGAGAGGCCCCCAGGTCAACAGGGGTGGAGTTGATGAGGTCTGGAGAGAGGCGACTTGGGGTACTGAGCTGAGAACTAGGTTTCTAGTCCTGAATGCTAGTAACATGCTGTGCCACCTCAGGCCATGGTACTGTATCCCTACGGGTTTACCAGATGAGGAGGGAGAGGGCTTAATTAGCAGATCTCCATGGCAGTTGCTTGCCTAAAAGGCCCTGGTCTCAGATGGCACTTGAAATATGTTAAACACCAAAGTCAGAAATCTGTTTAATATTCACTGAAAACATGTTTTGCATTATCACGCGAGTATATTTGAAATTACACAGTGTAGGCACGCCTATGTTTTTTCTCTCTGCTTATTTCTAAATAATCATGAATGAAAGAGAGTATCAATACATTTTAGTTCTAAGAAAAAGAATGTAGTTGTAGTATAGTTTGGGCAATATTTAATGCACAGTCACTTTTACTAAATCCCTATGTAAAACGCTAAATGGAATATTATTATATTCCTAAGGAAGTAATGATCCTACAGGATTTGGTGAAATATTCCTGAATTTTATCCAAGAAGAGGTCTCATTTGAAATTGGTCAAATCTATTTCTTACACAATGATTTTTCTACTTTTTTCTTTCTAATCAAGAAATTGGAAGAAACTAATTATTCATTAATTCATTTCACTATTTCTGCCTTCTAAGTGCCAGTCACTGTGCTAGGAATTGTGGGGATTAGAGATATAAATAAGACAAGTACTTCCCTCTGAGAATTTGTAATCAACAAGTATAGGATTGTACTCATATGCTTTCAAGATTCAGACATTCAAAGAACTAACTATATCAGTTATTTCCATTTCATATTTCTTTTGTGAGGGTTTTCTTTCTTTAATCACCTTATCTAAAAAAAATGTCATTTTTGTGAGACTATACTTACAGAGGAATGCTTTGTCATTAGGGAGAGAGTTTTGATGGTGCAGAGAGGCGGTTGTTGTCATCTTCTGTCTGGTGATGCTGGGGTTGATACAGTGCAAACCATGTCTGTTTTGAAACACAGCGTGCCCTAATCCTCAGGCATCAGGGTGTGCCTGACGTTCATGTCCGCACTGCTTTTGAAGGCTGCTGTTCGGCATCAAAAAGCACCTTAAGGGAGCACTTGTGTAGGTGTGGGAACATTGCTATCTAACTCTCCAGTGATTGCACTGGGAGTCTTCTTTTCACGCACTCGTGAGGGACGTGAGAAAAATCAAAGGGCAGAGGGTCTGAGACGCTGCAACACTGGACAGGAGTCCTTCTGCCATAGCCTTGAGGTCCAGATGAAGAATCCCTAATCTAGGATTCCCCACCCCCACACATTCCACACAGAACTGCATCAGAAATTGGGTAGCATTCGTTTGCAACCTTCAGGCAACGATCTACAAAATGAACAAGTGAAATGGACGGGGCCACACCAGGTTGTAGTGAAAGGCTTGCTTTACTGCTCTTTGATGGCAAAGAATCATTTAGAGGAGAAAGGAAATGTGGAGAATTTCCTAACAGCTGAGAATTGTGTGACGGTAGAATTGATCACCCGTTTGGTGGTCACCAGCACAGACAAACTGGAATGTGGTAACATGTGGTGCTCAAGCAGCCCCTGAGCTCCTGAACTGTCCCTGTCCCTATGAATCGATGAACTAACTCTTTAACCCTTGGAAAGGCGTCTACGGAAGGAGACTTCAAAGCAGGTAAGCGTCGTGCAGATCTCCTGAATTCTGGCCCATGCAATGAGTTCTTGGAGATTCTAGTTATGCCAGAAATAAAGAAGTTCTGTGATCAAACAGGTTTGGAAAATGCTAGACACTAGACACTAGAACCCTCTGTGGGAGATGCATAATGCATACTGTCAGTGCATTTTATTTTGATAATAGTGGTAGTAAATAAACTTGTTTCAACTTTAACTTGGTATTCCTCAGACACATTTGTTCTAAACATTATAGCTCTTATTTTTCTGTAAAACCAGTATTCTAATGTCTGCAACTTGAGGAATGTTCTGGGGTAAAAATAGCATGACTGTTTTTTTAAAAAAATTAAATCTTTATTGTTGAAAGTCTTACACATGTCTGGTTCCCCCCGCCCCCCCCCCCCCGCCCCATTGACCCCTTCTAGCCTGCCCCCATCCAGCATGATTTTTTGAGTCATGTCAACTTGCAACTTGGGTGGCAAGTCTGGCTAAACCACTGATTACTTGCTTGAGGTTAAAGAAGCTTCTTACTGTGACAAGCCTCAATGTCCTCATCTGGAAAATGGGGGAATTACTTGCCCATGCAGGATCTTATGGGTATTAAGATAATTCTTGTACAGTACCTAACAGTGCCTGGCCAACAAGTGCTCAATAAATGATGACTCTTTCTAGCAGTTACTAATATATATCTTTTTATTTGGCATCTAATCTTCTCTCTTGCAGTTGTTAACATAAAAAACATTCAAACCTGTAAAGCATTTTTGTGAGTTTATTTGAGTCAAACTGTCGACAATTGCCAGAAGCAATATCTCAATGGATTGGGATAGTGCTCTGGAGAATGGCGGGTTTTCATCTATTTTTATACATTGCAATCAAAAGAGAGACATAGGTGGGTTACATGAAAACCATTGGTGATAGACTAAGAGGCGGGAGAAAGCAAAGCAGGGAAACATCTGGGATTGGATAAAAAGTAAAATGATAGACACATACTTAGGTGGGTGCAGGAACTATTAACATGATAATGAAGGAATTTGTGGTATCTGTCCTGGTGCCCAGGCACATTAGGTTGTGCCCCAAGGGGTCCGGAAAAAGGGAAGTTACAAGTTACCCAGACATTTCAAGGGCATGTTATCACAGATGCAAAAAGACAGATAGGCTCAGTTAAGGTAAAGGTTGACCTTGTCAGTGAAGATACCGGCCCAGGATGTAACTACCCACCACAACTGCTTTTAGTTAAAGTTTCATTTCTGACCATCCTTTGTGGTTACTTTAGGTCTCTGAGTTTGCAAGACCAACATGCAGGCCTTCCCTGAGCTTGTCAGGTTAGCACGTGGTCCCTTTCGTCCACACAGTTTAAAATCTTCTTCCTTTTGTCTGTCTTCTGCAGAGAAAGGAAAAGTGTCATTCTGATTGCACGAGCTGATGAAACAGCTGAGGCTCAGCTGCTCTAACCCCCAACCCCTAATTTCAGGAGGATCTTGGCTTTAATCACTCTTCCTACATCGACGTGCAGCTGAGGGTCACAGTGTTACAAAGGAGTCCTAAGGAGGGTGCTTGAAGGTGGAAAAGCACCTGCTCCAGCAGTATTTCCCTTCCTCCTTTGAAGTCCCACCACATGTTATTTGAACCCCAGTTATGGGACTAACATTTTAAGGTTGTGAAGGGTTGTGTAGCTAATGCCTCCTCCCCCTACACACATAAAATATTAAATATTTGTTGTCCTGAATGCAAAGATGATCCTTCCAACACATCTGTGATCTGGGTCCCCAGGTTCAGCCTCGGGACTTAGGCTATCCTCTCCATTTTAGTCTTCATAGGAGCAAGAGTCTGCTTGAGAAAGCCTAGTACTGCACATCATTTCAATCATGCTTTTCTTTGCAGAACATGATTTCTTCCTGAAATAAGAGATTTAAGAGGAACAATCCATTATTACCATAATGAGTTCAAGAGAATGCCTCACAGTGGATGTCCAATTTATTCAGGGACTTTCAGTGGTCAGTGGTTGAGGTGCAAATTTAAATACATCTTTTGTTGATGACTAGTCAGTGCTCTGAGACAGCACTCTTTTTTTTTTCTTTTTTTTTTCCCTAAGGGCACTTTTTTTAGGGAAAGCATGACAATTAAGGGCACAGATAGACCTGGTTCAAGTGGCCTTGGGCAAGTTACCTTATCTCATCCTAAAATACTTCACCTGTACTAGGGGTAATGATTCTAGGGGGTGTTGTTAAAAGTAGATTTGCAGTCCAATGCTCCACCACTGAGCTAGACAATGGAATACTACTCAGCCATAAGAAAAAATGAAATACTGACATTTGTGACAACATCAATGGAGTCTGGAATATGCTAAGCAAAATACGTTGGATAGGAAAAAACAAGAACCATCTGCTTTCAAGTATAAGAAACAGAAATTAACAAATGAACAAACAAAACAAATTAAAAAAACATACTCCATAAACACAGACAATAGTATGGTGGTTACCTGTGGGAAGGGAGGGTGGAGGGAGGTAGAAGAGGGTAAAGGACATCAAATATATGGTAATAAGAGGAAACTTAACTTTGGGTGGTGAACATACTATGCAATATACAGATGATGTATCATAGAATTATATACTTGAAACTTATCTTATTAACCAATGTCCTGCAATCCTATCTAATAAAGAGGGAATATGCTAATTAACTGCCACACCATCACAAATATGGTGGCGCCCACAGCCAATAAGGAGGGAGTATGCTAATTGACTGTCATGCCCTCAAAGATGGCGGCGCCCACAGCCACAAGATGGCGGCACCCAGTCCCCCCAGCCCCACTGGAGTCCCCCTGTCATTTCAGCCCAGCTGGGGGTGGAGTGGGGAGAGGCAGGTGCATGGTGCGGTCAGACCTTCCCTCAGCCCCGCAGCTGCCTAAGGCTAGCCCGAGGCGCAGGTAAGCCTCGAATGTCGGCTACCCAGCTGCCTAGGGCTGGCTCGAGGTGCAGGCAAGCCTTGGATGGCAGCTGCACAGCCACCCAGGGCTGCCTGAAGCTCAGGTAACCAGGGCCAGCTGTGGCTTGTGCTGCTGGCAGTGGCAGCAGCAGAGATGTGATGGGGGCGTCGCCTTCCCCTGATTGCCGGGTCGCCTCCCACCCCTGAGGGCTCCTGGACTGTGAGAGGGGCAGGCTGGGCTGAGGGACCTCCCCCTCCAGTGCATGAATTTTCATGCACCAGGCCTCTAGTAAATTTAATAAAAATTTAAAAAGTAAATGTGAAAGTAAAAGTACATGCATACATACTTCTTGACACATTGGAAGGGTTTGATGAAAGTTAGCTATCACCACTATACTTTTAAGCTTATTTCTTAACTTTTTAAATATGTCATTATATATATATATATAGAGGCCCGGTGCACGAAATTCGTGCACGGGGGTGTGTGTCCCTCAGCCCAGCCTGCACCCTCTCCAATATGGGACCCCTCAAGGGATGTCCGACTGCCCACCTAAACAGGCAGTCGGACATCCCTCTCACAATCCAGGACTGCTGGCTCCCAACTGCTTGCCTGCCTGCCTTCCTGATTGCCCCTAACCACTTCTGCCTGGCAGCCTGATCACCCCCTAACCACTCCCCTCCCAGCCTGATTGCCCCTAACTGCCCTCCCCTGCAGGCCTGGTCACCCCTAACTGCCCTCCCCTGCTGGCCTGATTGCCCACAACTGCCCTCCCTTGCAGGCCTGGTCCCTCCCAATTGCCCTCTCCTGCTGGCCACCTTGTGGCAGCCATCTTGTGTCCACATGGGGGCAGCCATCTTTGACCACATGGGGACAGCCATTTTGTGTGTTGGAGTGATGGTCAATTTGCATATTACTCTTTTATTAGATAGGATAGTGAGTTAAAACTAATACACAGAAGGCTTCATTCCCACTAGGAGTTTACTGTCTGCCATAAATGCAATGCAGATATGAGTCAATTCATCTAAACACAAGGGAAGAGAGTAGTTTTCTTAATGGACTCATGGAATCTTCATATTATTATGAAATACACAAGTCAGTTATCCCACTTTTTCCATCAAAAGAGACCTAGGAAGGGCTATTTTATAAATGTAAACTTTAAGTTCTAGGCCTTTAAAACATCTTATTCATCAAGTTACATTAGCAATTTCAAACTTTTATCATTTCCTTGGACTCCTTCTGGAAGTTCTTCTATAGACGGATCCACACATATTTTTGAATAGAGATTCATGACTAAATGAACTTTGATTTCTAGATGGCAAAATATGTGGACATGTCTTTGCATTATTTTCCCAAAACAGAAATTTAACAGCAATAGCTAGGAGAGGGAAAAGTTGATGTAGGCAACAATCCAAATATAAGGTGATAAGAGATCAGCTGACAGTGAAGAGGTGGGAAACTGGTGATGTTAGGTTGTGAGAAAGGACTTAGAAGGATGAGCTTTCCCACCACCATCACTGTTAAACAGTGCTCTGGATTGTCACAGCCCCAAGCTTTCTACTTCATTTGAGGGAGAACGATTTCTCATGTCAATGAAAGCTTTTCAGCATTTCTAAATTTAAAAAATAATGAAAAATGATCCATAATCATTCTAATTTTTCTCTAAACCAAAATATGAGTTTAGCTGTGAAGACACCTTTAGTTTTACTGATTTCCCTTGTAAATTACATTGTTTGGACCTCTGATGGGGAAGTAAGGATGGATTGCAGCATCTGTGGTTATCAACAATCAATGCTTGTGAATTCTTTAGGTTAATAGTGCCTAACTTATTTTCACATTATAAACTGTATACAAGTCCTTTCAATATCTCAGAATAAATTCTTCCTGGGGTTCATACCCCCAGAGCAGGGAGATTACTTCACTCACACACCCTTGGCAATATCCAGACTTTCCTCATTTTAGTGAAACTAATATAGCTTCCAACTCTTCAACTAGAAATCATATATTGGTTCTGACCTCATATATTAAAACAACATGTCTCTTTATGCTTTTTCATAAAACAGCATACTTAGGGTGAACCTATATGTTTTGTGTTTTCCTCAAAACTTTCAGAATAGACTTAACATAGCTAGCTTTTCTATAAAGGTTAATCAGATTATTTTACTTTTTCTTTATTAATATACAAAAAGCTCACTATTTCAAAATCATTTGCTTTTCTAACTACAGATGCACAAGAAAAATAAAGATGTCATTAAATGGTTTAGTAATACCAGGTGCTAGGGTGATATAGAACAACTAGGCTATGGAACAGTGAGGATATGGAACAATTGGAACTCTCATACACTGCTGGTGGGAGTGTAAATTGGTATTACCACTTCAGAAAGCCATTTTTCAGTGTCTAGCAAAGTTGATTATATGCCTACCCAATGACATAGAAAGGATTTAAAAAAATGCATAGGCATGTTCACAAAAACATGTATAATTCTTTAAAAAAATATGTGTAAGAATGTTCACAGCAGTGCCATAATAGCTAGAAACTGGAAACTATCCAAATGCCTATCAACATTAGAAAGGGAAAGTAAATTGAAATATATTTATGTAATTGCATAGAGCACAGCAATGAGACTATACAAACTTCAGCTTCACACTTAACATGGATGAAGCTCAGAAACAGAATGTTGGGTGAAAGGAGTACTTTACTGTATGATTTCATGTACATAAAATTCACAAACGAAGCCCGGACAGTGATTGCTTTGGGGTGCTAGTGACTAGAAGAGAGAACAAAGGGCACTTCTTCAACTCATCAGGCTGTCCATGTGTGATCTGTGCCCTTCTCTGAACATGTGTTATACTTCCTTTAAATGTTTTGTTGAATGCTGTAGTGTTAATGTCAAAATATTGACCAGACGCCATCCAAATAATGCTATGAAATTGGTTGTAACGTTTTCCAGAAAACTCTTAAATGACTGTACATTTATGACTCAAGTTTCATGAGCTTTTCCCCTGACACTGAACAGCACCCTGAACACTCTGATGGCCTATTTCCTTTAATGCACCATGAATTAGTCATCGCCCCTGGCAAGGATTGTTAATTTTATAACTTCTGCTTTCCATAAATTCCCAAAGGTCAGGAATAGCATTTGCTCAGTTTTTGCCGAGATAGGAGATAGTAGTGAAGTGCCTCCTAACTCAGCTTTGCTAAAGTTGGATTAAACAGCGTGGTATGTGTACAAAGTGTAATGCAAACTTAGAGTAATTCAGAGGTTTGATGTGATGTGTTTTATTATTTGAAAACATCTCTCAGTAAAATAGGCAGCATTAAGAGATCAGTAAAAAAAGCAGTCAGAAGTGAATTCTCCTTTTAGTGAAAGGGTCAGCTATAAGATAAATCTTGAGAAAGTGTCTGCCCACTCACACACGTATTGAAAGTGTGTAAACATTTTAAGTAACCATGAAAAGGAGACGGATATTCTTAATAAGGAAAAATCACTTACCCTTTCTGTACTTTTTGTACTGTTGACATCTAATCATTAAAGGTCAAGTATTCTTTTTCATAGAATGTTACTCTACATGCGACTCACCATTTCAGTATACCAATACTATTAAGGAGAGAGCGTCAGACTCCAATGGAGAAGTTTCCTGAGCACCAGCTTTGGTTCTATCACTAGCTAAAAGGCCACTGAAAGAAATTTAGAATGACAGAAAATCAGAGATGAGAAATTACCACAGTCCCAACCTGCCATTTTACAAATAAGAATGCTAAAATGGAAAAATACCAGGTAATCCAAAAGGGCTTGTTAGGTAGTGGATCTAGAACCAGGGCCCAGTTCTCTAAAGCCAGTATGCCATTTTTATAATACTTTGCCCAAAGAGAGCAGCAATCTCAAACATTACAATTTACATCTGCCTTTATTTTTCTAAAATTACTCAAACTTTTTTATTTTTATGGTTTATTTTTATTTGACTTTGAATAGTTGACATCCAATTATCTAAGCTTTTTCTGTGCTGCATTAAAGCATATTCTCTATATCAGAATTTGAGCGCTACATAGTCACACATTCATACATACACACACAAATATACATATATAATTCTAGTTGAAAAATAGCTCATTTCTTTTTTTTTGTAGTTGAGATTTCCCATAATTTTGAACTATGATTTACTCTAGCATCAAAGATCAGTGCAGAGTTGAGGACCAAGGTAAGGACAAATAGTACAGGAAAAATATGTTTTCCTCCAGATCTCATAAAATTTCTTACTTATATGTCTCATTTTCATCAAAAGTGGGGAAAAAAAGTCCCTTTCTATTTCATTGCATAGGATGGTCAAGAAAACTTTACTACTTTGACATTGTAAGATGTTTGGTTGCTAACCACATTAAGAAAATAAAGGCTAACTCTTCTTGTTGGCAGGAGAGACAAAATAATATGAGAAAAAGTTCAAAGTTCAAAATTAAGGTTTTCATTGGACCCTTAACCCTTTGCACTCACTTGCTTTTTTCTCGATTCCTTTATTCTAATGCTAACCGTGTCGAGTGACACTCGACATCCAAGTGCAAAAGGTTAATATATAATTATTATTTACTAGATGCATAATTTTGTTAAGACTAATGACTTGAAGGCTCAGAAATAGTGAAAAGAACAGTGGGAGTTGGGTTTGAGATAGCACCCTGGCTCTCTTAGGCAAACCATTTGGTTTCTCCACAGATTTCAAGTGGCAATTAGATAAGATTACATCACTGGAAGTTCCTTAGAGAATAGATAGCAGTTTACAATTGTAAAGTGATATTATTGTTATTAACTCATGAAATGTGCCTCCTAAAAGTTTGGCACTGTTTTATAATGCTGGAAATTCCTCTTCTATTTTATACTTTCCTCTCTTACATCCAAATTTTCTTTAAGATTTTTTTTTGCAAAAGGATTATCCTGGCTGGTCCAACTTCAAACTTAGTAGGAGAAAAGGGTGGACATTTAGTATATTATAGAGAAAAATAATTAGTCAAAATGAGAAAATTATAGTAATGCTTTAAAAGATCTCATTAAAAACTCCTGGGTGAGAAAACAAATTTCAATCTGAGTCACAGATCTACCCATAGATATCACATTGTAGTGCTGTTATCAAACTACTGTCCATTTCATCACTGATAGTTTCATGAATTGAAGCACAAGGAGAATTGTACCTTGTGGAATGTATTTTTGCATTTGATTACAATGTTTAAGGAAAGATGTATACTGTTCTAGAACAAATATTTGTATTTTTTTGATGGACATATGATAGCATACTCTGTACTTAAAGAACTAGATGCATAAGGAATTGCCAATAATTTAAACACACCTACAGACAACACTAATTCAAGAAAGCTATATTAATACCACAATGGGTTCTACTACTGATATTTGCAAGTCATCCATTCATTTACTTATTTAACTAATAGTTAGTGCCTTGGCAAGGCATTGTGCAATGTGCTACAGCTTTGTGTAGGTGATGAAGGGTATATTATTATTTTTTAAATATGTTTTTATTGAATTTTAGAGATAGAGTAAGGGAGAGGGATAGAGAGATAGGAACATTGATGAGAGAGGAACATCATTGATTGGCTGCCTCCTGCATGCTCCTTACTAGGGATCGAACCTGCAATCTGGGCATGTGCCCTGACTGGGAATCGAACTGGTGACCTTTTGGTTCCTGGGTTGACACTCAATTGCTGAACCATACCAGCCAGGCATAGTGTATATTATTTACTTGAAAACATTTCTTCCTATCCTTTCCTCCTCAATTTTCTCCATGAGTTTCTCATTTCTCCAGCTCTGGGAAAAAAATCATGTTTTACCGTACAAAAAGTTAAATGAGGGAAAAAGAGGACATATTGGCAAAGGTCTTAGTAGAAAGAAACTAAGGTAAAAGCTATAAGAAGGATGTTATGGCTTTTAGTTTTATTAATTTATTAAAGGACTAGAGGCCCGATGCACAAAATTCATGCAAGGGGCTCGTCCCTCACAGCCACAGTGGCTTGCCTCAGCCCTCACAGCCCCGGCTTCATCCAGAAGGTCGTCTGGAAGGACATCTGGTCTAACTAGCATATTACGCTTTTATTATTATAGATTCTATGTATAAAGACTCAATATGGTGAAGATGTCAGTTCTTCTCAACTTGATCTTTAAGTTCAATGAAACCCTAATCAAAATATCTGAAAGTTATTTGGTGAGTATTGACAAACTTATTCTAAAGTTAATATAGAAAGGTAAAAGACCCAGAATAGCCAACCAACTTTAAGGCTTACTATAATGCTACAGTAATAAAGACAATGTGGTATTACTGAAACAATAGATAAATAGATCAGTGGAACAGAATAGAGAGCCTAGAAATAGACTCACAAAAATATAGTCAACTGATCTTTGACAAGGAGCAAAGACAATAGAATGGAGTAAACATAGGTTTTTCAACAAATGGTGTTGAATAACTGAATATCTACATGCAAAAAAAAGTAAATCTCAACACAGATCTTAACCCTCACAAAAATTATCTCAAATGGATTACAGACCTAAATATAAAACGTAAAACTATAAAACTTCTTGAAGATAATAAAAAAGAAAATCTAATTAACTGTGGGTTTGGCAATATCTTTTTAGCTACAACACAAAACGTGGGATCCATGAAAGAAAAATGTCCTAAGTTGGATTTCATTAAAATTTAAAATGTCTGCTCTGTGAAAGACACTATTAAGAGAATGAAAAGACAAGCCTTGCTTGTGAGAAAATATTTGCCAGATACATATCTGATAAAGGACTAATATCCAAAATATACATAGAGTTCTTATACTCAACAATAAGAAAACAACCAAATTAAAAGATGCCCAAAAGACCTGAAAAGATACTGAGAAGATAGAATAGGGCTAGGCAGTCAGGAATGGGACCATGGTAGAAAAGTAGAATGTGAAAGTTTAAGGATCTTATAAAGGTGGACATAAGTCAGGTTGATGACTGCATCCTGTTCTGAGCAGCTTGATGACTGTGTCCTGTTCTGAGAAAAAACACAGAGACAAACAAAAGGACCTAGAACTGAACCCAGTTAGGCGAGAATTGCCAGGGCAACCCAGCTGGGCAGGGACAGAAGTGTGCGTGTGTGGGGGGGGGTGGGGGGGCGGGCGGGGAGGATGGTGGTGGGGGTGGGAAACGTGAGCTTTCAACTGTATGGATGTTGCACAGGCAGAATTCTTTGAAAGGACCAATCAGGAGCTAGCAAAGATATATCTACCCCTAGACAACGAAGCACATGCTCTTCCTTCTTCTCTCTCTGGAGTTTTGGGTTTCTGGCTCTCCTGTGGCAGGGGATATGGGACTCCACACATGGACTAATAGACTTCAATTAGCTTGGATGCTGAACTACACCTGACTGTAACATGGAGTGGAAGCTCTGGACACTGGCCTGCTTTGGGCTCTCCTGGAACCCCAGCTATACCTTTTCCAGGACTGGCTTAAAGGGCATGGAACTTTGGAACCTGAGACAAAGAAGTTTCACCAGCAACCCTCTTCGGTCCCCCTCCCTGCTGCTTCCTGCTTCAGGGAGTCTGTCTATCTCTCAATAAACTTTGCTTCTGCTTACCATTTTGTCCGTGAACTCATTCTTTGATTTTGCCAGACAATGAACTCAGACCCGAACACAACACTTTGCTTCCTAGAGCTATGGAGACAGGGGCCACAGATTCCTCCACATTTATACAAATTCAGTACAATTAAAAGAGAACCAGCTGGTTGAAATCTCCTATATTTTAAAATTTATTATTTTCTGACTTGAAGTGACCAGTGCTCCAGAGAGAAGAAAATATAATTCCCATTCCTGTACCTCAATACCAAGATGGGGTTTGTTTTATTGTTGTTGGTTTGTTTTTTTCTTACATGAACTATTTTGTGTTAAAAATAAATTAGCAAAAAGTGTCACAGTAGTGACAACCTTTGTAAAATCTCAGTGTTCAAGTGGAACCAAAATAGCACTGTGGGGTAAAGCATGCTCTCTGTGCTCTTGACTCTGCCTATCAGAGTTTAAGAGTTTCTTAAGGAGGACAGAACAAAGTTCTGGAAGTCACATGGGATGAAATAAATAAAGGAGAGGTTGAAATGGGTCTGAATAAATAAGTAGGAATTTTATTTCACTGCTAAGCTAAGTCAATTTAGATTAGGAGGGCATGGACCTGGCAGTCAGAAAGTATGACTGCTGAGAACACATTCTATGATCTTGAGCAAATCACTTAACCTCTCTGAGTTTTCCATTCTAGGAACCAGGACATGGGAGCTAGGAATCTGGGAACTAGGAACAGTAGCCAGCACTTATGAAGCTATCAGAATATAAAATAGTTCTTAGTAAAGGTTACTTGGGTTATTGAAATTGGAGAAAAGAAAACTAAAAGGATGCAGGAGATTTTAATCAGATACCTCTGGTGGTTCTATTATGTACTACAAATTAATTTAAATCCATCCCCCACCCCCCATCCCAATTATATTATTCAAGGATTTCTCATTGGGACGATGATGATGTTCTTGGTTCTTAAATCACTGAATTTTGGAGTCAATAACCTTGGATTTAAGTTCTTATATGTCAAGACTATGGAAAAGCCATTTAATCCTTCTGATTTTCCTCATCTTAAAAATCAAGATATCAATGCCTTCCCTGGAGAGTTATTGAGAGGATTAAATTAGGTAATTTATATGGGAACATTTTGTAGCTTTTGGTGCAGCAGAAATAGCCAGACTCTGCAATCAAGGAGACCTTTTTTCAAATTCTCATTTGACCACTATTCATCCTGAAAACCTTGGAGCCATGATTTACACATCATACAGCTGTTCCTTCACCTGCAGAAGGGGTAAATTATCTACCTTAAAAGTAGGGTAAGATGAATAATTTCTAAATATTCCTGGTGATATATGTGACCTCAGAAAATTCATTCCTCCAAACAATAATAGTTGCCTGTAGAAATTGTAACACTGGTTTATAATTTATATGCCTTTACCTTTACTAAAAATGTTAGACTGTTTTCAAAAGTGGTTGTAGCAATTTATGCTCTCACAAATTGTATATAGAGAGTTTTCATTGGTTCACAATCTTGCCAACACTCGCATTGTTTTCAGACTTAATTTTTGCTAATTTGTTGGGTGAGTGTGGTTTTAAGGTATATTTTTCTGATTACTCATGAGGTTGAGCATGTTTCATAAGTTTCTTGCCCATCCCTGATTTAGCAGTTGATAATTTAATATTTGCTTTTGTAACATAAATAGTATGACTGACTCAATGTGCAACTTATTCACCCTGAATTTGGCAGAAGTCCCACTAATATGGAGTCATCTTAAATTAGTTGAGTAGTCCTTTCATAAAAGAGAGGTTTGTAACCTGTTGCCTGTGAACATGCTGACCGTATTTTCAAAATGTTGTATACTCAGCATCCAGCAGAGTCAGAACACTGGATAAACCCTAACTGAGGAACATTCTACAACATCACTCACTACCTATAATCTTCAAAAGTATCAAGATTTCGGAAGTCTAGGAAAGACCAAGGAACTGTCTAGAAGATGACATGACAACTAAACCCAATATGTGATTCTAGACTGGATCTTTTTATGAGACCAGAGGCCTAGTGCATGAAATTCATGAATGGGTAGGGTCCCTAGGCCTGGCTGGCGATCAGGGCCATCTGTAGGGCGACCAGCAGGGAGATCGGGGACCCCCAATGGCACCTGCCTTGGCCAGCCTGGCGCTGCCTGCTCATTGGCCTGGTCCCCCTGCCATGGTGGGAAGGGCTGCCCTGGGGCCTGCGGGCTGGGGGCAGCTCCTGCATTGAGCGTCTGCCCCCTGGTGGTCAGTGTGCATCATAGCGACCAGTCATTCTACAGTTCGGTTGATTTGCATATTAGGCTTTTATTATATAGGATATTATTGGGAAAATTTGCAAAACTCCATTGGGGTCTAGTTGTTATTAATGTGTCAATGTTAATTTCCTATTTTGATGGTTTATCATGGTTATCTACAGGAAAACAACTTTATTTGAGGAAATTCCCAATGTAATATTTGGGGATTATCAGACATCATGTCAGTAGCTGACTCTCAACTGGATTCAGGAAAAGTTTAATATAGTTTCTGAAGTTTTTCTCTAAGTTTTAGTTTGTTTAAAAACAATTAATACAAAACTGTATACTCAAAGAAGTAACATAAATAAAATCAAGACAATTTATTTTAGTTAAATTTGTACATAGAATTCAAAGCCCAATGCTCAGAAAATACATGTATCTTAACTCAATTAAATCATGTCATAGATGAGTACGAACAGAGAGAATAGAGTGATATATGTTTACTGAGCATTAAATCCAGGGAAAGAAAATGACATACTTAAGTATAGACTTTGTAGCCAGACAGACTGAGTTCAAGTCCATCCCATCAGTTACTAGCTCTGTCATCCTGAGGAATTCATCTCTCTGAGCCTCTGCCACCTCATTTGTATGATAATAATATCCGTTTTCCAGAATTTGTGGGGATTAAAGAAGATGAGCAACTAGTACAGTGCCTGGTGCATGGCAAGTGCTCAAATGGTATCTACTGTTATTGTTAATGTTTATTTTTATATTTCTACTTTGCCTGTTAGAAAAAATTACCTTGCATCATTATCTGTCCCTTCCCCTGTGTTGACTTTTGGGGCAGAAAAGACCAACAGATTCCTTCTAAGTGATTCTGAACCCAGAAGATGGCATAAAGATAAAAATAACAGTAACAACAAAATCAACATTTCACATGCATTATTTCATTTAATCATGTAGTCTATGTGGTTAAGAATACTGCTCTTATAGGTGGGGAAACACATGTGCAATATTCAGTGGTTTCATTATCACTATATCTATGATACATAACAACCAAGGTTATGTTACTTTGACTCAAAGCTTTCTTCCTTTTTTTCAAACATAAGTAAACTTGCCTCTAAATACCATGTTTATCTGTTCTTGAAGTCTGATTTATTATGTTTAATTGAGGAGTAATAGTTTGTGTTAATAATCTAAGTTACTTACTATAATATAAATTACATTATCAGAGCTTTTACTGAGATAGATTTGAGAGGGAAGGCAAAAAACAAAAAGAAACCAAGGATCTTTGAAGACTTACAGAGAGGGAAGATGGGCTTGCTGAATTGGTAAAGAAGCACAAAAAGCCAAAGAATGAAACAAACCTCTTGTTTGATCATTTTCAAAGGGCCAACTTTATCTCCCTCAATTCTGACCTGACGCAGCCTCTGGTCAAAACATTTTTTTTTAAATTTATACAAAATTATTTTTTTTTTACCAATATTCCCTTGAGTCTATGAGTGAGAGAGACAGACAAAGAGAGAGGAAAAGAGAGAGAGAGAGAGAGAGAGAGAGAGAGAGAGAGAGAGAGAATATATAATTATTTTCCTCTTGATAACTATACTTCATATGCATGAGGACCATGTGTGAAACAGCTCTCTTTTCTAAGCTAAGCAAGAGCAGTTGCTTTCCCCATCTGATCCATTTTCCCATAATTGAACACGTTTATCAGTTTCCTTTGGGATTGCTCCCAAACCTCCCCTTTCTTTGCATGTGAGCCTCCAGGCTGTCTCCATTATTCTAATGTGATCCCCGCTGAATTCCAAATATAAGACATAGAGTGATAACCCAATTTTATTCCTATAGTCATCTCATCCCAATGTGAACAACATATATGGTTTTGATTTATCTTCAGATAATATTATTAAGCATCTGTGGGTGTGACTTTGCTATGCTGGGGCAATAAATAACAAAAATGGATAAAAACCCTCCTTTCTCAGAAGCAAAAATAAATCAGATAATGTGATTTAAAAGACCCACAAAATATAATGAGAGATTTTAAATGGTATATGAAATAGAAGGTTATAGAATAGAAAACCTTAAAATTAAGAAATTACTAAGTATAATATATAATTAGATTTTCTTTTTTACCTATAACAAACAAGTTTATATAGGGATAGTTAATATTAATAGGAATGAATGACATCTGGAACACTGTGTTAAGCCATTAAAAAATAAAATTAGAGTGATATTCATGAAATGGGCTTGTCACAGTCTTTTCTGTTTCTTTCCTAATTTATTTCACAAAGAAAACTTTTCAATAGTGTAGAAGAATTATTTAAACTGAATTAAATAATTATAATTATAAATAAGATTTAAATAATTATAAATTATAACAACAATTTCCTAAACAGTAAAAGCATTGACATATTATTTCCAGCTTTATTGAGGTATAATTAACATATAACATTGTGTAAATAACATGATCATATTTTAAAATGGAATTTTTCCCCTTTGGAGGATTTAAAATCTTAGGAAGTAAAACAAGAAGTATCCTATATAATGAAGAGTTAATATGCAAGTTGACCCTCATACCCTCACACAAGATGGCTGCCCCCATGTGGTCAAAGATGGCCACCACAAGATGGCCAGCAGGGGAGGGCAGTTGTGGGGGACCAGACCTGCAGGGAAGGGCATTTGGGGGCAACCAGGCTGGCAGGGAAGGGCAGTTAGGCATCAATCAGGCTGGCAGGGGAGTGGTTAGGGGTGATCAGGCTGGCAGGCAGGTGAGCGGTTGGGAGCCAGCAGTCCCAGATTGTGAGAGGGATCCCAGATTAGAGAGGATACAGGCTGGGCTGAGTGACAACCACCCCCCCCCCCCACCCTGCATGAATTTCATGCATAGAGCCTCTAGTTTTATTTATATTGTCACAGGGAAGACAGATGTATTTTATCCAAGGTTACCCAACATGTGGATCTCCCTTATTTATTTATTTTTTTAAATATTTTTTTATTGATTTCAGAGAGGAAGAGAGAGGGAGAGAGAGATGGAACCATCAATGATGAGAGAGAATCATTGATCGTCTGCCTCCTGCCTGCCCCCTACTGGGGATCGAGCCCACAACCTGGGCATGTGCCCTTGACCAGAATCGAACCAGGGATCCTTCAGTCCACAGGCTGGTGCTCTATCCACTGAGCTAAGCCAGCTAGGGTGTGGATCTCCTTTAAATAAGACTTGTAATCCAAGACAGAGAAGCTGTGTTGTGGTAAACAGCATGTTGGATGAAGTCATTCCAGTTTTTTTGAATATCAAGGTACACAGAGGGATTCCTTGTCCACAGCAAGGATGTCACACAGGCACAGGAAAATCCGGCCTATTCTCTCTTTGAGGGTGAAGCCCAGGGTGAAGATCCTAGACAGTTACTGTTGGACTAATGAGACCTATTTATGGAAATAATGAGCCACATAATGACCATAATAAGGGCGAAGAAAATAATCCCTCTTTCTTTCCTTTTTCCAAGACCAGCAGCCTGAGTGGCCCGTGGATGTGCTCTGTAGGAGGAGTCGCCTTGAATCCTGACGTAAAGCATTTCGCTGATAAGGTAAAGAAAAATGATTCCTTCGGTAATTGTTTCTTCGAGCAGATTTATTGTGAATAGAACATTTGTGTTCGCGTGTGTGTTTGGGAGTGTTGTTTTCCCCGGCTCATGCAGAAGACAGATTGTTGACAGTAAATGTTTAGTCAAGGGCGAGAATACTTTTGTTTTAGTTACAGATCCTGTCTGCCAGCCAGATGATATGTTCTCCTTCTAATCAGCACCACGGAAGCTTTTGTGCCTTATAGGAGTACTGCTAAATATGATGGAACAACCGCATCTTTTAATTTAGTCCCAGTAGGAGAATAAGCCATTCTTCTTCTACTAGGCGACAGACGGCGACTTTTATGTTACTCAAAGCTCAGCTGTGCGAAGCCTTTGAGAGATGGTGCTATCACGTTGGACTTTCTGGAATCACTTAACCAGAGGCAAATGGCTGCCTCCGTTTTGCACAAAGCATTGCTTTTGAATTGGGATGCTTTTTGGACAGAGACTGCCCAGGCAACGTGTACGCATTTAAGGCATTGTTTGGCCTTATATTTAATAGGTGTGATGGGACAAAAGTAATTAACATATGAGGGAGCTTTGGGGGGCTTGGCCTGCTCAGTTCCCTGGCCTTTCCTGCATACAGAGGAAAGGTCTAATTCCAGGCAATTCTTTGGGCTTTTATGATGCAAAATTGATGGAAGGAGGATGAGACAGAATGACCAAAAGCAAAGCAGATGGATTTTTGATTGAAGATTAGAGCACAGTGTCCCGTAGGCAATGCATAGCCTTTGCTAGGAGGCTCTGGGAAGAGATGATGAACCATTTGATGAAAGAAATGAGGACTGACAGAATGATGTGGAAGCATAAACAATTCTTCTGGGAAAGGAAAGTGAGAGGCATCCAGGGGCTTGGTGCATTATAAAATAGGGAGGGAGAATTGTAATAAGTGTGGTTATTTATGTACTTGTATCCTCTTTAAAGATGCTGAAATATGCACATAAACAGGGACGATATTCTGTCTGGATTATACTTCTTTGAATGTAACAGCCACCTGGGACTGAGCCAAGTGACCATGGCTTCCTTGGGATTTTATCTGTATGATAGTCGATAATGGGTTTTTTCTTTAGGTTCTTCCTATATCAGATATATTTTGGTACATTGGAAAATTTCCAACGATGAGAGGTTTTTGTTGGTATATGAATATCTTTGAACTGATAGACTTATTTATCTACAAGGCCATTTTAGACACTCATGAAGTATTCTCTTTGTCACCGAAGCAGTATATCTGCTGACAATGCTAGATCATAAAATAAGATTTGTAGTACTGTTGGAGATACAAGACGGTGAGTGATGATGATGGAGCACAACATCTTAAGAGCCTGAAGGTAAACTGGAAAAAATAAAATCAAGTTTCAAGAGATTTATTTGCCAATATAAGTCTAGAGAAAACTTGTCGGGGTGTGTAGAGACAAGTAAATATGCAAGCGAGCTATCAAGTCAAGTCACTTACATCTTCTTTTGTTCAGAATCTTCCTATTGGCTAGAATTGTTATTTATCACTTGCTGAATGTTCTCTCAAATCTCTGGTGTTTTTGTGGGACCTTGACTTTAAGCTGTAATAAAATATTTTCAAAGGAAAACCTAATCATCTCTCAAGAATGATATCCATTTCTAATCATGTGTCTCTATATGATTATTCAATTTTCTAACTTTTAAGTCTCCTCTTCTGCCCACTTGTAGGAGTCACAGGTTACTACCACTGATGAGTCTGACTCTTCCCAAAAGAAACACAATGGGTTGTAATAACCCATTGGTTCAAATCTTCAGCAAGGCTATGCAATCATGTTCGGAAGACCAAGCCACACAGATCAAAAGCCCTGACTGCAGACTGAGGTTAGGGGACCCTGGCAAGGGCAGGATGAGAGAAGCCTTTGGAGCACAGCCTTTTGAACTTCCCTAGTTCACATCTGCTGGCTCCCTGCTGTGTGGCTTCTTTTCTATAATTCACTCACACCCATTTTTGTACAAATAGGCTGTACTGTCAATCACCATAAGATGCCTTAAGTGGGGAACCATGATGTCTAATGTGGTCTATGTTATCCTCTAGCTATAAAAAGAATTTGGAAAAAGAGAACCATGGAGATACTTTTTCCTGTAAGCTCTGAGAGCACATGTATACCAATACCTTGTAGATACTTTAGTGCTTGAAGTAACCCTATGAGGTAGGGGTTTATATTAGTTAGGATAAGTAATGCAAGCTGCTCTAATAAACCCCTAGCTCTCCCTGGCTTAACACAATAAATGTTTACTTCTGGTTTATGCAAAGTACAAAATGGGTGGTCCTATCTGGCAGGAGGCCTTCTACAAAGTCATTTGGAAGCTCCAACACCTTGGAGTCTGTGGCTCTGCCTGGGGAACCCGCAGTCCTCTGCGAACTCCCCTGTATCCATCCAGCAGACAAAGAAGAGAGAGTGTGGAGTCCCTTGGAAGCTTTGTAATGGGCCAGATCTGAAGGCCTCATCCATCACTTCTCCCCCCAATCCTAAAGATCAGCACCTCTGGCCACACTAAGCTGCAAGAGATGCTGGGAAATGCAGCCCTGTGGCCAGAAAGAAAGGGAATTGGATTTGGTGAAAAACCAGCCAGTCTCTGGCATAGTGTTATCCCCACTTTACTGATGAGGAAACTGAGACACAAACGGGTTAAGTAATATAGAAAGACACCTAGCTAACAGGTGGTGAGCTAGAATCTGAACTCAGGAATCTGACTCCAGCATGGTACTCCCATTACTGCAAATGAGTGAAATGAGGCAGGGGCAGATAACGTGCCTCCTTCCGGTTACTAAAATGCAGCCGACGCCAGAGTGATGTTTCCTTACTCCATGGAATTGGTCCCATTCAGGATGAGTGCATGACCCTCTGACTTCAGCGGCTCTCTTCCTAAACATCTCTGGGGCAGTGGGGAGTGTGTCTCAATCTCAGAGAGTATTTTAGGGTAAGGCAACTCACACTACCATTTGAGACCCCTGTTTCCAATAGCGTGCAACCAGGGGGGTTAAAGGATTAGAATTAGGGATCATGGAGTCAGACAGGCCATATGGCATGGGGCTAAGAGGTGGAATCTAGAATCGAAGCTCCCAAATCCATCAAATCCAGGCCTGGTTCTGCCACTAGCTGGCTGAGTGACTTAAGTTACTTATTCTCTCTCTGTAGCTTACTCATTTGTAAAATGCTGGAAATGATAATACCTACCTCATGGGTTGTTATGAGGATTAAATTAATACATGAAAGAGCTTAGCATAGTACCTGACGTATCGAAGATAATTAAAAGAGGTTCATGTTTATTGTTCTTATTATGTACTTGCACCTGATCGAGCTAAAGGCATGAACACATGTTTTTGCTGACATATAAAGAAGACTGTCATCTAAGTAAATGGCAACTTCATCTGCTCAGTATCTCACGCTATTGGATTGTGGCCTTCCTTATCCCTAAACGCCAATCCATCAGTTAGTCCAGGCAGCTCCATCTCCAATGTATTTATTAGATTGAGCTCTCTCCATCTTCCCTGCTCCACCCTAGTTCAAGCCTCTGTTGTCTCTTGCCTAGGCCATGGCAGGACCTAAAACATTGCTTGCTTCCCCTAGTGTCCCTGCAATCTAACCTCCACACAGAAGCCAGAGTGATCTTTTGAAAATATAACTCAGACTATGTAATTCTTCTGATTAAACCCACTGACGGTTTCCTGCCTCATTTAAATCTCAAGTCCTTCCCTTGGTCTTTGCCTTAGTAAGGGGTAGATAATTCCTTAATAGGTCCTAGTTTGTCCAAGGCAATCTTAGATTATACCGTTTCTCTAAGATTATTATTAATAAAACCTCCTTTCATTCTCAAAAGTGTCCCAACTTAGAAGATAAGTTGTATTATTACCTTGCTTATGGGTCGTGGAGCATCCTCACCCTAAGTAAATTCTACAAATACTACCGGATAATCAAACTTTTTTGGGGAGTGGGGCAGACTCCCTCCTAAATTATTTAAAGTTCATAAGCTTTAAATACAAAACTTGAAGCAATTTGATTATCATACTGAAGTTTGAATTTAGTTTGATTGGCTTTCAGCTGTATTAAAAAAAAAATTAGTGAGTTACTTGTACGTGGGCAGCTCTATCTCTGGGCTCTGCTATTTCATAGAGGGACTAGGCCTGAGTCAACAGGCCACTCTCCAGGTCAGACTTACCATTACCTATAAGCTCCCTGGCGGACTATGACCTTCCCTTTATCAGACAATGGACGATCCCATCTCCTGGGGAACCTTCAGCCCTCATGGCAATCCCTCCCCACCTGGAGTGGGAGAAGCTTTACCCTTGGACTCCCCTTTTTGCCTGGGGAATATCCCTTTGCTTTTCCATTGAGGACTGGGAAAACAGAAGTTAGCATTTAACCTCTCTTGTCTGGTACCTACTCAGGCCTTGGGAGGCCCTGTGTTCTGTGTAAGGTCCATTCACTGAGAGAAACAAACCTGTTTCTAGTCTTTAACCGATGTTTATGATCTGGCCTCTGCCTATATATTTGATTTCATTACCTTCTACTCTTCCCTTCTATTAGCCACACTGCCTGCCTTTCCTTTCTAGAATATCCCGAGCATGCTCCTGCCACAGGGCCTTTGCACTTGCATTTTCTTCTGCCTGGAATGCTGTTCCCCTGATCTGCTTGACTCAGCTTAAATGTCACTTCTTTGAGAGGCCTTCTTGGGACTAATCTAAGGTGACCAGATGTCCCGCTTTTGGCGGGACAGTCCCAATTTTTAACAATTTGTCCTGCGTCCCGCGGCGTTTTAAAAAAGTCCCGATTTTTGGAAAGAATGCACGACAAGCTAGGGAACAGCGGGAGAACGGGAAGGGAAGGTACGGTTTTCGGTTTTCGGTGGCCATGTGGCTATTTAGCCAGGATATGAGTTTTATATTATTTTTGTTAATTTTATAATGTTGAACTTTAATAATAACAAATAATTGTTGAGAACTGATTATCGAGAACTGCTTATCAAAGTTCGCATTGTTGATCAGTTGTTAGAATTCGACCACCATTGTTTGGACTTAATGAACAATGGCATTTTTTGGGATTGGCAACGACGAAAACATTTTGTAACTGTCTCTCAGACGATACACATCGTACTACGTCCTAGTAAGCTAGTTAACAAGTGATGTCATTACAAATCAGCTATTCAGTTAATTTAGGTAAGTAATTTATTTATTTATTTCATAAATACATAAATTTTCTTGAATTTAGCAGACAGTACTCGTATTATTTATATTTTATAGTGGCGGCAAAAAGTCTAGCGCCGGCCTTGAAAGTGACACTTACGACTTACGTTACGGCAAATTCAGAGGAAAAATAATACAAGTTAGTATTGTTATTATTTAGAAAGAAATATAGGATTAAAATAATTTTTAAAATAGAGTTACTTTATAACAATCAAATTAATTTAATTTATAAACTAATAATAAAATATGTTCATGTAATTATATACCTACTTACTGTGTTTTTAAGCAATATGTATATAATAATTTATAATATAATTTTAAATTATTTTTTTTAGATTTCTAACATAATGAGTAAGAAAAGAGGATGCAAATTCAACGATGATCTAAGAAGTGAATTTCCTTTTATTAAAAAAACCAAAAGTGATTACAATATAGACCAAATTTTTAATCAAGAACCACCCCCCCCCAGCCTGAAACCCGTTTGGCTCAGTGGATAGAGCGTCGGCCTGCGGACTCAAGGGTCCCAGGTTCAATTCCAGTCAAGGGTATGTACCTTGGTTGCGGGCACATCCCCAGTAGCGGGTGTGCAAGAGGCAGCTGATCGATGTTTCTCTCTCATCTATGTTTCTGACTCTCTATCCCTCTCCCTTCCTCTCTGTAAAAATACCAATAAAATATATTAAAAAAAAAAAAAAAGACCCCCCCCCCCCCCCCCCCGGCCTGGTCAATGGTGTCCCGCTTTACCGATGTTAAAATCTGGTCACCTTAGACTAATCTACAGTAACTTTTCCAGTCACTTTCTCATAATCTTGTTTTATTTCCTTCACAATACTTATCTCTATCTAAAATTATTTTGCTGGCTTAATTTTCTTTCTTTCAAACTCTATAATGATGATAACAATAGTCATAATGTTACTAGACTTCCTAGGGGCCTAACAGTCTTCTAAGTACTCCACATTGATTAATTTTTTAAAAATATATTTTTACTGATTTCAGAGAGGAAGGAAGCGGGAGAGAGAGATAGAAACATCCATGATGAGAGAGAATCATGGATTGGCTGCCTCCTGCAAATCCCCCACTGGGGATCGAGCCCACAACCCGGTCATGTGCCCTTAACCGGAATCGAACCTGGGACCTTTCAGTTCACAGGCCAATGCTCTATCCGCTGAGCCAAACTGGCTAGGGTGATTAATTTTTTAAATTAGTCATTTTATGATATAGGTGCTATTATTATTCCCATTTAATAGGTAAAGAAGCTGAGGTTTAGAGAAATGAAGTAACTTGCCTAATGTTACAGTGAGAGAGCCCTGGACTTAAGGCTAGAGAGTGTGCCTCCAGTGTCCAACCTGAACACCAGGTATCGCCCGTCAAAGCCCTCCCCAGAGGACAGTACTTGCCTGTCTATGTGCTGCTGCATCTACCCCCAGCACTTCTGTAATATTTGGTTTTCGCTGAGTTCTGGCACAAAGCTCCTAACACCATTGAATTTTTCTAAGTGTTGAAAGCAGTAAAGGTGTCTTCTGTTATGGTAATGAGTGACTTTCAGAGAGCACCTAAGGGTGGGGGATGGTTGCCAGAGGAGTTAATCACATGATTAGAGGGTTGGAAGTTTCAGTCCCACCTCCCTGATTTGGGGGGTGGGTTATGGGAGAAGGGCTGGAGATTGAATTCAATTAACAATGTCCAATGATTTAATTAATCATAACCATGGATTGAAGCCTCCCTAAAAATCCAAAGGACAGGGTTCTGAAAACATCAGGTTGGTGAACACACGGAAGGGTGAGTTGTATGCTCAGAGAGGGCATGGAAGATCCACACTCCTTTTCACATACCTTGCTCTATGCATCTCTGCCATCTTGTTTTTGAATTAGATCCTTTTATAATAAATTAATAATCTAGTAAGTAATACGTTTCTCTGAGTTCTGTGAGCTGCTCTAGCAAATTAATCAAACTCAAAGAGGGGTCCCTGGGACTTCTGCTCTGGAGTCTGTTGGTCAGAAGCCTAGAAAACAACCTGGGTTTGCGATCAGTGTCTGAGTATTGTAGGACTGAATTCTCAACCTGTGAAATCTGGCATTATCTGCAGGTAGATAGCGTCAGAACTGAGTTGAATTGTAGGACATCAAGCTGGTGCCCAAAAATTGCTTGTTGTTGTGGAACCCCCACCCTCCATACACACACTGGAATTGGTGATCAAAACACCAATTGACCCTAGCCAGTTTGGCTCAGTGGATAGAGCGTCAGCCTGCGGACTGAAGGGTCCCAGGTTCGATTCTGGCCAAGGGCACATGTCTGGGTTGCAGGCTCGATCCCCAGTGGGGGGCGTGCACGAGGCAGCCGATCAATGATTCTCTCTCATCTCTCTCCCTCTTCCTTCCTCTCTGAAATCAATAAAGAAATATATATATAAACAACAATTGGCTCAATTAGTGATGGTTGAACTTTGAGTGAGTAAATGCTATAAAGCTCTAACCCTATTTTACTTTTTATAAATAGAGAAGAAATCTTCACACTTTCCTACCCAATAGAAACAGCAGAACCCAATCTCTTGTTTTTAAGAGGAGCTGAAGGCAGGAGCCCAGCCAGGGCTGCCCCAGAAATCTGAGTGGGGAAAATGCCACATAGCCCCATGGCAGACCCTGCATGGAGTCGAGAAATTTCTAAGGGTGGCTTTCTGTGGGGGTTCTGAGTTAGTCATAAAATAGGCCATCTGGTGCCAGGTTACCAACTCCAAAGGGAAAAAAGTTCAGACATAGAAGCAAAACATAGATTAAACTAACAAATTCCCTCACACTTTCCCCACCATCAGAGGTGGGCACAGGAAATGAAGCTGTTTTGGATTGAATGTCTGACTACCAGGGACCCTCCTCCCCCAGAGTCTACATCTCTGCTCCACCTCCTCGGGGCTCCCACAGCTTTCTGTACAAGCCTGGCTCTCTTCACTCATCACATTGTATAGAATTTCACTAGTCATCTGCCTCCCATCTCCTCCAAATGGCAGAGTCCTTTAGTAAAACAATGTCCAGTCCACGCATTACATACCATGCCATGGTTAATAACGTATGCTGACTAATGCTAGCTGAGTCGGTCTGACCTGTCTTAGATTACCTCTCTGAGAGTGAAGGAGAGAGTCACACAAGATCTGTGAGTTATTTTCTAGCTCTGTGTGCTGTGTCAGTTAGGTGAGGACTGCCTTGTTTTTGTTTTGGATTTGGGCCCTGCTACAGAAAGATGAGTCTTTGCCCTACGATCTGATTGTGTTCCAACTAGTTTTTTGCCCTCTCACTGTCATGTTCCTATTTGTCCCCCATCTCTTCTGCACCGCTGGTTATTTACATGTCTAACATACAAATAAAGATGTATCCATTCCTATATCAGAGGCCTGTCCCTGGCATCTGTTGGGGCCTATTAGAAGCAGATTTGTGTATCTCGACTAAGAGGGAGCCCCTTAGAGATCAGTAATCTAGGTTGGCTATGTTCATAAGCTGGGCTTCTTTTTTTCTCCTCCTCTACTTGCTTTGTATTGCTGATGTTTGTACAACTGTTGTTCAGGTCTCATTTTTGTGGACATCTGTATGCAGCCAATCACAGAGAAAGGAAAAACCTAACCTACATATATCAACAGCAACAACACTTTCCTCACTCCCCAGGGAACTGAGACCTACTTCTGTAGGTGCTGAATGTGAAGGCTGGCATTTATATCATTTGTATTAATCTAACACTAACTGTGAATGTGTTGGGAACCATAAGCAAGTTCTATGATTTTCTTAACAATCAGCTTCTTTACCACCGAAAAAAACAAGAGAAACAAAACCACTACCTTTCTTCCAGCATTAATCCTAACGGGGGGGAACCCTAGCTGGAGTTGTTTGGGGAGTGGGCAGGGTATCTTTTATCTGCCCTTCCAGATCCACTGTCTAGCCTTCTTCATTTCGCTCTGTTCCCCAGGAGGCTTACCTGTGCAGAGTACATCAGCTGGGCTCTTGCCCTCTGGCTTTCCAGGTATGTTCAGTTAATGGGGAACACTAATAATTCAAAGGAAGGAGGCATTGTTCTAAACTCATGTCTTCCTCCACCAAGCGTCACAGCTCCTGTCAATCAACCTTCTTCACACCTCTATCTACCTCTACCCCCATCCCTCCCCCGCCCGCCCTCTCTCTCTCTCTCTCTCTCTCTCTCTCTCTCTCTCTCTCTTGCTCTCAGTCTCACTCTGGTTCTCTTTTTCCTCCCTTTCCTCCTTTACCCTTCAGAGTTGGTGGGACAGTAGCCACTTTTGTTAGCACTGGAGTATTGCACTATCCTTTGTGGTTTCCCTACGTCCTGTAATTAGCTTCTTTATTAAACTGTCCTCAAATTACCTAAACTAAATGTGCCATCTGTTTCTTATCAGAACTATGACTTATATGGGAGGAAGATCAGAAATTTGGTTTTGGGTATACTAAGTCTGATATATCAAAGGGGAGGTGGCAATTGGGTATTTGAGTCTGGAATTCAAGAGAGTGACATAGCCAAGAGATAAGAATTTGGAAGTCATTAGTGGAAAGAAGATATTTAGAAATGGGAGACCTGATGAGATCACGGGGGAGTGAGAGAAGATAGAGAAAAGGACTGAGACCGAGTCTTGGGCCCTCTAATCTTAAGAGGTTGGATAGATGAAGTGGGGACTAACAAAGGAAATTCAGGAGAAGCAGCAAGGGAGGTCAGAGGATAACCAAGGAAGTGTTCTGAAAGCCAACTGAGGAACAGATAGATATCAGGGAGGGGGGAATGATCCTTTGTGTCAAATATTGCTAAAAGCCAGGTACAGATAGAACTAAGAATTGACCAGTGGATTTAGCAATGTGGAGGTCATCATTGACCTTGGCAAGAACATTTTTGGTAGAGTGGTAGTAACAGTCTGTTTAGAAGTGTGTTTTAAAGAGAATAAGAACCAGAGAGAGCAAATATAGACACATTTTGAATTTTACTACAAAGGGAACAGCCTGTGGTCTATAACTAGGGAGGAAAGAGAAGTTTTGCTTTTGTGTTCACTTACTTAGTTTTATGAAAATAGGAGAATAACAGCATATTCATATGCTGATAAACATGATTCAATAAAAAGGAAAAAAAATAAATAACACAGGCAGGAAATGGGAGAACTGCTGGAGAATGCCCCTGAGTAGGAGAGGGTGGGGTCTGAGAGACAAAGAGAGGGATTGTCTGAGATAGGAGCATATTGCGACAGGAGCACACGGTTCATCTGTAGCAACAAGCGGCAAGGCAGACTGCAGATTCAGAATCTCTCTTCTCATTGTATTTTCTCAGTAAAGTAGGAAGCAAAGTCCTCAGCTAAGAGGGAGGATAGGAAGGAGGGGTAGGAAGTTTGAAGAGAAGTTGTAAATAGTTGCTTGCCTGCGAGTGTGTAGAAGTTAGTGGCCGAAGGCAATGTACTATGAATGCTGCACGTTAAGAAATCCCTAGAGATTCACTATCATGAATTTAAAATGTGCTCATGCTCAGCTGAATGGATGTTGATACAGAGTAAGCAGAGAGTTAGATTCAACAAAGAGCTAGGGTTTTATTAAACAAGCGGGTGTGACCTCACGTATAAAATGGGGATAATAATACCATGTGCATTACATGAGATAACATAAATGCTTATCACAGTGTCTGGTATGCAGCAAAATGCACAATAAACCTCTGCTAGAGTTATTGCTATTGTGGCATCTATTAGGGCTGGAAATAGTTGTTTTAATCACACCACATGCTTCCACTGGCTAATTGCAGTTTGGTTCAACTTTCTTAGCACATGTCTTCTAGAGACTGTGTCTATGTTGCCTATGCAACATTGCACTTCTACTAGCCATAAGCCTGCAAGAAAAGCAGGAGAATCATTTACATAGCTGTGCAACGCTACGCCGCCCATTGTAGAGCAATAGTTGGAAAGCCCAGCTCCTTCAGTTTGTGAGAGACTTCTGACATTTGATCTTTTTGCTAAATTCTTGGCAATGGCCTTTAGGCAAGTAGGAATGGAGTTGCTTAGATTAGTCTAGCTTTGAAGTTTCTCCTCTGTTTCTAACACTAGTACTCTAAAAATAGGACTTCCAAACGAGCACAGATAGCGTGTATGCCTTGCTTGACCTTTCAAACATCATTTCTTTTCTTCTGGATGTTGATTGCACTTGATGAAGTGGTCTATATCGCATTACTTTGGCTATATTTACTATTATTACATCTACTTCAAAGACTCCGCTTTGAAGAAATATAAATTATCCACTGAGTAATACTATTCGGTGTAATATTACACTGAATACATTCCTGAAGAGAATTGACATGATCTCTTTGCTGAGATTTCCTAATTTTTTTTCATTTGGTTCAGGAGAATTTGTACTTGATTGCTGCAGCATTTTTATGATGGCTGCTTTAAAGCCTTTTTACATAATTCCAACATCTGATTCATGTCAGTGTTGGTGTCATTCAATCCTCATTTCCAACTCAAGTTGTGATGTTCTTGGTTCGTGGTATGACAGGTGATTTTTTAAAATTGCATCCTGGACACTTGGTCTATTATGTTAGAAGACTCCGATCCTATTTAAATCCTTTATTTTAGCAGGTTTAGGTTTGACACATGGATCTCGGCCTACTTTTATGCGTTGTGATTCCAATGGCAGCTTAATTTTCAGAGCCTTGTTTTGGTCTTCTTGGTTTATCTGGTGCTGATGGGTTCTCACTTGTCCCTGCTGGTGCTGCCTGAGGGGGTGAAGAGGTGTCCCCAGGCCAGTTCACTGGGAGTCCTGTAGTCTGTAAGGGTATAGAGGCATTTCCCCTAACAGTGTTCTCAGGCTGCCCTGGTGTCTCTGGACAGGGAAGGGGAATCATCACCCTGTGGGGACCAAACCTTCCCAAGTCAGACCATTTGCTATAGCTGAGTCCTCTTGCCAGTTTCATCCTTCCTGCTCCTATCCTGGTATCTTTGGGAAGTAAATCCAGTTTTATTTATTTATTTGTTTGTTTATTATTTTCTAGAGGTCTGATACACAAAATTTGTGCAAAGGGCTCGGCCCTCGCAGCCCCAGCTTTGTCTGGAAGGTTGTCTGGAAGGACATCTGGTCTAATTAGCATATTACGCTTTTATTAGTATAGATTATTTATTCCCTCTATGCCCTCTTCTGCCTCCATCCACCTTTTTCCTCTTCTACAGAATGAAATTTGTAATTAATATGAAGAAGCCTTACAGTGTAATTAAATATATATAAAGCACTTAATATTTTTATTAAAATATATTTCAAACTCACAGAAAAATTGAATAACAAACAATGAACACTCATCTACCCCTATCTGGATTCATCTATTGTGGAGTTGCCAGATAGAACACAGGACTCCCATTTAAACTTGAGTTTCAGAGAAGTGATGCATAATTTTTAAGTATGAGTGTGCATGCAATATTTGGGACATACTTATACTGAAAAAGCATTTGTTGTCTATCAGAAACTCAAAGTTAACTGGGTATCCTGTGTTTTTATTTGGCAAATCTGACAGCCCTAACTTACTGTTAACATCTGTTCTTACTTGTGCTATAATCTTTTCTTGAATACAGTTCTTTGCCAAACCATCTGGGGAACATTTGAAAACTAAAATCCCAAATAGGTTTTGTATGTGTATATGAAGCAGAGTCATATGCATTGGCTTTTTTTTTTTTTTACTAGTGCTTAAAACTGCATTTTCCATTTGTTATTATATAGCACAAATTTTCCACTCTTGCCTGGACACTAGGCTAGTTCTAAGTGCACATCATTTATAAAAGCACTTCAAATCTCACATCAAAAAACCAGTTGCTGTCACCAATGGAATTATAATCAAGTGGCCTATGAACACCATCCTTCTAGAATTAATGCTAAAACCATTTCAGGCTAAGGGCAAGCACTCTATGGAAATTCTTATCAATTAAGCAACTACCATTGCTTGGTTCTGGTAGATTTTCTAGCTTTCCTCGGTTTCTTTAGTATGAAAAATCTCCTTTCTCAGACACATCCATCTTTGTAGGTACTTTAATGCAGGAACTCAGAGGACAATTCCAGGAGGTAGACAGCAGTGAGATTAAAATCCTGTCTTCTGTCATCATGTCTCGTTCAAGAAAGTTAATTAACTTCCTTGTGACTCATTTTTCTCATCGGTAAAATGGAGTGAAATATCTGCTTCATGCACTTGTTTCAAGGCTCAGGTGAGCACGGTGCTTGGCACAAGTAAACTGACAGTTATCATGTAGCTCTTCACCATAATTTATCAGATTTTTATTGGAGACAATTTTACATTATATGTTCCCTATCTTTTTCTGAAAATAATTTCCACACTTCTAAACCATAGCTACTTCTCATAACCTTCTTCTTACAATATATCCAAGTAGTTATATACAAAAGCAGAATGGAGATTAAAAGAACTGAAGTCTTACTTATATTCTTCATCTCTATCAACACAGGTAGGGGTCAGGGACCACCATCTAGATAGAAGAAAAGTGAAAAACAAATTTGGCTTCATCATCAACCATATGATGTGTGTGTATGCTTGTGTGTATGTGTGTATGTGTGTGTGTGTGTGTGTGTGCCTATGTGTGCAGTGGGGAGGAAAATTGATAATAAAATATATAAACAAACCAAGTCATCCTTGATCTTCTTAAAACTGAACATTTTCAATTCTTTTAATGTAACATTTGCATATCTGTGATTCTCTTCTTTCATCAGTTCCAGTTTCTCCACATTCCTATAAAGATTTGATGACCCAAACTGGACACAGTGATTTGATAAGTACCTAACTAATATGCAGTATAAAGAAAAGAGCATTTCCCATGTAAATAGCCAGGGACTGTGTATACAAGGGATGTTGCACAATTAATGATTTCCTAGACAATCAACTATCAAAGAGGGGGGGTCACCACAATGTAGAGGTGAGTGTTTAGCATGCTCTGGCTGCTGCACAGAGCCCATCAGTCAGCTTTTAACAGACAATTCCAGGTCAGCCAGATGGACGGGAGTTTTAGTGCTGATTGCATTGACTTTGCTTTTGCTATTATGAGAGAGACAACCAACAATTTCTTAAAACATAAATCAGTGCACATGCATTGACCCATAACCCATGAAACAAACAAAATAAAAAAGGTTGCCTTAAATTAATCTCTCAGTATGGATGGGAATGCTTCTCTTATTAAATTCAGAGTTGATTCATTCTAGGAATAATTTTGGTGTAGTGGCTCTCACTTACTATAGATTACTGACTTTCAGTGTTTGCTGCCAAAACACTTTGGCTCACTCTCAAGCCCCAAGAATTGCATACATTTTTCCACTCCTCATGCTCCAGGGCCATTTACAATATCCCTAGAGGGTTTTCCTTTTCATTTTATTTACTTTTGTCTCAAGTCTCCTAGGAATTTTCATATACTATTTACACTGTAATATTTTAATGATGGTTCATAGCCATATGTTGACTCATGTGATCCTCTCAAAATTGTGAGTCTTTGTTTCTTTACTTGGGTTATATGCTTTATTTTTTTATTTTTATTGAATTTATGCAGGTGACATTGGTTAATAAAATTATATAGGTTTCAGGTGTACAATTCTACAATACCTTATCTGTGTATTGCATTGTGTGTTCCCCACCCAAAGTCATCTTCTTCCATCACCATTTATCCCCCTATATCATCTTCTACCTGCACCCACTCCCTTTTCCCTCTGATAATGACCATACTGGTGTTTGTTTCTATGAGTGTTTTTTTTTTTTCTAATTTCTTCACTTGTTTTTGTACCTAGCCCCTTAGCCCCCATCACCTCTGACAGCTGTCAGTCTGTAACATGTATCCATGTCTCTGGTTCTATTTTGACCATCAGTTTATTTTGTTTATTAGATTACACATATAAGTGAAATCATATGATATTTGTTTTTTTCTAACTGATGTATTTCACTTTGCATAATAATCTCCAGGTCCATCCAAAGGTCAGATTCCCTTCTCTTCTATAGCCGAGTAGTATTGCATTGTGTAAATGTACCACAACTTTTTATCCACTCATCTACTGATGGTTACTTGGGCTGCTTCCAAATATTGGCTGTTGTAAATAATGCTGCAGTGAACATAGGGGTGCATATATTCTTTAGAATTCGTGTTTCAGGTTTCTTCAGATATATTTCCAGAAGTGGAATCGCAAAGTCATAAGGCAGCTCCGTTTTTAATTTTTTGAGGAAACTCCATACTGTTTTCCATAGCAGCTGCACCAATCTGCATTCCCACCAACAGTGCATGCTATCTCTTTGTTGAAGTTCTCACTAAGTTCCTCGAGCATCCTTATAACCATTTTTTAAAACTCTTTACCTGGTCAATTGTTTGCCTCCATTTCACTTAGCTCTTTTTCTTGAGATTTCTTTTGTTCTTTCACTTGGAGTATATTTCTTTGTCTCCTGTTTTGATTGCCTCTTTGTGTTTGTTTGTATGTATTGGGCAGGTCTGTTATGACTCCAAGATTGGTAGGGTGGCCTTATGTAGTACGTGTCCTGTGAGACCCAGTGGTGCAGTCTCCTTAATCACCTGATTTGGGTGCTCCAGGAATATCCCTGGTGTTGGTTATGTGGGCCCTGCTATTATAATAGAGTCTTGATTGTTATTGGCCAGTTCATGTGTGGGTTGACCCTCAGGCTGCTGACTGTGAGAATCAACCCCAATCATAGTGAATGAGCTGCTGTGCAAGTACTGACCACATGAGGAATTCACCTTAGCAAGGTCTGGTGCCTGCCAAGATCTCTCTTTGGATAAGATGCTTGCGAAGCAAATTTGATCCTGCTCTGAAGTTGTCTAAAGCTGGCCTCTGAGCGTGTTGGTTCTTAGGCCTCTTGTCCTAACTTCAGCCATCATATCCCTTCTAGAAGGCAAGGTGGAAGAAGAAAGGGCATGTTCGCCTTTGTTAAAAAAACAAAAACAAACAAACAAACAAACAAACAAAAACGTTTGCAAGTCCTATACATCAGTTCTAGTAGGTTCTCATTGACTGGTAGGTACATGGCCAGTACCAAGAACAAAAGTAGTTGAAGAGTATAGATATTTTTTTACTACATGTGACAATGTGCCCCACTATCATAGAGAAAGAAATCAATAGATAATGGACAATGAGCAGTCTTCACCACAGAATCCAAATGTTGTGTTGGCATTTCAACTCAGATACAGTGATTTTAAAATGTCAAGTGTGATGTGAACATTGCCCTTTGATAACGATGCATCAAGCACTGTGCATAGTTTATTCAAAAAATAGTTTACTTAAGTGCTGCATCAAAAAAATCTTCATGAACTTCTGGATAGAAGGTACTACAATTAGGTCTCAAGATTAAAGAGTTTATTTCAAATTGAAGTGCAAAGAGGATACATAATCTAGCCCAAATCACAGTTCATGGTAAGTTGGTAATTAAACCCATGCAGTCAAATCCCTAAACCTGTGCTATCACTGTGCTGCCTGTAAAGTAGCATGGGAACATTGCCTTTCCAAGAGTTTTTCAGCAGAATCATGAAGAACTCTCAGAGATTCTGTGAGGCTGCCTTTATTATTATAACACATGCACATATTTGAAAAAAGTTAATATCTCTGCCTTTATTTGTATATGGTATGCAATTTTCAGGAAATGCTCTGAATTAATATAATTTCTTAGTGGTGACATACAACTCCTACCTCATCTTTCGTTTATTAAGTGTTTCTTTTTCTGGTTACTAGAAATATAGAACTGTGTAAGGTTTGCTTTAATTAAACCCAGATGCTGGAGTGCATTTGTTCTTTTGAAGCATTTTAATATTGCAGCTACCTGGGACAATTGAGATACATTCGTGATTCAAAACGATCATGTCAGCCTGGTGGGTGGGGTCTGTTGTGAAGCATTGTCAGCCTAGAACCCAGGACGGATGACAGGCTTTGTAGAGAACAAGATGAACAGGATTTGAAAGATTGATTTCAATTTAGAGAAAGATGTTCTATTGCTTTGATTGACCAGAAAAAAACAGATCAAAATTTTAGTTACTATACAGTGACAGATGTTTAGCAAATTGGAAAATATACCTTAGTCTTACTGAGTATCAAGTTAATAGAATGTTACCTAATCTCAAAACAATCTGTATGTTTTTTTCTTTAATCCGTATTTTTTTCTAACTCAATTATTGTATTTCCTTCATATGAAGTCAAAACCTTCTAGTCAAGGCTCCATTATATTAATATTTTATGTCAGTTGATGTATGAAATAGTCTTCCTTTTAAATAACTGATGAAAGGTAGAGATTTAATAAGTATGGCATTCTTTATTATTTCAGACTGTTCTGAAAAGAGATTTTCATAGTTCTCTATTTCCATAAGTCATGTTATAGTTTTCCAGAAAGAACTGAAAGCAAGTGTAATAAATATATCAAAACAACTTTTTAAAATGTTTATACAGAAATTGTTAAACATATGAAAAGTAGGCATAATACTGTTATGAACTGCCATGTACCCATCCCCCAGCTTTAGCAACTGTCAACGTATGGCCAATCTGTTTTATCTCCCCCTCCCCCTCACCCCATCTCTTTCCCTTCTACTTGCTGGATTATTTTGGAGTAAATCTCAAACATCATCTTATTCATCTGTAAATATTTAGACTTTTTCAGTAGTAAAAGCTAGGGAAAGAGTTGAAAAGTTCATACTAATATTTCCAATTCACATTTTGTTGACAGGATTTTTACTTATTTTATTTATATTGGTATCTTTTTTTCTCTTTCATTGAAAAACTTTGTTTATAAATGGAATAATATACTTTTTTATTTGCTTTATATTATAGTTCCAGAAGGACAATATATTAATAATATGATTATTGAGAAGAGTTTTGATTACTGGGAAAACATTCTTGCATTTCTTTTGTCCTCAGAATATATTCCACTATTTAAAGAAATAACCCTTCTCTATTAGTTAAGCCACCAACTCAAAAAATATTATTCTCTTTTAGCTTTCTAGTTTGGGGAATTGATTTTAAGTTTTAATTTTTTAGGATGGCATAAAGCATTTATATGTTTTCAAAGTAAAATCTGCAAAATGTTTTAAAAATCTCACTTCCATATCTACCCCCTAACATAAAACCTATACTTGCCTAAAGGTAACCATTGGTACCAGAATTTTACTTATCTTAGCATTTTTAAAACAAAGAAGGTGTGTGGGTGTATTTGTGTGTGTGTGTGTGTGTGTGTGTGTGTGTGTGTGTGTATGTGTGTGTTTATATTGTCTCTCTTAGCTATAAGTTAGCATAATAGGCACAAACTATGCACATTGCTTTTCTTATTTAATAATATATCTTTGTGATCATAGTGGCATAGTATTCATTTTGCTGGTGTGACCCGAGTTTATTCAAATAGCCTGCATTGATGGACATTTGGGTTCTTTTGATATTACAGAAATGATGTGATAAATAGTGCGGAGGTTTTTGTCCCAGCCTTACAAAGGGTTTAGCATTCTGGAGAAAGGGGCTGATGCGTAGATGATCAAGAAGGAGTCCAAAGACAAAAGATAATTTTGAAAGGCATTGGGGGGTCAGAGGATCTTCTGCTAAAGGAACTCAGGACCCTGCTTTTATTAATACAATTTGTCCCAAGGCAAGGTAGAGATACACTTCAAAGGGTAGGGTATGAAAAGATATTGTCAGATTGGGGAATAGCCTACAGCTGTTCAGGTGTTTGGCCAACAGGAGGCAATAAAATGCCGAGCTGTCTGGCAGCAGACAATCCTATTCAGGTTTGGGGGAAGTGCGGTTCAGTTGTTCCAACAGGTAAACTACATATGTGGCTCACCCTTGTTGAGCCACCCAAGCTTCACCAACCTTTTGGTGAAACTCTTGTAATTATTACATGCTGGTTCCCAGCAAAATAGCATTCTTTACCAACTACAATTTGTTTGAGTAATATTTTTATGAGGACATTTGGTTTATTTCAGATCTGTCCTTTCATAAACCAAAGTGCGATGAGGATCCTTGCACATGCAATGGTAGTTATTTTATTAGATTGTAAGCTCCCCGAGAATAAAACATTTTATTTCTGCTATGTACAAAACACAAAGCTCATTAATTTGAAGGTATTTTGGATTTATTGACTGATTAAACTAAAAGACATCAGGAAAAGATATTTATCTTTTTGGAAAACATATACACATCAAGGTATTACTGATTTTCAACACCAACAAAATAAAAGATTATTTTCTACCCAATAGATTTGTATCTGTATTTTGTTTATAGGAAAGTGTCTATAAACAGAAATTATTCTCAGCCCTAGCTAGTTTGGCTAAGTGGATAGAGCACTGGCCTGTGGACCAAAGGGTCCTGGGTTTGATTCTAGTCAAGGGCATGTACCTTGGTTGTAAGCTCCTCCCTGTCCTGGGCCCTGGTTGGGGTGTGTGCAGGAGGCAACAAATCGATGTGTTTCTCTCACATCGTTGTTTCTCTCTGTCTTTCCCTTTCTCTCTAAAAGATAAATGGAAAAGTATCCTCGGATGAGGATTAACAAAAATAAATAAATTAAAATAAAATAAAAAGCCGAAACCGGTTTGGCTCAGTAGATAGAGCGTCGGTCTGCGGACTGAAAGGTCCCAGGTTCGATTCCGGTCAAGGGCATGTACATTGGCTGCGGGCACATCCCTGGTAGGGGGTGTGCAGGAGGCAGCTGGTCGATGATTCTCTCTCATCGATGTTTCTAGCTCTCTATCCCTCTCCTATCCTCTCTGTAAAACTCTGTAAAAAATCAATAAAATATATTAAAAAAAAAATTAAAATAAAAAAAACAGAAATTATTCTCAGATAAATGCTGAACAAAATTAAAGGAAAGAAATAAGAGAAAGCGTAAGTACTATTTATTGAGCAGCACTCAAATGAGACCACAAAAATTACTTGTGGTTAATTAATCAAGGTGTTGGGAATAGTGTTAAATTAAACACACTGCATTCTTGTCTCAAGGAGCTTATTTTCTAATAGTAAGTCCTAAGTGGGCAAACATAGATAATAAAAATGTAGAAAAATACATAATACATTTTAGGAAATGGATAGTGGTTAGAGGGAAATCCTTGGGAAGGGGAGTAGGATGAGATTCACAGCACAAATAGTGGGTATAGCCTTTAATAAGAATGTGGGTTGGTGGATTTGGGGAAGGGATAACATCTTTTCCCAGGGAAGAGTGCAGTGAAAGTGGGTAATAAGAAATTACTAGAAAGTGTGACATAACTGATTTGGACAATGAGAAAATAGTTACTAGAGGAATGTAGTTGATACCATGCTTGGTACTTCACTTATGAGAGGTTATTTAACAAGAGCTGTTTTTCCAACACCCTCAAGTTAAAGGAAATTTTACTGCCTATCATCTGGCCAAAAGGCTTAAGAACACCCCCCCCCCCCCCCCCACACTCCTCATCCTCGCAAAACTGGTTAGAATAAGAATTAGCACTGGACTGGTAGGCAATCCATAGATTGCAAAGTCTAGCCTATGGAGTATGACCTTTGACACGGACATGCAATGATCTTAAGCATTCCGTTTCCTTTCTTAGAAATTTGGAATTATGAAACAAAGAATGAGGCCATTAGCAGACAGTGCAGAAACCAAGAGTACAGTGAGAGATGCTATTAGATTGAGTTGGGGCCATGACAAGTTGAAGTTAGGAGAAAGCAAAACCTATGCATAAGCAGAGGGAAATCTTTCAGGCAGAAAAGAAAGGATATGCAAGAAGAGGCAAGGAAGGAAGGAACAGAGGTGGAGCAGGGTCTTTATAGCAGCCTCATTTCCTCAAAACATTGATTCAGTCACCTGTTATTGGCTACATCTGTTTCTTTATGACTATGTCCATTGCCATCGGCCTGGTCAGGCCCTTGATTTGGCCCTTGATTTGCTTTTCATTCTTCTATGTGAGCTTTCTGCTTAGTTTATTAAATCATTCATTCAACAAGTCTTGATGGAGTCATATGCTACGGCTGGATACACAACTATGAATAAGACACTGCCTCTGTCATCCCAGAGCTAGTATTCTACTGGAGCAGCCAGACAAGCAGACAGGAGATCAGATGCACTGGAGTGAATTCTGCCACAGAGCAGAGCATGGAGAAGTATGGACACAAAAGGAGGGGCAACCCACCCAGTCTGGAGGCCGCCACAAGACTTGCTTGAGAAGATGGTATCTCACTGAGTCCTATAAACAAGTAGATTGCTCTGCTCATTGGCCCTACATATAAAATACACTCTTCAGACCCAGCTCAAACCTCAGCCCATCAAATGCATCTTGACCACCTAGTTAGTACCACTGCTCTCCTCTCCCTACTCAGAGCTGCCTTAGCATCCATTCATTCAGCAAATTTGTAGTGTCATATTATGTACCAAGAACTGTCTAGGCCCTAAGATACAGTAGTGAATAATTAAGTCCCTGCTCTCAGGCACTTACAGTTAAATGGAGCAAGGCAGACAGTGTCAAACAAGCCAATATGTAATATGGCCAGTGGTGGTAGCTCTTGTGCAGAAAAGTAAAACAGGGTAAGAAACAGAGAGTGGGGGTGCTATTTTAAATAAAGCCCCCTTGCTAAAATGACATCTGAGCAGACAGATACATAAAGCATGGAGAACTGAGAGAAGAAGATTCCAGGCTGAAGGAACATTGAGTGCAAAAGCCATGTGACCAGGAGTGTGTTTGGAGTTGAACACTGACTTGATGTCACTCTTTTTGCTTTTCACTGGATGTCGCCTTGGTTCATTATTGTCCTTTCACATTGGTCTGAGCTGTTCTTCCCAAGCATGTTCTTTCCAGCTTAGGGAGGCCACGAACTGTAATTTCAGCCTCTTTATAATGTTGTTTCCATTTTCCTTAGTACCCAATTCCCTGCACTCAGTCCAGAGTCTTTATGAGGCTTTGAGAAGTATTCGCTGCCTTCTTGTGGAGTGTGAGTTATTCATGCTCTTGATGAATTATTTATGCTGCAAGGCACTTGCACTTTCCTTACCTGCCTGATATTAAAAGAGAACACTTCTTAACCACTGAAAGAAAAGGGTGTGTGGTGGGGAAAGGGGTGAAACAATACAGAAAATATACTCGGAGGACTAATTTCAAGGGCCTGTGAATCTGCTTCTGGCGCAAGAAGAACACCTTCGGTGATGTTTCTGCAGACTTGACTGGTACGAAGGGGCTGGAAACCAAGATTGCATGGATCACTCAGAAAACCCCTGATGTAGTGAATTGTGGGCTGTGACTTGATTAAGTATTGATCAGTTACTCAGCTCAGGTCTGAAACAGTCTTAGAACTACCTTCTGAGTAAGCCATAAAGCAAAAGAATCGTTCACTGACTTAACTGGTGATCTTATTGGGGATGCTGTGAAATCCTCAGGAATAGCAAATTAAGAGAGTTTGAAAATTCACTTAAATGTTTGACATTTACAAAATGGACACTCCAAATATTACTAAGGCAAATAAGATTAATTAAGGAACAGATGACCCTGAAACCTCTAGATTTATTCTTATTGGAGGCTCAGGAAGTGCCTAATTCAGATTTCATTGGGTATTTTAGGATATGTTTCGCATGTAAAGTCTTTAGGTGCTGAGTTTCCATAGATCTCACCCTGTAGAGTGACAGTGCGGTCTTCGGACCCATGGAGATTCTGCAACATCAAAACTATTTTCCTAACAGTGCTAAGATGTTATTCTCTACTTACTGTGTGGAAGTCTGCACTGAGAGTGAGGAAATCAGCTGGGATTTGTGCAGGAATCAAGGAGGTAGCACCAGACAGTGTGTCCTTCATTGCCAGGTAATCACAGTTTACAAAGATGCAAGTCTTAACTTAAGAATGACCTTGATAACTTGTATGCATGCATAAAAGCATAATCAATGGACATAGACATAGGGGGTGAGGGTATGTGCAGGGGGGGGGAGGGTGAAGGTGGCCGGGGAGAGGTCAATGGGAGAAAAAGGAGACATATGTAATACTTTAAACAATAAAGAAATAAAAAAAAAGAATGACCTTGATGAAGCAGTGAAAATTTATTAAAACTCAGCCCTTGAGTACACATCTTGTTAATATTCTGTGCACATGAAGCACTTTGGCACACCAAAGTACAATGGTTGATAGGGGAAAAGCCACTGTTAAGTTTCAAGCTGAGCAATGATTTTACTTGAAAGGATGGCTACAAACTATCAATAATGAATGAAGTGGGCCTGTCACTTCAAGAAAAATAACTTGACATTTGGTGCCGATAATAAGATTTAATTTTTCAAATGAAAATTCAAATTTGGAAAATTTGTACCTATCACTGTGAGCTTAAAGCTTCCCAAAACTTAAAAAGGGACTTTTAGGATGAGATTTGTGTTCATTATGTGGTAACAGATGTGAGATTTTGATAACATTTAATGAAATGTGTCAACATTTGGAAGATCTGCATAACTCAGTGAATCAATATTTGATCAATGCATGGGTAAAAGATTCATTCAAGGAAATCATAGATTAGTGGGTTTTAATGAAACACAGTATGAAAAGTTCATTGGTATGGTTTCAGATTCCGATTGTCATCACCACTAAAACCAGCACTTGTTAAGTTTTGGTATAGCATCAAAGAAGAATATCCACATTTATCTGGAAGGCTACTATAATATTCCTCCTTTTTCCAAGTACATATGTGCGAGGCCAGGTTTTCTTCATATACTTCAACCGAAGCCACACATGGCAAAGGATAGACTGCAGAAGCAGGTGTGTGACTCCAACTATCTTCAGTGAATCCAAACATCAAAGATATTTGCATTAATATAAAGAAAAAAAAACACACGACTCACCTCTTACTAAAATTTTTGTTTTGGAAAACAGTTTCTTTTCATTAAAGTAGGTTATTTGTGTTTACATTTATTGGGTTGTCACTGTCATTTTTTAATTGATAAAAATTTACATATTCTCAGTTTTAATTTCTAATATGGTAAATATCAAAAGACAAAAATTGATATAAACATATCTTTTTATGGTAAACTCTTTAAAGTCCTCAAAATGTGAGAACTGCTGCTATAGAGGGTCAATGATTGTTATATGATGAGTTAATCTAATAAGTATCGTCAACCAAGAAAACAGTCTCACTTTCCCTTGTTGGCACAAGTGAATTCATAAATAAGAAGACTCTACACATGCGTGGTAAGTAGTTACATAGATGCTTTTTTCCAGCTTCATACCTGGGAATCAGAGGACCGAGTTAGCCTCTGCCGTGATTAATGATGCTTGTAAGGCCGTGCCCCTATTTTATTAAAATTCTCCCTATGCGTTTGCTGCTTCCCCTTTTTTGTTTTGTAGATATATTTGTAAAACACATTATAGTTTCATGTTGCATATATTTTTAATTTACATAAATGGTATTGTGATATATATCATTTTCTTTTTCATCTTAGCACTATTTTTTAAAGATATAGTGTTGTTACCACATGCTAATAAGAAAAACCGCACAGACAAATCATCTGACTTATGTATATTTTTATCATCACATGCAGCTAGAGATTTTATGGGAGCATTAAAAAATTTCTCCTTTAATGTGACAAACATGAAAAACCGCCTCTAAGCTATAAAATTTATAGAACCAAATACAAAATGACTTAGAGCTCATTTGCTCTCGGAGCTCATTTATTGGCGGTCTGAGTGTGCCGTATACTTGTTCACAATGTGAGGGTTTCTAATAAACATGAACCAGACGGTAGGGCTTCGGAATCTTAGCTCTGCAACTGTGTGATTTTAGGCAAGTTACTTAACCTCTCTGTGTTTCACTCATTATCTGTCAAGTGGGGTTAGTAAAAGTACCTACTTCATGGTGTTGACATGAGAACATGAACATGAATTACCCTTTGTTAAGTGCTTAGAACAGAACCTGGAACATTATATATAGGTGTTTGTGAAGTGAAATGAAACTAAATGAGATGAATGAAAAGAATATGCCATCTAAGAACATCAACTCGTCCCTGTGAATCATAATCTGCTTTTCCCATTAGAGTGTTTCTCCCCTCTGTCTTCCCAAGGAATGTGTTTTGGTAATTAAAAGTCACTGATTGATTATGGGTAGAGATAGGAGGATCTTGCTCTGTTATTTTTATAGGCATTGTTTTTATACCTCGTGGAGAAACTTTAAAAGCCCTGAGAATGATATCACATCCTGAAATATTCTATCTCATATAAAACGTTCCATTAGATTCTTAGTGTAAGAGATTTATGGATCAAAAAGATCCATGTGCATTTAGACTAAGGAAATTAAAGGACTGCACATTTCACATGAAATATACTAAGTTGCCATGCTCTCCCCTGGGCTATCGTCCTCTTTTTGCCCCATCAAGGCTTCTGTGATTTCACTGTGCTCTCCTGAGCACAGAAAACAGAATGCCCAGAGCCTGGAGCTGTGAAGTCAAAGCAACTACAACAGCCTCAAGTCCTTTCTATGACCAAGTAATGCCTGGTGTGATCCATTAAATTGTTCACAGCTTTTATCCTATCACTGATGATGATGTCATTTTTGAGGCACTATCAGGAAAAGATGAGCATTCTTAATGGGATTTGAAGAAGTTATTCAAATGGAAGGCCATGTGCATTCAGACTATAAATAGAACCAGGGGATGTATTTCTCAACTTGAAAACCAAGCTCTGTTTAATTGTTCCAGACCTGTTTTTCCATTATAGGCCATTGTTAACGTCCTTTCCAAGTGTGCTTGCAATCGCCTACTTTCCAGATTAACTCTGAGCTGTGAATGTTACAAATGCTCTTGTTTAACCTACAATCGATTCAAATTGGGGCATTCTACAAAATGCAAACATGGCAATTGGTGCGATTTTATTTTATTTTACTATTCTATTCTATTCTATTCTATTCTATTCTATTCTATTCTATTCTATTCTATTCTGCATGAGCAGTATGCAAGGATACCCTGGCTTTGACTTTCTGGATCTTTGCACAGCCAGAAGTCTGACAGAATAATTACTGACGTTCAAATTAGAGCCCCAGATGGAAACACAAGCAGGGGCCACCACTGTGCCTTTTTCATGCTCCGAAGCTCAGTTCTGGACAGAAATGTGTTTCCAGTTAAAATGTAATCATCCACAATTCCTCTGATCACTGGATTATATTGGAAAGAAACAGCCTGAGGACAAAAATTGCTTTTAATTACCACTAAATGTTGATAGAAATGATCATATCCTTCCTATACATTTGTATTTTTGTACAACAAACAAGAATAAGATAAAGATTTGGCCTCTTTATACTTTAAGTATATTTTGAGAAAGATCTTTGTTTAACATTACCCTCTTTCAGTTAGAGTTTCTTTGTCAGGATCGGGTTTTTCCAACTTTTTCCACCGTGGTTTGCAGAAAGAGCTAGGTCAGTTTAACATCCTTGAATGGTCGTTTTTAAATATAGGTGACTTTTTTTTTTTTTAATTCAGTAAGATTCAAGAGAGTTTATGTGCCCCTCTGATTAAAGTATTGAAAATTATAAGATACTTGAATGACATTTATTCTAACCCCACCATATTCCTACCTTTCGAACCATTTAAAAAATGAATGCATTGAGAGTATTAGAGAGACAAGTAAAAAAGAAGTTAGAAAACCAAAGCACCCTCTATTTCACGATAAAGCTTAATGGAATATTCAATAACTAAAATTTTAAAGTAGTGTTTTTCTTCATATATTATTGAAATGCTATAAATAACAACCATTACTTTTCTCAGCTGGGATCTGGAACATGGATCCTAAAACCCAGTAGTGAATATTGGCTTTCAAATCTTGTTCAAAGCAGGAATGAATGGCAGACACAAAGATGTCATGTGGCTTCATGTGATTCCTTCTCTAGTGTTTCAATTTTAAACAACACATGTAGCTAAGTAAATGTACTTTTTTGATTATTTCAAGATTTCTATCACAAATTAAGGAAAAAGTGTCTTAGAAAATTAATTCTATTAGAATACAACGTGTCTAAAATGAATCCTATATTTGGGTTTTCTAAGGAGGTATTAGCAATAAAGAGAGGAAATTTATATGCATATCTGGTAATATGTCATAAAGCAATGTGTATAACCAATTCACAAAATGTTAATAGCATAAGCTGTGCAGTCAGAATACATAGTTACTAATTCTGTGACCTTGGGTAAATAACTCAACATCTCTGTGCTTAAAATATCTCACCTGATAAGTAGCTAATTACAGTCCCTCCCTCAAGGATTCTGGGAAGAGTTAAATAAGATAAAATGAAGTGCCAGAAACATAATTAGTCCTGAATAACAATTATTATTATTACTAGAGGCCTGGTGCATGAAATTCATGCACTGGGGGTGTGTGTGTCCCTCAGCCCAGCCTGCACCCTCTCCAATCTGGGACCCCTCAGGGGGATGTCTGACTGCCGGTTTAGGCCCGATCCCTATGGATCGGGCCTAAACTGGCAGTCAGACATCCCTCTCACAATCTGGAACTGCTGACTCCTAACCACTCGCCTGCCTGCCTGCCTGATTGCCCCTAACTGCTTCTGCCTGCCAGCCTGATCACACCCTAACCGCTCCCCTGCTGGCTGGATTAACACCTAACTGCTCCCCTGCCAGCCCGATCACCCCCAACTGCCCTCCCCTGCCGGCCTGATCTCACCCCCAACTACCCTCCCTTGCCAGCCTGATCTTGCCCCCAACTGCCCCCCCCTACAGGCCTTGTCCCCCCCAACTGCTCTCCCCTGCCAGCTTTTGATCGCCCCAAACTGCCCTTCCCTGCAGGCCTTGTTCCCCACAACTGCTCTCTCCTGCCAGCCTGATCACCCCAAACTGCCCTCCTCTGCCGGCCTGATCACCCCTAACTGCCCTCCCCTGCTGGCCTGATCTCACCCCCACTGCCCTCCCCTGCAGGCCTTGACCCCCACAACTGCTCTCCCCTGCCAGACTGATCACCCCAAACTGCCCTCCCCTGCCGGCCTGATCACCCCTAACTGCCCTCCCCTGCTGGCCTGATCTCGCCCCCAACTGCCCTCCTTTGCCAGCCAATTTGGTTCTGATTGGTCGGTTTCTATGCCAGTCAGAGTCAAAAGCTCCACCTCCTAGGCAGCCATTGGCTCCTCACAGTTGACCCAGATTTGGTTCTGATTGGTTGGTTTCTATATCAGTCAGAATCTCTGGGCCTATCAACGGGGCCTGATCAAAAAGGCGGGCCTGATCAGCAGCCCCAGTGGAGGCCTGGAGAGAAATGGAGGCATGGTTGTTGATCAGGCCCGGAGCTAAAGAGAGAGTCAAGTGCTCATCAACAGCTGCCACAGAGGCTATGGATCAGACCCTGACTCTCTTCAGGTCTCTCTCTGGGCCTGATTCACAGCCCCCTCAGCAGTCAGTGCTGGGTCACCATGCCTGCAGCCATAGCAGTCAGCTCTGGGTCTCCACGGCAACCCAGCACTGACTGCAGGACTGACTTCTGGTTGATTGAGCCTCCTGGTTGTTGCAGATGTGACGGACCCAGGGTTTTTATATATTAGTATGTTTGGGTATGTACACAAAAAAGAATAAACCAATGGCCCTTCCTTCAGGAAATTCATGCATTATTTCCCTTACAAAATATAGCTTCTTATTAGATAAAATCCTAGCTTGATCAATACTGTGGAAATAAAGACCAACTAAATGAGAAAAACAAAGGCTCTTTACTCAGAGTTTGCTATAGAAAGGGAGTCAGCCACCAACAACTGCATTCTGTCAGACACTCAAAGGCAGGCGGAGGTGTGAGAAAGTATCATAGAACTTTGATAACATAGCTTCAGGTATTCCCTTCATGCTGTTGGCATGAAGTGGTAGGCTGGCTACCTAGAAGCAGGGCATCCTATGTGATTGGTTAGGAGTGAGTTCTTGACTTTCTCTAGTTGGTCCTAAATTAGAAGTGGGACACAGATTAGGGAAGCTGTAGGTTATTAATCAAGTCTTGGTCATTTTGGGCTGAGTGTTAAAGAAGTTATTGTTTAGCCTTCTGGATTGTCACTAGAAACAGCAATGTGGCTTCCTTTACATCTGACTTCCTGGGTTGTTTACTATACATATTGTTTCCTGGGCAGGTGGCTGTAGGTTGTGGGTCAAAGTTCTGCTTTTATATTTGGACTAGAGGCCTGGTGCACAAAAATTCATACACTTGGGGGTGCCCCTCAGCTTGGCCTGTCTATTTAATTATAATTTCTATTACAATAGGACTTTCATATTATCACATCAAATAAGATTGGACACGTTACAAAGTAAAACAATTACTCCTGAAAACAATATATTTCATAAGTTGGGAGCAAAGGAATCTGGCTGCCAAGATCCCAGCATAGAACTGATTTTATTTACACCTTGAATCTATGTTATCAACTTAGGCAGAAACAGAAATACATTAGGCTACCCTTGTTCTCTTTTTATGATAAAAGGAAGCCATCAAATATAACATCAGAGGCTATCTTTTTTTCTGGAACTAAACTCAAGGAAGAATTTGTTACTTGCTTCCCTGTAAAGAACACTCACAACCATAATGGATTATATCTCCAATTATAGGTTTACAAAAGGATCACAAATGCAGTTCAAGGAGATGGTCCTTGTTTTGATTTTCCCTAATGTAGAGAACTTAACATTAAACTGTAACTTGGTCAATTAATTTATATGTTTGACTTTAATAATATGACTTAAAAACCAGGCCTTCAGTTATTCTAAAATAATATCGGGACAGAACTCAGTAAATTCAGGAAAGATAATAAGCCTCATTAGACTAGGCTTGACATTCCCAATTAAAGAGATCTTTGACTAATCCTTGATGGAGGTGAAATGTATAACAGATTTTTAGTCATTGTTTCCTAAGGTGTGGTATGTATATCACTTGTGGCCCAAGAGAATGTTAGAAGTTAAAAAAAAAACACCTTTATTTTATCAATTAAAATGTTATTTTAATGTGTTTTAGGAAATAATGTGACTAGTCCATTCAACTGTGAGTTTATAGATAAGGTTAAGTTAAAAAGTTTTAAAGACAATTATTAAATTACTAGAGGCCTGGTGCATGAAATTTGTGCACGAGGGAGGAGGTATCCCTCAGCCCAGCCTGTGCCCTCTCACAGTCTGGGACCCCTTGGGGAATGTTTGCCTACTTGCTTAGGCCCGATCTCTGGGGATCGGACCTAAGCCAGCAGGCAGACATCCCTCTCACAGTCTGGGATCCCTTGCTCCTTACTGCCCACCTGCTCGCTGCTCCTTACTGCTCCGCTTGCTGCTCCTTAGTGCTGCTGCAGAGGTGGGAGAGGCTGCCCCCCACCACCACTGTGTTCACCAGCTGTGAGCCCGGTTTCTGGCTGAGCAGTGCTACTCCTGTGGGAGTGGAGGCAGCTCCTGCATTAGAGTCTGCCCCCTTGTGGTCAGTGTACAGCAAAGTGACCATTTGTTCCACTGGTTGTTCGCTGTTCTGTCGATTTGCATATTAGGGTTTTATTATATAGGAGGATAGTATATTGGTAAGCAGACATGGCAAAAGTCAAATGGTAAGGATGTGTGGTAGGCTGGATAATGGCCCCCAAAGATATATACCGTATTTTCTGGCGTATAAGATGACTGGGCATATAAGACGACCCCCAACTTTTCCAGTTAAAATATAGAGTTTGGGATATACCCGCCCTATAAGATGACACCCAGTGTATAAGATGACCCCCGACTTTTGAGAAGATTTTCCTGGGTTAAAAAATCATCTTATATGCTGAAAAATACGGTACATAGTAATCTCAGAATCTGTGAATGTTACCTCATGTATTAAAAGTAACTTTGCAGCTATAATTAAGTTAAGGATCTTGAGATAGGGAGATTATCCTGGATTATCTGGGTGGGCCCAATGATGTAATCAAAAGGAGTCTTACAAAACAGAGTCTGGAGGGTCAAAGACAGAGGAGTAGATGTGACAAAGCAAGCAAGAGGCTAGAGTGATGCAAGGAAGGGAACACAGTTTCTAGAACAGTGATGTGCAACCTTTTGAGCTTGGTGTGTCAAACTTCGCCAAAAAACTGAGCATAACTCAGGTAGTGTGTCACTTTGAGGAATAAACATTATTTCACGATATTTATAGTTTAAATAACATAAATGTATAATTGTTATATATAATTGTATTTAATAAACCAAAAACTAAATATTTAACTTACCTGCTTAGTGACTTCTTTGTTCATCCATCAATCGGTTTCTTTTGTTGGTCTTAATATTATTTAGCTTGTGTGGGGTGCTGTGAACTAAGATAAGTGAGGGGGAGGGGGGATTCTTTAACTAACCTGCCTATTAGTGACTTTTTTGTTGCTGAATTTCATTGGCTAAATCTTCAATTGAAGGTTGGTATTTTGTACACTTCAGGCCCAAGCAAACGCTACTAACTTCATCTGTCAATCTGTTTCTTTTGTTGGTTTTGATATTATTTAATGCTGAGAATAAGGCCTCACAAAAGTATGTAGAGGGAAAAATTGTGAGCAAAGCCATTGCTATATTTTTCAGGGTGCTAAAAGTGTCTGGTAGTCGGTTCCAGGCACTTCAAATTTCCTGTTCGTAGTGGCACTCCTCTTGATTCTCCAAGCGGCACCTTTCCAGATTCTCAAGCTTTGACCTCAAGTCGACAAACACCTGAGCCCAGATACTGTCTTGAAATTCTGCAAGTTGCATCTCCAAATCATCCATTTGCATCCATTGGGTCCCTAGTGGCTGTCGGCTGCCAGCCAGGGCCTCCCTTCCCCCGGCTGCCTGCCACCACCACCAGCCGGGGCCTCCCTTTCCATGGTTGGCTGGACAGCCCCACCCCCTGGTCGAACTCTTGGTCAAGGGGACAATTTGCATATTAGGCTTTTATTATATAGGATTGCCTTAGCTAGTGTCTGAGTGCAGGTATTTCATGTTGTTCATCAAAGCAATAGCCATAAGCTGCAGATGCCAGATTGTGCTGTACTTCATGTATTTCCCATTCAGCAAATATCTTTGCAAGTTGATCACTACCCTTGTATATAATTCATCTGGATCTGGAGGCTTGAAATAATTTTCAAAATTTACTGATAATAATTAGAATAATTAATAGCATTTATTGAGCACTAAGCAGATCAGGCATTGTTCTAAGCAACATATATATATATATATATATATATATATATATATATATATGTATATATATATATATATATATATATATATATATATATTCTAACCTTATGAGATAGTTTCTGTTTTATCCCCATTTTATAGGTGGCCTTGCTGTGTGGATCCAGCTTTGAACCTACAGGCCTGTCTCTGTTTGAGGTTTTGGTTTTCACCATATTTAAGGAGAGATTCTCTTCCCATTTCCTTGTCTAACTTGTGCTTCAGTTTTCCCTTACAGTGTTGTTATACCCTATCCTTTAAGTGAAAAGAAGACAGAGTAAATAAGATGGGAATAGTTGTACCTTCCTTCTGCCATCTGATAACATTAAACTGCCCTCCTAGCCAACATGCTGTCAATTCTGAATGCTCTTTAAACAATATTTACTAATACTGTGCTTGCTAATAATATTCTCATTAGGAAGCTATTTCAAATATAAAATACTTTTAACAACACTAAACAAAAATCCTGGAGAAGTAATAAAAATGAAACAGTCAGAACACCATTCATCTCCTTTGCAGGAATTGAGACTAGTCTGTGCTTTTGACCTTGCTTTTTGAAAAGTGATATAGGCGTTTTCTCTCACTGTGCAATCTTGGAAAGGGTATTTACTTTGGGCTTCAGGGTTCCTCTTCTGCAAAATTGGAGTTGCACTGGGAGATCTCTTTCAGTTCTAATTTCAGTGACTTCAAAATATATATTCCTTATGGGAAAAAGTAATTCAACAGAACTCTGCCTGTTATTATGACATTGGACCCTGATTTACCAGTAAACATTCCAGTGATTATTACACACATGTGCCTTTGATGCTAGACTTATTACTAATTTTACAGGCTACTTATGAAGTGTGCTTCCATCCGGTAGGTGAGAGTATTTTGTTGTGGTTGCTTGAAAAATCTCTCTTGTGCCTATGAGCTTTCTACCTCTTGAAGAAAATGAGAAACTGAGTTCCCATTTATTGTTTTAGCTCAGTCTTCTACTACAGTTCTCCAAATATTGCCTACTTCAGCCACATCATGATGTTACTATAAAACATCACTGAACTAGCAAGCTCAGATATGCCTAATGTCAAGAATGTTATAGAAGGAATATCTGCATTAGATGTGGTTAGACTAGATGATCTCTTAGGAAGACTAATTGTCTTAATTTTCCAGGGACTATTCCCAGTTTTAACACTGAAAGTCCTTAAACCCAAGAAATCCTCAATCCTGGGAAAACCAGGTTGGTTGATTGGTTGCCCTTTCTGAGGTCCCTTAAAACCCAAGACTCGAGGTCAGTGCTGTTCAATAGAACTTTCTGCAATTCTGGAAATGTTCTATAGCTACACCATCCAATTCAATAGCCCATGTGGCTATTGAGCACCTGAAATGTGAACAGTGCAATTGAGGAACTGAATTTTTAAAAAATATATATTTTTATTGATTTCAGAGAGGAGGGGAGAGGGAGAGAGAGAGATAGAAACATCAATGATGAGAGAGAGTTATTGAATGGCTGCCTCCTGAACGCTATGTGCCCTGACCAGGAATCGAACCGTGACCTCCTGGCTCATAGGTCAATGCTCAACCACTGAGCCCCACCAGCCGGGCTAAGGAACTGAATTTTTAATTAGTTTACATTTATGTAGCCACATGTGACAAGTAGCTACTCTATGGGACAACACAGTTCTTAGGTGATGCCATGAAAATGATCACTGGTGAGGTGCTTAATGCAGTATCTCGAAGGAAAGTACAATAGTTCCCTCCTTATCTGTGTGGGATAGGTTCCAAGACCCACAGTGAGTGCCTGAAACTATAGATAGCAACAATTTCTACATGCTGTGTTTTTCCTATACACACATACCTATGATAAAGTTTAATTTATAAATTAATCTCAGTAAGAGACTAACAAGAACTAATAAAAATATAGTAAGTATAACAACATATTGTAATGAAACTTGTGTAAATGTGGTCTCTTTGTCTCAAAATATTGGTGATGATGTGAGATGATACAATGCCTATGTGATGAGCTGAGGTGAGGTAAATGATACAGGCATTGTGATGTAGCATTAGGCTTGACCATAAGTCCTGTGATACCACAACAGTTCATCTGGTAACCTGGACAGCTACTAAATGACTAATGGGTGGGCAGCATATAAAATGTGGATACTTTGGACAAAGGGATGATTTATGAGCTGGAGAATGAAATGGTGTAAGATTTCATCACACTATTAGGAATGACACAATTTAAAACTTATGAACTTTTTACTTCTAGAAATTTCCATTTACTATTTTCAGGCCATGGTTGACTACAGGTAATTGAAACCACAGAAAGCAAAACTGTGGTTAAGGGAGGACTGCTATACCTGAGATGGGGTATGATTGCACCCTTGAATGACACTCAACCCACCAGCTTTCTGTCTCGAATCCATTGTTATACTGATAAGGGAGTATAATAAGGTTATCTAGGAATGTTGATAAGACCTATCTTTATCAAACTCCAGGTCAAAGGGTAGAAGTAGCGGTAGCCCTTAGAGAAACATGCGATATAAATTGTATAGTAAGTAAGTCTGAGTTTTAGGCAAATAATTTACATCCAAATAAAGACACTAGTGGTTAGTACTTTGTGGTTTTGTTGCTGAGACATAAGCAGTTGCGGATTTTAGGTATATGAAGTGTGAGCCCGTTTTGACCTAGCCTGCTGGTTTAGTGAAGTTAGGGACATTATACCAAATTAAGTTTCAACTTGGCATGAGGACTGATTTAAAATTTTCTTTTCTAAGAGAAACCCAAAGAACTGAAGTTTGCTTTATTATATCAAAGTAAGCAGTCAACGGAGAGAAAAACCACAGCATTACCTCCTAACGGAGAAAGAGTATTTTCTTGAATTGCAGAATGTTGACACCCTACATCTGTCTGACATCAAAGCTCTTGGTTATAAATCTTGCAGATAAGTGATCATCCGGAATCCTCAAAGGCAGAGGTTGAAAGGGAAGTTGGAACATTAGAAGAGCAAAGACACTCCGCAGCCCCTGCAGGAGTTGGAGCCAGTTATGATGTGACATATATCTTTGCTTTCCTAGGACTTGGCTGTCCATTTAAATGCTAATGTGCAACTCTGGCATATCCTAGGAATTAAAAGTGCTGAAGCAGGCAGCAGCACGGGAAATTTCAGAACATCATTGAATATTTTGGTATCCATGTGCTAAAGAGTTCAGGTATGCTTTTAAATGTCAGAGAACAAACCACAGCCCTCACTGTGCTCTGCTATGAATTCTTTGGCAACGTCTCACTTTTTCAAGAAAGCATGAGTGAAGCCCTGAGTTTTCAAGTGATTTTTATTATGCTGTCCATGAAGCAAAACAAAAGGTCATCACCTAGAATGTATACGTAGGGTTTTAATTAAAAGAAAAAATGTAAAATTCTTCTTCGTTAGAAAAATATATATCTTAAAGTCTCAATCATCTTCAGCTGTGAGAATTGAAAATTGTTAGGCATCTAAGGTGAATTTCAGGGTTTTGCCTCATGTTCTTATTCTGTATTTATATAGCATGTCAAAGCCGTATTACTATAGTATCACAGAGCCAGCAACAGGCAGGCACGTGAGAGGTCAGGGTAACTGTTATTGAAATTGATGCCTTGAGAAAAGGAAGAAGCTCTCCAAAGGCTGGGCTTCCACGAGGTCAGTTATACAAGGAAGTGTGATTGCTATATGGACAACTGCTGCATTCTCCAGAGAGCACTGGCTCTTGGCATCCATTCAATACTTATATATAATCTCCCACTTGTCAGGCTGGTGCTGGGAATGAAATACTACTACCACTAAAGAATACTCATCTTCTGATTGCCCTGTGACTAGTACTATGTAAATGCTTTCTGTATACATATTAACTCATTCAATTCTCCGTAATTGGGTGAGCCAATTCCTATTGGTCAATTAATCAATTAATCAATCCTATTGGTTCTGTTTCTCTGGAGAACTCTGTACTAAAACACTTGGGAATTCAATTCAGGTTTCACCCTGAGAGTGGGCCTCAACAGCCTGCTTTTTATCAAGCTCTCCAGGTGGTTCTGATATGCACTGAAGCTTGAGAATCACTGTCCTCGGGACACACGTCCTTGATTGGCCTGACAGTGAGGAGGGCAGAACTTGAACCCCGGCAAAGGTGAACTCCTGAGCCCTGACTTCTTTTCAGATATCACAAGTGACTCTCACTTCCCCAAAGTAGCCCATTTTGACAGCATACTTTCCCTCCAGTGACAACCAGGACGTCCTCGCCGTCTGCTCTTTTCATGGGCTTCAGTGTATAAAAGCACAAATGAAAATATGCTGGATATTTATTGTTGTTCAATATAAATATATTCTAAAGACTAACTGAAACAGGTAAGAAAGCACTCCTCAAACACTTCAAGGATCCTAATTGCGTTTACTATTAGTGTGTGATGGACCTTATCTAAGGCAAGCAAGCTTCACTGCAGGGACAATGAAGCAGTGTTACCCACCCCGCGTGTAGCAGAGCCTGCTGGAGTCCCCCCACCACGCTCCGCCCCGGGTGCCCTGGTCTCTGTTACTCCTCCCCAGCGATTAAACATGCAGCCCAGCCGCCAGGCTCTTCAAGGACAACCAGAGGCGCAGCAGGAATTCGCATCCTGCTGTTCTGTTACCTGAACACTCACACTGTCCTCAGGGCTGTTCCTGGTTCCTGTGAACTGTTGGTGGGGTACGTTTGCCAAGTTCGTCAAAGGTAAGAGTCAGTAATGAAAGTTACAGACTTTTTTTTTTTTTTTTTTCCTTAAGAAAGGTCATACGGGAGGAGTTTCATTTCTTTTCTAGAAGGGGCACTAGAACAGATAACAAACTCTTTGTGTCAAACATAGTGTACCCATACGTAAGGCAGGCCTTCAGGTGATCAGTATGCTCTGGGGTTCTTCGCAGGCAGAGCAGCAGTGTATTTTTCTCAGTAAGTACACACAGCCATGCCCATACACAAAGGCAAACCTAATTGGTAAATGTTGTTTGTGTCCTGACTGCTCTGCCCACCAGCTGTTCTCTATCTCTCTCCCTCCTCTCTGGTCTCCCTATTCCCTGAGACACAACAATATTAAAATTAGGACAATTAATAACCCTACACTGTCCTCTAAATGTCCAGTGAAAGGAAGAGTCACACATTTCCACTTTAAACAAAAAACTAGAAATGACTAAGCTCAATGAGTAAGGCGTTTTGAGAGCCCAAGATAGGCCTAAAGCTAGGCCTCTTGCTTCCAACAGTTAGCCAAATTGTGAATGAAAAGGAAAAGTTCTTGAAGGAAATTAAAAGTGATACTCCAGTAAACACCAGAATAATAAGAAAGCAACACAGCTTTATTGCTGATATGGAGAAAGTTTTAGTGGTCTGGATAGATTAAACCAGCCACAACATTCTCTTAAAACAAGCCCCCACTCTCTTCCATTCTATGATCTAGGGAGGCTGAGAGAGGCAAGGAAACTGCAGAAGAAAAATTTGAAACTAACGTAAGTGGGTTCATGAGATTTAAGGAAAGAAGCCCCTTCAGAATATGACTTCTAAAAGTGCAAGGTGAAGCAGCAATTGCTGATGTGGAAGCTGTAGCAAGTTACCTAGCTAAGGTAATTAATGAAGGTGGCTACACTAAACAACAGATTTTCCATGTAAATTAAACAGCCTTCTATTGGAAGAAGTTAAGACAACCAACGCTATTGCACTCTTGATAAACTAGAGTGTAAGTATAATGCAAACATAACTTTTATATGCGCTAGGAAACCAAGACATTGGTGTGATTAACTTTATTGAGATATTCACTTTATTTTGGTGGTCTGGAACTGAATCTAATTATTTCCAAGGTATGCCTGTTGTCCAAGCTGATATTTGTCATCACTTACAAATATTTGTTAAGAGCTACTGTGTACAAGCCGATGTCTGATGGGATGGTACACAGACAAACATACAAAAAACTTAAGTCTTTATCACCACTACCATGTATATATTGAGTGCTCTTTCTTGCATGAAATGGAGTTGACAGTTGATGCAATGAAATCTAGATGTCTTAGAACACTCCTAAGCTATATAAAGGATTGAACAAAAATCAAATAAGAATTTGCTGAGGGCTTTTGAGTAGAAAGTATTCATTTACTCATTCACTGACATGCTGGGTACCGGCCATATTTGACAATGACTTGAGACAATGCATGAGATACAATGATGAGCAAGACGAACCCACTTTCTGTCCTGGGGGTGGTAACAGTCTAGTAGGGCTTTTCACATAACTTATTTTATTTGATTCTCATAATCATTCTGGGAATGGGCATTATTATTATTATTATCCATGTTTTCAGGAGAGAAACTGAAGCCTCTTGATGGGAAATATCATTCTTAGCATCACTGGGTAGATAAAATTATTTTGTTTTGTTGCTATAACATAATGATGTAATACCATATGTCGGCCTAATTCTTCTCCCAGAAAATATATCTCTGCTCCTATAATGAAAGTCTGTGGGAAAATGTACTTAGTAAATTGCATGAAGTTCAGCTTTTTTGAAACATATCTAGTGTGTGAAATAAGACTGAGTATAGACTTGGAAGTTTTTTTGTTTTTTGTTTTTTTGAAATAGAACATTTGGCTCAGGAATTTAGCAGCTGGGTCTCTAGCCCTCTTACCTCCTATTACTTGTTGAGTGGTAAGGGTGTGAATTGTATCTTTATGCCTTCTGGCCTCTTCTATATAACTTTTTTTTCCCCCACCTATCCCCCAAGAGGAGACTTTACTGTGCTAATATGCCTTGTGGATTTCCAAGTAGGGGAACAAAGCATGCATTGGTTTTCTTCTCTTTCTACCCATTTATTTTTGCCTCCTATTATCTTTTAAGCAATGTCAGCTAAAGGGTCATTTAATAACAGTTTGAGGTGATAAAAATGTCTCAAAGGAAAGAAATTCTGAAATGATAGGCAAGGGGATCAATGGTTTTATGTATACATTCTCCCATCAAATCATAGCACACATTGGCTTTCTGCTCTCTTAGTTTTAGCTTTGTTCCATTAATCTCCCATGAAGTTATAGTCACTAGAGTGAGATATTTATGTTACATCCACACCATGAGCTATTGAGGTAGTTCCTTACTCTTGCCAGGTGCCTTTGATACATGATCTGATAAACTCTTGCCACACTCCCAACAGGCAATACCCGGTATAAGTAAAAGGAAACAGAAATTGCCCTTATAACTCCTTCCTCCTCTATTTCCTTTAAAAGAACAACAACAACATGGAAATTTAAATAAATAAAATATTTACAGATGGGCTAGGTAAATACATCACCCAACTAAAAAGCATTGCAGCTAAGATTTGAACTCATAGCTCTCTGGCACCAAAGTCTGTGCTTTTCCACTTATAGTAGCACTTCCCACATTTTATACAAACAGACGTGAGTTCCACAAGGTATTAATAATGGGACCCTTCCAAAGGCAACCGTGATCAAGTACATTTGGGAAAAAGTAAATGCACTTGATTCCTTTGGAGATTGACAGTGTATATTTAGCAAATTAAGATTTTAAGAAGTTCTATGAATAAAAACAAACTTTTTATTTGGCTTAACATAGCTGCCAAGAACCAATTCCAGCATGTAATAATTACAAGAGTTTTACCAAAAGGTTGGTGAAACTTGGGCGGCTCAACAAAGGTGAGCCACGCATGCAGTTTACCTGTTGGAAGCGGCTAAACAGCACTTCCCCCAAACCTGAATAGGATTGTTTGCTACCAGACAGCTCAGGGCATTTTATTGCCGCCTGTTGGCCAAACACCTGAACAGCTGTAGGCTATTCCCCAAACTGATAATGCTTCTGTACCCTTTGGTACCTTACCCTCTGAAGTGTATATTATGTTCACCTTGCCTTGGATAAATTGTGTTGAATAAAAGCACGGGTCCTTGGTCAAGGTAGGAGTCTTTAGCTCCTTCAGCTGAAGATCCTCTGACCCCCCAATGCCTTTCAAAATTATCTTTCGTCTCTGGACTTCTTAATCATCTATGTGCAGCCCCTTTCTCCAGAATGCTGAACCCTTTGTAAGGCTGGGAAAGGAACCCCAGCACATAGCATTTGAGTTTCTGGCCCCTTCCTGATTTAAACACCTGCAGTATGATGAAGAAAATTGGACTATGTAGTGCATCAGTCAAAGCAATGAGAAAACTTGGACAACTGCTAGACTTGGATAAAAGAGTTCCCAGTGGAGCCAGGCTTATTGTCTGGGTCAAGACGATCTGCTGAAATCTAGAAGGCAGTATTAATGACAGTCTTAGGAACAGAGAGATTCATGTAGGGAATGGAAAAGTTCCCTTAAAAGGGAGAAAGGTCTAAGGATCCCATTTGGCTGGAAGTACTGTGTAGTTATAGTGTGCTATGTGAACAGGAAGAGGCTGTAATTTAAAAGAGAAGCATCAGATTATAATTTTATATGCAGTTAAACCAAGTCCTTTCTCGTTCTATAAATCAAGACAAACAAGAGAGAGTGACTCCTTTTCCTGTGGTGACCAATCATCTCAGTTTTCAGGATTTTCAGTCTAAAATGAGAAGAGTCCTGGAAAAACCTGGAATGTTAGTCACCCTACATTTCCAAAAAAAAAAAAAAGATTATTTGCAAAGGTTGTTATTAATACTCAGGTACCATGGCCATGTGATCTGAACACATTTTAAAAGTTCATTCACTTCAAGAGAGTTCTTGTGCATTAGATGTTAATAGTATAGTTTGAGATCTATCAGGGACACACCAAATTTTTATTCTTAGCAAGTCAGAGCAGAGGGCAGTATAATGAATCTGATATTGGCCCTCTTAGTCATGTAAGCCTGGCCCAAGGAAACCTGTACTAATTCCAGGGCTGAAAGAATAGATACCCCTGAGAGGCAGAAAGCACCAAGTTTCAGGGTTGTAGCAGCCTCCAGCAAATGGTCAGCCACAGAAGTCCACGATGCCAGTTCAGAGAGATTGACAACCTGCATTCAGTTGGCCTGTGTAAGGGTAGCAAGGACATGTACTCTGAATTGGAATTCATGGCAAAACTTCAGTTCTCAGGTAGTAGAACCAGCAAGGGCAAAGGAGGTTGACAGCTTTCAAAGGCAAGGCAAGTACAGGAGGCCCATGGAGATATCACAAAAGACTAGGAGGCAATGTGTAGACCCAGCACATGGGGCCTTACACCCTGATGTAGGGCAAGTAACCAGGTGTTTACTAGTTTAATACAAGCCAATGAACTCCCTCCAGGACATTTAATATTAGACTTTTCCTGGTTGCAAAGAGATCAAAGGCCCCAGGCTCTTTAAAAGCTTCTTGTATTCTTGTCTGAGACGGGCGAGACTAAACATATAGATGGGAAGACCATAAGAACCAGCCAGGGAAAGACAAGGAAAGAGGCAATGGGGTCTACCAACTACTCATTCAGTTTCCTAGGGCTTGGGGGTTCTGGGAATCAAAATACAGAGAATCCAACTTTGAAGTCACAGTAGTCTTCCGCCCACTCAATTTTGTGAGGAGTGTACAGTTGACCCTTGAACAACATGGGTTTGAACTGCACCGGTCCACTTATATGTGGATTGTTTTTCAATAAATATTACAAATGTATTTTTCTTCTTTATGATTTTTTAAATAACATTTTCTTTTCTCCAGGTTATTTTGTTGTAGGAATATAGTATATAACAACATACGATACAAAATATATGTGAATCAACTGTTTATGTGAGGCTTCCAGTCAACAGTAGGCTATTAGTAGTTAAGTTTGGGGGGAGTCAAAAGTCATACACAGATTTTAGACTGCACTAAGAGTCAGTGGCCCTAACCTCATTGTTGTTCAAGGGTCAACTGTAGATGGAGCACCCCTAAATACTACTGTGTTTGCATGCACCATCCTCTTCAGAATCCCATCCTAGCTCTCCTGAAGAACATGTGTGGAGAGGATTCCTCCTGAGACAAGGCAATTGGAGAATGTAGGATTTGGACATAGAGCTCCAAGTCATCTTACATAAGGACAAATGTTAAATGGTTGGCTTATTCCCAGAGAAAGAAATGGTGGGGCTTGGCAGATCTGTCATTCTCATTCTTCCTCACATAGGACCTCTTTTACAGAGGAGATAGCTGTTTCTTTTTTCTCCAGTTAGATAATGGAAGAATTGCTTTCTGAAAATTTGGTGTTAGAGTTCACAGTCCTGCATCTCTTCTGAACCTACATAAAAATGTCTGGTTTAAAGTAGGCTGATGTTGAATTATGAGTCAGAGAATGTGTTACCACACTCTAAAACCTTGCAAAATGAAAGCCCTTGTAAAGTCTCTGTTAAAATACTACCTTTCCCCTCTCCCCCCCCCAAAAAAACCCACAAAGACGTCTTATAGAATGTTTTGAGTGACTGGAGAGAAAACAAAAAGATTAATTACTTTGTAAGCAGCAATTATGATGGTTTATGATATTGGTGGCTTACTGGACAATCGCTTTTTAAAAAGAAATAAAGGTTTCTAGGATTTACATTGCTATGCTTCAGCTAATGACAATTATTCCCTGGCTTAACTACTTGCTAATTTATATCTTTAAAACAAAGCCCTTACCATTATTTTCTTTATTTGAAAGTCCAGTTTCAAATATAATGCTCTTTAGTCAGTTCCCCTGAAGGGGAAGGCCTAGAAACAAAGAAGTGAGTTATTTTCCAAAAATGACTGCAGATGAAGTTATCAGTGTAATTTCTTTGGGTAACAACTTATTTAAACCTCCTTCTTACACCCCTAGGCTAACCTTGTTATTCAGATACTCCTTTTAAGGTGGATCATCCTAGGGTTTTGCAGTCTTTTGTGTTCTCCTCCTGTGCTTACTCTGAACCATCTCCTCAACAGCCATTACTTAACTGACATCTCTAAACTGATGACACAAAATGTATAGATCCTCCCCAAACTCCCTCTAAACTCTCAACTGCCTCCTTGACACCTGCCCTGAGAAGTTTCACAGGCATCTCCAACTCAACATCTCCAAAACCAACCTGGCCATCATCTGTTTCTCATCTATTGTCTACTTCAGGAAATGGCACCACCCCCTATTAGGTGGCCAACCCAGAAACTTGGGTATTGTCTTAGATTTCCTCTCCCTGCAAAATGACCTTCCACATAAGTCTTATTCACAGTCCACAGTGACGGTCCTGACAAATCCACTCCTGCCAAGTGTGGCTCCTGTTTCTCCATCTCACACTGGGTGATTCCTTTCAAGTTCTCTTGTACCACTGAAGCGGTATGGAGGTCTGAAATGAGGTGAGAAGGGATATCTCCTTGACCATCTAAGTAATGGTGTCTTAGGAACCAAAACAATACCCCTATTTCCTCTCTCTCTCTCTCTCTCTCTCTCTCTCTCTCTCTTCTCTCTCTCTCTTTCTCTCTCTCCAGTTATGTAGGATTCATGAGACTGACTAGAAGATGCAACCAAACTGCATTCAGAATCATTCCTGTCTTCTACTGCAGATGTGTTTCTTGATCAAGATTGTTCTGAGTTCTCCAAAAGATACATACTTCAGGATATCACTTTGTACAAATCCAGAATGTCTGAACCCAGTTTAGGCTCAGGCTGGGATAGTGATCATCTGTGTAGACAAATGACATGTGCAGCTCGAGGATCTAGACAACTTCTGAATGTCTTTGTTTACCAGGCTTAGGACAATGATTTGAGAAGCTGGTTGAAAACCACTATTCACTTATTGAATAACAACAGCTCAAGTGGATGTTCTAACATTTTGAATAGTGTTTTGGCATTTCGTATGGAAGTCAGAAAGAAGCTTCCCCATGGAAATAAGGCTCTTTGCTAAACAAACCTGCTGTTTGAGAAGTGGTGCTTTCCTGCTCTCTGCCCACTAGAAAAGAGGACTAGGAACATTTAATTTGTATAAGGTGGCCTTGAGGCAGCAATACTTGTCCCTATGGCCCTGCTGAGCAAGGGCTGAGTCACCTACCATGTGGAGAAATGTGAGAAAGTCAATTGTACATATTGTCTGGATCTCAGTTGGAGTCATTGCTGATTTCAACCAATTTCCAAGGGTTTTTTTTTTTTCTCCAATGATCATCCTATGTGTCATACTACTCTCATAAAACAAAAGGTCTGAGAATTTTTTTTGACATTTTTGTGTGGAAGGTAAATTAAGCTTGCAGAAAATTGTGCCTCATTTCAGAAAGAAGGTTTGCCCTTTTGTATTAACTAGAACGTGTAATCTTCAATGCCTCAAACATTTCGCAACTTATATATAGAAATATTGGATTTAAGATATTTTCTAATTAATTGAATGAAAAACTGCAGGTACAACCGACTAATGATTGGCTCTCCTCTGATAACCCCACTTGAATTGCAATGCTTTCCAATAGAGGTCATTCCTGTTTCCTTCCCACTCCTTGTATCAAGTTTAGGGAGCAGTGTCAGCATTTCCCCCCTTACATTCTACTTCTTCCTCTTTTTTTTTTTTTCTTTTACAACCTGAGAGAGGTGGGATCAAGTTGATGTTTTAGAAGGATCGCTCCAGTATCTGAGAGGAGGATGGATGGGAGGAGAGATTGGAGAAGAAAATTAAACTGAGGACAGATGACCATCCTAGGTAAGCTGACAGAACTGGAGTGCCACATCCGCAGGGCCAGGTGAGGGAGTAGCCAGGACAGCTCTGCTCTATGCAGGTGTGGCTTATGGAGATGGATGGGGTACAAGGGTAGAGGGAGCTTCTGGGATTGAAGTGCCTTTGGGACATTCAGGGAAAGTGCTCAGAGACAACTCTTGAAGGGTCTGGTGTCTGTGAAGGGTCTGGGTTTTATTCCCTAAAACAGATCTGAGCTTCCCCACAAATCCCTAAATAGCAAGGGTGGAAGGTAGAAGGGAAAGCCAACAATATGTAAACATCACTTTTTTATTCCTAGTTTAAATACCTTTTCAACACCTTTGGGTTCAATGCTGTCATTTTATTTTACTTATTTTCTCTTCATTTTGAGGTCCATGACATCTAATTAATTATATGATACACCCCCATCTCTGCTTCTGTTGGTCACTTATTATCTCCATGTTTTTGAGGGGCACAAAGTAGGTCCATGTGCCCAGAGAATAGAGAGCATAGAATCGAGGGACTATGCCATGTACATCTGAAGATATCACAGGCCAGGTTATAAGGACCTGATGGGTTGTATTAAGAATTTTGGTCCTTTAGCCAAAAAGCAATCAGAAGCATTTTAAATGTCTTAATAGGGTGAAACAACCTTGGCCAGGTTTACTCAGTGGTTAGAGCCTCGGTATGTGGACTGCAGGGTCTTGGGTTCAATTTCCAGTCAAGGAAGGGTATGTGTGAGAGGCAACCAGTCAATGTGTCTCACATTGATGTTTCTCTCTCCCTATCCCTCCCTTCCACTCTCTTTAAGGATCAATGGAAAAAAATATCCTCCAGTGAGGATTAAAAAAAAAGGGTGGGTGTGTGTGTGTGAAATAATACCTGATGTGATTTTTTTTAAAGACCAAGACTGCAAAGGATGGAATTGACTGAGGCAGGAATGAATGTGGGAGAGCTGTTAAGAGGCCAAGCAGTAGTTAGGGCAAGAGGATGATAGTGACCTCAACTAATGTGGTGGCATGAAAATGGGAGAAGTGTTAGGAGAAAAAATGGGCAGAACTTGGGGATTGTTTAGATGGGGATTCATGAAAAAGAGAGAGGACTATAGGATGATGCCAAGATTTCTGCAAGGAGCAACAGAGAGCATGGTGGTGTAGTTGCCTGAGATAGATGAGAAGAGAAGCAGGTTTCCTGGGCGGGAGGGCTACCTTAGATTTCCTCATCCTGTTGACTCTCTGACACCTGCCTGGCAGATTCTAACTGCTGCCACTGTGACCAGACAGTTCATTCTCATCATGGGAGATAATCTACTAACTGGCTGCACTACACACACATATGACCTACCTTCAGCTGGACCTCCAAACTTTTTGGAAATATTTTTACCAATTCCAAATTAAACCCTATTCTGTTCCTGATACTGAGTTTTAAAAACATCTTACTCTTTTCCTATTTCTGGTCCTATCTTCCCTCCTCAGTTTTAGCAAACTACCTTGCCTCTTAATTTACTTTAAACATATAGGAGCCAAATGATGTGATTTTCCTTACGTCCTTGCCTCCAGTTTAAAATTTCTCTGAACCTTCAGTCATTCTCTTGTCTTGCTTCTCTCAATGGGAGAAGTGCCTATGCCCCTTCCCAGGCGCTCTTCTCTGTCTGTTTCCTGATACCACTCATCCCCCTATTCCTGTAACATTGTTTTATAGACTATCCCCAATCTTATATTTCATGTTGAAGAAATAGTGTGTTTTTTTCTGAGTCCAGTATTTATACATTCATTGTAGAAAATTTGGAAGATACAGAAAGATGAATACAAAAATCACCTACCATCTCATATTACAGAAAAACAACAACACATTTTTTATTTCTAATTTGTTTTAAACATTCTTTTTCTATTTGTTCCCTCCCTCCGCCTGAAAACATGTCCAAGTCTTCTCTATTATAGAGAAGAGTCCCCTCAGTCTTGCTTCCCTTTCAAACTACTCTGAGTCTCTTCTATCCCTATGTGGAGAGCTTTAAGATGTCCCTCGAGTGAAAAACAAAATTGCCTTGGGCTTGGGAGGCTGAGCCAAGATAATAGACAAGACATAGGTAGAACTGACCTAATTATCTAAACCTGTACCTGTCTCTTGGGACACGCCCCAGCTGGCTCTTCTTGTATCTTGGATTTTGCCTCATATCTGATTGTGTATTACTCTGACCAACCTGCCATGTCCCCATACCCTCTCTGCCCAAACCTATCTATTATTGTGGCTTCATTAATTATTTCTACATGGATGACTTCAAGTTAGTATCATTGACCAAGACCTCTCACTGAAAACCAGAGTAACATTTCCAACTGCCTCATAGTCACCTTAAGATGGTGTCACACCAGGAAACTCAGCACATCCAAAAATAACTGTATTATATTATCTGCCCAACTTATTTCTCCTCCTGTGTTTCCTATTTCAGTTAGTACTATCCTCATATTTTATTCAGCCAAGGTAGACAACAGGGAGTCATTTTTGATCCTTCACTTTCCTCAATTCAACATCAAACTCCATTGACTTAATATTATACTACTTACTTACTTGTGTCAGGCACATTGCTAGGTACAATAGATGCATTTTCCCAACATTTTACTACACTCAGCATCATTCTTACTTGACATGTAAGAAAATGAAAGTGTTGAGGTTCACAGCTAAGTGATGAAGTTAGAATGTGAACTCAAGCCTGTTTATTTCCAAAGCTAGTGGCTTGGTATCTTTTCAATTTGTCCTTTCCTCTCTTTTTCCAATGCTGTTGCCCTAGCTCACGTCATTATAGTAGAAGCTCAGTTAGCCACCTCCTGTCCCTCAATTAGTCAAATCAGCTCATTAACAGTATTCTTCAATCCTCTTTCACACTCATCTTTGGAGACTAGTAGGAGATTGTCTGGTATTTTGTCTGCAAGCTGGTTGATGCAGTTGTATTTTTTATTAGTTAGAATATTTAATTAAATATTACATAAGCTGATAAAAATGAGTGTGAAAGAGAGCTGTATCTATAAAAACTAAGTTGGATACTTTGGAAAGACTTAAGAGTGAGTGGCTAAAAATGTTAACAAATCAAAATAAGTATGGGAAAGATGAACCAAAAAGTTGGAGGAAACTTGTAAAAAAAATTTTTTTAAGATTCTGCATTCTGATTGCCTTATGCTGCAATGTAAAGAAACAGGAACAGAAACAGAGGTGTGGCTCATGCCAAAAAATAAATAAAAATAAGAAAGATACAAAACCCTAATTAGCTGACTTATATCAAAAGAAGGGCCTTGGGACTTTTGCAGGATGAATGTGTACACCCTCATGTATCTTAAGTTAAAATGTAATATCTTACCAGAAGTTTTAAATTATGGGCCATTCTGAGTAGCGTGATGAAATCTCACAAGTCCCCTCCATCCTGCCCCTGAACATGAATCATCCTCTGTCCAGCATATCCACGCTGTGTACTCCCAGCCAGTTATTCACTGAACAGCCTTCTCGGTTATCAGGTAGTGTGGTTTCCTAGTGCTTGTGTTCAAGCAACCCTTATTTTACTTACTAATGACCCCAAAGCACAAGCATAGTCATGCTGGCAATTTGGATATGCCAAAGAGAAGCCGGTAAGTGCTTCCTTTGCGTGAAAAGGTCCAAGTTCTCGACTTAAGGCAATTTATCATCTCAAATTATCACAAGAAGGGTGAATACAGTACAATAAGATATTTTGAGAGAGGGAGAGAGAACATTTGCACATTTTTTATTACAGATTATTGTTGTAATTGTTCTATTTTTAGTTACTGTTAATCTCATACGGGGCCTAGTTTATAAACTTTATTATAGGTATTTAGGTCTAGGAAAAAACACAATATGGGTAGGATTCAGTACTACCCATGGTTTTAGGCATCCCTTGGGGATCTTTGAACTTATCCCTGGTGGACTACTGTATCTATTTATCACCTGTCATCTATCTTTACATCTATCTATCTATAGAAAAAGAATTAGAAGAAACATAAAAATGTTGGCTGTTTTGGAGTGGATTGACTTTTTTCTGATGTAAGTGTACTGATTTGATTGTAGGTAATGTCCGGGAGGTGGTCTGAAAGAGAGGAAAGAGTAATTTTTGTTTAGTAAGAAAAAGTTAAAACTATAAATAGTGAATTGGGGCTTAAAAATAACTAATAGTTACTTTAAAAGAGAGATATTTGTATACTAGAAACCTGAAATAGCACTGAAAACTGAAAATCATCTGGGCAAGTTAAAGAGAAAGTCTAAATAGTCCAAGGACAAAGTATTATTTACTGTTTTATTTGGTCAGTTTTCTAACTGTAGTAACTATAGCTTTACGACAACATTTTCATACGCCAAAAATAGGTGTTAAAATGAATCATCAATTTAGAAAGGTAATTATAAAGTAATTCTACCTGTGATATTGATTGCACTGAACGATCCTATTCAGAAGAGTAATGCTATATTCCTTTATTCCAAGTGATTTGTTACTACAATATTCAAAGAGATACAGTATACAAAGGAATTACACATTTGAGATTCTGCATTAGTTTTATTAGAAAAATGAGGGAAATGATGTGTGTTTAGATGTGGTTTTTATTCCCTGACTTCTCTCCTTGGAAGAATTACATTCTGCTTAATCCTGGAGAAAAGAGGCTCAGGCTAATATTTATCAACACAGATTAGCATTTCTATCAGGCAGTTGTACTGGTATATTAAACATTCACACCTCTCCTGTAGACAGGTATTGAGCATTTAAGAGACCAAGGCTCAGAGAAATTTCTTAACTGCTGTATAGTCACAGCCAGTAAGGTGGTGGTACCAAGATTCACATGCAAGCCTTTCTGAACCCAAAGACTGCTCTTTCTGATTAGGCCATCTATAATAATAAAAGCATAATATGCTAATTAGACCAGACATCCTTCCAGATGTCCTTCCAGATGACCTTCTAGATGAAGCCAGGGCTGCAAGGAAGCCCAGGTCCCAGGTGCCAGAGGGAAGCTGGTGCCAGCAGTTGGGGGAAGGAAGGCCTACTCTTGCATGAATTTTGTGCATTAGGCCTCTAGTCTATATATATAATAATAAAAGGCTAATATACAAAGTGTTCCCTTGGGATTTCAACTGGGAGACCGGGAGTTCGATCTCTTGTTATGACATGCATTGACCACTATGGGGTGGCACAGAATGAAGGAAGGCCCAGGCCAGCAGCCGGCAGCCAGCAGCCAGGGAAAGGAGGTCCCGGCCGGCAACTGGAAGGCCCCAATAGTCCCTGATAGCTGGTCAGGCCTAGAGACCCTACCCATGCATGAATTTAGTGTCTCTAGTAGTTATATAACATTCCATGGTGGTAGATGGTGTTATTTTTCAGAATTACGACCAAGGTGAGGTCAGTTTGAGGACAGGCTGCTGGCAAAGTTTGTTAAAATAAGTGAAAGAGGGAGATAGCCTTCCAGGAGTAAGTTATTATCTACTGACTAGAGGCCCAGTGCATGAGATTCGTGCACTTGGGGGATAGTCCCTCAGCCTGGCCTATGCCCTCACACAGTCTGGGATGCCTTGGGATCGGGCCTAAGCCGGCAGTCAGACATCCCTCTCGCATTCTGGGGCTCTCGCAGTCCAGGATCCCTCGCTCCTTACTGTCTGCCTGCAGCGGAGGTGGGAGAGGCTCCCACCACCATTGCTGTGCTCATCAGCTGTGAACCCAGCTGGCTGCTCCTTAGTGCTGCCTCGGAGGCAGGAGAGGCTCCTGCTACTGCCACTGGGCTTACCAGCCATGAGCCCAGCTTCTGGCTGAGCGGTGCTCCCCCTGTGGGAGTGCACTGACCACCACGGGGCAGCTCCTGCATTGAGCGTCTGCCCCCTGGTGGTCAGTGTGCATCATAACGACTGGTCATTCTACCGTAAGGTCGATTTGTATATTATGCTTTTATTATATAGAATAGGCAAAGGGATGGCAGGTGTTTTTCAGTTATGGTACTACCAACAGAACACTCTTTCTCTTGCCTCTTGTGAGATGCATTAGGAGGAAAATGTTAGCCTTAGTCAAGATGGCAGTGCTAAAGGTTTTGGGGGAAATAATCATATTTTAAAGGCATAAAGTTTAGAATTGTATAGGCTTTGGCTCATTTCGGAACTAACAGTAATCAGAAACAAAAGGGCAGAGCAAAATTAAACTTTTGAAAATGTATCAAATTGCTATTTTATGCAGGCATCATAAAACATTTTGATGTTTTATAACATCAAACTTTCATAAAACATTTTGGGCAATTAAACATTTTTCATATTCTTGTAAAAAGAATGTAAAGGCCCAAAAATTCTCCCAGAGTGATCCAGGATGACCATAAAAGCCTATTGTTACACTTGACAGAAATTAGACTATAAAGTAGGCAAAGGTTTGATTTGTTTAAACTGTTGTTCACTCCCTAGAAAATACCACCAGCATCATGAACATTAGTTGCCTGGTAAATGTGGCTTAGCTGACTGAACAGTGTATAGGGTGACAAGCCATCCTGGTTTGTCTGTGACTGAGGGTATCCCTAAGATGTGGGACTTTCAGTGCCACTGAAACTGCCACTGGCCTGGGGTCATCCCAGGCAACCTGGATGATTGGCCACCCAGCCATAAGATCAAAATTTCCAGCTTCTGTGTCAAATGCTAAATGTATACAAAAGTTTAAAATACTAAGAAAAAACCCTGCTCTTTTATTTTTAAGCTATAAATTTCTTCTATTTACTTTTTTAAAGTACAGATTTATTGGAAAACTTAAGTGGTTGCTTTTTTAGAAATAAAATAATACAATAAAACATTATCTTCTTTCATAAACCAAAAATGAATTTTTATAGCTCATATAGAGTGAATCAGTCATTTTTGCTTTAAAATTAAAAAGTGGACAGAGCATGAGCCCATGGACTAAAGGGTCCCAGGTTTGATTCCAGTCAAGGGCATGTACCTCAGTTGCAGTGTTGATCCAAAGCCCTAGCCGGGGGCTGCGGGAGGCAACCAATAGATGTGTCTCTCTCACATTGTTATTTCTCTCTCTCTCTCTCTCTCTCTCTCTCTCTCTCTCTCTCTCCTCTCCTTCCCACTCTCTCTAAAAATCAATGGAAAAATATTATCGGGTAAGGATTAACAACAAAAATAGATAAAGCGGCAACAACAATAAAGCACAAAATGAAATGACTCCTGAAAACTAATAGTGCAAGAAGCCATAGTGATCAGAACCAGAGCAATTGCACTGGCAGTGCTAGTGGTGATTCTGATTAGGGCTCTCACTTGAGATACATTGGGGAAAAGGGCTCAAAGAAGCTGCTCAGCATCGTTGTATTTGGAGATGCAGCAGGCAGCAGCAAATACAGAAAGGAAATGGTGGGATGGAATGAGTCCCTCTGCCATATCCTCCTTGACAGAAGGCAAGTTGCAATTGAAGTGGGAAGAACGGGGATAGAACCCGAGAAATGTGCACCAAGACGTGAGGATTGTCCTCCCTTTCGTGCTAAAGAGCAGGGCTTCAGGCAATTTTGTTTATTGCATTAGCATTTAATAATAGCTGAATGGTTTTTACAATACATCTTAGAAGGAACATTGCACATGCTTGTGATTCATTTTAATTTAAAATATAAGGTGTTCTATTTTCATCCCTTGCTTTTATATTGTGCTAATGGTACATAAATGGAAAATGATTAACTTTGTCAAATGAAAGGAGCTGGGTACAAAGCAAGATGGCAATTGTGGTTTTGATTTTTTTCTAAGAGCATATTTTATGTGTACCAACAAAAGAAGGAGTAAATTTAATTCACTGAATCCTATTAGTGTAAATTATTTTCAGTTTGAAAACTGATAAAATTTTATTTTATTTTTTATTTCCCATTTCTCTAAAATAAATGTACATTCTTTTAAGAGTAAAATAACAATTTATTGATAAAAATTCTTTTTCAAGGAAAATAAAATACTGATTACTTTCAAATTTATTAGAGAAAGTGATAAATTAATAAGCATTTCTTGACCATTGGATACAAATAAAAGATGCGGCATGATCCATACCCTCAAAAAGCATAAAATATATCAGAAAAGGCAGAATGAGCCTGAAGAAAAGAAAATCATAAATATTGTAACTATAAAAGGCAAAGTTATTTATTTTGTGATTATACAGGCCATTGTCATTCACATTTATTTTTTTATTTTTATTTTTTAAATATATTTTTATTGATTTTTTTACAGAGAGGAAAGGAGAGGGACAGAGAGCTAGAAACATCGATGAGAGAGAAACATCGACCAGCTGCCTCTTGCACACCCCCTACCGGGGATGTGCCTGCAACCAAGGTACATGCCCTCGACCGGAATTGAACCTGGGATCTTTCAGTCCGCAGACCGACGCTCTATCACTGAGCCAAACCGGTTTCGGCATCATTCACATTTATTAATTAAAGTAGTAATTTTAATACTGTTTCATGCCATATATTACTTCATACATATATTTAAAAAAAAAGTCAGTATTGGAATTTGCCTGTACTTGAGTACAAAGTATGTTCCAGAAAATGCCTCCCCCAAAAGCTTTATGCATATGTTCCCAAAGCAGCATTTAGTCTAAACTAATCCAGTTTGCCCCAAACATTTATGAACGTTCATCCTATTTTCAGTTATTTCCATTAGTTACTCATCTCATTGTGTTGAATATTCCTATTTTATTATGTGAATGGAAAACCAAACCACGTGGAAGAGAGAAAAGGGACACATTGGCAAAGCTCTAAAAATCATTTTTGGGTTCTAACTGGATCAGCTTTGGTTTGATTACAATTCTGATCACTTGAGTCAGTAATTTTCATTTTGGACAGATCTAGATCACCCATAATGTGGTGGTTTATCTCTTTACTCAAGTGCAAAATTAAAATAAAGTGGATTATCTCTCTTCTTAAAGGAACTATAGAATGAAGGTGATGCTAGCCTCCACTTGCTGATTAAAAGTACATTCTCTTAAAACAAATCTGTGGAAAAATTAAACTTTAAGGCAAATATAAAGAACTAGAGGCCCAGTGCACAAAATTCATGCACGGTTAGGGTCCCTAGTCCTGGCCAGTGATCAGGGTCAATTGGGACCTTCCAGCTGCTGGCTGGGGCCTTCCTTCGTTTCATGCTGCCCCCTGGTGGTCAGTGCATGTCATAGTGAGTGATCGAACTACCATCTCTCTGTTGTTGAACTCTGGAGGGGTCACTTTGCATATTAGCCTTTTACATACTAGTATATAGATGACCATTACATTTTGTGTTTTTTTAAAGAATAAAAGTCTTTTTATTTCCTGCACACAAATAACTGCAAACATAAAAAAACAAGAGGCTGGTCTCTCAATAGATCAACTGAAAATGTTTTTTCACCTTCCCTAAGAATGCAAGCTGGTTATTGTTACTATGGCAACAGATTTAGTATGAAGACTGGAGTTTCTCTGGCCAGCTTGATTACTGAACAGAAGAAAATAGAACACTTTATTATTATTATTTTTCTCTTAAAATTTTTTTTAATCAGTATCTTTATCTTCTGGAATGTTTGGGAATACAGGTTCAGTAATAAGAACCACATTGCAAAATGAAATTAAGCAAGGGAACACTAAGAAAGTCAACTAGGTATCAGGGCACAGAGTTTGCCATCTGTGACCTGCTGGTGGCTGGGCAGTGACTTCTTGGTTGGCCTGGCTGGATTCTGCGTCCCTTCACTTGGCCCTGTTGCCCTCTCTCTGGTTGAAAATGCTGAGCTGGTGATAATGTGTGGATAAAAATCCATTCCCCACCAATCAACAAGTGCTTACTGAGTGCATACTGCATACCAGGTAGTATTCCAGCACCTGACGTAGTGTTTGAACAAAAGGACAAAATTAGTGCCACGATGAATTCACATTCTTGGGAGACAGGCCCAAAACCAAACAGGTAAACCCACACATAGTATCGGATAGTAATTGCTACTCTGAAGAAACATAAAGCATATTAAGATAGTGACAGGAACATTGTTGAAAGAGGAAGGAAATACTGGACAAAAATCTTCAGGGAAATCATAGCATTTAACTAGGCCTGATGGAAATAGATGACATCAGTCATTTAAACAAACAAATATAGGCTGGATAGAAGCCTCTATTTGCCAGGTACTGGGATCATTGCTGGGGAAAGTGAGCTATTGATTCAGATTTTTTAGGGCTTAAAATATTGCAGGTCCTGAATACAACTCATGGAGGCCCCAATCTTGAGACCCCAAATTCTTGCAGGACTCTATATTTTATACCTAAATTCCCTAAAGTTTTCCAGATATGTTTCATTGCTCTAACAATACCTTTGGGATATTTTAATGTAGTTTCCTATAGAGAAAGAGCCTAAGTTTTTCACTCTCTAGCTTACAACTTTATATAGCATGTTCTTTTATAGAATTCATGACTTGGGGAAGTAGTAATGGAAGAAAATATAAATGGATTTGGAAAGAATTGGAACAGATTTGTGAAAGCAGAGTCATTCCCTGCAACTAAGAGAAGCTTAAAGGTTTGAAGTGTGCATTTCACGAAGGCACCTACAAAACAGAGGTCCCACTGGGTGAAGAGAATCGGGAAAAGGTCCTACATTTAGGAAGGATCACTACCCCCTCCCTCCCCTGCTGAGGTTGTGCTGGCAACAGATGATGGAGCTGCCAGAACGCTGGACCACCTAGTGTGGCAATTCTTGTGTTCTGATCTGATTGTATTTATTCTTTATTGTCTCATAAAGAGCCTGGCACTGACTTGGCAACTGTGCTGGACACCATGTAGGCATTATGTGTTTATGTTGCCATAAAACGACTGTGATGATTGCAGGAAGCTTACACTGCTTTTTTGTGTATCAGCATTCAGCGTGAGTTAAAATGGACCTGTTTGCTTTTTACCTGGATTGAAGATCATATTCTGCAAATGATTCTAAGGTGCTTTATAAATACTGCATGCAGCAACATAGAAATATTTGTTTTAGCAACAACAGCCAGGGTTGAGCAAAACAGGGAGTTCACACAGAACTCTTGGAAAATCCTGATTCTAGACTCTTGCACAGATAAATTTCAAAGGGCACAAGCTGCTATCTCCCTTCTCTAAAGGTTTTTTTTATTTATTGTTTGGGAGTTTTATTGTTTTTGTTTTTTGCTTTTTGCTTTATTTTGCTTTAAGTGTTTGTTCATCTTCAGATTATCAGGGTCATTTCCTATTGCCCTTGGGTTAATCTTGCTGCCTTAGATTGGAGCACGACTCTATTGTGCCAAATGCCCTTGAGAACCTCATCAAACTGGACAGTTGACAAAGTGAGACCTACAGCAGTTCGGATGAAACATTAGAAAAACACACAAAACGATTCACCTATGGCTCTGACCCTGCGCTCATGTGTTTCTTTTCATCCCATTCCCAATCGTCCACATGCGCCCAGTAATGATTTTCACACTGGGGCATTTTTGGTCCTTTCCAATTCAGAGAATATTGGCAATGGGGGTGCCTTTAGCCTGAGTTCTGGGGACGGGGGGAGAGCGGAGTGGAACACCCCGTTTCAGCCTATTTCTTTCAATAGTACAGCCTGTGCCAAGGCAGGCAGCAGCAGCCCTTTGAAAGGCCTTGTCAGTCAGCTAAGCAGTGGCAGAGCTCACATATGCACAACGGATATTATGGTATGTCCCCCTTGAAGGGTTATTTCTACTTACATTCTAAATCCTGAGAAATTAAAGTCAAAATGTTAATAAGCTAATAAGCCTGATTGTATTTTTTTTATATTTGAAAACTGATCTTTTTAAATTGCAGAATTAACACATTCTCCCTTTCCTTTCTACACCAATTAATTTATTTTGAAAAGCACGAACTATGGAGATTGTGCAAATTATAATTTACACCATCTCAGCATTGCTGCATGCTCCATACGGGTTTACAGTATTGATCTGCCTCTTTCAAGTTCTCTTGGTTTTCTTTAGTTTCCAGCCTAACCTGGATATGGGCTCATTTGCCCTTTTTTTTTTTTAAAAAAAATATGTATTTTTATTGATTTCAGAAAGGAAGGGAGAGGGGGAGAGAGAGAGAAACATCAATGATGACAGAGAATCATTAATCGCTGCCTCCTGCACACCCCCTACTGGGGATCAAGCCCGCAACCCAGGCATGTGACCTTGACTGGAATCGAACCTAGGACCCTTCAGTCCGAAGGCCAACACTCTATCCACTGAGCCAAACCAGATAGGGCTGCCCTTCTTTGTAAAATTTATTCACCTTCCACAATCCAGACCAAGACTCCACTATTTCCTTTAGCTAACATTTAGCCCACAATACTTAACCAGTTCACATTATTTTGGTTGGGTCATCTTGACGTACTGGGTCATTTCTTAAGTTCTTTTCTTACATCCTTGCCTGAGATTCTGTTTGATTAGATATAAGTGGCAGAGTCATTTTGGCCTTACATTTGAACAAAAACTGCTCTTGCCCACTGCCCGTGCGCACATGTGAATCTGTAGTGAAAGTTAGTGGTGGGGTGAAGGGTGAAGAAGAGGGCAGTTGGAGAGAAAACCTGTTTATTCCTGTGGTATCAGTAGTTTCTCTCAATCCAAGGAAGCATTTGAAATACGCCCTCAAAACTCTGGCTCTTCTACCCCCAAGGGACTCTGGAATTGAGTTGGGCAATCTCCCATTGAAATTTTCCCAGAAAATGGAGAGGTTCCCCTGAAATTGCTGTACAAACCAGTCTGGGTTTCTCTACAAATCCAGGCGGTCCTGGGGCTACATTGGCAAATGAAAGCAAAGAGATTTCTGGGAATAGAAATTTGCTTTGGTAACACTTATAACCTGTCCAGGCTGATTGTTTTCATTGTCAGGCTGGTAAAAATGATTACATCTTAAAATCTCCCTAAGACCCTGGTCCATGTGGAGAAGAAGGATAAAAAGGGCAGAGAGAAGGATTCTGTAGATGTTCAAATATTACTGATTGAAAATTGTACGGACGTGAGCAGGTCAAGATCTTTCTTTTCATTGATAGCACACTGAAGGTGAATGATCTGTACACAGTAGGCGCCCAGAAAATATTAAATTTGAAAATATTTAATCTCTATTGCTTACCAAAAAGCTTTCGGTGGGGATAAAATATAGGCGGAGATATTTTGAGGTAGGATTCAGAGATCTGTAAGCCATAGTCAGGCAGAGAAATGGACTAACCAGTACTCAGCAAACCCCAAGAAAGGGCTGGAATGAGGAACACAGGGTGATGATCCTGCTTAGCATGTTTTTCAGGGGCTACTGCCTGGATGGTGAACTGGCACCTCCATGTTCCACCCTACTTTGGTTCCATGACCCCAGGCTTTGAAGGGTCACTGTGAAAGGTGAACTCAGCCGCAGGTGCCATGGTCACTGACGGGCATGACCCCTCCCACATCTGCCTAGGCCCCTGAGTTAAGGAACCTTTCACACTCCCAGATCCCAGTAACTCTGTGGGTGTCTCAGTCCCGGTCAGGATCTGCCTGCAGGCTGTTGACCCACACGGAGCAGGAAGCATAAAATTGGGCAGAAGCTATTTGCCTTCCAACTGCCCCCACATTCCTCAGCCCCCCTTCTCTGTACTCATGGAAGCATGTCCCCTTAAGGTTCAGCCTGGCCTACTACCAAGGCCAGTCAAACCGGGGCAGAATGAAGCTGAGAAGTTTTGCCTTCTCCTACACCTCTCACCCCGATCTCGGCAGGTGAGGCCTGGAATTAATCTTGCAGATATAAATGAGAGACCCAGATATCTGAAAATGATTTCTATCCTACCTGTGCCATACAACTACCTCCGATACAACTGTGTTTATGCCTTGGACTCATGCAGATCACATCAGTGCCCTGAAGTCCTTCCTCACACCACAGCGTAGTTGGCTAGCTGGGCCCTGCCACCCTGACTCGTTTTTGCTCAGCCTTGTTGCATAATCTTTCAGTAGACTGATCACTTGGATCCAAAATGATGCTTTTCGCCTGATTTCATGGTTCCCCACTCCCTGGAGTCCTGCTTCTCATTGCGTTGCTGTTCCTTTGGGTATCTGCATAGGCTGGACTCAAACTTTATGTGGCCACACCCACTTTGAAATGCATATTTGGTCTATTGGATACTTTCTGGGAGGTCAGAGCCACAGCTGGTTCAGTTTTCACAGCTGTCGTTTCTTTTTCTTCTTCCTGATTACTGGCATCTGCCACCGAGGTCTCAGCATGTGTTCATACATCTGTATGCAGGATATGAGGACAAGCCTTCATTTTCCACTTATTGGTGCTTCTGTTGTTGGTGGAAGTGGAGTTCTTGGGGTGCCTCGAGGAAAATAATTTCCTGAGGCCCAGACAGGAGGATGGAGTTTCATGGAAAGCTTTATTGATGATGTAAAATTAAGGGGGTTCCCCTCAAGGGTCCCATCTCTGTCTGTCTTGCCATGGAAGAAGTCCAATCTTGTCCTCAGCAGGGCCAGAATTAAGGCCCCTGCCCAGAATTTCTGTTCCATATTAAAGTCCAGTCCAGTCCAGTCCCGCATCTGGCTAGCTTAGCTTGTGTTCCCAGCTGCAGTCCATTGTGTGTGGGGCTCACACAGCCATGGGTTATGTGGCTGCTTAAAGGATGAGTGTGAGAGCAAGAGAGAGCAAGAGCAAGAGGAAGAAAAAGAGAGGAAACTCTTTGGAGATTTTAACCAAGAGCTTCTTCAAACTAACAAATTAACTCTCTAAGATTTCGCCTACTTCTGATGGGTCCCACCCCCTAGCCAATTCATTGTTCCCCAGGCTAGACTGACAGGCAAGCACCTCCCCTACGTCACCCTGACTTCAGTGCCCACGCACCCATCTCCCCTTTGTTTGATCCCTTTCCCCAGTGATCTGCAGGGAATGGACAGGTAGTTCCCTGGGGAGCGTGAAACTGTAGCTTCCTGGTGAAGCTGCCTATAATGCCTGGCCTCCCCTTTGCTCTCTTCCTATTATTAATAGCTAGAGGCTTGATGCACAAAATTCGTGCACTGGGGGGGGGGTGTCCCCTCAGCCCAGCCTGCACCCTCTCCAATTTGGGACCCCTTGGGGGATGTCCGACTGGCGGTTTAGGCCTGATCCTGAAGATCAGGCCTAAACCGGCAGTCGGACATCCCTCTCACAATCCGGGACCACTGACTCCTAACTGCTCACATGCCTGCCTGATCACCCCTAACTGCCCCCCATGCTGGCCTGGTCACCCCCAACTCCCCCCGTTGTCGGGCTAGTTAGCCCAAACTCCCCCCCCCCACTGGCCTGGTCGCCCCTAATTGCCCCCCCACCAGCCTGGTTGCCCCTTACTGCCCCCCCTGCTGGACTGGTTGCCCCTAACTCCACCCCCCCACTGGCCTGGTCGCCCCTTACTGCCCCCCCTGACAGCCTGGTCACCCCTTACTGACCCCCTGCTGGACTGGTCGCCCCTAACTGCCCTCCCCCCCCCCACTGGCCTGGCCACCCCTTACTGCCCCCCTGCCAGCCTGGTCACCCCTAACTGCCCCCCCCCACCCGCCTGGTCACCCAGCCTAGTCACCCCTTACTGCCCTCCCAGTCAGCCTGGTCACCCCCAACTGCCCTCTCTGTCAACCTGGCTGCCCCTCACTGCCCCCTTCTGCTGGCCGGTCACCCCCAACTGCTCCTCTGCCAGCCTGGTTGCCCCACGCAGCCTGCTGCTCAGTCATTTGGTCGCCCCTCACTAACCCCCCTGCCAGCCTGGTTGACCTACACATCCTGCTGCTTGGTTGTTTGGTCGCCCTTCACTAACTCCCCTGCCGGCCTGGTCGCCCCATGCAGCCTGTTCGGTCATCCGTTCAGTTCGATGGTTGCTTAGGCTTTTATATATATAGACTAGCTAATTACAATGATACTACTTCCTAACATAGTGTCAAAACTCATGCTGCCTCTAGCTGACTGCAGGCCTCTCCTGTTTGGCTGGCCCCTGGTCCTGACTCTCCTAGCTAAACTTCTCTTAAAACTATGGATGTCCTGGCAGGACAGAAGGTCCTTCCATGCCATTCTTGTTCATAGTGATTCTTACACTTACCAGGCAGCATCCTGGTGTAACATAGGATCTTCACATAACCAGGTGAATCTGGCCAAACTACATCAAGAATACTGATGCTCAATAAATATTTGTTGCTATTGATTTGATTCAAATTGCCAAATTGTGGTGTACCTTGTTATAAGTTGCACTGTCTCCATGAAAATAAACTGAGCTAAGACAAACAAATCGGGTAATAGCTAATGGCTTTAAAATGGCATTGTTTATGAAAAATATCAACAAAGTGTTCCTTTATAAAGAACCTTTCTGTTGCATTTCTTAACTGCTAACAGAGAGATAGAGGGACAGAAAAACAGTGTCAAGAATATTAATTACCAATTGGCCCTGGCCAGTTGCTCAATGGTTAGAGCATCGGCCTGCAGACTAAATTCTCAGGTTCAATTCTCCATCAAACGCATGTACCTCAGTTGCAGGCTCCATCCCTGGCCCTGGTCAAGGCACATGCGGGAGACAACCAATCGATCTCTTTCTTCCTCTCCCCACCACTTCTCCTTTTCCTCCACTATCTCTAAAAAAGGGGGAAAAATCAATGGAACAAATATCTTTGGGTGAAGATAAAAACAAAAAGAGTATTATTAATTGAAAATTATGCAGACATAAAGGCAAAGTATATTTAAATCAATAGGATTTGATTTTCAAAGTTTTATTCAGCCACAGCTAGTCAGTAAGATCAAAGAAAAGCTGCATGTGTATCATACTAGTGTATCATAGTTGAAAATTTCTGTTTTCCTTAAACTTTGAACTCCATGTCCTCTTAATGCTGTAAGAGATCAGAGCCATAGCTGGGTCAGTTAAAGGTAGCTCACTGTCAACCTCATCCTTCATTTCTTTTCTCACTGTCAACCTCATCCTTCATTTCTTTTCTTGTCCTCACAGTGTCTCCACACCCACTGCTGAGCCTTTTTCTCCTGGAGGCAATAGTGAAATGGGGAATGAACTTTGGGTTTGGTGCCTAAAAGGTTGCATTTGTCACTTATTAGCAGCATGGCATATCTTAAATAATAAAAGTCTAATATGCAAATCGATCGAGCACAGCAGTGGTAGTAGGAGCCTCTCCTGCCTCCGTGGCAGTGCTAAGGATGTCCAGGGAGCAGGCCTAAGCTGTCACATCCCCCGAGGGCTCCCGCACTGTGAGAGGGCACAGGCCTGGCTGAGGGACTCTCCTCCCCCCCACTCCCGAGTGCACAAATCTCGTGCACCGGGCCTCTAGTAAATATATAAATTACTTACCTCAGCATAAAATATATTGTTTAAAGGTATCTGTAAAATCAGGACTACTGTCTAGCGAGGTGTTTATAGTGACCAAATGATATAATTTATGTAAAGTACCTTGCAGCCGAAACTGGTTTGGCTCAGTGGATAGAGCGTTGGCCTGCGGACTCAAGGGTCCCAGGTTCGATTCCGGTCAAGGGCATGTACCTTGGTTGCGGGCACATCCCCAGTAGCGGGTGTACAAGAGGCAGCTGATCGATGTTTCTCTCTCATCGATGTTTCTAACTCTCTATCCCTCTCTCTTCCTCTCTGTAAAAAATCAATAAAATATATTAAAAAAAAAAATAAAGTACCTTGCAGAATGTTTGGCTCAACCCAAAGTGGTTCCTTCTTCCTTCTTTCTCCTCTTTTCATACTCTCTCTCACAGGAAGGGAAGCCCATCTCCAAGGCTGACGTATTGCCTAGCCTCCCAACCATTCCCTCACACATCTGCCCTCTCTTTAGCATGAAAATATCTCCCTCTCCCCAGGGGCCTCCTCTCCTGCCTTTGAGGGTCAGGTATAAATCCCATTCCTGAAAATAACTTCTACCTATTGTTTCCTTAATTTCTAATTTACAGCCAATAAACTAAAATAAGTAATGTGTTTGCACCATCAATTTTCTCACCATATGTCATCTTCTTGATTCTTAATTGAAGAAACTTTTAAGTCCTTCTAGAATGAAATTGCCAGAGTGGAATGCTGTCCTTCTGGCTTGGATTATTAGTAATTATGAAGTATCTCCAAGTCCATAGGAATGTTTTCATATGTATAAAGAGTTAAATATCTTAGAACTATGAGAAGGCTACCTTAGAGAAAAAAGAATATACAAGAAATTCAGGTCATAAAATTTGGAAATTATGTAATCTTATATTTCATCATCACTAAAAACTAATATTTTTATTTACTTATTTATTTATTTTAAAATATATTTTATTGACTTCAGAATGGGAGAGAGAGAGAGAGAGATAGAAAACATCAATGATAAGAGAGAATCATTGATTGGCTGCCTCCTGCACGCCCCACACTGGGGACCTAGCCCGCAACCTGGACATATGCCTTGACCAGGAATCGAACAGTGACCTCCTGGTTCACATAGGTCAATGCTCAACCACTGAGCCATGCCAGCTGGTCTAAAAACTAGTACTTTTGAAGCAAGATATAATTTCTAAGTTGCCCAACATTTTGTCATATAGGAAAGGAACTTTAGATATAGATGATAGAAAGAAATAATGGGAGAAATGAAAGAAAGAAAAAGAAAGAGAGAGAGAAAGAGAGAGAGAAAGGAAGGAAATGAAATTGTGTTAGTGTCCCTTTAAGAAACATTTATTTTGAATAGACTGAAACCCTTCCAGAAACATCCTCCATTATACATTTGGTAAATTAGAGCACTTATACCTAATTGCTCCTTTAGGAGCTAATGACCCCTTTGCTGTTTTGTTTAAAACACCTGATGCCATCATCATGGAAGGCGGGTGCTCAGCCTCATACACTGCTTTGTAAATTCACATTTAGTTTTAAATTGAGTGCAATTTCAAAGTGTCTTTTCTAAAAATTCTAATCAATCTAGTATACTGTAAGCATTCCTTGTACTTACACATTTGCTAAAATTTGTGAAGGTGACTTTGCTAAATGGATTTTTGTCTTGAAATAGATTCAACTTGCTGTATATGCAAAATGACTTGTGCAGAGTCAACCATGGAAATTCACTGAGTATGCCCTTTGTGCTCATAATGTTGAAAATCACAGCATAACCTGAAGGACCTCATTTAGTTAAGAAAGCAGTGTGTGATTTATAAAAGCACCTTGTAGAAACCTTATCAGGGATCTATGCCCAGCACACGTGTCTGTTATAATTATTGGTGGAGGTAGATTTGTGGATTGGATTTTCATTTGCTTTTGAATACATACTTGAAGCTTACACATTTCTTGACAATTAAAAATGTGTATGCTTCATATAGCTTAAAAATAACTCTCTGTAAAAATGTGAATAATATAATTTAAAACTACTCTATTCATAGAACCTGAGAATGTAGAGCTGGAAGGGACCTGAGAAAATAATATATTTCAATGCCCTTCTTGGACACACAAGCACAGAGAGACCCACTAGAGATCAAGTGACTTGCCAAGGTCTGTTTCTCCTTGAAAACTGCTGACCAAACTAGTATAAGAACCTAGTTTACGAGATACTTTATTCCATGGGGAAGGGGAGGCACATGCACACTCAAGAAAGGATTTTTAAAGAATTAAAATGTTATTTCATCCAGTTCTTGACAATATAATACAGAAGAAAAAGGACTTAACTGGGAAAACAATTATCTTAAGAAGTTGATTTTCACCCTGGCTGGTGTGGCTCAGTTGGTGGAGCTGTTCATTACACCAAAGGTAGTGGGTTCAATTCCTGGTCCGGGCACGTGAGGGAGGCAACTGATAGATGTTTCTCACATTGATGTTTCTCTTTCGATTCCTCTCTCTAAAATGATTTTTTAAAAATGATTTTCTCTCTATATAGAATATCCCTTTTCAACTGAATTTTGTATTTATTGTCACATTTCTTTTAAGTGAAAATGAGTATAGTGGTAGCTCCTTATCTGCTGTTTTGCTTTTCACGGTTCCCATTACCGGCAGTCAACTGCAGTCTGAAAATATGAAAGAGAAAATTCCAGAAATAAACAATTCATTTTGAGAGCATGATGATATCTCACATCGTCCTGCTCCATCCCACCCGACATGAATCAATCCTTTGTCCAGTGTATCTACACTGCATACACAACCCAGTTGTGTTGCTCGGTTTTCGTATAGGTTATCAGATATTTTGAGAGAGAAAGATCACATACACATAATTTTGTTTGCAATATATTTTGTTCTATTTTTATCATAATTTTTATTCTTAATCTCTTACTGTGCCTAATTTGTAAATTAAACTTTACCACAAGTATGTATAAGAAAAAACATAGTATACATAGGGTTTGGTACTATCCACATTTCCAGGCTTCTACTTAGGGTCTTGGAATATATCCCCTTCAGATAAGGGGGGACTATTATAATTCAATAATTCTTTTCATTTAGCGTTTCGCAAATGATTTAATTAGTTTCAGTGATATAAGAGAAATTTCTTAGGAAAGTGTGGTATATGAAAATTATAATGGGAAAGTTTATGTACATAATGTAAACATTTGCAAGTATTCTCCACTGATATATACATATAGCCAGTGTTATTTTTGCTAATTACCAATAGCACATATCTATTCATTATAAGAGATTATCTACTAGTTTAACCTAGCTTTGGTGTTACCATAGCTGAAAATGGTGGAACTGAATATAGACTATTCTTTGATTCTGACTTTCACTCATATCAGTCTGTATTACAATATAGCTTTTATATCAAAGGATTAGCTTATGGTAATATTTCTCCGAAATACGATGTTTCCTTGTTGAATATTGCCAACCTGCTTTGTCTTCCTGTGATCAAGCCAAGGAGACTTTGGGTTCACACATATTGGTGGCAGACATGACTACCAGCTGCCCTTCTAAGGGGCCTTGAGAAAAATCACAAATAAACAAAAAATCCTGGGGCCAGGTTTGCTACTGATAGTTCATCAACAAGAAGGCAGAAGATCATTTGAAAGGGAGATTAGATGTTATAAACCAAGATGAATCTGGGAAGATAGAATAATGGCAGGTTAGGAGCAGGTAAGAAGCCAGAGCCACTGGAGAGGGCTGTGAGAGACCAGAGGGAGTTGAGAGGGAGGTAAACCCTGGGGTGGTTTTTGTACCCATATAGAAATGCTGCATTTACGTGCCATATGATATCCATGAACAGCTGGCCTGGGCTGGGGTAGGTTGGCCACCCCACACCATCTTGACCACCATAGTGTCTCCTAGGCTTTGGTTCACTATTTATTAAAAAAAAAAATCTATGATGTGTGTGCAAGGTATTAAGACCACAAAGAGGAATAAGGCAAAGTCATTGCTCTTAAATTCAATCTAGTGGATGGCAAAGGAAACTCATCTACTATTTTGAAAACCCACCATGTGCCAGGCATGATGGAAGGTGTTCTATATACACTATCTGATAATTGTCATCATCATAGCCAACTGCCCCTCGAAGGGCTTTGAGAAAATCACCAGTTTAAAAAAAAGATCCAAGGGCCAGATTGGGGACTGGCAGCTCATCATCAGGAAAGCAGGAGATCATTTGAAAGGGAGATTAGATACTATAAACCAAGATGAATCTGGGAAGATAGAACAACCAAACAACAAATTAGGGGCAGATAAGAGGCCAGAGAAACCGAAGAGGGCTGAGAGAGACCAGAGAGCTGAGAGGGAGGTGAAGACTAGGATGGTTTCAGAGCCCATTTAGAAATGCTGCACTCTATCTGTCATGGAATAGCTATGAACTTTTTTTTTTTACTTGGCAAGTTACATAAGTGATTCTTTGCTTATTCAATTTTCAATAAAAGCTTAAGAAAACAGACAACATACAAAGGACTAGAGAAATACCAATGACAACAGCCTGAAAGCAAAGTGATTTAGTAACAGAAATAAAAGCCTCCACAGCCTGCTCCACATCATCGTCACCACTGCCACGTCTCCGAGCTTGGGTTCATCATTCATTCAAAAAAATATGAATCCAGGTATTGTGGTTTTCTTTCTTCTTCTTCTTTCTTTCTAATAAGAGAAAGTTTATTTAGAAAGTCACAGAGCTAGAAGAAGTGAGCCAGAGAAGAAATGGGCTCAGGAAACAAGTTACAGAGGCCAAAGAAGAGCCTTTGGAGCTTAGGAGAAAGGGAGGCAAGGACAATGTACTTGGGAGAAGAGGGTGGGGAAGGGCGTGGGCATGCTCCATAGAGAGAGCCGCCTACTGTGATTTGATTTCTGACCTCTAAAATGTCACGAACCAAAAATTAAAAGACCTCATTCCTATCATTATCAGCTATAATGTAATAACCAACCCAGGTTTTGCTTTCACCCATAATAGCCCTATAAAGAGATAGTTGCTGCCCCCTATCCCTTTAGCTTCCTTACTTTGTTCTTCTGGTTGACATATCCCCTCAACCCTACATTCAGAGTAAAAGCTTCCGCAAATGTATCCCAGACTGCCATGCAGCAGTAGGAACATGGCTCTTTATTTGCCCGGTGGTTAATATTTACTGAGAACCTATTATTTCAAGGCACTTTGCATATATTATCCTTCTTCGTGTGCATAACAACCCCCGTGAGGGAGATGGACATAGCCTGGCTTAAAAGGATAATCCAGGATTCAGAGTGGTTAAAGAAATATGCCCCAGGATGTACAACTGCTACAAGTCACAGCCAGGGTTTGAATTAGGTGGCTCAAGCTCTTTATGTTCTGATGTTTTCCTATTGTTCAGGTCTAATGTGATGTGGCCCATTTCACCATGCCATTGCTGAATTAGCACAGTACCAACTCACTAATCACATAGCTACTTCTTAGTCACACATAATCGTACTCGTTTTTAGCAAGCTGGGCCCAGCAGGTACTTTGATCTTTTTGAAAAGGCTGCACTAAATGCAAAGTAATATGTCTGAGCAATCTAACTCTTAAAAATGAGAACTTGCCCAGCCAGTGTGGCCCATGAACCAGGTGGTCACAGTTTGATTCCTGGTCAGGGCACATGCCCTGGGCTCGATCCCAGTAGGGGGCATGCAAGAGGCAACTGATCAATAATTCTCTCTTGTCATTGATGTTTCTATCTCTCCCTTCCTCCCTCTGAAATCAATAAAAAGTTTAAAAAAATGAGAACTTGTTCTGATGGCTGCTACCTCCTATCCCTTTAGCTCCCTTACTCTAGCATCTCGATTACAATTATTCCTTAATTTTGTTGAATTAAGGAATAATTGCTGCCACTTTTTCACAATCTTCACTACTCTCCTAAATTAGATTCTCTTTTAACCCAGCTTACAATTCATGAGCTATTATTAAAATAACTAGCGTTCCCGTTGCAGGAAAAATCCTGCAATAGGGTTTCCTGCTGCACTCTACCCCACCCTGCCTGCTCTCCTCCCTTGTCGCCCGCCCCGCCTTCTCCGCCAGCCCGCCTGCTTTTCCCTTCTCCCCAGGCCCCGCCTCCGCTCCTCCCTTCTCTGCCATCTTTGTTGGGGTAATTTGCATACTCGTCCTGATCGGTTGGTGGGCGTGGCTTGGCTGGTGGGCATGGCTTGGGCGTAGTGAAGGTGCGGTCAATTTGCATATTTATCTATTATTAGGTAGGATTCTACGGCCCCAGTTGAAAACACGCTCAATTCTCTGGCCCAGTTCTTCTTGTGCTTGCCTGGCTAGACCCCAACCCTTCGTGGGCCCACTAGCCATCTCCTTTATGCCTGTACCTACTGGGACTTCTATCACAACTGTCTGCTGGTTGCACTTTAAATGTGTCCCTCATTACTGCCAAAGAGCCCCACTACCTTTCCCTTTTAGGTCTTTGAAATAACTATTTCATATTTCCTCTCACCCCAAACCTCCTACACTCCCTCCCTCCCCATTCTGAGCTGATGACTTACATTCATACTTAATTGAAAATATCTGAGCCAACATAGAAGCATGCCTGCGTCTTATCTACTCACCTCTCAATCTCTGTGCCCATATTTTCTCCGCCTTCTCTCTTTTTGGGACAGAATAAATGTTTCTCCTCCTATCAGAGGTTCATCCTTCTACTCACACTCAGATCCCATCCTCTCTCACCTTTCCAAGGAGTTTTGTCCTTATAGTCCACCCCCTTTATTTGACATCATCGGTCAATGTCTTTCCCTGCACTGGATCATTCCAGACAACATACAAATAAATTCCATCATCTGCCAAATTATAACAATCAGAACATTTCCTAGACTGTCATGATTCCTTTTGCTATATTTCTCTGTTCTTTCAGAGCAAAACCTCAAAATACTTTTTCAGCTTTCATTCATTCACTCTTTGGTTACTCCATCAAGCTTCTGCTTAACTATTCACTAGAATCTGCTCTTGTCACCAAAAAATCTCATTACTGTATTATGGTCCTGTGTATGCTTCTGTTTTCACCTTCCTCTCAGCAACCTCCAACCAATTGTCCAATCCTCCTTGGGAAACTTTTCTTCTGGGCTTTGAAGACAAACGATCCCCTGCATCTAGCTTTGTTTGTTTCTCCTCCTTCATCTGATCTCTAAACATTGGGGTATACCAGAACATAATACTGGACTGTCTTCTAAATCTATATACACTCTATGTGGGTGATCTCATCCAGCCCAATGCTCTTAAATATCAGCCATATGCACACTTCACCTGCCATTGCCTGAATTCCTACACTTATATAATTCCTACACTTATCTTTCTTCCTTCCTTCCTTCCTTCCTTTTCTCTTTTCTTTTCTTTCTTTCTTTCTTTCTTTCTTTCTTTTCTTTCTCTCTCTCTCTCTCTCTCTCCTCTCTCCTCTCTCTCCTCCCTCCCTCCCTTCTTCCCTCCCTCCTTTCCTTCTTTCCTTCCTTCCTTCCTTCCTTCCTTCCTTCCTTCCTTCCTTCCTTCCTTCTTTCCTTCCTTATTTTTCCCAGGAATAGTATGGGTAGAAAATTAGTTTGAAGAGAGTTTTTTAAAGGATAGCATAGATTTTCTGTAACACTTTCCAACACCCATTCCTGCCTTCTCCTTGCTAACAGAAACTTCGATTTTGTGTGATTACCAGGGGGCCATAAAAAGGGTGATTGGCCGAAACCGGTTTGGCTCAGTGGATAGAGCGTCGGCCTGCGGACTCAAGGGTCCCAGGTTCGATTCCGATCAAGGGCATGTACCTTGGTTGCGGGCACATCCCCAGTAGGGGGTGTGCAAGAGGCAGCTGATCGATGTTTCTCTCTCATCGATGTTTCTGGCTCTCTATCCCTCTCTCTTCCTCTCTGTAAAAAATCAATAAAATATAAAAAAAAAAAAAGGGTGATTGGACATCCAGGTGAAAATTGATTAGTCACAGCCCAATCATGGTAGTTCAATTCGTATTATCAGCAATTGGTTTAAAAATAAAAATGCATTCAACACAATATTTTCAATGTCTAGAATAGTGTGTGGTATATTGTATTTGCTGAGTCATTGAGTGAGTACTAATTTCTAGTATTAAAAATATACAATAGATATGACATGACCAAATAATACATTGAAAATACAGTCCCGGGAGGTCTGACTAGCAGGCAGTATATGTATTATTACAGTTGGCTGTAATTGAGCTCAGATTGGTGATGTGGCACTAGAATGAAGTTAATACACTAAGTGTCAGCTAGGGTAGCTCTGACTTAAAATAAAAATTCTTAAGAAGCAGTTTCTGAATGCTTTTTCTTTTTTCCTGGAGTCAAGAGGGAAAAGGAGACAAAAAGATAGGTTTGTTGTTTATATATCTCAAGACCCAAAATAAAACAAATGCTACCCTGGTTCTTTAACATATATTATTCTTAAAATGACATCTAAGTTATACAATTATTTTGCTTAACATCAGGGAGATATTTTTTAAAATTTTGGATGCAGTGTAGCAATTGAATTAATGAGGAGATTGTGCAGCAAACAACATCTCTTGGGTTTTAGAATTTATAATTGCAAATTCATAATTTTCTTAGTATAAGTAAACTACTTTTTAAAATGATATTGGAGATATGATATTTCTTTGGAGAAGTGTCTGTTCTAACTCTTTGCCCACTTAAAAATTGGATTATTTGACTTTGTTCAAATGCAAGAATTCTTTATATATTCTGAATTCAAGTTGTATTTCCATATGAAATTTAGGATCAACTTCTTTTCTGGGGAAAAAACAAAGGGCAACTAGAATTTTTATTATATTGCACTGAATCTGTAGATCAATTTGGGGAGTACATCTTAACAATGGTATTAAGTCTTCCAATCTATGAACATAAAATATCTTCCATTTACTTAGATCTTTGATTTTTTTCAACAGTGTATTGTAGTTTTCAGAGTACAAGTTTTGCATTTCTTTTGTTAAATTTCTTTCTAAAGTATTTTATTCTTTGTGATACCATTGTAAATGGAATTGTTTTCTTAACCTTCATTTTGGATTGTTCTTCAGTAAGGAACAATTGTTCATTACTAATTGATAGAATTACAATTGTTAATTACTAATGGATAGAAATAAAATTGATTTATATATATTGATTGTGTACCCTGTTACTCTGCTGAACTCATTTATTAGCTCTAATAGATTTTCAGTGAATTTCTTAATATTTTCTACATATAGGCTCTTGTCGTTTGCAAATAGAAATAGCTTTACTTCTTCCTTTCCAATCTGGATGCCTTTCTTTTTATTTTCTTGCCCAATTTTCCCTGAGTAGATTGAGCTGAAGAAAGAAAGAACTCATGTTCTACCCACTCAGAGTAGAGCTTCCATTACATTAAACTGCAGGGTGGGGGGGTTGGGGGGGGTTGGGGGAGGGTGGAAATAAGCCATGGCTCAAATGCCAGAGACTCACTATTCTTAATGAGATCTAGCAGATTTTCTTAAACCAGTGTTTTCCATTTTCTGTTTGTCCTTAGGACAGTTTCCAAAGGCTTTCAATGGTTGTTGTTTTTATCATTTTCATTAGGTGTAGTTTTTTCACTGGGGAGAGGGTCCATAGAGCTCCTCATACCATCGATGAGAAGTGCATCACCCTACTATAGTGCATTAATTTCTTATCGCTGCTGTAACAAATTACCACACCTTTAGGGACTTAAAACAGTGCAAATGTATTCTCCTACAGTTCTGGAGGCCAGATGTTTGAAATCAGTGTCGCTGGGCTAAGTAAAGTCAAGGTGTTGGCAGGGATGGTTCCTTCTCTGGATCAAGGGGGAAATCCATTCCCTGCCTCTTCCAGCATCTAGAGGCTGCTGGTATTCCTGAGCTGGGGGCCACATAGCTCCAGCATTTGCTTCCACTGTCACAAAGCCTTCTCTCTGACTCTGACTCTTCCCGTATCCCTTTAAAAAGGGCCTTTGATATTACATCAGACCCAGCCAGACACTCCAGAATAATCTCACTTTAAGAATTCTAACTTGATCACATCTGCAATGTTCCTCTTGACATATAAGGTAACATTCTTGGGTTCCAAGGATTAATATATAAACCCTTTCGGGGAAGAGGTAGATGTGTTATTTTTCAGAATTGTACAATTTTTATATTGGAAGGAGCTTTTGTCTCTGTAGATGAAGAAACTGTAGTGCACACAATTGGTTTTTTATCAAAACTAGCTATCTGAAGTCAATTTAAAAGTAATATAGCAATGTAATCATTGTATTAAAATTTTATTTTTATAGCATCCTTTGCCTTTTTAAATTAAAAAAACGGGTTGCCAAGTGAAATTTATTATGTCAAAATCATTTCTAAAAGACAAGAGACAATATAAAATCAATAACAAAGCAGGGTCTAAAAACACAGATTATATTTTAAAATATTGGTAAATGATGGTTAAGATAAAAAAATACATTTTTCATATAATATGGAGAAAATTTAAAAGATTAAATTTAATCTTTGATAATGATACTTGGAGAAGTAAAAATTACATACATGCAAACACATATATACACACATGTAATTACATAAAAGGTAACCAAATACTCAAAAAATGTAAGACATTTTCATGGAAAACTATAGATATTCTGAAGGGCAATGCTCATATTTTCACTATTCCCACTCATAGTATACTATTTTTGCCAAATTATTTGTTGCCCATTGCAAGCAAGACCTATAAAAAAACTTCCCTTAAGCAAATAGGTGCTAGTGTCTTAAGTACCTGCCCCAATATTGCATCCTTTGCCTTTTAAAGATAACGATTGGCTGCACACAAGATGTTTTCTCCAAGTTAATTTAATTCATGTTCATTAACATATGCAACAAAATGTAGTTATTACCATATGCACTGAGCAATAAACATATGCACATTTAGATAATTTATGGATAATCTGTCCTTTGGTGATTCCAAATGAGAGAAACCATCCACCATTTCAGAAGGAATCTGGGAAATTTCATTGAAGGAGCTGTGTGTGATGTGGGAGGGTCTCTTTCCAGAAAACATTTTCACTAATTTAAGTTTATAGAGTGTGATCCTCTCCAGCACTCTTCCCTAGGGTTGGTTTTTTCCCATGGCTCCTGAAGGACATTCAGGACATGTTAACATTTCTCTGGTGACATAAAATTACCCATGAAAAGAACTGATTAATGATTGCACACAGTACTTTGGGAGAAAAGTCATCATGAGGCTTGGAACTGTTCCTTTTAACAACAATGTCTGCACTTAGAGTTTTTCAAAGCCATTTCACTAAAGAAAAATAAAAAAGAACAAGCCTCCCTCCCTCCCTCCATGGATGCCTTTCACAGGCGCATCATCATCATTCAATGAGAAGTTGAACAATAATCTAGTGTCAGTTCTGAGCAGTAGTTACAGGGAAAGAATCTGACTCCTGAAAGGGATGGATTACACTGCCAAATAGGTTTGATCTGACCCTCTTGTTAGCATGTAAAATTCCCTTTGTAGTATCAGCTCAGAGAAAGGAAAAAAAGGTAGCAGGGGGTGTTTTCTGGGCACAGAATAGGGTTCTGTGGAATAGATCCTTTTTTTTTATTGTTGAATATTCTTTACTAGACTTACTGATTTACTACTATTCTATAAATCCAGTGCAAGAGGACATCAGCATTTTCTCAAATGACTGAATTTAAAGGTCTTCTTTAAAAGAATCACAAAACAAATCTCTTTAATCAAGATTGAAGATTAAAGATGTATTCTCAAGTGATGTTTGAGAATGTTTTTGAGGTCTCAGGTTCTGGGGTAGGAATCTTTTATGATTATTTTTCTGAAAGTTCTATCAGCTGCAGAGAACTCTCTGTCCTGGAAATAAACATGGAGAAATAGTGACAGAGTGCAGCGCGTGCTAACAAATTACATAACAAGGTCTCCAATCTCCACTGTACTCTGTGGAATAATTTGTGCATTGCATTTTCAGTGAGAAAGGGCAAACCTTTTAGGATCCAGTTAATACTGTTAGGAAATTCAGCCTAGAGAATCACTAGATATATTAACCAAACTATTCTTAATCCATGTTCACAAGACATAGATTCCATAACAATTCCTATGCCTATGGAAATGGTTATACCTATTGTTTACATAAGGGAAATATCATTAATATGGCAGTATTTTGAAATCATAGTCTGTCCACTTAAAAAATACTTAAGTCACACACACACACACACACACACACACACGCACACACATACACACACACACACACACAATATATATAGATATCATGATTTTCAGGTCTATTAATTCTTTTGTTTGTTTTGTTAATTCTCACCCCAGGATATTTTTTCCATTGATTTATAGAAAGAGTGGAAGGGAGGGGGAGAGACAGACAGTGAGAGAGAAACATCAATTTGTTGCCTCCCACATGAGCCCTGGAATTGAGCCTGCAACTGAGGTATGCATCCTTGACCAGAATCAAACCTGGGACCTTTCAGTCCATGAGCCAATGCTCTGTCTACTGAGCCAAGCCGGCCAGGGCAGGCCTATTAATTTTAACAAACCTAACATACCTGTGTAACCAGCACTCAGATCTGGAGACAACATTCCAAAAGTCCCCTTTATTTAATCTCCCCCCCTCAAAAAAAAAAAAAAGATTTAATATTGCTTGTTTAGAACTTTGAAAGGCTGAGTAGTCATTTTTGGGAGCACATTTTTTTCTTAGGCAGTTTAAGGAGACCTAAACGTATTTGTCATACACTTTCAGACAGATGAAAAAATGCACTACAAGGGAAATGTATACTTCCTTTTTCACTGTGTAAAGGAGAAGGTACTAATAGAACCAGGAGAAATAACCAATTTTCTGAAGAGGACTGAATTACTAGTTTTAAAATTCACAGACTAAGACTGACTTGAGGGACCAGGTGCTCTGCACAGCCCAGGCTGCTGAAGGCCAGCACCAGGGGGAGGCTGAGGTAGCACCCCAGGCTCTCAGGCGGGCTCGGGGGCTGTCACTTGGCCTGTCTAGGTGGTGCGGTCAAGGCCCAAGCAGGCCTCTGGCAACCAGCAGACCAGAAAAGCTTCCTGGACCAAGAAAAGTCCACTGCCCAGATGTAGACGGGACGGTGACTCCCTGACATTACAGATACAAGATCAGAGGTGTTTTTAGTTGCAGGGTTTTAAATGGCGATGCTCCGACCAGGACACCCCTCTCCTGGCTTCCGGAGCTCATTTTGTTCTTCATTATGACTCAAGTCAGATCATCTTATTAGTTGGCCTTACTGAGTTGTGTGGGAAAGATGTTATGGTTCAGAAGGCTGGAAAACGCAAGTTGAAAACGTAGGGCCAAGCAGTTTTGAAAACTATTGGTTGAGGATGTTCGGTACGGTTGCTGTAAAAGCAAGTCATGTTATTGTTTAAACAGAGCCATCCTGCTAACGTTATCCTCAGTTGGACAGAAAAAGAAAAGAGTAAGTGTGAATGAAAAGGACCTAGCTACAGAGATATGCCCATTAACACTCTGCTCTGGTGTATTTTAAACATGTATGTTTAACATGTATGTTTGTGTGTGTGCCTAAGACTCTTGGATCTATTATGGCTACTTTAAATCTATTATTTACTTTTGGTCTATAGGACTCAGTTTTTCCTCATATCAACTGAAAATAATAGAAAGTTTGGTTGCAAGGGCAATGAATGGACACTGGGATGCTGGCCATTTTATTTGCCTTTAGACAGAGGGTATAAGTTACTTGTTTTACAAAAGTGAGTCTGTGGTCTGGATGTGCTTTCGATCCAGGCCACATGGTTGAACTACGTTTTAAACTAAAGGACACACACCTGAAAAATGTAAATGTTAGTTGGATCCTCCTTTATCTTGGACAAACATCAACATTGTTAGAAACTTGTAAAACTTGGTGGATGAGTTAAAGCTGTTTACTTAGCTCCACACTGTCAGGCATTCTCGCTATGGCTGGCTCGCTTTTTCTTTCTACTTTAAACAAGCAAAGGTCATTGGTTTAATCTTTAAGTTAACTCTTTAGTTTTAGTCTGTGGACTGAGCACCTCTTCCTAGTTTTCTGTTTTGTAAATGAATGTTTCTGAAAATAAGGGAGACCAGTGAAAACTGGGAGAGTTTGGGAGCTTGGTAGACAACGTAAGACTGTATTCACGTTAATAGTGGCGGTGAACTTGAAGGGTATTTTTAAGCCTAAGATTTATGATTCTACGAGTTAGCTATTTCAGAAAAGAAAAATCACTTACTCAGGAACAACTCAAATGAATTCCTGTTGATGTTGGGACAGTTGTGTGCTTTTCCTGTGAAGTGTGTTTTCAGTGTGTGTTGAATATAAGAACAGTCATGAAGAGCTCTGGTGGGTCCAATACAAGTACAAGCCAAGTCTGAGCCAGAGGCGGGTTAGACTTTGAGGTGCACAAGCCCAGTGCGAAAGTGTCCCAGACACACCTGGTGCGCTACCTGCTGTGCTCACATGGCTCAGGGAAGCTGACTTCTGTCATCAGTTCCAACATTGGAGTGCAGGCAGCAAAGGGTTGGCCTCCAAAGTTGGGTCAGAAGCTGGCTGGACCCTGGAATGAAAACGGGAGAGCCTGGCCAGTGTGTTCAGTGGATCGAGCATCGTTCCATACACCAAGAGATCACTGGTTTGATTCCTGGTCAGGGCACATGCCCCAGTTGCAGACTCGATTCCCAGTTGTGGGCATGCAATAGACAGCCAATCCATGTGTTTCTATCTTTGATGTTTTTATCTCTCTACCTTTCTCTCTCTCTAAAAAAAAAAATCAATAAAAACATATTTAAAAAAAAAAGAAAAGAAAAAGAAAGAACATGGGAGAGAGAAAGAGAGCGAGTGATGTGAGAGGGCCTGAGGCAGTCTCTATAAACTGCCCGAGGGTGTGTTTTAGTGTTTGCTGACCATGTATGTGACATACAGGCCAGAGAACAGAAACAGAGCAGATACCCAATGTTATTGGAGAATGAGGTATTTCTCTGTAGTGGATTTTCCAAATAACTGAAACAAACCCTTTGGAATGTATACCTTCATCATTTCCAGGGAAACCTCTTAAGTGGATTGTACATTTCCTGAGCTTTTAAAGCAGAGTTTACAAGTTTAGTAGACACTTTACTAGATGTCCATCCCTGACTGTACTGTGCTTTTAAACTGTGGAGCCTTCAGGTGTATGAAGCTCTGGCAGACTTCTCATCCATCCAGGAAGCATGACGTCTTTCCAGACTTCCGCCTTAAAACACAAAAATTCTTGTAGGGTTTTTTTTGTCTGCTGTATGTTGTCCTCTGCAGTGTGATGGTGTTTCATATTACATCTAACCCTTCTTTATTAGTGCTCTTCCCTTCTCCTCTTCTGCCAACTTATTTCTGACTTATCTGCTTGGGGCTACAAAACCAGATGCTCAGATTTATAAAAAGTATGTGTAGCCCTATCCGGTTTGGCTCAGTGGATAGAGCATCAGCCTGCGGACTCAAGGGTCCCAGGTTCGATTCCGGTCAAGGGCATGTATCTTGGTTGCGGGCACATCCCCAGTAGGGGGTGTGCAGGAGGCAGCTGATCGATGTTTCTCTCTCATCGATGTTTCTAACTCTCTATCCCTCTCCCTTCTTCTCTGCAAAAATCAATAAAATATATTTTTTAAAAAAGTATGTGTAAAATAAGAGGAGGGGAGGGACCTGAAAAAATATCTTATGAATTAAGCATATGTGTTTGAACATACACATATCTTAAGTGTATGGACATAAAACTCCAAACATCTGTTTAAGCTGCTCCCAATCCTCTGATGCCTTTGTGTTCTGTTTTGTTTGTTTTCATGGTTGAGATCGTCATGGGTCATCTATGAAGATATGAGGTATTTAGCATGATCTGAAATGTGATTTGGCATTATACATTTGTCATCATGTCTTTTCTAAACTGTGGCTGGTGCAGGGTATGGGCTTCACAAATACTTACTGTATGAATAAAATATTAGTGAATATATCCATCAGGCAGGATGTACAGTTTCTGTCCTACAAAATTCAGCTACATGCCCAGTACAGCAGATAAGCATTAACTAAGAATGATGTGGATACAAGCCAATGATACTGATATCATTCTGCAGGGGTCACAAGTTCAAGGTCAATGGCAACACTGCCCAGCACAATGTTTTGTTTTATGTCAGTGCCTGGGGATCATGCATGAACTCTCCAGTTCACTGGCCTCACCACTGTGTTTTGTTTCACACTTGGCCAAGTCACACAGTTAAGTTACCTGCTGGGTGTGCCCTGAGGGTGCTTGGATTTTTAGGTCCCTGAAAATTGAGTTGCTGTCTTATATAATCATTATTGAATATTCTCACCAAACAAGGCAGTACAAGATGGTGAGAAAGGAGTTCGAACACTGAAATTCTTGATTCCCCTTCAATCCCAAGCCTACTTTTCCCATAGTCTTCCGCCTTCAAATGCCGAAAACTATCAGGTTGTTCTTCTCTTTTTTTCATGTTTCATGTTCACCCCATCAGCAAATCACACTACCTTTGAAAGATACTGCAAATTTAAGTACTCATCACCCCCATTGCCTCTACCTTGGCCTAACCTCCCACTGCCTCGGGTCCAGACTTTTGGAATAGCCCCTGACTGGCCTATCTACTTCCATGTGTGTTCTCTTACAGTTCTCCCCACAGGGAGGTCCTTCTACTATCAGTTCTCTGTTCACAATCCTCTGTTACTTTCCTGTCTCACTCAGAAGGAAGCTGCAGTCTGCTTCATGGCCCCAAAGGCAGTGCTTTCCCGTGGCCCACTTCTCTGACTATCCTTCTTACCACCCTCCTCTTGTTTCATAAAAACGAACCATCTACACTTGCACCCTGTTGTTTCCAGAACACCCCCAGCATGCTTTCACCGCATGGCCTTTGCACCTGCTTTTTTTCCCATTGTCACCCTCTCCCATCAGATGACCAAATGACTTATTTCTGAGTGAACCCTCCTTCTGATGTCTGCTCAAAAGTCTCAATTTTAGACAAGCCTTCCACAAGTACCCAACCTAAAACAGCACTCCCACATCATTTTCTAGCCCCTTTGCCCTGCTTTATTTTCTTCACAATTCATTACTTGCTAGTAGATATTAGTGTCTCCTCCTTTAAGAATGTAACCTTCCAGCGTGGTGGGGCTTCGTTCATTGGTGTATCTTGAATGTGTAGAACGAGGCCTTGTTTTATGGGCTCAATCAACATTTGTTTCATTTAAAAAAAAAAAGTGAAAGAGGCTGGCCGGTGTGGCTCAGTGGTTGAGCTTTGACCCAGGCACTGGGAGATTACTGGCTCGATTCCTGGTCAGGGCTCATGCCTGGGTTGCCTGGGCACATGTTGGGGGCATGTAGGAAGCAGCCAGTTGATGTTTCTACCTCTCCCTTCCTCTCTTTCTAAAATCAATTAAAAAAACATATTTAAAAAAAATAAGTGAAAGAAAAAATGGGCAAAGAGATTTGTGCATTCAAGAAACATTTCTTGTGTTAACTACATGTCAGGGACTGTTCTAGGCCCTGAAAATACTTCATTGAACAAACCAGAAGAAACCAGCTCTTGTGGGGGTTGGGTATGACAATGAATAGAGATGAAGACAACAGATGGGGAAGTAGCCTAGGACAGTGGTTAGGGATGCTGATGCCAGCTCACCTGGGTTTGAGTCTCCTCCCTGCCACTTCCCTGACTATCTTGAACAAGTCATTTAAGCCTTTTGATGCTTTGGTTTCTCTCCTTCTGTAAAGTTGGGGTGATTTATCTATTGCTTAGTGTTGGAGGATTTTATGATGTAGTACACATAAAGCACTTGACACAAGACAAGAACTCACTCAATATTGATTATTCTCCATAAGAGCAAATGAAGACATGGACACCAAAGAGTAGCGATGTTAGAGTTGAATACAATATATACAAGGTTTTAGGAGAGAACAGAGGTGACCTGGTGTCTGAGGCCGTAGTGAGGAGGTTAGTACTTTTATGTTCAACAAAAGAAGAGGAAGTCCGTTCAGAAAAGACATGTAGAGAAATGTCAAATGGAATTGCTCTGTGAGAAACTCCCTGGGGCACAGACAGATGGAAGGAAGACTCATAGTAGTAGCAGCAGAGTGTTCATATTCACTGTGGCGGGAAAAGTTAGTAAATTTACTCTGTTGTGTTGAAGAAAAAGAAGTATTTACATTGAAAAGGTACATATTACCACTTTTCCTATCTTTCCGAGAAACAGAAAAATAATTCCATAAAATTTATTTTGCTACTATAAAAATTAGAATTGAAACAGAATTAAATGGAGTTAATAAGGTTAAAAGATGTTGAAATTCCCATTAACATTTTTTAAAATATATTTTTATTGATTTCAGAGAGAAGGGAGAAAGAGAGAGAGAGAGAGAGAGAGATAGAAAAATCAATGATGAGAGAGAATCATGGATCAGCTGCATCCTGCACACCCCCTATTGGGGATTGAGCCCGCAACCTAGGCATGTGCCCTTGACCAGAACAGGTTCATGGGTCAACCCTCAACCACTGAGCCACACCAGCTGGGCTCTGTTAACATTTTTAAATGGCCTGTTTTGTGAAATGCCCTTTTAAAACATCGCGTGGAGACTTGCCATTGAAAATAGCTATTCCATTAAAACAGAGTCACATATGGGAATATCCAGTTTCCTGCAGAAGAGCAGCCCAGTCATAACTAGAAGTAAACTATGGCAGAGCTAAGGTTTTTTTTTCCACTTCTCAGCACAGTATGCCCAAATTTCCAGCAGAGTTAAAGGAGAATCTAACTCATAAAATACATTCGGCCTTACGTGTATATTTCACAGCTCTGGAATAAAAAAGCTAAAGCTTTTGGAGATGTAGTATTCACAGGATTTCCTGAAAAGGTCAGACACTTATCTGAGTTGTTTGATTAAAGTCAGAATTTACACGTAGGACAAAAGTCTTACTATGAATGTTTCAAAAAAAGGAGGAATTAGCAAATCTACTGATGATCAGCATTGATGAGAATTCTCTTGCATTAGTATGCCCAGGACAGCTTCACCATTCTTTTTGCTTAAACTTGACCATCTCTGGGGGACCAGCAGGGAGAGGAAAGGCAGCCGTGTCAGGGGGGGGGGGGGGGGGGGGGGGGGCCTCCAGGCTGCTCTTAGCGCTTCTTGCTGCGGAGGGCTGAAAATTCACTTTGGAAAAATGGCAGAATGAACACCTGCAATCTTAGATCATTTTTTCCTGGATCTCAGCCTGACTACCATCAGCCAATCTGCCCTAAAGAACTGTCTGGGGATATGAATAGTCTCCTAAACAGCTTCTTGGAGCAAAAAGACACAAAAGGGTTGTGTGTGGAGATGGGGGCGGGGTCTTGGTCTGTCACAGCCATTTTATGACCTGATTACAAAAGACAAAGTTAGAACTAATAACGGCCAGCCCCTCCACTGGTCCATGAGGTCTTGTCCCTTCTTGTCTTCTGAGACACCCGCCTTCTGGGCTTGACCCATGTCAGGAAAGTGTCTGGTCTTGGTGGTGCCTTGGAACCAAGAGGCAGATGCTATTAGAGACTGTACCATGCCACTGGAGTTCTGTAAAAGTCACCTATTACCTAGGAACCATTTATTAAAAAGAAATAAAGAAAACCCGTATATTAAACAGGGGCACTCAACTTTCATATCATTGTTAATATTTAAGTTAAAATTAATAATAATGGCAGCTACAGAAAGCAAGACAGCCAGTACATGTGAGTCTTTCTAGCTATGTAAGTTACTGGGAAAGTTATTCACCTCCCTGAGCTTAATTTTCCTCTTTTGTAAAATAAATTATTATAAGAATCAAACAATACACAACTTAGCACAATGTTTGGCATACAGTAAGTGCTTAATAACTTTGACTATTATTGATTTATCTAAGTCTTTCCTTAAATATTTTTTCTTAGATAGCCCTCCCTGATCACACTGTCTAAAAGTGTTAGCCGTGTCACTATTTGTTTATCCTGCCTTATTGATTTTCTTCACAGATCTTATCACAGTCTAACTCTGTGTGTGTGTGTGTGTGTGTGTGTGTGTGTGTGTGTGTGTGTGTGTGGTCTGTCTTACCTTATGAAGTAAACTTGATAAGGGCAGGAACTTTGTTGACTCATTGCTAGGTCAGGAATAATACCTGGCACATGGTAGGCACTTAATAAAACTTTATTGGATAAATAAATGAATAATTATATTCCACATACTCATAATTTTAGTCAGACTCATGCTGAAATCACCTGAAATAAAAGACAATGTATTTTATTTTTAAAGTCAGCACACCATCCCAGTTTTTATCCACTCACACTGTTAAAAAATACTCTCTTATGACAACTAAGTTACTGGCATGGCATTCAGAGATAATTTAGAACAAATCTAATTTTCTTTCCTTTCACTCTCTAATTTATGGATTGGAGAACTGCTGGCCATTATCTTCCAAGTGACCTTTTTGTGAGTTAAAGAGCATTAATAAATCCTTCCTCGGCCTCCTTGTGCCTGGACTGAGAAATCTCAGTATCTTTACTTTCTGATGGTTAAAAATACACAGTTCTATGTGGTTCTCTTCTGAATCTCATCCAAAATCTTCACATCTCTCTTTGGTTTGGAGTTCAGAATTGGAAAACATATTGTGTTCCTGACCACTGCAAAGCATAATTGCTGAATTTACCTCCCAAGTTCAATGGCTGTGTTCCTGTTCATAAAGCCAGAAATGGGGCCTTTGTGTTTTATGGCGTTACATAGCTAACTCGTGGTCAGCACGCTATTCCCAATGACCTCAGGAACTTTTTCTGCCCAACTTGCACATACCCAGCCTCTCCTCACCTGATCAAGGAGTTTATTTTAGTACCTAAGTTTCTCCCTTTTCATTGAGCTTTATTCTGTCTTTGGCCACAATTGTGAATTGTGTCCTTCCCTACTCCCCTCAAAAGAAATGTATGTGCTGATGTCTTAACCTGCAGTACCTCAGAATATTTAGGGAGATAGGGCCTTTAAAAAGGCAATTAAGGTACAACGGGGCCGCTAGGGTGGGCCCCAATCCAATGTGACTGGTGTCCTTATAAGAAGAAGGGATTAGAACACAGAGACACAGAAAGAAAGCCAGGTGAAGACAGGCAGAAGGTGGCTGTTTAGTCGTCAAGCGGGGAGGCCTCAGAAGAAACCAACCCTACCTTGACCTCAGGCTCCTAGACTCCAGCACTGTAAGAAAATAAATTTATATTATTTGAGCGAACCATTCTGTGGTACTTTATTATGGCAGCCCTAGCAAACTAAGATAGCCCCTTTTCCTATTTATCAAGCATACTTTGAGTTCTGATCCTGTCTCCCAAGGTGCTATTCTGCAGTTAACTCTGGCACCCTGTTTTCTTCTGGTGTTAATTCTACAAGGAAAATGCCCGAAAGAGAATGGGCACCAAGTTTACTGGACCTGATAAGATCATGGGAGGTAAATTAAACTCTAGTCTCGCTTACAGTTTATGGTTGACTACTCGGAAGGATTTCTGGGAAAGCACCCAGGAGCAGTTAGGTGTCAGGGAGGTCAGCATTACCGGTGTCACTGGGAATTAAAGATTTGGGATGAAATGAGCTTATCAAGGGAATGCATCTGTGCAGGGCAGATAAAACCACTGCAGCTCAATGACTTACCTCAGTAAACCCAATGGACACTTCCTGCAGAACCTGTCCTTCTTATTTTAACCATCTGATGATGCTTGACATGGACAATGTTTTATTTCCTCCTTTTTTGAAACATCCTCTTCCTTTGTCACAATACTTGTTTCTGGTTTTCCTCCTGTTCCTGTGAAGCTCTCCCAATACTTTTCAGTTTCCTTCTTCTTTAGTCACTCTTCCAATGCCATCTTTATTTAGGAATCTGCCCTCACCCAACTTCTCACTCAACACATCTCTCTCACACCATGTAGCTTGCCATCCCCATCATAGGTGGTACCCTGTGCCCTACACTTTTCCAATACTTTATCTCTTCTCAATATTTACTTTCTCTGAGATCCATTCTCAACAAGATTCTATTGATAGCTAATATTGTTTTCTAATGAACTAATTCCATTTATGCATTCATTCATTTGTTTATTCCCTTAACAACCACATACAGAGTGTTATATGCCATGCCCTATTCAAAGAACTGAACTGCAGTGATCATGACCAAATGTGGCTCATTTACATTTTACCAGAAGCCTTCAATTCCTCAGTCCAAAAGAGTAAGTAGCAATAATAATAGTTTGCCTTTTTTGTAACAGTTTACAAAATGCTTATCCTATCTAATAAAGACGTGATATGCAAATTGACTGTCACTCCGCGACAAAGATGGCAGTGCCCATAGCCAGTAAGGAGGGAATATGCAAATTGATGCAACAAAGATGGTGTTCTGCCCCGCTCTGGCCACTCCAGGCCTCTGGGCAGCATGCATGTGCAGGTGCAGAGTGGCCGGGGAAGGGCAGGATGCCTGCTATGAGGTTGGGGGCAGGGGGTGGAGGGAGCTACAGGAGGGCGGCAGGGCCAGAGCAAAGGCGGCTCCGGCTGGAGCGAAGGCGGAAGGCAGCAGCCAGAGCGAAGGCTCAGGTCCTGGGTGCTGGAGGAAAACCGGTGCCAGCAGCCAGGGGAAGGAAGGCCTATTGTTGCACGAATCTTCATGAATCAGGCCTCTAGTATTATGTATATTATACCATGATATATATATATACATTGGTTCCAAGGCTTATAACTCCATGAAATAGATTGGGAAAGTATCATTTTAACCTCAGGAAATTCAAGCTCAGTGAATCTGACAAAAATGTCTTTCTAAGAATTAGAGCCAAGATTCAAACATAGGTCTTTTGGCTCCCAAGCTCATACTGATTCCTTTCTATCCCGGATGCTATGTTAGAGCTAACTGTAATAGTGCTTTGAAGTCTAGAGGGAGAATGGGGTTGGCATGGTGTTTTGGTTTCCTATTGCTGCTGTAACAAATTGCCACAATCTTGATGGTATAAAGCAACATGCATTTATTCTCTTATAGTTCTGGAGTTTGGAAGTCCAAAGTGAATCTCACTAGGCTGAAATCAACGTGTCCTTGAGACTGTGTTCCCTCCAGAGGTTCCAGGAGTAGAATCTGTTTCCTTGCTTTATCCAGCTACTGGAGGCTGCCATCATTCCTTGGCTCATGGCCCCTCAGCACATTGTCTTTTCTACAACTTTTATCATTACATCACCTTCTTCCTTACCTATCAGGTCTCCTCTAGCCCTTTCTTATAAGTACCTTGTTATTGTATCATTGGAACCATCCAGATAATCCACGATAATCACCCCATCTCTGTATCCTTAATTTAATCACATCTGCAAAGTGCCTTTTGCCATATAAATTCATATTCACTGGTTCCAGAGATTAGGACCTAATATCTTTTGGGGCCATCATTCAGCCTACCACCCATGGTATCCTTTTAAAGTTATACATTTAGTGGACTACTTTTAAAAATATATATTTTATTGATTTTTTACAAAGAGGAAGAGAGAGGAATAGAGAGTTAGAAACATCAGTGAGAGAGAAACATCGATCAACTGCCTCCTGTACACCCCCTGCTGGGGATGTGCCCGCAACCAAGGTACATGGCCTTGACCGGAATCGAACCTTGGACCCTTCAGTCCACAGGCCAACGCTCTATCCACTGAGCCGAACCAGTTAGGACCTTTTTTTTTTTTTTTTTAACAAAAAGTCACACCAGACTGTAGTGACTTTTCCATTTCTCTTCGTCCAAATCCAAATAGGTTCATCAGTCCCTCATTCATTCAGCTGACAAACATGGAGCTCTTATGTGTTGGGCATCATGCAAGGTATTGGGCAGTGATAGTGAAAGAATGTAAGAGGTATGATTAAAACTTCTTTGGCCTGAGTGGCTCAACAAAGGTTTTCCAGACATGGAATTGCTTGAGCTCAGTCTTCAATAGCAGCAGGAGTTTGTCAGGCAAATAACAACTAGAAAGAAATACAGACAAAGGGACAGAAACTATCCAAAGACCAAAGTGTGAACCCCATAGCATATACCAGGAACTGCAAGTAGTTTTTCAAAACTGCTGACAAAGTGTGATGTGTACGCATTGTCTGTCAGGCACCTCAGAGACCTCAGATAGAGATGGTGAATTATAAGGAATTACATACTTTTCCCCAAACAATTTGTTAATTTATTTTAATAAGCATTTGAGTTTCTCTGAAAAATTCTAATGTTATGTCTCTGTCAAATGCCACAGTATTCTTATTTCTGCAGTTAGCAATGGAAAGAAAGCTCTACCTCGTTGAACACGCACAAAAATTTTTGAATAGATTCAATTAAGTTAGAGACTAAAATGGTAAAACTAGCTTAATAAGCACTCTCTATCCCTGAAGTTTTGCTGTTGCAAGAAAAAATATCTTTGACTTCTAGACATTTACTCTTTAATTCTCCCACACATACTGAGGGGAAAGCAGCCAACATGGTGAGCAAAGGAAATTGAAATTTATAAAGAACCATTTAAATAAGAAATCAGATTGGCATGAAATGAGTCCCATTCTAATCTAATTTTTGAATGCAAAGCTCTTGCTCTTTCAGGATCTAGGATCAGGCTTCTGTACTGAAAATACTCACATTTTACTTAATTTATCTGCCTGTGTGAAATAATTTCATAGTATGTATTAACTTGGCTCATCAAACCACTTGCCTAGAAAAATCAAGTAAAAAAATATGCTGAAAGTGCTCATGGCTTTGTGTGTGTGTGTGTGTGTGTGTGTGTGTGTGTGTGTGTGTGTGTGTGAGAGAGAGAGAGAGAGAGAGAGAGAGAGAGAGAGAGAGAGAGAGAGAGAGAGAAATGGGGGGGGGGGCAGAAGAGGCTGGACTTAATTTTTCAATCATATTTTGGGAGTTTTTTGTTCTTCATTAAATTTGTCCTTTCAGGTATGTAAATGTTCTTCAATGGAATACATGAATGTCAGAGCTAAACCATTAGTATGTTTGAGTAAGACTATCCATAGGAGTATACCTAACTATCTTAACTCATCTGCATAGTGAAGGGTTCCAAATGTACTCGTTTCCTTCCTCTCAGATCCTCTTCACTGTGTTCTTTCACTGCCTTTGCCTAGGTCTCCTCATCCTAAACAAACAAAGCAACTCCCTTCTTCCACCATCAAAACAATCAAACAACTTCCTTTGAGTTTGTTAATCTCTTTAACCTGACTGGCAATTTTTTAAAACTCTTACAGTAACTTTGTCGTTTCTCCTTCTTCTCCTTCTTCTGTCCCTGATGCCCCACTGACATTCCATTTAATAATATGTATTCTTAATCATCAAATGTGCTTTGTGCTTTGCCTCAGTTTCTGTTCTCCTGACTTTCCTGGCATGATAATACACCTCGCGCCCCTCCCAACTTCTTTGACATTCCGACCCTGCATTATACTGGTTCTCATTACTCTCCTCTGCTTCTTTTGACTCCTGCAAGTCCTTAAAAGTAGGTGTTTCTCAAGGTTCTCTTCTTTCTTTAAAGGCATTACTTTGAGGATCTTAACCACCCTTCATTCTTTTTTTTTCTTTTTTTAATCCAACCTTAGCCACTGCCAGGTCTAAGCCTATGTTCAAAAGCCTTCAATAGCCTTGAATTGCCAACTGAGATAAATCTAAATGAAGGTGGCCTTGGACTCCTTCAGTTACACTATCATGTCTAGAGTAGGGATAGGAGGGGTAGTAGATGGTTGCACTGCTACATTAATGTCTTCAGCATTGTGTCCTATTCCGAAGGGCATATAAGACACCAAGAGCTCAGAGTACAGTGACCAGGATGGGGAAAGGTTGATGACCATGTGATATAAAAGTGGTTAAATAAGTGGAGATATTTTGGCCTTTAGAACCACAGTAAAGAAGATAGCTGACGTTGACATATGAATAATTGCCAGTTGGAAAAGGACTCCTTTTGTGCCATTTGGTCATGAGAGCTAGAACTTGAACAAAGAAGTAGAAGCTATAAGGAAAATGATTTTAGCTCAACATATAGAGAAAATAGAACTAAATAAAGTTGGGACAGGAATTCTCAAGAGCAGAATCTCTGTTATTAGAGGTTTTCATTTAAACTGGATGCATTTGTAAGAACATTATAGAGCTGATTCAAGAATATAATTCTTTTCAATCATGAGGTTGCTTATTTGTTTGTGTAGCTCTTTCTTAGCCTAGCATGCAACACCAACCCATTTTTCCAACTCTCCCTCTCAATTTCTATACATGTCCATGCTGTCTTTACCTGCGATTTCCATGACTTACAGATTTCCTTTCAAAATTTTAATCCATTTTTTAAATCCTGAGTGATAGATAATTAACTAAAAAAATAAGTAATAGTATTACTTCTTAAGGGAGATCTATAGGTAAAGGCCCCCAAATGTATTACCCCAGATAGATATTCTTAAGCAGAAAGTCATAGTCAGCTGATTCTTCTTCCAGGCAAGTAATAATAATAATACCAATGAAAATAATGTATTCCATAGCAGGCATTTCATTAGATGAAACCCACAAATATGGCAGTCTCACATTCCCTTGAAATCAATAGATTTTTGTCAAAATTAAAATAATAATACAAAAAATTTTACCCATTTTCAATGGCCAAATCAAATGTTATTTTTATATCAAAATTTCCCTCCTCACATCTCAGATACCACCATGAACAGATGAGTTGTTTTACTCCAAAACTTTAATACTTTTTAAATTCATTTTAAGGTGCTTAGTATTCTTGTTAATGTTATTTGTATGTTTCTCCTTTTACTTAATAGGGTGTCAACTTCATGAGGCAGGAATTACTTTTATATTGTTATAATCTCTATAAGACCTAGTATAATGGAATTCCCTTATACTAGGTGTCAGATATACTGATGTCAAACTGGTAAGGAAGTTTTTTAAATGATTCTAAATAGTAGGTAACTTTATTTTTCAAGAAGTTTTGTGACATTCTTACTGAGATATTCAACACATGTTCATAATAGAACATTAAAAGAATTGTACATTTGGTTTTATTTTTTATGAAATTAATTGACACTGAATCAGAGCTCTACACCATTAAAATTTGTAAAATTAAGAACATCAGAAAGGTAAACAGTGAACTCTGGCAAGACTTAAGAAAGGGAACATCTTATTGTGATATGTCAGACGTTTACTCATTTATCTCTACCATTTCTTCCTGCTCTTTATAGCAATACAGAACATTCCCATTGGTGCTGATTTCTGTTTGGTAAATTGCTGCCAAGAGCCCAGATGTTTTCTCAATGTGAATTTACAGAAACTTGTGTTGTCCAAATTTCAGAAGGGCTGTTAGACTAGATTCGATAAAGCAAGAAAACACACACACACACAAAGAGCAACTGATGTTGAAAACTAAGCCTAAATTATTTACTATTTCAACTGCTCCCCACCACACTCCCTCTTACCCATCTGCATTCAGTTCTTAAGTGACTCAAATTAGGGGCTAAAAGTCAAATTATGAGTTGAAAAGCATGACTGTGGCTGCCAGGAAAATCTAAATATATGGGAATCTGGTGAGGCAGTCTGATCAGCTCAGAAGTCTCCTTTACTTATGGTACTTCTTAGGAAGCAATCTTCTAAATCTTTGGACTGTCAGCCATTAAAATCCCCTTAGCAAAGGCCCAAAGGAAAGGCCTTCCACGTGGGTCTGAGGCAAGTGTAATGCTGCCGAGAAGATGAAGTACCGTGACTCCTCAAGCACATGGGCACCTCAGGAATGACAAAACTCAGTGATTTCCCTCTAGGCATATCTTATGGCTTCTGCTACTTGCCCTTCTATCTTCTGAATTCCCCCTTCCTCTCAGCCTAAGCAGGAGAAAGTTAGAATGATACGGTCCAAAAAGTCAGCAGGAAGATTGTGGGAATTCTCTTTCTCCCTTGGATATGTGCCCTAAAGAAAGAAAAAAATTAGGATTATCAAGTTGCAGCAGAGGAAAAATAATAAATAAAATAGACAAGTTGCAACAGAGTCATGCTGCCCAGTTACAAGTTCAATGTCATTCTTTTCTGATAGAGTGAAGAGGAGGCTAAAAGATATTAAAACTTAATGTGGCTCCATTCCCCCCTCTTTTTGGTATGAAAATAAGTTTCTAGATATGAAAGGAGCACGGTTTGGGATACTAAAGCATTATTTAGTTAATTAAAGGAAATCTGACATTATTACCTACAACATGCTTTCTGACGACTTGGCATGGGCATTGAGATGTTGCCAGACCATTTGGAAAAGAATTAACTTGGCCTTCAGCAAGAGGGGAGCATGAGGACTGATGATGAAGCACTGATTTTCTTTTCTTATAAACTAGTGTCTTGTGTTCCAAAGGCATTAGCTTTGTTTTGTAGGAGCATTGAATCTTCCCTGTACTGGCTCTCTGTGGTTACGTGGGCAGGATAAGTGGTAGCTGCTTCAGGCTGAGCTTTGGTATAGGATGCTTCTGACAGCGCAGGGGCTCACAGAGCAAGCTGACGTAGGGTATGTGCACACTGACTCATGCTCTATGCCATCTACACTCTCTCAAGTCTTATTTGTAGACAAGGAAGCATTTTTTATAATTATTCCAAGTGGGATATTCCTGCCATAAATCATAAATCTCATAATCCCTTAATGAAAATCTGGCTTGTACCTAGGACATCAAAATAATAATCAGATTCTTTATTTTTAATGTAAAAAATTTATAACATAAAGTATGTAACATATTCCAAAAAGTACATGTAAAGTATATGTAATTTAAAAATTAGTAAAATGAACAAACTACCCCACTGCCAGCCTGAGAAATAGAGCACTAACGATGTCTTAAGTCACCTGTGTACCCATCTTCATTCCCAGCCTCAGTAGGCACCCTTAGCCATTACCCTGAGCTTTATATTTATCAATTTCTTGCTTTTCTTTGAAATTTTACCACTTATGTATATAACTCTAACATGCATGTATATGTGTATATATACTTGTCTTTAATTTTAAATAAAAAACATCAGACTATTTTCCCCCATGACTTGTCTTCCTTAACATGTTTATGAGAGTCATTCGTGGAGATGTGTGTAGCTCTAGTTAATCTATTTCTGACTGTTGAATGAATGTTAATATTATTCTTACTCCTATTGATCAACATTTGAGTTGTTTCCAGAATTTTGCTATTATAAATGATGTTGTCATGAACATCATTGCACATATATGTTAGACAGTAATTGCTGGGTTATGGGTATACATGTCTTAGCTCTGCTAGATCATGCCCCAGTTATTTTTTTTTAATTTGGTTTTTAGCAGCATAAAAATGTTTTTCCATAGCTTCACCAAGACTTGATATTGTCATGCTTTATAAGCACATTTGGTGGGTCTTAAATGGTATCTCATTGTATTTTTAATTTGTGTTTGACTGATTACTAATGATGTTGAGCATATTTTATGTGTTTAATAGCTACTCAGTTCTGATTTTTGCCCATTTTTCTATTGGAGTGTTTTACTTTGACTCTCTTTTTTATTGTGAAATATAGTATACAAACAAAATTACATGAAACATTATGTATAATTTAATAAATCATTTCAAGCAAATACTTGTAGAAATACAACCTATGTTAAGAAATAAACATTTTTAGGACCCCAGAAACTCCACGTGTGTCTCAGATCTTTACTTCAATTCCATCTTTTGCCAGAGAAAACCACTATCTTGATTTTTGTGACAATCTTTGCTTTTTGGTAGTTTTACCATCTATGTATGCAGTCTCAACAATAAGTTTAAAGTGGTCCATTTTGAACTTTATACTGTACATATTATTTTAGATTTGGCTTCTTTAGATCAACATTGTGATTCTTAAGCCTGATCTCATATCCTATCTTGAGGATTTGGGATACATCTTACTTTAATCTTAGAGCTTTGCCTATAACTCAGATCTACATAGAAATTTAAATAAAACTAAAAAATAATACTCACCTAGATTCATTTATGTCTTCCATTTTACCCCAATTTACAAATTTCTCTATGTTAATTCTAGATGAGTCAGGAAATTTCACAAAATTGCTAGCTAGTTGCTATGGTAGCAGATTTTTTTTCCATTTTATTGCTGCCTTATGTCTGAACATTTTATGTTTGCCATAATCATGAATTAACTTTAACACACCCGTGCTTCATATCTACTACCTCTGAGGCAAGGCCAGTTTTTTTATATTCTTTTATCTTCAATACCAAGCCAACCTCCCATGGTCCCTCCCCCCAGCCAGCCGGCCCCCCAATAGGCCTCGATCACCTGCCAGGCCAAGGGATCCCACCTGTGCAAGAATTTGTGTACTGGGCCTCTAGTGGAAATATAATATGAAATAGCCAGATAAGTTATAAATCTTCAGATGCTATGCCTAAGCCATAGTACTTAGTAAACACTAATAATTGGGACCCAAGCACATTGCCAATTATATATAAACTAGAGGCCCAGTGCATGAAATTTATGCACGGGGCGGGGGGGGGGGGGTGTCCCTCAGCCCGGCCTGCACCCTCTCCAATCCGGGACCCCTCAGGGGATGTCTGACTGCCAGTTTAGGCCCTATCCTGCAGTTGGACAGTCCTCTCGCAATCTGGGACTTCTGGCTCCTAAGCGCTCACCTGCCTGCCTGCCTGATCACCCCTAACCACTCTGCCTGCCTGCCTGATTGCCCCTAACCTCTCTTCCTGCCTGCCTGATTGCCCCTAACCCCTCTGCCTGCCTGCTTGATCACCCCTAACTGCTCTCTCCTGCTGGCTTGATCATCCCTAACCACCTCTGCCTCGCCCCTGCCACCGTGGCTTTGTCCAGAAGGATGTCTGGAAGATGTCTGGTCTATCTGGTCTAATTAGCATATTACCCTTCTATTAGTACTAGTACAGACTTTTTTTTTTAATTACTGGTTTTTACCTAGTTTTCTTGTTCTCTGACTCTCTTTCCATCAGAATTCAATTCAAATTAGTTTAATTCAACCACTAATTACTGAGGGCCTCAGGAATATCCCTCCTTCAACCATAAAAAAGGAAGAAATAAAAAGAACTAATTTATTCTTTAATGGATTCATAGACCAGGCAAGAAGACATCTATATATATAGACAAATAATTACCACATAGTATAAGGTCAATAATAGAAGCAAGAACAAGGTGAAAGTCACACAGAGGAGAAAGTGATGAACTCTATTAGAGTTCACGTGTTAGGAGAAGATATCACAGAAGAAGGAAGTACCCAACCTGGTTTTTAAAGGACAAATAGAAAATGTCCAACCAAGGGAAATGGGATGGGCGAAAGCCTGGAAGTTACAATGAGTTCAATGAACTACATGTGATTCAGTGTTGCTGGAGCTTTAATTACAAAGCAAAAGAATGAAGAAAGATGAGGTTCCAGAGAAAGGCCATGGTAAGATCGCAAAGGACATTGAATGGCTTGTCAAGGAGTTTGAACTTTATTCTATGAGCAATAGGAAGCCATTTAAATATGGGGACATGATCATATCTCTGTTTCAGGAATGTTACCTTTGAGATGTTGTGGAACTTAAGTGGTCAGCTGTGTGGTGGGTATTAGAAATCCAAAGATCCAATTCAGGACTGTCACAGCATCAGAGGCTCCGCTGTGTCCAAGACTGTCTTTTCCTATATTGTCGCCCTCGTGTGCAACCCCAATCTCATGTTGAAGATGGCAGTGTTCACATTCCAGGCAGAAAAGTTAAGAGACACAGTAAAAAAGAGTAAAGTGAGCCCCCCAACTGTCTTTATAAGAAGATCCCAGAAACTGCCACATGACACTTCTATCTCCCATTGACCAGAACTTCCTCACCTGCTCACACCTAGCTACAAGGCAATCAGGGAAGTACAGGGAAAAAAAATGGTGATGGAGGACAACTGGAAGTTTTTTGCCACTGAGAAATAAGATATTGGAAGCAAAGGAAGACAATAAAAAGACGACTCCAGGCCCAGCCAGCGTGGCTCAGTGGTTAAGCATTGACCTATGAACCAGGAGGTCACGGTTAGATTCCTGGTCAGGGCACCTGCCAGGGTTGCGGGCTCCATCCCCAGTGGTGGGGCATGCAGGAGGCAGCCAATCAACGATCCTCTCTCATCATTGATGTTTCTATCTCTCCCTCTCCCTTCCTCTCTGAAATCAATTTAAAAGAAAAAAGACTACTGTAGTATTGCAGTGAGATGATGAGGACTGTGGTGAGGCAGTATGCATGAGGGTGAAGAGTGAATTGGGAAGCAGAATGGTTTAATAGTTTAAAATCTAATGGATGGAGTGATGATTCTTTATTTCTAGCTTAAGTGGCTGAGTAGATAGAGGTATCCCCATGGGGAATTTATACCATCATAAAACTGATAGGAGGGGGAAAAAAGAAACCAAGAAAAATGTCAAAATAGTATTTTTACTGTATAAAAACCTCTTGTCTCTGACACTTTCCCTTCCCCAGAGTTTCCTCCAAATGTTGGGACTTTACTTAAAAGTCTAAGGGGAGATGCAGTTATCCAAATAATGGGATGCTGAGCCTTTTCCTTCTATTCAAGAGAGGGGGATAGGAACACTTCCAGACCTGACTGTCACCAACGAGATGAGTGACTGGGCCTTCGTTTCCTCATCTGTAAAATAAGAAAGGTGCACTAGGTGATGTCTAAGGTCTCACCAGATATAGAATTGTTTGATTCACTAATCAGACCAATCACCCACGCTAATTAACAGCACAAAGTGAACAACCTTGATCCCTCCAGCCAATGGAAAAAGTAATTGAGGCAATATTTCAAAGTACAAGTAAACACAATTTCCTGTCTAATTGCTTCATATCCCTTTTCACTTAGCTGTTGGAAACCTAGTTTAGTGTGGTCTGGGGGTATTAAACTTTGGTGAATTTATGAAGTCTCTTATTAAAGTGGAGGGGGTTTTGCCAGATGCATTTCAAGATTACTTTAAAAGGTCTTACTTGGGGGGAAAGGATTACTTTTCTCATTATGTACGTAAGTCTACATGTGGTAGTTGCAAATATCTCCCTTGAGTTAAGAAGTATTTTCCCTTTTGGTTGGTCAAGTACACAGTGTTTCGCCTACTACAAAGGTTTCAAACGACCCTTTCATCACAGAGCAAAGCAATGGCGGCAGCATGTGATTTTTGGCTGAAGGAACACTTTGGAATTGCTAATTTCCTATTTCCAAATTCAGCTGAAGATTGTAGCCTGAGTCCATAGTGCTTTGCAAGTTTTAGCAAGCAGGACCCAGTGACACTGCCAGGTTGTGTAAAATGCCAATGCATCCAAAGCAGCAGGGCGTTTGCTGAGGATGAGCCTTTTGGAAGGCATGTTCAAATCCAAGACCCTGAATGCCTTACAGAGACAGGAAAGCGTCCACGGGACACAATTGGTAGACTCAGGTGTTTGCTTTGGCCCGCGACTCTCTTCTCATCTCCACTGTGTTCTGTGCCAACTGGCAGCGGTCCTCAAGGTCAGATTCTTTTTAAAAAATCAGCAACTTAAATGAGAACCAGTAATGCTTTCAGCAGGTATGATCCATTTCACTTGGAAAGGATTTCAACTAGTATTTCTTTTGATACAAAAAGTTTGGAAATCTGATATAAATGTTATATTTTAGAACTCATATCCAGCACCAAGTTTGCCTTCCTCAGCCAAAGAAAATATCCCTTACTGAATAAGTATTAGATCCCAGTCTACGATGAAAACACATTTTCTAGGTGACCAAAAGAAAACAAATGCAAATAAGGCTATGATGATATAATCAACTTTGAAGCAAGCCACGGTTTTATTTTTCTGTTTCCCAACAATCTTCAATGCTGTCAGTTGATTTTTAATTAATCATTTTTTTTGCATTTGACAAACAGACCTTTTAAAGAGAAAAAAACTATAAATATGTTATACATATTTAATAGCTAGATACCTATCTACCTATATATATCTACCTGTCTGTCAGTCTATCTCTCTCTGTGTGTAAACTGGCAGCTTAATTCCTACAGTTTCTCAGGCACAAATCCCTGGAGCCATTTTGTTTGCTCTCCTTCTCTTATACTTCATATCTAATCTACCAGTGAATTCTCCCAGCATTTCCTTCAGAATATATCCAGAATCTGACAGTGTCTCATCACCTCCATTGCTACCCACAGTGGTACCCAGCACCATCAACTTTGCCTCGATGATGGAAATGGTACCCTCCTCTCCACAGTGGCCTTAAAACAGAAGTCAGATCCGTCCCTCAGCTCAGGGCCCTCCGATGAGTTTCCTTCTTTCAGAGTAAAGCCACCATCCTCCCCACAACCTGTCAGACCCTGGGACCTTGGTACAGGAAAGGGCACAGAGCTTCTATGACCTTGTTGAGTGTGCCGCTGTTCCCAAATCTCCACGTGTTCACCAATGTGTAATCTCTCTGTACCCTGTTTTTCTGGATTGTATGGTGACTTTATTTCATAAGCATGGTTGATTGACTCATTGGCCCTTGGTGATTGATCTCAATCTCCAGCCTCTCTCCCCTTCCCAGAGGTGGAGGGGATGGGGAGGGAGTGGGAGAAGAGGAATGACTGGAAGTTCCAACCAGCTAATCATAGGGTTGGCTCTGCCCCCATCCTTTGGTTACCTAAGGACTTTCCCAAGGTCATCTCATTAACATAAAAAAAGACACCTTTACTGTAATCTTTACTTTCAAAATTCCATGGGTTTTAGGAGCTCTGTGCCAGAATCAGGGATAAAGACCAAATATGTATTTCTTATTGTAAGTCATATTACACCTCCCTCCTCTCTGGGCCTTCATTTCTTCATCTACAAATTTGAATAATTATAGTTCATACTAGAAGCCCGGTGCACGAAATTCGTGCACGGCGGGGGGTCGTCCCTCAGCCCAGCCTGTACCCTCTCCAATCTGGGACTCCTGGAGGGATGTCCGACTGCCCGTTTAGGCCCGATCCTGGTGGGATCGGGCCTAAATGGGCAGTCGGACATCCCTCTCACAATCCAGGACTGCTGGCTCCCAACTGCTTGCCTGCCTGCCTTCCTGATTGCCCCTAACCGCTTCTGCCTGCCAGCCTGATCACCCCCTAACCACTCCGCTGCCAGCCTGGTTGATGCTTAACTGCTCCCCTGCCAGCCTGTTTGCCCCCAACTTCCCTCCTCTGCCAGCCTGGTCACCCCTAACTGCCCTCTCCTGCGGGGTTGATCATCTCCAACTGCCCTCCCTTGCAGGCTTGGTCCCTCACAACTGCCCTCCCTTGCAGGCCGGGTGCCTCCCAACTGCCCTCTCCTGCTGGCCATCTTGTAGTGGCCATCTGTGTCCACATGGGGGCAGGATCTTTGACCACATGGGGGCAGCTATATTGTGTGTTGCAGTGATGATCAATCTGTACATTACTCTTTTATTAGATAGGATAGAGGCCTGGTGCACGGGTGGGGGCCAGCTGGTTTGCCCTGAAGGGTGTCCCGGATCAGGGTGGGGTTCCCTTGGGGCGTGGGGCGGCCTGAGCGAGGGGCCTGTGGTGGTTTGCAGGCCGGCCACGCCCCCTGGCAACCCAAGCGGAGGCCCAGGTATCTGGAATTTATTTTCCTTCTACAATTGAAACTTTGTAGCCTGGAGCGGAGCCAAGCCTGCTGCTCCCTTTGGGGCGGCAGCCATTTCTGTGGCAGTTAATTCACCTTCTACAATTGAAACTTTGTAGCCTTAAGCGGGTGAGCCCGGCCAGGGTGTGTGGAAAGCTTTGCTTCCCCTGTTGCTGCCGGCAACCCTGGCCTGCTCTCTCAAGCTCCATTCTGCCGCCATTTGTTTGAATTTGTTTACCTTCTATAATTGAAACTTTGTAGCTTGAGTGGAGGCTTAGGCCTGCAACGGTTATCGGAAAGCTTGGCTTGCTCTATTACCTGGGAAACCTTGCTCTCTGTGGCTGTAGCCATCTTGGATGGGGTTAATTTGCACACTTGCCCTGATTGGCTGGTGGGCGTGGCTTGGCTGGTGGGCGTGGCTTATGTAGCAGAGTGATGGTTAATTTGCATATTACCATTTTATTAGAGAGGATGATTGCTGTGAGGATCACATGAATTAAGATATGAAAAGTACTTTAACCACTGGCTGGCCTAGGAACAAATTCTAGAAAGCTAACATAAGCAAGAAGCCCTTTTGAAACACATACATTTTAAAAAGAGGGATATTGCTTCTTCTATTCCCTATTGGAAAAACTCAGGAGAAATTCTCCAAGCATTTTTCCTTGCACCATCTGCATCAGAGCCAGTAAGATTCTTGTTTAAAAAGCAGATTCCTGGGCCCTGCCCCAGAATTCCTGAAAAAGCAGCCCAGGAAAATCTCATTCCTCACAAGTGCCCATTGATTCTTTCATACTTTAGGGTTTGAGAACCACCACTGTAAATTACCCCAGGTAACTCCAACACACCTTCCTTTCCATCCTTAGCCTGTGCTACAGTAAGAGTTTCAACTAACTGAATACCACCAAGATTTGCTAACTTATTCAGTATCACTTGCTAACTTTTTCAGTATCATTTGTTAACTTTTTTCAACATCCTAAGTACTCCCATTGATCTAGCCTCCCTAACTGGAACTCATTTATAACTGGACTAGAGGCCCAATGCATGAAGATTCATGCAAGAATAGGCCTTCCTTCCCCTGGCTGCTGGCACTGCCTTCGCTCTGGCCTGAGCCACCTTTCCCCTCTGGCCCAGAGCCGCCTTTCTGCCTTCCCACACTGCCCAGAGGCCTGGAGTGGCTGGGTGGTGCGGACTGCCCCACCCCTGGCTGCTCGGTGCCTGCATACACAAATTAACCCACCATCTTTGTTGGGTTAATTTGCATACTAACTCCTGATTGGCTGGTGGGTGTCATGAAGGTACAGTCAATTAGCATGTTACTCTTTTATTAGGTAGATAATTTCAAGAATAGGTACCAGAGAATCTCAGGAGCCATTTACTTTCTAAGGGATGCAATTAATGGAACTCTGCACATGTACCAAGTTTTAGCTTTTAAAAATCACCACAGAGAGGCTCTCCCAATGGTGCCTTCTGGGGCTACTTTGGTTTGTGTATCTCCTGGAGGAGGGGCCTGTCTATAATTTAATCCTGATTCAGGACCCTTCCAATAGTTTCTAAGACCTACTTTTAAGTCTTCAGGTGATGCTGCATTTATATATAGCATCTTTTTCAGCTCTGAGTTTGGAGAAATTCCAAAGTCTATGTAGATTCCCAAGAGGTAAACCCACAGTCAAAGGAGCTTAGTTCAAAGCACAAAGAGGACAAGAAACTTGAACCTCTGTGCCAACAATACTCGAGTCTTTGCCAAAACTTTTTAATTTATAGGACCCATGTTCGGGCAGGGAACAGGAGCAAGGATCCCCAAGAAATCTTTCAGAATTATGCCGATTTTCCTTTGGTTTATACCCGTTTCCTACTGATGCTGACAGTGAGATTATTCCTAATTTTAGAATCTTCTAAGTTAGTGTTTGGTGTGACATTTTTAGGTTTCTGAGCAAGCTTGTCATTTGGCATCATTTCTTTAAGGTAAGTTTTGTCTTTGTATGCAATTTACCAAAGAACAGGTATGAAAATAAGAGCTGGTTTAATTTAATTGTTAAATTATAGAATGGTAAGTTTGGAAGTAAACTTTGCATGTCAACTGGACCATCCCCTGTTGACACAAATACATAGGCTGGGCTATTTAGATCTACAAAATTTGTGAAGCAGATAGTACCCAGTAAAGGGAGGAAACTTCACCAAGCTCTTGCCTGGAATTCTCCTTTTGCCCCTCTAGCATGCTTGTGAGATCCTGACAATCCATATGGAGCTACCATATAATCTTTTTTTTTTTTCTCCATAAGGAAACACTTCATACTTTCTAGCTTTACATGGATGAGGAGGGATAGAAGTAGATTGAGAGAAAGAAGTCAGGGGGGGTAAGTAAATATATTTTCTAACCTAGATTTAACCCTTTATAATATTATTCTTATCTGTCAATTTTCAAAGTTAGAATTAGATGCCTAGGATAATAGAATTTTATCAAAAGGGTAATGTATTTGGAATAATTTTTATTTTCTTGGCTTTATTACTAAATTTTGTGACAGAAGTATTCAACTTCTTTTTGTCTCAGACTCGTCTTTTCTAGTCATAGTAGCTTCAGAGTCAGAGAAATAAAATAACTGTGATTACATTACCAGTCTTGACAGTTGACCTAACAACTGCATTATCTAGTTGATCCTCATATTTTATTAGCAAAAGAGATGTCTTCATTGAAAAATGGATTCAGATGTTTTAAAACCGGATGCTTTAGGATAAAACAACAGCAGTTTTTGTTTTGACAAATAAAGAGCTCTCTTGGGCCTTTAATAATGTAATCAATACTCAAAGGGAGATATGTGAGGGCACAGAGGGAAAGAAGTGAAAAGAAGAAATGAAGGTGGTCATGACTACAAAATTGAGATGACGTATGATCTGAACCTTTAAGGATAAGTGGGATTTTACTAGTGGTAAAAAAGGGCAGGACATTGTAGGCAGAGAAAACAACTATATTAAACAAAGACTGCCTATGAGGTGGGGAAGAAAGAGTCAAGAATGACCAAAGCACTTGGCTTGAGAGTAACTCTATTGGGTTTACTTTAGATGGTACAGGCAAATAGAGATAGTATCTCCAGTATGTTTGGAAAGTGAGCAAGATAATGATCTTGGTTTTGTACATAGTACGTCATGCAGAATACCCAGATGGAGAAGTTAAAGAATCAGTTGTAAATACAGATGACTAACAGTATCTACTCTATACAGATTTGGATATGGATTATATATATGAACTAGAGACCCGGTACACGAATTCATGCATGGGTGGAGTCCGGCCAGCCCACCCCGACTGGGGCTGATCAGGCAGGGCAGGCCAGGGGGAAGGGGGTCAGTTGGGGGCATGGCCTGCCAGGGGGAGGGGCCCTGGGTGGTTGGCTGGCTGGTCCCATCCCCTGGTCGAACTCCGGGTTGAACTCCCAGTGGAACTCCTGGTTGAGGGGACAATTGCTAATTAGCCTTTTATTATATAGGATTATATGGAATACACATGCGCGCACACACACACACACACACACACACATACACTTACTTGACAGACAACTCATAGCCTAAGGAGGCAACACTTTGAAAAATAATACTCGTCCTTTAGGAGAACAGTTTGGTCTAGTTTTATGGTTTGCGTCAACTTATAGATGCATATCATCATTTATGAGTATCAGAATGTATTTAAAAACTGAGTTTGGCTTATTTGGATATTTCATTGTGCTGATAAGTCCAAGATTAGGTCTTGATTGCCTTATAGGTGACTTTGATCTACAAGTATTCCTGAGACACGTCTTTTGAAGCATGTTTTTATTATTCTGCTTTAGTGAATTCCAATATGGCATGCTGTTGTATATAGTAACAGACCGCACATAACACTTTAATAATGACTGGGCAAATGACAACTGGGGAATTAATTAGTATTGGTGCATCCTCTGAATTGGCTTTAGTTTACCCTAATGGTAGTAAATCTGCATATCAATGAGCAATATAGTATTAAACAGCTCTCTCATTAATATGATTTTTTTGCATTCAACAGATTCATATATACAAGTGATATCTTGTGTGATTAGTATCTCCAGTCACACTGAGGCATATTCTATTTCTATTCGGTTACCTGAAGCTACTGTGAGTAGTTTGTTTTTGGAACATTCTTACCTACCAGTATCACTGATTTTCCAATCTTCAGGTACCTAAATCCTCTAACTCTGCTTGCCCAAAGGCCAACATTGCAGTATTTCATTCAAACCTGCCCTTTACATGCATTCAGATCACCTTTTCTGCTCCTCTCTGATGTCATTTAAACTCCCATTTAAGTCAACACCACATTTGAAGGATTAGGTTTATTCGTAGTATAATACTACCAAGGTGTGTGTGTGTGTGTGTGTGTGTGTGTGTGTGTGTGTGTGTGTCTGTGTGCACACACATACACGTGTGTGCCCCATAATGTAAAATGTCTGCTTTCATGAATGACCTGCCTCCTGCTGAGCTCTGTGAGATGGAGAAAGGGAGACAATCCAGCAGGTGAATGACTGGGCAGGTGAACGAAGCAAGAAGCCTCTCAGACAACTGTAGTCATGGCACTAGTAGGTCGGAGTCAGTACATCGGGACTAGAGAACGTGCTCTCACCATCTCCTCTCCAACCCCAGATATCCTCCCACCATGAGCTTGGTAAGACTGGATGAGACCAGCATAGACCTGAAATGCCCCACCCTCTCAGCATCTATTTTCTGAATGCAGGGGTACTTCATGACTGCTCTCTGGAAGAGAGCCACTATTGGCCCTGGTCAAAATGTCAAAGAAAGAGAGGTTTGGTCCTAGCTAGTTTGGCTCAATGGATAGTGCATCAGTCTGCAGACTGAAGGGTCCTGGGTTCGATTCTGGTCAAGGGCACGTGGTCGGGCTGCGGGCTCAATCCCTAGTGTGGGGCATGCAGGAGGCAGCCGATTAATGATTCTCTCTCATCATTGATGTTTCTGTCTCTCTCCCTTCCTCTCTGAAATCAATAAAAATATTTTTAAAAATTTTTTAAAAAGAGAGGTTTGTTTTTACTTTCTGTCTCCCTCAATGAGTTATTTGTAGACCTTTTCCATATTTGGAAACAACATATTGTATTAAGTCAAAGACAATATTTTTTCACCTCTGAAATTGGGATGTATTGATAGTGTTGTAGTTTAACCTCATTATTAATGAACTAGAGGCCCAGTGCATGAATTCATAAACCGGTGGGGTATGGCCCGCCTGGCCCCAAATCGATGCAGATCGGGGCCCAGCCTACCAGGAGGAGGAGACGGTGGGAGATGGACCAGCTGGTCCACCCCAATCAAGGCCCAATCAGGGCTGGGCCAGCTGTGGGGAGGGGCCACGGGTGATTAGCCAGCAGGCTCCGCCCCAAAATGGGGTGAGGGGTAATCGGGGGTCAGTGGCTGGGGGAGGGGCTGTGGGAGGTTGGCTGGCCAGCACCACCCCCAATTGGTGTGTGTGAGGCGATTGGGGGTGGAGCTGGCTGGGGGGAGGGCTGTGGGCCGATCGGGATAGTGGAGTCCCACCAGGGGCAGGGCCCCCCCCCATGGGGAGGGGCTGTGGGCTGGCCAGCCCTGCCCCCAAATGGGGTGGGGTGGGCCAATGAGGGGCCAGTGGCCTGGGGGAGGGGCCAAGGGTGGTTGGCCGGCTGGCCCTGCCCCTGATCAGGGTTGGGGGCCGATTTGGGGCCAGCCAGTGGGTAGGGTCACGTGGAGGAGGGGGGTTGGCCGGCCACCCCACCCTTGATTGGGGTGGGAGAGGCCGATCAGGGGCAGGGCAGACTGGGGGGAGGGGCCGTGGGAGGTTGGCCGCCTGGCCCCACCCCTAGATCGAGCTGGTTCACTGGCTGCAGTGGGCATAATACCGACTGGTCGTTCTGGTCATTACGGTGTTCTCGTCGCTGGCTTTTTATATATATAGATGGGAAAGGAATAAAGGAAAGGCAAAATATTATAGTCATTTGTGCAGCTTTGCTAGGAAGGTGCAATTTGGACACATGCCCAGTAAAGTCTGGGTAACATAGGGAAGGTACTTGCTTGTTAATCACACCTGGGAAGAGGTCATTGTCCAGAATAGGCATGGCCCTTGCAAGCCCAGGAAAAATTTGAGATACTTAAGCTCCTAAACAAAGGAGTTTGCTCTCCTGCTGGCTTGTGCGCTTATGCTCTTGCTCTCTTGACTCCTGGCTTGCAGAGCTCTCATGCTCCTGCATTTGCCCACATGGCCTACAGCCAGGTGGACCCCACACACAATGGACTAATGGACTACAACTAGTGCCGAGGCTGACCAGCAGCCCCTGAATGACGAATGAACAGATTACTCTGACACAGTTTCACTGTGGGGGAGAGGGCTAAGGGACAGCCAGGCTGAAGAATCCAGGCAGCCTTGATTGCCTTCCTCATTAGGCTTTTATTGGAATTTTTATCTTTAGATACAATCAGTAGGGTGAGTAATCTTGGGAGGACACATGTGTTTACATTGTCCCCTGGGCAAGGGCATCCAGGGATTCAGCATAAGGATTCCAGTAAACACCCGGGGTCTGCATATGCACACAGACTTGTTTAGAAAGGTCAAGGAATAATTAGGGGTGCTGCCTTCGACACTCCCCTAAGTCTTCCCGAAGTCAGAATTCCGATAAACAGGGCAGGTGGCCTTCCACACACTTCCCTTTTATCAGAATGTCCTCCTTACAAATTTTCCAACCAAGTCTCGTGTGCTCCCCAACAAACTAGCCTGATGCTCCATGGGACCCAGCTCCACCATGGAACGGAAACTCTGGACACTGGCTTTGCTTTTAGCTTTATTGAATCCCCAGCTGCACATCTTCCAGGACTGGATTAAGGGAAATGGGACTTTAGAAATCCAAGGATGTAATTCCATGCAAATAAAATTCACTCATCCCCCCCGTGTGAGTCTCAGGAAATTCTCTTTCTTGAGATATGGTAACAACTCGACCCCCAGCATCTAGTGAGAAAATGGATCCCCCCCTTTCACCAATAACATCCTATCTAATAAAGAGGAAATATGCTAATTGACTGTCATGTCCTCAAAGATGGCAGTGCCCACAGCCACAAGATGGTGGCGCCCAGTCCCCTCAGCCTCGCCAGGGTGGCAGGCGCGCAGCACGGTCGGGCCCGCCCCCAGGTGTGTCCGTTCGCTCCGCGCGCCTGCCTCCGGAGTCCCCCAGTCTCCCAGTCCCCTCAGCCCCCCAGCTGCCCAGTGCCAGCCCGAGGCACAGGCAAGCCTTGGATGTCGGCTGCCCAGCCGCCTAGGGCTGGCCCGAGGTGCAGGCAAGCCTCGGATGGTGGCTACCCAGCCACCCAGGGCCGCCCAAGGCTCAGGTAACCAGTGCTGGCCGAGGTTTGTGCTGCCGGCAGTGGCAGCAGCAGAGGTGTGATGGGGCGTTGCCTTTCCCTGATCACTGGGTCATCTCCCGCCCCCTGAGGGCTCCCAGACTGTGAGAGGGGGCAGGCAGGGCTGAGGGACCCCCACTCCAGTACATGAATTTTCATGCACCAGGCCTCTAGTTATCATATAATTAAATGGTATCCTATGACCTTGGTATTGCCTGCACTGAATTTCTTATATAAGCATTTACCTCTGACAGTTACCTAGGGACACTACCGAACTGAGAACACTTTAAATTAAATTCCTTTCCTGCGGTTTTTGCATCATGCTGGTGGTGTGAATTGAGACATCATATCTATGTGAGTCATGGCTGTGGTTCACCATCTCAGGGGAGATTTTTCTTTTCTTTCTCCTCCCAGTGTAAAGGTTGACAAACACAAGTTGTCGCTTGGGGATTTCAGCTCTATGCCAGGATCTCTTATTAGATTCTCTCTCTGGATATTTTTCCCTTGGCAGTTGATAAAATAATGCTGTATCTTATAGCCAAAAGGATTTAAGAAATTTGATATTGGAACTGGAAAGGTTCATCAGGGACAAAAAGAAAACCTCAGTTTCCTGCTTCTGAGCAGCAGCACTGCCTTCTTCGGGTCTTTGCTGTGTCTCAGAGCCTGCCACCACCTTTTAAGAACAGCTAGGTAATCACCCTACAGATGAATGATTCACGATGCAATTTGTGGGTATAATGGGATTTGTTAATTTGTAATTTCATCAAGGTGTAATTTGTGAGCAAAGATTGTGGTAAAGCTATAATTACCACTCTGGTGATTTTGTTCATTGCTTTTGCAAATACAAGGTATCTATTCTGTGCCCTGGGGAAGGTACAAAGATGCCCAAGAAATGATGCCTGATCTCAAGGAGTTTAGAGTCTATTATAATTGAACTAGAAGCCCAATGATGAAATTCGTGAAAGGGTATGCCTTCCTTCTCCCTGCTACCGGCACCAGCTTCCCTCCGGCACCCAGAACCTGGGCTTCCCTCCAGCCACCGGCAGGCACCCAGGACCCGGGCTTCCCTCATAGCCCCCGCTTCATCCGGAAGATCATCCGGAAGGACATCCAGTCTAATTAGCATGTTATGCTTTTATTATTATAGATAAGTCATGTGCACAATAACTGTAATGCAATGTAGAAAGTGATGGTGCCAGGGGGAAAGAATGAAAAATGTTCCTCCAGGATATTCAGGAGAGAAAGAAATCATTTCTAGTTTGTGTAGAATAAAAAATACTTTATGAAAAATATGGGTATAATAGTAATAATAAAAATAATAATGATTACCATTTAAAATGCTCTACTCATTTTACCTAATCCTTCATGAAATAGATATTAATTCCACTCTATAGTTGAGTACACTGGTTTTGAAGAGCGGATAGATTTTTTGAGGCTGAAGCAGTGTTGGGACCAGTTCCTCAGTGAGAATATCAGAACAAAGGCACATACAGAAATACTATAGCACATGGTTTAATTTGGTTGGAGCACGGGATGTGTATAGGCACGTAGTAAGAGATAAAACTGAATATTTTGTTTTAAGTAGGTAATGGAGAAATAAATGGGAGTTGTCATGGAGATGGAATAAAATAACCTGGCAGATGGTTTATTGCAAGGTAACACAGGAGGAAGATTTTTCCAAGATGAAAAAACCTTTTGAGGACAAGAGATGCTAAGAGAAGAATTAGTAAATACAAGAGAATATTGGACATAGAGGTTCTGTCCTAAGGAGCTTAATTAGCAAAGTACTAACACTGGCTGTGCTAGTAGAGAAAAGGCTTGGGAGAAGGACTAAGCAAGGTGTGAGATGTAATCAATGGTGGCATTGCTGCAAAGGTGCTCAACATCACTAATCATCAGAGAAATGTAAATCAGAATCCCAGTGTCATTTCATACCTGTAAGGATGGCTTTTATAAAAAAGATGAGAAGTGTTGGTGAGGATGTGGAGCAAAGAGAACTTTGTATACTGTTGGTGGGAATGTAAAATGTAGGCAAAACCTACAATCAAAACGATGAATTTTGATATACTTCTCTCTGTATTTTTTATAACAAATAGGGGAAAATTAGTAAGAATACTAATGATTTGAATAAGTTTTTATAATTAATCTAATTGAGACATATAAAACACTATATTCAACAAATTCAGAGTATGCACTCTTTTAAAAAACATATGAAAATTTTACAAAATGGACCATATGCTGGCCATGAGGTAAACTCAATAAATTTCAAAGAACATAAATTATTCAGATTATGTTCTCTGACCACAGAAGAATTTAACTAGAAATCACTAACAAAAAAAAAACAAAAAAAAAACAAAAAAAACAACCCTAGAAAATCTTCATATGTTTGGAAATTAACCTGTAAAAAAACTATGTAAATTTTAAAAGTATGTTGAAATAAATGATAATGAAAATACTACATATTAAAATTTATGGAATAAAAACTAAAGCCATGCCTATTGGGAAATACCTTAACTGCCTATGTCAGGAAATAAAAATAGGCTATAAAGCACTTACCTAAGTATCCATTTCAAGTATTCACAAAAATAACAACAAATTGAACCCCCAAAAATAAAAAATAGTGTATAATAAAGAGAAAATATACAAATAATCATATAATAAAGAGGACCAAAAGCCATAGTTGATTCTTTAAAATGACTGAGAAGATTAATGAAGGAATAAAAACATCAAAGAGACAAATAAACAACAACAGTTATGAAAAAGGTAGATGACACCACAGATTCCACCAACATTAAAAAAATATTATAAGGATATTTTGAAAAAGTTGGGGTAAAAACACAGCTTTCCAAACAACAACAACAACAAAAAAGAAATGGAAAATATGATCAGCTCTGTGACTACTAAAGAAATTGAACTTTAAAACTCCCCAGAAAGTAAAGTCCAGAACCACATTGTATTATCAGGAAACTCTACCTAGGATATAAGGAAGTAATAATGCCAATCGTTCACAAATTCTTCCAGGTGGCGGAAAAAGAGAAAACATTTACAAACTTGTTTTATGAGACCAGCATAATCTTCATACCAAAACTTGACAAGGATATTACCAGAAAGGAAGATTACAGATAATCCAATCTTTCCAAATAGATCTGTAGATTCAGTACAATCCCAATCAAAATCCAAGATGATATTTTTTTAAATTAACAAGATGATTGTAAAATTCATATGGGAATCAAAGAACCTAGATTAGTCATGATAAACAAGGTGGGGCAAAAGTAGGTTTACAGTTGTTCATATGAAAAATGATACAGTAATTAATAACTAATAAGACAAGAATAAATTTTCACAGTATGCACAACTGTAAACCTACTTTTGTCCCATCCTGCATTGAAAGAACAAATTTGGAAGATCTATACTATACTCTACAGTTACAATAACTAAGACAGTGTTGTGGTAATAGCACAAGGATAGAGAAATCTTACCTAATAATAGACAAACATGTAAAATGACCGTACCTCTGCGATGCCCACCAGCCAATCAGGAGCGAGTATGCAAATTAACCTGCCAAAGATGGCGGGCTAATTTACATAAGCAGGCACTGAGTGGCCTGGCTGGGGGCAGCCGCTTGCCTGAGTGCTGGCCACCAAGCAGCCGGCAGCAGGGCAGGACTCTGAGCAGGCCCCGAGCAGCCGGGGGTGGGGTGGGATGCCTGGCTTCCTGGCCAAGTGCCCTGGTCGCTCTGGCCTGGAGGGCTGGGCTGGGGGTATGCCCCGACCTGTGCTGCAGCAGCTGGAGGCACACCACCAGCCCAACGGACATAACTCGGGACTACCGGGCTGGGGGCATGCCCCCAGCGGTGGCAGCGCAGCCTGGTCCACGCCCCCAGCCCGGCTGGACCTTCTGGATGCCGAAGCTGACCCCATGCAGACACTGCAGGGCGGAGCCCACAGGCACGCAGCCTCAAACCTCCCCCCGTGGCCGTGGCCGATTCCTCCCTCCTCCCACATCCCCTGTTCTAGGGACAAGCCCCAACCGGGAACGGAACCTGCAGCCTCACCTCCCATTGTGCCCTCACAGCATCTCCTCCACGTGGCCTGCCCACCCGTTTCCAAGCTGCCGCACCCACCCTTCCAAGTGCGGCTGGCCTCTGTCCTGCCGGGTCATTTCCTTCACCTCCACTCTCCACCAGCGCCCTGAGCATTAGAGCTGGCCGCGGACACCCGCCCTCCTCCTGCACCCTGGACTGAGGCCCCTAAAATCTGAGCTGTGGGTCCCTGCCCTTCGTCTTTGTGCGACCGCTGGGCAACCTCTAACTCTCCCCCAGGGACGCCGGCTCTCAGGGCTTCCTGTCCCTCCCAAGTCAGGTCTGTGGCCTAAAGGGTCCCGATGTGCAAAGCTGGGTCATGAGTGGCCCCCACGGTGCCGGTCCTGGGGATTTGAAGAGTGGACCACAGGTGGTTCAGGAGCTTGGGAGTTCAGCTCTAGACCTGAGGGGTCTTGCTCTCTGCTTCCAGCACGCTGCCCTCCAAGGGCTGCACCGCACTCTCTGGCCTGAGGGGGCGCTGCCTGAGGGCCCTGAGCGGCCCTGGCTCGTTTTCTCCGAAAGGGAAAGCCCCCTGCAGGAGAGCTGGTGTTCACCAAGGGAGCCCTGAGCCTCTAAACGTGACCACCTTATATTTGTAGACTTTGTGTGTAAACACACTAGCAAATCCAGCAGCCACCATTTTCACTTTAAAAACCGAGACCCCATATGAAAAAATTACTTCTAAAAACGGGCCTCTGTAGCACATGCCCATGCCAGGCACATAGCTGACGCTGTCAGAGTGTATCTGTGTACATGTAACTCTCACACCACGTGCATTTGTAACCTTTGAGACTTACGAACTTTAGAAACTATAAAGATTCAAATACAAATCGGCCAGGGGTTCACTGGGTCCCGAGGACTAGAACCCCTGAAGGCTGGCAGGCAGAGCCCACATCTCCGGCCTGAGGCCAGAGGCCCCCGCGCGCACCTGCAGGAAGCTGGCTGGGGCTGCGGTGGGGCGGTGGGCGGGGGGGCTTGAGGGGCCCCCTGCGGGGCGTCTGTACTGGGAAGCAGGGCCTGGCTCTGTGGGTACCTGTGGGTGTCGCGCAGGAAGAAGAAAGAGACCTTTAAGGAAGGTGTCGGTGTGACCCCACTGGCACAGCCACAGTGGGGAGAGGACACGCTGGGCTCATCAAAACGAAAACCGTCTGTGCACCAGAGGACACTGTCCACGGCGTGAAAATGCCCCGGAAGTGCCTGCAGGTCCCCCGTCTGTGAAGGGACCGACACCTGGGACCTGGGAGTGCTCCCCTCACTCAACCCCAGCACCAACCTGGCAGAACGTGGGCAAGGGCCTCGGATGGACATTTCTCTAAAGAAAAGATGCACATGGCCGATGAGCAGCTGAACAGACGCTCAACACTCACCCGCAGGGAAACGCAGTCAAAGGAGAGATGAGATGCCACTCGCACCCACTCCCTGGCTGTGATGAAGCCCCTCCCCTGAAACAACAGTGCTCCTGGGATGCAGAGAAACCTGCGTCTGCGCCGCTGGTGGGAAGTTAAAGTCAGGCAGCCACTGTGCAAACAGCCTGGTGACTCCTTAAAAAGTGAAACATAGCCCAGCTGGTGTGCTCAGTGGTTATCATCCTGTGCACCCGGAGGTCACGGTTTGATGCCCAGTCAGGGCACATGCCTGGGGTGCAGGCTCGATCCCCAGTGGGGGGCGTGCAGGAGGCAGCTGATCAATGATGTTTCTATCTCTCACTATTGATGTTTCTATCTCTCTCTCTCTCTCCCTCTCTGAAATCAAGAAAAAAAAATCCTATCTAATAAATCCTTCCCCTGGTCGCCGGGTGGCCTCCCGCCCCTGAGGGCTCTCAGACTGTGAGAGGGGGCAGGCCCGGCTGAGGGACGCCCCCTCCAGTGCATGAATTTTCATGCACCAGGCCTCTAGTAGACTAATAAAGCAGAATAGAGACCCAAACATATGGTCACATGATTCACAACCAAGACACCACTTCAATGGGGGAAATGCAGGGCTTATTGGGTAATGATGTGGAAAAGAACTAAACCTTGAACCTGTTAAACATAAAAATTAAGGTGAATTGTAAATGTGAAAGATTAAAAACAGTAAAACTTCTAGGAGAAGAAAATAGTCTAAATTTTCATGACCCTAAGATAGATAAACATTTTTTTTTTAAAACAGGACATAAAATCCTTAAGCAAAAAATATTGATAAATTGGACTTCATTAACATTAAGAACCGCTACTCATACAGTAAAATGCACTATCCAGAGAGTGAAAAGACAAATCACAGTCTGGGAGAATATATTTGTTATACATAAATCCAGCAAAGAACTCTGATCTGGAGTCTATAAAAAACTCCTATAAATCAACCCCCAACCCCTACATACGCACAAACCACAAGCACACAACACACATGCTTACAAATCGAAGCAAGGAACTCCTGAAGTGTTCTGTGGTTCATCCAATTACCAGTCCATTAGGATCAAATAAATGGCTACACATAATGCACACTGAGAATATATTCCATCCTTGGCCTGGGTTCAAGGCCCTCACAGACTGGTCTCCCCTGTCTCTCTGGCTGTACCTCACACTGCACATCCGGGTCATCTCTCTGCCTTGGCCATTTAATATGCCTGCACCACGTCTACCCCGGCATTTTGATTCTTCCCAGAAAAGTACATTCAACACTGTTTAGCCACAATAGACAATTAATATGCATTTGATGAGTAAAATGCACGTAAAAAAATTAGTTAATAAATTCCTTCCTTCCTGTTATCTGCCTTTTGAAATCCTACGTCACCTTTGAGGTCTACTCCTATCTCACCTCTTCTGTGAAGTCTTTGCTAACCATAACAGCAAAAGTCATTTTTCCACGAGTTCTTCAAAACTATTCCTTTGATTCTTATCACATTCCATCCTGCATTATTGTTTCATATTCACAGATACTATTGTCCTATCAAAAGGAACATGCCTGACACCTGTTTATATCATTACAGGGTATCTGTCCAATTGCCTGGTAAAGAGTGGTGCTCAGTATTTTCAGGGACTGGTATAGTGTAATTGACAAATGCAATCTCTAAAGTTAGATAGACCTGAACTCTGGCCCTGGTTCTGCCGCTTCAGAGATGTGTGACTCTGGGCAACTACCCGACTGCAATCGGCATCGATTTCCTCACTGTGACAGGCAGATAAAAATATGTCCTCAAAAGGATGAAATGAGATAATATACAGAGAGTACTTAACACAAATAGGAAACGTGATAAATGATAGCTAATAGTAGCAGTAGTAGTAGCATTCACTATTGATTATGGCTGACTGAATTATAAAAGCATTTCCCCAGAAACCTAAGGGAGAAACAAACATGAACACAAGACAACAACAACATAACCAAGATTAATACACCAGCTAGAGAAAAGTTCCAGCACATCAAAATGCCCAGCTTGTCTTCCTTCTACTGCAGACCATTCTCCATGTGATCGAAGGTCTTTCAGAGAGCTGTTTCCCAACACCGCATGACTTTCCTCATTCCATCTCAGGGGTCTGATTTCTCACCTCTTCCTAATATACAGGGACTCAAGCAAATGACACCAAGTTATTTCATTCATTCAGATAATCCACCCCAGTGGTTTCCTTTCTGTTCCTAGTGAAGGTTAGAGGTGTTCTCTTGCAAAAGACTTAACTTGAACCTCAGCGTCCTTAATATCCTTAGAAGCCTCCTAATTTCTTCTGTTCTCTCATTAGCACACAAGGAGAAAAGCTGCTAACCAACTTAAATTTAATTTACCGAGTTAAATTTGCTTATACTTCAAATTGTCAGGAGACTAATGAAAGCAGCTTCATTTATGTAGATAGTATCAAGAGATTTCTCAAGAATTAACAAATCCACCCGTAGTGAACTGTACCCCTTTTACCACCTATTGCCATCATCAATAAGTGAATAATGAGCCCTGGCCAGTGTGGCTCAGTTGGTTGGGCACCAAGAGGTTGCTGGTTCAATTCCCAGTCAGGGCACATGCCCAGATTGCAGGCTTGATCCCCAGTAGGGGGAGTGCAGGAAGCAGCCAATCAATGTTTCCCTCTAACATTGATATGTGATGTTTCTTTCTCTCCCTCTCCCTTCCTCATTCTCTAAAAATCAATAAAATATATATATATATATAAATATACATATATATATCCTATCTAATAAAGAGGGAATATGCTAATTGACCCTCACACCATGGCAGTGCCCACAGCCAATAAGGAGGGAATATGCTAATTGACTGCCCCACCCTCAAAGATGGTGGCACCCACAGCCAATAAGAAGGGAATATGCTAATTGACTGCTACACCCTCAAAGATGGCAGTGCCCACAGCCACAAGATGGCGGTGCCCAGTCCCCTCAGCCCCACCGGGGCCGCAGGCATGCTGCAAGGCTGGGCCCACCCCCAGGTGGGCCATCCTCTCCGTATGCCTGCCTCCGGAGTCCCCCAGTCCCCTCAGCCTCCCAGCCACCCAGGGCCAGCCCAAGGCACAGGCTAGCCTCGGATGGCAGCTGCCCAGCCACCCAGGGCTGCCCGAGGCTCAGGTAACAAGGGTCAGCAGAGGCTTGCGCTGCTGGCTGTGGCAGCAGCAGAGATGTGATGGGGCGTTGCCTTCCCCTGATCGCCAGGTCACCTCCCACCCCTGAGGGCTCCCAGACTGTAAGAGGGGGCAGGTCGGGCTGAGGGACCTCCCCTCCAGTGCATGAATTTTCATGCACCAGGCCTCTAGTACCATATTTTCCGGCATATAAGATGACTTTTTAACCCAGGAAAATCTTCTATATGCCCAGTCATCTTATATGCCAGAAAATACGGTATATAAATAATGAATATATATATATATATATATATATATATATATATGAAATGAATAATGAAAACCGTAGCTACCAGTGATCAAATTTGTTATGTGTGTGGTAACCAGAGAAGAGAAGCAAGGGTTAGGTCCCTCCTTGCCTGTTGTACTTCCACAGTGAGCTTGACTGGGCTCCATACAGTCTTATATTTGTGCCTGAAGACATGGGTATGGCTCATGTGCAGGCTTCTAATAACTCTTTCATACTTCTTTAATCCAATGCTTCTCACAGTGTTCCTATGGGTCTCTAGTGTTTCATAAGCTGCAGAGAAGGTGCATTCAACTGTAATATTGAATAATGATTGCCTTTACCCTGTTTATAGAGGGGGAAAAGTTGGTGGATAGTATTTCCTCAATTCAAATTGTTATCTGATAATTTTTTACAAGTCTTTGGCTCCAGACACTACTTTTCTGCTGCAGGTTGCCAGTAGATGACAGAAAAAAAGATGAAATGGCAAATTCATATCTATAGGGAAACTGAAAACTAACCATTTGTTCTTTGTTCAATAGTTTGTTGGGTGTTTTATTTTGTTTTAAGACCTGTGGGCTGTTGGTTGTGAGTTTATATGGGGTACAAATAATAAAAGGTAGATTTCTTTTTGCTAGTAAAAATATATAAAAATAGTGCATAGATGGAATACAAAAATATATTGATTTGTATTTTTAAAAATATTCTACAAAGATATGGTACTCTGCAAATAAGATCATGTGTTCTGAATCTCTGTCTCCTGAACAAGTCTGAGATACCCTGTCTTAGAATAATATTATAAGCCGTGCCTGATTGCTCAGTGGTTAGAGCATCAGCCCAAGGACCAAAGGGTTGGTAGTTTGATTCCTGGTGAAGGGCATGTACATGGGTTGCAGGTTCAATCCCTGGCCCCACATTGGGGCTAATATGGGAGGCAACCAATGGATGTGTCTCTTATATCAATGTTTCTCTCTCTCTCTCTCCCTCCCTTTCACCCTCTCTTCCACTCTCCCTGAAAATCAATTGGGAAAAAAATAATTCTTGGGTGAGGATTAACAACAACAACAACAACAACAACAACAACAAAAGATAGAAAAGATTGATAGATGAAGGCTAAGTCTAAAATACCCTATGTATTAAGTAACTATGTAGTTCTTTACGAGGCATTGCTAAAATTGGCATGAATGTCTGAGGATTCAAACCACTGTTTGACACTTGGTATCACACATATAGATCTAGGATCTTAGCATGTGTTGAAATAGAATTTTTGATTGGGAAATCCAGTGAAGGTACTTGGACAAACTGTCTGAAACTTGAACCTCCCAGTAAATGGTCTCTTATTCTCTCTGTGAACACCTCCAGTAGGACCTTAACATGACCCTGACTTCAAGGTAAAAGAATAACATCTATGTTCGAGGCTATGTTAGTTACAAGTGGATCGGTGTGAAGGAAATGAATGAATCCAGTACATTTTTTAGACTAGCAAGATACTTTACAATAGGAATTTATTCTGTATTTGTGCAGGTACACATGTGAAACTATATTCCTATATATACAAACTCCTTGAATCTTAGATAGTGGGACATGTCATGTTTTAAATTATAATCCCCAGTGCATATTACTCAATTTGGAAACTACCACCCATGACCTGAGAGGGAAGGAAAATTCTCTTTATATATACAGCCTTCGTTCACACAAGACATTTTATTTATATTACTGATTTAATAAAATCCCCCAGTGAGCAAATGTTCTCCATATGTGGAAACAGCGGGCTAGAATGCATAAAGCCAGTTCTTTGTGCTTTTCAGCTTTTAAAAAATTATGTACATGTAATACTTTGCCTGTTTTTTAGAAATTGCTGAATTTTGCCACTTTAAATTTGTTCTTAGTTAAGGTAAAAGATCACAATATAAAGCTCAGTTTTCAGAATCCTATTAGACCCTATATTTACTCTTAGGGGGCTTCAGTTTCTCAAGCAACACTTATTTTCCCATCCGAAGGAAGGGTGAACAGAACATTGACACAGGTCCAGACGCTGGGGGAGAGAGGGATTCGAGACCAATAGAAAGATCAGGACAAAGCTGGTTCAGGAGTAGGTAAGCGGTTAGGCAGTGACTGTGGAAGGACTTAGGAAGATAGTGGACAAGGATTATAGCAGAGAAACAGAGAGTACAGTGGAGGGGGTCTTCATAACAAATGATGTGAGACCAAATCCTGGCTGTGCCATCTATTGGCTATATAACCTGGAAAGAGGTATTTACCTCTCTGAACTTCCATCTCCTCATTTTGGAAAATGGGGAAATTCCCATGCTCCAGAGTTGTGTTGAAAGGACCTATGTAGAGACCCAATAGTGTTTCTGCATTTCCCTTTCAGCTCTTGCTTGATCCTCTCTTCCCTTAGCTAGAGACAGCCATGATGACGATGCTCCGGATGGTGGAAGTCTACACATCCCAAACTGATCCTTCCTTTCTTAGCCATTTTACTATGGAGAATTTCAAATGTCTACAGAAGAAAAAAAAAGATATAATGTATAATGAACCTCCATGTACATTACCCAGCTTCAAAAATTAAAAGTCACGGCCCATCTTTTTCATCTACATCTGCTCCCTACTCTCTGTGTTATTCAATTTTTTTTGTTTTATTTTAATTGATTTCAGAGAGGAAGAGAGAGGGAGAGAGAAACAGAAATATCTCACATGCCCCACATCCGGGGACCATGCCTGCAACCAGGCACATGCCCCAACTGGGAACTGAACCATGATTTCCTGGTTCACAGGTCGATGCTCAACCACTGAGCCAGGCTGGTCATTTTATCTATAAACTAGAGCCCTGGTGCACAAAATTCATGTACTGGGCCGGGCGGGGCGGGGGGGGAAGGGTCCCCTCAGCCCAGCCTGCACCCTCTCTAATCTGGGACTCCTTGGGGGATGTCCGACTGCCAGTTTAATCACTCTCACAATCTGGGACTGCTGGTTCCTAACTGCTCACCTGCCTTCCTGCCTGATTGCTCCTAACTGCCCCCCCCTGCCCCTCTGGCTTGGCTGCCCCCAACTGCCCTCCCACCACCAACCTGGTCACCCCCAATTGGCCCCTCCTGCCAGCCTCGTTGCCCCTCACTGCCCCCTCGCCAGCCTGGTCACCCCCAACTTCCCCCCTGCCAGCCTGGTTGCCCCCAACTGCCCCCCCCACCAGCCTAGTTATCCCCACTGTACCCCCTGCCAACCTGGTTGCCCCATGCATCCCGCTGTTCAGTCATTTGTTTATCCCTCATTAAGCCCCCTGCTGGCCTGGTCACCCCACGCAGCCTGTTTGGACATCCATCCAGTTGTTTTGGTCATGACGGCCCCTGACTTTTTATATATATGGGTGTTTCACTATGTATCTCTAAACAATAGGATTCTCTTTAAAAGAAAGAAAAAGTTGATTCCCAGATAGCAGTGTGCTGCTAGCCAGAGGGAAAGGGGGTAGGAGGTAGCTAGGAGGGGACAAAAGGGGGGGAAATGAGGTTGCAAAGAGACTTTGCTTGAGGCAATGAACACAGAATGCAGTGTGCAGATGATGTTTTGTTAAGTTGTACCCTTGGAACCAGTATGATTTTGTAAACCAATGTCACCCAGTAAATTCAATTAAAATAAATAAATAAAATGGTTAAAATAGGTGATGCCATAACACACTTAAAATATTTGTTATTTTTTAATATTATTAAATACCCAGTGTGCTTAAGTTTCCAATGTCTTATAATTTTTTTTATAATTTACTTGAATTAAAATATAAATTATAGCCACAAAGTACAAGTTTTGTCCTTTAAATCTCTTAATCTATTAGCTAATATGCTCTTCTGTTTTCTGCATTTTATGTAAATTAGAGGATTCATTAGTTTCAGGTTGATTTTGTTGTTGTTGTTGCTGCTATTATTATTACCTATGTCAGGTAAGTTACATCAACCACATAAATACACCAAGTAATTTTTCCAAACTGAACAATTCTTAGAAAAGTTCTGAACAAACCAACATACTAATCTTCCTTCCATGAAAACAGTAAATAGTTACTTCTGGAAAACTGCTATGTAAAAGGTACGCAAAAATACTTTGTATTTATAGGTAATAAAGAATTAGGATTTATGCTCAGAAATTATAAACTGTTTTTCATCTGCAAGAATCTCAGGCAAATCATGTGACACATGGGAAAATTCTTTGCCAACTGAGATTATCTGCCACATTGCAGAAATCTTGCATCTCTGGCTCCTTCCACTAAATGCCAGCACAAAATCTTAATGACTTCTGTTAATGTCTCCTCATAGTGACAAAATGCCCCCTACGGTTCACTTCAGTCCTGTTGCAAACCACGGGCTTACTTCAAGTAACAGGAAAAGAGGAAACTGGTTTTAGTTGCATATATGCTATAATTTGGGGGAAGGAAATAAGGAAAATATCCTGAATGGGACATGACTATTAAAACATTCACAAAGTTAAAGCTTTCCAAAGTGTTTCTCAGTTGACAGAATTTTGTTTGTTCAAATGTGAATAGGCTCTCTGATAAAACACATGTGGTCATAATGACTTCATCCTAATATATGTAGTTCAAATACAGACATTTTAACAGCTAAGAGACCAGAGTTAGGGAAACTGGAATAGTGGCAAGAAATAAAAAATCCATTTTCAGTTCTTTTCTAAGCGTAAGTATAAATTTATAAATCTCTTATTTTATTTTTGCTTTTTTTCTTTATATTTATTTAAATTATAGTTTACTATTAATCTCTTTATGCTATATGTACATAATTGGCCCATAACACTGATAAGAAGTGGCTTCATCTCTGAAGAGAAAGTATACCTTCCTCTAGCTTACTTGCCTCATTATGTGATACATTTCTTGTCTTTTGATTTATTAAAATAGTTACTTTGTTCATTGTTAGTTGTATTTAAATCCTATTTCTAGTTCTAAGATGGAAGCCATTTTCTAATCTAAATTGGAAGATGTTTTATCATTATTCCTTGAAGTAGGAATTGTTTATTTATAATACCTTGCTTTTTCCTGGTACATAGTAGATGCTCATTTAAATATTTAAATTAACTTACCCATCCAGTAATCATTATCATATCATTGTGTACAATGATGTACTTTTGTATGTGTTAATTTTATTCTCATGCCTCATTATCATAAAACATTAAGTATAGATCTTTTACTCGAAGTGGAATCTATATTAAGTGATTTATTTTAAATCATACTGCTGGCATAACTAGGAGAAGAATTTATGTCTCCTCGCTTTAATTTCACTATTTCTACCAGTAGGTTAATTTTTGCCTTAAAAGTATATGTTTTCTGTTCCTGCTTCCTGGCTGTTCCCATGTGTCAAAACATAACAAAAAACAATACAAAAATTGTTTAAAATCAACATTCAAAAACAGTGATTAACCCTCCAATATTTATTGCCTACTAGCCTTGACCCTCAGAAATCCAAAATAGGATATCAAACATCCCGGTGACAAAGTTTGTCTGGTGGGAGATCTGGCTCTCCTAAAAGCAAGTTCCCTTATTTCATCTCTGGAAGCTACAAAGCAGGTGCAGCATCAACATAGTCATTGTTCAGAGACTGGAACTTTGTAACTATGGAGACATTACGTCACAGTGTTCTGACAGGCAGCGTTGGCCCGATGTGAGGACTGGAGTCATAAAGATAGCTATGCTGGGTTACCACCCTGCCCCCTGAGCTGCTTCCAGTGAATGCTTCATACCTTCACCTTGATTTGTCTAATAGCCTTAGCCAACAGCAGTGTTGGCTATGTCAGGACTTACATCTTCCCATTAGATTCTGGTCCTGGCATCAGCATGGTAGAGAAAGCATTAAACCTGGCAGGTGCTTTAAGGTAGTTAGATTAATAGGTGAGGTCACTTGACATAGAAAACCTGGTGTGAACCTCAGCTATAGTCCTGGCCTAATGTCATAATCTGTTTTCCCAGGAAAGAAAAGAGACTTTTCTTCTGGCCAAGATAAAAGACATACGAGCCACTCAAGAAACACCGACAGCCCTGCAGAGTCAGGTTCCTGAGCGGGAAGATAAAATGGAGCAAGACACCTCGTAAGAATGGCACAGAGGAGAGGAGGGAAGGGGCTGAGTGTTGGAGGCTAGTGATGGAGCACTTGGCCTCTTGTTTCAAGACATCTAATAAAGTAGTTAGGACTGGAATTGGTTCCACACGTTTTCTAAGATTAACTATAACATGCAGTTACTTCCCACCCACTGTTTTATAAGGTTGAGTCCTTGAGGAATATAAAAATATACCTGGACAGATGTCCATCATATCAGACCTGGTTGAGGTTCCAAAGCTCATATCTAACATGTTAAAACAATTGGCAGATAATTTCCGTAGAATCACTTTACTGATCCAGGGACAAAGAATTACCAAAGAATTTTTGGTTTAGTAAATGCCTGTGAGGATATGAAATAAAAATTACAACTCCCTATTGCGACCACTAATGTAAATCATTCTATCAACTGAAGCATTAGCATTGATTTTCCAATGTTTTCTACAAAAAAAAAAAAAGACCCATTGTATTGAATATACACAATTTAAAGCCAATGTTACTTTGGACCTAGATGTCCTGTGTTTATTGCTCGGTTCAAGTTCATTTTTAAAATATTTTGTCTATTAAAATAAACAGTTTAAATCGCTTCTCAGGTGAACTGCGCATGGCTGTTGTCAGTATTACTAGTGCAACATCTCCCAAAATCACACTGAAATGCTGGCATTGAGCTTTTGTAACTGCCTCTGGTTTAGTGCTAATTGGTTACAGAAGGAGCAAAATGCCAAGAAGGGGGTTGGAAAATTTCATATGCAAAGCAGTAGGGGAAGCTAACTAAGCACTAGGATAAACCTCCCCTCTTCCAAGAAGTCTGCTCCATCTGTGAGTGCAGGGTTTTCAGACAATGGGCTGCATCAAGCCCGTCTCTGCCTGAAATATTTCAGCTCTTCCAAAGGTGTGCAGCCAGTAGAAGTTTCTTATTCAAATAGAAAAAGAAGAACACCCTGTGGTCCTAGCCAGTGGTCGGCAAACTCATTAGTCAAAAGAGCCAAATATCAACAGTACAACGATTGAAATTTCTTTTGAGAGCCAAATTTTTAAACTTAAACTTTTTCTAACGCCACTTCTTCAAAACAGACTTGCCCAGGCCGTGGTATTTTGTGGAAGAGCCACACTCAAGGGGCCAAAGAGCCGCATGTGGCTCACGAGCCACGGTTTGCCGACCACTGTCCTAGGCTATTTCTTTGATTGCAACCTTTGCCAAGGCTTATTGGGAATCTTTTGTGGAATTAAATTTATGTGGGAACACTATTGTTTTACTGGAGAAAAATAAAATCAGAGCTTATAAGATGAGCATGCTGAAAGATATAGCCAGCTTGTCTGTAATGAAACCCAGATGTGAGGAACTTGGAAAGAGAAAAGTACTTTTCCTGCTTATTCTAGCCAGTGTCGGGGAGAAGTCACGTCATAAGAGCCTCTTTCAGGTTGGACAGAGATGGGATGTTTGTAATTTGACAACTGATCTCTATAGTCCCCATCCCACAGTCACACTCGAGTATATCTTCATGGGTTTGAGCTTTTCAGACAAAGATGAGTGCTCGGGTTGTCAGCAGAATGGCACTGCTCAAGCTTAGTAAGTACTGGGCCAGGAATAATGCAACTTTCAAAGCCAATGCATTCAATTTAAAAAATAATAATAATAATTTGCCTGAGATGCCTGTGCCTTCTGAGAGATACAGAGTTAGAAAAGTCTGGTTTTGAGTAAACACTCTCCAGATTAGTATTTCTGATGAGGGAACTTACAAATTATAAAACAAAAGGATTGTGCATACCTCTTGGTAAATAGAGATATTGAGACTGACATCAGCAAGATGGCAGATTAGGAAGCTTCAGGCCCTTGTACTCTTTTGGAAACATTAAAAAAAACACCCAATAAACAAACAAACAAACAAAAAGACGGCAACAGAAAACTGGCTAAAATAACTTTATAGAAACTCTGGAAAACAAAGAGATCAAAATAGAGACAGTCCATGGAGGTAAAACACTTAGTTCCTAAATTATAGTGGATATGTGACCACCAGAAAGGGAGTGACTAAAAGCTGGCTGCTCATTTATCCAATGTTTCAGAGAGCTAAAAGATTTTGGACCCCAGAACATTGTTCACAACTCAAGCATTAAACACACACACACACACACACACATTGCTTTTGGTTTATTGAGGAGAGTCTCAATGTGACACATAAAATGGGGTTGTCATAAACCTTTTCATGAGTCATGCCAGGAAGATACTGTTTTACTAGTACTTGTAAAATAATTGTAGTTTAAAAAATGTTTGTGCGTTAGTTAAGAAATGCTTTTATATTTATGAAAAAGAAAGAAAGGAAAAGCTTTGTTCATAGTAATGTTTGCTTATAAAAATAGTACCTGGAAATTAAGTCTTTTTTTTCCTGCTATTCTTGTCAACATTCACATACACACACACACACACACACACACACTCACACACACATGCATATATACACATGTGCTGTATTTACAGTTATTAGTTTTCATAGAGTATTTGAAAGCAAACATTAACTATAGAATCTTAATATAGGAAAATTAATTCAACAGCAGAAGTCAAAGGAAAAAGATATAGTAAACAATATATTAAACAAGAATTATAATATTTTTATGTGAGTAGAAAGGGGAACTAGGATATTATGAGTGATAAATGTGGCATACAAATGGTTTATAGAGTCTCAAATACATGTAAAAATATGCATTAAATAGCCTACAATTCTTGGTTGATTTTTATTTTCTTTCTACTTTTACACTTTTTCAAAACCATCTATAGTGGGAACTTATTGATTCTTAAATTTAAAAAATAGAGAAAATTTCTTAACTTGACACTAAAGTGTTCTATTTAGGTTCTTAAAACTAGAGCTATAAGATGTTCTTGTGCTTATATTAAATGCATAATACCTTTGAAAATCAGAACTCTGGGTAATAATGATAGTTTATGCTTCTTGTGCTCATGGTCTATTCATGTTGACTTTGTTTATTATACCTAATTTTTTTGTCCACAGAAGAGAAAATATAAATGGCACCTTCTCAAGGGCACACCCATCTTCAGTACGTTTCCCAAGTACTGAAAATTCATATAGCACAGCACAGCCGTTGTCACTGTCATCAACCAGTGAAACACCTCTCGGTTGCTATCTGTCTAACTTTGAGATTAGTGGAATGGCTATAGCAAGGGGATCAAAGTCTTCTAAATCAGTTACAGCGGACCAATCAGAAAGCAACTTGGGTAAGCAAAGCCTGTACCGATTATTTTTAGACTATTTTTAAATTATATCATTCAATAAATTTTCTGTGTGTCTAGAAACCAGAATGATGTTTTATTATCTGTGTTCAACAATGCTAATTTCTTAATGTCATATGACTATGCTCACTATTGATCCTAACACTGGAATCATATTTCGGTTCCATAAATGTATGTGGCCAAGTATATCATCCCCATTATTAAAATACCTTGAGTTAACCAACTTACACCATACACAAAAAATAAACTCAAAATGGATAAAGGACTTAAACATAGACGGGAAACCATAAAAATATTAGAGGAATCCACAGGCAGCAAAATATCAGACATATGCCGAAGCAATTTCTTCACCTATACAGCTCCTAGGGCAATGGAAACTAAAGAGAAAATAAATATATGGGACTACATCAAAATAAAAAGCTTTTACACAGCAAAAGAAACTATCAACAGAACAACAAGAAATCCCCCTGAATGGGAGAACATATTTGCCAATGTTACCACCAATTAGGGCTTAATCTCCAACATTTACAGGGAACTCATACAACTTAAGAAAAGGAGGATAAACAACCCAATCAAAAAATGGGCAACGGACCTAAATAGAATCTTTTCAAAAGAAGACAGAAGAGACATATGAAAACAAGCTCAAAGTCACTAATCATCTGAGAGATGCAAATCAAAATGACAATGAGGTACCATCTCACACCTATCAGAATGGCTATCATCAACAAATCAACAAACAAACGACAAGTGTTGGTGAGGATGCGGAGAAAAAGGAACCCTCCTGCACTGCTGGTGGGAATGCAGAATGGTGCAGCCACTGTGGAGAACAGTATGGAGTTTCCTTAAAAAACTAAAAATGGAACTCCCATTTGACCCAGTGATCCCACTTCTAGGAATATATCCCAAAAAACTAGAAACAGTGATCAGAAAGGATATATGCACCCCTATGTTCATAGCAGCACAATTTACAATAGCTAAGATTTGGAAACAGCCTAAGTGCCCATCAGCAGATGAGTGGATTAAAAAACTTTGGTACATCTACACAATGGAATACTACGCTGTAGGAAAAAAGAAGGAAATTCTTATCATTTGCAACAGCATGGGTGGAACTGGAGAGCATTATGCTAAGCGAAATAAGCCAGTCAGAGAAAGATAAATATCACATGGTCTCATTCATTTATGGAATATAATGAACAACATGAACTGATGAACAAAAACAGATCCAGAGACAGAGAAGCATTAATCAGACCGTCAAACCTCAGAGGGAAGGTAGGGGAGGGTGGGGGTAAGGTGGAGAAAACAACCAAAGGACTTGTATGCATGCATATAAAAGTAACCAATGGAAACAGACACTGGAGGGGGGCAGTGAGGGAATGAGGGGGGGTTGGGAGGGGCAATGGGGCAATAAGGACACATATGTAATACCTTAATCAATAAAGAAAAAAATTAAAATACCTTGAGTTAGCATCATGGTTCATAGGTTGACTGCTTACATATTCTAGACTTGCTAGGTAATTAAAAAATTCTAATGCATAACATGGCCTGCCCTTCCTCTTAATGCTACCAGAAAGATTAAGTAATGTCTTGGGTACTTTGTGCCTTTAGGAGATTTAGGACTTTGGTAAGGAAAAGACAGATAGATAAGAGAAAGAAGAAAAATAAAGTAGGTAAAATGGTGGAGAGAAAAGGAAAAAAACAGAGAATTTGGAGGAGAGGAAAATAAAAATAGGACTACGGTAGGAAGAAGTAAAATTGTATGTAACAGGTGTCAACAATGCACTCAGCAATATCCAGGCTGCAGGTATTTGCTCCTCACCAAGTACAGGAAACTTTGAGGGTATATTATAGTTTACTAGAAGGACCGCTGTCCTTGGGAATAGAAGACCAAGGTCCAAACTACCCCTCTGCTCCCTACAGTGTGAAACATGAGGTATTTAGAATCTCTGAGTCCCATTTTCCACAACAGCAAAAATGGGGATTAAAATATCGACTTCACAGGGCTATCCTAAGGATGATTAAAGTAGATATGAAGGATTTATGAAAATCACCTAGCACATAGTAGGTACTCAATAAAAATTAGTTGTGAATCTGAACATATCTCTAAGCACCTTCTCCTAGAATGGGCTAGATCGGGGCCCATAGTTCCATTACTCATCTATTAACAAGTTTTAAAACTGGAAACACAAACACACGGACACCCTGATGCCTCCATTTCCCTCTACCATTCTGTGCACATTTACAGCCTGGCTGCTGCTTCTGTGTGCTTGATTTTGTTTGTGGTATTTGCCTACGCCTTTGACACACAGGCATCTAGGGTTTTGACCTACTGCCATTATTGTCATATTCCCTGTGCTTCATTGTTTGCACACCTAAGATACATTTTTTTCAAAGTAGCCTCCTAAATTCACACTGACCTTTAGCAATAACCAGATCCATATGCTTAAAAGTGAAAGTACAGATTTAGATCTAGGGAGGGAATATTTTCTACCCTTTAGCACTGTATCATCATGGCGTTGTGTTCTATATTTGGGTCAGACTGGGCATGCTCCCACGATTAGTGGGCAAAAGAAACAAAAAAAATAAAATATAGTAGCTTCCCCTGGCAAGATGAGCAGGGAGCTAGGATGTAGGCTTCTCCTTCAGTTACTGTAGGTTCTGCTGCTGTTGGTGGAAGTCTGAGTTTGCTGCCACTTGCTGCATTTGGTTCATTTCCATCTGTTTCCCCAGAAGAAATAATGACTGGGATTAAAAATTAATAGATCTCCTTTCCTTTTAGAATACAAAGATCCCCACCTCCACCCCATCAGGATGAGCTATTCAAAGGGCTGCTATCTAGTCTCTATTCCCAAAGGAATTTTAAAAAATTAAGTAAATACTTGACTGAGAATAAACAAATTGAATTTCAAACATTTCTTCTGAACAAAATACTTTGAGGAATCCTCTCTAGAAACTTATGAGTTTAATCCTTGCCAGCTTTCACCTCACTTTGGTTTTGTTAAAGATGCACAAATACAAATCAAACTCTAGATTGTGTTAATTTGTTGATAATTTTGGACCCAGGGTCATAATAATAACTATAATTTATTGAGTACCTGCTAAATACCAGATATTGCTAGCCACTTATCTACATTACCTTCAATTCTCACCTCACCTTAACAAGGTGAGAATTGGAAAGTTTAACTCAGTTGGCTTAGTGAGTGACAGATTGGGAATACAATTGCAAGTCTGTCTAAATCCCGGACATATTCCTCTGTCCACTTTGTCATCATGCCTCTCTGTACTCTTACTTTCTCTTTGAATTTACATTATTACATTTACTCTGCATGGTTCTTTCTATGCAAAATTATGAAACCTATTTTGTGTTTGAATCTTAGCGTTAGGATTTTAAAGGAGCTTATTTCCAAGAGGATACTAGAATCTGATTAAGCATTATTTTATCTGTCTAATAAAGTATTTTAGTTGATGAAAGAAAACTTACGTCTTTATCTGGCAAAAATACTAACCATTGGTAGGAAAGGACTCATTTGAAGATTTAATTTATGGGTATGAATGTGGAGAGAATAGCTAATATAAAATAGAATAAAGATGTACTTACATATGACTTATCCAAATTTGAGATACTCAAATGTTTTACCTACTCAAAAATGTAGGATGCTTCTAGTACAAGTTACTAATCTGTTAAATAGTCATTATGCTGATGATATAATTGAGAGTTTAAAACAATCTCTAGGAATTGAGTATCACTGAAAACAATCTCTTACTGGTTATTTTGTAGCCTTTGGTTTAAAGTGTTTAATTATCTTCATTTAGTTTGACAGTGACAATAAAATGTATAAAGAATATAGTTTTGTAGAAGCAAAGAATAAAGATAATGGCTTTGGGTTCTTTTAATATCCTGTTATTTACTTCTCTCTCTGTTGCTTCCCTCTTTGATTTGTTTAGAAAAAGTCATGAGCTACACAGCTCCAAAGAAGAAGACTCTGTTCCTCCCTACTTCTGAGCCAACTGTGATGGGGGAAGGGGAGGATTATTTCCTATCTTTGTTTGGCGACTCAAAGAAACTTATTGCACACTCATTCAATACCAGGAGAAGTTGGAAGCACTTTTCTATGATTCTTGAAGAAGTGGGCCCATCTAGATCCAGGTACATACTCTATTTTAATTATTTTATACCTTCTATTGGAATAGGAGCAATGAGCCAGTAGGAAGCAAAGTTTTAATCTGTTGTGCTGTTCCAGGATTTCATCTAAGAAATTGGATAAAATGTAACTGTTTCGTGTTATGAGCAATTAAAAGAAATCAATATAACTTTCTCAGAAACTGAATAATGAATGCTAATTCTTCAAAGATGCCAGAGGAAACAGCAATACACAATCCCGACAAATAAAGTCAATTCAATTATTCAGGGACTTTATTATTGGCAAGTCATTCAGGTGGACTTAGTATCTTTTTTTTCTTCTACTAGGTTCTTGAGTTCAATACAGAAAGAGAAATGTAGACTTTTTAAATTGAATTTATTGGGGTGACATTGGCTAATATAATTATATTAGAGGCCTGATGCACAAAATTCGTGTTTGAATCCAGGACCCCTCAGGAGATGTAAACCGGCAGTCGGACATCCCTCTCGGAATCTGGGACTGCTGACTCCTAACTGCTTGCCTGCCTGCCTGCCTGCCTGATCACCCCCTAAATGTTCCCCACTGCCAGCCTGATCACCCCCTAAATGTTCCACCCTGCTGGCCTGATTGCCCCCTAACTGCTCCCCCTGCCAGCCTGATTGCCCCCTAACTGCCCCCCCCCACCAGCCTGGTCACCTCTAACTGCCCTCCCTTGCAAGCTTAATTGCCCCTAACTGCCTCTGGTGTGGCCCCCGCCATTGTGGCTTTGTCCGGGAGGACATCTGGAAGATGTCCGGTCTAATTAGCATATTACCCTTTTATTAGTATAGATAGGTTTCAGGTATACTGTATAGTTCTATAATTCAACATCTGCATATTGTATTGTGTTCACCAAGCCAAGTCAAGTCTCCTTCCATCACTGTTTATTTACCTCTCCCATCCCCCTTCCCCTCTCATAATCACCACTAGAGGCCTGGTGCACAACATTCGTGCACTGGGGGGGGGGGACTTCCTCAGCCCAGCCTGTGCCCTCTCACAGTCTGGGACCCCATGGGGAGAGGGCCTAAGCCAGCAGGTGAACATCCCCCAAGGGCTCCTTAGCACTGCTGTGGAGGCGAGAGAGGCTCCCGCCATCACTGCTGTGCTCACCAGCCATGAGCCTGGCTTCTGGGTGAGTGGCACTCCCCCTGTGGGAGTGCACTGACCACCAGGGGGCAACTCCTGCATTGAGCGTTTGCCCCCTGGTGGTCAGTGCATGTCATAATGACTGGTCATTCCGCCATTCGGTCGATTTGCATATTAGCATTTTATTATATTGGATACTGTTGTCTGTGTCTATGAGGTTTTTTTCTTTGCTTAATCTCTTCCCCGTTTTGACCCAGCTCCCATCCCCCTTTCTGATAATTGTCAGTCTGTTCTCTGTATCTATGAGTGTGTTTCTATTTTGTTTGTTGGGGTTTTTTTTTTTTTTGCAATAAGAAACAAACAAGCCAATCAAAAAATGGCAAAGGATTTGAATAGACACTTCTTCAAAGAGGACATATATGGCCAATAGACATATGAAAAGATGCTCAGTGTCACTAATCATCAGAGAAATGCAAATTAGAACCACAATGAGACATCACTTTTACTATCTGAATGGCTATCATCAGTAAATCAACAAGCAACAAGTGTTTGTGAGGTTATGGAGAAGAGTAAACCCTTGTACACTGTTGGAGGGAGTGTATATTGGTGCAGCCACTGTGGAAAGCAATATGAAGTTATCTCAAAAAAATTAAAAATGGAACTGCCTTGTGACCTCGTGATTCCACTTCTGGGTATACAGTCAAGGAAACCCAAAACACGATTTTGAAAGAACATATGCACCCCTATGATCATTGCAGCATCATTTACAATAGCCAAGATATGGAAGCAACCCAAGTGCCCATCAATAGACAAATAGATAAAAATGTTGTGGTACATATATACAATGGACAAAATCCATTTAATTCACTTATATTTGGAATCTAAAGAGCAAAACATATAAAGTAGAAACATTGACTGATAGATACAGAGATCAGATTGATGGTTGCCAGAGGAGAGACGGATTGACAGGTTGGCTGAAAAAGGATTTGGAAGTACAAATTGGTAGTTAACAAAATAGTCATGGGGTTGTAAAGCACATCATAGGGAATATAGTCAATAATATTGTAATAACTATGCATGGTGCCAGGTGGATACCAGAAATATTAGGGGGACCACTTTGTAAAGTATATGATTGTCTAACCACTATGCTGTGCACCTGAAACTAATACAACATAATATTGAATGTAAACTGTAATTAAAAAGATTGTAGATATAATATTTTAAAAGTGCCTGGCACATAATACGTATTGGTTATTATAATTGTAGAGGTATATTTCACCTTTTAAATGATGTCTCTAATCCACCAAAGGGATTGCGACCCACACTCTAAAAAACACTAATATATAAATGTTCAGCCTGGTCCCTGGTACATATTAAGCCCTTAACACATTAGTAAGAAAAAATACCATTTTATCTCTGTATAATATTTTGTTTGCTGAATTCTTTTAAGAGTACAGTTGCTAGTCATCTTCACAGTAACTTTATCAGAAATAAACTAAAATATTTAACTTTCCTCTTTATCTATTTCAGTTTCATCTCTCGGTGGTTTTTTGAATGGTAGGATTTAACTAATGATAATTGCACCATCCTGTGGCACTTATACCTCGACACCTAAAGCACCTTTTAAGTTTTCTTTATTTTATGGGAAAGAGATGATTTTATTGCACAGATAAACAGAACTAAGAGATCAAGGCATTTGCTATGGAAATACACTATCTCCACATAGAATGTGTCCAATAGAGTAGACAGTTTAGGAATAACTTCCAAAGCATATTTATTATTCAGCTCTTCAAGTGAACTACTGAAGACACGCTTATCTGAAGGCACCTTATAATCTTTATATTTTTCTAGTGCTTTTGGAGACATTAAAATAGCGGAAGTGAATGTTTTTTTTGTGAAGATCATTAACTCTTCCCCTAACCAAGAACTGGAGATTGGAAATCACATTCTCCAGCAAAATATGAATGGAAAACCAGATTCTCTGTACCATTTTCCTCCTAATATCACAATGCAGGCCAATTCCACGGTAACAGTGAGTATAAGATATCAATACTACAAACTAAAATTGTACAGGAAAATCTCACTTACCCAGGTCAGATTGCGGCTCAGCACCAGTGGTTTCTTCATCACTCACTCTCTACGTAAAATGGGGTGCTTCGTTGGTGGTGGCTAACTGAGCCACGTTGTCCATCTCTGTGTGTAAGTTAATACCCATAGTTAAACTTCCATAGCTTTCTTCAATTTGTTGTAGAATACCTCGTGCTTTTATGACTTAACTATTAAAACGAAATCCCTAAGTTCATAAAATCAAGCAAACATAATCTTTAAAAGAAAAGTTAAGAGAGTGTTTGCCTAGAGAACAGATAACTAGTTGATACTGGAGGGTTTTTCCTCTTTCTTGTGCTTTCCTTTAAACCACATACAGTGTTGCACTGCTTGGCACTATATATTATATACTCATTACATTTTAAGATCTCATGTTGAGAAAGATAACATTGCAATCACCCTCTGACATTTACAAAACTGTTGAACTCCAATGACATTTTAAATTAACAAACTATTTTCTTACAGGTCTGGACGGCAGCATCTGAAGGAAAGCATCAGCCACCATCAGATTTTCTTTGGAAGGAAAAAGAGAAGTTTACAACAAGCCCACATTGTACAACCATCCTGTGCAAACCTAATGGTGAGGTCAGTGTCTGGTTGTTAACAATGCTTTTTAAATGGGTCGCCTCCTTATGTTCTCCTTGTCTATTTAGCTCGCTCAATTATTTTCCCATCCCTAAATCTTGGATAGAACCATCACTGACTGTCATAAGAAATCAGCAAACCAACAGCACCCTCTCCCCGGTGCTAATGTGCCAAAGAGTTGCTTATCCTTGGCAAAAAGGATTTTGATATCCCACATTTGAAGCTACTTCAGATTTCAGAGTGAAGGATGGATTTTATTTGTGGTATTTAGCATGAAGAGCAGGATAAGAAAGGAAGAAACTCTGTATAGGCCCTCTCTATCCATTTATGGATTTTTCAAATGTTTGTTGAGATTCTTCTCTATTCTAAGGGTTGTAATACCAGAGGACATCTGCTCTCAAGAAATAGCATTCTAATGAAACAAACTACAATCTAATTTGTCTGTATACTATATTCACTATAAAATTATGTGTATTAGTAATAGCTTAGTAACTAACTGAATATTGGACAATTTTATATTTTCACACTACCTCTTTCCTTGGTATAATATTAGCATAAGTACATACCTAAGGACTAATAGTAAAGCAAGGTATCTTTTTTTTTACCAAAAAAAAAAAAAAATTACTTCTTTTATAAAACTACTAGAGGCTAGGTGCATAAATCCGTGCACCAGTGGGGTCCCTCATCCTGGCCTGCAGGATTGGGCCAAAACCAGCTCTCTGACATCGCCTGAGAAGTCCCAGAAAGCAAGAGGGTGCAGGCCAGTCTAAGGGACCCAACCAGTGCACAATCAGGGCTGGGGAGGGATGCGGGAGGTTGGCCAGCCGGGGGAGGCTCCAGGCCATGTCTGGCCCTTCTGGCTCAGTCCTGATTGGCTGGACCCCAGCAGCAAGCTAACCTACTGGTCAGAGTGTCTGCCCCCTGGTGGTCAGTGCACGTCATGTGAGTGGTTGAGCAGACACTTAGCATATTAGGCTTTTATTATATAGGATTCTTTAGATTTTAAAAAAATACCTGCCTTTTTTTCTTAGACCCAGTCTAATTTACTATGTCATACAACTACTAATCCACATAATATGTTGATTAAAACCTATTTCTGAGTTTCTTCTTTCTAGATTATGCCTGATGACATAGACTTGCTAATGTATTAAGAGTCATTTAACAATTTGTACATCATTAGCGTCTATAGACGCAAGCGGCAGACATTTTCAAAATATCGTGGCAATTAACTGGTTAATGTCTTCCTGTGAGAACAAGCAGTTGTTGTTAGATGAAGAAAACACTCATGAGAAAAATTTTGCAGCCTTCACTCATTTAATCGTTAGAAATTTTTGTGGGCTCAAACTGAATTGTATAATATGTCTAATAATTTTCACTGATTGTGAAAATAAAGCTAAGTTATTTTCTCAGTCTCGTAAGATATCATTAACAAAACCCAGATTAGGATTAAGGAATTCTTGTCTCAAACCTTTCATTACATTTATCGACCTATTTAGCTACTCTGCAAACAACCTGGGGTTCCTACCTTGTAGACACACGGTTCCAGGCACTGACAGTTGAACCAGATAGATCCTAAATTAAACATTTTTTTTTTTAATTTGGTGAATTGTCATGCCCTGAAACTGAATTAGACTTCAAATTTAGACTCTTTCATTATGTGGTTTAAACTACTTCGCTCACATGGAATCAGACCCTTCCCGCAGGGGGATGTAAACATAAATACTTTGTTTGCCAGTGAAAGAGTGAATCTGACTGAATCATACAGGAAGTATTTGCATATATTTAGTATCTGCCAGGCATTGTGCTAGGTGCAGGGGATTGGGAGCGGGGGCGGTCAGGGGGAAGAGCATAACTATTGAATAACTATTCCTGGCCTCAGAAAATCGGAGTCCAATAGTAGAAATTGATATGTAACAATAAATAATTGCAGTACAGTGAAACAATGCTTTGATGGAAGTATGTGCACAGAGTGCAATAGCCACGTTAAAGATAATAGCTCTGTAAAGGGAAGCGTGGAGAAAAGCATCAGTGTGGGAGAAAGCACTCGTTTTGCATCTGCAGGAGAGAGTTCACCCAGCTGACCTGAACCATAGTGGTCTTGTCCCTCTCCTCCTCCCTAACTCACCACTCCCCATGCTTTTCCGTGCTCCCTTCTCAAAACACACTGGCCTTCTTTTCCTTTCCAGTATTTCCTTGCTCCCTCAAGCTACAGGGCCTTTGCACCTGCTCTTTCCTCCCCTTTTTACCAATTAAATCCTACTCCTCCTCAGCCCTCATCCTTGTTAATTCAAATAAAAAATATTTCCATTCAATACACTGAAATGTGACTTTATGTCAACCTAAAACCCTAATGCAAGCATAGAGGTCTCTCACCCCTCTTTTTAACAACACATTTACTTCTCTTCTCACCTCAGGGATGCTGACCTCCCTATCTGCAGCCCTCTGACAGATTTTCCTTGCAAAGATGGGTTGCTACATTCCCATAGACCTGCTAAAACGCAGAGAGACCCAAGGTTTTGTCATGACTCAAATTGATTTCTATTTTTATAACTTGCATAAAGAAAATAACCCACGTGTTACGAAAAAAGTTACAGAGCCTCCAATCTTTTGCCTAAAGCAGTGATGGGCAACCTTTTGAGCTTGGTGTGTCAAACTTCGCCAAAAAACTGAGCATAACTCGGGTAGTGTGTCACTTCGAGGAAAAAACATTATTTTGCAAATGTTTCATCCTCAGGAGCAGCAAATGTTTCATCCTCGGCATGTGGCCGCCTCAGCGGCCGCATGTCATCAGAAATGGCTACGCATGCCAGTGCTGACATGTGTGTCATAGGTTCGCCATCACTGGCCTAAAGCAATAGCCAATCATACAAATTAGATAGGTACTATTTCTGGACTTGAGCAAAAGTTTTATTACTGATCATGAGTCATTAAAAAAATAAACCTAAAATAAAGTATGACAGACATCACTAATATGTCCATTTTACATAATAAAAGCCTAATATGCAAATCAACTGAATGGCAGTACAACCAGTAGAATGACTGGTCACTATGATGTGCACTGACCACCAGGGGACAGATGCTCAATGCAGAAGCTGTCCCCAGCCTGCAGGCCCCAAGCCAGCCAAGGGGGGGGGGGTGCCAGCGGGGGGCCTCCTGATCGCCTCGCTGGTTGCCCTACAGATTGGCCCTGATTGCCAGCCAGGCCTAGGGACACTACCCAAGCATGAATTTCATGCACCAAGCCTCTATTGGTTAATATTCAATTAACAAATCATGTGCTGTAATATAAAGGTAGATTTAGTTCTGTTCTACCCTGAGTTAACTATGTAATTTTTATTCTATTTTCTAATATATAATAATAGTGGCCCAGTGCACGAAATTCATGCACATTAAAAGGGAATTAATTAGAGGAAATATTTTCATATTGCTATTTGCCCTTTCTCTGAAAAGAAATGTCAGAGATGAAAGAAAATTAGTAAAATGTATATGAAAATCTTCCTCCTGTCAGAGTCTGGGGCATGCTGCGGGACCCAGAGTCAAGTCCCCGCCCACCTACATGCATCTCAAAATCGTGCAAGACCCAGACCCGGCCAGCCCCACCCTTGTCAAGCCCCACTGGGCGGGGGGCACAGCCTCAGATCCCCCAGCCCAGTGCCAGGGCAAGGGGCGCAGCCTCAGGTCCCCCAGCCCAGGGCGGGGGGTGCGGTCTGAGGTCCCCCATCAAGCCCCACTGGGTGAGGGTCACAGCCTGACATCCCCCATCAACCCCACTGGGCCAGGGGCACAGCCTTAGGTCCCCCAGCCCAGCACCAGGGCAAGAGGTGTGGCCTGAGGTCCCCCAACCCGACGCTGGGGTGGGGGGCACAGCCTGAGGTCCCCCTCGAAGCCCCACTGGGCAGGGGATGCAGCCTCAGGTCCCCCGCCCCAGCCCAGTGTCACGCAGCCTAAGGTCCCTGGTGATCGCTCGTTATGGCTCATTGCAGGAACCCTGCCTATGCTGTGGGCACAGCCATCTTGTGATGGTGTGACAGAGTGAGAGTCAATTTACATATTACCTCTTTATTATATAGGATAAGGGCTTTGCAATATAATTACTAAGATTCTGTGAGTCTATTGATTTTTAAACAGAGCTAGATACTTTTTTTCACCAGTTACATTGTCATTCTATAGGATTTGTAGCCTCTATATTGTATGTAAAAAAATTTTAATAGGTCCCAGCCAGCCTGGCTCTATTGAGCGCTGACCTATGAATCAGGAGGTCATGGTTTAATTCCTTTCAGGGAACATGCCTAGGTTGCAGGCTTGATCCCCAGTGGGAGGCATGCAGGAGGCAGTCAATCAATGATTCTCTCTCATTATTGATGTTTCTATCTCTCTCTCCCTCTCCCTCTCTAAAAAAATAAATTAATAGGTACTTTATATTTATGCAGTGCTGGAATCTTCCCAATACATTGTTTTGCATTAGAGATTCAGATAAGGGACAGACTGCTGCTATGTTGTAGAAGCTCGCTGAAGGGCTGTATATTTGTGCATTATCCTGTTTGATTCTCACACTGTTTAAGTATTTACAAAGGAGGAAAATGGGGCTTGGAAAATTAAATGGCTTGCTCAAGGTCACATGATTGGTAAAATGGCAGAGCTAAAATAAAAACAGACATTCCAACTCCAATAATTTTTCTATTGCACTAAAAATAGCCTACAAAGTTCATATGCCAACATTCCAGCAATGTAATTATTTTATTTTATCACATTAATAGAGGCCTGATGCACAAAATTTGTGCAAAGGGCTTGGCCCTTGCAGCCGCAGCTGCCTCAGCCCTCACAACCCTGGCTTCATCTGGAAGGTCATCTGGACAGTCATTCTGCTGTTTGGTCTAATTAGCATATTATCTCTTTATTATATAGGATCATTGTCATCAAATATCTTTAAGTCCCTATAGTATAGAGAGAAATAAAATATTGCTCTTGTCTAAAAAAATCTTACAATCTAATTGAGGGAGATGCACTAAAACAAAATCATAATGTATTTTAAACAAAAATGTCTGTGAGCTACTGAAAGAGGAGAATCCCTAATTGATTACCTGAAGCAAAAGTGGAGTTTTCCTGTTGTGATCCATGAAATTGAACTTTTTAGAAAAGATTTTATCTTTCCCTTTCTCTGCCATTGGCTTAACCGACCTGAACTTGCCTGACATTGCTTTTATGTCTAGTTAATTTGCCAATCCAATCAGTGCAATCCAATCAATCAAATCGATTTTTCAATTGTAACAGCATTGCTGATGGCAAATTCCAGCAGGTCATAATTATGCAAGAAGTTCATCAGAAGGCTGATGGACCTTGGGGCTTCAGCAGGGCTGAAGAACTGCAACAGCTGTAGGCACTTCCCCTAACCTGATCATCTTTTCCTGTTTATCAGCCTTTACCTGTTTGCATTCCTAAAGGGCCAATGTGTTTTCCAGCAAATAAACAGCCGTGGGTCCGGAGATTCAGAGAGCCCACTTCACTAGAAAGTGGAGCCTTCCCTGGCTCCCCCTGCCTCCCAAATTTATATTTCTTGTCTGGTTTATTCATTTATACGCAGCCCCTTCTCCAGATTCCTGAACCCCTAGCAGTGAAAAAGACCAGAGCAGCATAAGCCAAAACTTCTAATTTAATGAACTAAAAACAGATTAAAAGAACAAGTAGACTATTAGGGCACATTTCAGTGTTTAACTTTCTCATGTTGAATACAGACATAATTGTAAGTTCCTACAAATGATTTTCCTGAAAAAAAATTTGCACATATATGTTGTATACATTCCACATATTTAAGAAAACAAAACAGCCGAAACCGGTTTGGCTCAGTGGATAGAGCGTCGGTCTGCGTACTGAAGGGTCCCGGGTTCGATTCCGGTCAAGGGCATGTACCTTGGTTGCGGGCACATCCCCTGTGGGGGATGTGCAGGAGGCAGCTGATTGATGTTTCTCTCTCATCGATGTTTCTAACTCTCTATCCCTTTCCCTTCCTCTCTGTAAAAAATCAATAAAATATATTTAAAAAGAAAACAAAACAAACTCCAGATTTAATGTTCATGGGTCCCCTTAATAGTCTCATTTGGTATCTACCCTGGAGAATGTGGTATCCTCTCCTGTCTCTGGCCTCTGGTTCTACTGCCCATTTTCCCATGTCAAATTATAGTCTTAAATAGTTAGCATTTTAACTTATTATTATTAGAGGTCCAGTGCACGAATGTGTGCATGGGTGGAGTCCCTCGGCCTGGCCAGCAGTTAGGGCCAATTGGGGCTGTCTCACCTAGTCCCGATCGGGGCCGATTATTGGGGCTGGCTGGCCAGGGGGAGGGACTGCAGGAGGTTGGACGGTGGTGGGAGGTTGGCTGTGGGAGCGCACTGACCACCAGGGACAGCTCCTGCATTGAGCGTCTGCTCCCTGGTGGTCAGTGCACATCATAGTGACCAGTTGACCGGTCATTCAGTCGTGACAGTCGCTTAGGCTTTTATATATATTGACTAGTGACCTGTGCATGAAATTTGTGAATGGGGGGAGGGGTATCCCTCAGCCCGGCCTGCACCCTCTCCGATCTGAGACCCCTTGGGGGATGTCCGACTGCCGATTTAGGACTGAGGGATTGGGCCTAAATTGGCAGTCGGACATCCCTCTCACAATCTGGGACTGCTGACTCCTAACCGTTCAACTGCCTGCCTGCCTGATCGCCCCTAACCACTCTGCCTGCTGGCCTGCTCACCCCCAACTGCTCTCCCCCTGCCCCTCGCCCCCCCCTCCCGCCCCCACCAGCCTGATCGCCCCTAACCACCTCTGGCTCTGCCCTGCCACCATGGCTTTGTCCAGAAGGATGTCTGGAAGGTCTCCCTGTCTAATTAGCATATTACCCTTTTATTAGTATAGATAACTACTTTTTACTTAGTATCTTAACTAAATCTCAGAACGCCCTCATATAGCAGTTCCCTACTACCAGCCTCCTTATTTTGTCGGAGGACTCAGGTACATAACAAGTAACTACTGGCCTGAGGATATGCAACTTGTGATTTTCAGAATTGGAAACTAAGGCCAGGATATCTTGCTACATTCTTATGATGTTTCACTAATCCATGCACAATAGGTAAGTGATATTATACAGTCGACTTTGAAATTTTATTGCAATAAGTCCATGACATTTTTTTAAAAATCTAACTCCTGCCCAACCATCATGGCTCAGTGGTTGAGCATCGACCTATGAACTAGGAGGCTGGATTCCCAGTCAGGGCATATGCTTGAGTTTTGGGCTCGATCCCCAGTTGGGTGGGGGCAAGCAGGAGGCAGCCGATCAATGATTCCCTCTCATCATTGATGTTTCTATCTCTCTCTCCCTCTTCCTTCCTCTCTGAAATCAATAAACAAAAATTTTTTTTTAAATCTAACTCCCATAGTATTTGATATTAATGAATCATTTCTGTTAGGCCGTTGCCTGGTGCACTCCTATTCACTGGAAGCAAGCATGGGAGAAATTAGAGACTGACATTGAATTTCACAGAAGCTCAGTAGTAAATGCAGCATCTCAAAAGCACATGTTTCATTGGCCAAAAGCTACAACTACAGCTAAAGAAACACTTCATCAATCTGATACTGATATCGCAAACTACCAGATGGAACAAATTCCGGTTTTTCTTAAGAGGTAAAAGTTGCTCTTTTATGTGTGTGTGGGTTTCTTGTTGTTGTTGTTGTGTGTGTTTTAATAGAGCCCTTCCCACAATTGGTAATTGAGCAGGGAGGAATACCTAGGTGATAGGTAAATATATGATGAATAGGTAAATCAATAATGTCCAAAAAAAATCTATTTTTAATAGGACCATACAACCCTTAATAGTTTTAAAACATAAAAACACTCATGGAACAGCCTTAGCTGGTTTGGCTCAGTGGATAGAGCATCGGCCCGGGTGCCCGGGTTTGATTCTGGTCAAGAGCACATGTCCAGGTTGCAGGCTTGATCCCCAGTTGGAAATGTGCAGGAGGCAACCGATAAATGATTCTCTCTCATCATTGATGTTTCTCTCTCTCTCTCCCTCTCCCTTCCTCTCTAAAATCAATAAGAATACATTTTAAAGAACAAACAAAACACTCGTGGTACAATAAAGGCTGGCAATTTCCCATAGGCAACGGAGACCCACCCCTACCACCCCTCGCCCCCGCCCCCCTGGCCATTTCACTTTCCGATGGCACTGCTGTTAGAGGCAGAGCTGTGGAGGGTGAAGAGATGAAGTCATCACCGCATCTTTAGCAGTGTGGAGGTGAAGGGAGAAGTGCCACATCCAGGAGCTTTATCTTGGGTCAAGAGCTGGCTGTGACTGAAGGTGCAGATTTGTTACTCGCTTGTGGGCAAATGCTTCTGAGGTTGTGATGACAGTGCTGCCCACGAGGTCTAGAAAAGCCATATTGTTTTGTCTTAAAACATGTCTGTCTTTAACTGAGCTTTCTTTACTAATGCCACTGCATGAAATGCCTTTTTAGTTCAATTTGGGTTTAATTTTCCTTTTACAGAGAAAAAGAAATCCCACCAGCTCTTTTCATGAATCGTAGCCCTTGGTGCCACAGTCCCGCTATCCCTGCACATCCCTACTGTCCTCTGATTGAACCTCACAGTCCCGGCATGTATGAAAGCAGCTTAAATACTCTTCCCAGGCCTCAGTCAGCCAGGCCTAAAGCAGACATGGTAAGTCAAATGGATACTTATTCCAGCAGAGAGTAAGAGGGTGTGTGTGTGTAGAACTGGTAAAAAGGGGTTAAGTTGTAAAATACACTAAGTATTAAAAACGATTCATATCCTCAAACAGTTGGCTCCTAAAGGAAATATTGTAAACCATTCACTTACATTTGCTCCAGCACAGTGTATTTACTGTTTAAATAAATATTCATTGAATGAAACAAAAGAACAGCAAAATATCATGGCCAGCAAAAATAGGTAGTTCTTGAAGTTTGTTCAAAAGGACATATTGTTTTTTTAGTAGGCAGGATAAACTGGTCCTACAAGTTATGCTATGCTAAAAAAAAAAAAAATCATCTTTTCCAAACATACTCTAATATTAATCCCAAATTCTTTTTTTTTTTTTTGAACCGAAGTTTCTTATTTAAATTCTCTCAGTAAAGCTTTTAGAGTTGATGTTATTAACCCAGAATCTGTGAATGGATTTCAGGAAGCCCAGGAATCTATTAAATTTGGTGAAAAAATGTGTTCCGCCGTCATGTTTTCTGCGGAGAGATTCATAGAGGCTCATCAGATACTCCCACAAGTTGAGAACAAATTAGAAGACCACCATGACAGATTCGAAGCTGTGGAGAAAGGCCATTTCATACAGTAGCCCTACCTTGGTGAGTTATAAGGATTTGCAAACTTTATTCAGCAGAGGATTCTTTTTGAAATGAAATCTTGGGCAGAGTCCCAATGTATGAAATGGATAAAAGCAGACCTGCCCAAGTGGAAGAGGAGGCAGCGATTCCCATTATACCATTCTTCTTCTTCCCTCTTTCCCTGTGGTCCCTGAGGCACCTCCCTGGGATCGTAATGTTCTGTATACAACAGTATGAAAACCAGTTCGTATGCTAACATTTTATTGGGACACAGAACCCCAAAATAATACCTTTCAGAAGTGGAATGATGGAAACTTTGTAAATTTTATCCCATTTCATAAAATTAAGTATTCCATATCTTTATGCCTGAGTCCCTTCATGTATAAAGTAAGAGATTTGGGTCTGAAATGTAAAGAGCTCTTTCAGCAATAAGTCTTAAACACATACTCTGTACATAAAGAATATATATTATACACACATGCATATCTTCAGTATACTATGACTTAGATTTGAGGTTCTCAAGAAGCACATTAATTTATGTTTTTCTCATTACTCATTTCTCTGTTACTCATTCTGGACAACTTGTTTTCCAAATTAATTTGACTTTACATTTTCTTTTTTTTTAATTTTCCTTTTTAATTATAGTTTACATTCAATATTATTTTGTATTCAAATTTTCTGGATTCACCTTTCCATAGTGGTGGCAACTCACCTTGATTGTTCAATAATTTTTGCTGTTCAACACAAGACATTTCATTGTATGTGTACTAGTGCATTCTATAATAGTTGCTTTGTTACTTTCAGGGCCTCTGTTCATCATTATATACCTTTTTCATTTTTTATTTATTAAATTTTCATTGTGAACCGCTATACACCAGAGGTGTAAGGACTTTTCTTTGGTTTCAACTGTGAAAGGTGGCCATAGAAAGGCAGACATTATGAATAATTAGTTGATGATTCACTGGATTATAGCAATCCTTAAATCATCCGTTCATTTCTTTGAAAGAATATGTAACATGATCCTTCAAGGGAAAGTTACCTCGATTGTTAATTATCCAGTCTCTTTTTAATTTGCCTACCATTGAACTATTTGCTATCATTAGTGCACTTCTCAATAACTGACAAAGAAAAAAAGAGATAAAACAAAAATCCATCAGTTTTACTCACAGGTTCTTCAGTCCTGCTCCTTTCCCCCTACACTAAAAAATAGGTTAGCTTGCTAAGTCACGGAAGAATCTTAGTTGCATGTAATTCATCTGCTGGGGATAGTTGCCATGTGTTTAAGTGTGCCTTTCAAGTACATTATAGAGGAGCCTAGGGACTTAACAGTAAGGATAGTTTTAAAGAAACATCTACACATCATATGACTAATCTTTATCAAGAAAACTTGTGTTTTTAAACATGTTAAAATATAGACAGCATGGAAGAAGTCTGATATGAAATTGGAATAAGTCATTCTGGTTCTCATTTTTATATTTTAATTCTCTATAAATGGATCCATGAAATGTATAATTGATGTGTTTTTAATCACATAAATGACAATAAATATAATGCATATCACATAATAGTTGTTTAACACATGTCTGATGAAGCACAGGCAGAAAAGGAGACACTGCAGGTTTTCAAGCAGGCAACTCATAGAGTTAGATCTGTCTTTTAAAGAGAATTTTGGAAGCAGTATTGAAAATGAAGTGGAGTGAGAATTATTCTAAAATCTAGGAGAAAAGAAAGGCGGGGGGGCGGGGGAATAGAGAAAAGAAAAGAAAAGGAAGACCAAAGCAGGTTAGGAAAAGAGATTGGTGGCAAATTGGTTCTGTAGAATTGTAATTTGACTCCCAAAGGACAGGTGACAGAGAGATTGGGGCAGAAATAATATTTAAGAAATAATGACAAAAAGACATCAAGCCATAGAATCAAGAAGAATAAATCTCAGGCAGCATATTTCAAGGAAACCACACTAATGCATATTATAACAAACTTCAGAAAACCAAATAATAGAAATCAGAAATCAGTAGAATGGTATCTTCAGTGTGCTCATGTGCTAAGAGAACTACTATCCTAGAGTTCTATAAAAAGCAAAAATATACTTCAAAAAATGAAAGTGAGCCCAGCTAGTGTGGCTCAGAGGTTAAGCGTTGGATCATGAACCAGGAGGTCATGGTTCCATTCCGGGTCAGGGCACATGCTCCGGTTGTGGGCTAGGTCCCCAGTGGCAGTCAATCAATGCTATCTTTCTTCCTCTCTCTAAAATCAATTATATATTTATATATTTTTATTTTTTTTAATAAAATAAAAAGTGAACCAAGACACTTTCAGGCAAACAAAAACTAAGAATTCAACAACCAAGTCACACTGAAGAAATGTTTCAAGTAGAAAGGTAGAAAGGAAATTACCCTAGAAGGATGCACAGACATAATGGAAGATGTGAAGAGAAATGCAGAGTCAAAGCATAGAAAAGCATAAATGAATATTTACTGTACAAAATAATATTAATATTGTCTTGCAGGTTTTACAATTTATATAGAACTTTACATTCATGACAACCCTCGCCCATCCAGTATAACTCAGTAGACTGAGCAATCTACCATGCACCAAGAGGTCGCTGGTTTGATTCCCAGTTAGGGCACATGCCTGGGTTGTGGGCTCAATCCACAGTACAGGGTGTGTAGGAGGTAGCCAATCAATGTTTCTCTCTCATTGATGTTTCTCTCTCCCTCTCCCTTCCTAACAAATCAATAAAAACATATTTAAATTAGTTTCCCAGGGCTACTGTGAAAAAGTACCACAAACTTGGTGGCTTAAAATAACAGAAATGTATTGTCTCACATTTCTGGAGACTAGATACCTGGGGGGGAAAAAAGGGTGTCAGCAGGACCACCCCCTCTCTGAAGGTTCTTGCCTGTTCTCAGTTTCTAGTAGTTGCCAGCATTCCATGGTTTTTCGTGGTTTTGTAGATGCATCACTATAATTTCTACCTCCATGTTCACATGGCCTTCTGGTTTGTGTGTTCATATATCCCTCTTTTTATTTTATTTATTTATTTATTTAAATTTCTTTATTGATTAAGGTATCACATATTTGTCCTCATCCCCCCATTCCCATCCCAAACCCCTCCCCAATCATGCCCCCACACCCCTGTTGTCCGTGACCACTGGTTAGGCTCATATGCATGCACACAAGTCCTTTGGTTGATCTCACCCCCTTACCCCCACCCTCCCCTACCTTCCCTCTGAGGTCCGACAGTCTGATCGATGCTTCCCTGTCTCCGGGTCTGTTCTTGTTCATCAGTTTATGTTGTTCATCATTTCCCCTAGATGAGTGAGATCATGTGCTACTAGAAATACACTTATAAGAACCGAAAATGAGACAAGCAATAATGGTTATGCTGAGAGGCAAATGAATCAATCTGTAGTGAGTTTCTTTCTGGGCCAACAGTTCTTTTGAGTCCCAATTTCAATGTCAAACAGTTCCTTATGTGTACATGTCAGCAATGATATTTCAGTTCTGGATGGTGGACAAATGGTAGTAATGCAGGTCCGACCCTCTCTGGTTTGGTCCTGGGCAACCTGCAGCGATGCACAGCTGCTGACTGCTAATATTATTCCTCTTTTTATAAGGATGCCAGTCACTGGGTTAGGGCCCACCCTAATTTTGTATGATCTCATCTTAACTGGATTACATCTGCAAAGACCCAATTTCCAAATAAAATCACATTTACTGTTCAAGAGGTTAGGACTTCAAAATATATTTAGGGTGGACATAGTTTAACCCATAACAACAGTAATAGCACAAAAGTTCAGAGGGGAGTAAATGGAGTTAAAGTACTCTACATTTCATGACTTTTTCAATAAGTTGTAAAAGTAATAATTTATATTAGACTTCAGTAAATCAAGGATATGCATGTTGGAATCTAGGATAGATACTAAAAGAATAGTATACAATTGTCATGTTCATGATATATAGCATACTTTTATTATCATTCAGTATAAAATATATTCTAATTTTCAATATATTCTTCTTTGATACATGGGGTTTTTTTGAGATAATATATCACAAAAAAGTGGGTTTATTTAAGGAATGCAAAGTTGGTTTAAGCTTTGAAAATTAATCAATTAAATTAATCATCTTAGAATAAAAAGGAAAATGATATGACTGTCTAAATGGATATAGAGAAAGCATTTGATAAAATTTAATACCCATCCATAAGGAGAGAACCTTAGAAAATTAGTATTTGAAAGAATTTCCTTAATCTGACAAATAGTATCTACAAAAGTCCTAAAGCAAACTATCATATTTAATGGTCCTGTAGTGAACATTTTCCCCCTTGAGATCCAGATCAAGAGGATTCTCCTTATGATGACTTCTGCTCAGCACTGTACTAGAAGTCTGAGTGAAATAAGGCCAGAAAATGAATATATGAATATCCCATTACCCCATAATCCAGCAATTCCATTCCCAGGAATTATATATGACTAAAAAATATGTACATATGCATACCAAAAGACAAATACAATAATGATCATAGCCACTGTATTTGTAATAGCCAAAAACTAGAAGCAACCAATTGTTTGTCAGCGGTATAATGGATAAATAAATTATGATATAGTAATACAATCTTGTAAGCAATGAAAATGAATTAACTACTGCTACATCAATGACTCATATAAGAATAATATTGAGTGAAAAATGCCAAGCAAAAAGAATTGCATATTGTATGTTTCCATTTATATAAAATTTAAAAACATACAAAACCATGGTGTTAAAGGTCAGAATAGTAGTTATCTCTGAGAGAGGGAAGGAAGCAGCCGTTGGAGGTTACACAAAAACTGCTTCTAGAACACTGACAATGTTTTCTTTCTTGACCTGAGTGGTGTTTACATGAATCACTGTTTTCATCATGCTGCGTAATTATGACTTGTGATCTTTTCTGCATGTATATTATACTTGAGTAAAAGTTTACTTTTAGAAACTTGATGACAAGAAAAGGAAAATTAGAAAGAGAAGACAGCACGGTGATAGTAATGAGCACTGACAGCTTATACCCTGAAGAGGAAGGAGAAAGAAAACCTAAAAAATATAGGGTGTCCCCAGAAAAATGTATACACACTTGAATAGCTGGTCATTCTGGATTCTATTTGATTTTGAAAATGAAATAGATTTTAATAAACACTGCCTTTATAATTAAGTTGTGTGTATATATTTTTGGGACACCCTGTAGATCAATGAACTCAAAATGAATATTAATAATACGAGGCTTATTTAGCAAATGAGAAAAATAGCCTTACCTGAAATAAGTCTGAGCCTATTGTTATAGTATTGGAAATTAATTTTAATAGAGTTCATCATAGCTCAGTCATTGCCAGGGACATCTGTGGCAGAAGTGGCTAATTACTGCCCCTAAGTCATTGTTCCTTAGACACAAGGCCCACAGGCCCAGGGACACTTAGACACATGACTGACAAGAATGAGGCCTGTTGCCCTAACGGCCTAACTGGTTTGGCTCAGTAGATAGAGCATCGGCCTGTGGACTAAAGGGTCCCAGGTTAGATCCTGTCAAGGGCATGTACCTTGATTGCGGGCACATCCCCAGTAGGGAGTGTGCAGAAGGCAGCTGATCAATGTTTCTCTCTCATCGATGTTTCTAACTCTCTATCCCTCTCCCTTCCTCTCTGTAAAAAATCAATAAAATATATATTTAAAAAAAAGAATGAGGCCTGTTTTTCTCAGTCTCTCCTGCAGTTAGGTAGGATTATATCTACATTCTGTGGAATGTGAACAGAAATCATGTTTATAGCATCTGATCATGCCCCTGGGTGCATGTGCCCCTGTGTCTCCTCCGTACCCCAATAACAGGAGCTGGAGTTGCCATCTTTCAACCCAGAGTTGAGGCCATGTGTTGAGGATGAAAAAGACATTCTACATGGCCCGTGTTGGCACTTCTCCAGATTGTTAAGAGAGAGAGAAATACCCTGTGTAAGCTGTCGTTAAGTTGTGTCTGAACCAGATGGCCCACACAGGATCACACTACCATTTAGTTTCACTTAATAGGCTACTGGTTAAGAAGAAAACAAAAATCTCAGCCAGGAAGGGCATTTTAAAGTCAGTTAGGTAAATTTAAATATAGACTGAATATTGGAGATCAATGAGTCGTGTTCTTTTCTTAGGTGTGCTGATTGTGTTGTAGTTATATTGGTGGTTCTTAGATTCATACAGATATCTGTACTTAGTGTCTAGTAGTTTAGTGATATAAGCATAGGTAGATGATACAAATATGGCAAAATACTAATTCTTGAATCTGGATGATAGGTATACAGATTTGGTTATATTATTCTTTCATATTTTGTGTATGTTTGAAATTTTTCACAAGAATTTGAAAAAATAAAGTTATTATTTTTAGTTTTAGTTTTTTTGTTAATCCTCACCTGAGGATATTTTTCCATTGATTTGCAGAGAGAGTGGAAGGGAGTTGGAGATACAAAGAGAGAGAAACATCAATGTGTGGAAGAGATACATCGATTATTGCCTCTCGCACACTCTCCGACTAGGGTCAGGGATGGAGCCTGCCTCTGAGGCACATGCCCTTGACCTGGAATTGAACCTGGGACCCTTCAGTGCACAGGTCAATGCTCACACAGGCTAGGGCAAGAAAGTTATTTCTGATGGAGTGTAGCATGCACTTGGAGGTACTAGTGCACAGAGCCAAAGCACTGGCCACAGTAGGAAAGAGTAGCTCTTGGGAAGGGTGGAGACCTTTCACAAAGCAGAGGGGTTTGCATTGTGTTGCCATGATTGTTCCTAGACCTAGAGAGAATGCACTTTCCTCTTGCTGAGATTGGTCTTTTGATAACGTTCTCAGCCTTCTTCTATAATTCAAGTTAAATGACAGAAACTAGTCAGAAGGTAGTATTCTACAGACATTGTTTTAAACTAACCCTGGGGTGTGTGCACTGTTTGGTGCACTTTACTTGCACATGGTCTAATATACTTTGCTTGTCATCTGTGATCCATAGTGTACCCTGCAGTGAGATTCATTTTAATTGTGGACTCTACTGTTGCTACTGTCTTCCATGCCATTGTCATTATAGTAATGAAAATAATGTTCCTTTGTATCTGAGGGTTGCTGAGCCACACTACAAAAGCTAACCTGTTAGAGAATCAATGAAACTAGAACATAGATAGCATTATGTAGGAATGAAACATTTAAAATCTCATCAATGTAAGCTCTCTCTCCAGGTCACAATTAAGGAATTTTACATTAAAGAGACTGTGGTCAGTTCCTCATCACACTTCAATAGAAACTGGCTTATCTGCTCCTGGGATCAAAGTATTTTTTCCCCATAACAACGTTCCCAATCCATACTGGTAACAAAGGAAATAAATACAAGTTTGAAATCAATTTTTTATGTGTCCTCCATATTATTGTATCTGTTCTGTGTATTGATGGTTATACCCGTATTGCATTATTAAACTTATCAGATTAAGAATTTGGAATATTGTATGTTACATCTTTATGACTGGGTAGATTTTTAGTTAATGTTGTAACTAGACATTGTATGAATTGATATATAGAAATGTTAAACAAAAAAAAAATGGACTAACCTTAGAAAAGAAAAGACCAATTACTTAGACCTCTTACAAACAGATTGAATAGAAAATAATGACTTGAAGAAGCACTTCAAACTGCCAGGGGTTTCTGCCCATTATTTTGTTATCAAATAATAGCATCAAAAATATTAGGAACTTTTTTTATAAAGGAAAATTATATTGCACCATGTATTTAAGGGTAGTGATTTTATTATTCTGTTGCTTTCAGAAATTTTAAATTATAATATCTTATATTTCTGAAGACATTTCTTTTGATAAAGAATAGACAAGTGAAAACCATTGATATGTCTTCTTGAAGCTGTAATATAGGTGTCTTTAATGCTCATACAAAGAATTCCAAGATATTAGTCCTTTATGATTGGATCTTTTATTTCGAGACATTTCAACATTATAAAACAGAAACATTTTAAATTAATTGCCCTTTAGTTATAAAAGATGATAATCTCATTTATAGAAATGTATATGTATATAATTAATGAGCCATTTCATCACACAAGTAAGAAATATTGTTCAGGGAGTCAGAGTGCCCACATTAATGTTACTAGGTTTGAATGTCTCCAGCTCAAATAATGCAAGAAATTGCCATCACCCACCCTCTGACATTGAAACAAACACTACCACTACTACGAATCCTGTCGTTAAATTTCAGGAAATTATAGATGGGAAATTTTATAAGTGTTATTAACTTTATAGTACTTTGCTGTAGAACAGGTTTTCAGGGTGTGATTCAAAGCCTTCTTCCTCAGGCCAGTCAGTCTGGAAGGACAAACATAAAATATTTACAAGGTCTGTTTCATGCCAACAAATTGCTCTGGAAGATGGGAAGTGATGGGCTAGATTTTTCCTATATCTAAGGCACTGCCTGTGGTAAGGAAAGTATCTTGGCAGCCTACCTATATTCCAGGCCCATAACTTACTATTCAGAAAGTTTACACCGTCATGTGCCAAACAGCATCCTGACTCATTGGATTCGGAAACTTAGTAGTGGCTAAGGAATAACTGTGCTAACCAGAAACACTTTGCATTTCTTGTTCATCTTCCTTGCAGTTCACATTCTCACATCCAGCTTCTCGTTAATTGTTTCTTTGTAATCCAATACTGACAGTTCACCTTGGTAATTCTTCCTCTGAGTTGCAGAGACAAAGAAAGGATTAGGTATGGCTGAGAAGCTTTGATTGTAGTTGTTCTTTGTTTTGTGTGTGCTTGTTTTTTTTCCAGAGAAGCTCATTGCTGTCTGTACTTAAGATATTATTTTGCTTTCTTGGTTTTTATTTTTACAGGAATAAAACAGCATCTCATTTCTGGGGTAGAAGTAATTTGTACTTGGGAACATTTGATTGAGCGTTATTTCTGTTTGATACACTCGTCTTCTATGTAGAAATTACATTTAAACGAAGTGACTTTCAATCCTTGCTTAAGTATATAGAGGTGAGGAGGCCACCATCTCTGTCACCTCATTCATCACCAGGGTGGAGTGGCTAACGCGGCAGGCTCAGCAGCATCTGCTCCTGTCTACACACCATCTCCTGCAGCCCTCCTGATGCAGCCAGATCCTCTACCTCCCTCCACTAGCTACTTCATCATTATGGCAGCTGTAAGTGTAGAAAGTAGAAAGCATTAGAGAAAATTTGCTGGTAAAAATTATTCTGCAACCTCAGTTTTTAAAATATACTTTCCTGATGGATACTTATGTCTTGAAATATGTTTTTGTAATAGCTCATTGAAAACTTGCTACTTGGTTTAAGTTACCATGAAATAATGTTCTTTTTTTAAAAAAAGTTGATTTCTGAGAGGAAGAGAGAACTGGAAACATCAATGATGAGAATTATTGATTGGCTGCCTCCTGCACACCCCACACCGGGAATCGAGCCCGCAACCCGGGCATGTGCCCTTGGCTGGAATTGAACCCGGGACCCTATCCACCACTTTACTACCACCACCCAGCCCCTGCTCCCCCTCCCTCTGGCTATCACCACACTGTTGTCTGTGTCCATTGCCTCTGAATATATGTTCTTTGGCTAATCTCTTCACCTTCTTGCATCCAGTCCCCTCCTCGCCCCCTCCCACATGCTCCTCCCATCTGACCTCTGTCAGTCTGTTCCAAGTTTTCTTGTCTCTGGTTCTGTTTTGTTCATCAGTTTATGTTGCTTTTGGAGCCAGTTTTTGTCTTCCCTGTTGTATGACAAACTTTCTAAGGCTGCGAAATAAGGAAATGGCATGTCTTTCCTTTTTGCCCTATATTCTCATTCTGTCCTTGTTGATGGATAAGTAAGAGTGATTGAAATCCAGAGTCCCTTTAAATACTCAAAAACACAATTCTGCAACTATGCCAATACATTTTAATTCCCATGAGCAACAGATTACTTATAGCATAATAGAAATTATTCTGGTTAGAGAGACTGCAGATGCTCTGTAGTTATGTATCTTTTAAATGGCAATGAAAGGAAAGTTAGGAACTTTGGCTTCTGCTATTTCGTTGATTAATGGCCTTCTAGCGTTTAACTAGTCACTTCCAACATGGCCTCATCATTTTTTTTATGATAATATCAACATCTAAGTAATTGAGGAAGATCTCAATGGCTTTCCATTTTACAAGGGGTGTGTTGAAACTCTTTCCCAAAGAGCTGATGACAAGGTGATATTTTGGTCGAGGATTCCTTTGGGAGAGTATCCTCCTCTAGTTGACATTTTTTGCTGCCCTAGTCCATGACTGATATATTTTATGTTTTCTTGCTCCTTTTTCTGACTAGGCTTTAGTTCATTCCTTGGTTTAAGAATAAAGCTACAGCTATCTAATCTCTAACTTGTTAGTATCCTAGACTCTGCTGGCACAAATGATTTAATTTTAATGCTCCACACAGCCTGCTGATCTTTTAATGGTCCCTAACACCTACATCTGTGTACCAACCTTTCAGTTTTTCTCAGATTGCTCAGATGTCTAATTTCTTTTGGCTCATCTCTTTCTAGAGTTTTTCCTAATCATCATCTTCTATTTTCCGAAGGTCACCTGCTTTTTTACAAGTTCATTCTCTCCATTTCTATAGCATCGTTATTCTTTAACTTCCAACTTCCTAAAAATGGTTACAAACTCCCCATTCTTCTGAGAAGCTTTTTTCTCAGACACTTCTTTTTGTTTATTATGTTTTTATTTATTTCAGAGAGAGGAAGGGAGGGAGGGAGGGCGAGAGAGAGAGAGAGAAGAGAGAGAGAGAGAGAGAGAGAGAGAGAGAGAGAGAGAGAGAGAGATTGGCTATTGGCTGTTTCCTGTACACCCCTACTGGGGATTGAGCCTGCAACCCAGGCACGTGCCCTGATCAGGTATCGAACCGGCAACCTCTCGATGCATGGGACAACATTCAACCAACTGAACCACACCAGCCAGGGCATCTCAGACACTTCTTAATAGGATATTAGGACTATAAAGGGATTTATTCCAACCACCTGTTTCTAGAGCAAAAGAAACTGAAGTCTGTAGAGACAAGTTACTAAAATTCACCTGGTAATCAACCACAGAGTCAAAGCAAACCCCAACATGTTTTAACTACAAAGAGAAAATCCAGCCTTGGCCCTACTGATATAATCTCCCAGAGGTTAAAGTTGTATCTGCACTGGTACCCGTTTCCTCCAGTATAGCCCTAAACAGGGTGTAGTTGAAATGTCAAGTATGGTATGTGAAATCTGCCACAGACATTAGCAACCAGCACTTCCGCAATTCAATTACCCTTCACTTTCTGTAATCATAAGGGAAAGTACCAAATACCTAACCTAGATATGAGTTGGGAAGGGGTCATTTTATTGTATACAAAACAAGGACTTTTGTTGTTGTTGGTTTAGGTTGGAAAGATATTTTTAATCCTCTCACTAAGTATTGAATAACAATTTTGGCAAAGAGTTTTAGCTTTTGTTGGTATCCTCCATCATTACTTTGCTTAACTACTGTGGTCACAAATTTGTTCATTGATCCCCTGTGTGGGAGATTTGTTGGTAGGTTTGATTTTTTTTTTTTTTTTTTTTTTTTTGTAACCCACCCTGTTTTGAAAAGTTTCAGGCTTCTTGAAATGACTTACTTCTGTCTTCTGAGAGCTTCCATCCCCATCTGGTGGTATCTTTAGGATTGACCATCAATGTGCCCTCAGAATATTTCCTCAGCCTTTACTAGGAGCAAAATTTTACTTCATCTGTCAGTAAACAACTTCTGTATTGCTGTCAGCTCCTGAGGCTGGTGTGTCTGTTCATGGAAAATTGTTCAGAGATTAAGTCCTCATTTGGTTCTCATTGGAATTCATGACCATTTGTTGGTAACTTGTAATGCTATACACTTGTGTAGCATTTCACGGTTTTCACATGATCTTGTTTGAGCTTATGGGGTAGATAAGGCTGACATTATCTCCATTTTATGCTTGAAGATGCTAGCTCAGCAATACTCAGTGACTAAACTAAAGTCAGATAGTAAATGGCAGCATTAAGACTAGAATTCTAGGTTAAAGCCAATGCTCTCCATTCCACTCTGTCCATCAAGTATTGGCATTTGCTTGTCTTTGTCTTTATTGCTCCATTCACGACTTGCCTAAAAGGAAGAACACCACACATTTAGAAGTAGGGCTAGAAAAGATATTTTTATTGACGCACCAAAAAAAGACCCACTTGGCTACCATGAAAATCTTAAGACTACTCGAAACAGCAAAATACACTGAGTGGCCAGATTATTTTGATCTCTGAATGCATAATAATCTGGCCACTCCATGTATATCCTATATAATAAAAGGCTAATATGCAAATTGTCCCCTCAACCAGGAGTTCGACCAGCAGGCAGGCCGGCCAACTGCCCAGGTCCCCTCCCCCTGGTCAGGCTGGCCAGACCCCACCCATGCACGAATTAATGCATGGGGCCTCTAATATATATATATATATATATGTGTGTGTGTGTGTGTGTGTGTGTGTGTAGAATTAATAAGTATATATATATATATATATATATATATATATATATATATACTGAGTGGCAAGATTATTATGCGTTCAGAGATCATAATAATCTGGCCACTCAGTGTATATTCAGATCCTATTTCCAAAATTGCTAATTTAACAGAGTGCCAGTCATTGGTACAAAAAAAAAAAAAATCTAAGTTCAATCTCTGGGATATTTGACTGCTCCTCACATTTCTGTGCTTCAACTGATTAAAACCATGTAGCTGTACTTGGAGTCACAGCTCTCATATCCTCTCTCTACTCAGTACCAAGGAATTGTGGGAGCTCTGCTATGTGAGTAATGCACAGCGTAGGTAAGTGATGCCATGGAATGCTGCAGAAACAGAACTTTCCACAAGTTAGAGTCAGAGAACTCTGGAAAATCTAGGTAGTTTCCCTTTGTGTCTGCTACCTGTCATACGAATTCTCAGGCTTGCTAGGAAACAATGAGAAATCGAGGATAGATTATAAAGAGGAAAGAAAGAACAGGGAAGAATGGGACTTGGGACATATCATCGCCACTGTCCTTAAGTGTATGCAATTGCATACTGCTAAGAATGCACCAAAATTGCAAACACCAGATATTAAATTCATAGTCAGTAAAAGTTCATCTACCTAGGAACCACCCCTTGTATTTGACACTCCTAATAAAGTGCTGAAAGCTTTTCCTCTAAGATGAGGAACAAGACAAGAATGCCTACTATCACCACTTCTATTCAACATAGAATTGGAAGTCCTACCCACAGCAGTCATACAAGAAAAAGGCAACCAAATTAAAAAGGAAGAAGTAAAGCTCTCATTATTTGCAGATGGCCTAATACTATATATATAAAACCCTAAAGTTTTCACCAAAATAAACAACCTATTAGAACTAATAAGTGAATTCAGTAATGTTGCAGAATACAGAATCAATATGCAGAAATCTGGTGTGTTTCTATAAACCAATTAAGTATGATCAGAAGGATAAATTAAGAAAATAATCCCATTTATAATTGTATCAAAAAGAATAAAATATATAGGAATCAATTCAGCCAAAGAGGTGAAAGATCTATACTCTGAAAATGATAGGATATTGAAGAAAGAAATTGAAGAAGATACAAAAAAAAAAAAAGAAAAAAAAGGGAAGGATAAACCTTGCTCATGGATTGAAAGAATTAATATTGTTAAAATGACCTCACTACCTAAAGCAATATACAAATTCACTTCAACCCCTAGTAAAATACCAATGGCATTCTTCTAAAAATTAAAATACCAAATCCTACAATTTATATGGAACTGCAAAAGACTCTGAATAGCCAAATAAATCTGGAGAAAAAACAAATTGAGAAGTATAACACACCTTGATATCAAACTATACTGCAAAGCTACAATATACAGTGTGTCCCAAAAAATGCATACACACTTTAACAGCTGATAGCTCAATTTTGAAAATAAAATGTATTTTAATAAACATTGCCTTTATAATTATTCAAAGCATGTATACATTTTGAGGGATACCCTGTATATACATATACAATGGGATATTATTCAGCAATAATAAAGAATGAAATCTTGCCATTTGTGACAACATGGGTGGACCTAGATGGTATTATGCTAAGTGAAATATAACAGACAGAAAAAGACAAATACTGTATAATTTTAGTTATATGTGGAATCTAAAAATGAACAAATTCATAAACAAAATAGAAATAGAGCCCTGGCCAATGTGGCTTAGTTGGTTGTAGTGTTGTCTTGTACACCAGAAGGTGGCAGGTTCGATTTCTGCTCAGGGCACATACCTAGGCAAGAGGCAACCAATCGATATTTCTCTCTCTCTCTCCCTTCTCTCTCTCTCTCTCTCTCTCTCTCTCTCTCTCTCTCTCTCTCTCATCAATTTTTAGAAATAGACCCATAGATATAGAGTACAAGATGATGTCTGCCAAAGGGGAGGCTGGTAGGGAGATAGAAATAAGTTTAAAAAGAAAGAAATGAAGGGTGTGAACATTTAGAAATTGGTCATTGAACTGGTTGCCTCAGAACCATATTGATCTTCATATTTAAGACCAGAAATATACATTATGCACAGGAGTGAAAGAGCTCTGCACATAATAAATCACCATTAAAACTGTAACCTAAACAAGTGCACATCTTTCAGAATTGAGTGAGAAGGATTTTAAAAAATTAATAATTCTTTCATCTTGGCAAAAGTTGCGATATCACAAAAATAATTTTCTCCCTCCTGTTATTGTTCTGCATCTATGAGTATGTTCAAGATTTGCTGTTTCCAAGTCTTAGTTTAAGATAAGTGTGATGGAAAGACTCTGAACATCTCTACTTTATACTGCTATAACAATACAATTTCACCATATTAACAGTGTGCATTATTCCATTGCCATTTTTTTGTTGTTGTTCAGGACAATGATACCCAAGTATAGAGAACATAAGGATGCCTGACATATTATAGCCAGCCTTCACCACATAGGACAGGAAGCCAGTAGCAAACAAGAAAGTGGTTTCTTTTAGAAAAGATAATTCCTCAGGACTTTACTATAACCATTTCTTAAAGAAGATGATAGAGTTTGTGGACAAGGTAAAACATTTGTTTTTGTGTGTGTGTGTGTGTGTGTGTGTGTGTGTGTGTGTGTGTGTTTTTTCAGCTGTTAAAAAAGAAAAACATTGGTCAAAAGCAAAACAACACAGTCTTCATTTTATGCACACGAGGTTCCCCAATCAATAATTTCAGTCTTTTATACCCTGCCCAACTGTTGGTCTACAACTTCTGTCATTTCTGCAGATGCACTTTCCAAAAGCACCTGTTTCAGGAATTTTAAATCTTATGGTCTGTTGATTCACTACAATTTGAGTCTGTCCCCTTAACACATGGATTAATTTAGCTTCCTGATGACTGGCAATAAGTGAAGTTTCTATTTGAGTAACTAGTTGGGAGTTTTTAAACCTCAAATCCAACCAAGATAATCTCATCTTCCAGTTTGTGATAGTAGGTACACGGGATTTTCCCCATAGATAGGAAATGAACACCAAAAGGCCAAGAATGTTTTAATTAATAATCTGATAGAGTTCCTTTAAAAAAAAACACAGAGCATTCTCATTTTTAGCTTACTCTATACCTATAAAGAGTATAGAATTTGAGAAAATAACAAAATATGCTCATTTTTTTTATTGACCCTTACTGAAGTCAGAAGGTATGATTGTTCAGTTTCTGAGAACAAATGCTTTCTATACCTTGTAACCCTGCATAATTTAATGTAATTTATTTTTAGTTGATATATGTGTATTAAATAGCATATGCAAGAAGATTCGGAATATACAGTCTTGAAATGTGAGGAGTGAGGAAAGTAAGGATTTCCCCCCAATATCTGTTTTTAAAAATAAAGAAAAGCAAATTAACCCCAAAATCAATAGTGACCACTGAGTTTTATTTTAATACAAAGAAACACCAAGAGCTAAAGATACTTTCTTTTTAAAAATATCATGTGTCAAGGGACTCAAATATATACTTGTATACCAATGTTCATATCAACATTATGCAGAGCAGCCAAACAGTGGTAACAACCCAAGTGTTCAACAACAGATGAATGGATTTTTTAAATCTGGTAGATACAGATAACAGATTATTCATCCAATAAAAAGTAAAATTCTAATATATGCTACAACATGGATTATGCTTGAAAACATTATACTAAGTGAAATAAGCCAGACACAAAAAGAAGAAATATTCTATGATTCCATTTCTCTGAGGTACCCAGAATAGGCAAATTTATAGAAATGGAAAGTATAATAGAATTTACTAGGGTCTAGGGGAAGGTAGAATAGGGAGTCATTGTTTAATCTCTTTTCAGGATGATGAAAAGGTACTGGTTATAGCAAATGATGATGGTTACACAATATTGTGAATGTACTTAATGCTCCTGAATTGCATACTTTAAAAAATAGTTAAAATAGAAGGAAAAATCTCAGTAACATCTAATTATTATTTTTGAAATAATAAAAAAAAGTCATATGCCAATCCAAAGCACCTGAGAATACATGTGTTTCTTGACAAAATAATTTGTCATAAACATTCTGGTTTTATATAAAAGGGATTCACATTAATTCCTGCATAATGATGTAGCTTAAATATTTTCCAGTCACCAGGTCACACTGATCACAGTATTTCTCTTCTTTGGACACTTCAGAGTAGACTTGCACATTTTCAAAAAACTGTCAGTAACACCTTATGCCACTTTAAACCATTAAGTATGATCTTTGAATCACATGTTGGCTAAATTGTGTAGGCTGTTCTGGCTTTTTCATGGTTACTATAGAAACTGTGTAGTCATGGTGGTGTGAGGAGACTACAAGGGCATCTGAGAGTGTATAATAAAAGTTAACTTATTCAACGGTTTATAATTTCTTCCAGCTGTCTCCATTTGTGATTATCGTGTTCACATTGGGAATATAAACATACAACTGAAAGGGCTCTGTTAACCATAGCCAATAAACAATCTCACCCGTGACAGACTTCCCTCCCAACCTCCTTCCCGCAAAGATCTGTAATAGAAACACATGAGGAAGTGGCATGTATGGTTCAGGTGTTTCCAATTAGTTCCCTCCTAAGCAGAGGTTTCCTAAATCCAAAACATATTTCAGCTCAAGTCGTGTTCCTTATATTTGAAGATCGTGTAGTTTCAGGAAAATTTCATCTACATATCTATGATTCATTGACACTTCATCAATAACACATTTCCTCTGAGCTCTTCTCCATGATCATTTCCTCTCTGGGTGGTCAAAAATGTGGTACATTTCAGTCTTGCTTTGCTTTTGTGAAGCTCACTCTTAGAAAGTGTGCAACCTTTTGCCTTTGCAAGAAAAAGATAAATAAATGCTCACTGCTGGGACTTGTGGTAGATTCCTTGTCAGTTAGGTCACCTCAGAGTGTTCTAGCACAATGCCGCCTCTATCTTCCTCCTCAAGGACTGTCCGTCTCTCTGGAAGGGCATAGCTGGGGAAAGATAGACCCATCTCTGATGGTATAAATCATTACTTGTGTAAATGGTAATACTCAAGCAAGACTACTGAGGGATTACAAAAAAAAGAAGGTGGGTTTGGGGCATGTTGTTTTCCTAAGGTTCTATGAATGAAAGTTCTAAGATGGATCCTTTGGGCCTCAGCAGTCTTAGAGAGCACTGAGTTTTAGGTTATGGTCCCAGAAGTATGACACTTCATTAGTGCCCTCTGCAAATTAGCATCAACACTCTATAATTACTGCACATGAATTGTGAGGATTGTTTCACAGAGCATTTGAAAAATGAGCATTGTTAAATATTCACTGTTAGGGAAACAAATTCATCTACAGATTGATGAAGGAGATGAATTACAATGCAAAAGGAATCCAAAACTTACCTACTGCTGAATACCCCTCAAAAGAGGTAAACATTTCAAGCAGATTCATATTCTCTCTCTCTCTCTCTCTCTCTCTCTTACACCCACACACATACTTTATGGTTTTGGCAGGAAATAGTAAAAGATAAGTGAAAGGATAAACATTGTTTTGATGATGTAGTGTTTTTGGTTAATTGTCAATGAGCTTTGCAGAGGAATCCAAATTTTCAGATCAGCATCAGGGCAAGAGTTCTTTTATGGGGTAAACTCCTACTACTATTGGCACTTGACCTCAAGTTCAAATCTAACCATCTGAATAAGTTTAAAATGTGTAATAATTATATGAATTTATACATAATAATCATATAAATTGTTACCACTAAATTATCTTTGTTTATGAAACTACTGACTTGAAATATATCTATGTAGATATATTCATAATATATTTATAATTTTTAGAATATATTATATGAGAAAGCAGATACAAGTAGAAATTTTGTTTTATTTTTAGAGGAGTTTTACTTACTATTTTAGTTTTCTTAGGCTAAAGACAGTATCAGTATGTTGAATGCCATGAAATTCCAGCTTGTTGTTTATATTTTACCACAGTACAAGAAAATATAAAGTTTTTGGAATTGCTTGAAGCAATAGTGTCTGTTCTAAATAGGTTGTGTATGCATCTGTATTGCAGTCCTGAGAAAGAGGGTAAAAGTTTCCTTATGAGAGGTCAATATGATTGCCAGGTAACCAAATTTTGCCTGAATATCTATAGATTGCAAAGGTAGTAATAATAATCTTCTCTGCCTTTTACCTGCATCACATATCATCTTACCTTATAATAGACAAATATGCAAATTGACCGCACCTTCGCTACGCCCAAGCCACGCCCACCAACCAAGCCATGCCCATCAACCACTCCCACCAGGAAACCGTTGCTGGGTGCGGCCGAGCCTCAAGGCTGGGAAAGCCGCCCAAGGCTTTCCCGGCCTTGGGCGCCAGCGGGGTGCCTGTGCCGATCGAAGGAGACCACTGGGGGTCGGCTCCTGCGATCGGTCGCAGGGACACTGGGTGCGGCCGAGCCCAAGGCCACCGCCCGGGGCCAAGCCCGGACCCTGAAAGAAGGCAGAAGGCGGTGGCCACAGCCAAGGCCTGGGTCCCCGGTGCTGGCAGAAAACTGGTGCAGGCAGCCAGGTGAATGAAGGTCTATTGCACGAATCTTCGTGCAAACGGGCTACTAGTATTTTATATTAGTCAACTAATAATTAACTTGAGTTCAGGTCCAGGAGAAACACAGAAACCATGAGCAGAAATATCATAGGAACTTTTTTTTCAAGTCCAGGAACTACAAGGGGTTTGGGGCTGAGCGAGGGGTGGAGAAGGTATCCACTCTCCACATGGCTCATTCACAGGGCAGGAAATTGGTGCTGACTACATGTTTATGTTCACACGGACCTCTCCGTAAGGCAGCTTGGGCTCTCTCATGCAAAGTATCTGGGTTCCTACAGCAAGTGGCCTAAGAAACAGGAAACGGAAGCTACTCGTTTTTAAGATCTGGACACAGAAACTGACATAGCATCATCTGCCCTGTTCTTTTTAGTCAAGCAGTTACAGAGCCTAGATCTAAGGGGAGGGAACATAGATTTCTACTTCTTTGTAGGATGCCTGTCAAAGAATGTTGTGGGCTTTAAAAAACCACCACTATGTGTACATCACCAGGAAAATACATGCTGTTTGTCAACTTGATCTTGCCTTTTAATCTCAACTAGGAATGTCTGTGCCAAGCCTGGAAAATAAAGTATATCCCCGAGTTCAGTTGATAGACCCATTGAATTCTGATGTTTCAAAGAATCACAACAAAGATGTGACCTCCTTATCTTTATTTGGGGAATATTGTGAGTGTAATTAAAGCAAAGGAAAGCTGTTTAAAATATTGCCCTGAAGCAATAATTGGCTTTAGAGATTATAAATGACCTCTTAATTTCTTGTACCACCTTTCTAGGCCCCTCAACATCTTCCCTCTGCCTTAACTCACTAAAAATTATTGTGGATTCACTGGAAATATATCTTGAAGGGCTTTATATTTTGCAAACTTATTTTCCCCTGTTGTGAATTTTTAATCACCAAATATTTTTGAGCATATATTATTATATACTAAGCACTAGAATTAAAAATATACATGGTACATTATGGGAGTCATAGACCAGCGGGAAACATATTTGTAGCAAAATAATCAAGGAAATACTACAATAAAGCTAATACAAAGTCCTGTGGGGTTTTCAGAGAACGAAGAATTCTGGATAGGTGCCATGGAGCTGATTTTAAGAGAAAAGTTAAGATGCTTCAGGCAAGTGGAGAAAAGAAATCTGATCAGTACATGTAGCAACTAAATGAGAGGCCTGGGTGGTTTGGAGAAACGGTCATTTATAGTGTGAGTTTAGACTATTGAATGAAAGAAGGGATAGGAAATGAGGCTTGAAGGGTAGACTAGGCCAAACCATGAGCTTTATGTTCTGGAGCCAAGTACTTGAACTTGCCCTCATATGTTATAGAAGAGAAATAGCAACTCCAGATTCTCCTCTGGAATCTGGCAGTACCTTAATTAGATAGCAAGAGATGGAGATAGAATTTGTTCCACCACAATGTGGTTATTTTTCTAAGAAACCTCAACTTTTCCAAACTTGCTTTTTATAAGACTTGCTTAAGAAAAAAAAATTCAGTGAGGAAAGACAAGTAGTATTTCTAGCTACACATATACAGTTATAAAACCTAAAAATCATTGAGCAATAATATGGTATTTAATCACATCTAGCTTCATCTTCCAAGTAAAGGTATGTCTTTACTATCAGCATCAGCCTCTTAAAATTATTACTTTCATCATCCACTGTTAGAACAAAGCATACAATCAAAGAAGAGAGCCATGGTTTATATGATAGGTTCCCCACCCCCTGTTTGAAATTCAATGTTAAGCCAATATCAATCTGGACAGTGTAATTCATGTTCCCTAATTAATAAATGACATATTCTCCAATCTCCATTAGGAAAATATGCTATTGGGAAATTGCCATGTTCAAGGAGCTTTTTCAGGAAGTGAGGAAGCTATCCTATGAAGGGGAAAGATGAATTGTAAAGTTGAATTATTCTAAACACATGTTATAAAATTTCAGGCAAAAACTTTCTTGGGGGCTAGAGAGATATTCCAATTTTAAGAAGATTTTTGAAAAAAATGTGCTAATAAGATTGATCACTATGCTTTTTGAAGCCTTTCCCATTAGTTTAGCCAAAGTGACTATCTGCACCCCCGAGCTCATGTTACTTATTGCTCAAGATCCCACAATGACTCTTACTCCCTATAGTTTGAAATTTAAACTGAATTCTAGGGAGCGAGTCTTCTGGTTGATATGTGATCACAGTATGTCTCCTATATTTCCACAATTACTGCCTCAAACAGTACCTTCTTTTTTATGTAAACTGTCAATTTCCTAAATGTTCCTAAGGACTTCTACCCCCATTATGAAAAAGACCTCATCTCTCCCAATATCTCTGTGGATTGTGGATTATCACTAATGACCTGCTGAATTCTCCAGGGGCCATTCTTGTCTGGCCTTCTTCGCGTACTGTCCTTTCTCCATATTACATTACCACCGAGAATCCTCCACAACCTAAAGCGCTTCCTACACAAGGCGGTAAGTGTCCAGCACACATTGCCCTGAAGCAATAGAGAGGACTTATATCCTTTGCAGTGGTTCTCAACCTTTCTAATGCCACGACCCTTTAATACAGTTCCTCATGTTGTGGTGACCCCCAACCATAAAATTATTTTCATTGCTACTTCATAACTGTAATTTTGCTACTGTTATGAATCGTAATGTAAATATCTGTGTTTTCCGATGGTCTTAGGCTCTACAGCAGCGGTTCTCAACCTGTGGATCTCAACCCAAAGGTTGAGAACTGCTAGCAGGGTCACCTAAGACCATCGGAAAACACAGATATTTACATTACGATTCATAACAGTAGCAAAATTACAGTTATGAAGTAGCAACAAAAATAATTTTATGGTTGGGGGTCACCACAACATGAGGAACTGTATTAAAGGGTCGCGGCATTAGAAAGGTTGAGAACCACTTGTCTACAGCATAGCAAGTAACTTAGAATTGAACGTGTAATACCTGTTTTGAAGTCTTTTAGGAATTCTCATCTCTGGGAATTCCTCAAGGTCTTTTCCCTCACAAAAGGCATGTGGCCTCATCAATCTTCCTTCTTAGCCCTATTTCTTTTGCTTCATAGTCCATTTCTGACTCTCCACCCAACCCATTACCACCACATTTGATCTTCTGGTTACTTCTTTTATGCAAAGTTCATCTTTCTAGATTTTTCTTTTTTTTGTTGTTGTTGTTAGAGTGAATCTTCCAAAAGGAACACTGATTTTAGATTTATTAAGTAACATCTTCTGCACAATACATTATGTCCATTGGCTTCTTCTCTAATCAGCATTTGACTTTATCAGTATAAAATGCTGAAATGTTATTCGGTCATGTTCCCTAACAGTCTCACATAGAAATTACTTTGATAGAAAGAAGAGGAAGAAAGTTATTGAGCACCTACCTTGTACCAGCCACTGAACTGGATACTTGAAGTTTTCATTTTATCCTCAGGCAACCTTGTGCCCCCAACACCAGCCCGCAGCTAGAGTTCAGTCACAGCTGCTCCATCCAAATCCAGCCAAGTGCTCTAGGGTTCACCTTGGGCATTGGTCAATTTCACGCTCACAAAGGCATGCCAATTTGCCTTTGGTGCTCTGGAGTAATGCTGGTCAAAAATTAATCTCTGGAACAGTTGTGTGGTTTCACCTGGGAGCTTCTTAGAATTCCATCACCTTAGCCTCCATTCTACACCTGCTGAACTAGAATCCACAGTTTTAATTCCATCCCTAGGTGGTTAGTAAGCACATTGAAGAGAAGCACTAGTCTAGAGTACTCAGGGTGTTACTGAACCCCAGCAGCTTCACAAATACCTGCTGATGAAGGTCTGTGTTCAACTAGGACTGCTGGCTCAGCTTGAGAGGGTGTGGATGACACTGTATCCCAGAAGAAAAGGCATAGCTTAATGCTGCAAAAGTAAAGAGAAAGGAAAGCTTTAGTTCTGAATTTAAGCTATTTGCCAAAACTTAAAAAGTGATTTTCTGTTTGTAGTTTCCTTTCACGCTCCTATAAAATAAGATAATAAGATTTCCTTTTTGCAAGCTATTCACTTGTAACTTTTATGGATTTATTCACTTCATCTACATAATAGATTTATTGCTTTTCTTCATTGGCAACTAAAGAATATGTACCTTGTTAAGATTTGTAATTACAAGTGTTCCAGATATGATGTCCTTGAAGGAGGTATTATAGTTTAAACTTGACTTAGTAGGAAAATTGTGTAAATATAAACCCTCTTTGAACTTGCCAAATGGAGTTTTTGCTAGTTCTTCTGCAGGTAACAAAAAATATTATAGAGATCTGTGGTTATCCATAATGTTTCTTTGCTAGCTGTAGAGTTGTTTGCTTATTTCTTGCAATCTAAAAACAGCGATTGGGAAAAAAAGATGGGATAGTGTTACAGAAGAATAACTTGAATGGTATAGGCTTATTCAAAACCTTTAAATGTTGAACAAATTGGAGATCAGGATCATGGAGCTCAAAAGATATTCGTGGAACTATTTTTTATTTAAACTCAATAGTTTCTAAAGAAACTAACCTTTCTACTTTCCTTTAGATTTTATCAGCAAGGTTTTTAGAGTCTTTCCTTGGTATAAAAACAAATCTTTTTAATATGTTACTTCAAATTAAACTAATAAACTTATAGCTACATCATAAAGATTTTGAAAGCTATAGAAGTAAGTATAATTGAAATTAGTACATGTAATCTTTATAATCTGGCTTTATATCCTTTTTATTTTTTTATAAATATCATTAAATTTTCTTTTATAATTTTACCATAAGCATAAGCATAGTTCATGTTGCTTCAGAGCCTTCATAAAATGGATTTGGGTCAAATCTCATTATTTTATCTATTCATTTATGGGACATTTAAATTTTCTAAATGTTATCTATTATAAACAGTGCTTTAAGAAATATATTCAAAATTGGTAGTTACAAAATAGTCATGGGGATGTAAAGTACAGCATAGAGAATCTCTAATAATAAAAGCATAATATGCTAATTAGACTGGACAGCCAAACGACCTTCCAGATGTCATTCCTGACGTCCTTCTAGATGACCTTCTGTATGACCTTAGCCCAGCGGTGAGGGCCAAGGCAGAGGTGGTTAGGGGTGATCAGGCAGGCAGGAGAGCAGTTAGGGGTGATCAGGCAGGCAGGCAAGCGGTTAGAGGTGATTAAGCAGGCAGGCAGAGTGGTTAGGGGCAATCAGGCAGGCATGCAGAGTGGTTAGGGGTGATGAGGCAGGAAGGTGAGCGGTTAGGAGCCAGCAGTCCCAGATTGCAAGAGGGTTGTCCGACTGCTGGTTTAGACCTGATCCCACAAGGACATCAACCAGCAGTCGGACATCCCCTGAGGGGTCCCGGATTGCGAGAGGGTGCAGGCCAGGCTGATGGACACACACACCGCCTGCCCTGTGCACGAATTTTGTGCACCAGGCCTCTAGTAATGTCAATAATATTGTAATAACAATCATGGGAACACTTCATAAAGTATATGATTGTCTCACCACTATGCTGTTTATCTTAAATTAATACAAAATAATATTGAATGTAAACTGCAATTGAAAAATTAAATTTAAAAAATATGTTCATGCATGTTGTTTTTCTACACGTTGGATTATTTATTTAGTGTTTAAAATGTTACTGACTATATTTATAATAATAATGATGATAAATAATTTAGAGAGAAGAATTCAATTGAAAATGCTAATTTAAAAAACATTAATATTTTCTAAATCATTTTATTTATTTATTTATTTATTTAATCCTCACTCGAGGATACTTTTCTATCAACTTTTAGAGAGAGTGGAAGGAAATGGGAAAGACAGATTGATTGGTCGCCTCCCACACTCGCCCCAACCAGGGCAGGGGGGAGCAGGGAGCTGGCAACCAAGGTACATGCCCTTGACCAGAATGGAACCCAGGACCCTTTAGTCTGCAGACCAATGCTCTATGCACTGAGAAAACTGGCTAGGGCCAAATAATATTTTTTTTTAATTTCCAGAAGAAAAAAAAAATAACTATCTCAGTAACTTAAACACTTTTACTTTTTTCTGTTACCGGGCAAGTTTCAGGTTAATCCCCTTCCTGGCTGAATTTTGCTCTGTGTGAGAACGTACAACCTTCAGAGTTAGTTAATCCAGACTATATATGTCAGCAAAGAAATGTTTTAACCATGAGGTTAAATGGATAGAATTCTAATCATAAATTTGGCAGGGTTACTACCAAGGAACTTTAGCTTCACACATTAACTATTCATTCTTAGAGGACCACACGGATCTTTCTTATACACACTTTATTCTCTGCTGTTTGTCTTTCCTTTTTAAGTGGTGTGTCAAAATCTAAGGGGGAAACTTTCTCAAACAAAAGATGAACAAACGCTCTGAAGTTAAGAAACTACTAGTGAATTGTGTGGCAATAGTTTTGCAAAGATATTTCACTGCTTTGAAAGACACTTTACCAAACTAGATGGGTAGTGTAAGTGAACACACATCCTAAAGTGCAGTGTGGTCTGGCAGCCTTCTCTTCCATGAACACAGAACTTCTGGGCCTCAGAGCGCTGCTGACAAATGGTAATTCATTTAATTGTGAACAGCTGTTTCCTAAGCCAGTGCTTCTTCAAGTGAGGAGACTGAACATAAACACAGCCACCCAGCTAAGGCATGGGAGTTCGGCGAACATGCTATGCTAGCTCTGGAGACATGAGAGGGGTGTCTTCTGGAAAAATTGAAATTGTGATAGAGGCCACTTCCTGGGGGGTTGTGTGTGTGTGTGTGTGTGTGTGTGTGTGTGTGTGTGTGTTTAGGAGGAGACACTTGTCTCTACCTCTTGAATTGTATTGCTAATTCTCACTTGGAAACATTAGCAAAAGATCTATCTAAAATTTTACTGATTTCATTTGTAAGAAAAAGAGATACCCCCAACTCATTGGTAAAAAGTATCATGAGTCAACAGCTAAATAAATATTAATAGCTCCTTATTGGGGCAGTTACATTCTGTTATGTCCTAGGTTTTAATTTTTTATTCTATGAAAGTAGGTTGCTTTAGAACTTCAAGATGAATGATCTCTAACTACTGTAAAATAACTATTAGGAAATGTAAAATTAAAGATGGTGGAGACTGTTGAGGCTAATGTGGTTTGGGGATCAATATGCAGTGTTATTTAGTCTCAAAATGTTACCTTCTGTTGATTCTAATCAAATTGATCAATTTATCACGTAACTCATAACCTTCACATTTACTGCTGACAACACATTTTATAGCTTAAAGTTTAGAATATGAGGAATTCTTTTTTGTTGTTTGGTTTCACCTCCATTTTAATCTCATACTTATCTTGCGCTGTTTTCCAAATTATTTCACTTCTATCTAATCATCTAAAAGCAGCTATCTTTTATTACCACAAGAGAAAATACTAATGAGGAGATTTGGGTTTCAAAAAAAAAAAAGTTATTGCTTGACTTAGGGCCTTTAAATAGAAAGCCAGAGTAATTTACTGTCAATCTTCTTTAGATAGATAGATGATAGATAGATAGATAGATAGATAGATAGATAGATAGATGATAGATAGGAAACAATATATTGATATATGTTGGTCACTTAAGTATGTATCCACTGACCTATTAAATGAACTAGGTGGTTACTTAAGTTCTGATTTGAAGAAGCTTTGAAAAATCTGACTGCTGAGAATCTCTTTACTGTCACACCAGATATCCTGTTAGGATTTAAAGGATTTCTGTTGGGATTTAGCTATTGTGTCCCTAGGCACAGGTTGGCCATGACAAGTTCTTGATTTTACATGACCATCCTGATACTGTTCTATTGTCTTGGACTCATCAAAATGTCTCCCCCCAAAAATGAAGCATTGGGACTCAAACCCGATGTCCCAGGTTGCACAGAAATCTGGAAGTGACTTACAAATGTCAGCTCAACTTTTGGTTTAGAATACACTTTGGTCATTGTACACATGCTCTGAAAGAGTAATATGTGAAGCTATTTTCAGGCATTACATTTACCATAAAATGGCAGAGTGCCTGCTCTGTCACTGTCGTTGAGGGGGTAGCCTGGACCGAAGCTGGGAGCAGGGAACTGACAAAAAATCTCTACCTTCATGCAGCTTATATTTTAGTGGCAGGAAACTAACAAGGAACAAAACAAGTGCAGTGATATAGTGTGTTAGAAAGCGGTGTTGTGCTGGAAAACAAAACAGGCAAGGGTGCTACGGGAATGCTGAGAAGGTTAATGTCACTGAGAAGGTGACATGCCAGCCCATACTGAGCAAGATGGGGGAATAAGCCACACAGATGCATGCAGGACAGAGAGTTTCAGCAGTAGGGGTGGCAAGCACAGACACAGGGCAAGCACAGTGCCTGGTGTGTGTAGGGAGCAGGAAGGAGGCATGACTGAAACGTGTGTGCATAGGAGAGAGTGGAACATTATATCACAGAGGCAAGGGGTTGAGCAAGTCTTATAGAGCTGTGTGGAATGCATGAACTTGATGCCTAAAAATTCTTGATTTTAAAGAATGTCACAAGTTTCAGATCTTTGGGCAACAAGGTAGGTGGGGGTTCTCTAGCCCATGGTTGACCAACATAGACCAATGGCACCTCAGTGGCTCAACTATAACTTAGCTCCTATTTGTGGGTTTCAAATCACTTAGGGCCTATAAGGACACATGCATCTAAAAATATTGTAATACAAGGCAGTGTCTTATGAGTAGCGGGCAAGGGGCTGGCAATAGACGACAGCAAAGGAAAAAAAAAGGCATTGAGATCAAAAAGGGATTTGAAGAGGATGGGAAAGGGGGTTCGGTTTTCAACAATCCTTTGGAAAGGATTTGGAAAAGGGCAGCACAAAGTAGGACGTTTCTGCATTCACCAAAGCAGAAAAGTACATGTTTGCTCCGCAGAGGCCCGATCTTTTGGATGCAACATAGGGTTCGAGAGCCTCCCTGCATCCCTTCGCCCACTTCCTTATTTCTGTTCCCCCTCCCCACGCAGAGTTGTGCTAGGTAGAGCAGGCAGCCCCTTTCTGCCAACTGGAGGAAGGCGCTCCCTCTACAAGGCACTTTATTCCGTCTGTTAGAAAGTAGTAGCATGCTGGTTTTGTGAAAATGAGATGCTTTACTGCCACCTGCCAGGAAGTCATGATAAAATACATGCAGTACATCTATGATGGCAGCGCATCCTCTCCGGGTGCACACTGCACAGACCACACAACCCCGGGAGGCAGCCAGGCGTTGGCATGTAGGAGGAGTTATGAATGAGGCAAGGCAGGAACTCCTTGTGTGATCTAAGGCTGATCAAAATCATCAGGAAAAAAATCTCATGACTATATTCATTGGTTCCACAATAAACCTACCTTCTTCCACCCTACCTGGTCCTTCGTGTGGCTTGCATCCCCCTCGACAGCTTTCCCAAACCTCATCTACTTTCATCTTATTGCAAATCTCATCCCTGACCTCTTACTTTTAACCAGTGACTTATCTTTCAACTTTTCTTCCTTCCAACTCATTATTCTCTGTCTTTCCCATTGCTCCTCTCCTCTTGGGGAAAAAAGTTGCCCCGGCTGCTTTCTACCACAATCTGTCATCTTGATTTTATCCCCACCCATCTCCACTGGAACAAAGCTCTATTGACTACTTTCTTCCATAGTCTTTAGTCTTTCCCTCTATCGCCTTCTTTTCCCCTGAGATCAAAGATGCCCCCAGGCTCCTTCGGGTGTTAATATAACTTTCTGTCAACACCGTTGTAGTGCTGAAGTGTAACTTTTAATTCCAAAAACATATTTTGCCATATATTCAACATGTTCTTCTTAAATAAAAATCATTGAATTCTTTTTATAATAATATAAAAGATGTTTCAAAACCACATAAACAAGTTCATGGTATTGTTATTCGTAACAGCAAATAATTGAAAATTACCTGAGTGGTATGACAACAGAAGAGAGAATCTGTGGTACTCCCATAGGACGGAGCACTATTAGATAGTAATAAATATGAACAGCCACACACAAATACAGTGGTGGACTCACAAATACAGAAGAAGCCAGATACAGAAGAGCACATACCATATGAGTCCATTTGTGTCAAGTTCAAAACTAGACTAAACGAATCCCCATGTTAGTAGTTAGAGGAGTGGTTTCCTTCGTGGGAACCGGTGATTAGGAGGCAAGATGGGGCCTCCAGGGAACTGCTTGGGTTCTAGTTCTCCATCCTGTGCTCACTGTATAAAAGTGCTAAGTTCACTTTATAAAATGTCACCTCGCTGTTTATTTATGTCTTTGTGCTTTTATGGATGTAAGTTACGCTTCAAAGCTACTTTTTAAAAAAGCCTGACTCTGACTTTCCCATCCTTGCTTCCTGAATGTAGTTGAGAAGTTGGGACACTTACTATATCGCCTTGTGGCCAACGCTAGGATCTTGAGTGACACGATGATCACCTCTTCTCCATCCTTTGTTTTTCCTGGCTGGCCCCATAGTTTGAGTAGAAAACACCTGGTCCCTACAAGTTCTTTTGTATCCCCTCTAACTTCTCCCCCAGGACCACGCCTGGAGGATTACTTGAGGGATCTCAAATTCTAGGTTTCCTCCCATCTGTTTCTTCTTTTCCCATCTTTTCCATTTGCTCCCATGGGCTGGCAGAGAGCCTCAACTGTACTTCCATCCCAATCACTGGCAGCCCTAAACAATATCTGTGCAGCCTCTTGTGGTGACAGGTGCTGGCTTTAGCAGAACATATTCTAGATGTGACAGGTCAATAGTGCCTACATTAGCCTCGTGGTTTATTACACTGTCACTTTAGCTCATCTAAAGAAGAGATCAACCAAAGGAATTGTATGCATGCATATAAGCATAACCCATGGACACAGTCAGTAGGGAGGGAGGGTGCGGGGGAGGGGAAGGGACGAGTGGGGAGAGGTCAATGGGGGAAATAGGAATATTATATGTAATACTTTAAACAATAAAGAATTTAAAAAGAGAGAAAGAGAAAGAAAGAAGTTTAAAAAATGAGTCTATTAAAGCCTTGGCTTTTAAAGGCCATTATTATTATTGTTGTTGTTATTGTTATTAATGTTTCCTGCCCCCTTGCTTTTAATAATTGAGAACAGGGCTCTAAGAGCCTCCATAGCCAAGGGCAGAGGACTCAGAAGGGCACACTCTCATCCATAGCAGCATCTCTCAAAAGCCTCAGGACACTGGCATGGGTTAGGAAGGACAGACCAACAGTGTCTCAGTTGCACTGTCCCTTTTTCAGGGAATGAGGAGAGGACTTTGGCCTGCAGGGGTGCCCTTATTCTAGCATAAATTCCTCCCAGGGGTGCCCTTATTCTAGCATAAATTCCGCTGCTGACAAAATGATGTGGTTGATACTGGTTGATACTGTGGCACAGAGAGTGGATTGCAAACCTGTCTTGACCTTAGAATCTTTGATGCAAGTACATTTAGGTAGAAGGGGGCTGGGCTGGTTGAAGGGGAGCCTTTACCACCCAAGCTGCTCCCCTCCCACCAACAGCTTATCATTGGACTCTGCTGGGTCACTTGGACCCACTGCACTGAATCTTTGTCCATAAAATGGTATAGTTCACAGACCACTGGAAGAACACTTCCCAAATCGAATTCTCCAATGAATGCCAGACTGGTTGCACAATAACCAGTTGGGGAGTTGGTCCGATTTCAGATTTCCTGGCCTGATTAAACTCAGTTGTGGTTATTTGTATATTTACCAAGGTCCCCAGGTAATTCTGATGCACAGACAAGTTTGGGAACCATGGTCATGGCCTGAATAAAAACCTGCACCTGTGCGCCTGAAGGTGAGAGATAAGAACCACCTGCAGCAGGATCACCTGCATGTCTGAGACGTGCACATCGGGGCATGGAAAGCTACCCTGAGAAATGGGGAGTGGGAGCTACTTCCGTTGAGGCGAACAAGGGGTCAGGCCTTCACAGTATTGAAAGCAGGATGCTGTTGGATCTGAAAACATTTCTATGTGAGTCAAAATTCCTATCTACAGTTTCTCTGATAGTTTCTGAACTTAGAGTAGGACCAGTGCCCTCCCTTGTAGGAGGCCCACCAGTATTTATGCTCTATTTGCTTACTTTGTTCTCTTCCCCCATCCAAGAATCTTTTATCTAGATTTAGGGTTAGAAACATTGGCTCAAAGTGATTCATGTTTTTAGAAATCTCTCATTGTATTCTTGGATCTCTGTCAAACAGTAAAGTTCTTTTCCTCTGTGATCTGCTGACACCTTTTTTCCCAACATATGAAGATGGAAAACTCCAGCTGCCTGAGGCAGAGAAAGGACCTCAGAGTACACCCAAATGTAGAGGAAATACATACTGGTTTGGTAACTTTATGTTTCTTGAGCTGGTGTTAGGAACACAGCTGTGTTCAGCTTATAAAAACACATTGATTTGTACATGAGTACACTTACGATAGTGTACTTTTCTGTCTGTCTATTATACTTCAATAAATGCCATGATGAAAATTGGTTATTATTCCAAAACTTTATTGTGGTCATAGGTCAATTGACAGATCATTAGAGACAAAGATAGAGATACAGATATATTCTAAACAAAAATTTGTAATAGTTGTCTCAGTATTATAATTACAAGTGATTTTTATTTTCTTCATTTATATCCTTCAGGTTATCTATCACAAACACTTCTAAATGTTTCAATTTCCTGAAGGTTTCTGTTCTGAATGAGGACAATAATTAACAGCAAAAGCCATTTCCCCACCATGCTACCTGGAGATGACCTTCGGGGCCGCCCCAGCAGTGGATTTTGGGCATATCTTGTACATAACTTTGTGGTTGTGGAGTTCATTTGCACAGGGACAATTTCCACCTCTGTATATATCTGTACACACTTGCTGAAGCGAAAAGCAAACTTAAAAGAACTTAAAAGAGAGAGAATGCTTTTCAGAGACCCTTGCAAAGTCAGAACTGTGTAAGTATTTATATAAGAAGCCACTTAATGTCTACTTGACTGATGAGCCCTTAAATTGCAGTAAGACTGCAGCTGAATAGGAAGTAAAGTGTTTTTAAAGATGAAGAGAGACAATATTCCTGGGAGTCAGCATTATACGCCATCCATGCCAACAAGTCATCTGGAGGTCCTTCTGAGTGGCATTTCCAAGGCTGGCTTGAGGGAAATTGGAAGCAGACCGATTTGACTGCTGACCAATCAGTTTCCCTCTAGGAGCCCCATTCCCCCAGCCCCTTCCTTCTGTCACCCCACCCCCAGCCCAACCACACACACCCCTTTGGCTTCCTGTTCTTTTTCCCTTTCTTGCTTTCAGCTGGATGACATTAAATTCAACCTTTTCCAAACTTTTCAATAAATGCACATAAAGCAGCGACTCCAAGGGATGAACTGGTGTTACCTGAAGAGAGTTTAATATGTTCCCTGTGTCCTTTGCTTTATAAACGGGAAATTCTGAAGACGAGGTTGTTCAGGCTGGTGGTAGGGTGGATATTTCTGGGCAGAAAGGAGCCATCTTTGCCTCACCTCAGTGTTGTACTAAGAGCCGTGTTACCCCACAAAGCCAGCTCCATCCCTCTCCTTTGCTTTTATCAGTTCACAGGAAAACCCAGGATTGGGAAAGCATTCCTCTGCAGTCTCCCCTGCTGATAGGCTCAGTGAGGTGGCTTTGGCATTGGCTCCCAGGTGAGGGGGCTCTCACTGCACTTCTGCCCCCGCTGCAAACAAGTAAGGGATTTGAAAAGGTTTAGCAACCCAGTCTCCCCTGCTGCCTTCTCATCTACAGCCCAGCATGGAAACACTGTCTTGGTTGAACCCTGTGCCCTATACCACATCCATCTGGTCCTTCAACAGTAAGTCCTGCCTTGTAGCAATGGGTGCTTCTCTGTGCCTCAGTTTTCTCATTTGTAAAATGGGAAGAACAACCGTGATTATCTTATGGCATCATGACGATTAAATAAGTTAAAACGCAGTACCTTGCAAATAGCATTTAATGCACATTAGCTGTTTAAGCACCTAAAACCATTCTTTTCAGAGAATTCCCCATGTGATAGGGGTAAAAGCCCCCAGTTAACACCTTATTAGTACTTTGTATTAGGACCTACTTAGAGTGTCCTAGCTACCATGCATGTGCTCACTACACCCAGGCACACTTTACCCACACCGTTTCCTGAAAGCCTCATGGCAATCCTCCGAAGCAGGTGCTACTGTTCTCCCACTCAACAGATGAGAAAACTGAGGCACAGGGAGGTTAGCTAAATGCCCAAGGATACAGCTATAGGCTGTATAAATGATAAATGGCAGGACTAGGATTAGAATACGGCAACCTGGCTCCCTAATCCGTGTCTTAGTGACTGTGCTGTGTCACACTGCATGGCCTACTGTGTGCCTTGGGCCAGAAGGTGCAAACACAGCTGGTGGTCTGAGAGATGGTCTGGCTGTCACAGGTCTGCTTCCTGCACTGCTCCAAGCTTGCACTCAAATGATGGCCCATTGACTGAATGTTTGACGTCTTGAGCTCTTTTGAAATTTCAAATAGTTTAACATCCATATCTATAAATACTTCCCTTGGATAATCAGGAATAAAAATGGCATAGCTTTTTAATAGAGAATACTTTTAACCATTGCAGGGAAGAACAAATAATTTCCCCTCTATTGTTTTAGGTTCTGTGGCTGAGACCTCCCCCTGTAATAAAAGGCAAATTAACAGGAGGGTATAAACAGCAACAATTTTAAGTATGTATGTACAGGAGCTTCATAAAGAATATGAAACTCAAAAAGCAACCTCACAATTGAGGTCATATACCACGAGCTAGGGAAAGGATAGAGCCCAGGGGCTTCAAAGAGATGAAGAGAGGTGTTTGGTAAACAAAGGTTGCCTCGCCTGGCACATGAGTCTCTCCGGTGAAAAGTTGCCTCTGATAGTAGCTCTCTTCCTGGTCCAGGTCACCTTTCTTATGTCAATGTCCCTTTTGCTCTGTTTTCAGAACTTCTCCTGTGTCTGCCGTGTCTCAAAATAATCCTTATGCCAAAGAGGCAGAATTTGGGGTGGCATACTCTGCGCTCTCTCACAGTTAATGTGCACTAGGACTTGGGCTGGGTGCTTTACGATGCTTCTACCACTAAGTTTTTAGAAAACTATGAGATGGCTATTGTGACCCCACCCACTTTACAGATAGGCCTCAGGGAGGTTAAGTAACTTGCCAGAAGTCATACAACCGGTGAGAGCACCTACCTGGCAGAGGGGTTATGAGGACTAAGTGAGATAATGCACATACACAAGTCTTAGAATAGAGACCGCTGCATTATTTGTGTCGCTCCCAGACTGTTCAAAGATTCTTTGCCTCACTCTCTTGGGTGAGACCATTCTGACTCTGTCAACAGGAAAATAAACAGCTAAAACAGCCACACTAGTTACCAGCCAGGAAAAAGATGTTAAAATCAACTGCCTACGAGAAATGTCTACATTCATCCAATTCTCCTTTTAAATGAAATTAACTTTTGGCTCCCCAACATATTCCATTTAATGTGTCTAAAACTAGGAATTTTATAAGCTATAGTCAGAACCACATCAGATACTTCTTTTTTCTTTCATTTAGTAACATTCTTGTTTAAAAGTTTGGGGGAAATTGTATTTTTCTTTCTTGAAATATGTCGGTTCCAACAGAACAGACACTTTGCTGACACTTTTTCCTTTTCTATCCTCTGCCCACCCAATGGCTCCAGCTGCACCCCCCTCACCGCCACCTCTCCAAAGCCAGCCAGACCATTGTTCCTGGTTCCGGCTGGGGATGTAAAAGTGGCTCCAATATCCCCAGCAAATACTTGGCCAAGGAAGTTACTAGAGAAGCAAACCTTCCTCTTCGTAATATTGACCCCCTCTCACAGTGTGTGACCCGGGTGTATGGTCAGGTTAAAGACTCCTTCCCCATAGGGGGTGAGGATGCAGGGAGAAAGAGGTGCAGAGGAAGAACTCCCTGTCCTGCCACAACCCAAGTTACCCCTTCTCTGTGTGGGGGAGAGCTAGAGCACAAAGCCAGGGCAGAAGTTGAGTCTGGATCCTTATTCCCTGGTATAGGAAACTGTCTCTAAACTCCCAAGGTTTTCAGAGGATTGGCAAGCACACATTTAAACACACTTCTCCCTGCCCTCTCCTCCCCTGAGGTCCATGAAGCTGATCTCTCTGTTTGGTGGCTTCAATCTGAAGGCACTGCCTTCACATCTGCCCACCAGCTCTGAGAGATGAGGAGAGGCCATGCAAGTGAGTGGCATGGATGGTGTTTTAGTCATTCCATTGTCACCCCATGCCAAGGGGGAGGGTCAGTCCTAAGGTTATGAGGATGGCCAAACACATGACACCCAGCATTGGACAGGTGTGATCAACAGCATCTATTCGCCACATACACTCTCAGGCCAGGGGAAGAGGGCAGAGCATCCCACACAGGGTTGCCCTCAGGGGCAGAGTGAACAACCAGAGGCTGTGGGGGACAGGCTTTGTAGTATCAAGAGGGTGGGGTGCCCCCTGGTTCCCACAGGAGGACGTGATTGGCTTGTTTGAGTAATTCCACAGCCTGGCAGGGAGCTAAAATCCATTAGCCAAGGATAAGCAGAAACTGTGCCTGGTCCCCTTGATAAGGATTATTGTTTGGCTAAGGGGCCTTATCGGGGAGAGCAGCGTGGGGAGGGGAGCTTACATGTAGGCCATTCAAGGCCCTCCCAATTTTACCCGCTGTCAAAGCAGCCTGTTAATATTAATTGTAGGGCTTACACCACAGACAGCGAGTACAAAAGGGAGTCTGTGAAAAATAGCTTTTGGCTTACGTGGCTAGGTGAGGAGTGGGTTGAAAACTTGAGAGACAAAGTCTATCATGCAAGCCCGGATGTGGCTCTCAAAGCTAGAAATAGCGTGTGATGTTCAAGAGCCCTCCATAGAAGCAAAGCTCTGCTCTCAAGTCTCCAAATACTCAAATATTAGCTCGCTTTACTTTTTTTTTCTATTTCATAAGATTCATGGGACTTTTGTTTGCTTTCTATTAAACTTAGGTAATTATTTGGGAGAAAATATACTGTTGGGAATATATAAGATATATACATATATGGAAAGCACACAAACTATAAAGCCTTATATGGATATAAGGGTACCGTTTAAGCATATCAAGAACATCAGCAAGAGCTCCCATTTTCACTGAGAATTTGCTGTGTGCTTTACATACACCGCCCCTTGGTTCTCTCATGCCTGCCCTCCAAGGCTCATAGTATCCTCACAAGGAAAAAGGCCATAGGTCAGACAGTTGCCAAGTGACAGAGCAAGAATTTTCCCTCAAGCCTGCATAGAAATAAATAAAAAATTTTTGAAGTTTTACTAATATGTGTCTGGTCTGTGAGAATAATACTGTACCTTTAAGCTTCTAGTAAAGTTAGGGAGAACAGTTATTCATTTAGGCATTCAACAGAAATCTACGGTGTGCCAGGCATTGTCCCCACTGGTGAGAAGTACCTTCACTTCATGATTCAAAGAATAGTGTGGAAGTATGGGATGCCCACTTTTGACCAGGAAGGCGTCATACGCTGGAAAAACTAAAAAGTAATGAACAAAATATATGTAACAATGTTTGTTTTTTTAAGCTACTGGACAGCAGGCAGTAGAGGGCAGTGATCCTCAAAGAAGGGAAATAAACAAGGGGAGCCCTAGCTCAGTGCCCAGTCTCCAGGCCTCAGCATAGAGAGAGGGAACCCAAACGAGTCCCCGCATCCTCCCTGAGTTGAGAATTTGGAGAGGCCAAGCCAACTGAGCTGATTGGAGAAGAAGGAGTTGCACAGAGAGAATTTTCTGGAGATTTCCCGAGGGTTCCCCTTGAGTCTTAAGGTAAGTACTGATCACTGCGTGCAGGTGAAGAAACAAGTCTGAGAAAGGACACCTCAAGACACAGGCAGGACCATTGCTGGGCCTCACACAGGATGGAAGTCCTTTGTATCCCCACCAGCCAGAGGAAAAACCTTGTAATATGCAGGGAAGACAAAACAGTCCTGCCTCAGGAGTGGGCCTAAAAGCTGCTCTGGTCCTACTCAAAAGCAAGCCTCAAACTATTTTCAGTTAACTGCCGAAAAAGGCTCAACAATATTTCAAGGAATATTATAATAGCCAATAAGCAACAAGGTAAAATTCACCACATCTGACATCCAATCAAAAATTACTCAATATGCCAAAAGGCTGTTGTTTTTGGTGTGCTTAAATAGTGGCTTTACATTGATAGAAGCTTTGATGATTCCTCATGTGCTTTGTCCCTGATGAGGATAAAACAATAATCATTCAAGAGAAACAGTCCCAGAAATAACACATGGGATAGAATGCGTAGACATGGACATTAAAGCAATTATAATAAAATTATAATAAATATATTCCATATGTTTAAGATGGGAGATAAAAGATTGAGCTTATTAAGAGGAGACATGGATGATATGGAAATAATTTCAAATTAAACTTTACCACATGAAAAATACGATGTGTGGTATTTTGGGTGTCCCAGGACCACCCACATGTTGAATGACTCACTAGAAGGGCTCAAAGAGCTCGTTATCACCCAGGCAGCGTAATCAAGCCAGCGTCTATTATAGCACAACAATACACAGCAGAGCCAGCAGGGGAGAGTCACATCAGGTGGCCTCTGGAGGAATCCAGGCACGGGCTTCCCGGTGCATTTCAGAGCTGGCCTGGCTCCACAAGAAGACCTAGTCTGTTGCTTGGCCACACAGACATCTCCAAAAAGGCCATATGGAACCACTGAGCCTCAGAAGATCAATGGGAGGATGAGAGAAGGATTTATGTTCTGGCTCTCTTCTGTTTCCTGTCCAAGTGGGCTGCACAGCACCTCCCCTGTTCTCTGGGCTGTGTTTCCCAGTGTGTTGAGACAGCTGCTAGGGAAGCCAGATCTCCTATCCCCTCGCATGTACTGCCTCTGAACCCAGAAATGGCCACAGGAGCCAGAGCCTTTGTGACAGACTTGGTCAGACAGGATGCACCAGTGGTCCTCACCCAGGACGGGCTGAGATAGCAGGTGGGGGAAAGGGGCCAGGGCTCCTCACTGAGCAAGTTGCCAAGGCCTGAGGAGCAAGTGGGGCACGGTGAGTCATGGAGATGCAGAAATGAGTATGGTACACCCCACCTGACCTGGTCCCACTGCAGGCCATAATTTCCTCATTTCCTACAGTCCTTAAGAAGTAAACTACCATTTCTAATATGAGGGTTTCAAGGAAACTGCTTTGAACTCTGTTGACTTTGCCTACCACATGTGACATGGCAAGTCACCTTCCCTGGAATTTCTCAGTAGAATTTTATTTCGTACTAGAGGCCCAGTGCATGATTGAATCATGCACGTGTAGGGTCCCCTACACGCTTTCGCTTTCGATCGCAGGGGAGCTGGGTGCCTGTCTGCTGGAGCACCAGGCCTTTCAGAAGCCTCCGGCTCGGCGGAGGCTTCTGAAAGGCCTGGTGCCGGAGCAGACAGGCACCCAGCTCCCCCGCTTTTGATGGTCCGCGGCGGGACGTGAGCTCGCTGCCCCAGAGGCCCCTTCTGTTCCGCAGCACAGCCATGGCGCAGACGTTGAGTTCGCGCCCCGCTGGCCCAATCGGCTACGTCGGCTACCCTGAGTCCCGCCCCCTGCATCTCCCGCTGGCCCAATCATGGGCGTAGCAGAGTGATGGTAATTTACATATTATCATTTTATTAGGTAGGATAAAGCTTTTTCCTCCTCTTCATACATCAGAAGGGTAACATGTTACCACTGAAACCAGTGAAATAATGCATAAAAGGAAAATTAATAAGCTCATCTCCGTACTTAGTCCCCTTCTGTGTCATAAACCAGTATTTGCAGTCTGACTTACAGGTATGTGCTTTATAAGCATGGAGAAAGATGTGAGAATTCCAGGCCTTCTGTCCTTATTATTGACAAGGAATCATATGACATAGTGAGTCTACAATTTGGTTTTCTTAACTATAGAGCAGAGACTTCTGCCCAGACAAATAGATAGAGCGCTAACTCATTCAAGTATAGCCTTCAAGTTAATCCTGAGACAGACTGCAATTTTTATTTTTATTTGCAAAAATATTGATTCTGTTTCATTGAAACTATCTTTAGGTTCTCTTCCTAACATAAAATAGAGGCAGTGTAGCACAATGCTTAAACAGGCAGTCTCTGATGTCAGAATGCTTGAGTATAATTCCTAACTCCACCGCCGAGAAGCTGAATGACTTAGAACAAGTTTCTTCATCTCTCTGTGCTTCAGTATCCTTATCTGTAAGAGGGATTATAGCACTTACCTCCTGGATGGTGGTGGAGTGATGAACGAGTTAATACAATGTAATTCTATATGCATAGCACAGAAGAGGCACTTGGGAGAATAAAGTTTGAGGCATCATGTTCACTGATTTCAAACTATACTACAGAGCTATAATCAAAACTATGATATTGGCATAGAAACAGATACAGAGATTAATAGAACACTGCAATAAGTCTACACATATATAGTCAACTAATTTATAACAGAGAAGCCAAGCATATACAATGGAGGATAAACAACCTTTTCTGAACAGCAGCATGCCAAGGAATGAAACTGGACCACTGTCTTACACCATACATCGAAATTAACACAGACGGATTAACGACTTAAACATAGACCTGAAACCATAAAACTCTTAGAATAAGAAGCACTCAGTAAGTGTTCACTATTACTGTTATAACTATTAGCATTTCATAGTGCCTATATAAACAAGAGCATCCATTTAACAAAGTAACAAAAGTGAATTGAGCCCTACTGTGGGTCATGTGTATAAGGACAATCAAGACAGGGTCTCTGCCCCAGAAGAATGGTAAAGAAGATAAATATAGGGACTGGTAAATTACAATATCCCATGATAGATGGTCTAATAACAGTAGAAACCAACAGCTGTGGGGCTCAGTGATGGAAACGAGTAATTGCGTCTCAGGAAACACTTCAGTTCTGAGATGGATCTTGAAAGATGAAGAATAGGAATTTGCAAGTCAGAGTGGTGGCATTAGAGTGGATGTTCCAAGACGAGGGAGCAGTATATGCAAAAACGAAACTATTCCTCTAGGCAACTGTTCCGTGGGGAGATAGTAAGATAGCACAGTTTTCTTCCCATTTTCCAAAATGTCAAATCTCAGTAGTTCAAGCCAGAGCATTTGGTCATCAGCCAAGCATTTCATAAAATGTTTTGGTTCCAGTGACTCATAACCACCACAGACTAATCAACTACTATGACTCATCTCAACCCTCTTGTCAGTACATCTCTGCAAAGCATATCTTTCTGCATGAAGCATGCCTTCAGATGAGTAACTAAATACCCTTGTTAAGGACTATACCAGACAGTCACTAAGGATAATTCTCACACTTACTAGATTCTGTGCTTCAACGTTGATTTCTTTACTGCCAGGGAATTTTTTAGGGAGCAGGAAATTGACATTGAACTTAAGTTCTAGGTCCTAAACTTCAAGACTCAGAAAGCATTCAAAACAAGATGAGCTTATTATATAACTATTTTAATGATAGCATAAAATTTTGGATGAAACATAAATGCTTATTAATAGGGGAATATAGTGATAGAGTAATATAATGTGGAATCATCAATCATCATGAAACACTATGAAGGAGTTGAAGCAGTTGAAGCAGTTCTATGAATATTTAGGTCAACCTCTAAAATGTGATGCTGAGGAAAAAATGCAAGTTGGAGAGTATGTACATAATGCCATTATTTATGTACTTAATGTGCATGTAATATATACAATACTAGGGGCCCGGTGCACGGATTCGTTCACTGGTGGGGTCCCTCAGCCTGCCTGCCTTCTCTCAATCTGGGACCCCTTGGAGGATCGGGCCCAAACTGCCAGTCTGACATCCCCCGTGAGGTATAATAAGTAGTGCACGAAGTGGCAGGCGGCCAGGGAGGAGCCCAAGCCCAGGCCAGGCATCGCGCTGCTCCTGCTCATCTGGCCCCTTTGCACTTGCCACCTAGGTAGCGTGCAGGCACTGCCACAGCTGCACTCGCCAGCTGTGAGCCCGGCATCTGGCTCACATCAGTCAGCTGAGCAGCACTCCCGCTGTGGGAGCACACTGACCACCACGGGGCAGCTCCTGCATTGAGCGCCTGCCCCCTGGTGGTCAGTGCACGTCATAGAGAACAGTCCAACGGTCGACCCGTCAACCAGTCGAATGGTTGCTTAGGGTTTTATATATATAGATAGTAAGTATTATATAAATATATAATTAATTATTTATATGTTATATATAAAATATAGATTGGAAGTATATACTTGTAAATCAGCTCGATATAGTGGTTGCTTTGGGAAACAGACAAGGGATTTGGAAATGATATGTGGAGAGCATGAAGATTAAGGTAGACTTAGCTTTATCTTTTTTCTTTAGTCATTATTTTTCATTTTTTTAGATATTTTTTTTAATTTTTTAAATCTTTATAAGTGAGAGTATTATAGGTGTCCTCCTTTCCCCCCCTCCCATTGTCTCCCTCTACCCGGTTCCAGCCTGCCCCAGCTCTTTACCACCCTATTGTCTGTGTCCATAGGTAACACATATATGCATATAAGTTCTTCGGTTAATCTCTTCCCTGCCCCTCTGCCCCCCTTCCCTCTGAGATTCATCAGTCTGTTCCATGTTTCCATGCCTCTGGTTCTATTTTATTCATCAGTTTATTTTGTTCATTAGATTCCTTGTTCATTTATTTTGATTTTTAGATTCAATTGTTGATAGCTATGTATGTATTGCCGTTTTATTGTTCATATTTTCTCCTCCTCCTCCTCCTCCTCCTCCTCCTCCTCCTCCTCCTCCTCCTCCTCCTACTACTTCTTCTTCTTCTTCTTCTTCTTCTTCTTCTTCTTCTTCTTCTTCTTCTTCTCTTCTTCTTCTTCTTCTTCTTCTTCTTCTTCTTCTTCTCTTCTTCTTCTTCTTCTTCTTCTTCTTCTTCTTCCTCAAGAATAACCTTCAACATTTCATGTAATACTGGTTTGGTGGTGATGAATTCCTTTACCTTTTTCTTGTCTGTGAAGCTCTTTATCTGACCTTCAATTCTAAATGATAGCTTTTCTGGGTAGAGTAATCTTGGTTCTAGGTCCTTGTTATTCATCACTTTGAATATTTCTTACCACTCTCTCTGGCCTGCAAAGTTTCTGTTGAGAAATCAGCTGACAGTAATATGGGTGCTCCTTTGTAGATAACTGTTTTTTTCTTGCTGCATTTAAAATTCTTTGTCTTTAATCTTTGGCATTTTAGTTATGATGTGTCTTGGTGTGGGCCTCTTTGGGCTCATCTTATTTGGGATTCTCTGAGCTTCCTGGCCTTATATACCTATTTCCTTCACCAAGTAAGGAAAGTTTCTGTCATTTTTTTCTTGCCCTCTCTCTCCTCCTTCCAGTACCCCCACTTGAATTTGTCCTAGAAGTTCCTTACACTATCTTCAGACTTTTTTTTTTCTTTTTGCTCTTCTGACTGGATGCTTTTTGCTTCCTAATATTCCAAATTGTTGATTTGATACTTAGCGTCATCTACTCTACTATTGATTCCCTGTAAATTATTCTTTATTTTAGTGTATCCTTGATTTCTGACTGGTTCTTTTTTATGGTTTCTCTTTTTCTTTCATGCTGTTGAAGTTCTCACTAAGTTCCTTGAACATCCTTATAACCATTGTTTTGAACTCTGTATCTGGTAATTTGCTTGTGTCTATTTCATTTAGTTCTTTTTCTGCAGATTTTTTCTATTTTTTTTTGTTTTGTTTTGTTTTGTTTTTCATTTGAGGCCTGTTTCTTTGTCTCTGCATTTTGGCTGCTTCCCTGTGTTTGTTTCTATGTACTAGCATTAGGTAGAGCTGCTACGTCTCCCAGACTTGGTCGAGTGGCCTTGTACATTAGGTATCCTATAAGGCCCAGTTGCACAGTCTCCCTAGTCACCCAAGCTGGGCACTCCAGGTGCACCCATGTGTGGGCTGCATGCACTGTCCTGTTGTAATTGAGCCTTTATTGCTGTTGTCATCACTGGGAGGGATTGACCCCCAGGCCAATTGACTGCAAGAACCAGCTGCAACTACAGAAGAGGAGCTGCTGTGCTGGACTTGCTTCAGTGAGGCTTTTGATGCTCACCCAGTCTGCCCCTTGAGTGTGTCCCTTGTAGAGGTGATGGGATTGTAATCTGATATGATCTGAAGCTGTCCACTGGGTGGGTGCACTAACTCTGGGGCCTCCTCAGAGGTGCAAGGTCAGCCACCACCTGTGCCCTGTCTGGGGGTCACCCCGCACAGGCTACAGAGTTCTCTGCAGACAGCTGTTACTTTTATTGGGCTTGGAGATACCCAGAAGAGGCCAAGCTGTGCACCATGGTGGGCTGCCACTAGCGCCAGGCCTGCGCCTACTTAGCAAGAGGCAGGAGTTATGTAAATGCCAGATGCTGCTTGTTTAGGTGATTTTAGAAAAGTCTGAATCATGAAGCAAGAGAGGCCAGTTTTATGGAAAAGTCACTGGAAACACCTTAAATAGGTCCACAAGTTGGATGGGGCAGGATCTCAGAGAATCACCAGGGAGGACAAACAGTGTGAGCCAGGTTGATGGAGACTCAGATATGGCACCCTCCTGTAGGTTGAGGGGGAGGGAGGGCAGAAGGAGAGACTGGAACTCAGAAGGAATATTTGAGCAAATCATGTATGGGCCCTTTAAGAGGAACTGCCTGGGACTTTAGTAGCCTTCTGTCTCACACAGCCACAATCCCTGCTGGTTCTCACAGCTAGAAGTTACGGGGACTTGTCTTCTTGGCACTGTAACCCTGGGCTGAGGAGCCTAGTGTGGGGCGGGAACCCCTTGCTCCTCAGGGGTGGGGGGAACCTCCTGATTTTTATCTGGCACACCTAGTGTGGAACCAGTCCATTCAACATTTCTGCCCCTCCTACCAATCTTCATGTGGCTTCTTCTTTATATCATTAGTTGTAGAACTTCCATTCAGCTAGATTTCAGGTGGTTCTGCATGATGGTTATTCTGTAGTTTAGTTGTATTTTTTAATGATTTTATTGATTTTAGAGAGAGGAGAAGGAAGAAGAATATATAGAGAGAAACATCAATGAGAGAGAAATATTGATCAGCTGCCCCCTGCATGTCCCATACTGGGGATCAAGACTGCAACCCTGGGCATATGCCCTGCACGGGAATTGACTTGTTAACCTCTTGGTTCATGGGTCAACACTCAACCACTGAGCAACACCAGCTGGGATAGTTGTATTTTTTATGTAGTCACGGGAGGATTTGAGTACAAATACCTACACCACCATCTTGATCAGAAATTTAATTTAATGGACTTAGCTTTATGTTTGAGGTTAAAAAAGACAAAGTATGATGGCATCAGGGTTGGATGGAAAGGACCTATATTCTGTCTTCAGCCTCGCTACTCACTAGCTAAGTGACATCAGGAAAATCACTTAGCCTTCCTAGAAAGATGAAGTATATCATTACTCAGTGCTTTCCTTCAGAAAACAAAGTCTGAGAAACTGCCGTAGCCAGAGGGGTCTAAAGAGACACAAGAACTAAATGTAATGTGGTATCCTGGACAAGATCCTAGAACAGAAAATAGACATAAGGTAAAACACAAAGAAACTGTAATACAAACTATGGACTCTAGTTACTAACAATGTATCAGTACACTAATTGTGGCAAATGCACCTATATAATAAGGAGATAATATGCAAATTGACCACCACACCCTTGCACAAGATGGCCACTCCCATGTGGTCACAAGATGGCCTGCAGGGGAGGGCAGTTGTGAGCAATCATGCCAGCAGGGGAGAACAGTTGGGGGCCACCAGGCCTGCAGGGGAGGGCAGTTAGGGGCAACCAGGCTGGCAGGGGAGGGCAGTTGGGAGCAATCAGGCCAGCAGGGGAGCAGTTAGGCATCGATCAGGCTGGCAGGGGAGTGGTTAGGGGGTGATCAGGCTTGCAGGCAGAAGTGATTAGGGGCAATCAGGCAGGCAGGCAGGCAGGCGAGCAGTTGGGAGCCAGCAGTCCCGGATTGTGAGGAGGATGTCCGACTGCCGGTTTAGGCCCAATCCCACAGGGGCAATTGGACATCCCTCGAGGGGTCCCAGATTGGAGAGGGTGCAGCCTGGGCTGAGGGATAACCCCCCCACCCCCAGTGCACAAATTTCATGCACTGGGCCTCTAGTACTAATATAAAATATTAAGAATAGAAAAAACTGGATATAGGGTTATATAACTCCTCTGTGCTATCTGAAACTTTCCTGTAAACCCAAAGCACTTCCAAAAATAATTTTTTTAAAAAAGTAATGTACAGTATAGGAAACAAACAAAAAATATTCTTGGAGAATCATCCTAAATTAAGATACCCAGGATTTGCCTTAAAATAATCCAGTTGGGAGTCAAGAGGTTTATGGGAGAAAGTATACATAAAACAAGATTGGCCAAATGGTGATAATTGATTAAGCTGAGATTGTGAGTATGGCAGGGAGTCACTCTATTTTTCTGAGGTAAAAGCTATGTTTTTATATTCCTAATAATAGGAACCCCTGATCAGCATTTATTTATGTAACATTGGGATGATAAATGAGGTGTGATTTTTTGGTCAAGGGTAGTCACATGTTTCTCGGTGAACATTTGGTATTTAGGAGCAGAGAGGTACATCTGACTCTAATACACTAAACCTTCCCACTCAGCAGATCATGGTCATGAAGCTTTCAAACCACACAAAGGATTCCTTCTATCTCAAAGAAAATGGACATTCATTTACGCTGGAATTTCGTAGGCATCCCAGAAGACCCTGTGGAAGTCAATTTGATTTTTAGTGCAACAGAAATTTTATATCTTGCCTAAATTAACACACTCTAACACATTTCCTGAAGCATACATATTTTATAGGTTTTATTTTAACCTTTATAGTTAAATTGAGATAAAAATATTACTATGGCCCTGACTGGTTTGGCTCAGTGGATGGAGCATCGACCTGCAGACTGAAAGGTCCCAGGTTCGATTCTGGTCAAGGGCATGTACCTTGGTTGTGGGCACAACTCCAGTAGGAGGTGTGCAGGAGGCAGCTGATTGATGTTTCTCTCCCATCAACGTTTCTAACTCTCTATCCCTTCCCCTTCCTCTCTGTAAAAAAAAATATATATATTACTATGAGGTAGTGATGCCTAATGATTCTACCCTAAGGAGAAAATACTTCTGTTTATATGACTTCTGTCTGGACAGCTATAAATTTCTCAGTTGTTGAACTTTCATGTGTTTTTTTTTTATATAAGAGACTTCTCAAGTAGCATTTTTACATGTTGCAAAATGATTTATTACTGGTATGGGTATAGCAACTTGCTTCCTAATATAGGTAAGAGAATATCTTCTAAATAAAACAATATATTTTATTATGGTAACTATTTTTTTACATGTCCTTTAAAAGAAAAGACATGGCTTAAAGTAAATTTATTCTAAATATTCAGTTAATGTGTGTTTCCTCTACAGGGAATAATGAAATTAATAAAATTTACCACTGTAGTCTTTTGTCAAATGCTTTGGGGAATTATTACAAGATAATGCATAAGTGACCTTTAGAGTGACAGAACCAGCAGAAGCTGGGAGGCAGAATAATGTAGGGGTGTTCTGTGCAAAATGTATTCCACATAACTCCAGTTGTGTGAAGTGTTAATAGATGTCATTTGCCGAGGTGGGGAAAAGTACTGAGGTCAAGTAAGTTTAGAAAACATGGTATTAAATAAGTTCTTACTATAGGACTTTAAACATGCTGACATATTATGAATCGTAAAGAAGGGGAGAGAGCCTACAGAATTTCTTAGATTGATTTAAACACAAAACCCGTTTTTATGCTGAGATGCCTTTCGGCACTGCATTTGTAATGGAAAGGGTAAACGGAGCAGGTTGGGGAAGGGCAGTGAGCACATGTGTGAATTTCAGCCTACATTGAAATTCTGATCCTGTTGCTTACAAATAGGATGTTGGGCGAGTGATCCACTCTCAGCTTCATCTTACTCTGCACAATAAAAATAAAAATACTTAATTTGCATGGTTCACATAAGGATGGCAAACAATTTAGTTGTGTTTTAGTTATGATGCAAAAGACTATTGTGGGCAATAGTTCTTACAATAACAAGTAGGAAAAATGGATAAACAAATTAATTAATTAATTAAGGGCTACAAAGAAATGTGAAGGAATTACATTCCAGACAGGGGAGAGCCTTTTCTTCCCTGGCTGCATTTGCCTGACGATTTGGTAGACAATTGAGCTTGTAAGAAAGAGGAGTCTTCTTCGGAAGCAAATGAGAATCTAACGGAGTCTAAAATAGCCACATGAGCATGAGGGACATCTTGGACTCTAGAGGAACCTGCAAAAGAATAAACAGTCTCCCCCTGGCTGGTTTGTCTTGGCCCTCGGACTAAAGAGTTGCATGTTTGATTCTCAGTCAAGGGCACATACCTAGGTTTCAGGTTCAATTCCCAGCCCTGGTAGGGTATATGGGGGAGATAACCTCTCTCTCTCTCTCTCTCTCTCTCTCTCTCTCTCTTCTTTTTCTTTTTCTCTTCCTCACCCCCTCCTCCTTCCCTTCCACTCTATCTCTCCAAAAATCAATGGAAAAAATATCCTCAGGTGAGGATTAAAAGAAGAAGAAGAAGAAGAAGAAGAAGAAGAAGAAGAAGAAGAAGAAGAAGAAGAAGAAGCAGTCTCACCCACAAGCTTTTGATGAATGATGATCAGTTTGTGAAGCTGCAACACTGGGTTGAAAGGTAGAAATCTCATAGTCTCATAGTGATTAAATCCCAAAGTCTGCTAGAGAAAACAGCCTGTTGGACACAGGACAGATCTCATTCTCTTTGAAACAGATGGGAACCAAAACAACCTAAAATTGTAACCTATTCCCCTGCCAACTCAATTCATTTTTTTAATGTTTTTATTGCTTTTTAGAGAGAGAGGAAGAGAGAGAGAGAGAAAAACAGCATTAGCTCCCTCTCACATGCCCCCTTCTGGGAATGGAGCTCACAACCCGGGCATGTTTCCTGACCAGAAATCGAACCAGCAACCTCTTGGTGCACGGAATGACATTCAACCAACTGAGCCACACCAGCCGGGGCTAACTCAATTTTTAATGGAACTGAAATGACTAACCCCTCAACTCTGCTGCCTGGTAGAGGTAAAATTGTGTCCGACCTGGAGAGAAATAGATCTCTATCAGTAGTCACAAGTGGTTTTACACAATGTCCAACATAAAATATTAAATATTAAAAATAAAATAAAAAACATGCAAAGAAGCAGGAAAATGTGACTTTTAATCAGGAAAATGATAGCAGCAAACATATAGATGATTCAGAGGTTGGAATTAACAAACATATCAAAATAACAATTAAGATGTCATAGAATGAGTCAATGAAATCAAAGACAGCTCAAAATAAATTATTCAAACTGAAGCACAAATAGGAAAAGAAATTTTTAAAAAGAAAAGACATTGTCAAATGGTCTAATATATGTGTGATTGGAGTCCTAGAAAAAGAGAAGAAAAAAAATGGTAAAAAGGAATATTTGAAAAGATAATGACTATGAATTTTGCTCAACTGATGAAGGACATTACCACAGATACAAGAAACTCAATGAACCTTAAATAGTATAAATGCAAAAAAAACACACACAAAAAAACTAAGAACATCATAGTGAATTATTAAAGACTAAAGATAAAAGAAAATATTTAAAGTAGCCAGAGGAAAAAGACATATCTTCAAATGAATGATTATATTGGTGGAGGCTAAAAAAATATTAAATGCTAGAATCCTATATAATAAAAGGCTAATATGCAAATAGACCAAACAGCAGAACAACCCAAACAACCAAAAAACCGGTCGCTATGACATGTGCTGACCACCAGGGGGCTTGCGCAGAACATGGCGGCGTCAGCCACTGAGGGATGGTGGAGCAGGTGAGTGGGGGCACCAGACCAAGGCAGGGTGCTGGTTGCTGTCATTGGGGCAAGCCTCTGGTGGTTACTGAAAATTCTTTGCTCCCGCATGCCACTGTCCTGCCTGGCTCTCACACCTGCTGCTGGCGCTGGCCCCACTTGCACCTGCTGCTGGTCCCGGAGCTGCCGCTCACACCCACTGCCAGTGCCCAGCACCAGTCCCAATTGCTCGGCACCATCAGCGGGTGTGAGCCACGGCTTCCGACCCCAATTGCCTCTGAGGGCTTCTCTACCTCCCCCTGCTCCTGAGGGGTGATCAGGGCAGCAGCTGCTGCTCGCACCTGCTGACTGTGCCGGCCCCACTCACACCCGCTGCTGGCACCGGCCCCAATTGCTCGGCACCTTCCGCGGGTGCAAGCGGGGCCAGTGCTATCAGCATGTGGGAACGGTGGTGACAGGAGCGGGGCTGCTGGCAGACAGGATCAGGGGCTGCGGCTGGAGAGGCCGGGAAGGGGCACGTAGGATGGACCAAGACCCGCCCCTGTGCCTACTGCAGCCTTGCAGCCCACAGTTCCTTTCAAGGTGCACGAATTCGTGCACTGGGCCCCTAGTAAAAAATAAAACTGCTAACTTAGCATTCTTTTTTTTTTCTTTAATTACTTTTTTTTATTTTATTGATTTATTACAGTGAGGAAGAGAGAGGGATAGAGAGTTAGAAACATAGATGAGAGAGAAACATCGACGAGCTGCCTCTTGCACACCCCCTACTGGGGATGTGCCCGCAACCAAGGTACATGCCCTTGACCTGGAATCGAACCTGGGACCTTTCAGTCCAAAGGCCGACGCTCTATCCACTGAGCCAAACCGGTTTCGGCGTAACTTAGCATTCTTTACCAGTGAATACATCTTTTAGAAGTGAAAGTGAAATACCTTTTTAAACAAACCAAAGCTGAGCGAATTTTTCATCAGCAGATCTGCAATGCAAAAACATTCTAAAAGAAGTTCCTCAGGATAAAAGAAAATAATCTCAAATGGAAGTGTGGGATTTTTAAAAAGAATGAAGAACTCCAGAAAGAGTAAACATGGATAAATGTAAAGACCAATTCTTTTCAAACTTTTTAGAAGGCTAGTTACTATTTAAAACAAGAAATAATAAAAAACAATAAAATGTATTAGAGTTTATAAGATGGGTAGAAGTTACATACATGACAATAACAGCAAAAAGGGCCATCATAAGTGAGGACCATTTTATTTTATGTTTTTAATATGTTTTATTGACTTTTTACAGAGAGGAAGGGAGAGGGATAGAGAGCTAGAAACATCGATGAGAGAGAAACATCGATCAGTTGCCTCCTGCACGCACCTTACTGGGGATGTGCCTGCAACCAAGGTACATGCCCTTGACTGGAATTGAACCTGGGACCTTTCAGTCCACAGGCCAATGCTTTATCCACTGAGCCAAACCAATTAGGGTTAGTGAGGATCATTTTAGAGATATACTCTTTTCCCATTGTTCAGGAAGTGATAAAATACTACTTAAAGACTGTATTCAGTAAAGGATGCATATTATAATCTCTAGAGCAGTGGTTTTCAAAATTAATCCCCAGACCAGAAGCATCAGCATCACCTAGAAATGGTAGAAATGCAGAGTCATGGTTGCTGTCCCAGACCTACTACATGAGAAACTCTGGGGAGTGAGCCCAGCAATCTGTGTGTATAAAAGCCCTCCAGAGGCTTCTAATGCAAACTAAAGTTTGAGCCCCTCTGTGCTAGACCTGGAAAGATAGTGGAGAGGGAAATCCTCCCAGTGGTAGGGCTGTGAGTGGTAGAATGTGTGTTACTCACTACAGGTGGAGGGAGAAGTGACCCAAGGTGAGAACGTATCTAAATTCCCCGGCAGTGGCCAATGCCCTGATTTTCTGGTTAGGAAACTGGGAAGAGAAGAGACAAGGAGGTCTGTGGATAAACATCTGGGTGACAGCGTGAAGTGTGAAGACTTGCGTGTTACATGTGGATGCTGACCAGGAAGCATCTACCATGGTAAAAATCCTGAACAACCAAGGAGGCAAAATGACTTGACATTAGCCAGTCTTGGTCATCGGTTACCCAGTGCACACGTGATGGACATATAAACAGAGTGGACATGATGGCAGAAACGGAAGCTATGTGTGAGCGCAAGAGCGTGGACTCCACTAAACAATGCCAATCTAGCTACTGCTGCCGTTAAAAATCCAACTTGTTGGCATCAGAGACCAGCACTGAACCCCCAAAACAGCACTATTCCTGGAGGAAATCAACCAGCCACTTAGCAGCAAGCTGACTCTATGGAATCTCTCCATCCTGGGAAAGCCAGCCATTCCTCCTCCAGGGATAGACACGTATTCCAGGGGTGCGCTTGCCTTTCCTCGGCCAGCACCACTGTGTATGGAGAGCCTCAGGAGTGTATGGAGAGCCTCAGCCACAGGCCTGGAAACCCAAGGAGACCTCCTCCACCATGAAGGCGGCTTGGGAGTGAGCCCATGACCAATGATCACTTCACATCTGCACCATCCACAGGTAGCTGCCTTCATAGAATGCTGGAACAGCCTATACTTAGGTAACAGAAAAGTATTGTCATTTTTACTCATTTGAATGGCACATTTTGCCATGGGGATAGAAGAAGTGGAGAATATGGATACGCAGAGAGAACCGAATGAAGTAATAACCTAGAGAGAAGCAGACACAAGAGAATGGAACAGACTGTGTCCTGACAGAGCTCTAGCTTCCAGTTCTCATGTTAGCCACAGCCCATGAGACTATTTCCTGACAGTAAGTCCCCCCCATTTTTTGTGTGCCTATGCATGCCTGATTTGATTTCTGTTGCTTGCAACTAAATTATCTTGACGAATACAATAAATACACCTTTCTATTAACATGAAGAACTTCCAATAAATAATATAGTTGTCCCAAAATTGAAAGAACTTACCTTATCGTTTTTTGATTTAGAGAGCCCCTCATCAATGTGTAGAAGAGACTTCATCGATTATAAACAGGCCCCTTCCTGCCCTAAGATCCTCTGACAACTATCAGGAAAGGTATGATTTGGCAAATATAATTGTTTCACTAGTTGGAAAATAAACAACAATGAATCCCCAAGTGTTCCCTAACATTCCAAAAGAAGATGTAAAAGTATGTATAACATTATGGGGGGGGGGAGGGGAATAAACAGATTCTATATTTAGAATTAGCTAAAAATCTGTAACAAATGTTTAAATTAATGAACAAAGAAAAAATCTAGAAGTTAAGCATTTGGGGTATGGAACATAAAAACAAAAATAGCTAAAGTAGCTCTTTAAAGTACATAATTATTTATTGTCTGAAATAAAAGTTGAAAAAGATCTCCAAAAAAAAATTTAAGCAAAATTCTCTGTTTTGCTTTCTCTTGATATCACTGCCAACAATGCCCTCTAGTGGTAAATCAGGCAGGTACTCAAGAATGGGGCGGGGGAGGGGCGGGGGGGGGGAGGGCGGGGCAGGGAGAGAGAATGAAATGTAATTAAGCAGGCCTGTTAAACTCATTGCTAAGATATTCATGAAAATATGAACTTTTACACTTCCAGTTAGTAATTGAATGTTATACTTGGCAAGAAAATGAATCGTTACAAAGTATCTCAGCATATACCTTGAAGCACGAGCATTTTCAAAGCCAATTTTCCCCTGTGGTTTTCCTGGGCATATGCCAAGCAGCACATGAAAATAACCAAACTAACCATCTGCAAAGTCTTATAGGGGCATTTCGGGGTCACAGTTTCCACTACGTACCTTACAGAAAATCAGATTCACTTTTATTGAAGATGAAATCAATCTCCTAAATACTTCTGCTTTTAAACCTAATTACCTTAAAGAATTATAGTTTTAGACAACAATAATGACTCTTGTTACCACTTTCAAGATCTTATCTGAATTCTGAACTCATCAACCAGACAAAGTCCCTTTGCTTAAAAATTCTTCAAACCACAGCTCTCAGCACTGGAGTAAGCCAGTCAAAACAACAGTTACAGTTACAGGAATGGAATTTCTCCAACTCCAGCTCAACAAAGAGCTTCCCAAAGGAACTTTAGCTGAAGGAAAAGAAAGAAGACAACGTATACAACGCACGGCACTTTAATTCAAACCAGCCAATTGCTGGCTTGAGTCTCTGGCTCAAGATTTCTTTGTCTCTGCAAATTTTCTCCTTTCTCTCCCCTCCAAGCCTCCTTCCCTCATACTTTCTAACCATCCTATACTCCCTCCAGTAATTGATTATGGGTGTGATTTGGAGAGACATTCTTAAGACCCTTTTATGATAACACTATTTGCACGAGAGTATTTTCTCTGAATACGACTAAGGCATTAACATACTACGCTGTTCCAGGAACTCATCTATTTAAATAGAAACACATCCTCAGATAGATACGCTGTAAGTTGACAAGAGCCATTAATATTAATAACAATTCCCTTAGAAAGCCTAAGATGACCACATTCTATAACTGCTAAGTATTTCCTGTTTCTGCACGCCTCAGATTGAATCCAAATATGAAGTAATCAGTCTTCCAGGGACTTCATCAACCTTAGACAAAGTCTCAGGAGGCAATCTCACCTTCAATACCACTTTCTCCATGACCACTTGTGCTGTACCAGAAATAACTCAGCTTTTGGAGTCAGATTGACTGGCCTAGGTACAAACCCCAACACTGCCACTGGCTTGGCTGTGTTGTTCAGTAAGTCATTTACACAAATGAGTTAAGGCGTTTAGAGGGGACTCACAGAGGAATTCGCTGGCAGTCTCATTACACCTAGCACTAGGACAAATGGAAAACATGAGTAGATTCCAAGATGATAGCATATAGTACTATGTTCTACAAAGTATGCTCTCTGGAGTGATCCCTAACTTATTCGACCATGGAACACTATTTTTTTTTTTTTTCCCCTTCAGAGCATTTCAGAAAACAAAGAGTCTAAAAATCTTTTTGGGATGTGGTTGTCAGTGTAAGAAACGTTCAAGCCTTTAGAGAATTTTTATGAGTTTATTAGTGGCAAACTGATGGCACTTGCCAGTAAGCAAAATCTCAATGGGTTGAGAAAGTGCCCTTGGAAAATGGCAGTTTGACCACTTATTTTATACATCAGAGTCAAGGGGTAGGTGTAAGGGGGCTACATGAAATTCATTAGTGATAGATTAGGGAGGCGGGGAAATCTCTGGTATTGGATAAAAAGTAAAACGTAGTCAACATACTGCTTTTACCTTGGTGGGTATGGCGTGGTTAACAATCAACATTTCCAGCACAGAGATGGTATGCAGGGGAATACGATAACAAGGAGGGGTTCTGTGTTCTCGAGTTCTAGTGGGAGATTGTGCCCCTGAGGGATCTGGGAAAGGGGGATCACTCTGACATTCCGAAGGTATGCTATCTGAGATATGTTAACCTAGAAAGCATTCAGACCTGTAAAGAATTTTGTGAGTTTATTTGAGCCAAACGGTCGGACATATGCAGGGAAGCAGAACCTCAACGAATTGAGATAATGCTCCAGAGAATGGCGGGTTACATCTGCATTTATACATTGCCATCAAAGGAAAGGGATGTAGGTGGGTTACATGAAATTCATTGGTGATAGATTAAGGAGGTGGGATAAAGCAAAGCGGTGGGAGCGGGGCGGGCAACCTCTGGGATAGGGTAAAGAGTGAAATGATGGACATGTGCTTCCTTTACAGAGATGGATACAGGATAGTTTAACATAATTAACAGCTGACAATTAACTTGATAACAGTAACAATGAGGGAATGTCCAGGTGCCATTTGTTGTGCCCTGGGGGGTCCGGGGGAAAAAAAAAGGAAGTTACAAGTTACTCAGACATTTCACAGATATGTTATCTTAGAGGCAAAAAGACAAATGGGCTCAGTAAAGATCTAAGTTGATCTTTGTCAGGGAAAATACCAGCCTAGGACATGACTACCCACCATAACCTGTTTGTAGTTAAATATTTAACTTTCAGACCATCTTTTGTGATTATGGTAGGTCTTTGAGCTTGCACAACCACCATACAGGCCTTCCCTAAACTAGTCAGGTTAGCATGTGGCCCCTTTTGTCCACAGATACGAAAAGACAATAGACAGGATCAGTTAAGCTAAAATTTTACCTTTGTCCAGAAAGGTACCGGCTTCAGACAGGACCCACTTTTAGTTAGGAAGTTTTAATTTCAGACCATCCAATGTGGTTACTTTTGGTCTCTGAGCATCCAAGGCCTGACATGCAGGCCTTCCCTAAGCTTGTCAGGTTTAGTAGGTGGCCCCCTTTCATCTGCAAGGTATAAAATATTCTCTAGAATTTCTCAAATTCAAATTATAGCCCTTAAATTTCCTCAGTTGCACTAGCCATATTTCACGGGCTCCATAGCACATGTGACAATGGTTACCACATTGAACAGACATTCCATCACTTCAGAGCGTTCTACTGGACAGCACGAGTCTAGAATTTTTCTTATAATCTTGTAATCATATCCAATCTCCAGCCTTTAAAAATAGTAACTTTACAGTAAAAAAAACCACAAAACTGTTAAGCAATCCCTTAACCAAATAATCAAAGACAACCCAAGTTAACGGTCCAGATAGCCATCACACACCTGCTGCAGTGTACACTGAGAAGAACACAACATCTCATGAGTGGCATTTCTGCCAACAATACATAACCTGAATGTAATCATTAGGAAACTTCAAACAAATACAAATTTAAGGATATCCTACGAAGGATATCCGGTCTGTGTTCTTTATATATCAAGGTCATAAAAGAAAAGAAAGTTAAGGAACTATACCAGATCAAAGGAAACTAAAGAGACATGACAACTAAATTAAATGCCTGATCCTTGAATAAATCCTTGATCAGAGAGAACAACTATACAGGAAATTGTTAAGGCAATTGAATATGGACGATGGGTGAGATAACAGTATTATAAAAATATTTCTTGATTTTGACTGTTATAGTCATACAAGAGAAAGTCCCTCATCTTAGGAAATATTACACTAAAGTATTTAAGGGCAAAGAAGCACTCTCTGGGTTTCAAGTACCAAGGAGAAAGCATCCCTTCCATGGAAGGCAGCTGACACACTTGGAGAGGATGTATGGAGCAAATATACTGGGGAAGACAAACAGACTCTGAGAATCCTAAACTGAGGCTGAATTTCCCTTTTCTTAAAATACAGTGTCTCCCAGCCTGAACTCAGAGGCAACCTGAAATTCAGAAGTTTGTAATAGATGCAGACAGAAAGTGCTCCAAGATATGCCCTCTCTTTCTTATCTGAGGAGCATGAAAATAGCCTCTCGTGGGTCAGAAAGATTGAAGGAAATCCCTTAGGGGTGGGTAACACCACAGTGGCACAGAAGTGATAGACAGTAGCTGAGCAAATGCCTAAAACTTGGAGGAAAGAGAACGCTTCTCTCTGACCAGAGGTACCATGGATCCAAGAGTGAAAGTAAATCCTGTTGCTCTTTTCTCTCTGGCCTCTTCCTGCTTGGTCCAGGTAACAGACACAGTCGCAGGAAGTGCATAACAGACCAGGGAAACTAAAGTCATGACTATCTAGTCAGAAGACCAGGAAGAGGGTGCCTGGGAGTAGGAAATATTTCACTGGGGAAAATCATAAATATAAGGTACTTCAAGAAACTGACACCTTAAAATCATGTATGAGCTCCTGTACTCATCCCAGAGCTGTGGGATGGATCTGACCCTACAGGATGGACCACTGCTCGAGTCCCAGACTGGTCACTGGGTGTTACAGACAAGAAACAAACCCAAGTAACATAGCAAAGGTTTTAAAAATTGAACTGACTGAAATCACGGACAACAGAAGGCAAGGTAAGGAGTTTGCAACCTACACCTAAACTGTTCAATTGCCTGCTAAAACAAATGAACAAGCAAACATTCTCCATAGGATTTAAACAAGACCTTGAGTTCCATAACAAAATATCTAAAATGTCCAGGATCAAATTCAAAATTATTCAACATATGAAGAACCAAGAAAATCTTGATATTGTTTAAGAGAAAAGGCAATCAAACAACCACAAATATAGATGTTGAAATTAGACAAAGACTTTTTAAAAATATATATTTTTATTGATTTCAGAGAGGAAGGGAGAGGGAGAGAAGAGAGAGAGACAGAGAGAGAGAGAGAGAGAGAGAGAGAGAGAGAGAGAGAGAGAAACATCAATGATGAGAGAGAATCATTGATCTCTGCCTCCTGCACGCCCCTACGGGAGATCAAGCCCGCAACCTGGGCATGTGCCTTGGCCTGGAATTGAACCCTGACCTCCAGGTTCACATGTGGACACTCAACCATTGAGTCACGCCTGCCAGGCAGACAAAGACTTTTAAATAGCTATTAAATATTATCTGAAAAGTAAATGTTACAACTCTTGAAACGAATGGAAAGAAAGAAATCTTAGGATAAAAACAAGATATAAAAAAGAAACAAAGGGAAATGTTAGAACTGAAAAAATACCATGACTAAAATAAAAAACTTATTGGATGTGCTCACTAAATGAACTTCAAGATAGCAATAAAATGATCCAATCTGAACAATAAGGATTTTAAAAGATTATTTTATGGACAGAGTCTAAAGGACCGTAGAAAAATACAAAAAGTTCTAACATGGATGTCACTAGGATCTCAAAAGAAAAACAAAAAGAGTCATACAGATTTGCATGTACACCAAAAGGAAAAAAGAGTCAATGTTACTGATAGTATTTTTCTTAATAATAATAGTAATACTTTAAGTAGAAGAGTAAAAGAGCATGACGGCTATAACTTCCTCTCAAATTGTTCAGAAAAATATGTTTATAGCTAGACATGAGGATAGATAGAATGATATATAGCAAATGTGGCAAAATGTAGACAATTGGTGAATTGGATAAAAGGTATAAAGCAACCCTTTATACCATTTCGGCAACTTTCCTAAAAGTTTGAAATTATACCAAAATAAAAGTTGCCATAGAGGTATCTTAAAATGCATTTGCAATAAAGTATGTTTTTAAATTACTTCCAAAAATCTCCTATGACATATGATATACCAACATTTTTGTTATCCCCCACACTAAATGATCTCTCTCCTACATCTGAGCTTGAGAAGTCCCATACAATAAACCTAGAATGACAAATATTTTCAACTTGTGTGCCTGCTCTAATCACTGCAGGAACTAGAAGCACTGAACTGAGAAGGATTCCCAAGTCCAGGCTAATGGAGAAAGAATTCTGCTATTGATTAGTAATGTCTACCATAGGTGCAGTTAAGCATTCTTATAGGATGTCAAGAATAGCATGATACAATTTCTATCATGTTTTTACTATTTTACCACATTTCTTCTTCAAATCACTGCTCAAAGCTCTAATAGTCAATAACATTTTTATTAATTGGTATACATGTACTTTAACCCATCAACATAGTCCTAAATAGCTCTTTTAGAGATAGCTTATAATGTTACTTTTACATCAAATCTTATTTCACTTACTCTCTTTTCGTGTTTCCTCACCTTTCTTTTTCTATTTTTAATCTAAATATAAATCCTTATTTGATTTTGCCTAAGCAATTAAAATAGTCTCAACTCTTTCTTTACCTCATCTTTCCACATTTTAGGTCATCCTACCCACAGTGGTTTCCTGAAATGCAGATTAGATCATTTGTTGACTGTCTGGGAATAAGAGTCTATACTAAGCATGGTAGACAGATGCTATAAGGGTTCAATGCCCACCCTCATAAGTTCAGGTCCAGAGAAAAAGACCAACATGTAAACAGACAATTATAATACACTGAAAAATTCCTACCACAGTTTTCTTATCTATAAAATAAAAACAAGAATTGTTCATACTTCCCAGAGTGTGGAATGGATTAAATGGATTATAGCTAATAAAGTCTTTAGCATATGGTCTGCCACATAGTAATCGTACAATAAGCACTGGACATTAGTACAATTAACTCCCAAGTGTCAAGTACAGTGTTATGAACTATGATTATTCCAATTTTCGAGGAGTGGATTTAAATCACCTTTTCAAGCCACCCAATGAGTCAAGGAATCTTGAACAAAGCCCAAACTCTGAAGTCTGTTTACCCAGATCACCCATAAGGGAATATAATTTTCCAAGTAAAATAAACTATGTTTTTTTTAATTTTACCATCTATTTCCAATACACTTCAAAGGTGTTTCTATGATGAATTTCAGTTGAAGATGATTTCCGTTTTCTTCTCATCCATGCAGTTTTTACAGAGGAGCATAATGACATAATCCCCACAACCTCTTTTACAGTGGTGTGCCCTATCATTCTTGCCAGCACTAACAGATCAGACATTTTGCTCCTCTTCTAATAGCCATACATATTTATTGGCATAAATACATAACATGAAATCTTCACTTTAATTCAAATTAAATTATGAATATTATACATAAAAAATGAATAACTACAACAAAATAAGGCAGACAGGAAAATAAAATCCCAAACCCCTGAAATCCCAAGGATTTGAAAAATAAAATGGCATTACGCTTTTCTGAATCCCAAAGATAATCTCTAAAAGAGTCCCCAAGAAAGCCTGGAGGATATGGATAGGAATCAAAGACTGTCATCCATTTCTAAACATGCCCAGAAAAATATGTTCTCTCCAAGCTGCCAAGAAAAATGCAAAACAGGGGTTTGGTTTTGTTAACCTCATGTTATGGCTTTTCAGATGTGTCCCCCAGAATCATTTTAAAAATAGACAGGCTGCCCTTATAAATGCGAAGGCATCAGATTCTTGCCGTGCAGTGGGTGGAAACAACAGAATGCAAACACCTGTGTTCTGACGTGAGCATCCCGTGTAATGGGCTGCATGATTCTGCACAAGGTACTTAATCATTTTGGACTCTGGCTTCCAAACCTATAAAGGTTCAGGATAATGACATCTATTCTTGCCTGTCTTAGTAAGTCTCCATGAAGGACAATAACTAGCATTTATGCAGCAATCTAAAGACTATTTTTTCCTCACAAATAATATTTTAGATACAACAACCCTGTGAACTGGGTATTATTGTTATTGTTATTACCATCATTATATGATTTTGATAAATGAGGATGCTGAAGTTCAAAGAATCTTTACCCAACCTGCCCAAGGTAAGTGGTAAAGCATGATTCAACCCACATCCCCTAACTCTACACCTTTGCTAGACCCACCTGGATTATCATTGTTTGGCTTCCATTCATCATATTCTCAGGGCTGAGCATCATCTCTGGTACACAGTAGTCACTCAGTAAGTATCTGATGAACTCAGGGGAACCAAGATATTATTGTGTCAGCTAGGTAGACACTAAATTCTATAGAGTATGAGGAAAGTTTCTGGATATATATGGATCACATAACCAAAAGGGAGTGAATTAGACATGACTAGATCTATGAATTTGCCTAATTTATTCAGGAATCCATCTTTCTCCCCATCTTCTAGTTGTCCTTCCCTCTGTGTTGGTTTTGTTATCAAATGCCTCTCCTCAAATGATGGAAAAGATTGCAGATCTGCCAGAGTTCACTTTCATTCCCTTCATAGCAGCCAGAGTTATTTTGCTTTATTCTTTTGAAGTTAAATCTTTTTAGGATGAATTTTTCTCCTGTTTCAGTTCTTTCTTATGGCTCTCTATTAATCCTAAAATAAAATTCAAGATCTCCCAGGTGACCCAAAGGTCTTCATGTTCTAAGGCTACCTCACCAGACTAAATTTCACACCACTCTCTCTTTATTCTCTATTCCAGAAACCTGAGCTTTATTCCAGTTTCACACATCAGGTTTCCTCACAATTCACGTCCTTTCCACAGGCTGTTGACTTCCCTGGACACACCCATAGCGTCTTGGCAGCAGGGGTCTAGACATTTTTAGAGCTCAGCTCAGACTCTCCTTCCATAATGAAGTTTTCTTGACTCCAGATTAGGATAGATTCCCCCAGTTAAACTTATTCACCTGTGCCTCTCCTCAGAGTAGTTGTTGTCTCCATGGTAATTGCGTAATCATTATGATAATTACTAGATGCCCAGTGCATGAAAATTCATGCACTGGAGGGGGGTCCCTCAGCCCGGCCTGCCCGCTCTCACAGTCCGGGAGCCCTCAGGGGCGGGAGGCGACCTGGCGATCAGGGGAAGCTGACACCCCCATCACACCTCTGCTGCTGCCACTGCCGGCAGCACGAGCCTCAGCAGGCCCTGGTTACCTGAGCCTCAGGCAGCCCTGGGAGGCTGGGAAGCTGTCATTCGAGGCTTGCCTGCGCCTTGGGCCAGCCCTGGGCAGCTGGGGGGCTGAGGGGACTGGGTGCCACCATCTTGTGGCTGTGGGCACCGCCATTTTTGAGGGTGTGGCAGTCAATTAGCATATTCCCTCCTTATTGGCAGTGGGCACTGCCATCTTTGTGAGGGCATGATGGTCAATTAGCATATTCCCTCTTTATTAGATAGGAGGATTGCTTACTCTGGGATCTCTCCTGGTAAAATTGGTTTTAGACAGAAAGAATCTGAAATCATGACAAGGCAAGAAGTTAGAAAATTTGTAATAGACAGTTGTAAATATGGGCATTCCATGGGATTAATGTCCTTCTAAATATCAAACCCGTATATTGCTTCCCCAAGTGAAGATTTATTTCCACTTAGGTATTGTGAGTTGATGAGGCTGGGAGTATAAAAGACCCAGTTCGTTCTGGAAGTATTTACTGTCTAAAAATGTAGTGCCTTGGAACAGACTGATGAATTTTAGAGGGTGGGTGGGGAGAGATCAACCAAAGAACTTATATGCAGATATGCATAACCCATGGACACAGACAATAGTGTGGTGAAGGCCTTGGGGTGGGGGTTGGGGGCGAGGTGGAAGGGGGGAAAGGGACATCTGTAATACTTTCAACAATAAAAATAAATTTTTAAAAAATAAAGAATGTAGTGCTTTACACAGATCATTCATCTAAGAAACTGAAGTCACATTTAAAGATTCAAACAGCCCCTCCAACGGGTCCATTTCCTCCCATCCTTTCCTTGGTAAACAGCTTTTAGAGACACTAGAAGCACAGAATTTCTTCCTGAGAAGAGCCCAATGTTCTGTGTCCTTTAAAACGTCCTCTTCTCTTCCAGACCCTCTCTCTGCTCGACACAAAGGTTTTGCTTGTTTGGGGTTATTATGAGCTTAAAATGTTCTTCTCACAGAGTAGTCTAAAGGGTGTTTCTGTTTTTTCCTTCCTGAGGTGTGTGCAAGGGAAAGAAAAAAACAAACTATACCACAGCTACACTCCCATTCAAAACAGTCCAACAATCATTTTTCTTAATAATATTTAGCAGCAAGTGGATAGCGTCCTAGAACATTCAGGTATGTCACTGCTTAAACAAAGAAAAATGAGACTGCTGTTTTCAAAGCCAATTTTGGTTATAAAATACAGATATTCGGCCAATTTTTTAAAAAATATCAAATGTCCCAACTTAAAGGAAAAAATGATGGGGTGGAGAGAAAAGCACAAGAGAAAGGAAACAGCTGTGCTTTAGCTTTACTCCAAAGTTCAACCAAGCTCTTACCAAATTCAGAGTTTATGTTGTCAACAGCAAACGAAACAGCCCTGAGGACCAGGAAAGGAAAGCAGACGAGAAATCCTTAGAAGGGGAGGGCTTGGGCGAGGAGGAACAGATCGAGGCCTTCTTTGAAGCTGAGTTTGGACTTCAACATCATTTTATACTTTATCCTCCAATGACTTCTCCACACAGAAGCCACGTGTTGCCTACTGCACTCCCAAAGAGCAACAGGAGAGTCAAGATTTAAACTGAGGTGAGAAGTAGTTCACTTGTCCACTCACCTTCTCCATGTTGAACCATTGTCTTCATCCCCCTCTCCTGGCTCTTTTGCTGAACAGGGATGGGAGGGCGGGGGCTGGAGCTCACAGCTGCCTGAAGATTGGACAACCACCATAGGCACGTCAGATGTGTGCACAGCCTACCTTCCAGAAATGGGGGGAAGTAGCAAACACTTGCTAACCGGGGCTCATACAGGACTAGAGGGCCTCTGCCTCTGGTGGTTCAGTGCACCCTGACTGGTCCTTCGTTTTTCCAAACCCTCCCTTTGTCTGCTCTTGAATACCTAAAATTCCAGGCTTAAAAAGCAAATTTTGTGGAAGAAAAGGCACATTTGGTTAAATCTTTAAAGCTGTGTACATTATTGATACTATAGTCTTTTTCAGAAGACAAGTTTTGACATGTGTGTGAAGGTAGGGAAGAAAGGAATGAGGGCCAGGGACTTGTGAAGGGCCAAGAGAACAAGCACAGAAGACCAGGCAAGGAGTAGAGAAGACCAACTCTTTTTTTTTTTTTTTGTCTCTGTAATTGAATCCAAAGGATGGTACTACCAAAGTGTGGCTATGCTCGAAGATGTCAATGTAACAGACAAACAATTATACCTCATTTGCACGTAATTGAGATTAAAGTGTCTAGGTGGGTCCTAGCCAGGTTGGCTCAGTGGATAGAGCGTTGGCCTGTGGACTGAAGGGTCCCAGGTTCAATTCCAGTCCAGCGCACATGTCTGGGTTGCGGGCTCCATCCCCAGCAGGGGGCGTGCAGGAGGCAGCCGATCAATGATTCTCTCTCAACATTGATGTTTCTATCTCCCTCTCCCTCTCCCTTCCTCTCTGAAATCAATAAAAATATATATTTTTTTAAAAAAAAAAGAAGACAAGACAGTTTACTGCCTCTCTTTCTCCCATGTAAGGACACAGCAAGACAGCAGCCATCTGCAAGAGGGTCCTCGACAGGAACCTGGCACCTTGACTTTGGATTTCCCAGCCTCCATTACTGTGAAAATTAGATTTCTGTTGCCTAAGCCTCCCAGTCTGTAGTGTTTTGTTATGTCAGTCTAAAAGAAGACTAATACACATACTACTATGTATCATATACATATATTATGGTTCACATCCATCCTATAGAAATAATAACAAGAATGTTCATCACAACAGTTGGTAATAGCAAAGAAAAGGAACAAATTTCTATTATTTTCCTAGGGCTGCCATAACAACATACCACAAACATATAAATGTATTTCTGGGTGGCTTAAAACAACAGAAATGTATTATCTCATAGCTCTGGAAGCTACAAGTCTGAAATCATAGCGGGACCACGTTCCCTCTGACACTGATAAGGGAATCCTTTTAACTCTTCCCAGCTTCTGGTGGCTTGATGGCAATCTTGGGCATTCCTTGGCTTGTAGATGCAGCACTCTCCAGTCTTCCATCTTCACATGGCATTCTCCCTGCATGTCTTCATATCTTCCCTCTGGCAATGTCTGTCTCTGTATCCAAATATTCTCTTTTTGTAAGGACTTTAGTCATGTTAGATTCAGGCCTATCCTAATTACCTCATTTTAACCTGGTTACCTCTGTAAAGACCCTGTTTCTAAATAAATTAACATTCTGAGGTACTGGGTTTTAAGACTTCGACATGTCTTTCTTTTTAAATCCTCATCCAAGGATATGCTGAGAGAGAGAGAGAGAGAGAGAGAGAGAGAGAGAGAGAGAGAGAGACATCAATATGAAAGGGAAACATTGATTGGTTTCCTTCTGTATATCCCTGACTGGATCAAACCTGCAATCCATGTATGTGCTCTGACTAGAAATAAAACTGCCAACCTTTCAGTGCACGGGATGACACTCAATCAACTAAGCCACTCAGGCTGGGCAAGACTCCAACATATCTTTTGAGGGGCTGAAGGGGACACCAGTCAACCCTTAACAAAAAAGTCCATCAATAGTAAAAATGGAATTCTATATGCCCATAATGAATGATTTTACAGTCATAAAAACAGAGAAGGAAATCTGTTGACCTGGAAAAACATACTGTCTGGAATATATCATGAAATGGAGAAGGTGAGCATATCAGACCAATATGTGTAATATGATCTAAAAGGCCATAGAATCCTTATCTGAAATCTGGGGTTTTGTTTTGACACACCATTTGGAACAAAGCTCACCAAAATATCTAATGGTGAATTGGGGAGAGGGTGGGATTGGAGGGTAAAGTAGTACTTTCATTTTTTTAAAATTACACCATTTATTTCCACCTTCACTCAAATTTAACCTCTATTTCGAAGGTATTCACAGTGATTTAATTGACAAATTCTTATCCTACATAGCTCGAAGATTGCTGCTACCATTATAGTTATTCATTTATCATTACTTATCTGTAATAAATAATTTTTGGTTGGCCTTCAAAATCATGACACAACATTTTCAAAGGGTGTTCCTCTATTATTTTTGCCTAAACCAGAGCACAATTATTAAAAAGCACATAAATAATCAGATTCAAGGTCTGATTAAGCACTTGGCTTCTTAAATGAGTTTTGGCTATGTGCTGTGGTTTTAAATGAATACTTCAGACTGAGCTATCATTTGCTTTTAAAGAGTTTATAAATTCTAGCACATTGGAAGCAATTGAAAACTAGTGAAACAATTTCTTTATGTTCTGGTATTAAACAAATGTGAATTTGGGAGTCTATCATTCTGTAACTTTGGCCAAATCACACACAAAAACAAAACAAAACAACAACAACAAAAAACGTAGCTTCCTCTTTTTTAAAATAGGAATAATAACCTCACACTACTCTGTCTCGCACTCTGTATCTCACAGAGTGAAAGTACATAGAATATTGCAGGCAGGAAGTTTCCTTCCTTCCCCTGCCTCAGTTTTAAGGCATCACTAAACAATCAAGAATCAGAGAACATTCTCCCCCAGAATATATCTCTACAAAGAGAAAAAATGCTCATATTTCCTGGAGAAACCCAGGAAATACAGACCTTTACCAGGTAACAAAGGAAAGATCACCAGTAAAAAGAGATATCTGATATGTCTTTTTGAAATGATGTCTGGGGTATGGCCAAAAATGCAGAAGCTCAATCTAATCTTGAAAAAAAAAAAAAACATCAGATAAGCCCCAAATGAGAGGCATTCTTCAAAATAATAGACCAGAACTCATCAGCAGTGTCAAACCCACTAAAGACAAGAAAAGAATGAGGAATTGTTATAGACTGGAGAAGACTAAAGAGACAACAAAGTTTTGTATAGCATCCTGAAATAAGAAAAGGAGGGGGAAATTTAGTGAAAATTTGAATAAGTTTATTCCATAGTATTGTAGCTATGGTAGTTTCCTAGTCTCTATGGTAGTTTCCTAGTCTTGATAAAATTATACAATGATAATATAAGTTATTAACATTAGGACAAGTGAAGGGTATAAAGAAACTATCTTATACTTGCAGCTTTTTAAAAATTTTAAATTCATTCACAAATAAAGAGTTTAAAAAGAAGTATCAGAGAACAAATTTTTATCTTTTTTTTTTTTTATATATAGAAAGAAAAGGAGGGAATAGATTCCCATTGCTATGAATTGTGTTCTCCCAAAATCTGTATGTTGAAGCCCTAACCCCAAAGTGATGGTATTTGGAAATGGGGCCTTCGAGGGATAATTAGAGTTAGATGAGCTCATGAGGGTGGGTCCCTAAGAAGAGGAAGATAGCTCTCTCTCTTCCTCTCTCCTCACCACCCCCACCCCCAAGCATGTGCACAAAAGAGGTCACATGAGCCCACAGCAAGATGGCAGCCATCTACAAGCCAGGAGGAGAGCTCTCCTCAGAGCCTGACTATCCTGGCCCCCTGACTATGGACTTGGAGCCTCCAGAACTGTGAGAAAATAAATTCATTCTTTAAGCTACCCAGTCTATGGTATTTTGCTATGGCAGCCCAAGCTGACTAACAAACCAGTTAAGCTACTAATTGGTCATTTTATATACCAAAGTGACTTTCACTGTAGTTCAAATCTAAAATAATGTTCTATACAGCTCCCTATTTCCTAAAGTATTGCCTTTTATTGGGTGTAGCTGTGTTCCCATAAATAATGGACACTTATTTGGCTCTAAATAAGTCTCCTAGCTCTGTCCTTGATATTTACTAAATTCTCATTAAGTGGTAATTCTACTAACTATAGAACTTAGGCCACTTGAAGTACCGCGCGAAAGTGCTTAAAGGGAGATGTGTTTAAGTGAGGCAGCATAATTTTAAGGAGTAATTGTAAAAAAGAAATGTCAACTGGATCTTGTTATAAATTCATTTTTATAAAAACAAAAGTAGTTTGAATTTTAACCAGAATTTATGTGCTGCACATCATCTACAAAACTCAAGTCGTATGTCAATACAGAAAGAAAACCCAAGTTAATAAGTATGTACTTTATACTTGTGCCAATAGTGAATGCATACACTCCCATCTTCATGTTATATGGGTCATATAACCTCCCTGTCCACAAGCAAGGGCATTGGTAACACAGGTTAGAGACCATCCCTCAGTCAGTGGATCAGAAAGCCAGCATTGCCGTCTACTGCAAATAACTAATGTATTAAGCACCCCAGAATCTCAGAGATGTGCTGGCCTATCTGCAGCAAAGCTTGGTGTATTCATAAGCCTTTTGTCTTGTATCCAATCTACCCCTAAACTTTGACATTTTTACCAAATTTGTGTGCAGAGCAGAAATGTGAGCTTCAATAAATAGGCCAATTTATAAATACTACTAAATAAATGGGGCTGGGGACGGGGGGAGGGGGAGGAGGAAACAACCCTACTGGAGACACATTCTAATGGCACCAAAATCCAGCATTCATTTTTCCACCTTTGTGGTATGGTGACGGTAGGACCAGCCATGGGAAAAAGGTGTGGGTCCTGCACCATTCACTGGGAAAAGGGAGCGCAATCCACAGAACAGCTGCAACACTTGGCATTTCTGTAAGAGTGCTGGATTATTTATCTCATGCTTACACAAGGACAGACTACTGAAGCGTTTTCTAAATACATTTTTCACCATAATAATGGACTCCATTTCCATTTCTGCCTCAGCAACTGAGACTTGAGAGCCACAGAATAATTCATGATCGTTATCTGTATGTTTCTACATAAGTGCTTATTATGAAGAATGCAGCTGAAATGCCCATATTAGCATTTACAGCGGGAGACATACGCCTCCCTTATCTGGTCTTTTGTGGTTTACCAGTTATCCTCTTACCTCCCAGTGACTCAAAGCTGTACCAGCAGCTAACCTCTCAGTGTACCTCTTCCCTCCTCAAGATGAGCAGCTCTAAAAATATGAACCAAGGGAGGTAGCCGCCAAGATGTACAGTTTTCAACTTATAGAGTTGGTTGAAACTTTTAAAAAATCTTTTTTCATTTGGACTTAATAAGGACAAGTAAATGAATTGGTAAGAGAAATGTAACATTAAAGAACTTAACAGAAAAGGGAAATACTGTAAAAATGAAATAAGTAGACAGATACCACAATAATAGTATATTGAAGAGATGGTTATCAAGAAGGCAATGGTTATATATGCATTAATACTTGGTCTGAGAAATTAGAAGCATGAATTAAGTCAGAGGGAAGCAAGCTGAGAAGAGAAAGGCCGATGTAAGATTGTTGCAAGTATTTGACAGCAGGTCCTCAAAAAGTGTTTTGTTCAAGTCAGTTTTGTTATAATGATGATGAGAGGGGGGAAATAAAATCTGGCTGGGGCCACTGTCTGTGTGGAGGTTGCATGTTTTACCCATGTCTGTGTGGGGACTCTGGTTTCCTCCCACATCCCAAAGATGTGCATATTAGGTGAACTGGCATGTTTGAATGGTCCCAGTCTGAGTGTAGATGCATGTGACGCGCCCTACCATGGAAGGCTGTCTGTCCAGGGAGCATTCTCACCAGGCCCCCTGAGCTGCTCGGAGAAGCTCTGGCCACCTGAGACCCTGGACTGGAATAAGCAAGTTAGAAAATAATCATATGACTTGTTTTTGTTAATCTTTCTGAAATATATGTGTGGCTCACATTTATTTCGATGCCTACTATTAGAAGTATTTTGAGTTTTTATTTTGAAGTTTGATGATATTTTTGTGACCAGACATATGCCATAGGAAATTCCATCTTGTTTATGTCCATTCGCCTATGGTAAAATTGGTTTTGTTATTCGTCGTTTTGCTTCAAGTTGCAGTTTTCAAGAACCTATCCACGAAGTTAAGTGAGAACTTACTGTCGTCAGTATTCAAATCAGTCAATTTTGATTATTCATATCACACACTATTAAATCATTAGAAAAACTTTCTCGATGATTGAAACTTTTTCCTTACATTGGTATCTGTTAATGCAGAGTATAATGACTGTAAAACAAGTCTCATTTTCACATTGATTTTAAAGCATTAACAGGTTTGCATTACCAGGGAAGTGAGGATAATACTTAAGATGGTACTGACAACAGGTTGATCACACTGGCTTGCCAGTTATGGTTAAAATAGCTAGAATTACAGAGTGACTTACAACCAGATGTGAGTGGAAAATATCTTAAAGTTCACCTTTCCGGCTTTGCCGCTGGGCATACCCCAAGAGTTATGTTTCAGGTGCGTTGCCCATAAACCATCTGGCAGCAGGTGGCGCTCTTCTGTTAAAATCCGACGGACTTTATAAAAAGCTTTCAGGACCTCAAATCCGCTAGCTTCCGACGAACAGTAGTTCAAAGTACTGTTTTCAAACAACAGGAATCCACTTTTGAGCTTTTTCGTTTTATTTAGAGGAGAAGGATGTCAAAGTAGAACATTTATAAAATATAATTGAATGAGATCTTTGATTTTAACATATGCTCAGCCTCTCCTGAATAAATGTAGGCTTAATCACAAGGAACAACAGCAGCCTGTAATTATTGGGATCGAGAGTTAACTGAATCAGTTCACCAATATTTACCGAGGACCAGGTGTGAGACACCAACATATACTTGTAGCAGTCCCCCCCAGATATTGCCACGGGAAGGCTTGGGACCTTCGCATATGCTGCGTGCGTTTTAAGGGCAGAACAGTTTAAAAACAAAGCGAAGGGATTAGAAACCACGCTGTTGATCACACCCCACTCAAAAGTAAAGAATTCACTGTGTTAGAAATCACACCTAAAATGTTTGGAACTAACAACTGAAACGGTCCCTACGCTCAGTTTACATCCCGAAGCAAGAAATGATTTTGTGAAATCCGAATATTCACATACAGCAATATCTGCTCATTTCTCTTGCGCGCAATCAATGAATGGCCTTCTCGACAGGATTTGCGGTGGGTCTACAACTCGACAGCCTCGGGTTGCGTTCCGAAGGGTGGTCCCTTTCTCCCTCTCTCATCTTCGCCACCACCGCCTCCCTCTTCAACTCCAATCAGGGTCAAGTCCCTGAACATGTTCAAATGCCACAAGAACCAGGACCCGGAATGTTTCCGCATCGCCGCTTCATACTGGCTAAGTGTTGCATTTTTTAAAAAAAACTGAGAGGTAAACTAGGAGGAATGGTACACCTTACATTTTCTGAACCCTCCTTGTTTCGGTTTCAAGCTAACGAGGTCTTACTAATGATTATGAAAAAAAAAAAAAGAAAAGAAAAGAAAAAGAAAGAAAGAAAAGAAAAGAAAAAAAGGAGGGGGGCTTTTTTGAACACGCCAAGTCGCAAGTCATTGGACAGGGCTCTCGCTGCGTGTCCAGGTTTCACGTGGTGCCTCGGCGCGCCACCCAGAGCGTCTGCTCGGGCGCACCCCGTAACACCTTTGGTCTTTCCTTTCTGTAGAAAGCAAAAGATCCAGCCTAAAAGGGCTGGGCTTCAGCTGGCCAAAACTGATCCTGCCGGAGGTGCCGGCGTCCGGGAGCTCCCGGCCGCCGCAGGACTCCAGGATTAAAAGGTTCCCGAGTGCAAGCGTCTCCGGCCGCCACCGCCGCTCCGCGATCGCCACCCCACTGTCCCCGCCCGCCGGCCCCGGATCGCCACCCCACTGTCCCCGCCCGCCGGCCCCGGATCGCCACCCCACTGTCCCCGCCCGCGGGCCCCGGATCGCCACCCCACAGTCCCCGCCCGCCGGCCCCGGATCGCCACCCCACAGTCCCCGCCCGCCGGCCCCCGATCGCCACCCCACAGTCCCCGCCCGCCGGCCCCGGATCGCCACCCCACAGTCCCCGCCCGCCGGCCCCGGATCGCCACCCCCCTGTCCCCGCCCGCCGGCCCCGGATCGCCACCCCGCTGTCCCCGCCCGCCGGCCCCGGATCGCCACCCCACTGTCCCCGCCCGCCCGCTCCGGATCGCCACCCCACTGTCCCCGCCCGCCAGCCCCGGATCGCCACCCCACTGTCCCCGCCCGCCGGCCCCGGATCGCCACCCCACTGTCCCCGCCCGCCGGCCCCGGATCGCCACCCCACAGTCCCCGCCCGCCAGCCCCGCAGCCCGCGCGCCGGCGAGGGGGAGGGGCGCGCCCGGCGAGGTCGCCGCGGGTTGAGCAATCGCGCTGTGCACACTCCGAGGTGACGCGGCCAATCGGAGGCCGCCTCGGCCGTGACGCGCGCGCCCCGAGCCCGTAGTATTTATAGATCGTATTTAAAGAGCCCTTGGGAGTCTCCCGGGCTCGGCTGGGCGGCGGCGGCGGCTGCGGGGCTGCGTGGGGGCCGGCGCGCGGGAGGTGGCGGGGCGGCCGCTGCCAGCCCTGTCCCCGTCGGGGTGCTGGGCGTGGGGGAGCGTGCAAGCACGTGCCACGGTGACACGGTGACTCTCCTCCCCGCCCCCCTTCCCAGCGCGGTTCCTGGAAACAAGGAGGAAATGCTGCAGCCTCGACCATCGTTTTTGCTTAAAACAAAGCTAGGGATTTGGAGTGGGGGGGAAAAAAAAAAAAAAAAGCTGGGGCGGGAAGGAGGGGTGGGGGAGCAGAAGGTTTGAACGGACCCCGCCCCAGCCCCACTGTTGAGCCACCAGCCGACGCCGTTTCCTGGTGCTGGGGCTGCGCGGAGCGGCGGCCTTCCTGGGGGGAGGGGAGAACAATACGGCCTGAAAAGCCCAAAGTCGTGGAATTTGGGGGCGGGGCTGTTGGACCAGTTCGAGTGTTGTATTCGTGGAAAGTAAATTGCAAGATAGTGGCAGTGATTATCTTGGCGTGCGGTAAATTGATCTTCAGACTTTCCAGCCAGCGAACGGCACACTGCAATGCGAAAGCAGGAAACGGGCATTACGTCAGGACGGAGAAGAGACCCACAGTGCCACGGCTGCTGCTGCAGGCTGGCTTCTTCCTCCCTCACTCCCCGCACCCCCCACCCATCCCCCCGGAGAGGCGGCGCTGGGTGCTGTCCCCGCGCGGTGCTCCCTGGCTGCCTGCAGAGGCGTCGCTGCGGGGGGTTCGGGGCGCGGTGCCGGAGCCCCAGCCCTGGGCCACCACCACACGTGGTCCTCCCTGGCGAGCTTCTTAGGAGCCATAACTAATTCCTTTCAAAGATCGTCCCGCGCTTAGATGGATTAACTGAATTCCAGGCGGGGGTGGAGAGCCGCACCAGGGCTCAGCTGCTGTCTCCTGGAGCGCGAGCTCACGTCCGCCTCAGGAAAGCGGGTGGTGAAGGAGGAGAAACCCCAGCAAGAGTGTAGACTGGACGAGTTCTCAACACCTTGCTGGGGGTCTCCTTTCTCAGGGTTGAGGGACGAGGTCACCAGAAACGTGTCCTTTGTTAGGGACCCATCTCCTGAGGCCCTGTCACTGCTCCTGAGAAATGTTTTTGAGGACAAAGGGAGAACATTGTGAATGAGTACATTTTGCCTCTTGGAAAAGGTTGAGCTTTGGCACTAGCCTCACCTGTGCTGCTGCTGCTCCCTCACCCCAGGTTCAGGGTCATTACAAGGTAACCTTCGTAACCTGTTCTAGGCTGGAGCCCCGCCCCACCCCTGGGCAAAGCGTAACACACACGCAAAAAGGGGTGACAATAGCTAATGATTACTGACTGTTCGGTGCTAGGTAGGCAGCGTGCTGAGGGCTTTATCTTGTTTAATAATGAGGTGAGGTGTACCATTACCCCATTTTACAGATAGGAAATAGATTATGGGAATCAGGTGTCCACCAGCTGGGAGGATGGGAGCCCAGGCAGCCTGACTCCAAAGACCACACTGTTCACTGCTCTGTGCACTATCTCTGAGGGAGAGGGGAGATGACCTTGATCAAGGGACCTGCTAGGCCAGTGGGTCAGCAAACTCATTAGTCAACAGAGCCAAATAGCAACCGTACAATGATTGAAATTTCTTTTGAAAGCCAATTTTTTTAAACTTAAACTTCTTCTAACGCCACTTCTTCAAAATAGACTCGCCCAGGCCGTGGTATTTTGTGGAAGAGCCACACTCAAGGGGCCAAAGAGCCGCATGTGGCTCGCGAGCCACAGTTTGCCGACCACGGTGCTAGGCTCATCTCACATCACACCAAGGAGGCAAGGGCCTCCCTGCATCCGTGCGATCCTGCCAGCTACAATGGACCGAGTCCTGGTTACACATGGTGGGTGTACGGGAGCATGTTTAAGGCCCTCACATAAGAGAGACAGTTCAGGGAAACCCAAGTTACATCGGCTAATTTTCTCATTGCCCGTGTTTGCAACGGTATCTTGTGAAGCCATTTAATGATTAAACTTTATATAGCACTTCATTCCCAGCTCAGGTCATTGGGTAATGCCAGATCCTGTTCCCCCCATTAAAGATATAGGGAACCTAAAGAACGGCTTCTGTCTACCAGCTCTTAAAACCTTCTCCACTGGGCAGCCACATCCCCTCCATCAATCCCCTTCAGTGAATCTGGTTGCCCTCAAAACAAAGCTACTCAAAACTGGGCCCAGACCTGGGTTTCCAACGGCTCTCTTCCCTGCACTCCACCCTTCTTCAATTATTTTAGTTTCTTCGATGGTTGCAAAATTCTTTTGTTGTTTCTCTGAGTGTTAGCGTAGGCTTGCCTTGGAATGTTGTTGTACTGTGTCATCTCACATCTCATCCTCATGCTCCTTCTTCTGTGTACCAGCTCCTATTTCAGTTTTCATGGTATGTCACTTCCTCCAGAAAGCTTTTTGAAAAATACATTTTTATCTCTTTCAGAGAGGAAGGGAGAGGGAGAGAGATAGAAACATCAATGATGAGAGAGAATCATTGATCGGCTTCCTCCTGCACGCCCCACACTGGGGACCGAGCCCGCAACTCAGGCCTGTGCCCTGACTGGGAATCGAACCCTGACCTCCTGGTTCATAGGTCAATGTTCAACCACTAAGCCACACCGGCCGGGCTCCAGAAAGCTCTTTGACCTCCACCCAGCTCCACTGTGGGTGCTCCTCCAGCTTGCTCAGAGAGCTGTTTTCCCATCACAGCACCTAGGCACTGGGTACTGTCTTTTAAATGTGCTGAGTAGATGTCCTTAATTCATGTGGAAGGGGGAGACATCAGACTCACTGCGGTGCTTCATCAAACACCATCCACCCTCACCACTCCCAGCCCACCACGAGTACATCCTGAGCTAGAAGTCATGACACAGTGAGCACACAGCACTGATCATATGGGCCGTTTCCCCTGCGTATGTTGGGTCGAAGAGAGGTTGACCGCTGCATTAGACTGGGAGCGCCCCAAGAATAGGGATCCTTTCTTTCCTGTCTGCCATACCTTCCCTGGTGCCTGGCACAGTGAAGCACAGAGTAGGAGACACTTAGGCATGTTGCAAATGATTTGTATCTTAGAAGTGACTTCAGTAAAAATAGAATGCATCTCCTGGGTCATGATCACCCGTAAAATGTATTTCCTATCACAGGTCATGGTCAAAGAAAGGTGAAAAACAATGACTTAGAAGATTGGCGCAATAGCTGTGGGATGAGGTGGGAGGATCAAGATGTAGGTATCCCCACTTTTCACTTTATGTCATTGTGTCATTTCGCTTCTATGAATATGAACGAACGACCTGCAGCAATAGCTGTTTTTGCTAACTGAAAGAATCCAAAGAGGATTTTCACTTTTATAAATAAACTAGGGGCCCGGTACACGAAATTCGTACACTGGGGAGGGGTCCCTCAGCCCATCCTGCCCCCTCTCACATACTGGGAGCCCTCAGGGGATGTCCTACTGATGGCTTAGGCCTAAGCCGCAGTCTGGCCTCCCTTTGCGGGAGGCGACCGGGCTGATCAGGGGAAGGCACCAGCCCCAACACCCTGCTGCTGCAGCCACTGCCAGTCACCACAGCCACCAAGGTGTTTTCATCAACACGGATTCCAGTCCCTTCACCACAAAAAAATGACAACTTTCTTTAAGCATTTTCAAGATGTGTCTTTCATAGGATATGACATTTCTTTCTTTATTTTTCTTTTTATCCTCACCTGAGGATATGTTTCCATTGATTTTTTTTTTTCCCCTTCCCTCCGATCCCAGGCTCGGCCCCTTCCCAAGCCTAAAGCCTCTGCCCGATGGCCGGCTGGGAGTGACCTGGGTGCCAAGGAGGTTCCCGGGACCCAGGTATATATGCAAATTAACCGCCATCTTTGTTGGGTTAATTTGCATGCTCACTCTGATTGGCTGTGGGCATAGTGGAGGAATGGTCAATTTACATGTTTCTCTATTATTAGGTAAGATAGATAGATAAATAAATAGATAGATAGATAGATAGATAGATAAAATGGTGAAAGACAAAAACAGCATTCAGTGTCTGTTTTGCAGTAGCTCTTAGGCAGTCAGCGTGCACCCTGCACAGCGGGAGTGGCCCTGCCAAGCTCCTTCCCTGACTACACTCTGAGCCTCACCATCAGACCGCCATAGCTTGGAACTCTGTCTGTGGGCATCTGTGTGCTGCCTGCATTTATTTCGTGTATCTGTCAGCAAGATGTGCCCTATGGTATCAGAACAGCCTAACAGAGCTCACCAGAGTGTTACGCTTAGCATAAAACTGAACATAATTAAGCATTTTTTTGGTACAATTTGGTTATTTTGGGTGTTCTAGGAACATTCAAAGATATTTTATATTAATTAATGGTAATTGCTTCTTTGCTTTACACCATTGGCTTACAAAAGATTTCATAGCAACGTTCTCCTCCAATAGCCAGAGAAACCTAAATCAGAGAAATGTCTCAGGTGAAGTTAAGACTAGATAACGACGGGCATACCTCGTTTCATTGCACTTTGCTTTAATGCACTTCACGGGTGTTGTGTTTTTCTACAAACTGAAGGCAAGACCCTCTGCCAGCAAAAAGATGACAACTCGCTTTATTGTGATGCTCGTTTTATCATGGTGGTCTGGAACCGAGCCCACAGTATCTTCCAGGTATGCCTGTACTTGGATATGGGGATAAAAGAGAAGGAAATTGAGGATAAGTCACAGTTTCTAAGTTGGGCTGCAGGGGCACATGGGGGTATCGTTCTGTTCACTTCAACCAATATCTCTTGCTGGGAAGCACAAGGTGAAGGAGGAAGGGTGGAGGTGAAAGAGACTCGCAGACAGGTATGCTGATGAAATATAGTAAATGTAGCCATAAAGTATGCACAAGATGCTACACACGCCCAGAGGGAGCCCAGCCTGGGCCTTCACGCGGCTCTCCAGAGGAGACATCCTTGAGCTGAGTTTTGAAGGAGAGTTAAAGCCAGCTAGGAGTGGACAGGTGGAAGGAAACCATATACCAAAGATCAGAGAGGTGGGACAGGAGATGCTTGTGTGTGAGTGGGTGTGTGAGCCAATGTTATGAGCAATTTGGTGTTACTAGCACATTGGGAAACCAGAGGTGACGTTGGAGGGGTAAGGAGACAGGGTGTGAAAAGCTTTGTCATGCTAAGGAGCTTAGCTCCTATGTGAGATGAAGAGCCACTGAAGGGGTTTTTTAAGAAGATTTGCGTCGGGCCCATGTGGCTCAGTGGTTGAGTGCCAACTTATAAACCAGGAGGTCACAGTTCAATTCCTGATTAGGGCACATGCCTGGGTTGCAAGCTCAATCCCCAGCGTGGGGCGTGCAGGAGGTAGCCGATCAATGATTCTCTCTCATCATTGATGTTTCTCATCTCTCTCTCCCTCTCCCTTCCTCTTTGAAATTAATAAAAATATTTTTTTTAAATAAAAAATAGCCCTAGCCGGTTTGGCTCAGTGGATAGAGCGTCAGCCTGTGGACTGAAGGGTCCCAGGTTCGATTCTGGCTAAGGGCACATGCCCAGGTTGCGGGCTCGATCTCCAGTGGGGGGCGTTCAGGAGGCAGCCGATCAATGATTCTCTCTCATCATTGATGTTTCTGTCTCTCTATCCCTCTCCCTTCCTCTCTGAAATCAATAAAAATATATTTTAAAAAATAAACTCCCTCATTTTAGTATTGCTATGTGTACACACAGGATTGGTAGGTAGCATTTATTTTAAAAGAACGGTGTCAATAAACATTCAGAACAGCTTTGTAACTACAAGTGTCTTTTAACATAGAGGGAAAAACCTCAACACTTTGAAATGCGTGAAATTTTCTCCCCCAGTGCTTTACCCTTCTCCCACGTCTCATACTATTGGTGTTCAGTATTTATAGGAAAACAGGAGGAATTTATGGAATCATTGCTACGTTTCACCCACTGTATTGTTTACATGGAGTTTGCAAACAACAGATTGCACACACGGTCTCATTTCATCCTTATTGTGAGGTTGGGATTATCATCCTTCCTTTTTAACAGATGGGAAAGTGAACACAGGTACCCCCCCACTTTTTGAATGCTTGCATTGCACCGCTTCACCTTTACAAACGACCGGAATTAGTACCAGCTTTTGATAACTGGGGAAATTCCGAAGAGGATTTTCGCCGAAAAGTGAACATGGAGCCCAGTGTCTGCTTTGCAGGGAGCTGGGACAGAGGCCGTGACAGTGGCGCTGCCTTTTCTGTGTGTCCGTGTTGTTTCAGATTGTCTGTGGCATTTGATATAATTTAGTAGGTTATTTTTTGGACCTGGGAACACTCACACAGTTTTCCATGTAAATTAATGGTAATTGCTCCTTCACTTTATGCCATTTCGGTTTACGGAAGGTTTCATAGGAAAGCTCTACTTTTGTTCGGATAGTGGGGGAAACCTGTACTTGGCAGGGTTCACGTCCCTCTTCCCCTTTCCACCTAAGTCAGTGAGTGTCAGCTGCGGCTAAGGGCTTTTGGACTTCCTTACTCCCTTAACCTCTGTACCAGTGGTCGGCAAACCGCGGCTCGCGAGCCACATCGTTCTGTTGACTAATGAGTTTGCCGACCACTGGACTAGACTAAATGTTACCGTGTAGTTGGAAGCTGTGAGGATTAGGCAATGGTGGCATATTGTGTGCAAAGAGGTAAAAGGGTAGTATATGACAGTGGTCGGCAAACTCATTAGTCAACAGAATGATGTGGCTCGCGAGCCGCGGTTTGCCGACCACTGCTCTGTGCTATAAAACCTCTCACAAACTCCAAAGCATTTAAGTCCAAGGAAATAAAACAGTGATGCTCTGGATGGTTTGGCTCAGTAGATAGAGCATCAGCCTACGGACTGAAGGGTCCCGGGTTCAATTCTATTCAAGGGCACATACCTCGGTTGCAGGCTCCCGACCAATAGATGTGTCTCTCTCACATCAGTGTTTCTCTCTGTTTTTCCCTCTCCCTTCCACTCTCTCTAAAAATCAATGGAAAAATATCCTCGGTGAGGATTAAAAAAATTTTTTTAATTATTAAAGCAATGATAGTGTAATTGTGTCCACATATATCCAGTTGGTTTTGGACTAGCGAATGATTTAATCATTTTTCTCACATCTTGTTCCCTATATAGATTTTAACAATTGTCATGCTTTTGTTTCCCAGTCTGCAAAACGGGATCATATTTAGGACTCTTTTGGTGGCAAGTGACAGAAATCTAAGTTCACATAGGTTAAATAAGAAGTTTATTGACTCAATTAAAAACAAACAAAAACTCTGAGGGTTGGCTGTCTTTGCCACTGCTGGGTATGGCTCACCTGTTGCTATCAGGATAGTTTTTCACGCTCCATCTCTGCCTTGGACTCATTCCCCAGCAGGCTCTCTCCAGTTGGCAAGAAAGGTGATCATCCGCCATCCCAAGCTTACATGGGGTGCTAGCTGGTGGTCCCAGAAGGAGATGTGGCTTCTACTCTCCAAAAGCCATGCGAATCTCCAAGGCCATAGGCACCCTGGACTGACCACTACCCGAGGAAGGGGGTCCCCTGATGCTCAGCCTGTGCTTGGGCGGATAGAGCTGTCTGACTGATAGTCCTATGAGATCTCCCTCGGGACTGAGGAGGGAGCAGTTGCCCAAAGCAAGGCCTACAGGGCAGCAAAGAGGCACAGATTTCCGTGACAGGGAACATAGGAAGCTCTCACTTTGCCAGCTTATCCCGACAGAATCTTGGAAGTATTTCAAAATCATTGGATAATTGTGCATTCTATTTTTTATTAGGACTAAGAAGACATTTTTTCACATGTTTAAAAAAATTATAAGCTTCTTTAAGAGGCAGAGTTAAAGCATCAGGATTCTAATTCCAGAAAACATCCAGAACCTCTCTAGTAACATCACTTTTCTACTCCCCATCATCTCCCCTCCAAACTCCGCTGGGGTCTGTATCTTGACATGTAGTCATCAGGGTGGTTGAGTGTCTAAAGTATTGTTCTGGCAATCTGCCATACTGTTTTTGTTGTTGTTTTTTTGTTTGTTTGTTTTTAAATCTTTTCTGGCAACTGAATGTTGAGCTTACTAATTCTCAATCTCATTTTATCACCCAAGTATTTTAGGTTTTAAAGAAGTAAGCACAGCCCAGCCAGCGTGGCTAAGTTCAACCTATGAACCAGGAGGTCATGGTTCGATTCCTGGTCAGGGCACATGCCTGGGTTGCGGATTGTTGGCTTCATCCCCAGTGGGGGGCATGCAGGAGGCCGCCGATCAATGATTCTCTCTCATCATTGATGTTTCTCTCTCTCCTCTCTCCCTCTCCCTTCCTCTCTGAAATCAATAAAAATATATTTTAAAAAAAATAAAGAAGTAAGCATAGCATTTGACAACAGTCTTCCATTGTTTTGCCCTCTTTAATCCTAGCCTAGTTTGTTTTAGAAACCAGAATAATGACTTAGATTATTCTTTAAAACACTAAGTTACCTCACAGAAAGTAGACAGGGACCCAAGAGCCAATGGTTTGTTGGTTTTCCCCGCTTTGGCATGCAGCCTAGCTTTAAAGAATAAGTGTTGCTGATGGAAATTCAAATCCGTCATACATGTTAAGTATGTCCTATGTAATTATTCCTAAAACTTGCTATAACTTGCTAATACAGCTAGCTAGATGCCTATGTGAATGAGTTATTCTATGTCTGGAAGTACCTGCAACTGGTAGCATGCTGGCCTCCCCATTAATGGTTTTCCCCATAATAAATAATAGCTAGAGTATTTCTTCCTCAAATGAAATATTTAAATATTAATTCACCGCAGGAGTTCTGTCATTCAACTAGAGTCCCATTTTCTCGGTGTTTTCACATTGTGGCCACTCTCTCAGCTGATCTGGCTAGCTATTTTAGAACCAGAAGGTAGAACCAGTTCTCACGTAAGTGATTGTTGTTGCAAATCTTATGTTCTTATTTATTTAGTTTTTACTAAGGTGTTACTGTCTCGGTGGTTAGGTCTTCTAAGTGTAACTTGTCTATTTAATTTTTAAAGCAAAGAACTCTAAGTTGCATGTTAAGACCATTTAGCTCTCTTATGGCTAAATAAAACCAGCTCCCTTCCTCACCATTTTTATGCCCTATTTTCTAGCTCTTTAATAAGCCTTTGTGCTATGTTCAGTTCCCTTTCTAGTTTCTCCATATCCTTTTAAAGATGGGAAACCTCGGTTAAACTGGATGTGAGTTTCTATTACGGGTTTGACCAACCCTAAGTATATTGGGAAAATTACATCATCTTTTTGGAGTGTCATATTTCAGTGAATATACCATAAGATCACATTAGCTCTTTTTAAGCCGCAGGTCTCCATTGCTGACACACTCACAATCATGTAACCTGAGCACCCAGGTAATACGTAAGACTTCCTTTTAAGTTAAAGCATCATTGAAAGTTGTTATGGTGGCTATAAGTACCATTCAAGAAAAATATCCTTCAAAATAGATCATCGTTGCCCTGGCTGCTGTGGCTCAGTAATTAGAGCATCAGCCCATGCACTGAAGGGTCGAAGGTTCGATTCCCAGTCAAGGGCATGTACCTGAATTGCAGGTTTGATCCCCAGCTCTGGTTGGGGCAAGTGCCAGAGGCAACCAATTGATATGTTTCTCTCACATCAATGTTAATCTCTCTCTCTCTCTCTCTCTCTCTCTCTCTCTCCACCTCCCTCCTTTCAACTCTCTCTGAAAAGCAATGGAAAAAATATCCTCCAGTGAGGATTAACAACAACAAAATAGATCAGCATCAGCAGCATAGTCTACATTTAAGGCTATTTTCCCTTCTAAAAGTGCAAAATCTTTTGCAATAAGTTGTCTAGCACCAATTAATTACATGGCTGCTGTGGCTCAGTAATTAGAGCATCAGCCCATGGTAAAAATGTACTCTTGTTATTCTGTATGTAGTTTTAGACCCCCAAAACCAAAACTTCTCATGCAGGGCTTCCCTTTTAATCCAGAAATCTCAGATACTTTCCCCATTAGTTGTTGTGGGGTGGGGGGGGGGGTCCCCCTTTTTGCAGGGTTTTGACTTCTTGCAGGCTCTGCTTAAGACTTCTCATGACTAAATAAAATCGGCACATCTTAAAACGTTGCTATTAGAAATATTACTTTTCACACGATTCAGTCACTCCTTTTCCTCCCACTTCTAGTTAATCATGCCTAGTATCACTTTTAAATAGTGCTATCAAAAGGGAAATATCAATGTACACACCCTGATCAATACTTTCTTGTTTCAGGCAATGTTTAATTTGCATGCAATATTTGGCTTTCTCTTTAGAGTTTATTAGATTACAAATAGACAAAGAATGTCCATCTAAATGTACAACACAAATCCATTTAACTAGGCTCTGAAGTTATTTCCATCACTGTATTGATTGACAATATTGTGATATCATCCATTTAATTTTTGTCTGTAGAAGACTACATTCATTTCATTTCTATATTGGTCAGGTTTCATGTGCAGAAAATAAGATCTGCTCTAGCTAGTTTAAGCAGGAGAGGATTTATTATAGGGTGTCACATGGCTGAAGAACCAGACTTGAGGGTGAGCTTTCAGGACAACTCACAGAGCCACACCACAGAACTAGACCACCAAGGAAGCTGTTGCCTCCTCTCCAGTCAGGAAGTTGCAGCCTCCAGAACACACCACCCCTGCCACGATCAGGGAGTTACTGCCATGGCTGCTGGCTCCAGAGCCAATTCACTCTTTTTTACAATGTAAACCAGCAAAACCAATGTCCCACCCCCACCTTTGACAGCCATGAAACTAGTGACTGGACAGTGGGGGTGCTGTACTAATGCTTCATAGAAAAGCCCAACACCTCCCCACTGGGCTCGCCAGCAGAGGCAACAGACCTATGATTTACTCTTACGAAAGTGCATCTCACTGGCTGAGCCTGAACAAATTCTGGGACCCAGCTGCAAGCACTCTGGGAGACTTTCCTGCCTCTGCAGAGTTAAAGGGGCATGAAAGGGATGATAGAGTGTGGAGCACCAATCTACAAAAGCCATCACAACCACAATCAAATGGCATCTTAAGTTCATCAGAATGGAAACAAGTCATGCCTCCAAGGCTTGCATGATAAGTGGGAAAACTTTTTTCCCTCCATTGAGTTTTAGCAAGAATGGAAGGGGACTGGGGAGCCGGGGGGGGGGGGGGGCGGGGGGGGAGAGAGAGAGACAGAGACAGAGAGAGAGAGAGAGAGAGAAGGAGGAGGAGGAGGAGGAGGAGGAGGAGGAGGAGGAGGAACAATGCTGTGAGAGAGATACATCGATTGGTTGCCTCCTGCATGCATCCCGAGGGGTTTGCCCCTCCACCCTTCAGTCCCAGGGCTGCCGCTCCAACCACTGAGCCAAATCGGCCAGGGCGGGTGGAAATGCTTTTAAAAAACAAAAACAAAAACATCATTTTCAAAGATAAATTATAAATCAATTTTGTTATTGATGAGGGGAGAAGCCTTTCTTGGTAACACTTAATATAAATACACTTCCAAAAAGATTTTGATATATAATTAAATATTATCATAGCGTACAACTCTCTGTGATAGTTATTAATGAATCAGTTCTGTCCTCATGCAATAATATATGAGCATCTGCCATATGCATTATCACATTGCCCTTTCCCACAAACAACTCACATTATAGTAGGAAATAGAAGCAAATATGAAAAAATAGGTTGTCCAATTGAAAAATTCTAGGTTCAAATCTCTCCTATTTATCAGATGTGTAACATTGCCATATATGTATATACCAAGAAAAATTACTTATAATGTGGGTGGCCGGCTACTTCCACAAACAGTAAAGAAGGATCTATATCAAGGGGACTAAGTCAAATGAATTCTTTTTTAAATTGCCATATACAGTATATTTGTGCACGGCTGGTATGGCTCAATGGTTGAGCATCCACCTATAAACCAGGAGGTCACTGTTCAATTCCGGAGAGGGCACATGCCCAGGTTGCGGGCTTGATTCCCCGTGGGGGGCATGCAAGAGGCAGCTAATCAGTGATTCTCATCATTGATGTTTCTATCTCTCTCCCTCTCTCTGAAATCAATAAAAATATATATATATATTTTTAAATTGCAATATATATTTGAGAGAGAGAGAGAAGAGAGAGAGAGAAAATGGTTAGAATTTAGGCCTTTCAACTATAGCTAGTAAGTAGTTGTAATAATAAAAGCAATAGAAGAATTATTAGGGAATATAGTTAATAATTAATCAAATCCTGTTGATTGCCATTAACTGTAAAACATTTGATCATCTGCATTGTAGGGGCTAATTTTAGCCTAAAGACTTAAAATTTCCATCTGAAATAATTTTAAAAACTGTTTGTCATCAAATTTCCTACCATGAAGATAAAAAATATTGGTGGAAATCATAAAATCTCCAGTAACTATAGACTCATTTTTTTGTTGTTTGATGCCATAATGTATTTTTAGCATCATATAGTTAACTCTAACAGCATACTCTTGATCGAAATAGTTAAATCTAGTATTTCTAAAGTAATTATATAACATTTCAAGCTATAAATCCCTCTTAATGTTCAGTTCAATGAGTTTTGACAAATGCACAAGGTCTTGTAATGACAACCACTGTCAAGATACACAGCGTTCCCAGCGGCCAGAGAGCTCCCAGTGAGTCTGCAGTCACTTCTTTCCCCCACAGCTCCTGGGAAGCTCTGAGCTGTTTGCAGCTTTGCTTTTCCAGAATATATTATACTAGTAAATGCAATTGTGCAGCAGTGGCCTTTTGCTTCTGGTTTCCTTCTTTAAAAATGTCATATTTTATTTTCAGTATTAGATTTTCATTATAAATTTTATATTTTTAAATAAAATATATGCCCTGTCAAGCATGGCTCAGGTGTTTGGGCCTCGTCCCACGTACTGAAAGGTTGATGGTTTGATTCCCAGTCTGGGCACATGCTGGGTTCCTGGCTCTGTCCCCAGTACATGGGGACATGCAGGAGGCAGCCCATTGATATTTCACTCTCATATCAATGTTTCTCTCTCTCCCTCTCCAAAAAAATAAATTAAAAATGCTTTTAATTCATTTGTAAATGTATAGGTGAAGTTATAGAGTGCGTTCATTATTATTGGCCTTACTTAAGAACTAAATCTTTCCCTCTCAGAAAACTTTTATATTATAGGCAGTTAACAAAATCTAGTTAATAGGATTTTTTTGGTTGTTGCTGTGCTAGAAGTAAAAAACTGAACTAAAAACCAACAAAAAATGGCCTTGTATATTTTAGAGCAGCTGTTAGGTTTGTAAGGTAACCTATAGAAAACAATTTCCTTGTAACCCTTTGAAAGAATCAAAATGCAAAGTGACTGGTACACTTTGTTGTGGTTACAGTAATGTCTACAAAAAGCCTGCTTTTTTCACTTGTAAGAATTTCAGTTTTGCACTGTGAATTTGCCTTGATAGGAACTGCAAACAACTATAGCTATTACCTCTTCCGTTCTGACTGCAAGTTCAAAGTCTATAAAATTTATTGTCTTAGTGCAAGGTGAAGCACACCTTTAAGAAAAAGTCTATTTGTTGTATTTCTTGTTAGAGAGTTTTTAAATGCACCTTTGGGGCATCTTAAAATTTTATTTCAACTTTAGTTGCACACATGCATATGCTTAGAAGAAGGAGGAAAGCAACATCTGAGCTAGAACCATTCTTTTGGTGACTTTTTGTATATTGCTAATTCTCTGAATACTTTCAGGGTCATCAATGACAATTTTTAAAATTTTTTATTAAAATGTAATTTTTATTTTATAAAATTCGCTCCTTCTTAGTGTGAAATTCAGTGATTTTTTCATATACTTACAGAGCTGTGTAACCGTCATTATAATCTAATTTTAGAACATTTTCTTCACCCCCAAAAGAAGCCTTAAACCTGTTAGCAGTCACTCCCCATCCCTCATCCCCTCAGCCATAGGCAACCACTAATCTACTTTTTGAATGACAATGATTTCTAACTTGGTTAGGCTTTTTTTTTTTTTTAAAACCCTGTAACTTAAAAAGGCCACATTTTCATTTTACTTATGTTAGATTCTGTTGTTTTAGACATTAAATTAGGACACTTCATTGTCACCTTTGTTAGCATGCCTAGATCAGTTTGGGTTTTTCAAAAAATAGTGTTGTTATTTTTTTAAATAGATCTTTCCTTTCTCCCTTCTTTGTAGTTTTTAAAACTCTTTGAATCCTTTGAACATGTAGCTAAGGGACAGTTGGTGTTGAGGAAAGCAAATATTAGCATGAGTGGTTCCAAAAACCCCTTCCTTTAGCAATTAACAAGGAGTTTACATAACTAAAAATACCTCAGTAACACGCATTTTCTCAACAAGTTACTTAGTGAAAGTAAACAACAGAAAATTTAAAATATATGAACAGCAGCATTTTTGTTGTGTGTGTTTTTTTTAATTTTTTTTTTTTTTTTTTTAAGTTTAGGTCTGTTTAGCGGTTAAAGGAAAACCTGTTGAGTAGGGTGGAGCGATATTGCCTAACTGCTACTTTGTATTCTTTTACTAGTGACCTCAGCTCCCCCCTGAATTTTTACTACTGGTAAAGAAAACAGTGTTTCCAGTTTTTCTCTGCAACCAAGATCTCATTGGCTGAAGACAAATGTGTAATTATTAGAAAAAGAGTGCTTTAGAGATATGCACTTCTCAGAATAGTAGACTCAACAGGAAGAAGGAACCAGAAAACATATTCCATTTGTGGTTATGTGGTCTAGTTTGACATCATAAAATTGACTCAGTAATTCAGAAGGAAAGGTTGCTGCTATGCTTACTGAGATATATTTGTTAAATTTATATTTGTCAGCTTACGTATTAGTTATTGATGCCGTGTAACAAATACTCGCCTACCCCAACTTTTACTGTCATAAAACAACAATAAACCTGTGTTATTTCTCACAATCCATAGTCCAGGAATGAGGGAATGGTTTGGGCAGTTCAGGCTTGGTCTTCTCAGGATGTTCTCCCAGGTGTCTCCTGAGGGTGACATGATGTAAAGGCTTCCCTGGGGCTCAAGATGAACCAATCGCATGGTTGGAAAGTTGGTGGTGGCTGTTGGCAGGAAATCTTAGTTTCGTTCCACATATGCCGCGCCACATAGCTACTTAAATATCCAACATGGAGTCCAACTTCTCCCAGAGTGAATAATACAAGAGGACAAGGCATAGCTGAAGAGTGACCTCACCTCAGAAATAATTATTTCTTATTTATTGGTCACAAAGATCAGCCTAGATTCATTGTGGATAAGACAATGGCATCAACACCAAGGTGGTGAGATTCCCTGGGACCCCTTTCAGAGGTTAGCTACCCAACCTTATACCACAGAGCCTTGCAGATAAAGTTTTAAACAGTATCAAAATGCAAACGCATTAATTTTTCTTCAAATATAAAAATCCACATAAAGGTAAAGTGGATTTATATCTCCCCAATGAACAGGAGAAGTCTGATGAAAATACCCACCTATTTTTAGTTCAAAGGCAGTTAATCATCTATTCATTGAGAATAAATATATGCCCAGAACTGTGCTAGCAACACATGTTAAGGAATGTGGCAGATATGACAAAGTCATCTCAGAATTGTATCTGAGGGTTATCTTTGTAATATCTTTTCAGAATGACGTCTTCTGCCCGAAGTTGGGCTTGAAATTCAACCCCAATCATCAGGGTTATGCCTGCACCTCCCAAGTTCTTTGGGGGGAATCTTGGTTTTCTCTTGGTCCTGAAAGAAAGCAGAATGCCACCTAATAGAAACAGGAACATGTTGTCCCTTTATATTAGCACCAGATAAGGCATGGCACATCTCATTTTCACAGAGAAATCTAGAATTTAGCTATGCTTTGCTTTGAATATTGGGATGGATCCAGCATGCTCAAATACATTGAACTTTTCCTTTTTTTTCTGTATTTTCTCACAAGTGTAAAGAGTATGGCCCAGCTGGCTTAGCTCAGTGGTTGAGCATCAACCTATGAACCAGGAGGTCATGGTTCAATTCCCAGTCAGAGCACATGCCTGGGTTGCAGGCTCCACCCCCAGTGTGGGGTGTGCAGGAGGCAGCCAATCAATAAACCTCTCTCATCATTAATGTTTCTATCTCTCCCTCTCCTTCGCTGAAATCAATAAATCCTATATAATAAAAGTCTAATATGCTAATCGACCAAACGGCAGAATAACCGGTCGCTATGATGCACACTGACCATCAGGGGGCAGATGCTCAGTGCAGAAACTGTCCCCAGCCCGCAGGCCCCAGGCCAGCCATAGCAGATTCCAGCGGGCCACCCCCCACCTCTCCTGATCACCCTGCCGGTCTCCTCCAAGGTGGGTGCCAGCAGGGGGCCCCCCCAATTGCCCTGCCAGTCACCCCACAGATCAGCCCTGATCACCAGCCAGTCCTAGGGACCCTACCCATGCACGAATTTCATGTACTGGGCCTCTAGTATATATATATTTTTAAAAAGAGTAAAGAGTCTGGAAGTTATGGATCAAACTGTTAACAGAGGGCACGGAGATAGTAATTGATTATCTACTTTAAAGGGTTATCTTTCTTCTTGAAACAGCAACCCTCTCTATCTGTTAAACCTCTTGTCCTCTTGCTCTGTCTGTCAGTTGTTCCAGATGGAAGCTTCTGTCATCTTTTCAATCTCTCTCTCTCGCTGGAGGGATTGCTACCTAAGAGCCCTGGCCACAGGGATTAGTTCAGAGATTTGCCTGTGACCCACGCCAGACTAGTCAGGGTGCTTTTCTGAGGGTTTTTCTTCCTTTAAGAGGAGAAGAAAGACCTCTTTCCTCTCCAGTCACAAAATGATTCTTGAGCTTCTGGTGGCCAATTCTATTTCAAGTGGTAAGGACTTTGAGAGAAAGAAGTGAACATACACAAAAAAGTGGGGATGAGACAAAGCTAGTCTCCAGGGTCTGCTTCCCAGAGTCCTCAGGGCCAGCTCATACACTTGCCCTTCCAAAGGCTTGGTTATGGGAGCAAATAAATATCCCTATTTGTTTAAGATGGATCAAAGTAGGTTTCTGTCAGATGTATCCAGAAGCCCTAGCAAGTACCTCGTACGAAGGAGTTGGGGAATTCCACTTTCAACTTTGTACATTAATTATATTCATCAAAATATTTTTTGGTGAAATTAATAACAACTCTATTTGAGCTGGCATAAACAAGAAGGGGGTTTGTTACATCGTGTTTCCAAACGTAAGAAGGGCATGGAGAAGCTGGCCTGAGGAATATCTGGATGCAAGGATCTAAATGCCATCAAAATTCTCTTCTACTTTTGTTTCTGGAACTCAGCTTTATTCCTCAACTGTGGGCTTGCTCTTCTTACTCAGTGGGAATGACCATTGCTCATAGATTCTAGGGTGACATCTTCATAGGATCTCAGAAGAAAGTTCTTCTCCCCTCATTGTGAGTTAGCAAAACTCTCAGGGGAGGATTCTGATTGGCCTGGTTTTGGTCACATGCCCACTGCTACACCAATTTCTGGGGCCAAGAATGTAGGTACTATCATTGCCCACATTGGTTCACATGTCCTCTCCTTGATCCTATGGCCAGGAATGTGGAGTCATATAAGAACACTAGAGGCGCCGAAACCGGTTTGGCTCAATGGATAGAGCGTCGGCCTGTGGACTTAAGGGTTCCAGGTTCGATTCCGGTCAAGGGCATGTACCTTGGTTGCTGGGCACATCCCCAGTAGGGGGTGTGCAAGAGGCAGCTGATCGATGTTCCTTTCTCATTGATGTTTCTAACTCTCTATCCCTCTCTCTTCCTCTCTGTAAAAAATCAATAAAATATAAGAACACTAGAGGCCCAGTGCATGAAATTCGGTGGGGTTGGGGGCGGGGAGGATCCCCTCAGCCTGGCCTGCACCCTCTTGCAGTCCAAGAGCCCTCGGGGGATGTCCGATTGACGGTTTAGGCCCACTCCCCTTAGCGCTGCTTCAGAGGTGGGAGAGGCTCCCACCACCTCCCCTGCTCTCACTAGCCGTGATGTGAGCCCGGCTTCTGGCTGAGCAGCGTATCCCCTATGGGAGTGCACTGACCACCAGGGGGCAGCTCCTGTGCTGGCGCCCTGGTGGTTAATGTGCGTCATAGTGACTGGTCATTCCACTGTTCAGTCGATTTGCATATTAGCCTTTTATTATATAGGAAGGCAGTTCCTATCTCAAAGCAACGACTAGAGTGAGGGAAAAAGAATTGCTCTTCAGAGAGACTGGTTCTGATATGGTAGTGGGGAATTCTACTAAGTAGGGCAGTAGATACCTAATATTTGTGTCTGTGTTCCACATTCTATATTGTTCATCTATTTTATAACAAATAGGTAACACTTTGAACACATGTTAATCTATATTATATATTTGCTGTTAGTTTTAAATGCTTTCCTCCTGAAGTAATATCAAATTTATAAGAAACCCCAGAAATCATCTGGTTTGACTACTACTAATGCAAACTATTCTCTTATGCTGTCCTGGACCAGGGACTTAAATATTGTGATATCTCCAATGACATGAAGAATGAGTAAAGGTTCATTTCTCTTGAAAACAGAGTTGGGATATAAGAACACTGTTGACTAAGCCAGAAGCTATTAATCTATCTGCAATTTTTGGATTACTTTGGGGAAATTGCTGTCTCTCTGATTTCCTTTTCTTATTAAAAAATGAAAGTAACATAGTAATACTATAATGCTTTAAACATACCACAGTGAGGGAGGTGGGAGGGAGGTCTCCAATACCTTGTAAATACCAATCTACAAAGTATCAGTCTTAATCCTTTTTGTGTACTGTTATGAAAATGACATCCATTCAGTTAAGGTCTAAAATTAGCCTGAACTGCTGAATCATAGTTTAAATTCAACGGGTATGTTATTTAGTATTTATTGAACACCAGCTTGTTCCAGATGCTTTACGGGGTACAAAATGTGGCCTGTGTTCTCAGGACTCTTGAGTCCTTCAGGGAGGGTTCTGTTTGCTGTTCAGGGACACTGCAGTCTTTTGTCAGGGAAGTGCTTGCCCCTGCAGTCCACTGACATGTTAAAGGTGTAAGTGGTATTCACAATTGTGAACATTTGGAAGGAAATAGATCATGACGTTAAGTATAGAGCACTAAGGAGGTAAAAAGCATATAAAGGGAAATATTAAAGAGAGCAATTTATGCAACATTATGTTTGTCCTGCTTGAATACTCAGGCATAATAATAATAATAATAATAATAATAACAATAATAATAACACACGGCAATCTGTGATTAGGTAAGAAAAGCTGTTTCACCGCTGAAATTCCAGAGGGATTTCTGCACATTTAAGACAAGCTGCTTAGAAATGGCCCGGGTCTCTATTTGGTGGTGCCTCGGAGGCAGCTGGCAGCTGCAGGATGAAGCTGAACATCTCTTTCCCAGCCACCGGCTGCCAGAACCTCACTGAAGTGGACACTGAACACAAGCTTCATACCTTTTACGAGACGCATGTGGCCCCGAAGTTGCTGCTGACGCTCTGGGTGAAGAGTGGAAGGGTTATGTGGTTTGAATCCGTGGTGCGAAGGAAAGCAGGGTGTTTGACCCACGCCTGTGTCTGCCTGCTACTGAGAAAGGGCATTCCTGTTACAGACCAAGGAGGACTGCACACAGAAAGTGCAAGTCTGTTCGGGGCTGCATGGTGGATGCCAATCTCAGCGTTCTCACCTTGGTCATTGTAAAAAGGGGAGAGAAGGATATTTCCGGTCTCACTGATACTATTGTGCCTCATCACTTGGGGCCCAAAAGGGCTAGCAGACTTGGCAGTTTTCAATCTTTCTAAAGAATACAGTGTCCGCAGTATGTTGTGAGAAAGCCCCTAAATAAAGAAGGTAAGAAACCTGGGACCAAATTACCCCAGACTCAGCATCTTGTTACTCCATGGGTCCTGCAACCCAAATATTAGTGCATTGCTCTGAAGAAACAACATGCTAAGCAAAAGAAGAGGCCACAGAATATGCTAAACTTTAGGCTAAAAGAATGAAGAAGCCCTGGCCAGTTTGGCTTAGTGGGTAGAGCGTCGGCCTGAGGACTAAAGGGTCCCGGGTTCGATTCCGGTCAAGGACACATGCCTGGGTTGCGGGCTTGATCCCCAGTGTGGGGCCTGCATAAGACAGCTGATCAATGATGCTCTCTCATCATTGATGTTTCTCTCTCTCTCTCTCTCTCTCTCTCTTTTTCTTCCTCTCCCTTCCTCTCTGAAAGCAATAAAAATATATTAAAAAAAAAAAAAAGACTGAAGGAGACGAAAGAAAAATGCCAGGGACAGATTGCCAAGAGCCATAGCTGTCCACTCTAAGAGCGTCTGCCCCTAAGTCTGAGTCCAGTCAAAAATGAGATTTTTCTAAAAGTAACTAAGTAAGAACAAACATAATAAAAAGAGAGAGAGAGAGAAATGGCCTGGGTCTGAGGTGAGATGGGCACTGGCTGGCGAGGGATTTGCCCAAGTATGCTCTTCCAGTGTGGCACAGTGGGGAAGAACATGGGCCCATGACTCAAGCATGACCCATGTGCATTTCAACCCTGTTCTTCTACCTGCTGGCTGTGTGCCTTTTGACCTGTGTTACTTAACCTTCAGAGAGCTCAGTGTCTGCATCTAAACTCAAATATATATCTCTATATATAAAAGGCTAAGTGACTGACTGTCCGTCTGACTGTCTGACCAACCAGCCGGCTGGTACATATGATGCGCACTGGCAACTTAAAAATAAACGTTGACTCGCACATGTGCAATATTTGTCCCGGTCTGACACTGCCCCCCCACTTAAATTAATTCAAAGACAGTTTCCCGTGATGCCAGCATTTGCGATGACTATTAATAAATCACAAGGACAAACTGTAGACAGAGTAGGAATATTCCTACCTGAACCTGTTTTCAGACATGGTCAGTTATATGTTGCTTTCTCTCAAGTTCAAAGAGCATGCTACGTTCAAGTTAAAGTTGTAAATACTTCATTACAAGGAAAATTGGTCAAGCACTCTGAAAGTGTTTTTACTCTTAATGTGGTATACAGGGAGATTTTAGAATAAGTTAAGAGCCAAGAAATATCTGCTAAGGCTCTGGCAGAGGCAGGGCTAAGGTAATCAGTGAGAAATACTACTAATATATCCATGTACTAGTACATCATTGATACGAAATAGAAAGCCAGTAGAATAGGATTGAGACTGGGGAGACTCTGGCTTCGGTTTGAATCCCAATCCCCTCACTTTCCTGATGGAAAACTTTAGTGTGTCACCTCCCTGTGCTCAGTTTTATCATCTATAAAATTTGAAAGATAAAAATGCTGCATTTCAGGGTAGTATTTAAAAAAAAATACGGGGTAGTAAATAAAAATCCAAATAATGAGGTAACATTTTTAGCTACAGCTACTATTCTTCCACTACCAGATCCAAAAATAAACTTAGCTGATATAATTTTCAAAAATCCCTAATGCATAGTGCTTTGACATCTCCCTCCTCCCCTCCCTCCCTCCCTCCCTCCCTCCCTCCCTTCCTTCCTTCCTTCCTTCCTTCCTTCCTTCCTTCCTTCCTTCCTTCCTTCCTTCCTTGCTTCCTTCCGGAAAGCTGGCTGATACCTTTATTGCTTTAGGGGAGGGCGCTCAGAGCTCTTGGTGGGGCGGGCCGCTTCCTCTCCACCTTCACCAGCTTCTGGCTGCGCAGGACGGTGCTGGCCCTGCGGATGGCGTCCTTGCGCAGATCCGGGCGGTACCTGTTCTTGCGGATCATGTGCGGGATGCCGCTCAGGGTGACCCGGGCGTTCTGGTTGATGGTGGTCCGCACATAGGAGGTGGGGCTTTTGCTGGCCGGATCTCCGCTTCATGATGACCACCACGCCTTTGCCGCAGGGCGCCGGCTCCAGGCCCACCGTCTTGCGGTGTATCAGCCCGTAGTAGAGAAAGGAGTTGCGGGCCTTCAGGTTAGTGGGTTCGGTGCTGTATGTCTGCTGGTTCCTCCTGATCAGGAAGCTGGAGCAGTTCCGCACGATCATCCATTGCAGGCGGCAGACATGCGGCAGCTCCTCACGCTCCGTTTCTTGAACACATTTGCAACAAGCTCCTACAACGTGCCAAGCACAGATGTAGGTATGGGGCCTACAGTGCTGAGCCAGACAGCTCTGGTGGAGATTGTATCCTAGGACATGGATAAGACCCAAGTAGTCTATAAACTAAGATAATTTCAAGTAGTACCCAGGGCTCTGAAGAAAGCAGAACAGGCCCTTGCAAATAGAGAGAACCTGGGTGGCGATGGGGATGACTTGGTCAGGGAAAGCCTTTTGGTGACACATAGTTAATGCCTCTTCATCGCTCATCTAACAAAAATGTTTATAGACTTTTATGACTTGAAATGCAACAATGTGGAACAAATCTTTCCCAGTACGTTAAGCTCTCTGTAAACAAGATAGCACCACAGTTATGTTTTCACAGAACATGTATCAGGGAAACTGATTTCCAGTAGTGATCTTCTTAATTGAAAACCAGCCCCTTTATTGCCCTCCCCGGTGTGGCTCAGTTGGTTGGGCGTCATTCCAGGCACCTGAAGGTTGCCCAGTCCCTGATAGGGGGCCTGCAGGAGGCAGCCAAACGATGTTTCGCTCTCACATTGATGTTTCTCTCTCCCTCTCCTTTCCTCTCTCTAAAAAAAAAATCAATAAAAATATTTAAACTTTCCCTTAAAAAAATCTGCTCCTTTATCATCATCTCTTCTTAATTAAGCTGCTGATGGTATTGAGTACATAGTTCTATTTAGAAACTAGTTGCATAAATTCTTCTTTCTTCCCTCAATATATTTTCCACCCTAGCTTTTATGTATGCAAGTTGTCCCTTCAATATGTTGCATAGTGTCCAGAAGTAAAAAGTTGAAACTTACCTCAGAGCACACATCACCATTCCTTCATTTCTCCAGTCTCTCATTGGCCCCCTCCAGTGCTACACTGCTCAGAGTTAGTGACATCCCCAGGTTACTGTTCGTGCCTTCTGAGATCTTACTCGGGGTTTCTCATGTGGCCCCCTTGGACATGAGGTATTCTGGGCTGGACAGTCAGCCAGTCTTTAATTTGTAACTGGGACTTATCAGCTGTGTGAATTTGGGAGGGCTGTTAACCTCTCTGAAATGTAGAGTAATTGTGAGATTTGGATGAAATTAAGTGAGATTATGTGTGTGAAAGCCTAATATAGTATTACTAGAGACCCGGTGCACAAAATTCATGCTCAAGGGTGGGGGAGTGTCCCTCAACCCAGCCTGCACCCTCTCCAATCTGGGATCCCTCTCATAATCCAGGACTGCTGGCTCCCAACTGTTCACCTGCCTGCCTGCCTGATTGCCCCTAACCCCTCTGCCTGCCAGCCTGATTGATGACTAACTGCTCCCCTGCCATTCTGATTGCCCCTAACTGCCCTTCCATGCTGGCCTGGTCACCCCTAACTGCCCTCCCCTGCCGGCCTGATCACCCCCAATTGCCCCCCCTTCAGGCCTGGGTCCTTCCCAACTGCCCTCCCCTGCAGGCCTTGTCCCTCCCAACTGCCCTCCCCTGCAGGCCTGGTCCCCCCCAACTGTCCTCCCCTGCAGGCCTGGTCTCCCCCAATTGCCCTCCCCTGCAGGCCTGGTTCCCCCCAACTGCCCTCCCCTTCATGCCTGGTCCCCCACAACTGCCCTCCCCTGCAGGCCTGGTCCCTCCCAACTGCCCTCCCCTGCAGTCCCGATCACCCCCAACTGCCCTCCCCTGCCGGCCATCTTGTGTCCACATGCGGGTGGCCATCTTTGACCACATGGGGGCAGCCATCTTGTGTGTTGGAGTGATGGTCAATTTGCATATTACCCTTTTATTAGATAGGCTGGAGAAAGGGGAACTCTCCCAACATTTCCCTCTTAGTTATTGTAGCTGGTCTAATAAATTGATAGAGACAGATTAACCAGAGATAGTTATCTATGATTACCTAAATTCTTTCAGACAGTTGGGGAAAGTCAAAGGTTCTTCCTGAGTCTTTTGTTGCCTAAAATTAACCAGTTTAAAATAATCAATATCCCAGTATCTAATGAACAAAATAAACTGATGAACAAAATAGAACCAGAGACATAAAAGCATAGAACAGACTTCGGAATCTCAGAGGGAAGTGAGGGTGGTGTGTGTGTGTGTGTGTGTGTGTGTGGGTGGGTGTGTAAGGGGTGGGGGGCAAAGACTGTGTATGCAAAGGTCACAGACAATAGGGTGGTGCAAGGCCTGGGGCTGGGGGTGGAGGTGGGCTAGAAGAGGTCAGTGGGGGACAGAAGGGGGTATGTAATACTTTCAACAATAAAGATTTAATTTAAAAAAATAAGAAAACAATAAAATAATAATATAAAATAATATCCCAATAAAGGCATATTTTTTTGGGGGGGCCAAACTCTGCTCCCCCTCAGTACTTGCCTAGAGTTCAGGGGCTCATCAAATGTGAAGTCCTCTTCCCCCACACATACCTCTGGTGACCTGTGCAGAGCTAGTGAGTCTCTCCCAGGAGTCCCTGAAACTGGCCCAGCTCCCTTCAGGAGAGAATTTTTATCCTGGGAGGATAGCAAATACCTGGATGATGAGGTAGTTTCCAAAACTACCTCAACAGGCTAGTCCAGGATTTTAAACCTGGGAGCCACAGACCCTAAAGCACAGGAACCCTGGGGGTAAGGGTGGGTGGGAGAACTGGAGAAAGCTGGGTGGTGAGAAGCATGAAAAGCAAGCTTTGTCCATTCTGATCTGTGTGATCTGTGTCCTGGTAGACACAGCAGGCATTCTTGCCCTTTCTAGGTCTGCTCCATAAAAGTTCTGCTCCTAGTTTGTTTGTTGTTGTTGTTGTTAGAAGATTTTTTTTTTTTTTTTTTTTTAGAGAGAGAGAAGGGAGAGAGGGGGAGAGAGAGAGAGAGAGGAGAGAGAGAGAGAGAGAGAGAGAGAGAGAGGGAAACATCGACGTGAGAGCAAAACATGGATTGGCTGTCTCCTGCATGCCCCCCACCCTGAAACCCAGGCATGTATCCTGACCTGTAATCGAACCAGCAACCTTTTTTTGCATGGGATGATACCCAACCAACTGAGCCACACAACCTTGCTCCTAGTTTTATGTTGTTGTTTTTTTAATCCTCACCCAAGGATATTTTTCTATTGATTTCTAGAGAATGGAAGGGAGGGAAAAAGAAAGAAAGAAAGAAACATCAATGTGAGAGAGACATATTGATTGGTTGCTTCCTGTAAGTGCCCCAACTGGGGCTGGCAATCGAGCCAATATATGTGCCCTTGACCAGGAATCTAACCTGAGACCCTTTGGTCCATGGGCTGATGCTCTACTAGGTGTACCGGTTAATAATGAGGATTTTTTTCAATAGATGGAGTTACACATATGTTAATATATATGCGATTTGATATTTATTCTATTTTGTTGTATTGACAACAAGCTTCAAAACTTCATATGTCAAATTTTATGAAGGTGTTAACATCATAGATATTTTTACACTTAAAAATGTCAAATTTTGTGCCAAAAAAAAAGAGCATTTGCGGGAAGCTTATGGTGAACATGCTCCATCTCAAGATACTTGCGAACGCTGGTTTAAATGCTTTAAAAGTGATGATTTTGATGTGAAAGACAAAGAATGTCCAGGTCAACCAAAAAAGTTTGAAGACCAACAATTACAAGCATTATTGGATGAAGATACGTGTCAAACTCAAAAAAGATTAAATATTGCAGAAAGATTAAACATTGCTCAGCAAACAATTTCCAATCATTTACAAGCAATGGGAAAGATTATAAAGGAAGGAGAATGGGTGCCACATCAACTGAACGAAAGACAAATGGAAAACTGAAAAGTCATCAGTAAAATGTTGCTTCAATGGCATCGAATTGTGACTGGCGATGCAAAGTGGATTTATTTTGAGAATCCCAAACACAAAATCATGGGTTGATCCAGGTCAACTATCAACATTGACTGCAAGGCCAAATCGCTTCGGAAAGAAGACAGTGCTCTTCGTTTGGTGGGATCAGGAAGGTGTGGTGTATTATGAGCTTCTAAACCAGGTGAAACCATTAATACTAATCGCTACCGACAACAAATAATCAATTTGAACCAAGCTTTGATTGTGAAACGACCAGAATGTGCCAGAAGACACGGCAAAGTAATTTTGCTTCATGATGACGCACCATCACACACTTCAAAACCAGTTAAAGACACGTTAAAAGATCTTGCGTGGGAAGTATTAACCCACCCGCTCTATTCACCAGATCTTGCTCCTTCAGATTACCACTTGTTCTGATCACTTGTTCTGATCGATGGCACACGCACTTTCTGAGCAGCACTTCAAAACGTACGAAGAAATGGAAAATAGGGTCTCTGAATGGTTTGCCTCAAAACAAGAAAAGTTCTATTGGGACGGTATCCACAAATTACCTGAAAGATGGGGAAATGTGTAGCTAGCGATGGACATTACTTTGATGTTTCTCTGGAAATTATCCTGTTTTCTTTGATTACAAAATCCACATTATTAACCGATACACCTAATAACTACTGAGCCCAACTGTCCAGGGCCTGCTCCTAGGTCTTGATGAAGTATTTGCACAGCATTGTCATTTAATGCCTAATAGGTTAGAAGTTAGTGGTTTCGTCATAATTCTTAGTTCACAGTTGCATATCTGCCAGTTGCATACCTCTTAGTAACTAAAATTTAGTAAGCCATCATAGGATAGGGTGGGAATTTTGCAATTTTTATGGTAGCCTAAAGCAGTCGCTAGAATGATTTTGTTGTTAAAACTAGATGTTTCGTTCTGATTACAAAAATAACGTTCTTCAAAACTGGTAAAATTAAAAATGTTGATGTAATAAATATGCAGATCGATAGAAAATTTTTGTAAGTTTTTTTTTTTTTTTTTTTTGAGCCAAACTGATAACATATGCCAGGGAGCAAAATCTCAAATGCTTCAGAGAACAACAGTTTTGCAGCTTCTTTTCTGCATCTAAAATTAAGGAGGGTCAAACCTCAGAGGGAAGGTAGGGGAGGGTGAGGGTGAGGGGGAGAGATCAACTTACTAAAGGACTTGTATGCATGCATATAAGCATAACCAATGGACACAGACAACAGGGGGGTAAGGACGTGAGTAGGGGGGGCAATTGGGGGATAAGGACACATATGTAATACCTTAATCAATAAAGAAATTAAGAAGAAAAAAATAAAATAAAATTAAGGAGGGATTGTACATGAAGGTGGGAGAAAGCAAGGCAGGGGTTGGATTACAGGATAGTTGACAAGATTATGTGTTCTCTTGAGGGTTAATTTCCTCTCCAAGGGGTATTACTTCTGGCATTTCAAAAGTGTGTTAACCCACCTTCTCAAGAACAACAGGCAGGGCTGGTTTAAAACCTTTCCCTAAAGGAGTTATAGGCCTGGGGCATGACTACCCACCATGCCCAGTAAGGAACTGATGATCAGATCACCCGGTGATGTCACTTTACATAGGACCTCCTTATTTATCTTCCACAGAAAACAGGCAAAGTGATTATAGAGCATTCCAGAGCCGTATTCCAGAATACTCTTTCTGCTTTAGAATCTCCTGGTTTGTTAACTATGCTGCTTCATGGGCCTTCCTGAAGTATGACCTCAGAATCCCAGAGGGTGGGACCCAGAATCAACATTTAATGAACTGAAGTCCCATAACTAGGGTTCTGACTATATATTTAATTTTTCTTGCCCTTCAACTACTATTTTTTATTCATCCAAAAATATAAAAGCTGTTAAGATTCTGAAAATATATGTTTTGTAACGTTTCTATTAAAACAATGTGCAAATTTGTAGTGAATGCTTTGCCAGATAAAAAGCTTTCTACGTACAATAGGGTGAGTGAGTACAAAGTACAAAGCAAACAATGATCAACTAGGCTAGTAGGTGCCAATTTACATAAATCTGCAAATAAACCCCGCCCCCTTTCCTGTAGAGACTGGTGGTTTTAAAGCCCAGAGGGGTGCTTGCAGGACTGCTGGCCTTAGCTCTCTTGTTTTGGTTTCAGTTCTGTACACACACCTTGTTTGGATACCTGTGGCAGAGTCCATGCCCCACCCCAGTTCCAGGCATCTGGGTTTTATTGCCCCAGCCCCAGTGTTTGTTTGGGGTCCTGTGGCTTTGAAAGAGGTGTGGCTTCCAGGATAGACTAGCTTATTTATACCTGTAGGTATGGCTTTGTCTCCCTGGATTTAGGACACCATGTATGATGTGGTGGGGTTTTTTTCTTTTAATTGTTGACACTATTACACATGTTCCCATTTCACCCCCTCCCTTTGCCCACCTCCACCTACCCCCCACCTCCCTTCCCTCTGACGATCACCACACTGTTGTTTGTGTCTATGTGCTATGTATGATGTTTTGAGCATCAGGACTCACTGCTCCCCTCCCCTGCCCCCAAATAATTGACTATGTCAGATTTTTTTTTTTCCCCAAGCAAAGTTACATAAAAGAAAGGACTAAGAAAATGGGCTTTAGAGGCAGATAGATCTGACTTCAAAGTCTGGCCCCACCCTTCCAACCATGTGACCTTAGGTCTCATTTTCTCATATGCAAAACAAGCACAATTTCTAACAGGAGAGCAAGGATTAAATGTCACAATGTATATAAAGTGCATGGCACACAGTAGTCTTAAGAAATGGTGTTATAATGATTACTCTTTCACCTAAACTTTGAGCACCTACTCAAATGTAAGCCTGAGAAGGGAGGAAGGATGGGATGTTTGGAACACTGAGGAGTGGTGTTTGTTTTGGAGGGGCGAGGAGCCAGCCCAATGGTGCTGGTCTCTTGATTGGGATTGGGTGGCTATACCCAGGTCCAGGCTCTGTACCAACAAAGCAATGACTTCCCAGTACTTCCCAGACATCACTGAAGAACACCTAAGGGTGGAAGAGAATAAATGTGAGGATCTAAAGCAAAGCTCTAAGCAATTGTGCCAGATAGAAAATTTTACTTTCTGCAACATATACACATTTATCTATATACATAAAAGCCTAAGCGACCCAACGACCAAACGACTGAATGAGCAAATGACTGGTCGACCGGTCGCTATGATGTGCACTGACCACCAGGAGGCAGATGTTCAATGCAGGAGCAGGCACAGCGGGGCCAGGATGAGCAGGATGGGGCGGCACCTGGCCTGGGCTTGGGCTCCACCCCAGCCACCTGCCACTTCGTGCACTACTACACCCCTTGGGGGATGTTGGACTGTCGGTTTCGCCCAATCTCTCAGCCTGGCCTGCAGAGATTGGGCCAAAACCGGCAGCCTGACATCCCCCGAGGGGTCCCAGATTGAGAGAGGGTGCAGGCCAGGCTGAGGGACCCCACTGGTGCATGGATCAGGGCCTCTAGTTTTTATATAAAAACGATGGTTTTCCCTTCCCAAATCTTCATGTTAAATTGATACTAGGAGGTTGCCCTATATTTATCCTAAAGCCTCACATGCCCCTGGGTGAGTACACACACAGCAGCTATCTAAAGTCTAAAGAACAAATCCCACATTCCTTCTAGGGCCTGTGGGTCCAAGTGCTGTTTACTTCTCTACCCTCTGTCCCTTCCAAACACCTCCCAAACGTATGAGGTCCTTCGCTGCCTGCGCCTTCACTCCTGTGGTTCCACCGATTCTGAAATGAAGGGCCTTCCTTCCCACTGTCCTCTCCTCTGCTCCCCTTCCTTCCCCCGACTCTCCCTCCCAGATCAGCTGGAAAGACAATTCTGGGAAGCCTTCCCTGGCTTCTCCTGACAGTGACATGGCTCCTGCCTCCTGCACCCAGTGTGCTTTGGGCACATAGAGCGGTAACTCTTCTATGGCTCACTGAGGAGTCGGACCTAGCTGCATTCATCTTTGTATCAGAGACTACGTAGTAAGCACTCAATACATAGATACGGACTAGATTGATTAATGAAAGGAAGACCATTGGACAAGGAGCTGCTTTAAAAAGTCTTTTCTCTTCCTCATGCCCAGGACTGTTCTTTGGGCAAAGAGGATAGAATGAGCCCAGCATTTTAACGAGAGACATCCTGAATGAAGTTAGCTCATGTGCATTAACGTGGATCTGATGCACACAACAGGGCTGTGCGTTAATTATGACTTTACAATGCTTCCTTCTTACATTATGTATTTTTAGAGAAAACAACTTTTAAGATAATTTTTTTTTTAATTTTGCAGATGGAGCTAGTGTTAGAAAAGTGAAATACGAGATGTGTCAAAACTGGTTCATTTTTGTTTTCATGTTTTTAGTTTGTCAGATCAGACTAAACTCATTTCCCTAGTTGTTATTCTCAAAAAGTTCCACCTTTAAATAGAAAAGTAATGATGTGAAAAGCACACACACACACACACACACACACACACACACACACATGAGGACACGCAGCTGTTGAGAGAGGAAAGAAGTGGAACCATTATAAAAATCCACTGCTCTTGGAATCTTGCTATATTTGGCCTTAAATAGACAATAAGTACTGAAAATTATTGGATGCCACAGTTCAGTTCCTTTAATTGCACATACTAGAAATAACAACGTCCAACCAAAACAGAAAAAAAACAAACAACCCATATCTACTTTCAGACTAGTTTGCTCATAAAGTGTATTACTCTATGCCTGGAGGTCTGCATTCCCTTTTATCTACCAGTCTTTAGTGAGTCTATATATAATGCTAGGGTATATCAATATCTTAAAGAAATATATAACCAGAGATTTAGGTTTATTTTTAAATTTTTATTCTTTTTCTTACTTATCCATAGCCTTTAGGGCCTGTTTGAGAGTCCAGTTTGAGAATTATTTATTGAGCTTCCATTATGTGTCAGGTCTGTGCATACTGAAGGATTGCAGTCCCTAATCTCTAGTAATTGACAGTCTGAACAGAGAGAGTTATAAAGACATATACAATACAGCTCATTTATTAAGTCCAAGGACCTAGAGCAGTGGTCGGCAAACTGTGGCTCGCGAGCCACATGCGACTCTTTGGCCCCTTGAGTGTGGCTCTTCCACAAAATACCACATGCGGGCGTGCACATACAGTGCAATTGAAACTTCGTGGCCCATGTGCAGAAGTTGGTTTTCGGCTCTCAAAAGAAATTTCAATCGTTGTACTGTTGACATTTGTCTCTGTTGACTAATGAGTTTGCCGACCACTGACATAGAGCATTCACTAATTGACCTAATTAGTATGTGTTTTATCTTTATTAATGAAACTGTAAGTATATTTTCTTCTCTACAAAATGCAAATTAACTTGAAAATGCATATCTCTATAAGTATTCACACACTGATGAGTATGAAGAGGCAACAAACTGGATGGAGAATTTGAGTGTTAAAGTAGTATTTTTAATTTGGGAAATATATGACATAAATTATTACTCATGGTATATACTTAGCTTTAAAAGAGGTATTTCTTTATTTTAGGTAAATACTGTAATAATCCTTTCCCATGAACGTGAAGAGAATATTTCTAAATTAAAAAAAAGAAAGCAGGAAAATTTTAAAAAAACTTGAATATTTTCTTCAAAATTTTGACCTGAATTTAACCTTATTGAATTACCTAATGTTTTCAAAAGTAGAAACTGTCAGCCTTTTCAGGGATGTTTTCTGAGGTTACTTGTTAGTAAATAGGCAAGGAATTTTGAATAATGTTGCGTCCCACTAAGTATGGGTCATTTCTAGGTGGTTCAGGGTATTGCTGAATTTTAAAATGGTGTTTCTTTTGTCTTAGTGAACATCAAATGGTAAACCTCCATGAACAGAGATCAGAAGGGCCTCTGACTGAAAATTGATCAAAGAGAATTCACAATGTTTAGAAGAAAGGTGCAAGGTAAATATCAACATTTTCACCCCTGAAAAACCAGAAATGTAAGCATGCAATAAGTAGTAAGGAAGGCTAGTAATCCACCTAGGAAACCAGGGGAAAAATAAACGCAGAAATGGTTTAGGAGGTAATCAGATGCAAGAGGTATGTCCAGTGGGAGATTTTTTGCTTCCGGGAACCACTGAATGCAAATACTCCAGGAAGAAAATAAGAAATCTTTTATGAGATCTGATTTCCCTGGGGGGGAAATGGGGTGGGTGTTCTTTAGCATTTATACTTTTGCACCTTTACAGAAAAGACCTGCGGAGTGGTCATTTATTTATCAAAACTGTGATTCAGCCTTCACATACAAAATGACTGCATTAATACGGATTCTTACGCTGGCTGACCATACTTGGGTAAGAATCAAGCATTCATATTCACGCTTCTGGTGACAGGAAAAAAAGAAGCTTTAATGATAATGCTGAGGTAGTCCCTTTTAAAGGTATATTCGAAATCATATGCTACCAGTAAAGTGGAATTGTGACCTCAGAAGGTCGACCTCCAATAAATGAAATCTCCAATAAGTTATGGAAGATTTGGGGGGAAATCTTGCTGCTCTTGTTCTCCCACAGTGTGCACTGAATGTACTCCTATTATACAATGTCCTATACTTCACTTCATTCTTCAGTCTCACACACATTAGTCTTTTTGAGGGCACAATGGTGTCTTATTCATGAACAGATTTCCAGTAGTTAATAAACAACCAGTACGTGTTAAGTTCTTTAAAAAATAGTTGTTAAAGAAATACATGGACATCCAAGTGTAATGTAGTGACTGATGGATAGGAAGTGCTACGTTAGGAAAATTCGCTCTCCTCTAGAAGCCTAGATTTTTATTACCAGTCTGAAAAATCAATGTAAATCGCTAATATTATTGTGGATACAATTTAAGCTATCTGTAAGACCGGTTTCAATGCTTCAGAGCATTATAATAGTTCCTTATACATTACAAAGGGAGAAAAGATGGTACATTTAATCTTTTTATATGATTTCAAGATATGAATACCCTCACTTTTTTTTTTTAATAATTGCAGGTGCCATTAGGCAATTTTTCTGAAGCATATCTTTATACTCTGGTCCAATAAATTTAAAAAAATGTTTTCAAGACTATCTGAAAAAAGAAATATATATTTATTTTTATACTGTGCCCCAGGTGCTATACTGGATAAATGCTTTATTTCATCAGCATAATCTTGTGAAGTAGCTATTATATTTCTATTTTATAGGGAAAGCATGTATTTATGGGTAAGGAAATCATTATTTTTAACCTCCCAAGGAATGGAAAATATCTGGACTGGATGATGTCTAGAGCACAGCTGTGTTCAATCCTGAAATGTAGCATTACAAGATGGCCTCTGGAGCATATGAAATAGATCAAAATACTGCTCCCCAAGGAATAACCACGTCACAGCATCTACTTCGATAAACGAATACAGTATTGTTGAGTGTACTCCCACAGGGTCTTTTACATTAATTGGGATGGAACTAAGAAATTTTAAGCCTTGTGGGTGAGGTTGCTAGTGAAGAATAGATAAGTCAGTTATCTTTGAGACCAAGCTGCCTGATTGGGTCGGATCATAGAAAAATGCTATAGTAACCCAGCTCAACTCACCATTCACACACTCCCATCCTCTATCCCACCCAACCCTGTCCAGTTACTAACTCATCAGTCTATTGTCTTTTCATCATAGCACTTATCATTATATGACATTATAGTTTGTCTACTACAAATTCCACTAGAATGCAATGCTATCAGAAAGGGACATTGTATATCTTGTTCTCCTCAGATGTCACCATACCCAAAACAGTGCCTAGAATATAGGAAGTGCTTAATAACTATTTGTTAAGTGAATGAATATACGTGGAGTATTTAGATACTCTAAAATCTGCTTACTCTACATGGACCTAACGAAGTTTCAAGGAGTTCTACTGTTAAAGGCATTGCTTTGAGTAAAGTGACAAATACTCAGGGGAATCTGATTATAAAGTAAATGTGCTATTTGGGCAAAGATAATACCAACCAAGGGGTTCCATTAACATTTTAAAAAGTACTACTTTGGCAGATGAGCAGGTTTTTTATCTAATAAAAAGCAAAGCCCCGGGGGATGGGGACAAGTTAGTTAGAGTGAGACAGGGTGGCTCAGAGCAGAGATTGCGAAAGTAAGGGTCCAGAGGAGCTACTTTCCTGGAACCTGACCGTGACAAAGGATGCAGGAAGAACTAAATGGCTGGATTTGATGTCTTTACATTTTTGCCTAGGACTTGACTATGTTTATCCTCACTTCCTTTCCTTTCGCCTTTATTTTCTCAGCACTTTTTCATAGTCATCTCTACCATCCAAGAAAGGATGGTCTATGTATTTCAGTTTCTTTTTCCTGAAAAAAAAGATATGTTATTTGTATAATGCCATCTGAGATTTAAAACTTTTTTCTGATGTTCACCTATAATCTTCTTTCTATAGTTTAAGCTAATTCTTTTTTTCACTATCTCTAGTGGGAAGAAAATGTCTTTAGCATTTAATTCATAGAATATCTCTTCTTATTTTCAGAGACCCTCAAATTCTGTACTCAATAGGCCAGCTGAGAAGAAACAAAAAATCAGCTTTATTTGCTTTAATGTGGGGCCTGGGGTGAGAGAGAGTTTATTGGAAGGACTTCAACCAGTATTTTTAAGCCAAATTTAGTCAAACCACTTTGTTTAGACACTTCACCTCAGTTTTCTCCAGTTAAAATATTCCAGACCTTTAAGCCTTTTCCTATGGAGCCTATTTCACAAACCTTTAATTAGCTTTGTGGTTCTTTCATAAGGTCATCTCAATTCTTCTTTTCTCCCTAATAATATGAAAACTTTCCAACCAGTAGGTTTCTTTTCAGTTTCTAAATTCTAAACATGCATGTATGTCCTTGCAGAAGAAAATTATGCATCTTTAAATAATTTGTCATTTTTACCTATAACTTTATTATGCCATTCAGCTTATGTCAGAATGTGTGCCCTAGACCAAGATTATTAAAAATTCAGTAAAAATAAGAAAAATGAAGGAAGAACAGAAAAAAAGATTTAAAATATATTATAGGAATAACTGTATATGGTTAATTAGGGATAAAGAATTTGAAACTTTAGACATAAGCTACCCAATAGTTATCAAAAGACTAGACTTGCCTAGCCGGTGTGGCTCAGTTAGTTGAGCTTCCACACATGAACTAGGAGGTCAAGGTTCTATTCCCCATCAGGGCACATGCCTGGATTGTGGGCTCCATCCCCATGTAAGAGGCAGCCAATGGATGATTCTCTCTCATCATTGATGTTCTATCTCTCTCTCCCTCTCCCTTCCTCTCTGAAATCAATAAAAATATTTATTTTTAAAAATTATCTTTGATGGAGGGTTTTGTGTGTAGAAAAAAACTATCTAGAATTTTTTAAATTAAATTTACAAATTCTAAACAGTAGTTTTGTATAAAGGTCTTGGATTCCATTTACAAATAATATTCTAAGTTTAGTAAATATTTTCAATCATATTTAAGGGCCATCAACTAATGTTTTCTCTCATTTACATTGAAATGAACTCCTTTGAACATCTTAGACTCTATTTACAAATTTAAAATACTCATTTTCTTCTAGTACTATGATTGTCTGATTTAACAAATAAAACCCTCCTGGTACCAAATAGACCATACATCTAATAAAAGGAACTCCTAAGTATAATGAACTTTAAGATCTCTTAACTATTCTAATATGTATATCAACTAGATAAAATTTCAAATTATATCACAAGTCTAAATCCATTACATATTACATGTTTTGAATTATAACTAAAAACAAAACAAAACAAAACTGATCTGTTAACTCTAATAGATCAAATTCCAGCCATTGAAAGTACCCAAACCAATAAGTATACCTAGATTTCCTAACATAAAATATATTAACACCATGAACAACTTTCCAAATATTGCAGTTGGAAGATGCTTAGCCACTAAGGAAGCGATTATGTCATCCTTCACAGTTTGGGGGGTCACCTCCCATGTAATTTTTGCATTGTCTTTCAGGTTGCTGAAGCTTCATAAGTGCCAGATGGTGCAGGCTCAGACAACACTGCATCCTTGTCTGTGACACCGATGGGGCATTCTGACACACTGAGCCCTATTTATGGCCTTGCTCTGAGAGTTCATCATTTACAACAAAAGGTGTTCACATAGCTAAAGATCTTAGAGGTGAGTCATTTTATTACCTAATTTTCAAATCATATTAGGATCTGTAATACTCACTCTTGAAACTTCCTTATATGATTGGACTTTGTATGTCTTAGACTATTGAGATATTTAAATGTCTTTTTAGCCAAACTCTTGCATTCTGCGCATACACTTTTAATGTTTTAGAAACACGCAAGGCTTATAGATGTTAAAATAATAATACATTACTTTCTATCTATGTCTTGTGGATTTGTCTGATTATTTGATCATAAGTTCTAAGAGCATCAAAGTGACACCTTACAAATCCTCTTCTAAAACGTACCCCCAAGGAAATATTTATAGATGTGCAAAAGAATTCAACCACAGGGATTTCATCACAGTATTATTTTTAGTAGAGAGTGACCTACATGTCAAACAAAGTCTCTTTTGTTATTTAAAAATTCCTTAAAGGCAGGAACCAAAGTTTGTGTGTCTCTCTTTTCATCTGGAATCAACCTTATGGCTTTACACATAGAAGGTATTTAATAAATGCTTGTTAATGAAATAGTCTCTTAAACACACTCCTCTGCAGCAACTGTGTCTTTGGGAATAGGGTTTGGAAGGACTTTATATTCCAAAACATCTTCATGAGTCATTTTTAAAAATGAATAATTGATATGTGTGTACTAAGTCTTATGTCAAGCACTATACAAACTCACAAATTGACCCCTCTCTTTATAACAGTAAGACATGGCCCCTAAGACCCTCTTATGTAAAATTTTAGATCTGCCACTCCTCTGTAAGATACAGTTTTAAAAAGAGAAAAAAGGAAAAGAAATGTTTTGCTACATTGTCATATTTGTCCTTTAATGGGAGTATAGAATGTGGGAAAGAGAGTGGGAACCAGCTGAGAAATACCTCTGCTTTGTTATCAATTAATCATCTACAAATCCTAATATTTTCCAAAGACTGTACAATAAATGTGGATTTCTTTTGTAATAAAGCAAAAAGGGCTTTAAAAATATATTTAAATAATATTATACTCTTCTCTTAACTTTTTTTACCAATCCTCTAAAAGCTCTTGTTGGTCAGTGGTAGGGGAGTAGATCCTATTGTAGTTGCTTTGGAGGCTGGGGCCTTGCTGGACAGAGTGCTGAAATTCATTGTCATTGACAACTTGACCTATACCACACTGAGTGCACCTGGGAACTCAGAGAGCAAAATGGGGAGTCCAGAAAGTATCCCAAAGCTTCAGTGGAAGGCTGGTCTGGCTCCTGGGAGCTCTGGTCTCCTGCTTGAAATAAAAATGCTCACAGGTTTCCAAATTCAGTCTTTTCCCAAGAGTTTCAGTAAACAGTCAAAGTTCTGCTTTCTAAGGTGAGGCAGTCAGATAACCAGCTAACAAGATGTGGACTATAAAAGGGGTGTAGGTAATGTTATTGTCAACATTGAATAAAAGGAAAGACAGGTCAGCAGCCCTGAAGAGGAAAAGAGACAAATGGGAGGAGTCACAGGACTTGACTGTCTACAGTGGGTGGCATTGCTGGGAAGTATTCCATCCTTGATAGTAGTCCTGGAAGGCTTGCTGGAGGAGATAAGGATTCAGCAGCTGCTTATCTCAAACACACATGTCATAGAAATTGGTACAATACCAAAGTATGCTGCCCCACCCCCCTAAAAAAGTAAATGAGAAAACAGGATGTATGTTTCTGGGGTCTCACTGGGAACCACAACATTGATGAATTAACAGCACCTTGGACAATCATCTTAAAACTAGAGGCCTATTGTACAAAGAGATTCGTGCAATAGGCCTTCCTTCCCCTGGCTGCTGGCACCGGTTTTCCTCTGGCACCTGGGACCCAGGCCTTCGCTCTGCACCGCCTTCCGTCTTCGCTCTGGGTAGAGCGCCGCTCCTGTAGCTCCCTCCGCCCCCCGCCCTCCCCCTCATAGCAGGCTTCCAGCCCCGCCTGGCCACTCTGTGCCTGCATTCATGCTGCCCAGAGGCCCAGAGCAGCTGGGGGGTGGGGTCGCCGCCATCTTAATTTGCATAGTCACTCCTGATTGGCTGGTGGGTATAGCAAAGTGACGGTCAATTTGCATATTTCACTTTTATTAGTGTAGATATGGTTATGTGATGGTCTCTTGATCCAGCCCCCATTTGAATCCCATGGTTTACATGCTACACTCCCATCTCCCTCCCAAGAGGGAGTACCCTGCCTCTATATACTGCCTGTGCTGCTCCCTCAGTTGAAATGTAAGAATAGCAGTAGAAAGGGTAAATGACACCATGTTCTAATCCTGGCTCTGCTAGGCTCTCTGAGCTTATTGCCTCATAGTTAAAAGGAAGGTAATAATGCACACTTCCTAACAGGGTGGAAGGAGATCATGTCTGGGAAAGGACCAGGCCTAGTGCTCAACTTAATGTGTGATCCTACCTTATAATAGAGAAATATGCAAATTGACCGTACCTCCGCTATGCCCATGATTGGGCCTGCGAGAGGCTGGGGGCGGGACTCCAGGTGGCCTTTCCGGCTGTTGAGAAGACCAAGATGGCGGCGCCCAATTCTCTTAGTTCCGGGGGTCCTCCGCACGATCGCCACCCGGGGGACGTGGCCGGGCACAGCCGGGCTCTCCGCGGGTGATCCAGGCGGCGATCGCCACCGGGGGGGCGTGGCCGGGCACAGCCGGGCTCTCCGCGGGTGATCCAGGCAGCGATCGCCACTCGGGGGGGGCGTGCCCGGGCACAGCCGGGCGCTCCGCGGGTGATCCAGGCAGCGATCGCCACCCGGGGGGGCGTGCCCGGGCACAGCCGGGCGCTCCGCGGGTGATCCAGGCAGCGATCGCCACCCGGGGGGGCGTGCCCGGGCCCAGCCGGGCGCTCCGCGGGTGATCCAGGCAGCGATCGCAACCCGGGGGGGCGTGCCCGGGCACAGCCGGGCGCTCCGCGGGTGATCCAGGCAGCGATCGCCACCCGGGGGGGCGTGCCCGGACACAGCCGGGCTCTCCGCAGGTGATCCAGGCAGCGATCGCCACCGGGGGGGCGTGCCCGGGCACAGCCGGGCGCTCCGCGGGTGATCCAGGCAGCAATCGCAACCCGGGGGGGCGTGCCCAGGCACAGCCGGGCGCTCCGCGGTGATCCAGGCAGCGATCGCCACCCGGGGGGGCGTGCCCGGGCATAGCCGGGCGCTCCGCGGGTGATCCTCGCCACCCGGGAGGGCGTGGCCGGGCCCAGCCGGGCGGGCGCTCCCGTGGTGATCCAGGTGGCGATCGCAACCCGGGGGGGCGTGGCCGGGCCCAGCTGGGCGCTCCCGCGGTGATCCAGGCAGCGATCGCCACCCGGGGGGGCGTGCCCGGGCACAGCCGGGCGCTCCGCGGGTGATCCAGGCGGCGATCGCCACCCGGGGGGGCGTGCCCGGGCACAGCCGGGCGCTCCGCGGGTGATCCAGGCAGCGATCGCCACCCGGGGGGGCGTGCCCGGGCAGAGCCGGGCTCTCCGCGGGTGATCCAGGCAGCGATCGCCACCAGGGAGGGCGTGCCCGGGCACAGCCGGGCTCTCCGCGGGTGATCCAGGCGGCGATCGCCACCCGGGGGGGCGTGGCCGGGCACAGCCGGGGTCTCCGCGGGTGATCCAGGCGGTGATCGCCACCAGGGAGGGCGTGCCCGGACACAGCCGGGCGCTCCGCGGGTGATCCAGGCGGTGATCGCCACCCGGGTGGGCGTGCCCGGGCACAGCCGGGCGCTCCTCGGGTGATCCAGGCGGCGATCGCCACCCGGGGGGGCGTGGCCGGGCACAGCCGGGCTCTCCGCGGGTGATCCAGGCAGCGATCGCCACCCGGGGGGGCGTGGCCGGGCCCAGCCGGGCGCTCCCGCGGTGATCCTGGCGGCGATCGCCACGGGGGGGGGGGGGGGGGGGGGGGGGGGGGGCGTGGCCGGGCCCAGCATGGCGCTCCCGTGGTGATCCATGATCCAGGCGGCTATCGCCACCGGGGGGGCGTGGCCGGGCACAGCCGGGCACTCCTCGGGTGATCCAGGTGGCGATTGCCACGGGGGGGGGGGCGTGGCAGGACTTGCCCAGCCGCTCCCAGGGTCCCTGGGAACATTGCAGGCATGTGGTTGCTGATTCCCAGACCAGGCCTCTGGCCACAGATTCATAGCTTTGCAGAGACCTAGGGCAGGGATCTGCTTTATCTGCAGAGAGACAGAGGTTCTGCAGTGCCCCCAAGACGTGGGTGGGCCCAGCCAGGGATCAAGGGGCATGGAAGGACTCCTGGCAGAGGGGCAAGGACCCTCACCCCTGAGGCGGGGGTTGAGGGGTGGAGCCACCTCAGTGAAGGGGTGCTGCACTGCAGGGTACTGGACTGACTGACGTGATTCAGAGAAGCTCCCAGTGCTAATGGGCCTAGCTCAGGTGGCCTTCACACTTCAGAGGCAGTGACTCCTGCTCCTGCCTTCACCCAAAAGCAAGCTCGCTACACCCTGCCCCATAGCAGAGCATGCCTAGGCAGTGAGTGGGAAGCCTTCCACCTGCTTCGGAGAAGGGGCGCAGTAAAGAATGCGGGGAGAGGAAAGAATGTGGAGCATCCGCAATGAAGAGGTGCTTGAGGAAGAGGCTGGGACGCCTGACTGGAAGGTTTGTTCTGTTTGCTGGGCCGCTGCCCCTTGGGAAGTGCAAAGAGCATGGCTCTGAGGGCTTCCTGTGTGCTCTGAGGGCTTCCTGAGTCAAGTTCCACAGCCAACTGGAATTGGCCTCAGTTTCCTGGTCTGTAAAATGGATGAAGCGTGTCCCAGTGCCTTCACTGATCTTTGATGGCCAATTGAGATACTATATAAAGAAAATGAGGGAAGAAGTGAGAAAGAAAAGGAAGGACAAAAAAATACAAAAGAAAGATTGAAAGGAACCTGTAAACCCATTGTCACTTAAATAGGGAATATAGTCAGTAGTGTTGTAATGATGGTATGATGCCAGGTGGGTACTAGAAATATCGGGGAACACTTTGTAAAGTATATGATTGTCTAACCACTATTCTGTAACTAATATAAAACCTGAAACCAATACAAAATAATGTTGAATGTAAAGAAATGAAAATTGGAGTGAAATTTTTATGAATTTCAAAGATTAAATAAAAGCTGTAAAGGAAGGAAGGGGAGAATAAAAAGTGTTTTTCATTTTGCCACTTCATTAAAAAGACAGTTGTCTTTATGTGGTGCTTTTATGCTTTTCTAAGTCATTATCTCATTTTAATTTCCGGGCAACTTAAATACAAGATAAGTATTCCCTCCACTATTTAAAGAAAGGAAATCTTGGTGTCTGGTCCTAATGATTCAATCGTCAAGCCCTTATTGTAAAGCAGGGTTAGTAAAATTTTCTGTGCAGGGTCATATCTATACTAATAAAAGCCTTGGGGGTGATCAGGCCAGCAGGGGAGGGTATTTGGGGGCAATCAGGCCTGCAGAGGAGCAGTTAGGGGTCAATCAGGCCAGCAAGGAAGCAGTTAGGGGGCAATCAGGCAAGTAGGTGAGCGGTTAAGGAGCCAGCAGTCCCGGATTGTGAGAAGGATGTCCAACTGCTGGATTAGGCCCGTTTCCTGTGGAATCGGGCCTAATCCTGCAGTTGGACATCCCCCGAGGGGTCCCATATTAGAGAGGGTGCAAGCTGGGCTGAGGGACACCCTCCCCAGTGCACGAATTTCGTGCACCGGGCCTCTAGTTGAAAGATAAACCGGTATATTTTACAAAACATATGGCCAATCACAAATGAGTTTTGTTGTGGTTTGATTATTTTCCTTCTTTAGTCTTGCCACAGGTCTCCCTTCAGCTCTTTTTCAACGCTAGACAAGAGAAATTTTAGTCATAATAACCATAATTAAGTTAAAATTCAACTTAAACATAGTGTTAAGAACAATGTACTGTACTATTGACCATGAAAATATAGAGATTTTGGATTTACGGTCCTCCCATATGGCTTTAGCATGTGGGGCTGTCAACGTAAGAAACACCCAAACCTGTAGATAATTTTTATGAGTTTATTTGAGCCAAGAGGAGAAACCAAGATGGTGGCATAGGTAAACACCTAAACTGCTGCCTCACACAACAATATCAAAACTACAACTAAAAGACAAAACGGACACCAACCAGAACCACAGGAAAGCTGGCTGAGTAGAAATTCTACAACTAGAAGAAAAGAGGAAAGCACATTGAGACTCAGAGGAGCTGCAAAAGGCTGAGGTACGGAGACGCGCACGCGTGGAGAGGACGGGCGGCTGACTGCACAGGCGGCTGAGTGCATGGCTGGCTTTCTAAAGTGGGAGGGAAACAGAAGCTCCCGACTGTGATGAACTCCAGTCCCAGGTGAGACTCTGGGAACCCAAACTCATTTTGGGGGGAATCTGGACTGTCAGGAAAAGAGAAAGCACACTGAGACTCAGGGGAGCTGTGGAAGGCAGAGGTCCAGAGGTGCGTACGCGTGCAGAGAGGATTGACTGCTGAGTGCATGGGCAGCTGAGTGTGTGGCTGGCTTTCTAAAGCAGGAGGGAGACAAAAGCTCCCGACTGCGCTGAACTCCAGTTCTGGGCGAGTTTCTGGGAAACCAGACTCATTCCGGGAGAAAATGGACTGTCTGGCAGCGGGCAAAACTCTGAGAGAAAGGGTGGCTTTCTCTCAGAGGAGCTTGCAGCGATTACCAAGGGACACTGAGACTCAGGGGCCTCATAGGGCAGGGCTGACAGGAAGCCAAAGCTGTCTGCTCCGCCCTGAGACTCTTCCCCATCCATGCTGAGCACAGAGGCTTTTACAAGTCTTCCCCCATAAGGGTGTCTCCAGCACAGAAGTTCTCCCAGTGTAGACACAGCTGATCCTCATAGCCAATTGGCCTGGAGGTCAATTCCTCCCAGTGATACCAATAACAATCAAGACTTAACTACAAAAAAAAACCCAAAAAAACAAACTTAACTACAACAAGGCTTTGCACACAGTCCACAAAGGGGTACACCAAAAGTGTCCACCTCAGGTAACTGGGGGAGGCTGAGCCACTGGGCCATATAGGACACCTACCACACAAAGCTACTCTACCAACTCAGGGAAGCAGCGAAAATGTGGAGACAAAGAAACAGATCACAAATGAAAGAAATGGAGGAAAGCAAACAACTGGATATAGAGTTCAAAACCATGGTTATAAGGTTTTTCAAGAGTTTATTTGAGCCAAACTAATCACATATGCCAGGGAGCAGGATCTCAAATGCTCCAGAGAATAACAGGTTTGCAGCTCCTCTTATGCATTTGAAATACAGGAGGGGAAAATTGGAGAAAGCAAAGCAGGGATTGGATTACAGGGTAATCCAATTAACAAGATTATGTGCTCTCTTAAGAGGTAATACCCCCTTTGAAGGGTATCCTGGCATTTCAAAGGTGTGTTAACCTAGATGCACAAGAACAATGGACAGGGCTGGCTTGAAAACTTTCACTAAAGAAGTTACAGGCCTGGGAAGTGACCACCCACCATGATCTGCCCAGTTAGGAATTTATGATCAGTAACCTTGTGAGATTTATTTTCATACAACCCCTGTTCTTTTGTCCACAGAGCTTTGGATTTTAAATAAGATCAAATAAAGTTTTCTTTCTAAACCAAGCTTTTCCCCTTTCCCTCTTGTCTACAACTTACTGTTCACGCAGGTATTACCTCTGCAAGGACAAGGCCTTTCTTGGCTGCTCTGGACTATCTAACCTTCCTTTTTGAGTGTGACCATTAGCATTTACTAGCTGTGAAACTGCAACAGAGATTTTGCCATGCAATAATATTCATCATACAGTCCCCATTTACTGAGCACTTTATATTTGTCTAATTTTTACAACAACCTGCAAGGTAGGTCTAATTATCTCGATGTTACAAATGGAGGCAATAGGCTAAAAGGGATTAAGTAACAATGGTAGGGCTTGGATTCAATGCATGAAGTTTCCACGACTCCAACCTATCTTCCAAATATGCTTATTACTTATTCATTTGGGTTTTTTAATTTGTGGGTTGATTAATTTGTATGTCCCCTTCCATAAAGTATTAATGGCCATACCTCTGAATGCAGGGTTATATTACAACGCTCTTTACTTGCATTTGTTCCCTTCACTTCTAAGTTACAGGCAATCACCTGTTGAATAAAGCTAATGCTCTCCAGTTCTTCAATGCTGTCATTGTATCCTTCTAGAACAAAGCTAAGAATGCTAAGTACTCTCTGTACATACTTATCAAATGAATTGAATTAATGAGGAAAAGAGGAGACCATAATGAGAACCCCCATATCACTGCTATCCTTCAACATTGGAATCCAAGAACCTAAGTCAATATGCATCAATATTGACTCAACAAGCCGAGCTCAGTGTCACCAATTTTCCAACTGAAGGACTTGAGTTATTTGTTTTTCACGATGAGGCCAATGCAGGGCTAACTCAAATTCATGCTTCTCAAATGTTGTTAAAAAAATAAATTTGAAAGTTGATATTTAGTAATAGCCAAAAACATTGAAAAGGTGGCAATAACAACCAATGTTTTTTGTCACCCAGTTTTTAAAAATAGCTTACCTATGTGTTACTTGTTTAGACATTCAGATATTACTAAATATAGTCTCTTACTAAAATGTTCACTGCCAAGTAGTCAGCCCACAGACATATTTTTATAGGCAAGTTACATATCCCTGAAAAATTATCGTAGAAATACACAATAACGCCTACGTCCCTAACGCCAAAGTCCACAAGCAGCTTCTGCAGACCTGTGTGCCACAGGAGGCAGCAGTCTTTCCTAACTGAAAGGAACCCATAAGAATCTCAAAGGAAATGAAAACATCTTTTTAAAAACATGAAGCATCAAGCCATCCGTCACATCAGAAGGGAAAACACAGGCTAAAAATATATCCCATGTTCTTTCCAATTCTGTTTATTATACTCATAAATGAAAGTGTCCTGTATAATTTATTCACGCATAGACCTTAAACCGTTATTCATATTTGTTCAAAGGCAACAGGGCTAGAGGTTCCTAATAGTGCTATAGCTTTGCCATTTGTGCCCATGTGATCCAGTCCCTATGGACTTGGTTAGTATCCACAAAAATCATGCCTGTGAATTACAGTTGGGGCTCAGAGAAATTGCATCATCAGTCAAATATCAAACTTTTAATGAATGTTCATTACACTTATTGTGCTAGGCGCGGTGGCCATATTAAACATAAAAAGTATAATTCTTCTGTTAAAAATGAGTTAAATTGAATCCAGGTGTTGGCATAAACAGATAACTGATTTCTATAGTCCTTTGTAAAAAAATTTTTTTAATCTGAATTGAAAACAATTTTCAGTCAATATTTTGAGATAAGTCTTTGAAATTATGAAGTTCCTCTAACTATTGCTTCTACTATCTCCTGTATTGTTGTTTAGAGTAGCAGTGACCAAAATGCATTCCAGTTGGAACTGAGTGAAGCAAAGTGACAAGGATTTCTGAGAGCCTTTAATATAGTAATGATTCCCCAAACATATTCAACGGTCGGTTTTGTGGTGGTTGTTTTTGTTTGTTTGCTTGCTTTTTTATAAACATCTCATGATAACTACATTTATGTCCACGTTTGTCTTCTCAGGAGTCTGTAAGTTCAAAGAAAAGTGTGTGTGTGTGTGTGTGTGTGTGTGTGTGTGTGTGTGTGTGTGTGTGTGTTTTCTACTTGTTATCTAAAACATAATGAAATTCTCTGTGCGCCAAAAGTGTCTTCGATCCTTAGATGAAAACTGTTGTAACAGAGGAAAGGGATATTCGGATCACTTCCAGTCACGTGCTTTCAGTCTCCTAACCCATGCGCGGCCCTCTCAGCATCCCTCTCAGCATCCCTCTCGCACTTTTCTCTGAGTGTCCAGGTGAGGTGGCTGTTGCTCTCGGCTCTTTTCCTTACAGAGTGTGAGAATTAAACCACAGCAGCTGCACACCAACCCTTTCTCTACCACCAGGAAAACCCCCGAGACCGCTCAGATCTCCAGAAATATGGAGGTGTGAGGTGGCGCTTCTCAGGGGGTGGGCTGCAATTCATCCCATTCCGCATACATTTCAGTGTCTTCTCTTGAAAGTTCAGTCACTCCAACCTATGGTTTGGGAGAACTGGGAATGTTTCTATTATTGTTCCCATCAACAGTCATGCTTTTGTTACTTACACTACGCAAGGATGTTCCTTCTTGTCTTGCAATAGAGGGAATGAAGTGTGAGGAACAATCAGGAACAGTAAAAATATGCACCTCGTTTTTCTAGGATAATGCTTAGAAAATGTAACAGTCATTCAAGACAAAGGTGAATGAAGTGATATTAGTCTCATTTTCAGGAGTGCATGAAATTCGTGCGGGGGGGGGGGGGGGGGGCCTCAGCCCGGCCTGCGCCCTCTCGCAATCCGGGACCCCTTGGGGATTGGGCCTAAACCGGCAGTCAGACATCCCTTTCACAATCCTGGACCCCTTGCTCCTAACCGCCCACCTGCTTGCTCCTTACCACTCAGCTCACCGCTCCTTAGGGCTGCCACAGAGGTGGGAGAGGCTCCCACCACCACCACTGCACTCGCCAGCTGTGAGCCCAGGTTCTGGCTGAGCGGTGCTCCCACTATGGAAGCACAATGACCACCAGGGGAAAGCTCCTGCGTTGAGCTTCTGCCCCCTGGTGGTCAGTGCACGTCATAGGAACTGGTTGTTCCGGTCATTCCGTCTTAATGGTCGCTTAGGCAGATATAGATATAGATATAGATATAGATATAGATATAGATATAGATATAGATATATACCTATATCTATAGATAGATAGGTAGATAGATAGATAGATAGATAGATAGATAGATAGAGATCATTTTGCTACAATTATATCCTCTTTTGCAATTTTTACTTTTTTCCTGGAATTTAAAGACATTTCATAATTGCCAGGGGAAAGTGAGAATACTTTAAAGAGCTGGAAACCAACTGCATCTCATGCATAATCCCAGCAAAAACAATCAACCACAAGCCAACAAGGGGAAGACTAGCAGAATTCGATGTCTGCCATGGGTCATCCAACAATATGGCAGGAAAGAGTGCAAGAGGAGGGCCTGGATTATTCACTTATCTGTGTCCCTTAGAGGCCCCTGGAGCCCTTCAGCTTCAGCAGATCATTATTTGCACCTTCTTCATTGAGAAACAGAGATTAGTCAACAGGGGCTTCCTTCACTCTGTTGCCCTACTCCATGAAGTCCCTTGGATCTCTGAAGAGAAAGGGACTTCTTGTCCAGATAAGACTCATCTATGTGTGATCTCATCTTCCCAATCTTCATTATGACCAGGGATTGAACCCACAAGCTGGGCATGTGCCCTAACAGGGAATCGAACCAGAGACCTTTAGGTGCAAAGGAGGACACGTAGCCACATCAGCCAGGCCACTTCCACAATGTTTTTCAATCACCTTTGCTGGCTTGACTTCTTTTTGACCTATAAACATGTTCTATTTTCTCCATTCCCATTTTAATTTCCCACTTGTTTTTCTTCCTTTATTACCAAGCGGTCACTTTTAAATCCGGGCTTGCTCCTTCTACTCTCCTAAAATGGTTCTCCTGAAGATCTCCAGTAGCCTTCTTACACACAACTCCATTGGCCTTCTCTGTGTTCTTATGCTCTTTGATCTTACCAGCATCTGACACTGTGGACCATGTCCTCCCTACTGAAATTCTCCTCTCTCAAGCTTTCTCCTCTGGATTACTGCATTTCCAGCTTTGGGGAGACCATTCAGCTTTTTCCTTTCTCTCATTTCCTACATGAACTTAATCAGTGGGAAAAAAAAATCAGACTTTGGAACCAGATTGACTGGGTTGAATCCTTGTTCTGCTGCTTTCTAGAACTGTGACCTCAGGCAAATTGCTTAACTCCCTGCATTTCTTCATCTGAATTAATCAAGTACCCATTATTTACCCAACCTAGATATAGCGCCAGTTAAATGAGACAATGTTTACAAAGCACCTTGTAGATACCTGACATATCATAGACATACAAATAATTTTTCTGCATTTTGCTTCCAGATAGTCTCTACTGTCTTAGCATTTTCTCTCCACATTGCTGTTATTTTGTCACTGCCTTAGTTTCATGGTTCATTATCACTTGCCTAGATCATTGCAACTTTTGGAAAAAAAATAGTTTCTTGCCTGCACCATGTCTTAGCCTCCTGTCCCTCCTACTACTAGAATTCTTTCTGGAGCACTGACCCAATCCTGTGATGTCACATGGCACACAGAATAGATTACACGCTCCCCATATTGGTATTCAAGTTACTCCAAAACCTGGTCTTTTTAACCTTTTAAAACTGCTACTATACATGCAGCCCCTTGAGCTCAGTGCTTTAACCAGATGGGACTCTTAAAGAGACAGTCTTTACTTTCCCACCTTCTTACCTTTGCTCACTCCATGCTCTTGGCCAGCTAGTCGTGTGCGAGGACCATCGGGCCTATTAGCTGCAGCTTAATGAAACACTATGGAGAGAAAACCAAATGGAGGTAAACTTTATTTAATACAAAATTTATGTGCCAGGAACATTTTCAAGTGTTTTAGAAGTATTAACTCAATCTTTATAACAATGCTTTGAGTTTGGTACTATTATAACCCTAATTCAATAGCTTAGGAAACTGAAGCATACACAAAAAAGTTATGTGTGTGCCCAAGATCACAATAGGGAGCTAATAAATAGCAAAGCCACGTTTTAATGCAGATGGCCCAGCGAGTTAAGGGTCATTGCTCTCTCCTACAGATTTGCTGGGGCGGTGCCAAGGTAAGCAGTTCTAACTCAGGTCACCAGTCCAAGTCAAGCTAGACACCAACAGGCAGGACCAAGATGTAAAGCCAAATGGGTCAGGAATGAGATGCATTGATGTGTGAGGAGGTTCAAGGTTGACATTGCAAGATGAGCAGACAGGAATTACATGAACAAAGTGCAGGGGTGCATGACCTCTTTTAATGCAGTGCCTGTGACTTCTGCTCTGATCAAGTTGGGGATGGTTCAAGGCTCCAACACAGGCAAGTCTATCCTGTTAAAAGTCATTTGTGTGTCCCTGTCCTGCGTGAGAGGAGACCTTCCATAGTGGGGGGTCATGTGCTCCTCGCCTTTGTAGTCTCCGTATCTAACATAGCACCTTTATTTACTTAACAAGTATTTATCAAGTGCCTACCTGGGGTGGGGAGTGTAGGGTTAAGGGGCATTTCACCCTCTCTTCCCTCGGAGTTGCTTTTGTGCCTCATCTCTGATTTGATCTGTAAATTATATTTCAATAAGACATCTGATTGCCAAGAGTTTCCTCCACAGTCTGCAGAAGCTATACAAATCACCTGAAACTGCAGGGCTGTCTGGAAGTGAATTAGAGCTGAGACTCAAAGAAATGACTCCAGGGAGTTTTAATTTGAACTGCAAATGCATCACAGAGATTCCTTGCCATTTGATGAATCAAATCGGATCCCAATAAACTTGCTATAGTTGGCTCAATTACAAGTGTTGTGTCTTATCCTTCTCTATGTTCTCCCTGGTGTCTTGCACAGACTCTTTTTTTTATTATTTAAATTCTTTATTGTTTAAAGTATTACATGAGTCTCCTTTTTCCTCCATTGACCTCTCCCCGGCCACCCTTAGCCCGCAGCACAGACTCTTAATATAGTAGGTTTGCTATGTATTTGGGATGATAAGAAACGGTAGTGAAAATTTTGTATCTGAACACTTTCTCTTTTTTTGTCTTTGAAGTATAAAGTTGTTTTCCTCACAGGCAATGTTAGCTGTTACAACATCAAATAGTCCAGGTTAAATGTCACAAGTCTCCAACTCGAGAATTTAACAAGAGCAAAAACCAAAAGAAAAAAATAGTTCGAGATAAATGTTTCTGTTTTAAAAGCTCACACAAAGTAAAACTCACTCTGTTCATTATTGACCATCAACCTGGACACTGAATGTTTTGCTTCCACTTGGGATAAAAAAAGAGTTTTTTATTGCCATTTCTCCTAAATCATGTAATTATAGGGATTTGGAAATTACTGGATCTACTCTCTGACCTTCAGGCAGAACTATGTTTAAAAACTTCCCTGAGCAGCTGAGAGTTTGTCCTGTTTTTAGTTACCCTTCGAGCACATTGCACAACCGTCACCAGTAACCTATTGTATGTCGTGTTTAATAGCTCGAGTCTGATGTCTAATCGAATCTTCTCTCTGACATTTCTCTCTCTTCCTCTCTTCAGTGGAGCTTGAGAATGAGCAGGTAACTGCAATTACTTCAAGAAGTCATTTCCCTTTCTCAAGAAAAGACATAAAAAATGTAGAAAATGGAGTTACTGAATTGTATACCCTTGTATGTGGGGCTTCCCTGGGTATCGAAGATGCTTATATAAATATAGAGAAGAATTAATTGGATATATGTTGTAACGGAACTAGGAATACAAATATTTGAGATTGAGTCCCAATTCTAACTCTTACCAGCTATGTGGCTTTAAAGGAATAGAATAGAATCGTTATGAGGTTAAATTTCTTTATGTGTAAAATGGGATCAAGATAACCCAACCGAGTGATTTTCATACATTGTCAAATACTCTGCATAAAGCATGACTGTTGGTGTCCCAGGTATAAACCCCCAAATCCTTTTCCATTTCTACTTTAGACTTGTAGATGAGAAAATTGTTTATCTTACATTAAAAAGTTCTAAGAACATGTTTCTTTGAGGAGGAGAGTCTGTCCATTTAGCCATAATGCAATAATACTCAATTATCACAGAAAAATGGGAAATTATACTTGTGTGCCTACCTTCTTTGTGAGGTTGCAAGCTCTTCAGCGATAAGGGATATTTACAACTTCCACTGTCTACACAATGAATGGTATAGTTTTTTAGCAACTATTCATGGGATTCAAAAATTGCCTGATTGAATTATTTATACTTTAAATGTTAGCTAGTTACCTAAAGGGAGACTTGATGTACCATTAATTACTATTAACTCCTTCTCATCTTCAAGTGTAAAGAAAGATGTTTTCCTTCCTGTCACCCACATATACCCATGTAAAGATCCTTAACTTAGCAACAAATCAGACCCAAATTGAATAAGCTAGCATATCCTAAATCCCACAAACTTATCTTTGCCGTAAAAGATGAGTATATTCATACTGAAAGAGGGAAACAAATCAGTGATTTCATAAATCACTAAGGTTACTTATTAGACAAAGAAGCAAGTAAGATATTTAAAAAGAGACATGGTTGAAAGAAGCAAAGAACATTTAAATGGCAGATATTTTACTCCATGGACTTGGCTCAAGCATCTGAAAATTTTGGGGCCAATTATGTGAACTCTGGAGACTGTGGGGAGGGTAGTTAGAGCTATGTGGGTGCTGGGAAAGAATATGTCTTTTCTTTACCCAGCTTCCAGAACCAGTTCTCACGAATGCCTAAAATATTTGGTGTGGTGTTTTATAAAATCATGTCAGGAGGTTTTCTCCCCTTTCTTTAAAAGAAACTATTGTCCTCTTGAGCCTCTTTTCAAAAACGATTTGTTTCATGTTGGTGTACGTTGTTGGATATCTGTAGCAACTTCAGAAATTCTTTTCTTTTAAGTGTGATTTCAATCTTTTCCATTTAAAATGCAAATTCACCCAAAGGGGTGTAAATGAGAATGTTTTTCCTGTCCTTTTTCGTTGACCTTCCATGGTCTGGGGGAGGGAATGCAGAAAGACTTTCCAATAGATCCTTGGAATTGAGCATCTTGCATATTTGGCCTAGATGGGCTAATGGTCAAAGAACATGGATGATACCAGAAGCCACCAACTAGACAATGTTTTTAGAGTGGGCACAGCCTATTCATGGCACTTGGGCTGCACAACTGCATCAGTCTTTGCTACTCATGATGGATGCCACCCTATCATTCCTCACAATACAGTACTCCCGGCCCTTGATAGGAAAGCTTCTTTCCATCTCAGGTACAAAGAATACTGACACAGTTAAAGTATGTGATTTAAATGACAGGTATTGTGCAGAGGAAAGATACATCCGGAGGGTCACTCTTTACAGCAAGAGGAACCCTGTGATTAAAGCCTGTGTTCCAGAACCTTCAGCCTCTTTTGAAAGTTCTAGATGCCATTATACTTAGTACAAATAGAAGATTTGAAGTCAGAGTTGACCATGGGCCGGGAAATGAATTTGGAATCTACATCTCACTTTTGAAAGGATGTCATATTCAATTTACTGCCTACATACCCTAGTAGGAGGAACAATATAAAAAAGCCTCCTGTCAAAGCATTTGTTGTAGCCATTTTATGATTTGCTCTGGGAATTATCCTCTCGGTATGGACTGAATTGAACTGAAGTTACATCAATAATTTAAAAAATTGATCATGGTAGTAGTTGTCAGAAAACAACTTTCAGGTTTTGTATCACTTAGGTGAATATCAGGTTACTGTGCTCGTTGGAAAATGGCCATCGGATCAAGGATGACAAGGGCAGAGGCACAGTTCTTCGGGTTTGGAAGCAGTTTCCCCCCTAACAGATGGGTGATGTCTTTTCTGATGCATTCATGAGAAGAGGCAATTACTGAAGCAGAGGAACTGTAGGGGTGACCTCTAGGTAGATAAGAGAGAAAAGCTTTGTCTCCATTCTGTCTAGATGATAAGGAATCGAGGTGTCTGGGAAAGTGAGTCCTACTGGTGGGGGTTAACAAAAGCCTTTTTCCAAGTGGATGCAGGGAGGTAGCTAGGAAGAGTAGACCAGCACTTCAGAGTAAAATGTAAGTTGAAAGTCTCTCAACTACTTTGTTAGCTAGATTCTCTTTTTTTTTAATCTTTCTTTGTAATTGTTTAGCCTTTCCATAAAAGCTTATTTGACAGTTACAGATATGTTAGGCCTTAAAGATTATAAAGAGAAAAAATGGGTGAGAGACTTGGAGATAACTCCACAAAGTTCCAACACAACGTGGTGGCAAAAAGCAATAATCAGCAAGGCACTCCTGAGAAGGGAGCGAGAACTGCATGAGCCATTCTTCTAATCCTCTGCATGGACTCTTAGAAGGTGCTGAGTTTTACTACATTAAGGAAAGTGATTTCACCTTGCAGGTGGGATTGGAGCACTTAGCCCAGCTATGAATAAGCTGTTTCCATAAGCCAGTGAGGTTGCATAGGCACTAGGGGAGATCTGGGGACCAGCTTGGGGAATCCATGAGCCTTTGTATTTGAGTACATTTCAACTTAAAGCTAAATGAAGACATTTAGAAACAAAAGGTAGAAAAATCCACCATAAGACCAGAATGTTTGTTGCTAATGGGCAAATATTTGCCGGTAAGGAAAACACCATGTAATAGGGAGAGGAGAGATTGCTTTAAAAATGCTGGTGAACTGACCAGCACAAAGGTCATGAAGTTAGACTAGGAGCTGAATGCTATCATTTAAGTCAAGAGAAGGGTAGGTGGTATATAAGGCAGCCTCTAAGATTACCCACAAGGACCCACAACTTCCTGGTACTCATACTTTTGTATAGTCCTTTCTTGCATTGTACCAAGGTTGGATTATGTGACCAATCGCATATGAGAGAAAGTGACAATATGTCACTTCTGAGATTAGTTTATAAAAAGATTTCAGATTCTATCTTGGGAGATTACCTATTTATCTACCTACTTACCTATCTATCTTCCTATCTCTCTCTATCTCATGATTACTTTTCCTGGGGGAAGCCGTGTCCTGAGCAGCTTGCCAAAAGTCACATGAATGAGCTTGAAAGCACATCCTTTAGCCCCAGTCAAGTTTTCAGAGACTGTGGCCCTTGCCAATATTTTGACTGCAACCTCATGCAAGACCCAGAGCCAGAACCATCCAGCTAAGTTAATCCAGATCCCTCAGAAACTATGTGAAATGATAATATTAGCTGTTTTAAGCTGTTAAATGTTGGGATGATTTGTTACACAATGTTAGATAATGAAGGCATGGCAGTATAGAGCCAAGAAGTCCAGGAGGAATGTTAGAGAAAAGAAACTCAGATCTTACCAACAACCCAGCTCATTCTCTGAACATCTGAGAGCAGACCTTTTGGTTGGACTCTAGTTGAACGATAAGATGGTGGATTAGCTTGTCCTCATCAAGTCTTCCAACCAAGCAGGGAAGAAAATGCCTACTCTGGACAATAGAAACGCAGCTGTAGAGGAACAAGTGGAGTCAGGGTCCAAGCTGAGAGACACTTTTGGGAATCTATTAAGATTAGGAGGGAGTACCTACAAACATGGAGAAAAATGGGTTAGTGGAGAAACTTGCTTCCCACAAAACTTCCACTTCCAAGAAGAGAGGAGAAGAACCATTTAAGACAAAAAGAGTCCAAGTTCATTTGGGAAGGAGGGGCCTGAGAGCCAGGTGTTTATGGTGATCCTCTCCAAACAAATGTTCTGCCTTCTGGGAAAAAGAAGAGCATAGACGTCCATGAACAGCCTTATACCAGAGTGGAGCATACCCAGGAAAGGGAACTTTAAAATCCCGACTCTAAGAATTCATTCCCTTATCTGAGAAAGTTATATATGTCAACATTTCTATATGTCAAATTCCCATATGGCTGAGATGAACAAAACAGCAAGTTGGGTTACATGACTTGCTCTGGGGAGCATATTCAGCTAAATAGAAGATGCCATGGAAATACTGGAGGAAAAAATTAACTTTAGAAGAAATTCCCTAACTCAATCCTGTAGAAGCGTGTGGCATGCTCTTGGAAAACTAGCACAATTCTGATAAAATAGGAACTGGTTGAGGGCAGGTCAGCTAGTGATTGCATCCTGAGGGGTCTAATGGATCCTCAGGAAACAGGAGTGGATGGTCATGGTAGAAAGACTGTCTTTGAGATCTCAGTCAATAGACACTAGTTTAGGAAAGTCTCCCACAATGGAGTGAGAGGAGCAGAGTCTTCCTGAACTCTTCCTTCTTGGGGATGGTGATAAAACAGTGAGAAGGAAATTGGAGGGAAGGGGGGAAAGACGTTGAAGATTAAACTGCAGAGTAGATTATTCTGCCAGTTCCATCTCCAACCAGAAGCAATCCAGCAGCAGATAAGAGAAATTGAGAATTGAGTCACTAAATAATAATCTGTAGGCTATTCCAAAAGAGAAAGCAATAATGAAAAAGTGCGGGGACAAGTGTCCTTCCAGCACCAACATGTAATTTCTAGATTTATTTTTATTAGGGAAAATGGCATTATGTTCCAAGCTCCTCGTCAATTTTTCTCTTTTGCTGGCCAATAATTTACTTAGGAAAAGTAATTAGTTAATTATATTATAGAACACTATGAATGACACAATATTAAGTGGGAAATAAAAAGTAGGTTACGTTTTGTACAGCAAAGGAAATCATCTGCAAAATAAAAAGACAACCCACTATATGGGAGAACACATTTGTCAGTGATTCATCTGATAAGGGGTTAATATCCAAAATTTATAAAGAACTAATAAAACTCAACACCAAAAAAACCTAAACAATCCAATTTTAAAAATTTGCAAAGGACTTGAATAGAATAGACACTTCTCCAAAGAGGACATACAGATGGCCAACAGACATATGAAAAGATGTTCAACGCCACTAATCATCAGAGAAATGCACATTAAAAGCACAATGAGATATCACCTCACACCTGTCAGAATGGCTATCATCAATAAATCAACAAACAGCAAGTATTGGTGAGATTGTGGAGAAAGGAGAACCCTCATGCACTGTTGGTGGGAATGCAGATTGGTGCAGCCACTGTGAAAAGCAGTGTGGAGATGCCTCAACAAATTAAAAATGGAACTGCCTTATGACCCAGCAATTTCACTTCTTGGAATTTATCCTAAGAAACCTGAAACACTAATTCAAAAGATCATATGCACGCTTATGTTCATTGCAGCATTATTTACAATAGCCAAGATTTGGAAGCAGCCCAAGTGCCCATCAGTAGATAAGTGGATAAAACAGCTGTGGTACATTTACATTTCGTACAAATACTACTCAGACATAAAAATGAAGAAAATTTTACCCTTTGCGACAGCCTGAATGGACCTGGAGAACATTATATTAAGTGAAATAAGCCAGTCAGAGAATGACAAGAACCATATGATTTCACTCATATGTGGAATTTAATGAACAAACTGAACTAACAAGCAAAATAGAGACAGACCCATAGATAGAGAGCAGGCTGACAGCTCATGGGGTGCGGGGTGGGGGCAGTGAGGAGGAAAGATTGAGCAAAAAAGAAAAAAGAAGTAACTCATGGACATGGACAACAGTGTAATGATGGAGGGGTAGATGTGGAGGTGGGTATTGGGGGGGATAAATGATGATGGAAAAAAATAAAGAGGAAAAAAGCATGTGCAATGTAATTCTACTTTTGATTCTAAAAAGCATGCATGCTATATGAAAAGATACTCAATATCATTAGTAATCAAGGAAATAAGTACAAATTAAAGTTGAAAATGACGTACCACTGTACATCTATTAGAATACCTACTGTTTTTTTCATGGAACAATACCAGGTGGAGCAATTAGAACTCTCATTCCTTGCTGGCAGGCATGCAACAGAAAACAGTTTAGCAGTTTTACTTTATAAATTTTTTTTAACTGTATAAAGTTAAGAAAATTTTATACTTTATTTTGTATAATTTATAAAATATAAAGTTTTACTTTATGAAGTTAAACACACTATATGATTTAGTAATCTTTCTTGTAGGTATTTACCCAGAGAAATGAAAACTATGCTTGTAAAAACAAACAAACATATCATCTATGTTTATAGTGGCTTTATTTATAACTAGAGGCCCAGTGCATGAAATTCATGCATGGCCGGGGGAGGTCCTCAGTCCGGCCTGCATCCTCTTGCAATCCAGGACATCCCTCTTGTAATCCGGGACTGCTGGCTCCTAACCGCTCACCTGCCTGCCTGCCTGATCACCCCTAACTACTCACCTGCCTGCCTGATCGACCCCTGCCACCGCGGCTTCGACCGAAATGATGTCTGGAAGGTCATTCGGCTGTCCGGTCTAATTAGCATATTACACTTTTATTATTATAGATTGCTAAAACCCAAATGTTCTTCAATTGGTGCATGAATAAACTGTAGTATATACAGTGAATTGTTACTTAGCAATAAAAAGGAACAAACAACTATTACATGGAATAACATGGAGGGAGCCCAGTGAGTAAGAGAGAGAAGGCTACATACTACATGATTTCATTTCTAAGGACTCTGGAAAAGACAGCTGATAGGGCAGAAAATGGATCAAGGATTTCCAGGGACTGGAATGAAAGGAGACGTTGACATTGGGGGACACAGGAAATATACTATATCTTAGTTGCTTAGAGTACACTTTACTAGTGATCTGTAATTCATTTTTAAAAAAACTTTTCTTTTTTTTTGTATTTTAATGATTTCATATTTTGTTTTATAAATTCCAAGGATTAGAAAGAAAAAATTAATAATGCTTTTCAGTGTTCAGTTCTATAAGTTTTGACAAATGCATATGGTTGCCTAACCACTACCTGGATCTAGCTCTCTAAATACCATTCTCCACCAAACAGAATTAGAGATCCTTAGGGGGAAATGTTGATTCCAAAACTCAGGCAGGAAAAGTACAAAATGAGTCTGGAATAGCTCACTGCCCCCGAAAGTCAGGCTTTACTCAAAGAATAAAAGAATGATGGGGCTATGTCAAAAGTGCACAGCAGCTAGCTGTAGAGGGGTTCCCACTGACCAAACCTTGGATAATTTAAACATCAAAATCAATAATAATAGCAATGAATTACAACCCATTGAGTAAAGCAAAAATCCATAAGCCTGTACTGACATACATACACATACATACATACATATAGGAAAGCTCTACCTTACAGTAGAAAGTCAACTAATTCAATAGGAAATAAATATTTTCTGTTTGATAATAGGAAATACACAATGAAGTATTTAGGAAGAAAGGGATATGATGTCTCCAATTTATACTTATGTGTATCTATCTATGCAGTATAGATAAAATGATAAAGCAAATAGGGCAAAACGTAAAATTTGGTGAATCTGGGTAAAGGGTATGTGGGAGATCCGTGTGCTTTTGTAACTTTTGAAACTTTAAAATTATGTCAAAATAAGAAGTTGTAAAATAGAATGTTTGGGATGTGCTAGAGTTGCTTTGTATCAGTCATCTGCTCCCAGTGAGCAGGCAGAGATGCAATTAAAGTTTTGAAGAACTGTTTAGGAGAAATTGCATTCACAAGAACTCTGGATGCTTCTCAAATCTGGTGGAATCTTTAGTCAGCACAAATGGTATTATATGTAGCTGTGCACTGCTATGGAAACTTGGGGAGGCCCATATTTAACTGGGAATATGTTGGGTTGCTGCTTTATTTATATAGCCTTCTTCATAACTTTCCATGTCCTTTGCTATTAAAAAATTTTTCAAGGGGATTTATTGACTCTGCATATTCACTCTCCACAACTTAAATCCCATATTGCATTGTATTTTGCTTGGTCTAGAGTGTGTAGGATAGAAATAAGACCAGAGGAAGTGTGGGAATATTAATCAGTCGAGAAAAGACTTCATGGGTGTCAAAGTTGGAAATCTCTGCAAGATGTCCTTCTTCCCCACCTCTGGACAGAGGGCCTGAAGGGACCCTTTATGGACTTTTCTTATCCCTAAGTCCCATCACCTGATTCTCCATTTTCTTGATGCTTTGTACCACTGCAAGCAATAAGAAATGATCAGTATCTAAAATAAATTAAAATAAGTCTGCATTGAAAAATTGACATTAGCATAGTGTAATGGTAATAGCACAGAATTTGGTGTCAAATACCTGGATTAAAGTTTGTCAAGCCACCCTATCACTCTATGAATCTATTTCTGCATTTACAAAATTACATAGCTTTATGTTTTTGAAGGTAGGATAAGAGTTTTTATATAACAAACAAACAATAAACCTAAAGGAAAAGATTGAGAAATTGGACTACATTAAAATTAAGAACTGTTCATCGGAAGTAAGTAAAAAAACAAGCTATAGGCCAGAAAAAATATCTCTGTAATATAAATAAACTAGAGGCCCGGTGCACGAAATTCGTGCACGGGTGTGTGTGTGTGTGTGTGTGTGTGTGTGTGTGTGTGTGTGTGTGTCTCAGCCCAACCTGCACCCTCTCCAATCTGGGACCCCTTGGGGGATGTCTGACTGCCTTTCACAATCTAGGACTGCTGGCTCCCAACTACTCGCCTGCCTGCTTTCCTGATTGCCCCTAACTGCTCTGCCTACCAGCCTGATCACCCCCCTAACCACTTCCCTGCCAGCCCCTGATACCCCAGTCACCCCCAAATGCCCTCACTTGCATATTCCCTCTTTATTAGATAGGGTTTTTTCTTTAGCATATTGGACAGTCCTAACTGTTTTGGCTCAGCGGATGGATGGAGCATTGGCCTGCAGAATCAACAGTCCCAGGTTCGATTCTGGTCAAGGGCATGTACCTTGGTTGGGGGCACATACCCAGTGGGGAGTGTGCAGGAGGTAGCTGATCGATGTTTCTCTCATAAATGTTTCTAGCTCTCTATCCCTTTCCCTTCCTCTCTGTAAAAAAATCAATAAAATATATATTATAAAAAAATAAACATTTAAGATTCCTCCATATCTGCCTGGCTGGTGTGACTCAATGGTTGAGACCCCAGGCTGCCACTGCTGGCAGGGGATGGGGCCCTGGCCAGGCTGAGATCCCTGCCCAGGCTGCCATCTAAGCCTGGCTGTGGATAGCCCGGTGGGGGTGTGCGGCTCCAGCCCAGGCTGCCTTCACTGGCCTGAAGACAGCTTGGTGGGGGTGCACTGCCCTGCCGCTTCAGGCTGCTGCTGCTGGCTGGGTGATCATGCAGTGGGGGTGCCCGGCCCTGCAGGCATGAGACCCCAGCCCAGGCAGCCGCCTCGGCCAGGGGATCATGCGGCTTGGGTGCCAGGCCCTGCAGGTCTGAGACCCCAGCCCAAGCTGTCCTCACGGCCAGGGGATCCTGCGGCTTGGGTGCGGGGCCCTGGTGGTCTGAGACCCCAGCCCAAGTGGCTTGGCTTGGGGGCGTGGCCCTGGAGGCCTGAGACCCCAGCCCAAACCGGCGCGGCTTGCCAGGGATCACTCGCGAGTCCCCGCTCCTAGCTCCTCCTGCCAGCGCGATTGGCCACCCCGAATCCCACCCCTGCGCCTCCTGCTGGCCCAATCGTGGGTGTAGTGGAGTGATGGTTAATTTGTATATTACCCTTTTATTATGTAGGATGACAAAGGACTCATATCCAAAATATATAGAGCACTCATATTCAAAAGAACTACCAATTGATGAGAAAAAGACAGATAACCCAGTAGAAAAATGGGCAAGAGATTTCAGTAGCCACTCTCCCTCCCATCCCCACCCCCCATTCCCCGCCGCAAAGAAACCCAATGGCCAATAAACACATGAAAAGGTGCTTAATCCCATTGGTAGTAATCAAGAAAATGCAAATCTCATTTAGAATAAATTCCCAGAAGTGGAATTGCTGGGTCTTAAGGCAGTTCCATTTTTAATTTTTGAGGTTACTCCATACCACTTTAAATTCAATAAAGAGGAAGAAAAAAAGAAAATGCAAATTAAAGGGAGAGAGTACTCCACACCCACCATGAAGGGTAAAATTAAAGACCAGCAATAGCGATATGCCAGCGAGTGCAATAACAAGAAGTCCCAGATGCTATTGATGGGGTGTAAATTGGTATAACTGAATGAAAACTATGTAGTATTATCTCAGTAGTGCATATTCTGTGAGTCCCTAGCTCCATTTCCAGGTTTATCTGTCCTAAATGGTGCATGTGTGCACTCCAGGACATGTGGAAGAACGTTCACAAAAGCATTATTTGCATTAACCTAACCTGGAAGCAATCCAAATTTCCATCAATAATAAATGGGTAAATAAATTCTGGGATATTCATTCAATGCAAATACTCCGTTGCAATGAAAATGAAGGAACTATAGATGGAAACAACATTGATAAGCCTCCAAAACACTATCTTGAGTGATAGAATCCAGGCACAAAAGAATATACAATTCTATTGAAATCAAGTTAAACACAAACAAAAATTATAGTTTTTAGTGGTGCAAATATGCGTGATAAAACTATAAAGGTTGGGATGATAGATGAGGAGGGGCTGCGGGGGCTTTTGGAATCTGACAATGGTTCTTGATTTGGAGGTGGTTACACAGGTGACTATCTTAATTCCATGAGCTGTACATGTTTTGTGTACTTTATTACATGTATATTACATTTCATAATAAGAGGTTAAGTTTTAAGGACTAAATTCTATCAGTCCTATCTACATCAAATGTCCATTATGAGTCAAGTAAGAATTGTAAAGGCATTTTAAAACTATAATGTACCATAAGTTTATACTGTTGCTATTTCTATTAATAACATTAGGCAAGTAGAAGCAAAAAGCTGTGATTAACAATGTCAATCCTAGAGTAGTTTATCCTCAATGAAGAAATCACATTTCTAATAGGGCATAATGGCTACCAGCCGAAGCTCTGTTAAAATAAATTCATCCTGTCTAGACCAACTCAGCATCAAAAGTAAAAACAGATGACTTAGCTATTTCCTTTTCTTTTTAAATACAACTAGTAATACTCATTGATATGAGTTTGGGGTTAAATATATGAGGATTAAGTCAGAAAACTCAAGGTAAGAATTGAAAACAAAAAAGGAAAATTCTTATTGAAAACCTAAAAGCATAATCTAAATTATTATGTTTCTTCTGGCTTCTTGTGTATAGCTGGTGTTTATTTTAAACAGGTACTCTTTATTATTTTTAATAATAACACCTATAATAAGATTAATAATAATAGATAGTAACTATGTATACTGATCTTCAGAGAATGTTTTATTTAATATGTTCACTCTCTGAGCTTAGTATTTTTTTTTAGTAAGAATTTTTTCTTTAATTCTCTGTACCCTTACATGTCTAGAATCTGTTACCTATTACTATTAATAAATTATTAATAAATTATTTTCATACTGCTCTTCTCTCTTCAGCGATATAGTGATATGCATAAAGACAGGAGTATTTATGAACTGTATGTTTGTATGTCTCCTTCGATTTTATACTATAACCCTAGGACTACTCCTCAACTTTCCCTTTCTCCCTCCTGATTGTACTTTTGTCCTGTATTTTAAAAGTCTCTAGATTTGGTCTATTCTTCTTTCTCATCGGAAATGGTTTTAGTATCATCCCCTCCTAACAGCTATTAAAATGACCTCCGAACAGGGTCTTCTGCTTCTAACCTCTCTCTCCATACTTCATTCTTCACATCAAACACTTTCCAAAGCACAAGATTTGATCAGATCTCTCCCTCTTCTTGAAATTTTGATGGCTTATTCCAGCCTCTAGTTTTTCTGCTGCCACCAGTCCCTCCCTGCCATGCCCCTGTGGGCCCCAGAGATACCTTCTGCTACCAATACACTGAACCTTCGGGCATGCGCCGAACTCGGCCTTCCTGTGTCGGTGTCGGTTTCCCATTTCTTTCTACCGGCGCGCAGTGGGCATGTTCAATGTGCTCATTGACAGCAAAACTGTGAGACCTTTATGGAGAGACACCGGCCTCCCATAGACAGTTGGTTACTTTCTACTTTGGGCTCCCAAAGCAACTGGTTCATATCTTGGTTGTCAGTTAGTGCTCAATAACACGTGCCTCTTTTTGTTATTTTTCTAATCCTTATGAACCATAAACACAACTGTTGCAGGTGAATAAGGAAACTCCTTTGAGGGACCTGGCAATGGCTGCTGCTAGAGGAAAGCTGTCCCTTTCATTTCAGCCTTCCAACTGCATGGATAGTCAGTAGATAAAAATCAGACGTTTCCTCTCTACCGGATCCTGCGCGAGGTACCGGGACACAATGAATCATAATCCCATTTTTCATTGTGCTGTATACCTGGTGAAATAATAGACCTACCAGGACGGGGTGTGAGAAAAGTGTTTTCCCATTTGCCTTACTCATAAGAGATGCCTGGAATATCCCATGCAGAAAGGATCAGCTTTTCTTTTCTTTTTCTCATCTTAGCCTTTAAAATAGCCCCTTTCATCATAAATTGCTCCTAAAAGCATTTCTCAGCTACTCTGTCACTTGACCTGAGCATTTCAAAGTATCCCCTGAAGAATCTAATTCGAAGAAAGAAATCTTCAGTTGCGATGATGTGAAATTGATCCTCAGGCACATGTTCTCCTTACTCAGACAGCGGTTGTAACCACCATCCTATTAAGTGGCGCCAATTATGTTGGAGAGCCCATCATGTGACCATGGTGCTAGCTAGCCCCTTGAATGAGATCCTTCAGATGTATAGGCCTCGTAGAAAGTAAATAATCACAGATCATCAAGGAAGCCTTACTTTTCACAATTAGTTCTAAGGGTGGATATATAAGATATGATGCTAAGGTATTCCTTTTGTTTAAAGAAAATAAATTTTTTATTTCTAATGCAAACAACTTTATCTATGTCTAGCCCTAACAACAACAAAACTTTAAGTAAAGGTTTTATGTTAATTATTACACACACACGCACACACACACACACACGCGCACACACACACACACACACACTAAATTCTCATCTCCCAGACCAGGTTGAAAGTGAAAGTTAAACATTCTGGTTAATTATATTCCTATGCATGTCACTCATATGTGATTAGGTTTCTAAGACTTAGAGTTGGTAAACATTTATAAAAGAGAATAAATCTGTTGATATAATTTAGGCTAGCCTCATATATTTCCCTATATTACTTAAAATGCTCTTCATTTTGTCACATTTCCTAAATTTGAGCCAATTCATTTTTTATTTCAGTTAACCAGTTCTGCATTGAAAATATGGATGCTCCAAAGAGTCCAGCCATTCTCACCTTAGAACCATTCAGATCAGTTTTTCCCCTGAGACATCTTGGTGAGAATTAGTGTCCGATAGATTTCCCCCTAGAATCTAGCTGAAAATAGAGGCAGTCGATATTGGGAGTTTTAATGAATAATGAACTAAAAGAATTGGTGGTGTAGAAGAAAGAACCCTACTGGGATAGAGGGTAGATTGGATGGTTTCTAGTGAGGGGCTTTTGGGTACCAAAGGAAACTATGAGAACATCCAATACTTAGAGGAAATGTTATTGGTTAGCTTGTTTTAGCAGAAAGCAGCAGGAAATTTCAGTTAAAATTAGCTTATACAGAAGTCAGGCAGGCTACATGCATGTAGAGCTGAACTCCACTCTTCTGTCATCTCTTGCCTTTGTCTTTCTCTGCATATTGGCTTCAACTTCAACCCAATGGAAAGAAGGTTGTAACAATTCCAGGGGCCAACTCCAGATGCCACACAACAATACCCAGAGGAAGATGGCACTATCTCTTCCTGTGTGTCACTGTAGGGTGGTTCAACCTTTCTCTGAAGCCCCCAACTGAACTTCCCCATTATGTCCTATTGGTTGGAATTATGCCACAAGCAAAAATTATGCACAAATCAATCTCTGCCTGGGGAAGGAGAGATTGTCTCAGATCAATCAGAATTTAGCCCCTGGAGCTAGAGGTAGGGACCATATCCCTTGAATCACCCAGCCCCATGGAGGAGGATGCATACCTAAACAAAAGGGAAGTTGTGTTAGGACAGAAAAACCAAGGAAATTGGTTATTGTTTGTACAAAGAGTGTCTTTCACAAGGAGTGAAGGATGCATGATTCTATGAAGTGGGAGAGAAAGGGGGAAGGTACAAGGGGAAGGTTCCAAATACAAAATTCATAAGCTTCAAGCTTTTGCCTGGAGCTCAACTCTAACTTTAAACTCATCTTTAATTAATATCTATTATCATGGTATACCAGTCACAGATATACCTGTCAATAGAGATTTTCTATTTACCAAGTACATGTTAATAGAAACAGTGTGTTAATAGAATTATTGAGTGTACTAACTAGGACATCATGCTTCCTTTTCCCCAGCAAAGCTAAAGAAAAACAATTAATTTTTGCTATAACTGTTTCAAATACATGTGTCTTGTAGTTTAATGAAAAGATCATTTGATATATGCATGGGTGTCTACTGTTTTGTGATTGGATGCTAATGAGGGGTTATAAATTGTTTAATATTTAGATGCATAGTCATTAGTTGTACTTTCTAGTATTCTGATATCATGATTGCTATTTTCTTACTTATTTACTTGTTTATGTATTCAAACTAGTGGCCTGGTGCACAAAATTCATGCACGGGGGGAGAGGGGGTTCCTCAGCCCAGCCTGCACCCTCTCCAATCTGGGACCCCTTGGGGGATGTCCAACAGCTGGTTTAGGCCCGATCCCGCAGATTAGGCACTAACTGCTTCTGCCTGCCAGCCTGATCTTCCTCTAACCCTCTTCCTTGCCAGCCTGATTGATGCCTAACTGCTCCCCTGCCAGTCCAATTGCCCCCAACTGCCCTCCCCTGCCGGCCTGGTCACCCCCAACTGCCCTCCCCTGCTGTCCCGATCACCCCCAACTGCCCTTCCCTGCCAGCCTGATTGCCCCTAACTGCTCTCCCCTGCCAGCCTGGTTTCCTCCACTGCCCTCCCCTGGTGGCCCAGTCTCCCACAGCTGCCCTCCCTTGCCAGCCATCTTGTGGCAGCCATTTTGCGGCTGCCATCTTTGTGATGATGTGAGGGTGGCCATCTTGTGGCGGCCATCTTTTGATGACATGAGGGCGTCACGCGAGAGCACGAGGACCACCTAGGCTTTTATTAGTATAGATAATAGTAAGTAACATACCTGCTTACCTGATTCTAAGGACTTTATATGTTATCTCCCTCAGTCCTACAGGGTAAATCAGGGTTAATTAGGGGAAGAGGGAGGACAGAGCATTGAAGAGAGAGGGAGTAGGACAGCATAGCTGCACAGTGGGTTCAAGAAACTTAGCACATGGTGAGCCCAGAACACAGCAGGACAAGGTGAGGTGGAGAGAGATGAGCAGGGGCCCGATCTTGCAAGGCTCAGAGGCAATGGGGTAAGGAGTGTGGTCTTCATCCTGAGACAGATGATGCATCTGTTAGCTGCTTCCATCTGTATCCCCTCTGTATACATTGTCCTGTCTCACACTCAGTCTATTATTTGTCTTTCTACTTTTTCACACCATGAACTCCTAACAGTAGGGACTGGGTCTTATTTATTTACTAGAGGCCTGGTGCACGAAATTCATGCATGGGGGGTGTGTCCCTCAGCCCAGCCTGTACCCTCTCCAATCTGGGATCCCTCTCACCATCCAGGACTGCTGGCTCTCAACCACTTGCTTGCCTGCCTGCCTGATTGCCCCTACCTGCTTCTGCCTGCCAGCCTGAAAACCCCCTAACCACTCCCCTGCCAGCCTGATGCCTAACTGCTCCCCTGCCAGCCCGATTGCCCCTAACTGTCCTTCCCTGCAGGCCTGGTCACCCCCAACTGCCCTCCTCTGCTGGCCTGGTCACTCCTAACTGCCCTCCCTTGCCAGCCTGATCACCCCCAACTGCCTTCCCCTGCAGGCCTGGTCACCCCTAACTGCCCTCCCCTGCCAGCCTGGTCACCATTAACTGTCCTCCCCTGCAGGCCTGGTTGCCCCCAACTGCCCTCCCCTGCTGGCCCAGTCATCCCTAGCTGCCCTCCCTTACCAGACTGGTTGCCCCTAACTACCCTTCCCTGCAGGCCTGGTCCACCCCAACTGCCCTCCCCTACAGGCCTGGGCCCCCCCAACTGCCCTCCTCTGCTGACCTGGTCCCCCCCTACTGCCCTCCCCTGCAGGCCTGGTCCCCCCCAACTGCCCTCCCTTGTAGGCCTGGTCCCTCCCAACTGCCCTCCCTTGCAGGCCTGGTCCCTCCCAACTGCCCTCCCTTGCTGGCCATCTTGTGTCCACCTGGGGGTGGCCATCTTTGACCACATGGGAGCGGCCATTTTGTGTGTTGGAGTGACAGTCAATTTGCGTATTACCCTTTTATTAGATAGGATAATATTTGTCATCTATGTATTTAATGCCCAGCACTAGGCAAACTCTAAGAATACAAAGTTTGGCAAAAACAGAAAGAATTTTCATGAACAAATAGATGTTTTACTCAGTAAGCTTAGAAGATTTAAGCTCTTGAGGGATGCCCACATTTTAAAAATTATCCAATTGAAAACACATCTTGTAGGAACTAACAAAGAGAGAAAGAAAAAGGAAATAAATTAGCTAAATTTTCTTCAGAGAGAGAAATAGTTTGGTACATAACTAATATTGTTTCAAGAATTTTTTTTTAAACTTCTTGTAGAGGCAAGTTTGCATTTGGGAGGAAGCTGTTGGGAAATATACGGTTCACTCAGTCCCTGTTGCCTTATCTCCATGGATGGTAAACACTTTGTGTGCCCACACTGATGATTTCATCTACCATCACACCTTTGCAAATAGCTATCTCATTATCAAATGCATGTAGAAAAACTGAAGGTGGGAAACCATAGAATCTAACAAATATACGTCTGTCCAGCTAATGAATGAAGCATATACTTAAAAATATTTTGTTTTGTAAAATGTAGGAATTTTGACTGTCAAGACCTTGGAGGTAGGAACTGTTTTTTATAATTAGATAATTCATGCCACTCCTTAGTGTTTACTACAGTATTTTCAATTCAGCATTTGGTTGAATATTTTATACTGAGAAAAATAAATAGTCCATTTAAAAAAAACTTACATTTGACATGTGCTCCTTGCTTATTTGGAAAAAAAAAAAAGCAAAATAAGGCCCTAAAGGCAGAAACAAAAATATAATTTTGAAACTACTGTCAATTAGAAATGCATTTAAATAGCAATTTCTATTTATGTGCAAAAATCTCAAAGTTGAGTGCGATTAAAGCAGGAAAAATTATGTAAAGTCACAGGAAAGTGAAGTTCATCCTTTATATCTGATTCAGTTCAATCCAATCTGATTAAATAAATACCTTGCAAAAGCCCAGATGGAAGTTAATGAGGGCATGACTAAAGACACTAGCAATGAAAATAGAAAGACAATTGAGCAACATTGCTTCACAGGATAAAATACAAACTCCTTCGCATGGCATGAAAGTTCCTTCTCGATCATGCTTCTGATCGCCTCTTCTGCTTCATCTTTTGCCAAACTACCCCTTGTCCCAGCCATTGAACACTGTCTGGGATTTCCCCACATCCTTCCTATCTCCCTGCCTTTTCCCCCAGCATTTCATTTTGAATATATTCTTAAAGTCTTAAAGAATATTACAGTGAGCATCCATATGTCCACTACCTAGATTTTATTATTAATGTTTTATTGTACTTCTTTTTATCATATATCTACTCACCCCTCTATCCCTCTATCCATCAAAGTAAATTGCAGTCACCTGTAGTCTTTCCCCCTAAATACTTGACTAGAGATCAGTACTGGTTTATATGGCCTTTTATTTTTCTGCTGTGGTCAATTTTTATATATAGTAAAATATGCAGATCTTTAGTGCACCATTTACTGGATTTTGACAAATGCTGGGTAATATAAACCCCTATTGAGATATAGCAATTTACCATCATCTCAGGAATTTCTAGCCTGGCCTTCCAGAGGCAACCACTGCTCATTTTTTTTTTTTCCCCATCAGAGATGAGATTTGTCTTTCCTGTCGTTTAACTTAATGTAAATAGAATTATACAGCATGTATATACCCTCATACTGTTTTTGAATGGAGCTGAGTGTATCAATAGCTCATTCCTTGATTATCCATTCCCCTGTTGACAGACATCTGGGCTAGTTCCAGTATTTGGCTATTACATAGAAAGCTGCTATGAACATTTTTGTATAAGACTTTCTTTGGATATATGTTTTCATTTCTATTGGTAAGTATGAGTGGAGTTGCTGGATCCTAGCAACTTATATATTACTTATATATTTTATAAGTAATAGCCAAATCTCTTTCCAAAGAAGTTGTACTGTGTTATACTTTTCTTCCAGCATATGAGAGTTCTGCTTGCCCCACATTTCCATCAACATTTGGTGTTGTCAGTCTTTTTCATTTTAGCCATTCTGGTGGGTATGTAGTGGCATCTCGTTATGGTTTAATTTGCATTTACCTGGTGACTAATGATGTTGAGCTCTTTCTCATGTGCTTATTACATATTTGTATTCTTCCTTTTGTGACCTATCTGTCCAAATCTTTGTCTTTTTATTATTGAGTTATAGGAGTGCTTTATATATCCTGGTTATAGGTCTTCTGTCAGACATAAGTTTTTTAAATGTTTTCTCTAGTCTGTGGCTTTCCTATATATTTTCTTAATAGTATCCTTTGGTAATCAGAAGTTTTTAATTTTATAAAGTCTTCTCAATTTTTTTAATGGCTAATCGTTTCCATTTCCTGTCTAAAACTTGCCTATTTCCAAGACACAAAGATATTCTTCTATTTTTTTCTCTTGAAAGCTTTATGGTTTTTTAGCTTTCATATTTAGATCTATGATCTAACTTGATTTACTTTTTATGAACAGTGTGAGGTAGAGGCTGAGATTTATTTTTCACATAGCTATTTCAGAATGATTTATTGAAAAAATTTCTTTTTCCCATAGGATAGCTTTGGTGCTTTGTCAATCAAATGGTCCTTTAAGTGCAGACCTCTTTGGGGGCTCTCAGTTCTGTTTTATTGATCTTTGTTAATATTTATGCCAATACTATAATTTATTGATTATTGTAACTTTATAGTAAGTTTTGAAATCATGTAGTACAGATGCTCCAATTTTTTCAAGTTTCCTTTGTATTCCAGTTAAATGTGGACAAAAGTTTCCTTTGTGTTTCCATTTAAATTTTAGAATCAGCTTGTTGATTTCTACAAAAAGGCCCTTCCTAGATTATAATTGGGTGGCATTGATCTGGAGATCAATTTTGTGTCCTGTCATCTTTAAAAACAATTTTTTTCTCTATGGTGTTTTGTATATTAGAACCCTGCCTGAAATATGCCCTTCCTCCTTCCCTTCCTTCCTTCCTTCCTTCCTTCCTTCCTTCCTTCTTCCCTTCCTTCCTTCCTTCCTTCCTTCCTTCCTTCCTTCCTTCCATTTTTGTAAGTGAAATGTGCTTTTTCTAAAATCACTAAAAGGCAGCTCCTATCTATTTTTCAGGACTCAATTCAAATAGCACTTCTTTTAACTGTTAACATAAAAACATTCAAGGGGGGGGATGGAGGGGTAATGTGGGGATAAGGACACATATGTAATAACTTAATCAATAAAGAAAAAAAAAACACATTCAAACCTGTAAATAATTTTTGTGAGTTTATTTGAGCCAATCTGTTGACAAATGCCAGGAAGCAGAACCTCAACGAATTGAGATAATGCTCTGGAGAATGGCGGGTTACATCTGTATTTATATATTGCAATCAAAGGAAGAGATATAGGTGGGTTACATGAAATCCATTGGTGATAGACTAGAGAGGCGGGGGAAAGCAAAGTGGCGGGGGCTGTGGGGGGACCTCTGGACTGAATAAAAAGTAAAATGATAGACCAAATACTTAGGTGGGTGCAGGAACAATTAACATGATAACAATGAAGGAATTTGTGGTATCTGTCCTGGCGTCTACCAGGTACATTAGGTTGTGCCTCCAAGGGGTCCAGAAAAAGGGAAGTTACAAGTTACCCAGACATTTCAAGGGTATGTTATTATAGATGCAAAAATACAGATAGGCTCAGTTAAGGTAAAGGCTGACCTTGTCAGCAGAGATACCGGCCTAGGATGTAACTACCCACCATAACTGCTTTTAGTTAAAGTTTCATTTCAGACCATCCTTTGTGGTTACTTTAGGTCTCTGAGTTTGCAAGAGCGCCATGCAGGCCTTCCCTGAGCTTGTCAGGTTAGCATGTGGCCCCTTTTGTCCACATAAGTCTCCCCAGTCAATCCTCTCTGCAGGTAGAATTAATTGCTTATTCCTTCTTCTGAGTCCACCACTGGTTATACATACTTCAGTAGAGCTTATCCTATTGTATTATGATTGTTTTTGGTTATATACATATATTTCTTTCAATATTTTACTCACCTGGTATGGTAACTAGCACATAGTAAACCTGGTATGGTAACTAGCACATAGTAAACCATCCTTGATTTTTACCATCAAACTCTTTATTGGCATCTACTATACACCAGAGGTTGCATGTGGGGGACACAGAAAAAACCATGTACACAGATAAGTGAATAAAATAATTGCAGATAATGCTAAGTATATATAAAGACAGAAAAACCAGGGGAAGGGATAGAGGGGATTAGAGAGCATGTGCAATGACCTTACCTCAGCTGGTCAACGAAAGACTGAGGAAGGGACATCTGACCTAAGACATGCATGACAGACACGGAGCATCCATAAGGACTTCTCGGGGGAAGAGCATATGAGGCAGCAGAATCAGGAAGTGCAAAAGCCCTGAGGTGAATCAAGCTTAGAACGAGGAAGGGACAATTATTGAGCAATTAAGTGTGTCTAGCTGAGAAAGGTGTCTGGGAAAGCTTCACAGAGCCAAGGCTTGAGAAAATGAGTAGGTGTTATCCTGGGAGAGAAATCAGAGGGAAAATATTCTAGGCAGAGGGAATTATGTATGGCAAGAAGAAATATACAGGCAAAGGGGAGAATGGAAGGAGATGAGGTTACAGAGGTAGGCGGAAGCCAAAAAATGTAGGTCTGTAGACCATACAAAGGAGTTTGGATTTTATTCTGATGGCAAAAGAAAGTTATTAAAGTCAGAAGTCAGTACAGCTTGGCCCGTGTTGCTCAGTGGTTGAACATTGACCTATGAACCAGGAGGTCACGGTTCGATTCCTGGTCAGGGCACATACCCGGGGTTGCAGGCTTGATCCCCAATGGGGGTCATGCAGGAAGCAGCCAATCAATGATTCTCTCTTATCATTCATGTTTCTATATTTCTCTCCTTTTTCTTTCTCTCTCTGAAATCAATAAAAATATACTTTTAGAAAGAAAAAAGAAGTCAGTACAGTATATGCTTTGTGAAGACCTCTGTGGGTCCTAAGCGGCAAATAGACAGGTAGGTGGGGCAAGAGAGAAAGAAAGTCCTGAGAACAGTTGGGAGACAGTTGCAGCTGACTGGGTGAGAGATAAGGGAGATTTTGACCAAAGTTCTTCAGTGGAATTGATGAAAAGTGGTCACCTTTGGGCTATATTGGAGGTGTTACAGACAGGTCTTATCTATGACTGAATATGTGTCACAAGGAGAACAGGATGAAGGATAAATGCCACTTTTTTTGGCCTGGGTGTGTCATTTGGCCATTTACCGAGATGACATTTGGACAGATGGAGTGGGAAGGGGGAGAGGCCAGGAATCAGGAGCTCCATTGTGGAAGTGTTCAGTTTGAGATGCCTGTTATTTATCGAAGAAGAGCTGTCCAGTAGGTCCCTGGATATATGAGTCTGGAAATCAGAGGAAAGGTCAGAACTGGATGTACTTGGGAGTCATAAGCATATGGCAGGTATCCAAGACCATGGGCCTGGATGAGGTCACTAGAGAGGAAAAGAGTTCTGAGGAGCAAAGGATATTGGGAAAGAGGAACTGTCACGACAGGATAATATCAGGAGCACGTGATGTCAGGAAAGCTTAGAGAAGGAAATGTTTCAGCAAAGAATAAGTAAGCAAACAAATCAAATGATAGGTGGAAAGTTGACCTGTAGGAATTTTTAAAAATGAAATGAGTTGGTGGCTTTAATAAACTCCATTTCAGTAGAGTGGTATTCACAAAACATTGATGGTAGTGATTACAGGGGCAAAAAGGAGACAGGTAACATGGACAATTTCAAAATTTTGTCCTGAAGATGATAAAAAAAACAATCTGTAGTGCTAAAGACTACTTAAAGTCAAAGGATTTGTTTTAATCATTTATTTTTTAACATGGATTACATTAAGTCATGTTTGTATGCAGATGGACATAACCATGGATCGGCTGTGTCTTGCATGCCCCCTACTGGGGATTGAGCCTGCAACCCAGGCATGTGCCCTGACCAGGAATCTCACCAGTGACCTCTTGGTTCATGAGTCAACTCTCAACCACTGAGCCACACCAGCCAGGAATAACATTGATTTATTTTTTGAACTCCTCAGTGTCAAGCATAATTACTAGGATCAATATAGTATTACTGATATTTATTAATATGAAATCTCTAATTAGTAAATCTATCATTGCCATTTCTTTTGTTGTTAATCCTCCCCCAAGGATATTTTTTCCCATTGATTTTTAGAGAGAGTGGAAGAATGGAAGGAGAGAGAGAGAGAGAGAGAGAGAGAGAGAGAGATAGAGAGATCAATTGGTTGCCTCCAATAAGAGCCCAGACCAGGCCAGAGATATGCAACCCTTTGGTGCCCAGGTCGGTGCTCTAACCACTGAGAAACACCGGCCAGGGCCATCTCCATTTTCTATCAGTATTTTCTTGTTGACATTTGCTGCAATGCCATGAAATATTGGTATTCACTGAAATGCCAATGCCATTGATTAAAAAAGTCAATCTTCATACATGACCCTAGAATTCCTACCATCTAGTCCAGTGGTCGGCAAACTCATTAGTCAACAGAGCCAATTATCAACAGTACAACGATTGAAATTTCTTTGGAGAGCCAATTTTTTTAAACTTAAACTTCTTCTAACGCCACTTCTTCAAAATAGACTCACCCAGGCCGTGGTATTTTGTGGAAGAGCCACACTCAAGGGGCCAAAGAGCCGCATGTGGCTCACGAGCCGCAGTTTGCCAGCCACGGATCTAGTCAATTAACACATCCATTAGCTGGAACCCTTTGCCTGGGAAGGTGGAGTATTCTAAAAAATTGCATTAATATAACTTTTTTTAATTTAATTATTTTAAACTCTTATAATATACTACATATGAATAAATGGCTATTTTCTATTTGACTTATGGACATATAAACAAAAAAGGGTGGCGAAATCCTTGTTAAAATGATTCCTTGGTTAAAATTAAAAACAAAAAAAGGAGGCCTTGGCTTTAGACAGGAGAAAGGACATTTATAAATTCCATTTTAAGAGGAAGAAGGATTGAGTACATAGGTACTACTGTACATAGGATGGTAGATTTGGTGGTAAATAAATAAATAAAGGAGTAAAAAAAAAATGGTAAGGGACTCCTTAAGACTTGAAAATAGATTAGACGTTGGAAATTGAAGAGAAGTAAAAAGCACTTAAAGGATTCCAGCCAAAACCGGTTTGGCTCAGTGGATAGAGCGTCGGCCTGCGGACTCAAGGGTCCCAGGTTCGATTCCGGTCAAGGGCATGTACCTTGGTTGCGGGCAAATCCCCAGTAGGGGTGTGCAAGAGGCAGGTGATCGATGTTTCTCTCTCATCGATGTTTCTAACTCTCTATCACTCTCTCTTCCTCTCTGTAAAAAATCAATAAAATATATTTAAAAAAAAAAAAGGATTCCAGCATTATAGGTGAATGTATATGTGTGTGTGTGGGAGGAGGTGCTGCTGACATACCACTGATCAGTGTGTTTAATCATTCATTCACTCACTCACTCACTCACTCAACAAGAGGGAGCATGAACAGGACAGACACTATCCCGGTCCTCAAGGAGCTTTCGGTTGAGTTTACAATGATAGTTCTAGAAGACTCCGTATTTTATGAGACGTTATAAGTAAATGTATGGCTAATGTTCTGTGGCCGTGAATAAGAACAAGGGCTGTTTGTTACTCCTGAGATGTGTTCTTCTCAGATAGCTTGAAATACTCTTTTTTAATGATAAGAATTGCTTTCTATGATGCCCACATCATAGCATTTGAAGTCAGTTGGTCACAAATCTTTGTCCTTAGATAGTTACAGGCTAAGTTGGTGCCAGTCTATTCTTCGAAGGGTTTTCTTCTGACCAGTTACCTTTAACCTTATACATACTTATGATTATACTAGAGGCCCGGTGCACAAAATTCGTGCATGGAGGGGGTTCCTCAGCCCAGCCTGCACCCTCTCCAATCTGGGAACACTCAGGGGATGTCCAATTGCCAGTTTACCACGCAGTTGGACATCCCTCTCGCAATCCGGGATGACTGGCTCCTAAGCAATCGCCTGCCTGCTTGATCGCCCCTAACCCCTCTGCCTGCTGGCCTGATCACCCCTACCTTGCCCCCCTGCCTGCCTGATCGCCCCTAAACTACTGCCCTCCCCTGCCAATCTGATCTCGCCCCTAACTGCTCTTCCCTGCTGGCCTGATCGCCCCTAACTGCCTCTGCCTGCCTGATCGCCCCTAATTGCCCTCCCCTGCAGGCCTGATCTCACACCCAACTGCCCTCCCCTATTGTCCTGATCTCGCCCCCAACTGCCCTCCCCTGCCAGCCCGATCTCGCCCCTAACTGCTTCTGCCTCAACCCCCACCACCATGGCTTTGTCCAGAAGGAACTTTGGTGTCTGGAAGATGGCCAGTTGACCTGGTCTAATTAGCATATTACCCTTTTATTAGTATAGATAGATTAGATAGGATAGGATTGCTTAAATGGGGTGGGGGGAGCCTTTTTCAGCAGGAGGAGATGCTCTTGGCAGACAAAAACACATAATCCCTATTTCCGGACTGATAGCCAGCCATATGCACTATACTGCCAAACTGGTCATTAAAAAATTTAACCGCTTTCTTACATCTTTCACCAAACAGCTGTTGCCCTTAAAACCCCTCCTCAGCCCCCACCTTAGGTTCTGCCTTCACAGTTCACCCAGTTTAGGTTCTGATTGGTCAGTTCCTATGCCAGTCAGCATCTCCGGGCCTATCTCCGGGCCTGATCATAGAGGCAGGGCTGATCAGCAGCCACCCCTGGCTGCTGGCAAGCGGGCTAAACTGCTGACCTCTGGGAGAGAAAGAGAGGCTTGGCTGCTGGTGAGGCCGGGAGAGAGAAGCAGGGTCTGATCATCCTGCTTATCTCTCTCGGCCTCGCCAGCAGTCGCTGCCACTACTGATCAGCCCCACCTCTCTGTCTCTCTGAGAGGTCAGCAGTTTAGCCCATTCGCCTGCTGCATGCGCAGCCTGGCGTTCGGTCGAGCCCCTGGTCATTGTGGATGTTACGACCCTGGCTCTTTATATATATAGATTCTCTCTTTAGATATGCTTAAACGATTATATCTTCAAGTTACTACAGTATTCGAAGTTGAGATACAGTAGAGCTTAGTGATTAAGAGTATGGACTCTGAAGTTAAATTGCCCACATTTGAAGAACAACTTTACCATATACAAATCAAGTAACCTTGGGAACATTACTGAGCCTTTCTAAGCCTCAGTTTCCTCCTCTGAGGTAATAATACAAAGAACAAAATATACACACACAAATGAGTACCTGTATAAGTGATGAAATATTATTAAACTCTGTGGATTATCCAAATATCAGTTCTTGATTTTGATATTGTGATAGTGGTGTAAGATGTTAACACTGGGTGAGGCTAGAGGAAATATACATGGAACTTCTCTATACAGTATATTTCTTTACAATTTTCCATGAATGTATAGATATTTCAAAATAAAAAAGTTCAAAAACTGTTAATAGTACCTACTTAATAGAGTTTCAGGAGGATTAAATCATTCCATATGCATATGTAAAGGACTTAGAATAGTGCTGATGTACATTAAGCATTATACAAATATTAGCCATCATTTAAAGGTGATTTTCATATATACTCTGATTCATTTTTGTATTTTAACTCCCTGTATGTTTCTCTTATTTAATAATTCTTGGGAGAACTCTCTCTGCTATGGATATTACATAGTAATATACACTGAGTGGCCAGATTATTATGACCACCTGATGTTTGTAGGCAAATTAGCCGTACACTGCATCATATGGGATATGGAAGCCGAAGGCCTGTTCGAACACCTTTGCTGTCTGCAGTTACCAAGATAAAACGTCTCCAATTTGCACAGGAACACAAGGATTGGACAGTCGAGCATTGGAAAAAAGTCATGTGGTCCAAAGAATCATGTTTCCAGTTGCATTATGCAGATGGCAGAGTGAGAATTTGGCGGAAATAGCATGAAAGCATGCATCTCACATGCATGAGTACAACCCGTTAAACTGGTGGGGGCAGTGTTATGGTTTGGGACATGTTTTCCTGGCATGATTTGGGCCCTTTAATTCATGTGGAACAATGTCTGAATAGCACAACATACCTAAGTATCGTTGCTGATCAAGTTCATCCTATCATGTTGATGGCGTATCCCAATGGAGATGGCTTCTTCCAACAAGACAATGTGCCATGCCACGGTGCTCATATTGTGCAGGAGTGGTTTCAAGAACATGAGGGAGACTTTACCTTGCTTAGGTGGCCACCACAATCACCAGATCTCAATCCAATCCAGCATTTGTGGGACAAAGATAAAAGAGCCATCAGGCAGCTGGTTCCATAACCATTAAATCTCACAGAACTGGGCAGTGCTATTCATCAGGCATGGTGTCAGATTCCTCACATCACCTTTCAACATCTCATGGAGTCAATGCCCAGAAGAATCGTTGCAGTATTGAAGGCAAAAGGTGGCCCAACAAAGTACTGATGGGTGGTCATAATAATCTGGCCACTCAGTGTATATGTATATGTACTATATTTACATTTATAATTTAGAATAATGTTGGGCATTGTTAAAGAGAAAACCACAGACCCAAAGTCGAGTCACTTGTGCTAAAGCCCATAACACTGAACCTAGACTTGATACCTGACCTCATTGCAGTTTCAAACTTCTCCAGGAATATAATCTTAGTCAGTCTGGAATTTTTTAGTCGGTACCCCTGAGGTAATCTGTTGCGATGACCCTCTCCATCCACTCCCCCATCTACACACCACACACACAAACACACTAAGTAAGCTGAATCAATTTGCCTGATAAGACCTCAACCTTTCCCTAAGGTAGGGTAACCTTGCCTGAAACTTTCCTTTCTTTTCTTGTTAATAACTTTCTTGCCCCTCCCCTTTCTGATTATAAAAGCCTTCCTTATTGTACAGCTTCTCAGAGCTTTGTACTTGCTAGATGGAAAGCTACCAAATTCATGAATCACCCAACAAAGCCAATTAGATCTTCAAATTTACTGGAAAGAATTTTTTGTTCTTTAACAGCACCCAACCAGCTTCCTACAAATGTTCCTTTAACATTCTCCTAATGTTAACATCTTAGTAATCATGGTATATTTTTCAAAACTGTTAACTAAGCTATAAACTTTACTTGATTTCACCAGTTTTGTTTTGTTTTCTCCCCACTAACGTCTTTCTCTGTTCCAGAATTCAGTCCAGGGAACCATATTACATTAAGTTGTCCTATCTTAATAGTACCTGTCAGTTATTTTGTAGAATATCCCTCAACTTAGGTTTGTCTGATATTTTCTCATGATTAGAGTAGGATTATGGATCTGGTGAAGATTTCCACAGAGGTGAAGTGCCATTGTCATTGTATCATATCATAACATACATGACACCCACATGACTTATCACTGATATTAACCTTGAATGATTGGTTAAGGTGATGTATTCCAGATTTCTCCACTGTAAAGTTATGACTTTTTCTTTCCAGACCTTTTTTCTTTTCTATACTTCGAAAGCAAGTCACTCAGTCTAGCCTATATCCAAAGTACAGGAAATTATGCACTACCTCCTGAGGCAAAAGTATCTAAATATATTATTTGCAATTTCTTGCAAAAAAAGATTTGTCCCTCATCCACAATGTATTTAGTTATTCAATCATTTATTTATGTCAATATGGATGTATGGACGTTGTTTTATTCTTTGAATTATAAACCAATATTATTATAATTTATTTTGTTGCTCAAATTGTTTCAGTTATTGTGTGTCTTAGTCTTTGGGAGTTCTTTTAGGTTAACTCCTATGCATTTTTGGATATTTTTTGTTTTTAACCATTCTTTGGGAGCATCATAAATGATGAGGTATACAAAAATGTACTATGTATAAATTAAACACATTGGCATCCTCTAGAACCTTCATTTATGTGGGCAGGTAACTTTATGAAATTCTACAGTAAAGCTCCCTTATATCATTTGAAATTTTGTTAAAGCATAGGGTTCCTTGAAAATTTTCACATATTGTTCCACTACAAAAAAAGAACTTGAAAACAACTGATAGAACATTGGGTGTTCCCTATGCTTTTCACCCTCTGCTTCTTACTAAAGTGAGAAACCTGTTAAAAGAATCCTTTCATGATTTTATTTTCCTATGAAAAATAATAGTACAGTAAACAGATCTGCTTGGTTGAGAGGAAGGGCCTCATGATCTTGTTATCTTATTGCTTCACAAATTCCACAATAGCATTGCCAACTACTCTAAGAATGCCTTTCTGAATATTTATCCCACAGGTTCGTACAGAGGCTTTTCTGAGCCACCAGGCATTCATGAACATGACTATACTGGCAGTCAGGTGACTTTCTGGAGAGAAATGCAAATGCAGTGAAGATCTTTGTATCATCTATAAGTAGGTCAGAAAGAAGTCAGGAAGCTGAGCTGGAAGAGGAACAAATGATTTTATTGAGAAACCTACATAATTAGTGGATTTGTCATTTAAATATACTTTAAAAAATATAACCGTATAAAGTGTCTACTTTGTACTAAGCACTAGAACACTTTCACATTTAATTCTTATGAACTTAGAGGTTAAGTCTTTACCCAAGGTCATATTTTAGGATTTCCATTGCAAGTGATAGAAAATCCAAAACTGCAGTGGCACTTAGAGAGTTTATTTCTCTCTTGTGTAAAAGTCTGTGAGGTGAGCTGTTACAGTGCTTCAAGGTATGCATGGCCTTGACCTCCTGGTCCAAAATGGAAGCACATGTGCTCTAAATAGGAGGAAGGAAGAAGAGGTCAAAGAAGGTACACATGCTGCTCTTTAGGAAGATTCCCAGAAGCTTCCCTATGACACTTCCATTTACAGCCTTTGGTCAGAACTTAGACATGTAGACATGTCTAGCTGCTTAATAGACTGGAAATGTAATAGTTCTTTTTTCTCAGTGGCTTTGTGCCCAGCTAAGTTTTTTATCTCTACAGAAGGGGAAGGCAGACATTAGGGATGAATGGAAGTCTCTGCAGTAGTCGTAAGGATAAAGATAGGTTTGAACTCAGATGTGTCTTACCATCGTGTTCTTTCTAAACCAGATCTTTTCATGGAGAAAAGTATAGAAAATGTGTTGAATTGGCCCCACTTTTTGCATTACCAGATTAATTGAAAGAAAGGAACATGCATGTGATGGGATAAAAAGAAGCTGAAGAATCATAAAGTGCACTTTCAAGCTTCCTTTACATGGGTAAGGAATCCTATATAATAAAAGAGAAACATGCAAATTGACCATACCTCCACTACGCCCACCAGCCAATCAGGAGGGAGTATGCAAATTAACCCAACCAAAATGGTGGTTAATTTGCATATCCAGGCACAGAGCGAAGACTGAAGACAGTGTAGAAGGAAGCCAAGCGCTGCAGAAAGGAGTGAAGCTGCGGAGAAGCAAGCAAGCGGGGCGGCAGAGAAGGGAGGGAAGCAGGCGGGGCGGTGGAGAGGGAGGGAAGCAGGAGGGGCGGCGGAGAGGGAGGGAAGCAGGCGGGGCGGCGGAGACCACCGCAGGAAGCCCTATTCTTGCAGGAATATTCCTGCAACGGGTCTCTAGTAATCTTTATAAGTATTCGGTCCTCCTGAAAAGAAAGGACAATACTTTGAGGACCACCTCTCCATAACGCTAGACCAGACCAGGGCTGTCCAAAATAGCAGCCACTAGCTAGCTACAGGTGGCTACTGAGCCCTTGAAATACGACTAGTTAGAATTGAGATGTACCATAAGTTTAAAACACATCCTGAATTTCAAAGACTTAGTACAAAGAATGAAATATATCTCAATAACATTTATATTAATGACATGTTGAGATAACATAAAATATAATTACTAAATTAATTTCACATATTTGTTTTTACTTCTTAAACATAGCTACTGGATTTAAAATTACATGTGTGACTTGCATTGTGGATTATGCTTATTTCTATTGGAAATCAATTTTTCTAGAAGACAAAAGATTGTCCTACAGCTGCCCTATCCTTGAAACAGTTTTTCAGAATGCTCATAGGATCTCTGAGAAAGTGTTCTCCAAGGATTTTTACAAGAGTCATGTGGCAAATTTGGTTCAAATAAATGACCCCAAGTTCTTTCTGGGGTCTCTCTCCCAAGATCTATGAAGTGTGAATGATGTTGACTATCCCCTTGATAACTAGTATGGATTGACTGCAACACTTGGATTGTACTGAGCATCGCTAGCCCATGCTTCTGAGGCGTATGACCATTGATTGTTCTTACTAGAAGGATGAAGTGGTTTATTGAGATCACATTTTTTTAAAAATTCTCACCCAAGGACATGCTTTTTGTAAATTGATTTTAGAGAGGGGTGGAGGGAGAGGAGAGAAAGGAGAGAGAGAGAGAGAGAGAGAGAGAGAGAGAGAGAGAGAGAGAGAGAGAGAAGAGAAACATTGATTGGTTGCATCCCACACACATCCTGACTGTGCGGATGGAACTCACAGCCTGGGTAGGTGCCCTTACTGAAATTAAATCCATGATCTTTTGGTGCATGGGATGAGGCTCCAACCAACTGAGCTACACTGGCCAGGGCTTGAGACTACTTTTTGAAAGTACCTCTCGGGTTTATTCACATCCACAAAGGGAAATACTCCTGGGCTGGACTCAGTAATAACAGCTAGTCAGTGTAGCCTACTGGAAGAACCTCATGATTTCTCAAAGATCACTGAAATCGAGTCCTCAAGCATATTTGTAAATTCTGTAGTAATTTATTAAGTCTCTGGCCAGCTCAGAAATACTGAATTAATTAAAGCAATTAGGTGCTCTCTTGTTATCTCCTTATCTATCTTTAGCTTTAGGTTCCCTTTAGCAGTGACTGATTACAGTTTCAATTTGAAAGTTGTGTTCTCTATGTAGAAAAAGGAAGGAAGATGTAAGGAGTTTTGGATTTTTTGGTCCATTAATATTTATTATGTACTATCAGCAGTTAGTATATCTGTTCCTTGTTTTTCTATTCTGAATATATTATATATATGTAAATATATATATACACATGCATATACACATTTATATAAATACATATAGTATCTTCTTACTCTGAATATTACATATATAGAGAACCAATTTTGATGTGCTAGCTTTTTCATAAATTTCATCCCATTTCAGATTTCAAATATTCTATCTGTCCATGCTACCACTGAAATAATATTTTATTAACTTCACATTATTTAGCTCCTGCATTGTTTGCTTGAACATTTGCAAATTACACTAAAATCAATGAAAATAATCCATAACCTATAGCTTTTAAAATATATCTTTGAAAAAGGATTTTAAAAGGCTTTTTTTGTTTAACAAATACTTTCCTTGACGGAAAAAATAAAAATGTGTATTAATGATAAAGGTGAGTAAAAGGAAATAGTACAAGTGAGGAGAAATAGGTGCTTACTCAGGGTGGATTAGTTTATTTTTAAAAAGTGGCAAAGTGGTTGGTTTTAGGTATCTTAAGATATTTAATTTTTGCAGAGTAGACCACTATTGTTTTGTTTATCTTTCTTCTGGGGACATTTTGGAAATTCGTCTGCCTCACACTTCAACCTGGTGGTTCTGGTGGGAACAGCCACCGTAGAACCCAAACCAATGACATGATGCAGGTTAGGCAATGAGAGTTTTCCCCCAAAGCTTTCCTAATTGGAATTAAGGGAAGAGTCAGGTCTTCTTTAAAGAAGGCAAAACTGAAAAGGGTATGCCTCACCATTGTTGGGTTTGACAGTATACCACTGACATGCAAAGAGAAACAGATGCATAGCATGGGCAGAGAACTCTGAGAGTGTGCATCTGATTTCATTAATATCTAAAGCACAGATACATCCTACCATTAATGACAATTTAGTATATAAACCAATATATTCCCCTTTGCCTAAGTGAATGGGTTGTTTTTCTGTCACTTGAGAACCGAAAGAGTCCTAGCTAATACATTATCCTTTAGGTATCTGGCCACCAGTGAATCTTAACTCTGGTAGTCATACTTTGTGTAGTATCCTCATAGATTAAATAAAGATATGGTCCATAAAGTCTTGTGGAAGTGATGGGTCTGACTCTGTAACTAGGCCATAGAAAGTCTATCTTGTCTCTTATATTGTTTGCCGAGGAAGAAGCCAGCTTCCATGTTGTGAGAACACTCACGTAGTCTCCAGATGAGTCCCACTTGGAGAGGAACTAAGGCCACTTGCCAACGGCCAGTGCCAACTTGTCACCACGTGAATGAGCCACCTTGGAAGAAGATCCTCCAGCTCCAGAAAAGCCTTCCATGACTGTGACTTCATGAGAGACCTGATTTAGAAATACCTGCCAGGCCACCCCCAAATCCTGGGCTCAAAGAAACTGTCAGATAATGAATGTTTATAGTTGTTTCAAGTAACTGGTTTGGGGGCATTTGTTACCCAAAGGAAATATGTTATTTATGTATCAACAGATAACCCATAAAGCCTTGTAGGAACATTGAAAAGGGGGTAAAGGTACGTGAGAAGCCTAATATGGCACTTTCTCAGAGAGATGGTGAATGACTAAGTTGTCAGCAACTGATACTCAGTATTCCTATCTCCTGTCTCTTTTGCATGCTTACCTGGGAGATATATATATATACATATTATTATTATTATTACTAACCATCACAGATGCTGATAGCCCAATATAAAAGTAAGATAGCAAATCAATTCACTTGAATTCCATTTCATAACAAAGAATATGTTAGTTTAAATTAGATTCTATATTGATGCTTATTTAAACATATTAAATCTCAGACACTATTACTCATAGAAAAATAAATATTAACTTGTTGTAGACATTTAAATACATCTTTCCTTGTAGTTAATACATTAAACATAAGACTTTCTCTCAGATAAGTGAGTGATTGAGGACTTCTAATATTATCATCTAAAGAGAACTCTGTTAAATTTTCTAATTGAATTCTCTATTTGAATATTGGAGATTAAGCTTGATGTAGACTAATACATGAATACAATACATATTTTTTGGTTGATACTTTTAACCTTGTTAAATATCATTAAATGTTTCCTATTTTTTCTGCTGTTATTCTCCAAGTTTTCTAGTTTTGATAATTATTACATACTTCTAATGAAGTCAGTTCAACTCCTTACTCAAATGGTAACTCAGCAAATCATTGCAGGTGGCTCCTCCTTTGGTCTCAATGTGAGGCAGAGGGCTGAATGAAGTCACCAGCAGATAGATGTTTGTTCATGGCCCCAGCATTAACTGTGGTGTGACTTCATGTACCTTCTCTGCACTGGATTTCCCTCAACTATAAATAAGTGCCTTGAACATGTACAGTCCTAAAATTCGACAGAATTGGGAAAATCACTGAATATTGAGTCTTCAGTTAATTGCATTCGTGTTCTTGATATCTACAATTGTGTTTTGTATGATGATTTCACTGTTGGAAAGATTTGGAAAATGGAACATTATCCATAGGTAAAATTAATGTTTTAAAATGCTGTTAAGAAGAAGTATATAAAGCCAGGAATGGGTCCATAATTATAAAAATGACAATACATTATATTTTAAAAACTCTATTTTTCAAGAAATTATGACTTAAAATACAACTGAGTTACATGTTAGATAATATGTGTGAGTAATCCATACATATTATCCACAATAATCTTTTCCTTATGTTCTTCCTAATTCTTTGAGCACACAATGAAAAAGTTCTGGAATGCTAAATTTTCCCAATACTATAGTTTGATATCTATAATATGATATGTACTAGTATACATATATATATTTCTATAGCACACACTGTATATAACTCTCAAGTTAGCCAGCATTTTATTTATGAAGATGCTGAAAAATATTTACCTAAACCAGCAATGACAGGTGAAATCATGACCAGTAGAGGTTTAGTACTTGATTGACAGGAACCAACTCTTACCCAGTTTCAAGATGCCAGTGCATTGCATTATATGCTCCATTTCTTTGGACCCACACAGCAAACCTACCAAAGAACTGCCAGTATCTCCATTTTTAAAACCAAGAAAGAAAGGCAAAACAAAAAAATAATTAATTTATGCATTTTGACATATCAAAGAGAGAGGAGGAACTGAGAATTGAACATATAGCTCTAAAAATATCTTTCAAACCTTTTGTTAAGCTATGGAATCTTTTCTTAAGGCAGAAATTTCTGGTCCTGTGAAAAATAGAAAACAGATAAATTCCTGGATGCTCTGGTTGAGCAGCTGGTTTTGCTGCTTCCTTTCTCTTCCTGCCTGGCCCCCACTGCCGTATTACATCCTCAATTTGAAAACTGCTGGATTATGCCCTTACGCCTTGTCATTCTAGTGTTTGGTTTTAATCGACAATACTCATTTAGTGTACCAAACTATTCTCTAGTAACAAGAATATTTGACAAACCAGAGCAATACACTTAGGTAAGATAGTATTTGTCAAACTTTAGATATTATTATACAAGGTAGATAAGATGATGATGAGGATGTTGCTAGGATTTACTCTATAAAATCTGTGCATTTGCTTAGTTTCAAAGTTAAATAATAGCGTATGTGCAGGCCTTTTAAAGGCACTTAGCCAGTTGTATTGATCTCTCCTGAAAAGCACCAGAGAGATTATTTTATAGGTGGGTTACAGGTGTGTTAGCCTTGTATGTTTGCCATGTAGCCCTGATAACTCAACAGAGATTGACATGACCTGAAGACTCATGGCCTATGATGACGCCTGGCAGAGAGGCGTGCCCGTGCTTCTATCTTACAGAGTTAGAGTGTGAAACATCCAGGGAGAGTCAGCATTGAGTAAATGCAGAAGTAGGGAGAAGGAAGACAGGAAACAGAAGCCATGAGTAAGCAAAGCTATGAGGCAGAGAGAAAGTGAGTAGTCAGTAGCAAGAGTTAGAAAAATAAGCAGGTAGAGGGAAACAGAGACAGGACAGCTGACTCATGTGTGTGGCAAGAAGCCCAAGGCTCCTATGAAGCCACCAAAGGGTAGCTTATACTCCTGAACTTGGAGCTATGACTAGTACTCAGTTGTTGCTGAGCAGCTGTAATGAAAAGTTAGTGTTCCACATGCCTGCCAATGACAGCTTTATCTTTCTTTTCTACTTCCCCATATCATATCCTTTTTAATAAGCCTAAATTAATTGAGCCAAATGATCATATCTCTGTTCTTTGCACCCTGAAAGAGTCTAATTAACACAATACTGAAAGCTTGCACAGCGCCTGGAACTTAAGAAGGAGCGCCTTATATCGCGGCTATTATAGTTTTAAAAGAGGTCCTATGAGCAAAAGCAAGAACTGCAGACTACCACTCAAATCCAAGCATCACAGTTTGTTTGAAAGCTTTTTTCCTCTCCTTCTTTAAAGGTGTTTTTTTTTGTTGTTGTTGTTGTTTAGTTCTAGGAGAAGGTCCAAATTGGATAAGTTTAGGTGTGGAAATAAAACACATGTTCTAACAGTTTGGGAGGATGGATGAATCTCTTGGGATATGAGGTTCCACAAAATATTTCAAATTATTTTTTAAATATTATAGGCTTGCAAAAACAAAATGAGTTTCTAAAAGAATTTCTCTTTTTAGCATTCAAATGGCCTTAAGAGAATAGTAATGTACATATTTCTAACCATCTTACATACATCAGTATTATTTCCTAGGAATTGATTGACGTTAAAAAAAGTTTTGAACTCAAAGGTATTTCTGGACAGTGAAACTGTCTCCTCAGAAAAATAGTTGAATTAGATGTTTTCTTAAAAGGGTTTCAATGCTTGGCTTGAAACTTTACCAAATTTTGTTCCTTTCTTTGACAAAAAATGAAGTAATCTCTAAAGAAAATCTCCCTTCCAGTTATGAACAATAAGTGTAATTCGAATTCCAGAAAATTAATGGGCAACAAAGGAGAAACCAGCCATATTCTTAATCTAGGTGTTAAAAAAAAGGCTCTGAATAAAATTCAGTGTTATTTCTATGCTATTCTTTTTTTAAAATATATTTTTATTGATTTCATAGAGGAAGGGAGAGAGAGAGATAGAAACATCAATGATGAGAGAGAATCATTGATCAGCTGCCTCCTGCACGTCCCACACTGGGCCTGCAACCTGGGCATGTGCCCTGAACAGGAATCAAACTGTGACCTTCTGGTTCCTAAGGTGATGTTCAACCACTGAGCCACACAAGCCAGGTCAGTGTCATTTTCAATATCTATAGGGTGGACAGAGTAATGGTGCCTGCCTGAGTTGTAGTGAGGATTATATGAAGATATATATGTACAGCCCTTGCAATCGCACCTGGCATATTGTTAGTCTACAAATAATGTTTGCTATAAAAATATTTCTTCCATAGCAGTGAATTCTAAGCATATTTCTTTTAAAAAAATGAAGATTTTATAAAAGTCAAGTGAAAATAAAATTTTTAAAACCATCCATTGTGATTTAGTCACACACGTTTTATCAACACAGCCTGAAGTATCACTGGTAATGCTCTCTTGAAAAGTCTCTGTTTTTCTCCAATTGGCTAGTTGGCCACTCTCACTATTAGTGAGTCATATGATCTTACTCATTTCTGGCTGAAATCAGTTGACTGTGGAGCAGGAATGCCAGACACTATGAAGGGTTGCGATTCTGGATTCTTTCAGCCTAATAAGTATGTCAATTGTCTGAAAGAATGGCCATGATTTAACAGTTACATAGTCAGGAATTCTTAAAATAAGATTTTTCTTTTTCCAACCCTGGCATGTCTCTGACCCTGAACAGAGTGTACTTGGGTCACTCTGGAGATGTGGCCACTGCCCAAGTGTCCCTTGGATAGATGGAACAGAGACGGAAGAGCCATAAATGACTGGCTGTTAGTCCAGGGATGGCTTTAGTCTTTCACAGAGCCCAGTCACAAAGCTGGAGGCCAATAATAAGAGCTAGAATTCACTGAACACCACCAAGTGTGCCATGTTTTATAAATATTATTTCTAATTCTTACACAAACCTATGAAAGTCAGCTCCCACTATGTTTTCCATTTTACAGATAAGAAAAACAGAAATCAAATAGGTTAAGTCACTTGCTCAAGAATTCACAGATTTAAAATTACTGGACTGTACCATCTTCACAATTTTTATATAAAGTTTATTTTAAAACTAAAAGATTTCTTTTGTGAATGGAAAACCTCAGAAGGAAATTAATTAAAAAATAAATTTCTAAAACATATTATCTGGAAAAAAATCACTGGACCTGAGAATAAACCCAGTTCTGTCTGTTTGTTTGTTTATTTTTGAATTTATTGAGGTTAACATTGGTTAATAACATCATACAAATTTTAGGTGTACAAATTTATAATATGACATCTCTATTCTCTATTGTATGCTTATGATCCAAAACCTAGTCTCCTTTCATCACCATATATTTGATCCCTTTTACCTTCTTCCTCCTCCCCTCACCCCACTTCCCTTCTGGTAACCACCATTCTGTTGTCTGTATCTATGAGTTTGCCTGTTTTTTGTTTGTTTTATTTGTTCATTCTTTTGTAGTTTTTTTTAAACATATTTTTATTGATTTCAGAGAGGAAGGGAGAAGGAGAGAGAGATAGAAACATCAATGATGAGAGAGAATCATTGATTGGCTGCCTCCTACATGCCCCCCACTGGGGATCAAGCCTGCAACCCGGGTATATACCCCTGACCAGAATCAAACCTGGGACCCTTTAGTCCGCAGGCCAACACTCTATCCACTGAGCAAAACCGACTAGGGAACTTTTTTTTTACTTTTTGTTCTAGATCCCACATATGGGTGATATCATGTGATTCTTGTCCTTTTTCATCTGATTTATTTCACTTAATACTATCAAGATCCACCCATGTTGTCACAAATGGCAATATTCTATCTTTTTATGACTGAGTAGTATTCTGTTGTATATATGTACCACATCTTTTTTATAATTTAAAAATTTTAATTGAGTTGGAGAGAGGGGGGGAGAGAGGGGGGAGAGAGAGATAGAATGAAAGAGAGAGAGAGAGAGAGAGAGAGAGAGAGAGAGAGATCAATTCATTGTTCCACTTATTTATGCATTCACTGGTTGATTCTTTCTTGTATGTGCCCTGCCTGGGGATCAAACCCACAACCTTGGCATATTGGGATGATACTAACCAATTGAACTATCCAACTAGGGCTGTACCAGTTTTTTAAAAAATCCAATTATCTTTCAAAGGATACTCCAGTTGTTTCCATATTTTAGCTACTGTGAATAATGCTTCAATGAACAAAGGGATATATGTGTACATATATATATATCTTTACAAGTGTTTTCAAATTTATCTTTAAAATAAACCTTTACCCTTTATATTTTAAGAAAGCTTCTTTATCCATTGTCCATCTCCTCCTCCTTTAACCCGTAACCTCCATTTCCAGATATAAATTGTTTGTCAGTGAAATCCTAATAGAATAGGAAATCTTCCACCACTTCAAGAAGAAAATTTGTATCTCTTAGGGTGACCTACCCAGTTACAACCAGCTCATTGGCTTCTGCCCAGCTATTTAAGGCTTATTATAATCTGAGGTGGTGAAAGGGAGTTTCCTGGTACCTTTCAAACTACTTCTCTATGTCCCTACCCGCCCCTATTTCTGCTGAGCCAGTATCCTGAGCCCCTCTTGTACAGGTGCAGGCCATGCGGCAGTGACCCTATGCCACGCCTGCTGTTCTGCACACCTGAGTCATCACCACAAATTGTTCTCTCTTCGCTGGTCCCACATTACCTATGAATGGGACTCACAACAATGTATTGATGCTTTTCTAACTTTAGGAATGCCACAGACTATATGTTCATTAAACACAAAGAAACAGTTATTCAGTTCAATAAATATGTAGTGAACACCAGGCACCGAACAAGACTGGGTTGGAACAGCGGCTGAAGACATTCAGAGGATAAGAGACATAGAAAACACACAGGCAAGTAGATCTGAGAAAGTCAATGCAATAGAACACTGAACCTCTTAGACTAAAAACTACCTGAGGACAGGGAGTTTGTTTTATTTTTACCCTGATGCACCCCAAGTGCTTGGAATAGTGACTGGTGTATAATAGACATTTGATTAATATTTGTTGTGCGGATGAATGAATGAATGAACAAGATATGACTCTTGTTCTCAAGAAGCTTACACTCTAGTACACGAGAAATAAATCTATGCAATAATAAGTGTTCCTATAGGAATAAGCAGATGGGAGCAAAGGTACCTAGTCTAGTCTTGAGATGGTTTTAGAAAGTTGGGGACGTCCCCCGGTTGCTACAGGCTCTAGTAAGGCTGGGAGACTGATAAAACAAATCATTTCTGCCTCCTATCCAAATGAAAATCAAAATTTTCATCTAAGTCAGTTTCCTGCTAGTGTGTCTGTAACTCTAATTTTCTTTTATGGCTGGGCATATCTTTAATAGTAGTATGTCTATTTCCATTGTATTGTTTGTCAGTGAAGTCCAAATATAAATATATAAAAATAATTTTAATATAATCTAGTTTATCATTGGTGTAGGCACTTTCCTTTCTGATCAAATATTAAAGTGAAGTAGAGAAGAGGGAAGAGAGTAGTGTAGGTCCTTAGGAATGACAAAACCAGAGAAAGGAAGTTTATGGATTACTCAGTTCCTAAGGGGACCTAATTTCTGAAAATGGCTCTAAATATTTAAAGGAAAGTTTTACCATTAGAGAACAGACCAGAAGTTAAAAGTAAAGTTGCCAAAGACTTTCACCACATAATTCTACTCTAAACATGTGAATGAGTAAGTTAAGGATCAGACTCAATTGCTAGTTATGCTTCTATTTCTTACTGTCATAAAATAATTGGTGTTCTACCTTGAAAATCCCTTGGATTAGGCTTTAAAAAATTATCTTTACAGGAACGAAAATTATCTTCTAAAGTGAAATCAAATAATGCTATTAAATTTTACATCACAGGAGTCTTGTTCCCAAGTAAGCACAGAAAATAACTTTTTAGTAGAACATTTAAACTATAAGAGTACCTCTGACTCGAAACATATTGTTAGCTCCCACAGATTCCTGGAAGAGCAATGCACAGATGGTGGATTACTAGTATATTGAGATTCTTGAAGGGCTCTCCGCATGTTGACAATATCAGTTTATGCACGTGAATAACATAGCTTAATTTGCAAAGAACAAAAAAAAAGAACATTTAGTGACAAAATAGAATGCCATTTGGACTATTATTGGTTTATCATAGAAAATGCAAAGTTTGGGGTAAATATGTTTATCTCTGTTAATGGTATGGATGCTTTGCAACAAAGACTCGCTGAATATAAATTGTGACTGATGGTGGTCATACATTATGTATAATTTTGAAGCGCTATGCTACAAAAGCCTGCATTTCTTGGGTAACAAAACTTTTAATATAGAAACTACATAGATAATTTCTGAAGCCAACTCAAGAAATTAAAATTGATGGATCATACACCGAAATAGAGACGTCTGAAATAATTCAATCTATTCTTCCAGTAGAAAGGCAAAATCTTCATTTTTTCATTTTGTTAATGCTTTAGACTAGAATTTTCTCTAAAAAGAGTTGGTGCTGTTTCACATACCCATAAAATTTTTCTAACTCTACATGTAACATTCATTTCTCTCATTCTTTCAGTTCAAGTAGCAGTGTTTCTAATGAAAAAAATTTCATACTAAATGTATAACAAAATGATTTTGTGTTTCTCCTTTCACACACTAAGGAAATCATGCAGGAAAGGAAAATAAATCATTCTCTTTTGGGGTGAAAGCATTCATATTTGATAAGTGACTTGAAAGTAAAATGAGATTTTACATAAACATTTTACATTTTTTATGGACTTGTCTTTATTGGCATTCTTTTCAGGAAAGACTTATTACTAAAAGAAATATGCACATAGAAAAAATGTATGACAAAGTATATTTATAGATAATTTGTGCTAGAGAAATGAAGAAATCTTGCAAAGTGAATATGAGAAAGAACCTAGTAATAAAAAGGTTCTAGGAGAGTATTATTACAGACAAAAAACCCAAAAATGTTTTGCTTTATGTGAGCATAGGACTACAATTAAAAAATACTATCCAGAGATATGAAGAAGAATGGGAAATAACCAACTAGTCAGAGAGGGGAAAAAATACAACAGGAAATGCTTTCATAAATTTCTGGTTTTAGAATGTCGTCTGTATCTTCATATGGCCCCCTGGATGGCCGTCAAGTCAGAGCTGGACTAGAAATGCGGTTACGGGATCTAAGATAAACTTTCTTTTACATTCTTGCTCCACCCCTGGAATTCTTTTCTACTGCATTTAAAACGTTGGTTGCCAATTAACTCAGCCTTTTTTATGTATTTAGAGGCCCTAGGCTGTAGTGAAATCTTATAAAACTGTTTATAACAGATTCCACAGTGGAGAAAAAGCAAACTGACAAACGTCCGATGTCTTCACTCCCACCTTTGGCTTTGCACCCTTCTGGCTAGAACTTTATACAAAAACAGTGAAACTCTATTTCAGTGTTAACTGCTGTTGAGAACAGGCGTAATACATGACCACCTTAGAGGATAACCAATTACAGATGTATTTTATAGCATTTTGTTGGAAGGCATAGGATTTATATTCAGGGTATAAACTTGGCATATACTATGTGCCAGGTACTAAGCTACTCTCTATCTCTATGGAGGATGCAAAGATGAATAGAACACAGTTATGTCTTCAAGGGGCTTACAATCATGTAGGGGATGTGAAATATTACAAGCAACTATAATAAAGATATATTTGCTAAGAAGCTTTGATTGCCTCATTTATTCATAGCCTCTTTCAAAGAAAAACAGCTTAAGGTAGTTTCTTTATGCCTATGGTATGCATATTCTTCTCAATGCTTTGAAGATTGAATCTGAGACCAACACCTAAACCCAGAAGTGGTCTGAGGAACAAGCTCTTCCAGAGAATGGAGTTCAAAACCAAGTCCTTCAGTGGCTCGCTTGATTAAGTTCACCTTCCGGAAGTTTGAATGTGAGACATGCAGGGAGAGTCAGTTTGTTTGTAACATGGCTAGAGTTGAAGAAACAGAGATAGAAGGTTATGAAGATACTGTGACAGCCGAAAAGTAGAATAAGGAGCGAGCAAGGATGTGTTACTGGAGTTGAAAGAATGGATTTGGCCAGCTGAGCAGGTGGCTAGAACTTCTCAGCCTGGAGGGTCCCAAGCACTGCTATGTCCTGGATTCAGGTTCTGTTCTCTGCTGATTTGACTGTTGAGACTATTCTTCCTTTTACTTCCTGTGGAGCTTCACAACACATTCCTAGTAGCTACAGGCTAACCTGGGTGTGCCTATTCTTTGCTCATGGAGAGGATCCCTCCAAACACTACAAAATAGTAGGAGGGATCAAAGGTTAAATGCTTGGCAGCACAATTCTTATCTTGCAATTTCAACATCAGACACTGAGAAGATCCACAGATATTTGAATGAATATTGAATAAGGAAATGGGTAAAGTATAATGAGAGTTAAGAAGAGTGGAAATTATTCCTTGCTGAGAGAATCGGAAATAAGCTTTTATGAAGACACATCTGAGCAGAGCCTTGAAGTCAGAGGGTGCTTAGTTAGGAGTGAAGGGCAGGACTTATCCTGCAAACATATGCTCTAAACCTGGGACTTTTAAACTGTTTTAAAAGTTTTATGTTGTTGTGAAATTTTTTAAGGTTACGATGAAAACACATTGGAGAGAACATTATGAAAATAGTAGTTAAAGGGTTGCATCTTTGAAGGTATTCACTTCCCCATAAACCCAAGGAAATAGGTCTTATACCTGGGCCTATCTGTCTTCCCCATTACGACCTGTCCTAGCAAAGGCTTGAGGATTGGGGAAGATTCAGACATGGAAACAAGAATTCCAGGCAGTGGACAAAGTCATAATAGTGGGACAAATAGGGAAGTAAAGAAGTTTAGCTTCAAGTAAAGCATCTGAAGGGGAATATTAGTGGGAAAAGAGGTTGGGAATGTTGATTCAGGTTTGCACTTCACTCTGTAGGTATTTATCCTTAGACATTTATGAATTCTAAACAAGGGAGGAATGCCAGCATTGTGCTTCAAGAGGATTAATCTGAAAATGGTATATGAAGTGGATTTGAAGAGGAAAAAATCAAGTTAGAACCCAGTGCAAAAGCCCAGGTGGAAGGTAATGTGGATTATTGTCACTGTAAAACTACATGTACTTTGCAGTGTTACTATCCAGTATTTGTGTTAATGTCTTGCATTTATACACATCTTCATTATTTATTTACATATAATAGCTCCTTATGATATTTAGTAACACAGCAACACTACGCATCTTCTTTTAATTTATAGCAACAAGATTGCATGCAAGATGCAAAATCCCCTAACAGCTTGTTTCTTCAACAGCACATAAGGAAAAATAATAACCACTCCACACATTGTTTACTATCTTGGGTAGTGATGTTACCGAAACCTAGCCAGTCGCAAATTCTTTTTACAAAGTAATGCTTTTTTCTCGGGTGCTCTGAAGATTCTTAGATTTGAAAGAAAACCAAAAGCAACCTACCTTGGGATGTTGAGTTTCATGTGTTAATGTCTCAGTGCCTGACATTGCCTCTTTGGGAATTTTATAAATTCACATTTCACACTGTGAATGCACATGCATTGATGCAGCCTGCCTCTAACCACCTGAAAGCAAACTCATGATGAATGGTTTTCAAATGTTCCACTCTAGAACTATTTGAAAAAGATGGGCCAACTGTCTATTGATAATGCCATCAAGGCTCTTCTTTTCTTTACGGTATTTGGTAGGGTTTTGGATTTTCCTTAGAAAAACGACCTGCCCAATGACTCTCAGTCTTCCTGAGACACAAACAATTGAAGGTAATCACATCCATCACATCCTCCCATGGGAACTAGCTGCCACTCCCACTCAAGAAAGCATATAAGAACCCATGTCAGCCTGAGAAACATGTGCTTGGAATAACTCTGAACATGAATTAAATTTTTTAAAGCCAACCTAAGAATGAAATGCTTTAGTATTAGTCACAAATGATTTGTGTATCTCCTCATAATTAAACACATCACAACACCTTGCTTCGGTGAGAACTGCTAGACTGATGATGTTATCACCACCAAGCATTACTCAGTGTCAGCAAAGTACACACACACAACTTACTCCCCCACCATCCATACATGTGCACATTCCCAGTCTTAACTAGACATAGACTAGTACATTTCCTCATTCTAACCTCTGTTTTCAAGCTCTATCAACAATTATATACAATTGCATAGAATTTTGCTTTTATTTAAAAAAATTATTGATTGATTTTAGGGAGAGAGAGAGAGGAAGAGAGACACAGGGAAACACCAATTTGTTCCACTTATTTATGCATTCATTGGTTTATTTTTGTATGTGCCCTGACTAGGGATTAAACCCACAACCTTTGTGTATTGGAATGATGTTCTAACCAACTAAGCGACCTGGACAGGGCCATGCTCTTTAATTTTATGTGTAAGTACAGTGAATCACAAAAAAAATTGATTTTAAAATTAGTTTGGTTATTGAGGACTTACTTTGTTTGTTTTTGTTCCTAAAACTGATTTCAGGGTAATAGGTATTCTAAACGAGCGATTTTCAGCCTTTTGAGTCATTCACACCAAACAGCAATTGTTGTGTTGGCTGTTTATTTGACAGTCTAAGGGAAAAGAGGTCAGTGCTCCTGACTCAATAGTCAGGTTTTGCATGTTTTAAAAATTCTTGCGGCACACAGGTTTAAAATTGCTATTCTAAGCCATCAAGAGAAAACAAGAAATATGCAAAATATGTTCTAAGGTGGTTAAATGCCTTCTTTCATATAACATCATGAGAATTTGCACACTGATCACAATTTTATCTATTAACAAAACTTATTTGGGTAGTCCTACCATTAACTTTTAAAAAACAGTACAGCCCTAGCTGGTTTGGCTCAGTGAATAGAGGGTTGACCTGCGGACTGAAGTGTCCTGGGTTTGATTCCAGTCAAGGGCACATACCCGAGTTGTGGGCTGGATCCCTAGTATGGAGCGTGCAGGAGGCAGCCGATCAATGATTCTCTCTCATCATTGATGTTTCTATCTCTCTCTCCTTCTCCCTTCCTCTCTGAAGTCAATAAAAATATATTTTTAAAAAAAGATTCTCTCTTTAAAACAAAAAACAAAACAAAACAAAAAAACAGTACAAGCTGCATACCATACTGAAGCCAGGAGAAACAGCCGGATGAGGATCCATTTGTCTGAGCTTGTGCAGGTAACAGCAGGTTTCAGGATGATTTTCTGGAAACACATATTCATATTTTAACATATTTTCTTGGTTGGCCACATTCTTATTTATTCTGACACACCGTCAATGTGCATTTTAGGATTTCTTTACTTTTTCATTCAACAAATGTTCTTGAGAATATACTATGTGTTCTACTGTTAGGAACTCAACAGGAATAGAACACAAATCGTAGCTCTTGTATAGCTTAGTTTCTAGTTGAGGAAAGACAGATCTAGAGCAAATAAATAAGCAAAAAATGTATTGTGCGACAGATGGTGATACTTTCCATGGAGACAGGAATGCAGGTAAAGGGAAACAGGAGTTCTGGAGTGAAAATCACAGTTCAAATAAGGTGATCAGGAACCTCACTGAGGAGGTGGCATTTCAGCAAAGACCTGAAGGAAGTGAGGGAGAGAATTCTGTAGTTATCTGAGGGAAAGAGCCTTCCAGGCAGGAGGAACAGCGCATTCAAAGCCCTAAAGTGAGTGTCTGCTGGTCTCTCCAGAGGGCAAGAGGAGGCCAGTGTGGCAACAAAAGAGCAAGCAAGGGGAAGAGGAGGACATATGATTAGGAAGCCAAGGGGGTCTCTGGTGGGCCATTGTCAGGGGTTTGCCTTAGAATGCGATAGGAACCTATTGGAGGAGTGACAAGATTTGATTGTGACTGACTTGAACATCAGTAGATGGGATACAATATGAATATGATGTCACTTAGTGATGATTTCTAGAGAGCCAAGGTGTTTTATGGAGCTGGGCTAAGATTTAGTGTCTGAGGAGTTTTATAGTTTTGGTATTTGTCCTGAAAAAAGGAAAGAAAGGAAGGAAGGAAGGAGGGAGGGAGCAAGGGAGGAACAAAAGAATGAAGGAAGAAAAATTAAAAAAAAACTAAGTATTGTTGAGACATTAAGAGTAGTAACTTTCTGCTTGGGTGGTATGACTCAGTGGTTGAGTGTTGACCTATGAACTAAGAGGTCATGGTTAAATGCACATGCCTGGGTTTCAGGCTTGATCCCCAGTAGGGGGTGTGCAGGAGATAGTTGATCAATGTTTCTCACATCATTGATGTTTCTCTCTCTCTCCCTCTCCCTTCCTCTATGAGATCAATAAAAATATATTTTTTAAAAAAGAAGTAGTAACTTTACAACATTATCCATGTTCCTGACAAACCTGATATATTAAAACAATCTAGAGAACATATAGTGTATTTATAGTTACCAAAAAATATATGACAATTCTTTGGTTTTGCTCACAACTTTCCTTTAAGCCAAGACAAACTGCTACTCTGTCAGTTAAACTATCTGCAAAATGCATAAAATCTGTATTTGGAAACATTTCATTGGCATCCTGGAAGTTCAATTAACTAATGTCTGTAAGTACTTTGAGATCATCAAGAACACAAAATTGACCTAAAAACAAAGGTTTTCAATGACTGCAAAGAAGTCCATTATTTGAGGCATCTGTTTTACCTCTGTAAATTATCTTAGCAATAATTTCTCCTGATCACCATTATCAATCGATGCTATCTCACAGAGACTCAGAGAGCTGGTCCTGAGAAGTAAAATGATAAATTTAGGAAAAGCTAATTATTGCATTGGTCTCTATTAAATTTGCCCTTATTTTATTAGCAAAAAATAAAAATAAAAATTCTTTTGAACAGTTCTCAAAGTATAGTCCAGGCACACTTGGGGGTTTCAAGGCATTTGTACTTTACTTGATCTTAGTCAAAAGGCTGAGAAGCAATCAAGACATTTTTAGGTCTGCAAAGTCAAACCTGTATTCACAATAATACCAAGATATTATTTTCTTTTTTCACTTTCATTTCTCTTATGAGTGTACGGTGACGTTTTCTAGAGGCTATGTGTGCTTTCTGAACAGACCCAGGAGAAGATGCAAGACGAACTTCTCTTTTCAAGCCACACATGAAAGAGATTTGCAAACATATTAAAGCAATGCTATTTTTCTGACTATTTTTCCAACTATAATTATTTTCATTAAGATGTTAATCATGTTAAGATGTAATGAGTTTATTTTTGTCATTTTAAGTGAATTAAATAAGGAAGTCAATGCATATTAAGTGTGTGAAAGGATCCTGAAACCCACTACTTTTGAAAACCTTAGAACCACTACTTTTGAATGTACACTCCAAGAGGGCAGAGATTTTTGTGTTTTGTGAATCAATGAACAAATATCCCAAAGAGTACTTAGCATATAGTAACTGCTTAATAAATACTTGTTGAATGACTGACTGGCTGAATGAATGATTATTACTAAGATGTTAGATGAACTAACATGAGTAATATTTATGTTTGTTGAGGTTTGTGCATAGAATTATTACAATTATTAAATACATAGAATTATCTTATGCAGACATTACAATTGTTAAAGGAATTCAGAAAAAAATGAAATAATCATTTATATTTCCATTTGCAACTTCTCCACACATTCACAGACCACTAATATGAGAATTATTACTCTATCAGTGAAAACAAAGATGTTCCTTTGAGTTTTCAGCATGTGAAAGACTGTCTTATATTCTTTTTGGTACATTCACAAACTCCTACATCTTGGCTTTCAAGGGACATTTGACAAGGCAAAAAATCTTCCACCAAGACTAGAAGAATTTAGCAAAAGACATATGGATACCAAATTTGATGCCTGATCCCAAAAGGACCTAATGCCTCTAGACTCTAAAATGTTAAATTCATGTGCGCAAATAAAGCCCTATTTGAATGCACTTTACCATGAATAGAATAGAAGCACTTTGCAACATATTTAACAACTGATTAAGGAGAAAAGTCAAAAACTAGGAAAATCAGGCTTGTAATCAATGGGTTGTCCAATGAGTACCTCCTTGGCGAATTAGAAGGGAGGGATTTTAAAAAATACTTGTGATTTCTAATATTTCTAAATAGAAAAACATTCAATGAAGTACTATTGTATTAGGGAGCTAGAAACAAAAGCAAGAGACTTTATTTGCAAAGTCCTTACTTAGAGTGGATTATTAGTCCTATTATTTCCTTTAGAGCAGCATACCCACAGATTTTTATTAAGTGACTACTATGTGCCTAGGTCTCTCTGGATATGGAGGATTCAGTGTTCCCTGGCTCATGAAATTTATATTCCAGGGAGGAAACAGACAAGCAAACACGGAAACAACCACGATAATTTCAGGTATGATCAGCATGATTAAACAAGTCTGTGTGTGAAGGAGTGATTTGTTGGAGAGCAGAAGTCAGAGAATAGGGTGGGGAGTGCTGATTTAGGCTAGGTGTGGGGGAATCTCTCCTGAAGGGGTGGTATTAATCTGACACCCGAAATCAAGAAGAGGCACGCTGGCAGAAGCATCTTCAGCTGAGGAAATTGCTTGTTCAAGGCCCTGAGGAGGGAATGAACGTGGTAGGTAAAGGGAAGAAAAAGGTGGCTAGTATAGTTGGAGCCTAGTGAGGAAAGGGATCATACGTGATGTGTTCAGAGGTAGGGAAAAACTACAGCATGAAATGACTTAAATGCATTTTAATTTTCTTCTGAGAGCAATGAAAAGCCTTTGGAGAGCTTGATCTGGTCACATGATTCAATTTGCATTTTGAGAAGACTCAGTCTGGCTGCCCAGGGGAAATGGATTGTAGGGAAGCCAGTGTAGAGCAAGGGATCCATTAACGGATGACTGTCCCCCTGGGAGAGGGACAATGGATGGTGGCTTGGAATGTAGTGGTAGCAGTGAAGAAGAGAAGTGGACAGCAATGGATTGATTTGTTCTTTGTTGAAAGTAGTGTATGAAACTTGTTTGGCTCATTGGAGGAGTTTAACAAATAGTAACTTATGTCATCGCTCCATTTTTAAATGCATAGCTTGCAGAGACTCATGGATTTGTGCTAGCTCACACGACTAGTAAATTTAGCCAGTGTACAATTCCCACTGCCACCAGGTACTGTTATACTATTCACAAAACCCCTCCCCCGAGGTCTCTTCCCCTTCCGATCTTTTCATCTTTTCAGCGTTTGTTACCGTTCTAATCTTCCTCAAGCATTGCTTTCATTGTGTTTACCTTGCTGATAAGGACATTATATGTACTCGTGTAGTTATTGAGTAATTACAGTGGACTATGCTTGTATGGGTGGGTGGGGTTCACACACTTAAGATATGGCTCTCGCCTCTAGGACTTAGAATTTACTTGGGGGAGATATAAGTAACCTGTATGAAATAATAGACGGATAAAAAAGATGGCATAATTAACAAAGCTTTCATAAAGGAGGTCGGACTTGTTCTGGATCTTGAAAGAGAGAATTTTAGCAAAGACAGAGGCAGAAAGATGCTGGGTGAAAAAGGAGCAAAGACACAGTAACCTAGTTTTGTACCATAGAGAGGAGGATTGCTTAAGGAGGGGAGAGTACCTGCTTTGGGGAGGTGGGAGACAAAGTCACAGGGCAGGATAGTGCCAGACAATGGATGCTATCAAAAGCTAGGTACCAAGAATTTGGCCTGGATTCAATTGGATACAAAGAGTTATTAAGATTTTTAAGCAAGATTCACTCTTAGTGAAGGCTTAGCTAAGACCAGGGATCATTCCTCACTAAATTTCTAAGGTATTTATCATCATCTTTAGGTACTAAGCTTATTAATTCTTTGTACTTGTAAAATATATAATCTGTATGAGTGCAGCCTATATGGAGAAGTACAGAAGAAATGTTTGACGATGATGAAAGACATGTGTAAGGAAGATTAATTTGGCAACAGCATATGGCCTGAATTGAAGAGAAGAAAGCCAGGATGCAGGAAAGTCATGAGGAAGTTGTTCCAGAAGTGCAGGTGTGAAGGGAAGAATGTGCAAGAGGCAGATAAAAATACTTAGGAAATATAATTAAAAGGAGCTGTAATTAATTTGAATGCAGAGTGGGTTAAAAATTAATTTCGTTTTTTAAATATAAAGTTTTGAAGGACCATCATGCCCTTCAGGTAAGACGGAGAACTTGGGAGGGGGTATTAGTTTGGGAGGATTAAGAAGGGGAATTTGGTTTTGGACAGGCATTTTCGATGAGGACAGGGTATTCATTTAGAAATGATCTAGGAATTGGGCTAGATGAGAATGAGGTGACTATGTAGAGACTGCAGAAGGTTTGTTATGATTTCACTTACGTTAACCAACATTTATAGAGGTCCTACAATGTGCAAAGAGCTATAGGATATAGAGTTAAAATCAGGATGGACTTTGAGGAATTAACTGCCCACTAAGGAAAACAGATATTCAAGAAAAGAATACAAAGTGAAATGAAATAAGCGTCAGAGGAGATATATGCTGGGTAAGTGAATTAAATAACACCTTAGTGGCACGAATTTCCCACGTGAGAAAACTGACATCGAGTCCACGTAAGTATCCAGAGGTGGTTCCTCGTGGTGGCCTGCGGGAAGAATCTACCCCCTCCCAGGACGGGGTCTCTTTTTTACAGGGGGTAATAGTAAAAAGCGTATGGTGGGTAGTCACGTAGATCACTACAAAGAACAATGCACTTCTACGGTAACAGACAACATCACACGGTTCTCCACACTCTACACATTCATTCACCTCCTTTCTAGGGCCTAACAATTATCTTTGGGCCGCATTCTGGCTTTCTGGGTAGTCAGTCAGACCTGAGGCTGCAGAGAGTTAAACAGTCACAGAAAGTTAAACAGAGAGTCCAACATTGCCCAGATGCCTTTACTGCTGGAGTCATGTTAAATCTATAAAGTGAGTTCCACTATGGCACCCAAAGGCAATGGTCTCTAAACCAGGCGCAAACAAGGCTGGCCACCAATTAGGTGTCCCGTCAGGAAACTTGTGTCCCGTAAAGACCTTTCTTGTTGAACGGTGAAATGACAAATGTATTCAGATCCTCTCTCTTGGGAGGTTTTAAATGTAAGTCATAGGGAGTAGTCACTAGAAGCGGAAGTAGCGGAAGCTGAGACCAATATGGGAAAGAAGCGGAGAGATGCTGATTCAGGAGAATGGCAAGATTCCTCTAGTATGGGCAATAGATGCTCGCTAATGAGGGGGTGAGCAAGGCATCCCAGCCTGTTGCTGGATTGCAACAACTGCAGTAGATTCTTGGAACGAGCAGTAGTTCTGGCGGATGATGTGACTTTCTGAAATGTCCTTATTTCCTTAAAATAAACCCTCAGAGTCTCCAGTGCTCTGAACATGGCCTGACATTTTGCGTAAGAGCCCAACTAACACAAGGGTTTTCCTGTGGTTTGCTTTGATTATATCTGCAGAAGAGGGGTACCTTATAAAGGAAAGGGTCAGGGTGATCTTTATAAAGCAAGATCAAAAGGATGTGGGCATGTGCACATGTGTATGTGGCCGCCTTCCCAGAAGAGTGTAATGGGAGAGGGTAGAAATACAGTTGCATCTTAGAGCAAGCCTGGAATCCCCAGGTTGGTACTTTTTGTTACCCTTCTCACTCTTTCCCCATCGTGACCACAGTACAGGGCTGTGTGCATGTCCTGGGGGAGAGCAAGGGAAGGGAGAGCCAGGAAGACTGCTCCGATGCAGCCACCTGGCGTGAGGGAGAGAAAGCCCCCAAAAGCAGAAAGTGCCGCTTCCCGGAGGAGAAGAGAGGAATTGGAGTATCTGGATGAAAGTTTCCCAATGTACAGACTGCTGGCCACGGGCTTAAGATCACCTGGTTTGATAAAAAGGAAGATTTCTGGTTCACCTTAGGCCAGTGGTCGGCAAACTCATTAGTCAACAGAGCCAAATACCAACAGTACAACGACTGAAATTTCTTTTGAGAGCCAAATGTTTTAAACTTAAACTTCTTCTAACGCCACTTCTTCAAAATAGACTCACCCAGGCCGTGGTATTTTGTGGAAGAGCCACACTCAAGGGGCCAAAGAGCCGCATGTGGCTCGCGAGCCGCGGTTTGCCGACCACCGCCTTAGACCAACTGAATGGGATCTTTGGATGAGGGGCCTAGGAACTTGCATTTTTGAAAGTATGTCAAATGCTTCATGAAGTGCTTACCTTTGAAATCCACGCCTCTAAGCCCAGGGTGAAGGAAGTGTTAGGGAGGCTGCTGGCTTCTGAGAAAGCACCCAGGACTGACTGGCAGAAGGGCTTGACATAGCATATGTGTGCATTGCTGCAGATGTGAAAGCAAGGAGAGATAAAGTGTGTGAGGGGAAGCTGGGTGATAACTGAGACCATATGAATGGATTAGGTTTCTGCTAATGCCAGAATTTTCATAATCAGCATTAAAGTGCAATATAAAGCTCCCCCCTTCCCTAGTTCCCCCCTCCCCCGTCTATATTTGTCCTTTTAAGACTTATGGAGGACTAACTACAGGGAGAACATTGTATTAACAGCTGAAAGAGAGGACAAAAGCTCATCATGTACTTGAAGTTGGACAAAATAAATCAGTGATTCATATTTAAGTGACTACAAAGCAACATACAAATAAGTGAAAATTCATTCACTTAACAAAAACTCATCGTGTCCATTGTGTGCAGACCCTTTGCAGGGTGTGGTTTAAAGGCAGATTTTGTAAGAAGGTGAAAACAGAGATTAGAGCGAGTTTAAGGTACTTAAACTAAGTACAGATTTAGAATCACAGATTTCAGGAGGGTACACAACATCAACATTTCACTAATATTTATCGAGTGCATATTGTATTGTAGGCACTGGGAATTCAGCTCTAAGTAAAAAACAAAACAACCCCCCCCCCCCAAAAAAAAAAAATACCTGCCCTCATGGAGCTTATGTTCTGGTAGGAGAAATGAAAAAAGACACACAACTTACATAGTGTGTTAGAAGGTGATAATTGCTCTAGAAAAAAGGCAGGAAGAGAGCTAGATTTGGGGGAAGGAGGGAGAGATCCAATATCATAGCTGATCTTTTGGGAAGAACTCGTTAGAACACATTTGAACAAAGATTTGTAAGGTTCCGGAGGGAGCTTTGGGGATTTGGAGTGGACGTGCGTTCCGCTTCCTCTCTTCTGCCTCTTCCACCTGGTACCCGTAGGTATGAGAGGGAGACCCAAACCAGCTTTGCAGATCACAGCCCACAGGAGGAGTAGGAAGAAAGGATGACAGTTGGTGTGAGGTTGATGAACAGCCCTAAGAGTTGGGATTTAAAAGAATTGTTTTGTTCGTGTTTTGTGATGTGGGCCATTCACCTTTCTAAGCTCCTTTATCCACAGCAGATTTCTGGGTACGCTAGCAGGTTTAACTGTCCCGTTTGTTCAATGTGTTAACTCCCTGAATGTTAACTGATCAATCTCAATCTTCTAAATTAATGTTTGAATAATTCTCCTCGGGTCCAAACCGTCAAGGACATTTCTACTTAAAAATAATTAGCCTTCGGATGGTGCCCTCAGGGGCAATGGGTGTATTTGAGGTCCCTGTTCAGAGTGACCTGTGATGAAACAGCAAAAGCAAAACAACAGACCCTTTGAGTGATAAAAAGGTTGGACAGGTGGGTCAGGGCTCGGGGCTAGGTTCCCAGCTTCCGTGTGAGGCGGGTCATAACCCAGCCAAGATCCGAGAGCCCTGGGGTGGGGGGCCGCCTGCCCCCTCCCCCAGTGGGTGACCGCCTGTTTATTTACGTGCAGTCAATGTGAACAAGTGTCGGCAGATCCCGAGGGCCGGCGGGATCTTCGCAGCTTCTCCGTGTAGACGCGATAAGGGTGAGGCAGGCTCGCTGGCGGTGTGCGTGTGGCCGACCGCAGGCGGCTGGGGTCCGAATCTGCGGCTGCGGGTTGGGCTCTGCGGCGAGAGCCTGGGGGCGGGGGCGGGCCGCCGCGTGGGTCCAACAGTAACACCTCCCCCCCGCCCCCCGCCGCCCCGCCGGCTGGCCTCCCCCACCCTCCGCCGCCCCGGCCACCCCTTCCTCCGCGGGCCCGGCCCCGCTCCTCCTCCCCGCTCCTCCTCCCCGCCTCCCTCTCTTCCCTCTTCCCACACCGCCCTCCGCCGCTCCCGCCCCGCACGCCCGCCCGCCGGAGAGGAATCGAGCGCCGAGCGCGTCGATAGCCCTGCCCTCGGCGGCCGCTCGGCCCCGCGCCCATCGGTGCGCTCGGAGCTCGATTTCCCTAGGCGGCGGCTCCGGCGGCGGAGGCAGAGCGGCGCGGCGGCGGCGGCGGCGGCGGCTGCTCGGCCAGGACTCCGGGCCCCCGCCATTTCCGACTGGGCGCGAGCGCGGTGCGGGCACTGAAGGCGGCGGCGGGGGCCAGAGGCGCGGCGGCTCCCGGGTGCGGGAGAGAGGTATGGAGCAGACCTCCTCGCCTGGGCCCCTGCCCTGGACCCGACCCTCCGCGCCCGCGCCGGGCGGGGCCGGCGGCGAGTGAATGAATTAGGGGTCCCGGCGGGGCGGGGAGGGTCGCGGGACCCGGGAGGGCGGGGGCCGGGCGCTGTGGGGCGGAGGGAGGGGGGGGGAGGCGGTCTGCGGCGGGAGGCGCGGGGACGCGGCGACGCGGGGAAGGAGGAATAGGCGGTGCGGGGCTGAGGAGGGTGAGGCTAGAGGCGGTCGCCGCTGGTACTGCTTCCTGGACGGGGAACCCCTTCCTTCCTCCTCCCCGAGAGCCGGGGAGGCGGCCGCGGAGAAACTCGCGGGCCCGGCGGGCTGCCCCGCGGGGCGGCGGGGGGCGGCGGAGGTGACTCCCCTCGCGCTGTCTCCCCTCCCCCTCGGCGTCCTTCTCGCCCTCTCCCTTCGCTCCCGCACCTCTCCTCCCCGCCCCGCGCGCGGCTGGCCTCGGGGCCGCCTTCCCTGCTGCTCGTAGCATCTCTAAGGACGGAGGAATCAACTTCGCCCTCGAGCGCAGACCCGACGGCTAGTGGTCCCCTTTCACTGTGTCAGGGGGGGAGGTGGGAGTTGGGGGAGGTCACGCTTTGGAAGAGCAGAGGAAAGTGCTTAGAGACCACTGTCGGAGGTTATTGTGTTTGGGGGAGGAAAAAAACAAATGCATCTGCAGCCGAGTTCCTGACGGCTCCCCTCCCCCATGCATGGCTGTGACATTGCTGTGGCCGCCACAAAGGAGGAGGTAGAGATGGTGGTGGAAGAACAGGTGGCCAACACCCTACACTGTAAGAGCCCGTGACTTCGTGAGAAGGAAAAAGTTAATCCCAGAAGGTCTGTTCTTGTTTTGCTTGGTCAAGTTAAAACCCCACGCAGAAAACCCGCAGAGCAGAAGCGGGGCTTTTCCCTGGTGTGGACAGGAAGAGCCAGAACCATCCTTGAAGTTTCATTTACCTGCTCTTGTCCTGTCCCTTGGCTCTTTGATGCTACCCTCCTCCTTACAAATTTGACCCTCATCCCCCAGAGGTTTTACTCTTAAACAGCACTCAAAAATTTTTGCTTTAAAACTGAGTTACAGGAGGAGTTTCATGGTAGCAGTCTTCCAGCCAACTGCCTGAAATACTCTTAGGCAGGTGCATGCTATAGCTGGAGTCCTAAATTAACCTTCAGTCCCAATAATCCATCAAAACAAGGGGTTAAAAACGGAGAGGTATTGTCTAATTTTTACCCAGCATACATGTTACATTTGTAATGGAGACATTCATCTAAAAAGGAATTGTAAAGGTACAAAATCTGTTCATAATAGTCATCTCAGAGTGAACCATATGAGAGATGTCCCTCTTAGGCCCAAAATGCTGACTCCAACATAGACATCCAATATGGGTGATAGTAATGCTGCTTGCTCTGAGACTATCCATCCACAGGCACACTTGGTTTTAAGAGGTAGTAGATGAAATGATAAATAAAAGTGATTTTTTTTTTCTTCCCTTAACTGGATCTTGTGTTCTGATCACATTTCCACCCCTTGCTAGCTTTTGTAGCTTTGGGTGAGGGGGCTCCTTCTGGCATGTGATCTTCAGTAAGCTTCCTTGGGAACCCAGTTTTCTCTCCTGGACTTAAATATTATTTGATTTTATAATCCAGTTTAAGGAATCCCCCCCTCCCCAGAAACAACCACTCATAAACAAGTAGACCAGAAGGTGTGTTTCTCTCAGGGTTCACACATGTCTATCAAATTAAGTTCTAATCCAGTCTCTGTCCACAGGATCTCCTAGGCTAGCAAACTTTTTTGGTGTAAGGATCCCTTTATATTAAAAGTTATTGAAGATCCCAACGTGTGGTATGTCAATATTTACCATCACAGAAACAAAAACAGAATTTTACACATTTCTTCATTCATTTAAAAACAGGAACAAGGAGCCCATTACTTGGTAACATAAATAGCATTTTTTAATGAAAAATAACTTTTTCAAAACAAAAAAGTTAGTGAGAAGGGTGGCATTGTTTAACACGTTTGCAAATCTTAATTATATGACAATAGGAGACATCTGGATCCTCATATCTGCTTCTGCAGTCTGTCGTGATCACACATCTGGAAAACTCCACCGTACACTTGTAAAAGGACAAGAGTGGAAGGGGTAATTGACAATGTAGAATTTTTATGAAAATCGTTTTTAACCTCTTGGACCCTCTTTCCCCCAAAGCCTTGGGAAGCCTAATGGGTTCCTGGACCACTTTTGCAGAGTTAGGCTATCCAAATTATTTTGCAGAGTTTGGTGGGCAGGGATACATTTTGGTGTGATTCTCATCTATTCCATTTGCTATAGCCTGTATTTGGAATAAAAAGTGGGAGCAAACAGAATGAGATACATGTTTGTAGTGGCTCCCAAGGTGGCCTTAGACAAGAGCAAGTAAGGCTAGGTGGCACTGAGTAGGCCAGGGATCTGGAGTATAACAGTCTTTGATAACAGCAGTTGTCTGGCCTGTATGCTCTCTGTGAGGGGGCTCAGGAGTAGGGTAAGGAGGTGGTTAGTATATTATCATTTGGAAAACCATATTATCTTTTATTTTTCTGGGACTATTTGGATAATTTTTGGCCTTCAGTAAATAGGGTGCTATATGTATATAGTGTTTATATCTGCACATTCATTAATTTGGGACTACTTATAATACATTGTGCATTTACTGCCATTCTTTTCATGGTTCCTTATTTGTAATAATATCATGTAGTTATTGAGGGAGAGAAGATAAAATTAAATAAATTCATTTTATTTCAAAAAGTTTGAAACAACTGACTAAAAAATATTTTCAGTCGTGTACTGATAACCTTACAAATTGTCAATATTTATTGCAACTGTTGGGAGATGATGAGATGCAAAGAGTAAAAGTCGTGTGGATCCCTGAGAACTATTCACTCACATCTTTTAAAAAATTTCTTATTAAAAGCAGTGCTTATTTTTAAATTTTATATAATTATATTTTTCTTGTGCAGAGTACTGTTTTTCAGCACTAATATAGATTTATATGTTGTGATTGATGATTAAATCAACTGTGCTTAATATTTCAAAATTCTCCAAGTTCTCTCAGTTTTTATACCATTATTTTCCCCAGCAGATATTTTACAAATTAAATTGTTCATCAATTATTGTCCTGCCCTAGCCGGTTTGACTCAGTGGATAGAGCGTTGGCCTGCAGACTTAAGGGTCCTGTGTTTGATTCCGGTCAAGGGCACATGCCTAGGTTTCGGGCTCGATCCTCAGTTAGGGGGTGTTCAGGAGGCAGCCAATCAATGATTCTCTTATCATTGATGTTTCTCCCTCTCCCTCTCCCTTCCTCTCTGAAATAAATTATATATACATATATATATATATATATATATATACACATATATATATTTTTAAAGTATTGTCCTTACCTACTTTGGTGTCTCAATTTTTATTTTCTCACTACACAGTGAACTTTATTTGACAATTCTTCCACCCTCCTTCCACTCCCATCCCACTGTCTGGTTCTTTCTAACTACCAAGGAGAACTATGATGATTCTTTTAAAAAGTTTTCTGTAGCTCTTGGCTCCAACAAAGACACTCAGCATATCCACTTGTAACTCTTAGGGGCCATAGCCAAACTAGGAGAGATAGCTGTCAGTAGTTTTATGTGGGTGTATCCACAGGGTATCAGAGCATTGTGCTAGACACTTGTACTGAGTAAAGTCATGGCATGTTCCTTTGAGAGCCATTAACTGCTATAGAACAGCAGACTGGCTGTTTAGATAGAACAACCTGAATATATGATAAAAGAACTTTGTACTCTGAATGCATTTTTTCTGAAATGTTGAATGGGCAAGTTTGTAAATACAGTATGATTCATTACAATACACATCTGTACTTAACTGAAGTTTTTATCATTGAATTTTGTGAGATAAAATTTGAAATAATTCTCCATATGAAGGTGAATTTGTGTTAAAAGGCATTGATAGTGTGTTTGGCTTCTATTAATCTCATGTGTGATACTTGTTCTAATTTAGTTACATTTTCATTATTTTTATTATAAGGCCTGCTGAAAATGACTGAATATAAACTTGTGGTAGTTGGAGCTGGTGGCGTAGGCAAGAGTGCCTTGACGATACAGCTAATTCAGAATCACTTTGTGGATGAATATGATCCTACAATAGAGGTAAATCTTGTTTTAATATTATGCATATTGATTTGTGCAGGCCCATCCTTTGGGTACAAAAATGTTGCATTACAAGACAATTATACTGAAAATAATTTTATTAAGTTATCAGAAATGTATTTAGGCTTTAAAGCTTTACTCTGAAGTTATACATAACCATAGATATGGAGAGCCTTTTTTCTCTTGGGAAATCTCAAGTTTCATGACATTCCTTCTGTGTTTGTATGTGTGCATTTCAGAGTTTTGTGAGAAAGTGAAATGTGAATATACATTTTACCTGTACCTAACAGTCATTTTTTTAAAATGTGGCTATTATTTTTATAGGTTTTTTGTTATTTTGATGTCATGTATTAGATTTGAATTGTATTGGTGAAGTATAATCATTTGAAGGCTGATTAAAAAATGTAATTAGTATTTCCCTGTTTCCTCTTCATATTGAAGTAGTGGAGAATCAACAGCTACCTGATGCATTTTTAAAAGCTCATCCTTTACATATATAGATGACTGTATATCTCAGATATATATATATATATATATATATATATATATATATATATCACTACCAATCCTTTGCTTTGCAGCACTTTAATTTACTCAAGGAAATATTAGAATTTTTTATTACAAATTGATTAATAATTTTCAGACTTTTAATGAAAAATCACCACACTAAAGTCCAACAACAAAATGATAGAATGAAGGCCTGAAGGAGACCTTGAGAGGTCAGGTAGTATCAAGCACATAAGGATTAATTTAATCCCAAAGACCTGTAGGAGGGAATGGCACAGCTGTCCTTGTTAACTCATATCCAGAATTACTATATTTTATGCATAATCTGAAACTTCATGTTAAGTTTCACATCAGTGGAGATGGAAATAAGAATACCGCCTCATCTTTGAAATAGACTTATATGGTTGGATTATTTCTTAGACTTCTTTACCCCGGGTAAAGCAATCCAAGCCCCTAGATTTTATTCTAGGTGTGATATACCAATTGTTCAAGTCAACTTTGAAAAGTTTCCCAGAACTTTGCGTCCCAAGCTGTGTAATGTCGTTGACTGTACTGAGGTAGGTTCTGAGGGCTTTGGTGCCTTGGGAAGATGTTTATGCAATTTAGAACTGAGGATTGATTAGATAAGTTTTATAAGGAAATCTATATATATATAAAAGCCTAATATGCAAAGTGTCCCCTCGGGAGTTTGACCGACCGGGAGTTCAATCGCTTGCTATGATGTGCGCTGAACAGCAGGGGACGGCGCGGAACGAAGGAAGGCCCCGGCCAGCAGCCAGGGAAGGGAGGCCCCAGCTGGCAGCCAGCAGCCGCTAGGGACCCAACCTGTGCACAAATTTCATGCACTGGGCCTCTATGTTAAATATTTTTGGTACTACAGGGAAAAAAATGAAGAAATAAACATGTATTTGCAAAGATTTGGTTTAGACAGAGGAGCAACTTTTATTTGGCTTCCACGTTTAAGAATTTGCAGTAAAAGGGAACAGTGCTACTGAAGTGAACCACCTATATAATAGTCTCTATATTTGCTCTCGATAAGTCTGTTCAATGCTGTATGATGGCTATGTTTTGTTTTGTTTTTTTGTTTTCCAGGAGTATTAAATAGTTAACTCATTTCCAAAGCCAAGGCTACTTGGCATACTTCACCATTTAAATCAGAAGTGAAAGGAAGTTTTAAATAGAATTCAGGTTAAGCATGAAACTGTTCCTAGGATTTTGGAAGATGGTTTTAGCAGAAGTACCCTCATCTTCTCTGAAAATCTGAGGAATTTCATTATACTGTTTCCTACCAGAGGTCATGAATGCTATATGTATGATAATGTGATAAAATAGGTTAGGAAACCTTTTGGTCACAATTGTTAAAGTGCAATATAAATAGAATAGAACTAAATCTAGAAGTTAATCCTTTATTTTGGGGGAAGGTAGAAAATATTTATAAACTCAAACCCATAACTCTGATTATGATTTCTGTCAAACCAGAAGACTTGACTCTGGGAACATCGATTACCTGTGAACTTTGAAACTGAGGTTCCTCGCTAGTTTAGCCACCTAGGAAAAGGTATCATGTAGAGATTGTCTCTGAGGCAACTAACACACTAGATTCTTGGGGTATAGTTCAACTACAAGAAAGGTAAGAGAATTAGTTTATTCTAATAAGCAGTTAAGCAAAATGCTAACTTGATGTTTTTGTAAAAACTTTAAAAGGAGGATGGGGATATCACTACTGCTGTTAGGTTTTGATTGGTGGTGAATAATGTAGGTCAGAGAGAAAATGAGAGAGGACATAGACTGCACATTTGGAATCCTCATCAGTTTTCCTGCATTAAAACAAATGGAAAGAAATTGCAAAAATTTTTTTAAATCAAGTAATACCATATTTTCTAGTGGTTTAAAATTTGCCAATATTTTCATATTATGAGATAGATAAGGAAGGTGGTCATTGTTTCTTTCACTTTATAGATAAAAATGGTCTCTGAGAGGTGGTAACTTGCCTAAGATTCTTGCCTAGTAAGTGGTGGCATTTTAAGTTTTCTGAGACTAAGTTAAATGGAATTTCCACTCTATCCTTGTATAACTCTTTAAGCAAAGAAATAGTTAATATTGGAAGCTAATTCATATCAGTATACCAAAATTTGATCTTAAATACTGTCTAATGGCATCTTAATGGCAGAGATATGATATAGAATTAGATAGGAATGACACATTTGTGGAGCATGTTTATATTTGAGGCTATGTACATGGTAATCACCTATTCTGAAAGATTTTACCTTTATCTTTTATGAAGTCCATCAAAGAGTTCTAGAGATAATGAAATACCTCATTAGTGGTGCAAGATTACTAAAAACTCAAAGCCATCCCCTAAGCATAATAACCAGGCTAGAAATAATGTATGTTTTTATAGTTTAGAGATCCCTTGTTATTATGAAAACATGTTCTCTATAATGTATTTAGCAAGGGAAAATTTGATAGAAAAAGAAAAATCTTGTCTTTAAAATAAACAAGTAGTTAAAGACATTGAAATCAGAATGATCAGTTGATCAATTAGCAAGTATATTACTAGAGGCCCGTTGCAAGAAGATTTGTGCAAGACTAGGCCTTCCTTCCCCTGGCTTGGCTCCTGGCCACCTGGGAGCCTGCAAGTCTTTGCTCTCGGCCTGAGCGCCACTCCTGTAGCTCCCTCCGCCCCCGCCCTCCCTCTCATAGCAAGCATCCCACCATGTACAGCTGCTCTGCATATGCAAATTAGCCCACCATCTTTATTGGGTTAATTTGCATACTCACTCCTGATTGGGTGATGGGCGTCACGGAGGTATGGTCAACTTGAATCTTTCTCTTTTATTACTGTAGATATGTATCTAATGGATATAGTATACTAGTAAAAATAGATATAGAAAGAAATCTTTTTTCCAAGCTCTTAATTTCATTGACATCTGCATGCTTCTGTTAGTGTTACACACTTATAATTCAGTCCAACTTTTATGCCCTTCTTTGATGAAATAGTTTCTTCCTCAGTAAGGAAGAATGGGTTCATAATTGGATTGATTTGTGCTATCTTTAGTGCTCTGAGCTATAATCACCAAGATTTATCAGTTTCTCTGTTTTTTTTTATACATAAACTTTATTTATGGAATTTCTTTTACTTGCTAAATAGGGTATTTAAATTATAGCGAGAAAATTTGTAACATTAAATTGTATTGAAAAATGGTGTTAAAAAAGCATTATGTAAACTTGCAAGCTATTATTTTTCTGGCTTTTCTGTGTGTCGGTAGTCATCAATGAGGAATGACTTTGCCTTTAGGGAACATTTGTCAATATCTGGAGATGTTTTGTTGTCACAACTTGAGGCGGGGAACTGCTGGCACCTATGGTGGGTAATGCACAGGACAGCCCCACAACAAATAATTTCCTGGCCCAAAATGTCAGCAGTGCTGAGGTTGAGACCCTAATATGTGTTACACATAGCCTTAAACATTCTTTTTGTTTTTAAATATATTTTATTGATTTTTTTACAGAGAGGAAGGGAGAGGGATAGAGAGTTAGAAACATAAATGAGAAAGAAACATCGATCAGCTGCCTCCTGCACACTCCCTTCTGGGTATGTGCCCGCAACCAAGGTACATGCCCTTGACTGGAATCGAACCTGGGACCCTTGAGTCCGCAGGCCGACACTCTGTCCGCTGAGCCAAACCGGTTAGGGCAGCCTTAAACATTCTTAAATTGTTAAACTCAAGTCCCTGAATAAGGTTTATGTTAGATTTTCTAACAGATTTAAGCTTTACCTTTTCTAAACCAGTAATACATTATTTATTTACTTATATATACATTCACGTGTGTGTGTGTGTATGTGTGTATACTCTAGCTTCCTATTAAAACATTCTGTTTTTAAAATAAGGTAATAGCAGTTTTGTAAATGAAGTTCTCTTCAAGGCTGTGACCAGCTCTTCTCCCCCTTGTAAATGAGTGCCCTCTACTGGTCAATTTATTTGCTTTTATAATGAATAACAGTAAAATACCTCCTAAATTTGGAGATTTTTCCTATTTGTGTGTGGGGGGATAATCACTTTATAAGTATATTAATTTTATTTAAAAGTTTTATTTATTTGTTTGAAAATCTAAAGTATCATAATTTACTCTGCTAATATTAAGATTACTCTGTGGACTAGTTTAGCCTAAGTATGTGGCTGAATGTTTTTGACTAAGAAAGGAAATGTAGTCTAGTAAGAAAAAAGAGGGGAGGTTATTTTGCTTGAGGGAATAAAAAGTGGCTCTGAATTTCTTTACATGCATGCAGGAGTGATGTGTTAATTGGGTGTTAGGAAAGGTCTATTCAAAAGTGGCAAATTGTGGAAGTTCACATTTTGTAGATTTTTATAGGATTGTAGAATAGTTGTGATCATGTGAATTTTAGAACAAACTTACACAAAATTCAGGTTCTGTATTTTGGTCAATTTAAGATTAAGTATTTACTTAATAATAACTATTTGTTAGACCTGAATGTTAAAAGTTATTGGACATGTTTTATTCTTATTTGAGTTTTTATAAATACAAAGCTTTAAAAACATACAAATGAAAGTTGATAATGGAAATAAGTGAAAGGAAAAAATGTTAATGGGTTGGCATTTCTTAAGAGGATTCTGGTTTAAACAATGCAGTCAATTCTTAAATTCTGTAAATATTTATCAGTGCCCACTTTGTACCATACAGTCTTCCTAGGGGCTGGAGACACATTAGGAGCAAAGGGACCAAATCACTGCCTTTGTGGGACTTATTAGTCTTAGAAGTATTTTGAAGAGCAATGTTTCTAGACAGTGATTCTAATTACATATAACTTAATTTAGAGGCTTTATGCTTTAGGAGGGCAGTAGATTTCTTTCATCTCTTAACGATATTATTTATCATAGTTTCTAGGTTTATGGAACAGTTATAATATTGTGATCTTAAATTAGAGAGAGCCCTAGCCTGTTTGACTCAGTGGTTAGAGTGTCGGCCTACAGACTGAAGGGTCGTGGGTTCGATTTTGGTCATAGGCATGCATGTACCTTGGTTGTAGGCTCCATCCGTGGCCCAGGTTGGGGTGCATCCAGGGAGCAACCATTGATAATGTCTCTCACATTGATGTTTCTCTCTCCTCCTCCCTTCCACTCTCTCTAAAAATCAATGGGAAAAATATCCTCTGGTGAGGATTAACAAAAACCAAAACAACAAAGAATTGTAGATATGGGTAATAAAAATGAAATAATTGAGAGGATTAAATAGGGACATAGTGCTTATCTTACTTAATTTTTTAACTTTTTATTTTGAAGACTTTCCAATTTATGGAAAAGTAGTAAAAAATAGTATAATGAATACCAGTTGCTCTTAAACTAGACATACTTGCTTTCTCTATATATGTGTGTGTATGGCTACTTTGACACTATAGTGTGAGTTGAGTAGTTTCACCAGAGACCAATTACTATCTGGCCTTTTATAGAAAAAGTTTGTCAATCCTATTCTAACAAGATGAGCATTCCCTTACATAATCACAATGCAATGTCGAAACTTAGGAGATTCAACATTGGTACCAAAAAAAAGTACCTCATATATAGCCCATAATCTAATTTTGTCACTTCCCAGAATGTTCTTTTTTAGCAATTCCTTTTCTTTTTTTCTGATCCAGGATAAAAAAATTAGTTGTCATGTCTCAAAATCTCTTAATCTATGATAGTTTCTCAGTTTTTCTTAGTCATTCATGACAATGGTACTTTTTAAAGAATTCAGACCAGTTGTTTTGTCTGATTGTTTCCTCATAATCAGATTTAGTTTAAACAGTTTTGGCTGGAGAGTACTAGATGATGTTATGCCCTCCTCTGTGCATCAATTCAGTAGGCACAGGTTTGTCCCATTATTGATGATGTTAACATGATTATTAGGTTAAGGTCATGTCTGTTTTCTCTCTGTAAAGCTATCTTTGCTTCCTTTATAATTGATATGTACTCTGTGGGGAGTCACTTTGAGAATATAAATATCCTGTTCTCCAACATATTTGCACCCAGTGAGATATAGCATACACTGATAATTCTCACCAGAATAAATTACTACCAAAGTGAATGTAAAACAGTAGTTAATCTTCTGACTCTGTCATTACTTCTACATTTATTGGTTGACAACTACCATAAATAACGGCTCTGTTTTCTTGTCACTCTCTTTTTTCATTTGTTTGGTTTGCCATATTTGTACTAGTATGAACTCATGTATTACTTTTTTATTCAATGTGTTAAATTGATTCTCAAGTTTGTTTTTTTATATAGCCAGTGGAATCCCTTTCAAACTGGCCTCTGTATCCTTTTGGCATGTTTCCATCAGTTTTTGAGCTCTTCCTTACTTCTGTCACAGTGTGTTCCAGGTTCATCTTGTTCTTTCCATGGCCGCACCCTGGATTCAGCCACTTGTCCAAAGAACCTGAATCCCTTTTAGTGGGAAATTATATTTAAAAAAACCTGGATGTTAGGTACATTTATTGTGATTGAGGAGTCACTGCTTCTAGACCTTTTCCAATGGACAGAGCTAAGAAATACCTTGTATTTAAAAATCATGAGTTCATCCTTCCTCACCCCCTCCATATTTTCATTCTACCTTGTATAAATTTTAATGTTAAACATTAGACATGTTGAAATAAAAATGATAATGTCAGTCCTAAATTCTGTTCTTGCAGTATTATGTAAATAACACAAGTTGAATGAATTAACATTAAGTTAGCTTCTTTATTTGTATAACTAGAGGCCTGGTGCACAGATTCGTGTACTGGTAGGCTCCCTTGGCCTGGCCTGCGGGGATCAGTGGATCTCCGCGCCACTGCAGCCTGGCCTTACCCGCCACCTCGTGTTGAGCTCCAGCCTGCTATCCACGTTGATCCCACACAGCACCAAGTAGTGCATGAAGCGGCAGTAGGCCAGGGAGGAGCCTGAGCCCGGGCTGGGCGCTTTGCCACTCCTGCTCACGCCGGCCCTGCTGCACCTGCCACCACCGCCCACTGCTGCTGCTCAGTAGGCTCGCTGCCTCTCCGCTGCGGTCTCTGTGCCTGTCCTAGGGCTATACCAGCGCACCCATGACTGCGCAGCTACTGCTCGTCATCGCAGCCTCCACTCGTCATCGCAGCCTTGCGGAGAAGTGGCCGTGGGCTCACACACAGTCAGTCCCAATGGCAGGACTGGGAACCATGAGCCTGGCGCCCATTAGCTGAACGCTGCGCCCGCCGTGGGAGCTCACTGACCACCAGGGGGCAGCTCCTTCATTGAGTGCCCCCTGGTGGTCAGTGTGCATTATAGCTACTGGTCGAGCGGTTGCTTAGGCTTTTATATATATATATATACACACACACATATATATTAAATATTTTTCTCCATCGAGAAAAGTAAGGATCCTTTCATTTTTAAAATATTCTTAAACCATTTAGGAAAATATTTAGGAAAAGATTGAGCTATTTGACTACATAAAAAATTAAGACATCTTTAACAAAAATACAAAACAAATGGAAGTCTGTGAAAACTTTGCATCATATATCAATCAGAAAGCTCTATAATATAACTTTTAGAAAAAAGCAAGAATCAAAAAGGAAAGGGGGAGGGTAAGGATATAAATAGCCAACCTACCCACCAAAAATAAAGAAATAAATGACATCCTACCTAATAAAAAGGTAATATGCAAATTGACCGTACCATCGACACACCCACAAGCCACGCCCACTAGCCAATCAGAGCAAGTATGCAAATTAACCCAACCAAGATGGCTACAGCCACAGAGAGCAAGGTTTCCCAGGTAACAGAGAAAGCCAAGCTTTCCGCCTGCCCTTGCCAGGCCTAAGCCTCCACTCAAGCTACAAAGTTTTAATTATAGAAGGTAAACAAATTCAAACAGAAATGGTGGCAGAACGGAGCTTGAGAGAGCAGGCCAGGGTTGCTCCCGGCAACAGGGGAAGCAAAGCTTTCCGCACACCCTGGCCGGGCCTACCCGCTTAAGACTACAAAGTTTCAATTATAGAAGGTGAATTAACTGCAACAGAAATGGCTGCCGGCCAGGGAGGGAGCCCCAGGCTTGGCTCCGCTCCAGGCTACAAAGTTTCAATTGTAGAAGAAAAATAAATTACAGATACCAGGGCCTCTGCTTGGGTTGCCAGGGGGCGTGGCTGGCCTGCAAACCACCACAGGCCCCTCGCTCAGGCCACCCCATGTCCCAAGGGAACCCCCACCTGATCCGGGACACCCTTCAGGTCAAACCAGCTGGTCCCCACCCGTGCACCAAGCCTCTATCCTATCTAATAAAAGAGTAATATGTAGATTGACCATCACTCCAACACACAATATGTCTGCCCCCATGTGGTCAAAGATCCTGCCCCTATGTGGACACAAGATGGCCAGCAGGAGAGGGCAGTTGGGAGGCACCCGGCCTGCAAGGGAGGGCAGTTGAGAGGGACAGGCCTGCAAGGGAGGGCAGTTGGAGGTGATCAACCCTGCAGGAGAGGACAGTTGGGGGTGACCAGGCCAGCAGAGGAGGGAAGTTGGGGGCAAACAGGCTGGCAGGGGAGCAGTTAAGCATCAACCAGGCTGGCAGCGGAGTGTTTAGGGGGTGATCAGGCTGGCAGGCAGAAGTGGTTAGGGGCAATCAGGAAGGCAGGCAGGCAAGCAGTTGGGAGCCAGCAGTCCTGGATTGTGAGAAGGATGTCCGACTGCCCGTTTAGGTGGGATCGGGCCTAAACGGGAAGTCGGACATCCCTCAAGGGGTCCCAGATTGGAAAGGGTACAGGCTGGGCTGAGGGACAACCCCCCTCCGTGCACGAATTTCATGCACCAGGCTTCTAGTATAACATAAAAAGATATGTCATTAATGTAGAAATCAAGTTCAAACAACATTTTTACTTTTATATTGGCTAAGTTTAAAATGATAACATTGCTAGGAAGGGTATGGAGAAGTGTGTACTATTTTTGCTATAAGTGGGAGTATGTAATCTTACAACTTTCTGGAGGTGTTTGGCAGTATGTATTAACATGTAAGCTGCATGTCCTTTGACCACTTCTAGGTCAATTCCACTTCTAGGAATTTATTGCAAGGATTCAGTCAGTTGGATAAGTGTTTAAGATGAATACACAGGGATGCTTATTGCGGTATTTATGATTTTTAAAAGTGGAAATAATCCACATATCTACCAGGGAATAGATGAAGTAGTTTATGGCCTATCTATACAAATTATATTACATATAGTTGCTGAAAAGCATTTGATAGATCTATATGTACTGACGTTGAAAAATGTCCATTACGTAAGTTATACTTTGTGATGACAGCACATCATGTAAAGTATGATTCCATTTATCTAAAACAATGTGAATATGAACATAAAGTATTGTAGGACATATGTCAAACTCTCGTTCTTTGTGGTATTTGGTTTTTAAAAATGAACATTTATTGTTTGAAAGATAAAAGTAGATATTCACTTTTGTGGGAGAAAAGTTCCTCATGTATTAGATACCATTAGATTATTTCATATTTACTTTTTTTCTCCCTTTTAAAGCCTCAACAAATTGGTAATGGAGTTGTATCTTGGGCAAAGAAATTAGTTATCAGGCCAATTAAAGAATAACATAGATATATAATAAAAAACATGAAAAATATGTTGGCATCTGTAATTATTAGGATTTGATACGTGATTGTGTAGGCCTCACACTCTGACGTTGGCACCAAGTAACAGTTTATGGGAGAATACCACATTACTTCAACAGGTGACAAACGTGTGCTTATAATACCTTTTTTTTTTTTAATCTGTTGTGCAAATTTTCCTTGAATTTATTGAGATTTTTGAACCAGTTTTATCTCTTGGCAGTGGTACAAATTCTATTCTCTCTAATCTTAAACTAACATTCAACATTCTCATTATTTCAAGTATTTGTCATTGTAAAGATGTCTTTTTTTCTTGATCTTTTTAATAAATGTCAATAAAAAATTATGTCATGAGAACAAGCTGTTTTAGCACCTTGCACCCTAGTTAAAACAGAAGTTCTTCATGACCCTCAGAAACTTAGTTTTCCTTCCCTGAAGCTTGTTCTTTTCCATTATATTTATTTTGAAATACAGTGATTGGTTTAGCAAAATATATTCCAAGTGTAAATGTCCAGTGATCTTATAAGGTCAGGATACTATGGTTGCTATATACATATAGTTACCTCCTAGTAGCCAGTGGTCTGCCCCCTACCTTTTTGGCTTATAATAACATATACAATGTGTAATATGTAAAATAATAGTTAAGTTTTATAGTACTTTTCATTTTATAAGGGGATTTTCATGGTATGAAATTCTAATCTGTATTCAGAGTCATGTGTGTTATTTATCCACTTTTTTAAAAAATATATTTTATTGATTTTTTACAGAGAGGAAGAGAGAGGGATAGAGAGTTAGAAACATCGATGAGAGAGAATCATCGATCAGCTGCCTCTTGCACACCCCCTACTGGGGATGTGCCCGCAACCAAGGTACATGCCCTTGACCGGAATCGAACCTGGGACCTTTCAGTCCGCAGGCCGACGCTCTATCCACTGAGCCAAACCGGTTTTGGCTATTTACCCACTTGTACAGCTGAATGGACAATGGTTAAGAGTAGATGAAAGATAAGTAGTTTGCCCATACTCATACCACAAGTGTGGAGTTCAGTGGGTGCCTATAGATTGAAGATTCAGGAGTATATCTCTAGCCTAGACTTCTGTCCTGAGCATCAGACATATAAAGCTGACTACAGCTCATAGCCACCAGAACATCCACAAACATAAGGGAATTCAACATGCTCCAAATTGAACTCCACTTTTCCTCTACTCTTTCTTTTGTTTCCATCCCTAATCAGTTAGCTCTGCCATTTAAAAAACTTGAGATATAATTCACATAGCAAAAAATTCATCCTTTTAAAGAATACATTTGAATGGTTTTTAGTATATTCACAAAGTAATGCAACCATCACTACTATCTAATTCCATAACATTTTCATCCATAACATTTCTTCTTTCAAAAAGAAGCCCCATAACCCCAGTCTGTTCTACCAGCTCCGGCAACCACTAATCTACTTTCTGCCTCTGTGGATTTACCCATTCTGAACATTTCATGTAATTGGAATCATATAATATGTGGTCTTTTTGTCTGGCTTTATTAAATGTAGGATAATGTTTTCAAGGTTCATCTATGCTGTCATCACATACTTCATTCCTTTTATGGCTGAATAATATTTGGTTGTGTGGATATATCATATTTTATTTATCCATCAGCTGATGGACATTGGATTGTTTCCTCTTTTGGTCTATTTTGAATAGTACTGCTGTAAACATTCATGTACAAGCTTTTGTGTGAATGTATTTTCAGTTTTCTTGGGTATACCTAGAAGTGGAATTGCTGGGTCATATGGTAGCTTTATTTTTAACTTTTTGAGATGTCAGACTACTAGTATTTTCCACAGTGGCTGCACCATTTATATTCCCACCAGCAGTGTGAAGTTCTGCCAATTTTACCCATTAAATATTTCTCAAAACTATTTATTTTATATATATATGTACATATGTGTATACACACACACACACACACACATACACACACACACACACACACACACATACATATTATTGATTTCAAAGAGGAAGGGAGAGTGAGAAAGAGATAGAAACACCAATGATGAGAGAGAATAATTGATTGGCTGCCTTCTTCATGCCCCCTACTGGGGATTGAGCCCACATCCTGGGGCATGTCTAGGAATTGAATCGTGACCTCCTGGTTCATAGGCCCATGCTCAACCACTGAGCCACACCAGTTGGGCATCTCAAAACTATTTAATCTTCATCTATATAACTGTTGCTGCCTTAACTCAGATTCTATCATTTCTTATAATAGTTTCCTAACTCATCTCCCAGCCACCAATCTGGCCCCTTTCTATAATTTGCCATAATACTAATGCTGACAGTGAACCTGGTATATCTGATCCTCCTTTCCTACTTAAAAACCTTTAATTTCATTGAGTTAGTGTAAGATGAAGTTTAAAACTCCTTAATATGGCATTCAAGACCTTCCATAAGTTGGCCTCTGCGTGATTATCCAGTTTCTCTTCGTCTGTGTACTTGTAATCCCTCTAAGCTAAAGTTGTATTGAACTTCTTGTGCCATGTATTTAACATACTGTTTCATGTTTTTGTGCATTCTCTTTGTTCCTTCCTGCCTGGAGTGGCCCTCCCCTCCCCGTCTTTCTTAATTCATACAAGCAAAGATGATCTCCCCTTCCTGTGTGTCACCATTGTACTTTGCCCTGCATATAGTATTGCAATATTGCATTGTATTTTAGTTATCTGTTTACATTCATATCTTTTCTACCAGGCCTAGCTCCTTGAGGTCAGAGACTTTGTACTGTCTGGCACAGTATATGACACTTAAAAGACTTTTAGTAATTGGTCTGTGATGCGAGGGAGAAAGTAGATTGTTGGGGATGAATTAATAAACCTGTGTTTATATATCTCAAATTCTTTGCTTCTTCCCTATTATAATTCTAACCAGGCTATTGTACATGTTTCTAACTATGAGAAATTAGCTGTCTATGACAACCTTTGGTGGCTTATAATCAGTAGTGTGGAACATGTTCTATGATGGATTCAAATAATCTTTTAGAAGTTACACTTGAGCATTAAGAGAGTAAAGGTTTCTCATTTTTTCCTATAGGTATTAAGAATATATGAAAAGCATTCCAATGCTTGACGCATTGAGAAAATATTATAAATATTTCTATAGTAAATCCCCAAATAATACTTTAGCTGATATTTCCAACAGTGTTCATATTTACAACAAGAGCATCAGATGAAATCAGCATGAGGATGGAGATTAAATCGGATAATACTTGTAATAGGTTTATCACAGTTTTGACATACAAGTAAGGGCTCAGTAAATGTTATAATTATTGTTAATAATAATAGGGTTACCTTTAGTAAAAGTTATTAACTTCTTTTAGGTGTTTTTGTTTACTATAGTATGTCTTCCCATGTCAGGGTTGCTGCCTGAATTAGAAACTAAGTTGAGCATGTTAAAAGATAACATACTGAGTAACTGGTTATTAATTATAACAGAAAAATGGCAAAACGATGTCCTGGACAATGAATTTAATCTCAGTTTGAATCATTTAATCTTAACTTTCAAATTCCTTTAATGGAGCTACAGATAAGTTTCTATAGATAAAACAACACTTGAAGGCATGTTAATAAACTGGTACAAGTCAGAGCAAAAACAATGAAAATTTTAAGTGGGCAAAGGACATAGAAGATGGGAATAAATATTAAAATAAAACTATATAATATTAGTCCTCAAAGAAATGAATATTAAAACAATAAGAATTTTTAGCCTGACAGGAGTTTAAATAAAAATAAAAATTTAAGATCTATGTTGTGAGTGATGATTAAAACACTCTTTTTTTTTTAAAATATATTTTATTGATTTTTTTTTACAGAGAGGAAGGGAGAGGGATAGAGAGCTAGAAACATCGATGAGAGAGAAACATCGACCAGCTGCCTCCTGCACACCCCCTACCAGGGATGTGCCCGCAACCAATGTACATGCCCTTGACCGGAATCGAACTTGGGACCTTTCAGTCCTCCGGCCAACGCTCTATCCACTGAGCCAAACCGGTTTCGGCGATTAAAACACTCTTAATGCTGTATGAAAAAGTAATATAATGAACATGTATGCACCAACCAGATTTTTCATAACGTAGCATTCTGCCACTTTTGGTTTAGATTCTTTTTCAAGATGTAAAACTTAATACAATTGAAGGACCCTGTGTTCTCTGCAATCTCATTGTCTTCCCTCCTCTCTATGTATTGTTTGGTTTATATTTTTACATTAAAGGTTTTATATTATCTAAAACTTGATTGACTGCATTCACTAAAATACTCAATATATTACAATTTAAAAATTTATAACTTAATTTTTAAATATAATTTAAACTATTAAACTTGTATTTTGATAAGACAGTTTTATAGTGTTTGCACTTATTTACATTGAATGGATTAATTTATTAACAGACAATTCTGATTATCTGCTATGCTCAAAACTTACACACAGAGTATATAATGGTAAGCAAAACAGATATGATCTCAACCGTCATGGAGTTTAAAACCTAGTAGGGGATACAGACTTAAACAATTACACAAATAAGTATATAGTTATGGATCATAATACATGATATGAAGGAAATATAGAGGTGCTAAGTAAAGAGAGGGCTCTAAGTCCTTTGGATTTTATTTTGTAGAATGAAGGGATACTATTCGAGGACTTTAAGCAAGGGAGTGACATTTAAAGCGAGTGACATTTAAAAAATAATTACTAGCTGCTATGTGGAGAATATATCATTTAAGAGTAACCACAGGGATCCCTGCTAGAAGCAGTTGCAGGAGATTGCATAAGACAAAATGGAATTGTGGACTAGGGTGCTGGTGCTGGTGGGTGCTTGGATTTGGAGTGTATTTTGAACATAGATCAATGGGGTAAGATTGTAGGTTGGTGTTAAATACCTGTGTAATTTTTCTTTGTAAGATATTTTAGGATGCCTGCCATGTTAAGTGTATCTCTATTGTAACTATCATTTCAAAGGAAATAAATCATATTTCCTTAGCATCATTTACCGAAAGTGGCATTACTGTGTCAAAGGCTATGAACATTTGTGTAGTTCTTGATAACTACTGGAATTGCTTTCCAAAGTATTGTGCCTGTTTATTGTATCACTATGTTTGAGTTCTATGATTAGCTTCTGCCAGCATAGTATATTTCATTTAGAAAAGGTTTTGCTTTTAGTACTTAAGTAAGCATAACAATAGTACTATAACTGAGAGCGAGAGAAAATATATGGAATAACTTTCTTGCATTTAATATTTTATTATGTTGAGTTAAAGTGACTTTATTTTATCCTAGTTTCCAAAGGTTATTAGTAATCTGTGTACCTGATCTAAAAATTATTTCTATTTGAAAGGCTAGACATAATACTAATTAAGAATGTTAGGTTTTGATTCTTTTCTTGCTCTATTCCTAACTAGTTTCTTTTTAGAATCTGTGGCTTTTAAAATTGGTTGGACTTGAAAAACCTGTACTTTCTCAGGATGATGGTTTATATTTTAAGTATAAAAGGAATAAATACTATGTGTTGAGAATACTTCAGACTTGTGAAAAGGTATTTTATTAGCATGGAGCAGGATTGGCAAACTTTTCTATAAAGGGCCATATGGGTCTGTCACATAATCTTTGTTTTATTTTTAAATAACCGTTTAAAAACGTAAAAACTATTCTTAGTTCATGGGCCAGACAAAAACAGGTGGGCAGGATTTAGCCTGTGAGCAATAGTTTGCTGAACTCTTATTTAGACTCTAGTCTTGGGAAAGACCTTACACTGATGACTAAATTTTTTTCTACTTCCATATACTTCTTCCTAATGTCTAACCTGAAGTTGGAACAAAATCTTTAGTATTTATATACTGTTTTTGTTGTGCTTGTTTTCTGCTTTGTTATCAAACCTGCCAGTTCTTTTTTTCAGATCATGTTTTGCCTTTGAACATCTTTGTTCTTATGTTTTTACCAAGTGGCACTGCCTTTTTATATAGCTCAGTGATTACTTAAAATTAACTTTGGAAATAATGAAGTTTTAACCTACATCTATTCTTTTTAATCAAATTCTACTCATTGTTTTTATGTAGGTTGTAGATTACTTTTTTCAATAACCTAATATGACACAGATCTTAGCTGTTAATATTTTTAGGTTTTAGAAGGGAAAAGGTAATAGGAATGAGATAGATGGGTGAATAGGGAGGGACTACTTTCCCAGTTTCTTAGTCTTTTCGATGGAATATTCATCATGGAAATGTGTTATGAAATACATAAAGAAACTACAGCTGTGGTACATCTACACAATGGAATACTATGCTGCCATAAAAAAGAAGGAATTCTCATCATTTGCAGCAACCTGGACGGAATTGGAGAACATTATGCTAAGTGAAATAAGCCAGTCAATGAAAGAAAAATACCACATGATCTCACTCATTTATGATAGTAAAGAACATTATAAAGTGATGAACAAAAAGATAGATACAGAGACAGTAAAGCATCAAACAGACTTTCAGATTACAGGGGGAAAGTTAGGGAGAGGTGGGGGAGATATGAAATCAACCGAAGGACTTGTATGCAAGCATATAAGCATAAACAATGGACGCAAAACTCTGGGGGGTGAGGGCATGTATGGGTGTGGGGTGGGAGGGTAATGGTAAGATATGTACACATATAATACCTCAATAAAAAAAAACTTGCAAAACTCTGAAAAAAAAAAAGAAACTACAAATATTCCACATTAAATACTTTTAAAACAGAGTATTTGAAAATTTTGTAAATGGGACTTTATTGAGCTACATTTTGGAGGCATTTTATATGTGGGCAGATGGTGAATAATCTCCCAGCCACACCTTAGGTCTAGACTTGTGTGGCTCCAGAAACTATAGTCTTTTAATTTTGTTGGTAAAACATTTTATATTTAAAGACTAAGGAAACTATCAGCTATAAGGTTAACTTAGGTTAGCATTGGTAAGTGAAGAACATGAGGTGACAGCAACAGGTAAGGAAAAGTCTTTTTGATCTCTAGCCATACCTGGGTAATGAATGGGTTGATTCTAAGACACTGTACTTTGCTCTCAATTCCTGCTCTTTATTATACTTCAAATACACTGGTTTTTAACATATTATGGGAGTTCTTTCAAGGAGTTAATTAAGGGAGTAGGCGGAAATAATAAAATGTCAACTAAGTGAGTTTTTAGTAAAGAGCTGCTTGCAGAGCTCCTTGCTTAGAAGATAAATATTCATCCTTCTTTTCTGACGGTGGAATAATTTTATTACAGACAGTATGGAAGATGCAGTTTACTTTAAAAGATAAGCATTAGATCACAGTCTAACATGGTCGTCTTTCACACTTTTAAAAAGTAAAAGCCAAAAAAGGAATACATTTAATAGCATCTAGTACAAAAAAAAAAGAAAACAGCCTTTATTAACATTTTTATGTAATACCATAGGTTTTTAAATATATGTACAGGTCAGCTATCCTGATATGTACATATATTTTATTGGGACCATGCTACATATACAGGGTGGGCAAAATTAAGTTTACGGTTCCTATGGAAAATGATACAAAAATAAATAATGCAGGAATAAACTTGCATACTGACAACTGTAAACCTACCTTTGCCAATCCCTGAAATATATATCTGTATTCTACTGTGAACATTTAAAAAATATTTTATCAAAAACATGACCTTTAATGACCATTCTTTTTTGTAATGATGGAATGGTTCATAAAGTAATTCTTCAAATAAAGACACTTTAGTGCTAAGCCCTCATGTAGAACAATAAAAAACAGTGCCTTTGGTGTATACTTTATTCCCATCATCAGCCTGCCTCTTATTCCATGACTTCACATTGCACCATTCTATTTTCCTTATTTTTTTGAGGCTTGTTTTGGCAGAGAGTGTGTGAAATCCTTTAGGCATGAGTATAAATCAATAGTCAAAGAAAATCAGATTTTCATTTTAAGATTCTGTTGATGTTACCCACCCTCTTTCCTTACTCAATCTTAGTGTTGCATAGGTTTTTTAAGATATCCATCTATTCTCCCCCACAGAATTTGCAGATAGAAGTTGTATTCCTTAGAGTTATCATAATATCCACCTGGCTGTGAGATACTGTTCCCAGGATTTCAGAAATGGATAAGGGCATTAAATCCTCAGTATTGACCATTCTCTTTGTATTCCTTTGACTATAAGTAAAATAGATTCATGACATTTATTTTTAAGCTGATTGAATTTTTTTTCTTGCCATCTAGACCATTCTGAATAACAGAGTTGGTAGAGATATCCCATTTTTGTAATAACTATTTTTTATAAGAGTTTGGGCCTTTTTATTACTAATAATGTGCACTTCCATTGTTGAGTCTCTATGTAACAGCCTCTTAAAAATTGTGGTAATATATATAACATAAGATTTACTATTGCAGCCATTTTTAAGTGTATAATCCAGTGACATTAAGTAAATTCACAGTGTTGGGCAGCCATTAGCTCTGTTTTCATTATCTCATACTAAAACTGCATCCACTGGACAATAACTCTCAAACCCCTCCCATCCCAGCCTCAGGTGACCGCTATTCTACTTTTTTTGTCTCTGTGACTTGACTTGGTACCTCATGTAAGTGAAATAATAGTTATTTGTCTTTTTGTGTCTAGCTTATTTCACTTAGCCTACTGTTTTCAAGGTTCATCCATGTTGTACCATATATCAGAATTTTCATTTTTATGACTAATATTTTATTGTATTTATATATCACATTTTGCTTATCTACTCATCCTATATAATAGAAACCTATCTGGTGACTGGTCGATTGTTCAACCAGTCAAAGTGTAATATGCTAATGATATGCAAAGGCTGCTCAACCACTTTCTATGACATGCACTGACCACCAGGGGGCAGTCGACCGGTGGATCAGTTGCTATGATGTGCACTGACCACCAGGGGACAGATGTTCCCACTGGTAGGTTAGCTTGCTGCTGGGGTCTGGCCAATTGAGACTGGGCAAGACAGGGCCAGACATGCCCTGGAGCCCTCCCACAGTCTCTCTCCGTGCCAGTAGTGCATTGGTGGGGTCCCTTGGCTTGGCCTGGCCTGCACCCTCTTGAAATCCAGGACTCCTCAAGGGATGTTGGAGAGCCGGTTTCAGCTCAATCCCGCAGGCCACTCCCCTCAGGAGGGCGCCAGACGCAGGGCTCACAGCTGGCGAGTGTTGCTGTAGCGGTGGCAGCATGCAAGCCTCTGGGCGTGAGCTTGCGGCAGGTGCAGTGGGGCCGTGATAAGCGGGAGAGGCAGGTAGGAGCTGCAGGCGGCATTGGACTGCTGGTTTCGGCCGGATCCCGCAGGCCACCCCAAGGGACCCCATCTGTACACGAATTCGTGCACCAGGCCTCTAGTCTGAGTTGTTTCTACATCTTGGCTATTGTAAATAATGTTGCTGTGATACAAATCAAATAGATACAAATATTTGTTTGATTCCCTGCTTTCAATGCTTTTGGTTATATATCAAGGATTGGAATTACTGGATCATATGGTATCCTGTGTTTTACTTTTTGAGGAACTACCAAATTGTTTTACACAGTGGCTGCACCATTTTACTTTCCCACCAGCAGTGGCCAGGAGCTTAGTTTCTTCACATCCTTGCGAACACTTATTATTTTCCTTTTTTTTTAAAAAAAAAAAAAATAGGCATTCTAATGACTGTGAAGCTGTAACTCATTGTGGTTTTGATTTGCATTTCCCTGATGATGTTGAACATATTTCCCTATGCATATTGGTCATTTGTCTTTTTTGGAGAGATGTCTATTCAAGTCATTTGCCCAGTTGTGACTTAGGTTCTTTTTCTTGAGTTGTATCTAACACTTTTTTAAAAGTACAAGTACCGTAATAATCTAGACTGTGTTTCTCCCTTCTCAGGATTCCTACAGGAAACAAGTAGTAATTGATGGAGAAACCTGTCTCTTGGATATTCTCGACACAGCAGGTCAAGAGGAGTACAGTGCAATGAGGGACCAGTACATGAGGACTGGGGAGGGCTTTCTTTGTGTTTTTGCCATAAATAATACTAAATCATTTGAAGATATTCACCATTATAGGTGGGTTTAAATTGAACATAGTAAATTGACTTTGAGGACTAATTATATCTTTCATTTATTGAATCTTTGCTAATCACCATACATAAATTATCTAATTTAAATTTTAGAATAATTATGAGGTAGGTAATGAATTAGAGAAGTTGGGTAACTTGTTCCAGCTTGCATAGATGGTGGTGCTGGGATTGAAGCCTAGGCCTGTTTGACTCCAAAAATTGTGCTTTTAACCACTCTACACTAGAGAAACAAGGCTGTAAGCAAGAGCTATCATAAAAATGAAAACAATCAACAAAAATAGGAAAATGAAAAATTGAGGCAGTGCCACTTAAGTAGCCTTAAAAAACAATCAAGTATATTTAGTGTAGAATTTCTTGGAATATTAGCTATTTAAGAGAAAAAAAACACAAAACACCCACAACTTTGAAGTTGTAAAAGACAGGCATTAGAACAATTACAGTTTTTAAACTGATAAATCAGCCTAAAACTGACTTTTGCTTTTAAAAGATAATCATTATTAACCCTTTGCACTTGCTTGCTTTTTTCTCAATTCCTTTATTCTACTTGGGATTTATTTTTTTAAGTACCCCATATTTTACAAAGCGTGGCAGTAGAATAAAAAACTGAGTTTCTTTTCATACAAACTTATTTATTTGGATTTTTTTATATTTCAAATTATTGATATATTCAAAGAGTAATTTTAATCTCGATGCTAACCGTGTCGAGTCACACTTGACATCCGAGTGCAAAAGATTTAGTTTATATTGTTTCTTTGAGGGTTTACAGTTTTCATAAAACTACGTATTCAGCAAATATCCCATTCATTGCCTATGTTTTAACAGTGAGTTAGCCTAGTTAAGAGGTTTAACATTTTTTACAGCACGCTTTCTCTCTAGACTAGTAATACAGAAAAAGAAATTTGGGTGGTTGGTAATATTTTTGTAGAAAAATTGACTTTATTTCATGCTGCATCTTTGAAATTCACTTAAAATTTTGAAGGAATTTAATTTTACTGCAAATGTTAAGAGTTTATATAAAAGGACTTTTACAGAATAAACAGGGTAGTACACATAGAAATAAAACTCCACTTGCCTCTTTTTTGAGGAAAATGTGAAAATTATTGTTATAATTCATGTTTTTATAAAAACATTTTTAATTCTATACACACATTTAATAGCATATATAGTATATGTTTCTAAGATTATAATTTTAAAAATTAGGCATACCTTTTTTTTGGTCTAGGATTTTCATTATTTTCTGTTTTATGTGACCTAACTGCATATATGAACCTATTATATTGTAGTTTTAGTATATTTCTAGGTATTTGATCTTTTAAGAGACATAGAAGTTTGCTCTTTAAGATGGATAAAAACAATACTTAAAAGGAGAAACAAGGAAAATTTGGTGTGGTGGGAACCAGGAATTAGATTAAAAGTCTTCATTAGGCCATATTTTATAAGAAAAGGTGTGTACAATTTTTGTATTCCTAATACTTCTCATGCAACTTTTTTTTTCCTCCCCAGAGAACAAATAAAAAGAGTTAAAGACTCTGAAGATGTACCTATGGTCCTAGTAGGAAATAAATGTGATTTGCCTTCTAGAACAGTAGACACAAAACAGGCTCAGGACTTAGCAAGAAGTTACGGAATTCCTTTTATTGAAACATCAGCAAAGACAAGACAGGTAGGTAAAATTGTAATAAATACAAATTTATTCTCTTATCTATATCAAGTGATTTTTAATTAACCATCTCATAATAATGTCATTTGGGGACAGGAAGGCTAAACATAAATAAATGTACAAACCTGAGAGCATAACTGTTTTATTATTCAGTGTACATTATCAGTTTTTTCTACTGCTATACTAAAATAGGAAGTAAACTAATTATTTGGAAAATGCTCCCTTAAGGATATGAGAGGGCAGTGCTTCTTAATCCAGTCTCCATGCTATTACTTTTGGCTTTAGTTTCTTTCCACATGCAACATTCTCTTCAACTCAGCACATCTTACATTCAAGAAATGTGGGGATTTTTTATTTATTATTATTATTTTTGCTTTGATATTTATAAAGTGAAAGAACAGGGGAACAAATACTGAGTTCCCTGTTTTAGAAGTGCTTTTAAGGGTCTTATGTCATATGTTTCTAGATTAAATTTTGTTGTATTTTAAGTATTTTACTTTGGTAGAGTTTTTTTAAGGATATATTTTAGGAGAAAGTTTTCATTAAAGCAAGAGACTATTGAGAAAATAAATAGAAATTCTGTTATTCATTTACTGGGTTGTTCTGACAAAAATTAATGCCAGTTTGATCTTGACTTTTATTTTTTAAATTAACTATATTTATTTATTAGTTTATTAATTTTTTGTTAATTCTCACCCTGGGATATATTTTCCATCAATTTTTAGAAAGAGTGGGAGGGAGGAAGGGGGAGGACAGGGAGAGGGAGAAGAGGGAGAGAGAGAGGGAGCGAGAAGGAGAAGGTGAGGGAGAGGGGGAGAGAGGGAGAGAGAAAACCATTGATGTGAGAATGAGACATCGATTGGTTGCTTCCTGCACACACCCTGACCGGGGCCAGAATCAAACCTGCAACCCAGGTATGTGCCCTTGACCAGGAATCGAACCCATGACCCTTTGGTGTTTGGGCTGATGCTCTAACCACTGACCAACCCTGGCCAGAGCCAAAAATTACCTAAATTTTAAAAGTAACTTTTCTTTAGGTAAAATTATTTCAGTTTATTATTTAACCTACCTGTATGAGATAAAGAGTTTAATATATAGAAAAAATCCTACTTTAAGTCTTTGATTTATAGGTTAAAGAAAGACTTGATATACAGCACTACACTTTACTTTAGAGGAATTAAGATCTTATTCACATTGATTCCCAGGTCCATAGGCTGGGAAGAGGTTTGGGTTTTGTCTTCTTTTTATTGGTTGTCTCTGACCAGACTCCTTGTTTTCAGTTAGAGGGGAGGTACTCAAAAAACATGATTATAATATTCATAACTTATCCCCCACCATTTTCTTATGAAAAAGTTACAAATATAAAATTAAAGGAATTTTATTGAAAATGTTTACAAACCTACTACCATTAACAATTTATTAATTAACAAATATTGAGTTCCCCTGTAGTGGTTTGCACTAGTTGTAACTTTTAAAGATACTTTTTAAATAGTTAACATTTTAGTTTAAATTTTATAAAGAAAAAAACCTAGGAGACTGCCTAATGTAAAGAATTGCAAATAGAGCAGTGCTTCTCATATTTTAATATGCATAGGAATTAACTGGGCTGCTTATTCAGATCTAGATTCTAATTCAGTGGGTCTAGGTTGGAACCTGTGATTCTGAGTATCCACCTGGCTCTCAGGTGATGCTAACTTTGGTACCTGGACTATAGTTGTAGTAGAAAGGCAATAGAGGACAATAAAAGGAAGTCTTGTTATTCTCACAATGCTGCCTTCCACTTCTCATTTGATGAACCTAAAATAGCTGTCTTCTTTCTTTGTTCTATGGTTACTATTGCAGAAGTATTAGTTCATTCTTAGAGTTTGATACTAATGCTTTAATATACCACAGCATTCATAATTAGAAAACTACCAGGTTTCCTTTTAAAATAGATTTTTAGGCTTTATGCTATTTTTTTTTGGGGGGGGGGGCGGTAAGGAAGTTGTATGTAGTGTTTTTGATATGGAAGTAGATTAACTTAAATTTGCTTAGTAGACATTTATGTGGATCATCTAATGAAAATATAGAGTGATGTAAAGGAATTCTTCTTAACCTTCTAGTGTTCACCTTGTATTTATATACCTTTTTATTGATATCTTTATGTAAGTTATGTTGCTAAGCTATAATGTAGATATTTAGTTTCTGATCTTTGTTTTATTACATAGACTTGTTGATTTGCCTTTCAGAAGTTTATTCATCTTCTTCTGTTGAAATTAATTTCATATTTGCATGCTTTTGGCAGACTTTATAAAGCTCTATTCAAGTACTAATTGTGGAAATTATAAATTTAAAATATAAATTTTAAGATTTTATATCCATTTTTTCTGTGAAAATTTGAAGCCCTATTTTCTGCAGAGTATTTTATTTGTTACTTATTTGCTATTATTTGAACAAAATAAATATGCATATCCTTGTTGTATTTTATCAACAACTACTATTTCATGCCATAAATTTTGGTCTTGAGCATGAACCTAAAACACAAAAACCAAAAAGAATTAAATTTCAGGTAATAGGAATAGGACATTCATTTAGAGCTTCTCATAAGTCAGGGGCTGGCACAGTTTCTCTGGTGCGGGCCAGATAATAAGCATTGTGAGCCACACGCGGTATCTGTTGCATTTTTTTTTTTTTCTTATGTAACCCTTTAAAAATGCAAAAATCATTCTTAGCTTTTGGGCAGTACAAAAAAAGAATGTGGCTACATTTGGCCTTCTGGTTGTAGTGTACTGATGGCCCAAATTCTCTGGGGAACTGTATTGTTTAGTTATATATTAGAAGTTAGGGCAGACTTTTCAACTTAAAATTACTAATGTTAGCCTGTAAAAATCTAAAGTAAAACTTACGCATTCTGTGAAAGGGAAGTAGGAGGGGGGAAAACGGACATTTTTCCTAATACTTTTTAAAGATAAGAGTTGCAGAATATATATTTCATCAACTTTAAAAAGCCCACTACATGGCTAGGATATAGTGAATTATATCTCTTTACAATCATCTTAATCCACGTCTGAAAGGCTAAAGTAATGTTTATTTTCTGCCAGTATGCATTGTGTGTGGTCCCCATGCTCCTACTGTGTAAAGACTGCTACCTAGTTTACATTTATCTGGGCAGTTAGCAGCTGCCAGATTTTCCTGGCTTCTTTGGGCAGTGCATGGCAGTGTGGGCAAAGGCTGTTGAAACCAAAACATTGACACCATGGTAGTCAGCTGTGTGTTTTCCAGTATGCTACAATCAAAAGTGGGAGGTTCAGTAAAGTGGATGACAGAAGCAGAAGTCTCAGATATTTGCTACTCCTGATTCAGCTTTTTTGCTTTCTGGAGGTCTTAATTTGAGCATAATGTGAAAGTTAGTTTTATGAACTTAAAAATGTTGAGTGATCCTGGTTGTTATTGGTAATTTCTGGATACTAAAAATTAGTTGTTATAAGACCTCCATTAAAGAAGGTTTTTGATCATATCATTTTAACAAAACAAACCAAACAAAAAACCTTATGTACCATATTTTTGTTTATAAGTAGTTGAATTTGTGTACATGAGGTCAATATTTTGAACTTTAGCTTTTTATGAGTTAAAAATAGAACAGTTACTGAGCACCTCCAGTATGCCATACTTAGCTTCCCGATTAGTGGTATTGCTGCATTTAAGTTTTCAAGGCTGTAGTTTGCAAAGTTTTTTGAGAAATTTGGCAATGCACAGTTCCTTTTTAGAATTCACCTTGTTCCTCCCATTCCTCCCCCCCAAGAAGGCTAATATTCTTGCATGTGACTGTCTTGCATGTTATTTCCTTGAGTTTGCAAGAATTTTTGCAGGTAATAAGCCATTCAGTAGGAACAAATACTCAGTTAAAATGAAATCTCTTAGTTGAAAGCATTATAGACACTAGGATATGGAATGATGCTGTTAACAGTTCTTTATGTAGTATGGAGTACTCTATTACCTTAGTCTCACAAGTATGTTTTCAGATAGTAGCTGAGCTGAAAATATTGTCAAATATCTTGATTTTTCAAAAATATTTACTTGTATAAACTTGTACACATTTGTTCCTTCATAAATATTTCCCGTTCTTAATGTTTAGTAAAGTGACATTTGAAAATGAGTACATGGAGTAATAAGCCATATTCTCAGGAATAAATTATTAAGTGCCAGTTAATACTTAGCAACTATCCACAGTTGGGTATTGAATGTTTCAGCTATAGTTTCTTTAAAAATTACTTGCAAATTTTGGAATGTGAAACCATTGTTCCGTGCCAGTGCCAATAGTTTAAGGTGCACATAAGGATACATAATAATCTCTTGATGTCAGTATAACCTTAAAGCATTATTACCAAGAAATAAGAAGTATTAAATCTGAGAAAATATGGTAAATAATTGATTCCTTAAAATCTAATTTAAATTTTCTATTAGTCAAATTTAATGAAAAAGTCATTTTGGAATAACTGTTTTTCTGTGTTAATCATTTTAGCAACTGAGGTGCTAACATTAAATATTTTGGTGGTGGGTAATAATCTCTTCTTTTTAATCATTGGCTTCCAATTCTCTCTCTGCATTGCTGGAAACAAAATTATATATTCTGGTATTGGTGATGGGGGTGTGCACACTATTATAAAGTATACTCTTTCAAACTGATTTTAGAAACAAGTTACAATCAAACTTTTCTTCTGCTAAATTACTAGAGGACCAAAACCCTGTTTTTCTCCTCTCATAGAATGTGTGAGTACTTCTACATTGACCTTGTAACTTTTTAAAAACAGGAGTAGTAAATCATTACATTCTTAACAAATATGAGCTTTTACCTGGTTTGTTTTATATATATATATATTTTTTATTTTTTAATTTCTTGCATTTTCAAATTTAAAAAGTATTATTTGTGAAAATATGTTAAATGCTAGCTCATGCTTTACATTTTACATGCTCTACAAAAGTCATTTTAATGCCTTAAGTATTTATTTTATTTAGCAGTGATAATTTCTAATATATAACTTTTTCAAGGACTTAAGAGTAAAAGTAAATCCTTTCCTTGAGAACTAATGGTAAATATGAAATATTAAAAATTTTATATACAGGTACAAGTGGTAATGTAATTTAAAGTACAACATATTTAATGATTTCAGAAAATTATTGGAAATTTTTATTGTGTAGTTAGTAGTTGATTAAATTGATTCCATTAAAAATAAGGTGCACATTTTCTAGGGCTATAGTGATTTTTATATGAGATAGCTGAATAGAAATATAAGTAACTTTTGAGGTGTACATTTTAATATATAATAAAAATATTATTTAAATGCCCACTTAACTGAAACTTAATTTTATGAATTTTAAGTTAAAGTTTTACTTTAATGGTAAATTACCAAACTCTACCAAAGCAGTTGATATATTTTTGAGATAAAAATTAATGAATTGAAGTACCTTCTCTTCCTTTATTACAAGCAATGGATATGCGATGACTTTGGCATAAAGAAATTAAGCCTTACCTGTCAATTTACTTCAGTTAACATTAAAATGGCTGATTCTGTGTGCCTGATTTAATTTAAAACTACAAATCTTACATTTGACGTATATTAGCTTTTTAGGTGTTAAGTTCATTTGGTCACATTTGGTTCATAGAAAGATTAATATTACCAATTTTAGAGAGATAAAATATTCCAATCCCCATAGTAATTCATTCTTAAAAGTTAAAATAAAAAAAACAACAACAGTAAGTTTGAAGTTAAATGTGCAATAAAGTAGACTAGCTTTCTTAAATACTTAATTCTTTGAGAAGAATACACACAAGTATTACATCTTTTAAGTTAATTTGCACTACATGTAGATGAATATTTGTGTGAGTTTCTCTTTTAGATAAGCTTCTACTTTGACAGTATATTTTTTAAGACAAAGCAGCAGTACAGTTAACTAAACACTTTGTCTCACTGGGCTATTGCCTAATTTTCTGGACTGGAAATTATATTGTTGATCTCCATATATAATTGTGTTTGTCACCATAATTTTCTTCCCATAGCCTTACGCAGAAGTCCCTTTTGCTTATTTAGAATATTTGAATTCTAGAAAGTATAAGGTCAGTATAACTGGATTATGTTCTAAAAATTATTTTTAAGACTTACAAAGATACAGAGTGCACTGCTGCTGTTTTTTGTGTGTATTGAACAGTTCACAGTGTTTAGAATTTAAATAATGTAGTTATCCATCCACAAAAGTCCCAGTTTCAGTTTCACTTGTCCATCCTAGAAAGTCACTGGACAGTGTTGTAATTGAAGATAGAACTCAAGATTCCAATCTCTTGACCTGACTTTATTTTGAGGTGTGTGTGGGGTGGTGTTTTTTTTTTTTGTTTGTTTGTTTGTTTGTTTTTAAACAAAGGTTAAAATCCTTTTTGTACCACTTTTCTCCTCCCCATGTGGGGTTGGAGTGGGAGAGGTGGGGGTCAGTGCTATATAAAGCATTTGTTTTCCCTAAGTCAAAGAAATAATTTAAATCTAACTTTAGGTTTTGATTAATTCTGTGACTAGCAAACTAAAATGATTGCACTAATACCTGTACTTAAGTTTTTCAGAATCTCCCCTAATTGATAATTTGAATTTTCTAAAAAAAAATAAAAAATCTAATTACATTACAAAACAAAACTGATTTTAAAGAACAAACCAGGATTCAAGCCATATTTTAAAACTGCATCCCCAGTTTTATTCAAGCAATCTGATGTCTGTTTTAAAAAGAAATTTTTAAGTAAAGCTCATAATTTCAAACTTATTACACATGGCTGTCCCAATAAATTACTATTACCAATGAAACAGACTTTAAAGAAGTTGTGTTTTACAATGCAGAGAGTGGAGGATGCTTTTTATACATTGGTGAGAGAGATCCGACAATACAGATTGAAAAAAATCAGCAAAGAAGAAAAGACTCCTGGCTGTGTGAAAATTAAAAAATGCATTATAATGTAATCTGGTAAGTTCAGCATATTAATTTTGGCAGAAAGTAGATGTCTTTCAAAGGTAACAAAGAAGCAACCACTTTAGGACTACCTAGTTGTGGGCTTTTAATTTGAAATATTAAAAGAAACCTCAGAGGAGGAGGGTGGAGGGATGGATGAAAAATGTGAAGGGGAATAAGAGGTAAAAAAATAAATTAAAAAAATTTTTCTTGGAAGAATTCAAAGTAAAAAAAAAAAAAGTAACTTTTCTTGAGAAAAAAAAAAAAAAGAACCATGTAGTATGTTTCCATAATTAGTATATTGGAATTTGTAGTTTAATGGGTTTTAATTATAATTGAGGCAGTTTTGATGGCTATAGACTACATTTGTCATAGGGTCTAGGAAGAAAAAAAATCAAAGAAACCATATAGAGTTTATAATAAGGTTGAATGGCCCAGAAGGTAGAAAAGGGCAATTGCTAACATTTCTAATTCATTGGCATCAACATCTCTTTTCACCCAAGTTAGAAACTGGGAGTCTTCAGGTGACTCCTGCTTCCTTCTTTTTACTCCCATTTGGAGACAACCACAAATTCCCATGATGTTACATTCTAACTTTTACCACATCATTAGCTCAGTCCCGTTTTGTTTCTTGCTGGGATTATTATAACCTCTTATATGGTTTACCTGTTGCTGTCTTCATTCACGGTGCAACCAGAAAGATATACTTAAATATCATCCTCTTATTTTTAAACCCAGTTACTGACTTCCTATTAACTATGGAATTAAATCTCAAATTTCATAACATCCTATATAATAAAAGGCTAATATGCAAATTGACCAAACTGCAGAACGACTGGTCACTATGATATGCACTGACCACCAGGGGGCAGATGCTCAATGCAGGCAGATGCTCAATTGCCACTCAGCTAGAAGCCGGGCTCACAGCTGGTGAGCACAGCTGGTGAGGGGAGCCTCTCCCACCTCCATGGCAGCGCTAAGGATGTCCTACTGTCAGTGGGGAGAGTGGGCCTAAGCCATCAGTCAGACATCCTCCGAGGGCTCCTGGACTGCGAGAGGGCGCAGGCCAGGCTGAGGGACTCCCCTGAGTGCACTGGGCCTCTAGTGTTTTCTAAGGCTCTTAACTCCCTCCTATCCCTGGCCTTATCTCGAAAAACTCCTTGGAAATTACTTTGTCCTTATATAAATGAACACCATGTATTTTCTTCCTGTCCCTTGAGTCTTGACTGTTGCTCTTGTTTAGAATACTAGTATTCTTATCACCTAGTCTTATAAATTAGCTAATACTTTTTTGTGATTCTGTAATCTCTATCTTCTAAGAATCTTTCTTTAAACCTTTAGACTGAGTATAATGCCCTTCCTGTGTATTCCCAGTATACTGTTCTTAAACATTACATGCTTACCATATTACTTGAAATAACCTCTTTTATATTTGATTCCTGTCCTGTAGAATCTTAGAGAGCCAGAATCACATTTTTTTTTTTTTTCATTTTTACATGTCCATGCCTAATGAGGCTCCTGGTACTTACGAGCTGCCCCATTGGATTTTATTGCATGTGATTTTTTTCAATTTTCTTTCTAAATGAATCCATATTATATTGGTCTTGCTCAGAAAACCTATCACTCAATAGATGCCATAAATTTTATGCCAAAGCTTTAGATTTTGATGTATATTGTTTGATGTATATTTATAATTTTATTTCATGTTCTCACAGAACATGAAATAAAATTATAGGGTGCCATTTATTATGCTGATTAAACTAAAGGTAGGTAGTCTTTATTATTTGAATTTGAGGTCAGAAATAATTTATGTAGCTCCCAAAAGTATGAAATACACATCTGAATAGTAGATTCCATACCAAAAGATATTGTGTGTTCTAGTACTAATATAAATTCAGAAGAAGATATAAAGCATGACTGACATTAATTTTTATTGAGATTTATGAACTCTTGATATTTTTAGTATCATTATCTAAAGCAGTATCTTAATTTAGAAGGTGTGATAAAATTGAACATTGCAATGCAATTTGAAAAGTCAAACTTTACAGTAGCCATGAGCCCGGTATAAGTGACTAAGTATAATATTCTATTTTAATTTAATTTTGTTTTTATTTTTTATTTTCTCCTGTTATCTTAGTATTAGGTGATTTTTAAAGTAGAACTATTTAGAATAAAATAAATTTTATGCTTTAAATTTTTATTTAAACAAAGGTGGAATCATACTTTTCTAAAGTTTCTTTTCTCATTTGTGCAAACTATATTTTCATTAACTATGTAGTATGAATGTCAAATAATTGTTGGACATGATGAATTTAATTCATGTCTTTTCATTGGACATGGATAGCATTTATGTAAAGAAAAAAGTTATTTGTAATATTTAACATTTTAAATAAGAATATTTTTATAAAGCTTGATAATGATAGCTACAAATTAGGTTTTCTTAGTCCTAAAATAGATGAGTTTAAATAAAATAATTACTGGATACTACTTTTGTCATATATGTGTATATGAGAATAAACTAGTTTCCATATTAAAAAAAGGCATTTACTGCTCTGTTTTGATTAATTGTAACATTTCCCTAATCATTGAAATTATTTAATTTTATTAAGATTGCCTAGAAAGGAGAATTCAGTGCAATGTGAACCTAAAATATTTGTCAGAATCTTAAAAGAACGTAATGTTAACAGATTCGGTTTTTGTTGTATCCTAAATACTTGTGTATTGTTTTCAACTTAGAATGTGTTCTTTTTTATATTCATCTTGTGGTGTTTTATTTCATCTGCTTCACCAGTTTAGTACCATTGACATTCTTCTTCATTATAAAAGTTGAAATGGAGTAGATTATGTATGGAATTGTGATCAGAGAGCATTTATGAAGGTTAAGTGAGGCGGATTAGATCCTCTTTAAGTATTCCATTTTAAGAGTTTACTTTCATAAATTAGTCAAGGGTTTGTGAGCTATAAATTTGTTCCTTATATCATTGGAAGTCTTTTGCTTTTTATTTAAGGAGATTAGCATGAAGGTTTATATATATATATTAAGCCTTGATTGTATTGCTGATTAATTGTTTATTACTTTTTCTCACTACTTTGAATGGAACAGAAGCATATGTTATATCAGTAATGATTTCAGAAAGTGGGAAGCACTCAATGAGTGCAGCTTGGGGGCTTTCTTGGGGAGCTTGTTAATTCACTAATATTCATATCTGTAATGCTGGTTTTATCTTACTATTTGTTTAAATGTGAATAGGCCTCTCATTACCAGTCTGTATTCAGTTCAGAAATATTGGTAATACTTCTCTGAATTTTAGATTTGTTGTGAAAATTAGATAAATGAAACTTGAAGAAAATACCCTGATTTAATTTTGCTGTTATTTTGAAATACTAATTTTGGAAGATTTTAGTAATACAATAAAGGAGAAATCATATCACTTAAATTCTAAATTATTTTCAAGATAAATGTGTTTATATGAATATCAATGGAGGTGGTTAAAATGAATAAAAACCTAATGTCCATTGTTTTTAAGGTGACTTGATTTATGTAACTTTAATTGTTGGGTATTTGTTTCTAAGATTCCCTCTAGTGTCCAGGCTAAAAAGTATCATTATATTAACAGGCTTTTAAAAATAGTACTACTCAGTTGAACAGATTTAAAAATATATAGATGATAATATTTTTTCTTTAATTTTATTTTGCTTTTATATTTAATTTGCTCTAATGGGGACATGACAAGAATTGACTATGTATAGATCTTGTATAATTTCAGTATTGCAGTTTAAAACTCTCCTGCTACCATATTCAGAGTGCCATTTTTCATGTAATGAATTATTAGGTTGAAAATTATTCTGACTTACAATCACTTTTCACCGTTACTGATTTTGGTACATTGCTTTGATCACAAATAGGTGTCAACCAAAATGACCAAATGGATACTTTTTTGAAGATACAGCATTTGGCTTTATATGGCAAATTTTTTAATACCTAATATACCAAACAGAAACTAAATAAGTAAAATAGAATATACTCTAAATTGGTAAATTACACCCCTATTTAAATGATTTAGCTCCTTTTTCCATAAATCAGAGTATCACATTTTTCAAAGTAGTATCTGTGTTGGGTCACTTTAAATTTCTTCCTTATATGATTAAGTATAATTGAAACTAATTACTACAGTATGTAATATTTGAAAACTGAAAGTATATTCAAATAATGGGGGGATGAGGACAAATATGTAATACCTTAATCAATAAAGAAATTTTTAAAAAAAGGAAAAAACACTATTTAATTCTCGGTAATTATCTAAATCTAACATATTTAAATAAATATTGAACCAGAGCTCAAATATTATTACTGTGAGTATTTATGAAAATAGCATACTTGCAGGCTTAATATTTAATGTCTAGAAACTCAGGGATAATTAAGTGTAAACACATTTTCACCACACATATACATTTGGATTTTGGTTACCAAGGTGTGCTGATATGTAAAAATTAGTAGCAAATTAAGTTCTGGGAAAAAGTCATTTGTGAAGCTTATGTAAGATTCTATGCCTTTGCTTTTCATTTCCTTTTGTTAAAATCAGTGTTCCTATTTATAACATTGACAAAATATCTATGAAGAAGACATTAAAGAATCTTAAATGTCTGATAAATACTCATTTGCCTATAGAGAAATGTGAGGAGTCCTTACTCTTTCTCAGTATTAATGTTTCCATTAGTGATATACCTTTCCTGTTATCTGTACAAATCAAACCATCATATATATTCACATTTTAATACTTGTTTTATATTTCAGGGTGTTGATGATGCCTTCTATACATTAGTTCGAGAAATTCGAAAACATAAAGAAAAGATCAGCAAAGATGGTAAAAAGAAGAAAAAGAAGTCAAAGACAAAGTGTATAATTATGTAAATACAATTTGTACTTTTTTCTTAAGGTATACTTAAGTGATAATTTTTGTACATTACACTAAATTATTAGCATTTGTTTTACTTTAGCATTACCTAACTTTTTTTTTTCTGCTCCATTCAAACTATTAGCTTTTATCTTGAATGCTTATTTTAAAATGACAGTGGAAACTTTTTTTTCTCTAAGTGCCAGTATTCCCTGAGTTTTTGGTTTTTGAACTAGCAATGCCTGTGAAAAAGAAACTGAATACCTAAGATTTCTTTCTTGGGGTTTTTGGTGCATGCAGTTGATTACTTCCTATTTTTCTTACCAATTGTGAACTTTAGTGTGAAACAAATTAATGAAGCTTTTAAATCCTCCCTATTCTGTGTTTTATCTAGTCACCTACATGGATTAATTACTAATTATAACTTCAATTGAGATTTAATGTTTTGCCAGAACATTAAGGGAACACGAATTTCTGAGCTTCCTGTAGATTCATCTTGTAGCCATCATGTCCTCTAGTTTCAGTTGCCATTACTTAATGTAAATTTACACTGTTCACAAAGGCTTTCTTCCTCTTTCACTGCTATTTGTCATAGTCATGTTCCCAAAAATAATATATTTTTTCTATAAAAGGGAAAAAAAAGGAAAAAAAGACAAGGCAATGGAAAATATTAAAAGGCCATTTACTTTCCCACATAGATAAATTCCTATAATACTCTTAATAGCTTTTCCTGTTAATGCAGACCCAGTATGTAATGAGGATTCTAGCAACCATTTGGGGGGTATATTTACATGCTACTAAATTTTTGTAATGATTTTAAAAAAATTTAACATGTATAAAAATTCTTGTAGGAATTAAATGTAGTCTCCCTGTGTCAGAGTGCTCTTTCCTAGCATAACTTTAAATAAACCTTTTCTTGAACTTCAGTCTTTAAAAATAATTTTAATTCTGGTAGTGATATTAAAGATTATGTAGTAGGTGTTAAAGAGACCAAGTTGAAGTCCAGGCCCTGTGTGAACCCCTGAGCTCCATTGTGAGTGTCACAGTGCGGAGTGCATCCCTATGGTCTCCCCGTGTTGTCAAGCATTGGTTGGTCAAAAATGGGGACTGGAAGAGAGGTGGCTAGCTCAGCAAGATACATTCTCACTATGTGGTGGTTCTGCTGACAGATCAGGAACATAACTTAAAAACAACAACAATAGAACTTAAATTATATGTATATATTTTAAATGAGGTTTTGGGGATGGGGCAAAACTTTAATTTTTTTAAATAATGAAGGGAAAAAGTTTCAAAGTTTCTAGTATTGTCTAGTTCTCTTAACATGCTAAAGTAACATTTCATAAACACTTTACAAGTCTGGTCCATTTTTAAAGACTATCTAAGGCTTAAAAATAGATAAATTAACAAAATGATTCTTTCAATGCATTTGAAATGTTGCTTATTTTAAGATATTTAAAGTGAGATGGTACGTACATTTAAAGCGAGAGGTGAAAATATAATTGAACTAGGAGGAAGGTGACTTAGATTTTGGTGTCTTTTACAACTTTGATTTTGGGCAGATCACTTATTTCTTCATGTTAAAATAAGTCATCTCAAGGCCATAGCTAGCCTTACAATTATGTGATTTACATTCAGTTTACATAAAAATATACCTGTTTGTCAATCTCAGCATAATCTATAACTTTTTACCTGTGTTATTATTTTCAATACCAGTTTTAGGCAAAGTTATGCAAGAGGTGAAGTTTATTTTTGAATATCCTTTCTCCATTATTCAAGACCTTTCCTCCCATATTAGTGTCATCTTGCCTGCCTACCCTTCTGTATGGCCAATGACTTGATGCTTTTAATATATCTAATTCCCCCTAACCTCAAGATTTATTGCTGTTTTGAGTATCTCCTTGAAGGCTTCACATCAAGTCACATCAGAATGCCTTACATCTTATTTGCTCAAGCTCAACATAATCTGACAGATACTACAGTGGAATTTGACCTAATGGCTAATTTTTGAGGTGGCTGTAGCAATTTAATCTTGAACCCTTGAATATCATGTTTGCTGACAGGTCCATTAGTGACTAGGAATTTTCATACCTGCTATGAGTAGACAGAACCCTATCCAATGGAAGAATTTAATAAAGGTAGTGCTGAAAGAATTCCTTAGATAATCTGTAATTAGGACTGTGCTGAAAGAATTCCTTAGATAATCTATGATTAGGACTAACTCTGGTAATAGGACACATTGCATTGTTTTAATAACAAATCTTACAGTGAAAAATACTTTAAAATTTAATTTACAAAGCTTTTTAGCACGGTTCATTCAACATATTTGAGTGCCTTCTAAATGCCAGGCACTACACAAGGCACTGGGGATAGTATGGTAAAAGGGACATAATCTTTATGCTAAAGTAGCCTTTATATTTTAGAGTGGTTTGTAATATCTTTGTAAGGCATTGGCACATGACCCAGAAATAACCATGCACATTTTAGTTTTGTAGGGAAGGGAGTTGGTCTCTTAAAATTTCTTCCATTTTTGGAATAATTATTTTGCTCTGATTCCAGTGTAACTGTTTAATCAAGCTACTTTATATAAATCATTTTTCATTGTTTTAAAGGAGTAAGCTTGACTGTATATTTTTATTTGGCATAATTGTGTGACTCTATTGGGACAATTATAGTATACATTAAGTTGTATGTGAGGATATTAAAATCCCCAAGTGTGTAATATTCTGGTTGGTCTCTTTGTATAAGTAATTAAAATAGACTTTAAAATTAATAATGAATTCTGAAAGTTATGTTTATTTAAGGACGATTAAACATATGCCTGAACTAATTCACAGAAAAGGAAATTTCTGTGTAAAATTATTATGATTTCTGAAATGGTTTGCTAAACAAAGGTTCATGAAACATTATCTAGGTGGAGTATTAAGACTTATATAGAACCTCCTCTTATTTTTACCCAAGATAAAGAAATGGCCATACTTCAAGAATAGCAGTGCATAATTGAGGGAGGGGATTTTTTAGGACTCTTGAATTTTTGATGTAGCTGGGCAGTTTTATTTTAAAGCAGTGGTAATTATCCTTTATTATCTAAATTTCGAATGAATTGACACAAGGATTGTTTTCATAGAGATTTTAAAAGAGGAGAAATGATCCTAGAAGTAATATAAATGTTATCTAATTATTACAGACTTAAAGATAAAAATCCTTGTTGAAGTTGAAAAAATGCTAAATTATAGTCTTAGACATAAACATGTTTGTGGAAGAATGTATCAGAAGTATGTAGTAAAATTTGAATGAATATTCCCAATTGGGAATTCTAGGCTCTATTTTAACTGAGTCACACTGCATAGGAATTTAGAACCCAACTTTTATAGGTTATTATAACCTTTGCCACCATTGCACAATTTTGTCCTAATACATAAAGAAATCTTGTGAGGCATGTTAAGTTGCAGTTTGCACAAGTTCATCTCATTTGTATTCCAGTATTTTTTTTTCTTCTAGCCATTTTTCTACACTTTCAGTTTTTGTAGGTAATAAAAGCTGTCATTTACATTTCTCAAAAAGTAATACTTTCATGGTAATTATATATTGCTGATTTTTAAGAACCTATCAGTTACTATAAAACTGAATTTAATAACTTCTCTGTTAATATTGGGTAGCATGAAATCTGCTTTGATAAATTGAACAGCATACAACTGGTAGCTGCAAATTCCTTCAGAAAATGAAATTATTTCTTTCTAAAGATATATTCTCATCAGTTCTTAAAATATAGTGATAACTAGATTAACACTTATTTTAGTTTAATAGTTTTAAGTGCCTGTTTGGGATGATGCTAGGTAATTTAGATGAATTTAGGGAAAACAAAATTATTACCTGCAGAAATGTCAATTACAGAGGGCCCCCCTCCCCATAGAGTTAAATGGGTTATGTAATGTTTTATCCAAAAGTTTCCAGTTCCACTGTCTTGTGTTTTCATGTTGAAAATACTTTTGCATTTTTCCTTTGAGTGCCAATTTCTTACTAGTACTATTTCTTAATGTAACATGTTTACCTGGAATGTATTTTAACTATTTTTGTATAGTGTAAACTGAAACATGCACATTTTGTACATTGTGCTTTTTTTGTGGGACATACGCAGTGTGATCCAGTTGTTTTCCATCATTTGTTTGCGCTGACCTAGGAATGTTGGTCATATCAAACATTACATTTAAAAATGACCACTCTTTTAATTAACTTTTAAATGTTTATAGGAGTATGTGCTGTGAAGTGATCTGAAACTTGTAATATTTTTGTCATGAACTGTACTGCTCCTAATTATTGTAATGTAATAAAAATAGTTATGATGACTATGCTAGTGTGTATTTCTTTTTTTAAAAAATATATTCTTATTTCAGAGAGGAAGGGAGAGGGAGATATAGAAACATCAATGATGAGAGAGAATCATTGATTGCCTGCCTCTTGCACGCCCCCTACTGGGGATCGAGCCCGCAACCCGGGCATGTGCCCTTGACCAGAATCGAACCCGGGACCCTTCAGTCTGCAGGCTGATGCTCTATTCACTGAGCCAAACCAACTAGAGTTAGTGTATTTCTTAATAGAAATTTGAAACATTTGCCCAACAATTGATATGGAATAGTTCATAATCACAGATACTATAGTGTGTTAGTAAATCTTTTTTTTGCACCTTGTAAGTTAGAAATATTCTTTATTTATGAACGGTGCTGTGAACATTTTGTAAGGTGTGTTTGCTTAAGCTTAAGACCATCTTAGCTTTAATTCCATTGCCATGTTAACTCATTTAGAAGTAGGTGCAAAACAGATCTACCTTTATGACAAAAAAATAACTTTATTACTTTTTATCAAAGAAGGTAATTGATACACAACAGGTGATTTGTTTTAAGATCCAAAGGAAGCTAGAAGCAAAATAATGGAGGTATTGAATAAGTATGTATGTAATGCCAATTACTGGCAAGCTATTTCAAGATCAGAAGTAATCTTCATATGTATTATTTCCATAACTGCACTAAAATCATGACCAGGCGCTATTTGTTTTGTAGTGAACCTTGCTAATATACCAGATGGGGTAAAAAATAAGGTACTCCTTCAAAAATTAAGAGAATAAATGAATAAGATTATTTTGCCTAGTTTCATGTGAATTAAATGGCATTGTCAGTTAAATGGAGAAATGGGCTAAGAATAATTGGCAAAAACCTATTAAGTTACAATTGTTTTAAGTACATTCTTTTTCATTTGAAATTAGGTACTCATTAATCTATAATTTGTAGTTGGCAATGTTATGTTAGTATAAAATTGCATAAAGTGTTGCTGATAAAACTAAGAATAAATACAAGTTTAACCCTGCTTTATTTAGCTCAGTTAAGGCAGCTTAAGTATTTTTTATGTCATGTATATGTTGCCATTTTAAGTTAGAATTATTTTTATATTTGTTATACATAAACAGCTGGCACTGGTTTTAGTGAGATTATAGTAATGATCAGTTAGTGTCTTTGGTATCTGAATAATAGCGCTGTTTCATAGCTCTGTATTTCCTAAGGAAATATAAGGCTTCTAGCTCTTTCATTACAAATTCACCCCGTGCAATAAGTTCTCTGATCTTCTCAGGGTCCTTCACATCTTTGTTTTTAAGGAAAACATTCTTCAGACGCCTTTTAAAATAGTCTGCTCCTTTTGGATAGTCTCGTCCAAGGTACAGCAGCTTAAAAGAGAAAGATTATATATTTCTAAACAATCCATGTTAATGAATAACATTTATAAAGTTGGCAACATAATTACTTACATTTTTATAAAGATTCAGTACTTCTCCTCTTAAAGAATTAGCCATTTTCATTTATGGAAAATATCCACTTATATACAGCATACCTAAAGAAAAAGAAAGTTTGTGGGTTTTTTTGCAAATAACTGTATTGTAGTAAAAATGAAGAAAAACCGATTTTACATGGTGGGAAAATGCTAACTTTTTATCCAGTTAATATTTTGAGCACTTTTATGTTCCAGGCACTGGGATATATCTATGAATTATTGGTTAGATAAGATACCTGCTTTCACAGAACTAACATCTCCTGGGGGTGACATAAACAAGATAATTATGAATTTTGACAAGTCCCATGGAGGAACTAGGATAATGAGAGAAAATGAATTGTCAGATAAGTAGGTATACCTCCTTTTAATACCACAGTAGAATGTATTAGAACTAGATTTGAATGCCAGCTTTATAATGTTGTATAGGTTACTTAACCTTTATGAGCCTCAATTTCCTTATCATCAAAAGGAAGATTGTATTTTTTCTGCTCTCAAGACAAGGCCAGATCTGGAGGACATTGCGAAGAGGCCTGGTCAAATCTAGAAGAATGCTATCCTAAGGCTAAAAAGTAGGAGAAACTTGCTGTGTGAGTCCAGAGGCTCACAATTAATGGTAGATGAGCAATAAGATTGGTGGTAAAGAGGCCAAGTGAGCAATCCATAAGGGGTTACATGAGCAGGCAACATCAAATAGGATAGATTATACCTCATGTAGAATTAGTTAATGAACCAGGATATCCTAAACATAGACATTAATTCCCAATGCTTGTTATAATTGTGAGGATTAAATCATAAAAGTCGTAACATAAGCAGACCCAAAATAAATGTTAATGTCATTTATAATGGCCTCTAAAAGTCTGTAATTCCAATTTTCCCAATGACCTATGAAAACAGTCCCTCATTAACAATTTTTATTTTGAAACTAGAGACCTGATGCATGAAATTCATTCAAGAGTAGGCCTTCTTTCCCCCAGCTGCTGGCACCGGCTTTCCTCTGGCACCTGGGACCCAGGCTTCCCTCTGGCTGCCAGCAGGCACCTGGGCTTCCCTCCGGCCACCAGCAGGCACCCGGAACCCGGACTTCGTCCACAAGGACATTCAGTCTAATTAGCATATTATGCTTTTATTATAGACTACTGACCCGGTGCATGAAATTCGTGCACATTAAAAGGGAATTAGAGGAAATATTTTAATATTGCTCTTTGCCCTTTCTCTATAATAGAAGTGTCAGAGATGAAAGAAAATTAGTAAAATGTATATGAAAATCTTCCTTCTGTCAGAGTCTGGGGCATGCCACGGGAACCAGAGTCAAGTCCTCGTCAACCCACGTGCGTCTCGAAATTGCGAGAGACCCAACCCGGCCGGCCCCACCCCTGTCAAGACCCGCCTGGTGGGGGGTGTGGCCTCAGGTCACCTGACCCAGCGCCGGGAAGGGGTGTGTGGCCTGAGGTCCCCTGGCCTGGGCGAGAAGGTGCAGCCTGAGGTCCCGCATCAAGCCCTGCCAGGCGGGGGGGCACAATCTGAGGTCCCCTGTCAAGCCCCACCAGGTGAGGGGCACAGCCTCAGGTCCCCTGCCCTGGCCCAGTGCCACGCAGCCTCAGGTCCCTGCTGATTGCTCGTTAAGGCTCGTTACGGGAACTCCGCCTCTGCTGTGGGTGCAGCCATCTTGTGTTACAGGATCCCACCTCTGCTGTGGGTGCAGCCATCTTGTGTTACGGAATCCCTGCCTCCACTGTGGGTGCAGCCATCTTGTTATGGTGTGATGTCAATTTACATATTCCCTCTTTATTAGATAGGACTAGAGGCCCAGTACACGAATTTGTGCACATTTGGGGTCCGGGCCTGTCAGGAGGAGGAGGTGGCAGGAGGTTGGCCAGCGGGCCCCTCCCCTGATTGGGGTGTGGGGGGCCGATTGGGGGCAGGGCTGGCCATGGAGAGGGGCCGTGGGTGGTGGGCCGGCCGATTGGTGTGGGGGGCGATCAGGGGTGGAGCTGGCTGGTGGAGGGCTGTGAGCTCATCGGGGTGGTGGGGGCTGACTGAGGGTGGGGCTGGCCGTGGGGAGGGGCTGTGGGTGGTGGGCCAGCAGGCCCTACCCCCGAATGGGGTGGGGGGGCCGACCGGAGGGGCCAGCAGCCAGGGGGAGAGGCCATAGGTGGTTGGCCATCCAGCCCTGCCCCTGATTGGAGTGGGGGCGCTGATTGGGACAGAGCTGGCTGGGGGGAGGGGCCGTGGGCTGATCGGGATGGTGGGAGCCCATCGGCGACAGGAATGGGTGGGGGGAGGGGCTGCAGGAGGTTGGCTGGCAGGCCCCGCCCCCTATTGGGGTGCGGGGGCGATCAGGGGCAGGGCCAGCTGGGGGAGGGGCGAGGGGGGTTTGGCTGGCCAGCCTCATCCCCAGATCTGGCTGGTTCGCTGGCCCCAGTAGGCGTCATAGCGACCAGTTGTTCCGGTTGTTACGGCATTCTGGTCACTGGCTTTTTATATATATAGATGATTTCACCCTTGCAGAAAAGTTGCAACATACTACTAATATTTTTTCCTGAACTATTTGAGAAGTTACTAACATGCTGTCCCATCAGCCTGAATACTTTGCATAGCCATCCAATAGAAATATAAGAGGCACTTACATAATTTTACATTTTTTAGTAGTACATATTATAAAACAAAATAATTTAATAAAATTTTTATATTTAAAAAATTATTTTAATGTGTCACACTAGCTATATTTTAAGGGCTTATAGGTACCCAGGACTTAGTTGCTATCACACTGGACAGCACAGCTTTAGAGTGTATTGTCCATGAACAAGGACATTTCCTACAGAACAATACAATCAGCATCAGGAAGTTAACACTGCTACGTTACTCCCGTTTGATCAACAACCTCCTCATGTTCTGGCACTTGTCCTAAAGATGCCCTTATTTCACTAGGGGCCCAGTGCATGAATTTGTGCACCTTGAAAGGAACTGTGAGCCATGAATCTGCGGTGGGCAAAGGGGTGGGTCTCGGCCTATCCTCCACGCCCCTGCCTGGTCCCTCCCACTGTGGTCCCCGGTCCCCTGTCTGCCGGCAGCCCTGCTCTTGTCGCCACTGCTCTCACGCACCAGTCCCACTCACACCCGCTGACGGCACAGAGCGATTGGGGCCAGCACCAGCAGTGGGTGCAAGCGGGGCCAGCGCCGTCAGCGGGTGCGAGCAGTGGCTGCTGCTCCGATCGCCCCTCAGGAGCAGAGGGAAGTGGAGAAGCCCTAAGGGGCGATCGGGGCTGGCAGCCTCTGCTTGCACCAGCTGCTTGCACTCACTGACGGCGCTGAGCGCCGGCACAGCAGGTGCAAGCGGCGGCTCTGGCACCAGCTGTAGGTGCGAGCAGGGCCGTTGCCAAGAGCGGGTGCGAGAGGCAGCTGCTGGCCCCGATCGCCCCTCAGGAGCAGGAGGAGGTGGAGAAGCCCTGAAGGGTGATTGGGGCCGGCAGCCGCCACTCACATCCGCTGATGGCACAGAGCGATCGGGGCCGGCGCCAATGGGTGCAAGCAGCGGCTCTGGCGCTGGCAGCAGGTGCGAGCACTGGGCAGGACCGCGGTACACAGGAGCAAAGAATTTTCAGTAACCACCAGAGGCTCGCCCCAATGACAGCAACCGGCGCCCCGCCTTGGTCTGGCGCCCCCGCTCACCTCCACCATCCCGCCGTGGCCGACGCCCGCCATGTTCCACACTTTACTGCCTGTGGCTGAAGCCTGCCATGTTCTGCGTGTGTGCCCTGGTGGTCAGCGCACAGCATAGCGACCGGTTGTTTGGTTGTTCAGTTGTTCCACTGGGGCGAGCCTCTGGTGGTTACTGAAATTCTTTGCTCCTGTGCACTGCGGTCCCGCGGTTCCACTGTTCGGTCTTTTTGCATATTAGGGTTTTATATATACATAGATAACAAAAGGATCCAATCCAAGATTACACATTGCCCATGTATTTTGTACAATGTGTCTCATTTTGATGCTAACTCATGGCTAGATTAAGGTTGTGTAGTTTGGGCAAATATATTACAGACATGATGGTTTGTTCATTTTATTGCATCTTATCCGGTGGGCACAATTCCAACTTGTTTATTATGGTTGATGTTAATTTTGATCACTAGATTAAGGTTTGAATTCTCTGTAAAGTTACTCCCCCCGCTTTGAAGTTAGTAAGCATTTTGTGAGAAGTACTTTGAGACTACATATATATATTCCTGAAAAACCTTTCATATTGCAAAAACATTAAAAAATAACAGGGTTTTGGGGGGAAATAGGTTTGGGACAGACCACTCAAATCCTATGCAGCTAAACAACTAATAAACAGAAACTGGTACTTGGAGAGTTAATTTGGATCACTTGAGCTTCTCTGAGCCTAGCTGGAGACTCACAGAGATGTTTAAACTGCTAAAAATAATAGAGTTAGGGGCTGGAGACTAAGAAAGGATCAAAAGAAGCAGGAGGAAGTCTTTGGGGATGATGGATATTTATCATGATTGTGGTGATGATTTCATAGGTGTATGCATATGTTTGGTTTATCAAATTGTATTTATATTTTAAATAAGTGTAGTTTATTCTATGTCAATTATACCTCAGTAAAACTTTTTAAATGCTAAAAGTAGGGTTGGTAGAAACTGAGGTACACATGGAAGTAGAGAGCTATACAGTGGTTGCCAACCTGTGGTCTGCGGACCACTGGTAGTCCGTGAGGTCCGAAAGGTTGGCGACTGCTGGTTTAAGGAAACCTTTGGACTCGACACTTAGTGGTCAGAGTAGGTGGTTCAGTCTGCCACCAATCAATAGTTGCAAACAATGGGGTATGCTTCTCTGGGGAAGGAGCCCTGAGTGTAAGCACCTGTTTGAAAATTTTTAAAAATATACCTGAATGACTCCTGCTCCCCCGTAGACCCGACTGCCCTAATTGCCCTCCCCTGCCAGACTGGTCACCCTTAACTGCGCTCCCCTGCAGGCCTGGTCGCCCCCAACTGCCCTCCCCTGCAGGCCTGGTCCCGCCCAACTGTCCTCCCCTGCAGGCCTGGTCGCCCCCAACTGCCCTCCCCTGCAGGCCTGGTCCCTCCCAAATGCCCTCCCCTGCTGGCCTGATCGCCCACAAATGCCCTCCCCTGTTGGCCATCTTGTGGTGGCCATCTCTGACCACAAGGGGCTGGCCATCTTGTGTGTTGTAGTGATGGTCAATTTGCATATTACCCTTTTATTAGATAGGATAAAGGATTTTCTCAGCAAAAAAGTAGCTGATATAACTAAGGTAAATTTTCCCCATTCTGTGCAATGTTAATTTAAACAGATTAAGGCCGTGTATCTTTATTATTGTACACTGATATTCAGGCATTTACGTGTATGTTAGCCTTTGCGAACAATCGGTCTCCCTGGGTTTGCAATTGGTGCACAATTTAAGTGCAGCAGGGGCCTGGGAATGCTCCTTAACCTTGCATCAAGTTATGGCAGTTTCTGTTCTTTGTAAATAGCCAGATGAGTTAGGGATGAAAAGAAGCCCCTCTTCATTCTGAGAATGCAGCTGTGCGTAGTAGGCAAAGGCTGGGGTAACAATCCCCACAGACAGCTTTTCTAGTGACTGGGCTAAGAAGCTACGACTTAATCAACTCCAGTCCTGGGTCAAGCAAGGATTGTCATTTTACTAGGGATTATGGCACTCAAAGCTGTTGTTAATCACTCTTCCCCATACAGTTCAGATGGCAGTAAGAGCTGAAAGAAAACTGGCAAAGAAGGGCAATGCAATATTATTATTTATTGGGATCTGGTAGACTTGACTCAAATAGACGAAGCACATATCCCCAAAGTAGTTAAACCTAAAAAGCTTCCCACAAAAACTTATTCCAACACAACTGCCAGCACAGAAGGATATGTAGTCAGAGAGGTTGGTGGCAAGAGATGTTGATCCCAAAGGCTGGCATACAGCTTGGTCTAGTCCGACCTAGACGCCAGATGATGTAAGTGAGCTGAAAGGAGACGCGTATGTATGTTCAGAACAGGTAAGTATTTACACCTGTCCGAAGGAAAGAGGAACGCTTCCTTACTCTTATGCAGCTTGCAAGAGAAGTACTAGAGGAGAACCATGCCCACTGGCATAATCTCTTGCAGCCCGGTGACCCCTAGAACACAATCCGGCCTGTTCTGTCACATCCATAGCAATACCAAGTGGGGGGAGGGGGGGGAGGTTGGTAAGAGTGAGAGTTTGAGCAAGTCCTCTCCCTGGAGGCCCACCATTTTAAGGTAATTTGGAATTATCACGTCCTCTCCCCAATCAGTCCTAGTTGAGTGGACTGAGGTTTTGTATCATAAAAAGTAGTTTGGTTGAACACTAATTTAAAACAAAAGCTTACTTCCATTCCAAACGGCTTCGGAAGTAGATGAAGTCAACGATTATATGTTTATCTTACTACCGGGAATTTGGAGGTGGATGTCAACTATTCCACAACCTGGGTTTCTCTTACAATGGGGACAATAACACTGTAACCCACAAAGACTAGCTCAGTAAGTAATATTTATTAATACATTTAATCAATGACGTTGGGATAGAGCATTATAAAATTAGAATTCAGAGATGAGAAATGGTGTCAACAATTTGAAAGTATTTCATGTTATGTTATGCTAAAACAGGGTTTTTGGTTTCTAAAACCATGGAGAATTCAGTTAGGCTTTGGAAGGCACTTAATTTCTTAAATCACTTAATTGTAGTTTTCTGTGGGTCTGAGTTGTCAGTGTTTCTTCATGTGGGGAGGAGTCACATTCTGAAGGTGGTGCTAGTGGTTATCACAGCTTTTGACCTTGGGCAAATAACTTAATGACCCTGGCTGGGCTTCAGCGACCTTGCTCTGTAAGCAATAACTTGACCCAGGAATTGTTTAAAATCCTTCCCAGTTCTTGTGTACAGCGGCTCTTAGAAAAAAAAAAAACCGACACATACCTTGCACGGGGAATGCACAGAACCAGGTGCAGGGAGAAGAATCCGAAGGTCGTTCATTTAAAAATAAACCAAGCCGCTAGGGGCCAGTCTACCTCTGAACTAAATGACCGGCTCCCCGCCGGCCTAAGCTGTGGGGACCCGGGTAGCTGGGCAGCAGCCGACCTGGGTAGCTGGGGTGGCCCCTTTCCTTCCGGACGCCCTGACACAGATTCGCCCAACACACTCCAGGGAAAGAGGGAGGGGAGAGGCCCGCCGCGGCAGAGGCGCCCGGACTCTCTCTCTCCCACACCCCGAGGACATCCTCGCCCCGAGCGTAACTTCACCGCCTCCAGACCCCAGGGTCCGCCAAGCAGAAGGAAACACGCGGGAGCTGCACTCACGCACTTTCCGGCGCGCCGCAGCCGGAACACTCCACACCGCTCCCACGCCTCCGTCTGTCACCCACGCGGCACGGAGCGGGTGCGGGCGAGCTGTCAGGGAGGGGGCGGGGCGCCGCCCGGAAGAACCCAGCGCGACTGCGCGGGCCGCGCGGGCAGGAAGCGCTGTTTGTCTGGGGCGTCCGTGGGCGGGGCTTGTCGTCCTGACAACCCCAGAGCGTTTTGTCCACAGGGAGCTCAGCTTCGCCTCTTGCAGACAGACCGCTGAGGTCGTGCTTCGCTCAGCATGGTGAGCAGGGAATGTGGGGGAACCAGGGGAAGGGGCGAGCACCGATTCTCCTTCCCCGGTGTTCAATGATGATAAGAACCCGACTTATTTTAGAGGGGAGCAGGTCGGTTTAGGAAAGAACCCCAACCGCTGTTGGGGGGAAAGGCCCTCTCTCCATCCGTGGTCTTCCCGTCCATTAACCCGCGGACAGGCCAGATGGTGTCCTAATCTCACCCTGTTGCACGGTTTAAAAAGTGGTCTCAGCCGAGTGAACGTAGTGATTTTTGACTCGAGGTACGCAGCCTGCCCTGAATGTATTAACTATGATAAAGCTTCTCGGTGTTTTTTTTTTCCCCCTACACTCCTCAGCTGTCTTCTCCAAGAACAGAGGCCAACAGATAGCAATGAGATTAATCTCTTTCCCCATTTTTCTTAAATGTGATTTCCGTCTTCTATGACTGAAGTCAGAGGAAGTGGAAATGTAATTAGTTAACTATTTAAAAATTATCGGAAAATATAAAGTTCGTTCTTTGTACCTATGCCCTCTGAACTTTGAGCACTGCTCACTCACTGATGCTCTTAGGATTTGCAGGGAGGGGAGGACATGTGTTTATCCCAACCCTGCTTCACGTTAAAAGCCGCTAGTGAGAGGTGACAATTTGCCCATCTTTAAAATATGGCTACTTGAGAGCAGGGGCCATGCTATTTATATAGTCTGCTGTATAGTACTTACTTCAAAATGGAAGTATGTTAACTGTTGATAGCAAATATGATAATAAAAGTGGAGCCCGTTTGTAAAAGTTAATGTGAGAGCAAATTCTCTTCTGTTCCTCTTTATATCATCTCCAGCATTTTAGAGTGTCTTGTGTGTAAATCATTAATAGATATGATTATGCACTTTTCAAGAATGTATAATCTGCTTTGTGCCATTTTAAACATTTATATTTTATACAGTGATAACCTTATGGCTTGAACCAGTAATTTCCCCTGTGTAAGTGTTCACATATGGGAAGTTTATAATCTTATAGTTACATGATCTCCTACAAATTCCTTACCATAAACCTAATGGACACATGGGCCTGATCAGGAAATTACAAATAGTGTAACCGAAAAATACTTATAGTTATTTATTGAAATACTTTGCTTTCCAAAATAATTTCCACACATTGCTGAATGCTGATTCTCTTTCTTATAAAATAAGCAGTCATTTCACAGAAAGATTTTTCTATGAGATCATTCCTACACTTTCAAACTGGAATTAGTACCAACACTCAATGACTTATTGTTCTTTGGAACCCTTTAAACTAGTGCCTTTCTGACTGGTACTCTGGTTAGTGATAGGGCATTTTGATTAAACATGGATCATTGAACGATTGTATTAAGAAAGAGTGTGAAATTTACTTATAAAAGATGCTTCAAAAAAAAAAAAAAGATGCTTCAGCAAGTGAATTATTTTATTTTAGTTTTTCCTAGACTTGCTTCTAGTTTTGTCTGAATTCTTTTTTAAAAGACATTTTAAGATAATTTTAGGTGTACAAAAAAGTTGCAAAGATGGTACAGAGACTTCCCTTATATTCTTTACCCAGCTTCTCCTAATTTTAGCATGTTACATAATCAGGGCACTTTTGTTAAAAGTATTTGATTTTTCAAAAAATTTATCAATTCTTTTGTTTTTCCAAATTTTAGAGCGCCAAAGCAAAGAAGGTAGGTAGAAATTTTCTCATCATAGTTTTATAATTACTGGCATTGTACAAACAGAATATTAAAACATTTTTAGTTAGTTTTATTATAGTTTATAGAGTTGAGTAAGCTTACTTTGTAGACATTAATGCTGTTTAAAGCATGAGGTTAATCCATTCATCACTTCACATAATTAACATTGTGTGTGTGTGTGTGTGTGCGGTAAGAACATTTAAAATCTACTGCCTTGGCAGCTTTCAAGTATACAAAACAGTGTTATTAACTAAGGTCACCATGCTGTACATTAGATCCTCAGAACTGATTCATTTCATAACTGAAATTTATACCCACTGACCAGCATTGCCCATTTCCTCCATCCCTCCACCCCTGGCAATCACCAATTTACTCTCTGTTTCTATAAGTTTGGCTTTTTTAGATTTTACATCTAAGTGAAATCATACAATTTTTGTCTTTCTCTGATTTAGTTCACATAACATAATGCCCTCAAGGTTTATCCATGTTAATGCAAATAGCAAGATTTTGTTCTTTTTTTTATGGCTGAATAATATTCTATTGTATGTTTTCTTTTTCCTTATCTATTCATCTGTGGATAGACACTTAGATGGTTTCATGTCTTGGGTATTTTGAATAATGTTGCAATGAACATGGGAATGCAGGTATCTCTTCAAGAAAGTGATTTCATTACATAAAGTTTACATTCTATCTGGGGAAGGGAGGTGATGAAATAATAGAAACCTATATAATAAAAGGCTAATATGCAAATCGACCAAATGGCGGGACGACCGGTCGCTATGATGCACACTGACCACCAGGGGGCAGATGCTCAATGCAGGAGCTGCCCCCTGGTGGTCAGTGCACTCCCACAGGGGGAGCACTGCTTAGCCAGAAGCTGGGCTCTCGGCTGGTGAGCGCAGCGGTGGTGGTGGGAGCCTCTTCTGCCACCACAGCAGCACTAAAGATGTCCAACTGATGGCTTAGGCCCGCTCCCTGCAAGAGGCTCCTGGACTGCCAGAGGACACAGGTCGGGCTGAGGACCCCCCTCTCCCCCCAGTGCATGAATTTCTTGCACCAGCCCTCTAGTTTTAAATAAATTTGAATATGCAGAAAACCAAGAAAGGTTGCAGTGAGAAATGTGTGGTAGAGGATAGTGCTATTTCATATAGGGTGATTAAGGAAGTAAAATTTGAGAAGAGACCTGTATGAAGTAAGAAAGTCAATAATTACCTGGAGTATGACCAATTTAGACCAAAGAAACCGTTATTGCGAAGTTGGCAGTGACCTTGTGAGAATACCAGAGTGGTTAGAATAGAGTGAGAGAGGTAGAAAGTGAAAAATAAAATATGGGGTGTGGGTGGAGGAGATAACAGGAGACAGTTCATGGCTAAGTAGACCAAGATGAAATGTTTGGGTTTTTATTCTGAGGGTAATGGATAGCCTGAGAAAGTTGTAAACAGAAGAGTGACATATGATTTACATTTTTTAAAGGGTCAGTGGAAAATTCACTCTATGGAAGCAAGAGTACAAGTAGGAGGACTAGTTGGGAAGCTGTTGCAGCAGTCTAGATCCAAGTCTTCGCACTGAAATAAATCAAATTCTAGAAGTAAAGAGGACCCTCAGAGATACACAAAGGTTTTTTCTAAGGAGACAAGGACACAGAGAGCTTTATGGAAATCAACTTCCATATTGATCTTTTCCTGGGGAAAATCTACAGTTTCAAAGTCCTGCCTTTTGCCATTACACTCTCCCCTTTCACAATTACCCTTTTGCTTTTCAAAACAAAGGCATATCTCTCAACCATTCTAATCTTACCCTCAGGCCTGGGCTATGAAACTAATGGATGATTCAAAACATTTATTCTGGCAAACCTTTCTTTAGTTATGGCACCAGGGACTTCTTGTTTTGTCTTGTAAGCGCTGAAATGTGGCATTAGAAGTTTTGAGATATTCTGTATTTCTTATATATTGTAGTGTGGAGTGGTGGGACTGGTAATAATTTTTGTTTAGTGACATCACCCATGAGATTATTGTCGAACAATGATACACAAAAAAACTATCACAATGTAATTCATTAATAAAACATCCAGACTCCAAAAGTAACAATTTTTAAAAATAATTCTTTATTGTTGAAAGTATTACATATGTCCCCCTTTCCCCCTCATTGACCCCCTCCAGCGCCCCCCCCCCCCCCCCACCGCCCGCCTCCCAACCCAGGCCTTCAGCACCCTATTGTCTGTGTCCATGGGTTATGCATGTATGCATACAAGGTCTCAAAAATGACAATTTTTAATGAAAAAAGATTGAGTATTAGTAAGTATGTAAATGAGCTTAATATTTCTACATAGACCTTAAAGTCGTTTTTGAAACTTCATACAACTTGAATTAATATTACTCGTTGCAAAAGCTAGGAAATTGTACAGGACTATAGAAAAGGTTAGAATACCAGGTGCACTGTTGAAAGATCCACCACTGCATTTACATCAATATGTTGTTTTTTCCAAAAACTACTGCACTTCATAAAATACATGAAATAGCAGAAGACATTAAGTAGATTGTCGGGGAAAATTGCCTTACAGATTGATGAATACATAGATGATTTCTATTATTCCCAGTTAATTTATAATTGCTCTTCCAGTGAAGAAAATTATATTAAGACCTGTTGATATTTGAATTATTTTTAGGACTACATCTTGTGAAGAGACTTTACAGAACTTGGTTTATTTTTATTAGAATTGATTTTATTTGAATAGACTGAGAATGGTAACTAAAAACCTTCAGGTATGGAACTATACTTTAAATCCTATTTTAATTTAGGAATACAATATTCACAAACAAGCTTTGTTTCCCTAAAATTTGAGTTCTGTTTTCTATGGAACATTCAATGTTGAACCTAAAATATAAATGATGTTAATTAAGTTCAGGTCATTAAAATTGCATCTTTTTAAAACAATGTGTAAGGAAATGGAATAAACTCATACCAGACCTCATAATACAAACTGAGGTAGCTTGTCATGAGGATGTATATTAACATGTTTATTTGTACTAAAAAATGAAGTCAGACTGTCTTCTGTAATTGTGATGTGGCCATTTGGTTTAATTGTGATATGACCAGTTGGTTTAACTTTGAAAGCCAGACTTTGCAATAGGTAAATAGTAGGCACTTTTTATTCTTTAAATGAGCAAAGTCTGCAGCTTTAAAGTTTTGATCAACTTAAAATTAAAGCAAGTGGTGAGATAAAATAATTTTATCAAAAATATTTTTATTTTTTCCATTTCCAGTGTTGTTGGGCTTAAACGATTTTTTGGATCAACTTTTATGCTGAAAAAAAAAATAGTGCTGACTAAAATATACATATAGATCAAAACTGTCATCTTAAAAGCATTTAATAGCTAATAAGACAGTAAGAAATTAACACAAGAAACTCTGTATGAAGGGAGAAACTGAAGAAGTAACAGAAGTACTGTTTTTATTGTGAGGTCATTTACAGACCTGGCCACAACTTGAACTTTGGTCTTAACAGCAACAATGGAAGCCAAACACAGTGGAATAATGTCTTCGGTAAATAACTGCCAATTTAGAATTCTGTAACAGTTCCAAGAGTTTTCAAAAATGAAAGTGAAATAATATTTTCTCAGGCAAAACTTGAGTTTCCACCTGCAAAACAGAGCACATGTATAATGTATAAAACAATCATCATAATAATAATATGTGGATTCAAAAAATAAACTAAGATGCATGACAACAAACAACATTTTCATCAGTTGCGGAATAGATAAAGAAAATGTAGTATATCCACATGTTGTAGGTAGCGGGAACAGCACCAGGTGTTAGGCCTGACCTGGGTTTAGCAACCTCAGTATTTGAGTTCTGGCTAGGAAAGAATTCAGAGCCAAGACTCAAACTTCAAGAGAACATTTATTTGGAAAATCACAGAGGTAGAATAAGTAATTTTTAGGAAAAAATGGGCTTAGGAAACAAGTTATAGAAGTAAAGGAAGGGACCTTGGAGCTTGAGAGTGAGAAAGCGAATAGTAACCTGCCTAGGGGACAGCGAGGGGACAGGGGAGAGGGGAGCCGTGCAGCCCTCCTCCCTGGAGGGCCAGTGCACAGCGTCCTCCCTCCTAAGGGTTTAAGGGTGGATGTTTTAGGGGAGGCACCAGGGGAAGATCTCAATAGAATATTCAGCAGCTTTCCAGGTGTGTCCTTTCAGGGTCTAGGTCTCCACTGATTGATTGGTCGGCGCCAGGGCAGGGGCCAGGGCAGGGGGTCATTATCCAATGCAGTTAGTCCTCAAGTCAGCCATGGCATCACTTGCCTGGTTTTGCTGCTTTTCTGAGCTTGGGGCTGAAATAAATACAACTGAGGCCTGGATATTATTTCTAGGGAGGAAAGGTCACTCTCGGGGAAGGTCCCATTCTACAATTGTCTTTTGCTAGGCACCCAGGGCTTTCTGCCCTGGTGATCTTCTCTACCTGGCTTATCATCCGTGCTCTGCCCATGTCTGTCTAACTGCTTACCACACATACAATGAAATATATTTTTTTAGCCATAAAATGGAAATATCAGTATCTACTATACCATGGATAAATCTTGAAAACATTATGCTCAGTGAAAGAGACCAATCACTAAAGACCACACATCATATTATTCCAGCTATATGAAATGTCCAGAATAGAAAAATCTAAACTGAAAATAGATGAGTGGTTTCCTAGAGCCAGGAAGTTGGGAGGGAATGGGGAAGGGTGACCGCAAATAGATACGGGATTTCTTTTATGGGGGTGATAAAAATGTTCTAAAATTAATTGTGGTGGTGGTTGGTTATACAACTTCGTGACTACATTAAAGTCATGAATTGTATACTATAAATGGGTTAATGGTGTGGTATGTGAATTATATATCAGTAAAACTGTTATAAAAAGATACATGACAACAACATGTATGATTTGGGTAGGGAGAGGATAAATTGAGTTAAGATGTTCTAAAGTCCATATAAGGTCTCATAGTAGGAAAAATGTAATCATATATTAGTTATATATGTTGACTTTCTAGAATAGCCACTAAAACGATATAAACAGAGTATATAAATTCCAAACTAGTAGAGGGAAAATAGTGGATTGACAAAAAATAGTCAATGAAAAAGATATCAAGAAAGAATACAAAATGACTGCCAAACAATACCCCAAAATAAAAAAAGAAAGCTTGTCCGACTGGATAAAAAATAAAATCCACCTCTTGGTTTCTTGGTGCATGGTGGGGCTTTTTGTCCAGCTCTCCTGCTTTCGCCTACACGGCCCAAGGCTATGTGGGCCCCACACGCGATGGACTACAACTAGGCTGATGCTGTACCGCACCCGGCTCCAACATGAAAAGGAAACTGGACACTGGCGTTGCTTCCAGCTTCACTGAGACCCCAGCTACACTTCTTCTCTCTCTGGCCTAATGGGACTTTGGAAACGCAGAGATTTAATTCCATGAAAAAAAAAAAATCACGAATTCTCCCATGGGGAAAAAAATTCAACAATAATCTTTTTACAAACACTATGCAAATAAAAATATAGAAAAGTTGAAAATAAGATGATGGAAAAAAGACATGTTATGCAAATGCTAGAAAAATGAAAGCTGATATAAAGCTCTATTAATATTATATATAATAGACTTTCAGGCAAAAAGCACTTCTAGAAATAAAGAGGGTCATTTGTAATGACAAAGATGTGACCAACAAAGAAAATGTAAAATTTTAAAGTTGTATGTACCTAATTACAAAGGCTTGAAAGATACACTAGAAATTTAGAGAACTAGTAGTAAAAGTAGGCAATCAGAGTGGGAGATTTCCTCTTTCAGTAATTAGAAGGTGGAATAACATAAAGAACAAATCTAATGAATTAGACATATTTACAACATGGTACCCAACAAACAAAAATTTAAAAAATATTTATTTTATTGATTTCAGAGAAAAAGGGAGAGGGAGAGAGAGATTAAAACATCAATGATGAGCCTAAACTGGTTTGGCTCAGTGGATAGAGCGTCGGCCTAAGGACTGAAAGGTCCCATGTTCGATTCTGGTCAAGGGCATGTACCTTGGTTGCGGGCACATCCCCGGTGGCGGGTGTGCAGGAGGCAGCTGGTCGATGTTTCTCTCTCATCGATGTTTCTGGCTTTCTATCCTTCTCCCTTCCTCACTGTAAAAAATCAATTTAAATAAATAAATAAATAAATAAATAAATAAATAAAACATCAATGATGAGAGAGAAACATTGATTGGCTGCCTCCTGCACAACCCCTACTGGGGATCAAGCCCGCAACCCGGGCATGCGCCCTGACCGGGAATCCAACCGTGACCTCCTGGTTCATAGGTCCACACTCAACCACTGAGCCACACTGACCTATAAACATAAGTATTTTCCCCCAAAATGACAGTACACTCTGACATAAACCTATTCTCAAATTTCAAAGAACTGAAACAATTTTCAGCATGTATGAAATTAAGTTTAAAAATCAAGGAAGCCAGGGAGGTACTTCCACTATGAGGCATCCGCAGTAGATGGTAAGATAATGACCATAAAGGCCTGTCTGTCCAGCCTGGGAAAAGGACCAGATTGGGTAAGGGACACAGAACTCTGGAAGATCTACAACACAATGGAATGGTTCTGGGGAGGATCCAGCATCAGCCCACTAGAGCTTGGGAAGTTGATGGGTTGGTTTAAGGAAGTTCCTGGTCCTTCCCAAACCCCAGGTAATATAACCCAAGCTTAACAAAGCGCTCTTGCCCAGTCGAACTGGCTCAGTTGGTTCAGTGTCGTCTTGTGCATCCAAGGGTTGCCAGTCTCAATTCCCAGTCAGGCGTAGGCTTGCAGGTTTGATCCCTGTTTGGGGCACCTGCGGAAGGCAACCAGGGCAATACCTCTCTCTCCCCCTTTCTCTCTCTAAGCATGTCCTCAACCTAGGGTTCAAAACAAAATAAAACTCCCTCTCTCTGACCCCATAACTCAGCTCGCACTTGCTGGAGTGCTCATGTATCCTTTCTGGACAGCAGCCATGTGACTTAGCAGCTGCCTGGGGCCAGGGGCGGACAGCAAGGTCCTGGCACAGCGCTCACCAGAAGAGCGGCCTAAGCTATCCCGGGGAAAACTGGACCCTATTTCCCTCTTCTGGGGGTATCTGCCCCTCATATCTGAATGTTAAAATTTGGGGGGCACAAGCTTAAGTATTACCTGCTCTGTAAAATTTTACTTGATCCCAGCTATTGAAAATAATCTCTCCTTCCTTCAAACTTGCAAAATAATTCTCTGTTTATCTGCTAGTCATAAAAATTGCTTTTATCTTTGTAGACATGATGCAATATTAAAACTGTTTTTTACATATATCTTCTTTTAATCCTTACAACAGTGAAATGAGGTTCTATTTAGCACCACTTTAAAGATGTGAAAACTGGGAATGGGGGAGTTACTTAAATTGTACATACTTGTCAGTATTACTCTTGCTGTTGAATAATTTATATGCTTATTTTTCATACTTGTTTTCATATTTTGTCCCTTAAGGCACCTAGTCAAGGCTTTGCAAATAATAGGCTGTCTTATTTGAATGAGTGAACGACTGGATTCATGGGAGCAAAACTGTTTTTCATAATTATGCTTTGAGGGATATGTACTTTTTACTTGGGTGTATGTTAATAGCCTTTTTTTGAATGTTGTGGCCTTCGTGAAGACTGGCAATAAGAAAAAGAAATTCTCCAAAGCTGAACGACTGAAGCAGCTACAAGAGGAGGAAGAGAAACGACTAAAAGAGGAAGGTACAAAATACACAGTTATACTAATTTCATATGTAGGTTATACCAACCATAGGTTGGTATTCCTGTAATGTAGTCAAAAATTTTAAAAGAATTTTCAAAATTCTTTAATTTTTCAAGTTTAATTTTTTATAACAGATGCCTACTATTTAAAGGGTACCCAGAAAGTTGATAGTACACACAAATCACTTTCAGATATATCTTGAAGTAGAGTTATCAGATAAAATGCAGGATGCCCAGTGAAATTTGAATTTCAGATAAAGAATGGATAATGGTATAATTTGCCACATGCAATATTTGGGACATACTTAAAAAAAACAACACACCAACAAAACAAACAGTTCATTATTTATCTGAAATTCAAATTCAACAGAGTATCCTTTATCTTTATTTGTTAATTCTGGCAATCTTACTTGAAGTATTTATATTTACAGATGAAATAGGGGCATCGGTGCTGATTGTGCACTGAGAATTCTGACACTCAAATTCAATAATTATGGGAAATATACATTAGCAAGAAGTACAAAGCTGCCTCGATTCTTATAGTTTAATAATATTTATCACTTAAAAAATGTCTTTTTGTTCTTTAGAGGAAGCCCGTGTGAAATCTGAAAAAGAAGAACTAGCAAGGCTAGAAATAGAACGAATTGAGAAAGAAAAATGGCAACAACTTGAAGCAAAAGTAAATAAATGTTAATGATGTCATTAGTGAAGACAAACAATATGGCTATCAGATCTGTTGGACCATTTAATGTCATTCTCTTCCAGGAGCTACCAGTAACATTTAGGCCTATCTGAACTGGCGTAACTCACTAATCCTACCATAAAATTAATGACATACCATCCACATTTCACAGTTAGAGAAATAGAGAAATCAAGCTAGGTCAGAGCCAGACCTAGACATAAGTACTCTAGTATGTGAGCCCATGCTTGTAAACACTAAGTTATTATTCTCAATTTGTTTTATAGATAATTAAACAGGGACAAAAAAAATTCAAATTCTACCTCTTCTTTTTTAGGTTCACTTCTCTTTTTCACCAGAATTTTTCAGATCAGTAGTTCTGAAGTATTTTGATCTCAGGAAAAAAACAACCTCATTACTTTTAGCAATTGAAGACCCACAAGGAGCTTTTTTTTTTATGAGTTATATCTATCAACATTTACCAGAGTAGAAATTAAAACTGAGAGCCCTAGCCAGTTGCTCGATGGTTAGAGCACCAGCACTTGGACCGAAGGGTCTCTGGTTTGATTCAGGTCAAGGGTAGTGGGTTCAATTCCCAATTAAGGGCATGTATCTTGGTTGTAGGTTCCCCAGCCCCGGTGGGGGGGACATGTGGGAGGCAACCAATCGACATTTCTCTCTCCCCACCCCCTCCTTCCCTCCACTCTATAGAAATCGATGGAAGAAATATCCTCAGGTGAGGATTAAAAATAATTAAATTTAAAAACCACAAACATTAATATAATCTCTAATCAAATCAGAAAAAGTTCTTAAGGATTTCAAACTCTCACAGTACTACCACTGGTCAAGGGCACACCAGTTTTCTAAAATTTGAAATTTATCATTGGCAACAAATGCTTTAAATTGTCTCCTGGAAATGACATGCTCAATTCATTCATTTTTGAGAGAATGTCTGCCAAAATACTTAAATAAGTACACAAGAATTTATTCCTCAAGACGGTATTGTCTGTTGATAATGCAGCAGACATACTTTATGCTTACTTCCCATTTTATCACACAAAATATTAAAAAGACATATACTTAAAGGTTGAAATTTAATAAAATTAATAATCACTTTTTCATCTGGTCATTCTCACATGAAACTGGCTGTTTAAAACCCATACCCCCCTGAATATTATGGCCACTAGTACAGTTTGTGCCTTGATTTACACTAAGTCGTCTGCAGTTTCATACCATCTTGTACCATCAGTGCAAATATGTACACTGTGAGAAAGGCAAATAAAGTCTCAGTATTATTGTGAAAAGATATTTGACCTCACACATCCCAAAAGAGCCTGGGGATACACCAGGAGTCTTCGAACCACACTTTGCAAACCACTGTTTCAGATGAAACCTTTTAGAAATATCAGTTACATTCAAGCTAATTATAATATGTATTCTGAAACTAAATACTTTGCCAAGTAAATTTTCAATGCTACTTATGAAACACAAAGCTGAAATTAAAAAATAAATTTATGTGTCCCCATGCAATAGGATTTAGGAAGGAAAAATGAAGAACTTGGAGAACTTTATTTATTAGAGAATTGTTTTTCTGAAGCAGAGAAAATGAAACGAGAACATAGATTGCATTCTCAGGTAAGACTTATTATTATTTTTTTGATATAATACTTTGGTACCACAAGAGGGAGTTATAGTCCGGTATCTTTTTTAGTCTTAAGAAATTCTAAATTTGTCTATGAAAAAAATCTCTAATATGACAGATTGCTTATAGCTTTGCAGACAACTATTTGTCAATAATAAGGTCCTTGGAACATTTATATCCTTTGATTTAATTTTTGGAATCTTTACTGAGGAAATTATCCTAAATTAAAATATAAAAACTGGATTTAAGGCAATCTAGTGTTGCTCAAAACGGCACTAACTTTAGAAACAATATAGGTGATTATCAGGAGAAAAAGGAAAAACCGTAATAATATGACAAAATATGATTATGGTATAATTTTAAGCAAAATACTTTAAGTAGAATATGATTACAAATGTAGAATTTTCATAGATTACAAAATAACTGGAAGGGTTCATACCAAAATGCTAATGGAAATGAACAGTTAACAATCATTTAAGAAGTAGAAATTAGCACAAGTGTTGGCTTTTGTAAATATAGGAGCTCTATGAGTAGAGAGAAAAGCAAAAACAAAGCTAGCTCATATATTGTTTTAAAAATTAAAATGACAATAAATATGTATTTATCTTAATGCTTGAAAATTACTTTTCTGAAGAGCAATTTGGTTATTTTAGAGATAAATCAGGTAACTGGTTAAAGTCATAATATGTCTTTAGCCTAAATTGGGAAAACTAGGTTATGAGAACTCGTATGTAAACAAGAAGTAATTTTTTCTTTGGTTGAATTTCATCAGTGTGAACTTTCAAACATTTTTACTCTACAGTGGACACACTACATTCAATGTGATGGGAGTCCTGACCCCTCAATAGCCCAGGAAATTAATACTTTCATTAGCTTGTGGAGAGAGGAAAAAAATGAGACATTTGAGGAAGTAATTGCAAAGAGTAAACTAGTACTATATGTAAGTACTTAAGTATTATTCTATAATTTTAAATTACTTAAATTACAAATTAATTCCAAAAATAGAAATTAAATCAATATGATAGTTGTCAATTAATAGCACTGTTGCTTCCTTGGCTACGGAGAAAAATATTTGCTAACCTTTTTTTTTTTTTTTTTTTTTAACTCCTAAAAACCTCTTGATGCCTAAGGTGAGGTCAACATAACATAAATGTGAAATGTTAATTGTAATGTGTATCTAATTCAAGCACAAAAATTAAGTTGCATCTATTTATGTAAATAATTTAGGGGGAAAGTGCATAATTTTATTATCAGCTGGCATTATTCACTATTCAGTAGTGCAGTACACATGTTTTTATTGTTAACTAGGTGCCAGACACTTATTCATTCAGGCAGGGAAAGTATAAATATGACTAAGAATATCCTATGTTCTATTTCTGCAAATAGGATGGACAGACTAGCCTGAAGAAGTACCACTTTACAGTAGACTTAAAAATGCTAGAAAACATTTTTCATTTATTTTTATTTTTTAAAGCCTTTACCTTTTTTTTACTTCCTTTAATCTTTATTGTTTAGAGTATTACAGATGTCCCCCCCTTTTCCCCTTATTGCCCTCCTCCACCCAGATCCTGCCCGCCCAGGACTTCACCACCCTATTGTCTGTGTCCATAGGTAATGCACATCTATACTAATAAAAGCCTATGTGGTCGTGACGCCCTCATGCCATCACAACCCATCACAAGGAGGCTGCTTGCCCAGCGGGCACACGCTGGTGGGCGGGGCTGTATGAGTGGCAAGGGGCGCGTGGGTGGGTGGGGACTTGATGCTGCATCCCCAGCAGGGACTTGACAAGGAAGTGCATTGGGGGAGCAGATGGCAGCTGCCGCTGCCCAGGGTCAGCCCGAGGCTCAGGCAAGCTGCAGATGGTGGCTGCTGCTGCGAGGGCCCGAGGCTCAGGCAATGAGGGCTGGGCCGAGGCTCAGGCAAACCACTGTGGCTGTGAGGGCCAAGGCTCAGGCAGCCTCGTGGCCGGCAGTGGCAGCAGCAGAGGCGTGATAGGGGCATCGCCTTCCCCTGACCGCGGGTTGCCTCCTGCAGAGGGAGGCCAGAGGCAGCAGTAGTGAGGGGGTGATGGGGCGGTGCCTTCCCCTGATTGGCCAGTGGCCTCCCACAGAGGGAGGCCAGACTGTGGCTTAGGCCCGCTCCCCGTGGGGAGCGAGCCTAAGCCATCAGTAGGACATCCCCTGAGGGCTCCGGGACTGTGAGAGGAGACAGGCTAGGCTGAGGGAGACCCCCCCCCCCCCCGCCAGTGCACGAATTTTCATGCACTGGGCCTCTAGTATGCATATAAATTCTTTGGTTAATCTCTTCCTAGCCCTCTCTCCCCCTTCCCTCTGAGATTCATCAGTCTGTTCCATGTTTCCATGCCTCTACTTCTATTTTATTCATCTGTGTGTTTTGTTCATTAGATTCCTTCATTTATTTTTAGATTCAATTGTTAATAGATATGTATTTATTACCATTTTGTTGTTCATATTATTTATCTTTTTTTTTTCCTCTTCTTCTTAAAGAAGACCCTTCAACATTTCATGTAGTACTGGTTTGGTGGTGGTGAGCTCCTTTAGCCTTTTCTTCTCTGTGAAGCTCTTTATTTGACCTTCAATTCCAAATGATAGCTTTGCTGGGTAGAGCCTCCCACACACTGTGAGATATTTCACACCAATGGATTCATCATACAGTGTTCTCGCCATTGCATGTGCTCTCTACCCGGAGGCTGCCATGGCGTGATGCTGGGCCAGGAGTCTGGTGCTCTGCCATTAGCAGGGGGGCTGTGGGAGGTAGCACTGGAGTTCACTAGTGATGAGCGAGAAGTGGTATCTTCCTGTTATGAATGTGGGGTACAGAAGTAAAGTAATAAGTAGTGGAGGAAATAAGAAAAGGATAAGTAAAAGGAGACAGCAGAAGAGAGAAATCACCGTAATAGGAAACTAAAGCAGGAAGCCATAAAGAGCAACAGAAAGGACGGGATAGCAGAGAACCCATGGTAAACATCAAGTTCCAAGTTATCAAATTTATTTCTTTGACAAACTCTGAGATAACGCTTACTATGTCAGGCTTTGGAAATAGTAACTTGCTGAATTTTCATAATAACCCTGTGAGGAAGGCACCATCATTCCCATTTTACAGATGAAGTTGAGGCATGGAGATGTTAAAGAACTTGCCCCGGATCACACTGGTAGTTGAGAGGTGACTAGAGCTGAAACCCACTGTCTGGTTCGAGTCCATACTACTCTATGCTACCATGTTGCCTCTCCTAATCTATAAGTTTTTTTTATTTATTAGCTTTGTCCGTGTTCAGAGCTAAATTCTGCCACTTACTAGTTGTTCCTTGATCATGCTGTGCCTCAGTTTCTCCCAACACTTTAAATATCTTGCCACTCTTTTCTTGCTTGTGTGGTTTCTGAGCAGTTGGATGTAACTATTTGCTCCTCTAAAGGTAAGACTTTCCCCCCACTGATTTCCATCAGGATTTTTAAATTTACCTTTTATTTTCTACAGTTTGAAAATGATATTTCTAGTATAATTTGGGGAGGCATTTATCCTGCTTGATGTTCTTTGAGCGTTGTGGAGCTGTGGTTTGACCTCTGACATTAATTTGGAGAAATTCTTAGTCATTATTATTTCAAATAGTTCTTCTATCCCTTCCTCTCTTTTTTTTTTCCTTTTAGTATTCCCATTATGTGGAGACTGCTCTTAGTCATTGTCTCACAGTCCTTGGATATTCTGTTCTGTTTTTCTTTCTGTCTTCTCTCCCTTGGCTTTTGGTTTTCCATTCTATTGATATGTCCTCCAACTCAGAGATTCTTTCTTCAGCTGAGTGTAGTCTGCTAGCGAGCCCACCAAAGGCATTCTTCAGTTCTGTTCCAGTGTTCCTGATCTCTAGGATACCTTTTTGGTTCCTTCTTAGGATTTCCAGCTCTCTGCTAACGTTAGCCACCTATTCTAGCATGGTGGCTTCTTTATCCACAGAGTCCTTAGCATATTATGTTCAACACAGTTGTTTTAAATTCCCGGTCTGATCACTCCAACATCCCTGCCATGTCTGGTTCTAATACTTGCTCTGTCTCTTCAAATTGTGTGGGGTTTTTGTGTTTTGTTTTTGCCTTTTGGTATGCCTACTCATCTTTTCTTGATAGCAGAACCTGATGTAGTGGGTAAAAGGAACTGCTGTAAAGGGCGTTGAGCAAGGCGGTGGTGAGAGATGGAGGGGAGGGGAAGCGTTCTCTAGTCCTGTGATGGGCCTCAGTTCTAGCAGCCCTGTGCCCCGGGACAGGAACTTCACACGTGTCTTTAATTTTTCCTACCTCTCTCAGTGGGAGGGATGACTGGAGCCAGCTGGAGTCGGCTCTTTCCTGTCCCCCAGGTGAGGTAGGTCTGATAAAACTGCAGCTGATCCCCCAGGTGAGGTAGGTCTGATAAAACTCCAGCGGGTCAGGCTCTGGTTAGTTAGTTTCCCGAGCTCCGGCCTCTTGAAGAACAGAATATCCCGGCGCATTGCAAAATGGTTCCCTTTCCCCTCCCAGTGCCTGAGCACGAGGGGATTTTTTTTCCTGCGTGTATTGTGGGGACCTGGTGGAGCTCCAGCGGGTACATGCCAGGGTGTTGTGGGCTCCCCCGCTCCCGCGGCTGTGTCCTCCTGGAGGTCTTTTAAGTCCCGGAGTCGCCCGCACTGAGCCTCCAGCAACTCGATCTTACAGCTCAGGGTTTCCTGCGGGTCCGGCCCAGGTTCCTGCTCAGTCCGCGCTGGTAAGCCGGGACTCCCTGCATTCACCTGGGAGTCTCTCCAATCTTGGGCGGCAGGGACTTGCCCTGTGTCCTCCCTCACTTATGGATCAAAGAAGAGTTGTTGACTTTGCAGTGTGTCCCGCTTTTTACTTGCTGGGACAGAGTGGCGTCCTCCAAGCTTCTTACAGGCGGAACCGGACGACCCTGAGTTTTCTCAGCTATAAAATAGGCACAATAGCAGGACCTGCGAAACAGCGTTACGAAGAGGATCCCGGGAAGTAAAACACAGACAGCGTTTAGAATAGTTCCCGGCGCCTGGTAAACATTCAGTTCCGCTTCTCCTTCCCATTGTTCTCCTGTTGGTGCGGTTCCTGTTGTGCCGCAGTCTTAGGTAGTGAAAGCTCTTAGACCTGGTTGAGAATTCTTACCATGAAGTTCTGCAAGGAAATAGCTCTGTTTTTCTGTGCTCTTAAATAATATAAAAATTATTTCCTATATTTATTTTACTGACAATAAGATGTGTTCTTCGATTCAAAAATATTTTCACTTTTTTTTTTTTGTCAGAATTGATTTACTTTTATAGTACATTTTTACTTCGTATTTTTACTTTTTTGCTTTATAGTTAATTGATAAGTTGAAATTAATTTTATTGGAAACGCCATCTAATGACTTGCAAGAGAAGAGCATCGTGCAGTACCAAGGCTCCATTGTGGAGCTGCAGGAGCTGCTGCACCTGAAGTTCAATGTAGCCACGGAGCTGCTGCTCAGGGTGAGTGCGGATTTGCTCAGATGTTAGTGTTAACTTTGATAAGGGTTAAAATAAGGATATGCTATATAATAATAAAAAAAAACAGTATTTTTTTATTCAAAAATTAAAAGGTTCAGAAAAGTCAGTGGGATAATTTAAGGCACATGTATTTATCCACTTTTAACAACTGTAAATATTTTATTTTTAAACAAATAAAACATCAGTATAGCTAAAATTCTAGTTTTCTTTATTATACTTATAAGGTTTACTAGGATCACTATAAAAATAAATTCACAAGACATTATATAGTAGGTATTTTCTCTAGATAAATCAGATGGTACAGGATTACAATTATTGTAGTCACTGTTTTTCTGCATATCTTAGCACTAACGATAATATCCAAATAACTGTAAAACCATTATAATACCTAAGAAAATTCATAAAAATTCTATAATATCTTCTAATATCCAGTTTTAAACTTTCCCTAATATTCCATGAATATATTCTATAGCTGTGTTTTATATTTTTAAATCAGAAAACCATCTAAGGTCACATTGCTTTTGGCTATTCTGCTTCTTCTTTTGGTCTAGAAAGCAGTCCTGGCCTTGGTATAGTCTTGGTAGCATATGTTCTAATTGCTTAAAGAACTCCAAAGAAGGCTTAAACTTCACTAAGTTTATTGTTAGCAATGATATTCATATTATAACTTTGCAACTATTTTATTTATATTGTAAGAAAAAGCAAGTAAGGAAATTAATTATTAGTCAAGATGTTTATTGTAAGAGAAAAGTGATACAGTATGTAAAAGAAAATATTAGAAAAAATGATGCAATGTTGCCCTGGCCGGTTTGGCTCAGTCGTTAGAAGTGTCAGGTTAGATTCCCAGTCAAGCACATACCTGGGTTGCAGGTTAGATCCTGGAGCTGGTTGGGGGCCCGTGTGGAAGGTAACCAATTGATGTCTCTCTCACATCAGTGTTTCAAACTCTCTCTCTCTCCCTCTTCCTTCACCTCCTTCTCCCTCCCTCTCTCTTCTCCCCTCCTCCCTCCCTTCCATTCTCTCTCTCAAAAATAAATGGAAAAAATATACTCAGGTGAGGATTGACAAAAAAAAAAATACTGTAATATATATAAAACAGAAATATCAGTATGAACTCTATTTTATTCTATACTAGAGGCCCGGTGCACGAAATTCGTGCACTGGGGGGGGGGTGTCCCTCAGCCCAGCCTGCACCCTCTCCAATACGGGACATCCCTCTCACAATCTGGGACTGCTGGCTCCTAACCACACACTTGCCTGCCTGCCTGATAGCCCCTAACCACTTCTGCCTGCCAGCCTGATCACTCCCTAACCACTCCCCTGCCAGCCTGGTTGACACCAAACTGCTCCCCTCCTGGCCCGATCGCCCCCAACTGCCCTACCCTGCCAGCCTGATCACTCCTAACTACCCTCCCCTGCAGGCCTGGTCCCCCACAACTGCCCGCCCCTGCATGTGTGGTTGCCCCCAACTGCCATTCCCTGTCAGTCATCTTGTGACAATGTGGGGGTGGCCATCTTGTGGTGGCTATCTTGTGGCAGCCATCTTGTGATGACATGGGGGTGGCCATCTTGTGAGGGCATGAGGGTCAATTTGCATATTACCACTTTATTATATAGGCTAAAGGAATCAGGTGTAATTAGGGTAAATGGCTAATTCTAGGTCTGTGGCAAGGAAAGTGAAAGATAAGGTTGTTATTTAAAGATAAGGTTGAGTTTTCTTGTGTAAGAAAGCAAATAAAGGCTCAAAGTCTAATGGAGTCATATCCAGAGGGATATGACTAGCTTAAAGGGTCTCCCACTAGTCCAATTTTGGAAAATATGAATATCAGGAAGAATAATGACTAAAATTGATTATATAACACATTGAATAAATGAAAATTCATGAGTCTATAGTGATGCTCCAAAATAAAGGAGGAAAGTGGGGTGGGGAGTGGGGGAGAACAGTTATATACAGAAGAATATTATCTGATAAATGTAGGAGAAATGGTCAATTAGAAAAGTAACCAGTTTTCAATCCCTAGTATAATAATTAATAAGGATTATTAATGGCTACCTAAATAATTAGTGAGAAGTTGAGTTGTTAAGGAACACATTACCTGGTATTCTCATAGTGCCAAACTATTAGACCACAGATTACTCCTTACTGATTGGGAAAAATGGAGTTGTGGGTAGTTACCACCCTAACCAAGTGATGAAATCCACATAATTAATAATGGGACATAATATACCTCCTGAAGAACACAACAAAACCTATGATGCCTTCTTGCTAAAAGTGGTTTCATCTGAATCTAATTAAACCTATCTAGATCTAACTTCCAGTTCACACAAAATGAGGTAGAGGAGCAAGTTAAACACTACCATGTGGAAACAATCAGATAAATCCACTATGTGGAACAATTCGACAAGGCAATTATCCTGGACACTTCAAAAAGTTAATTTCACAGGAAAAAGAAGTAGGGGCAGGGGATAATCTTTTTTTAAAAAAGCAATTAATCCCCAATACTTTTAAGTTTTTACTTTGTAGCAACCAAATACATATTAACTTATTTAAGCCATTTAAGAGAGCAGTAGGCATCAAACTATGTTAGTCTTTATTAAAACAAATTGAAGGACATTCTTAAGTTGTATGATTAATGTTAGATACCAAGTATTGGACTAGTAAAATATAAAACTCATTTGGATTTTATAAACTGGATATTTTGTGTCTAACCTTGATATATTCAGAAATAGGCAAACTTTTGCAGTAGCATAATTATGTTTTAATAAGGTGCAGATAAAGTAGCATGTGTATAGTTAGAATAAAAAGTCATGATAAGGTTTACATTGAAAAGGGTAACATAATAGTAATCTGCACATGCTACCTGGGTATGTAGGGCAACTTTAATCCTTAGACACCTAAGGAGAAACTGAGTGAAAAAGAGAAAGCATATTTAATTAAGTAAATATATTTGTATCATTTTGAGATTTTTAAAAGGAATTGTTTGCTATTTTGATTGAACCTTATTTTTACGCAAATAACTCTTGTAACTAATGAAGGGAATTCAACACTTAAGTGATGAAGTAACTTACTAGGTTGTATCATTTATGAGGACTCTGATCTTTTATAATGTTTTCTTGTTCTCTCACAGCAAGCTAGTACTTTAGCAGATCTGGACACTGGAGATATGGAAAAAGTCATTCGGGATGAAAATATTACCCTGTATGTGTGGGCAAACCTCAAGAAGAATCCAAGGTATTCCCACAGGAGATGCTGGAAGTTGAAAGACATTAGAGTCACATCATGGTGGCCAGCATATGCCTGTTGAATCACAGAATGGCATCCCTGGAAAAAACCCATATTAAGAAATCAACCATGTGGGATTTTGAATCATAGACCTGCCTTTTACCTTGAGCAAATTACATAGCTTTGTTGAGCTTTAGTATGTCAATAGTACACTGATGATCATATTACTTAACTAGAGGCATGATGCATGAAGATTCATGCAAGAATGGGCCTTCCTTCCCCTGGCTGCTGGCACCGCCTTTGCTCTGGCCCAGAGCCACCTTGCCACCTTCCCATGCTGCCCAGAGGCCCGGAGTGGCTGAGGCAGATGCAAGCTTCCCGCCCCTGACCACTCGGCACCTCTGTATGCAAATTAACCCGCCATCTTTGTTGGGCTAATTTGCATACTCGCTCCTGATTGGCTGGTGGGCGTTGTGAAGGTACAATTGGCATCTTTCTCTTTTATTAGTGTAGATATGATTGGGTTGAGGATTAAATATCCTATATAATAAGGAGGTAATATGCAAATTGAATGTCACTCCAACACACAAGATGGCTGCCCCCATGTGGTCAAACATGGCTGCCACAAGATGGCCTGCAGGGGAGGGCAGTTGGGGGGGTCCAGGCCTGAAGGGGAGGGCAGTTGGGGACGACCAGGCCTGCAGGGGAGGACAGTTAGGGGCAATCAGGCTGGCAGGGGAGGACAGTTAGGGGTGGCCAGGCTGGCAAGGGAAGGCAGTGAGGGGTGACTGGGCCACCAGGGGAGGGCAGTTGGGGGTGAAAAGAACTGCAGGGGAGGACAGTTAGGGGTGACCAGGCTGGCAGGGGAGGACAGTTGGGGCAACCAGGCCAGCAGGGGAGGGCAGTTAGGGGTGAACAGGCTGGCAGGGGAGGGCAGTTAGGGGCAATCGGTCCAGCAGGAGAGCAGTTAGGCTTCTATCAGGCTGGCAGGGGAGTGATCAGGCTGGCAGACAGGCAGGCGAGCGATTGGGAGCCAGCAGTCCTGGATTGTGAGAGGGATGTCTGACTGCCCATTTAGGTCGGGTCCCCGTGGGTAGTTGGACATCCCTCAAGGGGTCCCAGATTGGAGAGGGTGCAGGCTGGGCTGAGGGACACACTCCCCCCATCCATGCATGAATTTTGTGCACTGGGCCTCTAGTTAATGCATATAAAGGTCATAGCATGGTGTTTAGTACAAATATAAGCTGAATAAATATCAGGTCTTCCCCTTCTCTTCACCTCCTGAAGTAGACATGGTAGATACTTTCTACATGGCAATCTCAAACTTTTTTAAAAACCCACTATTTTTTGTGAACTGTTAAAAATAATTCCACAAGATAACACTTTCATATATTTTATTTTTAGGTATTTAAGTGATGTTTTCCCAATTATTTTTAACAAAGTAACAGCTTTCTAAGGAATGATAGCAGTAATGCTAAATTCATGATCACTCGGTTGCTGCTTGATCTCAAATATTTCAAATTAATTGAATTAGTATGGCAGTATGTTTTAAGAAAAAATCACTGGAGTAAAAATTAGGATGTTCTGGTCTCAGCTCTGAAAAGACTAGTCATATTACAATGGAAGAAACTGGATTTTATTTTTGATATTTAGTAAAAGGAAGCAAGAAAATATTTTCCACATTGCATTTGCTACAAAATTCTCTGTGGTTTACATCTAAATTAGAGACAAGGAGCAATATAACTTTTTTTATTAGGAAATATGTTATATACTGAAGAGTGAAGAGAATTAATCTTTATAATTTTAAAAGAGTAAAAGGAAAATGAATAGCCCTTTATTAACTACCCACGTCTAAGAAGAGAATTAGGGCTCCTTTTACTAAGATAACAAGTAGTGGAGGCAGAAAACATTGTTTTATTTTGATGGTGGTGATGAGGGGAGTTGTAGGGAGGGACTTGTTGAGTTTGAAGTACCTATGAAATATCAAGTGCAACTGTCTGAAAGACTTCAGAGAAATCTGAGATTGATTTTGGGGAGTCATTAGCATATAAATCAATAGTTCTTAACTTTTTGGGAGTCATAGACTCTTATGAACTTTAAATCATTCTATATGCTCACATATATAAGGTTTCCCCCAAAATGCAGCTGATAGTTCAGTTTTAAAAATGAAATGTATTTTAATAAACATTGCCTTTATAATTATTCAGAGTGTGTACATACATGTTTTTGGGGCACCCTATATACAGTATAAGGGCATTTTGGGACCCCTGAAAGTTCATTCAGGATATTTCTTCTCCCTACCCAACCCTAGGAAACATAGAACTCATGTTAAAAACTAATAATTTAAATGATCATTGAAGCCATAAAGGTAATATCTAAGGATATTATGTAGAGGGAGACGCAAAGGGCCTGGGATAGAGAGCTGAGTAATATAAACATTTAAAGGATGGTTGGGAAGATGGCCATACAGAGGAAACAGAGAAGGAGCTGCCCATGATGGAGAAAACAGTTGGGTTATGGATCCCAAGATTGTGCTTTGAGGGGTATAACATTAGCAACTGGGTCCAAACCCTGCAAAGAAAGCAAGTCAGGGTTGGGATTTAAAACTGGCAAAATTAAAGTGGAGAGATACTGCTTAGGTATAAATTTGCAATAGTTCCAGCGTTTCCCTGGGCCTCATCTTTTTTGTTACAATTAATTATTAATAGGCACAGAAGTATCAGATGCAATGAAATGAAAATTGGATTTGAAATTCCAAGGATATTAGCATCAAGTGACATTGCTTTACGACTCCTACATACTCACTATGATCATGTCACGCCACTGCGCCCTGTTCCGACAGTATTAAAAGAGCTCACTCCCACGGAATCTCCCTCTGTCCAAGAAGAAGTTAGTGCTGCACAAACAGCAATCAGCAAAGAGCTCCAAGAAGAGTATAAACAACCAGAAAATGAGTCTAATATAGACCAGGAGGAAGAAATAAAATCTGAAGAACAAGATGATGATACTGTTGAAATACACACAGTAAGACACATTTAAATGTATAATTCTTTTTCTTTATGTAGTAAATGTTTATTAGATTCCCCTGAAGCATTCTCAAGATTTTTTTCCCCTAAACAACTAGAAATTGTCCAAAATCCATCTTCTGCCAATGGCCTAATTTTGAGTGTGTATTTTTTCCCCCCTGCTTTCTATTACTGGTCACTGTTCATAGTTGAGCCTGTTGCTTCAACATCCTAAAGTTCCAGATAGGAGTTGCTCGCTTTTATTTTAGGGATACTCCTGAACAGCTTTGAAGCCATTTAATTTTTGTGTTTATTATACTTCAAATTCACTTTTTGTGTATTTGTTCTATTTCAAACTCACTTAAGGGAACTTGCCATTAAATGGAATTTTGTAGTAAATACTTTCACAAACTGAAGGGTTAGCTTACATTATTATTATTTTTTTTAATTTCTTTATTGATTAAGGTGTCACATATTTGTCCTCATCCCCCCATTCCCATCCCACCCCTCTCCCCACGCATGCCCCAATCCCCTGTTGAACTTAACCGTTGGATAGGCTTATATGCATGCATACAGTTCCTTTGGTTGAACTCTCCTCCTCCCCCCACCCTCCCCCTACCCTCCCCTATCCTCCCTCTGAGGCCCGATAGTCCGATCGATGCCTCCTTGATTCTGGTTCTGTTCTTGTTCCTCAGTCTATGTTGTTCATCATTTCCTCTAGATGAATGAGATCAAATGTCACTAGATATATACTAATAAGAACTGAATGTGAGACGAGCAATAATATTTATGCTGACAGGCAAATGAATCAATCTGTAGCGAGCTTCCCCCTGGACCAACAGTTCTTTTGAGACCCAATTTCGATGTCCAGTAGTTCCTTATGTGTACATGTCAGCACTGACCCCTCAGCTCTGGATGGTGGACAAATGGTGGTAATGGAGGTCCGACTCCCTCTGGTTTGGTCTCGGCCGAACCCAGGGGCACGGCGTCACCTGGACTAAGGGGCGCGTGGTCTCACCCGGGCCTGGGACCCAGCCTCACCCGGATGGATCCAGGGGCGCACGGCCTCACCCGGACCCAGGATCTGGCTTCACCCGTACCCAGGGACGCTTGGCCTCTCCCAGACCCAGGGGCACGTGGCCTCACCCGGGCTTAGTTGCACAAGGCCTCACCTGGATCCAGGGACACATGGTCTCACCCAGACCCAGGAACGTTTGGCCACTCCCAGACCCAGGGCCACTTGGGCTCACCCGGGCCTAGGTGCACGAGGCCTCATCCGGATCCAGGGACGCATGGTCTCACCCGGACCCAGGGACGCTTGGCCTCTCCCAGACCCAGGGCCATTTGGGCTCACCCGGGCCTAGGTGCACGAGGCCTCACCCGGGTCCTGGGACACATGGTCTCACCCGGACACAGGGATGCTTGGCCTCTCCCAGACCCAGGGCCACTTGGGCTCACCCGGGACTAGGTGCACGAGGCCTCACCCGGATCCAGGGACACATGGTCTCACCCGGACCCAGGGACGCTTGGCCTCTCCCAGACCCAGGGCCACTTGGGCTCACCCGGGCCTAGGTGCACGAGGCCTCACCCGGATCCAGGGACACATGGTCTCACCCGGACCCAGGGACGCTTGGCCTCTCCCCGACCCAGGGCCACTTGGGCTCACCCGGGCCTAGGTGCACGAGGCCTCACCCGGATCCAGGGACACATGGTCTCACCCGGACCCAGGGATGCTTGGCCTCTCCCAGACCCAGGGCCACTTGGGCTCACCCGGGCCTAGGTGCACGAGGCCTCACCCGGATCCTGGGACACATGGTCTCACCCGGACCCAGGGATGCTTGGCCTCTCCCAGACCCAGGGCCACTTGGGCTCACCCGGGCCTAGGTGCACGAGGCCTCACCCGGATCCAGGGACACATGGTCTCACCCGGACCCAGGGACGCTTGGCCTCTCCCCGACCCAGGGCCACTTGGGCTCACCCGGGCCTAGGTGCACGAGGCTTCACCCTGATCCTGGGACACATGGTCTCACCCGGACCCAGGGACGCTTGGCCTCTCCCAGACCCAGGGCCACTTGGGCTCACCCGGGCCTTGGTGCACGAGGCCTCGTCCGGATCCAGGGACACATGGTCTCACCCGGACCCAGGGACGCTTGGCCTCTCCCAGACCCAGGGCCACTTGGGCTCACCCGGGCCTAGGTGCACGAGGCCTCATTCGGATCCAGGGACACATGGTCTCACCTGGACCCAGGGACGCTTGGCCTCTCCCAGACCCAGGGCCACTTGGGCTCACCCGGGCCTAGGTGCACGAGGCCTCATCCGGATCCAGGGACGCATGGTCTCACCCGGACCCAAGGACGCTTGGCCTCTCCCAGACCCAGGGCCACTTGGGCTCACCCGGGCCTAGGTGCACGAGGCCTCACCCGGATCCAGGGACACATGGTCTCACCCGGACCCAGGGATGCTTGGCCTCTCCCCGACCCAGGGCCACTTGGGCTCACCCGGGCCTAGGTGCACGAGGCCTCACCCGGATCCAGGGACACATGGTCTCACCCGGACCCAGGGACGCTTGGTCTCTCCCAGACCCAGGGCCACTTGGGCTCACCCGGGCCTAGGTGCACGAGGCCTCACCCGGATCCAGGGACACATGGTCTCACCCGGACCCAGGGACGCTTGGCCTCTCCCAGACCCAGGGCCACTTGGGCTCACCCGGGCCTAGGTGCACGAGGCCTCACCCGGATCCAGGGACACATGGTCTCACCCGGACCCAGGGACGCTTGGCCTCTCCCCGACCCAGGGCCACTTGGGCTCACCCGGGCCTAGGTGCACGAGGCCTCACCCGGATCCAGGGACACATGGTCTCACCCTGACCCAGGGATGCTTGGCCTCTCCCAGACCCAGGGCCACTTGGGCTCACCCGGGCCTAGGTGCACGAGGCCTCACCCGGATCCAGGGACACATGGTCTCACCCGGACCCAGGGACGCTTGGCCTCTCCCAGACCCAGGGCCACTTGGGCTCACCCGGGCCTAGGTGCACGAGGCCTCACCCAGATCCTGGGACACATGGTCTCACCCGGACCCAGGGACGCTTGGCCTCTCCCAGACCCAGGGCCACTTGGGCTCACCCGGGCCTAGGTGCACGAGGCCTCATCCGGATCCAGGGACGCATGGTCTCACCCGGACCCAGGGACGCTTGGCCTCTCCCAGACCCAGGGCCACTTGGGCTCACCCGGACCTAGATGCACGAGGCCTCATCCGGATCCAGGGACACATGGTATCACCCGGACCCAGGGACGCTTGGCCTCTCCCAGACCCAGGGCCACTTGGGCTCACCCGGGCCTAGGTGCACAAGGCCTCACCCGGATCCAGGGACACATGGTCTCACCCGGACCCAGGGACGCTTGGCCTCTCCCAGACCCAGGGCCACTTGGGCTCACCCGGGCCTAGGTGCACGAGGCCTCATCCGGATCCAGGGACGCATGGTCTCGCCCGGACCCAGGGACGCTTGGCCTCTCCCAGACCCAGGGGCACGTGGCCTCACCCGGGCCTAGGTGCCCGAGGCCTCACCCGGATCCAGGGACACATGGTCTCACCCGGACCCAGGGACTCTTGGCCTCTCCCAGACCCAGGGCCACTTGGGCTCACCCGGGCCTAGGTGCACGCGGCCTCACCCGGATCCAGGGACACATGGTCTCGCCTGGACCCAGGGGTGTGTGGGCTCTCCCAGACCCAGGGGCGCTTGGCCTCGCCCGGGCACGGAATCCAGCGTCATCCGGGTCCAGGGGCACTTGGCCTCACCCGGACCCGGAGTCCGGCCTCACCTGGACCCAGGGGCATGTGGCCTCACCTAGACCCAGGGACGTGAGGCCTCACTTATACCCAGAGGCGTGTGACCACACCCGAGCCCAGAGGCGCGCAACCCCGCCCGCACCCGGGTCTCAGCGGGGCCCCGTCTTCCCGATCCCAATTCCTGCCAGTCAATCCCCCCTCAGCAATTCCCCTGGCCATCCTTCCGGAGCTCCAGTATGGCTGCTGCAGAACTCGTCGGGCGGCGGCTCGGCGAAGCTCCGGTGCACCCGGTGCATGGTGGTGGGCCAGTCTGGCGTCGCTGTGTCGGCCCTTGGGTCTGCATCGGTGGCCGGTCGCCGAGCATGCGCACTTGGCCGCTTCCGGGGCGTTGAGATTCTTGACGGACTCAGAGGTCAGCAAGCGCGGAGTCTCCCACCCCATGTCTCATAGGGGCTCGTCTGTCCGTGCTTGGCTGCCAGTGGAGCCGTCCCCTCAGCCGGAGACCGCCGGGGGAACTGCGCCGAGCACGTTCCAGGCCGCTGTTGTATCGCCTGAGCCATAGTTCTTTTGTGTCGCCTGAGCTGTAGTTCTTAAAGTGTGGTCTTTGGGTCACCGGCATCAGCATCATCCCACATCCCCCTCTTTTATTCTAGTTGTAGAGCATCTACTCAGCCAGCCCTATGGTGGTCTTGGATGGTGTCTGCTCTGCTCTCTTGTCGTAGTCTCAAAGTTGTTGTGGTAGGCAACAATCAGGCTTCCGCCCTATGCCTCCATCTTGGTCCTCCTTTGTATAGTTAAGTCTTGATTGTTGTTGGTGTCACTAGGGGGGCTCTCTTTGTCTATAAAGGAAGAGTTGCTGTGCAGGAGACACGTTTATGGGCCGGGTCTTGGTGCAGCAAAGCTTTGGCGCTCACTGAATATTCCCGTTGAATGTGTCCCTTATGCACGTGGTTGAAATCTGGTGTCATCTCCCACAGACCACTAGATGCCCTCGTTTCTGGGTCTCCAATGGGGTGTAGATCAGCTACTGCCTTAGGCACTCAGCAAGGATTACAGCAAAAACTGTAGTTTCTTCCTCCTGTCTGAGTGGCCCTGGAGCAGTCCGACTAGAACAGCAGATCATCTGGTCCGCTGCCAGAGGGCAGTCCACCCACTTGCATAAGCCGTTGCTTGGGGCGCAGGTGTGCCTGCAAGACTTGCGGGGCAGGTCTTCAAGACGTGCGGGGCGGGTCCCAGGGCGGGGCGGGGTCTCAGGGCGCCAACAGGCCATGGTGTGGCGAGCCTCGATGGCTGTGAGTCTGGTCCTTCTGCCTTCCATGTATCTAAGTCCCCTCGTTCCGCACTCCAGCGCAGCAAACACTGATTGCTGGGCGCACCTCTGCAAGAGTCCCGCCTCTCCCCGCAGGCATCTGGGTCTCCCGGGGTTCGCCAGAAGATGGGTTTCAGGGTGATGGAGAGCTAATCTCCCTTAGGTTTGGAACAAAAGCCCCTTTCCCCCGCCACCAGCCAGACCCACGCACCTCCACACCTCATCCCCTCCGATTTCGCTGGGTGCGAGGCAACAGAACAGCCTTTAACCTCCGCCGCCATCTTTTTCAAACTTCTCAATTTGTACTTCTTAATCCCTTCATTTCAGTCAACTTTACTGAAGTCTAGCGCCGCCGGGAGGTGCACGGAAAGGGCGCCCGGGCCTCCGTCCGGTGCGCGGTGCGCGCGTCCCGCGAAACCAGGCGCGCGAGGGCCGCGCGGCTGGGACGGGCGCTGGGCGGCCGCCGAGCTCCAGGCACCGCCATCGCCGTGTTCCGGACGTCGCCGCCGCGGCGTCCCCCCAATTTATACTTCTTAATCCCTTGAATTCAGTCAACTCTACTGAAGTCTAGCGCCACCGGGAGGTGCACGGAGAGGGCGCCCGGGCCTCCGTCCGGTGTGCGGGGTGCGCGGCCCGCGGCACCAGGCGCGCGGGGGCTGCGCGGCGGGGACGGGTGCTGGGAGGCCGCTGGGCTCCGGGCGCCGCCGCTGCGGCGGCATCCCCAGCGTCCCGGGCCGGGCAGCCTGCGGGGGCGGCGGAGTTGCGAAAGTGAGTGAGTTTCCCAGGGTTTCGCCCGGAATGGGGTTCAGTGCAATCGGAGCCGGTGCTCAGCGCACTCCGGAGCCTTTATCTCCTTCCTGCCAGTGAACTCCGGCCAGGTCATCAGCCGCCCCCTCCTCTCCGGTTCCATCCTCCCCGCAGGCGCGTGTGCTCGTGTCTCCGCCCGTTTCTCCATACCTCAGGCTTTTACAGCTTCCCCGACTGTCCCCGTGGCCTTCTCCTTCCCCCCAGCTGTGGGCATTTCAGTCCGCCAGCTCTCCTGTGGTTCTGGACGATGTCCATTCTGACCTCTAGTTGTATTTTTGAAATTGTTGTGCCCGGCTGCAGGTTAGGTGTTTAACCTATGCCGCCATCTTGGTTTCTCCTAGCTTACATTATTATTGCTTCCTTAGCTTCTGGTTTTGTAAGAACGAATATTATAAAGTCAAAATTAGTTTTTTTTTTTTTTTATTATTACTTCCTTAGCTTCTGGTTTTGTAAGAACGAATATTATAAAGTCAAAATTAGTTTTTTTTAAACTATTGTACTCTTAAAACTTGACATCTTTAGATATAATAATATATTGAGTAATTTAGTAATCATATTCCTTTAAGTTTCTGCTTTTCTTTCTTAAGCTACTTATTAAGTTAGAATAAATGGTTTATAATTTAGTAATACTTTCTCAGAATGAGTAGCTCCTTTGTTTGGCCATCAGCAGTTTGCATTTTAGGGAGGACCAGAAAGAGCAGATTTTCCTATAAGTGCTTAAGTCATGAAGTGTATTGGTTTATTTAAACACAGGTAAGGGTTAAGAATTAGATTGAATACAAGTTTCAAATCAGAATAGGAATTAAGAACATAATTAATTGAAAATTCCATTTTAAATATTATCTATACTAATAAAAGGGTAATGTGTTAATTAGACCAGACATCTTCTGGACGACCTTCTGGACGTCCTTCCAGACAAAGCCATGGTGGCAGGGTCGAGGCAGAGGTGATCAGGCCAGCAGGGGAGAGCAGTTAGGGAGATCAGGTTGGCAGGGGGGAGCAGTTAGGGGGATCAGGAAAGAGCAGATAGGGTGATCAGGCCAGCAGGGGAGAGCAGTTAAGGGGATCAGGTTGGCAGGGGGAGCAGTTAGGGGGATCATGGAAGAGCAGATAGGGTGATCAGGCCAGCAGGGGAGAGCAGTTAAGGGGATCAGGTTGGCAGGAGGAGCAGTTAGGGGGATCATGGAAGAGCAGATAGGGGGATCAGGCCAGCAGGGGAGAGCAGTTAAGGGGATCAGGTTGGCAGGGGAGAGCAGTTCGGGGAATCAGGCTGGGGAGAGCAGTTAGGGGCAACCAGGCCGATAGGGGAGAGCAGTTAGGGGGATCAGGATGGCAGGGGAAAGCAGTTAGGGGGATAGGGCCTAAACCTGCAGTCAGACATCCTCCGAGGGTTCCCAGATTGGAGAGGGTGTAGGCTGAGCTGAGGGGACGCCCGCCCCCCCCCCCCCCCCCCCCGTGCATGAATTTTGTGCACCAGGCTTCTAGTCTATAATTATAATTGGGTAATAAGTTAATTAGACCGGACATCTTCTGGACATCCTTCCTGATGAAGCCAGGGCTGGAGGGAGCCAGCCTGGGTCCCGGGTGCTGGAGGGAAGCTGGTGCTGGCAGCTGGGGGAAGGAAGGCCTACTCTTACACGAATTTTCATGCATTGGGCCTCTAGTATGCATATAAGTTCTTTGGTTAATCTCTCCAGCTCCTTCTTCCTCCTTCCCTCTGAGATTCATTAGTCTGTTCTATGCATCTATGTCTCTGGGCCTGTTTTGTTCATTAGATTCCATATATAAGTGAGATCATATGGTATTTGTCTTTCTTTGACTGGCTTATTTCACTGAGCATAATACTTCCCAGGTCCCTCCATGCTGTCTCAAAGGGTAAGAGATCCTTCTTTTTCACAGCTTTGAAGCAATTCTATAGCTTTAAAAAAAATAGTTTACCTCTTAGGCAGCATGTTAGCTTTACTAGTGGTCAACAATACTTCCAGTTCTCTTCCCTTTCTGGGACATATGAGACCATTGCATTCCTCGCCCTCTTGAAGTTAAGTGTGACTGTGTAATTTGCTATAGATGATAAGATGTAAGTAGAAGTGACATACTGATTTCTAAATGGGGATGAGGGAAAGGGGGTAAAAGTGAGTAAATGGGCCCTGGACTTAACATTATTTAAATATGCAGTAAACAAACAAACATACAACTCATGAACTTTAAATTTGGCAGGGTTTGTGATTGGCAATTCATAAAAACAAAGAATGAATTAAAAATGTATCAAAATCATATGAAAAGAGTATCTAAAAGTGTTTGGTCTTGATCTGATAAAAATATTGGATAATGTCTCCCTTCCAGTTCCTTGATCATAATTATTATTTTTTTAATTGGGAAATAATAATTAAAAAGTATATAATGTGAGATATTGTATTTACATGGCAAACACTGTTTTTTTCTTTTCATTGAGATATATGCACATATAGCTTATCAGAACCTGTATACTTTTCTATAGTAAGATACCGAAGATGTATTTTTAAGGTATTATTTCCAAGCTATAAAACTGTATTTGCAATAGGATTCTGCTTTTGTGAGGGGGAAAATACTTATTTGTGAATGCATAGAAAAAAATCTGGGTGCCTCGTCATTAGAGGGAGGGAGATAGGATGGTGGTATTTTATCAGTGATTAAAAAAAAATTCTCTTTACACTTCTGCATTATTTTAATTTTCAGTAAATAGCTCTGAACACACATTTCTTTCTGAATAGAAAATAAAATAATGTGTTTTCCTTTTTGGTTTCCAAGGGGGGAAATGCATGATAGGCCTCTAAGACACCCACTTGCTATTCTGTGAAATTCCCTACCTCTGATCATCTCTTCCACCCTAACTTCTACTCATCTCTCAAGACTTAAATTTTACATCCACAAAGTTATTTTCAGACTAAACCAGATATCTCTCTACTATGCTCATGTCATTCTGTTTAATTCTTTCTTACCTTAAACATGAAATTATGACTTTGAGGACAAGAATATCTTGGTAGGCTTCATACTTACAGTAAGCACAGGGCCTGGTTCATGGTAGGGGCCCAATAAATGTTTATTGAATGAGTAAAGGGATAAGTGAATGAATGGATGGTCAAATGATTAAAAGTAGACCCTGACTTGAGTCTGTTGTGAACAACTTACTTAAGAACAGTCGCCCAATGGCAACTGTAAATGAAAAATTAAATGAATGTTTAAAATAGGAAAAAAATTATCATTACAGCTACAACAACAGCAAAAAAGAACCCATATCAAGAAATTCAGCCACTACCTGCATGAACATTATTCTGTGTTTTGGAAAACATTGAAGACCTTTTCAATTACAGTCGGGTGTCCTGAGAGCCATATCTGCCATGTGTAGGGAATCTACCAGCTTGTCCCGGGAGGGAGGTTCTTGAGACCCTCTCCTCAGCAGTCCTGCACCCCGCAGTGACCAGCCCGGCCCGCGTGGTGATAGGAAGGCTCCCCTTCCACCCCACAGCCGCCTCAGGAACAGTGTGCTCCCTGCACTCCATTTTGAAGCAGTAGTTATGGATGGTGGTTAGGTTTGAATTCCTTTATAATCACAGCAATATTGGGACTATCATAACCCAAAACGTTATTCATACCTCTGTTTGCTTTGTGTGGCAAAAATGTATTCTATATTTCAAAAACTGGCATATCAACTCATGAAATTTAACTTGTCTGTGTGTGTGTTATACATGTGTTTCTGCGAGTGTCTGTGTAAATTAAGGGGATCCCTGAAATATCAGTAGGCGCACTTACTATGTTTTGGTTTTAGAGGAAGAGATTTCTTTACTTTTGCATCGTTTTTAACGGTAAACCACTTACCATTATAATTTTAGGTTAGCATATTTAAATATTACAATTCTCATATATTTTAAATGAATTCAGAGGCTGATTGCAAGTTATTAGTATAATAATGTAGGAATTTATGGTAAAAAATAGCCGACTTGTAATCACAAATAACAAAAATTTAGCACTTTGTAAGTTTAAGAAAGAAATCTCTTCTTAGATTTAGAAAATGGTCCAAATTATCTTTCCTTTTCCATGGGTCTATTAAGAACTTTGCCACTAGAGGGCTCTTAATACCATAATTTAGTTAATTTAAATGTGTAATAATAATAACACAATAATATTGTAGGTATACTGACTTCCCATTAAATATATTTTACAAATTTTTAGAAAAGCCTAATTTAAGTATACCACATTTGTGATAAATGTTTTTTATAAATTTAATCAACTTCAGCAATATTTTAGTGATCCTAAGGGGAATCCCTGATAGTATGTGGATCTTTGAACTTTTTAAAGTTCAAGTTAAAAAAAAAAATAGTCCTTGCCTTTAAGATACTGTTAAACAGATACAAGATTTACCATAAATATAAGTATATATTATATATTTAATATGAATGTATATTCATAAATGGATATATAAAAATATGAACATATATTTATATATAGAAAGCATTTACTAAGTACCTTCTATAAGGAATTCAACATGATCATTGTTTTTAATGAGCTAACAATCTTGTGGAGGAGTAACAGTTATTATATGTTCCGATATGTGAAATGAGAGAGGTTATGTGTGGGAGTTAAGATAAAAGTATCCAAAAGAAAAAGCTGGAGTGAACAGATGGGAAGTCTTCTCTGTGGAGGAGGCATTAGAGTGAAATCTTCTGATAGGCAAGGAGGAGCTTCCATGTGAAGGCGAAGCAGCTATTCTGGTCGGAGGGAAAAGTGTGGAGCCAGGAAATAGCTGTAGAGATTTGGGGACTTCTTGGCATCATCACGGACAGATTAAAACTCTGAGACTAGCCCGGGTGGAAAGCCTAGCATTAACATTCAGCAGCGTCCCCTTTCCACAAATTCACTTCAGCAACCCATTTTCATGCTCATGCCCTGGATCTTGGTCTTATTCCTGGACCTTGTTCTTATCTTTTTACTTGCTCAATAAATGCCTAGCTCTATATGCTAGGCGCTGCTCTGGTCCTCAGGGGACAGCGGTGAAAGGACAAATGAGATTTCTGCTCTCACGATGTACATACAAGTCAGGAAAAACCAAGGGCAAATAAGAACTGGACAACAGGAGGCAGTCATAAATGCCGTGCAGTGCACAGAATTAAACAGGCGTATGCGATAGGGAGTTACTAGATTGGGTGGTTAGGGGGGACTTGTATGGTGAGTTGTTATTTAAGCTGAGACCCGAATGACCAGAAAGGATAAGGTCTATGATAATTAGGTAAAAATATTATAGTCTATAGTTACTGTAAAGGTCATAAGACAGAAATGAAGACCAGGAAGAAGGCCAGTGGGCAGATGGATGGATAAGGATGGAAGTGGTATGTGATGATGTCAGAGAGGGAAGCAGAAGCCAAATGAAACAGGGAATGCAGGACACAGTAACAAGTTTGGATTTTATTGTAAATGCATGGGAAGCCATTAGAGGGTTGTAAGTAGAAGAGTGGCATGATCTGATTTATGAAAGGTTATTCTGGCTGCTAAGCAGAGATTGAATTGTGAGGGGCCCGCATAGGGGGAAGCACAGTATCTAGTGCTTGGGAGGCATGAGAGGTCAAGATGGCTTGGACCCAGGTGGTAGTAAAATGTGGAAAGGTGGATATGCTTGGGATTGGTTTTGGAGGCAAAAAATCCGGCTGAGTTTTTATTTTGGGAAACAAAGCAGATGGTGGTTTAATTTACTGGGATGGGTAGGAATGGGCTGAGTTGGTTGTGAGTAACACTGTAAAAAGAGTTGTGTTTTGGTCATGGCAAGTTTGGGACACACAAATGGAAATGTCAATCAGGTAAACAAATGTGAACCTGGAGTTCTGAGAGAAGTCAGACACAGCTGATGGCCCTGTGCAGACCCTGCACTTTGCCAGTTAAGCAATAAAGGGGTTGTGAGGCCTAAAGAACCTCACTAGCATAATTTGGGAACCCTTGGCCAATAGATGGTATTCCAGCTATAGGATTGAATGAGATTTCGGCAAACTCAGGATAATAATTCTTAACTGTTACTCAAAATGAAGCAGTGATGCTAACTTTTCAAAATTCCTCTTTAATTCCATATCAAAAGCCAGTTCAAACAATTTATTCTGAAGCTCTGGTACAATTTAAATTATCTTTTGATGAAAAAAATTGGATTTCAGATCAGCGAATTCCTTTGAATAGATCTTTTGATGGACTAAAATTCAAGACATTCTATCAAATTTGTAAAGTGTTCATTGCTGACATTTTGCAATGTGCAATATCGAGATCACCTACACCATTCATAATTGTTCATATCAGTCACCCTTGCATGACTTTTGTCATTTTTGATTAGTTTAGTTATGTTTTTACATTTAAGTCTCTTATCCGTCTGGACTTTATTTTAGTGTAAAGTGGGGAGAAAGAATATAAATTTCTTTGATTTATATTATCTTAGCCAGCTATCTCAAAACACCATATCAACCTAGGCTTTTCCCACTGATCTGAAATGCCATATGCTAACTTCCCAAATGGATCCTAAGATCTATTTCTGGAATCTCTATTCTGTTTCCAGTGATCTTATTCATGATCCAAGTCACGTTTTCATATCAAATTTAAATTGCAAATAGACTAAAATAATTTCCATGTGACAATATCTGTGCATTTATCAAATTGCAGTGAAAAATACTTTGCTATTGTTCCATGAAGCTCTTCCATATCATCAGCCAATTCCAATATCTATTGAGCTTTGTGTCAATGGAAAGTTATACTTTAGCTACCTTCTCTGCTTCATATTCTGTTAACATTTCCAGGCAAAGATTTTTAGAAAATGTTTATTTTTTAGTAGATTTATTAGAAACATAAAATCCTACATAATAAAAGGATAATATGCAAAGTGACCCTAATGGCAGAACAACCAGTTGCTATGACGCACACTGACCACCAGGGATCAGATGATCAATGCAGGAGCTGCCCCCTGGTGGTCAGTGCGCTCCCACAGGGGGAGTGCTGCTCACCACAAGCTGAGCTGATGGCTGTGAGCACAGTGGCAGTAGCAGGAGCCTCTCCCACCTCCTCAGCAGTGTTAAGGATGTCCAACTGCGGCTTAGGCCTAAGCTGGCAGTCAGACATCCCTCTGGCAGCCCAGGAGCCCTTGGGGTATGTCAGACTGACAGCTTAAGCCTAAGGTGACAGCTTAAGCCAGCAGGTGGACATCCCCCAGGGGTCCTGGACTGCGAGAGGGCACAGGCCAGGATGAGGGACCCCCCAAGTGCACAAATTTTTGTGCACCAGGCCTCTAGTACTTATATTAAAATAAAAGATTTATTATAAAACACCATTAAAGTTTATCCAGAAGAAAATAATACATGGAAAATAGCTAATTTTTATAAAACAATTGTGGAAAGAGGACTTTTTATTACCAAATATGAAACATGATAATATAAAGAAAAAACTATTTTTTTCAGCTCCAGTGCCAACAAACACAAGTAGCTTTATAACATATGAAACTATGAGTAATTATATTGTCAACAATTGTGGTCTGGAGTTTGTTTGGTCACAAATAAGTTCTGATGATACAGTGGCAATGACAGGAACACATTCTAGAGCAGTTCTTAAGATCAGTGAGCTGCACCAGAATGTAAATGGGCTCATTGCCTCCTTCATGAAGAAGTTCACTTCCCAAAAGCCAATTGAACTAAAGATGACATAAAATAGTAAAAATTTTAATTACATAAAGGCAATGTGTTAAATACAAGATTATTCTCTCCATAATATGTCAACGTAGAAGCTGATAAATTCCTGTTGTTGAATGTGGTTATCAAGAGGAAGGTTCTGTTAAGAAAGTCTAAGTTCTTAGTCTTCCTACAAAGCAAGAAACGGTTTGGTCTAAACTCTGAAGAACTTCCAACTCTTTGAAGATGTGAATTGGAAAGCTTGTCTTGCTTATTGGTCTGATATCTTTGGTATTTTAAATGATCACAATCCCTGTTAGAAAGAAATGCAACTGGCTTTTTAATGGCAGGTAATATGAAAGCCCACCTGGATGTACTTAGGCACCTTAAATTCAACATATCCACAATCGAATTCACCACTTTCCCCCCAACCCTGTCCTTCCTCCTTTTCTTTTCTGGATAATTGGACCACCTCCACCTTATAACCTAAGCCAGATACCTGAAAATCAGGCTTTGCCTGCTCCTTATATCCAATCACCATCCAAGTTATGTTGATTTTGCTTACTTATCATTGCATGTATGCTTCTAATGGCCCGATCCTCTTACCTTCGATTCATCTCTCTCCACTGAGCAATCCATTCATCAGCTGGCCACCAGAGTACCTTTACAAATGCAAATTTCTTCATTCAGGATACTTTTCTATCACAAGCCTTTTGTGGGCTTTCGTTTACCCATAGGAGAAATTCTAGTCTTTAGAGTGGCACCCAAAGCTCTCCATAAGCTGGCCCCTGCTTGCCTGTAGCTTCAGATCTTTACCCCCTCCTAGCATGCCTCACCCAACCATACCTGACTGCGTGGGGTGCTTGCAACCCTCTGTTTTGCTCCAGGCCTTTCTGCCTTTACTCACACTTGGAATTATCTCCCAGTTTTTTTGTTTTGTTTTGTTTTTTTGGATGACCTAATTATCTTTCAAGATTTAGTTCAAACTTCATCACCTTTGGGTATCATTTCTTATCTTCACCCACCCACAGAATTGACTGTTCTTCCTTTATATTCCTGTTGTGCACCCCTCACTTTTTATTACACACCCACAAAACCATTCTACCGATTTGCTCATCTGCTTCCCTAATAGACTGGAAGTTCCCTAAGTCAGATACCGTATATGCTTTTTTCTTTTATTCCTAGTACTTAACCAATGCCAGCACAAATTGGGCACTCTGAAAATTCTTTAAATGAATGAGTTAATAAGTGAGAAGTTTCAGAGGCACAACGGAAAGGGTTGTCAGAGAATGTATTAGTGTTAAAACTATCCAGAGAAAGATAAGGCCAACACAGGGATGAGAGTAAGGAAAAGGAAAATTTATTGAGGGGATGTGGCTTTTATGGTGATTGATGATGGAGGCCTGGTGTGATTAACTGGCTTTAAGCTTCTGACTAGAATTCTGGTGTAAGGTTATTATATTGCTATAGAAGTTCAGGTGGTGGTCAAGATGACACGAAGTTTGCTGATATCATTCAGTTTGCCAATATTAACATACACACAAAATTTTTATAACAGCACATTTATCTAGTGCTTTACAGCATACAAAATTCTTTTCTTCTCTATTATTGGACCCTTAGAGCAGTTATCTCCTGAAGCTTCAGTTTCCTTTCTGGTAAAATTAAGATAACAGCTATTTCTTAGGATTGTTTGCAAGATGTATTTATATGTGTGGCACACAGTTGAGTACCAAATACAGTGGGACCTGGGTTCTCAAACTTAATTTGAAGACTGTTTGAAAATCAAATCATTTTTTCCCATTAGAAATAATGTAAATTGAATTAATCTGGTCCAGATTCCCAAATGATTCCATGTCTAATGTACTATATCACCTATAAATACTTTAAAGACAAAAAGCTCATGAAATGTAAATGAAAATTTAACAAAAAGCAAATGAAATATAAAATGAAAAATGACATATACACTAAAACTTTAATGTTGAGAGCAACAAAAGCAAAAAAATAAAAAATAAAAAAAATTCACAGTATAATTTTCCGAGATGTTAACAACATGAGATTTAGTGGTAAACTGACTCATACTCATACATTCTCTCCTTTGTCACCTGAGCGATACATGAATCTTTATTGATCATACAGATATCAGCATGAAAGAGTTGTCTAGTCCAGAACTGAAGTTTTGCTGGACAACTGAGACGTTTTTTTCTGTGAACAACTTAGTTGAGAACTGAATTGTTTGAGATGGGAGATGTTCAACAATTAAGGTGTAACTGTATGTTGTTAGATCAGAGGCTCCTAATGGATAAATGACTTGCTCAAGGTCACAAAGGTAACTTAGTGTCAGCCTGAGATATACAGTATATTCTAATCATATTGTCCTCCTATTGTAGTACTAGAGGCCTGGTGCATGAAATTTGTAATTCATGCATGGGGGGATGGGGGGCGTCCCTCAGCCCGGCCTGCACCCTCTCCAATCCAGGACCACTCAGGAGTCAGACATCCTTCTTGCAATCCGGGATCGCTGGCTCCTAACCACTCACCTGCCTGTCTGCCTGGTTGCCCCTCACTTTCTCTGCCTGCCAGACTGATCACCCCTAACCACCTCTGCCTGCTGGTCTGATGGTCTCCTAACCACTCCCTTGCTGGCCTCATCACTCCCAACTGCCCTCCCCTGCCAGTCTGACCGCCCTCTAACTGCTCCCCCCTGCCGGCATGATGGCCCCTAACTGCTCCCCCCTGCCGGCATGATTGCCCCTAACTGCTCCCCCCTGCCGGCCTGATCGCCCCTTAACCGCGCCCCCCCTTGCCAGCCTGATTGCCCCTAACTGCCTCTGCCTCAGCCCCTGCCACCGTGGCTTTGTCTGAAAGGATATCCGTCCAGAAGATGTCAGGAAGATGTCTGGTCTAATTAGCATATTACCCTTTTATTAGTATAGATTCCTTTTACTACCCTCAAGTATAATGGGATTTTCTATACACTTGGTACACAGCATCTTTCATTTCCTTGACAGGCTTACCAAAAAGTAAGCTTTGTATTTACTCTATCAGACATCTGATTGCCCAAATAAGCAAAATCTATAACTTGGCAAAACCCCAAATGCAAATGTAAATAATATTTTTATAGCTTGCATTGCTTCCTAGTGTCTCTGTTTTACACAGGACAGTGTTCAGCAGAGAATCTGAGCAGGCTGGCTCCTGCTTTCATGAAGATCTGCGGAGATGTGCTCTCATTTTGATTGACTTTTAAACTGTGTTCTGTTAAGTCAAGTTTTATGCCAGAGCAAGTGTCAGTTGGGGGCCTTAGAATTAAGGTAACAAGTGTCTGCAGTGAGGACTGAAACAGAGGAGAATGGATTTGGGCTGAAGAAGACACTGACAATCACACCCACCCATCCTTGTGTTTTCTTTAGAATTTTGTTGAGGAAGAACCTGAAAGCACACAACAAGACCTGGAGATGAAAGTATTAAGTGAAACAATTCCAACAGGTATTCTTCTAACTTACATTTTTAACTTTATTGGGATTTTCCTGCTTACAAAAGAAAGGCAGGATCATTGTAAACTCAGATGTTGCAGAAATATATTTAAAGTGAAAATTCTTTACAATCCCTCTTCTGAACTAACCAATGTTAACAATTCCTTTTATTTGTGCTTGCTTCCTTTCCTCTCTCTCTCTCTCTCTCTCTCTCTCTCTCTCTCTCTCTCTCTCTCTTTCCCTCCCTCCCTCTCTGTCTCTTGATTAAAAAAAAATAGTTTTATTGATTTCAGCAAGGAAGGGAGAGGAAAAGAAAGATAGAAACATCAATGATGAAAATCATTGATCAGCTGCCTCCTGTACGCCCCCTACTGGGGTTCGAGCCTACAACCCCAGCACATGCCCTTGACCAGAATCAAACCTAGAACTCTTCAGTCCACAGACTGATGTTCTATCCACTCAGCCAAACCAGCTAGGGCTCTCTTGATTTTTAATAAAATCATGGGATAATATCATACAAATATTTTTTTCTAACCTAACAGTATTTGTAATGCTAAATCATGTTCTACGTCCTAATATATAAAAGCCAGGGACCAGCATGACTGAAACACCTGGACAGATGACCGAACAGCAGGCTGTGTGGGGCCACAAGGCCGGCAGGGGGCTTAGTGAAGGACCACCAAATGACTGAATGGAAGGCTGCGTGGGGCGACCAGGCTGGCAGAGTGGGCAGTTAGGGGTGACCAGGCCAGCAGGGGAGGGCAGTTAGGGTTGACTAGGCCTGCAGGGGAGGGCAGTTAGGGGCAATCAGGCTGGCAGGGGAGTGGTTAGGGGGTAATCAGGCTGGCAGACAGAAGTGGTTAGGGGCAATCAGGAAGGCAGACAGGTGAGCAGTTGGGAGCCAGCAATCCTGGATTGTGAGAGGGATGTCCGACTGCCTGGGATTGGGCCTAAACGGGCAGTCGGACATCCCTCGAGGGGTCCCAGATTGGAGAGGGTGCAGGCTGGGCTGAGGGACATCCCCCCACCCTGTGCATGAATTTCATGCACCGGGCCTCTAGTATATCATAAATGTCTAAAATTGGACACAGTATTCTTTTTTACTTTCTTTTCAGGTAAATGGGTTAATAATTAGACACAATTGAAAATTAATTAAAATCTACATTTTATTGAATATACACAAGGAAAAAAATGAAATTGCTAAACTGGATTTCCTTTGAATATTTCCATTAATTTTCAGTGCCTGACCTCCATGGGTTAAATTCAATGCCATCTCAGTGTACTTTCTCTTATGAGAGAAGAAAATTGTAGTGATATATAAATAAGGCTAACAGTTCCTGAGTTTTTACCAGGTCAGACAACAATTCTGAACTCTACATGTATGAACTCATACCTCCTCCAAAATCTGTGATAGGTACTGCTATTATATCCATTTTGTAGAAGAAGGAACTGAGATGTTAATTAGCATATACTGCAAAAGGACGGGACCTGTAAGTGGTTTGATTTCCCTTTCTTACTCATTGCATTGTGTTGAAAGAATTTTAGTGAAAGGCAAGGAATGTCCTAGTGATATGTGATTTCAGATATTCCCCTGTTTGTGCATTGAGCATTATGAAATCATAGAATTTCCCCATAAAATTTCTGATCATGAAGATTATCCAATCCAGTTTCTTCACTTTCAAGCCTCCATCCCTGTTTTTCTATGAGCTGGACCTATTTTTGTTGAAAAAAAAATTAGCTTTAATTTTATAGATGCACCAAAATTAAGGTGTTTTTTTTTTTTTTAATGATTTTGCTTCCCCCCAGATATTTAGCACCATAAGGTCCAATATTAAGACATCAATTAAGCAGTCATCAAATTTTGTATTCAACCATTTTCTTGACCTTTTATAATAAAAGGTAGCAGAATATGCTTCCCCCAAATATACCACTTTGGCATAAGGATTATTTTGAGCTGGAAGCAACTGAAAAGCTATAGATGCAAGAAAAGCTCCCCACCCCTCTGCTATTTGCCTAAAAGTAGGATATAAATTTTCAAAGTATCGCTACTTTCCTCACGACTAGGAAGGACAAAACTTAGTCCTCAGAGACAACTTTAGACCCTATCAGGAGAGGGCACCAGAGGAATCTACATAACTAACTATAACCTCGCCTTTATCTCTACCCTCAGAAACCTCCAACTGCTTTCCTTTGTCCTGTCATTTTCCCACAACTTGACTGTTCTTTGTTGAAAATGCTGTATAAGCTGGAGTCCTACACCACCTCTTTGAATTACTCTGCTTCTCCCTGGGGATATCCCATGTATACATGAGGCACCTCTGTTAACTTCTGTTTTTCTCTTATTAATCTTTTACTTCGGAGGTCTCAGCCAAGAACTCACAAGGGTAGAGGGAAAATTATTTCCTCTTCCCTGAGATCTATTTTTAAAGTTTTTCTGTTAATAACATGTGCTTATTGTATACAAAATTCTGAAATGTGAGCATATAAAATATGAAGTAGCCCTCCCCTGCATCCTACCATTACACAGGCCCATTTCCACTCCAGTGGTCAGCTTTTTGAATAGTTCTGAGTTAATTCCTTTTTGAAAAGTGTTAATAGCTAAGGAAAAACTTCCTGTGTCAGTGCTAGATATTTTGTTTCCCTCCTAAAAATATACAAAAACGTTATGATCTATTTAGAAATGGAATTAACCTGATTAATTTTAGCACAGCTGTCGCTGCTAGAGAATGCTCCCGAGAGGCTACGTGAATTTGAAGATAATGAGGTTGATGTATGTCAATTCACAACTCTGGGTGGAGTGTACCACTTGGATATTCTGGAGCTTCCCCCACAGTGTAAACCAATGAAGGGCTGGATGATTATGGAAGTAGGTTGATTCTTAAAACTTACGAGTAAAATAATTTCTCACATTTTTATTTTATATCAATGGTTCTAACACATAATGAATTTTAACTCTATAAGCAAGCATGAAGGAAAATGTAATTTTATAAAATTTGAATCAGTATTAACGGGAAGGAATCTAAAATAATAATGGATTTGAGTGTAGCTGGTGTAGCTCACTGGTTGAGCACCGACCCATGGACAGGAGGTCATGGTTCGAGTCCCGGTCCGGGCACACACCCACGTTGCGGGCTCGATCCCTAGTAGGGGTTGTGCAGGAGGCAGCCTATTGATGAAGTTTCTTTCTTATCAGTGATTCTATCTCTTTATCCTTCTTCCTTTCTCTCTGAAAATCAGTTTTAAAAAACATAAAATAATATGGACTTTAAAACAAGAAATCATGCATGTTAATTGTAAACCTGTAACATTATGTTTACACTAGAGGCCCAGCACACGAAATTGTGTTGGTAGGGTCCCTAGGGCCTAGCCTCCTGTGATCAGGGCCATCTTCTGCCGGTTTGCCAGTCCCCAGGCTGAACGCCGCCTCTGCCGCCAGGCTGTCAGGCTGTTGGGATCACCAGCTCATCCCCGGCTACTCGGGGGCTCAGGCCTGCGGGAAAGCAGGCCTCCATGTGCGTGCGCCGGGCTGGCCACTGATGGAACACGCTGCCTGCTCAAGGCTGCTCAAGCCGGTGCCGCTGCCGCTGCCGCCACCGCTGCAACTTGAGACACTGATGGAAGCTGCGGGGGCGCGCCCATGACCGACCCACCCCTGTGTGAGCTGCCCCGAGCAGGCAGCGTGTTCTATCAGCGGCCAGCCCAGCACGTGCGCATGGAGGTGAAGTCACTGGCACCTGCTTTCCCGCAGGCCTGAGCCCCCGAGCAGCCGAGGATGAGCTGGTGATCCCAATGGCCTGACAGCCAGCCTGATCCTCCCACTACCCACCCCGATTCCCCCGTTCACCATCGCTGATCCATCACTGATCCATCGGAGCCTGCAGGCCAGAGGCAGGGACCAAGAGGTCAGCCGTTCAGCCTGCTCGCCAGTCCCCAGTCCCGCCCCGCCCTGCTCGCGGGCAGAGGGTGGGAGAGACCGAGAGGTGTTCAATGCCACCTCATGGTGACCGGTCATTTGGTCGTCATGGACACTGGCTTTTTATATATATAGATTGTGCCAATTTGGCCTTAATAATGATAGTCTGTTTCAGAGGCTGGAAAACTGTTTCTGTAAAGGGACAAATGATAAATGTCTTCAGCCTTGTGGCTATCCCAGCTCTGTTGCAACTCCTCAGATCTACCATTGTGATGCTAAAACAGCCATATGTACAGGAATGGGCATGGTTGTGTTCCAGTTTAAGCTTCATTTACAAACACTGGTGGTGGGCCAGGCTTTCCAGGGACCATCATTTGTGGATTCTGGTCTTGATAAGTGGTTCCCTACATGTGGTCCCTGGACCGGAAGCATCAGTATCATCCAGCTTCATCTGGGAATTTGCTAGATATGCAGATTCATGGCCCCCACCTCAGTCTTGCTGAATCAGAAATTCTGGAGGCGAGACTCAGCAGTCTGTATTGTAGCAAAACACAACTAAAGCTCCGGTCTGGACCCTTGCTATACAAAATGTGGTCCATCAGTCAGCAGCATCAACATCTGGGAACTTGTTATAAATGCATAATTTGGGGCTTCACCTCACATCTCCTGAAGCTGCATTTTAACAAGACCCTCAGGTGATTCATGTGCACATCAAAGTTGAGAAGCACAGATCCTGGTGATGCCAGCGCTCCCCCAAACTAATTTTCATGGAGGGAGCGCACTTGGAGTAGTAAGGATGCTGATCGTAGCAGCTGTTAGATCATCTATCGAGGCCTTTCTCACGCTTGGTTTAGTTAGTAGGTAGTAGCATTTGCACTAGGACTGACTTGGTTTCATGTTACCTCACTGGCTTGTGTCCCAAATATACCCACTTCTGTTGTCATAGCCCTTCCTGCCCTGCTGTCCTTTCCTCTTTCCCTCTCCGCCTCCTCTAACACGTCATATACATAGATTGCCCGGCACCTCTCACTACATTGTAGGTTGTTGGTGCATTTTTGTATTAGAGCAGTATTTCTCAACTTTTTTTCTCCATATTACCTCTCTTGTAAACATTTTTCCTAGTCATCCCCCGCCATGGACTTTAATACCGTAGATAGACTGCATATCTGTGTGTGTGCTCTATGCATATCTGTGCTTTATACATAAAAGAGTAAGATTTTTTTTTCATGCTCCCCCCAAATTAATTTTCACCCCAATGGGGATGATATTGTCATTTCTTTCCCCTTCTCCCCACAAATGAGATGCTTTTATTAGAGCACACCTGGGGGAGATAATCTGGTCAATAGCCACTTTGAAGAATCTATTTGAATCAACCTTCCCTATCTCAGGAGTTAGTGGGGAGTTCAAAACAGACATTCTTTTGGTGACTCTATCCATAGGAAGGTCTCAGACTGATCTGGGGTTTTCAGGATTCACCCAAAGATCTTTGTGAGAATGTCCTGAGACCACCAGTCTGCGCTCTCCATTTGAGCACAGAGTATCCTGCCTCACACCTGTTTTCCTCTCCTGCAACAAAGAGGCCTTCCTACTTTTCTCCAAGAATCTTTTTTAAAATATATGTTTTTTATTGATTTTTAGAGAGATACTAGTAAGAAGGGAGAGGGAGAAGGAGAGCACGAGAAACATCTGTTGGTTGTCTCCTGTACGCACCCCAACTGGGGATCGAACTTCCACCCTGGTATGTGCGCTGACCGGAATCAAACCAGTGACCTTTGGGTACACGGGAAAGACCTCAACCAACTAAGCTACACAGGCCAGGGTTTTGTTTTTTTCAAGTATCTTTTCAGTAATCTCTCCCTCCTCTACAATTTGTCCCCAATCCAGTTTTTCTTTCTTTCTTTCTCTATTTTGTAACATTTTCAGTCTTTCCCCTTCCCTAGATCTTTCTCTACATTTAGATAGTGGATGGATTGCCTTTATCACAGAGAAATCTCTGTTGGTTTCATTGACTTTTTTCTCCCAGCTTCATTGAGATATAATTGACATGTAAGTTTAAGGTGTACAATGTGATGAGTTTTACTTTCATCCATTCATTTCTACACTTGTTACAGTGCTTGTATTTTTCTCTCTCTTCACCTACACACCCTAGCCAGGGTATTGGAACATGATATCTGGGGTCCCATAGCTCTGTTTTTGAGTTCTGATGCCTCTTTGAAGTAATTTGTAATTTGTGGCAAATCACTTGATTTATGGAAATCCCACTTACCTACTTTTTTTTAATTAAAAATTTTTAAATTACATTTTACATTCAATATTATTTTGTATTAGTTTCAGGTATACAGCATAGTAGTTAGACTGCCATATACTTTATTTTTTTATTTAAAATTTTTATTGTTTAAATTATCACATATGTCTTCTTTTCCCCCCATTGACCTCTCCCTGGCCTCTCCCACCCCCCAGCACATGCCCTCATCCTCCTACTGTTTATGTCCATGGGTTATGCTTATATGCATGAATACAAGTTTCTTGGTTGATTTTTTACCCCCTCAAACCCCACCTTCTTTCTGAGGTTTGACGTAGACCATCACATACTTTAGAAATTGTTCCCCCTGATATTTCCAGTCACCAGCTGGCACCATAAATAGTTATTACAGTAGGTAATTAACTTGACACCCCATGACTATTTTGTAACTGCCAATCTATACTTCTCATTTGCTTTACCCTTTGCACCCAGTCACCTGCTTTGTTAAACATATGCCTGTAGTAAATGCGGGGCAAGTCCCAGCCTAGAACCTGGCCCATAAAAGGGTTCTGTAATTACATTCAAATTTAGTGCTTTCCCCCTTAATCATTATCTTTCATTTTGTTATAACATTTTGTTAGTCAATCTATAGTTGGGACCAAACTTTAGTACTTATTAAAAATAACTATATAGCCTGTTCAGTAATATTTACAACTTTAGTTATAACACCAGTCAGCTTCTAACTTGATGTTGTTTCGGTCGTTTTTAAAAGATACTCAGAGACGGATTACAGAAATTTATTTATCCTCCAGCAAATACAGAAGACTTGGAAACAGAAAACGTTTTCCCACCCATAGAGGTCATGCTTGAGGTTCATGAGAACGTGATCTTTTTTGAGAATCCCATGGTGGCAAGGTGGGATGCTGAAGGTACACCAGCTTTGATAATTATGTAATTAAAAGAGGTATGCTAAAACAATCAGAAATAGAGAGAGAAATGCATGCTTTCCTCTGGGAGCGTTCAAAGTTGTAGGAGAGGCATATAGAGAAAAACATCACAACATGACGCAGTGGTGTGCTATCAGAGATGGAAGTGCTGCAGAGCAGAACGGTGACTGAGTCAGTCCGGAAGGTTAAGGATGAAATATTCCATAGGTCCTCAAGAGACTAAGAGAGCATTCTCCTACGAGACTTTGCATGGACATATATCTTCATTTCTTTTGGGTATATACCTAGGAGTGGAATTGCTGAGTTGAATGATAAATTTATGTTAACTTTTTAAGAAACTGCCAAATTGTTTTTTCAAGGTAGCTGTACCATTTTACATGCCTGCTAGCAATACGAGTTTTCCCATTTCTCCACATTCTTGCCAACGTTTGCTGTTATGTCTTTTTTATTATTACCGTAGTAGTGGGTATCAAGTGGTATCTTGTGGTTTTAATTTGTATTTCCCTAATGACCAATAATGTTGAGCATTTTTTAAATGTATCTATTATCCTTACATATATCTTCTTTGGGGAAATATTTATTCAAATCTTTTACTCATTTTGAAACTGGGTTGTGTTTTATTATTGAGTTGTAAGACACACAAAAGACCCCCTATTATATGAAAAGTCCAGAAAAGGCAAATCTTTAGAGACAGGAAGTATATTAATGGTTGCCTGGAGCTGGAAGATGGAAATGGGAATGAACTAAAAATGGACACAGGGAACTTATCAGGAGGATAATAATGTGCTAAAAACTGGATTGTGGTGATGGTTGCAAAATTGGGTAAATTTACTAAAATAATTTAATCGTATACTTAAGACAGGTAAATGTCAAAACTGTTTAAAAAAAGATGAAAAGATGTGCCGCGCCAGCACAGCCAAGGGTTCGGGGAGCCTGAGGGAGGGCCGGAGAAGGATGAAGGCGGCAGACAAAGAAAATAAACTGGGTCTAGGTGGATCTTCTGTGCCTTGCTGAGGCCACAGAACAGATCCAGACTGCAAAGCTGATGCTTTATAGTCAGGGGTAAACAAGGTAATTTACAATGTTCTTGTAAGTTTCACTTGTTTTGGCAGCACTTGCTGCCCCTCCCACAGCCCATTAGCTACCCAGGAAAGACCTAGGGAGCAGTCACAAGATCAAGCTTAATTATGCTTAGAGGGCTGTGCCCTCCAAGCTGGGACTTGTTTGCGACTTTGCCAGCAGGTCAGTCCGAGGCTTAACCCTATAACCGCTCCCTACAAAAAGCGTTTCTCTAAGAGGTTCTGTACGAAGGAAGAGTACTGTGGGGAGACAGAACTGCATGTGCAGAGGCACAAGGTAGGTGCATGAGGTTGTTAGGGAAGGAAAAAAGCAGTGGCTGAAACCAGGTGTGAAGAAGTGGTAAGGGACGAAGCCAGAAAATGTGAGTCAAAGCTTCACTTGAAGGTCTTGCCTACGAAGCTTGACCCTGTAGATAGGAAGAAACTCCCAGCAAGGTTGGTTTTTTGTTGAGATTCTATTCTAAACGTAAAAGAGAACGTTATATATATATATATATATATTGCAGTTATTTGGGTTTCATTCAACTTATTTTTGTATAGGAAAAAATGAAACTAATGTCATTTGCTTTCATCTAAAAGGTAAACATTGGAAAACTGATGGCATCAGTAATGTAGCTTACAAATCCGAAGAAAGAGTTATAACATTCAGCCTGGACACTTTGGGCCCTGTTACCTTGATTCAAGATACTCATATTAACATGCCATACCAGTCATGGGAACTAAGACCATTTGATGTGAATAAAGTACTTTTGACTGTGACTACAGTATTTGCTGAGATTCAAATACAAATTAAGGTAAATCATTGTTATAGCAAGTCATATCCAAGAGGTAAGCCTCATTGATGACTATAAGAGTGTGTGAAAGCAATCGATCACTGGTCATTTACATACAGAAATGTGTGGGGGTTTTTTTAGAAACTTTATTTTCCATCAATCTTATTTTCACTTTGTCTAAAAGTCTGTGTAAGAACAGCTAAGACCCTTGAGTGGTCATTTCTACCCATTCAGTGGCCTAAGCAGTGAGGACTGCAGCCCAGGCTTCAGTAGGGAACTGCTGTTGAAATGACTTTTATAAATATGTTTAATATATACCTTGAGCTATAATTTATAAACAAAATATCAATTAGATAGGAAGTAACATGTCAAAAGCAAGGCACAAATTTATACCCTAAAGTTACTAGGACTAAACCAATTAATGAAGGTACAAGCCTGGTTGCAGTATGACTTTCTGAGAGTTTTTGACCCACTCCTAAGAGGTGTCCTGATCTTTATCACCAAGCCATTTGAAACCCCCTTTGTGAGGTTTCTCTCTCAAGGAGCCTGTATTACTTGGCAGTCATAAATTAGCCTGAAATCTAGAGACAAAAAGTAGATTAGTGGTTGCCTGAGGCTGAAGGTGGGAATGGGGATTAACTGTACATTGGCATGAGGGATGAGAGGAGGATGGAAGTGTTCTAAAACTGATTTATGATGATTGTTACACCACTCAGTCAAGTTTTTTAAAAACATCACTGTATTTTGCATTTGAAATGGGTGAATTTATGATATGTAAAGTATATCTCACTAAAATTGTTTTAAGAGAGAGAGAGCCTGAAATTCTTAAGAATGTGGCAGGAAGACTAGAATTAATCAAGCTTTGCTTTTGAAAGCAGAGGAGAGGTGTGAATTTTGTACACCTTCGAACTTCCAGTTTAAACTTTGCAAACTTTAAAACTGTAAAATAATTTTGCATTATGTTAAATCTTATGTGTAAAAAATGATCCTTAAATAGTGTAGCATGATTGCTATCAAATAGCTACTATAATTCAATAGGAGCATATGTAGTATTCTTAGATCATAACTTATAAAATAGGAGATCTGAAAGATCCTTTAGTTCAGTCCCCTTATTGTTCAGATAAAGCACCGAAAGGTGACATGGCGACTTGGTGGCATGGCTTTCAGATTGGTCCTAAGACATACCTGCCCTGCATTCCTTTTCGTATAGAAGGAGCTAGGGCTTTTAAAAAATGGAATAAAGAACCCAAAGGCTAGAACCAGAATGATAATGAAGTAAGAATTTCTTTCACTTGTATGAAAGCTTTTTTTTTTTTCCTCATTGATACTAGGAAGGCCTCTGCATGTTAGCTTCAGTAAAAATCGGTGACAAAAAGCATCTCTCTATGTTGGAAGGAAAATGGATGACTCCTATTTATTTCATTATTACTTTGCAAGAAGCTGGATTGAATATCTTCCCTACTGAATACTCTCATTTTTATGTTGCTACAAACAATAAGGTAAGAATGAATCTTTCCAAACTTAATGTAATGGACATTTAGAATGCTAGCAAGTATTAAATTGTATATAAATCTTAAAGGACATCATGGGTTTTCTATATTCATTTATATAAGATTATAGTTGGAAAGGAAGGAATAAATGGCAAGATCAGGAATTCAGAGTTCTCTAAAGTTTAATAATCTTCCACAAGGAAGTAAGCCTTTAGTATGATCTTCACTTGACAAAAGGAGGACACCCACAACTGGTCGGTGTTCGTGCAAGGGTAGTCAGAGCCACGTCACATTTTGTATATGTTCTTGCTTCTTCCAGACTGGATATATGTAAGACTTCTTAAAAGAGTAAATGACTGAGCAGTTTCCCAAACAGGGTAAGTCAGATGAAATCACACACACATACAGACAGACTGGTACACAACCCACTTCCTCCCGGGTCTTGGCAGAGGCTCCCTGTAGACATATACAAAACGCAGCCTGCTTTGTGTTACTGGTAAGGCTGTAGCTAAATGAGATCCTTCCTTATGAAACTGTAAGCTCTTTGAGGATGGGAACTGCCTTTTGATCAATTTTGATGGATTCTTCTAGCACCTCACATATTCCTAGAATACAGTAGATGTTTAGTAATATTTGACATATGAAGACAAATTCTCTTCTAATCACAAGAGGTGTTTTGAGCAGATGAGTTCAATACTCAAGAACAAGTTTATATTATACCAGAAAAATGACGATATAGGTAGACATTCATGTAGCATCTGAAAATAATTATCTCAAGAGTATGTACACGTGTGTGGGGGGGAAATACCACCTTGGTTTTAGTAACTTAAATTGCCAGTTACTCTGCAAATGCTGAATGTAGTGTAGTCTTAATTTATTTAGAATATTCAAGAATTTCTTTTTCTGACCACCATATTCTAGTATTCTAGACATGTTTTAGATGCTTAGGATACATTAGTGAATTTTTTTTAAAAAAAAGTTCCTGCCCTTGCAGAGATTACATTCTAGTAGGAGACAAAAATAAGCAATAAGCATAAAAAATGATTTCATGTCAAAGGTAAATAAGTGCTATGGGCAAAAGAAAAGGTATATCATGAACTCTGGGGTTAGGGCAGCGTACAATATCAAAAAGGGCATTGGGGGCTCGGTGAGAAGGAAAGATCTGAGCAGAACATGAAGGTGGGGAATTTAACCAAGTGGATATATCAGGAAGCAGCTTCCAGGCTGAGCGGCCTAGAAGATTGAAGGAACAGCAAAGAGGCCAGGTGCTTGGAGTTAGCAAAGGGAGAAGAAAAGATAGGTGAAAAGATAGGTCAGATAGATAATGAGATGTATGTGGGAGGGTGTCAGATCACACAGACCCTTACAGATCACTGTTAGGACTTTGGATTCTATTCTGAGAGCAAGGGAAAGCCATTGCCCCATTTTGAGAGGGGAGTCATAGAATCTGACTTACATTTTAATGGCTTCTTCTGTGTTGAGAAGAAACTGTAGGAGGCCAAGGATGGAAGGGAGACTTGTTGGGAAGGCTCTATGATCAATTCTATTGACTTTCATATTGACAGGATCCTTTGGTGGAAATGAAAGCTTATCGACAAATGGCCTTGCTAAGTTCTGCTTTTGCATTTGGTTGGAGCAAGTGGAATATGCAGTGTGGTTCTGAAAAAGTTATATTTAAGGTAGAGTATGCAAAAACCCACAACACTACTTTGTCCTCCAAAAGAAAAGGTACTCAATAGCTAAAAGAATATAGACCGTTTTCTCCTCTTAAAAAGGGGAGGGGGCAATAACACTCAAAATGGAGTTTTAAAACCATTTTTTAAAATTTTGTCAAAAATATAAAGCTAAACTATGTGAAGGGTTGTACCTTCATTGCCCATTATGGTACCAAATGCTCTTGATTTCAGACTAGAGTCCTTTTATCTCATTATAGTGACCCCAGAACAAATGGAAGCCTTTAATGCGAATATATATCAATGGTTCATGAACTTTTTGGCACATTTGCTACTTACCTGATAAATTCTAAAAGCTGACTAATTAATGTTTGAGCATAAATTAGCCACCGTATTTATTTGTCTTGTTTACTGTGGTTCTCCCACTAGAACCTAACCTCTTTGAGGACAATCATTAGTTACTTATTAATGTTTGGTTTGTTATATTCCCAGCAACTAGGATAGTGTCTGGCACATGACAGTCCCTCAATAAATATTTGTTGATTGAATTAATGCATTTTGGGGATTGAGTTGAGCCCTTCAACTCAATCCTTCCTGCCAAACTACTTAATTGGAATAACAGATTTCTCTAATTTTCTTTCTTTAGGTGAGTGAACACCTTACTCAAGAAGAGACACCTATTCAGAATCCTAATTGGACTCTTTTAATGTTTAGTGGCAACCGAGCACTAAGGCTCAAGATTGACGAAGACAGTGAGGCATTCTCTGAGGCCCTGAAAGAGGAAACTGAGTTTCATTCTACTCTCTATCACATGATTAAGGATTTTGCTTCTCAAGAAGCAATGGAGAAAATCTTGGGCCCTGACTACCAGTTTATTGACTCTGTGTGCCACATGCTACTCTGTATTAGAATACTTAGCTATTCTTAATCTCTACTGATAAACTTTATTCAGCATGAAGAATCAAGCAACTTGAAGAAGAAATCAGGTATTTTCTCAATAAAATGTAGCAAGTGACTATATTTCAAATAGGCTACTAAAATGATCTAATCAGAATTTTTTACTCAAATTTTATTTTGTAACATGTGGGGTTCTTTTCCTATGAACACTGGCCCACTGAGATTTAACGATTCTTTATTTCAACAAAAGTTAACAAACAACTTATATAATATATCCTTCTCAATAAGCTCATTAAAAGGTCATGGGAAGGTAATCACAAAAAGAGGGAATTTAAAAATCTTAGTCATTCTGAGAACCTCTGGTTCCAGGCTATACTCTCCCAGCTAAATGTTACTCATTTACAAAATTCAGATACTGAAACTTTAAAAAATCAAGATACACACATTAGGACGTCCTACAGTCACACTGGCGGTGGCCCGTTGTGTCGGAGTCTGGTAAATGGCCACAAGATATGTTCTAGAGACATCCAGGAGTCTCCATCCTGGGTGGGGGCAGCATCCACGGACTTCTGGAAAAATCGGCCTGTGAGGAAGCTTATCAAAGCTGCAAACAGTACAATCAACGCAACGGAAAGCCAGAGTGCCTTATTAGCCTTTCTGATGGAGGTCTTGAGATTTGTTGCCCAGGAAGCTATTGTGTCATAGCTACAAGGAAAATACAGATTCAGAATTTGGTCATTACAGTAATCCATTATTAAATCGCTTCTTTTGTCAACAATACCAATCAAGTCATTGACCAACACTGCTTTGTAATAAACTACATAATGTGATCTATTGTCTTGGTTTGGGCCACAATCTGCCACCCTTTATAATTGTCATAATTAAAGAAATAACATGTGATTATGGTGAGAATCTGAAAATGCTGTGATTCGGGCGTCATTTAACTCCTAACAAGTACATACAACTATTTATCTTATTCAGGTAAGGCAGTGTGTTCCTACAGTGGAAACAAAATTATTACTTATTGAATAGAGTATAATATCTGTGTATGACATATGTATAGATAAATAGGTCATTTATTTCTCACCATACCTTAGATGTTTGGTGTACTGATATTTAAACTCTATTTCTTTTAGAGACGCCCACCCAAAAAGGTTATTTACAGCATCATTTAAGTCTTTGAAACTGTGCTAAGCATTTTACACATGGTAATTCATGTAATCATGGCCACAGAACAAGGACAAAGGCACTGGTATCACCCCTGTTTTATAGATGAAGAAGTAGGTGCTCAGAAATGGGTGCACGTGCCCAGGCCACAGCGCTCGTTGGAGAGCTGGGTGTGGAGCTGGGCCTCCTGGCTGCAGAGCCAGGCTCCTCGCACGGGATGCTCCTCCCTGTTGTAACTCGCAGGTTCAGGAATAACCCCTGCAGACCATTTGAAGTTTGTTGTTCATCTTAAATTTCGCAGTTTGACAGGTCTTTAAATAAAGTAATTTAATCTGGGGTAATACTGTTAACCCTGCTTTGCCCTTCCCCATTCCACTAAAGTGATAGGATTTGGCAGGTAGACAACTTACACTGAAGAGACATCCCATTTCGATGGATTATTCCTCTTTTCAGAAAGACTTGGCTTTCTTGTCCTTTCTACTGTTTCTTCTCCGGGGGACTCTGCATCATCTTTAGTTCTGTAAGTAAGTGTTGTTGTTGTTTTTTTTTAAATATACAAAACTAAGAATAATGTGCTATGATTATAAAATATTGCTAAATTTCACTGTATTAATAAAGATGCACACAAATATTTGACAAATATCTAGTTCTAAAAGTCACATCACCAAATTTATTTAACCATTTTGTTTTCACCAAGTATTCTTCTACCATGTGGACTGTAATAACCTATCTTAGTTGATCTTACTCTTTTCTCTGTAGGCTTTTCGATCAACGCTAAATTGGAATAACATCAAAGTGTTATTTCTTCTATTTCTCTAAAAATCTTAATTTTAAAACTTTATGAAAATATTCTCAGTGCAAAACTAGTTAAAATATGATAGCAGTGTTTAGCGATCTGGCAAATGGCAACTGAATTGACTTTATTTTAAATAACTTCATATTATCTAAAGAGGGATGCCCTGACCTGAACAGAACCTTTCATTATTATGTCCACTGCTGAGTTCAAGCTCGTGATACCCTCACAATTGCCAAAGGGAACTGTCTCAAAGTGGTGGTGGTTGTTTTAGTAAAAAAAAAAATACAGGGATGGTATGATCGAGGGAAGGTAGGGGAGGGTGGGGGTAAGGGGGAGAGATCAACCAAAGGACTTGTATGCATACATATAAGCCTAACCAATGGACACAGACAACAGGGGGGTGAGGGCATGAGTAGGGGGTTGGGGAGTAATCGGGGGATAAGGACACATATGTAATACCTTAATAAAGAATAAAAAAGGCAGAAAAAAAATACAGTGAATGTATGTGGTAGATTTTAGTTTAGTTGTTAAAGGAAATAAGGCCCAAAAGCCAGATTCAACTGCATTCTTCTAAGATTCTCAGTTTCAGTATTTGTTTGCAAAGACTTCTCAGTAAATATCATACTATACTAACAAAAAGCAAATAATACATTGTACTCTTTTGAAGGAAACTCTTGCTCTTTTTCTACCCCAGATCAGTAAATATCAATTATGGTAACTCTTAAGAGTTTTCAGTACACGCAGCAGGCTCCGGGGAGTATTTTAAAACATGGAGAACTTTAAAGGTAGGCCCTATGTCTTACTCATCTCTATATCCCTTATGATTGATGTAGTGTCTGTCACATACTAGGCTCTCAAGGAACATGTAGAACATGAACATAAAATCATTTCATTAAGATCTCCACAGATGAGGAAACTGAGGCCAAGGAAGGTTAAAGCAATTTGTCCAACGTCACCCAAGGATTTAGAGGCATTTCTTCCTGCCCTCTCTCCCTTGTGCTATAGAAGTATATTTTATTTAACTTGCTAGATATAGAGTATTCACGTAGGGTTTTATGTTTCCCCTACTCTTCACTCATGTAAAGGGAATATATATATATATATATATATATATATAGCACATATATTATATATGTGCCTATGGTATGTATGTGTGTGTGTGTGTGTATATATATATATATATATATATATCACATATATATGTGCCTATGGTATATATATATAATTCATGTATTTTTTTTAAAAAGATACACATTTTACTTCTCTGGCTCTTTATTCACTGCCCCTCCACACACCCATCCCTGCTGGCAAGATACCTCAGGAAAAAAAAAACTATCTTTACAAATCTGGGAAATTACAGGGCCTTTTCTAACTTAAGATCAAAAACCTTGTAGTTCTGAGCCCTACAAGAGTGTATTCACAAATAGCTTTTATATAGTGCTTTGCAGTTTATATAAGTCTTAAACAATGAATTAGCTTTTTGATGATGCAGTACTGATCTCATCTCCACAGAATAAAAGTGATCCCCACTGTTTATGCCCAGCTCACATCAGGTTAACGAACACACGCGTCACCTACTTTAGCTCACATTTTTCTTCTTCACCATCTGCCCAGGAATAGGTGCTGATAAACCGCTGTAATGAGGGACGGTGTTCACTCTGCTTTGACCCCAAAATACGCCTATACAAAGATGATCATATACACTCGTCAAATCAAATATATCCATACCCATTATTAACTTATTTCCCACTCCCTAACTCAATACAAAAGTTATACGTTCTAATTAATTTCCTTGGCACTCGCATATCGCTTATTTAAAAAAATAAAATATTTCATTATATGACAATTTTTATAATTATTCTGCTTATATCACTTATTTCATACATTTATTTTAACACAGTTAAAATTAGTAAAGTTCCCAAAGAGCAACCCTATAATTATACTTACCAACTGCTTGACCTCCTACTGAATCGGTCATTGTTTTCCTTCCCAGCCATCTTTAAAGTTCAGGTGTTAAAGAAATGATAAAATATGAATTTAATGAAGTATTTCATATATTTTTCTTATATGAAAATGACTTTGCTTTTGACTGAGAACATTTAGAAACTTGCTTACCGTTGCTGCATTGCCAATATTTCTGGGTAAAGAGGCAATCGTCACTCTTCGAAGAGAAGATGGCTATTCAAAGGGTGGAAACAAACATTTAGAAAATTATTACTATTTTATACTTGTATGCAACACTGATGAGTATCTTTGTACATACGCATCCATGCACTTGACTACTGCTGAGTTAAATAGTAAACGCTTTAAAAAGGATTTTGTTATGAGCAAATTGCCTTCCAGAAATATTCTACTCATTTACATTTCACCTTCCTCAACATTGGGTGAGTCTGATTTTTGCCAATCAAATAAAGAGTATAAGCTTTCTTGTTTAGGTTTGCATTTATTTGACTTGCAAAATATACAACACTTTTTCTATGTTAAATAACCATCTGAGAACCACCTGTTTATGATCTCCGCCCATATTAACTTTGTTCATGATATTTTGGGCAGAAAATGTTTTCATTGTTAATACAGCCAAGTCTCTTCATCTCTTCCTCTCTTTTGTTACCATTTCTTTTAGAAAGATTTTCCCCTACTAAGAGGAGCTAAATATATACCTATATTTTAGCTTTTTAAAATTTCTTCATTTTTCCCATTTAATGCATTTAAGGATGGGCATATTATTTTAATGAATGGGTGTGTTTTTCAATCAACCTTGAGACTTGCACAGAAAAAAATGTTATATAGTATTATGTGGTTCTTAAAGTTTGAATAAGTACAGCTTCAGGAAATAAAAATATTTTAAATGTAGGAAATAAAGTTTTATGTGAATCCTTTTCTTAAACCATTATCCCTAAATTAATTTCATAGGTTAATTGAGCATCAAGAATATCAACCTGTGGTCCATGAAACCTGGGTCCCAGTCATGGTTCTACCACTTACATATATCACAACTAATCAACTAACTTCTGTGCTTCTCTCTTTCCTCATGAGTGGAAAGAGCAATCCTGATTTTCAAGCTCCCTGATTCTTAGGCATACAGCCTCCAGAATAAAAAACTGTATTTCCAGTCCTATGTGCAACTAAAGTGAAAAGGGAAATGTTATCTGGGACTTCTAGGAAGTTATTTTTAAAGGGCAAGGGAATACCTGTCTTTCCTTTTTCTTGGAATGTGACTGGGTGTAACGACCAGGACTTGGTGGCCTGGGACTGCAGAGGCCTCTGACACCATAGTGTGGAACCAGAGGGCTGAGTGGATGAAGCAGTTAGCGAGGAGGAGCTGGCCCTGTGAATTTTGTGAAGCTACTTTGCTTTTGGTGGATTTCCTAGTTCCAATTCCCATTTTACATGAGAGACACTGTTGTTTACAGCTTCCTTCTCACCACCAGTCACACTTAATTGATAAACCAATATAACAAGAAACATAAAAGCATACACTTGAGCAAATATACACACACATATATGCATACATATGAATTAATTGTTTTATGATCTACATTCAAAGCTATGTTGCTTCAAATATTTAAAAACCAGCCCCCTATAATATTTGATAGACATCTTTAAAGGGAATCAGTAGGTGAATTATTAATTACCTTGGAGTTTAGAGAAGCTGAGCGTTTTTTAACTTGACAGTCATCTAAAGGAAAAACATTTGCACATTTTAGAAACTACATTTGTAATTTCTGTTAATGCAGTGGTCTTAATTCTTTACCAAAAAAAAAAAAAAAAACAATGGTCAGAAAATATTTAAGATCCTGAAGACTGCTGATGGTATAAATATTTGGTTATTGTTTATTTGGTGATTCATAAAAATGGCCACCTTAACCAACAGAAAACAGCCCTCTATGTTACTACATATGTCCAGAATGCTGACCTGGCACATAGTAGGTACTAAATGAATATCATTTGAATAAACGAACCCAAAATTAGAGATAGAAGATACCAAGTATGGTTACTTTTCTTGAAGAAGGAACAGATCATTAAGAATTCTCAGAAGTTCATACTGCATATTTAACAGAAACTATTCTAAGATTTATATAAACCTTATATTAAGATATTTTCCATGGCCTTACATGTGACCCTATTTCCCAATTCATTAGTCAGCTTTACTATGCTAGGGTTATTCCTTATTTGAGGAATACAAAACCATGACTGATGAGAACATTAAGTTATTCTGCCTTACTTTGTGTGGAGAAAGAACCAATTTTAACATATCCTAATTAGGAGAACACTAGGGTCAACTCAATGGGTTGGATTATATATATTCTCTGATCTCAGCAATTTAAATTTATTCAATGAATTTTTTAAAAAATATGTTTTTATTGATTACAGAAAGAGAGGAAGGGAGAAGGAGAGAGAAGGAGAAACACTAATGAGAGAGAAACATCATTGATCGGCTGCCTCCTGCACACCCCCCACTGGGGATTGAGCCTGCAGCTCAGGCATGTGTCCTGACCGGGAATCAAAACAGCAACCTCTTGGTGCACGGGATAGTGTTAAACCCACTGAGCAACACCATTCAGGGCAGATTTAATGAATTTTTTATGTAATTATCAAAGAATCCTTGTCTCCAGCCTGTTATCTAACTGACATCCTACTTTTGGCTATGCAGATGACAGGAATGAGTTATTCTTTTAATATAACTTTAACCTAAGGGTCTTATATTTAAGACCTAACAAGTAGTAAGAGAGAGAATGAAAAAGGTGAATGTTAGGAAAACATAACTGGCACTATTATCTTAAATTTGTATTACCTTCATCTTCCAGAGGGTTAAAAGACCTTTCATTTTGCAAAAGAACCTGTTTCAGTTCTTCTAATTCAGCGTGTTCTTTGGCATACATTCTCTTCAGATTTTCTACATGCTGAATCATTACTTCAACTGCTTTGCTAACCCGGCTTTCCTAGTAGAAAAAAAAAAAAAGAAACACATTTATATTGAAAATACTATTCTTGATACCCAGTTAAAAGATGGTGATTAGAAACATTCATTTATCTTTATCCCTAAATCCCACTAAAATGCCAACAAAGGTATTTCTATTAAAAAAAAAAAAAAGGCCTGAGTCCAGCAGGGCAAATAAAACAGAAGATATAATAGCAATACAAATTTGAAAGCCCACTAGGACGACACTTGGTATATGACTAAGACGTGAAAAAGCTGAACCCTAAAATAAGCAGTAAGAAAAGCCTAGAAGCAACCTAGGAAAGTGCTAAAGGACCAGGGGATAGTGTTATCTCTGGAATTAAGCTCCAAGGTGGAAATGTGAACAGAAGAGATGGCTGAAAATCCATGTAAAAAGTGATTAGATCCACAGATGCCCTCCCTTACTCAAGCCAGCCGAGCAATTACCCTTCCACCACTTTGGTGAAAAACTACAAAGACTGAATAAAGAGGGTCTGTGGGTCGGGTAGGAAGAGATAGTTGATGGTGGCTCATCCTGAAACGAATGGATGTAAGCAAAAATCTGTATACATACTGAATAATGAGATCCATAGCCTTATTCTCCCTTCAAGCTCCAAACACTGGTAGCCAGGCTTATACCTCAAGGCAGGCAGCTAGAAGCTCTTTCTCGAAGGAATCTAACATCCCAAGATGAGGGTCCTAAAACTGCTGGCAGTGAGAGCACTCCAAGGCAACATCCTAGCTTGTGCGAAGCTCAGGGCCAACAAGAACCCTCCCCACTCAACATACACAGAGCTCCCAATCAGCTGTATAATGGTCCATCAGATGTTGGAGGAAAGCCTCTAGCACAAAAGAAGAACAGGAAAAAGCAAGCTGGAGAAAACAAACCAGAGAAAAACAAAAACTTCAAGGAAACAACCAATATCTTCAGAGAGTTACAAATTATTATTGCATCTATGAAATAAGAATAAGGTATTAGTTAAAAGCATTCTGAAAACAAAAAAAAGAGTCTGGAATTTTAAAATATGACAAACTTTTTTTTACAGTGAAGACAGGGAAGAGATGATGATGGTTTAAGGAGCAAGTATGAAGTTGATACTTAGAAGAGAGGGAGGGTGAATCATGGTAGGTCTTATGGACCCACATGAAGTTTATGATAATGAATTTCAAGAGAGCTAGTCAGTATATAGGTCTGATGTTTTCTATCTATGCAGGTATGAGCAGGTGGAGAAGTGGGTTTAAAAAGCATTGTAGATTTTCTAAATGAGTAAAACAAGAAAGGGAAAAGTGTTGAGGGGTTTATGCAAGGGAGTGAATATTGCATTTGACTGTGGAGTTTAAGCTTGGTCAGGAGAAAAGAGAGGCCAACAGCAAGGTGAGAATCAGTGAAAAGATGTGAGGGAACAGATTGATAGATGAACTACATCTTCATCCTCACAGTGGGACATCAACACATATCTAAAAACTGAAAATAAATCACTCAGTGATAGAATATGCATGTTAGAGATATAGATATAAATAAAAAAAAAACAAAGAGTTGAAAGCTATTTCTTTTAAATGTGGAAAAGGGGATAATAAGCCTTTATAGAACTACTTAACTTTTTAAAATATGTTTTGTTTTAGAGAGAGAGGAAGGGAGAGGGAGCGAGAGAAACATTGATGAGAGAGAAACATCAACATTAATCGGCTGCCTCCTGCATATACCCTGTTGGGGATCGAGCCAGCAACCTAGGCATATGCCCTGACTGGGAATCAAACCTGTGACCTCTTGGGGCATGGGTTGATGCTCAACCACTGAGCAACACTGGCCAGGAAAACTACTTAACTTTTTAAAACTATGTATACATAACTTTAACATAAAAAAATATTTATTATACTAGCGGCCCAGTGCACGAAATTCGTGCACTGGGGAGGAGTCCCTCAGCCCAGCCTGCCCCCTCTCACATACTGGGAGCCCTCAGGGGATGTCCTACTGATGGCTTAGGCTCACTCCCCATTGGAAGTGGACCTAAGCCACAGTCTGGCCTCCCTTTGCTTGAGGCAACCAGGCTGATCAGGGGAAGGCACCAGCCCCATCACCCCGATGCTGCAGCCACTGCCAGTCACCGCAGCCGCTAAGGTATTTTCATCAACATGGACTCTAGTCCCTTCACCATGAAAAAATGACAACTTTCTTTAAGCATTTTCAAGATGTGTCTTTCATAGGATATGCTTTTTTTTTTTTTTATCCTCACCTGAGGATATGTTTCCATTGATATTTTCCCCTTCCCTCCGATCCCAGGCTCAGCCCCTTCCCAAGCCTGAAGCCTCCGCCCCAGGTTTAGGCTTGGGAAGGGGTCCCCACCCCACACCCCACCCCCGCCTCACCTCCAATCTCAGGCTCTGCCCCTTCTTAAGCCTAAAGCCTCCGCCCCAGGCTTTAGGCTTGGAAAGGGGTGCCCCGCCACACACACACACACCTCTAATCGCAGGCTCGGCCCCTTCCTAAGCCTAAAGCCTCTGCCCTAGGCTTTAGGCTTGGGAAGGGGTTCACCCCTCCCTCGCACCTCTGATCATAGGCTTGGCCCCTTCCTAAGCCTAAAGCCTCCGCCCCAGGCTTGGGAAGGGGTCCCTCCCTCAGCTCCCCCTCGTCTTTCCCCCCGCCCCCCGCCCAGAACCTCTACTGTTTGCCACACAGTAGGTGTTCAATGATCGCAGGCTCAGCCCCTTTTCAAGCCTAAAGCCTCCACCCTAGGTTTAGGCTTGGGAAGGGTTCTCTCCCCCTCCCCCCGCACCTTCCATTGCAGGCTCGGCCCCTTCCTAAGCCTAAAGCATCCACCCCAGGCTTTAGGCTTGGGAAGTGGTTCCCCCACTGGCACCTCCAATCGAAGGCTCGGCCCCTTCCCACGCCTAAAGCCTCTGCCTGATAACCGGCTGGGAGTGACCTGGGTGCCGAGGAGGGTCCCAGGACCCAGGTATGTATGCAAATTAACCACCATCTTTGTTGGGTTAATTTGCATACTCACTCTGATTGGCTGTGGGCATAGCAGAGGTATGGTCAATTTGCATGTTTCTCTATTATAAGGTAGGATGATAGTGAGGGGATGAAAAGGAAATAGGATATTACAAGTGTATAACAAATGATCAAACTAAAAATATCTCTACACTTGAATTTCTCCTTCTTAGGAAAATATATTTTAACAAATTTGTTTAGGTATAGATTACAAAAATTAAAATTTTCCTACATTTGCCCACAAGAAAATTTGAAATTCTACTTCTCTATGAATAAGTGGGCAAAGCTGCATATATGAGGATATTTATTGTAGTAGTGTTTACAAGAACAAAATATCAAGTATATTCTGAAATGACCAAATATAGGGGGTTGGTTAGATAATTTATGATCTATTCAAACAAACCATAAAATAATGACACTTATGAATTTATACCACATAGAAGATTACCATTAATCAGGTAATGGTAATAGAAATAGAAAAAGATTACCTGATTAATGGCTCCCAACATAATCTGTGCTATATGTTGAATGAAAAGAAGCAGATTATAACACTGTATGAAGGCAGTGTCTAAAAAAGTATAACAAAATTTTTATAATGACTGTCACTGGCTAATACTATTATGAGATATTCTCTTTTAGATTTTTATTCACATATGCCATTTTTCATTTTTCCGTATTAAACATATATGTCTTGTACAATAAAGAAGAGTTTTCTAAAACTTATCCTTAGAACTATAATCTATAATTTCAGGGAAAATAATCATTTTTGTAATTTCATTATAACTACAGAAATAGAAAAAGATTACCTGATTAATGGCTCCCAACATCTCAGCCCTACTGGCCACTCGTAGTGTGCACTGGCTGAGGAACGTTATACTGTTCTCCAGCTTCTTGATGATCTCCTGAGCCTGGTTGTCATCTTCACAAAGAGGCGTTAACAACTGCACAGAAAGCAAGGCATTAGGAAGCATCCAAGCCCCAAATCCAGCAAGCGATTCTAACACTATATTGTAAGAGCAGACAACAGTCAAATCTCAATTTTCTTGGTGAAGAATGAAAAGCACTGCTAAGACCAATAATGAAAGATACTGAAATATGAACACTTTTATTGGCTATCAAGTAGACCTATGCAAGGGCTCACAAAGCCTTCTATATCTATTCTTGATCCCTTCTTAATTCTCAGATTTGCCCCACCTTTATGTGTATTTATATTTTTCTTCTACAATGGAATGGGCGTAATTGGTAATGGTAAAGACATATGCTTATAAATGAGTTGAGTATATTATCTGAGGAGCATAGTTTGAACTTTTAAGAAAAGTAATGGAAATATACTGAAATTAGATATGGTTCTGACTACTACACTTGCTCTTCCATTGATGACAAAGTGACTGGGCTGATTATGTGGGTATGCCTTCACTGCCATATGAATATTTCTCTCAAACCTGTGCCCTTCATCCAACATGATGGCCTTCCTCTTGGAAGAACATTCTTCTCACTGGGGTAGGGACAGAATTAAGAACAGCAAGTTTGGAAGCCAACAAGCTACTGCTCCCTAGCTGTGTGATCATGAGCACATTTTGAAGACTTGCCCCAATCTAAAACACCATACACTTTGTAGAGCAAAGAAAGAAAAAGTTCTGTCATTAAAATTATAAGGTACTATTGACTGTAAATTGCACCCTAATTCTAGAAAGGTCACAGTGTCAAACTTTCTGATTTACTACTTCCTCATCTGTCAGGAAAAGACAATTATATGTCCTTTCCAGGAATACTGTGACATGAGAGGTAATAGATGCCAGTTGTTTGCCACACAGTAGGTGTTCAATGAATGGCAGACACTTCTGAAGCAGACAGATATGTATGAGTAGCTAATCAATTGGAATAGCCATTAGCAAACACATAATTTCCTTGGTAGTTTAAAAAACCACCTTAATTGTGAAGGGAAGAGCAGATATTAGTTCTCAGCCAATGGAAATGGTTTAACAAAACTGAATCATGAAGAAATAGACTATTTGAATAAATCAATAACTAGTAAGGAGATGAAAGAGTTATCAAAAATATCCCAACAAAACAAAGTCCAGTACCAGAATTTTGTAGAATTCTACCAAACAACTAAAGAATTAACACCAATCCTTCTGAAACTCTTCCAAAAAATTAAAGAGGAGGGAACACTTGCAAGATAATTCTTTGTAGCCAGTATTATTACACTGATACCAAAGCCAGACTCCAAGAAAATTAAGTATTCCTTTATGAATACTTATGTAAACATTCTCAACAAAATATTAGCAAACTGAATTCAACAGCACATTAAAAGGGTTGTACCTATATGGCCAAGTAAGGTTTGTTCTTGGAATAAAGGATGGTTTCACATATAAAAATCAATTGATGCAATAAACCACATTAAGAGATTAAAAGGTAAAACTACATTATCATCTAAATTATTGCAGAGAAATATTTGACAAGATTTAACACCCTTCATAATAAAAAAACATTAAAAAAAACTAGAAATAGAAGGAAACTACCTCAATATAATAAAGACCATAGATGAAAAGCCATCAGCTAACATAATATTCAATGGTAAAATACAAATTTTTTTCTATAAGATCAGAAACAAAGCAAGATGCCCACTCTCACCACTTCTATGCATTTTAGTACTGGAAGTCCTTGCCAGAGCAATTAGGCAAGTGAAAGAAATAAAATGCCACATTGGAGAGGAAGGAGTAAAATTATTTCTATAATATACATTGGAGAGGAAGGAGTAAAATCATTTCTATAATATAACCCCAAAGATTCCACAAAAGACTGTTAGGATAAATGAATTTAGCAAAGTTGTAAGATAAAAATCAACATACAAAAACTAATTGCATTTATATACACTAACAATCCTATATAATAAAACCCTAATATGCAAATCGACCGAACAGCGGAATGACCGGTCGCTATGACATGCACTGACCACCAGGGGGCAGATGCTCAATGCAGGAGCTGCCCCCTGGTGGTCAGTGCACTCCCACAGGGGAGGGCACTCAACCAGAAGCCAGGCTCACGGCTGGGGAGCACAGCAGCAGTGGAAGAAGCCTCTCTTGCCTCCACCACAGTGTTAAGGACCCCTTGGAGGTTATCCCCCAAGGGGTCCTGGACTGTGAGAGGATGCAAGCAGGCTGAGGGACTGCCCCCCCCTCCAGTGCACAAATGTCATGCACCACACCTCTAGTGAACAATAAAAAATGAAATTAAGAAAACAATTTCATTTGCAATAGCACCACAGAGAATAAAATACTTAGGAATAAATCTTGCCAAGGAGGTAAAGATTTGTACACTAAAAACTGCAAAACACTGCTGAAAGAAACTAAAGACACATAAATAAAGACATCCTGAATCATGAATTGGAAGACTTCAATTTGTTAAGATGTCCATACTACCAAAATCAGTCTACAGATTTAATGTAATCTCTATTAAAACCTCAATGGAATGTTTTGCAGAAATAGAAAAATTCATCCAAAATTCATATGGAATCTCAAAAGAGCCCAAATAGCCAAAACAACTTAAAAAAAAAAAAAAGAACTTGGAGGACTCGTACTTCGTGCTTTCAAAACATTACAAAGCCACAGTAATCAAAATTGTACTGGCATAAAGACAGACATATAGATCAATGGAACAGAATAGAGTGCCCAGAAATGAACTTACATACACATATATGGTCAAATTATCTTTGGCAATGGTGCCAAGAGTACACAATGAGGAACAGACTGACTCTTCAACAAATGATGTTGGAAAAACTGAATAGCTACATGCAAAAAAGTGAAGTGGGACTCTCACATTATATATAAAAATCAACTCAAAATGGATTAAAAACCCAAAACTATGTAACTCCAGAAGAAAATATAGGATAGAGATTAATGACGTTGGATTTGGCAATGATTGCTTGGAAATGACACCAAAAGCACAGGCAACAAAAGCAAAAATAGACCAATAGTAGTACATCAAACTTAAAAACGTTTGTGCATCAAAGGACAGAGTGAAAAGGCAACCTATGGAATAGGAGAAAGTATTTGCAAATCACACATCTTATTGAAAATTTGACAAAGGGCCTAAATAGACATTTTTGCCCCCAAAATGATACCCAAATGGCCAACAAGCATATGAAAAGATGCTCAACAAACCTAATCATCAGGGAAAGGCAAATAAAAAACCACAATGAGATACTACCTTGCACCATTAGGATGGCTACCATGAAAAAAAAATCAGAAAATAACCTGTTGGCCAGGATGTGAAGAAATTGGAACCTTTGTGCACTGCTGGTAGGATTGTAAAATGTTGTAACTACTATGCAAAACAATATGGTTGCTCCTCAAAAAACGTAAAACTTGAACTCCATATGATCCAGCAATCCCACTTCTGGGAATATTTCTAAAATAACTGAAAGCAGTGTTCTCAAAGAGATATTTGCACACCCTTGTTCATAGCAGCAATGTCCACAATAGCCAAGAGGTAGAGGCAACCCAAATGTCCATCAATAAATGAATAAACAAAATGTGGCATATACACAAATGGAATATTTTATTCAGCCTTAGGAAGGAAGGAAACCCTGTCATATGCCACAACATGAATTAACTTTGAAGATATTATGCTAAGTGAAATAAGTCAGTTACAAAAAGACAAGTACTGTATGATTCCACTTATATGAGGTAACTAAATTAGTCAAATTCATAGAACGGTGGTTACTAGGGCTGAGAAGAGGAGGAAGGGAGAGCTGAATATCTGTTCACAACAATGTAAATATAGGTAACACTTCTGAACTATACACTTAAAATGGTTAACATGGTAAATTTTGTTATGTGTCTTTTACCACAATAAAAAATATAGAATATGGTTTCTAAACTTTTATTTTTCTTTCCCACAATTAGCCCTCTTAATTTCCCAACCCATCTCTATATTTATGGTGACTTCCCAAAATGGAAGAATAGTAGCTGTTACACTGCTCTGTAACCTTACAGAGGGCTTGCCCACCATCTGACAAGACCCATTCTATGTTTTTTTTTTTTTTTTAGTTAATTAAATGGAAATGGACTTTTGATTCTTTTCTTTGAATATGGAAATCGATATTATCTCCTATTTCTCAGCTTTCTGTCTGATAACTTTTCTGCCTGAAATCTACTTGAAAATCCAGAGAGAAGTCAGAGAACTCATAGGACCAATTTAAAAGGCATTTATTGTTTGTTTATTCTTCTCTCCTATTATTGAATCTTTTTTTATTTTACCCTGATTCTGAATTCTTACCTCCTATTAATTCACACTGGGAGTGCTTGGTACTTGGTGTTAGCTTCAGTCAAATAAGTAACTCATATGTAATTTTGAAAACATTGCACAGTCCCCAGATGTGATTCTTACCTCCAACAGCTTCACACAGTTAGTGATTTCTTTCTTCAAATTTTCTTCTGCCAAGTCACGGGTTCTTTCTTCAAGCTTCAGTCTTTTCTCTAAGGTGAACCAGTCACACTTAAATCCCAAAGATAATCTGAGAAATTCGGCCTGTTGTCAAATTAACATGAGGGTGAAGGGAGAAAATTGGATGTAGTCAAATATCTCAGTTTAATACTGAATTATACTGAGGCATTTCTTTCTCTTCTCAGCAACATAGCGTTGGCACGCAAGACTTTACCTGCACTTGGTCATTACCAAGTGTATGACAGCTGTGCAAAAGCATGAAGCGACTATACGCACGTGAGTCTGAAACACTTTTTAAAAGTTGAAATAAAAAATATTTACATTAAACTCACCTCTACCTCCTTCTCATTTGCGGAAATGCTGTAGGATAAGACAAAGAACTTATTCAAACACAATTCAACAGAAAAGCAAAAAACGTTAGCATGCTATGTGAAGAAGAGCTTACTTGTCACTTTGTTTAAAGTTAACCAATTTCACAGTGGTTACAGGAGGAGAGGAAACAGCAGCGTCTATTAAAAGACAGTAAGATATTATTTGGTTAAAAAGGCTTATTAACAGCAACAGCTAAAGGCACATTCAATAAAATGTTATGTCCTCTCTTCACTAACAAAGGTGTTTCATTGAAGTATGTCTGAGATGATAGCTAGCTAACAATGCATTTGCTGAAACATAGCTTGATGTTATGCTATGTTATTCATTCAGCATGTGGATGAATAGTCTTTGAATCGAGAGACAGCTCAATTTTTCTCTCTGAATTTGGATGTTTGACTTGATCCTGTGGCTAAATGCATACCTTCCTCTGGTGCCCTGGTTCTCTTTCACAGCAAAGTTAGAATAGCAGCAGCAAGAGTAATAGTGATTGTAGTACTAGTAGTAAGAATAATAATAGTGTAATAATAATAATAATAATCTATAATAATAAAAACATAATATGCTAATTAGATTGGACAGCTGAATGAGACCTGCAGGCCTAAACCGGCAGTCAGACATCCCCTGAGGGGTCCCAGATTGCGAGAGAGTGCAGGCTGGGTTGAGGGGACCCCCCCCCCCGTGCATGAATTTCATGCACCAGGCCTCTAGTAATAATAATAATACTGACACTGATAACAACAACATCAACAATACACATGGTCTCAACCATTCAATCACAGGTTTACTACATGCCAGTCCCACGCAAAGCTCTTTATATGTACTAGTGACACTCTTAATGACAACTTCGCAAGGAGGAAAAGTAACAACTTCATCAGAGCATTTACGAAATAAGGATGATATTATTGTTCTATAGTAGCTAACTTGTATGGCAACTTCTCTGCCTAACACTTTTCTAAGTGCTTCAAACACAATTTATTCAATCCTCACAGTAAAACTTCTGTGATAGATATTGTTATTATCTCCAGTTCACAGACTAGGAAACCGAATCACAGTTTACCTACCACACATAGATATCTGGGAGACCTACATAAAACTATGTACATAAAGCATTTAGCATATAGAATGCCCTCAATAAAGGGTAATATCTTTTTACTCATCTTTTCCATTTTGCAGATGAGGAAATTAAGACTCAAATTAAAAACTTCCCAAAGTCAAAGCTAGTCAGAGACTGACCCAGTACAGTGTCTGTGTGACCCCAAAGCCTGAATTCTGCCCACTACTCCCTCCCATTAAAGGTGAAATGGGGAGGGAAGCTTAGAGCACTTGTTCTTTCAATATTGGCTTGTGTACTTTTAGAATTTACTCCCAACATTGGCATGGTTCTTAGTCCACAACAGGGCAGTAGTCCTCTGGGGTCTAACAATCAGTGGCAACATGAATGTGACTTTTTGAAAACAATACAAATGGAATCAAGAATCAGTTCTATTGGCTAATTTTATCTAGTGATGCACAATTTGTAGATGCCACATCTGCACTCAGAAAGATTTCACCCATAAACATGCCAGGCAGGGGGAAAAAAGTTCACATGGGGGTTCAGAGAGAACATTCCTTACCTCCTGCGACACATTCTTTTCTAGGCTCATCTATTGTTTTTGTTTCCTCTTTGGCTTCCTAAAATCATAAAGAGATTTTATTGTTGTACATAAAGTGGGTAGCCTTTATAACCAATTTCCTGTCCTCCCCTAACCCTACCTGGTCAAAACACTAAAACAAAACAAAACACATTAAACTGTCCTAGGGTTAAAGAAGAAACAGGACTGGCTCCAGGGAGGTTTCCAATCTAGTTGCAGCATGAAGGACAGAAATACGTGAAAAGCTGCAAACAGGATACAAGTTACCACAAAGCAAACTAGGATGAATGGCTAAATAAATGGGATCTAGACAAGTAGGTGCATGGCAGAGGAACAAGAGAGACACCATGGCCGGAGTAGCATGGAAAGTCTCTGCTGACATGGAACATGCTGAAGCCTGATGGAGAGGTAGGAGAGGATGGGTGAGGAGGGAAAGAGGGTTGTTCTAGGACTACTGCATGCAATGGGATATTGGAGAAAACTGCGGCAAAAATAACGGCCAAGATTGTGCTGTTCGGCTTTTACTCCATATGAATTTACTTGAAGGTCACTGATCAACTGTCTTACAAATGTGTCTATACAAGAATCTCCACAATAAGAGGGTTATATTGCGCTGCCTGGGCAATCTAATGGGAAAGCTGTAGGCATGCAATCATTTCATGATAATAATTACTCAACATTCTTAGAAATTTTCCATAAAAATAAGTCTAAGTCAAATTTCCTTGGTAGAGCCATTGATAACCATATCATGTAATTTTAAGGCGGTTGAAACTAAGACCGATAAAATGTAGCAATTGCAACACTACAGGTAAAGCACTGGATCGTTCTTGTCAGCATTTAAATATTCTTAAGTTTTCTGAGTCCTCATTCAACCCCATGACCTCTTCCAGCCATGGCATTTTCTCCCTCCCCTGCCCTTCATGGCCACATTTCTGGGAGGAGTTGTCCATGGTTGTGCTTCCAGTTCTCTGTGTCCCATTGGTCAACAATGAACTGCTCTGCTCCTATATCCAACACACCAAGAAAACTGCCCTCTCAGTTTCCCGTGAACTCCCTACTGCCAAACCCCGTGGATATTCTCCAGTCTTTGTCTTACTTGACGTCACTGTGGCGTCTAAGACAATCCATCATCCCCTCTTTCTTGAAGATGTCTCTTCCCTTGGTTCTGCTCTCCCAACATCTCCCCATCACTGCACCTTCTCCTCAGACTCCTCTGCATTGCCTTCTCATATTAGAAAATGGAATCACTGGGAGTTAGTTATCCTCAGTGCTCTCTTCCTGACTGCCAAATCCTTGGGAAATCTGATCCACATACTTGGTTCTTTGCTGATAACTCACAAGTGTGTATCTGCTTCTAAAAGTCCCATTGGCAAGTTTAAGAAAATGGGCTTATAGTCACATATAAAATCTCCTTACAGACTACTGATGTCTCACATTGGCCTGAAACTTTTTATTTCCACAAATTCTCCTCTTCTTACTCCCTCCTTCCTCTCATGTTATTGTGTTCATATCTCCACCATGACATCCCTTTTGGCCTCTCACCCCAAGCATTTTCCTCTCACATCACTAATCACACTCCAGTTGCGGAGTAACTGTATGCTTCTTCCCCTAACTAGAACATACCTTTGAGATAGATATCAGTGTTTTATTCAGCCTTGTGTATTGTGCCTTCACTTATTTTAAAAGTCCTCTACTGATTGATATTGGGCTTGTTTTCAGTAGACCTTTGAAGAATAAATGAGTGAATTAAAGACTCTGCTGTGTGAACTGGGACAAGTCACAGGGATGCTTTGGCCTCAACTTGTTTATAAAATATTTGTATAATTACATTCTTCTAACCCCATGATATTTTGAAAGGAGAAAATGAGATAGTGCTTTTAAGAGTATTTTGCAAACTTAAAGGAACAGTTCCACCATTGTAATATATCATTGCTTTCATTGTTAACTCATGTATATTTCCTTACCAGATTTAACATGGTTTTGTTCTCATTCACAGAGCTTTGGAGGGCAATATTCTCATGAGCTGGACTTGTGTCTATGAGAAAAAGAAAACACACTAAACAGTTGGGGAGCTGTATCAAATAAAAGAGGAAGAAACAGTGAGGGTGGCAGTATGAGCAGCACAAGCCTTAACATGTTAGATAAATTCATACTGCATAACTTCAAAAGTGTCCATTGATTCAGAATCAAGACTAGAGTAGCTGAGGTTCCCAAGGAAGCTAGCCATATAATCAGTAGAAATTAACATCTGTATAAATGGCCTTCAAATACTCCAGATTTTAATATCTTTTTAAAGGCTGCTGCTGCTTTGTTAAAAAACAAACACATTACTAGTATAATTATAGAAACTGGATGAAGGAAGGATGGGCAATTAGTAGCTTAGTAGCTTTTTTATAGCCTGACAAACAGGTTTTTAAAAATTACATACCTAAGGCTGATAACAAAAGATAGCCTTCTAAAATATGTATCTTTCTAAATAAAATGTCAGCAAACTAGGAAGAGAAGATGACTTTTAAATTATGCCATTCCTTTTTGTAATTTCCCTTTATTTTTGAGTACTTTATTTGCATGGTAATCCTATCTAATAAAAGAGTAATATGCAGATTGACCATCACTCCAACACACAAGATGGCTGCCCCCGTGTGGTCAAAGATCCTGCCCCCATGTGGACACAAGATGGCCAACACAAGATGGCCAGCAGGGGAGGGCAGTTGGGAGGGACCAGACCTGCAAGGGAGGGCAGTTGGGGGCAATCAAGCCTGCAGGGGAGGGCAGTTAGGGGTGACCAGGTCGGCAGAGGAGGGAAGTTGGGGGCAAACAGGCTGGCAGGGGAGCAGTTAGACATCAATCAGGCTGGCAGGGGAGTGATTAGGGGGTGATCAGGCTGGCAGGCAGAAGCAGTTAGGGGCAATCAGGAAGGCAGGCAGGCGAGCAGTTGGGAGCCAGCAGTCCTGGATTGTGAGAGGGATGTCCCACTGCCTGGTGGGATTGGGCCTAAACAGGCAGTTGGACATCCCTTGAAGGGTCCCAGATTGGAGAGGGTGCAGGCTGGGCTGAGGGCCAACCCCCTCAACCCCCCATGCATGAATTTCATGCACTGGGCCTCTAGTATACTTATTTAGCTCAGTGTAGGCACAACAGTTAATAGCTATAGGTAGGTTTTGTTCCTTTCTTTTTAAGAAAAAAAATAGTTGAAGAATGTGTTATATTTTTCAAATTTTTATGGAAATAAGAACAAAATGGTAAACACTTTCTTCAGAGATATACATTTTTTCCCTATGGAAATTTTATTTTCATATTTCTTTAAGTTTTAAGACAGATAATAGATTCATATGGTCCATACATTTAAAAATGTAAAATGTTTCACATACCATATAGAAACCCACTTTCTGTTGTTTTATCTACCCTTCCAAAGATATTTTATACATACATAAAAACTTTTTTCTCTTTTTTTTTTTTTTTACAAATTTTTACATGTAATACATAATTATTGGTGTGTGTGGTTTCCTTTTTCAAGAAACAATAATTCTTTGCTAACCTTCCAAGAAAACTGGTTCCTTATATATGTTTTATGGATCCATATAAGTATTTCATTAGATGGATATGTCAAAATATACTAACTAGTATTCTATCCTACTGATAGTTAACTTGTTTTCAATATTTTTTTATTACAGACAACAATATAGAAAATAAAATTCATACATGTCATATTGTATGTGGGTACTTGTAGATCTATAGAATAAATTCCCTGAAATCAAATTGTTTTATCACAAGATGTGCATATTTAACATTTTGGTACATATTGGCAAATTCCCCTCCATATTATTTACAGTAAGTGGTGTCTCACTGGGGATGGTAGACAGTAACTACTTTGTTTCCAGAGTCAAGTGGCAGAAAGGATCTAACATCTCATCTAGTTAGTTCTTTTGCTTCCTGAATGGACCATCACTAATTGCTCTATCTCGTAACCTAATAGATTCTAATTAGGGTTCTGGAATTTCCTTTGGCTCAGATTCTACATCTGAGCCAAAGTCGAGACCCAGTTGTGGCTAATCAATCTTTGCCATAAAGAAAATTTTATTGAATATATTGTAATTTTGGTTTTATATACAAAATTGGAAAAAAAAAGGTTGGTAACATTACCATAGTAAAGGCAATAGTCATCTCTTGGACTTAATTTCTCTATACTAAGTCTCCAAATTCTTTTAAAAAATAATGCAACTGAGAACAGTTACTCTACTAGCTTATAGGTCTGCTTAGTGTTTCAGGCTGGAAACCATAGTTGATCCCTTTAAGAGCTTACCTTTGACTTTTATCATAGCAGAATCTGATCTATCCTTCTTTTTCCTCACAGAGTGATTTACAAGCAAGGTAACCAGAAGCCTTATTCAAAGTTTCTGACCCAGAATCTATCAACAGGAAGAAACCAAGAGCACTATGCAAAAGTATTTGCCTATGTTCTTCTCATTTGCACACACGTCAGCAGGTCACAGGACATCAAGCTCAGAGTTATAATACTAACACTCTGTGTTGATATCTTTCCGAGTCCACTCACCACTTGAAGTTACAGTACTCTCAGTGGATGACGTGTGTCCAGGAGATGATAGTGTGGTATAATCTCTGCCAAAAGAGTGGAAGAAATATTTTGAGGTGTCAGGTCCAAAGAAATCTCTCAAAAATTAATTGAATATGCATACAGATTCACACACATACAACAGACAAGGCAAACCTGGACTGTGGCAGGCTCTCGGAATTCAAGCGTTCAATACCATTCTCCTTAAGGGGGAAAAAAAAGGGAAAAGTAGAAATAAGTCCAACAATTTGACATTTTCCATTCCAGAAAGGTGGTTTTAAGCAAACATTTTCATATAATTTTCAATGAACCCATGTTTACTTAGCTCTTTTGGAGAGGATATGGAAATGGGATTACACAGGGCAGATTGATTAGCCTACTTCCTCAAAGCTGTACTTGCAAAAAAAAAATCCAACTTGAAGTATACTTCCACGTCCAATATTTAAATAAAAGCTGACAAATTCTTGGACAAAACAAATTCTAAACATAAAGGGCAGATAGAGTTTGTTTCATGGACTTAAGTCAAGTTTTCTTTAAACAGAACATTCTATGTGGACATAAAACATTTCTATTTATGGAGATATTACTCAACTTAAAACTTTTGACATGGTGATTTTGAAATGGTTCTCAATTTTCTAGCTTGATCAGACACTTTAAACTTAATCAAATTCTCAAAGATCTGAAGGATTCCATCTAAGGCAGCACCTATTATTAGGTGCTCAAATGGGCTTAACAAGTCCCTGCCTGCTTGGCCAAATGTTTGAAAATCTCATTTGAACTTAGTCTCTATCAGGAGTTCCTAATTTGGGGGAACTTTGGGACATTAGGGTTGATGACTTCACTTATTCTATTTCAAAAAATACAGTAGAACATAGGTTTCTCTATAATAATAAGATTTTCTAATAAGCTTATTTTCATTATTATTTGATCTATTTAGGAAAGTAAATTAAAATGGAATAAAACTGAAATTATTTGGACATATCAAAAACCTGCATAGGTCCAGCCAGCATGGCTCAATGATTGAGTGTTGACCTATGAACCGGGAGGTCATGGTTCGATTCCTGGTTGGGTTACATGCCCGGGTTGCAGGCTTGGCCCCTAGTAGGTGGTGTGTTTCTATCTCTCTCTCTCTCTCCCTCTGAAATTAATTTTAAAAAATTCTTTTTTAAAAAGCTGTCTAAAAAAATACACCTGCCCAGACAATGTAAAAAATGGACACATTTAAAGTATTCCATAATCAAACATAAAACATATTAACTGCCACAACCAACAACAGGTTTCAGTGGCAGGATGCTGGGTATCATACACAGCAGTTAGAATCCATCCAAGATAGACCTGACCATAGCCACAGAAAAAGTGAAGGTCTAGCAAGGGTTTGCTGAATCCATCCAAGATAGACCTGACCATAGCCACAGAAAAAGTGAAGGTCTAGCAATGGTTTGCTGCAGTATATAACAGCAGCTTACATCTATCTGTTGAGCACATTAAAATTTACAATAGCCCTTTTATGTATCATCTCATTTAATTTCCCAACAATCAGATGCAGTGGGTTTTAACAAGAAAAGATTTACTTATTTCAGGTAAGGAAAGTAAAGCCAACGAATAAACGAATTTCCCAGGAATATTCAGCATGTAAACCCAGATCAAAATAAATATAGTGTCCTCTCTCCTGTAAACAAAACTGTTTCTGAGCCCTAGATGGTTTGGCTCAGTAGATAAAGTGTTGGCCTGCAGATAGAAGAGTCCTGGGTTCGATTCTGGTCAAGGGCACAGACCTTGGTTACAAGCTCTATCCCTGGCCCTGGTCGGGACACATGTGGGAGGCAACCAATTGATGTGTCTCTCTCACATCAATGTTTCTCTCTGTCTCTCCCCCTCCCTTCCACTCTCTCTAAGAAATCAATGGAAAAATATCCTTGGGTGAGGATTAATAACAACCACACACACACACACACACACACACACACACACACACACACACACACAATAAAACAAACAAACACAAAAACTGTCTCTGACATACCCTAACCCAGGCTATTGGGGAGGCAAAGACTTCCAATTATTGTCTTAGATTGGCAGATTATTTAAATATAAATTTTTTAAATGTTCACCTCAAATGTTTAGAAAACTCCACAAACTTTGCAAAGCTAGAATTCATATCTAATTCTCCTACATATTAATACTGAGGAATCCTCTCCCTTTTATTTCATTTCTTCTCTGCTTTAAATATCTTTGGGTTAGATTACATGGGTCAGACTAAAGCCCCTCATGACATCAGTTTAATTGAATTCAACAACTATCATCAAAGGCCCACTTTGTACTAGGAACAGTGACACACAAAAACACAGCTCTTGTCCCAGGAGAGCTCGTAGGCCAGTCAGGAAGACAAATACATAAAACAAACACTTCATATATTACAGGCAGCATTCCACAGAGGAAAGTAATATGCACAGAACAGGACAGAGTGGGGTAATATTTGAATTAAATTTTGTAGAGAAATTGTACCTTATACTCTGGGTAGTTAAATAATGATGGCCCTCTCCTTAAAAATATTTTAATAAGTTGTATTAGTAATTACTGTATGCTTATTTAACTATATTCCAATATATATAAGAAATAAAGCTATAAAGATAAAAAATAAATATCTTTCAGTTTCATTGAGTATCGTACTTCATAAAAGTCAGCAAAGAATGATTCCTTAACAATAATAAAAATCAGGCCCTTTTCACACATACTAACATATAAAAATTTGTTATGTGTAGCTTGAAATAACACTTATTATTGTGCTATAATTAACAATGTTTGTTACATGTAATAATAATTATATTGCACGAACTAAAAGTTAATTTAGTCAGAAAGAGATGTCTTGTATCTATCAGGGTCATGGATACTTGAGTTTGAATTTAAGAAGTATGAAAGAGAATGTAGTTATTTCCTATTTAATTAAACTAGTTTCCAATATGGAAAAGAACCCACCATTTTGCACGCTTTGATTTTTTAAAAAGTCAAATTATTTAGTGTCAAGATAATGAATATAGCAAAAATATAGTTTGTCTCCATCATATTACAAATGTCTCATTTGTCAGAACCTCTTCATAAGCCTCTTTTGTCCTAAACCTTATATGTGAAACATTTTAATGAGAAGCCTTTCGATAAACATAGAATATATATTAAATAAATAATAATTATGAGATTTTGGAGAAATGTCATATATTTGGTAGTGATACATTACTGCATTGTTTTGGAATAGTTACAAGGTAAGCAATTGGATATTGCTCCAATTTATTAATCTGTATAAATCTCACTGATCAGAAACAAACCAATATACAACATATCTCAAACCTAGATTTTCATAAATTTGGTCTACCAAAATTTTTTCCCTTTCTTACAAGAATAACCATACAAAAGAAACATTTTTTTTTTCAAGTTTAGGGTTATCGTTAATGAAAGTTGGAGACACAGCCCTTCAGGGTATCTGTGCATGTGGAGTGGGGTTGGGAGATAACTCAGCAAAACTTTCCACAATTGTGCTCTTTTCTTCCAGCTTCAAAAGTCACCTCTATCCCAGCCAGCATCTTGGACCTCTAGGAGAGTCTAACTCACACACAACTGTGAGACCTGGCAGATTGTGAACAAGGTAATCTAATGGATATATTAAAACCAAGGAAAAGAAATTGACTAAAAGCAAGAAAAAGAAAGTTGAGATGAGAGACTTACTTACATAGAAGACTGGCTCAAGTCAATGAGTCCAAAACATGCTGAGAGCATACACCAGGAAGGACAGTCTTCCGTCCCAGCCATTCAAATACCAACCTGCATAGCATTTGCATGCAAATCCATGGTTCAGCCCATTTGCCTTTGATAGTAAGAATCTAATTTAGGGTGGGGTAGCCAAGGTACTCATGAAACAAAGTGAGACAGATTCTCCCAGGGCTGGGTTAGCAAATGCAGGACACACTCACACACACACACACACACACACACACACATCACAGCAGTATGATGTCAATATTTAGATAGAAAAATATGAACAATAAGAAATAACCTTTAAAATATTAGTAAGGGCAATGAATAGACCTAGATAACCCCCTCCCCCAGGTTATTTTATTTTTGCTCTTCTAGATGCTGTTACTTTATAGATTTTCTGATCAGAAACCCTTCCACTAATTCATGTTACCAATTTTTACTATTACATCTATTTTAAACACTTGATGCTACTCAAATAAATTAATACAACTTTCTGAGGAAAACAAAAATAAAATAAAAGGCACTTAGATAGACTTATTTCATCCTAACTTAAAAAAAAAAAAACTACCTTGACTTGATTCAGTGTTAGTTTCATATTCTAAAAAAAGAAATAATGTACAATGAGTGTCAAAAGATTGCAACTGCTGTAACCTAAACAAAACTAAATTGCCGCACAGGTGGTTGTTTTTTTGTTTTGTTTTGTTTTCCCAATTTCTAAATAAAAGGACACCACACCCTCTGATCTCCAGGACACACCCACCACTTTGAGGTTCCTTTATAATACAGTTATCAATCAACTTCTACATGTCCCTATTTTGCAACTGGCAGTGTTATTTATTCTCCAAGGTTATTAATGCTGCACCCATGCACAGCTTGAGAGAACAGGATGGACAATAGCCAGAAAATCTTCTGAGATAATTTTAAAAGAATCCTGCCCTTTGCCTCACATATCACCTCCTCCTAGTGATAGTGCCTCTTAAACAAAAACATGTTATAACACGAAGACCTCAAAGGGAAGCAAAACACACTATTTGGTGTATGTGATTTTTTTAACGCCAAAGGAAAAACAGAAATTCATCTTTATATCCTCTGACCTGTGACAAGATATCCTCTGAACTCCACACCGCTGATAGTTCTGATTCTGGATGACAGTTACAGCTAATTTCTAAGAGTTTACTATGAAGCATGCAGTACATTTGTTAGAGTGTCTTGGTGTAGTCAGATCTGAGATTGGAGTAGGTAGAGGGGAAAATCAGGTTAGTTCTCAGAAATTTTCATGAAACTTCTTAGTTCTTGAAGTGTTTGCAGACACACACAGGTCCAGCTTTGCAAAGTTCTTTGAACCCTTTGGCTGCAATTCGGACTTAATGGTAGGAACAATAAAGAAGGAAAGGAAGATAGGCTCTAAGGAGAGACAACTGGGCCCCAGAAAGAAATTGCCACGAGTGAGGGAGAATTGAGGAAGTGGGCACTATGTACAGCTGGGTCTAGCTACTGAGGGAGCAGCAATACTTGATTCAGTGGGAGGCTGGGCTCTGACCACAGTATCTACCAGCCCTAGTGGATGATTGACATGCCTTGAAAAGTAGAGGATAATTTTAAAAATGCATCACAAGGAGTCTACTCAATGAACACCACAGTAAGACCCTGCTGTACAAGTGCTGAGACCATCTCTCTACTGACCAAGCAGTGATCACCAAAGGCCCCAACACAGAGTTTCGAGGTGGTGAGCACAGGACGAGGCAGGGCCTGTGGACAGTGTGCACGATGAGCAAAACAACTGTAGAGATGTGAGTGGTGACACCAACTGCCTTCCCTGCCCATCTCTCAGGAGAGGAAGGATCCCTCCCTAGGAAGAGGCCTTTAGGACATTGGGAAATATTGGGATATACCCCTATTCTTGAAAATGTTAAAAAAGACTTCCTATCCATCAGCAAGGGGAGAAATTGCATCGAGATTTGTCTTTATCCTAAATAAGACCTAGTTGGCATGTTTCCATGGACTGATTAAGCCAGAACTTAGTCGTTGCAGATATGTATATGTGTATGTATATACATAACTAGAGACCCGGTGCATGAAATTCATGCACGGGGTTCCGGGGGGAGAGGGTGTCTCTCAGACCAGCCTGCACCCTCTCCAATCTGGGACCCCTACCTGGATCGGGCCTAAACGGACAGTCGGACATCCCTCTCACAATCCAGGACTGCTGGCTCCCAACTGCTCGCCTGCCTGCCTTCCTGATTGCCCCTAACCGCTTCTGCCTGCCAGCCTGATCACCCCCTAACCACTCCCCTGCCAGCCTGATTGATGTCTAACTGTTCCCCTGCTAGCCTGTTTACCCCTAACTGCCCTCCCCTGCAGGCCTGGTCACTTCTAATTGCCCTCCCCTGCAGGCCTGGTCACCCCCAACTGCCCTCCCCTGTAGGCCTGGGCCCCCCCCCACAACTGCCCTTCCCTGCAGGCCCGGTAGCCCCCAACTTCCCTCCTCTGCTGGCCTGGTCACCCCTATCTGCCCTCCCCTGCAGGCTTGATCACCCCCAACTGCCCTCCCTTGCAGGCCTGATCCCTCCCAACTGCACTCCCCTGCTGGCCATGTTGTGGTGGCCATCTTGTGTCCACATGGGAGCAGTAATCTTTGACCACATGGGGGCAGCCATCTTGTGTGTTGGAGTGATGGTCAATTTGCATATTATTCTTTTATTAGATACAATTAGATAGGAGGCCTAGTGCATGGGTGGGGGCCAGCTGGTTTGCCCTATAGGGTGTCCCAGATCAGGGTGGGGGTTCCCTTGGGGCGTGGGGTGGCCTGGGTGGTTTGCAGGCTGGCCATGCCCCCTGGTGACCCAAGCAGAGGCCCTGGTATCTGGGATTTATTTATCTTCTATAATTGAAACTTTGTAGCCTTGAGCGGAGCCAAGCCTCCTCCTCGCTCTGTGGCCGCAGCCATTTTTGTTGGGATTTATTTATCTTCTATAATTGAAACTTTGGAGCCTTGAGTGTGGGCCAAGGCAAGCCAGAGCTGCAGAAACTTGGCTTCCTCCATCGCCAGGGGCAACTCAAGCCTCCTGCTCTCTCTCCAGCTCTGTGGCTGCCGCCATTTTTGTTGGGATTTATTTATCTTCTATAATTGAAACTTTGTAGTCTTAAGCAGAGGCCAAGGCAGGCCAGGGCAGGTGGAAAGCTTGGCTTCCTCCATTGCCAGGGAAACCCAAGCCTCCTGCTCTCTCCGTGGCCGCAGCCATCTTGGTTGGGTTAATTTGCATACTTGCATCTGATTGGCTGGTGGGCGTGGCTTGTTGGTGTAGTGGAGATACGGTCAATTTGCATATTATTCTTTTATTAGATAGGATTATTAGATAGGATTTTTGTATCTGTGTACATGTCTATTTGAATCCTCAAAAGAACCCTGCAAAGTAATACCTCTGTTTTACATGGGGGTACAACCAAACGGAGAGAGGTTAAGCCCCTTTTCCAAGTTCACACAGCTAAAAAGCAACAGAGCCAGTCTTCAATCCAGACCTGCTTGATTCCAAAGCTTTTGCTAAGTGGCTGAAGATTTTAAGTCCTTATTTGGAAAAAATTCAAATAAATACAAAAGTAGAATGATTAACCTTTGTGTTCAATTATTTAGATTTAATAATATTCGACCTATGCCCAATCTTGTTTCACCCATATTGTGACCCACTAAACCCATCCCTACATTGTTTTGAAGCTAATCCCAGATATCACAGACATTACTTCCATAAATATTTCAGTCTGAATCTCTAAAAGAGAAGGACTGGAAATAATTGACTACCTTCTTTCCTCTTTACACTAAAATATCACAAATAAATAAATTTCCCTGGGTCAATAAAGTACCTTTACCCTCCACAAGAATGTCCCAAATTGGGCCCCAAATTATGGAATGTTCTTTTTGAGATATTAATCTCGTGAGAGTTCTTTTCTGACCAAAGATCCTCTTATGAATACTGATGTTCACTTTAAAAAAAAAAAAAGTATGTTTTTATTGATTTTTAGAGAGAGAGGAAAGGAGAAGGATAGAGAGATATGAACATCAATGAGAGAGAAACATCACCAATTGGCTGCCTCCTGCACACCCCCTAATGGGGATCGAACCTGCAACCTGAGCATGTGCCTTGACCAGGAATCCAACCAGTGATCTCTTGGTTCCTGAGTTGACACTCAACTGCTGAGCCACACTGGCTGGGCAATGGAAAGTTATGTATTTTTTAATTGATTCTAGAGGAAGGGAGAGGGAGAGAGAGACATCAATGTGAGAGAGATGATGTTCACTTTTATCTTATACTGTGCTTTCCGAATAAGAGGCTAAAATATAGCTTCCTCTATGAATATGGAGAAGAACAAAAAATAAATCTCAAGCCCTAGCCAGTTTGACTCAGTGGATAGAGTGTTGGCCCATGCACTGAAGGGTCTCAGGTTAGAATCCAACCAAGTACATGTACCTCAGTTGCAGGCTCGAGTCCCAGCCCAGTCAGGGTGCATGCAGGAGGCAACCAACCAATGTGTCTTTCTCACATTAATTTTTCTCTCTATTTTTCCCCCTCCCTTCCACTCTCTCTAAAAATCATTGGAAAAATATTCTTGGGAGAGGATTACCAAAAAATATATAATAAAACAAAATAAACCTCAAGTTCTCAAGAACACCAGTCTAAAAAATGAATCAGAAAGCAATAGTGTTCACTCTCAATATCTTAAATAGAACCTGAAGGAAGTACAAAAACAAGTAAGTAAATGGGCATTCAATAATTATTAATGGGAAAGCCACTGTTCACCAAATTCATGTAGGAAGATAGATGCACATTTGTCAGTGGCCAAACAAAGGCACTCTCCACCAAGCTGGTAATCCACTACAGAAATAAATAGAAGAAAACAAAGAATTATAATGGAACCAGAATATAGGTGACAATAGGGGAGAACAAAGAGTTACTGGGGTCTAAAATTACTTATATTTTCCTGAGTGGGATAGTGGAGAAATGAAGAAATCAAGGCCTGAAAGACATGACTTTTTCATAGTTACACAGAAAAAGGACCAGGGAAAAACCAGGTCTCTTGACTTCTAATGCATTATGATGTCCACCTCAAGGAAGACTAGAGATGCTTACTGTGGACATTTCTTGATCCCACAAGACAGGTTTTGTGGCATTGTTGGTTGCTGAAACAGGCCTTGACAGTTGAATATAATGTGAGAAATGGAGACGTGTAAATGTTTCCAGTAAACAGCATAAACAGGTTTGTGTGATATATTCTGACAAGACACACTATCTGGTTTGCCTGGCATGTAGGAACAAATATAGGCAGTGATGAGGAAAGGATGGAAAGTTAGGTTGTGACCAGATAAGACAGGGGCTCAAATGCCAGGTCAAGTTGTTTATTATGAAGTCTCTCAAGAATAAAAAAAAATTCTTTAGTTTGAAGGCAAAGAGTGAAGAAAACACCATTATTTATGTTTATGGGTCACTGGGATGAACACAGATTATGATTTTTATATATTTCATCTCATATTTCATTCTAATTCCTTGTACTTACTATTAATGCTTAGGAAAGCATTTTCTAAGGAGAGCTTTCCATTGTTTAAGAAATGGGCGTGGGGGCACGAAGGGGTGAGAGGCAGGGATTTACTCAAGGGACAGGCATGAGGAAGTGAATTGTGCAGTGAACAGGCTGTGCAGATTCTTCAGTGAATCAGAAACCTGAAAACGGAATGGTGAGAATTGGTGGTAACAGCCACAACGTGCAGCCGACAGCCTCATTCCTGGGACTGGAGAAGAAATGGCACAGAATACAACAGGGAAACTATATATCCCACCCCCCACCACCCCCGCAGAGCATTTGAAATGAGTTTCTATTACGATATCTGTTAGCTTCTATTTTTAAATAGATATCAATACCATAGACAAAACAACTCAGTCACAAATTCTAATGAGAGTGGATTGGGAGGTCCTTTTAGATACATAAGCCAGAACATTTCTTAGCCAAAAAACTACTTCCAAGGTTACTATGAGTAATTAGTATGATTGAAATGCCCAAACTCAGTGTTCTAAGAGGGGCAGTGAGAACAGCTTATCCTGTGAAGCTAGACAAACTTGAATTTGAATCCCATGTTTTCTGCTTACTAGTTGAGTAATCTTAGGCAACTTATTTAACCTCTCTAACATCACTGTGTCACCTGTAAAGGTAGAGAATACCTACGATCAAAGTTGCAGAGAGGATTAATAACATGACATGTGGAAATGCTTTCCTACGAAGTACCTGGTCTACAACTGATGTTTGTTTCTTCCTTCTTGGTGAAATCAGTTCCAGATAAAAAGGAAATTACTAATAAACAAACATCCTGTAAGCTTCCCAAATATCCTATATGCTTCCAAGTTCAACTTCCTTTATTAAAACTGTACAACAACTGTTAATAGAAAAATAGATTCATTTCCTTTTTCTTTTTCTTAGCTACTCAATAGGATGGGTACTAAGGAACACAAAAGTGTCAGACACATACACTTAAAAAGAATGAGAACAACTTGCATAACCCAGTAGTAAAAAGAAAAATAACCCCTTTTTTACAATGAACAAAAGATATGGGTAGACATATTTCTAAAGAAGACATGCAAATGGTCAACAAGTACATAAAAAGATGATCAACAGCATTTGTCATTAGAGAAATGCATATCAAAACCACAATGAGGTACCACTTTACACCCATTAAGCTAGCTATAATCAGAAAAGATAGACAAGTATTGACAAGGATGTGAAGAAAATGAGAATCATCATACACTGCTGCTGGGAATGTAAAATGATGTAGCCACTTTGGAAATCTGTTTTGCAATTCCTCAAAATGTTAAACATAGAGTTATCATATGATGCAGCAATTCCACTCCTAGATATATACCCCAAAAGAACTGAGAGCATATGTTTGCACAAAAATGTATACATTAATGTTCACAGTAGCATTATTCACAATAGCCAAAAAGTAGAAACAACCCAAATGCCCACCAACTGGTTAATAGGAAAATAAAAGTGGTATATCCATACAGTGAAATATTATTCAGTTAAAGAAAAAGAATAAAATACTTATAAGATAGATGAACCTTGAAACATTATGCTAAGTGAAAGAAGCCAGGCACAACAGGTCACATTGTGTGCTTTCATTTATATAAGACTAGAGGCCTGGTGCACAAAATTCATGCACTCGGGGTGGGGGGTCCCTCAGCCCAGCTTGTGCCCTCTCGCAGTCTGGGAGCCCTTGGGGGATGTCCAACTGATGGCTTAGGCCGTTGCCTAAAGATTAGAGTTTTGGGGAAAGGGAGTAATAGGCATAGACTGCTAATAGGTATAAAGTTTCTTTTTGAGGTGAACAAATGTGTTTAAATTGATCACAGTGATGGTTGCACAACTCTGTGAATATATTGAAATGTATTTAACTGAATAATTTAAATTGATGAATTGTTTAGTATATGAAAGAATGTGGACTTTCAGACCCTAAAATAGAACTGTCTGCTCCATTTGATTGAGAAGCTCATGGAGCTCAGACTGTAGACAAAGGAAGGAGCTCAAGATACAGTTTCATGACCTGGGGAGCTTGCCCAAGTGACCTCAGCCCTTTAGTGTTCTTCTCTTCTTGGGTGGAGAAGTACCGTTAGCACGTCACTGCAACAAGTATGATATTCTCTGGGTATTGCTCTACTGTATGATTTTTTACAAAGTACCAGCACTTCAAAGATCTAGCCTTGAGCTCATTTCTTAAAGAGTAGGTCAATGGGACCTGAGACTTCTTATTAGTCATTAGTGAATTTAAGTCCTAAACCAGCCTGCCTCTCAAACAAAAAATTTAGCATGCTTCGTTAAAATTTTTTGATTATATATTCTTGAGTTTCTACTACAGAGGCATAGAAAAACCCCAAATAACTGAATTTTAATTTCCTGCCCTCAAAGATTGACATTTCTTATGCATTTGAGTTTTGTGGTGTAAGACTCATACTTGCTATAAGAGTATCCTTAATACAGTTGACCCTTGAACAACTCAGGGGTTAGGGGAGCCATCTACCTGCACAGATGAAAATACATAACTTAAGTCATCAGTATTTACAAAAATACAAAACAACAAAACAAAACAAAATAAAAAACACCCAAAAAAACAAAAGAAAGAAAGAAAAAGGAAAGATTAGCGTAGAAAAGGACCAGGATATGGGAGTCCTAAAAGTGAAGTTAAAAATATAGTCCAACACTCACTTCCATACTTAGGTCATCATTCATCCTGATGCAATTAGAAAGATCTGTTCCCGGGTAGGGGCCAATTGCAGGGCCTGGGAACCTGGCAATAGAGAAGTTTATTACTATAGGTGAGAAAATTGCACATACCAAACTACCATAGTTCCCCCTAACTCCCCTTCGCTCCCCCCCGCCACGTCCCGCCCCAGTTTTACCAAATTCCTAATTAAGTTCTATGGATTTATGGATTTCATAAGGTATAATGAAAGAGAGCTCCAACTGTCATTAGAGAGAAGTTACAAACTATAGAGAATCTAGCCAAAGATGAAAATGAAGAATTTGCAATTCAAAGTCTTGCTTCCTCACCCTCAACTCAGGAGAGAAATTTCATTGGGGTGGATAGTGCCCATAAACTCCACTGCTGTTCCTGAGCTCTTCCTAGGGAAGGTCAGTCTGTTCACTGAGAAAGGTAAGCGAGTGCAGACGAGCTTCAGAGGAGGGTGTGTGTGAGAGAACAGGGATGGGTTCCCAAAGGCTTGAGAACCCTGAGTGCGAAGGAATAAATGTGTGATCAACACCTAGCTAAGCGAACTTGGCAGTGCATAGTATATTTCTGAACACTGAGAAACGTTTTAGGTAGCCTAATTTTTTGTCTCTTACCTTTCCAAGCGGATATTATGAAATTCAAAAGAACAAGAAAACTGCACTTCAAGAAAACTACAGAGCCATTTTTGTTTTAAAACTGTCAATGTTCAGAAAGTTAGAGAATTTTATACAAGAAAAGTTCCACAATAAAAATGTTATGATCTCAGGATATGAAAACCTAAATGATTAAAAGGTTAGGCAACAGGAACAGGCCGCCCAAGAAGAGGAGGGTAGGTATATTTGGTATATTCTGCTCTTTTAACTTACTTGTGTGTTCTTCTAGTCACATCCAAAGCACCATCCTCTATTTTTCCATGTTTGGGCCTTTCACCTGAAGCATGGATTTGGTAAGCTATACATGAGAAAGGTGTCAGTGACGGTCTTGGAATCAGTGTAAGACTATCCAGATGCAAGGCATCTGTAGAAAAACAGAAAAGAATAAAAACAAATTTACTTTTGGTTTAAACTAATATGTATATTTTCTTTCTCTCTTTTGAGATGGGGACCATTTCTGAAAAAGCAGAAATCAATTCAATTCTATTAACACTTGAACATAACCCTCCCCTCCCTTGATGTCTCATTATATAGGGTAGAAATGCCAAGTGTTTGTTTGTTTGTTTTTTAAAACAGGGGGAAAAGAGGTGGTGTGGGTTCAGAAAACCCTTGTCTACTAAGCAACTAGGGGGGTCAAGGATCTGCAGCCAGAGGGCAAAATCCAGCCAGCTGTCTGTTTTTGTAAATAAAGTTTTATTGAAACATGGTCACACCCAATCATTCAGTCTTGTCCATGGCTGCTTGTGTGTACAACAGCAAAGTTGAGTAGTTGCTGCAGAAACCATATGGCCTGTGAAACCTAAAATATTTACTATGCGGCCCTTTACAGAAATAGTGTACTATCCCTAAAGAGAAAAGACATTGTGGTTGGAACCTGTCAGAGTAACAGACAGTTTTTGTTTTTGTTTGTCTTAATGACTATAGGAAATAGGAAAAAAATTTAGGCTTTGGGGTCAACCACAAAGTTTTAGTTCAACTACTGGCTCTGTCACATACCAGTTGTGTGATCTTGGCTATATAACTAAACCACACTGAGCTTCAGTTTACTTACATATAAAGTGACACATGAGCTTAGGCTAATTAGTAACTCAATGTTTCTTATCTTTAAAATGGGAATTAAATTAGCATCTACCTCTTAGGGATGTGGTGAGAATGAAATCAGTTAATAAATATGTGAAGAGCAGAGAACTGTGCTGTCGCAGTTGTTGTGTTGCTGTTATCACTGGGTTAATGTCAGTAAAATCACCTCTAACACTAATCATTGTCTGACACCAAATGGCCATTCCATTGGCAGTGGCAGTAGTTTTCCTTTCTGTACTTGAGATGATCTACAAATCACTTCCTTTTCATTCCTTCTTAAGTTTATTTTGATAATCACCCTATTTTTGTCATTTCTAAACCAGCCATTAACTTTTGCTTTAAACACATCCAGGTTGTGATGAAAGATGTCACTACTTTGAGCATTTCCTAAGATAAAGCTTTTTTTCTTTAGCCTAGCATTGAGTAGTAGTCCACAGTTTAACCCACAACCTGCTCCACACTTAGATTCTACTGTGTCCCAATCCAACTCCTCTTTGTCCAAAATGACTTGTCCAGACTTGACTTTTCTTCAAGCACTTAGGAATTTGCATTCTTTGGGCTTGCATTCTTCCTCATTCATTGTCCCCAGTTGAAATAGTTTTTCCACGAGTTTTACTTTTCCAAATGCAACCCATCTTTCAAGGCCTGGTTCAACTCTCTTTTCTTCTAGGGAGCCTTCTCTGAGCCCAGGTCTTATCTCACCAATAATCTGTGAGCTATTTTAGGACTTATTATCTATTATACATAATATGGTGCCTTGCATAGAGTAGGTGCTGAAACATAAGTTGATTGACTAAATTCAGGGATAAATATCCAAATATTCAGCAACTCTTCCTATACAAATAGAATTGTGATTACTTTCCTTTTGAAAATAACCCTACCCCAGCTCTGTCTGATAAGGTCTGGGAGAGGGGCTACCCAGGCTTACCCAGCAGGGGTGTGTACCAGCATGTATGTTTGAAGGTCAGGGGAGTCTTATGTAATCTTGCTTCTTGACCACTATATTGTTTATGGCAACACTGCTTCTGAAAAGAAAGTCAAGTAATATTAGCTATCTAAAGTGGTGTAACGTAACACTTTATAATCTACTCTCTTCATCTCCAAAGGTAGAAAGAATATAACTGGTCTCAAATAACCCTGCAAGAGAGGTCGGGAAGCAAATTAATGATGCCAAGTAACAAAGCTTTCATGACTTTGATCAAAGAGTATACTCTATGCATAAAGTATAATTCTTATTAAAAACCACAGTTCCATAACTGAACAGAATGATAACATAATCAATTCCCTTGTCCTTTGAGACAGCTTTGATGGACCTGGGGATTATTATGCTAAATGAAATAAGTGAGTCAGAGAAAGACAAATATCACATGATCTCACTCATATGAACAAAAAGGTCCAGAGACATGGAAGCATGCAACAGACTGACAGATCTCAGAGGGAAGGATGGGGGAAAGAGATTAACCAAAAAATTTATATGCATAGCCCAGGGACACAGAGAGTAGTGCAGTGAAGGCCTCAGGTGGGTGGGAGCCAGGCGGAGGGGGGCAAAGCAGGGGAAAATGGGGGACATCTATAATACCCTCAACAATAGAAATAAAATTTTCAAAATCACAGGTAAATAACTTTTAACAGAATAGTTAATATAATCTACTAGAGGCCCAGTGCATGATTGAATCATGCACGTGTAGGGTCCCCTACACGCTTTCGCTTTTGATCACGGGGAGCTGGGTGCCTGTCCGCTGGTGCACCAGGCCTTTCAGAGGCCTCATGGCGAAGGCTTCTGAAAGGCGTGGTGCCTGAGCAGACAGGCACCCAGCTCCCAGGCTCCCACACTTTTGATCGCTGGTGCACCAGGCCTTTCACAACCCTCCAGCGTGGCGGAGGCTTCTGAAAGGCCTGGTGCCTGATTAGACAGGCATCCAGCTCCCACGCTTTTGCTTTCGATCGCGGGGGAGCTGGGTGCCTGTCTGCTGGTGCACCAGGCCTTTCAGAAGCCTCCGGCACGGCGAAGGCTTCTGAAAGGCCTGGTGCCTGAGCAGACAGGCACCCAGCTCCCCCGCTTTTGATGGTCCGTGGTGGGACGTGAGCTCGCTGCCCCAGAGGCCCCTTCTGTGCCGCAGCACAGCCATGGCACAGACGCTGAGCTCAAGCCGCCGCTGGCAACTCGCGAGCTCAGCGTCCCGCGGGCCCAATCGGCCACTCCGGCCACCCCGAGTCCCGCCCCCCCGCGCCTCCTGGCCAATCGCAGGCATAGCGAAGGTACGGTCAATTTGCATATTTGTCTATTATTAGGTAGGATTCCCAATAAATGACACTTTCATATAAACAAAGGCTTCAAGGAAAGAGGTATGGGTGAGGGGCAAGCTTAGTTATATAATTCTTCACAATACTACAATAAAAATATTTAAACATCACCTTTTTTAGGGTCTACCAGGATTGTGTTCATGAACATGATCAAGAAAATAAATAGGTTTCCATCTGCAGTATAGAGTTCTAGGTATATTAACATATACTGGACTTAATTTTCTATTTTGGCATAGAGTTGATTCACAATGACATTTGCATCGTTTCAAGAAGCTTAAACTTACCAGTTGTTCTTGAAGACGTTGTTGAATTGTATCTGTGCAGGACAAAGGATCATAATGAGGAAATTCCTCATCTAAACAGCTCTGTAAAGGGAAAATTGTGGAGTATTGTCAAAGACAGAATGGTGAAAGAGTCAAAGATACAGAACATATTAGACTTAAGAAAGAGAATGCTACCTGAGGAGGGTGGAAATGACCAGTTCTTTATTGTGTGTTTTACTTTAAGGGAACAAGTTTGTAATTGTTAACCTCTCATTGCCAATTTCCGCATTACTAAAGAAATAAAGGCCAAAGGTCAGGAACAGGAAACTGATTGGTCATTGAAATCTTTAGGCAGAGGCCAAAGAAGCTTGTTGGGAGACATAACTCTGAATAGTAAAAATGGTGCCTATGAAAATTATATAGCAATAGAATCATGGCCTTAGTCCAAGAGGTAGCTACATATCTATCATAGTTACGTTATAATAGAAAACTTTACTGGTGTTCTTAAAATGATTAAAGCATATTTAGATATGGAGGTTATTCCAGTTCAACTTATTGCAGGGGGCTTTTTAGGAACTCTGCCTAGCTTAATCTCCCACATGAATAAATCTTTTTTCCTGCTTAACCAGATGTGCCTACATTATGGCCTGGAAACAGATACATGTGAATATCACCCTTCTCTCCTCCCTCCTCCAGTTCCTTATGTTCTTCATTTAGGAACAAAAAGAAGAAATTCACCAAGTGTCATAAGGAAAAGAAATACATTAAACTCCCCCATGGATATCTTGAGATATCTAGACAAGGAATTGAAAGCTTAATTCAAACAGGAGAAAAAAGAGGCAGTAACCATCAAAGCCCATTCAAGTGTGTCATAAAGGAGGTGCCTGAGACTGAAAACTGGCCTTTTCTAACAATAAGTTCTGAAATGCCTCCTCTTTGAAAGATGTAATGTCTCCAACAAGCCATTCATTAATGTGAGCTCTTCCCTCTTGTTTTGCTAACCATTTTCAGTGCATAAGACAACAAAGTCCACCATTTTCTTCTAAGTTGGTTACTTAACTTTATGATTAAAATTACTATTCATTATAAATTAGCTTTGGAACCTTACACAGTTTGCACATCATTCCCACACTAAACACATATTGCAGAGGTTTGTTTTGTTTCTTTTCTTTCTTTTTATTTTTTTACCTGAAACAGGAAGCCATGGGGTTGTCCTTGGATTAACTTCTTTCTTAGTGACTTGATTGTTGCTGTAAAGAGAATTCATAACCAGCTTGATATTTCAATTCATTTTCCCTTCATTCATTTCATAAACATTTAACAGCTTTAAACTGGGGGCCGGAGGAAAGGCAAGAGAAAACTAGGACTTTTGAGAGTGGCATTCCCAACTGGCGACTTGTGAAAACAAAGCAACAGGAGAAGAAAGCAGGTGGGAGCCGAAAAACCATTACCACCCTCAGGTATTTAAACTTGACCTTGATAGATGCAAGTGAATTGTCTTCTAGATGTGAGTCTTAGATTATTCAATCTTAAAATGGGAATACACCTTAGAGGTCATTCAGTCCACCCTACCAATATGGAAATCCTCTCCAATAAGCCTGAGCTTGAGCTATAAGGATGGGAGCCCTAGAAGTAAGGCCTAGAATCCCAGAGTCCTACAAGCAGGTCTGAGATCATGCGAGCACTGATGCCCAGAGGATTTAATTGATAACTGGTTATTCATGGAACTGAGATCAGACTCGGTTCGGTGCTGAATTCACTGTACTCTTTTGTGAAATTAAAAATATGTGTCTGCTTAACTAAAATCTGCTTCCCAATAACTTCCAAATTCTCATCTCTAGAATAATGGAAATGGGAAAAATACTGTTTAACTCTTTGAACTACATATAACATACTACTTATATGTTACTCCACACTCTTTGGAGATATAGCCGAGACCAGAAAATAGGCCCAAAGTTTTTGAACAACCAAAATAGATGTTGATATCCATGCCTTTTCTTCATGTGGGAATGCCTCACACTTCCACTCAGAAAGTGGGCTCTGAATTTATACATAATTCTCACAAGCTGACTGTGTTCTCAGCCCACAGATGATTAAAAACAAAAAATAAATGAGGGTAGGAAGCTCTGCTAGATGGAGGCCTATTAATAGCTGCCACTATTTTTTTTTTTAAATCACTAACAGCCAAGAAAATTAACAGCAGCTACTCTGGTGTCCAAAGCACATCTTAAATTAAATAAAAAATGTTTGATATTGCAATAGCCTGAAGATATTCTGAGCCATGAAAACAATGCTAATATATATAAAAATACATAATCTAATTTAAAATTTTTTTCAGAAAAAGGCTTAAAAATCTTTAATTATGTGGAAATTTACCCACATAAAAGTCTATTTTGTAAGAGTATTTTTAAAAAATAACTAATTTCTCAACTAAGCTTGAGATAGTGTAACTAGCCCCACTAAGGAGAAAGTATATATTTTTAAAACTACCTCTGTATATAAAAGGCTAAGTGTCCTTCCTTCTGACTAGTAGCTATGACGAGCACTGACCACCAGGGTGCAAATGCTCATTGCAGGAGCTACCATGACACACACTGGCCATTTAAAAATAAATTGCACCATGGACCTGGCACCGACAAACCAACACTCAGCTTTTCCCAAGTGGGACACAGGCCCTGTCACCACCCTGGAGCGACACCCCACCAAATCACAGCCAATGCTGCCAAGACCCCATGGCACAAAATGCAGCCCACAGACCAGCCCAGCCCAGCCCAGCCCAGCCCAGAACAATCACTGTGAGTGCTGGGTAATGACATCATGTAGCAATGCCTGGCTTCCTCTCCCTAGTGATTAGCCTCCTGGAATTTCTTCAGCCAAGGAACCCAACTTGCTTTATAGCCAGGTGCAAACATTTTATAGTTCAACCAAATGTTTGTGAAGTGTTTTCCCATGCCTTATCTCATTTGATTCTCACAGAAGTCCTGGAGTAAGCAGATAGGAGACTCAGTAGAATCCTATTTTCTTTTCATTAGCAAGACAAGGGAGATTTAGAAAGTTTAGAAACTTGACCTGACTGAAAAGAAGAAATGGTGGACATTGAAAATGACTTCAGGTTTTCTCACTGTACAGAATATAGTCAAACACTGCTACAGTTAAATATTTTACCCTTTTTTTCTACCTGCATGATCTTCAATAGTAATCTACTTCATGTTGATATTTATTGCTTTGTTGCTGACAATTACATAAAAGAGAAGTTGGGGTGCTTCGCTGGGCTGGAAAAAGTTTAGCTAAATCAGAAAGCAGATCTAATTAAGCAAGTTTATTCTCTCTAAATAAAAGGCTAAGTTGACTCACACATGCGTGACATATATAAAGCTCTCACTGGCACCAATCGCACGCATGTGTTTTGATCTGTCATTGTCAATCATCAATTTGGTTGACACTTCTATTATAGAGAAAGGGCGAATAGCGGTATTAAAATATTTCTTCTAATTAATTTCCTTCCAATGTACATGAATCCATGCACCGGGACATTAGTTTCTAACATATTTGAGTCATTTAAACTTTTTAAAAATTCTTAATACTTAGAACTCTAATAAATATTCAATTTTTAAAAATTCTCTGTGTCAACTATATTAAGAAATAAGGTCCCATCCTCCTCTTGACCTACATCTAAGCAACAGCAACCAAAGCTTTCAAAAGTGGCTGGGAACATTATGTTTCTGAAGGTTGTATATCTCCAAAACACTGTCTTTGAATTTCCAAATTAAGCTTGTGTTTCAGAAGAAATAACAAGTTAGTGTAAGACTTAATCTAAATTGCCCATCTGCTTGCCTACGAGGCAATCTTGGGTTTTAGAAACAGTCCATCTCCAAACATTCAAATTGTAAACCTTATTTCAACAGATGCTTTGTGCAATGTGTAGCAAGTATTTCCATATGTTTCACAAGGCAAAACAAGCTGGCTTATGACCCTAATTTGCATTCACCTTTGCGTTCTCCTTCATGTTTCTGGAGCTGGACCTGCCATGTCTCTAGGACATTTAGGCTTCACATGGAAGCAAGAAAAAAATGGGCACTGCATCCCCTGCTGTTGCCATCTGTGCTGTAGGCTGGGACCAGGTGTCTTGGATACATTGCCTTTGGAAGAAGCTGAGATAAAACAGTTTTCTAAATGACTGTGCAATGAGGCTTTCAGGCAAAGGCCCGCAATTAATTGACTGTTTAAAATCAAAACCATAATATTAGAGCTGAAATAATTTTAGCTATCAATTATGGTTGACTGTTAGGGAGTAAGGACTTTTATAGCAATATATGTTACCTCATGTTCAATAAAATTGTGCATTAAAAATATCAGGGTTCATTGAAAACTACAATGATTTACAAGACATATATCTGTCAAAGGACTTATATATGTTATGTAAAAAAAATCCTGCAGCTGCAACACAATAACAAAAGGACAAATGTACTAATTTGAAAATGGGAAATGCCCAGCTGGTGTTGCTCAGTGGTTTAGTGTCCATCCATGCACCAAAGAGGTCACCCGTTCTATTCCCAGTCAGGGCACATGCCCAGGTTGTGGGCTCGATCCCCAGTAGGGGACATGCAGGAGGCAGCCAATCGGTGATTTTCTATCTTCCTATCCCTCTCCTTTCTTCTCTAATTCAATAAAAATCTGTATTTTTTTAAATGGGCAAAAGACTTAGATGCTTCATAAAGAAGATACAGCCAACCAGCATAACAAATGAAAATCACAATGAGACACTCAGAAGAGTGGCGAAAATGTCAGTCTTTTGACTGACACCACCAAATGCCGGAGCTGTGGAGCACCTCGAACTCCCACACATTGCTGGTGGGAGTGTGAAATGCTGCAAATGCTACAGATGACTGCTTGGCAGTTTTTTGAAAAGTTAAGAGTTAACTACACTATGACCTAGTGTATTTATCCTAGGCTAAATAAAAACATATGTCCAGCCCTAGCTTGTTTGGCTCAGTGGATAGAGCATCAGCCTGCAGACTGAAGGGTCCCAGGTTTGATTCTGGTCAAGGGCACAGACCCAGATTGCGGGCTCGATTCCCAGGAGGGGGGCATGCAGGAGGCAGCCGATCAATGATTCTCTCTCATCAATGTTTCTATCTCTCTCCCTCTCCCTTCCTCTCTGAAATCAATAAAAATATATTTTTAAAAACACATATGTCCACACAAAGACCCATTCATGAATATTCATAGCATCTTTCTCTATAACAACCCAAAACTGTATGTAATTTGGATGTCCAAGAGGAAAAAAAATAACCAAATTATGGAATGTTCATACAGAGACATACAACTAAGCCATCAAAAGGGCATGCCACTGATAAATACAACACGGATAAATACTATGCTGAGGGAAAGTAGGCAGGCACATGCAGAGTACATACTGTATAACTCAATTCCGGAATAGGCTGAACTAACCCGTCAGTGACAGAGATCAGGTCAGTGGTTGCTCCTTGTGGTGGTGAAGGCGGGGAAGGGGGAGTGACTGGCCAGCGCACAGGAGAGCTTTCTGGGGTTATAGAAATTCTGTGTTTCCATGTGCATTTGTCAGACTGGTTGCACAGTAAAGTTAAGATCTGAACTTTTTATGGTATGCTCATTATTCATCCATAAAAAATAATTTTAACACTAGAACAAGAGCAAAAATAGCAGGGTTGATGAGTTCGAGATAGGTAGAAACCAGAGCACTAACAAACACAGTCATTGAGTTATTAGTACCTAGGAAGGTAACTGGGGTCACTCAGACATGCACGGGAAAACGGCCAAAGGCTGCCTCACAGGATACCAGATACTGTTGACCCTTGAAATGGCCCGGTGCTGGCGGGTGCTAATAAAATGCTGATGGCAGTGGGACTCTGAGGCAGGGCGGCCGCAAAGTGAATGCAGGGGGTGGTACAGTTGGCCACAAGCCAGAGCCCCGCATGGCAGGGGCAGCGCTTCTCTGGGGAGCGAGGCCCAGAAGCAGACACTTGTTTTGAATTTTCTTAAAAGACGGCAGAAAGGGCTCCCGCTGCCTGTCAGCAGCCAAGGAAGGTTATAGTTCTAGTCCCTCCAACCAGATCTTATTCCCAGGGAAATCGTGAGTAAAACAATCTAACTTCCATAGTAAACTAACATGCCACTACCCAGCTGCCAATCATGAATGAGGCAATTAATGTGACAGGAATATGCCCTGCAGAACAGACTGCACCAAGTATGACCAAGCACTAGTTACTGTTTCGCATTTGTTATGTGACTTATAAATGAGCGACTGCTGCATGTTCTGGAAGAGGATACTGAGGCTCCGAGAGGTAAAGTGATTTGCCCAACTCTCTCCAGTTTCTCTGTTGCAGGAATCAGAATATAGGTTTAACTTCAAATCGCATGCTCTTAATCATTAAGCTATGCTGCCTCCTAGGTTACTTCATCCATACCAGCACCCTTCATGGGGGAAAATCTAGGCCCCCATCCCATTCGAGGTGTTGAGAGAGCTATATCTGACTTTGGTTTTCTCCTTGGCTCACATTTCAACACCTATCCTAAAGCCGTGGTCGGCAAACTGCGGCTCGCAAGCCACATGCGGCTCTTGGCCCCTTGAGTGTGGCTCTTCCACAAAATACCATGGCCTGGGCGAGTCTATTTTGAAGAAGTGGTGTTAGGAGAAGTTTAAAAAAAAATTTGGCTCTCAAAAGAAATTTCAATCGTTGTACTGTTGATATTTGGCTCTGTTGACTAATGAGTTTGCCGACCACTGTACTAAAGTGTCTCCATCACCTTGAATGCCCCATTTCCTGTCTCATTTCCCTCTTGTGTACTGACTGCTGAGGTCATGGGGCTCTCACCTTGCATCCATCCGCAAAGTTGTAAGGCTGTTGTCTGTCCCATATCTCATGACCTCCATGCTAAGAATAGCAAGCTAGAAGAGTTTCCAGTGAGATTATCTAGAATGAAAGCCTTCTCTAAACTATACAGTTCATACATAGACACTGTTCAAAAAGGGAGTTATAATAAACAGAACCTTCTCAAGCTCTCTCCCCAATGACATGTTCCTGGTTTCTAAAGGTAATTCCCTCGTTGTCTATTAAATGAGTGACTCAGTGATAATTTCATGTCAGATAGGAAAGAAAAAAAGGGATGAATAGTAGAGGAGTTATGGTTTAGATTAGATCAAGTAGTGTATGTTTCATGTTAGATTCACCCCAGTATGTTGAGTGCACACCCTAGATCTAAGATGTTTTTATTCCCTTTTTAAAGTAAACATCAATTTACTCATCCAGTATTGCCTTTGTAACAAGATACTTAGGTACGCACAAAGGTAAAAAGCAGAAGAAAACCTATAAGTAACCATTCAAGAAATTTAGCAGTTCTAATGGCACAGTTCATGGAGGCAAGCATGTATGCTGGTTATGTCGCAAATCAGTCCAGTCCTGGTGGCAAATTGAAAAGCTGAACAATATTATTCATTAAGCACCAAGTTCAGAATTTCTAGTCAAATGGCATAAACAGCTTCCTAGTTCCAGTCTGTGACCACTGTCATTGACCTGAGCAGATGAACAAAACAACTGCATTCCCACACCATTTGCTAGTGAGCCCTTCTTAGATGGAACAGCAAGTAGTTGCTTTAAATACTTAAGGACTTTATTAAGCCAACCAGAAAGTTTCAGAAGAACCAATGGATTTCAATATTTTTATTTTCTGACCCCAGAATTCAAATGTTGACTCAGAACTCAAACAGCATGTGGTGGCAGTGGTCATGGCAGAAGGTACGAGGATGTTTGTGTGATCGCCGTCTTACCTCAATGACATTTGTTCAGCCTGTCTGGAAAGTCTGCTCTACAGAACTTGTCAAAAATATCTGCTACCTAAGTTTCCCTATTATTGCAAAAGTTGATTTTTAAGCGAATTATTAGGAAGACCTTCAAAAGCAAATGGTTGTAAGAGTATAATCTTGACACGTTTGCCTTCTTTATGTAGCAAAAAATACAGTTAAGTAGAGGAGTTCTTAAAGCCAAGCAGGTTGTGAGCACCTAGGGACAGAAAGGAGGCATCTACTCTACTTGATCCACCCCAAAGAAAATGCATGCATTCAACCCAGGGCAGCTGGGTTGAATAGTTTAATAATTTTAATAATATTTGGACCAATTATCTCCTGAGGATAAACTAGGAAGACAGTAGCAAGTTCATAGTATCAGAAATGTATATTTTAAAAAATATATTTTATTGATTTTTTACAGAGAGGAAGAGAGAGGGATAGAGAGTCAGAAACATCGATGATAGAGAAACATCGATCAGCTGCCTCTTGCACAACCCCCACTGGGGATGTGCCCTGCAACCAAGGTACATGCCCTTGACCGGAATCGAACCCGGGACCCTTCAGTCCGCAGGCCGACACTCTATCCACTGAGCCAAACCGGTTTCAGCAGGAATGTATATTTTGAGATAAGTTACAAAAGTTGACTTCTAAGAAGAAATCATGGGGGTTTGGGAGGAGTGATAAATTCTTAGTTTTATAAAATATGGGGTGGGGGTGTATAGTATCGATTTAATCAAAAGATAAATATAACTGGACCAAAAGACTAGTCCTTTTAGCATAGTGTCCAAAGCAAACACATCATAAACCAAATTTGGTTATTATTCATGCCTTCAACATGAACACTTCTAATCCTAAAGGGACCTTCTTTGAGGCCCTCTGGGCAATATTAAAATAACACACAGATGGTGTCATTCAAAGCAAGCCTTACATAGTGTGACAGAGTGAAATAACGTAATCCAATACTTAGAGTTATTAAAAGCTAGCAAGTTCTCCAAGTTTAAAAATAATAATAATATGTTGCATAACCACTGCTACTTTAGAACTAGCCAGTTCCTTTAAACTCTTATCTCAGATAACAATAGAAAGGGTACAAGAAATCCAAAATAAACACATCTGAGACGTTCCATCTCTAGCTTGCCTTAAGCTTATAGTTTGTTGTTTATTATCCAAACCAATAGCTTCCTATAAAAAGAACATTTATACTTAGAACAAGAAGCTGGCTGAACAAAAGCAATTGTCTGACACATTGTCAAATAAATAAGCTTTATATGTTTATGGTGGTTTTTTTTCACATTTTTAGAATAAAATAAACTTATAAATAATCTGACATCTGTAATTTGACAGTTGTCTTCTTACCTAAATCCTTAGTAAACACTTACCCACTTTTAGGTAATATAGAAAAACGAAAAAATATTCTAACTTGTAAAGCAAAAATATATATGTAAAGAATACATTTTAAAAGAATGTTCACACATATTTAATATTTTGACACACATTAAATTCATAACTACTTTGTCCAAACCTAAAATGACCGCTTAAAAGGAAACAGAGAGGAAGGGTCTTTTCTACCATAAGATGGGTCCAAACTAGCTAATGAAATCAGGGCAGAATCCATAAACAATTTGCAGGTTCAAATATCCCAGGCGAGCAAGATTTTTTTCCCTTGTTTACTTTTACAGATATTGAGAAGTTTTATTTAATTTTTAAAGCATTAACAGTCCCGGACAAATTTAGCAACCGAAAGGAAAGCCAGTGGTTAAAGCAATCTACCTAGCTACCAGGCAAATGCCTCTGAACGCCCACAGTACGCCTTCTGGAACCATTTCACTGTCATACATGTCTCATTAATGCAGCAGCTGTAATCTCTAAAAATGGCTGCAGTCCCTTCACCCCACCTCAGAGGGGACGAAATGGGGCCATCACAAATATTTGCTACTCACTTTTCGGTTTCCTTGTCTTCTGCTCCAGGGCCTGGCAAGTGTTCACTAACTCGGTATGTACAGTCTGGAGACTCAGTTGTTCTGAAATTGCTTCCTCCGATTGATGCAGCAAAGACTTCGTCTTTTCCCTGGCAGAGTGGGCTGTGCCCTCTCGGTCCTCAACCTGGAGGCGTACAGTTAATACTGGAATTTTTCACAGTGTGTCCCGGAAAGAAAGCAATTGAGTGCACACTCTTATGCACAGGAAACTGCAAATGTGCTTTTGTTCTCAGGGAAGTGATAAGCCTCCACTGAACTTCTGCAATTCTGGGTTTGCATGGGCTTCGTGTGCCCGAGCTCTATCCACAGCCCTAACAGTCCTGCGATGTCAAGTTGCCTCTTTCTGCAGAGTTGCCTCCTTTCGCAGCAGACTGTTGACACCGCCTCTTTTACAACGCCCCCTTTACTTCCTCCGCACACTGCTAGTCTCCAGGGACTGAACTTCACAGTTCCTCTTTGGTTTTTTTTTTTTTTTTTTTCTGTTGTTGTTCCTTCTCCATTTTTATCTCATGGTTTTAAAGACATCTGAGGAGGCTTCCTCTAAATATAATATAGTCAAAGGCCACCCTACCTGCTCCTCTGCATCCTCTAGCCGTTGACTGGCTGCCCGGTTGACAGCATCTTCTTGCAGTTGTTTGATGGCTTCTAGTTGTTTCTGCCTGGAGTTTAAAAAAAAAAAAAAAGTCCAAACCACAAGCTGTCAGTGACATTTCAACTAAGAGTCACCCCTGGGAAGTTGTGACAAATTCAGACTTCATACATTTCCTCAGAGATCAGAGGCAAAAGTGAAAGTGTTTTCATTCATACAAGTGCTTCTCCAATATGGCATTTTAATTAAAGCCATCGTACTGATCACTTAGCTTGATGCCCTCGCTTGACAGATCAGGACATGTAGTTTCCTATTTTACATTAGAATATTCAGTTCCCCACAAGCTGCATTCATAGCACTTTGCATCGGTGGCCAACTGCTTAGAGGATGGAGCTATAAGGAGGTCACAGTGGCAGGTGCAATATTGACACAGCACAGCTAGCTTTTGCAGGAAAAAAAAAAAAGAATGAGTGAGGGAGGAAAAAGAGAAGAAATGGAAACTTCATATCATGACCTTAGCCTTTCTCCTTAAAAGTTGCCAATCATGGTAGAAATGTGTGCCATGAGGACAGGAAGGGCGCTCCCAAGCACAGGCAAAAGCCCGCTGTTCGGATTTCCCCTGCAGTCTTCTCTTTCTGAAGACCTCCCCCTCCCTTTCTTCCTCACCCCGACCTCTTAGTGTTATGTTACCTCTCTTTCGGATCTGACCTTAATTCTCAAAATAAGTCAAAATGCATCTACTCGCTGTTAGCAGAGGAGATTATTTGAAGTATGCTATGTATCAACATATCAATGACTATCTGGAAACAACTTGACCTGAATAAGGATCTTAGCTCAAAGGGATGACAAACTTTGGGAGTTTCAAAGCAGGGAGGGAAACATTGTCAAGTTTAGGCCTTTTGTGTGCCTCTTCAAATGTTAACACACAGTCAGAATCCCATTGAGCGTTGTCATAAATCCTGCCCTGATCACAAAAAGGACCACACAAGGATGGGTAAGAATGCTTTACCATTATAGTAAACCAGCAAACAAAACCCTAAACAAAATTGAAACCATCTGAACACATATTCTACTAAGATTGTACAATAGCTTATAGCCAGAGTTTCTTTTCTTAAATCGTGGTGAGAACATTTAACATGGGATTTACCACCCTAACACAGTTTTAAATATGTAACACAGAGTTAACTATATGCACAATGTTATACAGCATATCTCTACAACTTTCTCATCCTATGTAACTAAAACTATACCCGTTGAAGAATTGCATCTCCCCATTTCTTCCTCCCCTAACCCCTGGAAACCACCATTCTACTCTCTGCTTCTATTGGTTTGATAATTTTTAACACCTCATTTAAGTGTAATCATGCAGTTTGTCCTTGTGTAACTGATTTATTTCACTTAGCATAATGTCCTCAAGATTCATCCATGTTGTCGCATGTGGCAAAATTGCCTTCTTTTTTAAGGCTGAATATTATTTCTATACCGCATTACTTTATTCATTCATCCACTGATGAACATTTAGGCTGTTTTCACATCTTATTCTGAATAATGCTGCAATGAACATGAGTGTGCAAGTAACTCTTTGAGATTCTGCTTTGGATTTTTTTTTTTTTTTTTGGATACCCAGAAGTGTGATTGCTAGATCATATGGTAGTTCTATTTAAAATTTTTTGAGGAACCTCTATACTGTTTTCCATAGCAGTTGCACCATTTTATATTCCCATGAACAGTATACAGAGTTTCCATTTCTCTACACCCTTGTCAACACTTGGTATCTTTTGGGTGTTGTTATTTTTTAATGATAGTCTTCCTAACAGGTGTGATTGATTCATCATTGTAAATGACTCATTACGGTTTTTATTTGCATCTCCCTAATGATCGGAGATTTTGAGCATTTTTTTCATATACCTGTTGGCTGTATATCTTTTTTTTTTTTTTTTGAGAAATGACTATTTAAGTATTCTGCTCATTTTTTTCCAACTACACTTTTTTTTATTCCCAGGCCTCATTTTATTATTTATTTATTTATTTATTTAAAATATATTTTATTGATTTTTTTACAGAGAGGAAGAGAGAGGGATAGAGAGTTAGAAACATTGATGAGAAACATCGATCAGCTGCCTCTTGCACACCCCCTACTGGGAATGTGCCCGCAACCAATGTACATGCCCTTGACCGGAATCGAACCTGGGACCCTTGAGTCCGCAGGCCGACGCTCTATTCACTGAGCCAAACCGATTTTGGCCCAGCCCTCGTTTTAGCAATGATCAGCTTGTTCTCCATATCTATGGTTCTGTTTGTATAATATTTATTAGTTTTGTTTTTATAGATTCCACTTATAAGTAAAATCATATATTTTTCTTTGACTTATTTAACTTAGCATAATACCCTCTAGGTCCATCCACATTGTCAATAATGGCAAGGATATTCATATATAAAATACTATTCCTATGAAAATTCATATATATAATTGAAATATATATATATATATATATATATATATATATATATATCACCTCTTCTTTATCCATTCATCTACTGATAGACATCCATGTTGCTTCCATATCTTAGCTAATACTAGTAATGCTGCAATGAACATAGGGGTAAATATATCTTTTTGAATTAGTGTTTGTTTTGTGTGTGTGTTTGTGTGTTGTGTGTGTGTGTGTGTGTTGTTTTTAATAAATACCCAGAAGTGGAATTGCTGGATCATAAGGCAGCGCCCCTTTTAATTTTTTGAGGAATCTCCATAGTATCTTCCATAGTGGCAACACTAATTTACAATCCCACTAACAGTGCACAAGGATTCCCTTTTCTCTACATCCTCTCCAGCACTTGTTATTTGTTGATTTATTGATGATTGCCAATCTGACAGATATGAGGTGACATCTCATTGTGATTTTAATTTGCATTTCTCAAATGATTAGTGATGTTGAGCACCTTTTCATATGTCTATTGGCCATGTATACGACCTCTTTGGAGAAATGTCTATTCAGGTCCTCTGCCAGTTTTCAAACTGGGTTAGTTGGTGTTTTTGTTTGTTTATTATTGAACTGTAGAAGTTCCTCATGTATTTTGAATATTAACCCCTTATTAGATATATGGTTTGGAATATTTCCTCTCATTGCACAGGTTACCATTTCACTCTGTGAATTCCTTTGCTGTGCAGAAGCTTTTTAGTATGATATAGATCCACTTGTCTATTTTTTCTGTTGTTGCCTGTGCTTTTAGTGTCCTATCCAAGAAATCATTGCCAAGACCAATATCATGAAGCTTTCCCTCCAAGATTTTCTTCTAGGAGTTTTACACTTTTAGGCTTTAAGTCTTGACTCCATTTTGAGTTGATTTTTGTAGATGATATATAATAAGGGTTCAACTTCATTCTTTAACATGTGGATATCCAATTTTTCCAACACCATTTGTTGAAAAGACTATTGTTTCCCATTGTGCATCTTTGGCACACTAGTCAGAGATCAGTTGACCATATAAGCATGGGTTGCTTCATACTCTTCTCTTGGTCTCTACGTCTGTCTTTAGACCAGTACCATACTGTTTTGATTACTATAGTTTTATGATATAGTTTGAAACCAGGAAGTGTGATACCTTCAGATTTGTTTTTTCTCAAAATTGTTTTGACTATTTCAGGTGCTTTGTGGTTCCATATGAACAATAGGATTGTTTTTCTCTATTGCTGTAAAAAATGCCATTAGGATTTTGATAGGGATTACATTAAATATGTAGGTTGCTTTGGGTAGTATGAACATTTTAACACACTATTAAGTCTTCCAATCCATGAACATAGAATGTATTTCCATTTATTTATGTCTTCTTTGATTTCTTTCAGCAATGTTTTGTAGTTTTCAGTATACAAGCCTTTACCTCATTTGTTAAGTTTATTCCTAAGTATTTCATTTGTTTGGATGCTATACTAAGTAGGATTGTTTTTTCAGGTTTCTTTTCAGCTATTGAATTAATAGTTTATAGAAATGCAACTGATTTTTGTGTGTTCATTTTGTATGATATAAAATTGTTGAATTTGTTTATTAGTTTTAACAAGTTTATTGTGGAGTCTTTTGGGTTTTCTATATGTAAAACCATGTTATCTGCAAACAGCGATGACTTTACTTATTTTTTTCCAATGTGGGTGCCTTTGTCTTGTCTGATTGCTCTAACTAGGGCTTCCAGTACCATGTTGCATGGAAGAGGTAAGAGTGGGCATGCCTGCCTTATTTCTGAAGCTTTCAGTCTTTCACCATTGAGTATGATATTAGCTTTTCATAGATAGCCTTCATGATCTTGAGGTAGTTTCCTTCTATTTCTAGTTTTTTGAATACGTAGTTTTATTATCAAAGTGTTGAATCTTATTAAATGTGGGGTTTTTTAATATCAATTTAGGTGCTATTGTGATATTTATTCTTCATTCTTTTAATGTGCTGCACATTAATTTCTTTGTGTATGTTGGGTCATTATTGCATTGAAGGGATAAATCTCACTTGATCGTGGTATATAACAATCTTTTTAATGTGCTGTTGAAATTGGCTTGCCAGTATTTTGTTGAGGATTTTTACATGTATATTCATCAGGGATATTGGCCTGTAGTGGGGTGTGTGTGTGTGTGTGTGTGTGTGTGTGTGTGTGTGTGTGTGTGTAGTGTTTTTGGTGTCAGGATAATGCTCTCCTCATAAAATAAATCGGTAAGTTGTCCCTCCTCTTCAATTTTTTGAAAGAGCTTCAAAGGTTTGCATTAATCTTTAAATGTTTGGCAGACTCACCAGTGAAGACATCTGGTCCTGGGCTTTTCTTTGTTGGGAGGTTTCTGAATATTGTTTCAGCCTCTTTACTAGTTATTGCTCTGTTCAGATATTCTGTTTCTTCTTGATTCAGTCTTGGTTAAGTTGCATGTTTCTAGGAACTTATTTATTTCTTCAGGGTTATCCAATTTGTTGGTGTATAATTGTTCATAGTAGTCTTTTATGATAGTTTCCCCTACTGTGGCATCAGTTGTAATGTCTCCTCTTCCATTTCATATTTTACTTATTTGAGTATTGTCTTTTTCAAAGTCAAGCTAAAGATTTGTTAATTTTGTTTATCTTTTTTTTTAAAAAACCAACTCTTAATTTCATTGATTTTTAAAGATTGTTTTTCTATTTTACTTCTGCTCTAATTTTTATTATTTCCTTCCTTGTGCTAAATTTAAACTTTGTTTTTTCTTCTTTTTCTAGTTCCTTGAGAAATAATCTAAGCTCTTAAGAGTCCATTATCTTCTGAATGAAAGCAAAATGACTGTAAGGACCAATAGAAATCCATACTTAATAATATTAAATTAAATTTTTAATGACTTGTATGTCTTTGCATATTTAAGACAATATATTTTATGTACTTTATAAATCATAACAATCTTAGAAATAGCTTTTAAAAATGAGATAGAACCATCTATTAAAAATATTTAACAGCCAGTCATTATGGCTCAGTGGTTGAGCATCAACCTATGAACCAATAAGTCACTGGTTCTATTCTGGTCAGGCACATGCATGGGTTGCAGGCTTGGTCCCCAATAGGGGTTGTGCAGGAGGCAGCCAACCAATGATTCTCTCTCATCATTGATGTTTCTATCCCTCTTCCTTCCTCTCTCCCTAAAAATCAATAAAAACACTTTTTTTAAAATTTAACAGCTGTTGAACCACTGATGACTTTTCTTTTATTGAGATTTTTATTATCACAGTAAGAGGTAAATAATTAGCTTTGAGTGTGTATTTTTAAATTCAGCAGCTCTCCTTGCTAACATGTCAATGCTAAATCTTGATTACTACTCCTGCCAAGTCTGAGTCTCCCACAGACTTTGGCATCCAAATAGATTTTAGTTTCAGACCACAACCCTCTAAGTCAAGGATGTCTCTTCTCTTTCTTACAGTTCCACAACTAATTCACTAGCATGTCAGATATGATCCATCCTCAAAATATAGTTTGAATTCAACCATTTCTTACCACTTTTACAGTGATCACCCTGGCTTATGTCACATCTCTCACCTGTACTATTTAAAATAGTTCTTAACTCAATGTTTTTGTCTTGCTTTTTCACCATGACCCTGTAAATAGTTTATATTTCAAGCACTTACACACACACACACACACACACACACACACAGCTGAAACAAAAATGTTAAGAAATATTACTTATTCTTACTATATGTAATACACTCTGATATTTCATATATATATATATATATATATTTTAAATGGGTCATAATCCAGTAAGTTGATTTCAGAATCTCTAACTGGCAATCTATTATTGAAAAAAACTCCTCACTAGTCCACTGCTTTAAATCTTGCCCTCTATAGACAATTTTCTACCCAGCAGCCAGAATAATCTTTCAAAACACAAGTTACATTACTTCTCTGCTTATAACCCTACTAGAGGCCCGATGCACGAAATTCGTGCAAGGGTAGGCCCCTCTTCCCCCAGATGCCAGCACTGGCTTCCCTCTGGCTACCAGCACCCAGGCTTCCCTCCGGCTGCCGGCCCTGCCCCCCGCCCACACCTGCCTTGGCCTGGCACTGCCCTCGTCTGCCACCACTCCTTCTCCCCCCTCGATTGATCGCCCCACTGGCTCCCTTTGTGGGGCGATCGTGGGTCAATGGCGGGGTCCCCCAACCAATCACATTGCACCCGCCTTGGCTGGCCTGGTGCCAGTGAGTGTCAGTGTGGTCATCCAGATGGTTGTTCTGGTGTTCAGCCGTTCGGTTGATTTGCATATTACGCTTTTATTATTATAGATGATGGCTTCCTATCCACTCAGAAAACAATCCCCACTCCTAAACATGAACTGAAAGGCTGTGGACCTTACCCCTGACTATCTCTCTGGCCTCATCTCCTACCACTGCTCAGAACTCACTCCACCCCAGTCATGCTGGCCTCTCACTGATGCTCAAACATACAATCTCATTACAACCACAGTTAGTTCCTCTGCCTCAGACACTGCTGAGATCATTACATAGCTCACTCTCTCATTTCATTCAGCTATCCACTCAATTGATCACTCCTCAGACAGGGCTTTCCTGGCCACTTTTCTAAAATTAGGTTCTCCTGCCCCTGCCATTCTTGGTCTTTATATCCTGCTTTCATTTACTTCATATCAACCTGGCATTACAGTATATAATTATGTGTTTATTTGTTCATCATCTGTGTCCTTCAATAGATGTTAGTTTCATGGAGGCAGAGATTTCTGTCTCCTTTCCTATAATTCCCTAGTACCTATGTGGGAGGGACAGGGCAATGGAGTCAGGCAAAGAGCTGACACTTCGATGTTGTCCAATGATGACATGCTTTTCAAACCAAACCTTTTGAGACCCCCTTTTTTTTTCACTGACTCACCTTGACTCTTGGGCATGTGCTCTGACTAGGAATCAAACCATGACCTCCCAGTTCACAGGTTGACACTCAACCACTGAGCCACATTAGTCGGGCTTGACCCTCAATTCTTTCCATTCCTCGGCTCTGGAGCCTAGTTATCTTGTGTCAGAATGGAAGCCTTCTCTTCCTAAGTTTATAGCCCCTGGATGTTACCTTTAAAAAATATTTCCTACCTCATCTAAAGAAAATTTTCTTATTCTCACAAATTTCTTCACCCATTTTCCCATGCATAGTTAAAACACGTAGCCAAGTCATTTGATGTAAAGTGTCAATATGATTTTTTCTATTTTAAATTATGTCTAGAAGTCAGGGGCTAAACCTTTCTTACATTTATAAATGGTATTTTCCCCACTGCTAGGTTTCCAGAATATTTTTAATGAACATTATATCAGATTTTAGCAAGTAGATAGTGGGGGATTAATAGTTGTAGGAACATGTATTTTGAAGCTGAACATTATCTAGATCTGATCCCAGTTGTCACTTAATCCTACCTGAGTGACCTTGAGACGTTATCGAACCTCTCTGGAGATAAATACATGTCAAATTCTTAGCACTACATCCAACACAGTAAGCTTTCAATAAATTGTACCTACTATTATTTAATTGGGTTTCCAGTGTGTCTAGTAGATAATTCAGAAGATTCATGTATTCAGAGATAACTCTAGTAGCAGAGGCCTCTCTCAAAATAGTTCTTTGTTGCTAAATAGAAGAATTTCAATGCTCCCTTTTGTAGAGACAGTATCTGGGTAAGGAAGCTGCATATCTCCTTAACCCACAGCTTTACCACTAAGGGGAAGTCTCGGCTCACTGCTTCTTAGGAAAAGCAGAAGATTATTTTCTTGAGAGTTCCTTCTGGTATTATCTCTGGCATCTAGTTTCCTTATTTAGAGAGAAGAAAATAGTTTTTCTTCTGGCTTTTTAAAGCAACCTTGGCCTCTAATGACATTTTTTTTTTTACTTTATTAAAATTCAGCATACACCCATGTTCATTCATTCCTTTGAAAAGCACTTCTTAAGGGAACACCTAGTATGGTACTAGCAGCTATAGAAACAGACAACAAAAAATATACTCACTGCCCTTGTTTTTAGTATATGTGCTTTACAAACTACAAATTTCAAGAATTTCCCCATAATCATAAGAATTAAGGTCAGAGAAAGGGTTAGTTGGTAAATTATTTTATATTTAGAGCCCTTTATTCCCCAGACTCTTCACTTGAGATTTAATTTCCTAGTGCCCAATATGATGCATTGTATCCTAAGGTGGAACATGAAGCCCAATGGGATAGGAGTCAACAGACCCAGCATGAGGTTATTCCATTAACAGATCTACCTGTAGATTTTCCATTAACTCTCAGGTCTTGATCAATTCACTTTCCATCCTTATGCCTTGGTCTTGTGTAAAATAATGAGGTTTTACTAAATGGTCTCTAAGGCTCCTATGGTTAAAAGAATTCTATGTTCTGTAATTCCAAATTCCTTCTCTAAAGAAAATAACTCATTATACTGGTTTTCCACAGATTTTAAAGTTCACTATTTGCAATTTTGAATATATTAGTCAATTTTACACTATTTCACAATTCGAGATTGTCAGACAAAAATGTCTTCCCTGAAAAAGTATTATCTGAAATCAATACATAGAACTTAGAAAAAAATGAACTGAAGGCTATGGCACAATCACAAAGGTGTCAGGTTCATAAAGTATGGGTTTCTTATACATAAATGATCGTCACCTGGAAAGATATTCCTTTCTGAAATAAAAATATTCCAGCCCGAATCTCTTCAAAATCTCCATCAACTTGATAAACTCTTTATCAAGAGATTCTTTGTGGTTTCCCAAGCTCTTCAGCATTAAAATGCAAAAATTTAGTTTCTCTTCCATGGTATATTTGTATTCCTATAAGGAAAATCACAAAACGAACTCCACTATTCCAGTATTAAATATAAACATGATAGAGGCAATATGAAATGCTGTGGCCATTCTCCTTTCAATAGTATTCCCTGTTATTGGACCCTAAATTCTAATTGAACACATACTATTTTTTAATTGCCCAAAAACTGATTATCCTCTAGGTTGATTATCTCAATTTAACAAGTACATATTGGGTACTTATCAAATGCATGAAATTGAATTTCATTTGTTTTTCTTACGATCGTGGGTTCCTGACCATTTCACCAATTATCACAACTGCTTTAGAATACCATGGGAATGCAATAAAATCAGTATCTGTTGATTAGCATTTTCAAAAGCAACTTTTTTAAAAAAGGTTTGTTTGGCAAAGGGATTGAAATTAACATTCCAGAGTTTCCTTCTTGCTTTAGCTTAAGTTAGGGGCTGATGCACATTAATAGTTGTCTGGCAATCAAGAAGTAGAGATAATAAGTGATAGATAAATTAAGGAAATTTATATGGTTCTTTCCTAACTAAACTGGAAATGACTACCTAAAAAGCTCATGGTTTCCAATGTTCTGCAAATATTGGGGATAATAATACTGTCAGAATCTCAGGAATAAGATTCTTTTGCACACTAACCATTCTACCAAAGTAAGAGAATTTTAATAAGCCAATGTTAAGTGTCTTAAACTAGCCAATTATCACAAGAATTCAAATAAAATACACTTTCATTAAGTCATCTTATTTAGTCTTTGTTTCTCCAACATATAACACATATCTTCACACTCACTCACTCTCACTTTTTTCTCACCCTCACCCTCAAAGACTTTATCCTAACGGTCACACTCACCCTCACCCACATATGCACATTTATACACACATCCCCAGACACACACTCTACACACAGCATCAGACCGAGACAGCAGAAGACTCCAATAACGCCTGATATGGTACTGTACACAATTAGTATTACCTGGGTTTCAAAGGCAGAAGGGAAACCAGGAAAATCACAAAATACAGAACACTTACAGTAAGCATGTCCTCCCACTTTTCTTTCACAGTAATTTCTGGACTAGTTACCCACTGGAGAGGGCTGTCAATGAGGGTTTCCACTTCAGAATTGTCTTCATGCTGAAAAAGAGTTTCACATCTTCAACTAGAAATTCAGGGGGAAGACGTTTGCTATTATATAAGAACTAATGTAGACCAAAGTTCTATTACAGAGGTAACCCAGAGACAATTCCTTCTCAACTAACGCCACTCAATGACTTGCCTTTACCCCAGGACGTTGCCATGTGTAGATGCTACCTCTTGTCAGGTTCTCTATTCATGCTGAATATGCAGAGATAGAATCATTTTCCAGCAAAACCTACCCATTTTTATCTTCCTCTCGAATAGAAGGAAACAAGCATTTTTGTGGATTTTTTTCATTTGTCAAACTAAATACTACCTACCATACATGCTAGGCACTGTGGAAGGGACTGGAAATGCCAACATGAAGATTCTCTGCTTTCTCTGACCATCGAGAGTTTCCAGTCACAAATTAAAATGAAGAAAGAGGTGCTAGCCAATTAGCTAGAAGGAAACTGTTCAATGGATGCCATGTCTTCAGCCCTTTGATACTAAAGATTAACCTGTAGGAAAACTATGCTCAAGCAATCCATATCCAATGGTCAGTTAGTCCTGATTGACTCAGGACTAGAAGATCAACTTCAGGAATGTTTGAGAAAAGTCTTCTCTTTCATAGTAGGATGATTTGGGGTTTAACAACACACACATATGCTTGTGCTCAGCAAACAGGTTGCAGGTCAGTTGTCTGCAGACGTTCCTAGTCAGTGAAACCCCATGATAGGCATATGCTATGTAATACCAGCTTCGGGAGAGTAGCTGTGAATGCCACTCCCTTCTGCTCGGGTTCTCTCAGTGACAGCAGCATGTCTTGGTCCATCATTGTGTCCAGAGATGACAAGCTGATTAAACTGCACTGCTGCTCAGTTTCAGTGTTCTGAGACAATTACCAAAATGTTCATGACTCTTATCATTCTAATAATGAATACTTTTATTTTATAAAAATCATACCCAGTGCTCAATGTAATTGTCCCCATTCTAAATAGCCTTATGGGCTATTTAGAATGGGGACAATGTCCCCCCCAAAACAGTTTTTACATTTTCTCTTTAGTATGACTTTAACTTATCATTTATTTGTTCTTAAGAAAGTTCCATTTATCCCATGGATAACATTTACATGTGGTGATATAAACTGTTACGGCTCTAATTTTCCCAAAATAAGGGAATGTAAAGAAATTCACAGAAAAAAATGTTGGGATGGGGTGCTCAATAAAGCCTACTAAAAACAGATTGATTTCTTCTGTTTCCCTTCCATGTACAGAAGACAGTCTCAGATAATGTCCCACAAAGACTATTTCTTATACTTCTCTCAAAGTCTCTGTCTCTTATCATGTGGTTGATAGATGACAACAGTTCATTTAACTTTCTTCTTGTTGGAAAAAGGTCAGAGGGCTCTTATTTCCAGGTTCTAATTAAAAGCAAACTTCTTCATCCATCCGTGGGGTATACCTCAGAGTCAGGACTTTGCCAGCTGTTTAACCCTGGTTGAGAAGTGTAGAACTTCACAAGCTGGCATCCTGACACTGTCATCCTCTCAGAGGACCGAGGATGAAACACACTGCCGGGGCAGGTTTGCCGTCATTTCACTCAGTCTGGCAGTTTGGCTTGGTTTCAAAACCGCAGTAAAATGATGAGTATTTGAAACAATGTCAGGAAAGCACAGCCCTCGGCAGAATGTCCAGGGCTGCCTGAGACGGCATCAGATGAAGGCAGCATATGTTGCCCCTGCATCCTTGGCAGAAGAAATTCAAACAGCGTTTGCCCCAAAGACATTCTTCCTCTCCTTTCAAGGTCATAGCACAGCTGTCAACAGGAGGACATTCTGACATATCCATTGTCCACAGACATGGAGAGACCATTAAAGTGGTGAAAAGAAAGCAGTTTGATAATAAAGCATTTCCTAACATAATAAGCACAAAACTGGAAAGTGTAAAAGAGTGGAAATATAGCAATGGGGGTCCCAATATTTAATTCCCCAAAAGGCTTTTGATTGTTTCCTACCATGTTGTAAAGAATTGGGTCTACCTAACAAAAGGAGATTTTTTTTTAAGTAATAATTCATTTTGCTATTTAAAAATTAGTCGGGCCATAGCCTGATTGGCTCAGTGGATAGAGCGTCAGCCTGCGGGCCAAAGAGTCCCAGGTCTGATTCCAGTCAAGAGCACATACCTTGGTTGCAGGCTCCTCCCCAGCCCGGGCCCTGGTCAGGGCTCATGCAGGAGACAACCAATCAATGTGTTTCTCTCACATCAATGTTTCTCTCTCTGTCTTTTCCTCTCTCTTCCACTCTCCCTAAAAATCAATGGGAAAATATCCTCAGTGGAGGATTAACAAAACAAAACAAAAATTAGCCAGGATTGCCGGGGGGGGGGGGGGGGGGGGGAAACAGGGTAGGGGGGAAATGGGAGATATCTGTAATACTATTAACAATAAAACATATATTTAAAAATAAATAAAAATTAGCCAAAAACATATAAAATGCTAATTTCTGTTCAGAATGTAATCACCACTGTCAATAAATTGGCTTGGTTCAATTACATCCTAAAGCAAAGAAACTGCATGCTGTTTCTGAGAACTCTATGTATGGTAGACACGCTGTGAGGGACAGGGCAAACACTGAAAAGTAGCTCATGGATCTCTACTGCTACCTTTAAGACCCCAGGCTGGGGAACATGTATTGTGTTTGTCCTGAAAAATACAAGACTATAAAGATTTCTGAAACCCAGATTTGCTGAATGCACAGTTCCACAACCCTATGCTTGACAGTTTTCAGCCATAACTTGAAACAGGTCCGTTCTCCAGGCTGAGACGTTAAGAGTTGGATTCCAAAAACAATCAGCAGGTTCCCCTGAAAATGTCACAGGTGCTTTTCTGCAAGCTATGGACCTTCATTCATAGCAAGTTATCACACGTGCTGATATTTTAAAGCTTTCCATTGATGATAGTGCCTACCTCTGCAGACTGAGCAAGAATGAGTTCACAATGTAAAGATTTTTCTCCTTCAGAGATGGTACTCTTATGTTCTTCACTAACATTCAACTGGATCCCATTCCTTGAAAAAAAAAAAAAAGGGAACAGTAATCCCATCTGGTTAGGTGTGCCTCCAACATTATGTTTTCTTTCTTTCTTTTTTTTTTATATGCTTTTTATTGATTTTAGAGAGAGAGAGGGAGAGAGAGAAACATCTATTGGCTGCCTCCCACATGCACTCTGATTGGGAATTGAATCTGCAACCTAGGCATGTGCCCTGACTGGGAATCAAACAGGCCACCTTTTGGTGCATGGGACCAATTGAGCTATGCCTACCAGGGCCCTAACATTATGTTTTGAGTCAGCAGATTAGGGTTTATTTATGAGCAAACAATCAGTAAGCTTCCACGTGTACTTAGGATTGCATAAGGTACTTAGGAATACAGAGACAAGGAGAGTCTGCCCAGACTAGGAGCTGCCCAGATGAGTGATGCTAGGTGGTTGCAAACAAGTAGGCCACACTTTTTAAAACATGTTTAATTTTAATTAATTTTTATTTTTATGAATTGGAACCAATAGTTAAAAATTAGAGCCTAGCTGGTGTGGCTCAGTGATTGAACACTGGTCCCTGAACCAGGAGGTTGCAGTTTGACTCTCGGTCAGGGCACATGCTCTGGTTGTGGGCTTGATCCCTAGTGGGGGACTTGCAGGAAGCAGCCAGTTGATGTTGATGTTTCTTTCACTGATGTTTCTCTCCCTCTCCCTTCCTCTTTCTCTAAAATCAATAAAAATACATATTTTAAAAATTAGCAAGTTTCACTAAAAACCTAGATTTCTGGCTTTTCTTAAAAAAAACAGAAGATGTGGCCACATTGGGTGCATATATTCTTGATGTAACAATTAGCTAGAGCTAAGCAGAGCAGCCCCCTCTGCCTTTGTTGAGGCAATGCACTTATCTTATTGGTAACTCTCATGATGTAAGTGTGTGCACTCACCCCATGCTTTACTCTTGTTGTCTGTGGATTCCTGGACTAGATTACACATATTCGACAACAAATGTTTTAATATAGGTAATATATGTTAGAAAAGAGATAAAAACATGCACTCAAAAGGGTTACTTTGATCTCAAGGTAGGAGAAAACCAAGGGAAGGTCATGAAAAACTTGTGAAGAAGTTCTGTTGGAAAAAAGCAGAGAAAATATCACTTACAAAAGCACAGAGGAAAAGAATGTGGCACATTCAAGAACTGCAGATAGCTCAGTAGCCCAATGATGTAGGGTAGAGGCAGGGGAGAGGAGGCATGAGGGGTTGCTGTGTACTACTTACATGATGAGTTCCTGTTGCAAGTGCTGTAACTCATGAGCCAGTTTGTTTTTTTCCCCTCGTAAATCCTGGAATCACATACAACATTAAGCTGTACCTGCCACTCCAGTGGGGAAATTACATTTAACAACCCACCTTACAAATTCTGAGATTATTATGGTATACCTCTATAATGCTTCCATATTCTATGATGGTTGACTTAAGTTCTTCTATACTTAAATCCTTCTGAAAAGTAAAAGAGAAAATTAATAGCTAATAAATGCATGAGTTCACCAAATCATGTTTATTAGAATAATTATCAATCTGAGCCACACAAAAAATTATAATGCCCAATGAGATGAGCTCTTCTATCAATCGTATTATTTAAAAACTGAACCAATCTGCGTTTGTGATTAAAGCCACACAAAAAGTATGGGGTAGCCAGGCAGCTGTATCTAACTGGTGACAGTATGCTCTGTGTCTGCCTAGTCCCGTGGTCGGCAAACTGCGGCTCGCGAGCCACATGCGGCTCTTTGGCCCCTTGAGTGTGGCTCTTCCACAAAATACCATGGCCTGGGCGAGTCTATTTTGAAGAAGTGGCGTTAGAAGAAGTTTAAGTTTAAAAAATGTGGCTCTCAAAAGAAATTTCAGTCAGTGTACTGTTGATATTTGGCTCTGTTGACTAACGAGTTTGCCGACCACTGGCCTAGTCCAATGGAACCAAACCCTGAAAGGTAAATCTTAAGTCCAAGTCAAAATTATATTTATTATCATTATGCATTTAAGAAAAAAAATCAATCTTTAACTGAAAATGACTAATGAATTATTAAGGCATCCAATTTTATTCAACTCACATGATATCTCTGTTAAAATCACAGTATTGTACTGGAAGACCAGAGAGTACAGGCAGTGTCTGACCTACAATTGTATCCCATGATTAGCATGGTGCCTGGAATGTGCAAATTGCCCAAACAATGCCTATGAACGCTGGGGGGGAGTGCAAAGTAGTGGAAAGACCAGAGGTATGGAGGAAGTGAGCCACCACTACCACCACCATGTCATCGTCTGTCAGTATCGGGGTCAATGTCTACGAGCCATCAATGACTTCTTTGAAATGTCAAAACATGAATGGAAAGGAAGATAAATATTGCTCTTTGCCTCCTTATCTTGAAATGTGGAAGTTTATTAACTTAGGGCTGTGTCCTTCTTATGTCACATAACCAGAATCTCTGCTCCTTGTTACCAGATAGGTTATGATCAAGGATACAAGGATAAAGAGAATATCTATCTATCATCTTTCTATCTGATCAATCAAACCAGGAAGAAAATAACTTAGGGATATTTTTTTTTCTTCCCCAAAATGAATGACTGCACACACATTTGTGTTGTTATGAATTAAAACTGCATCGTTGTATCTAGCCATTGACTGATAAATTGGCACACTAATATTGGTTGTGTATATTAATGAACACCACCAGAATTTAGAGAGGATATGATGAAACTTATACATACTAGATGGATAAGTCAGTATTCTTTATTCAACAGAATATTTTTTGAGAAGTTTAGAAAGGAAATCTAACATTCTTGACAGAATATTAGAATCAGATATTTTAATAGGAGTGAAGGTACCCAAATGATCATCTCCTTTCTGATTTGGAGAGAGCTAGCCAATCCCACAGGACTTCATGGGAAGGGACAGACCAACCTTCTGCAAACTTGCATCTTTATTAAGCAAAGTGTTCTCATACATGTGTAACTCCATCTGAAAAGAAACAAAGTTAGTGAAGGCCCCTGGGACGTTGCTTTGGTAGAGGACAGTGCCACAAAATCATTTCAATAGGGAGACATGTTTCTGAAACACTTTTAATGTGCATATGGTTTTCACTTTTTAAAGAACTTTCACATAAGCCTCAAAACAATCAGGCATCAGACCCTGTTGGGAACAACTCTTCTTTGGGGGGTCAGCCCTGCACGGCGACTCATACATGGTGATTAAGATCTATTTTCATAGTCAGCCAGCCTGAGGGTTAACTCTTCCCACAAATGGGCCAGCAGCACTCAAAACTCAACTACTCAGGAGGGTACATAACCCACACAAGAGATATTCCTGGAGCACCTAGCTCAGGTGATCAGAAGACTGCCACTGAGTCCAAGACACCTACATCATAAAGCCATCATAATAAACTTGAGAGACATACGCAGTAAAATCTCAGACGTTTCTCTTAGAAATATTTTTTTTTCTGATATATTTCCTGGCATAAGAGAAAAAAGAAGCAAATGTGACTACATAAAAAAAAAAAGCTTTTGCACAGCAAAGGAAACCAACAAAATGAAAAGACAACCCACCAAATGGGAGAACATATTCGCCAATGATACAACTAATAAGGGATTACTATACAAAATTTATAAAGAACTTATAAAACTCCACCAAAAAACTCAAACAATCCAATTAAAAAATGGACAAAGGACCTGAATAGACACTTCTCCAATGCGTATATGCAGATGGCCAATAGAGATAAGAAAAAGTGCTCAACATCAGTAATCATCAGAGAGATGCAAATCAAAACCACAATGAGATGCCACCTCACACCTGTCAGAATGGCTATTATCAATAAATCAACAAAGAATGTGTTGGCAAGGATGTGGAGAAAAGTGCACTATTGATGGGAATGCAAATTGGTGCAGCCCTTGAGGAAAACAGTATAGAGTTTCCTCAAAAAATTAAAAATGGGACTGTCTAATGACCCAGTGATTCTACTTGTGGGAATATATCCAAAGAAATATGAAACACTATTTTGAAAGAATATATGCACCCCTATGTTCATGGTAGTGTTATTTATAATAGCCAAGGTTTGGAAGCAACCCACGGGTCCATCAGTTGATAAGGGGATGAAAAGTCCATGGTATATTTACACAATGGAATACTACTCAGCCATAAACAAGAAGGAAATCTTACCTTTTGTGATCACATGAATGGATCTGGAAGTATTATGCTAAGCAAAATAAGCTAGTTAGAGAAAGACAAATACCATATGTGGAATCCAATAAACAAAATAAGAAACAAAATAGAAACAGACCCATAGAGACAAAGAACAGACTGACAGCTCTCAGAGGGGAGGGGGTTTTGGGGATTAGTGAAAAGGGTGAAGGGATTAAGCAAAAAATAAAAATAAAAAAACAGACATAGACAACAGTGTGGTTATTACCAGAGGGAGGAGGAGATGGGCAAAGGGGGATATAAGGTGGCGAAAGAGACTTGACTTTGGGTGTTGAGCACATGCTGCAGTATGCAGATGTGGTTTAGACTTGTATACTTGCAACATGTATAATTTTATTAACCAATGTCACCCCAATAAATTCAATAAAAAATAAAATTGGTTTTGATGATGGTTGCACAACTCTGTGAACATACTAAAAAACACTGGCTTGTACATTTTAAGTGGGTGGATTTAATGGCATGTATATTATTTATCCATAAAGCTGTTACATTAAAAAAAGAGAGATTGCCCTTTATATAATCCAGACATCTTGAGGAGTACAAATTTTAAAGTTTATAGCAAAAGGTTATTGTAGCAATAGTCACATACACCTTTAGAGTGTAATATTAGCTTGAGGGGAGAAAATGTTTTACCAGTATTTGGGGAATGCTTACTTGGTGCTCTGTCTCAGTTTTAGACAATTCCTCAATATTCTTTTCCAATGCATATATATCCAGAATATTCTTGGTATTCTGATGTAAAAAAAGATAGTATTTTTTTATTTAGTCCAAATATAAAAAATAAGAGACCATCTTAAAGTCTTTTTTAGGAAGAAGTATTTTTATCATTATCATCATCATCCATTTTAAGCTAAGGGACAAAACTTTAGATTTTTGTCCAAAAATAACATAAGCCTTTTAACATGACATCTAGGAAGCCCCTTATTATCTTACATTCCACCACAGACATTCACTCCCTAGTTCACACCTTTTTCACTTGTCATTACCAGTACCTGTGGCCCTTGCATTATATTGACTGCAAGTTTCTCCCTCTTCAACCACCACTTCTTGTCTTTCCAGATTACTTCTTTGATCCCCAACAAACCTCAATCCCCACTGAAGCCTGCAATCCACTGATCGGACCACCTTATTATTCTTCCACTTTTCTCGTGAACTCAGTCAGTCTTTAGCTTATATTTTTCTGTGGTCATTCCATACAATCACCCTCTTCCACATCTCCTCAATTCCCTTGCCTCTCCCCTCCTTCTTAGTATTTGCTTAAATTGAGCTTTCCATTCACTCTGTGCCAGCACCCTTCCAGATAAACATTGTTAAAGAAAAACACAAATGAACCAACAGCTCACATGTTAAATTTGTCACCTTTCACCTCAATGTTTACTGGTGATCATATCATATATAATCCTATTATATTCTTCTGGCCATTTGCCTAAATCAGGTATTTGCAAACTAGACTAACTTCCCTACCCCAGACACACAATGGTTTTGTAAATAAAGTTTTAATTGACACCCTGGTTTTGTAAATAAAGTTTTATTAAAACACTTCTGTGTCCATTTGTTTTGGACACCCTGGTTCAAATTGACACCCTGGTTTTGTAAATTGACACCCTGGTTTTGTAAATAAAGTTTTATTAAAACACTTCTGTGTCCATTTGTTTTTATATTATCTCTGGTTGCTTTCACAGTACAATGGCAGAAGTGAGTGGCTGTGCCAAAGCTTTTTAGCCAGGAAACCCTAAAAATATTATCAGGTCCTTTACAAAAAGTTTGCTAAATCCTTATTTTATCCCTTCTCTCTTCTTAAATTTCCAATACCTCTTCCAACATCCTCACTCTCAGTTGATAACTTTGTATTTCAGAGACAATTTTAGAAACATAAGAGAACTTTCATAGTACCGCAATATATAATAAATACCTTTGGATATATTACAAAGCATTTGTTGATCTGCACACTTCTCTCCACCACTACTGCTTTTGCCTGGATTATTACAAGGGCCTCCCAATTGGTCTCCCAGTTTCCATCCCACTCAGTGTAAACAGCTGGAGTCCATACAATGCCCATATAAGACCCTATGGGTTTGGCTCCAGGCAGCTCTCTGCCACACTTCTTGCTACTTATTTCCTCTGGTCCAGCCATACTGGTCTTGCTATCCCTCAATAACAGCAGGCATGCTACAGCCTGAGGTCCTTGAGCTGGCCATTTCTTCTGCCTGGAATGTCCTTCCACAGATAAACCTCCTCTCCAATTTTTAGCCAAAAATTTCATGATTAATGAAATAATGATTAATTTCACAGTGCTACTTTTATCCTAACCACGCTAGTTTAAATTGTACTCCCCCACAATTCTGTTTTCACTTTTCCTTTCTCCACAGCACTATTCACCATCTAACATGCTAGCTCCACATGGGCTATTTTGCTTAAGTTTGTCTCCTCGGCATCTAGAATGGTGCCTAGCACACAGAGGTCTCCCAAAGAATATGTGTTGAATGAATGAATGAATGAATGAATGGATGAATGAATGTGAATACCCAAACCATTGTGCTGTCACGCTTCACAATGCATCAGATTTTTGCCTTCTAAAGGAATCTTAGCTAGTAGTGACATTGACGTGCCTTTTCTAATGGAAATCAGTCATTGCAATTCTGTGAAGGGTTCCAAATCTCCTTCCTCCCATCTTAATTCCAAACTGGTTTGGTACAATTCTTTGATGCTCGTCAATCATCTTATATACGAGGAGAAAAGCATCTTACCTTGGGAGCTTAACTGTAAAGTACTAGTTTTTGTAGCTATAACAGGTCTGAATCTAATGTAGGGTTTCTTTCCAATATTTAGTTGTTTCTTTTTTAACCCACCAAGAAATTTTTTAATGTTCACTTGGTCCATATTTTGGATAACTCTCCAGATTGTTCATCACAGCTTAATAGATAACAAACTTTTATAAAGCCCAAATTTTAAAATGTGCATAACACTTGCCATTCAAAATGTACCTACATAGAATTTCTCTCCAAAATAGTAACTTACTAGTAGCTTTGCTACCCATTCTTTCATTGCTTTAATTCTGTTGCTTTAAAATATATACTGCATAGAATTATTCATTTTTTAGAAATTTTACTAATATTTCCTAACATATATGAGGTACATTATAATTAAAGAAATGGGTTCACATGCATTATCTTAATCTCTAAAATAACTGAGAGAAGAGGTATTATTAACTCAAAAAAGATAAATGTCTTTTCCAAGGTCATACTTTCAGTGAATTTAAGACCTGGGTCTTAGATTCAAGACATTTGCCACCTAGTTCAGTAGAATAATAACAGAAAGGTATTAGATAATTGCTACACTTTCCTTCTTGATATGTATAGTTTTTAGATGGCTTAATTTCACTTCATCTTAAATCTGAATTTTTAAAACCCCACTTCTTCCATGGACATATACAAAGGTAATAAGATACTTCTGTCCAGACATGAAAATCCTATCCACTCTCCCTCATTTGTCATTTGACAAAGCAACCTGGTTTTGGGCCCATAGGAGTTTGAATACTCACATAATTTCTATTTAACCCAGGGTCAGGACTGATTCTATGATTGATTCTATAAGTTTATTTGTGCCCATGTTTAATGATTTTAACATACCTCCTCTTGAAGAGTCCGAATCTTAAGAATCAGAGCCCGGTTTTCAGCCTCCTGATTCATTAAAAGTAATTTAAAAATATTTTAGAAGTTTTGAAAATACCACATATTTACCTCCAAGATTATTGACATTCTTTCCCTTTATTAGTTTTAAACATGGCATTGACATATCACAAATGAGCCTAGCCTGAAAATACTTTCAACATGGGCTTAAGTCTTTGGCTAACAGTTTCTTGGGATCTGTGAGAAGTCACTCTTCTCCTTGACTTAATCTATGACAGTAGAAAGGAAAGACTAAAAACTAAAAAGGAAGCACCTGGCTTCTTTCCCTGCTACTAACGCCATCCACTTATGACAGTTAATGTGAACTCATCTATTTAAACAGCACTTTGGAATCTCAAAGAGATCTAGCTTTCTACTTGAAGCTGTTGATATTCACAGATTCAACATTACCATAACATATGATTATAGAAAAATATTTTCTAATTAAGAGCCCCAAATTCAGAAGCCTCAGAAGAAAAAAATATTCTAGGACAAAATAAATGCCAAAATGTTAACAATAAACATATTAGTATGGTAGGATAAACATATTGATACGGTAGGATAAGAATTTAGTGGGATTTTTTTGTTGTTAATATGCATTTCCTTATTTTTATAGAGTAACTAGGAATTACCTTTATATATAAAAGTAAAAGGGAAAACATGTCAGGCTAGGTTGTCATTGGTACAAGAATGAAGGAACACCTCCCCCCCATGTACACATAATTGGAATCAGAAGACCTGAGTTCGATTCTAGCTTATCATTTATTAGACAATTGACTTTGAATAATCAAAACATCTCTGACTTTACCTATATTTCTATTAATTTTTACATGAAAAAATAGCTACTTGTTTCTACATCAATGGATTTCCATGAGGACCAATGAAACATTCAAAATTATTTTAAAATTTTAAAGATTATAAAATGCAAAGCATTAGGATTGTATACCTAGGACTCCTTGCTTTTAATAATAGCTAGTATTACCCAGCCCTAGGAGGAAAGAGGACATTACGTGCTTTCCATATATTAACTCATATAACCTTCTCAGCCCTAGGGTCTGAGGACACTGAGGCTTAAAGGGGTTATGTAGTTTGTCTAAAGTCACACAGCCCCAGGAGTCAGGACTTGACTGCTGGCCCTCTGATTTTCAAGGGTAGGCTCGTGATAATTTCTCTACATTGCCTCCAGATAAAAGCTCCTTATTGGCCCCAAATTGAGTATTCCCTGTAGTGCACTCATAGAGACTTGCAGAGTCACCTGACATTCAATGAGTCTAGTCTCACATTTTACTACTGAGGTAAGAGCTAAGCTAAGCTGTGTTGGTTGTGGGAGGTCACAAGTGACTGACACAGACCTGGAGCTCGTCTCTTGATGAATTACAGACCTAAAAATAAATTAGTCTGAATGACTTTCAGCTGACCCCACCATCATTAGCAATGCTAGAATACTACTGCTGGAATATATTACTGATCTTAGTAATCTGGAAGTATTGAGAAAATTGATCTTTTTTTTTTTTTTTCAACTGAGAAAAAGTTGGAAGTTTGATGGAGAATTTAAAAAAAAATTCAAGTGGATTTTGGTATTAGGTACTTATGAATTCACCTATCAACTTCAGGAGGCATTCTAGAGATCTTCTAAATCTTCACAAACCATTGTGAATATGACCGAGCAATTTGTAAAAAATGTTAATCTTGGTTGAAAAGGAAAATACAGGTTTTCATCCTACCTGCCTTAACTTTTCTAAGGTGTTACCTTATTCATTTATCAGACTATTGGCTGACTTTTGCCTCCAAATAAACCCTCCTGGCATTTCAAGGAACTTGGACGACTTACTAATTGTTTGTTCTGGGCTACAATTGTGGTCTTCTGCTCTTCTGAAGCACTCATACTAGTTTTCAGTTCCTCTAGTTCTTCTTGTAACAGATTTGTTCTCATAATAGCCTGGTGGGCACTGTGGAGGTGGGGGTGGGGGGAAGAAGGCGATGAGCAAAACCTCAAATGTAACTGTCAAACATGCTAAGAAAAGCCAAGGACTATTTTTAGATCCAAGTTGAAAACCACTGAAAATATAAACCAGATGCCAACAATAGTAAAAATATACCCACTATCTTTCATAGTCCTTGGTAAAGAAAGGGATTTGGGGGCAGGGTGGTGCGGGGAAAGTGATAGAAGGGAAAAAAAAAACAAACATATTCCCAAAGATAAAGATTTGGAGACTCCCTTTGAAATCCTCATTGGCTGAATCCCACAGTTCTTTCCTTCTACTAAAAGATGTAATATTGGTTAGTGCAATTCCACAAATATTTATTCAATAACTAGAGGCCCGGTGCATGAAATTTGTGCATGGGGGTGTGTGTCCCTCAGCCCAGTCTGCACCCTCTCTAATCTGGGACCCCTTGAGGGATGTCTGTCTGCCTGTTTAGGCCCGATCCCAAGTTCTGCAGACACCGTGTGAAAGGCAGACAGTTCAGATCATGAGAAAGAAGAAGAGGGAGGGTGGGAGAGAACAGAAGCTCACCGGGGGGCTGCAAGCAGATAGATATTGTTAGAGCCTAGAGTGGAAAATGAGAAGTAGAAATAAGGCAACAGAGGCTCCACCATGAAAGGCTTTGCAAACTAGATGAAAGAATTTAGATTTTTATCCTGAATATGTTAGAGCTCCATTGAAGTGTTTAAGGCAGAGGCATAATGTAGTCAGATGGGCCTTTAGGAAGAGCATTCATTCCCCTAGGTGTGACACTTCTGGAAAAGGCAAGGAACCTAATCAGGAGGTTGCTGTCATGATCCAGGAGAAAGGTAATGCTGACTTCAACTAAGTGGCAGATATAGGAATGAAAAGAAGTCAATCTATTTGAGAGACATAAAGTAGGTCCATTGAACAGGCCTTGCTATTTGATTTAGAAGTGAAGGCTGAGGAAGAAAAAGGAGACAAAGATTTCTGGCTTGCTTGGGAGAGCTATTCTGTGGCAGACATTCTCCTAAGCACTGGGGTAACCAGGGTGGGTAAGATTAAGTTCCTCCTGTTAACAAGGGGCAGTTCATATAGAATATAAATTATACTACAACAAGACACCTGTACAATATCAAAAATATACTGTGAGCACTGAAAGGAAACAGAGGCCCTTTCTGAAGGATTAGGGCAGTGGTCGGCAAACTCATTAGTCAGCAGAGCCAAATATCAACAGTACAATGATTGAAATTTCTTTTGAGAGCCAAATTTTTTCAACTTAAACTTCTTCTAACGCCACTTCTTCAAAATAGACTCGCCCAGGCCGTGGTATTTTGTGGAAGAGCCACACTCAAGGGGCCAAAGAGCCGAATGTGGCTTGTGAGCCGCAGTTTGCTGACCACGGGATTAGGGGAAGGAGAAAAGCGAAGGACAAAAAGCTTCATTTTGTTGACATTGGCAATTCTCACTGCTCATCTTGATTCTCTTTCTGTCCTTCTGTGAGGAATCCAATTCCCTTCTAACACATTTCTTTACTGCTTCAGTTAACCAGAGTCAGCAGTAAAGAAATGTGTTACAACCAAAAGCCCTAACCAACACATTCATCCAATGTATAGTTATTTTTAAAATCAACTTTAAATTCTTATATTTCACATAAATAATAAATAAATCAAATGTGGAATGGAAAGAGCCTGAGGGCAGCATATTTTTAACATTTATACTTTGGTTTGGAGACTGGACTGGCTGGTCAAAAAATTATGAGGATATGTCCACGGTCAAAATGCTCTACCGTCTTTTAAAGTTAACTTAAAACTTTCTGTTCAGAATATTAGCACCTGCATCTTAAACACAACTCAGTGAGAACCTGTTGCTTTTTTTTCTGATGCTCAAGCATCTTCCTGCAACCCACTTCACCAGTGTTGGACACTATCTGGTTCGTCTCCTAGGTGCTTTCGGCCTTTCCAACTTAAGCGAAGGTCAGGAACTTTCTTATCATCCTCTAGGGCAGTGGTCAGCAAACTCATTAGTCAACAGAGCCAAATATCAACAGTACAACGATTGAAATTTCTTTTGAGAGCCAAAGTTTTTAAACTTAAACTTCTTCTAACGCCACTTCTTCAAAATAGACTCGCCCAGGCTGTGGTATTTTGTGGAAGAGCCACACTCAAGGGGCCAAAGAGCCGCATGTGGCTCTCGAGCAGCAGTTTGACAACCACTGCCTAGGGTAATGGTACCCTGAGGGCACATTTTAAATCTAACTCATCAACAAATCTCTCCTAATACTTAGCATAGACTAAGGGCGCAACAAAACCACAGGACTTCTTAGGATAGGTCCACACCTGGCCCTTCGGTGTAATGGTGTTCCATAGAGAACTCGACCTTGAGTGACTTAGAGAACATCATTGCTAGACAAGAACTGACAGAAATGGCTCATGGAAATATAAAATGGTACAGCTGCTTTGGAGAATGGTTTGGCAGCTCCTCAGAATGCCAAGTATAGGTTACTACCCAGCAAGTCCACTCTTAGGTATAGACTCCAAAAAACTAAAAACAGGTCCACACAAAAACCGGTGCACAGATGTTCATAGCAGCAATGTTCATGAGAGCCGCGAGTGGAAATAACCCCCGAGTCCATCCTCTGAAAAATTAATAAACAAAATGGCATATATCCATACCATGGATTGTTTTTCACCCATAGGAAGGAAGGAAGGAAGTACTTGTACAGGCTACAACATGGATGAACCTTGGAAACATTATGCTAAGTGAAAGAAGCCAGTCACAAAGGACACGTATTGTATGATTCCATTTGTATGAAATAACTAGAAAAGGCAAATCCATAGAGACAGAAAATAGATTAGTGGTTGCAAGGTACAGATTGAAGCGGGTACTGGGGAGTGACTGCTATTTCATATGGGATTTCTTTTTGGAGGAATAAAAGTGTTCTGGAATTAGAGCATGATGATGGTTGCACTATCTTGTGAATATACAAAAAAAAAAAAAAAAACAAATACTGAATTGTACAGTTTCAATCGGTAAATTCTATGCTGTGGGAATTATATCTCAATAAAAAGCATATTTTTTAAAGTAAAAACTCCAGCATGCTGTACCCCACAGCAGTACTCCTCAAGGGCTCACCTTTTTATCTGCAGGCGCAGTTCAGTACAGTCCTCCGATAATCGGCTGTTAGCTTCTTCCAAGGTTTCCAATGCCAACTTGAGCTGATTATTTTCCTCCTCCAATTTCTGCTTGTTGAAATGCAGCTCTTCTACATAGGTAATCAAGCCAGACACCTCTCTGCAGAGGAAATAAGGAGTGAGGATAATCTTCAACATGTCGAATGCCTTCCAATCAAAATAAGGCATAGAGTTAAGCCCAAACAGGTTTAAATATTCCCCCAAGATTTTCTACTTTATCATCTTCCATCCTCATTAATTGAGTTTATTTATACAATAAATATTCATTCAAACATCTCTTATAATAGCATCAAAGATTAGTCCAAAATTGTCAAGTATGCATCATCTGCCAGTTGTCAGGTCAACTTGCACAGCTTTTGTTTATTCCTTTCCACTTCACTCCCAACTTTTGTATCCGTCTACACTGGCAAGTTCCTATTTCTGCCTGTGTTATGGAAGATCCTGAAATAAATGGACATATTACTCTCTCAGTCAAGGGGTCGTGGCAGGTTTTAATAGGCCTTTAACTAAGAAACAGTTCCTGGAGTTTTACATTTGTAGCCTGTACCTCTCAACTTAATGTTCATGTTCCCTAACATTTTCTACAGCTTTTTAATGGTTGTGAGTATCTCGCTCGCCACCAACATTAGATCATAAACCCTGTGAAAGTTTGGATTGCATATTTCACGGAGTCCCAGGTCTCCTCTTCTTCTTTGCTATCTTACCACAGGTCTTAGCAAAGATTGGGTAGATGGGTTTTAAACCACCTTTTTGCATGATGAAATCTGAAGTGGCAAAGATAAACTAAGGGAGAGACAGCATCACCTCTCCCTAATGTCTAAAATACACATTTAGCCAAAAAACAGCTTTTCTTTTTAAGAGGTGCTTTAAAAATAATCCCTCACCACATGATCTCACTCATTTGTGGAATATAAAGAACATTATAAACTGTTGAACCAAAATAGAGGCAAAGAAGCATCGAACAGACTGTCAAACTAGAGCAGGAAGGCAGGGGAGGGTTGAGGGGGTAAGAGATCAACTGAAGGACTTGTATGCATGCATATAAGCACAACCAATAGACACAAGACACTGTGGGGGCCGGGTGAGGGCAAGTGCTTGAGGGTAGGAGAGGCCAGGGGCAGGGGGGGGGTCAATGGGGGAAAAAAAAGGAGACATATGTACTACTATTTGTAATACCTTAAACAATAAAAAAATTAATAATCCCTCAACCAAAGAAGTTGTATGCATATATGCATAACCCATGGATACAGACAATAGGGTGGTGAAGGCCTGGGGCAGGGGGTGGGGACGGGCTAGAAGGGGTCAATGGGGGGGAAAAACGGGACATATTTAATAGTTTCTATAATAAAGATTTTTTAAAAATAACCCACTAAAGAGCTTAAGGTCAATGTCATAACTCTACTTCAAATGGGACTTGTTTTCCATGGAAAACACATGATGTCAATGAAGGAGAAGGGTTTCATGAGTGAGAAAATGTTAATTTATGTCTTATAGTTAAACTAGTTCTAATGCAATTCGAATAGTTAATAATTAAAAATAAGTGATGACAGCACTGCCACACACACAAAAAGGGCTAAGTGACTTCATCATAAGTAAAATGTATAAATCTATAAAATAAATAATAAAACTTGGGGCACTTGAGAAAGCATTACAGCTAAGAATGCTTACAAGATTCCTCTAGACACGTCTCCGCCCAAAGCCTCGAAGTTCCCTGATGCAGACTCCTTTATATCTGTGATCATCTTAACTGAAACACATACAAGAGAGATTAATGGAAAACCCACTTCTCCAAACCACAAGAAAGTGGCAGAACAATTGCAAGAAAACCCATACATACTTGCTCTCCCTGATTTTATGCTGTCCTGGTCAAGAGCAGAATCATCCATGCTGCTGCCTGGTCCACTATTCACTCCCTCACTGAAGGCAAAACAAAACAAAACAAAAAAACTAAAACCAATGAGCTAGGATTCTTTGCCGGAACAAAGCTTAGCTACCTTTTCAGAAGTACTCTGTACTTTCCTATTCAGGTGTTTGTTTCTGGATTTTAAAAACTCTATTCATTCAGCTACTAAATAGAGCCCAATACGGTGCTTAAATAGGGTAATAGAAAAGAAATGTAAGGCATTCATTCCTTTCACCTTCCATAATCTTTTAATTTAACATGAAAAAGAAAATGAGAAAATTCACACACAAAAAGAGAAAAGTTAAAACCATCATGGAAAAGATAATAATTTTGGAATATATTCTTTTCAACTTTTTCCTATGCATATTTTTACAAATATGGGATTATACTGCATATATGGATTGCCTATTATTTGAAATACATACATATATATGACTATTTCTCTTGTCAAATATTTAATCATAATTCTGAGTGACTATTTAAGATTCTAGTGTATGGAAGTATTATAATTTATTTGTCCAACTCTCTGTTTTTAAATATTTAGGTTGCTTATATTTATCACTATCATAAACAGCATTCTACACATATATTAGAGTACATGATTGGTTATTTTTCTTAAATTTACATTACTAGATTGAACATATCACATATTTTAAGGGTTTTTATGCATTCTTAATTGCTCATTAAAAAAACTGTACCAACCTGCACTACTACCAACAATGTATAAGAGTGGGCTTAATTCTCCACCTGCTCTGACAACATGGGAGAGAGTGATTCTTTTACAGCTTTGCTAAATCTATGGATGAAAATGGTACATTGTCTTTATTTGCATTTCTTTGATTACTAGTAAGATTAGATATCTACACTAATAAAAGAGAAAGATGCAAATTGACCATCACTCCGCTATGCTACCAGCTAATAAGAGTATGCAAATGACCCAACAAAGATGGTCACGCCCTTAGCGGCCAGGCGGCCAGCACCCAGCAGCCCCAAGATCCCCCAGGACAGTGCTGGGGCTGGGTGGGGGGTTGGATCGGGGACGTAAACCCGCAGGGAGGCCAGCACCCAGCAGCCCCAAGGCCCGCCACCATGGTGCTGGGGCTGCTGGGTTGTGGGGGGTTGGAGGGGGCAGGGAGACACAAACCCGCAAGAAACCTATGGAAAGGGAGATAAACTATCATAACTATCTCCCTTTCCACAAGTTGAGAAAACTTCCCTGGTTTATTTAGTGATGTGGCCCATACCTTTCTACAAGCACAGGGTATGTTATGACCACTCCCAGGAAGGTCTGGTCAGAATACCATCTCCAGGAAATAACACTACTGTGGCAAATCATCTAAGAGAGGAAACAAGCTTTTGTTGGGTTTATTCTGAAGGTCAGAGAACATGCCACCCCAACATTTGCTGTGTTATTATATTGATGATCTTGAGCTGCAGATGCTTGAAAAACAGCAAATGCATGAAGAGGCTTTCACTGAAGTCTCCTGATCTGCCTAAAACCGGACCCCCCTAAAGAAGCTTAAATGTCATAGGTCCCCTTGACGGGAGAAGTGTCATCAGGCAGAGAAGACTGACTCCTATCACATGACAGGAGGGTAGAAGTTGACATCACACCCAAACTTTGTTACAAACTATTGCCCCCCACCCCCATTCATCTTTCCTAAATATCATTTACTCTCCTCTAAGAGGCCTATATCTCCCGTCCCCTTTCCCTAGGAAGAAGGTATTTAAATCTGCATTCTAAGCCACCTTGGGGAGTTACTCATTTTTCCCTGGGATCTCTCATGTATACACAAGGTACACATGTTAATGAACTTTTGTTTTTCTCTTGGTGATCTGTCTTTCATTACAAGGGCCTCCACTAAGAACTCAGAAAGGTAGAGGAAAACTATTTCCTCCTCCATAATTCTATCTCGGGAAATCAAGTCCCCAGCTGAACAATGAGGTTGGCTCAAATACCAAGCAGTCTTGGCTGATGGGAGGGAAGCTTCTAGGGAGAAATCAATGATATTGACATCAAAGTGGGACGGAGGGCACACGCATGGTTGCTGGTGGGAGTTTAAAGTGGTTCAACATTTTTGGAGGATGATTTGGCAAATTCGATAGAAATGTTCAAGGTACATCCAAGAGTCTTCTACTAGGAATTGCATCTGCTGAGATAAAGCACAAGCACATAAGCCCTGGTCAGAACCCAGGATGCTACTCCGGGCTCCCCTTCCACGATAGGAAAACCTGGGAACAACCTGCATTTTTAGGAAAAGGTGGCATCTATACTAATAAAAGGGTAATATGCAAATTAGACTGAACATCTTCTGGATGACCTTCCAGATGTCCTTCTGGACATTTTTCCCAACAAAGCCATGTTGGCAGGGCCAAGGCAGAGGAGGGTAGAGGCGATCAGGCAGGCAGGGGAGAGTAGTTAGGGGGATCAGGCCAGCAGGGGAGAGCAGTTAGGGGGGATCAGGCTGGCAGACAGGTGAGTAGTTAGGAGCCAGAGGTCCTGAGGGCTCCCAGATTGGAAAGAGTGCAGGCTGAGCTGAGGGAACCCCTTCCTGAGCACGAATTTTGTGCACCGGGCCTCTAGTTTTTATATATTTATCTTGCTTTCATGATTAACTCATGTACTTCAAACACCACTTTTGGTAGTCTTTTCTTAAGTCATCAATACATCTTAACCCTATGTGAAATATAGCAAGTTTTACCACTCTCTGAGCTTGAAGTTTTCTTTAAGCAAATCCCTAGTACCTATCAGCGGATAGCTAGAGTTTGGTGGCTGAGTAAAAGCCACAGGAATTTCCTGTGAAGAAGGTGACTCTTCTCCGGTATCCACCAGGGGCACCTGAGATCATGGTGTCATTCTTCTTCATAATTTTTTTCTTCTATCCCACTCTATTTTTCCTTTTCCCTTTAGCTTCCCTATATCCAAGGCTTCTAAATTATACTCACTGCCTAAACAACCCTACTGACCTCAAAAGGGTGTTCATTCTGAGTGTAAGTGCATTTGGAGATTTGGTAGTATCAGTAATTTGCTTGACTCCTATGCCAGCTCAATTCTTTTTGAGAACACAGTATGTGCTGCCCCCTAATCACAAAAAATAAATATTATCAGAAATAACATAGTTAACATAGTAGGTTCTCAAAGTGTGCCCAGCATCAGCATCACCAGGAAACACAGAAATGCAAATTATCAGGTTTCACCCAAGACCTACTGAATCATGCCAGGGATGGGGTGGGGGCATTGGCCAGAAATCAGGTACAAGACTGTTCAGGTGATTGCAATGCATGCTCGAGTGTGAGAAGCACCAGATCACAATATTTCCATCCACAAAGAAAACAGTGATTGTAATCAGTTGTTAAAACAACCTGAAAATGCTTCCAGCTGATGACAATTTGATTCTATAGCAAGCCATCCATTCATTCATGATGGCATGGAAAGTCTCCAGATCCACATGCAGGCCTCTCCTGTCAGGATCAAGCATGTTCCATAGCTCCTCAAAGCCACCGTCTTTAGAATCTTGACTAGTTATTTGTCTGAGGTAATCTATTACTTTGACAATTCTTACTGAGCCTTAGGAAGATAAAAGACATATTAGTTTTGAAAGATGGGTTAAGAGTATCCTATACAATAAAGAGGTAATATGCAAATTGACCATCACTCCAACACACAAGATGGCTGCCACAAGATGGCCAGCAGGGGAAGGCAGTTGTGGGTGATCAGGCCAGCAGGGGAGGGCAGTTGGGGTGACCAGGCCAGTAGGGGAGAGCAGTTAGGAGCGACCAGGCCTGCAGGGGAGGGCAGTTAGGGGCAACTAGGCCTGCAGGGGAGGGCAGTTGGGACGACCAGGCCAGCAGGGGAGGGCAGTTAGGGGTGACCAGGCTGGCAAGGGAATGCAGTTAGGGGTGACTGGGCCAGCAGGGGAGGGCAGTTGGGGGCGACCAAGCCTGCAGGGGCAGATAGTTAGGGGTGACCAGGCCGGCAGGGGAGCAGTTAGGCATCGATCAGGCTGGCAGGGGAGTAGTTAAGGGGTGATCAGTCTGGCGGGTAGAAGTAGTTAGGGGCAATTAGGCAGGCAGGCAGACGAGTGGTTGGGAGCCAGCAGTCCTGGATTGTGAGAGGGATATCCCAGATTGGAGAGGGTGCAGGCTGGGTTGTGTGTGTGCGTGTATGTGCGCACGCGCGCGCACACACACACACATGCACGAATTTTGTGCAACGGGCCTCTAATATATATATATATATATTCCAAATAAAACAAAACCATATTGAGAGGGGAAATAGCTGAAAGGTATAAAACAAATCACTAACAATGGTCACTTAGGGGAATAGGAATACTGGTGGTTTTCCCCTTCCTTTTTGCTCATCTACATACTATTAAATTTACTACAATGAGTATGAATCGTTCATGTACTAAAATTACTTGCGGAAATTTTAAAAAAGCAGAAGTGAAAATCTAAAATTAAACATTTTGAGCTAAATGTGTATGTGGTTTTTTATACATTATGAAGTTTGTATTTCTTCTGTGGCAACACCTATGACATGTCAGTAGTTCCATCAATAACTGGAGCTTGTAATCAGTTGATAAGCTCAATAAAATCATTCAAAACACTGGTAAAACATGCAAAAAACACACAAAGAAATGATAAAGACATAACCAATACCTAAATAGCCATCCTTACTCTCAAATTAGGTTGCAGCCACCACGTGTGTGGAGACAGGTCCACAGAGCACCACAGGTAAACCATTTCCCTTTCCCTCACAATAGAAAGTACAAGGACTTGCTGAAAACCACAAACATTTCAGCAGGTAATTTTCAACTTACCGCCGCAGTTGGTGTCACAGGCGTGAAAAACGCTGGAGAAGAACTCTTCACAGGTCCTGTTAATGCCATCGTCTGTGCCTGGTTTCCATCCTACTAGATGAAAAAGCTTTTAACCCCAAAAATGCTTCTCTGTGCTACAATGATTACCTAATTTGTTTTAATTTTAACAAAGAAAACATTTAAATAAACAGCAACATACAGTACTGGTTCCTTAACTTAAATAGTCCAGGCAAAAAGTGGGCTTGAAAGGTTTTTTATTCATTTTTTTCTTTTATGTTTTATAAAAGTAGGAAAAAAGGAGAGATGAAGGAGAGGGAAATGAGCTTGCTTTCTTTTTTGTGTGTGTGTGTCTTGTAATAGTAAAAGTACTCTGTGAAAAAGCAAGTAGTATAACAAATAGAAAAGTAAAGGGGAAGAAGAAACATAGCTATACAGAATGTGTGTCACTTTACACTGCTTTTTCACTGTTTTGTTTTTCAGTGCCTTTCATATAACGGACTCTGTAAGCAATCCCCTAAGCAGAGTTCCAGAAATTTCTATTGAAATTAGCCTGCAAAACTTACATTCTCCTCTGGCCTGACTTATTGGCTGTACTGGGAATCCACACTTTCTTTTTACACATTTTATTCTCACAAAAATAACTAACTAAATAAATACATTAATTAATTAGTTACTTTTTAAAATGCTAAAATGCTAGTTTTTAGCAAGGCACATGGGAACTATATGAATTTTAAGTCCCCTGGATCTATGTATTCCCATCCTGACATTCTCATTTGCCCTGGAGAAAGTTTGTTTTCAGGTCAGTAGAGAAATACCAACAATTATGATTATAAATACAATCCAGAATTTCTATGAGGTTTTTAGTTGAAATCATAGAAAATACAATTTACATATAAAATGTTCTTTTAAGACAGAAAAAAATTAAATAGGGAAAGATTGATGTTTCTATCCAAGCTTTAATAATGTGAATTTGGTGTGTGTGTTTGTGTTTTTTTGTTTGTTTGTTGTTTGTGTGTGTGTGTGCGTGCGTGTGTGTGTGTGTGTGTGTGTGTGTGTGTTCAGGTATCCTGAAAGTGATACGTTTATTGCTTTATTGAAAGAACATTAAAAGATGAATATTTACCATCTTCATTCAGAGACCATTTTTTTACCACTGAATCCCGAGGAGTAAAAATTTCAGAGCTTTGATCAGAGGTGGAATCAAAGTCAAGTTTTAAAATACTAAAATGATTTTCATTCCCACAGTAATTCAAATCCTTGTTAGAGAAGGACTCCCGCTTTCTGGTCTGTGATACCAGCGATATGTAATTCTGGGAGCTCTGTGATCTCAGCCTTGAGATGTTTTCAGAACTTTTGAGGGTGGAGTAGGTTGCATTCTCAGGGGAGCTGAGCTGAGAGACGGATGGGGTTCTCCGAGACCCTGTTTGGGGAGATGAGATGAGCGCATCTTCTTTCTCAGAAGCTGAGAAGTGAGTGTTGGGTGTAGGAATGGGAGCAGCAGCCATTTTCTTCAGTATCCCTTCAAAATCTTTCCTGCTGTTAGCCTGTGGCCTATCAAAACTGCTGGATTGGTACTTGATTATCTGTTGACTCTGATTGGAAAGCTCTTCCCTCCTTTGGATGGCTCTGATTTTCCTACAGATGCTCTCCACTGGGTTATGCCGCCTCTCAGTGCCCTTCCTCGCAGAGGCCATCGCTGACGTCCTCGCCTTCTGCAGACGAAATGGCTAAAGTACAGGCAGAAGGAGACATGTGTCTTAAAGTCAGCATTGCTAACTACAGTTTAGCAATAGGCTATTTATTCTTAAGTCAGCTTTGGAGGGATCAAGATATCTTTAAATAACTGTCCTTAAACAATTGATTTAAACAACTTTCCATGAGTTCAACTTTGGTACTCAAATTTCTAGAAAATATTAACAGTTAACATTTTATATATAACATATATATTAGAGGCCCAGTGCATGAATTCGTGCATGGGTGGGGTCCGGCCAGCCTGTCTGGGGGATGGGACAATTTGCATATTAGCCTTTTATTATATAGGATATACACTGAGTGGCCAGATTATTATGTGTTCAGAGATCATAATAATCTGGCCACTCAGTGTAGATCCAGAAACCAAGAAGCATGGAACAGACTGACAAATCTCAGAGGGAAGGGGTGGGGAACAGGAAGAGATTAACCAAAAAACTTATATGCATGTATGTATAGCCATGGACACAGACAATAGTGCAGTGAAACCTGGAGGTGGAGGTAGGATGGAGAGGGTCAATGTGTCGGGGGCGGGGGGGGAGGAGGGACATCTGTAATACTCTCAACTATAAAGATAATTTTTAAAAAATGTTCCTAGCATATAAGACACACATTTCTATTTGTTTTTCCAAGACACTTTTCTCCTACCATCTGTTTTCTGAACTTCCATAACTCACCTAAGTGAGCCTGCTCCACAGTTTATAAACTAAACCTTATAAAGAGTACACTTAAGACACGAATTCTTCATGAGCTAACAGAACTTTACAAGATTCACTTGTTTTGCTTTATCTAATATAGAGCAGAACATTTGTGGGAGTTCAATAAGTACAATGTGGTGATAAAGATTGCAAAATTTGTGCTACCTTCTCCATATATGGCCTGGAAACATCTCCTGTCTGTCCTGTCCAAGCCTCTTTTTTTTAGTTTTAGTTTTAGATTAGCTGCAATCAGCCTAACACTTAAAAATACAAGTCTACCTTGATTTGTGCAATAACTGTCTTTGAAAAAATACTAACTGGAAATTAAAAACTGAAAGTTAATTGTACCAGCAGAATCAGTTGCTTGGAGTCTCTCTTTTAAAGAAATTTCCTCCTTATTTATCCATTTTACCAGTAGTTGATTGAATAGTTACTACGTAGAGATGGTACACTTGTAGAAACCCCAATGGCAAGGATTCTTGTTTTTAAGTTCTTGAATCTTAGTGGCACTCCATATCACTCATCCCTAGGCATTCAACCAATACTTATTTAGTATCTAAAGAGTGCAAAACCCTATGCCAGTGGTTGGCAAACTGCGGCTTGCGAGCCACATGCGGCTCTTTGGCCCCTTGAGTGTGGCTCTTCCACAAAATACCACGGCCTGGGCGAGTCTATTTTGAAGAAGTGGCATTAGAAGAAGTTTAAGTTTAAAAATTTTGGCTCTCGAAAGAAATTTCAATCATTCTACTGTTGATATTTGGCTCTGTTGACTAATGAGTTTGCCGACCACTGCCCTATGCAGATACTGGAGGTACAATGATGAGCAAATGCTCTCCTAAAACTTGTACTCTTTGGGAGATGCAGATATGAGCAAGTGAGCAGGATCACCAGATTAAATCCAGGATGCCCAATAAAATTTGAATTTCAAATAAACAATGGTTATTCTTTTATCATAAGTATATCACGAAAGTTGCATAGGAAAAACTTATATGGAAAAATTATTTGTTGTTCATCTGCAATTAAAATTTCACTGCATATCTTATATTTTGTTATCTAAATCTAGCAATCCTAAAGCCTACAGATAAATAATTACACACTGGGAAAGAAAGGTGCCAGGGACTATGAGAACATATAATAGGGGGTTATTCTAGTTTGACAGTGAAAACAGAAAAAAATTGGGGGGCTTCTATTATGTGTCATGCACTGTGATATACATATTGTTTGCTAAATCCATGATTATAAACAGAAAATTAAAAAGTAGAACCATAAATCCCATCTGGATTCCCATCAGCTAAATGTAATATAAAATAATGTTAGAGATTATCCAAACCAACTTTTCACCTACTTAATATTATTTCTCCTACTGATTGAACTATGCCTCATTCTAATTTCTACAATCGAAGTCCTGTTGTCATTATTATTGCCTGAATTGCCTTGTTGTTGTAGTAAAAGCTCTTGAATCAATAATTTTCAACCATCTCCTTGATATAAAACTATAAAGCAATAACTAAAAGCCGCAAAGCAATAATTAAAAGTCTCTGGTGCATGGCAGCATAAAACAAGTGTGATTTGTTTCTTACCTAAAGTTAGGCTACTCATTACATATCCAATTTCCACCTGTGATGTAACTGCAGCATTCAACATTAACCTCTAAGAGCTCTGCACTCTTTGAAACTTACAGAAATCTTCTACATTTGTTCTGACTTCCTAAGAAGTAGTCAATAGGTTAGAATAAATTCACCATGTGTGTACAGTATAGACAACATTTTATATTCTTTTAGGAATTTACAGACAAACATAAGATCATTGCGTTTTTCAATATCCATAGCCTTCAATCACTAAGAAAACAGCTGAATTTCTTTGCAAAGAAAGACATATGATATAGACAGAGATAGAAAAAAATAGAATCCTTGAAAAAGTCAGCAGATTCAAAAAGATCTTTAGAAAGTCTGAATCAAACTCGGACTAAAAAAGAAAATGTTATGTTGACAATGTTATCATCTTTCTTTTACCAGCCATTTGCAATGCTCTCCCTTTACTAATAGTTGTTTCTTAAACATCGAACTTACAAACTTTAAATTAGGTAGTTTACTTTAACAATCCTTCAATACTTAATTAGGAAATCCAGGCAAAACTTTCACCTAGTGAATTCCACTTGGTGGTTTAATTAAGGCAAAACCCTTAATCAATGTATGTAAAAGAATAAATATATATCTGTGCACAGGCATACCTTGGAGATATTGTGGGTTCAGTTCCACACCACCACAATAAGGTAAGTCATAATCTTTTTGCTGGTGGAGGGTTTTGCCTTTAACTTGTAAAAAACACAACATCCGTGAAGTGCAATGAGGCAAAGCATAAGAAAACCAGGTATGCCTGTGTATGTACATAGGTAACCAAGGGATTCCTTTTGCCAAAAGAGCCCGTTGCTAGCAATTAAGTGCCAGCAAACTCTTCATCAAGACATAAGAAGAAACATCTGTTCACTGAGATGTTCCCTGGAAACTTATCTTTAGCTAACCCAGTGGGAGAGCAGAGCATGGCTTTCTACTTAGCCAGTAAGTTTTACATTTGCCAAAGTACACCATCTTCAGTCTCTTTGCGACTTGAATTTAATGTGATAAACTAATAACACTTACTTTTTCCTGCCTTCTGTAGGATAGATGATAGCAGCTGTTAAAATGATTTGCAAACCACAAGTTCCAGATTTAGCAATGCCCAGCGAGGCTGCCATCTGCAACCCTTTTTGATTACTAATAAATGCAAGCTGGTATAGAGTGAAACCCTCTCCTCCCACCATTCCTTTCACCTTGTTATAGTAAGCTCCTTGGCTGGGTCACACCAAACTTATTATAAACATCTCACATTGGAACAATTCCTTAAATAGCACAGTCACACATATGCTTCTGAAAACTGACTGTGTTCTTCTGTTTCAGTTCTTATTCTGTGAAGTCCGCTTTTCTTCTCAGAAACCAGGAGAAAACCTATGATACCTAAATCTCTGATGCCAAGCACTCAGGTGCTTCCAGATTCTTACCGTCAAAACCACATAACCAGTTCCCACTAACACACATTCCAAACCATCAAGGCTGAAAATGACAATTCAAGACTTCAGTTATCTAAAAGCCCCTTTGAAAACAACTCTGGGATTTGCCTGTGGGGAAAGCTACATTTCTGGGGAACATAGCTTTATCACTTTCAGCCACCCATCTCTTCCCCAATTTTTCTCAGTGTTTTGGTTTTATTCCTAGATCTGTTTCAAGATTCCAATGAACTTGGAATATAGACTGCTATGGGAGGTTTGTCTCATTTGCCACAAGCATGTTGAGCTTGGGTTAGGGGTAAGAAGACAATAGAGAAGCTACCCCTGGGACTGCTTTTCCCTGTTTAGGGCAGGACTTGTTCCACCATAAATGACTAAGGGTGATAGCATCCACCAAAATTTACTTCCTTCGGGGGAAACTTACCTTATTTTCACTTCACCAGCACGCCAAGAACCATCTTCGGAAAACTGGGCATGGGGAATGGAGGCCTGGGGGATCAGGTGGTGTGGGCGGAGCTAACTCCGCAGAGTTAAGTGGTGAAAGGCAGAGGCTGGAGAACAGGGAAGCCACTGATGAGCTACACCTGCCTCTTTGGTTTTAGCCAAGATCATGAGAAGATGAGTGTGAGGGAAGACACGTGGGAGGAATGAGGACGACCCCTTTGGGTGCATCCAGGCCATTTGGGGGCACTCCCACCAAGGCGGTCACAATGAACTGAAGATCACTCAGAATATACGCTTTAATTGGGATGAAGGGAAAAGTCACTCTTGAAGTTAAATGTCATACATTTCTATTGGGCCAGGTGCTGCATGGTTTCTAAAACATTAATGCTATTAATCATTGCCTTTTATGGGACCATGGCTGGTTTGGGAGACAAGATATATAAATTATGCAAAGTACATGAGTGATACATTAAGCTCCATGGGGAGTCAGAACAGAATGAGCTCGGTGTGGGTTGAGAAGCCTTTAAAAATAGATGGGACACAAGCTGGGCTTTAAGTAATGAAATATTTTGGAAAGCTATAGGCTTGGACAAACCTGGGAGGTGGGGGTGACATGCAACTTTGTGGTTTTGGCAGCACTAAACAGTCTGATGAAACCTGGAGATAGTTGGGAAGTTGTGGAGTAGTAATAAAATAAATAAATAAATATGTGTGTGTGTGTGTGTGTGTGTGTGTGTGTGTGTGTGTGTATTAGAGGCCCGGTGCACGAAATTCGTGCATAGGGGGGTGTCCCTCAGCCAAGCCTGCACCCACTCCAATCTGGGACATCCCTCTCACAATCCAGGACTGCTGGCTCCAAGCTTCTCGTCTGCCTGCCTTCCTGATTGCCCCTAACCACTTCTGCCTGCCAGCCTGATCACCCCCTAACAACTCCCCTGCCATCCTGATTGATGCCTAACTGCTCCCCTGCCAGCCTGTTTGCCCCTAACTGCCATCCCCTGAAGGCCTGGTCACCCCTAACTGCCCTCCCCCTGCAGGCCTGGTCACCCCTAACTTCCCTCCTCTGCCAGCCTGGTCACCCCTAACTGCCCTCCCCTGCAGGCTTGATCGCCCCCAACTGCCCTCCCTTGCAGGCCTGGTCTCTCCCAACTGCCCTCCCCTGCTGGCCATCTTGTGGTGGCCATCTTGTGTCCACATGGGGGCAGGATCTTTGATCACATGGGGGCAGCCATCTTATGTGTTGGAGTGATGGTCAATCTGCATATTACTCTTTTATTAGATAGGATAGAGGCCTGGTGCATGGGTGGGGGCCAGCTGGTTTTCCCTGAAGGGTGTCCTGGATCAGGGTGGGGGCTCCCTTGGGGTGTGGGGTGGCCTGGGCGAGGGTCCTGTGGTGGTTTTCAGGCCGGCCATGCCCCCCAGCAACCCAAGCGGAGGCCCTGGGATCTGGGATTTATTTATCTTCTACAATTGAAACTTTGTAGCCTGGAGAAGAGCCAAGCCTTCTGCTTGCTCCATGGTGGCAGCCATTTCTGTTGGGATTTATTTATCTTTGAAACTTTGTAGCCTTAGCGGAGGCCTGGGCCGGCCAGGGCTGCAGAAGCTTGGCTTCCTCCATCACCGGGGGCAACTCAAGCCTCCTGCTCTCTCCAGCTCTGTGGCTGCCATCATTTTTGTTGGGATTTATCTTCTATCATTGAAACTTTGTAGCATTAAGTGGAGGCCTGGGCCAGCAAGGGCAGGCTGAAAGCTTGGCTTCCTCCATTGCCAGAGAAACCCAAGCCTCCCTCCTGCTCTCCATGGCTGCAGCCATCTTGGTTGGGTTTATTTGCATATTTGCTCCTGATTGGCTGGTGGGCATGGCTTGTGGGCATGGCTTGTGGGTGTAGTGGAGGTGTGGTCAATTTGCATATTACTCTTTTATTAGATTATTAGATAGGATATATATGTTTAGATAGGTAGCATACAGATTCAGAAATGAATGAAATTTTCTATAATTCCATTGCCCATTCCATGAAAATATGTTCAGCTGGGACAAACATTTTAAAAACAGAACAAAATAAAACCTGCCCCAAAACAAACAAAAAAGCACACCAGGTCAGGGTTGTAAACACACCGCCCAAAGCATCATAACTGGAACTGAAATTCTGTTCTCCAACTGGCAGTTTTACTTCCTACGCAAGGGGCTTCTCCAGCCAGACCATTCCGGTCCCTGATCACATGCTTCACAGACCTCCGCTTTGGTACTTTCCTACTTCTCCCCTAGTTTCTGTCTCTCTTGCTCCTTCTAGGGTGCCCAGAAGATCTCTTACAGCTGATCCTATTCCTGTGGGTCATCATTTCTGTCACCAGGTGAGAGGGAAGGGCTGTAATAGTTCAAAGTTGGGCTCTGGATTGAAATAGCCTGACTGACAATCCCAGCTCTGCCCTCACTAGTTCTGTGACCTTAGACAAGTTACTCAACTCTCTGTGCCTCAATTTCTTCACCGGCAAAATTGCCTCCATCTCACGAAGGACTCCTGCATTCTTGCAGGAATGAAACGAGATCACACATGCATGACGAACTTTCTGAAACACCTTTGATAGACTCAGATATTTAACCCTTTGCACTCGCTTGCTTTTTTCTCGATTCCTTTATTCTACTCGGGATTTAATTTTTTAAATACCCCAGATTTTACAAAGCGCGGCAGTAGAATAAAAAACTAGAGTTTCTTTTCATACAAACTTATTTATTTGGATTTTTTTATATTTCAAATTATTGATAGATTCAAGGAATAATTTTAATCTCGACATCCGAGTGCAAAAGGTTAATGTCCTCTAAAGCACAAAACAGTGCCCAGCAAGAGATGACCAGCTAACTCATTCCCTGCATTCGTCTTGCTCTGTTCGATTTTCCATCAAATGAACTACTATCACATCCATGCTTGTGATCTTCTTATCACTACACAGATATTGAAACTAGCAACACCCAGGGAGATTTCCCTCCTAGTCATAAAGGAAGCTGGCGGTGGAGCCAGAAATAATATTCAAATTCTGAATCCACTAGACGATGTCGCCTGTCTGGTAAATTATACTCTTACTTCCTGTTCCAACTAAGTGCCTCACACCTGATGTTTCTCAGAGCAGTGAAAGGAATAACTTGAATCCTTATCAAGGGCTCTGCAATGAACTGAATTAAGATGTTATTTCATTATTTACTGATTGATTGCCTCGTGCTTATTCTACCACAGCGATTTTTAACCCGTGTGCCACAAAAAAAGTAAAACATGCAATACCTGACTATTTGGTCAGGGGCACTGACCTTTTCCTCCTTAGATTGTCAAATAAAAGAAAAGACAACAGCCAACACAACAATAGCTGTCTTGTGTGAATGAATCAAAATTACCTTTTTTTTTGGTCAGATGAACAAAAAATATATCTTTTGGTGTGCTGCAGGATTTTAGTAATTAGTTTGTGTGCCACGAGATGAAAAAGGTTGAAACTCGCTGTTCTGACAGAACACCTTCCTCAGCTTCTCTGCTGGGAACAGCACTCGCAAGTGTGGGTTCCTCTGGTACCTGCCCCAGGCAGGCAGCCAGAAAGATTCAGTCTTGCCCTGGCTGGTATAGCTCAGTGGTTGGAGCATTGGACTGTGCACTGAAGGGTCTTGGGTTTGATTCCCGGTCAAGGGCACATATCCCCACTCCTTGCACCTGTCCTGGCAAGTGCTGGGGGCAAGTGCAGGAGGCAGCTAATAGATGTGTCTCCCTTACATTCATGTTTCTCTTTCTCACTCTCCCTCCTTCTCTTCCACTTTCTCTAAAAGCAATGGAAAAAATATCCCCAGGTGAGGATTAACAACAGCAACATAAATAATAATCTATGTCTATAAAAGCCTAAGCGACCATTACAACCAGTCAACCAGTTGCTATGACGACATACTGACTATCAGGGGGCAAACACTCAATGCAGGAGCTGCCCCCTAGTGGTCAGTGCACTCCCACAGCCAACCTCCCATGGTCCCTTCCCCCAGCTGGCCAGCCCCGATTGGACCCTTGGCCCTAATCGCCGGCCAGGCCAAGGAACCCCACCCATGCATGAATTCATGCACCGGGCCTCTAGTAATCCTATCTAATAAAGAGGGAATATGCTAATTGACCCTCACACCATTGCAAAGATGGTAACACCCACAGCCAATAAGGAGGGAATATGCTAATTGACTGCCCCGCCCTCAAAGATGGCGGCACCCACAGCCACAAGATGGTGGCACCCAGTCCCCTCAGCCCTTCTGGGGCCTGCCTCCGGAGTCCAGTTCCCTCAGCCCCCTAGCCGTCCACGTCCAGCCTGAGGCACAGGCAAGGCTTGGATGGCGACTGCCCAGCCACCCAGGGCCGCCCAAGGCTCAGATAACCAGGGCCGGCCAAGGCTTGTGCTGCCGGCAATGGCAGCAGCAGAGGTGTGATGGGGCATCACCTTCCCCTGATCGCCCGGTTGCCTCCTGCCCCTGAGGGCTCCTGGACTGTGATAGGGGGCAGGCCAGGCTGAGGGACCCCCCCCTTCCAGTGCATGAATTTTCATGCACCGGGCCTCTAGTTAATAAAATAAAGTACGTAAGCCAGAAAGGTTCAGTCTCCACTGAAACAGCTTCTCTACCCCGACACAGGCTCTGTTAAGGCTTTGTTAATGAAGGATAACATGCAGACTTCACTAAAAGAAACCCAAGATGGGGCTTTGACTTTTGGATATACTGTAGGTAGAGATGATAACAGCATGTTCACTTGGCAAGTCCTTTCCCCTTAAGGCACATTGACCAGAAGGAGCCCCTTATATTGCCAGACCTGAAAGCAGCTGTCTGTGATTATAACAAGACTCCCTCCCCAGTCTTCAAAATAACCTTTCAAGGAAATTGAATTGCGCCATGTAAATAACATATATGTTAGAGAGTGGGAATTTTTGAGCATTCCAGAGAGGCCGTGGACTATGCCCCAGATAGAATTGTCAGTGCTGACACCAGGCCAGGCCTTGAGATATGGTCTCATGGCCCCTTCCCAGCACGTAGCCTTCTTTCATAGAACACTGTCAGCTTTCTGGAGAACAGGATGACCCTGTGAATAACATGGTCGTCATTGGCATGATCCTGATGTTGCTTGGGAAAAACTGTTTTGTCTTGGGTTACTTGTTCTGCAAAAACCGGATGTGGTTAATGTGCTTAAAAGCGGTCCTACACAAAGGGTCGCTGCTGCTCTCTGGTCTCCAGGCGTGGAGAATGGCAGAGCAGTCGCCGGGTCGCCCGGCCACCCGGCTAATAAAGGCTCCCTAAAGTTTAATTTGGTCTGGGCTCCAGTGGTCGTTCACTCGCATCCGCTCCACAACATTTGGAGGCCCCAGCGAGATCACCAGCCTTTGCCTGGTCCTGTGACCAGAGCCCACCGGGGTCCCGGACTCTCCGACCCTGGGGGAGATCTCTGAGAGACGTTCCTCAGCCCCGGGACTGGTAGAGGTCGGAAACCCCGTCTGCTAAATTTCCTGATTGACTCTGATTGGAGCCACCTGAATCTGGTTCTTACCGGTAAGAAACTTATTTCTGGTTCTGTTCTGTGGGTGCCCATCTGGGGTCTCTGGAAGGCTGGACGCAGCGCAACTTCCGAGACCAGATCCCGGTGCACGACGGTGCCCGGCGATCCTGTTGGTTGTCTTTGTTATTCTGTGTTATTGTGGTCTAATTGTCTCTATCATTAGAATGGGTCAGTCTGCTTCATGTTCTTCTGTCTGTGCTCCCCTGCATGTTTTTTGAAAATTTTCAGGAATTCAAGCGGCAAGCAGATGATTACGGAGCTTCCGTTAATGCTTTTGATTTACAGAAATTTTGTGAGTGGGAATGGCCAACTTTCCCATATCCCAGTGAGTGGAAGGGGGAGCTTGATCACCTTCCCTAGGTCAAAAACTCAGACTGTCTGGTATATAAATGTAAGTGTGAGAGTATTTGTTATCTCTTTCTGTTGTTTAATTTGTTTAAAGATAGGGCGGACCTGCTGTGACGGAGTGCAAAAGTCTTTAGCAGCTGCTGAGACACCTTTTTCTCAGAGTCTTTTGTTCTCCGTCAGAGAGGGAATCAGCCCACTTAGCTAATACAAATTTCTGTCTATGTTTGTGTAAGCAAGGGTTTGAGTTTGCTCTGATTTGTGAATTTGCTGTATTAAATTGAAATTTTGGAATTCTAGGGTTAATTTGTGAAGGTTGCCAATCCAGAGAAGCAAGAGGGAACTTGTTGGGTTGAAACTTCTCCGGAGCAGGTGTAGAAAGGGTAGAGGCGGTAGAATTCACTCTCAGCCTGCTGAGATAGAGAAGCCCTAGGCTGGGCGACAGGGGATGGTTGGAGATATCAGAAGTGGTGAAGGTTGAGATCCTCTGGGGCCTTGGAGTAAAGAAGGAAAATCTGGGAGGGAGAACAGCTGTTCCTTAAGTGTAAAAAGCCTGGTTATACAGGATCTAAGAAAGCTTGCCTTATTTCCCCTGCTAAGGACAGAGTAAATGGTTAATGCAGAAAAGGGGGAGAGCAGGGAGAGATAGGTTTTTGTTGATTTTGCTGGGTACAACCAGCTCTGCTGGCGTCCTTGGTTTCTTGCTTATCTGAACTCTGCTGGCAAAACACAGTGGATCTGCCCCGTTTTCTTCTCTTTAACCCTTCCAACACACATGAACACCGAGCCTGGCAGGGAGGGGTTACTGGGTACTTCTTGGGCGGTGTTGGAATATTCAGCAAAGGAACTTTAAGATATAATATCTTTAATATTTAAGTTTTAAAATATCTGTCTCTCAAAAGGAAATATTTTTACCTACTCTTGGTTTTATCACTGAAGGTCTAGTTAAAAAGTACATTTAAAGTGTGGTCAAAAGTATAATTCTAAGAAATTCTGGCTGTTTAGTTTTTAGGATTCATTAAAGGATTGAAGTTTCAAAGAATAAGGAATACTGAGTAGAAGGTCTGAGGCATGGTTATGCATTTTTAAAGGACATAGAAAGAAGGTTTAAAGGCTAATTTGGAAGTGTCTGTTTCAATAGAAGGTTGTGTAGGTGTAAGAAGGAGAAGAGATATGTTGTAAAGAAATCAAATAATACAGGCCAGTAAGCCAGGAAGAGTAAATAATTTGCATTCTGCCTCCCTAAACAGAGGGTTAATAGTTATGCCAAAGTACTTAGGGAGGGACTAATAAAAGAAATCTAACAATTACTGCTTTTTATAATTTGAAAAGTCCGTAAAAAGGACTGGCAAGGAAAATTCTATCTTAAAGCAGGTCAGTATATTTTTCTCCTTATACAATTCCTCCGAAATTTGGCAATACTTAATAAATCATGGCAATACATTTCTTTGCATAAATTCAATAAGACCGGTTTCCAATAGTGGTTTTATTAATCAGAAACTTTGACTGGAGTATCATGTTTTAAAGAGCCTTGCCTGAACTCTGAAGACTTGAAGCCAATAAGAGTGCCACGGAGAAAGCCTGGTATCCTGCTTGGTAGCCCTGAAAATAGCTGGTGCTGGAGCATCAGGCCCAAACCCTACCATCACTGGCGGTTGGTCAGAGTAGAAGGGGAGCAATAAGGGCGCCTCTGCGTCCCTGCGGGACCCCCACACACTCTGAGCCGCGAAGAGTAGGAGGGCTACTGAGATGGGCCTTAAAACCTAGGGCATGGGCCCAGGTAGAGCCACTACAGGTGAGGAATTCACCTAACTCAGCAGGTACTACAGGCAGGCCTGACGGCAGCTGGATGGCTTGGCTTCCTGGCCCTACGGGGCACATTAAGATTCAATCATGAGATTCCAGCAAAGGTGGTCAGTTACCATTCTTGTTATGTTTATGCAAACAATCAGGCCAAATTAAATACAACAGATAAATTGGTCTTAATTTGGCTCTTTTGATAAACATGGGGGTAATTTTGAGGAGAAAAATTCTATTTCAATAGAAGTTATTAAAACTGAAGGGTTTTCTTTCCCTTCCACCAGACCATTTGTTAGTTTGTCTCAGCCAGGTCACAAGCCCACCTCCTTCTGTGCCCAGGCCTCATTGTCCCTCTGACAGACAGCAAGGATCTCTTGGCTCTGAGAGAAACTTCTGACCCGCCTCAGCAGGAAGTAGCTAGAAGAGCCTAACGACGTCCATTTTCCCTGAAAAAATTCAGAGCCAGGATCCTTGAGGTAATATATTAGGCAGTTAGACAGATATGAGCAGAGCAAGTACGACGGGCCAACTAGCACTACCAGATGCAATTAAGTCTTTCCATCTCTACCTATGTGAGACAAGGGGACTCCCCAGAAGCAAGAGGGAGCAAGGCTGCAGATGAAGCAGCCCGGGAGGCTGCCCTAAAACCAGTGGGGCCTCTACAGATTCTAGTGATTCTTCCAAACCCTGACCTACCCACCTCACCAGCTTACATGGAAACCCAATCTAGAAAAGCTGAAATCCATAACCAGTCTTTACTCAAGTTCTTACAGGCTTTACAGTCTACCCAGAAAGCAGTCCAGAAGCATCTCTGATCCGGTCCATCCTTCCACCCTGGTGACTCTGACTGACTCCTACCTAAAAAAAAAAAAAAAAAGGACCACCCCCACAGCAGTCAAGGTCGATGGGATCCCGACGTGGCTTCATCACACCCAGCTTAAGATATCAAGCTTATAGTCCTCATGGGTCAATATAACTCCCTTGCCAACAATGACCCAAAAGAGTCAATGATTTGACTCATGTACATAAAACCAGTGGGGAATGTTAGAGAGTGGGAATTTTTGAGCATTCCAGAGAGGCCGTGGACTATGCCCCAGATAGAGTTGTCAGTGCTGACACCAGGCCAGGCATTGAGATATGGTCTCATGGCCCCTTCCCAGCACGTAGCCTTCTTTCATAGAACACTGTCAGCTTTCTGGAGAACAGGATGACCCTGTGAATAACATGGTCGTCATTGGCATGATCCTGATGTTACTTGGGAAAAACTGTTTTGTCTTGGGTTACTTGTTCTGCAAAAACCGGATGTGGTTAATGTGCTTAAAAGCGGTCCTACACAAAGGGTCGCTGCTGCTCTCTGGTCTCCAGGCGTGGAGAATGGCAGAGCAGTCGCCGGGTCGCCCGGCCACCCGGCTAATAAAGGCTCCCTAAAGTTTAATTTGGTCTGGGCTCCAGTGGTCGTTCACTCGCATCCGCCCCACAACATATACAGTATATGTATGACACAGCCCCTTCTCTCTAATGCAATCTGTGATGTCGTTAGACATTAGCCAGTAGCTAGATCTCTGGGATTAATCTCTGGTTGATCCAAGAGACCTTTTCATCTAACCAAGAGTAGATTGGAGGGGGAGAGGGGCACTATGAGAAGAAAACCAGATGGTGGAACCCTCCTTTAGTATAGGCGGGCCCAAGAATAACACTTTTTTTTTTTCAAATCCGCTCTGTGTAAGATGCAGTATTTCTTATAAGGTACTCTCTAGTGCCCTTATATTCTAGAAATCGTTGCCTTTAAATTGCGTTCTGTTAATCAACCTTGAATAAGCAAAGGCAGTGTCTTCAGGAAGCCAATTTCATAAAGATACTGTCCCAGAAAGAAAGGGATTGGGAATTCTAGTGATCTATGGGTTTCATTCTGAAAAGGAAGAACACAGAAGTGAATGCTGCGAAAGGATATTTGGCAACATGGTTTTGGAGGGAGTTTAAAATAAAGCAAGGTATGTATCCCTGAATGAAAATCATCTGTTGCCCTTCCCTATCTACCCTCTGGAAATAAAGCAAGGTCTACTGACCCCCATTGACAGCTCCAACCTGCCCCTCCCCTCCTGCCCTTCGATTTCCCATTGAACTTGGCCAGGAAGAGGCACCAACAGAGAGTAGGTGGCAGGAGGAGACAGGGCCTGCGCTATTCATTCTCCTGGCTCTCACCCTGCCAGGCCTGTCTGACAGTGGTTCGGGCTTTTCCTCAGCTCCTGTCGCGTGACAGTCCTCACTTGGTTCTGCACTTCTTCCCTCCCTTGGCCCTTGCTGGGATGGTGATGTCTCCTGAAAGCCATGATGCCTGCTCCCCACTTTTTATTGTTTCCTATAGCCCTGCCCACACCCTCATGAATGAAATTCTTTTCAGTCCCCCTTTTGAAAAACTGTGCCACCCATTTCCTAAGGGACCCTGATCTCAGAGATTCTTTCAGTTGTCATGTTAATTTCCATGGCTCAATATAAGTGTCATCTACATTACTCAAAGCGTACAATACTGCCCTTAAATTATTTTGTTGTTATTTTTAAACTCTGGGTAGCCTTTCCTTCTAGTTGAATACATGCAGCTAAGGCCAAGAGAGATTTGACTAAAAGTAAAACAACAACAACAACAACAACAAAACAACTCCACAAGATTTCCTTTAAAACCTGGGATAGCTATTGCCAACTTGGTTTCCATACAGTTTGTATCAATTTGTCATCTCACCAACAATCCGTGAGATGGCTTGGCTCCCCACACGCCCATCAACACAATGTGTTGATCTTTGCCAATCTGATAGGTGAAATATGGATGGCATCTCATCATTTTAATTTACATTTCTCTTCTTATGAATATGGTTTCATATGCTTAAAGCTATTTGTATTTCCACTTCTATGTTCCATTTGGTTGGATTCTTGGTCAGTTTTTTAATAGGAGTTTGATTTTATCCATTTACAAAAGCTCTTTATATATTAAGAAATTTAGTTTTTTGTATTTCATGTGTTAAATATGCATTTGTACAGTTTGTCATTTCTATTTTTTTAAATATATTTTATTGATTTTTTTACAGAGAGAAAGGAAAAGGGAGAGTCAGAAACATTGATGAGAGAGAAACATCAATCAGCTGCCTCCTGCACATCCCCCACTGGGGATGTGCCCGCAACCAAGGTACATGCCCTTGACTGGAATCGAACCTGGGACCCTTGAGTCCATAGGCCAGCACTCTATCCACTGAGCCAAACCAGTTAGGGCATGTCATTTTAATTTTTTGTTGATTTTTTTTTTCATGCAGACTTTTAAAAAATACAGACAAATTTGAATTTTCTCTGTGTGACCTCTGAGTTTGTGGTAAGCATGGAAAGGCTTCCCTGACTCCAAAATTATAAAAACATTCCCCCATGTTACTTTCTAGTATTTTTATGATTTGATACTTATTTGGCACAGATTTCATGCACTGGTGGGGGGTCCTCTCAGCCCAGCCTGTACTCTTTCCAATCCAGGACCCCTCAGGGGATGTCTGACTGCCGGTTTAGGCCCGATCCCAGGGATCAGCAGCCGGACATCCCTCTCACAATCTGAGACCGCTGGCTCCTAAATGCTCAACTGCCTGCCTGCCTGATCACCCCTAACTGCCCTCCCTGCTGGCCTGATCACCCCCAACTACTCCTCCCCCCCCCACCAGCCAGGTCGCCCCTCACTGCCCCCCCTGCCTGACTGGTCACCCCATGCAGCCTGCTGTTCAGTTGTTTGGTCGGCCCTCACTAACGCCTCTGCTGGCCTGGTTGCCCCATGCAGCCTGCTGTTCAGTCATTTGGTCATACCCTCACTAACCCCCCTGCTGGCCTTGTCGCCCCACTCAGGCTGCTATTCAGTTGTTACTCACCAATTTGCACATCACCCTTTTATTAGTATAGATATAGGGAGATAGGACTCTACCTTTAATATTTTCCTGATGGCCACCTGTTTTTCTTTAGGAAATTACAGATATACTTGCACATATTTACAAAGATACATGTAAAAATATATTTATTATAGTATGCTTGGAATAGAAAAATATGAAAAACAACCTTTGCATCCTTCAATAGGGAACTGGTTATATAAATTACAGTTCATTCACACACTGGAATAAAATACAGCTGTTTCAAAGAAAGGTTCTTTAAGGCTAATATGGAATTCCAAAATTATGTGGTCAAGTTATAAATCAACCCTAAGGTAAAGAACAGTGCTTATACCATTTCTGATTTAAAAACATTAGTATAGCCCTGGATGGTGTGGCTCCTTTGGTTGGGTGTAGTCCTGTGCATGGAAAGGTTGCTGGTTCAATTCCAGTCAGGGCACATGCCTGGGTTGCAGGCTTTATCCCTGGTAGGAGGCATGCAGGAGGAAGCTTTCACATCAATGTCTCTCTCTCTCTCTCTCCCTTCCTCTTTCTCTAGAAATCAATTTTTAAAATATTTTAAAAAAAGATATAGTACAAACCAAAGCAAAACAAACACACATATAAATACAGAGGAAAGTAGAGACAATGGTAACCTGGAAAAGAGAAACTGGGGGACTAAGGAACAGAAGAGAGATTTATTTATTTCTGTCTATACTTTTTGTACTGTATTCACATACAATATTATCAATTTAAACAAATGAATAAATAAAAGAGAAAAAATAAGAGGTATTAAAAACTCAAGTAATTATGTTTTTGGTGGTTGATTTAGTACTAGATAATGTAGATTTGTAAGATAATGTCATTTACAGCATGGAAATCTACCCCTTAGTTCAGCAAAACAACTTTTACACATAGGTATGAAAATGTGGATCAGTAGCACCCTCTGCTGGTACCAGGTTGAAATTTGATGACCCAGAAATCATTAATAAACCTGTGATTTGTAATTATCATGTACTCAAATAGTATATCATGAGTAATATTTCATATCATAAATTTGAAAAGTCACTGGGAAATTTCTACAGTTAAAAAATCACCAATTTTTGCCTGGCCGGCATGGCTCAGTGGTTGAGCATCCACTCGTGAACTAGGAGATCACAGTTCGATTCCTGGTCAGGGGCATATGCCTAGGTTGCTGGCTCAATCCCCAGTGTGGGGTATGCAGGAGGCAGCCAATCAATTATTCTCTCTTATCATTGATGTTTCTATCCCTCACTCCCTCTTCCTTCCTCTCTGAAATAATTTTACATATATATATATATATATATATATATATATATATATTTTTTTTTTTAATCACCATTTTTGTAGAAGTCCACAATTCTAGTATTTTCTAGTATTTTATCTGTGGTCTATGTACTGAACTCTCTTCTTCTGATGATGTGAAAATATTGAGAATAAAGTAATAGCTATTTTTAACAACAGTTATCACCAAGTTGTATAAAAGTAAGCAATACACTGTACATGTTTGTCTTATCAGTCTATATTTTTCATTATGTTCATCATTACTATAATTCTTTCATTCATTCAACAATTACTGAGTATTTGGTGTGTGTCAGGTATATCTTAGTGCTGGGGATACACTGGGAACAAATTAGATAAATTTCTTGCTCTCATAGAATTTAGTTCCTACAGAAGGAGACATAAAATTAACATAATTGACTGCAAATATAGTATGTTACAATCATATAAGTGCTTAAGAAAGAAAAATAAAAAGAATGTAAAAATGAGTTTGGAGGGAGGGCTGCAATTGTAGATGGGATAGCCAAGGAAGGGATCACCAGAAGGTAAATTTGAATATAGACCTGAAGAAAGGGAAAGTACTATCCAGAGGTCACCTGTGAAAATATATCAATGCAGAAGAGCAAGTGCAAAGGTCCTGAGGTACAAGTTTACCTGACATATTTGAGAAACAGCAAGGAGGTTAGTGTGGCTGGAGTGAACAGAATAAGGGCAAGTATTAGAAAATAAAGTCAGAGCTTTAATGGGGGATAAATAACTATGTAGGATCTTAGGGTTATAAAAGGACTTTGGCTTTTACTCTGAGTGAGATGGGAAGCTATTGGTTGATTTTAAGGAGAGCAGATACAAGCTCTGAATAAATGAATAAACTGAAGGAGTCAAGGATAGAAACAGTGAGATTAGTTACATGTTTATAGCAATAATCCAGGAGAAGAAATGATGACAAAATTATAGATAGGCAGGTACGTAGATAATAGATGGATCAATAATCTATATATATATATAAAGAGCCAGGTTCTGTAAGGACCAAAGTTGGACCAAACACGGAAGTCAGTGCTGGGTTGCCGTGGCGACCCAGCACTGACTGTAGCCGGTGCTAGCACAGCAACCCAGCACTGACTGCTGAGGGGGCTGCGGATCAGGCCCAGAGAGAGGCCTGCAGAGAGAGAGGCAGGGTCTGATCTCCAGCCTCTGTGGCAGCTATTGATCAGCCCTTGCCTCTCTCTTTCTCTCCTGGCTTCACCAGCAGCCACGCCTCTGTTTCTCTCCAGGCGATCAGCCCTGCCTCTTTGATCAGGCCCAGAGATAGGCCCGGAGATGCTGACTGGCATAGAAACCAACCAATCAGAACCAAATCTGGGTGAAGTGCATGTTGCCAATGGCTGCCTAGGAGGTGGAGCTTTTGACGCTGACTGACATAGAAACCAACCAATCAGAACCTAATCTGGGTGAAGTGCCAGGAGCCAATGGCTGCCCAGGAGGCGAAGCTTTTGACACTGACTGGCATAGAAACCGACCAGTCAGAACCTAATCTGGGTGAACTGTGTAGGCAGAACCTAAGGTGGGGACTGAGGAGGGATTTTAAGGGCAACAGTTGTTTGGTATAAGGTCTAAGAAAGCGGTTCAATTTTTTCATGACTGGTTTGGTAGTATATTGCATATGGCTGGCTATCAGTCAGATATAGGGATTATGTGTTTTTGTCTGCCAAGAGCATCTCCTCCTGATGAAATAGGCTCCCCCCGCCCCATTTAAGCAATCATATCCTGTATAATCTATCTATACCACTAAAAGGGTAATATACTAATTAGACTGGGTCGACTGGACATCTTCCAGACAAAGCCATGGTGGTGGGGGCTGAGGCAGAGGCAGTTAGGGGTGATCAGGCCAGCAGGGGAGGGCAGTTGGGGACAAGATTGGGCCATCAGGGGGTTAGGGGCAATCAGGCCGACAGGGGAGGGCTGTTGGGGGTGAGATCAGGCTGGCAGGGGAGGGCAGTTAGGGGCAATCAGGCAGGCAGGCAGGTGAGCAGTTAGAAGCCAGCAGTCCCAGATTGTAAGAGGGATGTCCAACCGGCAGTCGGACATCCCCCAAGGAGTCCCCAATTGGAGAGAGAGCAGGCTGGGCTGAGGGAACCCCCACCCCTGTGCATGAATTTTGTGTACCAGGCCCCTAGTCCTATATAATAAAAGCTTAATATGCTAAGTGTCTGAACTTTCATTAGACCATTCGACCAGTCACTATGACATGCACTGACCACCAGGGGGCAGACCCTCCATTCTGACAGGTAGGTTAGCTTGCTGCTGGGGTCTTGCCAATCAGGACTAGGCGAAATGGGCCGGACATGCCCTGGAGCCCTCCTGAGGTCCCTCCCCAGCCCTGATCATGCACCAGTGTGGTCCCTCAGCCTGGCCTGCACCTTCTTGCAATCCGGGACCCCTCGGGGGATGTCGGATAGCCGGTTTTAGCCCAGTCCCCACAGGCCAGGCCGAGGGACCCCACTGGTGCACAAATCTGTGCACCGGGCCTCTAGTAGATAGATAAAAAATAAGTAGATAGATAGATACTGTTAGATGAGATGGTACATGCTGGCAGACCAAATGTAGGCTATGAGAGTAACAGAAGAATCAAGAAGCACTTCATGATTTTAGCCTGAGCAACTGGAGGAATGTAGTTGCCCTTAATTGAGATTGTTTAGAGGAAGGGATGACTGTTTTAGATAGCTGAGTTTGAGATCTTATTAAATATTCAAATGGAGGTTATCCAATAGGCAGTTGGATATATGGTCTGGATTCAGCAGAGTGGTTTGGCTTGGAGACATAAATCTGGGAGTCCTCAGCATAAAGGTGGCATGTGAGGCTGGTAAACCTATTGAAACCACCCAGGAAGTGAAGGTAGACAGGAAGGGAAAGGCCAAGGCATGAGCCCTATGGCACATCAACATTTATCAGCCTGGGTGATGAGGTGATGAGGATCTAGCAAAAGAGACTGAAAAGGATCAGGAGGAAAGTCAAAGGTGGAGGCAGGTAGAAAATCTGGTGAGTGATGTGTCCTAGGAGCCAAGTTACAAGGAAGACAAAGTGATCAACTGCTGATAGTAAAGTAAAATGAGGACTAGAGAGTGACCCTAGCAGTAAAGGAACAGGTGATCTGTGACCTTGAGGAGGGCAATTTCATTATGATGTGTTCAAAACTGAGGAGAGGAGAGAAATTAGAGACTGTGCGCATGGATGCTGCTTTCTAAGAGTTTTCTGTGGCCTGGCCGGCATGGCTCAGTGGTTGAGTGTCAACCTATGAACCAGAAAGTCACAGTTCGATCCCTGGTCAAAGCACATGCCTGGGTTGGGGGTTCGATTCCCAGTAGGTGGTGTGCAGGAGGCAGCAGATAGATCATTCTCATCATTGATGTTTCTCTCTCTCTCACTCTCTGAAATCAATAAAAACATATTTTAAAAAAACAAAGAAAAGAGTTTGCTGTGTTGCTGAAAAATAATGTGCCTATAGTTAATAAAATGGTGGTGTGCACATAAAGGTTTAAGATGATTGATTTCATGTTAAGTATTGTGACTACACACACACACACACACACACACAACAAAAGCAAAATGACATAAGAAAACTTCTGGAGGTAATGGATATATTTATTACCTTAATTATGGTGATGGTATCACTGGTGTATATATATGTCAAAACACATCAAATTGTGCAGTTTTTGTATATTACCTTAATAAAGCTGTAAAAAAAATAGAAGTTTGCTGTGAAAGAAAGGAAAGAAATGGACAAAAGCGGATAGAAATGGAGTCAAGGGTATTTAGTGTTTTGGTTTTGGGGTTTCTTTTAGTTGGGAAAAAATAACATGTTTTTGTGTTTATGGAAATGAGCTGATTTGAAAGGCAAAACTGTGACTGCAGGAGAGAGCAATGGGAATGGTGGACCTTGTCAGTGAGTATGTGCCAGAGGAGGAAGCCGAGTGCCGGTGATGGCCCAGGCTTTGCTAGCCACAGAGACAGCCCATCCACAGGACGGGGAAGGTACCGAGTGTGGGCACAGGCGCAGTTAGGTAGGCACTGGGGTGGGGTGGTGAACGTTTTCTTCCAACTGCTTTAATGATCTCAGCAAAGCCAAAAGGGAAATAGTGTTGAAGGTTTGAGGAGCGAGGAGAACACCCTATCTAATAAAGAGGGAATATGCTAATTGACTGCCACGCCCTCAAAGATGCCAGAGCCCACAGCCACATGATGGCAGCACTCAGTCCCCTCAGCCCCGCTGGGGCTGCAGGCGCGATGCACGGCTGGGCCCACCCCCAGGCGGGTCCGGCCACTCCATGCCTGCCTCTGGAGTCCCCCAGTCCCCTCACCCCCAGCCACCCAGGGCTGGCCCGAGGCGCAGGCAAGCCTCGGATGGTGGCTGCCCAGCCGCCCAGGGCTGCCCAAGGCTCAGGTAACCAGGGCCAGCCAAGGCTTGCACTGCTGGCAGTGGCAGCAGCAGAGGTGTGATGTGGGTGTTGCCTTCCCCTGATTGCCAGATCACCTCCTACCCCTGAGGGCTCCCGGACTGTGAGAGGGGGCAGGCCTGACTGAGGGACCCCCCTCCAGTGCATGAATTTTCATGCACTGGGCCTCTAGTATAAAATAACCCAGGAGGGAGCATAAGAAAGAGTGAATTAGGAAAGCACAGCACCATTGCCAGACAGCATGAGAGAGCATGAAGATCCGTAGATGTAAATTTCAAATGAGACCAGCTAGCATGATTGCATGCTTTTCCAGCTGTATTGATGCACAGAGTAGGTGCAGAGTTGGAGGTAACTAGGGTTGTGATTTATCCAAGCAGGGTCTCTGTGATACATGAGAAGGAGTCAGTAGAGCTGAGAGAGTATGCAAAGCAGAGACTCTACTGGTGGACATGGGATTAAGTCAGGTAGCGAGAAAACACAGGACGTAAGTGTAAGGATCAGGAACAGTGCAGCAGTCATAGGACCAGTGGGTGGAAGATCCCAGTAGAGTCAAGAATAGTAAATATGGAATAGGAGATGGCAGCCAGAGAGGAATCCAGAATTTGAGATATGACAGGGCTGCAGCTATTGGTAATGACAAGATCAAGGGTGTGGCCTGGAGTGACTGGCTGTGTGGTGTGCCAGTCACTATGGAAGCCCAAAGTGTATGTTCTGTCATCAAGAGGCCTCATATGGTATCTAGCAACTGAGCTATTTGTTGTAGATGCTCTGTTTATATATCTGCCTTGGGTGTACTTGTGGAAAAAAACAAAACCTTGAGTCCTAGCTGGTTTGGCTCAGTGGATAGAGTTTCGGCCTGCAGACTAAAGGGTCCTGGGTTTGATTCCAGTCAAGGGCACATGCCTGGGTTGTGGGCTTAATCCCCAGTAGGGGGCATGCAGGAGGCAGCTGATCAATGAGTCTCTCTCATCATTGATGTTTCTTTCTCTCTCTCCTTCTCCTTTCTTCTCTGAAATAAAAAAAAATATATTAAAAACAAAATACAAACCAAAAACAAGTAAAAAAAAAAAAACAAACAACCACAAAACCTTGAGTGGTTCATGTTTCCATATTACACACTAAAATAACACATACCAGTGTGTTTTTTTTTAATAGAAGAGATATTTCATTCTTCCCAAATGTGCAGTCATAAATACTTTGAAATATAGCCCTATTAAATTTACAAGACGAACATTTATTTATTATTCTTTCCTGGCAGATAAGAATTAGTGTTAAGGTTGTATTACATAAACATTGCATTCACTTTCTTGTTTTTATGATACACAAAATGGAATCACTTATTCACCAGGACTTTTCCCCTATAAAACTACTCAGTAACTAGCACAGAGAGTTGAATAATAAATCAAACACCATATAAAACCTTGCCGGCATGGCTCAGTGGTTGAGCATCGACCTATGAAGCAGGAGGTCACGGTTTGAGTCCTAGTCCAGGCACATGCCCGGGTTGTGGGCTCCATCCCCAGTGTGGGGCGTGCAGGAGGCAGCCGATCAATGATTCTCTCATCATTGATGTTTCTATCTCTCTCTTCTTCTTCTCTGAAATCAATAAAAATATATTTTTAAAACAAAACAAAATAAAAAAAAACCTAGGCTTCTCTATACACCCAGATCAACAGGCTGAGCTTTGTCATGTTACAGGAGACAGAAAGTTCCTCAGACGAGAACTTCTACTGAAAACCAGCAGCTGAGTCTGAAACTGTTATAAGGGCAGAATGATCCTGATGACTAACACATAGCAGCACCATGTAGGTCATAAGAGGGAGACATCAGTATATATATCTTCATGAAAATTTTTCCCAACAATGTGCTTATCCACTGCCTACAATATCTTGCTGGGACAACTAAACTGGGATTAATTTCCTGAAATTCAACAAAGCAATTTTAAAAATATATATATTTTATTGATTTCAGAAAAGAAGGGAGAGGGAGAGGGAGAGAGAGAGAGATAGAAACATCAGTGATGTGACAGAATCATTGATTGACTGCCTCCTGCACTCCCCACATCGGGGATTGAGCCTGCAACCCTGGGCATGTGCCCTGACCAGGAATTGAACTGTGACCTCCTGGTTGAGAGGTTAATGCTCAACCACTGAGCCACACCAGACAGGCTTGACAAAGCATTTTTATCAGCAATAACCAAAGGGTGCTGGGGATTTATTGTTTTCACCAGTGAGGTCAGGCAGTGTTCACAGTGCAACAGCAGGGATTGCTTGATGTCCTCTGCAAGGACAAGACCCAGTGTGAAGCGGGTCTGAGGCTTGCTGAGACCCCCAGGCGCCTGCTCCCTTCACACTATTCTAAATGCCAGATGCAGATGCACAGAGGCCACTCGGAAAAGGAAGAGAAATCAAAATAGCCTGTGACTTTCATTGTTTGTGAAGAGTCACAATAATATGTTTTGCTTTATCTTAGAGGAAATTTTATGAGTCAATCTGTTGATGAGTTTATTTCTCCTGAGGGAATCAGTGGGATAGAAATGTTAATTTATTTGAAAAAACAGACAGTATCACAAACAAGCAGGGATGGCCGTATCTGTCACATCTATGACTTGGTTATTCTGACTCCCTTGAAAAATGCCCCTCCTGCCAAAATAAAAGGATTTTCTCTTACTCTGCCGGTTGCTGTTAGTGGGAGAAAGGGGTGGGTAATTTGTTTCGTGTAGATTATGCTTAATAAACTCAAACTTAGCGTTTAGTGAGCATTTCCAAGTTCTCCTCTTTGTTCATTCACCCCTGCCTATCAGGGCCTTCTGATGGAATTTGATTCACTCTTCTGCTTTAATCAACCACAAAAGGAGCAGGAATACGGCACAGCAATTTTCTTATCTCTAAAATGGCAAAGAAAACAGTGTCAAATGAGGACTACATGAACTGCCAGATGTAACATACATAGAACATTGCCTAGCACATCATAGGCACTCTGAGTGTTAGCTCTGTTATGGCCAAATATATTCCAGACACCAAGTCGTTTCTCTCAGCTTCTCTGTGTCTTGCCCATCTTTATTAATTATCTATTGCTGAAAGGCAAATCATCTCAAGATTCAGAGGCCCAGATCAATAAGCATTTGTGATGTCAGAGTTTCTGTGGGTTAGGAATATAGGCCTGCCAATAAATCACGTGAGTGATCTTGGAAGCTAGGTGGTTCTGCTTCCAAGATCACTCCCATGATCATTGGCAGCACTCAGTTCCTCTCCACGTGGGCCTCTCAGCAGGCTTGCCTCGCAACTTGGCATTGGCTTCCCTCAGGATGAGCAATCCAAGAGAAAGAGGCAGAGAGAGAGAGAGAGAAGAGAGAGAGAGAGAGAGAGAGAGAGAGAGAGAGAGAGAAGAATCACACACACACACACACACACACACACACACACACACACACACACACACACCAAAATAGCAAGTCTTTTTAAACCTAATCCTGGAAGTAATATCCCATTGCTTCTGCCATAAACTATTCATTACAATCAAGTCACTCCATCTAGACCATTTTAGGGTAAGGGATTACACAAAGGCAGGGGTCAAGGGGGAAGGCCTACCATACCAACAACTGTGAACTGCTTTAGAGAATGTCCCTAGCTTATTTTGCCTATGCATATTTATAGAAAGGATATTATTTTCACCAATGAGAACTAGTATCTAACATCTACCCTCTTAATATACAGACATTATTTTTTTTTCCAATAGAAACCCTTATTTAATATCTAATATGCTAATTTGATGGAGGAGATAGGCTAGCAGAGAGCCTGGCCTTCCTGGACAGTTCTAGATGACCATCCTGTAACACATGCTGGAGAGCAGGTCCCCTTAAACGAATGCCATGGATGTAGTATTCTGCCAACTACACTGAAGTTTTTTAAATTATAGACTTTATAACACCTTCCCCTAAGGTCTTCTGGAAGTTCTACCAAAGTCCTACATCTATGAAAACCTCTTATTAAAAAAGAAGGCTACAAATAAAAGCATACATAAATAAGGAAATAATAAAATGATAGAGCACTCATATTTTTCTAGCTTACATGAGCCTCAAAATGGAAAGTCCAGACAAGTAGAATGTCTGTGTTGAATCCATCTGCACAGAAACTCAAAGCTGAGGAAATATTCTTGGACTTAATAAACTCTTTACAGTTCAAAAAGCTGTGGTGGCATTTCTGTTTCACAGAGTTTAGAGGACTGATCTTCCATCCACTCTCAAATACAACTGAAAAAAAGGGGGGCATCCAAAACTGATAAAGCATAAATCGTACAGAATGGATAAAATGAAGGTTTCAAATAATAAAAGCAAATTTTATATATATATATGTATACTAGAAGCCCGGTGCACGAATTCATGCATGGGTAGGGTCCCTTGGCCTGGCCGGTGATCGAGGCCTATGGGGGTGGCCGGCTGGCCAGGGGGAGGGACCGTGGGAGGTTGGCTGTGGGAGCACACTGACCACCAGGGGGCAGTTCCTGCACTGAGCATCTGCCCCCTGGTGGTCAGTGCGCATCATAGCGACTGGTCAACCGGTTGTTCTGTTGTAACGGTTGCTTAGGCTTTTATATATATATATATAGATGGTCTCAAATATAGAGAAAAGGAAAAGAGCCAGAAAATATCTAAATTGTTAGCAATGAAAGTTCTGAATAGTGAAATTTTACTTTTCTTCCACTTTCAATATTTTCAAAATAAAGCCATCCTGTAACACATGCTGTGTGTGTGTGTGTGTGTGTGTGTGTATTTGTTCACATGCACGCTTTAAACATATGAGAGCTTTTCCATAGTGTCCTTTGAATATGGTCTGTTAAAATCCATTTAGAAAGCCAACAAGTTGAAATTCAGCTATCTTTGGAATAATCTAAGAGAGTAACATTCAAACCTAGAAACTTCCTTCACAGTATTTAAGATACAGCCTGTTCTGTTCCAGAATAAACACTGCAGCAATCTAATCTCTCTCAGAATCCACAGTCCAAGACCCCTAAGAATCTACCTTTTCCAGGTGCGGGATTGGTTTCTAAATCTCCTGGGGACCCATAATGTCTGAAATGTTGCCTATTTTAGAAAGAGAGAGAAAAAACAATGAAGTGTTGCCTATTTTTTAAAAAATGTTTCCCCAAGTGGATTTAAATATGATCCCATGTATATCGATCCAGCTTTCTATTTCCTAAACCTGAGGAAATAAGCCCGTCTGAATGCACATCCTGACTGCTATCCATGGACCCACAAAGCTGTGATCATGGAGACCTCCACTGACCAGGCTGTACAGCACCCATTTTCTGGAGCCACACCAGCGGTTTTGTAAGAATTTGAACTTACATAATTATCTATGCTGCCCACCAGTGGCTATTTAAATTAGCCTGGCCGTATGGCTTCGTGGTTGATGTTTGACCTATGAACCGGGAGGTCACTGTTTGATTCTACATCAGGGCACATGCCTGGGTTGTGGGCTCCATCCCAGTAGGAGGCGTGCAGGAGGCAGCCCACTGCTTTTTTTCTCTCTTCCCTTTCCCTTCCTCTCTGAAATCAATAAAAGTATATTTTACAAAATAAATTTAAGTGAAATAAAATAAAATACTATTCAGTTCCCCAGTCACACTTAGCCACATTTCAACTGGGCCCCGGTGGCTGGCGGTGACGGTATTGCTGCAAGAGGGGACTCCCAGGTTGGAAAGCACTCAGTTCCCAGGGAAGAACGGAGAACAAGTAAATACCCAAAGCCTTGTTGCTACAGATGCAACTTGACCAAAGCCAAAAGGATGTCGAGCGGCTGCTGTACCCAAAGGCGAAAGGAAGATCACGACGCTGCGCCGCACATGCAATGGGACCTGGAACGTACGCAGCACGAACCAAAGTCAACTGGAAACTGTAAAGCCAGGAATGGGCCCTGAAACGTTGCCGTGCTTGGTGGTGGCGACCACAGCGTGCTCTGCCCTGGAAATGGCCAAGTCCCAGCGGTGAGCGGTGGGTGGGCGAGGCTCAGAGCTGGGCCGGGGATCAGGAGTTTTCGTGCTGGGAGCGAGCTATACCCTCAGGGGGCGGTCTGGGGGAAACACACCCTCACCGCTCTTCCTGCTGATGCAATCAGCCCGAGAGCCAGCATCTCTCCGAGCCAGGGCCGGACCGCAGTCCCGCCGCCACGTGTAGCCGCCACCGCCCCGGCTGCCTCCCCAGACGCTCCGCAGCCCACGACCCAGCAGGCACCGAGGTTGGGACACTTGGGGTGGATGCTCCGCTCAGCTCCAGCCATCCCCACAGCCGCCGGGACAATGAAGGTATCTGCTTATGATTTTGACTCTTATTTTCCAAAAAAAAAAGTGTGTGTGTGGATGGAGCCGGCGATTCCTCAGAGACCCGGAGGGCAGAAAGGGGACGGGCGGTGCAGCGCCGTGGTCGGTGCTGGGCTGTCTTCTTTGTCGGTCGCGGCTGGACGGGACCTTGCATGCTTTTCAGACGTCTGTTGGGCCCCCGCTCACAGGATGCGCCTCTTCAGGCGTTTTCACAGCTGCATGTGTGAACGGAGACGCAAGGCTGCCGGCGCCTCCTTCCCTGCCGGTGACGGAGTTTGCAGAGGAAGAGGAAGCTTTTCTCCGCGTCTGAGATGCGCGGGAGGCGGGGGGGCTTTGGAGAGGAGGCCTGGGGCTGTCCCTGGCTGTAGACCGGGGTTTTCGGCTGGGGGGTGCCTAATGAAGGAGGGATGGACCCCTAGGTGACGATGGTGGCTGGGGGACGGAACACGGTCTCATCTGTCTCATCGCCCGGGAAAGCAGAAGTCTCTTATTTTGTACCTTGTGAAAATTGAAGCTTCTAGGAATCACAAATCATATAACCCGAGGGCATCTTCAAGAAACGGAGCCCCCTAATGGCTGTCATTCTTATGCTAATCAAGGCTAATTAGCTCTTGAAACTTTTGACGATTTAGGGTTGGAATGAACCCTAACCCTTCCGTTTTCCTGGTTTTACCCCATGGGAACCCTGCTAGGACCCTGGAAACTGAAGAGAAGCTTTTAAAAAGGAGAGTCAAATCTAACATGTAGGAAGTAAGAGATTGCTTCATGCAGTCTGAACTTTTAGGAGAAATAAAGCCATGCTTCAAGTGGTTCTCAACTGTGCTTAGCCACAGTCTCACCTACAAGAAATAATAAGTAAATGGTGCCTTTTTTTTTTTTTTATCAAACAAAAATGCCCACTAAGATTAAGCAGAACTGAATGGAAACACTGTTTTGTTTTAAAAAGAGATCATGCAAATGTGCCACAGTGAAAACATGTAGCAATCTTTTTTTTTTTCTTTCTATAGTTAGATATTCTATTTCTGGCTTGCTGATGTCTGTTTAATTGCAGCTGGAAAATACACTTCAATGAGTATAGTGTTAATGAGTAAAAGGGGGAAATTATGAGAATAAACAGCCTTACTTTCCCAGCTTTTCTCTCTTACATAGAGTTGTGGTTGATTATTCATTTTTCTAAGTTCATGGGGCCTTTAACATGGGTTCAAAAACCGCTGTCTCTTTTACAAGGTAGTTTTATATGCAGCAAACTAGAGGATATCTTCAGGTAGTCTCAGTTCTGTTTTCTGAAACATTACTAAGATCTGGAAAGAAAGGATTGTACTCTAGGTGTGATCTAAGGAGTACGTGAGGTTTCTTTTAAGTTTGCTTTTATTATCTCAAAAGCCTTCCTACTTTTACCTAAGTATTGCTGTCATCATCACAATTTATTTTCTAAAACATTCTTTACACATGGCACCATGATAAGTTCTGTCCTCTGCAGATTCTCAAGACATGGTCTGGCCTGGGAGTTTATATTTAAAGATAGACATGCACAGAATGGGTACATATATTGAATAGCATGTGTATAAAAATGATATGTACATATTATGTTTTGCTAGATATTTATGGTGGAGATTTTAAAGAGACACATACCCTAAAGGGACAGATAAGACAACACATTGTCTGGGTAAGTGAACGACAGGGGGCAGAACTTGAGGCCTGATTGTGAGAGGGGTTCCCATTCCAGACACAGGGTGTGGCCCTGCAGGCAAGGCTCAGCAATACAGAGCTACTTGAGCTGACCTAAGTAAAGGGCATTGATGGAACATGTGATGGTGAGAAAAAAGGAAAAAGGGGGGGGGGGCGGGGCAATTTAATTTTGCTAATCTTTCATCTAGTGAGCTTCTGTAATGAATAACTTCATTTGACTTTAGAACTATGGAGAGAAAGGAAGAAGAGTTAAGAAAAATTTCCATTTGTATATAAAAATTTCTCTTGCCTGTCAGCTCATGGAAACTGAGAAGGTCTAATTATGTGAAATGGATTTAAAACCTTAATGAAAGAAAGTTGAAAACAGTCATTTGGTTATTACAGAGGTTTGTGCTCATAATTGAAACCAAATGATGGTTTTATTCAATAGCTGTGTATCTCATCTCAATTGTTTTCATAATTTTAGATTTTTTAAAATATATTTTTATTGATTTCAGAGATGCAGGTTAAGGGAGAGAGAGATAGAAACATCAATGATGAGAGAGAACCATTGATTGGTTGCCTCCTGCACGCCCCCCCCCTCCCCCCCCGGGGATCGAGCCTGCAACCTGGGCATGGGCCCTTGACCGGAATCGGACCTGAGACCCTTTAGTCCGCAGGCCGATGCTCTATCCACTGAGCAAAACCGGCTAGGGCCATAATTTTAGATATTGTCCCTTAGTTCAGGTCCAGACTTTTAGTTCTACAGGGGAAGAAAAATAATTTACTTCTACCCCTCTAGGTTCTTGGCTGAGATTTCCCTGTTATAAAACACAGATTAAGAAGAGAAAAACAACAGAAATTTAATAGCATGTATACCTCCACTATACATGGGTGATGCCCTGCAAAACCGAGGGACTCCCTGAAATGGGCCAAGCTACCCCTTTACATCTTCAGCTAAAGAAAAAAAGAAAACACCAGTGTTGGGGGGAAAGTTATCAGGGAAAGCACAGTAAACAAGAGTAAGGTTGTTATTCGGATTTAAGTAGGCGCCTTCTCTATTGGTAAGATTCTAGAAGAGATTTTGTTGTCTTCCTCTTTCTGGCACAGAGAGGGAGACACCCTTACAAATGGAGATTTCCCTTGTAAGTGTAAGAGAAGGGCAACTTCTCTGCTGTCAGAGATTCTCCTGCGTCTGCAGCCACTCAGACATTGCTCGGCTGGCATATGCTGCTCCCCTTTAGTTCTTCATTTCTAATATCAAGATATAGGCCAGGGAGGTCTGGGCTTATTAGTAAACTATTTCTGTGTATTAAAGAAGGCTTGTTTCTAAACTGTGGGCATCCTGAGGGTTTGGATTGGTTATATCTTTTGGGACTTTATGTTGTCTGCTTCTTTGAATGCCTCTTAATGGGAGTAGGAAGATGGAAAAGAGAAGCGCTTTCTCTGTTTCTCTTTAGGCTTGGCAACCACCACCCTATGAAAACCCATTGCATGCACAGCCTTACGCCGCCCAAGGGGATTTCGTTACCATATCAGAGTGAGGATCTGGGACTTTTTAAGATAGAAAAGGCATCCTCTACTTCCTGTGTGATACTATCATTCTTTTTGAGCACAGAAGGAAACTGACTAGTCTGCTCACGATACAGTTGTAAATGTGAGCAGCCTTTGTGTTGTAACTTTATCCCCTCAACAGCTGCCCCAAAGTGCTAAATATTTGATGTGACTTATGGTAAACATTCCTGCTGATGGGCTTTCCTGAGCCTCTGTAGCCCATCTATAAAAATAAAAGCGTAATATGCTAATTTGACCTGATGTTCTTCCGGAGGAAGCTGTGGTGGGCGGGGCCGAGGCAGAGGCAGCCTCCGGGGTGGCAGGGGCCGAGCCCCTTGCAGGAATTTCATGCATCGGGCCTCTAGTTTGATAATAAATGTCAGTGCCCTCAACTGAGGACTCTAAAGTTGGATTCTATAGAAATCAACCGAGACATAAGGGTGAGGTGCAACTGAAAGTTTTGAAATGTTGCAACATTAAGGACTAGGAATGCTCTGATTCATAAACATAACTTTGCAAATATATGCAAACATTTTTATCATAAGCTGTAGTCTATGATTCATAATGTCAATGGTGAATGCAAAGCCAAAGCAGAATTGGTCTTTTCTGGAACACCTATGCTTCCAATTAGCCCCCTTAAATTCACAAGCTGATAATATTACCTCTAGAAACCGAGAAATTATGTCCTTAAAATAACTTAGGAATTAGATCACCACATTAATACAGGATAGCACATTACATAAACATTTTCCTATTGTCATAATAGGCCATGCCTTTTTGTGGGAAAAATTAATTTTGCAAAACATTTTTCTTATGTTCAGTGGTTAATGAGAGAAGGAAAATCTTAAAGAGATCCATGCTCCAAACATATAGAAAACAGTCAAGATGAAAGGAGAAAAATGTTTAACAAATAGAAGAAATAACACTACAGAAAGCAATCATCCAGATAAATCATACTAAAAGACACATGCTTCTTTGTGATTGAAAAATTGTGAAACACTTGTAAAATTAGTTAATTCCATTAGTAAGAGTATTGTATTTCATCTAAAAAGAACCAACTTATTAGTTCTTTATTTTGATATGTAGATCTGAATATTTGACCAATTGCATTTACAGTCTATCCCTTAGTTTGAGAAATGTTTTTAACTCTTTTGACCATAGTTGGTTATTTGCCTTCGGAAGCCCTAAGAAGCTTAGGGTGTAATTTGAGAGTTCAAATTATGTCTGACGCCTTATAAATCTAGACAGGAAGAGCACCTGTTGGGATGTTCTTGGCCAAACATTCCACAGATGTCTCTAACAAAGACAACACAGTTTGGGCCTGAGGCCCAGGGTGGATTTGCACAGGATGGCCACTTAGCATTTGTTAGAATTCTGCACCACATTAAAGGGTAGTTTTGCCACGTACATTTTATGGTAACTTTTGCCATGTGCATTTTACTCCCTTTTTTCAGATTCCGATTCAAAGTTAAATTGTTTTGATTTTAGTACTTACTAGATGTTTGTTCAGGAATCTGGAATCACAATAACTGTTTCTTTGAACGTTGAAGACAAAAGGTAGAGTTATAAAGTCTACATGGGCAAGCATAATGCATTACCTGGGGATTCCATGGTTGTCAGTGTTGGTGAATGTTCTGTACATTCACAAGGTTAGTAACTCTGGTGTTTATAAGAGAACACATCCAGGCTTGAGGAAAGACTTCTTGGCTTAACTAAGATAATGATGCTTTCTATGTTTAAATTCTATGTAAATTACATAACATTGAATTGTAACCTCAAAACATTTGTATGAGGAAAGCATTGCAGCTATGATTAGCCCCATTTTACACATGAGGAAAAATGAAAATTAAAAACTTACTAGAATTGCTTAAGATTAGAAATAGCAAAGCACAATGAGACACTAGAGACTCCTAATCCAGTCTGCTTTCCACCTCACTAGGGATTCTAGACACTCTTTGATCTGACATCACTTTGTAAATCTTATGAAAAGTAGGAAAATCTCCCCAGAAAAATGTACAAACATACATAGGCACAGTATTTTATATCTAAATTATGTGTTACTAAAATCAAAACAATGGAGTCCATGGAAGGCTGTTAGAAAATACTGAAGTGATCTAGTTATTTAGAGCAGCAAAGAGCCATTGTCTCTTGCCTATGTGGTCACCTGAAAATGTAAAACTATATAAGCAAATGATCCACACTGCCCTTTGAATATTGAAAAGCCCACTCATCTGCCTTTAGTTCAAACAGAAAGGCAACCAATGGTTTTTTGTTGCTGTTGATGTTGGTTTTTTTTTTTTTATCAGCACATGAATTATCACTTTCTTCTTTATGTTTTAACAAGAGGCCCAGTGCACGAAATTCTTGCACTGCTAGCAGTCGGACATCCTTAGCGCTGCTGTGGAGGTGGAGAGGCTCCCACCATCGTCACTGCGCTCCCCAGCCGTGAGCCCGGATTCTGGCTGAGCAGCCCTCCGCTCGTGGGAGTGCACTGACCACCAAGGGGCAGCTCTTGCGTTGAGCATCTGCCCCGGTGGTCAGTGCGTGTCATAGCGACCGGTCATTCCACCGTTTGGTCTATTTGCATATTAGCCTTTTATTATATAGGATAGTCTGAGGAAGGAACAACATTTTTTCTCAATCCTCTTAGGTTTATTGCCTGGGATCCTGCAAATTAGACTGAAAAAAGACAGATTAACAAGAGAAAAACCAGGGGTTTTTATTGTGCGCAGCATGCATATACATGGGAGAAATTCAGGGATTAGTAATACAAAGGGGTGATAGAACTTGGGGTTACATAGCTTCTCAATACATTTGTGGAGAAGTGACAAGATGAAGGTAAAGGCTTTACGCTTTCAAGGGTGGCAAACTGTGGGAAGGTAAATATATGGGAAAACTAACAGGACAAGGTTTGTTTGTGAAGGTCCAACTCATTGCTGACTTTCCGCCTTCTTCAGCCATAAACCTTTCCCAGGAAAGAAGATTTATGGCAGTCCTCATTTCTGAGGTTTCTGCTTATAGTCAGAGAAGGAAGCTACACGAAGGCTTCCTTCTGCATCTGTTGGATCTTAAGTGCCTTCAGCTCTAACTGATTCTTATGCCAAAGTGGAACATTTTGATCCCCTGCAATAGTCACAGAATCAGCTCTGGGAGTTGATTCACAGAATCTGCACTCTCATTTTTTAATTTTAATTTTGTTTTGAAGTATGTGCCTGGTTGTTTTGTTAAACAGGCATAATATAGTACTGAGTTTAGTAGTTTGGGGTGGCTAGCCTTCCCATTTCTTAGATAATGTCCCTACGTGTTGTTCCTGTCAAAGGGACAGGCCTACTTGGCTATCTGTGTTCCTGACAGGTTACCCCACCTCAGCCACAGCTGATTGTAGCAAGGGTGCATATTTGACCAAAGTGCAGCCATCTTTTACTTCTTTCTTACTCTCTTGCCCCCACATTTAATTAGTATCATATCCTGTGGATTCTGTTTTCTCTATATCTATGTGTGCTCTCATTTCCATTGCTAGAGTACTAATTTATGCTCTCATTACTTCTTTTTTTTTTTATTTGTTAATCCTCACCCAAGAATATTTTTCCTTTGCTTTTTAGGGAGAGTGGGGGGAGAGGGAGAGACAGAGAGAGAGAAACATCAATGTGAGAGAGACACAGCAATTGGTTGCCTCCTGCACATGCCCGGCCAGGGCCTGGGATTGATCCTGCAACCAAAGTATGTGCCCTTGACAGGAATCAAAGCCAGGACCCTTCAGTCCGCAGGCTGAGGCTCTATCCACTGAACCAAACTGGCTAGAGCACTTCTTGCTTGAATTATTTCAAATTTCTCTCAAATGATCTCAAGCTTAATTTTTTTTTATTTTCCTAAGGTACTATTTTGATTATTTCATTCCCCCACTCAAAATACCTCTGTGGCTTCCCCCCGTGTCTACTGAATTTAGCTTACTACATGAGGTGTTTTTCTAATCTATTGTCCCAGCGTTCTTCTGTGTGCATGCATTCCTGTATGGTCTTAATGGAGGATTTACTATTACTGAAAATGAGCTCTCACATTTCCATATGTATGTTTCTAACTCCTTCCTCCCAGTTTTACCTCTTCTCCATCTATACCCTCCATCATGCCACTCACCATGAGGCTCACTCATTCCCAGGTATTTTTTGAGAACAGTGACTATATTTTACAGTGGAATGAATATGAGTGGAAGGTGGGGAAGGTCAGAGTAGGGTAAACTTTTGAAGTCAGGAAATAAGATATTAATCACATCTTGCAATCTCTCTGTACTTATGGTTCCTCTGCACAAACCTTGCACTTTTAATGGTGCTTTACAGTATTAATTGAGCTACATCAACTACCTATTTCCATACTTCTAGATATAGATTTTTTTTCTTTTCATTAAAGTTTTATTTCTCAGTTACAGTTGACTTCAATATTACTAGTATATTAGTTTCATGTATACAACATAGTGCTTAGACATTTATATAACTGATATTTTTTGCACCTACCTGACACCATATGTAATCATTACAATATTATTGACTACATTCCCTATGTTGTATTTTACACCCTTGACTGTTTTGTGACTACCAATTTGTCCTTCTTAATCCCTTCACCTTTTTCACTCAGCACCCCCAACTCCCCTCCCCTCTGGCAACCATCAGTTTGTTCTCTGTATCTATGAGTCTGTTTCTGTTCTGTTTATTTTATATTTTATATTCTACATGTAAGTGAAATCATTCAGTATTTGTCTTTTTCTGTCTTATTTCACTCAGCATAAAAACCTCTAGGTTACATCCATGTTGTCATAAATGGTAAAAATTCAATCTTTTCTATGGCCAAGTAATATTCCATTGTATATATGTACAACTTTTTTATCCATTTGTATTTTGATTGGAACATTTACTTCATTTACATTTAAAGTAATTATTAATAGGTATGTAGTTATTGCCATATTATTGTTTCCTATTGTTTTTATAGTTCTCCCTTTTTTGTTCTCTTGCTCTCTTTTCTTGTATGTTGATGACTTTTTGTAGAGTTGTGTTTGGATTCCTTTCTTTTTATTTCTTGTAGATTTTTGGTTTGTGGTTAACATGTGTTTCATATATATCAAGCTATGTTTATAACAGTCTATTTTAAGTTGATGGTCACTTAAATTTGAACATTCTAAAAACACTACCATTTTTACTGACTCCCTCTGTGTTTATGTTTTTGTCATTATTATTATATTTTTTACTTCTTGTATGTTTTTGTGTGTATCTCTTAAAAAGAGATAATTATAATTAACATGATCTTCCTACTTTTGCCTTGTGACTTTTGTACTACCTTTAGTATTGGTTGACTCACACTGCTTTTATTATGTGTTTGCCTTTGTCAGTGAGAATTTTTTTCTTTGTGCTGTTTTCATACTCATATTTTTTAATTTTCTTCTTAAAGAAGTCCCTTTAATATTTCTTGTAATATTGGTTTGGTGGTGATGAACTCCTTCAGCTTTTTCTTGTCTGGGAAGCTAATTATTTTCGGTTTTATACTTGTTTTTGAACAGCAGTTACATTTTTCCATGTCTGGATTTGTTTGGAGTTCAATTGACTCCTACAAGATAGAGGCTTATAAAAAATAGAGAACAGTAAATTATGATGCCTATTGCCAAATTCATCTTAGAGAGCTGCTATTTTCTCATTGATTTTTAAAGAACGTCAGTGGTGAAACTGTATAACGACTGTAAGCATAAATTGTAAATATTTCTGGGAAAGTTCATACAAAAAGCTGCAACATAGCAATATGAACTGAATACCATGAAGATTATAAGAAACAAACCCAGTAATGCCGATCTACTAAGTCATCAGCATTTCTAGATTAGGCAATAGGTAAAGGAAATAGCCACGTTACATCCCAAGGAACTGACTTACACTATAGAACAAAGTCATGTGTCTGGGGATGTTAACCAATTCCAATACTGGTTAACATGGTTTTCTTTTGTTGCAAACAATGCTGTTTTTAAGCAAACTAATTAATGCATACACTGACAAACAAATCTAACAAAAGAGGCACTCAGAGGCACTGTTCATTGAATACTGAAATTTTGAAAGGAAAAATCTATTAGGTCATTTTAGGCATTTACTTCTGCCAAAGAAGCATTGTTCTTTTGACCTTATTTCTCTAACTTTCAATTCTATTCCTTAGGAACTAAGATTCTCCAAATCTTCTGTTGAAAATTCTGCCACCTACTATGTTCACTATTTAAAAGTTTTCTGGTAATTAACTTATTTCCTTTTTCTTTTGCTTATATACATCAGCAACAATTTATGCTTGGCTAAGGATCCAGTGAGGAGTAGTCCGTAGCTTTCTGCTCTTTCCAAGACTCCCCAATGAGTCTTCTGGTATTCTTTAGGAAACTTACTGGATCCACTTGGTCCATGGGAAAATCACCATTATACTCATTGCACCTTGGGACAGCCCAGGGAGTGGGACCATCATGTCCTCCAGTCACTGGGCAGAGAACAAGTGCTAAAGCAACAAAATGGCCTGAAGCCTATAAAGACAGAAGTAACTTGGTCAAGAGACTGGAAATCCAGAAGAACCAGAGTAGCTGGTACTGAAAGGCAGGCAAAGCTGAGATGTGTTCACTGGTACATCTAGTAGCAAAGGAGGACAAATAGTCTCCCCTTCTTTTCATTGCCCTTGGGATAATGACCTCTGATTACTGTAATGCATTTACTGAGCAAATATTTGAAGAGTACTCACCATGTAAGTACTCATCAGTAACTGCATAAGATCTTGAGGCTACAAGGATGAAGAGGAGGTGAAGTCTCTATTATCATGACATTTGCAAGGAAAGGTTTCAGCACAAACTGGGGCCAGACTGCAGGGTGTGAATCCCAGCTTTGCTCAGTTTTCTTATCTATAAACTAGAGGCCCGGTGCACGAAATTCATGCATGGATAGGGTCCCTATGCCTGGCTGGTGATTGGGGCCTTCCTTTGTCCCACGCCACCCCCTGGTGGTCAGCAAACATCATAGCAAGTGATCGAACTCCCGGTCTCCCTGTTGAACTCCTGAGGGGACACTTTACGTATTAGCCTTTTGTATGATATACTAGAGGCCCAGTGCACGAAATTTGTGCATGGGGGTGTGTGTCCCTCAACCCAGCCTGCACCCTCTCCAATCTGGGAACCCTCAGGGGATGTCAGACTGCTGGTTTAGGTTGATCCCACAGGGACAGTCAGACATCCCTCTCACAAACCAGCACTGCTGGCTCCCAACTGCTCGCCTGCCTGCCAGCCTGATTACCCCCTAGTCACTCCCCTGACTGCCTGGTCATCCCTAACTGCCCTCTCCTGCAGGTCTGGTACCCCCCAACTGCCTTCCCCTGAAGGCCCAGTCGCCCCCAACTGCCCTTCCCTGCCAGCCCAATTGCCCCCAACTGTCCTCCTCTGCTGGCCTGGTCACCCCTAACTGCCCACAACTGCCCTCCCCTGCAGGCCATCTTGTGGTGGCCATCTTGTGTCCAAATGGGGGCAGCCATCTTTGACCATATGGGGGCAGCCATCTTGTGTCTTGGAGTGACGGTCAATTTGCATATCACTCTTTTATTAGATAGGATTGTCACATGTACTCTTATATACACTCATGTGTTGTGTAATGACACTCTGGTCACATTGCACTGCCGGATGTGTCATTCAAGAACCCAAAAGGGTAGAGGAAAATCCGTTGTGTAGTCGGCTATACCATGTAGATGTAAGTGCACTCTGTGAGATTCGCAGACCAAGGAAATTACCTATCAGTGCATTTCTCAGAATATATCCCCGTTGTTAAATGATGCATGACTATAGTAACAAAATATTTCAATTAGTGATGCAACAGGAAGAAAATAAAATATTAAAAATAAAATGATATAAAATATATAACAGTGGCAGAATTGAGGGAAAGCTGGTACTAATTCATACTGGCTGGTCAGGGAAAGCTTCACTGAATAGTAAACTAAGTACCACCAAAAAAATACAAAGAAAACCAAAACCCCACAGGGTGATCTGGAGGTAGTGTCCCTGGTATAGGAAGCAGCAAATGAGACTTCCAGGGGTTCAGTGAGTAAAGGGAAAAATTGCAGGTGTGGGCCACATCCTAAAATCTCCTTTAGACCATGCTAAGGAGTATAGAATTTATTCCAAGTGCAGTGGTATGTCCCTGGAGAGTTTGGAGAAGTAGATGGAAATTTTTAAAATTCACTGCTGAGTCAAGTAGTACACAATGGTTACATTTCTTTTCTTGCGCAACATTTAGTTTTTGCATTCTTTTCTTCCATTTGCTCACTTTGCTATGTATTTATTGTTAATTCTTCTCAAATATCTAGTAGCCTCAATATAATTTTGCATAGGTCAAATACTAGTATGTCCACTTATCTGTTAGTTCCTTATTTTTTCTTCTGTACTCTTTTTTTTTTTCCCCCCCTGCTACTTTTCTTGTTCTTACTCCAATCTGTCCTGGTTTCTCTCCAGGCCAGCTGCAGAATTGTCTTTCTAAGACTTCTCCTTGCCACCCTCTTTATTTATTATCCTCTTGTCTTTATTAGGTCTCCAGATTTCTGAGTCTCATGGCTTCCTCTTCCTTAGTTTACTTCCTCCTTCATGTGGAGCATTTTCTGCAATAGTCACCAAATAAAGAGTGCATGAGAGTTAAATATTTTGATTCTTGCATTCCTGAAATACTTTTGTTCTACTATCACACTAGTTTGATATTTGTGAATAGCCTTCTAGGTTAGAAATGATTTTTCATCAGAATTTTAAAGGAATTGCGTTATTGTTTTCTAGTTTCCTGTGCGTCACTAATGAGAAGTCCAAGACACTCTTATTTCACATCCTTTTTACCTATGACCTGTTTTCTATTCTTTCTTGATATATTAAGCATCTCTTTTTAAGCTAGGAAATCTTCTGGTCATATATCTTTGATAATTTCTTATTTTGTTTCCTTGGTATTTGTTGTTGTTGTTTTTATTAAACTGTTTGCTTGATATTAGACCTCCTTGATTGTTCCTATCATTTAAAACATTTTTCTCTCCTTGTGTTCAATTTTCTGGGTCGGGGTGTTACTGGTGGTGATGGCAGTGAAACTGGACCTCAGTTCTTGAGTTTGGCAACGAAATAATTCCGAGCCAAGAATTCAAATTATAAGAGAAAGTTTATTTAGAAAGTTACAGAGGTAGTAGAATGAGCCATCTGGGCTGCATAGGCTCAGGAAACAAGTTACAGAAGCTCAAGAAGGGCCCCTGGAGATTAGGAGAAAGGCAAAGGTAACACTTTTGGGTGGGTGGAGGGGGGGGGGGGAGGGGATGAGGGGGAAGGGAAAGGCTCTGACTTGCTCCCTAGAGGGAGAACATGTCTTGGGTCCTCCCTCTTGAGGGTTTTAAAGGCTGGGAGTGTAGGGGAGTTCTTATGGGAGGATCTCAATAGAATAGTCATCAGCTTTATGCTGATAATTCAAAATGAGATTTATTCCCCTTACTTCATCCACCCTTTGGTGTGGTTGGAACAAATGACACTAATTGGATTTCTGCTATCTATCTCCCCAGTAGGGTAATTTAAGCTATTTATCCTCTGGTTAGGGAGAAGTGTGAACCATTTACTCCTAAGTGTCCTTGGTTAGGGAAGATAAGATGCTGCAGTTTAGTAGATGGCTGTAAACTGCTTGTCCATTGAACTGTCTCAGGTTCCATTTCATTTGTCCTGGCTTGCTTGCCTGTCTCAGGAGGAAGATTTTACCTATGTTATATTCCAACCTTTTTCTTTCATTTAAAATGTTAGCCTCCATATTTCTAAGAGCTTTTAAAATTCTCTTTTTAAAATGATCATGTTCTTGTTTCACGGATGAAGTAACTTCCCTATATTTCTGAACACATTAATTATAATTAAAACCTATATTTCTGAGGAAAATAATTACAACTGAAACTGTTTTCTTCTGTTCTTTGCATTGTCCCTCCCCCACATCTCTTTGTTTCTGTTTCTTTTGGTAGGTGGTACCTTTCATGTTGGAGGCCATCTGGTGACTTGTGTTGATCCATTTATATACATACTAGAGGCCCGATGCATGAAATTCATATGTGGGTATGGTCCCTAGGCCTGGCCTGAAATCAGGGCCACCTTCCCCGGCTTCTGGCAGCTGCCCCTACTCCCCACCACCACCCAACCCTGGTTTGGGTGATCGGAGCCTGCTGGCCGGGGGGGGGAGGGAGGGGGAGAGGGACCAAAAGGTCAGCCAGCCCCACCCGCTCGCCAGCCCCGCCCATGCTGTAGGTTGCCCTCTGTGTGTGGGGCAATGGGTGAGGTGGGGATCTTGGCCTGGCGCTGCCCATGTCCCCCGCCACCCACCCCTGGTTCGGGCGATGGGAGCCTGCCGGCTGGGGAAAGGGACCAAGAGGTGGTCAGTGCGCCTCATAGTGACTGGTCGAACAGTTGTTCTGGTTGTTCCACTGTTAGGGTCAATTTGCATATTGCCCTTTTATTAGATAGGATATATATGTGTGTTTTTTTAAATTTTATTTTTCAATTTAAGTTTACATTCAGTATTATTTTGTAGTAGTTTCAGGTATACAGCATAGTGGTAGACAATCATATACTTTACAAAGTGATCCCCCTGATGTTTCCAGTACCCACCTGGCACCATACATAGTTATTACAATATTGCTCTGTTCCCTATTCTGTACTATACATCAATCCATTATATTTAAGAATGGGCCACTAAGAAGCCTATAGGAAACTCTGTACATGCGCTTTGCTCTTGTTACATGACTGGTGTAGATAGCGGGAATGGCCCAAGGCATCTGCCTGGTGGGGTCAGGCCAGACCTGGATTCATCAACCTTGGTACTTGGGTTCTGGCTAGGAAAGAATTCAGAGCCAAGACCCAAACTGTAAGAGCACATTCATTTGGTAAATCACAGAGGTAGAAAAAGTAATTCCTCGAAGAAATGGGCTTAGGAAACGAGTTACGGAGGTAAAGGACGGGCCCTGGGGGCTGGGGAGTGAAGAAGGTGATGGTAAGGTGCCTGGGGCAGGGCGGGGGAACGGAAAGGCACTGGTTCCTCTATCCTAGGGTTTTAAGGGTTGAGATTTTAGGGGAGGTCCCCGGGGAAGATCGCAATAGCATATTCAGCAGCTTTCCAGGTGTGTCCTTCTGAGAGGGTTAACTTCAAATGCAGGCAGACAGGGCAGGGGTTCCATAGGAAACAAAGGCAGGGGCAGACACGGCAGTTTGAGCAGCCTCATCACAGAAGCCAACCATGCAGAAGTCATAAAATGTTTCTGGACTCAAAGCAGGAGGCCTGGGAAAACAAGGGAGGGCCTGCAACAATAGGGTGTACTGACACAGAAACAGAGAAAGCTCAGCACAGGGACAGAGAAAGAACATAGAACCAGGGCAAGTTCAGGTCCATGTGGGCAAGAACAATGGAGGGAATCCATCAGGTGACAACAGGGATAGATACAGAAGCAGGTTTGTAGCAAATATATACCCCTGGACTACCAGGCTTGAGGGGGGCAGCCCATTATTGGGCCCCCTCCCCTTGCGGGGAGTCTGAATCTGCTTGTAATAAATTTTCCACACGTTTGCTTAAATCTTCTGGTCCATGGAGATCATTCTTTGGCATCAGGAGATACGACCTCGGGGGAAATACCTCGGCTCACAGTTCTGGTCTGGTCATCACGTTCAGGGTCTAGTTCTCCACTGATTGAATGGCCGGCACCAGGGCAGGGGGTCATAATTCAGTGCAGCTGGTCCTAAGGCTTGAGGCATAGATTTATCTCTAGGGAGGAAAGGTCTAGGGCATCCTGGTCCTAATCAAATGACCATTGAAATCTAGGGGAGAAAAGTCACCCTGGGGGTGACCTTACCATTGTCTGTTGCTTTCTGCCCTGGTGACCTTCTGTACCTGGCCCATGGTCCTTGCTCTGCTCATGTCTATCTACATGGAAGTGACTAGGCCGTTCTGTTGAGGACTCCTAAATGTTTTTAACTCTATGTCTTTCTTCACTTAGGGCAGTGGTCGGCAAACTCATTAGTCAACAGAGCCAAATTATCAACAGTACGACGATTGAAATTTCTTTTGAGAGCCGAAAACCGACTTCTGCGCATGGGCCACGAAGTTTCAATCGCACTGTACGTGCGCGCCCGCACGTGGTATTTTGTGGAAGAGCCACACTCAAGGGGCCAAAGAGCTGCCTGTGGCTCGCGAGCCGCAGTTTGCCGACCACTGACTTAGGGTGTTATTAATTTTGCAGGAAGAATCACCCAACCTGCATAGGACTTCCTGCCATTGTCCTGTGGTCCCCCAGCGGTAGGAGACTAGATATTTCACTCCTTAGTGTATGGATTTTCACTTAATCTCCCCGAAAACAGTGTTTAGATTCCCTCAAGCCTGGATCTTTTGTGGCTCATCTCTCCAGTGAATAAACCTGCTATGTCCTGCCGCAGACAGAAAAGAATAGTTACCTGGCTGTGCTGGTGGGCATGGAGACCTGCCCACACAAATCTGGTGGTATAGCCTTCCACACACCAAGACTACATGCTCTAGCGGCTCTAGACTCTAGCCTATTGCTCTGTAGGGGAGGAAAAATAATTTTTCCTCTATTCTCCTGGGTTCTTAGCAGATAGATCAATGTAACAAAAGACAGATTGACAGGAGAAAAACAAACAAAAGTTTACTAAGCTGTAGACCTCCTGTGTACACAAGGGAGCTCCAGGAAAGTGGAGTAACTCACCAAAATGGCTGAGGCCACATTCTTAATACCACTTTTACCTGAAGAGAAAAGATGTTGGGGGTGGGAGGAGTCTGTTATTGGAAGAAAAGCACAGCCAACAAGGATTTACTTCTGTATTGATAAGAGTTTCTGGAGGTAAGGTTATCCCCCTCTTCCAGGTAGGGCAGGGATACTCCCTTACAAATGGAGATTTTCCTTACAAAGGTAGCTGTAAAAAGGGTAACTTCTTCTTGGTTTTCAGAGCTTCTCCCATGTCTGCTGTTTCTTAAAATTAACCAGCCCAAATAATCCTTATGCCAGAGACATATTTTGGGGAAACAACTTCTGTTCCCCTATAACTCATAGTCTACAAACCTATACAACATGTCACCATACTAAATATTATATTGTAGGCAATTGCAACAGTGGTGTTGTTATCAGTGGGGAGAGGTCCTCATCCCCACCTGTTGCTCGTGGGAGTGGAATTCTTGTGATATCCCAAGAAAAAGAATTTTCTGAGACTCACACAGGAGAACAAGTGATTTTTATTTGCATGGGATTAAACGACTTGAGTTTCCAAGGTTCCCTCTCCCCCAGTCCCGCCATAAAAGACATGTAGCTGAGGCTTTAGTAGTGTTAAAATCCGAGCCAGTGTCCAGAGTTTCCATCCCATGGAAACTGGGATGCATTTCCCAATCCAGCATCGAGCTGGCTTAATATCTCTTTCCAGCTGCAGTCCATCATTACACTGTATGTGGGGTCCGCATGGCCGTGAACGCAAGGAAACCAAGAGTGAGCCAAGAGAAGAGTGTCAAGAGCCCGAGAAAGAATTCCTTCGATTATGGATTCTCAAATTTTCACGGGTTTGCAGTCACCACATCCCTTTGGGCCAGTGATCTCTGTTCCCAGGTGTGACGGACAGACAGACACCTTCCCTAGCCACCACAACTGCACTGTGTGTGCACCGACGATCTCCCCTTTGTTGGACACCTTCTTTCCGTGTTTTGTAGGGAAGGGGGTGAGTGCAAAGTTGCAGCTTCTTGGTGAAGCTGCCCAAATGACATCCCCATAATGTCTGGCCTTCCCTTTGCTCCTCTCCTATTATTAGTAGCTGGCTCACGACAAGGGCACCAGGATTTGTGTAAGGTGTGTTTCATGCTATGATGGTTACATCATCATTAGTTTAGAGTAATTTTTCGGCCCCATTATAATCTCGTGGGACCCACCATCATCTATGTGATCCTTAATTGACTTAGGCGTAGGGATGTGGTGAATACTAAACTTGAATGCTTCTTGTTCCTTGTCCTTAATGGCAGCTCCTACCTGTTGCTTCGCCACTGTTAAGGCCTCTCGTGTAAGCCCTGATAGATGGCTCTTCTTTTTGGGACGCAGGTGCCTGACTTACGTTTTGCTTGCTGAGGCATCCTTTGAAAGAGGCATCCACTTCTAGGACGGTTATTTCCAATAAACACATTGCCCGCCTCAGGACTAGATAAAGAGCCAGGGCACCTCCCTCCCACTGAGTCGCCTTTGTTTTAAGAGATACTGGTTGATTCTGACTAGCTAGCCATTTGGACTACCTGTCTGTTTCTTTTTCTCTCTTTCCAAGCTCTAAATTCCCGCTCTTATGTTTTAAATTCATCAAAAAAGAGTGCACCCATGAAACCTTTGGCCCCTATCCTTCATCCTAATAAAAGCAGAATCCCAAATGTCTATTTCCTCTTTCCCCATAGGCCCTTCCCCTGATGCCCTAGCACAGTGGTCGGCAAACTGCGGCTCGCGAGCCACATGTTTGCCGACCACTGCCCTAGCATGATAAACTCTTGTCATGCTAGGGCCTATAAGCGATCAACTTTTTTTCTTTAAAGTTTCTTGAAGGCTATTGCTGAAGGATGTCTTGCAAAAATCACATTAAGACCCACAAGGGTTGGTCCATTTGTAACATTGGTTTAGAAAGAAGAGATGTAAGTGGGAAACTTACTGGGCCCAGCTGAGTGACCCGCAGGCATTTCTAGTCAATAGCATTACTTTTGATAGACTGAGACCAGCACCAAACATCCTCTCAGTCTACTCCTGTGCAGAAAAGCGTTAACATAGTACGCCTGAGCCTGCTAGACTTGCAAAGGTCTGCTTCAAGGCTGGCCCTTGGTTGGTGTCTGGGAATTTGGGTTTGTAGGGGGTTCCCACAATTCCCTGATAGGAGTGGCTCACTGTGCCTAAACTATTTACACAAACAATGTGGTTTCTGTTGAACATCTGCTTCTGTTCTGGGAGTCGGAAGTTTTGGTATGTGCTAGGTATAGGGTGCCTTCAGGACAGCCCTCCCCCAATAAAAACCTGAGCACTGAATCTCTAATGAGCTTCTATGGTAGACAACATTTTGCATGCGTTGTTTTAACTTGTTGGTGGAGGAATGAAGAGCATCCTGTGTGACTTCAGGGAGAGAACTCCTAGAAGTTTGTATCTGGTTTCCTCTGGACTTCGTCCCATTTACCTTTTCCCTGGTTTGCCTCGCCTCAAATAAATCTCAGCTGTCAGCACTGTGGCCAATTTTCTAATCTGTCAGATGGGGTTTATGATAATAATATCTACCTTATAAGTGGTGTGATGAGTATGAAACATGTGTGGAATGAAGGGCCCGATGTAGGATGCATCTGATAGAGAGTGATTGTTATTCTGGAGTATGTTCATGTAAAGAACATCTTGTGTTTGTGTGTACATGCTCCTGTCTTTTTGTCAGGGTAACACTGGCATATCCGCTCAAGTAAATTAACTCTCAAATCTTGGATGACACATTTGATGACACAGGCTCACATGCCAGCTTATAAAGACCCCTGGTTCTTTCACTAAAGTGCATATGTGTGTGTGTGTGTGTGTGTGTGTGTGTGTGTGTGTGTGTTAGTTTCTTCACTTAACAGGCATGACATGAATTCTTTTTGTTTGTTTGGTCAAAATTCACATGTTGAATCCTAATCCCCAAATGTGATGGTTTGCGGAGGTGGGGCCTTTGAGAGTGACTAGTCTCTCAGGACTAGGATTAGTGCCTCATAAAAGAGGCTCCAGAGGGATAATTCACCCTTCTTAGTCCCTGAGGACGTAACAAAAAGTCTGCAACCCAAAAGAGGACCCCCGTTAGGCATGCTGGCACCATGATCCAGCCTGCAGAACTATGAGAAAATAATGTTTGCTGTCTAAGTGGTGCCTTGCCCGTTTTGTTATAGTAGCCTGAACAAACTAAGATGGTTTCCCTTTCCTTTTCTTCATGCTATCCTATGATGTGCCCCTGGAAGCCTGTAAAAATAGTACACAGCTATTTCTAACGGCTGAAAGTTGCAGAATTGAGGAAGGGGCATGGAGTGGAATTAGAGAGGAACTTGACAGTAGTTTATTAAGTTGTGACTAGTGGAAGCTATTAAAACAAAATGCACCAAAGACACATCACATAAAACTTTGCTCACTCTACAACTATTTTCTTTACAAAGTTTGTCCTTTGGCTGCCTTGAGGTGGAGGAATGTTGCTGAATGCCTTATTAAAGAGTATAAAAATCTCCAAGGTATGTGATCTCTCTTATGATCAAGAGATCAAACCACTGAGAATACATACCAGCTGGTAGGTAACATGCCTGAACACCGCAAGCAGTGTATTGCACGAAAGCTGGCTTACAAGAAAAGTATAGATCACACCAGTTCAAGGTAGAAGTCCAAGGCCATACTGGCTCATGGCTATGTGGCTCCAGGTTTAGAACAGTCTCACATTGAAAGAGTTATCCATCCTTGGGAACTGTCCATTAATGCTTGCATATTTAAGACATGATGAGGGAAGAATGGGGTGTTAGAGAGATCCCTTGCCCCTTCCACCACTGAGGACATGATGACAAGTCTGCAACCCAAAAGAGGGCCCTTCATTGTCTGCTCCTATTTTCTGGGTTAGGCCCCAGGACATTGACACACACTCCTTTTTCCACTTCCTTTTGCTTCAACCCATTCTGTATATTGTTAGGAGAATGATATCACATAGAATTTCTTGAATCAAAAGTTTTTCATTGCCCATAGAATAAATTATTGGCATACAATCCTATCTAATAAAAGAGAAACATGCAAATTGACCGTACCTCTGCTACGCCACAAGCCACACCCACCAGCCAATCAAGAGTGAGTATGCAAATTAAACCAACCAAGATGGCAGCAACCACGGAGCTGCAGCAAGCAGGAGGCTTGGGTTGCCCCTGGTGATGGAAGAAGCCAAGCTTCCCACCTGCCCTGGCCGGCCCTGGCCTCCGCTGAAGGCTACAAAGTTTTAATTATAGAAGATAAATAAATCCCAGATACCTGCTTCCAGCCGGCCCTGGCCTCCACTCAAGGAGGCACTGAAAAAATAAAAGAAAAAAAGGAGAGGCTGGGAGCTTGGGTCTCCGGGGGCATGGCCAGCCTGCAAACAGCCATCAGCCCCTCACCCAAGATGGCCAGGCACCCCAGCGGGGACCCCCACCATGAAGGGAGTGTGGCCAGCTTGAAAACAGCCCTCAGCCCCTCACCCAGGCTGGCCACCGCCCCCCCCCCCGCCCCCCGCAGGAGGGATCCTCATCCCATGGGGGCATGGCCAGCCTGCAAACCACCACAGGCCCCTTGCCCAGGCCACCCCATGCCCCAAGGGAACCCCCACCCTGATCCAGGACAACCTTCAGTGCAAACCAGCTGGTCCCCACCTCGTGCACCAGGCCTCTATCTATACTAATAAAAAGGTAATATGCTAATTAGACTGGGAGACCTTCCGGATGTTCTTCTGGACAAAGCCATGGTGGTGGGGCCGAGGTAGAGGTGGTTAGAGGCCAAGAGGGGAGGGCAATTGTGGGTGATTAGGCTGGTGGGGGGTGGGGCCATTGGGGGTAGCAGACCAGCAGGAGGGCCAGTTGGGGGCAAGCAGGCCATCAGTGGGGGTCAGTTGGAGGTGATCAGGACAGTGGGGGGGGCAGTTTAGAGTGAGCAGGCCAGCAGGGGGGCAGTTAGGAGCAAGCAGGCCAGTGGGGAGGGGAGCTGGGGGCCAGCAGGCCAGCAGGGGGGGCAGTTGGGGGTGAGTAGGCCGGCAGGGGAGCAGTTGGGGGCGAGCACACTGGCACGGGGGCAGTTGGGGGTGATCAAGCTGGCAGGGGGGCATTTGGGGGCAAGCAGGCCAGTGGTGGGGGGCAGTTGGGGGCGAGCAGGCAGAGTGGTTAAGAGCCAGCAGTCCTGGATTGCGAGAGGGATATCCGACTGCTGGTTTAGGCCCGATCCTTGTAAACCGGCAGTAGGACATCCTTCGAGGGGTCCCAGATTGGAGAGGGTGCAGGCTGGGCTGAGGAACAGCCCCTCCCCCGTGTACGAATTTTGTGCACCAGGCCACTAGTTTCTTTAATAATCCTCATACTGTCTCCTTAAATTAGTTCTCATTAGTCTCCTTTATCTTATATTTCCCAAACTTCCTATTTCTTTTTTGCTGCAAAAAGTTTTATTGTTTCATTTGGTCGGATGCATGGGAGAGGCCTTCAGGGTGGTTAAAAGAATGACTAGTAGTTTTGGGAAGAGGCTCAGGTAAAAGCCGGACACCAGGGAAATGCAGAGGGGCCCCTCAAAGGCCTCTGGGCTCCAAAGGCTCATAGTCATGCTTGAGAGTGAGTCTTTCGAAGAGATACTCGCCCAGCCCAGCCTGAGGGCCAGCCAGCCTGCGGAGGTGATTCAGGTGTTGCCCATCTTCTTGATGAGTTTCACCCCCTCACCCCGGAAGTGGTTCTGCAGTAATCACAGGATGAGGGTCTGTGCGGGTAGAACCCAGGGCCTGCAGCTCCAAAAGGGCCTGGTTTAGGCCCCTCTCCAAGGCCAGGGCGGCTTCCATGGCCCTGAGTTTTGCCCACTCATCCTGGGAGGCCTCAGCACGTCCTGGAAGAGAAGGCGGCTGCCCCCTGGTTTTGCAGTTTTAAGCGATGCACGCCAACTCACAGAAGAAGCGGCCCCCACCCTCAAGAGCCACATCATCAGGCGAAATAGAAGCCCAGAGAGAGGTAGGTGCGGGGGGCCGCAGGTGCAGGCTGCCCAGGCGGGTGACCGCAGCCTCCACCACCGCAGCCTCCACCTTGGTGGAATAATTCTGACCAATTTGGGAGCTCGTGGTTGTTCGGCAATAAGGAGTTAAGGTAGGAAAAAACCCGGTGTGTTGGCTGGTCCTGGAGGTGGTTCTGAGGTGGTGACTGGGTAAGACGCAGGAGAGTGGCCGGAGGCTGGGAGAAGGGGCATCCCTGGGTCTGTGCCATCCAAACACTGTTGAAGCAACAGACAGATCAGGGACTGCCAAGGGCACCCCAAACTTCCTATTTCTAAACCTTACTTACTGTTTACCGCTACCTGCTTTAAAGAGTCATATGATGATGCATTGCAATTTAGACCTGTCATAGAATGTTTTATTTCATCATAAATAATTAATGACCAAATAGGGTATTATCCTGATAGATTGAAGTAGCTGGAATCACTGGGGGATAAAACATGTAAACATAAAACACACATACATATGCTCACAATTCTAAAACCTTTTTCTTTTTTGAAAAATATAGTTTTATTGATTTCATAGAGGAAGGGAGAGGGAGTGAAAGATAGAAACATCAGTGATGTTTGGTTGGCTGCCTCCTGCACTCTCTACACTGGGGATCAAACCCACAACCCGGGCATGTGCCCTGACTGGGAATCGGAATCCAACCATATCCTCCTGGTTTATAGGTTGATACTCAACCACTGAGCCATGCTGGTCGGGCAAAGCCTTCTTTTTCTCTAGCAGAAGATAGACTGGTAGGGAGAAACATAGTTCTTTACCGTTGAACCTATTTTTATATAATTGGTGATTGCATTATTATAAATTTACAAGATCTATTTTTTACTTTGTAAAGTGATTACACTCATGCACAAAGTGAATTGACTATTTAAAAACCATTTGTGGCAATACATTTGCATATTAGAAATCCTGTGATATATCTGTTTTGCAAATTAAGACTGTCATATATTGGGCTTGCTTATAGTGGGAGGAAATGGATGCCATCATTAGTGAGAAAGAGCCTCCAAACCAATTTTTAAAAATAGAGATATACATTAACCAGACTCTTGGAGGAAGCGGGTTATAACTCGCTTGAGGACTGCACCAAATCCAAATGTCGAAAGAACCCCAGTGGAAGATGGCTTTTTCTGCATGTTGCTCCAGTAATCTGAGGAAAGGCTGCAAAGCTAGTGGACCTGCTAGTACACGGGTAGAAGTGCTGGCCATCTGGGGTGGTCAGATTGCCAAGAGGATTTTTGGAGCATCTAAGGTCAAACTACCACTTGGAACCCAGCTGGGCAGCAAGCAGGGTTGTAAGGACACCATAGCACAAATTTATAGAGAGGTGAAGTATCTGAATCCTTTCTTCTCACTAAAATCATAAATAATTTAAGTTTAATAGATGCAAAATTTTCTCAAAGAAAAAATCCTTCAGATCTAATACAAATCTGCACTGTAATAATTATAGCTAACATAGATTAAGAGTTCGCTAGGTACTAGCACAGGCTTTATGTGAATTCTCTCAGTTAGTACTCACAAAAACTCTATTATTCATAGCATTTCACAAATGGAGAAATGAAGACACAGAGAGATTAAGTAATTAGACCAAGCTTGCAAAGCTATTGAATCTGGCAATGTCACTCCAGAAGCTAGATGCTTCACTGCTGCATTACACGGTTTGCCTATCAGCTTGATAACAGTATGTTAGAAAAAAAAGAAACAATTGAGACATATTCCGTTCAGTAGTTTGTAAAATACTCTAACTTACACATTTCCTTTTTACCTTTATAGCGAAGGCAGCTGAGGTTCAGAGTCAGTAATGTAAGGTTTGGAGACATTAGGTGATTTGCCCAAGGTCATAAATCTACTAGATAATGGAGGTAGGGCTTGAAACAAATCCGGCAGTGAGACCAGAGCTCACAGTTTAATGAGATTTAGGAAAAATTCTAAGGGGCATTTCAATGTCTATCCAGAGGTATGTGGAAGTTAGAGGAGACAGGCAAAATACGTTGTGAATAGATGAAGGCATTTTTAGTAAGGTTCAATATATCTCAGACACAGAGCCTGAACAAATGGCCATATTGAAAATCTAGTTTTGATTTGTTTATTCCTAACATAATGAGTTTATATAGGTATCTGTTTTCTGCTCTCTCTCACGATGTATGTATGTATGTATGTATGTGTATGTGTATGTGTGTAAAACATATCAGCTCATCTACCAATTTTATTTTATTGATTTTTAGAGAGAGAGGAAAGGGGAGGGAGAGGGAGAGGAACATTGATCACCTGCCTTCTATACATCCCTTACTGGGGATCAAGCCCGAAACCCGGGCATGTGCTGGGCATGTGCCTTGACCAGGAATTGAACCGGTAACCTTCTGGTGCATGGGATGATGCTCTACTAACTGAGCCATACCGGCCAGGGCAATCAGTTTTTAATTTAATCAAAAACATGGTGAATTTATACATTCAATCAATTTATTTAAAAAAAAACTTTTGAGGTTCACATTTGCCTGACTGTACTAAGCACTGGAAATCCAAAAGAGAATAAACTTATTGCCCGGACAGGAGGGGCCTGGCACACCAACCAGCCGGGCAACCCTCAGGTGTCATAGCTGATTCAGTAAACGGCGGGTTAAAGTAGTGTCTCCAACCTGCAGAACTCATACAGGAAAACTTTCCAAAGCGGCACACAGGACAGGCAAGCGTTAGGAAGCCAATCAGCTTCCAGGCTGCCAACCTTCATCTACGTCTTTCCCAAATCTTGCCTGCCGCAGGAAGCATCTTGCCAGTAGTCTTTTCCCACCTCCCTCTTCCTAACACCCATCTCTCACACTCTACAAAATAAATGCTTTTCTTTCATCCCCTCTAAATTGTCCAGCACGCGGCAAAACCACCAGGGCTAAAGAAAGGGGTGGGTCAGATCACTGTGTCAGTAAGACCTCTTCCATTCAAGTCACCACAAACCCGTTATCGGGCATCCTGTCTTTGTCTTCCTGCTGTTTCACACTCCCTCGCAGGTGGAGTAGGACACTAGAAACGGAAAGTTTTGGTGTGCGTGGGATACTCTCCATTCAGAAGCAGCAGGAGCGAGGGCACATTTTTACAGCCCCAGCCTTCTTCCACGCCCTTGACTGTGGTCTGCAAATCACCAGAGCAGTGATGATGGCAGCCCTTATTTCATCCAGGTGACAGGTCTATGGTATGGCTCCAGGACTATTGCTCCATATCAGTATTTGAGTATTTGAGGTTCCCAAAAGGCGTGCCAGGGATGACAAACATCAGAGGTGAGGTGTGCCCTTGGCACTTGCACCATGAGAAAGCTTGATGGACTGTCTCATCCATCTGCGTCTCTGTTGCACACTTGGAATGATCTCAAAGAGGAGGAGGTGATAAGGGCCCTGGTTACTTCTGATGGAGCAAAAGGGACACAGAGAAGTTGGTATTTTATAGTTTCTTGAACATATATGACACTCACAGGAAAAGCGTGTTGTTTTTTTTAATTATTATTTCTTTGTTAATCCTCACCTGAGGATATTTTTTTTTCCATTGATTTTTTTTTTAGAGGAAGTGGGAGGGAAGTGGAGAGAAAGAGAGAGAGAAAAATATCAATGTGAGAGAGACACATCGATTGGTTGCCTCTGGCATGCACCTCAACCGGTGTCAGGGATCGAGCCTGCAACTGAAGTACATGCCCTTGACCGGAATTGAACCCAGGACTCTTCATTCCGTGGGCCAACGCTCTAACCACTGAGCAACCGGCTAGGGCAGGAAAATCATTTCCATTAACTTTTCCCAGAAGATTACAGCATTCCAAAATATCTAATTTTCCATTGGTGCCTACCTTTTAGTTTTTCTTAATAGGAGTATGTTGTGGATTCTACTACAAATAATTTCCTCCAAGTAAATTAACCTGCACTCTTAAAAGCAGAGCAGCTACTTATGTTCTGGTGTAGAACAAAATGTTCTCCAAAGCAATCCAGGATATAATACCCTGGATGTTAAAAAACAAGTCTCATTTAATTAGGATTAATTTCTCCCTCCCAGAAATTGTGTGATTATATTTCTGTAAAAAAAAACAACACAAACAACACAAAACAAAAGCCCCCCCCCAAAAAAAAAAAAAAAACACCTAAAAAAACATAAACTAAATTGTTTCCAAACATGAAATTTCTAATCTTTCTATGTAGAACCCTTGGTTGTCTGTTTCTCTGTCCACCGTCACTCCTTTTCAGGGTACCTGGAGATGACCGAGGCACTTGTACGGGTAAGGGTTTCTTCTGTGTACAAAGGGCACGGGGAGTGCAGATGAGGACAAGGGGAAGGTCAGGCAGGGACAGATAAAGCAAGAGAAAGTTCTGACAGACAGGCAGCTCCGGAGCATGTAGAACCCCACAGAATGAGCTCAGGAGGTTGCACTTTGAGACAATGGTTTCAAAGTGGAGTGCGTGCACCTGGGATGTGGAACAGAGACCAGTAGGGTGTCAGACGCATTCATTATATATGTCTATGTTTTCTCCAACATGTAGGAAAAAATTAAATGGTACTTACAGTTTAACTCACAATGGCTGACATGGGCACCCTCTGCGCAGTCTGTCAGGTTATCACACGGTCACAGACTCTGAGCTGTGTACGGGGGCGGGGCGGGGGGGTGCTGTGTCCCTGCTCTGAGAGGTCCCTGTGCAGCCTGTGCGGTCACACTCTCTTAGCAGGTTGTGATTGTGATTATGGGAACCTGGTTAAGGAGATTTACAGATTACGTCGGCCTGTGTTCATTGATAATCCTTACAAAAGGGACAACTGGCTTTAAAAGGTTGCTGCAAACAAAACAAACAAAAAGTAACAGCAGAAAACCTGAATAAAATATTAGTCATATAAAAACCAGAAAAAAAAAAAAATAAGACAGCTAATATTTTTCCATTTCTTAGTATAAGTTCTTCATGACCCATGTTCTGAGATAAAAATAGCAATGATGTAGTCAGAACTGACAAACAGTGGGCCACAAGATATTGGTATCATCAATAAGACTGTTTAAAAGGTATATTTATTATCATTTATAATTCCTTGGTCCTGTGCCTTTAGCCAAGGATGGTACCAGAAAACAATCAGAATTAGGAAGATATTTTAAAATGCTAATCATTTCATGATTCTCTCATCTTTTTTATTCTTATTTTTGTGTATGACATGTATTCAGTTATTAAAGAACAGAATAAACATGTTAGGCTTGCATGCTGTTCTGGTTCACATTGCTGTAAAATTGATCTGGTGGATTGTCTGGGCTCAGCTGAGTAGTTTTAGTCTGGGGTCTACCATGTGGTTTCAGTCATCTGAAGGCTTAAGTGTACTGAATGTTCAAGACAGACATTTCACATGGTTGGCAGTTGATGCTGGATGTTGGCTGGGAGCTTATCTGGGACTGGTGACTAGTGAGCCTGCACATGGCTCTCCATGGGGCTTGGGCTTCTTACAGCCTGGTGGCTGGGTTCCAAATGGGGAAGTCTCAAGAGCCTTCAAGAGGAAGAAAGCAAAAAAGCTCCCTGGCTAGTTAAAGTGTACGTCTAGACTTGGTACAGCACCACTTCTACACTTCTGCTATATTCTATCCGTCAGAGAGTCACAGGGCCCGCCTAGATTCAGAAGGGTGGGGGAAATAAACCACCCCATGATGGGGTTGAGCAGAAGAGCATAGGCAATGAAAGATAAAAGGTTGGAGCTATCTTTGGAAAATGCATTCTGATCTTTGGAAAATAGAATATGCCACGCACGCTCCAATTATTATTGATAGGGGTGCAGAAACATAAAATTTGGAGTCGTTGGAACTGTAGGCAAGATGACCAACCTTGTGGTCAAACTGACTTGACCTACAGCTGTTTGATCTTGGGAAACGGAGCCGACCTCTCTGGAAATCTATAAAATAGAACCTATGGTGTGTGGTGGTGGTGATGGAGGGGGGCTCTTTGGAGTATTAGATAAGAAATGTGTACCAAAGTGCCCAGAATATCATAACTGGCTGAGCCACTGGCAGGTATTATTCTGGCTGTGAGTTGGGAAGTGACTGGCTTAGAAAAAAGTTTTGAAAAGTGAACACTTAGATAACAGCATGGGGGATATATCAGTTAGGGCCGTGGTCGGCAAACTGCGGCTCGTGAGCCACATGCAGCTCTTTGGCCCCTTGAGTGTGGCTCTTCCACAAAATACCACGGCCTGGGCGAGTCTATTTTGAAGAAGTGGCGTTAGAAGAAGTTAAAGTTTAAAAAATTTGGATCTCAAAAGAAATTTTGAGCGATGCACGCCAACTCGCAGAAGAAGCGGCCCCCGCCCTCGAGAGCCACATCATCAGGCGAAACAGAAGCCCAGAGAGAGGTAGGTGCGGGGGGCCGCAGGTGCAGGCTGGCCAGGCGGGTGACCGCAGCCTCCACCACCGCAGTCTCCACCTCGGTGGAATAATTCTGATATTTGATATTTGGCTCTGTTGGCTAATGAGTTTGCCGACCACTGAGCTAGGGGAAGAGGTGGAAGATGAAGAAGGGAGCTGGGGGACCACCTGGGAGAGAGAGGAGCAGCTGTGAAGGAGAGAAGTGGGTAGAGAAGAGAAACATGCAGGCAGAAATCTAGTGTGACTTGGTGACTTACTGAATGGAGTGGAAAGGGAAAAGGGAAAATCTAGAGTCATGTTTTTGTGATCAATCTTTTGTAGACTATGAATAAATTTTATTAAGAACCTATTCCCAGGTAATCATAAAATCTTAATGAAAAGTTGTGTGAAAGTCACATATTTTGTAAATCAATTAATTTTATTGGTAAAAGGTATTGTTCAAAGTAGAAAACAAGAAAGATATCATGAGCATTACATTTAAACTCAGTTAACTGTTGTGGATCGAATTGTATCCCCCACAAAGAGATAATTTGGAGGCCTAAACCCCAATACCTGTGAATGTGATCTTATTTGGAAATAGGGTCTTTACAGATGTAATCAAGTTAAAATGAGGTCAAATTGGCCCTGGCCAGTGTGGCTTAGTTGGATGGGCATCATCCTGGTTGGGCGTCATGCAGTGGACTGAAAAGCTGCCAGCTCGATTCCTGGTCTGTGTACATGCCCAATCCTCAGTAGGGGGCATGCAGGAGGCAGCAGATCCATGTTATGCTCTCATATTGAAGTTTCTCTCTCTCTCCCGCTCCCTTCTTCTCTCTAAAAAATGTGTAGTTGAAGAGAGAGAGAATAGCAAAAGCTAAAACGGAGAGTCAGGGGTTAGGAGCCAGAACTTGGGAGGGTAAGGAAGCTTGTGAAAATATTTTGTCAGGGTGATGTAAAGCCTTGAAGATTTTTCAGCCAAGAAAGAGGTATATTCAGTTTCCATTTTGACATGACTTATCTGGTCTCCATGCTAAGAGTGGCTTAAAAAGAAGCAAGGCTGGAGGGCAGAGAGGCTATGTGAAGAGATTTGGTACCAGGATAGTGGTAATATGGCTGGAGAAATGGATGCTCCTTATGTTTCTCACTAGGGCGACTGCATAGAGTAGGGGTCAGCACCTAAAAACCACAGGGCTAAACCCACTATGTCCCATTTATATATACACAGCCATGCCCATGCTTTTACATATGGTTGATGGCTGCTTTTGTGATATAGAAACAGAATTGAATAGTTGCAGCAGAGACCACATGGTCCTCAGCACCTAAAATAATCAGTATTTGGCTCTTTATGAAAATGTGAGCCAACTGCGGTAGATAATCATTACCTACATTTACTGAGGGAGCAAGACTCACCAGACGAGGTACTAAGTAATTGACATACATTATGATAATCCCTCCCAACTGGCAAACACGGAGTGTTCCTGTTGTCCCATTTTATAGGTGAGAAAACTGAGACATGGGTAAGACATTCTCATCCACACCCATAGCTTCAGCTTCTCCCTACATCCTAGTGACTCATCAAATCCAGACCTCTCATTTGAACTAATAGCCAGTCTCAGAGGCACCTCAAAACTCAGTGTGGCCCCAGTCAGACTCTTGCTCATCCCTTCATTATTTTATAGTGTTCCATTTTTTTTTCTCAGTTAATATTGCCAACCAGTGGAGCAAGCCAGAATCCAAGGAGCTCTCCTTGGCACCTCTCTCTTCCATATTCCTTCTCACATCCATTTTTCTAAAGATTACTGAAATCTGACTGCTTCTCTGCATCTGTGTCACCTACCACCTATCAAGTCCATCCACTAGGATCATCTCATGTGGGTTTTGTAATTGCTTCCTCATAAACCCATTTCTTCCCACTCAGGCCCCCCTCCAACCTCCAACCTCCAAACTGTAATCAGAGTGCACTTCAATCCTCCCACCTCCAGTCCCTACCTAACCCTAACTTTTCAATGGTTTTCCATTTTTAATTTATTTTTCAATTACAGTTCACATACAATATTAGTTTCAGGTGTACAATATAATGATTAGACATTTATATACCTTCCAAAGTGATAGTGATCACCCTAATAAGTCTTGCACCCACCTGACACCATATATTATTATTACATTACTAGAGGCCCAGTGCACAAATTTGTGCAAGGGTGGGGTCCGGCCGGCCTGGCCACAATAGGGGCAGATCAGGGCCGGGCCTGTCAGGAGGAGGGATGCCCCTCCACCCCAAGTGCACGAATTTTGTGCACCAGGCCTCTAGTATAGTATAATATAATATAATATAATAATATAAATTTTATCCTCCAGATCTTTGCTTAAGAATCTCTTGATGGAAAGCCTTTCTCTAAATGTGTTACATTCCATTATTAGAGGCTCTGAAAGCGTAAGTGGCACTTTACATTTGCAATTTTACCTTTGTAAGATTAGTTACATCAGTAACATTTTTCTACCTGGCTGGGGGCAATTCATGATAAAGGGATGGATGTAGATTCACATTGCATCCCCAGTACCTAGGCCAGGGCCTTCACACATGTTACATATATCAAAATATGTTAGATAGATGTTTTTACTGTTAAGTACTTACTGCTCAGGAAAGAGGTAGAATGAAAAAGTATATACTGTATTTAGGAGTCATCAATGTATAGATACAACCATGAAAATGTACAGGAAGCAATGCCATTGGGTTGAGCAAAATGAAGGCTATTAGGAACCTTGTTTAGGTGGAATCATTGGACAAACGTCAAACTATAGTCACTTGAAGGGGGAGGCAGTAGGAGCAGTTAATACAGGTGGCACTTTCAAAGATTTGGGCTCTGAAAGGGAGGAAAGGTAGAGATGGCACTGTGCTTATTCTTTCATAACACCAGTCTTGTATTATGTACACTTTCTTGACTGAAAAGGGTGGATTTATAGGTAACTTTTAAAATAGCAAGAAATTTGTCCTGCTGGTGTTGCTCAATGGTTGAGCATCAACCTATGAACTGGGAGGTCACTGTTTGATTCTGGTCAGGGCACATGCCCAGGTCTCAGGCTCAATCCCCACTAGAGGGCATGCGGAAGGCAGCTGATCAATGAGTCTCTCTCATCATTGATGTTTCTCTCTCTCTCTCCTTTCATTTCCATTTTGAAATAAATAAAAATATATTTAAAAATAGCAATAAAAATGAAAAAAAAATAAAGTTGTGTAGTGGCTACCTTTAAAACAATCACAGGCTCTGAATTAATGTCTGATGTAGACATTTAAATCAATCTTCTGAATGCAAATAAGTTGTTTATAATTATTCAACCAAGGGTTTCTTTCTTTCTTTTTTTTCTTTTGTTTTTTTTTTTTGTTAATCCTCACCCGAGGATATTTTTTCCATTGATCTTTATTTTTTAGAGAGAGTGGAAGGGAGGAGGAGAGTGGGGGAAGAGAGAAAGAGAGGCAGGGAGAGAGAGAGAGAAAGAGAGAGAGATCATATGAGTGATACACATGAGTTGGTCGCCTCCTGCATACAAGCACACTGATGGCGCTGGGGATGAACATGCATCCCAGGTACCTGTCATTGACCTGGAATCTAACCAGGTAGTATGTGGGCCCACGCTCTAGCAATTGAAGACACGGGCAGGGCAAGAGTTTCTTATTCTTAAGCTTTGGGCAGGAGTCTCAAACTGGCAGCTCTAGTGTTTACATAGTCTTTTTATTTTAAAACTAGAGGCCCAGTGCACAGATTCATGCACTGGTGGGGTCCCTTGGTCTGGCCTGTGGGGATCGGGCCGAAACCGGTAGTTCGATATCCCCTGAGGGGTCCTGGGGTGCAAGAGGGCACTCTGCAAAGTTGCCATCGCTCGGCAGCTCCTGCATTGAACATCTGCCCTCTGGTGGTCAGTGCGTGTCATAGCTACCAGAGGGTCTGCTGGTTGGCGGGTTGCTTAGGCTTTTATATATATAGATAGATATGATTTTAAATTTCTTTAAGAAGGGACTCCAGGTTTCCAGTGACACATTTTGATGATGTGACTTGCCTGGGCTCTATGGTCCTTGGAGCTTGGGACTCCACCCCAGTAAAAGAGGCTTTTCTGTGCCTTGTGTAAATAGGGGGTGAGGGGTGGGGAGAGGGGGAGAGGAAGAAGGGAATGTTGTGTTTTGGTAAGATTACAGCTGTATTATCCTTAGGGTTGTATAGTCAATTCTAAAACCAGACAGGGTTTAATTGCTTTTACCCAAAATAAACTGCCCTCCTCCCTTCCCTAGTTCAAGTCAGCCCAAGTCATCACTTCCTATTACTTTAAAAGCCTTGTTGAAGGCTCATAATTTAGGGTGACATTACCCTATCCTCCGTTTCCTATTTGCCGAGGGGACACACCAGAGGAGACAATAGGTATTACAATATTTTTTTTCTCTTTCTATTCCAGTAGTAGTTCAAGCATCCCTTTCCTAGCCCTCTTTCTAAAGATCGCTCTCCCAGGCCTATATCGGAAAACTGTCAAAACGGTTTCATTGGGAGCCCTTGATAGTCCGTTTTGCCTGAAGATGATGGATGTGTGGATCCAAGTGGCATCGAGGTCTCTGGGTAGACACAGCTCTCAGGGAATATGAGCCTGGTAGCCCCGCGGCACCCGGAGTTATGAACCGGACTAAGTTTGCACAAGGAGGTCGGTGGCAGACAAGAGCCCATGCAAACTGCCCGAACCTGGCACAAACTCTCGTGGGGGCGAGGGGCGGGGGTTGGGGTCGGGGATGGGACAGGACTGCCTTTTGTCTGTTTGCCAAAGGAAAATTTGCCCTGTGTAAATATATTTCCTCGAGGTTGCCTTTGCCGTAGCCGAGGGGCGTTCGGGGCGCTCCCCCGGGGGTGGTTTAATAAATAAGGCGCTCCCTGCCGGCACGAACTGAACTCTTGTGCCCCTGCCAGAGACTCAGTGGCAGGGGTTAGGGCTTTGGTTTTCCCGCCCGAAGAGGGACCAGACGGGTGGAGGCTCCTTTCCCAGGGATGCTGGAGCGGCTGTGTGGCTCCTTGCGTCTTGCCCTTGCGCCAGGCTCCTGGCGGTGGCAGCCCCGGTGGCAGCCGGTGCCAGGCGGTCCGTGCGCCAGAGCTGGGTCGCGCCGCCCGCTTTCACATCCAGCTGCGCCCTGCGCGCCGCCACCGCCGCTCCTTGCTGCCCCGCGCTCCCGGAGGCTCCCCATGGCCAGCCTGCCCCAGGTACCTCGATCCGGGGCGTTTGAGGAAGGGGGGGCTTTGAGGAAAGGGGACAGATTAGACTCTGGGTCTCGGAAGCGCGCGGGCCTGGCTGGGCTCATCGCTGCCCTTGCCTGCAACATCCTGCTTCACCTTGCGTCGCCGTGCCGCCTCCACCGAGGCATCTCCTCTTCCCGCAGCCGCAGCCCTGCAGCCGCAGCCCTGCCTGACATCTAGGGTCCCAGCGGGTGAACTGCGCCTCGGAGAGGCCCCCCGCCAACCAAGTCTAGAGCCCCACAGTGACCCGCCAGCGCCCACAGCCGCTGGGGGAGGGAGGGTCGCCATGGAAGTCGCTTTGGGGAAGGAGCTTTGGGGGAAGGAGGCGGGAGCAGGATTTCTGGGCTGCCTGAACGGACAGCCACGTCCCGCGTGCCTTCGCCACCCCAACATATCTTGCCCGCAGCCTTCTGCCTCTTTGAATCCCTTTCTTCCCTTTCTGCCGCAGTGACTTAGCAGATTAGGCTGTATCTAGTTTATTTCATTTATTTTTTAAAGGTCTGCATCTTTTCTCAGTTCGCCCTTCTTCCCTGGCGCCCCTAAGGATCTTTTAAATGACTCCCAACTCCAGGAGGTTTTGTCCTTGGCGTGTGGGTTTGGTGTGTGTGTGTGCGCGCCTGCCTCGGAGGACCCTGCCGGGGAGAGAAGGGCTCACCCTCCTCCCTGCCCCTTTTCCAGGCTGGCTATTGTGCGCCTGTGATTGACAAGACCACGAGGCTGGCGCGCCCGGGAGATTTTTCTATAAATGGCTTAAAACCCTAGTCTAGACGATTTACTCGGATATAAGGGACACAATTACCTTCCTGTTCGTTGCTGGTGAACCTGGATTTGAAGCTGCCTGCTCTAAGCCAGCGGCGGAGGCCAAAAACAGCCGCGACCTCGGGCAGGGTGGGGGGTGAAGGGCAGCGCTCTCCTTGGGGGCCCTGCCTGGGTGTTCCATCCTCCGCTTCCTGTTTGTTTGGGCACCGCTGCGGAGCCCACCTTGCAATGGTGAGTGCTATTGAATACCCCAGGCCCCAGTTACCCACCTGGCTTTGCTTAATGGGTGTAATTCTTCTTTAAGGACTGCAATAATGGATGCTTGGAAGAGAGTATCAGAGAAGCAGGATCAAATCCGGTCATGGGAACTTTGAAGGTAAGTCCTGTGCCAGGGATTCAGTGAAACAACAATTCCACTGAATAAAAGTTCATTGCTTGTTGACATTTTGGGGCATTTTTTCACTGTGCGGGTTATACAGGAGTTTGATATGCTGCTATGCATTTTAAATCCCACTCTTAGGGGGAAAATGATTTCGGGAACAGGAGTACATTCATCACATCTAAAACTACAGGGCAGTTCACTCCTTACAGTATTTCATAAATCATAACTTTTTCTTGGCAAGTATTCAATTCATGACTATCCACCTAAAAGTTTATATGATTGTATAATAAGTGTAACCCTTACTCCACTTCTGGAAAGATTTATCATAATTGTTTTTTTTTAAGCAGCACCTAATATTTTATATTAAAAGTGTTGTATTTTCTTCTTTCCTCTCTGAATTATGGGTTTATGTATTAAATCTCATACTTCACAGAGGAATAGCGAGGAGCAACTGAGAAAGAATCTTATTAAAGTACTTTGAAAATCAGAAAACTACAAATGTGAAGTATTACTTTCTCTGTAAATCACTATATTCCCTCCCCAACCCTGGAGGGTTTTGCTTCTTCTCTTTAGGCTGGTTCTGCCTCCTGCTGCCTGTTTCAGTCACATTGTCAACCATAGCACAGCGTGTCCTCATGACCTCACATCCTGGCAGGATTCAGAGAGGGAGTGAACCTTGACTCATCAATTTTACACACACACCCAACTCTTACTGTGTACCAGGCACTGTGCTGGACAGTGGATATCCAGAAATACAGTCAAGATAAAGTCTCTGCTCTCAGGTTTTATTTAAAAACCAAAACGTTAGAATATAGTCATTTCCTCATTAAAATAAGTTTGTGAATTTTAGTTGTCCATATTATTTCTGGTCCTTTAGAGATAATATCCCCTGCAACCTTGTAGCCAATCTGCCTCTAATCCATTTTGGGAACTTAGATATTGAGATAGGTTTTTGAGAGAGTGAGATAAAGGGGACTCATACTTGATCATCTCTAAGGGTTATCTTATACAGTAAATAAATTCTTCAAAGGCTATAGATAAATACAACTTTCCCCAAAAGTTCATTATACATTTTTTTTTTTGAGAGTATGTTTTTTAAAGCTGGGGACAGTGAAACAAGGAAGGGCTGAGGGTAGAAGAAGCAACAGGAGAGAGTCTAGGTGGGGCTGCTTTGGCTCACTGAGAAGTCACAGAAAATGAAAAGTGGGCCTTGGAGACAAGTGTAGGGGTTAGCCCAGGACTTGCTGCCACTGCCCATTACTCTCCTGGTTGCTAGTCTCCTAGGACCCTCAGTGTTTAGGAGATGCATGCCTGTGGGGGAAGGAGAGAGGGAAGGGAAAGGCATGAGCATGCTCCTGGGAGGTGGAACACACTCTTTAAACTTTAAACATAGAATAATTTTTTTTTTTTTTGCAAAGTAAAGAATTCACAAAGTAAATTATGTCTTTATTTGTTAATTTAGACTTCCATGTATAAGATCTTAGTTGGGGGAGGGTGCATATTGACATTCTACATTCATGTATTTACCTGTCAAAACATGTGTTCTAATGGTGCTTGTAAATGAAATGGATAATTTGGGGGAGGAAATGGTGGATTTTATAGGACCATCTTTGCTTTTGACCTATTTTTTAATCTCTCTCTTTTTTTAAAATCTCATCCAAGAATATTTTTACATTGATTTATAGAGAGAGTGGAAGGGAGGAAGTAGGGGGGGGAGGAGAGAGAGAGAGAGAGAGAGAGAGAGAGAGAGAGAGAGAGAGAGAGAAGAAAGAAACATCAATGTGAGAGACACATCAATTGGTTGCCTCCCCCACACGCCCTGACCAGGGCTGGGGATCGAGCCTGCAATAGAGGTACATGCCCTTGATCAGACTCGAACCCCGACCCTTCAGTCCGTGGCCCAATGCTTTATTCACTAAGCCAAACTGGCTAGAGCTCTCTTTCTCGATTAACCCCATTTATGACTTTTAAGTTGCTAGTGGGTCTCTTGTGGATAGTTTTCATATTGCATCCTCTCTCTCATTTTGAAGTGGCCGTTTTACAGTGAGAATGCAGTTTTTCAGCAGGGTCCAGCTATGAGATGCCTTATTACTGAGGCATCCTAGGGAATCTTTTTGTGGACCCCAGAGTCTTCTTTGTTTCCAAAAGGTCAACTGTCTTTTTCTTCCCATTCCCCTGCTTTACAGATCCCAGAATGTGACACTCCAAATCTGTAATTCTTCTCTGCATGCCTCCTAATTGGCTTTTGAGTGTCTCTAGGAGATAATGAACAGAACACCTAACACTTTCCCAATAGAGAAAAAAAATGCACTTATGGTAGAACAAAATTATGCAATTTCTGATGCAGTTGTAATGCGGAGATAGTCTTTGATAGTTGAAGTGTTGTGGCCAATGCAGAGACTTGCAGATGCAGTGGTAAGTGGCGAGCAGAAGCAGAGGAGTGCTGGCTAACACAGTCCTCAGAGCTCTCAGCCAAATTGCATTAGCCTGCTATAGGCTTCCCCATTTCAGAGAAAAGAGTTACCCAAGCACATGTTTTGAGTTAGGAAATTGTTGTTTTTTAATATGCTCTGTTTTTGCCAGTATTTCTTATCATGTCACAATCCAGTCATGGTGGCCTTCCAAATTTTCCACAAGCATATGGTATGAAACATCCTGACTGGAAGTCATCAGGAGTCATGGGGCATCAAAAACAGACAGATTAATTATGCAGGAGAAAGTATCATTTTACAAATAGCTAACGTTTATCCATCTTCTGAAAGGAAATGTAGGAAAAAGAAATTGGTTTTTAAAGAACACAGGTAAAAATTGTTTATGAAATCTGTTTCTTTCATGTCAGTGATTTTTTTTAACCTTAGAACTTCATTCCATACCTACTCAAAACCTATCACACACCTTTAGTTAATGTTGTTTACTTTTCAACTTCATTCAACTGTATCACCTAATTTTTTAAATTTAGTATTCTTGGGTAATTTCTTTTTCAACTCAGTTTAACAGCTCTTATTTTTAGTTTCCAGAATTGCAGGAATTTTCTCAAATAAAAGACAATTGGAAAATATTGATGAAATTCTAAAGTCACCAAATAGTGCGTTACTTTGAAAAACTGCATGGAGGACAATCCTTATGCAGAAAGTTAGAGGGCTCCTATTCACATCATAAGAAATTGCATGTCTTACAAAAGAATGTAGTGGTTTACCTGGTAATATAATTTTTTATATTCACTTTCCAGAAACTTAACTAGGACTAGCAAGTTCTTACTATAAGAGCACTAAGTTGAGCATAAAAACACCTTATTCAATATCTCTGTTTTGTCATTAACTAAGTAGGTTTCTCTAGGCCAGTGGTCGGCAAACTCATTAGTCAACAGAGCCAAATATCAACAGTACAACGATTGAAATTTCTTTTGAGAGCCAAATTTTTTAAACTTAAAACTTCTTCTAACGCCACTTCTTCAAAATAGACTCGCCCAGGCCATGGTATTTTGTGGAAGAGCCACACTCAAGGGGCCAAAGAGCTGCAGGTGGCTCGCGAGCCGTGGTTTGCCGACCACTGCTCTAGACCAATGGCTCATCATGGGTGGTCCAGAGGTATTTGAAGAGTTTTCAGCTCAAATGGGTGTGGCTCAGTGGTTGAGCATCTACCTATGAACCAGGAGGTCATGGTTCAATTCCCAGTCAGGGCACATCCCCAAGTTTCAGGGCTAGATCCCCAGTGCTGGGCGGGGCGGGGGTGGGGGGGGGGAGGCATGCAGGAGGCAGCCAATCAATGATTCTCTCTCATCATTGATGTTTCTACCTCTCTCTCTCCCTTCCTCTCTAAAATCAATAAAAATATATTAAAAAAAAGAGTTTTTAGAAAAGTAAAAATTATATAATGGGCATTAATTCTTTAAGGGTTTCTAACAACTAAAGGTCTTTTATGAGCTATGGTAAGTACATTTAAAGAAAAACAAAACTGTATCAGTCTATTGTCAGTATCCAAACCATGAAGATCAATTCAAGTTCTGTGAAGTTTAGAACTGAATTAATCAGACATAAGTGATATGTATAACAGTTACTCTGCTAAATGAGAGGCCAATACAAGAAAGAAATATGACTCCCATTTCCCAATTGTTTGTTCATATCAGTTAAAAGTATTTTATGAAGTCAAACTAAGCCTTTTACAGGGTAAGCTGTCTATAGAGAGAGGTTGTATGAACAGTAAGTAAAGCAAGTGCTAGGGAGTTTGAAAGCTGAGGATACTGCAACAGGTTACTTGAGCCAGATTGGGGTGCCAGTTTCCACACTCACTGCTGGAGCAAGAAAGAAGAGAGTTTGGGTAAACTGGGGGCATCTCATGTCCCATGCTACAAGTGGAGGAAATGGTAGGGAGAAAAAAGGGGTGAAGGAGAGGGCTTCTGTAGCCATGTTTTAGTCCTTCTGTCTTTCCTTCCATGTTAGACAAAGGTATGCAAACCAGAATTCTTAAGGACTGGTACTGTTTTCTGGCACTGGGCTGATATGTACCCAAAATACAGTCCCACCAGCCTCTTGTCCCTTGGTACAGAACCTTGATTTTGTTTGCAGTTCACTGACCGGCCCTAGGTGACATCCTTGCATTCCTCGCCTTCCTTGCAGCTAGAGAGATCCACGTGACACATTTCTATTCAATAAGGCATAAGGGATACTCTGGCAAAATTTTGCTTTTGTGATTAAAGGGAACAGAAAAGTCTGCCATCGTCCTCTCCACTCTTCCTCTAGACTTTGGTTAGATCATTAAAACGGAAGCTACCGCTGCAGAAGCCTTTTTTAACCCTGAGGAGAAGCCAAGAAAAATAACAGAACCATGGGGTTCCAGAACACTGCCAGGCCTGGCTCCTCCAGACTTGGTATGTGAGAAAACCAACTCCTATTAGTTTTTGATTTATGTGCTGCTGAAAGCATTAATAAATGATAAGTAAAAGACGGGTACATTAATTAGTGAGAGGTAGACTTGAAAAAGGGAGTTGGGCTAAATTATTTGGACTTGAATCTGTAGCCATTTAACTGTTCTTGGACATTGAACAGGAAGAAGATACAGAGTATTTGCTACTGAGGGGGTAGTAGCAATTGAGGAATTAGACCTAATAAAGAAATACTTGAAAGGACAAGTTTCTCGGTTCAGTGACTGATGTGGGAAACGTAGGGTTGTGAGAATATAGAATGGTAAATGACCTTGGAAGTAACAACGGTGCACAGAAAATACAGAAAAATACACAAAGGAATTTGTTAGTGAAGGTCATCTCCGGGGAGTGGGCATTCGGTGGCCTGGAAAGTAGTTGGGGATTTTATACTTTTCATTTTTCTTCCCTTCTTTACAGTCAAATTTTTAAGTAAAATAATAAACATGCATTGCCCTTATTCAACATATTAAGGGGTAAAAAGAAAAGAAGTAGAAAATAATATGAATGTTAGAAATAGAGACCAGTTTTGGAGGACATGTTATGTTCCATTTTAGATTTGTAATGAGCTTTTGTTTTAGAATACATTTCAGCCTGAATATTATTCTAAAAATATAACTGGTTATCATGTATAATATAACCAAATGATTAAGGCAGCTGTAAGGCAGTGAATTAATCAAAAGTAAGTAGATCATTTAAAAATAATGATAAGAGCTGATGATATAAAGTGAAGACCTATATTTGATTTTGGGGTGTGGGGGGATGGATAAGTACTTTTTGTGTTTAAATAAGTGGAGTTTGACCTTCCTTACAGCTTGTTAACAGGTTGAACCTGTGCCTAGTTAATATTGTTTTATAACTGGTCAAAACCTTCCTTCACCCATGGTTTTTATCAGTATTCTATAGCTATTAAAAAGTTACTGATGGTGTTGTCTGTGGCTTGCATGTTTTGTGTTTGGTCATTTGTAATGGACAAGCTGGCTATGTGGCATGTTGGTGAAATACTGATGTGTGAGATTATTTCCTATTACTCCCATTTATCTTTCTCTTAGAGCTCCCTTTGTTCATTGTTTCCTCAGTGCAGCACAGAGGATTAATATGTGGTTGTTCATTTTCTGCTTCTCTGTGTTTAAAGAGGAGCACAGTTGCTTCGTTCTGCTCATTGCTTCTACAGTTCCTCCCAGGAGGTGTGTGTGGGGGTAAGGCTTATCCAAGACTTCTTTGGGGGAGTTGGAAGTATAACCATCACCAAGATGTTTAGTTCTTTTTTTTTTTTTTTTTAAATACATTTTATTGATTTTTTACAGAGAGGAAGGGAGAGGGATAGAGAGTCAGAAACATCGATGAGAGAGAGACATCGATCAGCTGCCTCCTGCACACCTCCCACTGGGGATATGCCCGCAACCAAGGTACATGCCCTTGACCGGAATCGAACCTGGGACCCTTCAGTCCGCAGGCCGATGCTCCATCCACTGAGCCAAACCGGTTTTGGCAAGATGTTTAGTTCTTAAAGACATTCATTTTAGTTTAACAAGTTATTGCTGGTGTTGCTATATTTATTAGAGATGATCTCCCTTTCTTCTTTGCCAAGTGCTGAACATGAGCCCTATGATGATAACAAAAAGGGGGTGCGTTCTCCTTTTTCATCATTGTACTCCATCTGCTATTTTTGTCCCTGTTTCTATATATCACTGAATTTTGGTTCTGATCCTTATTAGGCAGTATACATCACTGAGATTTCAAACAACAGGCTGGATTCTGAATGCAGGCATGGTTTGTTTGGCTCATATACTGTTAAATTTCTGAGTCAGTTGCCAACATTTAAAAGTCAAGTGGGGGATGTGAGGGCGATCTGGCTGCAACATCTGTCACCTCTTTGACCACCAGGGTTGATTCAACTGATCTGGCTGGCTAGATAGGTGTCCCCTTCCTCCCTCCCTCACTGATCCATGTGCAATCCAGGTGCTTTCCTCCCAAAGTTGCACGCTTAATCAAGTGGACGACCTTTTCCCCAGAGGAGAGGACTGGTCTTCGATCAAGAGTATACAGTAGCTGTGCTCCTCTGCTAGAACCTCAAACAAGCTCTTAAGGTCCATTTGTAGGAGAATATAGGGTAGTCAAGCTTCCAAGACTTCAGACACATCCAAATGACGTGCTACACCCGGCTGGTGTGGCTCAGTGGTTGAGTGTCGACCTATGAACCAGGAAGTCATGGTTGGATTCCTAGTCAGGGCACATGCTGGCTTGATTCCCATTGGGGGAATACAGGAGGCAGCCGATCAATGATTCTCTCTCATCATTGATATTTCTATCCCTCTCTCTTCCTCTCTGAAATAAATAGAAAACACATTTAAAAAAAATAAAAACACATATGAGGCACTATATGTGGCAGTCTGTCTTTCTTTAGGAATAAATAAATACATACATAAAATAAAACAAAATAAAATAAAATAAAAGTCAAACGGGGTCTGTGGCTGGGTAGCTCAGTTAGTTAATATACCAAGGTTTCGGGTTTGGTCCCCAGTCAAGGCACATACAAGAATCAGACAATCAATGCATAAATAAGTGGAACAACAAATTTTTCTCTCTCTCTCTCTCAAATCAATAAAAAATAAAATAAAAATCAAGTGGGGATAGGGGAAATGGGTGAAGGTGATCAAAAGGTACACAGTTCCAATTATAAGATAAATAAATTTGGGGGATAGAAAAAAAAGAGTCAAGCGATTTAAATTTTCAATAGCTAATGACTTAAATTTTATGTGTTTGGTTTTTTTTACCCTCTTTATTTGTAGCTAGTAGCTGTTCCGTTACTCTTCTTTAATGGAGCTGATTTTTTCCCCCTAGGCTAAAGATCTAATAATCACACCAGCCACCGTTTTAAAGGAGAAACCTGACCCAAATACTGTGGTTTTTGGAACCGTTTTCACAGACCACATGTTGACAATCGAGTGGTCCTCAGAGTTTGGATGGGAGAAACCACACATCAAGCCTTTTCAGAACCTGTCGTTGCACCCTGCCTCGTCGGCTCTGCACTATGCAGTGGAGGTAAGTACACTGCACTGAAGGGTGGTAACATGCTTGCTCTTCATTGGGGGCACCAAGTAGCTCCCTCTGCTACAATAGCTTTTGGGCAGCGTGGACTTGATCATATTTACTACAGGAACTCATAAATGTCTTTGAAACTTTTCCTGTAGACAGTCTCATTGCAGCTAAGTCTTAACAACTAATTTTTTTAGATATACTTGAGTTTTCTATAACATCCATAAAAATCATTTAGCAAATAGGAAGGACAGTTGGTAAGAAAATTTGCAATAAAAAAAGAATGTACTTTTAATATTTTACCAAGGCACCTGTCTTCTCAGATCTTCTAATGATTGAGAAGAAGCCATTGAGTACAATGATTTGGTTAGATTTTAATGCTAAGTTCATGTTTTTATGACCAGCAATGTGTAGTTATGCATGTTGAGGGACATGTAATTAAAGGTCATCCTTCAGGCATGAGGGGAATAATCATAAGCATTAAATATTTAGAGATGCTTTCTCTGGTCCTTCATAGGATTCACGCTTAGCCAGATATACAATACACTCCCCTTTCCCTTGACCCTGATTTTAAAAAAAAAAATATACTAGAAGCCCGTTGCATGAAGTTTCGTGCAATAGACCTTTCTTCACCTGGCTGCCGGCACCAGTTTTCCACCAGCAGCAGTTTTCCTCTGGCCACCCTCCGATTGGAGCACCTCCTGCCAGTGCGATCTGCTACCCCAAGAGGAACTCTCCAATCGGCGGGTGGCCAGAGGAAAACTGCTGCTGGCGGAAAACTGGTGCTGGCAGCCATGCAATCGGCCACCCCGAGTCCGCCACCTGCGCCTTCCGCCGGCTCCATCGGTCCTCCTGCAGTGCCGGCCGTCGGGGCCTACGGGAGGAATGGGGCTCATCCTGTCAGCCCAATTGGCCACCCCAAATCCCGCCCCCAGCCTGCGGCCGGCCCAGTCGTGGGCGTAGCGGAGTGATGGTTATTTGCATACTTCCCTTTTATTAGGTAGGATATTTCTTTATTGATTTCAGAGAGGAAGGGAGAATGAGAGAGAGATAGAAACATCAATGATGAGAGACAATCACTGATCAGCTGCTTCCTGCACGCCCCCCACTGGGGATCGAGTCTGCAACCTAGGCATGTGCCTTGGCTGGAATCGAACTTGGGACTCTTCAGTCTGCAGGCTAATGCTCTATCCACTGAGCCAAGCTGGCTAAGGCGACCTTGATTTTATTTTACTTACTTGTAATGTGTTAGACATACTCAGAATATTGGGATGCTTAAAATAAGCAATAGACTACCTATTAAGGGACTAAAAGATGGTAATAGTAAATATTCATAACAATAATGAATTTTTTAAATTGAATTCCTGCAGTGTGTCCTGCACTAGGTACTTTATAATGGGTCATCTCATGTTATTATTTTAAGTGAGAAAGCATATATTTCTGGATTCAGACTTTCTGGGCTCAAATTCTGTCTCTGTTGCTCTAAAGGGTACTCGGTGACTTGGGAAACTAATTTAATGACTGTATGCTTCAATTTTTTTACTGGTGAATTGAGGTGGTGATTATACCTACCTCATAGTGTTATTATAAGAAGAAGGTAAGGTGGTTCATTTAAGCATATAGAGCTATACCTAATGCATAATGAGAGCCTTGTTATTAGCTATTATTACTGTCTCTTGAAGCATTATTATCACCTATTATAGAAGCAGGTTCAGAAAAGTTAAGTTTCTTGTTCAAAATTGTATAGCATTTAGGGAGGAGTCAGGGTTCAAATGGCAAGCTCATACTCCCTGTGATGTTTTCCCCAAACATATACACTAAAATTACAAAAAGGCCTGTCCAGTTAACTTGTTCAAAATTATAAATTCAAATAATCGGAAATATATTAGCTGCCCCAATGTATACACTAAATGTTGAATTTAGAAGTCTAAGCTTCCATTCCCATCTTTGTGTTTTAACTGTACCAACTTCGATGAGTTCTTACATTATTTAGTCCAAGCCTCAGTTTCTTTAATTATAAAATAAGAATGGTAGCTGCCCTGGCCTATGCCATTATGTACAGTGACGAACAAATGAAATAAAATGCTTATGAACTTGAAAGAAGGAATCTGGCAGTGATTCTCACACAGCTTTCATTAGAATCACCGGGTTCCACCCTCGAGGCTCTGATTTCTAAGTTCCCATGTCATCTTAATACCCTCGAAACTACATTTTGTGAATCACTGGCTTGTGGGAAGTAAACAAGAAAGAATTAAGGTCATTTTGAAAGTTAAAAAAAATATTTTGATGGCCATTGGTTTTTAAAACTCACTGGAAATCTATTTAAATGAGTTGACTAGTTTTGCCAATGTAGATTTTGGTGACCAGGATAGTTTTTCAAAAACCTTTAATTGCTGTTATCCTTTGTTAAGTAAAAACTGAAATCTGTATTATTAGTCTTCCATGAATAATATAAACACAGGGGCTGTTTTGCATTAAGATCTGGACCGTGTTTTACATTAGTTATCTATTGCAACATAACAAAATTAATAGCTTGGAACAGCCACTGTCATTTTATATCTTGCATGATTCTGGGAGTTGACTAGGAGGGCTGGTAGTTCTTGGTTTGTTGTCTCCTATGTGGTTGCTGTCAGATAGTGGCTGGGATTGGAGTTGGCTCAAAAGCTTCCTGACACATATGTCTGGTGAAACTCAAAGAGGTGATTGGTGAAATGCTGGGGCTTTCTTGGCATCACTCTTTGTCCATGTGGTGTGCCAAATATGGTGTTCTGAGAAGAGCTAAACTTTGTCCTCTGTGACTTGAGCTCCAAAGCTTTTTGTCACAAGCAACTGAGCCCTGATAGAAGCTCTGTGCTTTTTATGACCTAGAATCAAAATCACAGCATTACTTCTGCCATACTCTGTTGTCATGGTGATCACAAAGGCCTGCCCACATTCATCAGGAGGGAATATATACCCTTCACCTCCCGATGAGGAATGTCAAAGTTCTAGAAGATCATGAGGGACTGGAAAGATTGTGTGGCTATTTTTGGAAAATATAATCTGCAACATGTATCGGTGATAAATGGGGAGATAAAGCGATGTGTTAGGTTACCTCTTCATATGATGGGCACTAAGTTAACAGGAAAGATACTAGGAGAGTATCATAGGACTTTAGGAAGTGTGATGGCCACGTGCGGAGAACCTCAAGGTCCCTGAATTTTCTCACGAGGCATATTAGTTCCATTTCCTGTTCACTCATTCAATGGCTGTTGAGTGCCTACTATGTGCTTGGGACTGTGCAAAGTGCTCGGGATAGGATGGTAAACAAACTAGCCATGATCTTGCCCTCAGGATTCTTTTCTTTTTTTTAAACACACACTGAGAAAGTTAGGCAGATACTTAATTTCAAATGTTTCCTTCCTAAATGTTATGCGAAACATTTTCTCTTTTACTGACACACTTATGTTATTGTATGCCAACATGATTTTTTAAGTTCAATAATTGTATTTTTTAATACAAAAGTAAATATAAGAGTGATTTTCTTGACCATCTGTCTCTTCCACTCATCAGCCCTATTGATTTTAGAATCCATTTTACTTCGAGATCTACAACTACATGTAGGTTTTTTTAATACTGCAAATTTTTGATAGATAAATAAGTGAAAGTTTCAAATAGTGAAGGAGAGAAATGTAAACTATGAGTAGGGGATATGGATAAAATAAAATGAAAATGATAACTGGCACTTCTTTTTCTGGTTGAAATAAATATTTAGTGAAATAAAATATAATTTGAAAAAAATGACCAATATATACATACTATTTAATGAATACTTATAAATGAATGCTCATCTAGGTAAAGAAAGAGACCACTTAAGCACCCCAGAAGCCTTCAAGTGTCCCTTTCACATCATAAATCCTGTGTCTTTTGGCAACGTTTATCCTCACTTTTCTATTAACCTTGTATGAACTTTTTGTAAAATGGGGTTATATTGTGTGTGTTTTCTTGAAAAATGAACAAAGGGAACCTGTGACTTCAAGTGAATCAAAGGACTCTGTTTGGAGCCAATGCTAGCATTGTAGCCCTCAAGTAAAAATTAGAATTTTAGAAAACTTGGATTTACCACTGTGAACGTAACCCTTTCTGCTGTTAAATCCAGGGTGGGCAAAAGTAGGTTTACAGTTGTGAACATGTGAAGCACAGAGTTTATTCTTGTATGATTATTTATTACTGTGTTTTTGTTGTTTTGTATTTTGTTGTAATTGTATATTGTATTTTCCATATGAACAACTCTATACCTACTTTTGATACACCCTGTAATTTTCTGGTGATGTTAGTGGTGATGTTAATAGGTTTTAAAAAATACGTGAAAGAGATGTTAGCTTTGGGAAGATGTGCATAGCTCATTGAACCAACATTTTCTAAATGGCCATTGCATGACCTGACAGGTTTTTGCACAAGTTAAGATTCAAAGTGCAGATAGGCTCCGATGGCTTTTTTAAATTTTTGTCTCCAGCTTTATTGAGATGTAATTGACATATGACCATATTTAAGATAGACAACGTAATGATTTGATACACCTATTAATTGCAAGATAATTACTACAATAACGTTAGTTAACACATGATGGCTTTTGATATGTCAATTTGGCTTGTCTGAACTACAGTCCCCAGAATTCCATTTTTAGCTTCCTTTTGGTTAGAATGGACTATAAGGCAGTCTCTTGTGTGCAGAGGGAAGCCGTGGTTGTTTTATTGCATACACACACCTGCCATCAAACACCAGTGTAGGTGCTGTTGTGAAGGAATTTGTCAGATGTGACTTAAGTCCCTAATTGTTTGATTTAAAGAAAATCAGAAGGGAGAGAATTCTGGGTGAGCCTGACCTTAGGATTTCATGAGGTCAGAGACCCCACACATTAGCTAGACCTGCATGTGCCCTCTTTTCCTCTGCCTCTCCCTTCCTGACCACCCCATGTGTCCCTTCCTGACTGCCCCATGTGGGTGAGCTGCGGCTCGCACCTGAGGGTCCAGCCTGTTTGTGACCTTTTTCTGGCTGCCTATCCTACAGATTTTGGACTCACCTCGTCAGTGAGTCCAATTTCATTGGCCAATTTCTTCTAATAAGTCTGTTAATATTACATATATTTCCTGCTGGTTCTGCTTCTCTAGTTGAACGCTGTCTGGTAGACAATTGGATTTTAATAAATTAACAAAATATGAGCACTTCATTGATATGGTTTCAGATTCTACATTACAACTAACCTTTAAGGAACCATCCCTTGACAAGTTTAGGAATGATAACAGAGAAGAATACACATAATTCTCTAAAAAAGGCTACCAGAAATACCTCTCCCTGTCTCAACTGCATATCTGTGTGAAATTGGGTTTTCTTTTGTGTATGTGCTTCAATTAAAATAATATCCTGCAAAAAAATTGAATGCAGAAACAGATATGAGGATCCAGTTGTCTTCTGTTGAGCCAAACATGAAAGATCTGTAATAATTGAAAATAGTACCACACTTCATACTAATTCTTTTGGAAAAATTGAGGTATTTTTCATTAAAATATTTTAACATGTCATGATTTAGAATTATAAATAAGTAAATTTCTTACTTCTGATTTTTAATATGGTATTGACAGAAAAACATCGTAAGTAAAAGCTCTTTGGAATCTTCATAACTTTTAAGAATATAAGTTTTAAGGCATCCTGACCAACAAAAATTGAGAAATGCTGCTTAAGGATACACCTAGGAATGGTGCTACTGGTCATAGGATAGATATATCTTCCATTTTACAGGCATAGGGAAATTATTTTCCATAGTGGTTTTGACCATTTTTATACCCACTTGCCATGAATAAATGTTTCTATTGTTTTACTAACTTTTTACATCTTAGTAAAGTCAGATTTTAAAAGCTTAACCAATTTAGTGTAATGGCATCTTATTTTGATATTAATTTATACACACTTTTTCATGTTTAATGGTCAATTGAATATCTTCTTATTTGAAGGGCCTGCTTGTTTGAATCTTTTGTTCCTTTTTCTATTGTGTTGTCTTTCTTTTGGATTTGTAGAAGTATTTTGGATATGGGTTCTTTGTCAGTTATATGAGTTTTACATATCTTCACTCTTTTTACTCTGTATAATTTTTTTTTTCTCTTCTATTCCCCCATTCAGTCTTGTCTGCCACAATCAGACAGACAGAAAGGGCAAGGACACTTTTCTCCTGCATCTGTATATAATATTTTGATGATGAGAAATACATTGTTTTTTAAAATTTGAATTTATCAGTCTTTGCTTTATATTTGACTAGTGGCCCGGTGCATGAAATTTGTGCACATTAAAAGGGGATTAATTAGAGGAGATAATTTAATATTGCTATTTGCCCTTTCTCTATAATAGAAGTGTTGGAGATGAAAGAAAATTAGTAAAATATATATGAAAATCTTCCTCCTGTCAGAGTCTGGGGCGCACCACGGGACCCAGAGTCAAGTCCCCACCCACCCACATGTGCTTCAAAATCGCGTGAGACCCAGACCTGGCCACCACCCCCCCCCCCCCCACCCATTGGGCTAGATCCAGACCCAGCCAGTCCCACCCTTGTCAAGCCCCGCCGGGCAGGGGGCGTAGCCTCAGGTCCCCTGGCCTGGTGCCAGGATGGGGGGCATGGCCTGAGGTCCCCCAGCCCAGACCGGAGCGGGGGCATGCCTTGAGGTCCCCTGTCAAGCCCTGCTGGGTGGGGGGCATGGCCTGAGGTCCACCATCAAGCCCCACCAGGTGGGGAGTGCGGTTTGAGGTCCCCTGGCCTGGTGCCGGGGTGGGGGCACGGACTGAAGTCCCCTGTCAAGCCCCACCTGGTGGGGGGCATGGCCTGAGGTCCCCAGGCCTGGTGCTGGAGCGGGGGGAGCAGCCTGAGGTCCCCTAGCCCAGCACCAGGACAGGAAGTGCACCTGAGGTCCCCCAGCCTGATGCCAGGGCGGGGGGATGTGGCCTGAGGTCCCCTGTCAAGCCCACGGGATCAGGGGAGGGTGTAGCTTCAGGTCCCTGCTGATTGCTCATTAAGGCTCTTTATGGAAACTTGGCCTCAGCTGTGGGTGCAGCCACCTCTGTGATGGAGTGATGGTCAATTAGCATATTCCCTCTTTATTAGATAGGATACTTTTGTATCTTGTTTAAAGATTCTTTTACCTCTAGATTATGAAGATATCCTCCTACTGGTATATTATTGGTTTTTGTCTTTCACAGTTAGGTCTTTAATCCTAGATTGGTTTGTATATGAAGTAGGTTCTGTTTTTTCTTCTTCTTCTCCTCCTCTTCCTTCTTCTTTTTCTTCTTCTTCTTCTTCTTCTTCTTCTTCTTCTTCTTCTTCTTCTTCTTCTTCTTCTTCTTCTTCTTCTCTTCCTCCCCCTCTTCCTCCTCTTCCCCCTCCTCCTCCTCCTCCTCCTCCTCCTCTTCATTCTCCTAGAGAGCGTGGAAGAGAGAGGGAAAGACAGAGAGAAACATCAATGTGAGAGGCACACTTCTATTGGTTGCCTCCTTGCACGAGCCCTGACCTGGGCCCCGGCTAGGGAGGAGCCTGCAACCTAGATACATGCCCTTGATCAGAATTGAACCCGGCCCCCCTGTGGATTTGTGTCTCCGCTCCGGCCGCAGCAGCCCAGGGGCTGGGGGTAGGCCCCTCTGCGTGTTGTTCTCTCTGGCTCCGGGGCTGCCCTGTCTGTTGTTCTCTCAGGCTCTGGGCCTGCGCCAGGCCCCTCCTCCTGAGCTGGTCGTGACCGTTACGGCATCCTGGCCTAATTTTCACATTACCTCTTTATATATAAAGATAGTTTTTATCTTTGAACTGCTGCTGTTCCATAGAAGTATAATTTTGCATCTGGCTACCTTGCCTAAACAAATTATTTCAAGAGGTTGTGTCAGTTTTTTCTGGATTCTCTAGATATTTAATCTTTTCTATATTTCATGCTCTAGGACAGTTTTATTTTTTCCTTCTTTAAATTGAATGCATTTTATTTTATTATTCCTGCCTTATTATACTGGCTGTAGAGTATTGAACTTAAGTAGTCACAAGCAGACAATTTATGATGTTCCCAATCCAAAAAGGCAAGCTCTAAGTTTTACCATTAAGTATAATGTTTTCTGCAAGTTTATTTTAGATATCCTTTGTCATGTAAGAAAGCTCCCTTTTCCTCTTAATTATCGGGGAAATTTTTAAAAATCATAAATGAATGTTTGATTTTATCAGATGCATTTACCACATCTAATGAGAAGACCATATATTTCCACCCCCTTGGTTCCCACATACACTTAACATAATAAATCTCATTAGTTGATTTTCCAATCTCTCTTCCTGGGATAAGTCCCAATTAGTCATATTATGTTATCCTTTTGTATATTTTGCATCTATTTTACTCAATATTATTATATAATCTTTACATCTATTTGAACCTATATTAAATGCATACAATTTAAGAATTGTGAAGTAAATAAGACCGGTTACCTATTTTATTTTGTATTTAGTAATATAACCCACCAGTTTTTAAAAAATATATAATTGACATATAACATTCTATAAGCTTAAGGTGTGCATTATGTATATTGCAGTACAATTGTCACTGTAGCCTTAGCTAATTTCTCTATCATGTCACATAATTATCACTTCTTTGTTGTGGTGGGAACAGTTAAGATCCAGTTTTTTAGCCATTTGCAGTTTATAGTACAGTATTATTTATGATCACTATGCTGTCCATTAAATATTTAAGGCTTATTTATCTACTACTTACACCTGCCAGCTCTATTTTAGAAAGTATTTGTATGATATATTGCTTTCTATATCTTTTTGTTTCAGATGTTTTTTAGTGAGTCCAATTTGATAGCCTTATCTTTTAACTGAAACTTTACTCTGATTATATTTAATAAATTACTCCTATATTTGCCCTTGCAACATTGAATTTTGTGCTTTTTAATTGTGCTACATGATTTATATTTCTTCTCTTTTCTCATGTAAGCTTTAAGGCCAGCAGCCTCTTAACAGCCCTACTTTTCATTACCATTCAGTTCAACGTATTTTCTCATTTTCATTATTGTTCTTCTTTATCTCATGCTTTGTTTTGTAATGGTTTTCTTCTTTTCCAAACTATGGACATTTTCTAGTTATATTTCTCGTATTGATTTGTGGCTTATCTTCTGGTGGAGAACATGTGAAAACACCATGCATTGTGCAGGTGGTGTGGGCTGGGCTTTGTCCTGTGGGTTAGTTTGTTGTTCTTTCTCAAGTCTTTCATACCTTTATTGAGTTTAGCCTGTTTTTCTGCTGGTTACCTAGAGAACCTGTGTTAAAATTTCCCACTAACATGACTGATTTCCCCCTTTCTTTTGTATTTGCCAGTACATACCTGCTTCTCAGTCTTTTCACATCTCTGCGTAGTGATTTGTCTGGGGCAGCACATTTAGAAACGTGACATAGCCCCAACATAATATGTCTTGACCTGGTTGGTTTTTATGGTTCTTGGAACTTAACCAGCTCTGGTCACATCTAGATTATCTACTATCCAGAGTCTGAATGAGCCAGATTCAATGAAAAGATACAGGGGTATTTTGAGGGGCGCCCCTGGGGCCTTTGGTCTCTGCCTCTGTTGTCTAGGCAGTTGGTCCATGTTGTGGGATTGGGGATGGTTTTCTTTTAATCCCCATAACTATATTATTTAGCAATATGGCTCTATCTAAGCACAGGATAACTGCATCCCCACCAGATTTTGGTAATAAAATAACTTGTTTCTATCGCAATTACTGTTACCAATCTGTCAGTTTGCATTTCTAGATTTAGGAATCTCTGGGTGAGGTCGGGGTCAACAGCTTTACAGGATGAAGGAGATGAGCACCCACAGACAAGTCATTCCTTTGAACACAGGGATTGTTTTCATTTACTTAACCTCTAAGATTGATCTCTCTTTCATCTTCAGTTATTTGAAGGAATGAAGGCATTTCGAGACGTAGATAATAAAATTCGACTCTTCCGGCCAAACCTCAACATGGATAGAATGCACCGATCTGCTCTGAGGGCAACTTTGCCGGTAGGTAAATTTAGGGATTTCTTTTGTGTTTTTCTTGACTCAATGATTCACTGTGAGTTTACCACCAAAAAAATAACTTCGGAATACTTATATATTCAGTACAGACCATATGAACACTGAAGTTGTATCTGATTTACTTTGTAATTAGTGAGGTAAAAATGTAAGGCAGTAACCAATACCATTTGGCAATTCCTCAATCTATTTCTTAGAGTGTCTGTGGGGGATTAACGTGTATGTGGGACATAAAAGGATAAGGAATAAAAACATGCCTCAAACAAAAGGAAATAAAATTTAAAGTCTGTATGAAATTATAACATTGAAAAAAGGAAAACATGGGGTGCCACATAGGTATTTGGGGGATATTTTGCCTAATTGCCTTAGACACTAGCAAGTATACAGTTATTTAAGTCATTATTTTGATATTTTACCCCAAGTTTTATTTTAAAAAGATGCACAATGATATCAAAACGGTTTTTCATGGCCATTGGATCCTGGCTATGACTTTGTTATGGAGCAGAATTCATTATAAGGTGGGTTAGATTTAGATGCTAAACTTCACATGTAGGTGGAAATGATGTTGATTACTTTCATTCCCTGCGATGTGACCAGCTGCCATTTCTATATTCTGAGTACTTAGCCTCTAGAAACCTAGCCCAAGCTGTGCATTTAGGAACCCCAGAATGGCTAAACCCAAGTAACTACTCCTTATTAGCTAGGCTCTTCCTTCTTCTTTCTGTTTTTGTGACCCATGCTTCCTCCTTCTAAGGCCATAATATGATAGCAGAAGGGAAATTAAGGTAAGTTCTTTGGACTTGGTCCTAGTTTCATTCTTCTACCATTACAGACGGATCACTGGGGAAAACTTTAAAATGGGACAGAAGGAAAGGCAGTAATATTTATTGGATAGCAACTATGCCACAAACTGTTATGTGGTTTTACATTCTTCACCTGGTTAATCATAACAGTAAGCCATTGTCAAGAAGGTGTATGTATTGTAAATTTTAGTAGCACCTATGTACAGAGAGGAACACTCGAGCCTAGAGAGGTTAAATGACTTGCCTAAAGTCACACAGCATGAAGGGTAAGAAAGTGGGTGCACGTTTTTAAAGTCCTAGTCAGGTTCCCTTTCCACTAAACATTGTCTAGACAGCAGTACCAGAGATCCAAGCAGGTGTATGGGGGGCGGATGGTGGGTATGTCCTATATGATTGGCAATCTCAATTTATGTAATATTATTACACTGTGACTGCTGTTAAAAATCAGTATTTAAATAGCCAAATCCTGATGTTATGAGCTCTATTCAGATGCATATTTCTGACTTATTTCTACTTTGGATAACCTATCACATTCTGAAAGCATGTTTCTCTATCCTTCCAAGTGAGTAGAAACTACTTATTTTACAAACTAGAGGCCCGATGCATGAAAAATTCGTGCAAGAGTAGGCCTTCCCCCAGCTGCCGGCACTGGCTTCCCTCCGACACCCGGGACCCGCGAGGATTCCCTCTGGCCGCCGGCAGGCAACTGGGACCAGAGGCTACACTCTGGCCCCGTTTTCGTTCTGGATGTCTAGAAGGACATCCGATCTAATAAGCATATTACCCTTTTATTATTATAGATTGTCACTCATTTAGTATATGAGAATCTGTTCCTCCATAGAAATAAACTGTTCTTAGCTTTTGTCCATTTTCCTACTGGGTAATCTGTCTTTTTCTTACTTAATTTTCAGAATATTGTAACATATTCCAGTAAGATCTTTGTTGGTTATGTTACAAATAACTTCACCCAGTTTCCTGCTTCTAACATATTTTGAAGAATAGAAATCCTTATGTTTTAAGTAGTCAAATTTTATTCATATTTTCCTTATGATTTGTGCTTTATGTCTCTTATTTAAGAATTCTTTTCTACCTTAAGGTGACACCAAATTTTGTATTTTCTTTAAATAAAAAGTCTTATGTTTTACACATTTAAGTGTATGATCCAATTATAGTTGACTAGAGGCCCAGTGCACGAAATTCGTGCACGGAGGGGGGGTTGTCCCTTAGCCCAGCCTGTACCCTCTCCAATCTGGGACCCCCCAAGGGATGTCCGACTGCCCGTTTAGGCCCGATCCCTAGGATTGGGCCTAAACGGGCAGTCGGGCATCCCTCTCACAATCCAGGACTGCTGGCTCCCAGCTGCTTGCCTGCCTGCCTTCCTGATTGCCCCTAACCACTTCTGCCTGCCTCTCACAATCCAGGACCGCTGGCTCCCAACTGCTTGCCTGCCTGCCTTCCTGATTGCCCCTAACCGCTTCTGCCTGCCAGCCTGATCACCCCCTAACCACTCTGCTTCCAGCCTGTTTGCCCCCAACTTCCCTCCTCTGCTGGCCTGGTCACCCCTAACTGCCCTCTCCTGCAGGGTTGATCACCTCCAACTGCCCTCCCTTGCAGGCTTGGTCCCTCTCAACTGCCCTCCCTTGCAGGCCGGGTGCCTCCCAACTGCCCTCTCCTGCTGGCCATCTTGTGGTGGCCATCTTGTGTCCACATGGGGGCAGGATCTTTGACCACATGGGGGCAGCTATATTGTGTGTTGCAGTGATGATCAATCTGCAGATTACTCTTTTATTAGATAGGATAGAGGCCTGGTACAGGGGTGGGGGCCAGCTGGTTTGCCCTGAAGGGTGTCTCAGATCAGGGTGGGGTACCCTGGGGGCGTGGGGTGGCCTGAGTGAGGGGCCTGTGGTGGTTTGCAGGCCGGCCACGCCCCCTGGCAACTCAAGCAGAGGCCCTGGTATCTGGAATTTATTTTCCTTCTACAATTGAAACTTTGTAGCCTGGAGCAGAGCCAAGCCTGGGGATCCCTCCGAGGCCCTAAGCCATTTGTGTTGGGGTTATAATTGAAACTTTGTTGCCTTAAGTGGGTGGGCCCGGCCAGGGTGTGTGGAAAGCTTTGCTTCCCCTGTTGCCGGCAGCAACCCTGGCCTGCTCTCTCAAGCTCCATTCTGCCGCCATTTGTTTGAATTTGTTTACCTTCTATAATTGAAACTTTGTAGCTTGAGTGGAGGCTTAGGCCTGGAAATGGCAGGCGGAAAGCTTGGCCTCCTCTGTTACCTAGGGAACCTTGCTCTCTGTGGCTGTAGCCATCTTGGTTTGGGTTAATTTGCATACTTGCTCTGATTGGATGGTGGGCGTGGCTTGTGGGCGTGGCTTGTGGGTGTGTCGGAGGTATGGTCAATTTGCATATTTGTCTATTATTAGATTAGATATTTGGGGTGTGGTAAGAGGTAGGGATCCAATTTTACATTTTCCGCATATGGATAGGCCATTATCCTATCATAATTGGGTAGGAAATACCACTAAATTTTTTTATTTGGTTTTATTACTTTTTTAACAGTCTGACGCTTTCTTGAGGATTTTATTCTATTGCTACAAATGAAGAAAATTCCATTATTCATTATGTTTTTCATTTCTTCAGGGATTTGACAAAGAAGAGCTTATGGAGTGTATTAAACAGCTTGTGAAATTGGATCAAGAATGGGTTCCATATTCAACATCTGCTAGTCTATATATCCGTCCTACACTCATTGGAACTGAGGTACCAACTGACTCCCTGTTTGGGGATACTTTGGTGGGGAAGTTATCATTGTTTATTCTTGTGTGAAACTTCTAGTGTGGGGTGTGAAATCATTCCCAATAGCATCACTAATGACTCCTTTCTTCTGATAATCAAGACCAGGTGTCAGCAAACATTTTCTTAAAGGGCCAGAGAGTAAATAGTTTAGGCTTTGTGGGCCATCTAGTTTCAGTCACAAATACTCAACTCGTCCATTATATAGCACAAAAGTAGCCATGGATATGAACACAAATGAGTAAAGGAATGAGCAAGTAATGAGGTTGTTGCCTGCCTATAATTAAGACTAACCATTATTTCCTCAGTTTACCAGTGTAGTGCCTCTGCTCCTGATGCACTTCTTCAGGTCTAGAACTAGAAATGATTTTGAAATTTAAAGGAAGGAGAGCTGCTACTTTTTATTTTCATTTTCCTGAAGTCTTGGGATTGCTCCTTGGGTAAGGAATGGGAGTGAAGGGCCTTCTTCCCCTATAACCAGTGAGTAGGAATCCTATATAATAAAAGGGTAATATGCAAATTGACCCTAACAGCAGAATGACCGGTCACTAGGATGCACTCTGACCACCAGGGGGCAGATGCTCAACACAGGAGCTGACCCCTGGTGGTCAGTGCACTCCCACAGGGGGAGCTCTGTTCAGCCACAAGCCGGGCTGATGGCTGCGAGTGCAGCGGCGGTGGCGGGAGCCTCTCTTGCCTCCTTAGCAGCACTAAGGATGTCCAGGGACCGGGCCTAAGCTGGCAGGTGGACATCCCTCAAGGGCTCCTGGGCTGCCAGAGGGATGTCTGACTGCCAGCTTAGGCCTGATCCCCTGAGTATTGGGCCTAAGCTGGCAGGTGGACATCCCCTGAGGCAACGGTCGCCAACCTTTCGGACTTCACGAACCACCAGTGGTCCACGGACCACCGGTTGGTGACCGCTGCTCCAAAGGTTTCCTTAAACCAGTGGTCGCCGACCTTTCAGACCTCACAGACCACCAGTGGTCCACAGACCACCAGTTGGCTACTGCTGCCCTGAGGGGTCCCAGACTGCGAGAGGGTGCAGGCCAGGCTGAGGGACCCCCCGCCTCCCGAGTGCATGAATTTTTGTGCACCGGGCCTCTAGTTGTTAATAAAAATACTACATTTTCAGTGGGTGAAAATTTGAAAAACAATTGCTCTATAAAGTTCACATTATTAAACAAAATACTAAACATCAATACAATGACCTCCTGTAAAACACTTAAATTAAAGGACAAAATCATATATATTACCAAAATATTTCTTGTAATAAAAGAATGTCAGTATCATTTTAATCAATATCTTCTGAAACACTTCTTTATAGGAAGTCAAAAACTTTATGAGAAACTAAAAGCTTGAGTGCTTTAATTGCAAATTAAGGTAAAATCTGAAATAAAAATATTTTAATAAAGAACATCTACACAAATAGTTTCCAAATTTTTTTCTTTTCCAGACAAGAAGCTAAAATTAGATGATTCTCAGATGGTTAGGTTCAATACTGGATACCTTATAACTCTACATCTAAAAAAGCCAGCGTTTGCTGATTTTGTCACCTGTTTTATCCAACTTCACCCTATTTAGTAACTCCAGGCAGGTTCAGCTATATGAACACACACACACACACACACACACACACACACACACACACACACACACATGTGTTCATGCACACTATTTTTTCAGTGATTCTTATCAGTGTACAGGTGCTTTGACCATAGTCAACAGCAAACTATGCACAACCACAACTTCTGAAATTCCTTTGATCATTGCTCCTGGCCTTCCACTTTTTCAATCAGTCAGATTTCATCACTCTCTCCATTAGAGAGGTGGTGGAGGGAGACAGCACTAAATAATATCAGGGCTGAGAATAAGTGTCATTAGAGGGGTTGAGTCTGATGGTAGGGACAACCCTCCAGGCTGTCAGGAGTCAGCTCACTCTGCCCCTTTGACCAGATCTCAGGCTGTCGCCACAGATATGCAAGCTACCAGCAGATTCGACTTTTCAGCTGCCCTTCCTTGGCTCTCGTGGAAGTTGATTAATTCCTCATACTCAGTTAACTCGTTTGCTCCCACATTGGAGTGCCCCTAAACACACTTCTGGAGTTGAGCTCAACTAGAGAAACAGTTTGCTTTTGGTGAATACTAACTTTAGATGCACAGAATACAATCTGAATAATGCAGAAACATTTTAAGTCACTTCATATAAACAGTTTCCCCATTCACGACTCCATTGGAAATCTTTCTGGATGAAATTTTCATGAGAGCTCACATTAAAAATCTTGCTGCCAAATGGTCCACTCCTTGATTTCTTGTTCGCTCCACAGGGAGTTTAAGGGCTTATACATTTTATAGACATGCCTTCCTTTTCCTTTTATCACCTTGTAAAATCATTTCGCATATAATTTAATCAATAATCAAACAGTTCCATGGAGAGAATTGTCTTTATTCATAGCCTTTGTTTATTTATATCTTATCTTTTCACAATTAGCCTCTATTGCACTGAAGAAGCTGAATAGATTTGCAAACTAGGTGTTACAGCAGCAATTTGTAATCATTAACTTGGGTTTTGCTCACACTTTTAATGTATTCTTCTGTAACCTTATTTGATATATATATATATATATATATGTATATATATATATATATATATATATATACATATATATATATATATTCATTTGAGTGCTTATAAACAACATTAAGTTGTCATTTGCACATATTAATAGCCCTATTCTAGAATCTTCAGACCTTGCATCTGTTTTTAGAGATCAGCTTATTTGCATTGATTAAAGCCTTGATAATCAGCTTCTTTTATCAGGCCACTCCTACCACTCCTACCAGTGGAAACCCTCTTGAGTCTATTCCTGTCCATTTCAACTTTATCACAGGGGATGACTGTTATTATCTTTAATTTTATTTTTTGGAGTCATGGTGTACCTGGTTACTAATGACACCCCTCAGTTCATGGCAATTGTTGTCACAGGTTGTATGAAGTCCCTCTCGTTGTTGTTTTATTTCCCTTTGTCTTCATTTCCCACTCCTCTCCTCTTCCTTCATTGGAAATTATTCTCATGTATTGAGTGAATATTCTTTTGGTTTGTATGTGTTTTTAAGTATTCTCTTATTCCTTTGTATGTCTGAAATTTTAGTTTATATAAAGGATTTTGTCCTGTAGATCTCATTGTGTTTCTTAACTTTTTCCCTCAGCACTGTTTTTTCTTTCTATCCAGTTTACTCTGAGTATTTCCAGTCCATTACTTTTCACTGCTGCATAGTATTTAATGCTGGACATCTACCACACTTTGCCCCAGTTCCTTTACTGGGATTCCATTTCCCTGTTACTTCATGTAATACAGCAACAAGCAGTTTGAAAATATACAACCCAGGGAATTACGTAACATCCTTTCCCCTTCGGCAGCCCATTCAGGATCCTCTTCCTCACATGGTTGCCTGGAGTGAGACTGTTCTATTAATTGTAGTTGTCAGCTCTCCGTGTTGGTCTTATCTGTCTCTATTTCAGGCACAGTGCTGTACTTGGCCCAGCCCATGGAACCAAGCTGGATGGAATCACACAGTCGGTCTGAGTGCTGAGGCTAGGTCCATGAGGAGATTCTGGTTTTGAGGCTCAGTGATGATACAAGGAATTTCTTATCATCTGGAGGAGGGACTGGCAAACCTGTCTGTGAAGGGCTAGGTAGCCACTCAACTCTCAACTCTGCCTTTGGATCACAAAAACAGCAGCAGGCAACACGTGAATGAACGCGCACATTCCAATACAACTTTTTAACAAATGGGCAATAGGCTGAAGTTCTGGCTCTGATCTGGAGTCCTTTCAGAAAGGGAAGTGAAGCATGGCTTTTCCGAGGCTGACTCATTCTGGCTCTTCCTGAGTGCTTCCCCATCGAGTAGTCTTGAGGACTTGTGTAATCACCCAGGCTAACATTTCTGTTGATTTCAAATTTACCAACCTGTATTTCCCAGGTCATCTGTATAATATTTCTTGTCTTTTTCCCAAATACTTATTCTCCACAGTTCCAACATTAAGTGCGGAATATAGTTCTGTGGTCACATCGGCAGTCATCTTAACTCTCTGTGTATTGGCATGGACTCACCATTGTTACTATTATCAATAATTATTTATAAAAACAAAAATAACAATTGCTCTTTCTTAAATTATTAGAAAAAGATCAGGCCCTGGGCGTTTTCCACAGATTATTTAATGCAGTCCTTATCCTGACCCTGTGAGCAGGCATTACTGCCTTCACATGTTAGGTAAGAAAGTTAAACATTCTTTTTGTCTATTTCACCTTATCTTTAGTTTCCCTTAAAACTTACGCTTTTGTAAAAATAAATTTTAAGATCATTCTTATTTAAAAACTAAAAGAGAGTTGAGTGCTCAGTTAAATTTGCACTATCTTTCTCTTTGAACAGACTGAGAAATAAACTTAGCCCTGTCCCTTACCCATCTTAGAACAAGTCTCAGTAGAGTCCGGATTTTAGCTTCCCCCATAATTCTTTCAATGTCCACATATTAATCATCTGTTAGTCTAGAGGTGCACTAAAGGAAACCAGGAAAGAGACAAGGATCATTTTTTTCTCTGGTGTCAATGTAATATATTAGGTTTTGTATGAAATAAATAAAAAAATCAAAATAATTCAAGTATGGTAAATAGTCATTTAGGTTGTTTTTATAGCCCTTTTCTATAAACAGCATCTTATTAAAATGTATAGTCCTTTGGCAAATCTTTAGTTAACTTGGTATAATAATGTGCGATGCTATGTATAGGGGACAAAGGTGGTCTTGCACTGTGTGAAGTGTACCGATTAGCAAGAGGCAGAACATTAAACCGTTGTAAGAAAGTGTGATAGGCATTTTATCTAAACCTAAGGAAGTGCAGGATGCTGTAACAGCACATAACACGAGTACTTAACCTTGTCTAGAGGTCTCATTTCCTGAAGTAATATTTCAATGACACTTAAGTGGAGATGGAAGTGTTTGTATTACTTAGGAGAGAGAGGGGATGTCTTAGTCTGCTCTGGCTGCCACGACTGAATACCACAGACTGGGTATCTTAAACACCAGAATTTATTTTCTTATAATTCTGGAGCCTGAAAGTCCAAGATCAAAGTGCCAACAGGGATGGTGTCTGGTGAGGCCTCCCTGTAGATGTCCACCTTCTCACTGTGTCCTTACAGGGCCTTCTGGGTGTGAGGAGAAGAAAAGGGGGGGCTGGAGGGGAGGGCAGGGAGCTGAGGCTCATCATTCTGTGTCTCTTCTTCTTCTAAAGAGAGATCACAGCCCTCCCACTCTTTTGACCTCATTTAACCTTCATTACCTTCTTAAAGGCTTTATTTATCTCCTAGTACTGTGGGTTGGTGGTTAGAGCGGCAACATATAACCGCTCTATATGGCGGCAGGGGGGAGGGGGGGGCAGAGATACATTTCAGTTCATAATGGGGAGAGGATGGAAGGAGAGTATTCCAGGTAAAGGGGGTAGGACAGGAAAGTATCCAGAGGTAGGAAGGTAAGGAGGAATCCAAAGGGAAAAGGATTCCCTGTGGTTGGAGCTTAAGATGCTTAGAGTGTGAGCTCTGTGGTGAAGGCTGGGGATGCAGGGAAGTGAGCCCCAGGTTGAACTCTTCAGGTTAGGAAATCTTAGGTACCCCACTGATTCCCTCCCCCACCTTAAACTTTTACATTGTTAAAAGAGCTCTGAATTAACAGGAGAAGATCTAGAGTTTAATAACTCTGAAACCTTGGGGAAATCATTTGTTTTGAGCCTCAGTTTCTCCAACTTAAAAATAGTCATGCTATAACCCTTAACTTCCTGGATTGTTGGCTGAGAGGAGATAATGACTGTGAAATGTCGTAGGAACAAAAAAGTGCTATATAATTACTGAGGATTTTTTTTTTTTTAAAACCTTTCACCAAACCAACTAGTTTTCTCTACAAAAACACTGCGTGGGTGGATTTGTTATCCCTTCCTTTTGTGATACACTCTCAAGGCCCTGCATGGACCACCCCGGAGTCCAATATTCTTTACTGTTTTCTTTGCTTATCTTTCAAAAGAACTGGCAAAATTGAAAAAACAAAAACAAAGACAGGTTGTTCTTTGGATTAAAATAAAAAAAAGTCATGCTGCCCTTTCTGAAAAAATGTTCTTGTTATTCCCAATTATCCTATTTCTTCTCTGTCCTATGTGCATTGCCTAGACAGAATTATTCTCAAGCCTCACTGCCACCGTGCTTTTCTGTCCTCCAGGCCAAAACGTGTGACTGTTATTGCTTTCCTCAGCTCACTAAGCTCTTTCTGCCGTGGTTCACAGTATCTCTGAAATCCTGCCTTTTTAGACAGAGTGGTAATTTTCTCTGTGACAGCTCTCTTTATTTTTCATCACTCCCAAGTGCCGTGTTATTCTGTGCAAAACATGTATGTATTCAATAGCCTTGTATATGTGTTTGTGAGGTGTAATATAAAGTAAGAAAAGTCTTTCTTGTTTTGTACACATCAGAATTTCAATTTCAAATTCATTGTGGTCCCTTGAGAAGTTATAGACTCTGCATCTGAGATTTATATTTCTCATTTTCCATGTGTTTTTTAAAATTTTTTATATTAATATATTTTTATTGATGTCAGAGAGAGGAAGGAAGAGGGAGAGAGGGATACAAACATCATTGATGAGAGAGAATCATCAATTGGCTGCCTCCTATATGTCCCCTACTGGGGACGGAGCTCACAACCCGGGCATGTGCCCTGACTGGAAATCAAACCGGGACCTCCTGGTTCATGGGTCGACACTCAACAACTGAGACACACCAAGCAGACGATGGGGTGTTTTCTTTAAATGCCCTCCTCAATTAATTATGTATGAAAACAATCAAAAGAAGCAAGTAGAGAAGAATGAAAAAATTAAAGTCCTCATAAGGAAATGAGACATTGAAACTGATGTACACAACTTATCAGCTGTTATCTTTCATTACTTCTATTTTCATAGCTTCTGCTTTATTTGATCAGAAGCCTGACCTTGTCATTATAAAATTATGTTTATGCTGTTTGACTTATATTATATAACAAACTGCTCTCAGCTGTAGCTGTTGCACAGAATTTAAATTGCCTTTGAGGATAAAAGGGAGAATTAAGACAAAGAATGGTTCCTGAGGCTAGAAACCCAACCAGCAAGCTCCCTTCCTAATGGAGTTACATTTTATTTATCTCCACTCTTAAAGCACTGTGACCTTTTCCAGTAAAGCCACAGAGTTCTTTTCTTAGAAAGACAGTCAATATGAGTTATCATTTGAGGATGAAGGCAACTCAGTTATACTTGTAAAACATCAGTTGACCTTGCCTAAATTTCAGAAAATAAAATGCCAGTACACATAAACACATTTTCTCTCAGCATTGAAAAGTTCTAGTGTGTAATTTACTTGCTTGCCAAGAATAGAAGTATCACTTAAAGATTTACTGGGATATTTTCCCCCAGAAGTAGATTTACTCCATTTCCCATTGGTGCTCTCTTTACCACCACCTAGTGGAATATATGAACTTTGCCTGTGGGTTTACAATGGGAGAAGGAAAAGAATAAGATGAAATATATCTTGGAAAAAATTTTCCATGATGATGAGTTACTGTTACTTTTTTAGTAATAATGCAGGTTGCAAAAAACACATGAGCTCAGAGTGAAGAAAGCCCAGGAATTCATGTGATATCTAATAAAATGCTTGTCCACAAATAAAGCTATTTTATTCAGAAACCTAGAAGCTGGATAAGTCACAGATACTGTCTTGCCTATTGTAGTTCTAAATTATGTTCAGAGGATTCTCTTAATTTATCAAATGAGGCTCCATAAAAATTTAAAATATTAAGCTTCAAAGCTCCTTTGCTAGGAAGGGATCATTGTACTTAAACTGACAGGTAAGTAAAAATGCAGAGATGAGATAGTCAATTTTTATCCAAGCTGGGAAGAAAGGCAGATGCCTGTATTCTAAGGTGTTCTCTCCCAAACAATGAAACAAACAAACAAACAAAAAGGCAAATGAAGCTTTAAGGCTCTTCGCTCTGTATTGGTGGGGGAGCTCTGTTCCGCCTCTGTTAAAGAACAAACACAAGCGAGCAAAAACCAAAAATCTGTTATTTATTGACTCATTTCTTTAACTTGGCTACCCGTCATAGTGTCATTTCCTCTGTGGCCACCAGGCATGGTCCTCATTTTTACATGGAATGTGAGTAGAATCATCTTCCCTTTTCTTCAGGGGGGCATGCCTTTCAGATGGCATCAGTGTGACCCGATACAGACACATTTTTTTATGCTCATGAATATTTTGCTTACCAGATTCTTCTTTTTTAAAAATAATACCCAAGATATGTTTTTATTGATTTTGGAGAGAAAGGAAGGGGGAGAGAGAGAGAGAGAGAGGCATCAATGTGAGAAACTGATCAGTTGCCTCCTGTATGTGCCCTGACTGGGGATCATATCTGCAACCTTTTGCCCAGCTGGTGTGCTCAGTGTTTGAGCATCGACTCCTGAACCAAGAGGTCACCGGTTCAATTCCTGGTCAGAGCACATGCCTGGGTTACATGCCTGGGTTGCAGGCTTAATCTCCAGTAGGGGGCGTGCAGGTGGCAGCTGCTGGGTGTTTCTCAGCAATGTTTCTCTCACTCTATCCCTCTTCCCTTCTCTCTCTAAAATCAATAAAAATATTTGAAAAACAAAACAAAAAAAACCTGCAACCTTTTGGTGCAGGGGACAATGCTCCAACCAACTGAGCTACCTGGCCAGGGCTACCTACTTGATTCTTGATGATGTGTGCATAAGTAGGGGGAACAAGGCCTAGGGAGGGCAGTGGGAAATATAATTAAAACTCAGAAAAAGAAGTATATCACCAGATCCACTTTCAGCCTGTTTCACCAAACAATACAAAAGCCACAGAATCCACTGGAATTGAATTTCCTCTCATTCTTTCCCTGGCAGATTTCTACCCCCATCCAGCCAACCAGGCTCTAGTGAAGACTCGACACAAGCATTTTATATCCCAGGACTCTCTACGGAAGAGTCCTGACTTGTTTTCTTATTTCCTGAGTGGCACAGAATGGCCCTGTGACCTCTGTTGCCTAAATGATAGGTAGCCTTCAAAACTCCCAGCCTCTCAATTTTTCTCCTTAATAAACAACTGACACTAATGGCTTGTAACTGCCATTGTGCTGAAGGAATGCATATGATTTTGCACTGTTGGCTTATGGTGAATGTTGGTGGGAAAGGCCATCTTCTGTCTTTGTCATCCTCTGCCTTTTGGGGAGTTACATTTATCTTGTCTGGTGTTTGCCTCTAGCGCCGCTACACCCTTGCTGTCTGTACCCGTCACAGTGAGGCCTGGTAATGCACAGTTTCCTATATCTCCCTGCTGCTGGAGCCCCTGGCATGTCTAGGAAAACAGAAGGGGAGGTTAAAGAACCAAATATTAGCCCTAGCTGGTTTGGCTCATTGGATAGAGCGTTGGCCTGTGGACTGAAGGGTCCCAGGTTTGATTCCAGTCAAGGGCACGTACCTCGGTTGCAGGCTCAATCCCCAGCTCTGATCTATGTTTCTCTCTCTGTCTCTCCCTCTCCCTCTACCTCTCTCTAAAAAAATAAATAAATAAATAAATAAATAATAAATGGAAAAATATCCTCTGGTGAGTATTAACAAACAAAAGAAAAGAAGAAGCAAATATTATATTTTTCACCCCCAAAGACTAAAATTATATCTGAGTTCTTCCCTTTTTCCATTTCCAATCAATGCAACATTGAAGGGTGTTATATAGCTGGCTGTTAAAAAATACACTTCACTAAAAACCCTACTAACCAAAAGGGGACATACTTGCTTTTCCTCTAAAAAGCAAAACAACTCAGAAAGCAAAGCATAATGAAACGTACGTACTCCGTTCTCTGTGTTTTCTTCTTAGAAGACCATTGGGCTTTGTGTCACTCACTGTGAGAAGTAACAGTCCCTGTCCTTTGCTGGCCCCTTTGGGAGACAGTTACAGCTTTATTCCAGGCTTTGAGGCTGGTGTGTGCATTTTAAATGAACAGTTGTGTGTACGTTTAATTTATTGCAGCCTTCTCTTGGAGTCAAGAAGCCTACCAAAGCCATGATCTTTGTGATCTTGAGCCCAGTGGGATCTTACTTTTCGAAGGAAACCTTAAATCCCGTCTCCCTGTGGGCCAATCCGAAGTTTGTAAGAGCCTGGAAAGGTGGGACTGGGGACTGCAAGATGGGAGGGTAAGTAAGTCTGTGTTTCTGTCTAAAGGAAAGAGTTCCTCACCGTCACTGAGTTGCCATTTCACCTCTATCCCTGTACATATATGAATATTCCGATCATAATGCTCGATTTTGTTTTGGGTTTAGTTTTCATGTTTTCACCGAACTCGTCGTTTAAAGTAATAACCTGTCGCCCCCTATTGGGAGAAACATTGGATATATGCATAGCCATGAATTGAAATAAGTAATCAAAAGAGGAATCCAATCAGTGATTTGAATGAACTGCCCTTGGACGCTGGCCCTCTGGCTGCAGGCTGTCGGCTGGCATTAAAGAGTGTCTGGTGCTGGGGCCAAGGCCCTCCGATGGCTCCAAGGGGTCCTGTCTGGGGAAGGTGCCTGCTTCATTGAAGTGCTGTCTTCATTGCTACAGATTGTAGCCATCCATACCTGCTGCCAATTGGCTGAAGGACAGCCCTGCTTTGGCGCCGGCAGGCCAGTCTCATAGGCCATATGTAGCTGGCTGGGAAGAAAAGAGCATCTGAGAAGTGTTAGACAATTTCAGGGGTGGACTTGGCCGTGAATGGGGAATGCCCCTGTGGGCGAGCAAGAATAGCTGCGTTAACCGGCATGGGCTTTTCCTTTATGAATACCGAGTGCTGATGTGGTCACATCTCCGGGCAGTAGCAGCCCTGGAAGGTGGCTCAGTGGCAGGCTCCTGGGCCCTCGTACAAAATGCAGAGTCAGGAAATCGTGGGAGAATCGAATGATGTGTTGCTGGGATGTGAGAGAGACATTGAAGCCAGCTTTGACCCTCAGGTAGTCTATCTCTATTTCTACACACACACAAAAAAAAAAGTTATAAAAGTCTATGACCTGTCATCCCTGCTTGTAGTCTCAGCAACTGCATTCTGTCAATGGATAGAGAAATCCTAGCACAGTTTGTTAAAATAAGAAGTCCCTTTCTTTTCCTTCTGGTTGAGCGCACTCCTTCCTGAATGTGTCCTAGGCCAGCCAGGCTGAAATTGCTTCTGTTTACTCTCCTGATTTCTCATTTACTCATTCAGACTTCTTCATATGCACTGCACACCATCTGTATTACTTTGTTAAAACTTCTTTTAGAGTGCATATTGAAGTAAATCAACAATCTTGATAAAGAGGTAATAATTTAAAATAGTTTATCTTCTTTATATCTTGCTTTCTAGCTCCCCCGACCTGTCTAGGGAAAAGATAACATGGGTACATTGGGAAATAGTGGGGTCTGGCTGATGTGGCTCAGTGGTTGAGCATCGATCTGTGAACCAGGAGGTCACGGTTCGATTTTGGGTCAGGGCACATGTCCAGGTTGTGGGCTTGATCTCTAGTAGAGGATTAAGTACCTAGTACTCTGGCAGGTAGGAGTCTCTCAACAGACCATAGTTGATATGAGGTGCTTTCTTAATCATCTCCTTGACTCTATCTTAGGAGCAATCAATTGGATTTTATACAACAGAATTTACTCTTGGAGAGGTGTACTTAATATATCTTTTCTCAGATATTTATTCCATTTAAAATTATATTAAAACATTTCTATGTAGACAGTTTTCCCTTTTTTTTTTTTCATTTTTCTCTTTCCTCCAAGGAAATATGTTTCTCTTCTGAATATTAGCAGCATATGGGAATGAACCAAATAAATTACTATGGTATCACTTACCCTGTGGACATTAATGATATAGCTTACGCCTGAGAGAATTTTGAGGAAAAAAATCCACTGATGGAATATGATAATTAAACAAACCAAACAAATAAAACCCCTTTTCCTTTCAATGCCTGAAACAGTCAGCTTTAATTCTCTTTCCTGCCCAAGTAACTTGATGTTGCTAAGGAATCATAGTTTTAATTCTTCCACACTCTCAAAAGTGTGTGTCTGTTTGTTTTCAAACTGTGAAAATTTTGTATATTTTTAATAGAGTAAAGGGAATTTTTCTTATGAGATAAATCATTTTTCTATTGTTAGATATGGAAAAAATCTCAACAGCTGTGTCTGTGAACTAGAGAAAAGTCCATTATAATAGTTATTTTTTTATAATTTTATTTTTTAAATATATTTTTATTGATTTCAGAGAGGAAGGGAGAGAGATAAAAACATCAATGATGGCATATGAGCCTAACCAGTGATCACGGACAACAGGGGGGTGGGGGCATGTGTGTGGAGGGGTTTGGGATGGGAATGGGAGGGGGGGGGTTGAGGACAAATATGTGATACCTTAATCAATAAAGTAATTAAATAAATATAATAAAAAACATCAATGATGATAGAGAATCATTCATTGGCTGCCTCCTGCATGCCCTACTGGGGATCAAACCCGCAACCTGGGCATGTGCCTTGACTAGGAATCGAACCATGACCTCCTGGTCCATAGGTTGATGCTCAACCACTGAGCCCCAGCTAGGCATATAATAGTTATTTTTTAAATGAATTTCACTGGCATAGAAGAGGCTTATATAACCTGTTTCTCAGCTTTTATTGTTATCATTTTATTTTTTCTACCCAACACTATGCAGTATATAACAAGAGTTTTTATTTGCCAGATGAATTGGGTGAGGCAATAATGTGAACTGACCTAAGTTCACATAGAGCCTAATAGTAGTAGGGCAGGAGCTTCCCTTAGCCTGCTGGCCCCAAACCCATGCCCTTTCTACTGGACTGCCTCGTAAAGTCGGGTTAATACTCATTATTTAAAAATATTCATAAATTAACTCAGTTATTGCCTATCAACATCAATTCTGAATAAAGATTATCTGACTTTTTATTAAATAAAAGCCTCATATACCAGGATTGTATTGTCTTTAGATTAACCGATAATTTATATTTTATTATCTGTGTTGTGAAGGTCTTTTAATGACTCTTACATTACCTCCATTTGAGTAAACTTCATCATTGCCCAGATTGCTGTAGCCGTGTAGTCTAAAGCCTATTTCTCATAGCTTTCTAGAATATTTTAGTTATGAGTCAATATTCTTTCAGTTGCAAGTCAGAAAACCAACTCAAGCCATCTTAAGTAGTAAAGGGACTGATCTTAAGTAGGGTGGTAACAGTGGATCTTTTGGGGTCTCAAATTGTTGTTGCCAAGTTACTTCTCTAAGCCTCAGTTTTCCATCTGAATAATGGAAATGATCCTGAAGGCTAATTCAATACTCGTGTGAGGTTTAAATGAAATAATTCATGTAAAATTGCTTGGAAAGTGAAAAAAATATATATATTCAATAACCTTTAACTGTTATTAACTTGGTTATTTATCTGTGTTCTCATATCTCTACTTTTCAAGTTAGAATTCCACAATTTTGCTTTGTGTGTGCTCCTTCTCTCAGATGAGTGCAATTAGATCATTTAGGTTCCAATTTAATGTTATGCTGTTAACTAGAAAGTTAACATATTAAGAACATAGTGCATATTAAGAACATAATACATTGATTACATGCACATGTGAATTAAAGACTTTAGTATTTTGGTGTGGAAGTTGGGATAAGTGTATATTTATAATCAGTATGTTTCCTGTTTCTTAAAAGGAATTATGGCTCCTCTCTCTTTGCCCAATGTGAAGCAGTGGATAATGGTTGTCAGCAAGTTCTGTGGCTCCATGGAGAGGACAATCAGATAACGGAAGTAGGAACTATGAATCTTTTCCTTTACTGGATTAATGAAGATGGAGGTAATCCACTCAGATTTCAGCTCCTTGCTTTTTTATTTTTCTTTTCCTTCAATCATTTTCAGTGGGATTGGAAAGAAAAGAACTTGGAATTTAGAACAAAGAAATAAGCAGCACAATTCCAATATCTAAGTACATACTGTGCTTTTGCTGTCCAAGTAGACATGAGTTCAAGTTTACAGAATTTCTAAAGGTTTTGTTTTTTGGCTCTATATGTATGTATTATTAAGATGTCAACTTAAGGAATTGGAATCTCCACAATTTGAAGATTTGCTACCTTATTCCTAACATTTTTCTTATCGGAAATCCCTTGCACTTGGAGTTCGGGCTCAGATCAATTCAATAGTCATACACCGTATAGTATGTATAAAATGCTATAGTAATAAACATAGCCTACTGATTTTACTGATATGAAATTTAGTATACTCCCTTGCTATAATTTCAAAAATTGTTGCACTTTATACATATTTTGATAATATATCAAAAGCCTTCCAGGTTTACTCTGGAGCTCACTTTAATTGGAACATAGTAATTTTAACCCTTTGCACTCGCTTGCTTTTTTCTTGAGCTGCTACCGATGTTAACCATGTCGAGTCACACTCGACATCTGAGTGCAAAAGGTTAAGAATATACTGCTCTATCTTGGAATTGTACTTAGATCCTGGTTCATTCAAGTTTATTAATATACTAGAGGCCTGGTGCACAAAATTTGTGCACGGCAGGGGGGGTGTCCCTCAGCCCAGCCTGCACCCTCTCCAATCCAGGACCCCTCAAGGGATGTCTGACCCCAGGATGGGGCCTAAACCGGCAGTTGGACATCCCTCTCACAATCCTGGGCCACTGGCTCCTAATCGCTCACCTGCCTGGTTGCCCCTAACTGCACCCTCTGCCGGCCTGGTCACCCCTAACTGTCCCCCGCTGCCAGCCAGGTCACCCCGAACTGCCCCTCCTTGCCAGCCTGGTCACTCCTAACTGCCCCTCCCCCACCGGCCTGGTTACCTCTTACTGCCCCCCCCTTCCAGTCTAATCGCCCCCAACTGCCCCCCCCCCTGCCGGCCTGGTTGCCCCTAAATGCTCCCCCTGCCAGCCTGGTCACTCCCAACTGCCCCCCCTGCCAACCTAGTCACTCCTCACTGTCCCCCCTGCCAGCCTAATTGCCTGCAACTGACCCCCCCTCTGCTGGCCTGGTCGCTCCCAACTTCCTCTCCCCCCCCCCCCCCCCGCCCCGCCGGCCTGTTCACCCCATGCAGCCTGCTGTTCAGTTGTTTGGTCGTCCTTCACTAACCCTCCACCAGCCTGGCAATAGGCAGGCATCTTGTGAGGGTGTGAGGGTTAATTTGCATATTACCTCTTTATTATATAAGATATCTACTATAAAAATCAGTACTTCTTTACTACTTTTAATATCCTGAATGCTCATTATTTCTCTTTGCTACTTTTTCTCTTTATTTTTTTAAATTTCATTTTTTTTCATAACCATTTATCCTTTCTATGCCCTCTTCCACCTCCCCTGCAACTTGCTTTTGTTGTTGTTGTTCTTAGTTGTCAGAGACCATAGGAGTTCATTGAAGTTCAATGTCTGTAGTATTGAATTAAATGCCCAATAATGCAGATGTATGCATTTATTTCTACTAGAATTTTAATAGTCATAAAAATTTTTAAGAAATTTTTAGGCTTGTTTGCATTCTTAGGGTTTTCATTTCATAGTACTAAGTGTAGAAATGTAAAATATTAAGTTTCCAAATACTTAAAACATCTCTATTGGTTTTACTTGAAATTTTAAATGAAATGTTTATTTTAAAGTAGCTCTTTTGTCATTTGGCTACAAATAGAGGAACATGGTCACATGTGGCTGACATTAGAGCTCTACACTGATTTGAGCATTAGTGGCAGAGGCTAATAAGATTGAGCCTTACATTCCAGTGAGAGGTAGAATAGTAGGTGTGGTGAGGACACTTATCCTGGGATTGGCCATTGGTAATCTTTGGCACATGAAAAGGCAAATACAGATCATGCTCATTCTTCCATCCCTGCTGTTTGTACTTGGCACTATTTAAAAACAAAAATTTTACTGGACTATTTGTGATTTCTAAATTTGAGTTTCTTGCATATGACATAAGCTGTGCTTGAAAGATGACAGCCAGTGTTGCACTCTGCACTTAGGAGATAATAGATTGATTCAACTCATTCTTCCCACTGGTCCACTCCCACCATCATCTCCCCAAAAACCCACACTACTCCAAACAAAAACAATGACATCAGTCAGAAGTGTCAACATCATCATTTAAGGATGGGAGATGTCAGGATTTAAGCACAGTCTAAATCAGAGCTACATGATTTAACCAGGAACAGTCCTAGTGAAAAATTACGCCTTATCCAAACAATTGTCATGGACCATTTCCACTATGGCTTTTAAAGGTCAGAATAGAAATGAGTGAATTTGTCTTCTGACTCTTACAAAATATACAAGACCTTGAGAGTTATTATTCAGATTATGGTTGCCTGAGATCACTTTAGTTTTAATGTGAATGTACCCCTTCAGTTGGAGGGTGTTCATCTAACAGATTAAATACAAATTAAAGCAAGGAGAAAGGAAATGGAATAAATGTTTGGATAGTACTATGAGAAAATGCAGTAGCATACCAGGAATAACCTTTGGACTAAAACTAGAAGAAGACATTGAGGCAACTCTATAGTAACTTTGGTTTAGACCATGTGGCTTTAAGAAAATATAAAGAGCCCTAGCCAGTTTGGCTCAGTGGATAGAGCATCAGCCTGAGGACTGAAGGGTCCCTGGTTTGATTCTGTCAAGGGCATGTACCTTGTTGCAGGCTCCATCCCGGCCCTGGTCGGAGTGCGTGCATGAGGCAACCAGTCGATGTGTCTTTCTCACATCGATGTTTCTCTCTGTCTCTCCCCCTCCCTTCCACTCTCTCTTAAAAATCAATGGGAAAATATCCTCTGGTGAGGATTAGAAAAAGAAAAAGGAAATCTAAAGAATAATAAGTTGGAAATCAGCAAAATTTTGATTTTCACAAACGTTACCAACAGCAGGTATATGCAGAGTTCTTTTAGCAATAACCTGCTGTCTGTCATGAGCACCCACTCTCTCAGCCGCTTTGAAAGGTCACTAAAGTAGATAATCTGTTCATATGTCTGTTGGCATGCTCCTATCCCGCCTTCCAGTCTTTGCCCACATATCCCATTCTCAGTAAGGCTTTCCTGAGCACCTTACTAAAAATTGCAAACTCGCCCATCCCGTGTGGTTCAGTGGTTGAGCATCAATCTATGAATTAGGAGGTCACTGTTTGATTCCAGTCAGGGCACATGCCTGAGTTGGAGGCTCAATCCCCAAAAGGGGGTGTGCAGGAGGCAGCCGATCAATGATTCTCTTTCGTCATTGATGGTTCTCTCTCTTTCTCCCCCTCTCCCTCTTTCTCTGAAATCAATAAAAATACACTTAAAAACATTTGCAAACTCCTCTCTCCATGTCCCAGCATTTATCACCTTTCCCTTTTTTTCCTTTCATGGTCTAATACACTATTTAACATAACAATTGTTTGCCTCTGCCTATTAGAAAGTAAGCAGGGAGTTATGTCGGTTCTGTTCACAGCTTTATCCTGGGTATAGAGATAAGCCAACTGCATAGGGTGGGCACTCAATACACAGATGCTTGTTATGATGGAGTTGCAGCCTGATAAACCCGTCGTTAAATTGAAAATGTCATAAATCAAAAATGTATTTAATACACCTAACCTACCAACCATCAAGGCTTAGCCTAGCCTACCTTAATTGTGCTTAGAACCCAGTATCCAAAAACGCTGGCAACACAGTACACAGAGTATCTATCAGTTGTTTATCCTGGAGATCACGAGGCTGACTGGGAGGTGCAATTCGCTGCCACTGCCCAGCATCCATGAGAGCATCGGACTGAACATCTGCAGTCTGGGAGAAGCTCAAAATTCAAAGTTTGGTTTTTCCTGACTAAGTATCACTTTCACACCATCTTAAAAGTAAAAAAAAATCATGTCAAAGCATTGTTAGGCCAGGCCTGTCTGTATATTTGTTGAATAAATGAATAATTGTGCTGATGATGTTTAGGGCTCTTACGCAAACCCACATTCCTGGTTCCCATTAGTGCTTGACTTTGGGATGTCACAGATGAATCCTGCTGTTGTTGCTTCTAAATCCTTCAGCTTCTAAAAATGATTCCTCTGTCAAAAACAAGCTGCATTTGTAGGCTCTGTTTTCCTCATGTTGGGCCATCTGGAGCTGGTTCTGGCTCTCATAAGCATGTTTGTGGTTGCAGAGGAAAATGAATATTTCTCACCCAAATGTTGTCATGTCATCATCTCTGTCTGGCAACCAGAGAAACAGATGTTCTGTTCCTTGACCTCAGGCTAGTGGTTACAGTTTGGGTGTTAAATATATTTCACAAAACTGCGTTTGCACAGGCGGGGCCGCCGTTTTCATTTAACTTGATGGAATCTTAGAGCTCAGCAAGCTCTAGGAAAGGGTCCAGTTTGGGGGCACTGGAAGTATGTTTGTCTCTATGTGTGGAGTGTGTGCATATATATATATACACACACATGTAGATCCATACATTTATGTGTCTAGCTAGCTAGCTATTGCAAAACACAGGTTTATTTTGAGAGCAACATTTCAAAGTAGCCCCAAGGACGTTGCCAAAACCAAGTTTTCCTCTTTCCCGAAAGCATCTTTGAGATGATTTTTAGACACATTAAAAAAAAAAAATCATACTGCTATATCCTAGCAAAGAGATTATTCATTTATTTTTTTACTCAAAAGCACTTATTACATCCATTCTGAGCCAGGCAGAATGCTGAGTTTTGGGGACACAGGAATGAATTTAGAGTTTTGGTCTTCCAGACAGCTTGTTTGTTGGGGATGTGTGATGTACCCACAGTGCGACAGGTGAGCCCAGACCCCAGTATCCTATCAGGAAGGGAAAGACCCCAGTGTTGGGACCCTGAAGGTCTGGTCCTGACTGTCCTCCACTGTCACCAACCTTGCAAGTCACTTATGTTTGTAGGGCCTCAGTTTCTTCTGTAAAGTAAGGATTGCACTAGGTGGTTTCCAAAGTCCCTTTTAGCTGCATAACATGACTTGGGGAGCTCAGAGTCACCGGTGTGATTTCTGCACAGCCTTTGTTACCTAGTGATTCTTTCAAGCATACCTTGTGAATTCCTCTAAAAACACATGCTGGGCAACATATGGTCTGTTACAAGCTTCAACATCTTGATAAAGCAATGATTTAAGGATTGAATTTCTCACAAGATGCAGATTCCTGGGTGCCAGAGGTGGGGAGGAGAAGGGGATGTTGAGTACCAGAGGTTTCCTTATGTAAGGGGTGTTTGTGGATCATGGGCCACACTGGCTCTTGCAGACGGAGAGTCATGCCAGACCGAACGGTGGTTTGGAGTGCCGGGGATCATGCTGAAGTAGACCAGTGTCTCAGCCTTGGCTCTCTATGAGTCACCTGTAGAATTTTGTTTTGCTTTTTGGATTTCTTTTTTCCTTCTTTCTTTTTTGTTAGCCAATACGTGCTTGAGCCCCTCCTGAGCCTATTACATTTGAAACTCAGCGGGTGAGGTCAGCGATTCTATATATGATGTGGATACTCACTTTACAGTTTGAAAATCACTCTAGAGAGATTTATCAAGGGGTAGTGTGGGAGCAGTGGCTGGCCTGAGTAGGCACCCACTCTTCTTGGGGGTGGGCTCCTCCACAGTATTCTTAAAAGGTTTGCTAATGACCAGTGTTCCCAAGTATGACCCTATCTACATTATTCTAATTACTAACCAGCTTTAACCCACTAAATTTTGACTTCACAGTGTTCCTCCTAAGAGTAGTCTATAACTCTTGCTGTTTGTTAGTGGAAAACCATCTCATTTTTTACTGGTTAAGGGTACATTGGAGATGAATAGATGAGTAGTATCCCTTCCTTCCTTCCTTCCTCCCTTCCTTTCCCTTCCTTCCTTCCTTCCTTTCCTCCCCCCCCCCTCCCTCCTCCTTTCCTCTCTCTCATTCTTTCTTCCTCCCTTCCTTCCTTTCTTTTTTTTTTCTTTTCTTTTCCTTCTCCTCCTCCTCCTTCTTCCCTCCTCCTCCTTCTCCTTCATCTTTTTCTTCAAATAGAAATCTACCTGAAGTGTGAATTGAGTTGAGAAATTTGACAATGCAGAACAGTAACATCTTCATGTTTATTACTAGCCAAGTTGCAAGACACAGGTGTTTGTTGTTGTTGTTTTTAATGGCTATTGGTATAAGGCATGGCTAATATAGTTAAAGTTTGAAAATATTCCGATTTCTAATTGACAGAAGAAGAACTGGCAACTCCTCCACTAGATGGCATCATTCTTCCGGGAGTGACAAGGCAGAGCATTCTGGACCTGGCACGCAAGTGGGTGGGTTTTTGACATGAGCAACTTTTCTCAGCATGAAACAAAAAGTAATCAAAATAAGCCCAGCTTTGTGTTGAAATAATATCCTGAAGTTGCAACCAATGTTATCTAATCTTTAATCTTAACTTGAGTGAAAAGAACTCTTCTAGAAGAACTGTCTTGGCAAGACTATCAAATAAGCATTGTTTATAGGGAGGGCAGAGAGAAACCAGTTTGTCAAGTTGTCCTGGTGAAGAAGTATTTTAGTACTAGTCTCAAGCTCTATATCAGGTGTCTCCCACCAACTCACCTGGTTTAAAATTTGTGTGCTTCCATTTAGCCAGTCCTTAACTTTTCACGTCTAAGTCTATTGTTTTTACATGGCAATGATTTGTAGTTCTCCCCTTCCTCTGTTTATTCCAGCATAGCCATGGTTATCATAGAAATTAAGGAATTCTACTGGCATAAGTATTTACTAACATAACATTATTAGTTTGGCTGCCTTTTTCCCCCCTTCCTTCATGCTCCCTGTCCTTCCAAATTCCCATACATGCTTATTTTAAAATCAAAACACTCAAGCAAGTGTAAAATTATTTTCAGTAGACTTTCTGATTCATGTGACACAGGCAAGCATGCTAAACTATTTAGTGGTGGAAATGACATTATAACATACTTAAGATGAATGTTGAATGAGTTGGTTATCTGGCAAAGGTTTTTGGATGGAACTTTTGACCCATGTGTTTAACTGATGTCCAAGGGACATGAAAAGGCTGTGAGCATTCTGTGGTCAAACGGTACTAAAGTACTAATAAGGCAAACGTTTAGAAGCACACATTATCTAGGAGAGTACTAGTACATTTCCTCTGGAAAAAGGCTTTGGAAATAGAGGAAATGGGCCTTGTCTACTTCGGGGTTTTGTAGAATTATTTATAGCACAGCTGCCACATGCTGGCTGGCACGTTGGGCATGGCATTTACAAACTGTTTGTATAATTTCAAACAGCTTGCCCTGTCCTAAATATGTTTGCAGTTGCAAAGATGTATTTTCAAAGCTCAGTAATTTTTGTTTTATTAGAGAAAAAATTCAACCAAGTACAGAAGGGTTGATGACAAGTTGCAAGTGGAAATGCTTTCCCACACTAATGATTTGCTAGCATGAAAATAGGTTATTATGGAGGAAGTTTTTTCTTGACTCCTTAGCTGTAATTTATTTTAAAAGCTACTCTAAAACAGTGAGACATAAATGCCAAGAGCCATGTGGGGGGTTACCATTACTTGCCAGACAGGGGAAATTGTCCAAAGATAAGTAAGGGTGAGCAGAGTAAAAACAATTCTGTTTATTTACAAGATTTTTTTTTTTCCCCTTTTCCAGAACACAGAGCTCAGCTTGTTTTCAGTTAACTTGGCTGATTTTCTGGAATTTATTTACCTTTGAACAACATAATTGCAATTACAGACTGAGATAAATTGAAACTTGCAAAAAGCCATATTTCTATCACAGGCATATTTTCCTACCCTTCCAAATATATGCTTACAGCATTATGCATTCTTCTAATGTTTTGAATCTTGCCAAGAGCTGTGATTTCCATTTTTATCTATTGTAGATTTGCAGGTTTTAAAAAATACTCTTATTTTATTTAAAAAATCTGTCCATTTTTTGTTGTCCTTAATTCAAATAGCCTGTTGACAAACTTTGAGCTTTAACCACTAACATAAAAGAATGAGAATTAAACAGATGAGAGAATGTGTACTAAGTAGATAGTTTAACCAGATAACTTTAAAAAATCAGAATATTTTTGTTTTTATTTCCTATCCTGGAGCAAATAAAATGTTCCAATAGTTCAGCAGAAGTCGATGAGGTTATAATTCTGTGATGAAAATCTAATATGATTCTAAGAGTAAGGGAGAGGATTACTGCGGTAAAGTCAACTGAATCAGTGAGTTTAATTTAGGAAGAAAAAAATATACAATGCAATTTCTCAAATAAAGTCCAAATATACTTTCACTATTTTAAAGTAATGAAATCTTCCAGATGTTTAAACTCAGTCTATGTTTTTATTCCATAAAAGACACAATAGAAAAAGGACCAAATTGGGAGGAAGTTGGATTAAACCTGAATTCAGGTCCACCTTCTGCCATTTACTATCTGTGTGGCCTTAGGGGGAGTCACTCAACTTCCTTGAACCTTTATTTCTTCATCTGTAAAAGGGGGATGATAATATCCACCTTAAAAATCAGAGAAGTTGGCATGCAATGGATGCTCAATAAATGGTAGCTATAATTATTAATGTTATGATAATGTATTCTCTTTTATGGTAAATAGCACTTAAAACACTGTCAGCTTAGAGTACACATTAAGTAGCACCAGTGTACGTCAACCTTTTGGCTTTAGCCATGACAACAAATAAAAGGCCAAAAAAAAAAGCACACATGTCTTAAAAATATGCCATGCATTTTATGCTGATAATCTTATGTTTTATATTCTGATCCTCTCATTTAGAGAGCCGGTGACCTTGGAGTAGGTGGCTTAACACCTCACTGTGTTTTACCCGTAAGATGGTGTTGCTTTCTACAGCTTTCCCCTCTAAGAATGTAAAATAGAAAGGCAGTACTACAGGGCATTTTCCCCCATGCCTTTTCCTTAAAAATATGTATCACTTTTTTTATATATATATTGCAAACAGGGTGAATTTAAGGTGTCGGAGCGGTACCTCACCATGGGTGACTTGACAACAGCCTTGGAGCAGAACCGAGTGAAGGAGATGTTTGGCTCTGGCACCGCCTGCATTGTCTGCCCAGTTTCTGATATCCTGTTCAAGGGCGAGGTAAGACAGCCTGCCATTTCTAAGCATTTGCCTATAATTTAATTTTTTAACGTCTGAACAAATTACTAGTTGGACTCAGAATGCAAAGGATTTTCTTTTTCTTTCTTTTTTTTTTTTTTTTGGTAGCTTGGCATTTCGTTAACTGGGGCGGATTGACCTCATGAGCCTGTATTATTAGCAAATTGCTTACTCTTGAAGCATAGTCACCTCCATCTTGTATAAAAAACTGCTGTTTGAAACTCTCTGCTATTGTTAGATAGTCCCTAGTCCTGTAAACTCTGTCATTGTAAACTGTCACTTTAAGACAGTCTCTTATTCTATAAAATGACTTTGTTTTTAGTTCAAATAATAGAGAAAAAGATAAACTTAACTGTCCTTGTAAGCTAGCCATCCAATGTAATAGACTAATATAGACTAACTAGAGGCCCGGTGCACAAAATTCGTGCACGGGGGTGTGTGTCCCTCAGCCCAGCCTGCACCCTCTCTAATCTGGGACCCCTCGAGGGATGTCTGACTGCATGTTTAGGCCCAATCCCTGTAGGATTGGGCCTAAACGGGCAGTCGGACATTCCTCTCACAATCCAGGACTGCTGGCTCCCAAATGCTCGCCTGCCTGCCTTTCTAATTGCTCCTAACCACTTTTGCCTGCCAGCCTGATCAACTCCTAACCATGCCCCTGCCAGCCTGTTTGCCCCTAACTGCCCTCCTCTTCAGGCCTGGTCATCCCTAACTGCCCTCCCCTGCAAGGCCTTGTCCCCGCCAACTGCTCTCCCCTGCAGGCCTGGGTCCCTGCAAGCCCAGTCGCCACCAACTTCCCTCCTCTGCTGACCTGGTCACCCCTAACTGCCCTCCCCTGCAGGCTTGATCGCCCCCAATTGCCCTCCCTTGTAGGCCTGGTCCCTCCCAACTGCCCTCCCCTGCTGGCCTGATCACCCACAACTGCCCTCCCCTGCTGGCCATCTTGTGGCAGCATCTGTGTCCACATGGGGGAAGCCATCTTTGACCACATAGGGGCAGCCATCTTGTGTGATGGAGTGTTGGTCAATTTGCATATTACTCTTTTATTAAATAGGATAGAGGCCTGGTGCATGGGTGGCGGCCAGCTGGTTTGCCCTGAAGGGTGTCCCGGGTCAGGGTGGGGGTTCCCTTGGGGAGTGGGGCGCGGGGCAGCCTGGGCAAGGGGCCTGTGGTGGTTTGCCGGCCGGCCACGCCCCCCTGGCAACCCAAACGGAGGCCCTGGTATCTGGGATTTATTTATCTTCTATAATTGAAACTTTGTAGCCTTGAGCAGAGGCCAAGGCAGGCCAGGGCTGTGGAAGCTTGGCTTCCTCCATCGCCGGGGGCAACTCACGCCTCCTGCTCTCTCCAGCTCTGTGGCTGCCGCCATTTTTGTTGGGATTTATTTATCTTGTATAATTGAGACTTTGTAGCCTTGAGTGGAGTCCAGGGCCAGCCAGGGTGTGCGGAAAGCTTGGCTTCCTCCATTGCCAGTGAAACCCAAGCCTCCTACTCGCTCCTGATTGGCTGGTGGGCGTGGCTTGTGGGTGTAGTGGAGGTATGGTCAATTTGCATATTGTTATTTTAATCGATAGTATACTGATAATAATTCCCATATTCTTATGCCAACTACTAACTCATTATGTATTCAAGGTTACAACTGTCTGTAACAATAACACACACAGAGTTCTTTGTAATATCTGCAAACAAAGACGCTTCAAAAGTATAAATACGGGAAACTTCCTGTATGTGTTGCTCAGAGATTTGGAAGAGACACCTCCCTCTGGGCCACATGCAATAAATGACTCCTAATTAATTGGCTCATTAAGGCATCTTGTATCTCACCTGCTGATTTACGATACAACACTCTCCTCTTCTCAGTGAGTTTGTGTAAGCTCCAACAAGGTGGGAGGTCAATTTTGTCCTTGGACAAGGATATCTGCCTTTTGTCAATTTCGGGTTTTGAAATGTGTCACTAGACTTCCACTCATTACTTTCTGCTAGCTTTGTACAGAAGGTTCTGCAGGTAGTTAGATTTCAATTTCTGGTTGCCAAAAGTAGTTCCATCTCCTGGAGTAGGAATGGCAAATAGTTATGGGAAATTCATTTGAACGATCAATTCCTACATTTATTACTCTTAATATTATTGATGTTTTTATTTAGACCATTTTGCAACAATTTTTTTATTTGGCAAATCTGGTACATTTACTAAAATCTTCCAGAAAAAAATTCAAGCATTTAGTTGGAAGAAATATTTCCCCCCAATAAACCAGTCTGATTTTATATGTGCTTTAATTCCATTTTTTGGTTAGTTTTTCTGCTTTCCCCTTTATAACAAAGAGTCAATACTTATGATTAACATCAACAGCTAACTTTGTAACTTAAAGTCATTTGAGTATTATTCTTAAAATGTCAGATGGCTTAAGTCACTTATATTAAATATAAATTCTAGAAATTTAATATTCAACACCATAATATTTTTTTCTCAGCTGGCAGATGTTTTTTTTCTCTGCTTATTTTAATGGTGGCTGCTTCATTGCTTGAGAATTTTAAACTTGCTTTTAGGGAATGGCTCTTGACCTAATTCCATCTACAGACTTTCAAGAGAGAAGAATGACTCTATTATCATTTAGTGCTTTTACTGATTATAAAGCTACTGTTTCATATTTCATTGTGGTAGTATCTAGACATTGGTTACTTTTTTAATGAACTGTGGTTGTCATTAGGTCAGATACCTTTAAGTCCAATTATTATTTCACCTATAAAAATAAGAAGTTTATAAAATTTAACATGTTTTTAATGGTTTTGTGTTAGAGGGCATTTGGAGCCAAAAGGTACATCTAATTATCCTATTATACTAAAGGGCATAATAAGAAAGGTGAGAACATGGACTATATACTAAAATCAGACTATCATGCCTGCAAGCCAGCGAGGCATGAATGGACATGACTGAAATATAAATTAGGGTCATTAAATCTTTTTCAGCCCTGAATTTAACCATGTGATCCAAGATTATGAAGGTTGTGGCTCCTGGAAGTTTGGCTTGTAACAGATATATATAGGTTTAGAAGCCCCTTTTGCGAAGGCATAAACTTATTTTAATTTATGTCCCCAAATGATTTACTCTAATGCAAAATATCTTTGAGTTCTTATTTCTTGCTGAGAGGGTTAGATATGGAAGCCAATGACTTATCTTCGTTGATTTGGAAGGAGTGCTGGAAGAGGTAGGGTTTCTTAACCCTTTGCACTCGCTTGCTTTTTTCTCAATTCCTTTATTCTAATGCTAACTGTGTCGAGTCACACTTGACATCCGAGTGCAAAAGGTTAAGTTTAGCCACTGTTTTAGCCACCCATAGCTTCTCATTTGTTTCTCAAGTTATCCCGAAGACTGGCATATAAACAAGTTGTGCCCTAAAATCAGTTGGTAGGCAATGGAAAACCTATCATTGGCTAGTTACTTTTTACTCAAATTTAGAATAGAAAATAGGCTTTGAAGCTAAAATAATCTATCTATATAAAAGCCTAAGCGACCAGCCTGAACAGGCTGTGTGGGGTGACCAGGCTGACAGGGGGGTTAGTGAGGAATGACCACAGGACTAGCAGCAGGCTGCGTGGGGCGACCAGGCCGGCAGGGGGGCTAGTGAGGGATGACCAAACAACTGAACAAGCAGGCTGTGTGGGGCAACCAGAGCAGCAGGGGGGGCAGTTGGGGGTTACCAGGCCAGCAGGGGGGCAGTGAGGGGTGACCAAACTGGCAGAGGGGAGCAGTGAGGGGCCACCAGGCCAGTGGGGGTGCAGTTAGGGGTGACCAGTCTGGCAGGGGGGGGGGCAGTTGGGGGTGATTAGGCTGGCAGGGGGGGCAGCTGAGAGTGACCAGGCAAGCTGTGGGGGCACTTAGGGGCGATCAAGCAGGCAGGCAGGTGAGCAGTTAGGAGCCAGTGGTCCCAGATTGTGAGAGGGATGTCTGACTGCTGGTTATCCCCTGAGGGGTCCTGGATTGGAGAGGATGCAGGCTGTGCTGTGGGGACCCTCCCGACCCCCCCATGCACGAATTTTATGCACTGGGCCTCTAGTCAGATTATAATAGAGCCATTTCTTCTTTCCAGGAGGTGCCTTCATACAGTGGCATCACTGAGTGTCTTACTTGTGGCACAGTATACATGAATATCCTCATTATCTCGTGTCTGGTTTTCTTTATAGACCCTACACATTCCGTCTGTGGAGAATGGGACTAAGCTTGCAACTCGGATATTGGACAAATTGACTGATATTCAGGTAAGGTGTATTTTGTCATCTTATTTTAATCAGCACTTAGAACCAAATCATATTTTAATGGCAAGAAGAGAGTAAATACTGCCATTTGGGGTCAACAAATTAAATCTAAGGAAGATGTTCCTGATAGTATGTATGGGCATAAGCAATACAGAAATGGGGAAGAAAAGACATATTTTTTTAAAAAGGAAAGAAAGAAAATAATTGTTAGGGAATCTAAATTACTTAACATTAGAAAAAATAGAGAGAGCGCCCTGGCCCGGTAGCTTAATTGGTTGCAGCATTGTCCTGATGCACCAGGGTTGTACCAAGGTTGTCCAGGGTTGGGGGTTTGATTCCCAGTCTTGACACATGCAAGGGGCAACCGTGGAGGCATGGGTAGGTGGAACAGCAAAATCGATGTTTCTCTTTTTGTCTCTCTCTATAAAAAATTAATTAAAAAATTTAAAAATATATATATAAATTTTGATAAATCTATAAATCTCATTAAAATGTATACTTTTATAAAAATCTTGAAAGTAGAAGAAAGCACAGAAGAAAATTAATATCATATGTGATTCCAACACTGAGTTATAACTACTGTTAATTTTCAATATGTCAACTTTTAATATTTTGTAAGCATTTATATATTTTTAGAGAAATTTGTTTTCTAACAAAGTGGAATTATACATAATTTTTATCTGCTTTCTTCATTTAATAAGTCATTTGCTTTTTCAAAATAATTTTAATTCCATATATGAAGTTAAATTGAATTCTATTATGCCTATGCACCAAAGTTTTAAAGAAACCTATTGTACATTGATTTTGTTAGTGCTTCTTTTACTATTATAAACAGTACGTTTTTTATTATTTCCTTGGGATAAATTCCTGGAATTGTAATTGTTGGGTCAAAGGGTGTGCACACCTATTTTTTTTTTTAGATGCTACCTTTGTTTTGCCTTTTTTTTTTTTTTAAGCAGCAATCCAACATCTCACAAGGTACTTAAGCATCTTTCTAGGCAGGCATATCAAATACCAGGAAGTTCAAGACTGTTCTATAATTTGTAAATACTTCGAAAGTTATTTGAAGATTTTGTTGAGCCCATGATTGCCAGTCGGTGGAAATAACCAAGGGGAACTGAGATACTGAAACATAAAATGAAGTTTGATAGTTTTGGTGACATCAGGTGGTGCTGGGTCTTAAAACTAAGCAGAGATTCTGCCGAAACCGGTTTGGCTCAGTGGATAGAGCATCGGCCTGCAGACTGAAAGGTCCCAGGTTCGATTCCGGTCAAGGGCACGTACCTTGGTTGCGGGCACATCCCCAGTGGGGGGGGGTGCAAGAGGCAGCTGATCGATGTTTCTCTCTCATCGATGTTTCTAACTCTCTATCCCTCTCTCTTCCTCTCTGTAAAAAATCAATAAAATATATTTTAAAAAAAACAAAAACAAAAACAAAAAAAACAAAAAAAAACTAAGCAGAGATTCAGTTGGTTGGGAAAGCAGCAGATCCTGCAGAGCAATTGAGGTCCTCGGATAATGATAAAAATGGTATTTTTGAATACTTAGCAACTTTTATGTAAAACTCATAGTATTTATAAAAGGAAAGAATAATAGTGTTTTTTCATCAATGAGCTATATTACTTCCACCCTTTAACAAACATTTTCTATAGGAATTTTCTGCAAATCAAATAAAGGAATATCTTAATTTTGAAGACATAAAATCTATTCAGAGCTGTTTTCTACATTTGTACATAGAAACAATTAGAAGTAATTTGAAGAAATATAATGAAACTTTTTTTATTGGTGTTTCAGGTGTTTATATTTTGGTGTCTCTCCCCCCACCCCCAAATATATGCACACTTTTAACAGCTGATAGCTCAATTTTGAAAATAAAATGTATTTTAATAAACACTGCTTTTATACTTAAAGTATATGTATACATTTTTGGGAGGACACACTATATTTTTTAGAGTTGTCTGAGTAAATCTGATGGAAGTAATGTTATTAGAGATTTTCTCAAATCAAAAATATAAACAAAACTAAAATATATAATTTGCTAGATTATAAAAACCTTTATCCAAAACAGAAGTTGAGAAATTTTTAAGAGGGGAGGAAGTGCATTATAGTGATAAGAAACAAAAACTAATTTGGAAAACTTTCTTGAACAAATTGTACAGAGAGAATGTTATATTTTATAGCAGTTAATACACAATGAGATATGAAGGTTACCTCTTGGAGATTATATGACATATGAAATTTTGAACTGACTTGATTTGGTTATAAAGGATGGAAAGGAAAAGTAGTCAGTTAGGCTGAGGGAAAAATCAGGTTAAATTTGAATTGAAAGAAAGTTCTAAGTGAAGGTGTTCAACAAATATAATCATGAAGCTTTGGATAAGGAGGGCGAAGAACAGAAAAGTGCATCATCATTGAGATGGTCGAACAATAATGCATCAGAGCCCTAAAGTATGAGTAAAAGAGAAACCCAAAGACAGAATTTTGGGACAAGATGGGAAGCCATTGCAAAAATTCTTAGAGCATTTTTGAGAGTAAAATTATGGACTCCAAGTGTATAGGTTACAAAAGTGATTTTTTTATTCATTCATTCACTCATTCATTCTTTCAACAAATATATGTATTAATCACAAACAGGCTGTTCAAGTGCTGGTGTTAGTAGTTAAAAAAAGGGACAAATAATTAGTGCAGTCGAAGCACACTGATATAGAAGGACAAAATTAATATTCAATTTTCATGCGACACCATGTAAAAAGATTTAAAAATAGATAAATATAGAGAGCAGAGAAGAAACGTATTTTCTTTTTACCTGTATTTTCTCTATATACTTTAGTGTCTGTGGCGAAGAAGTTAATAATTGTGCTTTTTACCCTAGGTAGTAATGTATAATGGATAATGGTAGTAACACTAAAAACTAACGATTCATTCAGAGCTGAGACTGAACAAAGAAACTAAAGGAGACAGTTATAGAACACATGAGATTATACAAATGATTCTGAATTCAATCACAAACCAAAACCACCAACACTGCACCAAACTGTTAAGTAACAAAGGACCATCATGCGGAATCTGAGACCGCATCTTTCCTCTTCAATTATTTTGTTTGTGGACACAAACCCCAAAATTTCACAATTATTCTCTTACTAGGTGGCAAATTAGTGCTGTCAGCCCAGCTACTAGGTTGTCTGTTTCTCTCCAAAAGAAATAATTTAAGTAACTATTGAGGGAAAAGCATAGAATTGTGTCACATTTCACATTTGACCTCTTTGACATTACATGGAAACATGGACATTAACTACAAAAGGCTCTGATAAATTGAAGGAGAATAGCAACAGCCAAAAAAAAACCCTTCGTATTCTTTCCAAGGTAATTGGGGGTGGGGGTGGGGGGAATTCCTTCTTAACTATAGATCTGATTGTCGTTTAACCTGTGTACTTTTGTATATGAGTAAGAATCTCTGAAGCTAAATATTCATCCCATTTGGCTAAACATTCAGAGAGTTTTCTGGGTCTTAGATCACACTACCAATACCTCTTTGGAGGGGAACATTTCAAATGGCATTTTCTTTTTTCTTGTTTTCTCTTTTTCTCTTTTTAAACAACAAAGAAAAACACTTCTGTGTTCACACTTAACCAAACTTAAACTTGGACAGCATTCTCCATGTTGCCCATGATCCCTTTCCCTCCCGTTACTCTTGGCTACGCCAGTTACTCACCACCCTATTCACCTGCTCTGACCATTTGGGGTCTTCTCTGTTTTCCAATATGCTCTGCTGTCTGCTGCTTCCTCCTGCCTCTGTACCTTCTCCAATGTGCCCACTTGGTAAGGCACTGGTTGTCCTTAAGACACATGTTCTTTAGGAAGCTTTGAAATCTCTCTTGAACAATGTCCCTTTCCCTCAGTACAAACATACATTCACCCACTTCAATGCTGCTTCTTCCTCCAGCTTCCATATTACCTATGATTATCACATTATGGCCTTTAAATTATGAGCTGGGCTTATTTGAATGTAGGGATTAATTCTCTTTTTGTAACTCCAGTCATCAGCACAAAGTTTGGGCCATAGTACATACTTAAGAATGTTTCCTGATTAAATGAATCAAGGGATAAATGGTGAGGAACAGACCAAGCACATACCAGAGAGCAAAAACAGGTTGCTCTTGTATATTAACACATCCTGAGAGGAGGTGAGAGGAGGTCTTGAAAAATGTCAAATTATTCTTCAAAAAAATTTCGGAGAATCTGGTTTAGAATTTTGCAAAATGACATACACATCGATACTGGTGTCGAAATTAGCTAGAAGCTGGAACTCAGGACTTAACTCTGAGGGGTAGCATGTCTGAGTAACTGGCAGTGCTGCTTCTGAGGTTTCCGGAGGTAGAAAGTAGTGACTGCAAAGACCAAGAGGTGGATGTCGTAAGTAGTTCAGAAAAACGCAATGTAAGGTACAGATGATGTATCATAGAAATGTGCACTTGAAACCTATGTCACCCCGATAAATTTAACTTGAAAAATAGATAAATTAACTTCAAGATAGTTTGTTTAGCCCTGTCCAGGTGGCTCAGGTGATTGGAGCATTGTCCCATACACCAACAGGTTGTGGGATTGATTATCAGTCAGGGCACAACATACCTGGGTTTTGGGAGGCAACTGATTGATATTTCTCTCATATCAAAGTTTTTCTCTGTCTCTCTCTCCCTTCCCCTCTTTCTAAAAATCAACAACAAAACAAACATAGCCTCAGGTGAGGATTAATAAAAAAAAGGTAGTCTGTTTAAAAAAAAGTAAAAGAAAAAGGAAAAGCTTGACAGAATTAAAAAATCTATTTTCTCACTAGAGGCTACAGAAAGACCCTTTGTGGTTATGGAATTTTTCTTGTTTTCAGTGGAACAGTTTGATGCGGTTCAGTTTTCAGTGAGAAGGTAGAGCTCCACCTCTTTTCCCTGCAGATGTCCTGAGCTGTCCTTCAGAGTGTGTGCATTCTAAGTGAACATTTCCAGGTTGCTTTAATGATGCGGTCCTGTGACCAGCTCTCAGCCTCTCCTTGTTTCCTAATGCACACTTCTCCACATGCTATGGCATTACAGACCTTTGCAAGGCCATTGAATAGGATTTGAAGAAGAATGACAGATTACCTGGTAGGCAGTACTTATTATATTTTTATGGCATTGTAGAAAGTAAGTACATGGTATACAGGTTATCCTTTTGTGTTGCTAAGAATTAAGAATTTTTTTCTGCTGAATATAAAGACATTTTAGCAAGGGCCCTGTAAAATTATTTGCCATCATACATTGATTATGAAGTAATGAACTTGACATTTTGGTTGAGGGTTCTAACTGGCATTTGTGAAAGGTGAAAATTCTGCATATCACACAGATAGTTTTCCACATTGTCTCAAAGTACCATCCCAAAGCCCCGTCTTTGATTCCAATGAACAAAATCCAGTAAATGCGACTTACAGAAGGCCTGCCCAATGCTGAAGGGGTGGGCCTGCTGCTGTGGTTTGTAATGACACTGACAATGGTAAAAGGACAGCCTAGCCCAGGCAGGCATGTGTTCTCTTTCCCCTCCTCCTCGGGACACCTACTCTTGGGGAAAACATACAATTTGTTATCTCTGCTAAAATCTGCCATCTCTACTTTGAATTGCTTTCCCTTGCAAAGTTAAATTGAATTATCCATCACGCACATGAAAAGTTTGATTGCTAATTGCCTAAGTCTAGACGTTGTGAATTACCCATATTATCCGATCTATGGGATACATCTCAGAATGCTATGATTTTACATAAGAGCATAAATTGCAGGATGAGAGGGGTAAAACTTAATACATATTAGGCAGGTTCACAGAGCAATATGGACTATGACTATTATTGTAACCAAAATTGATTTTCCACTGGTTCTAAAACTAAGACAACTAATTGAACGCAAATTTACTTTAACTGATGAGATTGAAGATGAAATTATAGTGGTCATGAATCACAGTTCTACAGATCTGCTAAAATGTCAATATGCTGACATCCAAATGTTATTAATGGGAAAAGTGTCTAATGTATTAATGGGATTGCAAATAAGAAAAATAAAACATGTATTTTGCTCTTACCTTACATCAAGTTGACACCATACATAAATCAGGCAGAATCTGGCAATGTTTTATCCAGTATTCACCATGAATCAAGAGTCAATAGTGGAGGCCACACTCTTTAGGTATCCATTTCTGATGTGGATTAAGCAGGTCAACATAGTCAGTCACTGGGCTTCCTTCACTCTCCTTTTCATGTAAACCAGAAGGTTGTAGGTAGGCCCTTTCTTGGCTCCCAGTAATTTTTCCAATTCGGTAGTTTCTGCTCACTGAGGTCTTGGTCACAGCACATGGACCATGTGACGTAGGAGAACTGAGCTTGCGATTACGAGTCTCCTAGAGCCTTAGTGTCCTCATATATACAATGAGAAGCTTGGCTTATGAGTTCACAGTTGATTTTTAAGCAGCAGTACTTTCTGCAAAAGGAATCTTTCCTGGAATCCCAGTACACAAAACCAATCAAAGTGGAATTATTCTGAAGTGAAGAAGTAAAAACCAGAGCCCCACTTATTGGGTTCATCCAAATAAGATTATTAAGGTTCTGTCCAATTCAGAATTTTCAGATGTTTTGTATTAATTTCAGCCGAGTGATAATAGGATTACAGAGCCAATTCGTGTGAAAAGGGAGCATCCTCTGATGTAGGCAAATGCCTAGTGGCAGACTTCATGGCATGTTACTTGGGTAGGGAGGGTCTGTTCCAGGTCTGTCTCCACACATGACTATGTGAACATGTGCAGGGAAATCAAGATGGTGGCCAATAACCTGGTCTTTGGTGTGAGAGAGACCTTGGCTGGAGTCTGGACTCTACCATTTACTAACCACACCCTTAAGAAAGTTATTTCATCTCCCTGATATACAGTTTTTTTTAAAAATATATTTTATTGATTTTTTATAGAGAGGAAGAGAGAGGGATAGAGAGTTAGAAACATCGATGAGAGAGAAACATCGATCGGCTGCCTCTTGCACACCCCCTACTGGGGATGTGCCCGCAACCAAGGTACATGCCCTTGACCGGAATCGAACCTGGGACCCTTGAGTCCGCAGGCCGACGCTCTATCCACTGAGCCAAACCGGTTTCGGCGATATACAGTTTTCTCATTCATAAAATGGGATTGACAATAGCACCTACTATCTGGGGTTACTGTGGGAATGAATAACTGAGGTAGTAAGCCTGTAAGGCTCTTGGCACAGGGGTACTGGCATGCAGTACTTGCTCAAAGGGTGAATGCTCATTTAAACACATGTTTGTTGAACGAATGAATGAACACATGAATATGGGATTGGCTTCCTGTTTCTGACATCTGGAGTATCTTAATGTTTCATTTAATTCCGTTTCAAATATGAAAATTTAGGTCTGCGAAAGCTAACTTGCTGATGCAGATAATCTAATTGTGATTATGATGCAGGTCCATGATTTTCGAAGGGATAAGAAAAATTGGGATGCTAACATAACACAAACAACTTTCATTTAGAAAACAAAGGCATTGTTCAGACCCACTGGGCTTGTCAATGTAATATTTTTGTCCATGAACATAAAAGGCTCTTGAGAAGGGGGATGCTAGAACAGTCATTCTCAAACCATAGCTTCCATCAATCGCCCGAAGTGCTTGCTGAAACACAGGCTGCTGGGACACACCTGCCCGTTTCTGATTCAGGAAGACTGGGGTGGTGCTTGGGATTTTGCATTTCTAACATGTTGCCAGGTGACACCAATGCTACTGATCTGGAGAATATACTTGGAGCATCACTTCTTCAGAGTAAAGATGACATAGTTAAACCCAGTTATGCCATTTGGAGAGCAGAAGCTAAATACAGAATGGTAATGAAATGGCATGCAAGTAAGCATATAAGGAACCCACATCAACTGTAAATTTTAGTTCAACAACAATTATAAGATTTGTGATTCTTTCCAGATATTTGGTTGTTTCTGTCTAATCTTATTTTTTAAATATATTTTTATTGATTTCAGCGAGGAAGGGAGAGGGAGAGAGAGAGATAGAAACATCAATGATGAGAGAGTCATTGATTGGCTGCCTCCTGCATGCTCCCTACTAGGGATCGATCCCACCAGCCAGGCATGTGCCCTTGACCAGAATTGAACCCGGGACCCTTCCATTCACAGGCCAATGCTCTATCCACTGAGCCAAACCATCTAGGACTGTCTAATCTTACTTTGCATGTGAATATATTTTTTATGTTCAAAACAGAAGTGAAAATTTCGTACGTGTTGTTTATTTTGAGTTTATTTATAAACTATTCCAGCATTGTTAGCTTATAAACTGAAACAGGTTTTCTTGTTTTTGTTGCAGTACGGAAGAGAAGAGAGCGACTGGACAATCATCCTATCCTGAATAGAAAATACAGGATATTTTCTGTGTGCTAATGGGACAGACTGTTGTTTTTGAATTATGGTAGATTCTTTGGCTAGCTGTTTTTAGTTGTGCATAATGTAGTATATATTATCAGTGTTAGCAGGGTGATTGTTTCCTTATGCCAGAGAAAATGAATTGCAACCATCAAATGGCATTTTGTAAACTTGGTAGTAGAAGCTTATCTGACCTTCCCTTAGTAAGCCATATAGCATAGCATTCCCTCAGTAATTTAGTGTCTCCCTTCGTATGTCACTCAGATACAATAATGTTTGTTTATTCTTTAGCATAGGTTATATTCTGCTCCTCAACCAAATGAATTTTTGTGTGTGTGTTTGAAAGCTGATCTGAGTACATTTTATAGGTCACACTTCCTCTGACATGTTTTCATCCTCAGAAAGTGTTTTGTTTTGTTTTTAATCAAAATCTTTGAAAAACTGGATTTCCTCATGTCTCATTTTTTTTTTGCAGGCCCCCAAGTCCATCTTAAGTCAATGTCTCCCTTCTTCCTGACGTCGCAGTTTGCTCTAAGCTCTCCTTGTGCGTCAGCAAGATGCGTGCACATTTCCACCACTGCCTTTTCACATTGTATTGTAATTGGCTGCTTGTTAGGCTCCACAACAACACTGAGGACCTTGTGCCTTAGAGATCTTTGTATCCCCAATGCCTGGCACATAGTAGGTACTCAGTAAATAATGAATAAGTGAATATTTACCTTCTATAGAAGTGAACCTTCTTTGTTTCTATATTATGAAACCTCTTTATTAGAATGGTGATTGATCCTGACATCGTGTATATTTACCTCTTATTGCCATTTGTTTTCCATGGACTGCTAAGTCATTAGAGATACTCAGAGGCACAGTTCCTTGGAGGAATTACTTCATGTGTAAAGACTGTCTTGGAATTGAAAGTATAACTCTACAGAGAAGTCATGATATCATTCCTACCAAATGCAAATGACAAATGTTATGTGTAAAATAAAAAATAAATCATCATAATGAGGTTTTCTTGTTTGTTTGTTTTTAGTCGGAAGCAAAGAGAGGTATGCTCTGGTTTTTATACATTTGGTTTTACAGTTGATCTTTTTGGTTGAATGGGGATTGGATGAGCACGTGGTTAGGGCACAGGGAGAGCAATTATAGATGATATTTTCCTCGTTTAGGAACTCTGAGTTAAAATTGTATCCTGGTTATCTAGGGGAAAGTAAAAGTAAAATAGCAAACATTTACCCTTGGAAGGTCAGCTCTCAGACATTCTATTTTGGTTTCCTTTGGTACTAATAACTTTTCATCTTGCTGATCATATTTTATTCTCTTTTCAAAGCAAGGAAAAATAACATTCTAAAAGTTTGATGCACTGAAAATTTTTCCTTAAGGCATTTAGCAGCACATAGCAAATGGGACTTTGATTCTTTCCCAAGACTTTTGGCCATGGGGTCTTTTTAGATAGGAATGGTAAAATGAAAATTAGGGAAGTATAAGATGAAAAAGAATGGTAAAAATATCTCTTAGGGGGCTTTTAATTGTTGATCTGAAGTCTTGGGAGAGTGTTCTTTTCAACCCTCAAGAGTTTTTTCTGTCCTCTACACTCCTTCCCCACGTAGCACTCTAAGGATTTAGCCTGGGACCTCATTTTTAATACAGTATTCTAGAAAAGACTTCCCAGTAATTTTAACTTGTCAAGTAGCACATAAATGACCAGACTCACATTCCTAAGAGAAATGGAAATCCTTTGTTTGCTATAAATGCTTTTTATACTTTGCATCCCTAAATTTAGTATGGCAAGACATGTCCATTACAAAAGCTAGAGAACAATGTTTTGACATTACGTCTGTATGATTTCTCAAAATTTAAGAGCATTTTAAGCCCTTCCCATCAGACTTGTGACGTTTGAGAATATATATTTAAAGACACAGAAGGTCTCATATAACAGAAAACACAATCTGCCATTCCTCTTTAAGTAATAAGACAAGAAATTGACCTTGATGTTAATTTGTGAAATAGATTTAAAGGGAACATCTGCACATCCTTTTTCCTTGTGTACTATTTTATTTAATTGCAGTGGATTAATACAGCAAGAGTGGCACATTATAACTAGGCAATTATCCATTCTTCAAGACTTAGTTATTGTAACACTAATTGATCATTTAAGGAGTAAGATAGTTTAGCATAGGAACATGTAAGGCTAATCGCTCAAAAAGATCAACAAATTAATATTGTTGCTGATATTTGCATAATTGGCTGCAACTATTTAATGTTTAATTGGTTGATCAAATGAGATTCAGCAATTCACATGAACATGAATATAAACAGAACTGGTGGCACTTGAAATGATAATGATTAACTTATTTTGCATGTTCTCTTCCTCCCACATTTTCCCAGGTTCTTTTTTCATTTCAGACCAAGTTTGTAAGCTTTTTCCAAAGCACATCAGTAGAAACCAAGATTTTAAAAGGAAGCATTCCAACATAGACACAACATGAGCATTTCCTAAAAATAGTTGCTATTAGAAATGTCCTAAGTTATAGTGATTTATTAAGGATTAACTCGTGGTCCACCAAAGCAAGAGTCTACAAAGTGACCAAGAAAATTTGTTAGAGAATCGAGTTTTTTCTTCCTGGTAAACAGCCTTTATTCTTTTCTCAAAAGGTTTTTTTATTTTTTACTAGAGGCCTAGTGCATGAATTCATGCATCTTGAAAGGAACTGTGGGCCGCAAGGCTGCGGTGGGCACAGGGGCAGGTCTCAGGCCCATCCTCCGCACCCCACCCGGCCCCTCCTCCTGCGGCCCCCTGTCCCCTCTCTGCCTGCAGCCCTGTTCCCGCTGCCGCCACTCGCACCTGCTGATAGTGTGGAGCAATTGGGGCCAGCACCAGCAGCAGGTGTGAGCAGTGGCTGCTGCTCTGATAGCCCCTCAGGAGCAGGGGGAGGTGGAGAAGCCCTCAGGGGTGATCAGGGCCGGCAGCCACTGCTCACACCTGCTGACGGCACCAAGCGATTGGGGCCGGTGCCAGGCGCCAGCAGCAGGTGCGAGTGCCGGGTGGGACTGCAGCATGCTGGAGCAAAGAATTTTCAGTAACCACCAGAGGCTCACCCTGATGACAGTGACCAGTGCCCTGCTTTGGTCTGGCACCCCTGCTCATCTGTTCCCCCATCCTGCTGCGGCCGATGCCTACCATGTTCCATGCACGCCCCCTGGTTGTCAGTGCACATCATAGTGATCGGTTGTTCGCTTGTTCTATTTGCATATTAGGGTTTTATATATATATATATATAGGTTTTATTTTTGTAAGAAAAGAAAAAGGTCAGAGGTAGCAGCAAGAAAGTGCAGTATAACGTCAACTATATGACATGTCATGTCAGCATGCCTTGAAGATACGGGCAGCCTACGTTATACACCCTGGTTAAAGTTCGTCACCATATCAGCTGTGTTGCTTGATATAGTTGTATCTAAGCAAGGAATCTTGCTTTTCTCAAATCAGACCAGTTTGGGGCACTTGAAGGCAATTGATAAATATCTTAGTCAAAGTAATTGTAGGTACCCTTTTTTGAAGCTGCAGTTTGGACTCTGCTTTAAGGCTTTTTGCTGTGAAATCAGCTGCCAAAGCAGCTTATTTATTTTCCCACTCTGTGCAATCACTCCATTCTTTATTTCTTAAAAACATTTCTTTTTAAAAATATATGTTCAGTTTATCCTTATGATTCGGGAAAATGTGTTTTAAACAGAAAATGATAGCATTTGTTCACTTTTAATGACTGATATTGAAAATATTAGGGCCGTAAATATTCATTGGATGTCTTAAAGTGAAAGGCTTAGACAGGGGTTAGAGGAACAGTGTAAGGATCCCTTATTTCATGTCCTGATTCTAAATATGATCAAACAATTCTTCCTTGTAATGTGGATTTGCAAAAAAAAACTAAGTTACAAATAGTAATGCTGGCAAGTAATTTTAGAGGACACTTGATAACACCTCTCACTTTGCTTTGCTACAAGTAGAATTTGTTCAGCTATTTCTTTTCCAGGTATCTTCCCCAAAGACGTGACAAAGGGTACCAGCTTCCCAATAATCATAACCTATTAATTGACAAGGATCATGGAGATTACAGCTAATTTAATCAGTTAATTTGATAAATGTTGGTTGAATTCTCACAAATGTACATCTAACACAACTTGCTATAGGGATTAGAAAGTTAGTTTTAGAAAATAAATGGTATATATACATATATTACCCTCATGCTATTTATACACTACTTAACAAAAATTTAGGTATAAATGTAGCATTTAATGCAGCTAGATAACAAGGGGTCAAAAACCAGGGCACATCTGTTAACAAGAAATCACAAATATTTTCATCTCATTTTTAAAGGATAATTATCGTTTTCTCCATTCCTTTCTTTCCTCTAGTCAGAACTACTCAGTCTAGTTGGTAGTTAGGGGTCATTCAGCCACTGCCTGTGAGATGTGAATTACCTCCTCCTGGTTTACTACTTACTGCCAACCTATAGTCCACTTGTTAACTGCATTCTTTTGGAACATTGTTGAGTTGTCATGGTACATCTAACAAGGGAATACTTCAAATTACAGCATCTTTGCTGATCTTAAAGTCAGATAATACTCAAATAAAATGTTCCTACAGTGATTTTTTTAAATGTCTATTATGAATCAAAGTGTTTAGAAAGTTAGCTTGAAAATAGTGGGTTCAGCTACTCAGAAAAAAGCAGGTGGGAAACTATCTTTAATAATGATTTTTCACAGTTTGAGATCTAAAAGAAAGGCCACTTAAACTATTGCAAAGAGATTCATTTTCATCCTTGCCAAAAAGCTCTTTTAAATCTACAGAGTTAGAAGAAAGTGATTTATTTTTCATCTTCAGCATACATTAAGAGACTTCTCATATTTTTTTTTTTGGGGGGGGGTGGCGGTTGGTAAAGAAACATAGCAACAGGAAAAAGTAATGTTTGTAGTTAAATAATTTCTTGGAATCAGATATACGTAAACATTTGATTTAATGAATGATAAAGGCATATAATTTAGTCTTAGAAAATGAAGTGGTCTTTAAAATCTGCTGGGTACAAGTATTGAAGTTTTAAGTAATCTTATTCTGTCTGAAAATATATTTTTCACCACAGTGTAGATCCAGTTAGTAGGGCCTGAAACTAGAGTTTGACTTATGGAATCTGCTGTCGGGATGGTAAGAATCAACTCTTAGTTGTGGTATGGGAATGAATTAAAATGTAGTTTCATTGACAAATTTCCCTGCATATCCACTATCACAATGGCTAGGTTCTTCATTACCCATTATTGAATGATGGAGAAACATTTATCTAGAGAAGATGTCAGGGGAAGAACAACTGGAGGTAGAGAAAGAAAAGAATGATAGGAGAAAAAAAGAACCAAGCTTGCTTCTGCATTCTCCAAAGGAGCTTTTTTTCTTATTCTGCCAGCCATAGGGATCTTCAGCTTTCAACAGGTGGCAAATATAAATAGTGCCAATTGGGAAGTAACCAAATAGAGTGGCAGTGCATCAGATATTACAGATATTAGAATTAGGCCATTGCCATCAGGTAATAAGATGAGAGTTCTGTCACATGGAAACCACTTTAGATTACTACCTATTTGAGTAAGAATTCGTTTTATAATTGCACTAGAGGCCCGGTGCATGAAAATTCATGCACTGGAGTGGGGGGGGTCCCTCAGCCTGGCCTATCCCCTTTCACAGTCCAGGAGCCCTCAGGGGCAGGAGGCGACCCAGCGATCAGGGGAAGGTGACACCCCATCACACCTCTGCTGCTGCCACTGCCGGCAGCACAAGCCTCAGCTGGCCTTGGTTACCTGAGCCTCGGGCGGCCCTGGACAGCTCGGGGGCTGAGGGGCCTGGGGGACTCCAGAGACAGGCATGTGGAGCCGCCCTGCGCCTGCCTCCCCGGCAGAGCTGAGGGGACTGGGCACCGCCATCTTGTGGCTGTGGGCGCCGCCATCTTTGAAGGCATCACAGTCAATTAGCATATTCCCTCCTTATTGGCTGTGGGCGCCATCTTTGTGACAGCATGAGTGTCAATTAGCATATTCCCTCTTTATTAGATAGGATATTCTACAAGATCTGTTGGGTCATTCTTCAATCATTTTATTCCAAGATCTGTGAAGCTTCTTGAGGCTGAATAAAAAAATAAGTGACAGGAGTAGACTGTGACTGAAATAGACTGACTATTTTTCCTCCTTAGAAATAGTATTTACCACTATCTCTTTTCCTTGGCAAATATTACCGATTTAGAAATTAATTGCTTATCATTTAGTTTTTAACTAAAATGTGCAACAACATGCAGTTTCCTTAAGCTAACTTCATGTAGCCATGAAAGTCATTCTCAGGGTTAAGAAAGGAATTTAGATACCTGCTTCAATTTCTCCTTCATTGATGAGTTTTTAGAGTGCAGGGATTCTCTTAAGAGTATGGCTGCAAGCAGATTTTGGATTATCTTAAAAATAAGCGGACTACTCTGTTTGCATCTATAAATTATTTCCATGTTGATCTATGAGAATGAATGACCCTCCAGTGCACTCAACTAGCTAATACATGGAGCCCAACCCTCAGTTCTGAAGAATTTGTGCTTATTTGTTATGGTGGCTGAGAGAAAATAAGTTGTTTGAGGAAGTAGTTTTAAAATCAGAATTTAAAGATAGAGAAAGATAATCTCAGCTTAACTATGGAATTTTTAGAACATGTTCTCACATCTAAATTTGATTGTAATGAAAAACCATAGCCATTGCTAGTCTCAAATTTGTCTAGTGTAGTGAGTCTTGAAATTCTCTTTAAGAAAAAACCAAGTAAAAAGAAATAAACACTTTGTAAATAAGAGTTGGCTTTCATGAAAAATTGTTTATAGGTTATATTAAAAGGACTTAAGCTCACTAAAAGCGTAATGATGGAATTGTGGAAAATGTAGGGGGTAAAGGAAATGACCTCATTCTTTGAAGGTTTTGTAGAAGCACAATTAAACCTTACAAAATGGCTTTGTTACATAGGAACCATCTGGTGTGAAAGAACTTTGTAATGTCTAAAGGACCTAGAATAATTGTATTTTGCTGGCAACAGACACATTCTTCATTGTTGCAGATTCCTCTTCAGATCTTTAATTATGCATTGCCTCTGTCATAAATAAAACCTAAAGGAATCTTGTTTGTGTAGTCCCTTGAAATTGGCAATGTTAGATGCATGAAATAATAATGCCTACTTATCATTTTCATACTGGTCCAAGGTTTTTGGTGATGGGATGCAAATGTAGTGTGGTGTTTTTAAAACCAAAATGACATTGAGGGAATGAAAAGAATTGAGTACACCAGAAAGACTTGAAACCATACAACAGGGCAGAGTATTAATGTGTCTCATATTTTCAAACATTTGGATAAGAAATACAATGTGCATTGGAGATTTTCCCTTTTTTAATGTATTTTTTTTATTGATTTCAGGGAGGAAGGGAGAGGGAGAGAGAGATAGAAACATCAATGATGAGAGAGAATCACTGATCAGCTGCCTACTGCATGACCCCTACCAGGGATTGAGCCCGCAACCCGGGCATGTGCCCTTGACTGGAATGGAACCTGGGACCCTTCAGTCCGTAGGCCGATGCTGTATCTGTTGAGCCAAACCAGCTAGGCCTGTCCTTTCTTTTAGGTGTGAATCTGTCTTTAGTGAAGTTTAGTTTTGTCTTTGTAATTTTGCACAGAATAGGGGAATAGATCACTTCTTCCCATTCACTGTTATAATTAATCTACTTCGTTGAAAATACAACACACTCCTATATGGCTAGCCAGCTTTAGAATAAAAGACACTATAAAGTAAAAGGTATTTGATCTAAACTTAGTGAACATCAATTATGTGCCCTTTTATTCAAACCATGTATGTGTAAATTGCCCTCATACGCATATATCTTTGAGAGAATAAAGCCAAGAGCCGTATATTTGAGGGTCACATATTTCATATTCATTTTTTAAAATGATTTGGCTCAGTAATTGCAAGTGCAGCAAAGCCTAAGGTTTTTCAAGGAGTTACTATCAATGATGTAAAAGTGTAAAAGTGCTCAAAGACCTTCTCCAAACCCTGTCAAACGGAAAATATTGGTCTTTATGAAGATCTTTGTCAAGAAGTTGCGTGCAGAGTTTGGAAGGCCCAGGAAAAGGTTGTTAGTCAAGTTTCTTACAGTGTCAACTCCCAAATCCCACAAGAGTGACAAAGATAGACTTGTCATTCCTGAGGGTGATGACATATGTTCACTGGAGCTTCTCTGATTTATCAGGTGAGACAGCAGTCTCCTTCATGGTAGAATGTGTCTCTCCTACATTGGTTTACTAACAAGCAAAAAAGTGGGGAGGGGGAGGGCTGGGGGCAAGGGTGAATTTTCAACCTTTAAATTTTTTTTCTGCTTAGCTGATGCTATTCAGTTTGTCTAATAATTAAGAAAATGGTTAAGAGCCATCAATTGACACTATGATCTTGAATCAGTTACTTGTACTTGAGATCATAATAGTACCAATCTCATGGGTGATAAGGATTAATGAGTTAATATTATAAAAAAATTGATAACAGTTTATGTGTAAAGTGTAAACTGATGGAATTTTATTCAAAACTAGAGGCCTGGTGCACAAAAATCATGCACTTACGGGTGGGGGGGAAGGTCCCTCAGCCTGGCTTGCACCCTCTTGCAGTCCAGGAGCCCTCAGGGGATATCCAACTGATGGCTTAGTCCAGTAGGACATCCTTAGTGCTGCTGTGGAGGTGGGAGAGGCTCCCGCCACTGTCCCTGTGCTCACCAGCTGTCAGCCCAGCTTGTGGCTGACTGGCGCTCCCCAAGTGGGAGCACACTGACCACCAGGGGGCAGCTCTGGCCTTACCCCCCATTGCTCTGCCACAGCCGCTGGTGGTCTCCCTCTGCAGGAGGCCACTGGAGGGGTGATCAGGGGGCAGGGCTGGCCACTCAGCCCTGCCCCCCAATTGCCCCTTCACTGCCACTGGTCACCACTGCCCCCTGATTGCCATCCCCTCCCTCTTCCCATTGGCATCTGCTTTGGCTGGTCTGGTGCTGCCCACTCATCAGCCCTGCCCCCCGCCGACCAGTCATTCCGCCGTTTGGTTGCTTTGCATAGTAGGCTTTTATTATACAGGATAAGTGAATGAACCCAAAGTCAGGGCAAATAGGTACCTCACAAATAGATGCTGTGGTGATCAGCCCCTTCCTCTGTGCCTGGTGGAGATGGTGAATGTTCCTACATCCAGAGCACAAATATTTGCCACAGGACAAGTGGCATAATCTAGCTTCCCCAAAGTGCTTGGGTAGGGGGAGGGGAGGCAGGGAGGGGGGAGAACTAGAAATGTGTGATCTACTGAAGCTCAAGCCCAGGTGTAAAAGCCAGGTCTAGTTTAAACAATGATTGATAAAATTATTAAGAAGTAATTAGATGTTTTTAGTTTTTACAAATATGAGTTAAGTTTCATATACCACATGAATATAACTGTAACGGTTAATTTTATGCATCAACTTGATTAGGCCATGGTGCTCAGTTGTTCAACCAAACATTAGCCTAGATGTTGCTATGCAGAAGGTATTTTTTTTTAAATCCTCATCCAAGGATATGTGTTTTAATTGATTTTAAGAGAGAGCGAGAGAGAGAGAGAGAGAGAGAGAGAGAGAGAGAGAGAGAAACATTGATCAGTTGCCTCCCATAAGTGCCCAGCCCAGGAATGCACGACATAGGTGTGTGCTGTGACTGGGAATTGAACCCAAAATCTTTTGTTGTACAGAATGGCACTGCAACCAGCTGAGCCAACAGGCCAGGACTGGAAGCTATTTTTTCAGATGTGATTAATTAAATTGATAGAATTTGAGTAAGACAGATTGCGCTCCATAATGAGGGTGGGTCTCATTCCAATCAGTTGAGGGCCTTAAGACAGATTTCCCAAAAAAGGAGGAATTCAGACTTAAGATTGTAACATAGAAACCTTGCCTGAGTCACCAGCCTTCTTGGCTTGTGGTGTAGATTTCAGACTCAAGACAGAAACATCTCATCTAATTTCCAGCCTGTCAGCCTGCCTTATGAATAATGGATTTGCCAGCTCCCATAATTCCATGAACCAGTTCTTTCTGTTTGTCAGATATATATATGTTATATTAATACTAGAGGCCCAGTGCACAAAATTCGCACATGGGTAGGGTCCCTAGTGGCTGCTGGCTGCCGGCTACCGGCTGCTGGCTGGGGCCTCCTTTCATTCTGCACTGCTACCTGGTGGTCAGCACATGTCATAGCAAGCAATTGAATTCCTGGTCGGTCAAACTCCCAAGGGGACACTTTGCATATTAGGCTTTTATATATATAGATAATTTAAATTAATTAATTATTATATTGAAACCCATGATTATGCTCTTCAAAGGTCTTTGTCATACAGGTTGGAGCAAAAGACTTACAGTTGTTCACCTGGAAAATAATATAATTATAAATAAAAATTCAAGAATAAACTCTTTCACATACTCACAACTGTAAACCTACTTTTGCCACACTGTGTATAATATATAAGGAAGGTCTACATTATATACATAAAATATACAGCATATAACATATATGAGTTCTATATATATTGGTTCTGTTTCTTTATAGAAGCCTAATACAACAACAATATTCTTACTTACGGCTTCCTAAGAAAGAAAATCATGTGCAATCTTATTCCCTTTTGAATCAAATATTTAACTTGAGGCACACCCAGTGTTCATAAAATGGTTAATCATATAAGGTATCAGCAATAATTTGCTCTAATTATAAGCATAGTACTTAAGAGAAAATAAGAATTCCAGGACTGGTAAAGTTGTACAACCCACACTAACTAAATGAATTCAGACATCACCAGTGAAATTTCAGGCACTGATGAGAAAAATATTTCTGAGTGTTGGGCCACTACACTCCATAAAATATCATTAGCTTAATGTTTGTGGCCTGAATGCATACCTTGAAAATACTATGTGACCACAGTAGGTGGAAAGAACTCCCTTTTTGGTGTACTTGAGGGGTGGGTAATTTAGTCAGGTAAGCAGCCATCCTGATAAAATTCAGTTTCATAGATTTACTAAATGTAGGGCTGACTTCACACTGCCTGACAACCAGGTTCAAATCCATACTTACTATCATACTCAATTTAGGAATCATCTTTGTAATCATTTGGACTTTTATTTATCTCCCCCATATATTAAAGTTATATTTTGCAAAATATATATATATATTTAACTCCTAAGTAAAGAGAATAAATTGGTCTGCTTCTCCAATGAGATTTGACAAGGGAATATAAAAGATAATAAGAAGCCAAATGAGGATAAGTGATGGGGACAGAGATCATCCAAAATAGGTTCTCACCAGTTTATTTGTTCTCTGGGGAGAAGAAGGTGATGTCATACTTCCTCTGAGAAGGAAGAGTATTTTTCTTGGGCTTGCTCTTGTCATGATCACGAGGTTAATGCAAGGGTGTTTCCTGCAGTTCAATGCAAGCTTTCTTTAATGGCAATAATCCTCCTCCCAATACTATTCAACAGTTAGTCTTCTTGCTAATCATTGATTTGAATGACTTGTATTCAGTCAAGCGGACAATGGCCACAGACAGTTTTGCTTTTGTACTTCCCCTTTCATCTTGGTGACTGTGAGAACTTGTAATTATGTCAATGGTTGACTCTCCCACATAACTAGTAACTCTTCAAAGGATTGCATTTTATTCATTCTGTTTTCCCAGAGAAACCTACTTTAATCATGTATAAGAAGTACAGTATCATTAAGCACCCAGCAGCGTGCTAGCATCTAGTAGGTACACAATATTTGGCAGCTCCACACCTTTCTTTCTCAAAGTACACTTAATTCCAAATGTTGAATAATTCTCTTCTTCAGGATCAATCTTACCCAATTCATGAGTTAATTGGAAACAGCTCTGATAGTGCATTAACAGCTGAGGTTCAGGGGCATGAAATTAGCATTGCTGTCCTAATCCCAGCATCTAGTGTCTCTTGGATGAGCTGTTGTGATCCCACTGAGCTTTCTCCCTAACCCTCAACCTGTGTGTCCATCCATCCTAATTTACTGGATTTCTGCCCAGGTACAATTCTTCACTTTAATACTCACCCTGCTCACTGTCTCAGTCCATTTGATTGGGGACCAGACACCTCAAGCCTGGATTTTATCTCTGGTCACCCATACATAGATGGAGCCAGTTTCAACCTAGATTGACACCTTTGGAACAAATCACTGACTCTTGTTCATTATGGTTATTTCTGGACCCTTTCAACCAGACTGCAACTCTTCCTTTTTGAAATGGCCTTGATTAGATCTGTTTGCCATAACCCCTTGGACATGGTGATTTGGGCTGATTTCTACCTCCTGCACAGGCTGGAGACTTGCTTGGCACTGCTTTTGTCTGCCAGCTTGCTCTTGAGGCATAACCATTTGACATTGAAAATCACCCTAGCTCCCTTTGCCTAGTTATTTTCAGAGTATATATTTTAAAAAATATATTTTTATTGATTTCAGAGAGGAAGGGAGAAGCAGAGAGATATAGAAACATCAATAATGAGAGAGGATCATTGATCTGCTGCCTCCTGCACACCCCCTACTGGGAATCAAGCCCACAACCCAGGCATGTACCCTGACCGGGAATTGAACCGTGATCTCCTGGTTCATAGGTTGATGCTCAACCACTGAATCAGAAATCCACATTTTAACAAGATAACTCATCTGCACTTTCCAATGTGAAAGCACGGCTCTAAACACTTTTCAGCTGAACAGAGCCACATACAATGGAGATAGTACCAAGAAGCTTTGGTGAGGTTAGAAACGAGTGCTTTGAAAGGCAGGTTCAATTTTATAAATGAAGGCATTTGTTCCAAAGTTGAAGTGACTTTACATCATGGAACTCAAGGTACTAGTAGGCTTGAGTTTGCTCAAAACCTAACATATGCAAGTTTGATTATGAAATTTGCCTCCTAAATTGCTAATTCCTTCTGAGGTTTCTCCTGGCACTCCCTTTCTGTCTCGGCCTTGTGTAAGACCACCATGATGGTGGTCTCTGTGAACATTGCCACACAGGAAACAACGGGAGACTCTTAATTACTGAATTCCTGCACACTATTTATTCTTTATATTTGGAGCTATTAGAGAGCCTCTGGGCATATACATACAATAAAAAAGATAAACAAGATTCCCAGCCAAGTTGCAGCTGTTATCAGTTTCTTGGAATACGAACTTAGATAAGTGCTTCCTTTTACATTAAAGTAAGTTCTGTGCCAATGACGCTTGGTTGGCTGATAATCTGTGGTACTTGAGTATTCTCAGGAGGTACTTCAGATGTGGTGCTGGGCCCCAGTGATCCCAAGGAGTTATCCTTCTCCAGCTCTGAGGTAATAAGTTTTCTAGAACCTGAAATTAGGAATCTGAGAGTCAAGTCAGTTGGATTTAGCTTCCACCAGAAATGTGGTTCTTGTTGTATTGTAGAGCAGAAGCAATTCTTACATTGGTCTGGATTGCCTCTAAACCAGCAGAGTTATGGGAATTTTTTCCTTTTCAACTATCACCAGAACAGGCGAAGCACCTGGCCCTTTTAGGAGATCATTCTAATGTTTAAAGTGTTAGAAAATGTTTTTCTCTAAAGTCTAAAAGCTTTTTGTTGTCACAAATATTTTCGTATTCTATCTATGGACAGACATCTACAAACAGAAGAAAAATCTAATTTTGCCCAATGTAATAGGCTTCTATATGATAGAATGTTATCAATAATTCTCACTTTCCTAGCTGAAATTCTAATTCTCCTTTCTATGTCTCTCTCTCTTTTTTTCTTTAAGTTTTGTTCCTATTCTTTTCAGCTTCTTAAAGCTCTTTGCTACTCTCACTCTTCAGATTTCGGGCCTGGACAATGAGCTTCAGCAACATTCTGGTCAATGGTGAGGACATAGTCCCTTTAAGTGGCATTCTTTTTATACTTCCTGATGTGATGCTCATTTGTGGCATCACTTTACTCTTTCTGATTAACCAACTACAGTGATTTCTTCAGAGCCATTTTCTTTTCAGCCATGGTGGTTGACCCTATGCCCCTCATTATCCTTGTTGAAGATACTTTCTCCAGCTTACCAACAAATGTCATTTTGAGGTCTACTTCTAACCCCTGGATGTTCCTTTTATCACTTAAATGAAATTTGGTGTCTCTAGTGCCAAAACACAAAGGAAGCTCAAGAAAGCTGTAGTGCAATGATGAGCAACAGACTGAAGTCAGGAGTGCTGGACTTGAGACTCTGACCCCTACCTCCTCCACCAGCTCTGCCCCTGACTATATAACCTTGAACAGATGGATTCCTCAGAAAACAGGGATTCAATCGCTTGACCCCAAAGGTCCCTTCTCATTCTAGGCTTTCTTACCTCTGAGAACCTGTCCTTACTGTACTCAGTCTTTTCCATGATTCTTTCCATCCCACCCCTCTCCTTAATTGTCCTGTTTATATCATTATTATTTCCATATCCTTCAATATTCAATTTCCAATGAGAAAGCTAATGAACAGGGAAGCTAAGCAAATACAAAATGGAAAAGTCAGAATTAGAACTGTTGCTAAAGCCCTACATATAAAAATAAAGCACCAGTGACAAGGAAAATCAATTTGCTGATATAAGTAAGATGTGATATAAGTAGATAATTTGCTTAAGAACTATTCAGGAGAGAATCTAAGAATAATACTCTACTTAAAAAGAATAAACTATTAAGAAATATATATAAAATCCAAAATATTATAAAGATTAATACCTTCAACATCCATGTATCCACCTCACAACTTTAACCAAGTATTACCATAAATTTTAATCCTCTGGCTGTCCTCTCATCTATTGCAATTGCCTTTCCACTTTTAGGAGATAAACACTCTTCAGAATAGTCATTTAATCTTTAATATAAATTTACTAGTGGCCCGGTGCACAAAATTTGTGCATGGCGGGGGGAAGAGTCCTTCAGCCCGGCCTGTACCCTCTCCAATCTGGAACCCCTTGGGGATGTCTGACTGATGGCCGATAAGTACAACACAGATGAGTAAGAGCCTATAATCTGATAAATAAAATTATTGGGAGGTACTATTTTGAGGTATTATTACATATTCCCACACATTCTCCTTTGTTTTCTCTTTTTCCTCTCTCCAAGATAAGTAGCTGGTTCTGCCTTTATTGCTAATGGAGAAAGATTCAACAGAACATTCTGGATGGTGGCTACCTGGGTGTAGACATAGGTAAACATTTATTGAGCTGTACAATTGAGATTTCTGTATTTTACCTGGCATTTGGCTCTTGTGTTTGCATAAGCATAAGCAGTGGCTTCTAACCCACAAGTTAGAATCATTCAGGGACACTTAAAATTTACTGTTGGCTGGATACTCTCCAAATCAGCAAAATCAGAATCTATGGAAATTGAATAGAATTGGAACACTAATTTCTGAAGGAGTAGACTTGTTGTTTGGAATATTTTACACACACACACACGCACACGCACGCACACACACACACACACACTCCTCAAGTAATTCCCATGAACAGCTATCATTGAAAATCAACCCCCAAGGGAATTTAGCGTCCTTGTAAGGGGGCAGAAGAATTCAGGCACAATAAATAGACAATTGTGTTGCTAGAAACAGCAGGAAATATAGGCCTTCCCTCATGCCCTACAGCAGCCTAAAAAGCCTCGTGCTGCCCACCTGGACTCCCTGGACCCCCAACAGAACGGAACTTTTCCTGCAGGGCCTGGCACTGCCTGTCCCGCCTCCCGGGTCCCTGATGGACCTGGACCCCACGGTTGGGGTCTCAAGCTACCCTCCCCGCCTCCCCAGGCCCCCTATGAAACAGGACTTTTCGGGCAGGGACTAGCGCTGCTCGCCCAGCCTCCCTTGACCCCTGATGATATAGGACTTTGCAGGTAGGGACTGGAGCTGCTCACCCCACTTTCCTGGGCCTGTGATTGGACTTGGACCCTCAGTTGGGGCCTAGTGCTGCCCGCCCCTACTCCCCAGGCCCCGATGAAACAGGACTTTGCAGGCAGGCTCTGGCGCTGCTCACCCCACCTCCCCGGGCCCCACATGGAACGGGACTTTGCAGGCAGGGCCTGGGGCTGCCCACCCCGCCTCCCCCGACCCCTGATGGACTGGGACCCGCAGTTGGGGCCTCTCACTGGTTGGGTCCGTGATTGGGAACTCAACCAGCCCCCACTGCAGGCGCTGACCCAAGCCCCGCCTGCCCCGGTCTATGCTCAGGGCTTGGGTCTGCAATCAGGGCTTGGGACAGTGCCCACCTGCGGCAGCAGGTGCTGACCCACACCCCGCCTGCCTCGGTCCGCCATCGGGACTTGGGTCCCAACAGCTGCAGCAGGTGCTGCTCCCTCCCCCCGCCATCTTTGCTGAGTTAATTTGCATAGCACCCCTGATTGGCTGTGGGCGTAGAGAAGGTATGGTCAATTAGCATATTATTCTTTTATTAGGTAGGATGTTGTAGTGTTAACCCTGCAAGGGATACTGTAATTCAAGCCTAATCTCTAGTAATAAAATAGATTGCATAAGTCTTTAGCAGAATTTTTGACCAATGGAAAAGATGTAGGGAGCAGAGTATCCTTCCCAGTGGTAATAGCTGGCCCTGAGAATCACAATATACTTATATTTTGTCTTATGTATATCATCAAATCGATTTTCCCTGTCACTCGTACTTTATTTGCATATGCAGCAACAGTTATGATTCTGACTTTACCATTTTGTATTTGCTTAGTTTCCCTGTTCATTAGCTTTCTCATTAGAAATTGAATATGGAAGAATATGGGGAATAGTAATGATTTATACAGCAGAGAGACAAAGAAGAACAACTTTAGCTTCCATTAGTTTAATAAGGAATTTGTTTAATTTAAAACAAACATCAGTAATTATGTCATTCCTACCTGACAGTTACCTATAACACATTTGGAATTATTAGACTGGTGTTCTGCCCACAATGTTTTCAATATCACCTCTTGCCTTGTCCTTGTTTACCACTTGTCAGCCATACTGGCCAACTTCTAGGTTCTCAAATGCTGCAGATCCACCTCCTTCCAAGACCTTGTGCACATGCTGTTCCTTCTGCTGGGAATACTCCCATCCTGCCCTTCACAGCACATTTCTTCTCCTTCATCTCCTCAGATATCCACATTATCTAGAGTGACTCTTCACCCCCATTATTCTCATCTTAGCATTCTTTGTTTTCTTCAAAGCAGGCACCACAATTGCAGAATTATGGTCTCTTCCATTAAAATATAAGCACTAGGTGGGCAGACACTTTTTCAGGGTTATTTATCAATTACTTACCCTAGGCCTTAGCAACAGGAGGGACTTAATTGTATCTTTTAAAAGAAAATAAAAAAGGAAAAAAGAAAGAAAAGGGGAAACAGGGAGAGAGAGAGAAAGAAAGAAAGAAAGAGAGAGAGAGAGAGAGAGAAAGAAAGAAAGAAAGGAAGGAAGGAAGGAAGGAAGGAAGGGGAAGGAAGAGAGGAAGGAAGGGAGACATGGAGAAAGGAAGGGAGGGAATGAAAGAGCATGCACTTTATGTATTCATTTTTTTTTGGCCATATTTTATTTTTACTAACTCATTGACTGTGGTTGCAAGTCTGTGCCACATGATTTCTATTGCTTGGTAAATTGGGCATTTCTTCATTAAATTATTGGTTTGAAAGAGAATCTTGGCATTTTCAAGTCCTTTTAAAAGACTTGAAGCACTAGTACTAGCAGTCAACCATCTTTGGGGGCTATTGTAGTTGTTGTTTTTTTAATTGTAGGTTAATTTTTTTTTTTTTTTTACTTTGAGATAATTATAGGTTCACATGCACTTGTAAGAAATAATTCACAGGAATCCTTTATATCCCTCACCCATTTCCTGCAGTGGTAACATCTTGCATTACCATAGTATATCATAACCAGGAAAACTATTGTTTTTTTAACAGTGACAGATTTTTCCCCCAATTCATATTCTTTATTTATTCTCCATCTCTTCCACAAAGAGGATGAGTATATATCATTATTTTAAAATTAATTACAAATGAGGTTAAAAGCTCTAAGAAAATATGTTAATCAGGGCTATTTCAAAGTTTATAACCTGGTTCTCTACAAGTCAACAGATTCTAATTATTTATAAGGGGAAAAAACAAACCCTTCAGAGGGTAGACAAAGACTTTTTTTAGTAGATAAAACAATAAAAAATTTTTATAAGGGGCAACTAAGTATGCTTTAAAGAGATACAGTTTTTATCACTTCCTGAAATTGCAGCAAATGTGAAAACAGGTAGAGAACCACAAAACTAACTCATTGACTAACTACCTACCTCCCACTTGACATTATTAGAGACTTTTGGGGTCACTCACATATAGTTGAAACACTCAATGCTAAATTCTCAAACTTCACCGAACTGCACTGAATTATTAATCTCCTCTGGGTCAATCACAGGGAATAGGCAGCATGGTAATAATTAGAGCTATTCCCAAATATTCTGGTTTTCCTCTTGTGGAGGCCTGGTTAAGAATGCAATTTCCTGACCCTTTGAAGTTAAGCTTGGCCAGTGACTTGCTCCAGCCAGTAAGCTGTGAGTGGAAGTGACCTGTGTCACTTCCATGTGGAAACATTTAATTGGTGGTGCTCATGGCAAACTTCCTTTTTCCTGCTGCAGTGATCATGGAAGCATGAGGCCTCTGTCATCCTGGGTCCCTGAGAGACTAAATTAAGCAGAGACCCCTGCTGACCCATGTTGGACATGTTGCCTGAATGAGAAATAACACTGGATGGAGTTATTGAGATTTGAGGGTCACTTTATTATCATATGCTAATTCATAACATAGCCCATCTTGATTGTTATAAAAAAACACATGAAATATATTTATTTGATTATTCTATCAAGTTCTACTTCTTGAGCTTAGATATACCATTTCCTCTCATTGATGAGTATGTAAAAAGCTGGTTACACTATCTATTGGTTACACTACCAATCTATATATATAAAAGCCTAAGCAATGTCCAGTTATGTCCAGTTAACTGAATGACCAGTCGACTGGTCGCTATGACATGCACTGACCACCAGGGGGCATATGCTCAATGCAGGAGCTGCCCCCTGGTGATCAGTGCACTCCCACAGCTAACCTCCCACAGCCGGCCAACCTCCCGTGGTCCCTCCCCCCAGCCAGCCCCAATTGGCCCTGATCACTGGCCAGGCTGAGGGACCCCACCTGTGCACGAATTCATGCACCAGGCCTCTAATTTAGTCATAAGTTTGATTTGCTTCCTGTTTGCTCTAAAAATGATCTGCCCATGAGACTCTACATGAAAATAACTCTTTGAACACACGGCACCTTGGGGAATAGCTATCACCAAACCTAAGGATTTGGAGAAGGAAGGAAGTTGGCTGTGTTTGCCTTTGATGCACCTGACCAGTCACTGATGTGGACTGCTTCCTGCACATCCTCCTCACAGACTCTGCTCACTCTTTGGCGATAAAAGGAAAGGGGAAAAGATACTCAGACAGAGCCTTTTTAATTACCCGTTAATTGGATGAGATGGCAACTAAAGTGCCTAAAGGCCATATGCATATTCATAGATTGTCTTCAAAGGGTACAATTACCAAAGCCGATGAAAAAGATTATGAGTTAATATTGGATTGTGATTTGGGGCAGAGGAGGGTGAGGCGTGTTCAGATGTCTTCCTCCACATAGCTGTTAAGATTCGTTTGTCTCTGGTTTTGTGTGATAATGTGTGGTGGTACAGTTTGTGTGGGAGCATAGCATGTTTGTCAAAGGGGCAAGTTCCGCAGTGGGCAGTCCTGGGCCATTTTCCTGATTGCCCTTGGTGTGCAAGGCTCTTTAGACGCAGGATGAAATTCTTACCTGATATGAAAGTGTAGATCATATTTTCCACCATATTCCTGTCTAACATTATTCCATTAGAAGTAAGTATTTCTGCTTGTGGTAAAGATGAAACATAATATTCCCGTTGCGAATTTCCGCAAGAACTGGAAAACAATATTTTTGAAAGCAGTAGCAAAATTTTCTTTTAGAGCTGCCAAAAAGTATGGAAAAGAGATTTTGGGATACCGTGTTGAAGTCCTCTGCCTTGAAGAGTATCTTCACATGTAAGATTTAATGTTCAAGTGACAAGGCAGCAAGCTTATGTTCAAATTCCACAGGGCCCAGGCCTGGATGGGAATTACAGACACTCTCCTCTGTTTGCCCTCACCCTGCTCAGCTGTGGAGGTGGTCGGTGTGGAAGGGGAAAAAGCCACATATGTCCCCAGAGCACCGGCTAAGTGCCCGAGTTTTTGTCACCATTTTCCTGCCACTTCAGATAATGCGAGGCAGCTGGTGAAGTACAAATGCTCAGTGACCACAGTTTGGAAATTTCTAAAGAGAAAGTATTTTCAGTTATTTTGTTAGTTGGGTCCATCTGAAAGAGTCATTGACTTAAAATTTTTTTTTTAATTAATAGTCTTTATTAGACTTTATCACTGCCCTAAAAATCCCCTAGAAGACACCATGGCTTTTGTAGCTATTTTAAAACTGTGTTCCCAGCCGCACTCCCCTCAGGACACAGTCTAGTTCTGTAAGGCTGTAGTTGTGTACCGAGAGGTGCTCTGAAAGAATGAGACACGTGTGGTGGGCAGGTAAGTGAACTGGCCCGGCTTTGCCATTGCCAAGTCACTTAGCCTCTCTCAACTGTAAAGGGGGGGAGGGGCGAAGAGTAGGACTTAACATGAGCATTAATTGAGATTAGGCATAAAAAGAACTCTGAACAGCGCTCAGCTCTGCTGCTCTGGCTGTGGCCCTGCCTGGCCGGCCGCCCCGTCTGTGGGCTCCCGGGCTGCGGGGCAGCCTCCGCATCACCAGCCTCTGGGCCTTCAAGTGCTTTGGGAGCTTTTCCTTTTCCTTCAGGGTCACACAGAGTTTTGTTTTTTTGGGGTGAAGATGAAATAGAATATTCCCAAAGGGCATGGCTGTGGGGCCGGGGCCTCCTTGTTTCCGGTCGCCATGGGGCGGGGGGGTGGGGGGGACTGAGGGCGGCGGCTTCTTTCCAGCGAGGACCCTTTCCTTCTCAGAGCCGTTATTTCCACTCTTGCCAGCTGTTAGGGTCCCCGAAGGAAGAACGCAGGAGGCCAAAGTGGTGAGGGATTATAAATGTACCAGTGGTCGGCAAACTCATTAGTCAACAGAGCCAAATATCAACAGTACAACGATTGAAATGCCTTTTGAGAGCCAAATTTTTTTAAACTTAAACTTCTTCTCACGCCACTTCTTCAAAATAGACTCGCCCAGGCCGTGGTATTTTGTGGAAGAGCCACACTCAAGGGGCCAAAGAGCCGCATGTGGCTCGCGAGCCGCAGTTTGCCCACCACGGTTTAGGCCATCTGGAGACCAGGCGGCGGGGAGCCCCAAAATGGCGCCAGCACCCAGGGCCGGGAGTCGGGCGTGCCAAAGGACTCTGGGAGGGCTTTCTCTGGGCGGAGCATTGGCCAGGTGGGTCCGATCCTGGGCAGGTGGGGAGGGGAAGGATAATGGTCGTAGCACGTGGACTGTGGTCTAAGCGAGAGGCAGTGTCCATTGTGAAGCGGCCTAAGGTCAGTTCCCAGGAGAGGGGGTGTCCAGTGATGGTCAGACCTAACACCTGGGGCCTGTGTCCTCCCCCACCAGCTGCCTGGCGCCCGGAGGCGAACCCCGTGGGCACAGGTGGTGGTTCAGGTTCCTGCCGGTTCCCGCCCGGAAGCAGCGGGCGGGCAGAAGTGGGAGGTGCTGGAGCAGATGCCTGTGCGCTGCTTGGGCTCCAAGGACCGCTGTTCAGCGCCCATTCCTGCAGCAGCTCCATCAGCTGGACGGGAGCTCTGTGAAACCACGTCCAACTACTGGAGGCTTCTGTCCTGGCCGTCCACGGCATCCTAGGAAACGTGGGGCCGTGCATGTGGCCAACGAGCTGTTTCCGAAGCTGCACGTGCCAGGTGAGCCTTCGTCCGCCCCCTCGGGGGCTCGCCATGTGCGGGGCCTGTGCGTTATCGCTTACATGTAGCCTGTGAATCTGCAACGACCTTCATAACAATTTCAATTTAAAACGATGGGAGTGAAGGTGGAGGTGGTTTACAGGGGTCGTTAAGATTTGCAAGGCGGTGAGACACGGAGCAGCAGTGATGCGGGTTCACAGATCACATCGGTGGTCAAGGCCTTTGGGGAAATTTGAATATGGAATGAGACTTAAATGTTCTCAGAGAACTTTCTTCCTTAGTTTTGTTAGGAGTGGTCCAGGTATGGTGGTTATAGAAGGAGAAAGAAATGAATTGAGTGCCTCAGTGCTTCAAACTGGTGATTAGGAAACCTCCTATCATAATTTTTCACTTTAGGGTTATCACCATCACCTCACTCTCCATGTCCGCTCAAAATTTCCAGAAGAGACATTTCAGTAAGCCACAGCAGGGCATTATTTTGCCCAAGACCTAAGCCTTTCGAGACAGCAAACAAAACGTCTTTTGATGAGAGGGTCACCAGCTCTACAAGACACATTCCCAACAAGAGATGATTAATCATACATCATGGGCAGTCTCACTCCCAAAATGAACTGCCCAGATCTAAAACAGAACAACAGGCTCTACTGAGGATTCGGCTTCGTTGGATTTAAATGCCACAGATGTATTTGCAGCAAGAAAAATGAATGAGTCATTATTGCTCCACACAGTGGTGGCCTGTATGTATTAGGCAACTTCCTTTCAACTCCACTTTAGCAGAGGCATTTCATACCCTGTTTGTAAAACATTTTGTTCCCATAAACAGCTATATCTTGGGAATTTCCTTATTGCCCAACTTTCTAATTCTTACAACTGATGAGTGCCTTTCCATCTAGGAACGGTTGGGGAATGCCTTTTCACCTGTTGAAGATATTCACATTGCTTAGAAGTTTTAGATAAAAACTGCTCTCTTTCAGCTTCAAAGAATTGAAATAACATATGATTTGTTTTCCTTCGAAAGGGCTTTTGTTAACCAGGCTCCTCTCTCCTTAATCACTTATGACAGAAAATTACCAGCATGAGCATGCTTGTGGTGTTCCCAGAACTGGTATGTTAAACCAAAATTTTAAAAGTTCTTTGAATTCAAATATGAGAATAAGCTCCTGCAGGGAATTTTTACTGAGTATCTTACCTAATAATAGACAAGCATGTAAATTGACCATACCTCCACTACGCCCACAGCCAATCAGGAGTGAGCATGCAAATTAACCCGATAAAGGTGGCGGGTTAATTTGCATATACAGGCGAGGAGGGGCGGGATGCCTGCTATGAGAGGGAGGGGGGGCGATGGAGGGACTACAGGAGCGGTGCTCTGGCCGGCAGTGAGGACTTGCAGGCTCCTGGGCATCTGGGAGAGAGGACTTGCAGGCTCCCAGGTGGCCGGGAGTGAAGCCAGGGGAAGGAAGGCCTATTCTTGCATGAATATCGTGCAACCGGCCTCTAGTAAATATGTAGATTTCTATTCTTACTCTTAAAATGATAAATTGTGTTTTTAAATGTATGCTTTACAGATCAGGTATTTATGATCAGTACCATTCGCACTCTCCCCATGGTGGTAGCTCTGAACGCTTGTGGAGTATTTTTAATACACTAAATAGGACATTAAGTCATTAAATCATCTGAAAGTAACCCAAGCCACTGAATTTAGTTTTTCTCCTGGTTAGTATTGCTTCTTTCAGCAGCCTTACCCATATATTCTGGATTACTTCTCATTTATTCTTATTGAAAATATTGTGTTTTACATTGCAGTGGTCCCCCTCCTCCCCCTGAGAATTGTCCCAAATTCTCCTCTTGGAAAAAAAAAAAAAAGATGTGGGGGTTTTAACAAATAATCTCCAGGTCCTCTTCAGATTCCACATTCTATCAATCAACTGGTTGTTAGTTGAGAAGAATACCCAGAAAACTACTGACATCTAATATCGCTTTAAATATGATAATTTCTATCTTCCCAACTATTCTTTTCAACTTGCATTGTCCCAGTTGGTTTAGTTTTTCCAGATTTAAATTTTTCCTGGCACAAAGGTTAAAGCTATTTTGGTAAATCTTAGCTTACTTTGCCTTGAAACCCATTGAAGCTTAAAGTCAGTTATTTTCTTTTTAATTATATAACAGATCTTTTTTCTTATGAGTAAATGGACATGAAACTTTACTCTGAAAAATGAAAAAGGTGGAACTTATGACTGTATTAAGGCAAAAACGCTTTTGATAAATTGCCAAACAATAATATCAGCATTAGTTATGCTAAGAAAAATAAGCTTCTTTGAAGTAAATCTCTTACCTTTGGAAGTTGAAAGTTAGGGGAATCATTCTATAGTTTTCTCTTAGATCCTCTTATATAGGGCATTTAATCTGAGTGCCTCCCTCCCCCACCCCCACCCCCCCCACACACGTACACACACCTTCTTTAGTATTACTTGTTAACTAAGCAAATACCTGGATTATAACATATAGATGGATAGATAAATAGATAGATACAGAGATACAGAGATGGATGGATGGATAGATAAATAGATAGATAGGTAGATAGATATAGAGATAGATGGATGGATAGATGGATGGATGGATAGATGATAGATAGATAGATAGATAGATAGATAGAACCTAGTATAGTGTCATTTATAGTTCTAACAATATGGATTAATTTTCCTCTCTGTGTTCAATATTGACCCTTTCATGGCTTTGGGTTGAACTGCTTGTTCTCATTTCTCCTTTACTTGTTACAGCTGTATGGCAGTCTTACCTGTGAATTCCTAGGTGTTGTTTGTAGCATTGTCATTCTTACCAGATTAGTTTGATTTGGTTTTGGATGTTACGCTCCTAAATGCTTGAATTTTTAACATGGTACTAAAAAGTACTATATTTACTAATACTATAGCTTACCTCACAACTTGATATTTTGGGCTTTTTAAAGGTAAAAGAGTAATTTTGTTCTCTTAAGAGAGCAAAATCTGCTCTCATAAAAATCAGTTCTTTACTAGAGAAATCTGCATTCTTTAAAATGTGCAGAAGATGATGAATATTTTATAAATTATAGTTTCTGTACCTTCTTCCATAGAGTTTAAATTAATGTTTTATTCTGCAGCCTTTCCAGGCAACCCATTACTTTCACTTTTATCTTCTCCTTATTTTGGCTTTTCTAAAATAATCTAATTTTCATTGCTTGAGTAGCTTGAACATACATTTCCTAATAAAATGCACTTTTCAACTCTTACTCATTTCACTTAACGTTTTAAACTTGTCTCCAGTGATTAGAGAGGTCCTCATTGATTTTGGCTGCCAGAAACACTCTGGATTTTTCTTGACATCAGACTTTGCATAGGTTTTGTTTTTCTTAGGGAGACACAATTACTTTTTCACTTTCTAAATGCCATGTAGGCCTATTCTTCCTGGCTTAAATTAGCTGTGAGTTCTGATTTGTTTCTACTCAATACAAAGGAATATTACTCCTGCTGTCTGTTCTCACTCCTCCTCATCAGTGACTTCCCTTAGTACCCCCTTTTCTATCTTTAAATTTTATTCATTCACAGCAAGTGCCTGAGAATTCTTACAGCCTAGTAAACAGAAAATGAGTCATTTTCTAAAGAAACTTAAGATTTTATATGGGGAAGATTGGTAGGGGAAGTCACATAATACCTGAGCTTGTTAAGACTGGGAGGATTGTCCAGCTGGGTGTGGTGCAGCAATTGATCTTCAACCCAGGAACCAGGAGGCCACCGGTTTGATTCTGGTTCAATTCCAGTTCGATTCCTAGTTGGGGCATATGCCTGGCTTGCAGGCTTGGTCCCCGGGGGGTAGGAGGGGAGGGGAGTTGGGGCATGCAAGAGGCAGCCGATCAATGATTCTCCCTCATCGTTGATTGTTTCTACCTCTCCCTTCCTTTCTGAAATCAGTAAAAAAATATATTTAAAAAAATGGGTAGGATTAATTTGGGAATGCTTCTTAGACCATGTAAATTTATAGCTATAGTTTAGAAGTATAGCTGGATTGATAATTTCCTAGAGATTCCTCACTTCCTCAGAATATTGGAAGATTTGTTCAGCCTATTTCCTATATGTATCAATGTTGACTTTGCAACCCTGATAGGGAACTGAAGATAAACTGATATGATGGTAGTTTTGTAGGTTGGAAATAAGAACTTTCTAGTTAAATATAGATGCATTTTTTTTCATCCTTTGGTAAATACAGAAAAGTTCAAACGATCTAGTTTTATCAATGTGATTTTGTAATTTCATGTTAGATGGACATTCTTTGGTTGAATGAGAAGTAAGAGAGTAAGTTCTTTTTAAAAAAAATATTTTTATTGGTTTCAGGAAGGAAAGAAGAGGGATAGAGAAATAGAAACATCAGTGATGAGAGAGAATCTTTGATCAACTGCCTTCTGCATACCCCACACTGGGGATCAGCCCACAACCTGGGCATGTGCCCTGACTGGGACTTCCTGGTTCATAGGTCGATGCTCAACCACTGAGCCACACCAGCCAGGCTAGAGTAAATTTTTGAACAGAATGTTTGCTAATGCCCATTAATCACAAGTTTTGTGGATAAATATTTAAAAAAGAAAGTATTTTCTCTAATGGGTTGAGAGAATGGTTGAGAGTGGTTGAGATATATAGGGGTCAACTTATGGAAATTAAAATATTTTCTCTTTAGCATTCTTCTCTCACTGCATCTTCTAAGGCCTATACTATTTTCTTGATTCACTTTTGCAAACCAGATATTGAACAAGTCCAAGGCTTATCAATGTATGATCTCTGTCTTTAAATTGTCTTGATTTTGCCTTACATTTTTAAAATGAGTTAATTGGTTCATGAGGGAATTTTAGAAATATTTTAAGTATAAACCAGAAGCATTGGTTAATTTCTGGAGATAGTTTAATAAATAGGACCCATTTGACTATTGTTAAGGAAAGATTAGAGATTTCTTTTAGTCTCCAAAAAATGTTAATTTTGTTCTTTTCAATCTAATAACTATTGTCACATTGATATAGAAATGAAGAGGAATTATTTAAACTCAAAATATTGTGATATATATATGTATATATATAAGATTTCACTTAGAATATTCAATAGTTGATTATTTTTTAGCTAAATTTTGATGAATGAATGAATATATATATATATATATATATATATATATATATATATATAATCTTACAATATTCTGAGAAATAAGTGAGAAACTCTAGGAAGTTATCGATCCAGCTATACTCTAAACTATAGCTGTAAATTCACATATATACACTAACTTGTATATTATCACTACACTTGTAGAAAAAGAAGGGGGAAAAGCAAATTCTAAAAGAGTGTGATTGTACTTCTCAAGTGATCTACCTAATAAAAGAGTAACATGCTAATTGACTGTACCTTCGCAATGCCCACCAGCCAATCAGGAGTGAGTAGGCAAATTAACCCAACAAATATGGTGGGTTAATTTGCATATGTAGGTACCAAACACAGGGTGGGATGTCTGCCTCATCACCATGGTGACGACACAGGCGTTCTGCACCACCCCAGCTGCTACAGGCCTCTGGGCAGCGTGGGAAGGCAGAAAGGCGGCTCTGGGCCGGAGTGGAAAGGCTGCCCCGGCCAAAGCAAAGGCAGTGCTGGCAGCCAGGAGAAAGAAGGCCCATTCTTGCACGAATCTTCATTCATGCATCGGGCCACTAGTTTGATAATATTAACCTTTGGGATGGAAACAAGGACAACTTAACCAAAGAAATGTCATCACTAATCTTTTGTGTAGCAAGCAATGATTAAAGGCAAAGGAGCAGCATTCCTTGAATTTCATTGAAGAATGCTGCCATTTTTTCTTGTTCCATGAAGTTAAACATTTAAAAATTAACATATACTTTCTGTTGCTACAAATAAGAATTATACCTTCTGAATTCTTTTCTCACTAGCTGGTTTTTAAGATAGGTGTGCTCTCTTTATTGTATGATGTATTATTTTAGTCATTTTAAAGTTAAATGTAGCAATTTGAAAAAAAAATCTCATATGACATTAAATTTTTTTTTTTGGTGGTTTCAGTGCCAGGCTCATGTGTGTGCATGTCTCTAGAAATGTCTTCTATTTTTAAAATATTTCGTGAAAAAATTTAGAAAGAAACATATTTTGGAAGTTTTCTTTATAGACACTTTGTATCTTTAGGTTCCTGAGTATATTTGAATCTCTTTCTAATATGGACATGGCTTCGTTTATCATTTCTTATGGTTTTATTTTTTGTCTATACTCTGGGGAATTTTTTTTATTTCCCAGGAGGACTTAATTGCCAACTAATTATCTAAGTAGAACTCTAACATGGATTTGAGAGTTCCTGGATATTTCCTTATATAGAACTCTATATCAGTAAGTGCATCAGCCTTCTTCCAAAAGGAATAGGATGTCAATTTAATTCTATTTTAGAACATGGCCTTAAGGAAGATGAGGATCTGGACTTACCTATAAAAATCTTATGTTATAATAATCTCTCTCTCATTTCCAAACATTACTGTTTTTGTGTGTATTTGCATAATGCTGGGGCAGGGTGGGAAGGACATAGAGGAGTGAGTTAAGTTAGTACCAATTATACATGGTCAAGGAACCATTGATTTATGTATTTCAAGTGGCCCAAGGCAGTGTTGCTATGAAATTTTCTCAAAATGGACTTCTCTTTGTCTGAGAAGATAAAAAGAATTTAGTATCAGTTAGCTGAGGAAATTACTATGTGCCCACGAGCCCTGAGAGAAATCAGGTCATCTTCACAGAAGTCATGTAGTAAGCTCTTATAAAGTTAGTATGGCATTTCTTGCGTTTCAAATGTATTCTTGCCAGACTTCTGTAGCATTCATATTTATAGTTGGCAACGTACCAACATTTGGCTATGGCAAATTCTGGACTCTTAAGGAGTACCAGGAGCAGGAGAGAACATGGTGGGCGGGTGAGCAGAGTCAGAAAACATTGAAACATGGGGATGCTGGATTGTCTGTTAGCAATGTAGCTTCACCCATGTCCCTTCTACATTTTCATCTTCAGAGGAGAATTCCAGAAATATACTTCTCAGAAACCTTTCCAATGTGCTTCTGGTTTAAATTCTGCTAAATGACAGATATTTCCATAAGGTTTTAAAAGTACAGAAAGGAAGAGCCATCATTCTTGTGGCAGCCAAGATCATCCATGGTGGCTCCCTTTGGCTTCTGGGCTCCTCCTGGGCGTTATCCAGTGTGGTGCCACAGGTGGATGCAGATCAACGGTGGAAGCTTTCCTGTAATCCCTGTACTTCCTTGTGTCCTGATTAAATAACTTGGCCAAGGTCAAACAGCTGAGTGGAAGAGCAGAATTCATGCTGAGGAATTGAATGAGGAGTCCATGCTGCTTAGCCACTTGGTGTGACTGCTGTGTAGGATAGATGAGATGATACTCTTTTCTCTTTGAGGGCATTTGTATTGCCTTTTCATTTTTGCCAAGCCCTCTGGCCAAGCTTTGGTCACCCGTTATCTATATAACTTTAACTGTTTCCAATGCCTCCATTATTTGATTGAGGCTAATATAGAGCATCAAATCTATTTCATTCTCTAACATGGCTTGACTTTGTTAAATACCCAAAGAGGTACAATATTTGTAGAATTTTTTTAAACAGCCTTAGCTTCAAGAGCTTGATTAACACTTTCCAAACTTCTTTGGACATCACAATCCATAGGAGGGTATTTCAGTAATAAATATTCCCACATTCACAAAGACCTACTGAATCAGAATTTGTGGGTTTGAGACCTGGACATATGCATTTTCAACAAGCATCCCCAGGTGATTATTATGCTTTCAGGTAGGTACTTATCTCCAAACTGTAGTCTGAAGAGACCAGGTTTCAACAGAGGAGATATTTATTAGATGATGTTCTGCATACCTTCAACAGAGCACCTCCATTTTTAGCTTGTTCATACAATAGGGTTCCACTGGATTTTATTTGCTAAAAGAATCCACTGCTTCCCCCGCACCCCCATTACCATTCTCTAATCAAATAATTCTCCTCAGTTCCATATAACTTTCTGTCTCATTCCTCAGCACCAGCATGAAGTTCTGCTTGTCTTTTGCAGCTCACCAGGACACTTCTTTCAAAGTTGCATTCCATCTCCTCCTGATTCTGAGACAACTGGAAGTGAACTATCAATAACCCCAATTAGACATTCACGCCTTCACTTTTCTTTCGGCACTGAAATCATTGCATGCATATAATTACAAAATGAAAACACTCAAAGAAAACTTCCCAGTTTTCTTTGAACAGATTAACATATATCTATGTGACCTTGTTTATGTTTGTTATTTATATTAATATGTTCTGAAACCAAAAGAAGTATTTAATTATGTTGACATAATATTCAAAACCTGAGTCAAGTGTACATGAAAGCTGAGGTTACTATCCTAAGTAATGGTTTCTGCTATTTAAGGAAACTTTATTCCCCCCTCCCCAGTGTTTAATGATTATAAACTGCATACATAAGATTGTAGGTTCTTATTTTAAGGAATTAACTAAGGAATGTCTAAGGAAGAAGAGTGGAAAATACCAAGTACAAATTCATGATGATGGCTAGAGGTGTATTTCAAAGAGAATACACCAATAACATCATGTTCACATACAGAGCACAGGATATTTCAGAATTTTTGCCTGATAAGAATTATATGGACTTGAAATAAAACATATGCAATTTAAAATTATAATGTGCATTCATATCATATTCATATCTATTTATACTTCTCTGAGAAAACGGCATCTTAACTGATGCTACTATTGCCACCCTCCCCTTCTCTGTGCATCAAACACCACCATCTGTGAAACATCATCATGCAAAGAACTTTATGGGCATTATCTCAAACCATCCTCAATATAATGACAGGTTGTGGCTATTACACATTATCCCAATGTACATACAGATAAGGAGTCTGAGGCCTAGAGATGTTAGGAAGCTTTTCCAAGGCTACACTACTAGAAAACAGAAGAAGTTGGATGTAAATCCCAGCAGTCTTACTCTAGAAGCCATGTGCCTACTGGGATCTATTTTGCCCAGTCCTCCAGGGAAACAAATGTCAAATGTAATCTCGCCAATCATTAACCAATTTTTTTTTTATCCTCTGCCATTTCCTATTTTCCTCTTTCAAGGTTCAGGAGGTGGCATATTCTGGTGGGGTAAGCACTGCATCTATCACTTTGGCAGATACATGAACTTGGCAGATATATGAATTATTTCAACTCAACAAGCTTCAAGTCTTCTGAGAAATGGGCACACCAACCCTACAGGGTTGTTGTGAAGATGAAGTGAAATAATATGTATGGATGTACTACACCCAGGACCTCGTCAATAGACATTCAATAAATGCCAGCTTGTCTTCTTGCCTACTTTCCTCTTTTTATCTTTTCTATTAGTTCTGCAAAACAGGCACAAAAACCCTAAGCTACTTTTTTTCTATTTTCATTGAGTACCCATAATCAGAGGTATTAAAGGAAAAGGCAGTTGCCTCCTTGATTGAATGTTGTGGCTGGAATTCAAACCATCTGAGTGATTGGTTTAACCAACCCTTGATTCATCTTAATTCTCCAATTCTATGACTCCATGGCAAATCACTGGTCAGAATGTCATTTAATTTTTAAAAGATTTAGTTACAGGAGACTTTCTTTGAGGGGTGGGGCTACCTCTTATAGTATCAAAAACAAAGATGTAAAACTGAACAACCCCAACTCAGCCACACAAAGATGATTGTGGTCAAATGAATAATAGTGCATTAATCTAATAGTCTGGTATTAGAATCAATGATAATAAAGCAGAATGGAAATGCATGCTTTTATATCTATTCTGGTTTGGCTACTGCCCAGATTGCAGTCAATAAGTCATCCAAAGAAAGTCTATGTTGCAAGAAATTCACTTAAGTTTATTTGACTAGTTTCTTTATTATTTGGCATCTAAATTTTATATTAGGGTCAACTTCAACTGTTGTACACTAAAATTCTCAGTGTCTTATCCAGTAAAAGCTTATCTCTTCCTTACATGAAGCATGCATAATCTGTATGTTCTTGGTCGGGAATATTCTCCTCAGGGACATTCCAGGAAGGATCCAGGCTCCTTCCCCTAGCAGTTTTATCATAATTTAGAGCTTTGGGTTTCTTCACTGAATTTTTGTATCTCATGAACATCAGGGCAAGAGAGCATGGAGGATCACTTAGGAGGCATTTTTGGACTAAAACTTAGAGCTGTTTGTATCACTTCTGTCCATATTCCACCACCCAGAATGCAATCCTATAATCACCTCTACCAGCAGAAGAGGCTGGGAAATGTAATCCTGCTGTGTCCAGGAGGCAGGGGAAGCAGGTTTTGCTGAATATCTAGCGGTTTCTGCCATAGGTTATTTCCAATTTATTGCTATCATAAACAACTTGGAGATGCACACCACTTTATTTCAGTCTTTGTTCACATTCTTAAACTTTTCCTTAGAACACATAATTTACAGTGGAAATTTTGGGTTGATGACTTTAAGACATGTTTTAGCATTTTGAAATAGTCAACTGCCCTACTGAAATGTTAGATCCATTTTCTGCACATTTGAATTACCTAGGGAGCTTTATAAAAATTCCAGTGCCCAGGTTATACTGTGGGTCAATCAAAAATGAATTTCAGGGGGTGGGAGTTTGGGAACCACTGCTTGAGGGATTCCAGAGCAGAACATTGAAGGAGCCTCTGTTGCTGACAGCCCAGCAGTCCAGGACCACCTATGACAGGACCATCACATGTCAGGGAAATACATTTCTAGCTTGTATAATAAGCCTACTATTTGGAGTAGTAGTTGTATACACTCAACATATATACCAGGCGTCCTCAAACTACGGCCCACAGGCCACATGCGGGTATTTTTGCCGTTTTGTTTTTTTACTTCAAAATAAGATATGTGCAGTGTGCATAGGAATTTGTTCATAGTTTGTTTTTTTAAACTGATTCAACCACGGAGCCACACCAGCCAGGCTGGTCATAGTTTTAAGTTCTTGCAAAAACTCAGTGCCTTTATTTTTCACCAAATTGGAGAAATTACAAAGAGATACTGCTATTTTCCAAAATGTCTCTGGTTTCCATCCTGAAGTGAGAAGCATCAAGTACATCTCAGAGTGAATGTGGCCAGAGCAAACTATTTTCCAGGTAGTTCCTCACCCAGAGATCTCACAGTGGTGGGCACCAGTTATAGATGTGTGAGGACTATAAATAAGGTTGCCAGCCAAAAGGTGCCTTCTGTTTTCAAATGCTACCAATGCCTCCTGGTCAGGGAAGATATGGTCAATCTGTTGGCCATCCCATTAGCATCAGCCCTTTGCCTGTTTTTCTAGATTAGCAATGGAATGCCTGCAGCATCCTGACAGTCCAGTAGCTCATATGTGTGTTTTACTGCTATAAATACAATAACACTGGATGTTAAGTACTGATTATCAAAGCTGTCTATCACTAACATATCAATAATATGACTAGAGAAAAGAAATGAGAATAATCACAAATATAATTTCAATGTTGTAAGGTGGCTGAGAATGTTATTTATATAGTTAGTCACCCCTTACCTGAAGTTTCGCTTTCTGCAGTTTTAGTACCCCATAGTAAAAAATGGTCCGAAAATATTAAATGGAAAATTTTAGAAATAGACAGTTCATAAGTTTGAATTGCATACCATTCTGACTAGTGTGATGAAATCTCGTGATATCTTGATCCATCCCACCTTGGATGTGACGCATCTCTTTGCTGGACGTATCCACACTGCATATACTCCCCAACCTTTAGTTATTTAGTAGCCATCTAGGTTATCAAATTTACTGTCTAGGTATCACAGTGCTTGTGTTCAAGTAATCCTTATTTTATTTTACTCAATAATGGCCCCAGAACATAACAGTAGTGATGCTGGCAATTTGAATACGCCAAAGAGAAGCCGTAAAGGGTTTTCCTTACAAGAAAATTTGAGTAGAGTACATGTGCTATTTGAGAGACCATATTCACATAACTTTTATTACAGTACTAGAGGCCCAGTGCACAAAAATTCATGCACCCGGGAGGGTGATCCCTCAGCCCAGCCTGCACCCTCTCGCAGTCCGGGACCCATTGCGGGATGTCCACCTGCCAGCTTAGGCCCACTTTCCGGGGGATTGGGCCTAAGCTGGCAGTCAGACATCCCTCTGGCAGCCTGGGGAGCAGCCTAAGCTGTCAGTTGGACATCCTTAGCACTGCTGAGGAGGCAGGACAGGCTCCCTCCACTGCTGCTGTGCTTGCAGCTGTCAACCTGGCTTGTGGCTGAGCAGAGCTCCCCCTGTGGGAGTGCACTGACCACCAGGGGGCAGTTCCTGCATTGAGTGTCTCCTCTCTGGTGGTCAGTGCACATTATAGCGACTGGTCGTTCCTGGTCATTCCGCCATTAGGGTCAATTTTCATATTACCCTTTTATTATATAGGATATTGTTATAATTTTTTTATTTTATTATTTGTTATTGCTCTAATCTTTTACTGAGCCTAATTTACAAATTAAACTTTATCATAGGCATGTCTGTATAGGAAAAAAGAGCATATGTGTGTATATGGTTTGGTACTTGCTATGAATTTCAGGCATCCACTGAGAGTCTTGGATTATATCATCCATGAATAAGGGTGGTATATTGTATGTTATAAAAGAGACATTCAAATCAGAGCCCCTCAGTAGAATAGAAATTAAACATTAGAAAATAACAACATTTATTGAACGTGTTAATGTTTGTAGACGTGTGTGTACCTGTGACATGTGCATTGCTGACCAAGTTGAAGGGTGGGGTGGGGTGAGGGAAAAAGGTTGGGTGTTGAAAGATAAGAAATAATGACTGATACTTCCTCTAAGGAATTAAACATAAAAGGTTCTTAAGAGATGACCATTTAAAAAATACCTACCATGCATTAGTAAGAGAAAATTAACAATTGTAACCTGAGTTAATAAGAACTAATATGATAAAAATGACAAATGCTGCAGCCTTCCTCTTTCCTGCATCCAACAAGGACTTGAATTTGGGATATTTGCACAAGATTTTTAATTAATGCTCTAACTCTCAGACCCTGGGGTAGGCAGAATAATGACTCCCCAAAGATATCTGGTTTTTAATCCTTGCAATCTGTGCTTATGTTACTCTACATGGAAAAAGGGGATTTGTAGATGTCATTAAGAACCTTGAGATGGGGAAATTATTCTGGTTAGGTTGGGTGGGTGGGCCCAAGCTAATGACATGAGTCCTTAAAAGCAGAGAACCTTTCCCAGCTGAGGTCAGAATCAGAGGGAGATGTGATTATGGAAGAATGGTTGTATAAATGCAGTATGGCTGGCTTTGAAGGTGAACCAAGGAATGTGGATAACCTTTAAAAGCTGTGTCCTCTACAAGCTAGGAAGGGCAAGGAAGCAGCTTCTCCCCTAGGAAGGAATGCTGTCCTGCTGACACCTTGATTGGAGCCCAGTGAGACCTGTTGCAGATTTCTATCCTATAGAACTTGTAGATAATAAGTTTGTGTTGTTTTGAGCCAATAAGCTTGTGATAATTTGTTATAGCAGTAATAGAAAACTAATACAAACTCCCTTTAAAAGTACTATCTTGAGAATGACTTTCCCCTTTATTTATCATCCAGTTGTTTTGTTCTTGAACAATAGATGGTGCTAAGCATCCATGTTTCTAGTATTGTCAGCCAGATCCTCCAATTGGAAGTAATTAAGACCACATGACAACAATTGAAGCAGTTACTCCTAAAAGTCTACAACTCACATCGTTTCAGACTCAGAAAACCTTCACCAAGTAGTGACAAACACCAGGATGTTGGAGATTGGGTTGCTATAATTCAAGAGTAACTACTTATTAAAAAGCCAAACAGCAATGGGACATATCTTTTATTTGCTATATCGAATTGCTTACACCCCTTTAAAAATATTAAAACACACCTTCAAATTGAAGGTGTGAATTCCAACACACCTTCAAAAACATTGAACACCCTGAGGCCGCACAGTATATGAAAGTGAATTGGAGATCAGAAACCACAGGGAAAAAGTGTCTGCAAAATAAGTTATGCTGCTGTTGTTTGTTTTTATTCATATGTGCTGTGGTGCAACAATTAAGAAAAGGCAGTGACAGATGCCATTCATCCTTTTCCTTGCAAATTTTTTTACTATATTTATTAGTGCTGACTTTGAACAAATGCACCATCTATATATATAAAAAGCCAGTGACCATAACAGCCATAATGACCCTAATGACTAGTCACTATGACGCCCACTATGGCCAGCGAACCTGCCCGATCAGGGGGTGGGGCTGGCTGGCCAACCTCGTGACCCCTCCCCCCTGCTGGCCTGCCACTGATTGGACTCTCCCACCCCAATCAAGAGCAGGCCGCCAGCCAAACATCCCCTCCCCCCCCCCCCCCCCCCGCAAGTCCCACCCCCATAGGCTCTCCTCCCAACCGGCCCACCCCTGATCGCACCACCCCCACCCCAATAGGGGGCGGGGCTGGGAGACCAACCTCCTACAGCCCCTTCCCCTGGCTGCCCACCCCTGATCGTACCCCCCACCCCAATAAGGAGCAGGCCCAGTGGTCAACCTCCTGCAGCCCCTCCCCCCACCGAGTCCCACCCCAGATCAGCCCCCCTCTTCCCCCCCCACCCCAATCAGGGGCAGGGCCAGCTGGCCAACCACCAATGGCCCCTCCCCCAGGCTGCTGACCTCCCCATCAGCACCCCCACCCCATTCGGGGCAGGGCCTGCCGGCCAATCACCGGCGGCCCCTTCCCCCAGTAACCCAGGCCAGCTCGCCAACCTCCCACCATCTCCTCCAGACAGGCCCAGCCTGATCCGGCCGGACTCTACACATGCACGATATTTAGCTTCTAGTGGACATTTTATCTCTTTGACTATTTTTAATAATATAAAATGTGTGTATATGTGGGTTTATGATATTTGATTATTATGATTTTAAAAAGCATGATCTGTGCTATGATAATATTTTCACCAAAGTAGTACACTGAATTCTCCTGTCTAATAAGATGGGTGGTTGATACATCAAATTTGATGACTAGTGATGCATAATGAGGCATTTTGGTACTTAATTAAATCTATCATAATAAGAGGGAAAGAGGGTAAATTCAGAGGTGTTCAGGGAGCCATGTGTTTGGAAAGATTTAAGAGTCTTGATGATCTCAGTATCAATACAGTCAACTACTTTCATTCCTTTCCTCTTCTAAACAGTAAATTAAATATACTCATTTTCTGAGTAAAAGCAAACACATTCCTGAAAGATGAATGAATTTCTTTCAACTGAGAGTGAAGGCAGGCAATATACATCCACTCAGAATAACCACAAACTCATAGGAAATGAATGCTGAATGCTCTGAAATTCTGAGACCATTGACTAGAACCACAGGTAATGACACAAGCAGCAAGGGAACAACATGTAGTGTCAACGAGACATCTCATTTCTGTTTAGGTAAATAACTTCTTAATCTCCTCTAAGCACAGTTCAAGACTTTTTCTATTTGAAAGCTTCCTTCATCGCTCAAGGGCCAGTCCCAGGAAGACTTCACTCCCATGTGGGTAAAAAGGAGCCAAAGGAAAGACATTTGCACAGTGACTGTCCAAAGATACTGTTTACTCTGAGCAAAATTGTTCTCTGCTTGGGATCTTAGTGAAATTAAAGGAATGTTGGAAGGAACCCAGTCTGGTGACTGAATGAAGACGCAAGTCATCAAGGGCCATGCAAATGAAGAAAGATATTCTTTAAAGATTAAGATGAATTTCTAAAATTTATTTAAGTAAGGGAAAAGCCAGAGCTGTGATTTCTATTGGAGGAACCAGGGAACTGGCAATAGTTTTGACTTCTAGCGGTGTCATAAAATGTGAGAGTATTTTGTTGTAAATCCAATGTCATGGGCAAAATGTTCTCAAAACCCACTATTAGGAATTTATAGAAGTTATTCACATTGTATTAATATACTTATTGTGTGTGGCAAGGAGTAGGGCTGGCATAGGGTAGCTGGGTGTAGGGGTACAGAGATAAAAGGGCAGGTGGGTAAGGCTGGTGGTTAAGAGAGGTTGTAAGAAATATCTCATTTAAAACTGACTTGACTGACCACCAGAGGGACTCCAAAGTTCATTTATCAATACAGTACTTCAGGCAAGAAATGTTTTATGTTAGGAGACTTAGATTTATGAATACACCATGGTAAAGAGTTAAACTATAAACTACAGCAATAGCTATTAGGCATTAATTCAGCGGAAGAAACTCAGATGCTTAAAATTGAGAGATTTCAAGACCACCAGTGGGGATAGAAAAATAACCTAATAATTGATATGAGAAATTTGTTAAGTAGTGACATTTTGCTTGTGTTTTCTGCTAAGACCCTGTTAGGCACTGTTTTATTTTACTAGATTTTCAGTGTTTCTGTTCTGCCAGAAGGTGTTGCTATAATATAGCGAGGCTTGGAAGGACAAAGTAATGTGGAATGAAATGTGGTCATACTGGATAAAAGTGCAAACCATATAAGTATATAGAATTCAGGCACAAAGATATCCATTATATGGGGAAAAGAGGGCTTTACAGTAGTATGAGTCTCCACTATAAATAGTTCAGCAAAATGTAAACATGAAATATTTTCCCAGTGATATTTGCAGCCATATAAACAGTAGCCCTACTTTTCTTTTCATTAACTCTTATTTCTTAATAAAGGGATTTCTGTAGGGAGAAATTTAGGCAAAAATAGCAATGATCTGTACCTTTTTTATAACAGGGTATACATGGAATAAAAACTGGAATTTAAAACCAGAAGTTGTTTGTGTGTGTGTGTGTGTGTGGTTTTTTTTTTTTTTTTTTAAACAAATACAGCTTTGCTTTAATGTGGAAAGTCGCATGTGATAGAAACAAGCACAGTGGGTGCATGGAGACAAACTAACAAAGGATTGAAGAAACCAGAATACAGTCCTTAAAATAAAAAAGTTAGATTTCTTCCAATATTGCCAAGCAAAACTCAAACTGAATACTTCCTTCAGAAATCTCCCACAGTCAGTCAAAATTTTAAAACTGATTTTCAAATTGAATGTCTTTATACTGAATTTTTATTCAGACTTAATCCAGAATATATTCATTTTCCTCTCAAAATTTAGACCAGGGCAACTAACATTTTATGAAGAACCTTATTCAACGGGAGGCAAAATTAAACCAAGCCTCTTTTAATTGTTAGGTTCCAGCCTTCCTCCTGTCCAAATTGGTAAAAATGGATTGTCGGAATTTGTAAATGCCCTTTCCACCTTGTCTTGCCCGGTTTATACTTCACTTGTACTGAAAGTTTGGCCCCAGCATGATTTTGTCCAGAAAGTTTTCTTGATTTGAGGGGCTAGGCAAGCACACCTCGCTTGTATTACCGAGCACCCAACACCTATGTCCCCCCCTACACTTGACTGTATTAAAAGCAGGGTCATGCCTGCCTGGCTGGCATGGCTCAATGGTTGAGCATCAACCTATGAACCAGGAGGTCACAGTTGATTCCTTGTCAGGGCACCTGCCCAGGTTATAGGCTTGATCCCCAGTGTGGGGCTTGCAGGAGGCAGCTGATCAATGATTCTCATCATTGATGTTTCTATTTCTCTCTCCCTCTCCTTTCCTCTCTGAAATCAATAAAAATATATATTTGAAAAAGGGTTAGGTTATGCCTTATTGGTAAGATGCTTAGCACCAGGCCACACGTTGGATATATGTCTGTCAGACTGAACTGAACTGTACTGAACCGAGATAAGACTAGGAAATCCAAAAGAGTTCTTTGGCAATCAGTTTTGGGGTTTCAGTCCCCAATTGTAACCACCTCTGTAAAGCTTTGTGGAAAATCGAGAATTCTGTTCCTTAAAACAAAGCAAAGCAAACCCTGCAGGAATAGGCCTAATTAAGGAAGCCTGCACCCAGATGCGATTGAATATTCTGCTGTGAATCACATACCACAGAAAAGCTCCAGAAGAGGACAGTAGAACGTGTCCAGGGTTTGAAATCTCCTCACTGAATTCTCTTTAAGAAAGAAGGAAAAGGGTGTGGGGAAGTATTAAGACTTCAAATAACCAAATTTCAAAGTTCTGAGAGGTCCAAGAAGAACTTTGGAAGAGTGTAAAATACATTCTCAGAATAAATTTATTTTTACCTAAGATATGTAAGCGACAGGAGATACAGGAAAGACTCATATTGTGAACTCAATTCATGAATGTTAAGCAAAAAACCTATAAAATTTCCATAAAGTTTCCAGTTATAGAGTTAAAAGAAGTAATTATGAGACTTCAGTACAATAATTTTATTCAAATCAAAGCCAGAGATGTAATTAATTATTTTAAATGTTTTACTTTCTCCATTGTTTTATTTATCTACTAGAGGCCTGGTGCACGAATTTGTGCATGGGTGGGGTCTGGCTAGGGGGAGGGGCTGCAGGAGGTTGGCCGGGTGGGGGGCTTATCAGGGGCAGGGCCTTCTGAGGAGAGGGATTGCAGGCAGTTTGCCCCACCCCCTGGTCAAACTCCTGGTCGAACTCCCGGTTGAGGGGGTAATTTGCATATTAGCCTTTTATTACATAGGACTAGAGGCCCGGTGCATGAAATTCATGCTTGAGAGGGGTTGTCCCTCAGCCCAGCCTGCACCCTCTCCAATCTGGGGTCCCTCTCAATATCCAGGACTGCTGGCTCCCAACCGCTCACCTGCCTGCCTGATTGCCCCTAACCGCTTCTGTCTGCCAGCCTGAACACCCCCTAACCACTCCCCTGCCAACCTGATTGATGACTAACTGCTCCCCTGCTGGCCCGATTGCCCCTAACTGCCCTCCCCTACTGGCCTGGTCACCCTTAACTGCCCTCTCCTGCAGGCCTGGTTGCCCCCAACTGCCCTCCCCTGCAGGCCTGATTGCCCCCAACTGCCCTCCCCTGCAGGCCCAGTCACCCCTAAGTTCCCTCCCCTGCAGGACTGTCCCCCCACAACTGCCCTCCCCTGCAGGTTTGGTCCCCCTGAACTGCCCTCCCCTGCAGGCCTGGTCCCCCCCAACTGCCCTCCCTTGCCAGCCTGGTTGCCCGTAACTGCCCTCCCCTGCCGGCCTGGTCACCCCCAACTGCCCTCCCCTGTAGGCCTGGTCACCACCAACTGCCCTCCCCTGCAGGCCTGGTCCCTCCCAACTGCCCTCCCCTGCAGGCTTGTTACCCCCCAACTGTCCTCCCCTATAGGCCTGGTTGCCCCTAACTGTCCTCCCCTGCAGGCCTGGTCACCCCCAACTGCCCTCCCCTGCCATCCTGGTCACCACCAACTGCCCTCCCCTGCAGGCCTTGTCACCCCTAACTTCCCTCCCCTGCAGGACTGTCCCCCCACAACTGCCCTCCCCTGCAAGCTTGGTTCCCCCACAACTGCCTTCCCCTGCAGGCTTGGTCCCCCTGAACTGCCCTCCCCTGCAGGCCTGGTTCTCCCCAACTGCCCTCCTCTACCAGCCATCTTGTGGTGGCCATTTTGTGTACACATGGGGACAGCCATCTTTGACCACATGGGGGTGGCCATCTTGTGTGTTGGAGTGATGGTCAATTTGCATATTATCTCTTTATTATATAGGATGTTATGTTTCCCCTGCCATATATTTGTATAATTTAAACTAAGGTAGCAGCCAGTAGAGCAGCTTTTCCAAATATGGGTGCTCTAGCTATATTGGAGCACCTTTGGTGTTTTTTTTTAAATTGTGATGTAATTGATATGTAATATTATATTAGTTTCACATGTAGAATATAATGATTCAATTCATGTATATATTGTGAAATTATCACCACCATATGTTATTATCATCACCTCTGATGTGTATGGAAAGATTCTTGATTAATCCAGAGAAAGTTCTAGTTCAATTATTAAGTCACAAAGTGTTTTAAAAGGAAATATTTGTTTTGTTTCTATTTCATAAGGAGCCATTTTCAATTTATATGAACGAGTTAAATACATTATATACTAATATTCTCATGGCAGCTTTTACTAATCCCAAAAGAAACTCAGTAGTAGATTTGATTCTGATTCTTTGGGAAGGAATAAATTGCTTATTTTGAGGTTATTTTCTAACTATTTAAGTAGTGGTGAACCAATAATTTGGACAATAGGAAGCAATATTTCCCTCAATGTGGAGGTCAGATTCTGAAACTAAGGTTACAGCCAACCAAACAGCTTTTCAATATATGAGAGATATTAATAAATGGCTAAGTCTGTGTGAAACATAGGGAGATAGAGTTTCACAATTTGTAGTTTTATTTATTTAAGAGAGAACTATATTCAGTAATTGGCATTGTGATATGATCTGATGGAATTATATATACCAATTAGAGGCCCGGTGCACGAAATTTGTGCACGGGGGGGGGGGGGAGGCGGTGCGGTCCCCTCAGTCCAGCTTGCACCCTCTCCAATCTGGGACCCCTTGGGGGATGTCCAACTGCCAGTTTAGGGATCGGGCCTAAACTGGCAGTCAGACATCCCTCTCACAATCCGGGACCGCTGGCTCCTAACTGCTCACCTGCCTGCCTGCCTGCCTGGTCGCCCCTAACTGCCTCCCCGCTGCTGGCCTGGTTGCCCCTAACTGCCCGTCCCTGCCAGCCTGGTCACCCCCAACTGCCCCCCCTGCTGGCCTGGTGGCCCCCAACTCCCCCCCCCCACTGGCCTGGTCACCCCTCACGGTCCCCCGCTGGCCTGGTCACCCCACTCAGCCTGCTGTTCAGTTGTTTGGTCATCCTTCACTAACCCCCCTGTTGGCCTGGTCTCCCCACACAGCCTGCTTGTTCGGTCGTTTGGTTGTCCCTCACTAATCCCCCTGCCGGTCTGGTTGTAGGCAGCCATCTTGTGAGGGCATGAGGGTTAATTTGCATATTACCCTTATTATATAAGATTAGATTACCTGAAAACCAAGCAAATCTGCACCTAACTTTATGTCAGGTGGGCGTGGACTACCCATTCAACACATACACATTAAATGCCTACCATGTGGCAGGCACTGTTCCAGGCCCTTGGGATACATGAGTGACCCATACAGACAAAGACCCCTGACAGACAAAGACTTTGTGGAGCTCACATTCTAGGAGATGAGTCAGGGGTTAGAAGTCCGTGAGGCAAGAGCTGGGTGACCCAAGGGGAGGGAAGTAAGAAATAAGGTCAAAAGGGCTTGGGGGTGGGGTCAGATCACATGGGCCTCATAGGTCAGTGTAAGTACTTTGATTTATCTCTTAGCAAGATAAGAGCCACTGGAGATTTTTGAGTCAAGGAGTGAGCAATCTGGCTTACTTTTGAAAAGGATCCTTCTGGCTGCTGCACTGGGTATAGACTGCAGCAGCAGGCAGGCCTGTTAGGAGACTGTTAGTAATCCAGGCGAGAGATGATGGTGGCTTGGACTAGGATTGGTGCAGCGGACATGGTAAAAAGTGGTTAGAGTCTGGATATATTTTGAAGGTAAAGCCAATTGGACTTGCTGTCTTATTGGATAAGCATTGTGAGAGAGGTAACATTTTTATCCTGATCAACCAGACTATGGAGAATATAGTGAACAGGAATAAAAGAATTGGTAACTATAAGTATGAACAGCTTTACAAGGGGGTTGGGGGGGGCGACAGTATTAGAAAAGAGAGGAGCCAAGAGATGGCATGTTAGGGAGAACTTTGTCTTTGATGGGAAAAATACTCACATATTAATAGGCTGATGAGGATGGTCTCGTAGAGAAAGAAAATGTAATGATGCAAGAGAGAGGGAGAATTTCTGGAGTTATGTCCTTAGTAGGCTAGAGGGACTGGGATCCTGGGTCCAAGGGGAGGGTTTGGCTTTAAGAGGCAAGTGGATGATCTATCTGTGGTAACTGGTAGGAAGGTAGCATATGTAACTGAGGCAGGACTGAAACTCAAATAAAGTTCCATTGGACTCAGAGTTCAAGCTTTCTCTACTTCCTACATGAAAGGAAGAAAAAAATGGAGCTATTATTAAACCACCTGCTCAGATGACTTATAGAATCTTCCTAATCATTGAGACACAGGAAGTATCGTAATGTGTTAGGAAGCAGAGGCATCATAAGACCTTGTTTGATCCACCATTGGATGTGTGATTTATTATTTGAGGGTGAGAATAATATTACCTGTAGTATCTTTACTTCAAGGTACTACAGGTAGTGAGGATCAAATGAAACAATATATATGAAAGTGTTCTAAGATATAAAGAACTATACAAACATATTAACGGTCTGAAGTCCTTTGTACTTCCTGTTCCCTCTGCCTGGAATACTTTTACCCTAGTTCTTTGCACATTTCCCTTCATTTTGTCACTCTTGTCTCAGTTCCGAGATCTTGTGTGACCACGCTGAAATGGCTCTGTGCCCCACACTGACTCAGTCATTCTCTGTCCCATTGTTATAGATCATTATCTTTCTAGCACTTATATATATTTGAAATCATCTTATATAATTGTTTGTTTATACATTATTATCTTCTCTGATGAAATATAGACTCCATATGGGAGGGCAATCTTTTTAATTTATTGGGGCAACATTGGTTAATAACATTATGTAATTTTAATTTGTACAACATCTTAATTCAACACCTGTATACTCTATTGTGTGCTCACCACCTGAAGTCTAGTTTCTTTCCGTTGCCATATATTTAACCCCTTTTACGCACTTTTGCCTCCCCCTATCCCCCTCCTCTCTGGTAACCACCATTAGGTTGTCTGTATCTATGAGCTTATTTTTGTTTGTTTTGTTGTTTGTTACATTTTCTCCCCAGAGCCTAGAACAGTGATTTGTACATAGTGGGTCTTCAATAGATATGTATTGAATAAATGATTAAATGTCATTATTATCATAATTAGAGACAACATTCCAAGTGAAAGACCAATTTAAAGAAGATACTCAAAGTTGTTACCATTTTAAGTTTTATTATTTAACTGCACAGAAGCAACGTTTAGTGTAAACTTCCAAAATAGTTTCTTGACAATTCTGCTCTTCTGTGATTTCCCTCCAGGCAAATTATCTTATTTGATGTGCTTAACAACTGTATTAACTCATCTCTGTGACAAAAACGAGAGAGTTGAAGCAAATTGAAAGTCTTGGGAAACATTCAATAAGTATTAAGCAGAGAAAGGAGACCTGTCTCTTATTTTAAGAGTGAGAATCTCCCTTCTTAGAACATGTTAATGCCCTTTTATTTATTTATTTTTTGATTGATTATAGTAAAGAAATGCTATGAGCCCAGAGATGTCTAAGAAGGGACTCTGGACCCAAGATACAAAGTGTTATTCTCTCTGCTAAAAGGGACTTCAGAGATAATCTTTGAACCTCCTTAATCCCTATGAAGTGTCCATGTGATGGTGTATGATGTCCATCATTCATGTGATCTGTACTCTGTAGAATTGGAGAACTACATGCTGTGGTCGTTAGGCATTTGCTTCCAAAGACTCAATTATTTTCCAGTGGGGCTAGTATGCTTCACACACCAGAATTGGTCCCAGAAAAATTAACACAGCTTTTGCTAATGGATAGACAGGCAGGCAAGGTGATAATGACCCAGTCTGTTTAAAAATAGATGGCTGACTATCCAGTGATAAAGACAATTTGTGAAAGGACTGTGGGCTAGCATTTATTTCCCAAAATTTCTTTACTCTCGGCATTAACTGATGTTGTGTGACTTGTGGTTATTTTTCTATAGCAGGAAAAACATTTTTCTTATTCCAAATACTATGGCTATCTTTCATGCCTTTATTTCTTCCTGTCCCCTTTCTTCTTTCCTCCCTTTCTTCCTTCCCTTTTCTCTTTTTTCCTTCCTTCTAGTCTTTCTCAAATGCTATTTCTGCATAATAAGGAGCCTATAGTCCATCCTTCTTAGAACTTGCCAAAAAAAGGGGGAGAGGGAATAAATCTAAAGTAATAGCAAGCTCATCTTGCCTACATTTCTGTTAGCGATTTCCATCATCTGTTTGCATCCCCGTGTGAGCAGTCAGAGCCCTGTGTGCAGCTGCCGAGATAAGAACTGTGAGTTATGCTTCAGAGTTGACTCAGACCATGATGATGGCCATCAAGCAGCGATGGGAGCATAAATCAATCACTTTCCTCCCCTTCCTTACACTAGGGCATCTGAGTATCAAAAGGTAGAAATTCTCATTGAATTTTCTTAATTTTCTGAGAAGATATTTCTGAGGAAGGCCATGTGGACTTGAAGCAATGCAAATCAAGTTCACTTTTTCATGGAACTATAAAATACAACTGCCTCATCATCTGTCAATTCATCTTTCTAGCCTTCTGTGCAACCTATGCTAGCCTTTCTCTCTTTGATTATAACTGTTTACCCACCTTGCTCACTGGACTATAGGTTCTTAGTTATTTTCATTACTTTTGAATTCCCAGGGAATATATAGTGTGGATCACATAATAGGTGCTGAGTAAATGTTTGAGTAATAAATGAGTTACTGAATTCAGTGTTAAATTCTACATTTTATTTACCACATAATGTGTCACTTTGCTCCAGGACTGCATACCCTAATGGCTCCCTCAGTGGCTGGACCTAGAAAACTCTGGGCTGATTTTAGCAAAGGGTGATAATATATAATGAGTATAAGCTACAGATCAATTCACATCAAGTAGGCTTGCAAAAAACTTTAACACACAACCACCAACAGGCAGTTGAAGAGTTCTAGAAACAAAATTATAAGGACATTTACATGAAACATTATCATTTTCAAACTGCATTCACTCACAAAGAAACAGGTTTATGTTCAGGTGTATATAAATATGAATGAGATATTCTTGCATAAGCACGAAAGTTTCTGATGTCTTCTCTTTCATTTTAAAGAAGGAAAAATAAAGTCAATATGACTTACGTAATTCTTCTTACACAAGTCAGTTATAGTTGATGCCCAGGACCCATGGTTTCTGATGATGGAATCAAAGTAGTAGAACATAGCATATATGTGAATCAGTAGGGTTTTATCATGTCACCAGTTCTATTCCATCCTCCAGGTTTGGAAAGGGTCACTGCTTGGGCACTGCATGAAATCAGGGCATGCTGGGAGAAACTGATGGATAAGTAGCAGTTAGTATGGCTGTGCTTTCACTTTTCATCAAAAGCAGGGTTTGGGTCCCTGTATTTTAAAAGATGAGGGGGCAAACACTCTAGTTTTCATTTACATACAATATGTTCATAACTGGACCATTAATTTGTTGCCAGAGGCCAATATGAGGCCATTAAGATTTCCACATTCAAAGGATGCAGGGGTGGACACATCGCTGGCTATATAAGGAATAAAAGTAATGATGTTAAATTTTTAAAAGAGAATATAATTGTAAACTGTGACTTCCTCGTTGCTTTTGATAGAGAGTTTTGTTTATTTGTCACCCCTCTCCAAAGAAAACAAAATCCAAGCCAGTGAGGATGAGGATGGAAGTCTTGTACAAACAGTGCAGCTTTGCTTGAACTTCAATAGGGCAAATGCAATTTAGAGCTCCCTGCCAAAGTTCTTACTTGCATTTTATAAAACTTTGAGAAGACCCTTCTGTATGCAATGCAGATTGTAATGTCAGTTGAAAGATGCTTAATCAGAGAACCTGGCATCCTGAATAATAGCTTAATAGGTATAACTTGGAATTCAATCACATGCCTAAAAGTTAAAAACCAGCCACTAATTTCCTTTTGTTCACTTCCTTTCTTCAGTTTTATGTTGAAATAGCAGCAACAATGTTTATGCCACCATTCCCAAGGACAAATGACCAGCAAGGGAAAGGGTGTCAAAATACATGTATTTATCCAATTGGGATGAAGTGAATATTTTTTATGTTTAGGAAGAGTCTTAATCATGATGGATGTTTTTTAAGCAATGGTTCCTGAAATCCTCCAGAGCAGAGCATCATACCAAGTGTATATAGCTTTCTGACCAGATTTGTAAGGAAGTTCCTTTTATGTTTGTGTGGCTTATATAGCCACAGTTATCCAGGTTATTGAATCAGCCTTCCATTTTCTTTTGCCTGAGAAGTAGGGCAGACTTTTCTTATGATATGGTTCCCTTGAGCCTCATAGTGAGTAAGATAAACACTTAAACATCCCAAGCCCACCTGCTAAACAGCAGTTCTGTAGACCTTGGCAGTGGCATTCAGATATAGTCACTCCTGATTGGTTATGTGAGTGGGGAGTATTAAAGATTAAGATTGGAATTGGTTTATTATTTTCCACTCAAGATTCTTAATCAGAGAAAAGAATGGGTTGGCCTTTAGAGCATGGTCTAAAGTACCTACTATGAGAGAAGTATTTTAATCTTTTACTTCTTAGTACATCTTTTATTTCTTAGAATTATGCTTTCAAGTCTATATCAAATATCTGTTGAGCAAATGTAGCTCAAGTCCATTCTTCCAGCCAAATGGCTCCCCATAAGCCCTGAAGGAGAGCCTGAGATAAGGACATGGGTGCAGGTAGTTTATTGGGAAGGTGAGAGTAGGAAGCGTGAGAAAGGCAGGAAGGAGAAAAGCCAATATAGGATGCGTCACTGAGCTGCTTCCTCTTGCAGGCAACTGGAGCTCAACCCTCTGAGGAACCATGTGCATAATTCCTCAGAACTGTTCCTTTGGGACAGGGACGTGGGCACTTATCCCTCATTAGTTGTAGATTTTCCCCAGGGGATTCACTACACTGCACTGTGGGTCTTCCATACTTGCAGCTTGATTGAGCTCCTAAGGCTTGGGGAAAGGGCTTGAGACAGAATATTAAGAGGCCTCTTGGGTGCTCAGGCTTGGATGCTGTTGGTTTGCAAGAGAACTGTCCTTTACTGAAATCTGAGGCAAGTGGAGAAGATATACTGCAGGGCACCAAAAGGATGTACTTCATCTTCCATGTAGAACTATTGAGCCATAGCTGAATAAATTATATTGTAATATATTTTTCTCAATGAACATTCTAGTAAAATTAATGATCCAGAAAGCATGTTTATCCTGAGGTGTTGAGTAGTTCTGGCTTACCCATTAAGAAGCTCAAATAAATGTGGATTTAGAAATTATAAAGGGAGATATGCAGCTTGCCTAGGAGTTCTCCAGCGTGGTGGGGACAGACAATGGTTCCATAAGAAGAGACGAGAGCTTTAAACTTGTTTTTCAACTGTTCCCTTAGCTTCTCCAGATTATATTAATTTCTCACCTTTAGCTCCTACAATGGAACAAAGTCATTCTATATTTTTTATGTAGTAGTCAATGAGAACATCTAGGTGCTTGAGACGTGACCATGGGTCACACATCTCATAGAAGAGCTGTAGCTTGGCCCAGACTCTTTAATTCCAAGCCTAGTACACTTTCTGATTAGCAGGGTAACCCCAGATAAACAAAAATCCACTGGAAGTTGGGAAATCTACATCTAGATGAAAGTCTATTTGATCAATTAGTGTGTTACACACATTACAATGTACTCACAGTCTGGAGAGCTATGTCAGGAATAAAGAACCCAGAGAATGAGTCTGAAGAGCAGGGTTTGGGTCTGATCTCTAATGCTTAAAGGCAGAGAAGAAAACATTTGTGGAGCACTTGCTCTAAGAAAGGCATGAGCCTAAGCCTTTTATATACACTTGATTCTTTTTATTTGTGGTAGTTACATTTTATAAAGTTGCCATGAACACTGAATTAGTAAATACTGACCAACTGCACCTTTGGCAAATACAAGGTAAGGTTCCTATAAGCCCCTGGTCACAACATTTTATGTGTGTTTCTGTTTAAAGACATTACTATTGTATTATTGATTCGTTAACATTGAACTCAAGGTTACTAATGCTATCATTCATGCCTGAGTAAAGCTTATCTAATACATGCATTTTCTTTGTAAGGTACATCATAGCCATCTTGTGCATAGGAACACTATACAACATGTCAGCACTATGCTTGGGGGCATTATAGTGAAATCATCAACAAAAACACAAAAATGCAAAAAGCATGGCATTAAATATACCATGAAAAAGACACTTGTTTGGAGTATGAGAACAGAAAAAAAAGCCCAGTGTCACCTTGTTGGAACTCAGTTGGGAACACATGTGTCAGGTGACTCAATTTTTTGGCTGCTCTGTGCTTATCTGTAAATCAGCACAAAAGCACTAAAGAACTGATTTTGGGGTTACAAATAAATTTTAGCAAGTAGGAAATTCACAATGAGGATCAATTATACATATCTATCTTATTTAATCTTCCCCCTAATCCTGGGCAATATATTTATTTCATTTTCCTAAATTTATAGGAGAAAAAAGTGAGAGAAGTGGCCCAAAGACACAAAACTAATATATAAAAACAGGAATCTTGCCTGTAAAGCTATTGTGGTTTTCCTTTTTTCAATTTAGCTGCAAATAATTCAGCATGTGTCTTAAAGGTTATGTCTCTTTTGAAAACATAAACACAATACCACTATCGCACCTGTAGTAATTAGAAATTTCATAATTACCAAAATAGGTCAGTTAAAATTTCTCCATTTATTTTATAAGTCACTTTTTACAGTTGGTTTGTTTGAGTCAAGATTTACATATTATGTTTGGATGATATCTCCTAATTCTCTTTTAACTTATAAGTTCTATCTTTTTTCTCCCTCCCTTGGAATTCATTAATTGAAAAAACCATCATTTTTTTCTCTTTTTCACCCCCCCCCCCGGCAATAGCCATAAAACTTATAAAAGATTGAGGCTCAATGCTAGTAATTATAAAAGTTTTTTGTTAACATCATTACCATACATACCTGTTTTCTAATTTGTTGTTTGTTCTCATCTTTCCTTTCCTCTATTAATGTTTCTTCATTAAGTTCTTTCAATCTTTTTATATTTTTTATCTTGTTGAATTGCATGTGCTATTGTAAATCAACTTAAAATTTTTTTTGCATGTGCAAGGATATTTCTATAGATATACGGAAACAAATCTTAGCATGCTTGGCTCCAAAGCTTCTTTTCCTATTCTGCTTGCTATCTACCTCTGAGCTTTATTTTCCCCTTCAAAATCATCTGGTAAACAGGTATGTTAATAATATTTACTTTCCTCTCAGAGTTGCACTGGGAGAAAAGAGATGAAATATGGGCCTGACGCACATAATTAAATAATAAATGTTCGCTGAATGAATGACTAAACGAATGATTAAATGGGAATGCTTTTTAAACCGTAAAAATGCTATATAAATGTTGCCAAAAATTATAAATGACTGGATGAAACAGACTAAATAGAGAAAAAACAATTCTCTCTCAGGCTAAGATTTTTATTGCGTACTTGTAAAGCCTTAAATAATGAAGTTCTTCCCTTTCTTCTATCTCTCTTCTGTTTCCTTGCCCATTTATGCCAAAAGGTGAGGATGGGCAGAGAAAGGAGGTGAAAGATCAAGTTGCCTTTCCTTTTGAGGATCAGGAAGGAAGTTTTGTCAAGGTAAAGGTATACATTTATTGAGATTGTTATTATTCTCTTTGAATTTCAATTATTTATATATTTTCTGTCCTTCACACAAAAATGTAAACTCCACGAGGGCAGGGGTTTTTGCCATTTTGTTTACTACTCTATTCCCTGCCTAAACTAGAGCCTAGTTAATAGGTGCTCAATAAATATTTGTTCAATGAATTTCTAAGTGTCACCAATATGTGACTAGGGTTAGATTTGGTTCTAAGTTGTCTTAGTCAGTTTGGGATACTAGGACAAATTACCATAGACTGGGTGACTTAAGCAACTAGCTGTTATTTCTTACAGTTCTGGAGGCTAGGAAGTGCAAGATCAAGGTGCCAGCAGTCCAATGTCTAGTGAAGTATCACTTTCTGGTTTGCCAATAGGTGTCTTCTCATCGTATCCTCTCATGGCAGCAGCATAGGGAAGAGCAAGTGCTCATGTCTCTTTTTTAAGGCCACATTTCCCATTCATGAGAATTCCATACCTAATTACCCGCCAAAGGCCTCATCTTCCAATACCATCATATTGGGACTTAGGATTTCAGTATATGAATTTGGGGTAGGGGGACACAAACTTTCAGTCCATAACAAATTCAGTGGACTGGCTAGTCACAGTGTTAGCCAAGTCCACCTTCCCTTCCAAGAAAAATGGTCATACCCATGGCTCCCTCTACTTGGAGCTTTTTTTAAAGCAGGGTGGCCATATTTTATACCTTAGTTCTCCTCCATCTTCCCTCTAGACAGACCAGTCAGGTTGTTGGTCTGATCCAAAATTAACCAAATCCATAGTATTGCCAGTGATACATGGGATGATGGTCTGGCACAAAAACTCTGCCTAAAGAATATCAGTGGGGGGAGGGTGGGGAGAGGGGTCGGCAGGAGAGACAGGCATACTGTGAAGGACCAAGAGAAAACTAACACTGTGAGTAAATCAAAGTTATATGTATACAGGAAAAGCAGGAGCCATGAGATAGAAAAGAAATAGCATTTACACTAGGGTGACAATATTGGCTGGTAGTGACAAGAACAGAGGAGGCAAAGCCAGAGAAGGATTGTCACATACCGCAAAGCTTTGAGACATTTCTGAGCCTTAGGACACGTTTTAGGTCAGGTACCCTGGAAACCGACTCTGAGGTGGAGACTTGTGTGCAGGAGGTTTAGTGGGGACAGTTCTCTGGAGAATGGGCTGTAAGAGAGAGAGAAAAGCTGTATTAGGCAGAGGGAGAGACTGAACTCAGATGCAGTGGCCACAGGGCCTCATCTGATCCAATGGAAGCTCTGGAACTGGGGTGGCCCATCAGAGTTGTGCCTAAGCAAGGCAAGAGGCAGAGCCCTTGGACCCTCACATTGGCCAGTCTTTGTTTGAAGGCTGTTTCCTAGCAGGGAGTGTAACTTTGGGCAAGATGGCTCCCTTTTACCAAGGGAAGTTCCTGGAGAGAGACTCAACTATCCATTATCAGCAGCCAATACGGGGAGTGAGGGTGAGGTTAGAGGTGGGAAGATGGGGATGAGAACTTCAGCCCTAAAAGGAGAGTCTGGGGAGTGAATGCTGGTATCCACTACATGAAGTGACAAAATTCGTCGATTTCTAGATCTGCCTTAGATCCTTCTTGTTTTTATATTCTGCTTTCATCTCTGTGAAGCTCAGATGTACGGCTGTTCTTGGATTCCCCCAAGATTCAGGTTTTAGTACATGTATCCACATAACAACATTTTATCCCATTTCTTGCGGTAGCTTGAGTGTCTTCCCTAACATGAGGAGAGAATCCATTCTATTGAGCACTAAGGAGAAGAGCATGAGCATGAAAGGATTGATGCTGAAAAAGTACAGTTAATCAGCTTTAACATTAATAGGCGTACTAACATTAAATCAAAATCGAGCCTCCCTATTTATGAATGAATTCACCGAAATCTATTTTGTACCTACATAATGGATATTGAATCTTTCTTTATAAGAATTTCAGAGTGCAGAATATCCGTGAGGGCAAAGTTTAGATTAATTTTCATGAGTATAAGGGATCATTTTAAAAAAGCTGCCAAATCCCTGAAGATATGTAGACTGAAGCCACCAAATAATTTTAAGGGGAGTCTGTCAGCATGGCCTATTAGCACAAGGATGACCTTCGAATCTAGGAAGGTCCAGATGTGTCTCTGGCTCTGTCACTGTGTTACCTTGAGCAAATCCCTAAACCCCTCTGCATCTCCAGTTTTGTTTCTAAAATCGAGATCACAATACATTACTCAAAGAGTTGGTATGAGAACTAAATCAAATAATATATGTCTCCGATGATAGTACTATTCACTGTATAGAAACCAGTCTGTATATGGTAGCCATATTTTTATGTTTAATAATGTCAGTCCTTAATTAGCCCAGAATCCTGATTCATCTTGTGAGCAGTTGAATGTAATTAATATTCATGGAATTGATTTTTCTTCATCCTGCAGCCAGTTTCAGGGGCTCTAGAGCTGATTTGGTAATATGTAGGCAGGGGGAAAGAAAATTACAATTTAAGTAGAATTCTTACTTTAGCCATAGCCTCTCTGGAAATCAAACCCTGCCCAGGAATTACTTTGGAGCAATCTCTTGCAAGTGGATCAGTCTGAAGGCCACTGCCAATGTCAGCTCTGGGAGGATTTGGTTAATTAAGCATCCCTCATGGCTTATTATTGGTGTTCAATACATATTGAATCTCCTTTCCCTCCTTTGGTCCAGTACATCTCTTGAACTCTTCAGAATCCCAGGAAGATTCCTTGAAATTTTACTGAACTCACAGAGAGTTCCTCCAAGCAATATACCAATGATTGATGGAGATTCCATCAGTTGTCAGTGTCCAGTTTCCCTGCTAGGCTCTGCAGGTGCTAAATTATTACGTCCCATGGTCAGAGTTGGGTCCCAAGGAGTGAAAACTTCTGTCACAAGGCAGCTCCAGGGAATCATATTTCTGGTTTTAGGTCATTCCTGTAACAAAAACTATAAACCCCCCAGTAGAATGTGAGGCAAACACGGGCACCCTGGGGGGCCATTCCCACAGCCTGCATTCAAGTCTGCAGTCTCCAAGCACAGAAAATAATCCTGAATTAGATGTGTTCTTATAATCTAGGGAAGGCCTTTTAAAAATGTTGGAACAAATAGTGTCCCAAATTGGTTCCGTAATTAAGGTATGCAGAGCTCGGCTTCAAAGATCCCTTACGTCTGTTTCTAGGGATGCTGTTAGCGAGCGGATAATTGTATAGAGTAGCTGTAGAGCCATTAGAGGAGCTTAATCTGTACAGAAAGCTTTGGATGTTAGGTGCTTCTGGGACATTGCTTCTACAGTAATGTCTCATCTGCAGATATTACTTCAAATGTGCACTTTTCTCCATTATATTTTATTTTTTAAAGCCAGAGAGTTTGCATTTGGGTACAGTTTTGTAACAGGATGAATAGGTACCCCAAAGATACTTCCATTGCTATGAAAGGTAAAAACATAATGAGAAAACTAATAAAGATTGCGAGGATACAGTCCTCATGACCTGTTAGACTTGTGTGGGGGTGGAGAAGCGTACCAGCCTGGCCCTAGAGAAAGTTAGGTTTTGTTTAGAATCAGCCCCCCTGTGCCAGACACTGCTTTGGGCACTTTATCTCATCCTCAAGGAGTCAGGACAGTCGGAGGTACGAAATTTCCAATGAGTCTGGGAGTTTTGTTTTCCCTCAGGGTTTGGGTGGAGAACAGATTGAACATGGGACTATGGCTAAGAGAAAAATACTGAGGACAAATATTCCTTCTGGACAGTCAGCTTCCAGCCTGTGTCACCCAAAACCTTTCTCCCTGATTTGTAAAAAGTATGTAATAATTCTCAAAATACTAAATAAATTCTCAAATAAAACCAAATCACCTCAAGCAGTGACAGGATTAATGAGAAAAAGAATTCAAATTCCTCACTCAGCCACTTCAAGTAGTAGAGGGACTATTATTATTATTAATATTTTTTAGTGTCTGCTCATGTTCAATTCCTCATACGCGCCACCCCCCTTGTACATGCTCTGTACACACACACTTTTAACTTTTACAATCTAATCTCTTGCAGAATGAACCACATACAAAGACTTGGTTAAAAAAAACACACAAAAAACTCCTCCCCGCCTATTGCAATATTTATAAAGCTTTTTAATACACTGTGAGAAGGGCTTAGTAAAACAAAGGGCATCATAATTTATTGTTCCAAGATTATTGATTCAATAAATTAACAATAATTTCCATGAAGGGTTGGAACCCTGGTGCCATAAACGTTTATTTATTTCCACGTTAACTAGCATTGATTAGAGTATTCAAATTGTCCCAGTGCTTTATAATCACTCTTTATAGGTGAAATGCCCTCTGCTGTGCGGGGAGACGGTAAAATAAACATTCAACCAGAGTGACAATGGCTCCTTTAGAAACCAGAAACACTAGATATTTTTTTCAAGAGGGAAGGAATAGTTCAAATAGTGCTTTTAATACGTGCTGTGTGTATCTTGGACCCCGCTCCCTGGTCTATTGCAAGAACATGGTTTTAGGAGGCTACTGCAATTGTTGGCAAATAGGTAGGCTCTAAATGGTGATATTTATATCCCATGCCTCAAGTAAAGAGATCTTTTTGTTGTTGTTGTTTGGGTTTAAAGCATCATTGTATATTGCATCTGAAGAACTAGGTGGATTTATTTTTTAACACCAGTATTGTTTCTGTGCTTTTGTTCCTCAAGTGGTGACTAAACCTTCAAGGTGACTTGGTGGGGGCATTGTAAAACTGTTAATAACTGGGAACAAGCAGGTACTGCTCTTTATTCCATAGCCACAGGGCAGATTAGTTTGAAGAAACTATCTGAAGAGATTCAACAATGGGCAAGCTAGCTAGCTCCTTAGGCAGCATGGGCCTGCACTTGGGTTTCTAGGATCCTCTGGATCAATTCTCCTTTGTAGCATACCAATGCGATAGGTTAATGTTTCGCTCTCCTATATTCACCCATACTGTTTCCCTGCTCTCTTTGACATCTGGATAGCATGTCTTATATTGAGCTTTAATGCTATATTTTCCAGTGTGTTTTCTTTTCTTTTCCACCAGCAAGAAATCTCCATGCTGAAATGTGATTTAGGACCAGGCATTTGCAGTAATTAATACAAAATGAAATAAAATACAATAAACCTCTTAGTAACCAAAGGCTTGTGATCTGCATAGGCTTTCAATGATTGTTGGTGTAAAATTGTTTCTCAGAATGCAACTCAGGAATTTGAAGTTGTCAGATTAACTGCTGTATTTATTGGTCTGTTTGATTAGGTGAGCATAGTTTATATTCCCTCTTGGAGACCTAAATAGCAACCATTTCCTACCAAAACAGCACAGAGAACAAAAGCCCTATTCACAGGGCAGTGGGCACTGCTCTATAGGCCTTTGTATCTGAAACAACATGGTTACTAAGCACCTCAAAAGGAAAAGGTGCAGCTAATTTTTTGAATGTGCGCGTAATGGGCAGAGAAAGAATCACATAGCACACCAAACCAGTGTATTCCATCAAAAATGAATGCAGTGTTTTTTTGTACTGCTGGTCTTCTTTCCAAGGCTGCAGCAAAACATTACCGTGGTCATTTTTGAAGGACATCAGACAACAGAAAGGCAGTGTTGGCAGGGATAATCTGCTCTCATCATTGTCACTTCTCACAAACACTCTCAGGGTTGATTAGTATTTTTTTTTTTTTTTTTTTTTTTAGTCAGTAACCCTCTTTTTGAGAACCATTCATAGGCCAGGCTCTGTACTAGGCACTGGAAGCATAAAAGCTAATAAGCTCCCTTTCTCCCTTGCTCCTTAGTCCTAACGCTCACCTTCTCAAGCTCAGACAATATCATGACACTGATTATTTCAATGATTGAGATGGAGTACAGAAGAGGGGTAGCTCCTTGGAAAATATGACCCCTAAACTCAGTCCTAAAGTCAGGGCTGGGGCAGCAAGTCTAGGTAGAGGGGATTGCACCAGCAAAGGTGCAATTAGGAAATACCAGGATTCATATAGGAAGCGATTAGAGGTTCCCGATGTAGAACCATCAAGTGTCGCTTAGGGCTGAGGAAAGATGAAGAGAAAGGGTAAAGCTGGACCACAGAGCATTCTCTCTGCCATGCTAAGTAGCTTGGACTTGATTCTGGAGGAAGGAGACTGTGTTTTCCGATGGTCTTAGGCTCTATAGTAGCGGTTCTCAACCTGTGGGTCGTGACCCACAGGTTGAGAACCGCTAGCAGGGTCGCCTAAGACCATCGGAAAACACAGATATTTACATTACGATTCATTAACAGTAGCAAAATTACAGTTATGAAGTAGCAACGAAAATAATTTTATGGTTGGGGGTCACCACAACATGAGGAACTGTATTAAAGGGTCGCGTCATTAGAAAGGTTGAGAACCACTGCTTTAAAGGGTTTTGAAGGGTAGGGGGGCAGGTAAAGTCTGCACAATTCCAACTCCAGAGTGATTAAGTGGTTGGTTGTGCATTTAGGGTCCCAAAGTGAATCTCATCTCAGTAGTAATATGTATTCTCTTGACCTGCCTTTCCTCACTTTATTGTCTACACTGTTTAATTCACCAGAGAGCCACTCAATATTTCACTTTTCTTGGAAAGTGAATGCATTATTTGTTGAGAGGAATCATTTGTCACCCACAAAGACACACACCAGTCATTTTGTAGAAGGACTTTCAAATGGATAAATATGTGAGAACTCCAGCTTAACATCTGGAGAGTGGTAGCCTTGAATAGTTTAAAGGAAACTCAGAAGCACCCCCCAGGGTTATGGGGGTGAAGCAAAAGCTCATCATGAAATTGTTCAATAAGTAGATAAACACAACCTGCACCTTCCTCATCTCAGCTGCCATATTCTGGAGCTATTTTCCCTTTACAATTTATTAAGATGAAGGAGACATTCATCATGAAGAAGCAAATGCTCTTACAGTTAAATATATTGAAAAAATAATATTATTTTACATATCTGTTATGTCATTCAGATGTAAAGTATTTACCTTTTGATTCCCAAACTGATCATTTCAGCTAGTCTAGTGACTTGGCAAGACAGCTGTGGGCATCTGCCAAGACTCCCAAGTTTTTAACTTCTCAAGTTGAATTCCCACTCTACAATAGGAGGAACACACATTGGGCAGAATGAGAAATCAGGGTATTTATTAAGGATGGCCTCCACTTGCCTCTATTCATAGTTTTGCCACTTCCTTGAGGATAAGAATCATCCTGGGTGTTTGTTGTGTATGCAGATTATTAGACAGGCGCTCTGTGAATTTTGGTTCAGTGGGTTTGGTTTGGAGTACAGGAATCTGTTTTTGTCAAGCACTCCAGGTGTTCCTGATCTTCAGGGAACTTGGGGAAACATTGCAAAAATGATTAAGTAAATTGAGCAAAACAGCATTTTTCAACTCACCATATATTATTAAGCTTTAAGAGGAACCCTGTAATATAGGACCTTACTGAACATCAAACTAATGAGGGAACAGTTGGGGTTACACATTCCACAATTTTCAAGCCACTTTTAGTAGAAGGAATGATGGCAATATAAAAAGCAACTGTGCCAAATTTTTTATTGGGTCTCCAGATTATTTTACTAAAGTAAGTACTGCCAATTAGGTTGGGGTAAAAAAACTGTGGGTCAGGTTCTGTTTTCCTTTCATTACAATGTGAAATAAATTTGGTATTGGTGCTTCAGTTAAGAAAAATAAATCCTTGGTTTCTTTCAAATACACTTTATTACATGCTTATGACAATGAAGGTTATCTTTTGGGTCTGTGGTACCTGCCATGTAATCTTCCTCATCCTTACCATTTCTCCATCAAAGCCATTAAAAATGAAACTAATTTAAAGCAGAAAAACATGGTTTTCAGCAATGGTTTTCCAACTATTTTTTCTAGTAGCTGGATCCCCCCCAAACCCCAGTATGTAAATGAGTAGAAACAGCTATATTTTCAGTAGAGGCTAAAAAGAGGGGAGGGGTGGGTAGGCAGGGACATGTCTTTATAGTCTTCCCAGCTCTAGATCAACATCATCCTAATGCACTCACCTTTCTTTGGTAGGAGAGGAATGTTCAAGGCATTAGGATAATAAAGAGTTGATGTTCTATGAAAAATGATGTTTTGGTAACTCCTGGAACACCTCCACACACAGTGCAGAACAGAGTTTTTTTCTGCTGGGTTTTTCCTCAAGGATGATAGTCTTGATTCACTCCACAAACACAGTACCTACCACATTGCCAGATCCTAAAGAAAGGTTTATTATAGGGCATTTTTATTATATGCTATAATATAAATTTCCCATTTATAACTTTTCACAGAGAATGATGATGATTTTAATAACACCCATAGGATCTATGGACAGAATCGAAGAGAATAATGATTCTGCTCCATTGATAAGGTGTGCATGCACTTTTGGAATAATGTCCCACCAGTAACAGTGATATCCTAACTTTGTGTGTGGGCAGCCCTGGTGTGCAGTGAGATGGACTGGAACTAGAAGGCATGACTGTTTCTGTTTAACTTGCTTTGCACAGTGCTATCTGCAGGTGGGCAGTTAAGAAAAGTTGTCAGCCTTAGCATCCAGCGATGTGCTTGTGATCAGTCATCATATTAGTAAATTATTCATCTCATATAAAGCAACCTCGATTTCAACATTGGCTTCTCTTGATAAATGTACAATTCACATAGACTATTGGAACTAGATTCAGTGCATGCTGTGATTTCATTTGCAACCCCACTCATAGTGGAAAAAATATGCCACACTTTTTTAAGCAAACAGGCTTCTTTTCACAGTGGACAGAGAATACTGTTAAATAGAGAAAACACAATATCCCTTTTCATAGCAAGAGATCAAATGTCTGAAGAAGAGTTTAATTTATACTTCTCCATGTGCCAGAACTCAGTCTGAGCCATAGCAGCATTTCAGTGCTTTCAGTCAGACCATAGTTTCCACCCTGGATGACTTCATCCCTTTCAAAATAGAATAAATGGAATTCCACATTATACTATGGGTAGGGATTAGTATAGGACATTAAAAGGCATGTAGTGCTCAACACACTAAATATTTGTGACATTGAACTTGGAAAAGAGCACTTATCCAACTAGTTCTTCTCAGGCATTATTTGTTTGTTTCTCTTTTTTAAATTTTATTTTATTGTTTAAAGTATTACAAATAGTAGTACATATGTCTCCTTTTTTTCCCCATTGACCTTACCCTGGCCTCCCCTATCACCCAGCACATGCCCTCACTGCACCCCTCTCCCCCAGTGTCTTGCGTCCATTGGTTATGCTTATGTACATGCATACAAGTCCTTCGGTTGATCTCTTACCTTCCCAACCAACCCTCCCCAGCCTTCCCGCTGTGGTTTGACAGTCTGTTTAATGCTTCGTTGCCTCTGTATCTATTTTTGTTCCTCAGTTTGTAATGTTCTTTATATTCCACAAATGAGTGAGATCATGTGGTATTTTTCTTTCTCTGACTGGCTGATTTCACTTAGCACAATGCTCTCCAGTTCCATCCATGCTGTTGCAAATGGTAAGAATTCCTTTTTTTTACAGCAGCATAGTATTCCATTATGTAGATGTACCACAGTTTTATAATCCACTCAACTGCTGATGGGCATTTAGGCTGTTTCCAAATCTTAGCTATTATAAATTGTGTTGCTATGAACATAGGGGTGCATATATCCTTTCTGATTGGTGTTTCTGTTTTCTTGGGATATATTCCTAAAAGTGGTATTACTGGGTCAAATGGCAGTTCCATTTTTAATTTTTTGAGGAAATGCCAGATTGTTTTCCACAGTGGCTGCACCAGTCTGCATTCCCACCAGCAGTGCATGAGGGTTCCTTTTTCTCTGCATCCTCTCCAGCACTTGTCATTTGTTGATGATAGCCATTCTGACAGGTGTGAGATGGTATCTCATTGTTGTTTTGATTTGTATCTCTCGGATAATTAGTGACTTTGAGCATGTTTTCATATGTCTCTTGGCTTTCTATATGTCCTCTTTCAAAAAGTATCTATTTAGGTCCTTTACCCATTTTTTGATTGGATTGTTTATCTTCCTTTTGTTAAGTTGTATGAGTTCCCTGTAAATTTTGGAGATTAAACCCTTATCGGAGATAGCATTGGCAAATATGTTCTCCCATGCAGTGGGCGTTCTTGTTGTTTTGTTGATGGTTTCTTTTGCTGTGCAGAAGCTTTTTATTTTGATGTAGTCCATTTTTTTTCTCCTTAGTTTTCATTGCCCTAGGAGCTGTATTCAGGCATTATCTGTTAGAGAGTGTGCGCCAGCCTTCCAGGAGAGCAGAAGAGAAGTGATGCATTGTGGGCCAAGAAGTAAATTCTATGCCTTGCTTGCTCAAAGTTTTCCCTTTTAAAAAAGACATGTTAGATCAGAGGTCCGACTTGATTTCATTGTCCACTAGCCCTGCTATCTGACTCTTTGGATTCAGTTCTCTGCTTTGAGGGTGTTGGCGATGGGGAGCATACTGAATGCAGTGCAGCAGTGCAGCAGCTTGGGTTGGATGCAATTAGAGAGTTGGGAGGAGTCCTGTTCAGCCAAAAGAAGTCTCTCAAGTTAAAATATGATTGCATACACTATGAATGCCCTGAAATGCCATCATTCTGTATGAGTTCAGTTGTTAATGTAAAAACTATGGTTTGTTGGTTTATATAAAAATTACCTAGAGGAGAAAGCTATGATGATCTAAGATAATAGAGAGGCAGATTCTTCTCTGAAAGACCTTTTCTTCACAATGTACTTTTCAGCTGACTTTTGCCCTTATTTTTTAACATGGTTTCATAAGTGAAGTTACTTGATGCGTTTCCTGAACAAATGAATATATGAATATACACACTAGACCCGCCTGCAACGGGTATATTACATATAAGCCTTCTGTTGATGAGTGATGAAAACACAATATTTTCATTCTGTTGTGCTCTTTGCAATCATATTTGTGGTATTAAATGGTTGCAGTGTTGAGATTTGCCTGCCTTTTAAAAAGAGCCCAGTGAGCAGGCCTTCCCTTTGGGAAGATTACTGCGGGAAAAATGGGGGTTCTGAGAGAGAGTGAGTACAAATCCATTGCAGGTGAGCCAGCACAATTTAATCACATAATATATTTATAATATATCCCTAGGAATTCATGTTTGCTTTGAATCTGCCTACCAGATAGTCCTCAAGGAGATAGAAATGACTTACAGTGGTTTCTGGTGCCTAGAGCTGAGTGTATGCTGTGTTTCTGTTCACACATAATCAACAAACAAAGGAGGAGGCAACAGCTGCTCAAAAGGGTTCTGGGGAGGGAGATGTACAGGTGGGAGTTTTTAAATCTTGACATACTGATAAGCTTTCAGCATGGCTTCAAAGCTTGTTCAAAAGAAAAAATGACCTACATTGCCAGTATTTCTTTGAAATCCTAATCTGTTGCTAAAACAGAGCAAACCAAGTTCTCTTTTGTGAACTTGAGTAAACACATTCTTCATCACCATCAAAGATTGTAGCAAGAAGAGGGAAGGACCTGCCTTTGTGATTCAAGGGTCCTCATCAAGTATTCTGTGCATATTTGTGGGTACAGTCATATCTTTCAAAGCACAACCCAAGCCAAATACTTCTGGTAATCTCCAGGCTTTTAATGTGTGACAAAGCAGGGTAATGGCTTAAGGCATGTAATTCAGAGCCTTTCTGTGAGTGGAGTACCAGATCAATAGCCACACTTACTCTTCTGGGGCACCTGCTTATGGAAGGAGTTCGGAATATTGGAGAAATAAGCATTACACAAGCAGATGGGGAAACTACAGCAATGAAAAGCTCTTGACCTGGCCAAAGTCAATATGATTGGTCAATAGACCAATAGAGAGGAGCAGAGAGTAGAGAAGTTGCATTGTGGAGCTCACTGTTACAATGTCATTTACAGGATCTGATGCCTTTGAGTGGGTGAAAAAGGTGACCAGGATGAATCTTGAGGCCATAGAGATTAATGTGCTTCACTGCAGAGAACAGAGTTTCTCCATTTACCTAAATTACAGTTACTCCTACTCTTTGTGAAAGTTTAAAACAGGAAAAATGAGCCTCAGTCTTGTTAGTAGCTCCTAAAGTATTGTTAAAATGGGAAGTAAAATGGGTTGTTGATGGAAGTAGTGTTAGCCAGTATTCTCCAGAGAAACAGAACCAATAGTGTGTGTGTGTGTGTGTGTGTGTGTGTGTGTGTGTGGAGTCAGAGAGAAAGAGAAAGATTTATTTTATAAATTGGTTCATGTGATTGTGGAGGCTGGCAAGTCCAAACTCTACAATGTAGGCCAGCATGCTGGTGTCCAGAAAAGAGATGATGTTCTAATTTGAGTTCAAAAGTAGTGTGCTGTCAGAATCCCCTCTTTTATGGGGGAGGTCAGTCTTTTTCTATTAATTGATTGGATGAGATCCATCCACATTATGATTTTTTTTTTAATTTTTTTAAATTTTTTTTTTAAATTTCTTTATTGATTAAGGTGTCACATATTTGTCCTCATCCCCCCATTCCCATCCCACACCCCTCCCCACGGATGCCCCAACCCCCTGTTGAACTTAACCATTGGTTAGGCTCATATGCATGCACACAAGTCCTTTGGTTGATCTCTCCCCCCTCCCCCCACCCTCCCCTATCCTCCCTCTGAGGCCCGATAGTCTGATCTTTGCCTCCTTCTTTCTGGTTCTGTTCTTGTTCATCAGTCTATGTTGTTCATCATTTCCCCTAGATGAGCGAGATCATGTGTCACTAGAGATATACTTATAAGAACTGAATGTGAGACGAGCAATAATAGTTATGCTGACAGGCAAATGAATCAGTCTGTAGTGAGTTTCTTTCTGGACCAACAGTTCTTTTGAGACCCAATTTCAATGTCCACCAGTTCCTTATGTGTACATGTCAGCACTGACCCCTCAGCTCTGGATGGTGGACAAATGGTGGTAACGGAGGTCCGACTCCCTCTGGTTTGGTCTCAGCCGGACCCAGGGGCATGGCTTCACCCGGACTCAGGGGCACGTGGCCTCACCCAGACCCAGGGGGCGCGTGGCCTCACCCAGACCTGGGACTCAGCCTCACCCGGATCCAGGGGCACACGGCCTCACCGGGACCCGGGATCTAGCTTCACCCGGACCCAGGGGCACGTGGCCTCACCCGGACCCAGGGTCACGTGGCCTCACTCAGATCCAGGGGCGCACGGCCTCACCCGGACCCGGGACCCAGCCTCACCCGAATCCAGGGGCACAGGGCCTCGCCTGGACCCAGGATTCAACTTCACCCGGACCCAGGGGCGCATGGCCTCACCCGGACCAAGGGGCGTATCCACATTATGATTGATTGTATGTATAATCTGCTTTACTCAAAGTCTACAGATTTAAATGTTACTCTAATTTTTAAGAACCTCCATAGAAACATATAGGATAATGCTTGACCATATATCTGGGCGCCGTGGTCCAGCCAAGTTGACACATAAATTTAACAATCACAGAAACCAAGTTAGATAATTATTAAAATGGGAGACTCCCTAGGAATTCTGGGTACTAGAGACCTGACTGCAGTTATGACCTGGTCACAGAAGACATAGGCAAATATATTCTTGGATGGATACTTTTTCTTTTTATTGATTATGGTGGGGAGTTTTCTGAAAGTCATTTAGGGTAAAATGTATACCCCAAAGAAAGTAATATCTTGGAAAGAAGGAATGATGGAGAATTATCACCATAGAATGATTACACACTCTTATAGAGTGTGCAAACACATATGTAAACCCACAAGACATTGGTCACAAATTTGAAGTAAGTAAGCCTTATCCAAAGGAAAACAGACAAGTGAAGAAATAGAATTCAAATAAATATTAAAATCATAAAAGTCCATTAACAAATATATAATTGAACTATATGATGTGATACATTATCAGATCCTGACCAATCATTCCCTTTCACAAAGTTTTAAACACTTTTTTAGTATTGTAGGCAAAAGGATAAACTGTAGAGATTATTATTTTAGTAAATCTCATAGGTAGTTAAGTGCAGGTATCACTACATATGTAATTTCTATATTACCTTTACATCAAAAGGTGTATATGCCACAGCCACTATCTCTTTGGCTATGGGAATGTATGCACATAGATATGTACTTTTCTCTTTCTCCCTTATACACACACATCCATGCACATATAAAAATGCATGAGGATATGAACTTGATTTCTATTGTTAAAACTAATTGATCTATCTCTAGGAATATAATAAGGAACATGATGGTCATGTTTTATCTTATGTACAAATTGGAGTTTATTCTGGTGAAGGAGACAAATACAAAAAGACATTCCTGGCCCGGTGGCTCAGTTGGTTGGGACATCGTCCTGTACACAAGAAGGTTGTGGGTTCAATTCTGGACCAGGGCACAAACCTAGGTTGCGGGTTTGATCCTCTGTCAGGGCACATATGGCAGGCAACCAATTAGTATTTCTGTTACATTCTCTCTCTTTATCTCTTCCTCTTTCTCCCTTTCTCTCTCTCTAAAAATCAATAAAAAACCTGCCCTTGAGTGAGGATTTTAAAAAAGTTAACAGACAAGTAAATAAAATAGTTACAATCAGTGTTTAAGTTTAAGAACATAAGGTAAAAAGGCTTAAGATAGAAATTAAGGAGACCTACTTTAAGTGGAAAAGGAAATCTCTGAGGAGGTGATATTTAACTTAAAGCCCAGAATGAGAGTATTTCAGGCAGAGAAAACAGTCATTTGAGGCATTTTTCAGGATGAAGGACTTGATACATAAAACAGAAAAACAACACACACACACACACACACACACACACACACAAAGTTGAGATACTAGTGTGGTTGGTACATACTGAGAAGAGTAGGAACAGTATGAGCTATGAATGGGGAGGTTAACAGGATCTCACATGCCATGATAAGGGCTTTGGAATTTTGTGCCAAGAGCTATAAGAGATACTGAAACAGTGGAGTGACATCAGACAAAATTTATATTTTAATAAGATGATTATTGCTGCTTCATTGAGCATGGCTTGGTACTGGGTAAGAATGAAAGAATTGAGATCAATTGAACTTAAAATAGTCCATGCAATGAGACGATGGTGCATAGTGTAAGGTGGGAGTAGAGTGATGCAGAAAAACAAACTGATTAAGACATATTGTGGAAATGGGTTTCCCCAAGACTTGCTTTCATGGATGTGGGGTATGAGGAAAAGGAAAAATCAAGGATGATACCTACATTTCTCATTTGAGCACCTGAGTGGTTGGTGTACCATTTACTGAGAAGGAGAATATTGGAGCTTATGATGGGAGAACAGGTCTGAGGAGGATACCAAGAATTCCAATTTGGATTTGTTAAGTTTGAAATGTCTGTAAGGTATCCTATTTTAAAAAGCAGTGTTGTGTGTGAGTATGGAGCTCAGAAGTAAGGTAACATTTTGAACTCATCAAAATTGAAATAGTATGTAAAGCCATGGGAATAATAATATTTCCAAGTAGATTATTCAGAGTAGGTAAGAGGCTTTCTACTTGAGACTTGATTTCCATTTAGATACTAGTTATAGGAGAAGAAACCAGTAAAAGTGAAAGGGAAGGAACAGCCAGGAAAGTAAAAGAAAAATCACAAATGTGGTATTTTAAACACCAAAAGAAGAGATGATTTCGAGACAGAGGCAGTATTTTCCTATAAAAAATACTGCTGCAAAATTGCATATATTGAGGATAGCAAAGAGTCCATTGAATTGGGAATCAAGTGGTCATGCCTCCTTTGAAAGTGCTTGGAGCAGAAAATTAAAGTATGAATGGGAGGTGAAGAAGTAGAGAGCAATGTACATAGATCATTCCTCCAAGAGATTCATATATGAAGGAGAGCAGGAAAATGGGGTAGTTGCAGCAAAGAGATGGTAGGCACCAAGCATGTATGTTTCCTGACAGCATTGACTTCTGATATGTAAGAAAGTACAGCTGAAGGAATTAGGAAGTAATACTTGAGATTGAAGAAGAGAAAGAATCAGGAACACACATGGGTGAATTGAATGGCAGTTTGTAATATGACTCATATGGAAAAAAAAAACTATAATAAACATTCCAATATACTTTCCCCTTTATAATTCAAAGCCACCCTAAACAGAGATTGTTCAAGGTTTAAGAGAATAACTCAACCAATGAAATGACTTGATGTTATTATAGTATAACCTTTCAGGGAAAGAGAGACCATTATAGAGAAAGTAATTCAACTATAGTATTTCTTTAAAAGAAAATGTAAATGTATCTTCAATTTCCTGATTCTTCCCTTCTGAGTCTGGAATGCCCAGTTGATCTGCCTCAAGAGACATATGGTAGAAAAATCTCTCTCCACCCTCTGTAAAAACCAGCCCACTATAGCTGTGGCATTCAGGCTCTCATGATCTCATGTGCTGATTTTAAAATAACCCTGTTAGACAAAATTTTAATCTCTTAAGTCAGTGCTCAATTCATGCAACTTTCTTTATTGGTTTAAAACTGAATTTGATCACCCTGCCAGCATGGCTTTGTTGGTTGAGTGTAGTCCCATGCACCAGGAGATTGCTGGTTCTATTCCTGGTCAGGGCACATGCTCAGGTTGCAGGCTTGATTCCCTATAGGGGCCATTCAGGAGGCTACCAATTGATGTTTCTCTCTCATCAATGTTTCTATCTCTTTCTCCGTCTCCCTTCCTCTCTCTGAAATAAAAACATAAACAAAAAGTAAAACTGAATTTGATCCTTCATTTGGACTAAAAGCAAAACAAAACAAAACAAAAAAACAACAACGCACTCTCAGTCAAATCAGGGTCTCCTTCATTTGCCTGGAGATTGTTTGTTAAGATCTGGAGGAATTATGTAATGCCAAGATGTGGGGATGGAAGTGGACAAGTGCTCCTCTTCTTTGCAATTTATCCGTGTTGTCATCTGCTGAGGTGCCCTTATTGTTATCTGGTATTTGAACATTAGGCCATGCAGATTACTGCTATGAACTTCTTGTCCCGCGTAGACCATGTGTGTGTGAGTCTCTGGGTGTGTGCGCGCGCACACAGACAATATTTGAGCTTCCACTCAGGGAAACATTCCACTGATATACAACTCTGGACTGCAGCAAACTCAATGATGCCGTCTCACTTCCAAGTGCCTGGACAACTGTATAGGTCTGTCTGCTCTTGAGTCTTAGGTAAGGTGACCAGATTTTAACATTGGTAAAGCGGGACACCATTGACTGGGGGGTCGGGGAGGGTTCTTGATTAAAAATTTGATCTATATGGAGCAACAAAAATTTTCATAGAACGCAAAAATAGTATTGTAATATATTTTTTTTAATTTCAACATAAGTACAATTTACAAATATAATAAATAAAAATTATGTATAGTATTATTTTATTCTTTGGCATATTTCTCATTTGAGTGAATTTTTTTTAGTAGATTGCTGTCGTTGTTTAAAAGGTCATGAATTTGCTGTAACGTAAGTCGTAAGTGTCACTTTCAAGGCCGGCGCTAGACCTTTTGCCGCCACTATAAAATATAAATAATATGAGTACTGACTGCTAAATTCAAGAAAATTTATGTATTTATGAAGTAAATAAATAAATTACTTACCTAAATTATCTGAATAGCTGATTTGTAATGACATCACTTGTTTAACTAGCTTACTAGCACGCAGTTCTATGTTTATCGTCTGAGAGACAGTTACAAAATGTTTTCGTCCTTGCCAATCCCAAAAATGCCATTGTTCATTAAGTCCAAACAACGGTAGTCGAATTCTAACAACTGATCAACAATGCGAACTTTGATAAGCAGTTCTCGATAATTAGTTCTCAACAATTATTTGTTATTATTAAAGTTTAGCATTATAAAATTAACAAAAATAATATAAAACTCATATCCTGGCTAAATAGCCACATGGCCGCCGAAAACCATATATTCCCTTCCCGTTCTCCCGCCGTTCCCTAGCTTGTCGTGCATTCTTTCCAAAAATCGGGACTTTTTTAAAACACCGCGGGACGTGGGACAAATTGTTAAAAATCGGGACTGTCCCGCCAAAAGCGCGACGTCTGGTCACCTTAGTCTTGGGCTACAGGAAAGAAGAAAGCATATTTCTCTCTGTTCTCATTCTTCAAATCTACATGGGAATTTCTACTTAAGAGTTGGCCTGTGTTCTTATAAGTGTAGTTCTAGTATCACATGAGCTCACTCATCTAGGGGAAATCATGAACAACACAGACTGATGAACAAGAACAGCATCGATCAGACTGTTGGACCTCAGAAGGAAGGTAGGGGAGGTGGGGGATAAGGGAGAAAGATCAACCAAAGGACTTGTGTGCATGCATATGAGCCTAACCAGTGGTCACGGACAACGGGGTGGGGGGTGGGGGGACATGCGTGGGGAGGGATTTGGGATGGGAATGGGGGGATGAGGACAAATATGTGATACCTTAATCAATAAAGTAATTAAAAAATAAATAAATAAATAAATTCAAGCCAATCTTGAATTCCTGGTCAAAGAATATTTTTTTATACATTGTTAGGTTTGGCTTGCTAGTATTTTTTTTTTTTTTGCAAGGAATAAAAAATACTTTATTTTTCAAAAAAAAAAAAAAAGAGGGCTTGTGGTTAGGGAGGTGGACAAACGAGAAGGCATCTTTGTCTAGCACTGTACATCACAAACCCTGTACTTTGGACTTTTCTCTCTCTCCCGAGTCTGGTTCTTAGTCTTCTTCCAAATCTCTGTTTATGGCCTAATCTACACTTTTTAATTAAAAAAACACCTTTATTGAGATATAATTCTGATACCATACAATTCATTCATTTTTAGTGCACAATTCAATTATTTTCAGTATATTCATAGGGTGATACAACCACCACCATAATTTCCAACCTAAACTTTTGAAACTTTTGGAAGCCAAGGTTTTCCTTTTTTTTTTTTTTTCTTTGCTTTACCTTTGTGAAACAGTAAAAAGTGCTTACCTGGCCGGTGTGACTCAGTGATTGAGCATCAATCTATGAACCAGAAGGTCACGGTTTGATTCCCAGTCAGGGCTCGATTCCTCAGTCAGGGGCATGCAGGAGGCAAATAATCATTGATTCTCTCTCATCATTAATGTTTCTATCTTTCTCTCTCTTCTTCTCTGAAATCAATAAACATGTAAATTAAAACAAAAAAGAAAAAGTGCTTGAAGGAGGAAAAGGGTAAGAAAAAGAATATGCGTATGCAGAAATCTTGGTTAACATATCAAAATATTAATCTGCTGCAATGCATAGGTCCCTGTGGTCCATAGCTGAGCCTGATGCTATTGTTCAGTGTGGTAGAACTGCCTGTGTAACATGGAGGTAGGATGCTGTATAAGGCCTGGTTTGGCTGGTGTGTAAAAGATCTTCATCTTTCTCTACTTTCCCTCATTCCATCTTTGTTTATAGATGTTTCTTTTACAAGGGTCATCTAAATTCAGAGAATGATGCTACACAGAGAAGCCTTCATTTAGGTCATTTATTTCATCTGCATGTTTCTCTAACTTCAGCCTCAGTTTCATCTCATATAGTCTTTGATCTAAATTCAAATTTTAACTGTATTTCCTTATACATCCAGGTGTTCACATCATATTAGGAGAGCAGTTTGATTGGGGCAAGTTTCACCTCTGTGATAAGGATTTGTGGGGTTACCACGGGTTTAAGGCACAGTAAGATTTCAAGATTCTACAAGGTCTGAACTCACCCTATGTGTTGAAAGATATGCCAGAAAATGCAACGAGATGTTTTTCAGCTAAGCAATTTCATGTCATGGCTTAGTCATGAAGAGCCATCGCAGGAAATCTTGACTCTACCTCTATAATTTATTTATATTCATAGATACAGCAAAATCTGCATATGGATTTCAATTACCTAGGTTTAGTGATATAAAACTAAAGAACCCAAATCTTGTCACAAAATCTTGCTTATGTGGTTTCCCACTAATATGTGTCTAAAAAAGAAGAAAAGAAAAACAACTTTCTCTTTATGGAAATTTGCCACTTAAATTTCTTATTTTACTTGAGAATGGGAAATGGAGAAAGAAGTGAAAAGAAATATTGGAATTCAACAAGAGGATATAACTCGTAACATATATGCACCCAATACAGGAACACCCAAATATATAAAAAAACTTCTGGAAGATATCAAGGGAGAGATCAACAGCAATACAGTCATAGTAGGGGACTCTAATACCCCATAGACACCACTGGATAAATCCTCTAAACAAAAAATCAGCAAAGAAACATCAATCCTAAATGACTCACTAGATCAGATAGAATTAATTGACATCTTCAGGACATTTCACTCCAAAGCCACAGAATATACATTCTTCTCAAGTGCACATGGGATATTTTCAAAGATAGACCACATATTGGGACACAGGCAAAATCTCTTCAAATTCAAGAAGATAGAAATCATATCAAGCATCTTCTCAGATCACAATGGCATACAATTAGAAATCAACTATAATACAAACAATGAAAAAAATCAAATACCTAGAGGCTAAATGGCATGCTATTGAACAATGATTGGGTTACCAAAGAGATCAAAGAAGAAATAAAAAGCATCCTGGTAACAAATGACAATGAAAACACAACAATCCAAAATCTATGGGACACAGTGAAAGCCGTCTTGAGAGGGAAGTTTATAGCTCTACAGGCCTACCTCAAAAAACAAGAAAAAAATGGTAATAAATTATCTAACCCTACAGCTCAAAGAATTAGAAAGAGAGCAACAAGAAAAGCCCAGAGTAAGCAGAAGGAAGGAAATAATAAAGATCAGAGCAGAAATAAATGCCATAGAGACAAAAAAAAAAAATACAAAAGATAAATAAAACCAAGAGCTGGTTCTTTGAAAGGATAAACAAGATTGATGAACCTTTAGCCAGGCTCACCAAGAAGCAAAGAGAGAGGACCCAAATAAACAAAATCAGAAATGAAAGAGGTGAAGTAACAACCGACCCCAAATACAAAGGATTATGAAAAAATACTATGAACAACTCTATTCCAACAAACTGGACAACCTAGACAAAATGGACATATTCTTAGAAAAATACAAGCTTCCAAAATTCAATCAGGAAGAACAATAAAAACCTGAATAGGCTGATAACTAACAAAGAAATTGAGGCAGTAACCAAAAATCTTCCAGCAAACAAAAGCCCTGGTCCGGACGGCTTTACAAGGGAGTTTTACTAAGCATTCAAAGAAGAACTAAAACCTATCCTCCTCAGACTATTCCAAAAAGTTCAAGGGGAAGGCACACTTCCAAGCTCTTTCTATGAAGCCAGCATTACCCTAATTCCAAAACCAGATAAAGACACCACAAAGAAAGAGAACTACAGGCCAATATCCTTGATGAACATAGATGCTAAAATCCTCAACAAAATTTTAGCAAATTGGATCCAGCATTACATTAGAAAGATCATACACTACGACCAAGTGGGATTTATTCCGGGGATGCAAGGATGGTGCAATATCCACAAATCAATAAATATGATACATCACATACACAAATTGAGAGACAAAAATCATGTAATTATATCAATAAATGCAGAAAAAGCATTTGACAAAATCTAACACCCTTTCTTGATAAAAACTCTCAGCAAAGTGGGAATAGAGGGATCATACCTCAACACAATAAAAGCCTTATATGATAAACCTACAGACAACATCATACTCAATGGGCAAAACCTAAATCCATTTCCCCTAAGAACAGGAACAAGATAGGGATGCCCACTTTCACCACAACTGTTCGATATAGTACTGGAAGTGCTAGCCATAGCGATCAGACAAGAAGAAGAAATAAAAAGCATCCAAATTGGAAATGAAGTAAAACTGTCCTTATTCGCAGATGACATGATACTGTACATAGAAAACCCCAAAGACTCCATCAAAAAACTACTAGACTTAATAACTGAATTTGGCATTGTAGCAGGATACAAAATTAACACCCAGAAATCTATGGCTTTTTTATACACCAATAATGAACACACAGAAAGAGAAACTAAAAAAAAAAAAAAAATCCCATTTGCCATTGCATGAAAAAAATTAAGATACCTAGGAATAAACTTAACTAAAGAGGTAAAAGACCTGTACTCAGAAAACTACAAGACATTGAAAAAATAGATAGAGGAAGACAAACAAATGGAAGAACATACCATGTTCATGGATTGGTAGAATCAACATCATTAAAATGTCCATACTACCCAAAGCAATTTATAGATTCAATGCAATTCCCATTAAAATACCAATGGCATATTTCACAGACCTAGAACAAACTCCCCAAAAATTCATCTGGAATAAAAAAAGACCCCGAATAGCCATAGTAATCCTGAGAAAGAAGAACAAAGTTGGAGGGAGCACAATACCAGATATCAAGCTATATTACAAAGCCCTGGTTCTCAAAACTGCCTGGTACTGTCACAAGAACAGACATATAGACCAATGGAACAGAACAGAGAACCCAGAAACCAAACCAAACCATTATGCTCAATTAATATTTGACAAAGGAGGCAAGAGCATACAGTGGAGTTAAGACAGTCTCTTTAATAAATGGTGCTGGGAAAATTGGTCAGATACATGCAAAAAAATGAAAGTAGATCACCAACTTACACCATACACAAAAACAAATTCAAAATGGTTAAAGGACTTAAATGTAAGATGGGAAACCATAAAAATCTTAGAAGATTCCATAGGCAGCAAAATATCAGACATGTGTCGTAGCAATATCTTTACCAATACAGCTCCTAGGGCGATGGAAACTAAGAAGAAAATAAACAAATGGGACTACATCAAAATAAAAAGCTTCTGCACAGCAAAAGAAACCATCAAGAAAACAGCAAGAAAGCCTACTGCATCGGATAACATATTTGCCAATGCTATTTCAGATAAGGGTTTAATCTCCAAAATTTATAGGGAACTCATACAACTTAACAAAAGGAAGATAATCCAATAAAAAATAGGCAAAGGACCTAAATAGACAGTTTTTGTAAGAGGACATACAGAGGGTAGAGAGACATATGAAAACATGCTCAAAGTCACTAATCATCTGAGAGATGCATATCAAAACAACAATGAGGTACCATCTCACACCTGTCAGAATGGCAATCATCAACAAATCAACAAATGACAAGTGCTGGAGAGGATGCAGAAAAAAGGAACCCTCATGCACTGCTGGTGGGAATGCAGACTGGTGCAGCCACTGTGGAAAACAACCTGGCGTTTCCTCAAAAAATTAGAAATGGAACTGCCATTTGACCCAGTAATCCCACTTCTAGGACTATATCTCAAGAAACCAGAAACATTAAATCAGAAAGGACATATGCACCGCTATGTTCATAACAGCACAATTTACCATAGCTAAGATTTGGAAACAGCCTAAGTGCCCATCAGCAGTTGAGTGGATTATAAAACTGTGGTACATCTACACAATGGAATACTATGCTGTTATAAAAAAGAAGGAACTTTTACCATTTGCAACAGCATGGATGGAAATGGAGAGCATTATCCTAAGTAAAATAAGCCAGTCAGAGAAAGATAAATATCACATAATCTCACTCATATGTGGGATATAATGATCCATAAGCTGATGAACAAAAATAGATCCAGAGACAAGGGGCAGGGGACAGAGAGGGATTAGTGATCAACCAAAGTACTTGTATGCATGCATATTAGCATAACCCATGAACACAGACACTGGGGCGGCAGGGGCTTGCCCTCGGAGGTGGGAGTGGCGGGGGGGGGGCATCCATCGGGGAAAAAGGAGACATATGTAATACAAAAAAAAAAAATATTTTTAAAAAAGAAAAGAAATATTGGAAAAACTGCCAGACTAGCCATTAGCATTTTCTTGGATCCTAAGGACACTTCTGGCCACATTCAGTTTTTTTGTTTTTGTTTTGCTTTTGTCAAAGACGAAGGCCAGCATTGCAGATATAATAGGTTACTCCTTGTTTTGCCAATATTTATTTGTTATGCCTGTTGGGCCTCTGTCATATCTCAGGATAGAATTTCTAATTCATGATTAGAAATGCAATGAGGATTCTCCAATATATTTGAATACAGGCAGCAATATTGCCATGCAACCCATCTCAGGAGACCATCAAAAAGCATGTGTGCACTTGAATTAATCCTGCTGATACACAGCCCCATAATTTGGTCCCCTATTTTGTCCTACCTTTCACGACTAATATCTTCAGTGTAAGTGTAGCCTTGTAGCCCTCCAGCAACCTGATTCTTCCTCCAACATCAGGAAGTGAGCACAGATGGGAAAAGAGAAGGGGTGAGAGCGAGGAGTAGAAAAGACCAAAAGGAATGAAATGAGAAACAAAAGGGAAGCTGAGGTTTGGAAAGCTTCTCTCCTGTGGTCTTTTTGGAGACAGGCCTCTAACACACATAACTACTCTGTCACAGTGGCCATGAAACTGAGGGCTCAACTTTCACCAATGAAAAGAACAGCCAGCGTACCTGTGGTTATTTGAAGATTACATGTGATATTTGGCGACTTGCTAATACGGCCAGCCAGGCTTCTTTTATTTATAAGCCGCACGCAATGGAAAAATCCAGATTTTAAGTGGAAAACTCAAGAGCACTAATCTAATAGTAACGATAGCTAACATTAGTGAGTGCTTACTGTGCTGTGTGCCAGAATATAATGACCTGCTGCCTCTACTATTATCTCATTTAATCCTTACAACGATCATATGAGGAATGCTCTATTATCCTCATTTCATAGCTAAGAAGCTAAGGCTGCTGGAATTTCTTTAAAAAGGAGGGGGTGGGGAGAGTATTTCTCTCAGTTAAAAGCCTTACAGAATGAGCTGTGTAAACTTTTGGAATGAAATATTTTTGAAAGTTCCCAATTAATTTTCCATTTATCAGACACTTGAGTGCCACATGGTAACCCAAGAGCATGACAAACTGAGGTCGTCTGTTGGGAAAGCCAGGGGAGCCATCGTCCCACCTCCACCTGCCAATCCCTCAGAGCTCAGCACAGTTCCACTAGTGCAGTGGTTCTCAACCTTTCTAATGCCGCGACCCTTGAATACAGTTCCTCATGTTGTGGTGACCCCCAACCATAAAATTATTTTCGTTGCTGCTTCATAACTGTAATTTTGCTACTGTTAATGAATCGTAATGTAAATATCTGTGTTTTCCGATGGTCTTAGGCTCTACAGCAGCGGTTCTCAACCTGTGGGTCGCTAGCAGGGTCGCCTAAGGCCATCGGAAAACACAGATATTTACATTACGATTCATTAACAGTAGCAAAATTACAGTTATGAAGCAGCAACGAAAATAATTTTATGGTTGGGGGTCACCACAACATGAGGAACTGTATTCAAGGGTCGCGGCATTAGAAAGGTTGAGAACCACTGCACTAGATCCTGTGGGCAGCCAAGGACACCCTTTGGAAATCAAAGCACTCTTTCCTGCCTGTACTTGAGAATATTAGGTGTTAACACAACATGGCTTTGTTATTTATTTAAAAATTGCCTCCCCCTTTCCCCCAAGCAAAGTCCCAGCCTTTAGTGGCTGTTGGGCAGTGGAACAACAATATGTGTCTCTAAAGATATCATAAAAATTTGAGATCTGGGGTTGGAAGTGTGCACACATGTGCACACATACTTTGCCTTATGAAAGTAATCTCTTATGAGTGTCAAATGGTTGCTGTCCAAGAGAAACAGAAGTGAGGAGGTATCCAGGACAGATAAAACTGAGCTGATTAAAATGGGAACATTTACTATATTTATTTAAAAATCCTCAGACCACCCCAAAGTTGTATTTTTATTTTTATTACAGTGCAATATACATGTAAAGAAATACATTTATACATGCATAAATCACGAACATACAGCTTGACAAATTTTTCACAAAGGGAACACACCAAGGCAACCAGTACCCAGGTTATGCAAGAAAACATTTCCAGGACCCCAGAAACCTTCATTTTCCCCTCCCAGTCACTATCTAACTCCAAGGAAATCACTCTCTTGACTTCTAGAAAAAGGCCTGTTTATGTCACTTCTAAGATTCAAGCTTTAATGTAGACATGAGCTATTCTAATGCCAGAGATTAGTTCTGTCCATTTCTTAATGACATTAGTGGAATCATGTGGTATGTACTTTTTGTGTGACTGCTTTCTTTGGCTCAACATTATGTCTATGTATTTGCATGTAACAATAGTTTATTCATTCTTGTTTTATAATATTTTATTTTGTAAACACACCTCAGCTTATCTATCTCTTTTATTGTTGGTAGACCCTTAGTTTCAGTTTTAGGTTATTATGAGTAGGGCTGCAATGAATGTTCTTATACATGTCTTTTGGTAAACATACGTTCCTTCTTCTGCTGGGATAGCCATAAATGTTAAAAACAGACTTTTACCTGCTTTGTACTACCTTCTGAGTGATATTTATTCCATACATTTCTATTATTTAAAGCAATACAGTTGTATTCTTTTCTTTTTAATCTTGCCTCCTTCTGAACTTTGCTTTTCCTCTTTCTGAACTTTCTTTCTTCCTAAAACAAAACTGACCTCAGACACTGGGAAAATCTAAAATGCATAGCTCCAAGCTCATCATCTGAGGCTGTAATAATGAGTGTGTTGTTTTAAATTACTTTTCATCATGGTCCATGCTGCTTTCAAAGGTCAGGCCTTCATCCCTTGTGTGTTCTGTGGGAGTACATGGTGCATGTGACCAAAAGTAGAGTCATTTTCAACATACTTCAAAAAAGATTTCTGGTCTCAAAAACAGTCTTTTTATTTTTATTTTAAGGTAAAAGAATCTACATTTGATTCTCTTAATCTGGCTCATTTTAATATGAGCCATTTTTGTATGCAAAGGACTGCTGACACCAGCAAGTTTTATAGTACTGATTACTATGGAAACATTTATCTATAAATATAAAATCCTTTAAAGCTTAGCCTTTTATCTTTATAGAAAAGGCCTGTTTATGTCACTTCTAAGATTCAAGCTTTAATGTAGACATGAGCTATTCTAATGCCAAACAAGATAACCTTAGTGTTGGAGTTGTGCAAGCTTTGAAAACTGGAATTTGTGTGAAACCTATTACTTTGATAAAATATTAATAATGAAATAAAAATATTTAATGATGCTCACTTAAGCTCATAGCTCTGGTTTGTTGAATTCCTTTCATTGAATTTAATATTGTGACTATGTCTCATTTTTTTTTCATCTCCTAATTCATTGTTTATTCTGTTCTTTGAGCAAGTGTACATGGGTTTGGGTGTGTGTTTGTTAGTTGTAATGATGGCCAACATGAAAGTAATTCATTAACCTTTTCCTTTGGCACATTTGTGGATTGTTCCCTCTCAAAATTCATATAAAATCATATATAATGATGTAATATTTTTGTATTATTAATTCCTTTCTTTTTCCTCTTTTATTAAAATACTAGAGGCCCAGTGCTGCATGAAATTCATGCACAGGGGTGGGGGGGGGTGTCTCCTCAGCCCAGCCTGCAGCCTCTCCAATCCGGGACCCCTTGGGGGATGTCCAACTGCCAGTTTAGGCCCAGAGATCAGGCCTAAACCGGCAGTCGGACATCCCTCCCACAATCTGGGACCACTGGCTCCTAACTGCTTACCTGCCTGCCTGCCTGATCACCCCTAAATACCCCCCCTGTCGGCCTGGTCACCCCAACTGTCCCCCCCTGCTGGCCTGGTTGCCCCCAACTTCTCCCTTCTGCTGGCCTGGTCACCCCTAACTGCCCCCTCTTCCAGTCTGGTCAACCCCAACTGCCCCCCCCCACCAGCCTGGTTGCCCCCAACTGGCCCCCTGCCAGCCTGGTTGCCCCCAACTGCCCCCAGCCCCCTGCCGGCCTGGTCGCCCCATGCATCCTGTTGTTCAGTCTTTTGGTTGTCCCTCACTAACCCCCTTGCTGGCCTTGTTGCCCCACGCAGCCTGCTGTTTGGTTGTTACTATGAGGGGGTCCTGACCAATTTGCATATTACCCTTTTATTAGTATAGATATCACTTTAAATAACTAGAGATTTATAAGAGGGAAATACTGATAAATGAGAGGGGAAAGTTGGCATATGACCTGAGGCAGAGCACTTTATGCTCTCCTGTTTCCTCATGGGCATTATGGGCATAGGTAAGTGAATTGAGATGGAAGTAGGAGGGCCTTGAGGTCTCCCTCCTTCTAGGTGCATCTTCACCTGAACAAGATAATTCTTGTCCTCACATTTTTTCTCCCGTGTGAATTGGAAAATCTTGGAGTTATAGGCCTAGCCCAAAGAGAAAAACCTCTCTCTACCTCCACACAAAATATAAATCTACCATTATTATTTCTCAAATATATTCATGCCTCAAATCTGTCCATGAGCCAAGAATTTCTAGTTATGCTGAAATAACTACAGTCTGATTAGTTAAAACCCTCTGAGCTATTTCTAAATTTCCATTCGCTAACAGAACCCCATTCATAAGTTAGTTATAATGCAACAAAATATGTAATTGTCAAGCTTTTAAACAGTGCCTTATCAATGCAGTTTTACAGAACCCTAGAAGTGACAGAAATAAAGAGAAGAGGAGGAGAGAGAAGTCGAGGTGTGGGAGAAAGGCAGGTTCTGCAATTTTGTGTGCCTACCAGTTATCATTGAAGAGTTAAAGTGCTACATGACATACTCCAGAGGAGCTCTTTTCATCATGGGAATGAGATGACTAAAGTGTGTGGCTGCCACAGCAGACCTAATTAACTTTTAAATTGCCAAATTCAGCCCTAGCAAGTTTGGCTCAGTGGATAGAGCGTCGGCCTGCAGACCAAAGGGTCCCGGGTTCGATTCCAGTCAAGGCCATGTACCTTGGTTGCAGGCTCCTCTGTTGGGACTCGTGCATTCTCTTACATCGATGTTTCTCTCTGTCTCTCCCTCTCTCCTCTACTCTCCCTAAAAATCAATGGAAAAATATCCTCGGGTAAGGATTAACACAAAAATAAAAAATTGCCAATTTCATACTTATTTATCTTGGTGGTACATAAATAGTAGTTTAAAAACTATCTTTTAGACACCATCACTTTAGGCATGTTAGATGTTGTCAGGATCAACTTCAGTTGCTAGGTCAATCTTTAGTCTGAAGGAAGTAAAGAGCCCATTGATAGAAAATAGGGGAAATTATTATGGCAACACAGAATTGTAGAATCACAGAGCTGGAAGAGGGCCAAGGACTTATCTACTCTGACCACCCATGTGTTAGCTATAACTTTTTAGACACAGAAGGAAAGAACATATTTAATACATGTTAAACAATATGGGTCACAGAGTCAAGTCTCTTTTTAGAATTCTTCTTTGATCTGCTCTTTTTTCATTCCTTAGAGTACCAGGAAAAGGGATTCAACTCTGGAATATTTGTCTAATGCTGCAGATAGCAACAACACATGTGGGCTATGTGATGCTATTAAGTGGCATAGGCAGGGCTGACTCAGAAGGGATTATCTCATAAGAAATGTTCACTGGCACGCTCCTACCTTCACTATATCTCTTTGACATTTCTCTCCACACTCCTCACCAACACCCCCCCACCACCACCATTTTCCTGTTCCACACCAAGATGTGCCTTGCCCCTAAGATTAATCCAATTTTGATTTCTTAACCTATAACATAGAAATTATAATTTTATGCACTTCACAGTGTTGAGAAGATTACCAGAAATAATGCCTTATGATTTCTTTAGTGTCATATCCAGCACACATTACGGCTTCAACAATTGATAGCTTTTATTACTTCTAACTGCTAAAGACATAATCCATCTATGGGTTTTTAAAAAGTAAAAAAAGACTTGAAGGTGGGAAAGACAATTAATGGATAGGATTGACATTTATAAGCAGAGAGCTGCCTATTCAAAAATTATTTTGGGGGCATCTACTATGGATCAAACCCTCTGATTCAGGGCTGGAAATAGAGAGGATTAAAACAAATTCTTCCTTTTTTTTTTTTCACTTCCACAAGCAAACAGTCTAATGAAGGAAACCAACCATGAGCAATAACCGCACAATTGTGTAATTACAATTGTAATAAGGGCAATGAAGGGCAAAAAACTAAAGGGAGACATGAGCATAATATGGGGATCTAATTTCAAAAGTCAAGGTCAGGGAAGTCTGTCTCAGAAATGCCATTTGAGTTAGGCCAGTGGTCAGCAAACCGCAGCTCACGAGCCACATGCAGCTCCTTGGCCCCTCGAGTGTCCTAACGCCACTTCTTCAAAATAGACTCACCCAGGCCGGAAACCGACTTCTGCACATGGGCCACGAAGTTTCGATCGCACTGTACGTGCACGCCTGCACGTGGGATTTTGTGGAAGAGCCACACTCAAGGGGCCAAAGAGCCGCATGTGGCTCGGAGCCGCAGTTTGCCGACCACTGAGTTAGGCAATGGGAAGGTAGTGTGGTAGGAGAAGACTCTTACTGGCAGAAGAAAGGGTATGTTTCTTGGGAGACTGGCCTTGGGTAAAGGGGGAGAAATTTTTCTAAAGAGAAGAAATCGGCCTGTGTGGGGACATTAACTCTCTCCCCTCGCCCCCCCCATGCAGCCCCCACCATTTATTGGTTCACCTGGCAAGAGTTCAAGTTTCCCAGTACAGTTACTTCTAGGGTTGAAATGCACAGGACACAGGCACTTCTTTTCCTTCACACCAAGCAGACCACCACTGCTCTCTTCCTCCCTTGCTTAAGAGGCACTGCATAAAACTCAGCTTGCCGTGTCTCTTGTGTGTGCCCACCCTGATGAAACGTCCAAGCCTCTGAGGTCAAGATTTGACCTAAGCAGCACCTTTCAATCTCACACCATAAGAAACTGCAAGGTTTGCTAAACCTGATACGAACCTGACTTTATTATTTTTTAACTGAACTGTGAACTGAACTTAAACCATTTCAAAGAAAACCTAGGGAACTTGTTTTGAACCAGACCTAAGCCCAGGTTTTGTTTTGTGTGTTTTTTAAATGAATAAACCAAAACTAATTCAGAACATTGAAATATTTTACAACCCAAACCTAAATAATTATTTCATTTAATTTGATCACTCATCCTGAAGAAAGAATATTAATTATGGGAAAACTGAAATATTTTTATATTTGAGTTAGCTGCAATAGAATCATGCTACTAGATGTTTGATACATTTCAGTATTAGTTCGGTATTGTTCCAAGGAAACTTTTGGCAAGAAGTATGTATTTCTTGTTGTCATCTAGGAATTCTACATTTCCCCCTGCATTGATCAAGTACCTCTAATCTTTATAAAAACCTCCAAAATCAAGATTTATGTGAATAAATATGAAGTTAAATAAAAATTAAAAGTTTGATTCTTTTCTCAGGGCTGCCTCTTGTTTTCCATAATAATTGTCTTTCAGTTTAGATCTGGTGAAGGAAAAAGGAATTTGGGAGTGTTTTTTTTTTTTTTCTAATCAAATATTCTTTATGTGAGGAGCTATGGAAAAACCATATGAGATGTGGCAGGGTAGTGATATGGAAAAAAGTTTTAACTGAAAACCTGGTCTATTTGAGAAAGCAGTGACTGCCAGTGACATTCTGGGTTCAGATACTACAGTGAGGAGCGGCTTTTCCCTTCAGCGACAGTAGGAGCTAGTTCTACAGCATCAGTGATTTCCACTTAAAGCCATTGGTTCACTCCTTCATTTGAGCTCCAGTTAAACTGAGCCACATGGTTTAATGATAACCTCTCAATTAGTAATGCTAACGAAGAAGAATTCAAGTTGAGTTAGTTTGCATTTCTAATGCTCTGAACTGGTTTTTGACTTTTGAACTAAGCAGAGTTCTATGTGGGGTCTTTCACTGATAGATTCGGATTTAATTGCAAACAAAAAATCAGCTATACAAACACAACTCTTCCAAACACCCACCCTCCCCCCACACACCCATTCCCCCCATAGAAACATGTCTTATTTTGAAGCTAACATTTTTGAATTCATAAAGTTCCAAAAGCATATTGTATTTTACCACTTAATCCTCATAATAATACTAGGCCATGAGTTTTATTATCCTAGTTTTTCAGATAAGGAAACTGAACTCTGGGTATAACTCTTTCCATATCACAAGGTTAGTAGGGGACAGAACCAAGATTTGGCTTTTCTGGCTCCACAGTTTATTTTACATGATGCCATGTGCACAAATAACACTAGTACAAAACAGAAAAGCATAGAAAGCCTTTTATCAAAAGCACATCGCCATCATGATTGGGTCATCCATCTGTAGAATGTGTCATCCCCACAGCACATATCAAGTTGGTTGGAAGTGTCTGAGAGATTGGACATAGATTTCCTCTGTCATTCTTCTGTGCTAGAAAAGACCAAATTGGTAAGAACTTATTGCAAAATAAATAAATAAATAAATAAATAAATGTCTCCTCCATATCCCCTCACTCCAGTTTGAATCCTTGAACCTGTGGCAATTACACAAGGGGTAGATACTTGGTTGGAAATGTCAGTGTCCTTGGATAGGAACCTCTGGAGCTTCTCTTTCTTTGCTCTCAAGCATCTCTGAAATCTGCTTGATGTTGGACCTGCATCTTTTAAAGGAGAGCCATACTTTCTCAATCTTCTTGCCCATCAGTGATGTAATAAGCTTTAATTAGCCAATATCTATAGGGTCTTTGAACATCTTAGGGGAGACAGTGTGCTAAATCATTCTAACATTTGATTTAAAAAGATATTTCTCTAGGGAGTTAGTTAAATGCAAAATTCTAATACAATAACCTCACGGCAATCTTTGCTCAGATGAATGAATTAAAAATTTATATAGATGATTAATATCAATTTTGCAAATTTAGAACTAAAAGAAATTTAATGTTTGCATTTTGGGCCTTTGTTATTTATGTTTATAAATCCAAAGTTATACTCATTGGAATGGAAAGTTGCCAGCCTTCATAATGTTTGCCTTAAATCTTTCTTCAGAGACTTTAAAGTTACTATTTCTTTGAGATGAGTTAAAGTGGGAAGATAATTTATACTTTTGTTAGGATAAAGAGGGGGACATTCACATTAAACCATTATGAAGGATTGTCCTGCATGCATAAATATGAAGTGATTGTCATTTTTCTCTTTAAGTAACTTAGATGTAGCTTTTGAATCATGGTTCTGAGGAAACCTAGAGAATGGGCCACCCCACTACACTACATTCACACACGTGTATACATATTAATCCCACTGGAATATTGAAGCAACAAAGGCTCATTAACTCAATAGAATGTAAGTAATATAACATAAGTGATAGAATTGCCTGTCATTTGGTGTTGCCAGATACTTTTCCCACATAATATCTCCATTAGGAACTAGTCAGTCGAGAAAGTACAAAGAGTTTAGCTTTTAAGGGCCAAATATAATCCTGAACTCTAATTTACACACCCTGTCACCTCCCATTCAACTACCTTTTAAACTTCAGAGATACATGGTAATGAGACAGGAAAATAAAAATGATAGTGCCTTATACACATCACTTACTCAATATAAGTTAGAGTTAAATTAAATTGAATTAAACAGTGACCAAACTAATCCAGATTAAGACATTCCATCCTTTAGCAGTTTGGTTTTGTTGTTGATTTTGGACTCACTTCAGAGGAAAAGAACAAAGTATCTCTTAAGAAACTTATTTTTTAAAGTCCATTTTGGTTTATTTTAAATTAAATGTAGAACCTAGAAGAGTTTGAAATTATATTTCTATTGCCTTCAGCTCAACAAATGATAAATCACCTCATGATGAATTTATCAGAATCTTCCCCTAAAATGCCCTCTCTTTATCATGCTTTCTCTTTCTACATCTTTCTCCTCCACTGCAACATATCATTTCTAGTCTTTATGGAAAAGGCTTCTTTCTTTTAAAATAGGTTTGGTAGTTTGGGCTACTATCTTCAGTAGGAGTAACATAAAACAACTCAAGCTTTCTAAAGAAATCATCTTAAAGAGATGGAAATGTAGTGGCCAACATCACCAGAATCAGTTCTGGAACAGGATGGGTAATGAGGCCTTAAACCTCAGTTTCTTCATCTGTAAAATGAAGGAGTTAAAATAAAGTCTGTACACTCCTTAACATTGAATCAGATTAACTCGAGATTGTAAAATCCCAAAAGACTGAAGTTCAAAGGCCTCCCCAGGGAAAAGTCTCCAGAGGAAATGCCGCTTGGTATCCACAGCCTCTGCATTTTAGAAGGGGATTTGTTGGGGATTTGTTTATTATTGGAAAGAAGATTGTGGGACTTGAGAAAAAGTTCTTAGGTCATATCTACACATACAGTTGTGTTTTTTTTTAAGTGCAGAATAGGGTTTTTTGTTAGCATGGTTTTTTTTTTGTTTGTTTTTGTTTTTTGCAGTACCATTGGTTCACTATGTAATAACGAATCTATGGGTTTTACTAAAATGTTCACTTCGCACTGATTAGATGACATTGTGTGGACATGACCCTAGACCTGCCTAATTAAGATTTAATTATACAACAACTCAACTTTTTGGTTTACCCCTCTCTCTTTATCATGTAAGACTTTGAGACTGTAGAAGTTGGAATGTGCCTTAGAGTTTTAGTCCACTCCCGCAATTTTCTAGTTGAGGAAACTGTTGAGAAAAAGAAACAGAACTTATGTATTTTTTACACCAGTATTACACTTGATTTTGTAGGGGACTATGGCAACATGTCTTAGGTTTATGTGACTATAATCATGAGAAATTCTTATATCCACAAAACTGTCATATTAAAAAAATGTCTTTGCTTAAGTAAAATTAAATTTTCCACAGTGGGATGTTTTGGTTGAAACTTTCTGATATTATTGATGGTGGGTTTTCACATACTAGAACTAGAAAAAAAAACTTTAAATTTAACTCTAAGAGCTGTATTTCACTTCATTTTCCCCTTGCCATTTCACTTAACTTCATGAAATGTTTCTTTTTACCTTATTTTTATAAACATCAGCAGAAAAATCAAACATGCATCTATTCAAATTCCCAAATCCTCCCAGAAGGTCATAAATTTGGTGTCAAGAACTGTGATGGATCTATGAGTTTACTTGATGTGTAAGCTAACAAATTAACTTATCACAGTTCCAGGGGTGCTGGTGGAAGACACAATACTCCTGGGTCAGAGACAAAGGACAGTTTATTTTATTTTTTTTTTAAAAGAGTTTTTAAATGTTTTCACTGATTTTAGAGAGAGAGGAAGGGAGAGGGAGAGATAGAAACATCAATGATGAGAGAGAATCATTGATCAGCTGCCTCCTGCATGCCCCCTACTGGCAATCAAGCCTGAAACCCTGGCATGTGCCCTGACTAGGAATCGAACCATGACCTCTTGGTTCATAGGTCATCTCTCAACTACTGAACCACACTGGCCAGGCAACAAAGGCCAGTTTAATACTCATAGCAACAACAGAAGCCAGAGCATCAGCATTTTTACATGAGTTCTCTGAGTCCCAATTCTCATAGAATGAGGCAAAGAGAGTCAGATAATTCCTTTATATCAGTGCAGTGTGTTAAAGGAAAGGAGTCTGGGCATAAAGAACTTGGTTCTTTTATAATGGGCAGTAAATATCTATGCTCTTTTTTTCTGAAGGGAGACATTACCTTTATTATACTGAGTTCACAGCTCCACCAAACAAATTTCTCATATTTTTGATACACTGAAAGCCCTATGTCAAGTGGTAAGGCTATCATTATTGGTACTTTCTATTTTAAATTTGGGGACATCTTGACTCTGCAACCACAGACATATTGCTTTTCAGTTGGGGCTCCAGAGTTTGTGTTTTCTGAGTGATTTAGGATTGACTTGTGTAGCAGCAACCTTCTTTGATGAACCATTTTACTCTGGGGAAACTACTGGTTGTTACCAAGAAAACATCTTGAATTCTTGCTCATATTCATCCTAAGGGATAGGGAAGTTTTCCTGGGCAACAATACTGACCACAAGAATTTACGTAGATTTCTTTGGGTAGTTTTTCACTCTCCATTGGGTCAACTTCAATGGCATTATAAAGCCAACCAAGGCAAAAAAAGAACAAAATTCTCCTGGAGTCTGACTCGGGAAGATACCTCTGTAAAGGGCAAAGGTGCCTTTTATCAGCCAGGATCTATCACAAAATACTCTGAGAACTTAACTGTCATCTCCCAATACATTTAAGGTTGGCACGATAACAGAGTGTGGAACCATCAGATGTGCCACTTGTTGCCATTCTTCCTTAACAAGTATTATGTTCCCGGTCCCCTTATACCATCCTAAGCTATCAGCCAAGTTTTAATGATGTGCCTAGTTTCTACCTATCTGGTTAAAAATGTCTTCCTTTCATTCTCAGTGTGGGTGTATGTCTCTGCAACTCTTGTTTCAAAGGCAGGTATGCTGGGATGAATCTTAGTGCTATTTGTTATAATGTGGGGGACTTGAGGCTGGTCGCCAAATTAAAAAGGAAGTTGTCTGCCCTCCCCGCCCCCACCTACATACCTCGAGGAGAATTAGCAACAGCCAGAGTAATGTTTAGACAGCTGTCTTTGAACTATATCCTGTATTCAACCTTCCACCACTTTCCAAATGACTCCTTATTAAAGAGGAGGAACACTTATTGCCTGGTACGCCATGCAGTTTGGCCAACATTTTCACTACTGATTGCATAGACTCCCCGAAGTCCCTTCAATGGGCCTGTGAGACATCCCACCCTTCCTCTTCCAGGAAGCTATGTCTCAGTGAACATCCCATCCTCATCTCTAAAACTGCCACACACAGGTAAAGAACCTGAGAGTCTGTGATTTGCAACCAGCAAGTTAGCCTGCAAGAGTATCATAGATGCTATTAGAAGACAAGATTCCTGGATTAGAGACAAAGAACAATTTGTAATTCACAGCAATAGAAGTAGTCAGAGTATCAGCACTTTTGTGCTAATTCCTCTAGCTTCAATATGCACAGATTGATGTGCAAAAGGCCAAATGACACCTGCACACACAGTAGGTTATGTTATAGGAGAGGAATTCTGAGCTTAGGGAACCAAAATCCTATATAATAAAAGGCTAATATGCAAATTGTCCCCTCGGGAGTTCGGCCAACCGGGAATTTGACCGCTCGCTATGATGTGCACTGACCACCAGGGGGCAGCGCAGAATGAGGGAAGGCCCCAGCAGGCAGCCGGCAGCCAGGGGAAGGAAGGCCCCAATCAGTTCTGATTGCCAGCCAGGCCTAGGGACCCTACCTGTGCACGAATTTCGTGCACTGGGCCTCTAGTCTTCTATAATAGTCAGTACTCATACCTGCTCTTTGTCCCAGAGGGAGACACTATTTCCATCTTCCAAAGCTGTTATGCAAACTTGCCCTTTGCTTTGAAGAGAGACACTGTCTCTATATTCAAAGGCTCTTTGTGAGATAAGCTTCCCTGAAAAAATAGAGTGGAACAAGGGTCAGTCAATGCTTTTCTTTTAAGATGAGCAGAAATACAATAGAACCATAGAGAATTGTTTCCCTATACTTGGAAGGAAGGGGAAATAGTACAACTACAAGTAGCCCTTGTTTCATGATTATAAGGAACCAATTGAAACAATAGCAGAGGAAACAAGCTTTGGAGATGGTAATGATTGTTTTTGTTAAATCTCATCCGATGATATTTTCCATTGAGTTTTAGAGAGAGTGGAAGGAAAGGGGAGAGACAGACAGAAAGAGAAACATCAATGTGAAAGAGACACATTGATTAGTTGCCTCCCACATGCAAGTTCCCTTGACCAGGATCCTTTAGTCGGCAGGCTGATGCTCTATCCACTGAGCCAAATCAGCTAGTGCTTAATGATTTTTCTAATAGTTGGAAAGCGCATTTCAATACACAATATATTTAGCAGTTTATGAAATGTTGTATTAAGATTACAGGGTTGTAAATGATATGCATTGAGATTTCTTCTGAAAGTCCCCATGTGACATGTTCTCATGAACTGTCACTCTTCCTAAGGGAGACAAGATCATAGCATTTTAATAAATGGCCCAATACTCAACTCATTTCAATGTATTTTTTAGATTGCAAGAGCCATTGAACCTCACAACAGAAGTGAAATCTATAGATGTTTTACATTGGATGAATTGAATTGGGCAGTGGTAGCAATTTGACTGTTCTATTTTCCTCTTAAGAAACTTGATAGGTTACACTTCTTTTGTCAATTATCTATACTAATAAAAGGGTAACATGCTAATTAGGGTGTATGTCTTCCGGACGTCCATCTGGATGTCCAACCAGACAAAGCCACAGCGGCTGCAAGGCCTGGGGCTCAGGCAGCCTTGGGCTTAGGCAGCCTTGAGCACCAGTGGCTGTGATCCCCTGAGGACTCCTGGACTGTGAGAGGGGGCAGGCCAGGCTGAGGGAGCCCCCCACCCCAGTGCATGAATTTTCGTGCACCAGACCTCTAGTCCTATATAATAAAAGGCTAATATGCAAATAAACTGAACAACTGAACAACTGGTCGCTATGACGTGCACTGACCACCAGGGGGCGTGTGCAAAACATGGTGGGCATCAGCTGTGGTGGGATGGTGGAGCAGGTGAGTGGGGGCGCCAGACAAAGGCAGTGCACCGGTTGCTGTCATCGGGGCGAGCCTCTGGTGGTTACTGAAAATTCTATGCTCCCACACACCACGGTCCCACCTGGCACTCACACCTGCTGCTGGCACCAGCCCTGCTTGCACCTGTTGCCAGCGCCCGGCACCAGCCCCAATCACTTGGCGCCATTAGTGGGTACGAGCAGCAGCTGCTGGCCCCAATTGCCCCTGAGGGCTTCTCTACCTCCCCCTGCTCCTGAGGGGTGATCGGAGCAGCAGCCATTGCTCACACCCACTGACGGCACTGGCCTCACTTGCACCCGCTGCTGGCACTGGCCCCAATCACTCTGTGCTGTCAGCAGGTGGGAGTGGAGCCAGTGCCATCAGTGCATGGGAGTGGCGGTGGCAGGAGTGAGGCTGCTGGCAGACAGGGGACCCGGAGGGCCATGGTGGGAGGCTCAGAGGATGGGCCGAGACCCTCCCCAGTGCCCACCACAGCCTCGGGCTCACAGTTCCTTTCAAGGTGCACGAATTTGTGCACTGGGCCCCTAGTATATTAATAAAGCCAAAGGGGAGAAAATAAATATGATAAGATTTTGTCTTACTAATAAAAAGGAGCAAAACCTTTTTCCTCACCCTGAGACCTTGCATATATACATGTTTCTATTCAGAGGAATTTTCACAATAGTTGAAAGCATTGTGCAAGATTTGTAGAATGGCTAAGTGCAGAGAAATCATTTGTTTGCTGTATAGGTAGATTTCGTGCTCACTCTATTTACATTGATTACAGGGGATTTTCCATTGCTGGGTTAAATTAGTTGTACTAACTGGCTTTGGGTCTTTCAAATTTTGACACTTGTAGTTATTGTGTTAACTTAAACATATTATGTAAGTCCTGAGACTTTGTGTGTGTGTGTGTGTTTTCCCCTCTGTGAAAACTTATGAGCAAACTTATGAGGTCTCCTGGGATAAAATTAAATAGAGTATCTAAAAAAACCCTTGTACAGTGCATAGAATATACTAAGTGCCCAGTAAGAATCTATCCCCCTCTTTCCTATGTGGTTTGACTGCAAATGGATAGAAAGTCCTCATTCTTCATTGTCATGTCATTCATCAGTTCACAGATTCCTCATTGAACCAGGAATGGAAATTAATCCTTCCTGAAAGACTTTGCCTTTTTCCTCAGGAGAAGAAACTTCTCTGCTCACTCACTTGATATTCTATTGTTTACAATGACCCCCAGAACTGCATCCATTTTGAATAGTAAAGATTCACTATATAGACATCAGACAGCTCCTGGGATTGATGCCATATGAGAGCTCCTAAGAGCAGGGAGTGTGTTAAAAAACTAAAGAACAGATTTGAAAAGCCTGAAATCCTTAGAATCACAGCTTCAGATCCTGGCAGGATTGAATTCGCTTTTTTTCCTCTGGAGTAGTTAAACTTAGTTTCATGTGTTTTGTCTGAGTACTGCGTGTGGGAGTAGGAATCTATATCATTCAGATGGAAGCTTTCATCTGTTTCAAGCCTGTATGTATATTAAAACAGCCATGAAATTTTATATGTGCTCAAAGCCTAAAAATATCAGCATAGACCTTAAGAGAGTCAGACAGTGGGCTGAAGAAAGATTTAATATTCATTACTTCTCCTTTCTATTACTTTTTTGCATTAGTTTTATAAAAGTTGGGTTGAGAGGAGCTCTACAAATATACTTTGAAAACTGAGCAATTGTTCACTTAATGCATTCTATGAAGGTGACAACTATAAGTACTTTTAAATAAAAGAAAACCACAACCTTTTCCTCAATAGCAGAGTTTTAGGGCTCAATTTGTACAAACAAGGGCCTAAATTTCCATTTTATTTCACTTCTTTTTCTAGTGTTGCCAATGTAATCTTGAGTTTCTTTAGTATAAACATAAAAGGAACAAAAGGAGGAAATAAGGATGCCTCAAAGGGACAAATGCTATCCATAAATGGGAGTCTATCCTGAAAATGGGTGCTTTGGTGTTTTACATTGAGGTCATGTTCCTGGGAAACACTGGGGACACTGGAAAGCCATTTGTCCCCCATCTAAGAGATTCTGGAGCCATCTGTATGTGATTTGGGGGCTCTCAGACCAATGCCTGAGTGGCCAAGGAACTATAGATAAGTCATTGAATTCATTCATTCCTTCACTTCATAATCTTGAGAAAAACATGCCTTTGCTGCATTCAACCCCACAACCCCCACATCTTCCCCTTTTATCACCTCACATGAAAGTAAGATCTAGAGCATATGAATACCTATTTTTGGTAAATGTCATGGTTTTTCACATCACTGAGTAAGCATGAAAATTTCTCTCTAAATATTTGAATCACTTCATTTATAGTCAAGGACACTTTCTCAAAATGAACATTTTAAGGCCAGCCAATTTGACTATACATCTGGGTCTGAGCTCAAGAGAGGCAGAAACACTATAGTTAATCAAACTCATTTGTATTACTATTCTTGTCTGGTGGTCTCACTTTGAGGAAACCACAAAGATGTCATTTTGGGAAGTGACAGCTTTAGGGGTGGGGTTGAGTGGGAGGTGTTGGATCTTTTGGTCAATGATTGTATAAAACAACATAAAATTGTAAAAAAAAAAAAAGATTGTTAGTAAACTTTTTTTTTTTTCTTAACACATTTTCTTTTTCAGAACAGTAATTTTGAAGTATGACAATTTGGAAAGAATGAATGTAGTGTCACATCATGCAAAGAACAGATCACTAAGTTTAGGAATTAGGATAAACTGAGAGCTAGTCCTGTATCTGCCATTTTTTATTTTTGTTGTGTTGGGAAGTTGCATACCAATATGGTGTCAATTTCTTCTTTATAAAATAAGGAATTGGCTTAGATCAGAGTTCTCAAAATTTATACTTTAGACTTGTGAAATTGTCTGCAAAAGTAAAATTATAAAATAAAATAAGTTGGGAAATGCTATACACTATATCCTTCAAATTTACATTACCGTATTATGGGCTGTGAAAGGTTCTGTAGTTAAAGACCCCAGCTTAACTTTAGTACAGTACTTTCCCAAAAAATTTTTTTAGTGATGCATCTTGATATCTTTTAGAAATAGAATTCAGGCATAGGTCTGAGACATTGCGGGTTCAGTTCCAGATCACCGCAATTGAATATCAAAATAAAGCACATCACATAAGTTGTTAGTTTTCTGGTGCATATAATACTTATGTTTGCACTATATTGTAGTCTATTAAGTGTCCCATAACATGTCTAAAAAAACAATGTACATACTTTAATTTAAAATGTCTTTATTGCTAAAAACATGTTAACCATTATCTGAGACCTCAGCAAGTTGTAATCTTTTTTGCTGATGGAGAGTTTTGCTTCAATGCTGATGACTACTGACTGATCAGGGTGGTGGTTGCTGAAGGGTGGGGTGGCTGTGGCAATTTCTTAAAATAAGAAAACAATGAGTTTGCCTCACTGATTAACTCTTTCTTTTATAAACAATTTATCTGTAATATGTGATGTTCTTTGATAGCATTAACCCAAAGTAGAACATCCCTGCTGCTATTTTATCCACTAATTTTATATAACATTCTAAATCATTTGTTGTCATTTCAATAATCTTCAACAGGAGTAGATTCCATCTTAAGAAACCACTTTCTCTGCTCATCCATAAGAAGCAACTCCTTATTTATGGAAGTTTTATCATGAGATTGCAGGGATTCAGTCACCATGTTCAGGCTCCACTTCTAATTTTAGCTCTATTGCTATTTCCACCACATCTGTAGTTACTTCCTCTACTGAAGTCTTAAACCCCTCAAAGTCATCTATGAGGGTGGGAATCAACTTCTTCCAAACTCTTGTTAATGTTGATATTTTGACCTCTTCCCATGAATTATGAATGTTCTTAATGGCATCTAAAATGGTGAATACTTTCCAGAAGTTTTTCTATTTACTTTGCTCTGATAGTAAATCAAAGGAATTACTATCTATGGCAGCTATAGCCTTACAAAATATATTTCTTAAATAATAAGACTTGAAAACCAATCTTCGATCCATGTGTTAGCAGGCAGGACAATGGAAACATGAATCTTGTTATACATATCCATCAGAGCTCTTGGGTAATCAGGTGCAATGTCAATAAGTAGTAATATTTTGAAAGGAATCTTTTTTAAACAGTATTTCTCAAAAGTGGGCTTAATATTCAATGAATCATGCAGTCATACTTTCATTCAGTTTTTTTAAATTTAATTTTAAAATATTTTAATAATTGCTCTAATGGGGGAAGGGAGAGAGAGAGAGAGAGAGAGAGAGAGAGAGAGAGAGAGAGAGAGAGAGAGATGTGAGAGAGATACATTAATCAGTTGCCTTCTGTACATGCCCTGACTGGGGATCAAAGCTACAACTTAGGTATGAGCTCTGACTGGAAATTAAACCACGATCATCAGATTCATGAGATGATGCTCCAGGCAACTGAGCCACATTGGCCAGGGCTCATTCAGTTTTGTTTTTTCATTTATAGAGCACAGGCAGGGTATATTTAGCATAATTCTTATGGGTTCTACGATTATGAGAATTGACTTCAACTTAAAGTCACTAGCTGCATTAGCCCCTACCAAGAGAATCAGCCCATCTGATGAAGCTTTAAAGCCAGGCATTGACTTCTCCCTAGCTATAAAAGTCCTAGGTGGCATCTTCTTCTAGTATATGGCTGTTTCATCTACATTGCTTAGTGTAGCCATCTTAATTAGTTGGGTCGTTTGGATAACTTGCTGCAGCTTCTACATCAGTACTTGCTACTTCACCTTGCACTTTTATGTTATGGAGATAGCTTCCTTTCTTAAACTTCATGAACCAAACTCTGATAGCTTCAAACTTTTCTTCTGTAGCTTCCTCACCTCTCTCAGCCTTCAGAGAATTGAAGAATCAGGCCCTTGCTCTACATTAGGTTTTGGCTTAAGGGAATGTTGTGGCTTATTTGATCTTCCATCCAGACCATTAAAACTTTAGACGTATTAGCAATAAGTCTGTTTGTCTTTCTTATCATTCTTGTGTTCACTGGAGTAGTACTTTTAATTTCCTTCAAGAATATTTCCTTTGCATTGACAACTTGGCTAACTACTGCAAGAGGCCTAGCTTTCAGCCTAGCTCCACTTTCAAGATGCCTTTCTCATTAAACTTAATCATTTCTAGTTTTTTATTTAAAGTGAGAGATGTATGACTCTTCCTTTCACTTGAACACTTACAGGCTCTTGTAGGGTTGTTAATTGGCCTAATTTCAATTTTGTTGTGCCTCAGGAAACAGGGAGGCCAAGGACAGAGATAAGAAAACAGTCATCAGTGGAACAATCAGAACACACATTTATTTATTAAGTTCACCATCTTATATAGGCACAGTTTGTGGTGCCCCAAAGCAATTATAGCAGTGACATAAAAAATCTTTGATCACAGATCAGCATAAAAATCTATAATAATAAAAGCGTAATATGATAATTAGACCAGACAGCCAAACGACCTTCTGGACGTCATTCCGGATGAATCCATGGTGGCAGGGGCTGAGGCAGAGGCAGTTAGGGGTGATCAAGCAGGCAGGCAAAGAGTTAGGGGCAATCAGGCAGGCAGGTGAGCAGTTAAGGGTGATCAGGCAGGCAGGTGAGTGGTTAGGGGCAATCAGGTAGGCAGGCAGATATCCCCCAAGGGATCCTGGATTGTGGGAGGGTGCAGGCCGGGCCAAGGGACCTCCCCCTGGCCCCCATCCCCATGCACAAATTTTGTGCACCAGGCCTCTAGTATAATAATAATAGAAAAGTTGAAAATATTGTAATACTTATGAAAATGGGACACAGAAATATGAAGGGAGCAAGTGTTGGAAAAATGGCACTGATAGACGTGCTTAATACAGAGTTGTCACAAACCTTCAATTTGTAAAGAAAAAGTACTATCTGTGAAGTCTGATAAAGTGAAAAGCAATAAAACAAGGTATGCCTATATAACAAATATCTTTTGAAAACACTGGATTCAACCATCTCTAAGACCCTGTCCAGCTACTATTTAATGATCTTATTTACTCTGCTCTTGTTATTTTTTGATATTTTGCCAATAAGAGGGTTTTTCTTTGTTGATTTTTGGTAATTTCTTAGCTAAAGAATAATGAGAGATAAAATAATTTAGTCACCTAAGGATTCATTGAATGAGTCATTGATCCCTCCACCTCATTTAAGGTACTTTCCAGGATTAAAGTTTATGATTCTAAGATTCTTATTTAGACAGCCTATGTAAGAGTCTTGTTTTCTTATCTATTCAGCCACCCTATATCATTTGATTGGAGCATTTAATTCATTTACATGTGAAGTAATTGGTGATGGATATGTAGTTATTGCCATTTTATTATTTACATTTTTTATTTTTAAAATTTGTATTATTATTTTATTAATTTTAGAGAAAAAGAGAAACATTGATATGAGAAACATTGATTGGTTGCCTTCTGCACATACCCTGACCAGGGATCAAACCCACAACCTGGGTATGTGTCCTGACCAAGAATCAAATCTACCACCTTTAGGTGAACAGGATGATGCTCCAATCAACTGAGCCACACTGGTCAGGGCTCTTCTTTTTAAAGAAGACCCTTTAACATTTCTTGTAATGCATACTTGTTTGGTGGTGATGAACTCCTTCAGCTTTTTCTTGTCTGGGAAGCTCTTTATCTGTCCTTCTATTCTAAATGATAGCTTTGTTTGGTGAAATTACCTTAGTTGTATATCTTTGCTTTTCATCACTTTGAATATTTCTTGCCAATCCTTCTGGCCTGCAAAGTTTCTGTTGAGTAATCAACTGACAGTCTTATGGGAGATCCATTGTAGGTAATTAACTGCTTTTCTTTTGCTGCTTTTTAGATTCTCTCTTTGGTTTTTATCTTTGGAATTTTAATTATAATGTGCCTTGGTATGGGCCTCTTTGGGTTCATCTTGTTTGGGATTCTCTGCACTTCCTAGGCTCATATATCTTATTCCTTCAATAGGTTAAGAAAGTTTTTCATCATTATTTCTTCAAATAGATTCTCAATTTCGTTTCTCTCTTCTCCTTCTGGTACCCTTATAATGTGAATGTTTGTATGCTTGATATTGTCCCAGAAGCCTCTTAAACTGTCCCCATTTTTTTTTCTTTTTGCTCTTCTGCTACCTTATCTTCCACATCACTAATTTGATCCTCTCTTTCCTTTAATCTACTCTTGATTCCCTCTAATGGTATTTTTCATTTCAGTTATTGTATTCTTTATTTCTGACTGGTTCTTTTTTATGTTTTCTATCTCCATTTTGATGTTTTTATCTCTTTGTTGAAGTTTTCACTGAGATCACTGAGCATCCTTATAACCAGTAGTTTGAACTCTGCATCTGATATATTGCTTATTTCCATTTTGTATAGTTCTTTGTCTGGAGTTTAGTTCTATTCTTTCAATTGGGGCATGTTTCTTTGTATTCTCATTTTGGCTGTTTTCCTGTATTTATTTCTATGTATTAGGATATGTTCCCAATCTTGACAGAATGAATTTATGTTGCAGGTGTTCTGTGGAGCCCAGTGGTGCAGTCTTCCTGGTCACCTGAGCAAGGTGTTCCAGGTGTGTACCTGTGTGAATTGTATGTGCCCTCCTGTTATAGTTGAGCCCTGATTGCAGTTGGCACATCAGTGGGAGAAACTGACCTTCAGGCTGATTGATTGTGAGGACTGGCCATGACTACAGAGGAGGAGCTTTTGTGCAGGGGCTGACCCCACAGATTAACATTCACTTTAGCAGGACTCTGGTGCCCATCCAGTCTGTCCTTTGAATGTGGAGGTGGTTTGGTGGTGCTCTGGTGTGGTCTGAAGCTGGCCACTGGATGTGTTAGTTCTTGGGTCTCTTGGGAGGTGCAGGCCAAGGTCAGCTGTAGTTGAGGGCCACCTGATATAAGCTGCAAAGTGATCTTCAGATGGTTGCCACTTGAGCTGGGTTTGGAAGTGCCTGAGAGAAACTAAGCCACGAACTAAGGCCAGCTGCCACTAGTGTCAGGGCTGGTCTTGGGGCTGCTTGGCAAAAGGTATGGGGCACACCCAGGCCAGATGCTGCTCATTTGGGGTTTGTGAATATTTGGGGAGTTCTAGGAAAGTTTGCAGCATGAACCAAGACAGGCCATTTGTATGGAACAGTCACTGGAAGCTGCTTGGGTGGGCTTGAAAGTTGGGCGGGACAGGCTTTCAGGGAATCACCAGGGCAAAGTGAACAGTTTTAGCCAGTTTGATGGAGAATCAGATATGGTGTCTGCTTGCACCTGCAGGGGCAGGGCTCAGCAAAGGAACAATGACTTCTGCCAGTACTTCTGTCTGGGAGAAAGCTGTTCCTCCAGCCCTCACCCTGAAGCCAGACAATTCAGTGCCTCCCCACATGTCCCTAGTGCCTTTTGGGCTGCTGCCCCAGAGGTGAGGCTCTGAGCAAGTGGGTCCATCAGTGAGTAAATCCCTGGGTGTACCCTTTAAGAAGAACACCTGGAACTCCAGCAGACCTCTGTGTCACTAAGTCATAATCCCTGCTGGTTTTTATAGCCAGAAGTTGTAGGGACTTCTCTTCTCGCCACTGAGAGCCTGGTGTGGGGCTGGGACTCCTCACTCCTCAGGGGACCTCCACAGCCAAGATATCCTTCCTGATTTTTAACTGCCACAAGTTGATGTGGGACCAGCCCCTTCGACATCTCTACCCCTCCTATCAGTCTCAATGTGGCTTCTGTATATCCTTAGTTGTAGGATTTCTGTTTAGCTAGATTTTAGGCAAATCTCAATGATGGTTGTTTTGTAGTTTGCTTACATTTTTTTATGTGGTCATGGGAGGAGGCAAGGGTAGCATTTACCTACACTGCCATCTTGATGGGAATTTCTGCTTATTTATTTATTTATAAATATATTTTCATTGATTTCAGAGAAGAAGGGAGGAGAAAGAGATAGAAACATCAATGATGAGAGAGAATCATTGATTGCCTGCCTCTTGCATGATCAGGTAACTGAGCTTGCAACCCAGATGCACTGACTGGGAATTGAACTGTGATCTCCTGGTTCACAGGTCGATGCTCAACCCCTGAGCCTCAGCGGCCAGGCATGCATCTTTAGATAGGTGCTCACGTTCATCTTGTAAAGAAGATAATCTCTGTTTTAAAACATTATGTCCTCATCGCCTGCAATTTCTTTCTTTTATCAAAGTGGTTCAAGATGTATTGTATTTTGGTTTAAAAAAAATGCTTCCCCTAGTTTCAGCACATAAAAAAATGAGTACCATGTGCTTTATTTACCATAAAAAATTGTTGAAAAATTTCCCAATTACTCCTTCTGTAATTGGTCACTCTCCAGTTATACATCAAGGATGGTAAAATACTCCCAGTACCCACAAGGTGGCATGGCCTTCTTGTGTAATTCAGTTTCATTTGCTTTATTTCTGCTTTAGCAGCTACTCTGTTTTAGATTCTACTTTTTTTATTAAAGTTTTGAATTTCACTTTATAGTTTTATTTCTCCTCACTTGCAGCCAATGTGCAATGTTTGAATTTTTACATAAAATGTATTTTTAACAAACAGAGGTGTTAAAGTAAAATCTTAAGCTTTTCTGTTGTTTCAGTCCACTTTGGAGCTGAATTTTAGTTGTTTGACTTTGTATAATGTCTACTGCCTATCATAATGCCTAATAAATGCTAGATATTAATAAGTATTTGCTATGGAATTTCATGATTTGCTTTGCTGAAAAAAATATTTAAATACTCAGTATTATCAGAATAATTTATGGATACTTTTTTCTCATTCTACTTGATGGTTAAAAATATCTCCATTGTCCAGGAAATACTGTTATTTTATGATATTACAAGATATGTTATGGATTAGAGTAAAATTCCCATCCTATCTCAATTGTAAGAAAGGCATGGTTAAGTTCACTTTACTTTTTTTTGGGGGGGGGGGGCGCGGTAAACATTTGTGCATGCTCTGTCTATACCCAGTACTATGGTAAGTGCTAAAAAATACGCAAGAATAAGTAGAACATAGATAAGTGGGTAGTATTTAATTGTACACATATAGTAGTGTAATAGTCACACATTCATTCATTCATTTTTCAAATATTTATTGAGTGCTTACTGTGTGTCCAGTGTTGTGGATGGTGAACAGTGAATAAAATAGTAAAAAATCTTACATGAGAGTGAGGGAGACAAACGATAAGCTAGATAAATAAATAAGTTGTGAGAAATACATAATATGTTCAATAATGATATATGCTGAAGAGAAAAACTAAGTAGAGGAAGGGTCAGTAGGGAGGATTGACAGTAGTTATACTTCTGAGGAGTCAGAGAAGATCTCTCTAAGAAGGTAGACTTTGCAAAAATACCCAGAGAAGGTACCGAAGTGAACTGATTGGTTATCTTGGGAAGAACCTTTCAGGCAACCAACATTTGGGGACAGAGAGCACAAAGCGTGCAAGGTGGGAACAGGTGACTACTATAGTATGTGCTGTCACAGTCCTGTGTAAAATGAGAAGGGAGCAAAGCGGGATGAGGGGCTCCTGGGGGAAGCTAAGACCAAACGAAGAGAATGGCACTCCTGGTGGAGAACAGCAGGAGCAAAGCCATAGACACATGAAAGATAACATGTGTTTACATGGGAAGCAAGCAAATGAGACAGTAAGTAAATGGGACCAACAGCAATAACCTTGTATATACAACTCTTATTTTATACATACTTGGGAGGAAAAGCAGTAATTTTGCCAAACTAATTTTAAGGAAAATATCCGAGTTTTAAATTGAGGCAAATCATGGAAAAGCAAAACCTGACAATATATGTGCAGGGTAACCTTAACTGAAAACTCGGATCTGTTTTTCTTTGCAAAGGAATCTATGTTTCCTGTCATTGGGATTAGGAGGCTTTGAGCTCAGAATGCCTAAAAGGACAGACAGTAAATGTTTTGAGTACTTTATATTTTCTAGCTGTCGGTTCTGCTTTTGAGATAAGGCCCTCAATATGCAGTGTCTACTTTGGAATGCACTAAATTTTAGATATCTGAGATCTCTACAATGGATGGTCTCTTTTATGAGAGGTTTCACCAGAGGGAGAGCTCAAGTGATTATAGCTGATGGCCTCTGCTAGGTTTTAAACCTTTTGTAGGGGTCAGATAAGGGGATGGAAAAATATCCTTTGATTGTTTTGGAGAGTCAGAGTCTGACACACTCAACTGTAACACCACAGTTCTAAATGAATGTATACATCTGCCACTGCGGTTATGTTTCTTTTCTTTTTTCTTTTAAGATAAAATGGTGGTTTTAAATCTCAGGCTATAACATCAGGTGTGCACGCTACCATCTGTGTTTCTAAAATTCAATTTAATGTCTACCTTCAGACGTCATTCCACTGGCATGACAGAAAACTTACCTTCAGGGCTTTTGGTGGGAACCTGCCTGGCTGAAGTTGTGGTAAGCGTTTGAAGGCCGTGATGCAGTCCAAGGCCCTCTGTGGGGTGGATCTGCTCCACACACATTGCCACAGAGAGGCTGTCAACCTGCTCATAAGGCCCCTGCAAGCCTGTGGGCAGCCTGCTGGTTCTGTGACACCTTTGGAGGCTGAAACTTGCAGCTTCCTTCTAGGCATAAGGCCATGAGAATCCTTCCTGGGCCACCCTTTGCCCCCTATGCCTGAATTCTAGTGCCCCGCCCAGGTTCATGTTACCTCTCCTGGGCCCTGCCCTAGACATTCTCAGCCAATATCCCTTTAGGACTAACTTGTCTTCTTTGTCTCTCCCCCTCACTACCCAGTAGAAACTGTTTCAAAGTCTAGAAGGAAAATCTTTTTGCCTTTGTGTTTTCTTCACTAGTTGGCCCACATCATCAATATTCTCCTAAGAGCTAGGCTCTTGGAAATCAGGTATAGAATGAGCAGAGGGTATTTTCTGCCCCCGTCATGTGGCCCTTCTGACCCATTAGCTGGAGAGAAATACAGAGGAGGAATGAAGTTATTATTTCAGAAAGATGCACTTAATGTCATAAACATAAAAGCTGTGTTCATAGTCCAAGTATTTTTTCATATGTGGATGTGTGTTGTGTGTGGGAAGGCAGGGGCACTGGCCTCTACTCTTTTAACATTTTTTCCCTTTGACATCTTAGAACACTAGTTTCCTGATAGACAAACAGTGGACACTGAGCCTGCATATTCCAACTGGAAGATTGTTAGGAGAATTAAACAAGACAATTGTATGAATGTGGTTAATCATTATACATGTATACACATAAATATAGCACTAAAAACACTTTTCCGTTTTCAGCTCAAAATTATGCATTTTGGACTTCAAATGACCTATGTTCTCCAAAGTAGTAAAACTAGTGACAAAGAAAAATTATTAGACTCATTAGATAAAATGTTAGTATTTATTCGCTTTCCTAAGAAGAGTAGGAAATATCACTATTGTTGTAGATCCTCTTCTTTGTCCAGTCCATTAATATCTTTCCTTCTGCTCCTTTGCTTCTTAACACAAGTAGCAGCTCCATGAGGGCATTATTAAGCCCATACCTCTGAGAATGTTGTAGTATACTCAGAGCTGAAGGATGGGATGGTCGTGCCTTCCTTGGTTGAGCAGAATAAATGCGGCTGGAAGTTTGCACCTGCCTTGGGACTTAGCACAGCACTGAGTACAGGCCAGCTTCCACATCACTGCTCCCTCAGTGACAGGACCCTGCAAGGCGAGGTCTAGGACATTTGAACAAAGGGGCAGCAGGGGCTGGACAGTAGGAGCTAGACAGCAATAGAGGGCCTGGCATCCCAGGCATGCCAGCCAGCTGCTGCTCTCCTTCCTGGCCCTTCCCCATCTCTGCTCCACCTACCCACAGCAGGTACACACATACACACATTGTGTCCTGTGACCTGGGACCAATAGATGAGCATTTTCAGATACTATTAACCCTTTGCACTCGCTTGCTTTTTTCTCGATTCCTTTATTCTACTCGGGATTTAATTTTTTAAATACCCCAGATTTTACAAAGCGCGACAGTAGAATAAAAAAACTGGAGTTCTTTTCATACAAACTTATTTATTTGGATTTTTTTATATTTCAAATTATTGATACATTCAATAACCATCACACTCGACATCCAAGTGCATAAGGTTAACCCCCACACAGGTACATTGCAATTCTGGTCCAATCTCTTTTTCTTCTGATGCTACTTATTTCTTCCTTACACCATTTCTCTGAGATCAATGGCAGATTTTGTTGTGTGTATTTTTTACAAAGAGTAACAGCTATCATAAATTGAGCACCTATTCTGTGCCCAGCATTGTACTAAGCACTTTACATTCATTATGTCCTTGGATTCCTGCAACAAACATCTGAAGTAAAAAATATTTCCTTATTTCCAGTTTCCTCATGCTTACAGATAAGGAAACTGAAGCTTAGTGAAATCAAGTGGCTGGCTCTGAGGTCCCACAGTACCAGCAAGTGGCAAAATGAGCACTTTGATCCCAGGTCATCTGACTCTAGAGCTTAAACACATCAGTTCCTTCAGCCCTGCCTGGCTTCTCTGAATTAGGACACCTGCAAGCTTTCCCTGATCAAGCGCCTCTCCTCCTTCCCTACTTACTGTCCTGAAGGGATGGCACCGTGGGAGCCAACACTTCAACATTTTGGAGGGATCACTTTTTAAAATACATAATTATGAACACAAAGTTGGAGATATTTATTTATTTATTTATTTATTTAATGATAAATGAAGTCAAATCAAATGACAAACTTCAGGAAGCTGACAAGTATCACAAATATCCTAAAATCCATAGACATAAAGTATTTTTTTCAATGAACCACCTGATCATCTCCACATATTCCATATTCTTGTTTTCCTATATTTTTCCCTACATAAATTGGATTGCCTTTTCATATAACAACCAAAAATTAAGTCAGTCATTTCCTTAGGATGGTTGATTAATTTGTTTAAAATTAATAGTTGAGATGAAGAATAGATCAGTGACTTTATAAGCAGACATACTCACTTTGAGTAGAGTCATTATAGGTTTGTGCCTTACAAACACAGGAATTCTGACAAATTTTATTTTAGGAAATTCATGTAAAAAAGAAAATGTGAAGAGCCTTTGTAATTGGATACACAACATTATCAAGTATATTCTTGACAGGAGAGAACCTGATTATGACTTTACATCTAGGAGAACTGAATTTACTACTGGTAATTATACAAGTTAAAACATTATTCTTGGACTAACTTCTGATTCCATGCATTTCAAACCTTGGCTGTCTTTTCCTTTCCACATTATCCAGTGGACATGCTGGGTATTGTGGGACATACTCATATCACAATAGAACCTCTGCCCTGTATCTTCACGACCCAACACCAGGAGAGTGAGCACAGTGAGCAGGAGAAAGCCTGGAACCCAACACTACTCTGAGATGGTTGGCAGGATCCAAACTACTAGTATACATGAATGTGCCCATGAACCATATTAATATAATCTGCTGAACCAAAAAATGCACATCCACAACCCAACCCCACCTTTGCCAGACCCAAGAAACACCCATAGCCACACCAACACCATCCAAATGGAGAAAAGTGGGACAGAAAATTGCAATGGAATGAGACAGCTACAGTAACCAAATGTCTTTGGTTAATATCTATTTTCTTCAAATTTTACAAAAACTCATGGCCATCTGAACACATTTCTAGAGCCTCCTGTTTTCCTATATCTTTCCCTACATAAATTGGATTGCCTTAACGAACGACCTTTTATGTAAGCTATATAAGGGAAGGGGTCTGATGCTTAAATTTCATTAGCCTTATTGAGCAAAGATGGGTTTCCATCCATTGTAATATCTCTTTTTTGCATGTGGAAAAGACATGAAAACTACTTCCCTTTTGTTTTGTATTTAATTATCAATGTCTCAAACTCCTTTGTAACAAAAGTTTTGACTGTTCAAGATTTATTTGCACTTAGTCTACCTTTAGCTTAGAGGTATCTTTTGCATACAGAGATAGCTTCATGAGAGTTATGAATCACAAGACATTTCTCAATTTATTTCTCTGACCCTAGGTTTAAAAGAAAGCAGAGGCAGAGTTAGAACTTGGCAAGCAGACAATCACAATTACAATTATAATACAATTTAATTATGTCATAAAAATTCAATGAGTCATAATGGGACACCAACCTAACTTTCTAAAATGTGTAAAAAAATTTAACCAGTTTTTTGGTTTCCCACACAAACAACTGGTTTAATTTTCACATTGGATAAATCAATACATTTTCTTGATTAGAATTCTACCTTCTTCTAGATTGTAAACATACTGGAATAGAAACCATGCCTATTTCACTTACTTTTATATCCTCAATCCTGGAGTATCAGCAAACATGTGCTAGTTAGCATGGAAATATTTGGTAAATGAATGAAATTAAAGGCTATCAATTATTCAACTTCTGCTATGGCGCATACTAATACAATTTCCTATTGCTATGGTAACAAATTACCACAAAGTCAGTGGCTTCAAACAACCCAAATTTATTATTTTACAATTATGAAAGTCTGGTTTGAAATAATAAGTCTTATGGGGGCAAAATCCAGGTGTCAGCTGGGTTGCGTTTCTTCTAGAGGCTCCAGGAGAGAATCTGTTGCCTTTTCCAGCTTCTGGAGGCCTCTTGCTTGCCTTGGTTCATGACTTCTTCCTCCAATTTCAAAGCACATCACTCCAACCTCTGATTCTCTTATCCCATCTCCTTTAGGCCTACTCAGATAATTTAAGATTATATCCCCATCTCAAGGTGCTTAACTTAATCCCATTTGCAGAGTTCTTTTTGCCACTTAAAGTAAAATGTTCTCAGGTTCTGGGGAGTAGGATGTAGACTTCTCTGGGGAGCCCATTATACTCTGTCACAGAGTAAGAAAATCATGCCCAGAATATTTGTTTTTAAGACCATTACTGGAACTCACAAAGTTTTCACCTTCTGATTTCTGGGCTAGTTGTTTTTGTTTTCACTGAGACAATACTTTTATTAAAGAAAAAATTTTAGAAAAGCATTTTAGTTCCCAGAAAGATTTACTGGACACAGTGACGATGAAAATGTCTATATTCATACCAAGAAGTAATACAGATGTTGAGAAAATTGGCTCTGTGGGAAGGCTCTCTTTGTTTTAGCAATATATAATTTGGATGAATGAATGTATCACAGGTTTTTTATTCTTACCACCCCTATTCTATCAGTTCTTTATTGCTTATTCAATTCTGGAAAATGCTCAATATGCTTCATTAGTAAGGATCTACCCGCTTTTCTCCATTGCTCTCCTCTTCTCTGTATGAATTACACAGAAAAACTTGACTCAAGTGTCAAGATGAAGATATTTGTTTAATGATGCTTCTCAGAGAGCTGATAACAACTTAATTAAAAAGGGCATACGATAATAACTGAAATGTTTTCAGCAGAATATGGGTTGCAGACTGCCTCAATGTGAACTAGTAATCAGAAGAATTTCTGCCACATTCTAGGTGCTCAATAAATATCTCTGAACTAATTACACCTTTGTAGATAATGAGGATAATACAAGGACCACTTTAATTGCATAGAGTAGCTAAGTTTTATACATATTCTAGCTGGGATATAACAGTGATTCTGAAGGCAAAAATTCCATGATTAAATAATGAAAAGATAAACACAAAAAGGAACTGGTACCAGGCTCTAGTGAACACCTTGTGGACAATGGGCCTGAAAAAACCTTTTTGAAACTTGGTCCACTATTGCACATTGAAACATCACAGTATCACTTCTCAAGTCTGACTCAACAGAGTGCCACCACTGAGTCATCTGACCACTTCCTGGGTTTTCCCCCTCAAAGCCTTCACACCCAGGGTCTGCTGTACCCCACCCTGATGGGCGATGATCTCAACAGGGTTCATTAACAGATCCTACTTACGTAAGGGTCCCTGTAGAAACCAGGATCCCATCTCCAGAGACTGACATTGAAGAGGGTTTAAACAGCAGCAATTAGCTGGGAATATTCTCCCACATGACATCTGTGAGAAGCATCTGACCTCATAAGCAGGATTCTCTGTGGTGAGGAAGGGTGGTATGCGCCTTACAGAAAATGCAAAAATGACTTCAGGGCATTACATACATGATTACCCAAAGAGTAGTGTGTGGTGCTGGAATCTTGCTTCACATTTTGAGAATAGAAAGATAACTGAGAAGGGGAACAGAACAGAGGTCATTGATGAAGGGTGAAGTCGATGAAAGAGTCTGAGGAAAATAAAGCTCTGGGCCTCACTTAGTTATTCAGCAGCTGTACCTTGAGGTCTCGTGATGGAGCAGCCACTGTTTTGGTCTTTCCTCCTCCTCAACCCTATTTTTTCCTGCTGCCAGCTCTCTTTCTGTTGTTCCCAATTTGAATATTTTTCATACTCAGATCTGTATAAACTTCTCTTCATCACCAGATTCTTTGATCTACGAACAATAGCAGCCCTTTGAATAGCAGAATAGAAATATTTGTTTCATAATTTCACTTTTTCTAGAGACTTTGAACAAAACCATGTCAGGAAAATTGAAAGTTAAAGGGTTCCCATGGTTGGACCACACCATGACCTCTTTTTGGTCCTCTTATTTCCCTTTCATAGTGTTTTTATTTTTTACCCCAATTTGGTCACACTCTTTTGAGGCTAATTATATACTGGCCTTGCAATCTTCACAAGATTTGCACATGACAAGTTCTGATTTGCTTGTTAGTCAGTGAAGGCAATCTTCAAAATGAAGCTTCATAAATAACCAAAAGGAAGATTTTATACTCAACAGTAAAGCTAATTTATCTTACAAGAATTTTTTTCCATGATGCATTATACAGTGTTAGGCATAATATTTTAAACTCCTACACTTTAACACACATTTCAGCCATCCTGACTTTGATTGACCTATGGCATCTGGAAGCTTCATCATGTATCGTGAGACATACAGCACTCCATCATATTATTATGGGCTGTAATGTGCTGTTATGCAATCGTTTTAGAATCTCCCTCTCTCTCTTCCACACACACATGTGCAAACACACACGCATGCACGGACATACTTCGATGCTTATATTCAATGGTCCCCAAAGATAAGTCATATTTCTCCCTCTTCCATTACCTATCAGTTATTCTGTTAGTAGGACAAAAGCAACTCTGTTCATTTCTGAGAGAATCTAAAGATGTGTTTATATAGATAAGCAACATATGCCAACAACCTAAATATAAAACAATTTTTCCTAGGGTTCCCTCAGCACTCAAGTGACACAAATAACCTGACCAATAAATAACCTACTGGGGGAAAATGTATTGTGATAAGCAAGGTGCATAGAGACCTGGGTTCTAGAAATAGTTCAACTACTAATTAGTATTGTGACTTTCAGGAGATCATTGAACCTTTTCAACCTGTTAAACAGACTATTGCCCATCCTACCAACTTCCTGGGTTATGAGGACAAAAAAGAGTCACGCATGTGAAAGCAGCTTGAACAATTTAATTCTCTACACAGATGACTTTCTTTTAAAATATATTTTTATTGATTTCAGAGAGGAAAGGAGAAGGAGAGAGAGACAGAAACATCAATGATGAGAGAGAATCACTTATCGGCTGCCTCCTGCATGCCCCACACTGGGGATTGAGCTCATAACCCAGGTATGTGCCCTGACCAGGAATCGAGCCGTGACCTCCTGGTTCATAGGTTGATTCTCAACCACTGAGTCATGCTGGCCGGGCCACAGATGACTTTTAAAGACAACTTAAAGTTTGTGGAGTTCTTTTAGAATGAAAACTATTTCTTTTGTGTGTAAGTATATCATTTTAAAAATGGGGATTGATTGACTTTCAAGACAATCAACCACATTTATTAAAAAGAAACTATAGGAGCTTCTACAAAATCCTTTTGTTTACATTCCAAGATTCAAATTGAGGCCCCTTGTATAACACTCAGAGCTCTTCATCTTTACACGTAATCAGACTTGGCCATTTAACAAAGTACTGACAACTTGAGACAGCTCTAAGTACAGCTATCCTTCAGAAATCCAGGTGGCCCGAGACGTAGCTTTTCATCTGGTTTCCTCCATACACAACCAATTAAGAGATTAAAAGGACATAGCGGTTTTAAAATTTGTTATTTGCTGACACTGGCAGCGTGTTGGCACTGGGTTTTGACTGCACTGACAGGAGCATATTTATAGGGAAGGATTCTACCTAGAGCCTTTTGTTCAGCTCATTACAATTGATTTGTTACTGGTACAGACTCAGCGTTATTATAATAATTAGCACAGACATTAATGTAACAAAACAGTGTTTTCTAGTTAAAGTAACATTTAAATGGAAGCCTGATTTTCCTCCACTAATAAAAGAAGACCTTTCAACACTGATACTGAGGAGGTTCTTAATGCTCCATAGTAAACTGAGATTTATTTTTATCCCCCCCCCCCCCCTTTTTTTTGGTTTTCCTGTTGATCCTTCCCAGGTCACAATTACACCTAGTTTGTATCATTCAATGCCAATGAAGCAATGAAATGACAAACACTCTCACGTAAGTCAAAGGCAGGATTTGAAGAGTGCAGGTGTTCAGAAGATTACACACCATGCAATGTTTGACTGTGGGATTCATTACGGCTTATGTGAAGATAGCAGCACTTGAAGGACTCAGATGACAGAAACACATTTGCAACTTGCTGCCAAGCATACAGATGTGGAGGGAATGTTTAAATTCATCTAATAGAGACGTGTTCAAGACCACCTGAGCCATCTCTGTGGCTCTTGTCCCTGGTTTGTTAGAGCCACAGGCTTACACACCTGCCGAGAAGTGTGAACACCGCTCTAGGTCTTTGTAAAGTGCATCTGTGTGCAACTTTTGATAGCTTTTGGAAAACATGCAGTTACTGCTCAGAGTAACTTCCCTTCAGCTGCTTTCTAGTCAAGAGAAGTAGGCGTAAACCTTTCTCAGCGGGCTGGGATTCCAAATGCCGCTTGGATCCTGGGCGTTGGGCCTTTTAATATTGCCTGTGCATGTATTCCAGGCATGTTCCAGCTGAGGAGTATAGGTTCAAAGGACATGTAGCCTGGAAAAAACACAGGATTGTGTTAAAAATTGGCCTTGGAAATAATTTTGTCAATGTCGATTGAAAGGAAACAATAATAAAATAATTCAGTTGTGAACAAAATGTGGCCATATACTTTGACCTTCCTAATTAGTAATATCAGTTGCCTTTTTATGTATAAAAAGTCATGAATGAGAAGGTTTGGGGGGATTGGAAGGATAGGCTGAATTGCAAACTCATTAACACTTGCCTTCTGAAATGGAAGAAAATGGTGTTGAAATGGTTGCAACAGTCTTTGGGGTGAAGAGAATGACAAGGCTTCACACAAACTCTGTCTCTCCTTGCTTGAGGCCTGAGACCCTGAAACACCAAAACCATGAACCGGACAATGTCCTGCCAGGTGGACTCCCTGAGCAGAGGGACTCCAGGGGGTTCACAGTATGAGAGGCTTTGGAGTTGCAAATCAGTTCTTCCCACGCAGCCATATCAGAAACATCCATCATCTTCGGAAAAGCTGAGCAGGAACCATGGCGACTCTTTTATATTAATTTATTTTGGTCTGTGGCTAATTCATTTTCTACCAGTGTCCCTTGACATTGGAGTCTTTGGGTACCATGAACCCTTCCTTCTGTTGCATACACCCTCTTTTCCCTTCACCCTCCATGTTCGGCTCTGCCTTTCCTCAGAAGTTCCCTTGTGGGCCCTCCATTCCTGCAGGAGCTGCTCCTTGGTGGCACTGGAATTATATTTGCGCTCAGGCCAGAAGACAAGAAGTTCTTTCTTAAGGGTAACCTTTCCTTTTTCTCCTCTCCCTCTCCTTCTTGGGAGTCAGAGCTTGCAATGTCCTCTCAGTATAGTTTTCATATATCAAACTTCTAGAGATGGTAAAGAATAATGAAAGGATCAATTATACACTCTAAGTCATCACAAATATTTAAATATTTAAAGTGCTTAGCCTGGCCAATGTGGCTCATAGTTGAGGGTCTCCCATGAATCAGGAGGTCACAGTTCAATTCCTGGTCAGGACATAAGCCTGGATTTAGGGCTTGATCCCCAGGAGGGGGCATGCAGGAAGCAGCAGATCAATGATTCTCTCCCATCATTGTTTCTATCTCTCCTTCTCCCTTCTCTGAAATCAGTAAAAATATGTATATATTAAAAAGTGCTTAGAGAATCTAGCTCAGGAAAGACTTTACTTAGAGAAGCTAATCTTCCCTCCCTCCCTCCCTTTCTTCCAAAATATCTAATAAGTTACTTCTATGTGCTGATATGTCGCAAGGTAAATAGTATCTTTAATTGAGATAATTTGCATCAAGTTTAATAAAGGGGAAGAGGGCAAAGATGTAGGCTGGGTTAAGGACGCTAACAAGGTGTAGAGCAAAACTGGGTCACAATAACAGTGGGGAGCCTTTACCATCCCTAGGCCCAAAGAGGTTACCACAACCCAGAAAGGAAAGCTGCATGGAATGGGCCTCCTGAGAGGATCCATGGCCTTAAAGAGAGGGATACAGCCAATTCACAGCAACTTGGTTTATTTTCAGACCTTATTCTCTTCTTATCTTTCCATCGCAAGCAGTGGCCTCCCATGGGCCTAACAAATGGCAGCCAAATACAAGAGAGCCTGCAGTTCAGCCTTCCAAGGCACACAAGTGGGAGATGGGGAGAAAGTGAATATGAGGGGATAAGCTGAGGGCGTGCAGCCCAGCTGGTCACTGGAATGCACCTGGTGACCATAAACATAACAAAGGCAAAGCTTGCTACTCACTACTCAGGAAGTTTACATCCTTGGTGGGGGCAATAGAAAACATAATGGAGGATTATAATGTGGACATAGAGAAGAGGGGGACATTAAACCCAATTGAAAACTGCTATGGCCCGGGGGAGCGGGGGCGGGGGGGGGGCAGGGAAAGGAGGGGAACAAGGTTGGGAAGCATTGTCCTCAAAGCTTTCTCATAGGAAGCATGGCTTTGGCTGAGTATTTAATAAGATGTAGGTAGAGATGGGTGGTAGAGCATTAGAGGAGATGAAGGCCAGGAAGTAACAGACATATTATATGTCACAAACACTGGACCATATAATAGAAGAATCCAAGTAGCAGGACCTGGCAATGCTAAGGGACACAGTAGTTGAAGAAGGCATCACAGGTAGAGAATTGCTAGGAGGGTAAATGAACATTATAATGGTTATAATATGCTGGGCATGCATTTGACGGTGTAATAGCTTATCTACACTACTTTAATGCTCATGATATTCCTGTAGAGTATATGTAATTTTTATCCCTTTTTTATAGGTAAGTTCACTGATGTTCAAAGCATTTTTTTTCATTCAGCAGACATTTACTGGTTGCTACTAGATACCAGGCACTGTGTTGGTGCAGCACCTTTCCAAAACTACTCAGCAGAGCTGGGTTCTGGACCCTCATCTATCTGAGTCGAAAGACTGATCTCGTCACTGCACAGTTTTTCTTTTCCAACCCATTTGGTTGTAGCTTCAGAGCAACATTTTCTTGAATCTGTTTGTATTACTTTGGGGGCAACGTTTCCAATTCTATTGTATTAGCACCACAGTAACTTTTTGGAACACTGTGCTGCTGCAATATTTTCAGACTTATAGGGTTCAGATAGCATCTAGCCTAAACCTCCCAGCATTTTAGCATCACACCTGCTGAAGCTGCACAAAATCTAATCCAGTCTTGAGTGCAGTTCTCTATGTGGGCCGAAGGCATATGTGAAGGCGTTCAGTGGGAGAGATTTCATTCTCAACCCTCTGGGACTTTAATATGTCTCAAATTTTGATAGAGAGATTGTAAAATGCATTTTCATTATTTCTGGGACAAGTATAGTCACAATGAATGCCCGAATAAACATTGCTCTTCTTTATACTGTACTAACCCCAGCTCTCCCCTTCATGACTCCATGTGGTTGCTTTAAGGCAATTAATAAGAAAAATATATTCTTTTCTCATACTCCCCTAAGTTTTTGCTTGAATGGGACTCTCATGACTGCTAGCTGCCAGCTTCAAGATTGCTCCATGCTATTTTCAAAGATGGTTGAGGGAAGTGTGGGAAAACATATATGCCAGTAAACATTACATGTTTACTGGCATATATGGCCAAGCCAGTTGCAAGCCACACTAGAAAGAACATTTTAAAAGCAAGCTCTCAAAGAATGAAACATTGGGTTCAATGACATCAAAGACAGATACTTCTTCCTAAGCATCCCCATCCCATTCTCCCTTGCCCACCACCAAAAATAGCTCTCTGTGAACAAAACAGGTATTTTTTGAAGTCATAGCTGGAGAATTGAATCAATAATTAAGTTGTGCCTGTTTAAAAAGAGATGGGAAATGAAGAACTGATTGTCAGGATAATTAAGAAGTTTGAAGAATTGGTCTTCAGCAACCCAGCTTCTTTAGGATGTCCCCTGTGCCTTGTTTCAGACTCCTTTTACTCTGGAATTACCCTAGACCAGTGCTTCAGGAATTCCATATCTTGTCATTACTGTTTTGCTGCTTTTACCCTCCCTTTCCAATATAATCTTTTATCTGATTTCAAAAGTTACTTATTCTGAAACTTGTATCTTTACATTTCCACATTTTCTATGGAGTTACTTGACAAAAAATCTAATTATGAAAATAAGAGCTTACTTTTTCACTTTACGGTCTAGTATTTTTGAGTACTTACTATGTGGTAGGCAATATGCTAAGCAATCTACATGCATCATCACGTTTAGTCCAACAACAGCCCTTATACTATAACAAAATTCAGTCATTCATCTATTTATTCTACTAGTTATTCAAACAATAATTCTTAAGTGTCTACTCTCTGTGAGGTAGCATTCTAGGCCGTAAGTGTTTAATATGACACTGTTGTGATTGAGTTTAAAGTTTAGACAAAGAAACAGGTAGCAAATAAGAAAATAAATAAGATAATTTCAGATGGCAATAGTAACATAAGAAACATAAAATAGAATAGTGTATTAAAGATGGATATTCGGAAAACTAATGAGGGAAGACTTCTTTGAGGCAGTGATTTTTTAAGTTCAGAAAGTTAGACAAATACCTGGGAGAAGAGCATTCTAGAAAAAGGGAACAGTGTGCATAAACACTCTGAAAATATAAATAAACTAAGAGAAGTAGGAATAAGGCTAATCTGAGTGAAGGAGAGAGTATTAGATAAGGGAATAAAATCATAGCTGGGAGCTGGCATCTATAAAGCCTGGTAGGCAATGGGATGGTCTTTGGATTATATAAAGGAGTCAGAATAGGAGTGTGACATGGTCTGATTTATAATTTAATAGATCACCATATAGAATGGACTATAGGCTTCCAAAATTACAAACACAGAGATATATTACAGAACTATTTAATAGCCCAGAAGAAAGATGATGGTGGCTTAATACTAGTGTAGAAGTTAAAAAAATGTTTGATATTCAGGGCTGATGCAAGAGAACTTTGGGAAGTAGAGCTATTAGGTAATGGGATGAATGGGGGGGTGAGGGTGATGGGAAGAGAAATAAAGAATGACTCAGTTTTTAGCTTGAGTAGTTAGGTTGTGTCATGATTGAGACAGGGATAAGTAGGGGGAAGAATTGGTTTTTGTGGGTTTTTCTTTTTGATGGGGATTGAGATGAGGGAAATCCAGAGTTTTGCTTGGCATGCCTTTTAGGATATGAGTCTGACACCCAGGAGAGTAGTCAGGGTTGGACATATAAGTTTGTGACTTATTAGTGTTTTAACTTATAGATGGTATTTAAAGTTTGGGGACTGAATGAGATATCCTTCAATACAGAAAAAAAGGAGAGAGTTCAAATCTGATTTCGAGGTCAGTCCAAAATTTAAAGATTACATAGAAAGAGAGGACCCAACAGAGGAAATTGAAAGGGAGTAGCCAGTAAAGTAGGTAGGAAATTAGGTGTAAGTGGAGGCATAGGAAGCTAGCAGAAGGAAGTGTTTCAGGAAGGAAAACATGATCTGTGTTTGTTGATGCTGAGAGGTTGAATAAGATAACAACAGAGGCCCTAACTGGTTTGGCTCAGTGGATAGAGTGTTGGCCTGCGGACTCAAGGGTCCCAGGTTCGATTCCGGTCAAGGGCAAGTACCTTGGTTGTGGGCACATACCCAGTAGGGAGTGTGCAGGAGGCAGCTGATCAATGTTTCTCTCTCATCGATGTTTCTAATTCTCTATCCCTCTCCCTTCCTCTCTGTAAAAAATCAATAAAATATATATTAAAAAAAGAGGTAACAACAGAGAATGACCATAGAATGGAACTGGGGAGACTAAAGCTTGATTGAGAAAAATGGGAGGTAAGGAAGTGGGAATAGCCAGAAAACCGGGGCACAGAGAGAGAGAGTTTGAACTTGCTCAGGGTTTGAACTTACTTTATGATTTGAACCCAAGGAACCTGACTACAAAGCTGGACTCAGAGCTTAGCTCTGTGTCAGGGAAAAGAATAAAGGCAATACTTAGTCACCTGTTCCCCTTCTTTTCTGAGTCACCAATGCTCAGTGACCTTAAGAAGCCAATGATGTGTGGATGTTTCCTGGTCCAAAGAGGGGCTGTGACACTGACCATATGAGCAGTGGAGGAAAGAGAGCATGCCAGGAAAGGTAGTGTGAGGGGAAATGCTTTATGAGAGCATCTTTTAAATTATGCAATTTAAGTATTTATATATGTGTAGTTCTTTACATTTCATAAAGCACTATATATTTTCTCATTTGATTTGTACAGCATCCCAATAAATTAGAAATAGTTCCAATGTGTTGAGAAGACATGTACCTGAATGGAAATTCATTAGGCAGGCAGGGCAAGGATTATAATGGTGTCTCTTGAAAGATTAAATAATTTCTTTTTGTTTTCAGTTAGCTTAGCTATTTGACCCCTGTATTCATAAGAATGCTTGAAAACCCTGTATTATACCATGCATTCACCTATTCATCCATCCATCCATCAATTCATCCATCCATCTATCCATCCATCCATCCATCCATCCATCCATCCATCCATCCATCTATCCACTCATGCATCAAAACTATACTGCACACCTGACTTTGGGATTGTCACAGGAATTTCATTACCAAATCATGGAACTTATTCTTAAGAAACTTACATTTAGATGAAAAAGTCAGGAAAGTAGATGATGGCAAGATTTGCTATGATAAAATGTGTAAATACAGGGTTGGGCAAAAGTGGGTTTACCTTACAGTTGTTTATATGGAAAACAATACAACTATTAATAAACTAGAGCCCCGATGCATGAAGATTCGTGCAAGAATGGGTCTTCCTTCCCCCGGCTGCCGGCACCGACTTGGCTCCAGCCAGAGCCGCCTTCCCGCCTTCCCACACTGCCCAGAGGCCCAGAGCGGCTGGGGCGGGGCGGTGCGGAATGCCTGCGTTGTCGCCATGGCGACAATGCAAGTGTCCCGCCCCACCCCCAGCCGCTCAGCGCCTACATATGCAAATTAATCCACAATCTTTGTTGGGTTAATTTGCATACTCACTCCTGATTGGCTGGTGGGCATCGCGAAGGTACGGTCAATTTGCATCTTACTCTTTTATTAGTGTAGATAATAATATAAGAATAAATTCTGTGTTTCATGTATGCACAACTATAAACCTACTTTTGCCCACCCCTGTATATTATGACTCACAGTGCTATGTTCAATACCTATTGTAAATTGCTGGTCAGAAGTGTTATAGGGCTAAAAGGAGGAATTAATTAATTTGCTCTGGATGAGATACAATGGCTTCATTGAAGTATTGTCACATTGGCTTGGTAGATTCTGAAGTATAAGGGTAGGAACAAGGGTAGGGGAGATAGCAAGATATTTAGGACAGATTCTTCAAATAGAGGAGTGATATGGAGGTGTTGAACAATGAAATTGCAATTAGCTTAGCATGGCTGAGCACAGTTTGGAGGTAGAAGATGGGTAAAGTGAAAAATGAGATTAGCTAGGTATTAGTAAAAATATATAAAAGCCTAAGCGACTGGCTGACCATCTGACTGTCCAGTATCTATGATGCGCAATGACCACCACAGGGTAGACACTCAACACACAGGCATGGAAACATGGAACAGACTGATGAATCTCAGAGGGAAGGGGGGAGGGGGAGGCGAGAATAGATTAACCAAAGATCTTATATGCATACTAGAGGCCCAGTGCATGGATTTGTGCCCCAGTGGGGTCCCTTGGCCTGGCCTGTAGGGATTGGGCTGAAACCAGGTCTCCAACATCCTCCAAGGGGTCCCAGATTGCAAGAGGGCACAGACCAGGGCGAGGGACTCCACCAGTGCACAAATCCATGCACTGGGCCTCTAGAAAATATATATAATAACTAGAGGCCCAGTGCACGAAATTCGTGCACGGGTGGGAGGGGGATGTGTGTCCCTCGGCCCAGCCTGCACCGTCTCCAATCTGGGACCCCTTGAGTGATGCCCAACTTCCCGTTTAGGCCCAATCACAGTGGGATCGGGCCTAAACGGGCAGTCGGACATCCCTCTCACAATCCAGGACTGCTGGTTCCCAACTGCTCGCCTGCCTGCCTGCCTGATTGCCCCTAACTGCTTCTGCCTGCCAGCCTGATCACCCCCTAACCACTACCCTGCCAGCCTGATCGGCACCTAACTGCTCCCCTGCCGGCCCAATTGCCCCTAACTGCCCTCCTCTGCTGGCCTGGTCACCCCTAACTGCCCTCCCCTGCTGGCCTTGTCCCCCCCAACTACCTTCCCCTGCAGGCCTGGTCCCCCCCAACTGCCCTTCCTTGCAGGTCTGGTCACCCCCAACTGCCCTCTTCTGCCAGCCCAGTCACCCCTAACTGCCCTCCCCTGCAGGCCTGATTGCCCCCAACTGCCCTTTCTTGCAGACCTGGTTCCTCCCAACTGCCCTCCCCTGCCGGCCATCTTGTGGCAGCCATCTTGTGTCCACATGGGGGCGGCCATCTTTGACTACATGGGGGAAGCCATCTTGTGTGTTGGAGTGACGGTCAATTTGCATATTACCCTTTTATTAGATAGGATAATTATTTCTTTGAAATTTTAGGCAAACCCCAATGATATACATATTATTATTACCACATTGGACAGATGTTAAAATTGAGGCTTTAAAATTTAAAATAATTTTCCCTAGATAACAAAGCTGATAAGTGGCTGAATTCAGATTTGAATTCAGGCAATCTGGCTCTGAGTCCTATTCATTCAATGCCACAATAAAGGGCTATTGTGCAATTCTAAAAGTTTAGGTTTTAATCTATAGAAAACCTGGTGAAATTTTATATGCCATCACCTCCATGGAATTTCATGGTTCCTGAAATAGAATTCAGCCACTCCCTGGATAGAATTCAGGGGATCCATGCATTTGGATGGAAAAAGTTACACCTTTATTTACACAAATGTCTAGCTGTACTGTAGCATGTCATGACATTATGAATTTAAGTAACAAATCCCAAAGAAAATAGTACCTGTGGCTGGAATATTTTCACATCACATCATCTTTGTTGCAGGTATCTTGAAAAATCATTTACACTAACTGCGATTCAAAATTCCAATAGTTATTAGACCTGCTGCTAGAGCTTATACTTTAATGCATTAATGAAGACACACATTTAGTATATCACAAATTTATTTTTAAAATTTGATAACTGTATTTCAATATCATTGGTTTCCTTGGTAATCCTGTACATTTAAAATTATTATTAAGAGAAGGGATCCACAGGCCCCTCCGGACTGCCAGAGGAACCTAGGTACACACATTAACAACAACAACAAAAGGTTAAAAACTTGGATCTAGTCCAACTTCCCATGTAACATAGGACATCTCTTTGGTTTCATGACTCAGAGGCAATTGTGTAGAATTTGTTTAATATTAGTGATTAGAGAGTTTATTATCCAATAAATACTTTTTGTTTCTTTAAAGCTCAAAATTTAAAAAAAAACCACCTTTTTTATATTAAAAGTAATAACTGCATAGTTAAATTTTCTCCTCTCTCTTTTTAAAGCTGGTCTTTCCTCTTGAGTGACGTTTCTTTTAAAATATGTGAACAATTTCTATCTGGTTTCTTTGCAATCTGTTTTCGTGAAGGCTAGGGTATATTTCTGACTCTTCCCAGAATTTCCACCCCTCACTCTTACAAATCTCTAAAATAAAGGGGTAATCGTCTCACAAGTTTCCTGTCACTGACACATCACTATGTAGTTTTCCCCTGAAATTCATAATTGAGTCGCAGTTCTCCTTATTGCTTCCTTAACCATGTGAGATGAAACTATTAGTAAAGCAAGCGAAGAATTTATCAGGTACATGCTTTTAGCAAAATGAAACTTGGAGCAGCTGTCTAGATAAAGCCCCAGCCTTACCCGCAGCACTTCTGGATCCTGGTTCTTTGTCAGGGTTACTGGCTGCATTCAGAAAACACCATGCATCTCCGGTCTTTGGCAATTTAGTGTAAAGTTTACTTCCACAATATTAATTCTGTTTCTCTCCCCTTTTATCAACAATGGCCCAATGGTCTTCACCATATTTATACACTTTGCTTCATGAATTTTCATACAGGTGCATGCCTCCTTGACAAGTTAGGTCTATTTCCTTTGAAAACGTATATCTTTCCTCTGCCATCTTCCAATTGGCAGTCATCTCCTTCCTTCCATCAAGTGACAATGATTTCTGTTTTCCTTGGCTGCCACTGTGAATTTGCAGAAAGGAAAGAATTTGCAGTTCCTGGGGACTATCTATGCTGTGTTGGGTGTAACCACAGAGTGAGAAAGGGCTGCTACAGGCACCACTCTAAGGAAACTTGGCAACAAAAATCTGCTTCCCATCCCCTTACCACAGCTGTGAATGCCATTGTCAAGCAATTTATACTGAACTTTAAAAAAGTGTTTAAAATCAGAAAACTGTAGTGGGAGTTGGTACAGTCAGTGCTGTTTTTATACTTCTTATTTGTTCTCCGGTGCCTGAGATATAAGTTCACTCAAGGAAAAAATGTTAAGAACCAGTTTTACTCCAAATGCCAGAAGAACAGCACTCTTAGTTATTTTCTGACTATAAAGTACAAGGATATTACACAAAAATATTCATCAATACTACTTGTTTTTCTCTTCCCCAAATGTTTTGTGTCCATTTTGAAGTCTAGGATAAAATCTTTCAGGAAAAATACAAGAAAAATGAAGGTGAAAATGCAAAATACCCAGTTCTGGAGTCCCTTACCCTAAGTGGTACATACACGTTTTTTCCACAGTATTTGTAGTATTGCACAGTATTTTTAAAGTTATACTACCAGAGAACAAATCCATTCATAACATAATACCTTTGGTTTATGCTTTTTTTTTTTTTTTTGCAGAAGCTGGGAGAAAACCAGTATAATTGTTAGAAAGTTGGCACTCAAAGCAATAAGAGATCCCATGGCTGAGAATGCCCACATGGTTGGGATGTTTGAGCATGGAAGGTGAGTAAAGATGCTGCAATGCTTACTGTTATTACTGGATAAAATTTTGTGATAGCCTGTTTGAAAGACAGTAGCCCAGTAAAGATCACAGAATGAATGTTGAATAAGCTATTTACTCTGATAATAGTGAAAGATATCCACACTTAACTGTAAAGATCTTAGACATCTTCTTGTCTAACCTGTTCAAAGGATTAGAGCTGTCAGGCCATAGAATCCGATGGATATGAAGTAAGGCAAGAGAACAGGGTTCCTAACTCCCAGCGTCTTCTTCTTCAACCTACTTTCTTAAAGGAATTGCTGGATTTGACGCTGTTGACCACTCTCCTCCTGTTCCTTAGCTTCTATAGCACCATTGTTGTTGGTTTTTTTTGGTTTCCTCTTATCTCCCCTCTAAATCTCAGTCCTTATTTCTTCATCCACATGCTCCTGCTCCTTAAATGTTCAAATTCTCCAAGTTTCCACCTCTATGTTTCTTCTTTTCTAAATTGGCATGCTCCTCATGGGCACACTTGTCCACTGCCATTGCTTCAATTAGCAAGGGAGATAGGAAAATGAACAACAGTATCAAATGCAACAGAAAGGTTCACTAAGGATGGGGACTCCCCAAAGAGTTTGGCAGAAGGGGAGCTATGACCAAATTTCAGTTTGCAAATTGTTGTTTCATAGATTTGTCTATAGATACTCATAGTGGGAAAGTAGATCTGGCCCCAGGACTAACAAAAGAAGTTGCAGTACATGGTATTTTTTAAGAAGTTATTTGACATGGCTCTTTGAACATTATAAAAAATAAATAAATCATCAAAATTATAGCTTGTTGTCATTACTTAAAAATTACCAATAGAAAGAAACAGACAACTTCTCCCCATCTTGGTCATCCTCCTATCATACTCCTTATTGCTGGGGAAAAAAAGATGCCAATGAACTGAAAAATGGAGTGAGGATTAGAGAGAGTGTGAACAATGGAGTAGAATTTTTAAAAAATCTGGCTGATGGACCAAATTTAACCAAAAGTTGGTTATTTGCCAGTTTTGCTCATTTAAAAAACAGTCATCAATTTCTCTAAGCTTTTTAAAAAATTAAAATATAATTAACACACCATAAAATTTGTCTTTTTAAAGTGTACAATTTAGGGATTTTTAATATATTCACAAGTTGTGCAACTATCACTGTTGTCTAATTACAGAACATTTTATCACTCCAAAAGGAAACCCCATACCTGTCAGTAGTCCTTCCCAGGCCCTCTTTGCTCTCAGCTCCTAGAAACTACCAATCTACTTTTTGTTTCTATGAATTTGCCTTTTCTGGAATGGAATTACACACTATATTGCCTTTTGTATATGAATTATTTTATTTAGCATAATGTTTTCAAGGTTCATCTATGTTGTAGCACATATCAGTACTTTATTTCTTTTTATGGCTGAAAAGTATACCATTATATGATATACCAAATTTTTATTCATTAATCAACATTTGAATTGTTTTCACTCTTTTTAAAATAATGTTGCTTTAAACATTCATGTACAATTTCCTGTGTAAACATATGTGTTAAGTTCTCTTAAGAGCAAAATTGCAAGTTATATGGTAACTCTATGTTTAACTTTTTGAGGAACTGCCAAACTGTTTTCCAAGGTGGTTACACCATTTCCCATTTCCACAAGCAATGTTTGAGAATTCCAGTTTCTCTAAGTCTTTTCCTACACTTGTTAGAGTGTGTGTTACTGGTTACAACCATCCAAGTGTGTATAAAGTGGTATCTCGAAGTTTTGATTTACATTTCACTAATGACTATTAATGTTGAACATCTTTGCATTTGTATATCTTCTTTGGGGAATGTCCGCTTAAATCTATTTTATAATTGGGTGATTTGTCTTTTTATTGTTGAGCTGTACAAGTCTTTATGTATCCTGTATACTAATTACTTATCAGATATAGAATTTGTAAATATTTTCACCCATTCTGTGGGTCATCTTTTCAATTTTTTGGTTGTGTCATCCTTTAAAGCACAAAATGTTTTATATTTTGAAGTTCAGTTTATTTTTTCTTTGTTGCTTGTGTTTTTGTACCATATTTAAGAAACCATTGCCTAATTGAAGATAATGAAGATTTATGCCTATATTTCCTTCTAAGAATTGTGTACTTTTACCTCTTACATTTTGGTCTTTGATCAATTTTGAGTTATTTTTATATCTGATGTGAGGTATTTTCAAAGCATTTGGAATGTTCTACATTGCTGTATTTTGAATGGTCTGCCACTTAAATACTCTGATTTACCTTATCCTATATAATAAAAGGGTAATATGCAAATTGTCCCTTCGACCAGGAGTTCGACTAGGGGGTGGGCCTGGCCGGCTAACCATCCATGGCCCCTCCCCCTGGCTGGCCCTGCCCCCTTCATGCCCCCAGCCGGACCCCACCTGTGCATGAATTCGTGCACCAGACCTCTAGTAAAGTTATAAATATGTTATTGCTTTACTCTCAGTTAATATATAGATCAATCTGTGTAATAATCAATTTTATTCTATTTTTAAATATAAGTAACAGACAACTCTGTATTTTTTAAGATTTCTCTTTTGGGCATTTTTCATTTTGTGGCATATACTAAATAGTAGTTATGGCCATAATATATTAGTCTCAGTTATAGGAAATCCTTAATTAAATTTTAAATAGCTCTCTTAGTATTCTATTGGAAGACAGATGTGATAATATTTTTAGAACATAGCTTTAGCAGACTGGTACACATATTTATTTCTGCATATAAAGGTTATTTATATACCTATAAGAGTCAAATAACTGAAGTGGAAACTTTAAACCTCCTTTAATCAGGATATATGTTAAGAAAGAACAGGGTTATAAGTGTCTATGTTAAGCATTACTTGGAGATTTTTAAAAAATGAAATCTTTTAAATTTGCTGTTTTACCATAGTTACATCAAAATGGCTTTGTGAAAATATCCTTCATTAGCAATAAGAATTTCTCCAAATGTTTTTTTATGAAACTTATTTTAAATGACTTTAGTACATATTTCATCAAATGGATATTTCATCCTATAGTTATTTTCTTTATATTTTAAAATTTTATGCTTTATTTTTAAAATTAATTATTTTATTTATTGTTGACAGTATTACAGATGCCACCAATTTTCTCCCCTTCTACTCCCTTTCACCCAGCCCCCGCTCCACCCTAGGCCCTCCTCATTCTATTGTCTATGTCCATGGGTTATGATTATGTGCATATATGTTTTTGGTTAATCTCTTCCCTTCCCCTCCAACTCCCTCCCCGTTGAGATTTGTCATTCTGTTCCATGCATCCATGCTTCTTGACCTATTTTGTTTGTCAGTTTATTTTGTTCATTAGATTCCATATATAAGTGAGATCGTGTGATATTTGTCTTTCTCTAACTGGCTTATTTTGCTTAGCATAATAGTCTCCAGGTAAACTGATTTGTTTTATCCTATATGAATATGCTTAATATTTGGGTTAGCTCTAGTCCAGTTTATTGGCTAAAGCTGTGATAGTGTATTCTCTATCTCAATCTCTAATCTCTATCTCTAACTCTATCTTTCTCAGTCAGTTTGTAGAGCTCTTTGTAATAAGTAACTATTATATATCCAAAGGATTTTTGGCTTTATTAAAAGAGCCAAAGTTGTTATTTTTCTAAATGTGAATCTCTATATGGTTTTATTTAATCATTTGTATTCTTACTTTATAGAGTGAGTGAACCAAGTTTAAAAATTATTTAAAAAGTGGATATTTTAGCCAAAAAAAACCCACAAAACACCAAAAAAAAATTATTTGCGTGCTTGGCAAAGGGACATGTTGATATTATTTATCTGGATTCGCTAGCAACTAGTGAATATAAAGTAATGATTTTTTGAAAATTTCACCAAAATCTTCATTCATTGTTCTCCTATGCTTTCTGGCAGTCTCTCATGTGATACTGATTTTCACACTGGTCTTTGTCCACAATGCGAATCATAGGTCCTGGGACAGATTGCCCTGTGGAACTATTCCAGTAGAAGGAAGGCTTAATATGTAGAAAGGAACGAGTGAAGAATACTTAAACTCTCAACTTAAATGTGCAGGGCATTTGCTTATTTGCTTTGTCAATATTAGAGAATTTCATGTTACAGGATATTAGCTGAAGTCAAGAGGCCTTAATGGGCCCAAGTAAGATCTTAAAATCAGTTAACATTTAAGAATCATTAGGAGTCCTTTTCCCTATATTTCAAGGCATATGCTAATCATCAGTTGGAATCAAGTATTTCCTTTCAGAGCACTATTCCATAGTTAAGTAAAAGATAGGATTTCCTTTGAAGTATATGATCACTGCCTATTATAGGGGAATTGACAAGACAGAGCATTCAGTATTTTTTTTTTACTGTATAGAAACTTGATTTAATGGTTCATAAGAATGACATTTATTTTGAGCTATTGTACTGAATATAATATTTCCCTAGCGCTGTATTTGCATTCACTCTTGGTATATTACCCATTATTGTATTTAATAATTCGACTCTTCTATTTAACTCAAATTCTTTCATTCACTCAATAAATTTGCTCAGTGAGTATTTATAGAGTAGTAACTAGCACTAGGCACTGGGGTCCCTAGTTTTACTCTCTCAGAGAGAGAGGCCTTTGGGTTATTTTTGGGCTTAACCAGCAATACAATAGGGGTATACTAGTAATCAGCCACTGTATTCAAAACGGTGTGTGAACTTCCTGTGTGTGAACTCCTTGAGGCAGGGACTGTACTGCGTCTTTTTATCTCCAGTTACAGTGTAGGCACTCAATCACATTATGTAAAATTGAACAAACAGAATTCTAACATGTTAAACTTGGAAATGTAATGTCTAAGAGGCTAATAGAGGTGCCCAGCAATTGCCAAATGTAGGGTGATGAGGCAGATCTCTGGGAGTTTCTAACTTGTATTTCAACTAGAGTAGCCTCCCTTTTACCTATTGGGCTTCTAGATAAGATTTCATTTTTAAACAAATATGTCTATTGCTAAAAAAATATTGGAAAGTCATTGATAATTCAATTGCTTCGTTACAAATAAAGTAAGTCTATTTTTAGCAATCTACATCAGTTACAAATTATTTAATCTTTCTAAATAACAGATATAGTTTAGAGCATGTCTCCAGCCTTTCTTTTCTTTTCTTTTTCAAAAGAATTGGGGGGGTATAACAGCCTGAAAAATAATTTTCTTAAGAAATGATGGAGCAATAAAGTACAGAAGCCTTTGAAGGTCTCTAGCAAGCTATGTCAGTGTTTGTAATGCGAAACTGCTTGAGATCTCTTCAATGTTGTGTGCCCTCACACTGTGAATGAATTCATTAAAACAATGCAGAATTCATCTGGGGCAGGGAAATAAGGAAACTAATTTTTAAATGGCTAAGGACTGAGGAAAAGATTTGCTCTTAATTTCCCTGGCCTAATGGAGATCACACAAACATGCTATCAGCTCATCTCTATCATTAAAAATAAGTTAGAATGGAGAACATGCACAATCACCTCAAGGCTTGTCAATTAAAAATCAACCCAAGAAAGATGCTTTGGAGATTACCAAAACTGAATAATCTGTTTTGAGATTACTGCTCCCATCATAAATGAGTGGAGAGCCCGGCCAGCATGGCTCAGTGGTTGAGCATTGACCAGTCAGGGCACATGCCTGTGTTGCAGGCTCCATCCTCATTTGGAGGCATGCAGGAGGCAGCCAATCAGTGATTCTCTCTCATCATTGATGTTTCTATCTCTCTTTCCCTCTCCCTTCCTCTCTGAAATCAATAAAAATATATTTTTAAAAAATGAGGGGAAAGCGAGAGAAAAGCATTGGTTAATGTTGAGATCGTTGTTAGAACACAAAGTGGAACTGCCTCCTTCAGGTAACTTGGCATTATCTTCTGCTTTAGGAGAATACATTCAGGTGATCAAATTGTGTATCATACACTTAACCTTGGGTACTTGTAGGATAAGTCAACAAAACTGCTTCAGAAATATCAGGGCTAATTGTCATGAGAGGTGTGTTTCTCCTTTTTGAAGCATGAGATTATCAAAAACACCCATAAAAGCATTTTCCTACAACTGAGATTGTGGATTCTTTTTGTAAGTTCTGAGAACAGAAGGCAACTCTCTGATGGACTTTTGTCTTCAATTTTCACAACTATTTTATAAAGCTGAAAATTTCAAAGGCATGGTTGAGAATAAATATTAATTATGGATTCCAGAAGCCTAGGAATTATTTTTCTTTACAAAGTGATCACATTGACCCCAACTGAATATTTCGAGCTCATGTGTCTATCAAAAATGCAGATAAAATAAATGTCTAAGAAGCTAACAGAGGCCATGTGATTGTTTAAAAACACAATACAAAGGGAATGAAATGAAGGTGGTCCTCATGACACCTTGTGAAATGGCAGGTCACCTCTGCCATTTTAGCATTAAAACGTCAGGATGATGAAGGAGACAAGTTGGATAGCCTACCAAAACAAAGGAGGTTGCAGCCAAAAGCAAGTTATCATTAGTCTTCTATAGACATAAAGAGAGTGGCTGCAAAAGTGGCAAGGAAGGAGTAAAGGGTGCAGGAAAGAGCAGTGTATAGCAGAGCAGAACTAGAGAGTTGTTGAGGCAGGATGGGGAGGGATGGAGAAGTTGAATTGTGGAATAAGGGATCAGAATATATAAGACAAATTATTTCTTTAGATGGAATTGAGTAACACAATTAATAGGTAACAGGGAAAGGAGTTGAGTTGGTGTAGACCAAGCATGTCAGACTCGTGGCCCATGGGCCACATGTGGTCCACAATGAATATTTTTGCAGCCCAGCCAATTAATATTATGTAAGAAATGTTTTAATAAAAATATCATAACTTAATTTTTACAATATCCTGTTATACATAATTATCTATACTTATAATAGGGTAATATGCAAATTAATCAGGACACCATCACAGTAATGACCGACTGATCAGCAGGCCGTGGGAGAAGGCAGAAGGGGGAGAAGGCAGAAGAGGGAAGGTGGCACCTCAGGAGAAGGGAGAAGGCCAGCACCCTGCGAGAAGGGAAAGGTGAGAAGGCTGGCACCATGGGAGAAGGTAGAAGGGAGAAGGCCGGTGCCATGCATGAGAAGACAGAAGGGAGAAGGGGAGAAAGCCTGCACTGTGGAAAAAGGCAGAAGGGAGAAGGTGAGGCCTGTGCTGTGGGAGAAAGCAGAAGGGAGAAGGTGAGACGGCCGTGCATGAGAAGGCAGAAGGGAGAAGGTGGCGCCGCGGGAGAAGGTAAGAAGGCCAGTGCCATGCACAAGAAGGCAGAAGGGAGAAGGTGGTGCCACGGGAGAAAACAGAAGGGAAAAGGTGAGAAGGCTGGTGCCGCAGGAGAAGGCAGAAGGGAGAAGGTGGCAGTTAGGCAGTTAGAGGGATCAGGCCAGGAGGGAAGAGCAGATAGGCAGTTAGGGGGATCAGGCCAGGAGGGGAGAGCAGTTAGGGAAATCAGGCCATCAGGCCAGCATGGGAGCAATTAGGGGCATCAGGCAGGCAGGCAGGTGAGCGGTTAGTAGCCAGTGGTTCCGGATTGTGAGAGGGATCCCGGATTGGAGAGGTTGCAGGCCGGGCTGAGGGACCCACCGCCCCCCTGTGCATGAATTTCATGCACCGGGCCTCTATTTAATAATGAACTACAATGTTCACTAATGACTGATTACTATAATCGTGTTGCATTCATTTCCCTTACGCGTCTTATGCGCAGGCGCACCATTTCTCTCCACTAATACCTACTAGCAGCGAATATTTTAGCAGCCGATTGCCACATCATTAGTCTTGGACTGACTTGTTTGGTGTGTGCAACAGGAAATATTTCGCTTTTGGAGAACAAGAAAAATAGGTTTATTTGCATTATGCTTATTAATTTGTGCAGTTATTCAGTGTCTGGTAAGTTAATGTTCAAGAAAAAATATTAATTTTTATTAAAATGTTCTATTATGTTAATGATTACTTATTTATTTCAGCCCTTTGTATTCAGCCTGTCTCTATCAAAAATAAACCTATGTTTCTATGAAAATTGAAGCTTTTGTGTTTTTTTGCAGCCCACATAAACTTAAACCTTGTTTATTTGGCCTATGTTAGCCTTTGAGTTTGGCATGCTTGGTGTAGACCCTTTCCCTTTATTGCATTCTGTCATAGTAAAGTGTAAAATAACATAAGTGACTTGTTTTTTACAATGAAATAAAAAGACCATTTATGCAAGGTATTTATTTGCTGTGAGTCTAAAACATATGCTTCACATGTCTTGGTAAGAAAGAATAACTTGTCCTTGTCTCTTAAATGCATTATAATTCTAATTGTATTTATTGTGTAAATATCCCCTAAAGGACAAATGTACCCTTGGTTGCAGAGCAATCATCTTTGAATTTCTTGTTAAGCTTTGTCTGTGTTTCATTTTGTATCCTTCGCTATGGTGATCATTTTATAAAAATAAATTGTTATATTTTAAAAAGTTGCATAGGTTTATAATAAAGCTTTAAATAAAATGAAGCAAAACAATATCTGCTATACTCTTTCAAACTCTGCTTTCTACAGAGACAACCAATTTCAATAGAATTTACCTGTTTCCAAATACTGTGCTTACATACTATGCACTTCTATTACACACACACACACACACACACACACACACACACACACGCCTAGAATGGGAATAGGCAGTTTTTTTTCTTATGAACTATAGACTTCCCTTTAGAGATCTTTCTAGGTGATGTTCTGCTGAACTTGAACACTCTCCTCATTTCTCTGGGAGTCCTCATGATATGCGACACTGGCCCAAATTGGTCCAAAAGTCACTTGGAGAAGAATCTAATGCTCAGAAACCTGGAACCTCAACACAGTTTCCGGCTTTTCCTGAGAGAAATTTTAGATACAACTTGCTAATTTGGATGGTGTTATTGTTATTCAGAGTTCATCCTTCTAATTTGAGTCACATCTGTGACTGCTTAGCTGAACTGGGAGCCGCAGCATTAAGCTCTGTCTTCATTTGCTCAGGGGACACATGGTGTGTGTAGGAGCCATCATGCTTTGTTTTTACAAATCAAACTCTTAATTAATTACTGAACATACTGCAATTCACTAATCAAGCTGTATTTTTTGAGACATTTCTGACTGATAAATATCTAGTCATCTGGCTTTGCAATATATCCTCTTGTCCTTGCTTTAGACAAAAATGGTGAAAGTTATCAGATTTTTTTTTTAAATTTGTGATTTCTTCATTATGCATGAACTGGGAGAAAATGGTTTTCCATAGAACTTGGTCTATATTCTTCTGGTGAGAAGCAGTGTTTTTGAGTCAAAGATTATGACTCTGCAACCAAAGGTACATTGTCCTTTAGGGGATATTTGTGCAATAAATACTATTAGAATATAATGTATTTAAGAGACAAGGACAAGTTATTCTTTCTTACCGAGACATGTGCAGCATACATTTTTGAATCATATTTTATGAAAAATCATAAAAGCCTTGGGTGGGTTCAAATTTTGACTTTGCCATTTCCAGCTGATTGAACTTTAAATCTCAGTTTTATTTCTAAAATTTTTTGAACATTAAATGAGAAAACCTACAAGAAGTACCTACTGCCATGCTTGGCATGTAGTGAGCATGGACGTTTCTGATCATTCATTCATTCATTCACTCACTCACTCTCACAAATGCTTATGGATTACAGACAGTTTCCTAGGCTCTTCAGCATGTAGGAAACAGTGGTGGGCAAGACAGACATAGCACCATTTCACATAAAGCTTACACTCCAGGAAGGAGGATTCCTAATAAACCAGAAACAAATAAGTGAAGTGGTTGCACATGTATTATAATAGCTCTCTATGTAGTTTATAAGTAATTGCATACATTTATCAGTTTCTGTTAGGTGGAAAGCTTTGTGAGAACAGTATCTTATACCTGTTCTGTATCAAGGTCACTATTACACATATTAGGAAACATATCTGTCGAGTAAATAAATGAGAGAATGCAAGAAAATCTCTGACCTGTCTATATTTAGAGTGGCTTATTGTTTCATAGCAATATTTTACTAAGCATACCAGTTACAAAATTAAAAGTGTCCCTGAGATGCTTAAAGAGTCAGTATAGTGCAAAATTCAACAACAATGAATGACTTGCACTCAGACTTCAAATCGCCTTGCCAGTTAGTGACTGTGTGATTTAACCTCTCTGTGTCTCAGTTCCCCCACAAGGAAAATATGGATAACAAATACCTATATAATGTAGTTGTCATACAGATTCAAAGAGTGATTTCGTCCAGAGCATTTAAGAACAATGGTACATGGACTTCCGTGGAAGGGGTGTGGCTATGTGAGAGGAGGCAGAACCATCTAAGTCCAGAGGTGGGGGGTGATGAGGGATCCCAACACTACTCCTCCTTCAATGAACAAGAGGTCTAAGAAGGAGGCCAAGCAGAAGCAGTAGAAGAGGAGGTGTGTGGAGCCAGGTTGGCGGGGCGAGGGCTTTGGGGCAGCCCTCTTGGGACTCAATGTTTTGTTCTCCAGCTCTGTCCCAGGCTCAGGGTCTGAGGTGGCTGGGATGACCTCTGACCATAGAGAATGGGACAATCATTAAAATCCCAGGCTACTTCTTCTTTCTTCTGCTTCTGTGACAGTCTAGAGACAAGGGGACTGAAACACCCTGTGAATAGAGGCTGTCTTAGGAGGTTTGTGCAGAAGTTGGGTCAGCTCAGAGTATGTTTTCTTACTTAATCACATGTCCAGCCTTTAGTCACCTTCCTTGGGGATTTACAGTACATTTTAAAGTCCTATCTAATGCTGACAAGCACTGCCCTCTCCCATTATCTGTGCGCCACAGATCTCCTGCTAGTCAGCTCCCTCTGTCTCTGCTTGTGCGGATGGAGCCAAGCCAGGCCTCACCTGTTTGTTTAGGTCAAAATGCCATGGCCCCTGCAGTGTTAGATCTGAGAGATGCCTGGCATGAGAGCCAGCAGAAGACCCAGGCCAGGGTTATGCCTGGTTCTCCTCCAGCAGACAGAAGATTTGGGTTGAAAGAGGGCATGTTTCTTGGGCCCAAACTTTCTGAGCCTCTGAAATGAGGGGCTTGTCAATCCCAGACCAACTTCTTTTGACCCCATCTCAGCACATTCACTGGTGCCTTTGGCTTCCACCTGTTCAGTTACATCTCACCTCCCAACCCCTGCCAATTCTTTCATCCCATGACCAGTGAGGAAAAGGTTTTTTGAGAAATAAATGTCAATAAATTGCCCCGCATGCTGGGGAGGGGGAGCACAGTGGCATATGGCATGCACTCAATAAATGGTATCTATTTTCCTTTAACTAGAGTGCTATTTATCAAACCAGATTCTATAAACACATGGGAGTTCTTCTTAGGAATATAGTATATCCAGGAATATTGTATTTTGTATAACAATTTTATATTTTGTATTTTCATTTTGTGAAAAGTTTAAAAATATTAATGTTAGCGTATTTTGGAATATCTACCAAGCAATTTCAGTGCTCATATTTGTACTTAACACTTAAAGTTGCTTTGAGTGATCACCTGACATTACAGTGTTTAACTTTTATTTTCTCAAACTGGGATTCCATATATTCTTGGGAGTTTAAAAATTCTCAAGATTGGAAATACTATTTTGGAGCATCAAGCATACATGTGCTATAAACCATAATATAAATATCCACAATGCAAAAATCATCTGTCATTTAGCACATACATATTGTAGCCATCATGCACGCTTTGGATTCTGTGTTCAGGGTACATGATAGAATTTTAATTTTTGGCCTTTGTGTGCTAAGGGGACCTGTGGCTACTTTTGGCCAATGAGTGTGAGCAGATTTTGACATGTGTTCCTTCTGTACCAGAGTGTTTAATTGCTGGTGCAAGACTCTCCAGAATCCACTTTTCATGTTTTAGCTGTTCATTGGCTGCAACTCTGAGATTCCCTGCCAACTTATGTTGGGCATGTTAGCATGCATGAGAAATAACGTATTTGTTGATTTAAGCTATTGAGATTTGCATGCTGTTTTTCACCACTGCCTGTGACTAGTATGTACCCTTATTGTGCCTATTGTGTGTAGGACATCATGATAGTTACCAGTTTCCCAGTGCAGCCTTTTCTTCTCAGTTTATACCCTGTCAAATGATATTCCTAGAGCCGAGGTAATGTAAGTCTCCTATTATCTTAGACTTGCACTCAACTTGTGATTTTATCAGATTCATATTATTCTCCATCAATGAGGAGAATAATAAAACAACTGCAATCTTTAATCTCCTCACCAGATGTTAGTTAAACAGTAAAGATTTACACTTTATTTCTCTAAGAGAAGTGGAGAGCTGAACCAAATAAATAAATAATAATAATTAATTAATAAATATTATTTGGCAAGACGGGTTCTCTCAACCTGATGTGCTACTTCTGGGCTGGATCTCTAGAGTCAGCTAGCAGTGGTTCTTATCAGCAACTTCAGGTAGGTCCAGAAAGCAGTGGTTCCTATTAATAGTGGTTTCTTTATGCTCTATTTTCTGTTGTGATTCTCAGCAAAGGCTCAGAGATCCTTCAGAAGTCATATTTGCCTATGTTACTCTTAGTCACAAGAGACAACTGAGTCTACTGGAGCCAATTTGATGTTCTTTAAAATAACAGATCTTTTAAAGAATTTCCTATAGCATCGCTCTGGCAGCAAGCCTTGGCCTAGTGAAATAGTGGGAAAAGCAATGGTCTGCTTGCTTTTATTACTATGCAGTCTAATAACATCTGTGCTCTCTCCTAAAATGAAAGTTGGGACCAATGTTCCATAGACTCTTCCTTATTTCTAAGCTCATTTTCCAACTCCCTTAGAGATATTTTTTCTAAGAAGTTTGAGTTTATATTCCAACATTTTCTGTGGCAGGACCTGAACTCGAAGAAAGAGACTTGATCAAAGCCAGAAAATCTACTTCATAAACCACCCCTCCCATATGTTTAGTCCAAATTAGGTACTTTAAAAATTTCCCCCCAAGACAAGAAAAGAAATTCTAACTCATGCTTAAAAGTCTAAATAAAGCATGGACTTTGATGTGAGATACTCTTTTAGCAACATTTAGACCTTATGTCATATTCATTAATACATTCAAGAATGTTTTTTATGATACCAATATATGCAAGTAAGACACCATATTGACCAAAAGGGGGAGAGAAAGTGGAAAGAAATAAGTCTGGGATGTTTGATGGGAACATGGTCAAGAAGGATTTGGAAGAAGTAAAAAAGTTTGGATTTATCGTAAGGGCAATAGAAAACCATTAAAAGACTTGGTGAGATTTGCATTTTAAATTATCACCCTGGCTACATCAAGATGGTGGGAGTAAAGATAGAAATGAAGAAGTTATTTCAGACATTCAGATAGAGAAGGTGGTGGCTTTGACTTGATGATCAAGAAGGAAATTTAGTAAGGAAGCACTAATTTGAGAGTCTGCATAGAACTGGGCATTGAGGCCCCATGAGTGGCTAATAGCCCAGGGAGTGTGTGGAGAGGGAGTGTATGGAGAGGGCAGAATCAGGACAGAACCAAGAACATCAATAGTTAAGGGCTTGGCATGAAAAATAACTGATGAAGGAAACTAAGAAGTATCGGAGAGCAGATATGCCAGGAAAGGGTGGTATCACAGAGTCTCAGTAAGAGATGTTTCAAAAATTAGGGTTGTTAAAAGCTTATGTATGTTAAGGACCAAAAACTTTCCATTGGATTTAGTAACTAGGTTTCTGTTGAAGAAAGCAGTGTCAATGAACCATGGTAGGAAAAATCAAATTGTGAAAGGTTGATGAGTAAAAGAAAGGAAGTGATGAGAATCAATATCTGTAGAAATTTGGCTTTGAAAAGAAAAGAAAGAAGACAATAGCTGGGAGAAAATATCAACTCAAGAAATTTTTCTTTTGTTTTACTGCTAATTTTAAGGAGACTATAGAAAGGGAGAGGTAGACCCAGAGAAAGCAGATGGAAGGATTTTCTTAAAGGGAGAAGAGGAAATGGGACCCAGGGCATGGGTGGAGAGATTTAGACATTAGGGACACTTCTGCCATTGTAACTGGAGGGAAGCAGAAAGGATGGCTGTAGAAACAGTAAAATTTCTAGATTTGGTAGCATGCAGTTAGGGAGTGTTCACCACTTAACTATTTTTCTCTTGTAGTTGGAGGTGAGATCATCTGTTGAGATTGAGTGGGGAGGATGAGCCTGGAAGTTTGGGGAATGAGTAAAGATTCTTTGTAATGATTGCTCTAAAGAATTGAGAGAGCTAATGATGGAAATATAAAAGGCTTTTTTATACGATATTGTTCTTTAAAAAATATGGGGATGATTAAATCTTGTTCTCAACTTGAGGGTTAAATGATATATGGAAAGTTATATATGGTTGGTACAAAATAACTCAATGAATAATAGCTGTTATTATCAACATAGTTTTTCTTCTGTTTTGTACCACAACACTAATTCTAGCTTTTATTTATAACTCCACTTCTTCCTTAAAGTGTGAGTGTGATCCATTTGATTTCTTTTAGCTATCCTTATTCATTCCACTTTTATCTCTTCACTTCTATCTCTTTCAACTCTTTCAGCTTGGTGATTTTACTCAATCCCTTCTAAGATGTGTATCTCCTTCTGATTCTTTCCCTCTAGGATAGTTCCTCACTGCTCTCCTGAGCTTTTCAATGGAAGCCAACCAATATCAAGGCCAGGAAAAGCCATGAGCATTCTGTAGTTTAACATAGCTTATTTGTAAGTGAAATCCTAATAATGACCTTGCGTTCCAATAGTATGCTTCTATGAAAATAATAAAATGGATAAAAAGATCAGATTTAACACTGATAATACAATGAAGCTGAAAGTCTTAGAGATGTTTATGGTTCTAGCATGAAAAATAAGGTTGTATTTTGTCTCTTATGTTTTTGCAATGACCAACCCATTTTTTTAGGTCATTCTGTTTTTAAAACTTACGTGTAACAAAACACAACTGTATCCTCCACAGTTCTCCCTCTTCCACTGTTTGAGCTGCTATCACAAAAACTCCTGCCTACTTGTCTAGTGCCTTTCTCCCCAACTTGAGCTCTTAGCTGTAACTCATGACCTTCTCTCCATGTTCCGTGTCTGGCCTCTATATATATAGTTTGTAATTTGAGAACATGGAGCAAACACCCTGCCTGTCTCAATTCTTCTCCTCAGTTATTATCATGGCTAAGCTTTTCCCATTTCCCAAGCCCAGGGCCCACCCATGTCCTCCTCACCTATTGCTACAAGCAAGTGAGTAACATGAAACTGAACACTTTATAAGTGAATGACAGTAAAAATGCCCACAATAGATGGCTACTGAACACCATGGAGAAACTAATCTTCCTCTTTAAGAAATGATAAGCTCTTCCCATTGACTAATGGTCCAAAACAGTATTTTATGAGGTTGACTGTGCATATGTCAAACTCTGAAACTTTTACAACTTACGCCTTGACTACATTTTTAGGGGTATCCAGTATATACTTCAATTGGATTATTAAGGCAGTGCAGCTTCATCGCTGCTCACTGCACAGGAAATCATATGAAAGTCTGATAAAACTTTAGAAGTATGCAAGGCATGTGTTTGAAGCCTGGCAGAGAGCACGTGTAGACACACCAGAAACATCATCAGTGAAGTTTGCTTGAAAGAGACTGAGGGTGCAGGTACAAAATGGCTGAGTGATTTTTTTTCTTCTGACCAACAGAGCTGCTCGTTAGCAACTTGAAAGGATGCCTAGATCCAAAATACTATTAAATAAGTGTTTCTTCAATATGAGATCATTATGTTTCTCTTCTAAATCCAAATACTAATTGCAACCTTGCTGTGAGCATATAATATTAAGGCCATCATAGCCATGGCAACAGAATGCAACATGAAGTGGAATCCTATCATCTGCACAGCATTGCTAGAGGTTTGTGTGGCAGACGAGCACTTTCTTACAGTATCTCTCATGTTCAACTCTAAAGAGGGGATTGCATTGCATACCTTTAGGCAATTTTACCATCCAGATTCTGCTATCTTTGAATGTTTTGTATATCTCTGTAATTAATTTCAATACAGGATGGCTTGTTAATCCATAGACAAAAATACAAGCACAAATTAAAATTTCAACGGGCACTTTACAATGGCCACTTACATTTCAAAATTAAACCCATAATAAAAACTTTTCTGTACTTATAATTGGACTGATTTTTAACACCCAATGAGAAACGTCTATGTAAATAACCTCCCAAAGATTTTACACTTAAGAAAAAGAAAGCCCCTTAAATGAGCTGCTTAAAGTCACCTTCTCTGCTTTGCAAGATAATTGTAATGCAAAATAATAAACAGCACAGAGCAGGAGTACAACACTTCTAAGATGATAGGGTGCCATTTATTTGAAGATAATTAGGCATTTAAAACCTACCAATACCAATTTTAAAACCTACCAATTAAAACACACACAACACAATGCGCTTACAGTAAACTCATTGAAATAAATTCCCACTTGCCTTTCTGTGCTTTCATTACAAAAGTGCCCACAGCTTGTGCAGCCCCTGGACTCTGGTTTTGTGTGTAGGAAGTGAGGTACAGATTAAGAGTTCATAACCCAGCCTGTCTTTCTATAAAAACAAAAAAGTATTTTGTAGAGACTTGCTGTAAACATCTGAACCATATGCCATTGTTAAAAAGAAAGAAAACAGTTGTGTTGGTGGAACGATTTATTACTATTAGGAAGATTGAGGAATGCACAGAACTCCATACTCATTTTCTCCTAGTTGATGCTGGGAAGGGCAAAGGAGACAATGAGATCTGCCATCCACATTCCGAGGTAAGTGTATTGGGCTTTGCTTTCATAGTTAATGAAACAAAATTCAGCTTCTCAAGAATTTACCTGACAATGAACCATGAAATACATGTGAAAGCAACAAAGATGTCATGTAGCTTTCCCAAATATATAAACCATGACATGTCATTTAGACTGCAAGAAAAATTTGACACTTGAATAATAAATATCTAGCTGACAGGTCAGTAGATAATTTTTACTATCATTAGTGCGGCATCCATTCACTTATTCACTCCTTTATTTAGCAAATATTTAATCACCTACTTTGTGTTAGGCACTATACTAGATGCTGGCTGTCCAAAAAACAATCCAACTCTCAAAGAGATGAAATATATATATATATATACTAGTAGCCCGTTTGCACGAAGATTCGTGCAATAGACCTTCATTCACCTGGCTGCCTGCACCAGTTTTCTGCCGGCACCGGAGACCCAGGCCTTGGCTGTGGCCACCGCCTTCTGCCTTCTTTCAGGGTTGGGGCTAGGCCCCGGGCAGTGGCCTTGGGCTCGGCCGCACCCAGCATCTCTGCTAGGGATTGCAGGAGCCAACCCCCTGGTCATTGCCTGTGATCCATGCAGGCTCCGCTGCACCCCAACGTCCTGGTGGGTGTGGTCAGTGGGCGTGGCTAGGTTGGTGGGCGTGGCTTGGGCATAGCGAAGGTGTGGTCAATTTGCATATTTGTCTATTATAAGGTAAGATATATATATATATAATTTTGGTAAAATAGAAAATAATTAGGCGTGAATTCTATACAAAGTGAACTGGAAGCAGAAAGGAGAAAATGACTTAATCTGCTATAAAGAAAGATTTCATAATAATGAGCAATGTTGGAATTAAGTGTTGAAAGATTAGCAGGTGTTTATTGGAGGATGAAGAGAAGAAAATAGGTAGAGAAGTATGAGGTGGGGGCTTTAGGAACTGGAGACAACAAGACATTGGATTTTGGTTCCTATGAGAACTTATGACTAGCCTTTTGCACTCGGATGTTGAGTGTGACTCGACACGGTTAGCATTAGAATAAAAGAATGGAGAAAAAAGCAAGCCAGTGCAAAGGGCTAGAACATATAGGGTGTTCATCTGAGGGGTGTGGTATTCAGTGTTTCCCTATTTCCATTTTCATTATATCTTATTTCTTCAACCTGGTCTACAAAGCCTTTCCTACTAGATTAGGGGGTAAATTTGTTGAGTTAATAATCATAAAACTTAGGATAATTATTTTAACCATAGCTGGCATTAAGTAAACAGAAGAATCTGTATCTCTTGAATTTCCTCAATGTTGGTTCCATTCTCAAGGTTATACTTTATGAGCCACCAAAAATTTGCATTTGTACAGAGATGATTTTCCCCAAAGCAAAAACTAGAATATTATCCCTGAATTGTTTATGAATTTCCCAGATCCATTTATTGAATAATCAGTGTTGTTTTATATATACCAAAAATTGAAACAGCCAGTATTCTTGACTATATAGTTGGTTGAATTCATGAATTAAGGAATTCAATAAATATCTATTAGTTGCTTATTTATATCAGGGAGTGTTTCAGTGATTTGTGTGTTGTAGTGTACCCCAAATTTCACAAAGGACGCCTCAAAAAGTCGAATTATGGAGTCATTTATTAAAGGCCGGCGGCTTATGAGGGGGCAATCAGCACTCCAAATCTCGCAACCCTGAAATGCTCATCACATCTGGCTTATATGCAGAATATCACAAAGGTATCGATTACATCTTTGGGTTTGGAATGAGGAACCTGGTTTGCACAAAGCAGTTACAGAAGCGAAATTGAGCAAGTTAGTCATCTATAAAGATTAAGTATAGTTTTGGGTCTACGGATCACTGAATCAACAGAAACACATTATCGGGAGCCACTGAGGCAGTTTAGAATAATTGTGCTGTCCTGGTTTTGGGACCACTGAGTCAACCGAAATGTATTATCTGTAGCTACTGAGACAATTTAGGGTAATTGTGCTGTCCTGGTTCCCAGGTACAGAAGAATGTGCTTCGATAACCAGTAAAATCACAATCAATGGGATATTCAAACCACCAACCATGGAGTATTCAATCGATTGGGATAGCATATATAAGTTCAGAAAATCAAAATAACTTTTCTATTGTTTTAGCAAGCAAATAAGTACAGAAGCCGAACAGCAGGGTTACAGTTAAAGTTAAAACCGCAGTTCCTACCTGAGATGATTGCTACCCTACTTCATGTGTGTATATACTTGACACCCTTTTATTTTTTAAATCTTTGCAATTTGTTTTTTTGTCTGTTGAGTCAATATTTCACACTATGTGGAACATACTTCTGAGGATACTGAGGTTAATTTAGACACAGAAATGAAAGATGTTGGGTCAAGCAGTGTGAATTTCTCCCCCCTTTCAGTTCTCTTTTAATCCTTTTAATTATGTCAGCAGAAAGACTGTCTAGTACCTGTAGCATCCTTCTTAACAAAGAGAGCTTCTGGTAGGCTCGATGCTAGCCAAAGTTTAGTGACAATATTTTATTTATTTCACAGAGCTTTTAACTGGACAACTTCTATGAATTTTTAAATATATTTGGTTTATTGTAAAAGTTTTTATATAAAACTAATTTACTTTTATTTATATAATTTTATTCTATTAAAGGCAAAATGACTGACTTTACGGTTATATTACTGATATGAAGTTCCTTCTTTTATTTTTTAGTTTTTTTATTTTATTTTTTAAACTTATCTTTATTGTTTAAAGTATTGCAGATGTCCCCTTTGGTTTGGTTTTGTTTTCCCCATTGACCCCCTCCACCCAACACCTGCCCCTCCCAAGCTTCCCCACACTATTGTCTGTATCCATGGGCTATGCATATATGCATATAAATTCCCAGGTTAACCTCACCCCCCCCGCCCACCTCCCCCCCACTTCCACCTTCCCTCTGAAATTCATCAGTCTCCTCCATGATTCTTAAAGTTATTTAAGTAATAACATGCAAACTGTATAAAGAAAGATTTGAAATAATTAATTTTATCAATGATGTGTGAATGGGCAAAAATTGTGAGGGCAAAATGTAAGCAACTGAAATTTGGAATATACCATAATAGGTAGGATCCCCCAGCCATTCTAAAATTTCCCATATATGTGTATGGGTGTGTGTTCATTTGTTCATATACTCTTTATAATAGCTGTGTCAAGTACTAATAAACCTCATTGTTATTTATTGTAATTATATATAACTTAATATATAATGAAAATTTCCTTTGTTATATTCAGTCTTCTTTTTCATGAACAGGGCTCAATTCTTTGTTTAATCAAATTGTTATGTACCTTGTTAAGATTCTATCGTTTTCTTCATTAAGTCCCATCTATTTCCTTTTAATCATATATTCAGGTATTTTATTATTTGATGTTGTTAAGAAGGACTTTAAAAATATTTTTTAAATATTACATATATATATATATATATATATATTTATATATATATGTGTGTGTGTGTGTGTGTGTGTGTGTGTGTGTGTGTGTGTGTGATATAGCTATTGCTTTTGTATACATTTGTATCCAACCATCCTTCTAAATTATTTTATTAGTTGGAATAGTGTTTTGTTTCATTCTCACTTTTTTTCTGGGCAGACAATCTTATAATTTACAAATAATGATTGTTTTTTTCTTGCCAATAGTTACTACTCTTAGTTCTTCTTTATGACATACTATCTAGGACTTTCAAATAAGTTTGATAGTGGTGATAGTAGGTTCTTGTCTGCACATAATGGAAGTGCATCTCTTTTTTCACTACTAAGTACCATGTTACATGTTGGTTTATGAGTGTTCTTTTGTTTGCTTTTTGCCATTCAAGGAAATGGAAATATCCTTCTATTTCTAGTTAACTAAGAGTTATAGAAGCACAACTTTCTATTTTTAGAATACAACTATAATTTTAATATGTAAAGTATTGTGTTTGTAGATAATACTGGCCAGAATGAAGACTCTGAATTTATTTAATGTATTTTTGGGATTTGTAATTTATATTTTTTAATTACAGTTTACTTTCAATATTATTTTGTATTGGTTCCAGGTGCATAGCATAATGGATAAACAATCATATACTTGACAAAGTATTCCCCTTGATATTACCGGTACCAACCTGGCTCCGTGCAAAGTTATTACAATATTATTGACTATGCTGTACTTTACATCCCTGTGACAATTTTGTGACTACCAATTTGTACTTCTTAATCCCTTCACCTCTTTCACCCAGTCCCCATCCCCTTCGACAACCACCAGTCTGCTCCCTGTGTCTATGAATCAAAGACTCTGAATTTAAATTGGTGCTAGAAACGTTTTCAAAATTGCCAATTTGATTGTGTTCCACTCCACCTGAAACTAGACTTAATATGTGGCACAGCCAAACTTAACAAATGTTTTGTTTTGGTTTCTCCCAGTATTTTATTGTGAAAGTGCTTATACTTTGACAAAAACATTTTTGTTAAAGTACAATAATTACCCTCTAGATTTAACTATAGTTAACATTTCACCATTCATATGTGTATATATATATTTTTTTCTTTTTTAATTGACAAATATTCATGAAATAAAAGTCTTGTGAAAAGGCCACTTTGGAAGATTATATATCAAGAAGGTAAAAGTTCTTTTCTTTTGAAAAATTAGAATTTTAAAAACTAGATTAGAATTTGCAGATTATTGAATTAAAACACTTATATTTTACAACCAGTAGAATTCTATGGAGATTAAATGACTGAGTAATTTTGTTGACTCTGATTTGTTTTTAAGATCCATTTGCATAAGTCATCAATTATTTATTTTGTATTAGTATTAGTTAAGGAAGGGAAATTTTCTTATTTATTTTTAAATTAGCATATGAAGTTCAATCAGACTTTATGCTTATTTTTTTATTATACTATGCAGTTATCACTAGTTGATGTAACAAAGCAAGGAGCTTTGTCTTTGTTTTACTGGCTTTGACGTATTTGTTGACTATTGGGTTAAAGATAGCATGTGATTGTCAGAAGCTCATGCATTTGAGTAAGAAGAGAATTTGGAGTTTGGAAGAATCTATGTAGGAAATAAAAGAAATTTTAAAAAATTGAAAGTTTCTCTTAAAACGAAGGGGAGATGGAAAACAACTGCAATGTGTGCACCAGCATCAAATTAATGGTTAAATTTAATTAGAAAACGTTTATAATTTTAAAACATAGGAAAAATAAGAAGTCATTATAAAGAGAAAAATGATAATTTATTTTCTTCATCTTTTAAAAAATATACAAACATGCAGAACTTTCACTTACAGTGTAAAAAATATCACTGTCAGGCATAAAGGTGAGAAAATGGATTTTTTTCTTTCACTATGCATCTCAATGCCACATGATTTCCTTGGCCTTTTTTGTTGTTGTCTTCAAAATTAATGCTCACTGAGTAATAAATAATAGGTTAGATAAATAGAGAAATAAATCTTCACATACCAAAACCCCTGAACTATTTCTGCTCACCAAAACATTTGGATATTAACAGTGCTTTAAATATTAAATTAGCAGGCAATAACCGGTTGATTCTACCATGATTTACTTTTATTTTTACATATCTTCATAATTATGCTCTATCAGTGAAAAATATAGGACAAATTAAAAGTGGAAGTTTTATTAAGTGTAAATAATAGTTCAAATTTAATTGAGATCACATCTTTAATCATATTTTTCTCCCACCAATGGCTCATTTTTATTCTTATTATCTTGTTTTCAGTACAGAATTATCACCCACTGGTTTTCAATTACAGAGATGCCCATATTGATTTCTCTCTTGATTTTAACTCACAACTGAAAAATTACTCATTTAGTCCTGTAAAGCTATATTCTGTAGCTAGTTTAAGCTCTTTTAAAAAATTATGTGAACTCACAATACAGAAAGATAAAACTCATAAACAGAACTGTTCAGTTATATGAAGCTGTTGGGAAATAGACTTTAAATTATTTTAACTCATATCACTATTAAAATGTAAGAAGACAAATAGTAATCAAAAATGTCATCACCATATGGAGAAAAACTTGATGTCAGTCACAGCATTTATAAAGAACAGGTGGCGTTTAAGCAATCAAAAGCCCCTTATGGAATTATACAAATGTAACCTAAATTCCATAGATCTGTAGTAGAGTGATGTACATAAATTAGACAAAAGATCTTTCATTAACACATACATTTTATGTTGAGTTTAATTTCCAAAATTTCAGAAGCAATGAAAATATTCTCTTGCATATCACATTGTTTACTTCTACAATCTCTAAGGAAGTAATTGCATCTTTTGTTTCCTGTTAAAGACTGTGCATGTTATGTATTTTAATAGGGATCCATATATCTGAAACCACAATAGGTGTTATTATTTTTTAAGATATTTTTATTGATTTCAGAGAGGAACGGAGGAGAGACAAAAATATCAATGATGAGTGAGAATCACTGATCAGCTGCCTCCTGCACCCCCCCCCCCCACAACAATCCCCTCCCAACCTCCCCCCGGGATCAAGCCCACAATCCGAGCATGTGCCCTGACCTGACCAGGAATAGAACTGCAACCTTCTGCTTCAGAAGGTCTATGCTCAACCACTGAGCTAGGCCAGCTGGGCACCATCATAGGTGCTTTGATACTATTCTCTGTCTCAAAGATCTGGCAACAGGAATGAAGTGGGGCGGTGGGTACTGGGGTCAGTCTGATCTCAAAGACCATCCATCAGCTGAGCCATTTAGAGCCTGACTGGTCCAGAGAAGTATCCAGCCGTAGGATTTGCTATCCAGAGAAACTGTTCTGAATCCCTCAGTCTGAGAACAGCGCTGAGTATACAAATCTTAAACCAGAATCAATTTTTCTGAATTCAAATATTACACAATTCATAGGAAGCTATTTGGGAGATGAAGAAAACTATTTGGAGCAAGTGAAAATGTGGAAACAAAACTAAGACTTCAAAATGTTTTAAGAAGAGCAGATTGATATTTTGACCTGTGCTTTTGCAGTACTCTCATAAGAAAATCTCTTTATACTTTGGCATTTCCAAATAATATTGATGGTTATGCCCATTATAATTGAAATAAAACTCTCATTTTGAAAAAATACCCTGGGGTTATATTTCATTTGAGGTCACCTATCTGACTTGAGGAGAGCAATTAGTGGCTGTAGATTTTCCACTGTTAATAGGTGAGCCTTGTAATTACCTCCGAAAGGAAATTCCCCTTTTGGAGTTCTTCCACATTAATCTAATTTCTGGAATTGAGTGACTAGTGCAAAATCCCAGATGGCGGACTAGCGTGCTACTGACTCAGTTTGTTTCACATTTTTATTCAGAATTCACATAAATGTCAACTTTCCATTAATTTTTTTTCTCTAATATAAAAAAAAATTCAAGGTTAAATTTTTTGAAAAAAATTAATTGATTTTTTTTTACTGCCCAGAAATACTAAGAACTCAAGTATAAAGATCAGAACTAAGTTGCTTGTATTTTTTATGCATTTTATTGCTTTTATATCTACTTTTTTAATAAGAATATGTTAAAAACTATGGAAGTTGCATTTGACTTCCCTGATTTCTTGATACCTTCTCTCTGCTTAAATTGTTACACCAACCATAGATTTACAAGGTAGTTGATATTACTAAAAGATGCAGATTAAATGTTATTTCCCACATACAAAATCACTTTAATCATTAGGAATCATTATTATTAACATTTCCGCATACTGATTCTGTACCTCTCTTTGGGTGCTTGCCACTTTCTATCTGGCTCAGTGTACATCTTAATAGCGCCAACTGAACCTCTGTCAGTCCCTTGAGAAAGGGATCAGGACCTTGCTTATGTCTCTATTTCTATTCTGTGTCACACAGCACCTGGCATGAAATAAACTCAATAAATATCTATTGAATAAATAGAAAGAATGAAGGAAAATAACTTACATTTGCCCCTTATATTTTCTCCAGGGTTCTATTTTAAAAATGTATCAAATAAAATATAACTATTCCTTCAGCAATGAATGGATTTGTCATTCAGCTTCTAATTTGGGGATAACATTGGATATCAGTATTTAGGATACACATTTTTACAACAGAAATATCTTTATTCATGTTTCTAGATTTATTTAGGTAGATTCAGCTTAAATGTAATTTTTTAATCTATAAGATGATTATACTACTCCCTACCTAATATATTCATAGTAAGTGGAGGAGATAAGGGCTGTTCCTAAATTATATCAACCATCTCTAAATACCATTTCTTCAAAATAATCTAGGGCACACTGAGTTGCTAAAATATAAGTAAATAAATACAAAAATGAAAGTATAAATTATATAAAACTAAACCAGAGAAAATTGAAGACAGGAATATGCATTTTCCTATTGAAACATAAAATAACAAGAACAATAACTGTTGATGCTTATTTAGAGTTTACAATTATTCAGAATGCCTGGTGCTAAGTGCTTTACTTACAATTTCCAAATTAATCCTAACAATCATCCTATGCTATGTAATAGTAATAATAAGACTATTATTATCCCTTTGTTCCTGATAAAAACACTGCAGTTTACAGAGATTAAATAACACATTCAAGGGTGATCGATGATAAGCAGCAGGATAAGGATTTAAACCCAGGTATATCTCTTACCCAGTGTCTTCATTCTCTACTTTGCTATATGGTCCTTATATTGATGTGTGAGGTTGATGAAAACACAATAGCCTGACTAGTGGGGGGCGTCATAGCCAATTAAAGATACCAATGTTTATTTACTATGTTAGATCTTCCTTCTTGGTTCACCCATAAACATAGGGCACTCAGTGCCATTTGATTGTCATTGAAATTTCAAATAAAATCTCTCTCTGGAAATGTGCATTGAGGTAAGAGAATTGAGTGTCACCCCCTCCCTCACCCAGAGGGTATAGAGCTGGTACCCCCTAAGAAGAAGGAAGAATTTGAATCCTTCTGTAAAGTAACCTTTTTCGGGTAGTCAGGGGATCTTTCCCCACTGGGTTCAAAGGGCTCCCCTCTGCTTTGTTGCGCAATTTCTAAAGCATTGTGCAATCCTTAAAGAAAAGACCAAGAACATATCATTGCCTTGGAAACTGCTATGGAATTTGACAGACTGTAGGTTGTTCAGAGCAAATGTTCTGTTGCTGCACCGAGTCCATGCAGTAGCAATGACTGGCAAAGTGGCTGAATGCTCATCTGCTAATCTTGATGTCAACTTAACTTGTCATCCTTGCCCGAAGGATAGGGTGGGAAGTTTGTCTTGTTTTGCTTTCTTTCTTTAAATAAGGACATTTGAATGATTTTACTCCCAACTGTCAGTGATGAAAGACAAAGATAAGGGCTCAAGAGAAACAGCAGCTTTTGGGATGAGAATTTGCAACCTATATTTTTAATAAATGAATTCTAACAGCATGATCTTGGGAAACTATGCTGCCTGTTTGCAACATAATTGTAAATCTTACACTGCATTTGTAATAGCAAAAGGTATGGGGGAAGGGCGGGGTCGGGGAGAGGGAGGACCTTCCAGATTCAGAGAATGTCACTCACTGTGGTCCTTTCTAATATATGTCTGGGAAAACAGATAAAACTCTATGTAAAATAGGAGGGGAAAATTAAGTAAGAGATGAAAGTAGGAAGTCAGTGCTTAGGAGTTGTTTTTCCAAAAGGCAAATGCTACTTGGCTAGTTACGGCATTTTATTTATTTGTTTATTGGTGGAAACACTGAGAATAAAAATAAAAGTGATCCTTTTGTGATCCTGTTTGGCCGTGACAGATTCCTTCAGTATTGCCATAGTAACTGAAAGAAGTGCATTTATGAATAGACTTAGATTTCTAAGGCTTGAGTTTCCTGTCAAGAAGAGAACAGAGGGTGGAGAAAACAGAAGAGTCAAGGCAAAGGGAAAGAAAGCAGATTGAGGTGTTGATTTCCAAGCTCTCCCATTTGCATTGTGCAGGCAGGCACACACCAGGTCAAGAAAATCTCACCTCCTTTGGCCGTCTGAGATGTTCAGATGTTGAAATTAGTCCTCTTTCAGCAGAATAAGTTTTTTTCGGCTCCTTTTGATGCCAGGAAGGGGGAAACAATACTGTGGATTATCAAAATGTATGCATAAGAAGAAGTAGAATCCCCTCAGATGTGGTTAGATAAGGATATGGGACAGAGATGACAATTGCAAATGCTTGTGGACAAGTAACACACTTAGAAGTGAAATGACCCTGATTAAAGAAAATCACCCAGCCACCTTGTCCTACTTTTTATTTGCTAACTGTCTTGAGCAATATTTTAAGAATGATAATAATAAAACAAAGGATGAAAGAAAGGTGATAAATGAACATGGACACTGAGCTATGCCAGAGAGAACAGGGTGGTGGGGACGGCAGTGGAGAGCACAGGCTCAGATGGGCAGCTGCCATGCAATTCCAGCTAGTTTCTGGCAAAAAGGAATGTGAGCTTCTTGCTGCCAGATCTTCCTATTTTTCAAGAGAAGCTGGAAATCAGGATTTTTTACATGAAATCTTATGATATTTTAGTTACACTCAAACATTTTAAAATACCATTAGGCCAAAGAAAATATGCCTAGAAATTACATTTAGCTCATAGATGAACAGGCTGTGACTGAGTCTGAGTCTAAACTCTTAGTCGTAAGCTTGAGCCAGTGGTAACAAGGCAGTGGCCAGAGATGAGAGGGAGTCTGAAGATGGGAATGGCAGAGGGGATGATGTCATACGAAGTCCAGACCTATGACCACATCGAGAGACAGATACTACCTATCTCCAGGGCTTGAGATAGGAAGCAGATGCTCTAGGCTTCACTTTTTAATATTCAGGATTTGTGGAGGGCTTGCTCAATGTCAGAAAGTGTGCTAACCAGGAAGGTTTGCCAGTTTGATTTTTTTTTGTGATAAAATTTGTATTAAGCAATAATAAACACATCTAGGATTAGACATGTTCACACATATGAGATTATATGGAACACATACATAAAATTTAAGAAATAGTAATAAAATGAGCACCCATCTATTCACATCCCAGTTTACAAAAGAGAATATTATGAGGATTTTTGGAGGCTCTTTGTGTGGTGGTTCTAAATCGTATCTCTCTCTCCTGCCCAGGTATAATAGCTCTCCTGAATTTTGTGAAAATAGCTCCCTTACCCTTTTTTCTTTTAGTTTTTATAGTCTTGTGTGGTTGTTTATGTTTGTTTTTATATGGTTACTAGAGGCCCGGTGCACGAAATTTGTGCATGGGGGAGGGGGGTCCCCCTCAGCCCAGCCTGCACCCTCTACAATCCGGGACCCCTTGGGGGATGTCCGACTGCTGGTTTAGGCCTGATCCCGGGGATTGGGCCTAAACCGGCAGTTGGATATTCCTCTTGCAATCTTGGACCACTGCCTCCTAACTGCTCACCTGCCTGCCTGCCTGCCTGCCTGATCACATCCTAACTGCCCCCCTTCCAGCCTGGCCACCCCCAACTGTCCCCCTGCTGACCTGGCCACCCCCCAACTGCCCTCCTGCCAGCCTGGTCACCCCCAACTTCCCCCCTGCTGACCTGGTCACCCCCTAACTGCCCTCCTGCTGGTCTGGTCGCTCCCTAACTGTCTGGAAGGAAGTTGGATGTCCAGAATATGTCGGTCAACCAGTCTAATTAGCATATTACCCTTTTTTTAGTATAGATGTTTCTGTACTAGTACCATACTGTTTGCTTGTTATAGCTTTGTAGTACAGTTTGAAATCAGACAGCATGATACCCTCAACTTTGTTATTTCTCAATATTGCTTTGGCTATTCAAAGTCTTTTGTGGTTCTATATAAATTTTAGGATTATTTGTTCTAGACCTGAGAAGAATGCCATTGGTATTTTGATAGAAACTACATTAAGCCTATATATTGCTTTGGATAGTATGGATATTTTAACAATATTAATCTTTCCAATTCATGAACACAGCATATCCTTTCATTGATTTGTGCCCTCTTCAGTTTCTTTCTTTAAAATTTTATAGTTTTCATAGTATAGTCTTTAACCTCTTTTGTCAAATTTATTTATAGGTATCTTTTTATGCAATTGTAAATGGGATTGTTTTTTTAATTTCTCCTTCTGATCATTTGTTATTAGACTAATAAAATGCAATGGATTTATATATTTTTAAAAAATTTTTAATGATTTCAGAGAGGAAACAAGACAGGAGAGAGAGATAGAAACATCAATGATGAGAGAGAATCACTGATCGGTTGCCTCCTGCACACCCCATACTGGGGATGAGCCCACAACTTGGGCATGTGCCCTGACTGGGAATTGAACCATGACTTCCTGGTTCATAGGTCAATGCTCAACCACTGAGCCATGCCGGCTGGGCTATATGTTAATTTTGTAACCTACAACTTTACTGAATCCATGTAATAGTTCTAATAGTTTTTTGTTTGTTAATCTTCACTCAAGGATATTTTTTCCATTGATTATTTTTTTTTAGAGAGAGTGGAAGGGAGGAAGGAGGAAAGAAAGAGAAAAAAAATTAATGTGAGAGAGACACATTGATTGGTTGCCTCATGAATGCACCCCTGATTAGGGCTGGGGATTGAACTAGGTACATGCCTTTGACCAGCAATTGAACTTGAGACCCTTTCGTGCACAGGTTGACATTCTAAACACTGACCAACACTGGCCAGGGCTGTTTTATTTTGTTTTTGTTTTAGTAGAGTCTTTAGGGTTTTATACATATAGTATGGTGAAATCTACAAATAGTGAGAGTTTTACTTTTTCACTTCCAATTTGGATGCCTTTTATTTCATTTTCTTGTCTGAACTGTGGCTAGGACTTCCAATATTATATTGAGTAAAAGTGGTAAGAATAAGAATCCTTGCCTTCCCCCCCCCCCATATTTAAAATTCTATATAAATGGAATAATGCTCTATATTTTTGTACTGTGATTCTTTTTGGGTTCAACAATATTTTAAAATTAATTCACACTGATGTTTATAGCTATATTTTCATCACCACGCATTTATTCCATTGTATTGTATTTCAGTAAGTGTATATCCATTCTACTGTCAAGAGCCAATGGAGGCATTTCTGTTTTATTGCTGTCATAAGCTATGTTGTTATGAGCATTTTCATCCATGCTTCTTGTATTATAGTTCTCCTGAGCAATGGGAGAACCAATAGGAGAGAGAGAGAGAGAGAAAAGAAAGGGAGATTATAAGGAATTGACTCATGCAAATATGAAAGGTTACAAGTTCCAAGATCTGCAGTCAGCAAATTGGAGACCCAGGTCAGCTGATATATAGTTTTAATCTGAGAACTGGCAGGCTGAAGATCCAAGGGCTGCTGATGTTTCAGGTGGCATCTAAAGGCCAGAAAAGATCAATGTCTTAGCTCAAGCAGTCAGGCAAGAGGAATTCCATTCTGCTTGTGAGGGGACTAGCTCTTTTGTTCTATTCAGGCCTTCAACTGATTAAATGAGGCCTGCCCACATTAGGGGGGGAGGGGGACCAATCAGCTCTACTCAGTTTACCCATTCAGATGCTAATCTCATCTAAAAACACCCTCACAAACATACCTAGAATAATGTTTGACCAAATATCTGTGCACTCTGTGGCCCAGTCAACTTGACACATAAAATTAACCATCACACTTCCTGATCCATATGTGTAAGAATCATTCTAGAAAATATATATGGGAATATAATATCAGAATAACTGAATGTGTGCATATTAAACTTCAGTTTGTTTTTCAAAGTGGTTGTACCAACATACATTTCTACTAGAAATCACAGAGTTGCCATTGCTCCACGTGCTTGCCAACAATTTTATCAGCCTTTTTGACTATGTGGTGGATGTGAAGTGCAATCTTACTATGGTTTTGATACGCTAAGCATCCCACTAAGAAAGTAGAAAAACAAAAGCAGACTATGTCCAAAGAAAATAAAATGAAGGGAATAGTAAAGATAGGTGCAGAAATCAATGCAATATTTAAAAAGTTACACTAGAGAAGAAACAATGCCAAAAGTTGATTCTTTGTAAAGCTGTTCAAAAATATCTTCTAGCCCTAGCTGGTTTGGCTCAGTGGATAGAGTGTCAGCCTATGGACTGAAGGGTCTCGGGTTCAATTCCAGTCAAGGGCACATGCCCAGGTTGTGAGCTCGATCCCCAGTAGGGGGCATGCAGCAGGTAGCCAATCAATGATTCTCTCATCATTGATGTTTCTAACTCTCTCCCTCTCCCTTCCTCTCTGAAATCAATAAAAATATATTTTTAAAAAATATCTTCTAGCCAACATCATACCAGAATCCCTTACCAGCAGACATGGCAAGACAAACAAACAAACAACAGAGAACACCTCAAATTGTAAAAAAAAAAAAAAAAAAGCTGCTATTATTTACATTTGACTTGATTGTTTATATAGAAAATGTAAAAGACTACATGGACAATTTATTAAAATTAATGAGTTTAACTAATTTTCTAGGTGTAAAATTAACATATAAAACTCAATTATCTTTCTTTTTCTTTTTTTTTTTTTTTAATCCTCACCAGAGAGAAGGAGGAAGAGAGAGAAAGAGAAAGAAAGAGAAACAATGATGTGAGAGAGAAACATCGATTGGCCACCCTCCATAGGTGCCCCAGTGGGAGACTAAACCCACAACCAATTGTTTTTCTATAAATTATGTAACAATACCTAGATAATGCAATAAAATAAGAAACCACTTAAAATAGTAACAAAATTATATGCCATAAAAAATAAATATAACAAAAATGTTCAATAATTTTTAAAAATTTAAACTTGATTTAAAGACATTGAAGATGTAAACAATGCAGAGACACATCTTGTTCCTTGGCTAGAAAGACTTAATATTCATTATGTGGATCCAGTATTATTTCAATCAATATTCTAACAGTTTTTCACAAAACTTGGTGAACTGATTCTAATATATATGAACAAAGAAGTCAAGAATAGCCCAAACACTTTAAAAATGATGTTATCCAAAAATCAAAACTTACTACTGTAGAAAGGCTAGCATATTCTCTACTCTGGCTGGTCAAAACTTGAATGTCTCCTAGATGTCTTCATGCTCCAACAATACTCGGGTCATAACTCCCCAGTATTTATTGTTTCCCTGGCCCCCCAGAATCTCATCCAATGTGTGTATTTAGTACTCAAGAGACCTCTAAGCATGTTTCTGGAGCTCTTTGTCTAAATAAGTGCTCTCTGATACTCTGTTCATCTAATTCCAGCATGTGTGTTTTTTCCATCTATGTAAACTCCAGTCTCTGTCATTTGAACTCAGAGACACTACTGTGCTCTTCTTAGACTCCCTTTCTGTGCTCCCTCTGAATTGAAAGATGGGGAAGCTCACTTAACTTGTATCCTTCCTCTGAGGATCCAGTCCAGTGTTGCCTGCTGTCCAGTATCCGAAGAGAGGTTCAAGTATTTTGTGCTGTTTTTCAGTTGTTTATAGCAGGAGTTTTAGGATGGTACCAGTTAGTTCATCATGACCAGACTTTTGTGACTTCTTATGAAATCTGAAGACTTCTTTGCTAGCTGGTATGACAAGATGTCCCAGGTTAATCTTATACAGAGTTCTGGCAGCATATCTGTCATCAGGTTTTTTGGTTTTTTCCCCTAAGGAGACCTGGTTCCTTTTATGGAAAATGGTATTTGAAGACCACAAGAAATATGCTAGAGGAATTCATGCTGCCGAGTTAATTTGGTTTATAGATTCTATCAGTTGCCAGAGCTAGGACTTACCTAGATCTGTATCTAGATCTAGAGCTACATCTAGATACATAGTCAGTTCATACTATTCTCTCTTGAAACTGTCCATCAGACTTTGACTTTATCTCTATGCCAACACTTCTACTATCAAGATCACCAGTGTCCTTTTATTTACTAAATCCCATAGACAGCCTCCAATATTTTATTGTTTTCAACATATCAGCAGCTTTTGATACAGTGAATCCCTCTCCCTTGTCTTTGAAATACTTTATATTCTTATCTTTAAGAACACATCATTTTCTCCTCTTGGCTAGCCTAAAGGCATCTCATATTTAACATGTCCAAACCCAGTCTCATTATTTCCCTTCTGAAATTTCCTCCTTACATAATCAATCATCTTCACCTTAATAAATAGTAACTCCACCCTTCCAGTTTCTCACGTCAAAACATTGGAACAAGTCTTGACTCTGCTCTTTCTTCTAGACTCCAAATTCTACCAATCAAATCTATTCCTTTTGGCTCCATCTTCAAAATATACATATAGGTTCTGACCACTTTCATCACCACAATCCTAATACAAGTCATCATTACTTCTCAATTGGATTATTGCTTCCAACTTGTCTCCCTGTTTCCACATTTATCCGCTAGAGTCTAGGCAAGAATAAGACCATTAAAATGTAAGTCACTTTACATAGCATGACTCAAAACTCTTCAACATATTCATATCTTTGCAGAGTGAAAGGCCAATGTTATTAAAATAGCCTATAAGATTCTGCATCTATTACCTCCTCTAGCTTTACCTTACTCTCCCCTCACTCATTCTGTACTGGCCACACTGTCATTCTGGCTATTTCTCAAGCATGTCAAGGATACTCCTATATTAGGAGTTTGTACTTGCTGTTCCCACTGTGTGCTATACTCTTTTCCCAGATATTTTCATGGCTCATGTTCTTCCTTTTTAGGTCATCTTCTCCATAGCATTTGTCACTTTCTATAATTATATATATTTCACTGATTTATTGGTTTTATTATATAGTCTTTGTCACTAGAATCTAAGTTCTACGAGGGCAAGAAGAATGTGTGGAATATTGCAGGAATTTAACAAACATTGTAAGGAATTAATAAACAAGTATTTACTGAGCACCAACTATGTGTCAGGGACTGTGCCACTTGCTAGCACATGCATGTAACATATAATTCCTTCCATCAAGAGAAGTGGAAGAGACAAATGGTCAATCTATACTAATAAAAGTGTAATATGCTAATTAGACCAGATAGACCAGATGTCTTCCAGACATCCTTCCAGACAAAGCCATGGTGGCGGGGGGCCGAGGCAGAGGTGGTTAGGGGCATCAGGCAGGCAGAGTGGTTAGGGGTGATCAGGCAGGCAGGCAGAGGCAGTTAGGGGCGATCAGGCAGGCAGGCAGAGGTAGTTAGGGGTGATCAGGCAGGCAGGCAGAGGGGTTAGGGTGATCAGGCAGGCAGGCAGAGTGGTTAGGGGAAATCAGGCAGGCACGCAGGTGAGCAGTTAGGAGCCAGCGGTCCCGGATTGTGAGAGGGATGTCCGACTGCCAGTTTAGGCCCAATCCCAGGGATCTGGCAGTCAGACATCCCCTGAGGGGTCCCGGATTGGAGAGGGTGCAGTCCAGGCTGAGGGACCACCCCCTCCCCAGCCCCCGTGCATGAATTTCGTGCACCAGGCCTCTAGTCTCCTTATAAAGCCCTGACACTAGTATTGCACTTCTTTGAATCTAGTCTATAGTTATTCCCACACATTTTTTTTTAATCCTCATCTGAGGATATGTTTTTATTTATTTTTAGAAAGAGAGAGAAAGAAACATTCATGTGACAGAAAAACATCAATCGGTTGTCTTCCCTGACCAGGGATGAGACCTGTAATCTAGGTATGTGCCTTGGTCGGGAATCGAACCCACAACCTTTTGGTGTATGGGACAATGCTCCAATCAACTGAGCCACCTGGCCAGGGCCCCACACTTTTCTTTGAAGTTTTATGTGTAAGTACCTTTGATATATTATAGCCCTTTGACCTTGAGAAAAACATGCTCTAAAAATAGTCTAGAGGACCAGCTCTGAGAAAGCCAAATTGGGAATTGATGCCACCTCTCTTTGTGGCTTTGGGCAAATCCAAGAACCTTTCTGCTTCTGTTTCCCCAGCTGTAAAATAGGATTAATAGTTCCTGCTTCACAGGAGTCTTTTGAGGATTCTTCCATTCATGTAGTAATATTTATTGAAAATGGTAAGTGCTAAGTAGTATTATGCCTAATTAATTAGGTCCTCGTCTCCCGGGTGTGGGTTATGGTGTCTGGCTGGTCATTAATAAAATATACTGGAAGCTTTGCAGATTTTCCTCTGAGCTCTCCTGATGGCTGCATAAGCAGTGCACGAATTGAGCATCCAACCTTGTAGTTAAATACATACAGCTGTGCTCACATTTATTTAGTTCTCAGACAATACAAAATTGGAAGGTGCTGAAAACACCAGTTAAGAAAGAGAAATACTACAAAGGATTGTAGGGTGGTTAGTAATAAAGCCAGGAAATAAAACTAAGACTCAATTTGGATTTTGCCAGATAATACCAATGGGAATCCTAATACTGCCTCTGAAAAATTCGAGTAGTAGTGAGATAATAGTGAAATAATAAGCAATATTGTAACTAGGTGCCATAAATGACATTATAAAGGAAATTATGTAAGAATGCAAGAGGACATCACTAATAGATTATATTATTGTTATATCACTTCACAAAAGTGTATTTTTTGAGAATGTTCTCATAATAAAACTGTTATAATCTGAGTTTCCTAGAAAGCAGTGTCTAAGTGCTCTTACTTTAAAATCAAGTGCAAGCCCAGAAAGCAGGAATGAGCATTGGCAAAGTGAAGCATAGGAGGAGGGAAAAGCAATACTAGACGAAACCGGTTTGGCTCAGTGGATAGAGCTTCGGTCTGCGGACTGAAAGGTCCCAGGTTTGATTCCGGTCAAGGGCATGTACATTGGTTGCGGGCATGTCCCCAGTGGGGGATGTGCAGGAGGCAGCTGGTCGATGTATCTCTCTCATCGATGTTTCTAACTCTCTATCCCTCTCCCTTTCTCTCTGTAAAAAATCAATAAAATATATTAAAAAAAAAAAAAAGCAATACTAGAATATGTTACTGACCTGACCGTTGCTGTATGCAATTGGTGGCTCAATGTAATGGATGACATCCTTCTGGACCTTCTAAGAAAACATAGTATGTGTATGAGGTTTCAGGACTTGCACTACATAGCCATTCAAATATTCCCACACACACCCCCGAGCCTTCTAACCTTTCCTTCCATGCTATGCCAAGGAAGAACTGATGTTTTGACTTCATTTACTCTTGGCCATCTTGCATCCAAGTTTGAAGAGATTATTCTAATAGACTAGTATTAGGGCTGGTTCCAGGAACCCTTGACAGAATATTAGATCTTGAGTGCCCCCTGTCCATAAAAATCTCTCCTGTCCAGCCTTATACTCCATCCCTTCTCATCCCCCACTCTGCTTCTGTGTCAGAATATACTATATTAGAGATGGAGGGATGTACTGAAAAGATAGTTTAATACAATCTCTTATCTAATGGAAGAATTCTTCCCAAAATACTGTTTAATGACAATTATTGAGTCACTGTTTGCTTAATTCAATGACAAGGTGTTCATCTCTTAAGAAAATCTGTTTCCTTTTCCACTGTGGCTATTAGATAATCCTTTATATTGAGCTAAAAATTAATCTGCCTATAATTGCCAACCATATTCTCACTTTTATCTTTACTAGTCTTGGTTTATTTGACCTCCCTTCAACTTTGGGCATTATGTCTGAAACTTTTCTTAAAATTCAATCCACCATCAGCTTCTGTGATACCTAATTTTCTTCTCCTATATGTATAGCTATTTCTTATCAGGTTTCCTTTGTCAGTTCCCCTTCCTCAACTTGTCACTTAAATGACCATATTTCCCAGGTCCCTTCTATGGTCATCTGATTTTTTCCTTTAATATACAAGTATTATATACCCTCATAAAAATCTCTGACTTCAACTAGCAACTCCCCATCCTCCATCTCTAACCCAGAGCACTCAGAGAGTTCCAGCCTTGTAATTTCAGTTCTCTGCTAAACATCTTTATTTGTGTGTGTCCCAAACAGAACTCATCTCCTTTTCCTTCCCAATCCCTTCTTCCTGTTATTACCTTATCTTGGTACATGAAACTATCTAGCCATCATCTACCCAAACCAGAAATCTAGAAACATAATCTAGATGCTTTCTTCCCTCATTAGAATGACCTCGATGTAACCCCCCAAAGAATTTTAAATTCTTCAAAATCTTTCCACCCAATTAGGTCAGTGCTTATACTTCACAAACAGATTTTTAGGAGTAAATTCAATATGTTTTAAAACCTATATTTCAAGTCAGTGCCCAACATGTAGGTATCTCTGGCCATTGATTGCCTGCCTTATCATCATCACTCCCACATTGCTCTATACTTTGTTGAGCTATAACCCAGTCCTCCACTTATCCCCTGTCTTCTAAACCCTCTGTGACTGAGAGCCATAAAGGGCCAATTTCAAGATATCATCAAGCTCTACTGGAAGTATTTCTCACACCTTCATGGCCATATCTGATATCTACCTCTTACTAAAGAATACACTTTTCCTTGCAATTCTCCACCTACCCTGAAATTCTCCATTCTCACCTACATACCTCAAGGTTGAGAGGCTCCACCATGTTCTTGGTTCTTAGCACTAAACTTTGTACATAGTTAACAACTTTTCAGAGTAAGTAGGCCCAACCCCTTCACCTATTCCCACTGTGGCTGCTTTAATTCAGGTGTTCATCAGTTATAACTTAGATTACTAAAAGCATAATTGATCTTCATTATTTGTGAATTCCACATTTGAAAATTCTCCTACTTGCTAAAACTTATTCAGAACCCCCCAAATCAATATTTCAGGCTCTTATGGTCATTCTTAGACATGCTCAGATGGTGACAAATTTGAACCTCCCAACGAGCAAGTTCACAGCTGAACAAGGCCATGCTCTGCCTTCTTATTTCAGTTCTCAGACTGGAAACAGGTATCCTTTGGACGATTTATTTAGTGCTACATTTTTTAAAATTTTGTGCTTTTTTTGTGTGATTCTCTCATTTTAAATGACCACCAAAAAAGAAAAAAAAAAATGACCACCAAGTGTACTTCTGAAGTCTGTCTAGCATTCCCAAGTGCAAGAAGGCTGTGGTGTGCCTGATGGAGAAAATACATGTGTTAGATTAGCATTGTTCAGGCATGAGGTACAGTTCTGTTTGTCATAATTGTAATGTTAATGAGTCAGCAGCAAGGTACATCCAGAAAAAAACAAGGTGAAATGTGTTGATCTGTACATGAGGTGCTTAGAAAGTGCTACAGTAACACCTTTTTTTCCTTTCTTATTTATTTATTTTGAATTGAATTTATTGAGGTGACATTGGTTAACAAAGTTATATAGGTTTCAGGTGTACAATTCTATAATACATCATGTTTATATTGTATTGTGTATCCACCACCCCAAGTCATATTACAGTAACATCTATAGTACATGATGAAGCTATGGAAAACATGGAAAAGTGGCTAAATTTGTGGGTTCAAGAGATAACCCTGTACTTTCCCCAGAGGCAATGACTCAGTATTAGCTAATTCAGTGTTTGCCACAACTTTACAAAGCATAACTACTACAAATAATGAGGATCAATTATACCTCCTCACTGGTCCCAAGGCCTCCAACCTGGCCCCATTATTGCTTGAAGGATATTTTTACAACTAAAATCTAATCACATCACTGCCCAGTTTTAAATGCTTCAAGGCTCCCCATGGCTTCCAGGATAAAGTTTAAATTCCTTAGTTTTTAGAGTACAATTCAGGCCTCGTTTCCTATCCATGCTCCAACAGATATGTCCTGTCTTCCAATGATCGAAACTACTTGTGTGTTCACCAATTCTTTTCTATTCTTTTTATTTCCCCATACATTTCCACATGCTGTTCCCTCTACTTGCAATGTCCTTACTTCCTCCCCTTACTTCAGCTAGTTAATACCTATTTATCTTTCTAGTCTTATCTCAAGTACACTTTCCTCTGGTCCCTTCACGGACCCCATAGACTGATCAAGATGCCACTTCTCTGTGCCCTAGGAATTCTTCCTAGTTTAGCACATACTGTGATGCTTGATTTTCCCTTGTCTTTCTCACTAGACCAAAAAGTCATTCAGAGCAGGAATCAAGTCTTTTAAAAAATATTTTCTTCCTAGTACAAAGGACAGTGTCTGATATATTTAGCATATAGCAAAAGCTAAATATTTATTTGTTCAGTGGATTCAGAATGAATGAATGAATGGTTTAATGAAATCTCTTCTTTTAAATATTTGAGGAATTTGCAGGTTAAACATTCTAAGTTCATACAACTTTCTCAAGGGACGTGTCATAAAAAATTTTATCCATGTATTCTCACCAATACCCATCTTGGGTCACATTTCAATTATTCAAAGATTGATTTTAAACTGTGTCACATCTGAAACACTTGGACCTACATATGAGATAAGGTATGAAGTGTGTAGAGTAAAATGGTCTTTTATTTCCTTTGATTAGTATACACTGAATATAAATAAATGGATAAATGAGTGAGTACTAATGCAGTGTTAAGATTTCTTTCTCCTACTTCTTTTATCCACATATCACTCTACTAACTCCTAATGAGGTTGCTATTAATTAAAATCCCTATGTCTTTCTCATAGCTATTGCTGGTAAACCAAATATTCTCATTACATGTTTAGAAAGATTATGTTTTTCTATTCTGAATGCAGGACTTATCATTGAATTCCTGTTTAATTTTATCCAGTTAGTTTTGGTTCATTGTTACACTGTGTACATACTTTTAAATATGAATTTTTTTACATAAAGCATTAGCTATCCTTGACTCCATGACATATGTTTTTACCCAAGTCAATCATAATACCATTAAACAGACACAAGGATCCTGGGCTGGGTTTTATATCCAAATCTATAAAAAAAACACACACAAACTTTAGTATAATTGTTTACTTATTAGAACTCCTCCCAACCACATTATTAACTGGCCCAAATCTGCACGTATAATTATAATGGAGGCTGTACAGTACAGGGGAGACTGTAGGTTTAGAGGAAACCTGTATTCATAGCCCATCTCCACCTCTACTACCTGGTAACTGGCAAACTACTTAACCTCTCTGAGCCTCCCTTTCCTCATCAGTGATTTGTAGATATTGTAAGTTTAGAGGTAAGGAATATGAAATTGTGTGGCATATAGTTTATAAATGGCTACAATGAGAGAATTGTTAAAAGCCCTCCTGAAATCCAAATATCTACAAGCATCATATTGGAACTTCAGTTGTTAATATGTCAAAAAACAAAACCTAAATGACTTTAGCATTCAGGAGGATGTATGATCTTAATAGAAACTTGCCTACTGTTCAGTATTTGTTACTTCAAATAGTGCAAAGATGCCTTTAAGCACAAAAATTGTAGGTTGAGATTTACTGCTCTGGTCCAATTGATTATTGTTTAATATTGCTCCAAAATAGACCAGAGAAAGATGTGCACTTTGCCCTACATTATTTTAAAAAAATATTTTTATTGATTTCAGAGAGGAAGTGAGAGGGAGAGAGAGATAGAAACATCAGTGATGAGAGAGAATCATCGATGGGCTGCCTCCTGCACGCTCCTGACTGGGGATCAAACCCGCAATCTGGGCATGTGCCCTGACCAGGAACAAAACCATGAACTCCTGGTTCATAGGTCAACGATCAACCACTGAGCCACGCTGGCTGGGCTGCCCTACATTATTAACACATAGTAATGACAAGGAATGGTGAGTTACTAATCAATGCTTGCATCCACTCTTTCCAGCCTGACACTAGCATACTTTTGTTATGTTAACATTTCCTGTTAGCACTCACCCAGAGTATTTTTCCTTCCTATTACTCAAGTTGGCTGCTTTCTTTGCAGTTCCCACCGTCCCCCTTACCCACAGCTCATCCCAATGTCACCTTTAGCAAACAGATACATACAACCTAGAGGCAAGTACTGATTTGATCTTCTATTTTCTCTATAAGATCGGGCTACTTGTGTTCCTAACAAGATCCAAGAGGCATCTTGGTGTGTTCAGGTCTTAGCAAATCTGTACTGATTCCAAAAGATTGCCATATTCTTCTTTACATACTTTTAAAAGAACTTTTACATGAAATTCTCTGACACTTTTCCAGGGATTATTGATGAGTACAGCATTACCTTGTATTTGCGATAAACCATTTTCCACTTGTATAAAATCAGGACATTTACCAATTTCCGGTCTTCTGCCCTCACAGCTCCTCTCCAGAAATACTCCATGGCTGCTGCTGACAGAGTTTCTGAGATCACACCTGCAAACTCCCCCTGCTCTTTGGGAATAATTTTCCTGAATCTGGGGACTCAAATTTATATTCAAAACAGTGAGGAGCTCTCTCATCATCTCTTCACCTAATTTGGCCATTATTTTCCTCTTAACCATGTTTGTTCTCTTTTTAACTTGATAGAGAAACTAGAAGTAAATTAGGAGATGAGTTGTTTTTCTTGCTGTAATCTGTTAGCATAATAAGATGAAAATCAAACCCAAGAGCCGTTTTTTGGCTTGTTCTTCTGTCACTCTAAGATAGCTTTGAAAGTTTTTCACTCTGGTCTTCGGCTGTTTTACACACTCAAACTTATTTTGTAGTTTGGTTTTCTTGGTGAAATTCTCTATCTTTATTTTTCTTTTCTGTTTTTATTTTTAGTTATGTGTTCTCTCATTCTTTATACATATGTTCTTTTAAAAAATACTTTTATTGATAGAGAGGAAGGGAGAGGGAGAGAGAGAGAGGTAGAAACATCAATGATGAGAGAGAATCACCCACTGGCTGACTCCCACACACACTCCCACTGGGGATCGAGCCCAGGCAGGTGCCTGACCTGGCAATTGAACTGTGACCTCCTGGTTCATAGGTCAATGCTCATTCATTGAGCCACAACGGCCTGGCCATGTATTCTTTTAAAACAGGAACCCAGTAGCCTAAGGAGTTTCATTCCATCTCTACCTTCTTTTTGTTATGTTTGCATCATTTAAAATTAAATTTGAGATTTTTTTATATTTGCGTGGGTCTCCATCCTATCAACCTGAGCCATGGAAGCAGCTTGATCTGTGGTGGAGCCCACATTCTGAACTTAAGCTGCCACTGGAATGAGCCTTGTAAGCTAGTGTGGGAGGTCTGCTAGACATCTATTTAGTGAGAGACTCAGCAGTTTTGAGGCAGAGAAATCCTATGAGGAGATGGAGACAGACATGTCAGCTTGGCCCAGTAACAAAGCCTCTGATGAAACAGACACTATTTAAGAAAGGAGGAGTGATTTTTCGTATGATGTAGGGTGGTGGCTGTCACTTTAATTCATCCTTGTTCTTATCTAGCTCCCAGGGAGAGACAGAGTTCTTAGCTGGTGCAATCAGATACATAGATAAACTTGGCTCACACTCCCAATTCCATGTCATGAGAAAATCCAAATCCCTCTTTTTGATTTCTATAAATTCCTAGAATTGGGTCATTTTCTGAATACTCCAAGAAGTGTGTGTGTGTGTGGCGGGGGGGGGGGGGGGAATGGAGTTGCAGAGTCTGAAATATTCTACAAGCTGCTTAGAGGCCAGAATTAGGGAAATATGAATTATTATCATTAATGTGATACCTTTGAATTCACAGCATCGTGAATCTGTGGCAGGGGAGGGGAGTTCTGTTTTTTCTGTGACCTTTATGAAAGTCTTCAAGGACAGACTTTACATACACACACACACACACACACACACACACACACACACACCCTGGTGAATAAGCCAACACACCGTAGGTACTTGGTAAATATTTCTATTTAATAAAACCATTTAAGTCGGGGACATAAATATAACTATATGTAGCATTACTTTGGTTGTTATGAAATATAAAATAACGTAGTTCTTTTCCCTCAGATTCCATATGATGCACACTTGACCAAGTGCTTCTCCTTTGTATTCACAATTAATTTCAGAGATGTAGTTCCCCCGCCACTACTTCTTTCTGTGAAGTGACACAGCCAGCAGGCAAGCTAAGAACTTATCAGACATTCCACTTTTAGCAGAATGACTTCCCTAGCAGCTCCCTTGATAATTGAAGTCTCTCAATACCACTCCATTTGCCCTCCTCGCCAGTTATATCGTGTGGGTTAGAATGGCGTTCACATAAATGAGTATAACATGTTCAAATGAGAAAGATTTTTATTTGTCCCTGTTATACTCAAATTAATTAATCCTATTATGTTCAAAATATCTTCATGTCGTCATTTTTGTGTGTAACCCTATAACATATCAGCAGTTTCAGAGAAAATGTCCAGTTCTCTATCTTGTACATTTCTAACATACTCTTCACCAGGGCGTAAACTTCGTATTGGAAGAAATGCATTATCTTCAAAAGCTGTTATTGCTCTTCCTAATTTACCCAGGTCCAAAGATACATATAATGAAAGTTTGTCCTTCTTCGCCATCCCTCCTCACTTGCCTAGGAAACATAAGACCCATCAGAACGTAAATGGCAACATGTCCCTGGCAAAGTCTTCCTTGTATGTCCCTTTAACTAGTACTCATCCTTTTATGTATTTCTATCACAAGGCCGTTCACGCTATTTTATGATAAAACTTTTGGTTAGGCAAAAAAATAGCATGTAAAAAACTCCAGCCTTTCCTCCACTCCTGGCTGCTAGAGATGATTGGCCCAGCCAGATCTGTTTCCTCCCTCACTCCTAAGATTCTCTCAGACCGGTGTAAAGCAGAATCAAAAGATGAGGATGTTTTGAAGCCAAATGTGATAGGGGTTATGGAATTGAGGGGAGGGAGGTAAAGAAACATTCTGGGAGTTTGGAAGAAAGGCAGGAGCAGCTGCAGTGAGGATAAAATGGGTAAGAATAGGGTTTTAAAATGATAGGTTATACTTCACTTCTTAGAGTTTGAGATACACAAGTTGACTTTCTTCAAAAGCACTTTTGTGGCTGCCTGACTTTGCCTCTATAATTGCTCTGAGATTGTACCTCATGACATCATGGTTTCCATAGGGTTACATTTTGATTAGTCATCTTTCCAATCTTTTCTGTAAGCTCCTTTGGGTAGGGGCTATTCCATTATTTTCTATATTCCCAGCCCTTAGTCCATCATAGGTATTTAAAAAATATTGTTGGATGGAAAACTAGAAATGTTTTATTTAACAAATAGGGAAGTCAGGAGGTCTCCCAAATCTCTATAGCAAGACTGAAGTGCTTGAAATTGTAATACTATCAGCACTTAATTAAAAATTTTTCCTTAACTAATGCCATTTTGTTGTTGCTAATTTTAGTAGAAAACAAATTAGGGGATCTTCTAATATGATCCAACATGATGCCACAGTGAGCAATTACAACGGAAGATTTAGGGAACGATATATGAGATCCTCCTATCCTAGGGCCAGTTAAAATAACTTTTAAACATATCTGCCCTATGACATACTGCTCCCTCTATTTAGGAAGTAGTTCGTTGTCTAAATGGTCTTTCCAGTCAGTGCAGTAGAGGTTCTAAGCTACTAAAATGTTTGGGGTACTTTTCTCTCCAGAGATAATTCAAATATTTTTAAAAGCACTAAACTGAAAAATGAAAGGGATAATAACCAAGTCCTGATTTTTCCTGTGGTATATATATTTGATTTTTAAAAAAACTATCAGGTATAAAAATCTTTCATGAACTTTTTTCTTATCTTTTCGATCCAGCTCTGCTAGTGCCCTCCCTATGAACACACAGTTTTTCAAAACTAAAGACATAAAAATGTTCATCAAAAAACTTTTTACTATCCTTTTATTAATAAAGGAGTGGTGAAAATGTAAAGTGATGGGAAACATGTATTTGAGTTTTGGGGACTTAAACGCTTTTTCAGGCAAGGAATTAGAAATCTAGGGAGCCCAAGACAGGCTTTTATAAATGCCATCAAGTCTGTGTTCAGAAAAATAATCCAAACTTTTAGACTCCCATTCTAGTATTCTTTCATCCATACCCAATATTTCAATACAATCATAATTTTCCAGAGCAAAAACTTAATAAAAACCTTCCTATGCCTTCTTTGATGTTTTCCCTTATATATAGTGAAAGGGGAAAGTATTATTCAACTCAAGTATTTATTAACTCTCTACTATAAATTGAGAATTATATGAGATGTCATGAAATATGCAAAAAAAGAAGAAAAACTAAATAAAGTATCATTCTTGCCAGCTCTGAATTTATTACACTATTGCTATTGGTTATAGAAAAACTGTAGCTATTTAGAGGCTAGAAATGATAACTATGTTAATAATCATAAATTTTAATAATCATAATACAAATTCTCATTTGAATAGAACTTTAGAGTTTACAAAAACATAATCTCATTTATCCTCCTAGCTCTATATCAGTTTCTATTTCTTCCATTTAAGTGATGAAGAAACAGGCTCAGATTGTCCTAAGGTGGCAGAATCTGAGAAAGGGAAACAGACTAATTGATTCTTATTTGTCCTATAGAGCCAACATGAGGGACATTGTTTAAAAAGGAGTATATTCGTAGTAAGATAGACATGGAAAATCCGGTAGTAACTTAATATTGAAAGGTTGTAATGTACAAGAAAGTTGAATGTCAGAAAATATACAATATTAAAATGATAGAGTGTTCATCCAAAAGATATTGAATCAGTTGTACATCTGAAATTAATATAATATGATATGTCAGTATAACTCAATTAAAAAATGTATGACTTTATGAGTTTTGACACATTATAAATATAAATATATCTGTAAAACCATCACCACAAAATCAAGATAATGAACAAATCTATCATCCTCAAAAGTTTCCTCCTACTCCTTTGTAGTCTTTCCCTTCTGCCCCTTCCCAACTCATCCTTCTTTTCCCAGGCAACCACTGATCTTTGTTCTGTCCTATACATTAGCTTGCTTTTCTATAATTTCATATATACTAGTACATGTAATCACACACTATGTATTATTTTCTCTAGCTCATTTTTCTCAGCATAATGATTTTGAGATTCATCCATGTTCTAGCATGTATCAATAATTCATGCCTTTTTATTTAGTAGTAGTATTTTGTTGGATGGATATAACACAGTTTGTTTGTCCATTTACCTGTTGATGAACTTTTGGGTAGTGTCCAGATTTCAGGTACTACAAATAAAGCAGTTTGAACATTTGCATATGTCTTTATATGGGCATATGCTTTTATCTCCCTTGGGTAAATACCTAGAAATGGAATGGCTGGATTAACTTTTTAAGACACTGCCAACTTGTTTTTAAAATAAATATTACCATTTTATAGTTTCACCACCATTACATGAGAGTAGCAATTCCTTTAGATCTTCACCAACACTTGGTATGGTCAGTCTTTTTAAATTTAGCCATTGTAATAGGCATATAATAGTATCTCACTGTGATTTTAATTTGTGTTTCTCTAAGAACTAATGATATGAGCATTTTTTTTCTTCTGCTTATTTGCTATGTGTATATCTTCTTTGCTGAAATGTATGTTTTAATCTTTTGTTGTTTTTTGTTTTATTATTGACATCAATTCTTTACATATTCTGAATACAAGTTATTTTTAAGATATATAATTTGAAAATATTTTCTCCCATTCTCTCCCTTGTCTTTTTATTCTATTAACAATATTTTTCCAAGCTCAAAGATTTTAAATTTTGATATAGTCCAATTTATCAATTTGTTCTTTTATTGATTGTGATTTTGGTGTCATATCCAAGAAATAATAGCCTAAGGATGCAAAGATTTCCCCCTGTGTTTCCTTGTAGCTGTTTTATAGTTTCAGATTTTATACTTAGGTCTATAATCCATTGTGAGTTGATTTTTGCATATTGTGCAGAAAAATCTCACTTTATTATCAGATAAATTTTCCAATTTAACTGTGGGATATTCTGCCAATAAGAGCTGTGGAAATTGTTCTGTTGGAGTCATTTTCAATAAAATTGGAAAAAGCATTTAAAAATTCACTAAAGAAACAGTGCCGTATGTTAAGAAGATGGTACCAACCAGGTGTGCTTTCTATTATGTCATTTGCCTATTTTCTGATTCTTTGCCTGCTTTTCTGAAACAATTTTGATCTATCAAAGAAACTAAAAATCCCTGAAATTCGCAAGTTGATTAATTTCACCTAATTTAAGACTACTAGACATTGTTTCCATGCATGTTCCAACTACTACTCATTTTATTCCCTTGGAAATACAAGAAGTATAGGTTTCTCCCCAATCCACTAAGAAATTCTGAGTATCTAATGTGAGTAGCCTATCCCTTCTATTTTTGTGACACTCTAATTGATATCTGGGGTGATATTTAAGAGTTTCCTTTGAATTCATTTACTTCATTTTTCAAGGATAAGATTCTCTTGAGTACTAGCTTTTATATTGGGTTTTAGCTGGGAGATAGTATCATTTCAAGAAATGATAATTTACTGTCATATCCATTGTTCCACATGGAATTCTTCTTTGTAGTTTAATTTTTATAATTAAACATTTAACTAGGTGAAAGATAGGCTACTAGAGTTCTATTTAGAATAATGACTAATGTCCTTTTATTCAAAATTGGGGTCATAACCCCTAGGAAGTCCTAGAGAGATTTTGGGAGATATGTAAATTTCCAAAAGTATCTCAGAAACCTAAATTTTGTAGAGCATTTAGCTCTACAAAAAAGATGGGGAAAGATGGCTTCTCCCATCTCTAGGGTCTTTCCCTGTCCTTTATCATTCTCTGCCTTGAACATACATTAAAATACAGATACAAGTCTTAGAATTCAGATATTCAGTCATATCCTGACTAGTACTTATACCCAGGAAAATGAATTGTTTGATTTTTGTGTAACAAAGATGACATGAAATGAAATACATATTAGAGGAGACCTTTGGGGGGATTAAATATTTATGTATAAAAATTATTTATATATACCCAAGATTAACACATTAGCATCAAATAATTATTTGTTCAATTGAATTAATTTTCAAATTAAATTTTATTTAATTTTGGTAGAGGTTTTGCTAATAAGCCAGTGGTTCCCCTGCCATATACCCATGTGTTCCCTCACATCAGGGATAGTACAAAGGCAGATAGTCAACCTTGGCTACTATTTCTTTATGACTTTTTCAGGGTGGCCAATAGGTACTATTGGTAGAGGCTACTATATGCTACCCAGTGTTTATTCTCCTTTTTTTCTTAGTAACAGAAGATCAAGATTTTCAGGAAGACAGTGTGTCCAGCCAGATTACATTTTCCAACCTTTTTATAGCTGGCTACATCTATGTGGTTAACTTCTGACCAATGAGATATAAGCATAATTGTTTTGTGGGATTTCTGAGTGAGAAATTTAGAAATTTTTTACCTTTTTTTATGAGATTAATAAATTAATTCATTTAGACCTCTATGTTTCTAGTTTTCTGTATTTGCAGCTGGCCATCATCCTAAATTTATACAACATGACATTAGGATTACAAGTAGATTCGAAAAGGTCTTTGTAAAGGGTAAAAACAGTAACTCAGCATGTTCTGGGACATCCCTGAAAACCCTCTTCAACCTGAAGGTTTTGTCAAAACTTTGAGCCTCTCAGTTGCTCTCTAGAGTCAACCAGGAGGAAGTACAGATGCTCTTGGATTTATGATGGGGTTACACCTGATAAACCAATTATAAGTTGAAAATATTGTAAATTGAAAACACATGTAATCCTCCTCACCTACAGAACATCATAGATTAACCTAGCCTACCTTAAACACCTACATTAGCTGACATCTGGGTAATTACCTTGAGTCTCATCTCAAGGAGTCTCATCTCAAGAATAATTGCTTTCCTCTTCTCACCGGAAGCAGGAGACACAGATGGGTGTTCTGTAGTCATGATGGGATGCAAAATCACAAAACACAATATATATATAAAAAAAATGCTGGCAACACCAGACACTGCAGAGTCAGTTTTTTACCCTCAGAATCACATGGCTTTTGGGGAGCTGTCTGCCTTCCGCTGCCCAGCATCATGAAGAGAGTATTGTCCTGAGTATCGCTTGTTTGGGAAAAGAACATGTATTGCTTCCGCACCACCATGAAGTAAAAAAAATATAAGTTGAATCATCATAAGTTGGGGCTGTCTGTGTTGTTCTAAGGAGTGTCTGCACAACTCTTTAACCTGTTTCTACCACATATAAGTATATCATGCATATGATTTTGTACTCTGCTTTTTTCCTCATGTTGATGTTTTTATTGTTTTTATTGAGTGGGTATAGCATTATCTACCTAATCATGCACACACTGTTGGTTATTTTCGTTTTTAACTGATAATGTGATACAGCAATAGGAAAACTTAGGTGTATAACCCTATCAAAGTTGTGACTCACATAGTTTGGTTCCAGATCTGTGTACATTTATAGAGGTACAATCAAATAGGCAAAAATAATTGGAACGGTACTTAATTCTATACTTATGTCTCTTAAAGCAGTGATTCTCAAATATAGACATGTATAGGCTTATTAAAATGCTGATTGTTGGGTCCCACCCCCAGATACTAAGATTCAGTAGATATGGGATGGGACCTGAGAATTTGCATTTCTAACACATGTTCAGTTGATACTGATGCTTTAAGAATCAAGGTCTTCAAAACAATAAAAGGAACAATTCATGTCCTACCTAATATTTTCATACCTCTCTCCTTCTCAATTCTCAATCCCTAAATTTTCCAGTCATCTTTTTGCTAATTCCACTCCCCCCCACAATAAAAACTTTAGGCTCCTCAAATGCTCTTTTATTTATAGGTCACATGGATTCTACTCTCTGCCAGTCTCTTTGTCCCTCTCCAACCTTCTCCCAACCTCCAGTTTTTGGCCTCTCCTATTTTGCTCAGGTTTTGTATAATATTCACATTCTGGCAGAGATAGAGGACACATGAGTTCAAATTCCTCTTCTGCCACCTGCTGCTACTTATGTGATGCTGGGAAAATCAATTAAACCCACCAGCCTTAGTTACCTCATATGTGAAATATAAAAATATTATAGCATCTCACTAATAGGGTGGTTTTGAAGATTATATGTGACAAGGAAAGTAATGCTTAGCAAATGTCCTGGTACTTGGTAAAAGCTCTATTTATGTTGATGTTGTTGTTGCTAAATTACTTTTGGAGGGTTTTCCAGATCCACTGTCCCCTAAGTAATGTAGCAGAGTGGTGACTTGTTAGTTATTAGGGCCTAACTACAACACACAGTCTTCATGTCTGAAAAGAAGGAGTTTTTCCTAATTAAGAAAGTCTGCTAGAATTTGAAAGAAATATTGAAACTAATGATTTGCAACGTAAGACATACACTGAGGTTAATTCCTATTTCACGGAAAATGAAGCCAAATTGGATGGAGAATTTTCTATCGAATGTATTATAATATTTTAAATATATATTTTTTTTTATTAATTTCAGAGAGTTAGGGAGAGGGAGAGAGAGATAGAAACATCAATGATGAGAGCGAATCATTAATCGGCTGCCTCCTGCACACCCCCACTGGGGATCAAACCTACAACCCAGGCATGTGCCCTGACTGAGAATCAAACCATGACCTCCTGGTTGTTAGGTCTATGCTCAACCACTGAGACACACCAGCTGGGCTATAATATCTTTTTTTTTTTTTAATGTGCTATCCAATAGTTTGGTGAAGGCCAAGGGTGGGGAAAGTAGGGGTGGGTGGAGGTGGACAAAGGGCAGGGAAAAAGGAGACACCTGCAATTAAAATTTTTAATAAAAAAATTAAAATTAAATATGCTATCCTTGAAAGAAAGTTCTTTATAGTTTTTAACATTAATTAAAGTCCTAGTATAAATGGATCTTGTGTGGTTACCAGCATGTGAAGCATAGCATGACATGCTTTCTGTTTTTCTCAACCAAATATCTCAAATTTTATTAATTCTATTATTATTTCCTTATAGATTTTGTTTTCCAACCGTTCACTCATTATTTTTCACTAAAGTCATCAAACTTGGAGTTTTATTTGCAGATTTTCTATTGCTCTTATATGATGCTCAAACAGTAAGTCAAATTCCTAGTACCTCAGTTTGCCTTTATCTAGTATGTATATATAAAAAGAACTACTTTATGGTTGCAATACAACTGAGTCATATGATCCACAAAAATAAACTTTTAAACTCTTAGTGAAATGCATCATAAACTGCAAAACGCATCCGGTCTTCTACTTATTATTGATTAAATCAGAACAGGTTAAAAATTACAAGCTCTAATTTGTTTCAGGAATGGCAAGTGAGGCTTCCATGGCGTACATTAAAGTATATTATTCAAGAGACATAAAGTAAATCTGTGTGAGCTGAGTCGATTTTTGTCTTACCACACAAAAAGGCAGCTGGATAAAGAAGATGACCTTTGTTAAAAGGGAAAAAAATCTTCAATACCTTCAATACCTGGTGTTCCCTGCCGGTGGGTGTGCTGGTGTTGGCTCTTAAAAGAAGCAGGAATCCTATTGTCATCTCTTGTAGCTTTAATGATGAAATTTACTTTCAAGTTTGTGTTTAGTTTCAGGCTATAAAAGTTCAGTACCTCCTCAGCACTTGATTCTGGGTCATTTCTTGTGGACCCTCACCATACTCTGAGACAAAATAAGTGGCTCTTGATAAAAAAGCTCCAAGCTTCAGTACCGAGTGCTGAAACTGGTACAAGAGCAAGGCTGTTAATAGCAACCAAATTGAATTTGAACTTCGGGAGATTTGCCTCCACCTGACTGTAAATGCTTTGCTCTGACTTAGATTAAAGCTCTTTCTATTTAAATAGACAGAAGCTATACTGTTATAGAGGAGGAGGGGGGAGAGAAATGAATTATGAATTACAGAAGCACAAATGTGCATGCAAAAGCAATCAAGGATTTTGATGGAACAGTATAATTTATAAACCATCTCTAGATATTGAGTCTACATTATTCTTAAGAATTTTAGCAAGAGATGAGAGTTGAGTGACCCAGCTTATTAGTAGTTGAAGGCATGAAAGGAAGTCCAGTGCGGAGCTGGGAACTGAGGCTAGGCATCTGGCAGGGACCTGGGTTTGATTCCATGCCTTCACTGCTCAGTTTTTCAAGCTTAGGAAAGTCATGGATTTCCTGAGTCACAATTTCCTCCTTCATAGTTTGGAAACGATAATCCTCAAAAAAATCCTTTTTGGTGAATATTAAGCATGATAATAATGTTTGTAATCTGATTAACACAATCCTATATAATAAAGAGATAATATGAAAATAGTTGTCACACCTTCACACACTAACGGCTCAGATACTCAACACTGGGGAGAGAGGAATGGGGACTAGCGAGGCACAAATGAGCTCACAAGAGAGGAATGGGGACCAGCCAGGCTGCGGCCCAGGAGAGGGACAAGCCACCCGCCCCGCGGTCCCGGGTGCCAGCGGCTGCACCTATGCATGAGGCCCAGGAGAGGGACAAACTACATGCCCCGTGGTCCCAGGCGCCAACGGCTGGGGCTGCAGCCCAGGAGATGGACAAGCCATCCACCCCGCGGTCCTGGGCACCAGTGGCTGAGGCCCAGGAAAAGCTGCCTGTCCACAGTCCCCTGCAGCTGCAGCCAGCCCAGGCGAAGTTGGCCTGGGTCCTGGGTGTGGGGCAAGGCAGAGGCCGTTAGTGGTGATCAGGCCAGCAGAGGAGCAGTTAGGGGCTATGGGGCCAGTAGGGGAGCAGTTAGAGGTGATCAGGCAGGCAGGCAGAGGTGGTTAGGAGTGATCAGGCAGGCAGGCAGAGGGGTTAGGGGTGATCAGGCAGGCAGGCAGGCCAGTGGTTAGGAGTGGTCCTGGATTGCGAGAGGCAGTTGGACATCCCCCGAGGGGCCCCGGATTGGAGAGGGTGCAGGCTGGGCTAAGGAACCGCCCCCCCATGCATAAATTTTGTGCAACGGGTCTCTAGTGCTTTATATAAAATTAGCACTTGGTATTTTATACATACACTAGAGGCCCGGTGCATGAAATTCCTGCACTTGGAGGGGGTCCCTTATCCTGGCCTGTGCCCTCTCGCAGTCCAGGAGCCCTTGGGGGATGCCGTGGAGGCAGGAGAGGTTCCTGCCACTGCCGCTGCACTCGTCAGCCGTGAGCCTGGCACAGGGCTCCTGGCTTAGTGGCACTCCTCCTGTGGGAGTGCACTGACCACTAGGGGGCAGCTCCTGCATTGAGTGTCTGCCCCCTGGCGGTCAGTGAGCGTCATAGAGACCGGTTGTTCCACCATTCGGTAAATTTGCATGTTAGCCTTTTATTATATAGGATATGATATATATAAACACACACACACACACACACACACATATATATATATATATATATATATATATATACACTTGTATATATATCTATATGTGTGTATCTGATTAGCATACTTTACTGAAATTATCAAGTGATCTGTTTGTGTCTATATTTCTCTGCATCCACTCTCCCAACTCCCCTTCCCAAATAGTAGGTAGCTATAATTAATTTATATTTTTATGTTTAGTACAGCACATTGTAGTTGCTCAAGAAATATTAGTTAACTTGACAAATCCAGACTCTTAAAACTCTCTAAACAGAGGAGAAAAACCAACAGGAATATCCTGAAAATATATGGTTTTAATGCTTCAGCATTCTGCCAACATTTGACACATCAAAAGCTTCCTTACACTGTGCTTTAAAAGGCAATGGAGATGGAGAAAATTTCAATATGCCTTTTTTCATCATATCATATATTTTAAAATTATACATTATGGATTCAGATAATAATTATAATTTTTTTCTGGCCCCAAGTGCCCTTACATAGTCTAATATCTGCATACTATATCTCCATTGCAAACCACACACATATACTCAATTTCAAATAGACATAAAATTACAGATGGACATATATGCATATATCAACACAAATATATGTGTTGCCACATGCATGTACACACATTGGAAAGAGTAGAGCCATCAAACAAAATAAACAAGGGAAAATAAAATTAAAAGATGAAGATACATACAGAAAACATTGGGGAAGGGATCATGAGTGCAGAGTGAAAGAGAGTATGAAAGAGGATGGATATATATGGAAAAGTTGGGGAGTGGTGCCAAGCAAACTGTATAGCAGTGGAATCATTTAACACAAAATGCAGTTACATCAGCAAGTATTGTATCTGATCTAGACGGTCTTAACCTTCTCACCTTCCAAAATGAAATGGAAAGATAGGATTTTGAGAAGAGCCATGGATTTTCTAAAATAGCATCTGGAATGAGTTTATTAAGGTTATGAGAACTTCTTAATTTGGCTAAGAATGTTTGTTCTAAATGGGTATGCAGATCAAATAAAAAACAGTTGTTTTAGAAGATTGTTCCATGTATATATGCTAACAGAAAAACAATACATTTCTTGGAAGGGGCGTACAATGTACAGCATCTAATGTCAGGGAGTCATATCTAAATTTTCTCACTTCCAAATTATTTTTCTTATTAAGAGAAAAATATCACTTTTATCAAGTTTGCATACAGTTTAAAAGGGAGTACTTAGTTGGATAATAGTGATATTATTTGAATAATGGGCTTTTACACATGTCGCTCACTATCTATATGATAGAACCTCATTTTGGATACCTATGAGTAGAGTACTTTTCCGAGTGAATGCAGCCATATCTGAAGAACACTTAGGCCAATTTTTCTGTGAACCAGAAACTGCTCCAAAAAAAAAAAAATAAATAATGTCTACCTTAAAAAAAAAAAACCTAAAAAATTTCTCTATCAAATTCAACAAAAAATAGTCCATTTATGTCATTTATAATGATGCAGTGAAATGGATGCTTTCATAAACTGTCCATTGCTGTTTTTTTCTTGACAATTTTATGTTTTATAATTTTAAATAAGTAAAATGAAAAACTATTAAAATAAACACAAATATTTAAAAATTGGCTTGGGGCATGAGGCAGAGCATTAAATGATTTGCTGAAGGTCACGTAACTATTCACTGTAGAATTGAGACTAGAAAGAAATTCCAGGATGGTTTCCAGAGGACCATTCAGGTCTCAAATAGTCCAAAAATGGGACAAAAGGAATTCTTAGCAAAGAGAAGCTCCTTTCTTTAACAGCTTGTGTAAATGTGGTAAAAATATATATTTCTTCCAGATGTGATTAATGGAACCAAGAACATAACATCAGTAACAGCTTTTAGAATCTAGAGGGTGGAAGAATAAGTAATGTCCTTATGCACAGTCATCCATCCCACAGGAAAGCAGGCTTCGGGTGACCATTGGTGGGCGCTGAAAGCCTTACGGTAAAATAATATCCAGTCTAGGTCATCTGTTGAGGGCAAAGGTGATATGTCCAAATAGGTGCTTATCTGCTGCTAGCATCAAACTTAGAAATTTTTGGAATTACTAAAGGAGTGACTTGATAGATTGTCCCTCAAACCAATATTCCTAAAACAATTTCTCCCACCAAGGCTTTTGATAGGCACCTGGTATAAGTCAATTAAGTTATTCTCTCTTTCAAGAACCTGAAATAATGGTACCCTAATTGCTTTGGGACAGAAAATAAGCAGGTAGTAAAATTAATATCCTATTATGAAAATTAGAGAGTCTAACAAGATTTACTCTTGCCTGAATAATTAATACCTTACTCGCACGTGTAGCCAGTATAAGGATTTTCCTCAGGACGTATTCACCAGAGACCACAGCACTCCATTCTGGAGCACAGCAAGGATTACTGAGCTTGAGAAATGTTTGACATGTAAGTGGTCCCAGGCATCCCTCTAAACCAGTGGTCGGCAAACCGCGGCTCGCGAGCCACATGCAGCTCTTTGGCCCCTTGAGTGTTCTAACGCCACTTCTTCAAAATAGACCCGCCCAGGCCGAAAACTGACTTCTGCGCATGGGCCACAAAGTTTCAATCGCACTGTACGTGCGCGCCCGCACGTGGTATTTTGTGGAAGAGCCAGACTCAAGGGGCCAAAGAGCCGCATGTGGCTCACGAGCCGCAGTTTGCCGACCACTGTTCTAAACCATATAATATCCTCAGGAATCCTCATGGAAGAGTTCTATGTAATGTGGGCCCTGTATGCCATCAAACAATAATTGTAGGCAGCAAGCCTACATCACTAAATAAATTAACCCGCCGCATGGAATCTTGTCTATTCACCTCCAGTGTGTTGGAGACTGCCTGCCAAACTCAGCTGTGTCTCAGGTAATACTTGTTATAACCCTTCTTTTTGATAATGAATACACATTAGACTTACTTATCTCTCTTTTAATAACATTCCTGGTTAATTCTCTACCTAGAAATGGATATTCATGTTATGCACTATGGCAAGTATCCAGTTCAACTAAAATCCATTAATAAACAGAGAAAAATAAATGCATTTTTGGAGACTTTGGGCTTTTCTTTGTATACTTCTTTAACTTCTTGTTTCTTGCTCCCCTTGGCATCTCAGACCACTCTCCTCTGTTCCTATCTATACCTGACTTCCACCTGTACTCCGAATCAATGCTGCATTAGTCCCTCACTGATCCAGCAACATTCTATTTCTGTAACACATATGATATCAGCTAGTCCTGACAGATTAGGTCTTTAAATTAATTCACATTAAGTTAAAACACCTGGTAAAACTAACTCTCCAAAGGGGTAATTGCATTTAAAGAGGTGTTTATTAATTCAAATTAATGTCTAATTATAAATTGCTTGGGGAATGCACTATTTTGAGCAGTAACTTTTATCAAACTATATTCCCTCACACTCCCAAACCATGAAATCCAAAGAATATTTAGAAACATTACTTTTGAAAGACTGTCATCAAACATGTGAGAACTATAGCTGACCATGGTCTTCGCTCTGCCAGTGAACCACAGCTAATATAAAACACGTGTTCCAATAAGATATTGCACCATAACTTGATAAAATATATCTGAGAGTGTTTTAAGCTAGTAGTTAAAAATAATCTGTTTAGTCATATATCCCAAAATAAGCTCACAATGACATGAAGGTAAAAAGGAAATTTACAATTTTATTTAGTGACATTTTGGTAAGGTTAAAACTCCAAACCCACATATATATTTTTTTCTTTTTTGCTCAATCACTCCTCTCCCCCTAACCTCCTCCTCACCACCACCACCATCAGAGCTGTCAGCCTGCTCTCTATCTATGAGTCTTTCTCTACCTTGCTTGTTAGTTCAGTTTGTCTTTCTCTGATTGGCTTATTTCACTTAGCCTAATGTTTTGTAGGTCCATCCATCTTGTTGCAAAGGGTCAAATTTTCTTCCTTTTTATGGCTGAGTACTATTCCATTGCATAAATGTACCATAGCTATTTTATCCACTCATCTTCTAATGAGCACTTGGGCTGCTTCCAAATCTGGGCTATTGTAAATAATGTTGCAATGAACAAAGGGGTGCATATATTCTTTTGAATTAGTGTTTTGGGTTTCTTCAGATAAATTCCAAGAAGTGGAATCACTGGGTCATAAGGCAGTTCCATTTTTAATTTTTTGAGGTAGCTCCATACTGTTTTCCACAGTGGCTGCACCAATCTGCCTTTCCACCAACAGTGCACAAGTGGTCTCTTTTCTCCACATGCTGGTCAACACTTGTTTCAAACCCATAAATTTGCAAAAGATTTCATCTAGGAATCTAGATCCATACTACCAATATACATAATAATCATGAGTATATTACTTTTAAACACTCATTTATATAGTATTCAAGTTGCTTTTCTGGTGTTAAATAATAACCTGAGATGAAATATCCAGATTAAAAGTGAAATTCCTAAAGATAACATGGTTTATTTTGAGAGTTTTATATCATTAGCTTTCACCCTTTCCCAGGATCTAGACTTACTTTTACATCTGTGTGCTAAACCTCTTCTTTATTCTTGCCTTGTATGTCTACTAGTTTCAAACTCTCATAAATTCTGATTACATAAGATCATTTGATCCATTTGTTTTTATCATTGTCATCCTATTCAGGCCACTTTTATCTCACTCTGAGACTATTTCTTTTTTGTTGTTGTTTTTTGTTAATCCTCACCCCAGGATATTTTTTCCATTGATTTTTTTCCCCATTGATTTTTAGAGAGAGTGGAAGGAAGGAAAAAAGGGGAGAGATCGATACAAAGAGATACATTGATGTGAGAGAGAGACACCTTGATTGGTTGCCTCCAGAACACACCTTACCAGGGGTTCAGGTATCAAACTTGCAACCCTTAGTTAAGCAGGCCGATGTCCTAACCACTTTACCACACCATCCAGGGTTGAGACTATCCTAATAGCTTTCAAACAGGTGCCTCCATCCTCAGTCTGGACCATTCTACACACAGTAAATAAGGGCTCTACATGCAATTGCTCAAAACAGAGACTCCTTATGACCTATCAAGTTAAGACAAACTGGTATGAGGTTCAAAGACAGATTTGGTCCCAAACTACTTTTACAGATTATTGCCCACATTTTTTCTCTCTTTTTCATCCTTCTGGCAACCAAATTGGACTCTACCCTGTTTCTGATCACAATTGTTTACATTGGTCATTTGCTTGTCCTTTTCCTACCTGTGCTCCCTTTTGTTAGTTTTGCAAGTTGAAAATGTGTATTCTTTAAATTAATTCCCAGTTGTTAAATTGTTTTCTGATACCCCAATTAAATGGGCAATCTCTCCTTTATATTTTTAAATACTTTGCACCTTTTCTTATAAGATTAACATTTGTATTCTTAGAATTTATGTACTTCTAGTCATATTGTAAGCTCTATTAGAATAGGACTTGTGTTTTTCTTGCCTTTTTACAATAATACTTTATACAAAGTAAAATCTCAATTAATATGATATGGGGAGGGGGGGCATTCTCTAGCTGCGACCAGCATGGCTAGAGAGCAAAGGAGTCCTGAGTAGGGGCAACTGGGGATTGAGAAAAAGAAAGAGACAGACACAGAGAGAGTGGGTAAAGCTGGGACCAGGTGGGACACAGTTCTCAGATGGAGAGACAGTGACCCAGAGCTAGTGCAGTGCGTTTATTATATACAGCATGATACCAGGAAGTTTTACTAGAGTTTAAGACAAAGGAAATTATGTGAAATCATGCTTAAAGATCAAGCTGCAATTCTTCATTCTTGTGGCTTCTCAGAATCGTCAGGCCTAACTGGACCCTGATAAATACACCTGCCCCTGGTGCCTAGCTGAACTTAGATAATTATGCCTACACCTTGGCGCCTGAGTGATAGGTCAGGACTGACAACGTTCTTGCCTTTTGGCAAGATATGTTTCCAGGACATGGCTTTGCCGATGGCGCTAGCCTCAGCCAACGACCCTTGCTCAGGTGCTCTTCCAGGCACCCTCTACAATATTATAATTGAAATGGATGAAATTTGACACAATATTCTGATCTGGCTTCTGCTAGATGTTATCTTTTTTGAATTCCATGTGTTGTCTTGAGAAGTAGTATTTCCATCATATAAATTTTAAAGTATATATAAAATTTGACATTACTCCTTTCTCTCTCTCAATGATGATATGTTTTTAAAAATGTTTATTCTTGTGAGCGTAAAACTTGGGTTGTGCTTTAGAAGCCAAACTTTTTGTTAAAAAGATGTTCCAAACACATAATTGTCTTTCTTTACTAGTGGAAGTAGATTTGAGGCTCAGGAGGGGAGGGTAGTGTCTTCATTTTTAAAAGTAATATATATTTGAAATAATATATTTAAGTTAGAATAGTGAAGTGCAAAAAACAATTATTTTTTTTCTTTTCCTACAACCATCATGTATAACATCCTTCTTATTTTTGATAAATTACAAAGTTTCCACCTTTGAATTTAAGAAATGTGTCCTAACCCACATTATTTCTTCCTCTTGGAGCAATAGATTGAATTTGTCTAGGGTTCTAAGAAAGAGCTCTGTGTATTTGGCCTTATTGCAGCATAAATTGAAAACTACTACTTACAGACACTGCTATTGTTATCTTCAAAAAAGAAAGGAAAGAAAAAAGCCTTTGTTTTAAAATTTACTGGGACTGAGTGCATGGAGTCCATTTCCTGAAGTGTGGAGTGATACAGACTGCTACATGAATAATGAAGGTTACTGTAAAACCTGCGTCCCGCTATACTCCCTTGATATTAAACAAGGGCAGTTCTGTCTTTAAAATACTAACCCGTTTATTCTTATAACATTCAATCTCTTCTAGGAATTTCAACCGCTTTTGAACTTATAGATTGTTGAGGATTATTCACAGTGAGTGGCCTGTTTCTCCCAGAGTTTCTTTGAATTGAGAAGTCCCCCTGGGGATGCCAGGAGAGAAGAGAAAGGAAACCAACCTGACTCGCCTGTAGTCTAGTTAGCTTACAGTTTAAAGTGAGAAATGGAGCTGCATGACCAGCAGCGTGACCTTCAACTACTAAGTGCTCCTCCTGGACTTACAGCGAGGAGCCTTTTAATTCATGCTCTAGTCCTGTGCAATGTAAGGCTTAATTAACCCCTCTGTCGCTTTGCAGCCTAACTTATAACAATAATGCTAGCAACTTCTGGAGATGCTCTATCAATTTAATTAATCTATGGTCTGCTAAATTCCAGCATTCAAATATATTCATTTTAACTGATCAATCCTGTTTTTTGGTGGGGTGATGACCCACATAACATACACACACACACACACACACACACACACACACACACGCACCTGGTATTACTATCTGTCTATATTCACATTTTTTACTCTAACATGGCTTTACTCTTTATTTTAAAAGACAAAGTGCTGAAGAGTTTAGAATAAGGTTAATTCCCCCATATTCATATTAAAAGTAACATGAAAGAAGGAATGCAATCTTACCCTAAATACTTATATTGGCTAAGGGCCAGGTAGGAAAAAAAATATTAAATCCCAATCACTCAGATGGCAAAAACTTCCTCTGCACTTGGCGGCAGAGGCTGTGCCCTCTTCCACTAGAAGGGGAGTCATGTTAGTATCACATTTTGGGAGCATCCACTAATTTCACGTAGAATTTCCTATACATAAGCAATTCTGCTGGAAAGAGAAAAATAACAAGGTATGAATATCGAAGCTTCAGGAACAGTCATTCTCCATTTCTCCAGGCTAAGTGACAATCTATGTTTTTGATCTGTGTACCTCCAGGGAGATTAGGCTGGTAATATTTATTGAACACTTTCAAAGTGCTTGGAAATGTCAGTCAGAGGAGAACATCAGAGCACATGATCCCTGCATGCAAGTGTCTCTATTAAAAAGAGACAGGACCTTTGAGGCTGTTCTAGATACATTCACTTCATGTAATAATGTGCTTAGAAAGATGTACCAGTATGTTAATTTATAGTTCTGTAAACTGAATCAGATTTTCTTGTTTGTTTAAATGTAATCTTCGTATCTGCTTTACGTCTGAATTTCTGCCTGCCTGTCTAAGTAGGTTCTCTAAGATTTGAGAATACAACAATGAAAAATCATTTCAAGGTAAAGAGAACAACAATGAAAAATCACTTCAAGGTATTCATCACAGTGCTCCCTGTTCTGAGAAGTGTGATGAGCTTGAAAAGAAATCATGGGATTTTCCTCGTTTTCTTCAGAAAACAGCCTTGTATGGAGTGAGCCACCCATTTCACACATCTCAAAGCCAGCATCTGCTCAGTATGTTTTGGTGAACTAGGCATGGAGCCCCTCCCCGGGTGAGCTGTCGATGAGCCCTGGGTGAGTTACTCCTTGCCAGCTTTAACAAGGCTGCTTTTCCTTCCACTCTCCAGGAGAAACTATCAGGCTGTAGTATCCAAAGTTGGAATAAGAGCAAAGTTAGAACCACTTTCTCCAGGATGATTTCCTGAACTCCTCCTTAAGTCAAGAAAGCATATTACAAACTGTAAGAACACAAGGCTGTGTGCTAGGATGTAGATTTCCTTCTCACCATCTCAAGGAGGCGCCATCTCTCTCTTCTTATTCATGGTAGGAAAAATGCAAACCGTCTAGGTCTCCATAAGGGGTGCTCCCACTTCTTCCAGTTTAGTTGATCAGTAAGGAGCTATGGATGCTGAATTAGAGCAGGGGGACAAGACCTCATGGGATTCCCCAAAGGTTCAACTGTCATAAATGAGACTTAAACCAGAGCATTTCTGAAAGTATTTTCTATTTGAGACAATAGCATTTCCCCTGAGTGGAAGAAGAGGGACACATTTTAAAATACTTTTTGAGCTCCAGACAACTTAACTAAAATGACCATGGGCTTGGAAGTGGCATAATCAGAAAAAGAGACTGATCCAAGAAGTAGATGAAGCAGGTGATAGAATAGGCAGAGGGAAATGTGATAAGAAGAGTGGAGATTGAAAATGAATTCAAAACCACATATAAAAGTTAACTCGAAGTGGATCACAGACATAAATGTAAAGCCAGAAACTACAAAAATTCTAGAAGAAAACATAGGAGAGTGCTTTTGTGACCTTGAGTTCAGCAATTATTTTTTTTTTTTTTAGATAGGACATAAAAATCACAAACCATAAACAAAATATTGATAAAATGGATTTCATTAAAATTAAAATATTTTCTTCTAAGAAACACATTGTTAAGAAAATGCAAGCTATAGACAGGGAGAAAATTGTAAAATATATGTCAGATGAAGAACTTAAATCCAGAATACACAAATAATTCTTAAATCATAATAATAAAAAGGTAAACAATCCAATTTTTAAATGGGCAAAATATTTGAATAAACATTTCCCCAAAGAAAACATGCAGATGGAAAAAGAACACATAAAAAGACGCTCAATATTATTATTCATTAGAGAAATTAAAACCGCCACAGGATACCACTGTGTACCAATTAAAATTGCTAAATTGATTATGACTGACCATACCAAGTGTTAGCAAGGATGCAGAGCAACTAGAACTCTCATACCCAGCTGGTGGGAATGTAAAATGGTATGACCAATTGGAAAAATAATGAGGCTATTTCTTATAAAGGTAAGCATACACTTAATCTGTAACACAGTAATTCTACTTTTATAAGCTTTTACTGAGGAGCATTAAAACCATGTGACTATACATAGACTTGTACATGAATGTTTGTAGCAGCTTTCTTTATAATGTTCAGAAACTGGGAACAAACAAGTTTATCAACAGGTGAATAGATGAAGAAATTATGGTGTATTCATAAAATGGGCTATTGTTCAATAACAAAAAAGAACAAACTATGGATGTAGACAAAACGCTGAAAGAAAAGACACATAAAACTACATGCTGTTAGATACCATTTGTATGAAATTCTAGAAAAGACACAACTATAGTGAGAGAAAGAAAACTACTCAAGTCAGGATATAGAGAAAAGAGTACGAGGGGACTTTTAGGAGTGATGAAAATATTCTGTATTTTAGTTGTGGTGGTGGTTATACAACTGTATCCATTGACCAAAACTTATTAAAGTTTACAATTGGTTAATTTTGCAGCATGAAAATTATACTTAAATAAAGTTAATTTTAAAAATTGACTGAAAGTTACCGATTTTGAAAACCAGTGAAGGAAGGAATTAAAGAGAACAGTAAAGATATTGCCATGCCTAAGTCGAGAGAGATTGCCTGCTGGAGAGAAAATATTATCTCACTAACTGAACGGGCAATCTTGGACAAATCACATAACCTCTCTGATCTTCAGTTTCCTCAGACATAAAACAAGGAGATTGAACAAAAATGAGCTTTCTTTACAGCTCTGAAATTGACAAAAGTTTTATGTGTTTTTCTACCAAGGATAGCCAATTTTGAATAATGTTTAATCAAGAATTTTGGTCCCATTTTATCAGGCTGTATTAGTGAAATTTAAAAAGGAAACTCTGATTTATGTAGTTTGACAGTATTTCAAAACAAGTTGAAATGGAAGGTTGAATAAGCAAATACAGGAAAGAAAGTGGCTCCCTAAATAAAGATTTCACATATATATATACATATAAAAACCTCCTCTGATGTACCTCTATTTGTACAAAATGTTTTAACAGTTCTGAGGATTAGTCACTATCAACACATACCCATGGAGTTTAGGGTATCAAAAACACATGGGGTTATTAAGTGGTAGACTTGAAAATATCCATGGGTTCTTGTCATTAAGAAAAAAAGAAACAATAGATGAAGTGTTAAAATGGTGGAAATGTAACAGGGAAACCTTGTGTTTTAAGAGCCACAATACTGAAATAACTTCAAGGGATTGGCTTACACTCAAACAGGAAATTGACCAAATCAACATTTGGCTTGAGATAATGAAGTGATAAAAGGAGCAGTGGCGGGAGCACAACTGTGAGGGAGAAGGAGGCAATGGAGGTTCTGTGTTAACCTACTAGGCTGTTTCTGAAAAGTGTTTTTAATTAAATCTCTCCATCCAGTGCTCATGAAACCTAAATACAATACTGAATTAGTGCCTTTGGGAACAGGTATAATATAAAACACACACACACACACACACACACACACACACACACACACACACACTACACACACTGTAACAAATTGGACTGGCAAAAGCACTTCCATCTTTTCCAGTCCAAATGCTACACCATTTTTCTTTATTGATGGTCCCATTTCAGGCAGTAACAAGGCAATTAAGAAAACAAACCTATTGTGCAAGCAGATGAAGGAGGGTCCAAACTGCCCAAAAACACCTAACAATGAGTGCTGCTGTTCCTCAGTCCCAACCTCCTGGCTCTTTTGCTGAGATTGGAGGTAAGTCCAGCTCCAGGACCTGGTAATGAGAACTCTAGGTTAGGAGGCAAGAGCTGGTGGCAGGACCCAGGATCAAACTAGAGATGAATAAGTAAGCCAGGAGTTAAACCAACTAACCTCAGAGTCCAAAACAGGGTTAGTAAGCAAGCACAAATGGCCTGGTATTAAGCTATTAAGGCTTTCAGAAGTTGCACCTATATACCTAAAAAAAAATCCCCCCCACACACTCTCTATCCCCACCTTCCCTGCAATTATCTATTTTCTTATCCAAATCTGAAACTGGATTGCCACAAATCAGAGTTGCCACAGGACTCTAAATGCATAGGGTATTTTAGTTGTACACGGGGGAGTTTTTGAAGTAATAAATAATAGTAATGGGCTAACCTTTATAGAATACTTTCTATGTGCTGGGCACTGTCTTAGCATTTTACAAAACAAAAAGCAGCAAAAACATTCTATGAGATATACACTGTCATCATCCCCATTTTATGATTATACACAACATTTAAGTGACTCGCCAAAGGTCACAGAGCTTGAGAGCATCAGAGAAGGAATGAAAACCCAAGGAATCTGGCTCCAACTACAGGCCAATGCTGTAGCCTGGAACAAACCCAGATCAAAATGAAAACCACTTTTGGGATGGAGCTAATCTCTGGAAGAACAGACTCAGATGCAGGTGCAAGGAGAAGTTTGGTCTTGTGGGCAGAGCATGGTGTCCAGGGGGTGTGGCAAAATGTAACAGGTGGTGGTATAGTCCAGCAGTCAGACCCAAAGAGGTTCAGACTGGGGTTGAGGAGTTTCAGCAGGTCAAGCAGGAGTATTGAGAGGAGATTCAGACAGGCAATTGTCAACAGGGCCCAGGCAACCTCTTCAGGGTTCTATTCTAGAACTAGAAATACTACAAGTAGCACTAAGCAAAGAATGGAATCTAGTTACTCTTACTGTTGAGATTGAAGCCATCACCAAAAGTCTCAATACCCTCCCCCTTCCACCGTCCTACTACTCCCAGCTAATGACGAAGTGTGGTGGGATATTAAGGCAGACCATGTCCTAGGATATATGGTGCTCCTTGGACAGGAAGACTTGCCAAATTTTCCTTAGATGGCATAGTAAGCGTCTACCCAACACTCCTTTCCTCTCTCCTTCACTCATCTTCTATTGCTGACAGCTCTCCCAGCAGCCCCACCTCCCTTCCTCCTCATTTCCTCTCACAGATGTTTCCCCTAAAAAAAAGATCCTTCCACCTTTAATTTCATCTTGGCTTCTGCTTCTCAGAAGGCCAAGACCAGTAAAAGCATCTTACATTTATGTGCTTGTACTTTACAGTTTATAAAGCAGTTTTTGCATTATTTGCTCATTTGAGCTTAGAGGAGTTCTGTGGCATAAAAAGGGTAGGTACAACTATACCCATTTTATAGGTTTGGGTATTGAAGCTCAAAAAGTTCAAGTGCGGTGTCTATGATAGGCAGCCTCTAATATGACCCCTGACAATCCCTGCCTCCTGGTGCTCACATCCTTTGGTATTCTTCACCCCCTACCCCTTTGAGTGTGGGCTGGACTTATTGACTGACTTCTAATGAATAGAATATGACAGAACTAATGGATTGTCACTTCGGAGATTAGTGTATAAAAGACTGCAGCTTCATGTTGAGTGCTCTGTCCTGCTTTCTCTTGGATCAGATACCCTGAGGGAAAACACCTGCCATGTTGTAAGGCAGCCCCATGGAGAAATCCATGTGTCAAGGGACCAAGGCCTGCCAACAACATGTGGGTGTGGAAATGGATCTTCCCCTCCCCCCGATTAAGTCTACAGATAAGACCACTGGCTGACAGCTGGACTGTAATCTCAGGACAGACCTTGAGCCAGAGACACCCAGCTAAGCCACTAGGATTCCTGATCACAGAAACTGTGACATAAAAAATACTTATTATTTTAAATGGCCAAATTTTGGGATTAATTTTTAAGAAGCAATAGAAAGCTAAAGTAGTACCCAATATTCAGAGTGAGTAATGGGAGCATACACCATTAAAACGATCCCAAAGCTTTGTCTAGCTGAGGTTTATTATTAGCTCTACCCCAATTTTCAGTACTACCTTTCTCTATTTCCTTTATGAATAAACTTGAACCCCTAATTCTCTTTTTTTTTTATGGAGTAACGTAGTAAATATTTTTGCTGTGGCAACAGACATCCCCTAAATTTCAGTGGCCTTCAACATTGAACATTTACTTTTGGTTCACAGGCCTGTCAGTTGGCTATGGCTCTGCTGGGCCCCGCTCAGTTCAGTTCTGCTCTATATGTCTTCACATCCCTGGCTAAAGGAACTGCCCTCATCTGGAAATGTTATTCTCATGCAGAGGCAGGAACACAGGAGTTCGAACTGAACCATCCAAATACGTTTATAGTTTCTTCTCAGAAGTTGCATACATCATGGCCATTCACATTCCAATGGCTGAAGTCAATCATTTAGCCAATCCAACAATGTGACTCTATAAAGTCAAATATATCCTGCCTAGCAAGGCATGAGGAGTTACAAGGCAAAGGGCATGGATTTATAATACATGGGAGCTATAGAATAATGGAAAGAATAATATAATCCACCACATATACTATTGAGTGGTTATGAACTGAGATCATACAATGGCTGAAAATTAATGCTTAGAAATTTAAACAATTAAAGCATTAGGTGTAACAAATTAGTCCCTTTAGACTACATTATGCAAACAACAATGTTCACTGAAACCACTGAGCAGAAGGGAAGAAAATACTAGACTGTCATTTGGAAGAGGAATTGGCAGAGCAGCCACATCCAAAATGAGTGACCATGGTTTAGTCATGATGTCTTTGCAGTTCTAGCTTTTAGAGATGGGAAATTGGCTCCTTTCAATACCATGCTCATTTAAGAGTTATTTTTCTACTCTGATATTAAAATGAGCATAAAGCCCCATAAAAAAAAAATGTTGGATCCCTTGCTTAATCCATGAAATGGATACCATAACCTGTCAACTCTGAATTGGACAGTAACATTATTAGAAATTCTGAAAAGTTGTTAGCACTATCCCTTAAAGGAAAAAATAAAAAAATAAAGATGCAAATCTTTTTTTTTTTTAACAACCAAATGTTCCGGTAATGATTTTCCACTCTTTGCCTATCTTGTTGCTTTAAATAGAGCCTGTGTTAAAAATATCTGCTATAATAAAATAAGAAATGGGCTGCTAACAAATTAGGAAGTAGGCAAAGCTAATTAAAACAATTCTGAAGACTACTGAAGGTACAGTCCTACTAGATTTTTTTTTGAAGAAATGTCAGTGTTTCAACCTTTTCTAGACAGTATTTTCACAGCTGATTTTGAGATTAACTTCAATGGCACTATCACACTTTAAACAAAAATATCACAGCAATGAGATGTGTTGATGTCTGGCAGTCCTGCTTATGCTATGACTCTATGCTAAGCACATCCCCTGTGCTTTCTGACAGCCCTATATTAAATGTGCTCTAATAAGTACAGTGACCACAGAGGAGAAAATTAAGGGTTTGAGGAACCAATGGTACACCTACATATACAACACAACATTTTTCTGCTTCAAAACGATAGCACTGGGAGAAAAGACACGTATACACATAGATATGGGAAGCTCTCTCACCTTAAACTACCTAAAACTGAGACACACCAACATTTTCAAGTTGGTATGAGCTAAATTTTCAACTTCCATGTCAAAGGTTGGACCATTCTCCTCCTCCTCCTCCTCCTCATCATCATCAACATCATCCTCATCCTCTTTCTTTTATAGTAAGAGAAATAGGGAGCTTCAGTTCTGTGAGCTACTCCTAGCCTCCAGTTCTTTCAGTGCTAGTTCATCTAAGTGAAAAAAAAAATACTTACGTATAATTTACCTGTTTATACCCAAGGTTATAAAATTGAAACATGTTTTTGAATGTTATAGCAACATCCTAAAACACTACAATGAGAACATTATTCCCTAAAAGTTTGTTGATGTGGGCTATTCACTCTTTCTGTGTCTTTTCCAGATCCTCCCCTGAGTCACAGGATCTCAAACTTTCCTTTTATTTTTATTTTCCCCACCTATTTTTACTTTCCCAATATATATGTATATATTGGGAAGTAATATATATATATATTTATTTATTATACTAGAGGCCCAGTGCACTAAATTCGTGAATAGGGGGTGGGGGGTGACCCTCAGCCCAGCCTGCACTCTCTCCAATCTGGGACCCCTCGAGGGATGTCCGACTGCCCGTTTAGGCCCCATCCCAGTAGGACCGGGCCTAAACGGGCAGTCAGACATCCCTCTCACAATTCAGGACTGCTGGCTCCCAACTGCTCGCCTGCCTGCCTTCCTGATTTCTCCTAACCACTTATGCCTGTTAGCCTGATCACCCCCTAACCACTATCCTGCCAGCCTGATTGATGCCTAACTGCTCCCCTGCCAGCCTGTTTGCCCCTAACTGCCCTCCCCTGCAGGCCTGGTCCCCCCAAACTGCTCTCCCATGCAGGCCTGGGTCCCCCCCAATTGCCCTTCCCTTCTGGCCCGGTCACCCCCACTTCCCTCCTCTGCTGGCCTGGTCACCCCTAACTGCCCTCCCCTGCAAGCTTGATCACCCCCAACTGCTCTCCCTTGCAGGCCTGGTCCCTCCCAACTGCCCTCCCCTGCTGGCCATCTTGTGGCAGCCATCTTGTGTCCACATGGGGGCAGCCATCTTTGACCACATGGGGGCAGCCATCTTGTGTGTTGGAGTGATGGTCAATTTGCATATTACTCTTTTATTAGATAGGATAGAGGCCTGGTGCATGGGTCGGGGCCAGCTGGTTTGCCCTGAAGGGTGTCCCGGATCAGGGTGGGGGTTCCCTTGGGGTGTGGGGTGACCTGGGAGAGGGGCCTATGGTGGTTTGCAGGCCGGCCACGCCCCCCAGCAACCCAAGTGGAGGCCCTGGTATCTGGGATTTATTTGTCTTCTATAATTGAAACTTTGTAGCCTTGAGCAGAGCCAAGCCTCCTGCTTGCTCCGTGGCCGCAGCCATTTTTGTTGGGATTTATTTATCTTGTATAATTGAAACTTTGTAGCCTTGAGTGGAGGCCTAGGCCAGCCAGGGTATGTGGAAAGCTTGACTTCCTCCATTACCGGGGAAACCCACGCCTCCTGCTCACTCCGTGGCCACAGCCATCTTGGTTGGGTTAATTTGCATACTCGCTCCTGATTGGCTGGTGGGTGTGGCTTGTGGGTGTAGCGAAGGTACAGTCAATTTGCATGTTACTCTTTTATTAGATAGGATATATTATATAATGTTTCTCATACTTCACTAGTCATAAAACTACAAAGCATTTTTGTGTTGTGTAGCACTTCAGGATCTTTTTAAAAATAAATTTATAATGCGGGTCACTAAATTTTATCTTTAAATATACTTTTTTCCTTATGTGCCTTATTTTTATATTGTTGTAACAACCTGATCAGTCAATGTCAACGTAAAAAAAAAAAAAAAAGACCTTCTAGTGTTTCTATAACACAATGGGATTGAACATTGGAATGTTGACATTAAGGATCTCCAATAGATGTCATATGGACAGCACTTGGACTTTGAACTTTTTAATAGCTGAGTCTCATGTTAAGTGAGATTAAATATATTCTATTGAGTATTTGACTCCACAAAGAGCTACATAGCTTGATAATGCTTTAAAATAATTAACACATACATAAAAATTTTAAATTTAAATAAATAAAAAATTTATAAAAATTTTCAAAACAAAGTGGCTTTGAAGAATTTATACATATATATTGGGGCACACAATCTTTAGGCCTTAGTTTCCTGGTAAAACAAGATGAGTGCCTTAAACACACTTCAAGCTCTATTAATTTATTTTATTTATATGTTTTCTGAAAAAAAAACATATAAATATGAAATTCATCAAACCATCTTTAGCAAGTCACGTGAACTTCGGTTACTCCTTCTTCAAGATTTCTCATAGGGAAGATTATAAGTTCTTAAATCTTAAAAATATGCACATAGTAAGTAAAATTGTGCACTTTTAAAAAATTAAATCTAAAATGCATTGAAAAATTATATTCTAATATTTATGGTTGTGATTTTATGAATTAATATTTTGTTATACTTGAAAATGCAGAATTGTTATTTACCCAGTCTTATTAAACATATTTAAATACCAATAAATAAATAAATGTAGTGCTGTAAATAATTTTGTGAGTTATAAGACCCATGTGTTAGTTATAAGAACCTTTGTATTCACTTGTTTTAGAGTAGGAACTCTAAACTCATACATGTTTGAATGCTAATATTATATGCATAGATTTTGAAAAATATATGAACTTATTTTAACCAAGAATATGAGTAATAACAACCAGAGAGTCACGCAGGGAATGCCATTAAAATCTCACTAACTAATAGCTAAATTTCAGATTCTTCAGTGTTTCAGAACACTTGTTTAGAGCACTTTCCGTTCTCTTGACAGTGCTTCCTGTTCTTGGCCAGATGCACAGCCACAAGCAGAAGCACCAAAAACTCTCAGAAAAGCCATTGTTGAAAAGGACTGGAAACTGAGTCATTCTCTCAAGACCTCCAGCCACAAATTTGAAATTAGAGGGATTCAGAAGCATGAAAATCCCTGGCTATTCATTAGAACTGTGTTTCCAAATATTTATTTTGCATCTATCCACCACTGATTATAAGAAATGTCACTAAAGTGTTTATATGAAAGCAATAAAGATCAGTGACCACAAACATTATAATTTATTTTTATGGACAGTGTCCCTAACAGCACTTGAACTTTGATTCCATTTTTAGTCAAGGCTCTTTCCTTAGTGACCAACTCAAGCAACCAAAGCCCAAACTAAATCATCATATTGACGATTCCTGGCTATGCAGCTTGGCAACTCTGACAAGGGTAGCCTCCTGGCATCCTGTAGAGAGACAGGACAAAACTGACATTCCCATTCAACCTGATGCTCAGGTTCCCTATTGTAAAAGCTTTTGAGAGTAGAGCTATATCTTTGGCCCAGACAGTGATGCTGAATGAATGCTACCCATTATACAGAATTTTATCTTCTTGTAATACAGTTTCATTTCATCAACAAGTTGCCAAACAGTGAGTGACAACCAATACGAGGACTACTGTCAAAAGGAGCCAAACTGTGTGTGGATGTTGCCTTTATCATATGATTTCAAGTTGTAAGTTGAGGCCCTTGCTCTCAGATTTCAGTCTCTGCTATTTTCTGAAATCTCTCTGTAATGATTCCCTCCACTGGAAGTACAATGGATTATAATACTTCTCCTGATGGTTAGTTTTCAATACAGATAATTTAGGGAGGGATGCCCAATCTAAATATCCCAAATCTTAGAGTGAACAGGTTTTTCAGATATTTTATTCACTCACTAACTTTTTCATTCATTCACTCATCTCATTGATTCCTAAAGCTGAAATGTATAGAGAGCCTTCCATATGCTAAGTCCTCTCTAGGAGATGAAAATCTTGAGGGAGGGTCCTTGAGTAGCTCACCCTGGGTTGGCAGCAGAACACTAAGCCGATGAGTGCCCAAAAAGGAGAAAGAGGCACAGAAAAAAGTAAAGAGATTTGCCAAACCCAACTCTGCTGCTTTACAGTTTTGCCTAAAACTGGCACTGGTGGTGCCCACAGGTGTCCAGCCTCAGCCACAACTGGTGAAGTGTGCAAAAGCTGCCTTGAAAAAGGGAAGTTGACTTCAGAAATACAGGATTCCCTAGAGTCCATGATTTCATTGACTGAGAACAAGTTTTCCTCAGCATTTAGAAAATGTGATACAGTAAATGCTTTAGTGGCAGAATTTAATTAGTCTCCCGAAGAAGCTGCTCAACATGTTAAGCTGCAAATGTTCGGCAAATGTAAAATTGAAAATTTCATGTTCCTGATCAAGCCAACTGCTCTGTATTTGTAAATGGTAGCAAACACAAGACTTGAAATCCGCAAATCACCTTTGACTATACATTCCAATCCTCTTTCTCACCTCCCACATTGCTTGTTTGGCTGTGTTCTTTTCATTCTCCTTTGCACTCTCCCTTCCTTCTTTCCTGTGTTTCACCTTAATCTAATTTAATGTATCAACAGCTCTTCTCCTTTAAAACAAGATATTTTTATTGATTTCAGAGAGGAAGGGAGAGGGAGAGAGAGATAGAAACATTAATGATGAGAGAGAGTCACTGATCGGCTGCTTCCTGCATGCTCCACACTGGGCTTGAGCCCAAAACCTGGGTATGTGCCCTGACCGGGAATCAGACCAGGACCTCCTGGTTTAACCACTGAGCCACGCTGGCCAGGCAACAGTTCTTCTCTTCTCCCTGAATTCAGTAGTTCCCTCTACCCATCCTGAAAACTGCCATGATGGCATTATCTTGATTATGTTGTTTGTGCCTTTAGTGCAATCAGTGTAAAGACTCCTAAAATTTAGCTTCAGGCCCTCATTGTACCTCAGTTACTATTTGTGCTATAACAGACATTTAATCCTGCTGAGCTTCAGATAAAATCTGAACTCCTTTACTTGGTATTAAATTTTTCCTCAACCTGTCTTTGCCATCGTATGCAGAACTATTCATTTTAAGGCTTCTCTTTCAGAGCAAATGGTTTACTCACTACTCCTTACTCCTTAACCGCTCTTCATTTTTCCATCATTTCCAACAATTTTCTCATAATGGTTTTACAGAGAAAGAGAGTGGGGGAGGGAAGGACTACAAATTTAAGTTTTATGCTGCTTCAGACCATTCATAGAACATCTCTGAGTCTGATTTTTGACTGTAAAGTGAAGTTTCACAATTTCTGTCCTCTCAAAGGGTCTGGGGAAGATCAAGGAAACTAATATTTATTGACTATTTATTATGTGCCAAATAGACTTTGCTAGTTTTAGCAAGGTAACATATTATCATATTAAAATCTTTTGATGATTCTGTGATAAGGAAACTGAGGCAATAATTTGTATGCATATATTTTGTAGACTGAGAAACCACCATGAAAATGTGTAGTTTTGTCTGATTGTGACCTTCTATTAAATCTTCTATTTTATGCAATCTTGATATTTTATCCAAATAAATTTTAAGTTATTTTAAGGTATAAATGGATTTTATATATTTCCTTATATCATGATAGTTGTTAGAGTTAGTAATTGCTTTGTAAATATTTTCAAAATTATCTTGATATACAGTTTATATGATAGTTGATAATGATTGTACTTTTCCATCAGAGGAGCCTAACATTCTTCTTCCTCTATTTTGTCTGTCAGTTGGCAGCCACATACCTGACAATAAAGAGGCTATGGTGGAGTTACCAAGGAAAAGAGACCAGTCTCACTTATGTGGGCTGCTTGAGGGTGTATAAGTAAGATTTGTTCTTTTGCAAATATTTCAAAACATATTTAAATAAGTCAATCAAATCTAACCTAATGAAGGGAAAATATTAAGAGTAATTCAAAATGAATTACAGCACATTTTAAAAATCTATTAGCAATGAGGCAACTGAGGATAACTTCACTAGGGATGAATACAATAGAGATAATGACATACACTCATCACACACCAGCTTTGAAACTTGGCTTTGATTATTTAAATAGAGAAAGCAAAACTAGTTTATACCTGAGTAGAGATTTGTTTATTCTATTTATCTGAAGTTAAAAGCCAACCATCTTATTAGGTTGAATGACTGTAAGTCTCCATATTTGAGCATAATTTAAAGGACCTTTCGCTGATAGACTAATTCCAGAAAATAAATAAGCCCCCAAATGTGTGTGTGTGTATTATATAGTATGCTACTCAACTCGGAAAACAAATGTTCCTTTAATATAAACATTTAAATGATAGGTTCTAAACAGCTTTCTATATAAATAAAGAAGCTAGAGTCAAAAGGCTGACTCATTCAACTTAATTTTTTCAAACGTACTTAGGTATACCTAATGATTAAAACTTCTCAGTTAAAAAAAAAAGGGAGTTTGATGTCTGCTATTTTTTCCCCCTCTGATTAGAAAGAACCTGTTTTTATGGTGCTTTGCTCACTAGAAGTAAACATTTTCGGATGACGTCTTCTAAGCCCATTCTTTTCAATATGAAACAGGATGCCTGACATGAACTTAATTTCCTTTATTGCACTGTGTTAAATTCCAAAGACTGGTATATATCTTAATATAAGAAATATATGTGACAAAGCACCCTTTTCGAGACAAGATGCTTGAAATAAAGTATGAACGAGGGAAATTAATCCATCCATTAGATGATGACAATTTAAGGAAGCCCAATCTATCTTTTCCACCCATCAAGGCCATGTGTTTTGCCTTTATCCACTAGAGGGGGTAATGTTCTTCCATCTAAAAGGACATGGAATTATCCCAACAAGATTTAAATGCGCAGTGACCTTATTCATTTGAAACTAGGTTAATTAAATAATATTATACAATGGATGCCAAAATTATCAATAAAAGTTTCCTCAAAAACATTTGTGATACAAAGACCAGAAATAGTTATTGTTTTGTCCATCCTAAAATTTTGCAAACTCGGTGGCTGTAGGGATGGGTAAATTTGTTTTAGCTGAGAGAATACAATTTACATAAAGTAATGCTTTCTATGACCATTCCAAAAAATACTGTACACTTTTTCATGTGATTAATTTCGTTGTATTAGAGTTGATAATTTAATTGTTTGGTTCAGCAGGAAGGCAAATCACCTATTTATTTTTAAAGGATGTATTTAATAAATAATGGGGGAATTAAATAGATTTATAGAAGTTTATTATAAATAGACATACATAAATTACACATGGTATAACATGGTTGAGTAGTGACACAGGCTTTGGAAATTTGAAAATCAATAACATATATACAGAACTGATTTTTAAAGTATAAATATAAAATTGTCTCTTTATCATAGTAACAATTTTCCTTTAATAAATTTTAAGTCAATAAGACAATGTTATTTTTCTTTAAACATACTGGAAAATAGTTTGAATTGCAGAATAGCCAATCATATTTAGTTGTTAAAAAGATAATAAAAATAATTGGTTAGAAATAACCAGTTGCCAAATTGATGAGATGTCATAATTATAATTAACTGTGCTATTAGGTCAGTTGTTTAGTTATTTCTATGAATAAGAAAAAGCCTAATCAAAATGCAGAATAATTAGTTCAGTTGAAAAGAAGAGATGTAATTTGTGAAAAGCAAGTATGTCACATCAACCGTATTTTGCAAAATTTGAATCACTTTCTAAAATAAAATATATTTCTAGTTCCTGGAGATGACTCCCCTTAAACAATAGCTGCTATAGTGGTTTCAAATGGTGGCTGAATACCCCCCTCACCATACAGCTTTTGTAAATATCATGAGCCCCCCCTTGCAGAAATGCTGATTCTGCAGGTCTAGTGTGGGATCTCAGCATGGGGACTTTTTAAAAATCTCCAGGCCTCATTCATTGAGCATCACTGAACTGCACAAGGAGTTCATTGTACCTGACTAGGTTTTTCTCCTTGCTTTTTGACCTCTACAAGTTATAGTAGTAAAACGTCTTTAGAGGCAAAAGAAGAAAATCATAGTGAATTATTGACTTTTTACAGGAAAATCTATTGTTTGAGTAAGGCCTCAAAATACCTATGTGTAATAGTGAATTCCACATTACAGTGCAAATAAACATGTTTTTGAAGTCCTGTATTGTTTCTTAGTAATTTGTGCTGCCTGGAGATCTTCCAAATACAGCAAACAAAGGCTTGTAGAAAGGACTTGGAGCATCATGGAAAAATTTTTGCTATAGACGAGAAAAAATATTTACAAACAAAAATTCCAAACAGGCCCAAAAATAACCATTGTGTTCTTATAAACATATTACAATAAAAATACAGATATTTAAAAAGTGAGCATTTTTTTTTATCTACTATATACATTAAAACAAATTAGAGTGAGGTCATGGGAAGTTAAACTATATGCATCTAAAAGAAATCTGGCCTTTTTCCATGACAAAATATCTTACCTGTAATTTATTTCACTATAAATGTAATTTCTATATATTTTTTTAGATAGCTATTAGTAACTTACAGTATATGATTTACTTTAATCAATTTAGGAACTAACTTACTGTAAAACAGAAAAAGATATATATTTTTCTTCTAGAGAGTCTTTTCTACCCCATTTTTTAACACACTGAGAAAACACTATGGCTACAAAGAGCAACAGGGCATAGATCAGAGGCCAGTGGAAGGAATTAATATGTATTCAAGTAATTGTATATATTCAAATTCTGCATATATTACAGATGCTAGGAGCTATGGGTACCCAGAGGAAAAAAAACCCAATCTGCCTATAAGAAGTCCAGAGATGGTGATGGTGGTAACTGTGGACAATCATTGAAGAATCAGAAATGGCTCCAGGATTCATTCATTCATTCATTCATTTTACCAAAGTTTGTGGAGCATTTACACAATTATGGCATTTTCCCTCAAAAATCATAAGAGATATGTGCAAAATGAGAATAACAATGCAGAGTATCATAAATAACATGTGGAAAGTGCTGTAGATTGTTTAAAGAAGGAAAGATCTCCAAGAGGTATGTGGCATTGAAAGAGCCTTGAAGTCCAGGTGGGATTGTTTCTGGAGAAAGAGATAGTCTCAGAAGACAGAGGGAGGGAAAGCTAGGGAGACCCAGGTCCCTGTATTTCTCCAGATTGCTTGGAGAGGATATTTCATCCCTTAAACCCAGATCACATCCGCCACTCTAGGAACAATTCCTGAGATGCTTCACTCAGATCAATACCTGAATTTGTACTAGATTTGTAATTGGAACCAGTAAACCTTTAACCTTTTGCACAAGGATGTCGAGTGTGACTTGACACGGTTACCATCGGTAGCAGCTTGAGAAAAAAGCAAGCGAGTGCAAAAGGTTAATCATGTGCTATTTTGCATTGTTTTAAAATTGTTTATTGTATTTTTAAACTTTTTAACCCTTTACATGGTGAATTCTTTGGTGGCAGGGATTGATGTGCACTTGTCATATCTTTCACATTGTCTGCTATACTATTTAGACACCCAATTTGGATTTAGTAAGTACTTGTTTATTAACTGATACTATGACTAAATGTAGTAGTGGTGGGCTTGCCAGGTAAAATATAGGAAACACAGTTAAATTTTAATTTCATATAAACAACAAAAAAATTTTAGTATAAAAAAATATATTGATGGGGCATCCTACCTAATAAAACAGTAATATGCAAATTGACCACACCTTCGCTACGACCAAGCCACGCCCACCAGCCAAGCCACGCTCACCAGCCAATCAGAGCGAGGATGCAAATAAACCCGACCAAGATGGCGGTTAATTTGCATACATAGGCGCCCTGAGCTGACCCCCTGCGATGGATTGCAGGTTGCTGGGGTCCGCTCTGGCACCAGACCGAAAGCCTCCATCGGAGGCTTTTGGCCTGGAGCCGGAGCGGACACCCAGCTCCCCGCTTTCGATGGATGGTGGGCATGGCGGACACCCAGCTCCTCGCTCTGATTGGATGGTGGGCGTGGTGAGTGGAACCCCTGCCATCGAAAGCGGGGAGCTGGGTGTCTGCTTTCGGCAGAACCTCTGCCATCAAAAGCGGGGAGCTGGGTGTCCTCTCCGGCTCCAGGCCAAAAGCCTCCGGAGGCTTTTGGCCTGGTGCATGAGCGGACCCCCTGCCATCGATTGCAGGGAGCTGGGGGTTTCTTCGGCCTAGTACACCAGCGGACCCCCTGCGATTGATCACCTGGGCAGGGAGCTGGGGGTCTGCTTTCGGCCTGGGCAGGAGCAGACCTCCTGCGATTGATTGTAGGGAGCTGGGGGTCTGCTCCTGCCCAAGAGGCTTTCGGTCTGGGCAGGCCTGGGCAGGGGCTGAGCCAGTGATCAGAGGGAGCTGGAGAGGCCTGCCCAGGCCTAAAGCTTCAGCCAGAGGCTGTAGGCCTGGGCAGGGCCCAGCCCTCCATTGGTGTGAACTATAGAGGAAACACCTTTTCTGACTGCACATTGGCTAAGCTTCCTGTATGTCACTGGTAATATTCTTAGTAACTTGGGTAATAAGAATCCAAAAAGGTGATCTAGGGTTTTTCCACCACACTTCTGGAGAAAAAAATGAAGGTCCGCTGCTGGAAGGCTAAGAAATGTCATATCCTGCCCTAGCCGGTTTGACTCAGTTGATAATGCCTCAGCCTGCAGACAGCAGGGTCTGGGTTTGATTCTGATCAAAGGCATGTACCTAGGTTGCAGGCTCCTCCCTGGCCGGGGCCCAGATCAGGGCTCATGCAGGAGGCAACCAATCAAAGTGTTTCTCTCTGTCTTTCCCTTTCTCTTCAACATTCTCTAAAGGTCAATGGAAACATACCCTCAGGTGAGGATAAAAATAAATAAAGAAATTCATGTCCTATGAAAGACACATCTTGAAAATACCAAAAAAAGTTGTCATTTTTTCTTGGTGAAGGGACTGGAGTCCGTGTTGATGAAAACACCTTGGTGGCTGCGGTGACTGACAGTGGCTGCAGCAGTGGGGTGATGGGGCTGGTGCCTTCCCCTGACCAGCCCGGTTGCCTCCCACAAAGGGAGGCCAGACTGCGGCTTAGGTACGCTCCCTGTGGGGTGTGGGCCTAAGCCATCAGTAGGACATCCCCTGAGGGCTCCCAGTATGTGAGAGGGGCCAGGTTGGGCTGAGGGACCCCCGACCCTCAGTGTACGAGTTTCGTGCACTGGGCCCCTAGTACATATAATAAAAAAATATTTCCCCTTAAATCTGGCAACCTGAGGTAGTGGTGTATTTTTCATGGCTTTGTCAAGGCTTCCAATGTGCTCAATATCAATTACTGACCTTTCATTCAAGACTGGACTCACTATTTTGTTGTTTGGAGGCTGGTTCTTCCCTGAACAAATGAGCTGCATAAAATAAGAAGAATGAAAGAAAAAAAGACTGTTTTGAACCAATGACCAGTGACTGAAGATGAATGAACAAAATCCAGTCACTGAATCAGAATGGGTGAACATGAGATCACAGAGACTACACAGAAGGTAGAGGGTGGTACAGATTAAAGGAGAAAGTTGTCTGAATACATCAATAGGAAGATGAGATGGGAAGTAAGAAAGTTAAGAGATAGGAGAGGCAAGATTTTTTTAGAAAGCAAATAAAAGGAACAAAAGAATGAAAAGAGAAAAGGGGTAAGAATGAAAAGTTGATAAAAACAGAATAGGAAAAAAAAGCAAGAGATAAAGAAATAGAATGAGAATTGAGGAAGTATAAGGAGTAACAGAGCCCTTTCTCCTCCCACCTCCCCACCTGTGTCCCCAAGCAATTGATCGTTTGCTGCTACCGGTGTTGCTGTTGCCACCAGTCATCCTGGTACACAGAGAGAAGTTTTCACCTTGCTCTTCTCAGTACAGACAAGATAGAGGAGCTGGTCACCAGTTCCACAGAAAGGAGAGTCAAGTGGAATGAGAGAAGTAGACCAGGGCTACAGAGGGGGCAACAGACACACACACATAGACACACACACACACACACACACACACACACACACACACACACGAGGGAAAAACTGATTATTTGGATGGTGTGGCAAAGATAAGTGCTAGGGAAGGAACATGGGCTAAGAAAAAAGCCTTTAAAAAATAAATTAATATTACACACAATGGATTATCATTCAACCTTTAAAAAGAAGGAATTCAGCAATATGCAACAACATGGATGAAACTTGAAGACATTATGCTAAGTGAAACAAGCCTGTAAAATACTGCATGATTCTACTCATAGGAGGTTTCTGAAGTAGTCAAACTCATAGAATCAAAGGGCTGGGGGCTGGAGAAGAGGGGAGTTACTCATCAACACGCATGAGGTCCAGTCAAGCCAGATGAATAAGTCCTAGAGCTCTGCGGACCCCTGGACACCTAGAGTCAGCAATACTGTACTGGGCAGGAAACATTTGTGAAGAGGGTAGCCCCCCCTCCACCCCCCCAAAAAATAATAAAATAAATATTGTATGTCATGAAAATTGTAGGCCGTGAGGAAACATTTTCAAATTGGTGACATAGTAATTTGTATGGTAGCTCTTTCCAGATTGTTCCTGACAGATATTTTTCTTCCCAAAATACATTGACAAGAATATAGAATACCAAAAGGCATATTATTAGCTTTCTGTGGATTGGAATGCTTGTTTTTCCTTCCCATAGGAAGTGTTGAGGCATTAGCCATGAAACAGGCATAGGTAAGCAACCCTTTTTTTAAAAATTCAGTGAAAGTTTACATTTAATATTATTTTGTATTAGTTTTAGGTGTACCACATAGTGGTTAGATAATCATATACTTTACAAAGTGTTCCCGCCATATTTCAAGTACCCACCTGGCACCGTATACTTATTACAGTACTAGAGGCCGGGTGGACAAATTTATGCACGGGTAGGGTCCCTCTGGGTGGCCTGCAGGGATCAGCCGAAACCCACAGTCCAATGTCACCTGCAGCTCCTACCTGCTGCTCCCGCTCATTCTGGCCCCACTGTACCTGCCGCGGGCTCACACCCAATAAGTCCGGATTGGGAGAGGCTCCTACTGCTGCAGCAGCACTCGCCAGCCATGAGCCCTGTGTCTGGCACCCTCCCAAGGGGAGTGGCCTGAGGGATCAGGCTGAAACCGGCTATCCTACATCCCCTGAGGTGTCCCAGATTGTGAGAGGGCACAGGCCAAACTGAAGGACCCCACCAGTGCATGATTGGGCAGGAGAGGGACCTCGGGAGGGCTCCAGGTCATGTCTGGCCCATCTTGCTCAGTCTCGATCGACCGGACCCCAGCAGCAAGCTAACCTACTGGTCAGAGCATCTGCCCCTGGTGGTCAGTGCACATCATAGCCAGCGGTTGAGCAGCCTTAGCATATCATTAACATATTACGCTTTGATTGTTTGTTTGGTTGTTCTGCCGTTTGGTCTATTTGCATATTACCATTTTATTATATAGGAAAATCGTGCACATTAAACCCGAAATTCGTGCACATTAAAAGGGAATTGATAAGAGGAAATATTTTAATATTGCGATTTGCCCTTTCTCTATAATAGAAGTGTCAGAGATGAAAGAAAATTAGTAAAATGTTCCCCGGCTGGCCTCAGGTTCCCCATCAAGCCCCGCCAGGTGGGAGGTGCAGCCTCAGGTCCCCCAGCCTGGTGCCAGTTGGGGGCGCAGCCTCAGGTCCCCCACGCACAAGGGTACGAGGGCGCAATGACCATTTGCATATTAGCTCTTTATTATATAGGACTAGAAGCCCAGTGCACGAAATTGTGCAGCCCCGCCCACCCGCATTGGTCTTTGGTCATTACAGCGTTAGTGCCATAGGCCTTTTGTAATATAGATTATTGACTCTATGTCCTATGCTGTACTCTACACCCTATGACTACTTTGTGACTACCAATTTGTAGTTCTTAATCCCTCACCTTTTTCACCCAGTCTGCTTTCCCCCCTCCCATCTGGCAACCATCACGCTGACCTCTGTATCTATGAGTTTGTTTCTGTTTTGTTTGTTTGTTTATTTTGCTCTTTGGATCCCACATATAAGTGAAATCATAGATATTTGTCTTTATATGTTGGATAATAGATAATAACACGTATTTAAAAAGTCCTCCTTTTTATTACTTGTTTTTTGAAGAAAAGCTAAAAATAAATGAGTACCTCTAGTTTTGTGCCTTGCTATAATATCTAACATTGTCTTTGCCTATGCATTTTTTCTTACATGTTATCATTATTCAGTTTCTTGCTCATTGCCTGAACTTCCTTTCTTACACATAAATTAGAATTCCCATTGTCATCTGCCAGTTCATCTGTAAGTGAAATCATAGGTATTTGTCTTTCTCTGTCTGACCAAAAGTAACACTTTTAATTCATCTAATTCAAACTCCTGTAACATTTACCTAGAATCCTACATAACTGCTTGCCAGGCAGTTTTTTAAGTTAAGAACTGGCTTCTCCCCCTTGGGCTCTGCTTAGTTCAGTGGCCTGTTGGTCACATCACACTGATCAGTGGAATAAACGTTTTAAAATTTTGGAATATACTGAAAATAAATTTTACCTATAACTTCCATTCTTAACATGTATTTTGTGCATGTATGGGAGAGATGGGGGAAGGGATTCACTGAAAAATTGCATTTTTGTTTTTGTTTCCAAAACTAATGAACAACAAAGAAAATTTGCCTTGCTGACTCAAGTGTGTTTTAGTTCAACTTCTAGGGAACTGCAGGAAGGCTGCTCAACTGCCCCACCTTGAAAACCCGTCTCCCACATAAATCAGTGAGCAGTCTTGATGGACAGCACTTCCCTGTAAGAGACCACCATTTCTCCCTGTCTCCTGCTTATCTTTTGTGCACGGCCCTTATCAAACCCAGCTAGGGTAAAGAATTACGGGCTACATGCCCTTACAGTTTTACACATTATTACTTACTGGAGGCCCAATGCATGAAATTCATGCAAGGGGCTCAGCCCCGGTCCACCGCGGCGGCCAGGGGCCTCTGCCTCCACCTCTGCCCCCGCCCGCCAAGACTTGGCCTGAAAGGACATCCGCTCTAATTAGCATATTATGCTTTTATTATTATAGATATGTCAAAAAATAGGACTGACATTCTTATGTCAACCTTGAGGATGGTCTCTAGCCTAAGCTCTCTATCTTGTTCAGGTAATCTTTTTTTGTTCTTTTTTTGTCAGAGTCTTAGATGAAGAAAAGAAATGCTTGTTACATTTGCATTGGAGCATAATTTTGGGAGTTGAGAGGATTCCATGTATGATGGAGTTAAGATACACACAAAAACAAAAACTCCAACATATACAAAGAAGGGTCATGAAATTTAACATGAGTAAATTTGGAACTTAACACTTGGTCTCTCTCTCTCTCTCTCTCTCTCTCTCTCTCTCTCACACACACACACACACGCACACACACACACACACACACACACACACCTGCATTCCTATAAGCTGAGGGGAGCATGGCTTATTGGCACTTGTAAAGCAAAGATTTATGGATTTATTTCCATAAAAGCCAGCAATATGATGTGGCTGCTAAGAAAGCTAATTCACCTTTTGTGTGTGGTAATAGACCTATAAGGTTTGAATGAGGGAAGTAATTGTCCTGATTTGGGAGCTGGTTGGAACAGTCCTGGTGTATTACATTCAGGTCTGAGGATCTGGGAAACATAGACAAAGGAAACTATGGTATAGTCAAAGAAGAATAATCCTTGGATGAGGAGAATCAAAGACATTTTCCGTGAGTTTCCTCTGAAGGAACTGGAAAGATTAGCCTAGAGAAGAGAATATTCTTGGGCAATGGTAGTTAACTTCAAATTATTCACCGGAGAGCTGAAAAGATATTTAATAGAAAATAGACATATTCTAATGAATGATAGAGCTAGAGCTAATATGTTGTTGCTGCAAGGAGATAGATGTTGACACAATATTAAAGAAAATCTGGCTGTCTGAAGTTAGAGTAGGTTGCTTTAAAAGAGTTCCCCAATTGGGGAAATTCAGGGATAGTCTGGAAACCACTGGGTTGGATGTTACAGAATTCAACATCAGAAGGATAAATGTATTAGATAATACTTAAGGCCTGGGATACAGTACACTATAGACAGTAAAGCTATATTCTTTGAAGTAAAACAAATCAGACCCAACATTTAGAGTCTATGTGACACTAACAAAATATATAACTTCTTTGTTCCCCAGTTTCTTCATCTAAAGAATTATGGGCTACATGCCCTTATAGTTTTACACATTATTACTTACTTTACACATTATTACTTATTATAAGGTAAAAAATAATAGAACTTAACTCAGGAATATGATGAGGACTGAATGAGAAATACATATGCAGTGATTAGTACAGAGTAGTTACTTAATAAATGATGTTTTAAGATTTAGGTCCATTCCAACTCTGGTAGATAGAAATGGTTTGTTAAAAAGATTTATGTTTGCCCTCACTGGTTTGGCTCAGTGGACAGAGCATTGGCCTGCAGACTGAAGGGTCCCTGGTTCAATTCTGGTCAAGGGCATGGTTGTGGGCACATCCCCATTTGGGGGTGTGCAGCAGCTGATCGATGTTTCTAACTCTATCCTTTTCCCTTCCTCTCTGTAAAAAAATCAAAAAAATATATATATTTTAAAAAAGGTTTATGTTTGACTTGGACAATCTTTGTATTGAGTCCTCTTTCAGTATTCTCTATTGCTACCAAGGTTGACTATCTATCTCTATCTATCTATCTATCTATCTATCTATCTATCTATCTATCTATCATCTATCTATCTATCTATCTATCATCTCTCTCTCTCTCTCTCTCTCTCTCTCTCTCTCTCTCTCTCTTTCTCTCTCTCATCTATCTATCTATTATCTGTTTATCTATCATCTATACTACTTAGCATGACACAAACTCTGAAGAAGCCCTAGAACTCATTTACTCTCTGCTGGCTAGGGCGATAGTGTAGTTATAGGCATTTAAGTGTCTAGAAAGTTTTTATTTAAGGTGAGTATTAATGTTACCTTGGGAAAATGGAGAAGAGAAAGAATAAATTTATAGATCTTGATTTCAACCTTATGACAAACTTCTCACATATAATTTGCACCTCATTAATTAACCTAGAGTGTGTGCTTTTTTAATCATTGCTTCTGATGTGGCCTATTAAAACATAAAGAGAACTACATGGAGAAGCTTAAACTCTTAAAAGGTGAGTTAAGGCAATAGGAAGAGGTATCCTGACAAGATTGGGACACCCTATATATGAAGACTTAGCACAGTAAATACGTGGCACAAAGAAAGCCCTAAATATTGGTAACTTCTCATTAATACTTTGGTTGTCAATCTCATTCTCCAGATCGAGAAAATGAAGTTTTAAAATATTTTAACTGCAATTCTCACTTCTGGGTGTGTTTCTTTTGCTTCAGAATTTTCTGCACTTTGACCTGCAGCTGGTGGTAGAGATGTGGGCGCTACAGACTTGACCACCCTGGAACTGGGCCAGATGATGGGCCATCATCCTAATTGTGTGCTGAGGCCACAGTTCACTGGATTAGTTCTTTTGGACGCCCCTGTCCCTTCCTCATGCTGGCAGGATAATACAGCATAGACAATAGCTTCATACCAATCCAACAGGAAAATGGCTCTGGAGAAAGGCACTAAGAATTCTTTGCTAGACTTTTACAAAATTTTGAGATTAAAAAAAAGAAGCTTTTTAGTCTTCAATTATGATAGAAATACCATATTTTAAAAGATTTCAACTGGTTTATTTTAATTATATTTTCCTAGGAAGTCATCCTCTCTCAATTTTGCTAGTACTGTATGCTACTGAGGTATTGGTGATGGAGGGGAGAAGGAGTGAGCAATTTCTTTCTTTTTTAAAATATGTTTTTAATAATTGGTTTGAGAGAGAGAGAGGGGAAGGGAGAGGGAGAGAAACATCGATATGAGAGAGAAACTGATGGGTTGCCTCACGCACCCCAACCAGGGATGAAACCCTCAACCTGGGTATGTGCCCTCACTGGGAACTGAACAGGCAACCCCTAGGCGCATGGGATGATATTCAACAAACTGAGGCACACTGGCCAGAGCGTGGGGTGAGCAATTTCAAAAAAGGTCTTGCATGATTCAGAACTGCATAATCAGAAGTTCATTTCTAAAACTCCATTTACAGCAGGACCCAATGCTAGAAGTTCAGACAGTGCCATAGGGTAGCATTCTCCTTGGAAAACTGTGGCATCGAATGATGATGAACATCATGCAAACCAGGGCACATTTAAGAAATTCAACTTTAAAGGACGCCTGACTCTTAAAAAAAGTCTTGACATGAACTTTTAATAGGCAGGTTTTCTGCATTGATATACAGGAGAGAAGAAATCTAGGTTCTATGTGAGAATTTCTTTCTTTTTCTGTTATATTCAATTATTTGCATCTTTTCACTTTTTTATATTTTAAAAGATTTCAACTAGTTTATTTTAATGTTTAATGTTTTCAGATTATTAGTGGGACACTTGATGGAACAGTAAAAGTTTGTCTAATCCAGTTCCTAATATGTCCCAATATAAGAGTTTACCAAAGACTGATGGTTTTCTAGGCTTTCCTTTAAAATGAATAAAAATGGAATTCTACAACCTCTTCATTGTTTTGATTAGTGTATAGCATATTTAATTTTGACAAATCATTTTATTATCCAAGAGCACTTGATGTAATCATCTTTGAAGGTTACAAAATGCATTTGTTGCCATCATCTCATTTGATCCTTATAACACAAGAACGAGGAAGGGCAAGCAGCTATTGCTAGAATTTGATATAACCAAATCTGCATGCTTGTCTAGAATTATGGGGCATCAAGGTATAGGAATAGTTTTTACATACGGATCTGATGTTTCCTAGTGAAACGCACAGAGAATTTTGCATACTATGTCTCTAGAATCCTCATACCCAAGAAGAAAAGGCCAAGTTTGCCCCTAATCTCTGGTACTTGGCATGCATAAGCATGGCTGGATGTAGAGTACTGAAAGCAGAGAACTGACCCCAAAGCAGGAGTGAAAAATCACATTAATCACAGTTTTAAAAGGTCTTTCTTCATTCAAAGTAATTCCTGGTTCAAAGTAATCCCCTCAGTCAGTCTTTTTATTGTATTTAAAGTGCCTACTGCTCTCTGATATTTCTGGTGTTATTTACTTCCTAAGCATTTGTCTTGCTCTTGCATAATTTATGATTTTGTAGAGCAAAGACGTGATCTTTTTGGTTATCCCTGAATCCACAGCACCTAGAACAATACCTAATAAATAGCAGGGACTCCATAAATAACTTCTCCCTGTGATATCAGTTCCAGGTCTGATATGAATAAGCTTAAGGGTAGTGTCTCTTAAATGAGCTCTATGCTGGTCATTTAAGAGTGTCTTAGTCCATTCAGGCTACTATAACAAAAATACCATAAGCTGAGTGCCTTAAACAATAAACATTTATTTCTCACCGTTCTGGCGGCTGGAAATCCATGATGAAGGTGCCGGTAGATTTATTATCTAGTGAGGACCTGGTGCATGGTTCATAGACAGCAGTCCTTTTATTGTACTCACATATGGTGGAAGAGGGAGAGGCTCTCTACGGTGTCGTTTAGAAGGGTACTAAATCTCATTCATGAGGGCTTCATCCTCATGACCTAATCACTTCCCGAAGTTCCACCTCCTAATACTGTCACATTAGAGGTTAGGATTTCAACATACAAATTTGAGGGGACACAAGTCTATTATAGGGAACTTGCCTTAATTCTTAATTAGTTGCTATACTTTTGAAGATGACAGAAACTGAACTTGACCCGACTAAAGCAAAATAAAATTTATGAAGTCTTTTGAAATGACACTGGAGTGCATAACGATTAGAAGAACTATCAATGTGAATAGAAACTAGGGTGACTCAGGTGACCTTTCAGGATGGAATAATGGCCTCAGATGCCCTCAGAACCTTCTTCTGTTGCCTTCTGTGTGTCTGACTTACTTTCTCAGGTTGGTTGCCATCACAAACTTGAATCCACAGTAAAAAGCAGCTCCTGGGCTTAAATTCTCACAAAGGACGCCTGAGGAAAGAAAGTACCATTCCTCCTAGCTACCCCTGTCTCCAAGGAGGTGAAGCATGAAAGAAAATAACCCAATAGCTAATGTAGTGGGAAGACCTTCTCACAAAGATAATGGAAAGCACGTTCCAGAAGATGAGAAGGATGCTGGGCCCTCCCTCCCCAAATGTTTAGTAACTGTACTCAGTTTCAAGTAACAGGAAACAGCCACATTCTGGCATAAAAATTAAGGTTTTATTTGTCTCACATAATGGAAAACCCAGAGGTAGGCAATTTGTCTTGGGAAATTTCCTAATCACTCCTGGAACCTAAATCACTCCCTTATGTCTTCTCAGCTATCCTTACGATGTATTTGTCACTCTTGGTCCGAAAACCTCTAACATCATGCCGATGGTCCAGGTCATTCTGGTCAGGGATATGCTGTGGCACTTGATTTGGATCACCATTACATTTTTTTGCGTCACATGAAGTATCACCCAATAGTTGCAGCTTTGATGCTATACATGACATACCCCTGGGAAGCAAGGGCATCAGGAGAAGCCTGCGGATTTGTACCAGTCAGAATGCAATCAGGTTGTGTCCGTGTTTATGTTTGTACATATTTGAGAAGAGTCGCAAGTGAAGCTGCTCTTGATAGCATCGGGTACAGCAGAAAGAGTATGGGGCCAGCCAGGTCAAAGGAGCTTTTCTGTTTTCATAGCATGTAGATGGGGAAGATGAACCAGCAGCAGGTCAAATGGCCAGCCTGAGGGTCTAGGAGACAGGAGTTGTTTCCCACCACATCCTGAGCACCTCGTCAGATCTGAGGTGTTCCCTCTGCAAGTGCTGGGACTGTTGTTCCTTCTTAACTATGAAATTGGTGTGTCCACGCCTATCGCTATAACTTCACCTTTCTTTCATCAGCTCTGACTTGAACCTAGACCTTTTGTCTAAAAGGGTGAGGTGCACATGAGACAAGGTATTTTTACAAAACTCATAGAGACCCACTATGTCCTTCATTTTGATCTCTGTGGGCCACATCGGGGAGCCCAGTAAGCCATGCACTCAACCAAGTGGTCATCAACATTATGATCTAGAAGCTTGTCAATCCCAAGAGATATTCTGGGTTGTCTGAACCAGAATTACGTTTGAATTCCCTAAACCCACATTTGTCTGAGTTACCACCCAAAGAGTGGGCCAACTAGAATGGCCCAGGATTTCTGTTAGAGAAAGAAAGACTTGACATGCCCAGGAATCATCAGGGTTACATGCTCTGCATGCAGAGGGTTTATATGGCAGATGAGGAACACTGAGCTTGGAGAATCCACTGCTTTTATAACAAGCAGTAAAAACCTACTCTTTGTTTTGGATGGAGACACTATCTCATCCCTCCAAGTCTTCTCATTGTAAACATAACCCTGAGAAATGGTCTGCGTAAAGAGTGGTGAGGGAATTGCATTCCTGACCTACCCCACATGATCTGGAAGAACATGAGAGACTGTGGAGGAGTGTCTCTCCCCCAAAAACAATAAGAAACAATTCTCTGAAACTCATTACTGTCTCGACCAGTAGGGAATATGTCTTAACATTGCTCAGTGTTCTTGAGAAGACCGTCTAGGAAAGTTTTCTTTTGGTCTTGATGTGACGAAGACTTGGGCTTCTCCCTAACCATTGTACATATAAAAATGGACCCTTTTTCTTCCTTCTTGGCTGATGAAGAGGTGGAAATTAAATACGCACAGTCTCTGGCACAATAAATAATGTTCATGATGGATACAGAACTGTACAGTGGGATGTGCATTTGGTGGTGAACTCACTCCTGGTTCCATTTTATTCCCCTACTCTTTTATACCTTTATCTCATTTTTCTTTCTTTCATTTAAAACTGTATCAAAGATCCATACCTTTTATTTTTAATTAGCTGGAACTCTGATCCAGGTCTTCTGATGCCAGTGCTCTATATTGTGTCCAGTCCTATTCTCTTTGAAGTTGGAGAACAGCTGGTCCATATTTTTATCTTTAAAAATTTGTGAGGAAAGTTATTCAATCACCCGTCACCTGTCTCCTCCTCTGTCACTACCCTGTTGGTTCTGTTTTCAATGGTTTAGTCAGTTTTGTCATTTCGCTCTGTACTCCAGACTTTCTTATATTTTGTACACGTAGACCCAGACCCTCTGATGTTAATTTGAAGATTTCTTCTCATCTTTTCTTTTTTCCAAGCCAATTTAACATTCTCAGATCATTTAGCTATGTATATTACTGGGTAACCACCTCAAAGCTATTTTTTTTTTCCTACAAACAATACCACACTCAATAACATCCATTGACCATTATTCTGTTTTGGACAAATCACGTCACTATTTCTTTCATTTCTCTTTGGACTAAAAAATGTATGAGGGTTTATAGTTATAAGTTTCTGCTATAGGAAGGCAGAAAAAGTCTATTGTGAGCCCCAGCTATATCCATCCAGATCAACATTCAGCATTCAGAAGCTACCGACAGGAATAAAAATTTTTATTGTATAAATATTTTGTCATGTACTTGATTATGCAACAAAATTTAACAGTAGCTGAAAAATTAATGGGCATATTACACAGTGAATGGGGTAGTTAAAATAACTGGAAGTGGCATGACCAAATCTGACCAGTGGGGTAGTGATGCGATTGATTACTCTAGCCTGGGGCAAAGTTACCTGAAAAGCAGCGATTTTGAGCATGCAAAACAGTTTAGTTTAAGATGCAATAATTTAACATATTCTTTAAAAAAAAAAATCAACCTATGAATTGAATTCCAAATTTCTTTAAGGTCATCAGTACCCATGAGAAGATGGGGGGTTAGAAGTTCCAGATATCTAGAGATTGAAGTTTTATTTACTCGGTTTAAATAATTTACTGGGATTCAAATAAGCACTTTTTAAATGATTTTTAAAAATCATCATCTTTGTGCTATTTCCAACCTTTCGTTTTGTCATTCTTTCACTTGCACGCCATATTTCCCATATTATACAATGCCACTGGTAAAACAATACCAAAAATCTGAAAGACGTAACAGAAACAGGCGTCATCATGAGGTCATAGACCCAAATACCTAAACCTTACTGGGACTCAAGCTTCAAATTTTGTTGCCTTGCTGGACAATTAGTTCTGATACCAATTCTAAATCAGCAAAAATATATCAGCCATTACCCTTTTCCTTATCAATAAAATCAATTTATCTCATTGCATGCAAAGCTTTCTATGTATATTGATGAAACAAATTTTGTAGCAATAGAGAGAGCACAAAATATATTGTGAAAGCTAAGCCTAAAAGAAATCCACATATAAAAACTGATTTTTACATTGTTTAAGTCACCCCACATTATATACTCATTATTTAAAATTAAAGGACAGAAATCAAATTGAAAAACAGTAAATTAAGAGACAAGAGGTGGGGACTACAAGTTGTTTCACTTAAAAGGAATCAAGCCTGTTCTCTCTGGTTTTTCTCTGAGGAAAGGAAAATTTAACAATCAGAATAATAAACACAATTAACTAATAAGAGCAATGCAGCTGTGGTTTTGGCCGTGTAATGTAAAGGCTTTATACATTACTTCCCTTTTCAAAACTGTGGCTGAAATTTTAAAACTTCATCCCAAATATTTACCAAAATGAGAAAGCTTGAAAACATTCGAATTTACTTTTCAGCGTGTATGCTGCCCCGCATTTCAGTCACCTTCGGCAACAAAACCAGCATTGGCAGTGTTACCAACTGTTCTTAACCAGTTCAGTTCGGTCTGGCTCTCAGTTGTTAATACAGTACTACCAATCCTTAATTCGTACAACCACAGGGGAATGCTTAAATAAAAGAACACTCCATTTCATAGTAGTTTTTAAATGAAAACATATGTATCTATAATAGGGCTTTAAAAGTTTTTTTTTTTTCCGTAACAACTTAATGTGTGGCATCTGTTAGGTACAGAGTGTCTTTTTCAGTTTTTTGAAGGGGCACATCGGGCCCAGGCAAATTAATAGTTTAGACATTGGTATCTCGAGAGTTATCAAGATTTAGAGTGCCTAAGGAAGGAAGATTGTTGTCAGCTTTCCTTCCATACGTACACTTGTATATTGCATTTAGGGAGAAAAGAACAGAAAGAGATCTCAAAATGCTTTCTCAAAGCTGAATTTGGAGCAGCTCACTCCTAAAGTTTGATATGCGAATTGTGTGGGTGAGACGGGTAAAAACAGACCTGAGATAAACCACTCATATGTGTGGGATTCTTATTAAATATTTTAAGGTTCCTTTGAGCAGTATCAGTGCTTGAGTCCATCATTACTAACCTTCAATTACCAGTTTATAATATACTCTTGTTAATGGAGGGTTGACAAATTACCCTAATTTTTTTTAAAATGGATAATTCATAGCCATGAAGATGACATTTTTGGGTTCTCACATTACCTAGATTTCTCTCTACTTCTCAGCTAACAGATAGTTCCATTTATTAGTGTCCCTATCTACCTTCTTTAGTATTCTTAACCCTGTCTCTGTGATTTTTAATGTATATGATCAAACAAATTCAAAATGAACTTTGTGCAAATCAGCCAGGGTCCAATATTACATACCCTTAATATTTACTAGCATTCTCTCAATATCTACAAATATGTCGGGGAGGGGGGTTGAGGTTGCCTCAAATATTTTTAGAGAATCTTGAGTACCTTAGATAAATGTGAAGCTCTCTCCCATCAGTATTTCTAGTTGCCTCAGGATGCAGCTAGAATATGGGGTGCAGATTGTTACAGTTCAGTTGATATGCCTTTTTTTGCCCCCCCCCCCCATATTTTGAGAGCTACATATAATATATATCTGTCCATGAATACACATATGTATATTGTGTATACATCTGAGTGTATATGTATTGAAATGCAGCACAGAAAAGTGATTAAGAGTTTTGAAGCAAGATTACTTTGGTTTAAGTCCAGACTTCATCCCCTGCTACTGTTATAATCTTGGACAAATTATATAACTTCTCTGTGCCTCAGTTTCCTTATCTGTAAAATAATATAAGAAAATTATGTACCTTATGGGGTGGTTGTGAGAATTAAATAAGTTTATAGACATAAAGGTTACAGAACAATGCCTGTTAAAGTAACAGGGGTGCACAAACTTTAGTAACTATTATTATTATTTATAGCATAAGGATATATACAGGGTGGAGCAAAAGGAGGTTTACATTGTTTGTACGGAAAATAATACAATAATTAATAACTAATAATACAAAAACAAACTCTGTTTTGCATACTCACAACTGTAAACTTACTTTTGCCCCACCCTATACATAGGCATATATACAATTGCCTGAACTACAAAATTAGACAATTTCATTTATGTTGTTCAATACCGTTTATATTTAATATGTGATATGTGTGCATGCATGCTCCATGAATGACACATATAGATTTTCTTGGAATTTTCAGTTATCTAATGACCAATGTTAGTAAAAAAAATAACAGCACAGCTCATGACTAGACTGTACAGAGTATAAATTTGGTATTTTAAATCTACCCATTTAATGAAATAATATTTCTTGCTGGAAAGTCCCAGTATCCTATATAATAAAAGCCTAATATGCTAAGTGTCCGTTTGTCTGGCCATCGGTTCAACCAATTAAAGCGTAATATGCTAATGATATGCTAAGGCCGTTCAACTGCTGGCTATGACATGCACTGACCACCAGGGGGAAGACACTCTGACCGATAGGTTAGCTTGCTGCTGGGGTCCGGCCTATTGGGACTGAACGAGATGGGCCAGACATGCCCTGGAGCCCTCCCGTGGTTCCTTCCCGGCTGGCCAACCTCCCACATCCCTTCCTGGCCCCAATCATACACCAGTGGGGTCCCTTGGCCTGGCATGCACTCTCTTGCAATCTGGGACCCCTCGGGGATGTTGGAGAACCAGTTTCGGCCCGATGGCGGAACAACCAGTTGCTGTGATGCACATTGACCACCAGGGGGCAGATGCTCAATGCAGGAGCTGCCCCCTGGTGGTCAGTGCACTCCCACAGGGGGAGCGCTGCTCAGCCAGAAGCCGGGCTCATGGCTGGTGAGTGCATTAGTGCGGTGGGAGCTTCTTGCCCCTCCGAGGCAGTTGGACGTCCCCCAAGGGCTCCTGGACTGCAAGAAGGCTTAGGCCAGGCCGAGGGATTCCCCATCCCCCCAAGTGCACGAATTTTGTGCACCGGGCCCCTAGTAAAATATAAGTGACATCCAGATGAAAAGAGCACAAGCTTAGCTCAGCAATTTGGCTCAGTGGTTGAGCATCAACCCATCAACCGGGTGGTCATAGTTTTACTCCCAGTCAAGGTACATGCCTGGGTTGCGGGCTCGATCCCCAGTAGGGTGCATGCAGGAGGCAGCCAATAGGTGATTCTCATCATTGATGCTTCTCTCTCTCTCCCCCTCTCCCTTCCTCTTCTCGGAAATCAATAATAAATAAATTAATTAATTAATTAAAGAAAGCACAAAGGTAGAGCTGGAGCAGTCTGGATTCCCATGGTGGCACAACCACTTAGAAGCTGTGTGATCTGGGACATGTCAGTCAGCCTTTCTGAGCTTTAGTTCTCTTATTTGCAAAGCAGAGATGTAACATTCTCACAAGTTTATGATAAGATGTAGAGACCACATGCATAACAAAAGCACTTGGCCAAGAGCCTGGCACATAGTAAATGCTTGATAAATGGAAACACTGATCTTTAATATGTCAGTCCCACTTCCATTGTGGGTGTTTTTGTTTTTTTTTAAAGCCTAACCCAAACTAACATCCCACTGGAAGTTTTTGATCAGCTATGCTGTTGCTATATAATAATCATCGGTAGTCTTAAGGGCATGTGGTTTCAATAACCATAATGGCTTGAAGTATCGCTGCCTGTAGAAGCAAAAGCAAAGAGGTTGGTGTAATTCAAGTTTTATTAATATCTCACCAGGCAGCTTGCAACTTTGCCCCTTCTCTCCCTCTGCCAGGCTCCCTCTCCTGCCCATAGAAAAGCCTGCTGGTCCCAAAAGCTGTTACATTGAAGAAGCAGTAGATGCTGAAACCCTGAGAAGGTTGGCACCTCTCTGCTTGGTGAGGTTAGGCCAAGCAGGCAGCTTCGTCACCCATTGGCCAGAGACCCTGGGTAAAAGACTCCCTCTGTCCCCTTCTTTCCACTGAGTATGGTCTGAGAGAAATAAATTAAAATCTGGGGGAAATTCACCATAACAGAATATCTCTTCGCAAATCATATATTTTTTCATATACTTGGTAGTGAGGGGACTTTTTTTTTTTTTTTTGTAGTAGGGCTGATTTGCCTCTTGCACATCATATAAGGACCTGGACCAGACACAGTAATGACTAATTGTGAAAAAGTAACTACGCATGTATTATGAGAATAAATCACTTAATGGATGCCAGGAACTCATTAAAATAAAGGTAACACTTAAGGGTACAGTATAGTTATTGATAAACTCTTATATTCTTATTACACAAGTGACTCCAACTTGAAGCTTGGATGATCCAGGAAATGTGAGAAAAAGTAACATGTAGGAAAGATGTTTCATGGACATTCGCAGAGAATTTTTTTCACACAGTTGTTGAGGGCACATTGATCCAGCACCTTAAATATTATTATCCATGGTCTCGCTCCCTTAAGAAAAGAGTAAATTGTTTAAGGATACACATTTAGAATGCCACATCCAGAGCTACATCCAAGTGGCAAATGATTACCCTGCTTATAAATTCTAGGCAGATGATAATTTAGAGTGCCCGTGAAAGCCCCGCGTTTATTTGATTGCTCTCTTAATTACTGGGCTCTATGCGATCAAGATCAAATATTTGTAGAAGAGGAAGCTTTTCTTTGTGGGAGTGGATAATAACTGTTCTTACACTTTGAAATTTTTGCCTTGAGTTACTAAGATTTGCATTTCTCACTTTTGTTCTAAGGAAAGGTGTGTAGCCTGTTTTAGAAAGCAGGTACCAAATAATCAATCAGCCAACACCCCAGAAAGTTTCCACTCTAACACAAGTGCAAAATCTCAGGTAGGAGCAACCCACCCCCAGAAACAAACCTACAAAGGGTGGGAGAAAGGATGTATCACTTGTCTAAGTGAATACACTGTGATTGGTATGTGTTGCATGCATTAAGAAGCTATATTTGCTTATGAGCTGAGCTGCCTGTGAGAAACCAGCCAGACATCTGGAGAGATCACGCAGACAGGTAAGCCCTAAGCCTCGCTCCCATGCTGCTTCAGGGCCCTGCTCTCCCGGGCGCGAGAAGAATAAACAGACGGCGGTCATCGATCCCCGGTGCTGGTGTTGCACTCTGGGAAACGCTGGGAGTGCTCAGGGACGTGGCTCCCTCCGCGGATGCGCGTCTGAAAGAAATCGCCGAGATGAGGCCAGAGAGCATGCAAATCGGTAGAAAGCTGGAGAAGAGGAAGGGAACAGCCAGAAAAAGAAACGTGTTGCACGTATCGCGTCTCCGTCCCCTTCTCCGTGTCGCCCTCGTCCAGACCCACTGTCTCCCTCGCGACTCCTCCTCCCTCCTCGTCCCTTTCTGGACACCAGTTCTGGGAAGATCAGTCAGTATCTCCCCCCTCCCCCCTGCCTTGAGCTATAATAGGATTCCCCCCCGCCCCCCATGGCAAACCCGCAGCTGTTTTAAGTCAATGAAAGTAAGATTGTTGGAGATAAGCGCCGGCGCAGCCCGGAAGCTGTCAGTGCACACTTAAATCAGCCCACGTCTTCTTCTCGGGGCTTTACCTACGGAGTTTCTTCCGAGGGGACGTAACTCTGGGGTCTCCGTCTCGCCTTCGCGCGCCAACTCCTGTGTCGCAGGAGTCAGGACCCAGCGCGGGGCCGTGTTCTCCCGACACATCATTCCTTGGTTCTTGGGCATTGGGTTTTTTTTTTTTTTTTGGCTTCACCCACACAAAACAAAACCAGTCCAACCACCCCGGAGGCAGAGAGGAGAGTGCCTTAGAAACTTTTCTCTCCTCCCGCACCACCCCCCAGGAGGAGGCGGATGAAGCGCGGGCGGCGTCGGACCCGCGGGCGCGAGCCGGGCTCGGGGAGGCAGTGGTCGCTTTAAAAAAACGGAACCTTTCCCGGCTCCAGCCCCGGCGCTGGGCAGGCGGCGGCCGCCTGCGGGGAGGTTCCGCGCGCGCACCCCCGCAAACCCCCGCTCGCGCTCTCGGGACCAGCTCTCCTGTGTGCAAACCGGGGTGAGGGCAACGAGGGGCCCAAGGCCCGGCGACGGGGCCGCGGGTGAGGGTCCAGCGCGGGGAAGTTGACAAAGGGGACTGGACCCCACACGAATGCGTATTTCTAGACGCGAGGTCCGTGGAGATCTGGAGATAGCGCACTCTCCTTGCTCCTTCCACTCCTGCCACCTCATTTGATCGCTCCTTTAAGTGGAGGGCAAACGTGTTTTTGTTTTTTTTTTTTTAAACATTCCTGCACGGCGTGGGCAATCGCCGCGTAATTTACAATCTAGTTACTCCGCAGCAGTCGGGGAAGCAAACTCCGGGGTTCGCCCCCTTTGGATGGGCAGAGAGGGAGGCCGGGCGGCGAGCTGCAGGAAGGAGGTCAGGGTGGGTTTGCGGGAGCTCGGGGGCGACCTGGAGGGAGCCCGAGCCCCCGGCGCCGCCCCCGCGCCCGCCCTCCCGCCCCCGCCGCACTCTCCACCCCCCCCCTCACCGCCCCCCCCGGGGGCGGGCGCCGGGCGCGGTGACCGCCGGCTGGTGCGCTGCCCTCGCCTCCCCCATTGTTCCTACTGTCTTTTTGCCTTTTGTTATTTGCACTCGCATTGTGTTGTTTGTCTCTGAAGCCGCCTCATGACCAGCCAAGGGATTTCACCTCGTCCTTGAGAGCTACACGGGGAGCGCGGGCGAGCGAGCGAGCGAGAGACAGGGGGGGAGAGGGACGCGCGCGCGCACACACACTCACACACACTCACACACACACAGACACACAGACACACACAGAGTGGAAAAGGCGAGCCACCAAAACCCATCTCCAGTCTCCTCCCGGGGCCCCAGCCCGCCACTGTGCCACTTTGCATCCCGCGCCGGAGGAGACAGTCGGGAGAGCCGGTAAGGTGCGTGAACCGCAGCGTTTTAACTTTGTTGTTGGTCCCGATGTTGTTGTGGGCAGACCTCCAAGGCGCAGAGCTCCCCTCCGCCGCCCGCCGCGCCCGCCGCTCAGCTCCCGTCCCCGGCTCCAGCTGGAGAGTCGCGGAGGAGGGAGGGGGCCGCCGCGGGAGTTTCCTCAAGTACAGAGGGAGGGGGACGGGATGGGGGGTGGGGGGGGAGAGAGAGGCGGCAGGCGGCTGGAGGCTGGAAGTGGCCCTGTCATCCTCGGGGGGCGCCAGTCGCGGTGGAGGGGGGAACCCTGGGGTGTGCGCTTGGACCCCGTGCAGGACCTGGGATAACTTTGTATTTCTGCCGGGGAGCCTGCGTGCCGTGGCCGGTATTGTTTTCTAAGTGGTGTTGGTGGAGGTGGTGATGAGAGCTGAGGGCAGGAGTGCGGAGAGAAGCCTCGGCTCGTCTGTGCGCCTCGGTGGACGCCAAACGCCAGACCCTAAAAAGTTGGACAGAGCTCCTTCCCCTTCCTAGAATATCCACGCGACCCCCAGGCAACCCCACGACCTGAATATCCCCCCCGCTTTTCGTCTTTTTGTTTCGCTTTCTGCAATCCCTCTCCCTACCACTTCCCCTCCCTCCCGCCCGGGATTTTGGAAACAAGTCTCATCCTTCAGGATTCTTCTAGGGATTTCAGGGACCGGAAGCTTTATTAATTGCAGCTACCTTCCCACCCTCCCCCACCTCACTGCGCAGACGAAGTGAAGACCACTCACGTGTTGTCCCTTTAAGCGCGGGTGTGGGGAATGTCGCTTGCACGTTGGGGCTACACTAATAAGCTAAGAAAAGAGGTTATAGGAGTTTAGATCAAATTGGATTTGGAAATGTTTCCGTGGATAGCAGCAGTTTCTTGCCCTTTGATCTGCTGTCATCAGATGCACACGAAGCATGATTTACATATTTAACTAGTAATTTCCCTTACACTTTGCAAACGAACATATTAATGAACAGTTTGACCCTGGTGAAATCCGAAGAGCTGGCCTCTGTGGGTCAGATCTGAGTGTGGGGAATGTGAGTCCATTTCAATGTCTTTCCTCCTTCAACTAACGCAGGTCAAAATGAGAACTTCTGTGACTCTGCAGGATGATACGGTCAGTGTCAGCCAACCCAGCCGCTCTGGGTGGCAGTCAACTGTACTTCCTTAGAAAAGTTTAGGAATTTGTGCTGTCCCCGTTGAGATCCTCACAGTATCCAGATATCCAAAGTAGTTGTCCAGAAAGGCTTGAGCCCATTTCCCCAGGGGCTGCCTTCAGGCTCGGCTCAGCTCTTTAGTCCAGGGCGAGACCAAGGGAGATCTGTGGGATTTTGGGTAATAAGTGTGGGAATTTGCAAAGGGACTAGACAGAGTGACTTGTTTCTTTGATGCTCATAAATAATGTCCCCTAGTATCCTAAAAAGAAACAAAAAAAAACACCCCACAACAACACACAAACAAAACAGGCCAATGAAAGTAGGCGCGTGGGAGAGTCATAGGCACTGGACATTTCAATCAGAAAAACCAGAGCAGAATTTTTGATCAGGATTACAGGACTGAGGCTCGATTGCCAAGAGTGATTAGGTTAAGGACCAGATGGTTTTAAAGTATACGGAAATGGAAATGTTTTTTGTTTTTTTTTTAAGTTTGACTTTTATAAAATATAAAAGGAGAACGATTTCTTAGGGTCTTTTCCACAACTGCTGAATTTTGGTCCAGCTTTGAAGGAACTCAGCTGGATTGTGAAACGCTGGTAGCTGTGATAGGGGAGGAATCTGGTTTCAGAAGCAGATACTTGGGACAAAGTTTCTGGGGGTGCTTCTTCCTGATTTAAATATAGCTCCCAGGCTGGAGCCTAAACACCTTCAGCCACAAAGGTTTAAAATCACAAGCACTTACACTGAACGTTCTGTCAGGCATTGTGCAAAGTTCTCCTGCTAATTATGTCATCAACTGTTTACTCCGCAGAACTATACAAGATAAAAATCATAAGTATCACTTAAAACTGATGCAATACAGCTTGAAATCCTTAAACTGGTAGGGATTGCTTTTGTTTGCCTAAAAGGTGGATCTTTCATCAGATGAGTTGTTTAAAAACATTTACTTGTGGGGGTGGGAAGGGATGTGCATAATTATTTAGTTATTTGTGTTAATTATATACTAGCTTACTCGCTTGAAATTCTTTTTTTTTTCCTTTTCTTTCCAGTGGTCTTCTCACAACTGTATACATGAAAAATGAAGAGAGGTTTTTATTTGCTTGTGGGTTATTTTTTTTAAAAATCCCTTTCTGTAGCCTTTTTGAATGGGTGGTAATGAACCAATCTGACATAGACTTGAAAGAGTAAACACTTAATATATGAAAAAAAGAGCTTCAACTCTTAATTAAAGAAACCCTGTACCAGTTTTGTTGTTGAGCTTAAACAGTTCTGGTTGAATGGTATGTTGTATACAGGATTCGAAACTTTCCAAGGTATTTGGTAAATAACTGGGCATTTGAGATCCAGTGGTTATTTCAAGTTAACTTAGTGCTATACATGTAAATGCACATCCTGTTTAGACTGACACACGGTGGTGTTAAAAGGAAAAAATGAATATGTGCTTATAAAGATGTTATCTGTGGAGTATATGGAGTAAATACTAAGACCAAAATAGTGAACTTTATATTCAGGAGTGATGGCTTCTTTTTTTTTTGACGTTGTTGGGGATAAGGCATGAGCTATAGGGAGAGTTTAAAATTTCATTTTCCAGTTAAAAGAATGAATGTTTGAACAAATATTTTTCCTATAAAGCAAATGAAAATATACAATGTAAAGATGAAAAGAATATACTGTGTTCTTGAAAAAGCTCTGTTCTTTTATGAGTGATAGGCAATCATTATCTTGAAGGCATGTTCACATTAAATAAAAAAGTGATATATCGGGCAGGATAAAACTTGTTTTTAGTAATCTAAAATGCACTAGATTTCAAATAATTTAGAGTTCCAATGCTGAACACTGTTTAGATTTCCAGCAGGTAAAATTGTTGGATATGATTGATTGGAATACCTGGATGATTCACCCAATATCTAATCACCTCCAGTGGTAGAGAAAGCTGTAATTAGAGTTTTGAGAGTAACCTGGAAAACTTACGTATTTGTCTAGGCCTGAAAGTCAATACATTCTCCACACACTCATCACAATTTTTAGCCTGTGAAATGTAGATTTACCTTAAGGGTGAAGAAAGTTCTTGGCTGTTTCAAATAAACTATATCCTGAACTTAGATTTGTAGTTAATAAAATAAAAGTCCAATTTTGTTGCAAAACATTGTTTAAAGCACCCATTTGTAAATTGTCTACATTTGGTTTTCATATGTTAATGATTTGGGCTCTGCAACTTCTTTCAGAAAGGCATTTTGGTTTATCTTAAAAAACATTACACAAAACTGTCTAAACAACTCTGTAAATAAATGATTCCAAATGCCTCAATTTGATGAATGAATTAAAGAATCAGAGTTCTTAATCCAATTATGATCAGTCTTGTTATTCCAATTCCCATTTGGGGGAGTGTGGGGAGTGGGACTGTAAATGATTCTCAAATGTGAGGGGGGTCTTTGCTGGTTTTTTTTTTTTTTTTTTTTCTGTGTGTGATGAAACATAATTACTCATACCTAACATTTAGGAGGAGGAATTTAGAAGCAGGGAAGTTTAATTGATCTTCAATTAAACCTAGAGCTTATTTGCATAAAAAGGTGTTCTTAATAGAGGAGTAAAATGAAATTTTTTAAGAATATGAAGCAAGGATCTAATCTTTTGCTTAAAAATAATGAATTTTTGTATTTAAAGGGGAAGAAATGGGGGGCACTTAAGCTCAGGAGTAGGGCAGACAGCAAGACACTTTTAGTCAATTTCAGGTGGCCCATATTGGGACATTTGAGTGGTACTATTTAATGAACTTTACTATATTTAATATCCTTGTCTTTAAAATTAAGGGGAATATGCTTTTTGGGTTGTTGACTCCAAACCTCTACCCATTTAGCTGCCTACATGGGTGCTTTTGAATGCTCCCCAATCAGGGGCCTGAACTTAGGATGGCCCCTGATAACAGCCCAGTTTGCTTTGATGGACCCTTCTGAATGTCTGCCCCATTTGCCCAGTTTAACCTCTGACTCAGAAATTAATTAATTCCTAGGTATTAATAGCTTATTATGGTTTAATTCTCCAGGAGTTATTATTATTATTACTGTTATTATTGCAGTTTATTATGACCATTTAATTACTTAGGGAAAGACTTGTGGGGATTACAAGTATCAAGGGAAGCTGCCAAGAAGCAACATTTATAAACATAGGGATTTTTCTCAGTACCACTCAGATCAGACCTTACAGGCAAGTGGTTATTCCACTTACAGGTGAGGATGACATTCAGTAGGGGCAGCATATTGATAAAGTTAGAGGGAAAATGAATGCATTTAAAGAGTACATCGAATAACCACCCTTTAAAAATTGAGTCTTAAAAAGTAAAATATTCAGAAAAAAAATGTATTTCCAGGAGTGGTCATGGTAGTGGTATTGATTTGTACAGGTATAGGACCATGCATTCTTTATTAGTTAATATTTTAAAACTGATTATATCTTTGCTGCCGTTAGTTACTCATCATCGACTTAAGCTTCATGATTATGTGGTATCACATCTCCAGAGGGGACAGACAGTGCAGTGGTCAGCAGGCTGGGCGGGCTCTGGTTGGACCTCCAGTTGATATTCCCTGGAAGCTTAGGCCTTGCATTGCCACTACAGCACCAAGGAAGCCTTGGAGGCAGGGAGTTCAGGGAAGAACCAGGACGTGGAAGAGGTGATCCCACTGGCTTTCGGAGTGTCTCGGTTTAGGCCTGTTTATAATTCTTTGATGACTTGGAGTTTTGAACATTCAGTACCCTGCCCCTTTTCTTAATATCTAAAGCTGGGGATTATAACACTTTTTCTTACAGGGCTATGCATGAAGTACACTAGATACATGTCAAATTCTTGGAATAGGGTCTCCTGTGAACGAGGTGCTCAGTAAATGTCAGCTGAACTCTTCTCTCCTCCAATCAAGTCTTTTTAATCGTTAATAATGTTTGAAGCCTCATTTTGTGCTTGCTTTGAACTTATTTGAGTCTAAGGAGGAAAATATATCACTTTCTTGAGGCTGAGATCAACACTTTAAAATAGTGATTCCGTTAACATCTATACATGATCTCTGACAATGTGGTTATATTAAGATGCTGTATTTGGTGCAAGTGTGAATTCTACCTTTTATTCATATAAATCTTCCTTTAGTAATTAAGATTTTAATTGCTACAAAATAGGTAAAGGCAAACAAAAAACTTTAGGAACTAATTGTAGATCTCTCTTCTTGTCCTTTTTGATTTCCCATTACAGATATAATCTAGTGAAAAAAAATTTTTGGTCATTTTATCCATTGATAATTACCCACCTCTTAGTTATATTAAGTTATAGTACATGTGGCTAGAGAGAAATTCCGCTTGGAAAAAGAAATAAATCTGACTTTGCAATATTTTGTCCTATGGAGTCAACAGTTCCTTCAATCTCACAGGTGTGTTTATTTGTTTAAATTGGGTGCAAGGAGAAAGGCACAATACTATACCATTGCCAGTTGGAAAAGATGAGGTAGAGTAATAACATGGAGAAATTAGGGGTTATTTTCTCTTCCCAATGATAGAGAGAATTTCTCTGTACAACTGACCAAAGATAAAGGAAAGGCTTTTAAAACGCAAACAAATGACGTGGTTGTTTCATGAATATTGTAATTAATTAGCAGATGCCAAAATGGAATTAGACATGTGAGAAGTTTATTGGGGGAGGGAGCAGGAGAAGGCTCGGACAGTCTTTCACCAGTGATCCAGGTTTGACATTTATGCAAGGAGAGATGGAAGGAAGGACAGAGGGTTGAGTAGGAAGAAACTGACTGTAGCACAGACCAAGCAAAGTTGGGCAGATGAGAGACAGGCATTGGAGGAGTCCTCTGTTCCCAAGAAATGGACTGCTTTTTTTCTTTTCTTTTTGTAATCGCACTGCTCATGAGCCTCAAATTCATTATGAAACTAGAGGCAGGGAAATTAGGCAAAAATACAGTGTATCCTTAATCTCCAGTCGGAAAAAAAGAAGTCAGGGTAGGTGGGTGTTTTATTGTTTTTGCACATAGACACGGATACATCTTTATGGGGAAATGTGTGTTTCCCTTTGCTGTGCTCAGCCATTGGCTAGGAGCAGCCCCCCTGGGAGCATGGTCTTGGCGCACAAATGATGCTAGAGACATAGGGGCAGCCAGTGGGGCCCTGAGTCCATTATATTCTTGCAGCAGGAGATCTGAGTGGTGTAGTTGTGGTTTGGCAGTATTGCCCAGGGATCAGTAGCAATCACTCTGGTCAGGTGGACCTACCACTGAAAAACAACACCACGCTGGCTTTTTTGAGCTCTCTGATGCTTTCTTTGCCTTCATTGTTAAATGGGCATAATGATAGTATCACCTCACAGAATCCTAGTCAAGATTAAATGAGGCTATATGAGAGTATATGTAAATCTATAGTACCATGCGTGGTATATAGAAGAAATGCTCAATATGTATTGACTCTCTTTAATGTCCTCATAAAATGCAACGGAGAGGTATAGCTGAATTGTATCAGGGGATCATAAATATATTTAAACAATTGGCATTGCATGTAATTAGAAGGCATTGTTTATGTATGCAAGCAAGCAAACATCCCCAATGTTTGCCTTTTAAAAAATAGCCCAGTTAATTTCTCATGCTTCAATCCTTAATTTCAGCCGGTTATAAATCCTAGGACAGATAGACCAACTGACCTTGACTGTCTTCAGGTAAGTCGCCTTAAAGCACGAGGTAGACAGAACCTCTCTTCATTTCCTTACCCCTCCAGGCTCCCTATTCAGCTGAGAAGGAACTTGCACTTTATCTCCAGCCTCAAACACCTGGCGAGTCTTTGCTCCCTTCTGTTCCTGTTCCTAAACCAACTTGCCGCACCACAAAGCACTGAACTCAAGTGGCCCTCAGCGCGCGCGCCTGCTGTGATGAGTCACAGAGCCACTAGCACTTTGTTGCTTTAGATTTGATCACTGCCATGACTAGTCCTTCGCTTGTCAGCTAAGAGACCCTTCAGGGAGTTGTCCCTTAATAGAAAGTCTCTTTTCTTCCCTCCTGTTGTAACTTTAAATTAAAAGAAACTGTAGAGGAGCTGGTGGCACTGCAGCAAGTTCATTCTCCTACCCACTGGGAAAACAACATCTGAGAAAAGACATTATTGGACTGAGAATTGAGTTGTTGCTATTTTGGGGGGCGGGGCAGCATGGGGGGGGGGAGGGGGCCGCTGCAGTAGAGGATGAAGACCATGCCATTTAGACTCAGTCGGACCGATTCTCAGTGACTTAATGGAGAGCAATTCTTCTGTAGAGGAGGGAGCTTTTTTTGTTTTTTTGATATAAGACATTGCCTTCGCATGTCAGTTTCAAGTGGGATTCATGAGACCACTGGTATTTTGCCTCTGTTTTTTAGGTGGTTCTGTGTGTTGCACTGTGTGGGAAACTGGCCCAGGGACAACTTCAAAATCCGAAGAGGATGGGAGACAGGAAAAGAGAGCTAATTTTTGACACATTCCTCAGACAAGTGACCCCTCTGGGGAATCTGTGCCCAGGATAAGGACGGCTTACTGTGAGGCTTCTGGCATAGTTTTCCCCGAATAGTGAGCGCTGGTTACTTCAGTGTCTCTGGTGAAAAAGGCTGACAAACCTCACAGTTGTGAGAAAAAAATGAGTCCTTTTGATGGCACGTTGTTTAGATGCCATCTCACGAAACTTCTGACTTAATTCTCGGCTGAGCCAGGCTTTAGACCTCTGGACAGTGGTGGCTGTTCCATTCCTGTTCTGGGTGAAGGCCTGCCCTCAAACCTGCTGTGTGCCAAGATCTCCTGGTGTAACCCGTGGCTAATGGAAGCTGGAGTTTGACGTGTGGTAGCAGCCTGTGCGTTCCTGCAATGCTTGGTGTTACGATGCAGTATTGGCAGCCTGTCATATGTGTCTGGCTCAGCCAGTCTCATTTACTCTCGCACTGGGCGCAGCTTTCGAACAAGTGCATTCTACTTCTTATACTTCTCTCTGGGCTTTTCTTGCATCACTCCAGTCTCATCTCCATCATACCTTCCCTACTAGTCAATAGTAGTGTCTTTTCTATTTTAAATCAGGAAACAAAGTGATCATTTTAATGTACTCTAAAAAAACACACAAATAAAGCTATCAAGATGTAAAGAAACTTAATGGGCCCAGTATTTATTTCTAGGGACTTTCTTCAGTCCACGCGCCGCCCCCCCCCCCCCCCGCCCCCCAATGCTCTTCTCTTCCTTCTTCCCTTTCCTCATCACTATTTATTGTGCCATATTAAACCTTTCTCTTACCATGAGGTCTTGATTCTCAGGGCACCGTTGACCATGCTGCATTGTGTTCATCTCCCTGGATGAAGTGAGAAGGGGAAGGGGTGTGAAAGGCATTGTTTCATGGTTTGAAAAGGGGTAACCATCGGGTGACAAAACATGTGGAAGGTAAGCCGGCTGAGGGCACCGGGTTGTATCCCAGCACAATTGCGATGCCTGGAACAGGGCAGTAGCTGAATAAATGATTGCTAAGCCAACGTATCTTGCATACCAAGGTCCACTAAAAGAATGTTTTTATTGATTTCAGAGAGGAAGGGAGAAGAAAAGAGAGATAGAAACACCAGTGATGAGAGAGAATCATTGATTGGCTGCCTCCTGCCTGCCCCACACTGGGGATCGAGCCTACAACCTGGGCATGTGCCCTGACTGGGAATTGAACTGTGAGCTCCTGGTTCATAGGTCGATGCTCAACCACTGAGCCACGCTGGTTGGGCCCAAGCTCCATTCAGAACAACCCTGCATGATGGATACCTGGTAAAACGAACAGCAATTGAGCATTTGACTGTGTTCCAGACACTGTGCTAGGTGCTTTACACGGATAATGTTATTTAATCCTCACGGCCCACCAATTAGGTGGGTATTAGCCCCTTTTCACAGGTGGGCAGACAAACTCCAATGGGTGATATGCTTGCTCATTTTCCTCAGCTAATGAACAGGAGAACCATTGCCTGGATTTCAGTCTTTGTGACTCCACCATTTGTACTTTTTTCATTAAAAAAAAAAAAAGAAAAGTGGCCAAGATAGTGTGAGTTGCTATCCATAAAATGGGAGCACTGACCCTGCCTGCCTTGCTTTCCCAGGAAATAGGAGGATCGGGTGAGAGAGAAGTCGTCTCTGACAATGATGCCTGAGCTGTGATTTCTAAATGTCGGTTATTATTATCAAGTCCCCACAATCCATTCATTAGCCTAAAAGTATTTATACAACACACAGAGGCATGTTGCTTAAACTTTACTTAAAGAAACATTTTCTCCCTGGAGGCAAGAGATTCTGAATTAGCTTTGCTGCTAAGGACACTTTCATTTTACTGTTTTGCAAATCCACCATGGTGCCTAGCACAGTGCCTGGTCGATCTTAACCTACTTAATAAGTATTTGCTGGGGAGTTCAGTCAGTGAATAAAAAGGATTGACTTGGGCCTGGGGGTGGAGGGCAGGTGGGAAATTGAAAGCAGACGAAGAGAGTTGCCCTCCTTTACTTCCCATTCCCAGAGTGACCAGTGATCCCGGACCTTCAAGTAGGCAGACTTCCCCTATCGCTCAAGGCCTGGTTATTGCTTGAGGGCCAGGATGTTTCGCTAAAGGTAATGGCTACAAAGGTGGGTTCAGCATTGTTAGAAGAGGCAGCCATTCATTTGATCTGGAAAGTCAGGCTGGAAAATGTATTAGGAGAAAAAAAAAAAACGGTAAAAAGTGATTCTAAACCTAACAGGAGTTTCAGTAGAAAAATGGCTGTAATTCAAGCAGTGTAATGTTAACATCAATGCGAGTCTCGCATGGCTCAAGCCCCGCACACTGCTTTGGAAATAAAAGGAGATTGTGTAAAGAATTAGCAGTACAAGGCATTTTTAAGTGCTTTATTGCAGAGGCCTGCGATACTCTGTGAAATCTATGCAGCCTCTTTCTTCCTGCTGTGCTTAATTTCAGAATCTGATGCTATTACCTATCCTTGGAGGGGGGAAAAATCACTCTCTGTTAACTCTTAAAAACCGAGTCTCACATTTCATTTGCTTTCAACATAATCTTTCTGACATTTCTTGGGAAGAGAGGAGTGGTGTAGTTAGCCACGGAGGGTCTAGGATACCTTCTAGGGGGCAGCATTGCAGTGAAGGGGCAACGGGTGATACATTATGAAAGCGTAAGTTTAGCAATGGCTTAGGCAGCTTGCGAGTAAGGTCTCTGAAGGAGTCGGAGGTGACTGTGCTTGGCATGAATCCCGATCAGAAGCCAGAACAAGAGTTAACTCTTTGCAATTGTGTCATGAAGACATGCCCACCCAAAGTAGGTCTCCTGGCATGCCTCCCTGTGCCCTTCTCCGGTCCAGCTTGAAAGAATAGTTGACGGTAATTGATAGTTTACTGTTGCCAGGGACTGTGCTGAGCAGTTTATTTTTATTTTTATTGATTCTTTCCAGGAATTCTCTGGTGTAGACACAAACGTTGCCCCATTAAACAGATACAGAAATTGAACTTGTGGTAGGTAAGTGGTGGAACTCAGACTTAAACCCAGACTGGTCTGATTTTGAAAGCGGGGCTCTTACCCATCGTAATATAGGAAGTAGAAGTCCCACGGAGTCAGCCCTCAAAATGACACTGTCTTTTCCCTTGATGTATGCACCTCTGTCCCTCTAGAGCAGGCTATTTTCAGCATATTTCTGAACTATTTCGAAGTTCTTCACACTAGGATTTCTCTTTACAATCTGCTCTATTTACCACTGTCAGGCCAATCTTCCTAACATGCTATTTATTTTTAAATGTATTTTTATTGATTTCAGAGAGGAAGGGAGAGAGAGAGGGAGAGAGAAACATCAGTGATGAGAGAGAACCATAGATTGGCTGCCTCCTGCACATCCCACGCTGGGGATTGAGCCCTCAACCCGGGAATGTGCCCTGACCGGGAATCAAATCGTGACCTCCTGCCTCATAGGTTGATGCTCAACCACTGAGCACACCGGCTGGACCGGACATGCTATTCATTTTTATTTTATTTTATTTTATTTTAATTTTTTAAATTTTATTTTATTGTTTAAAGTATTACATATAGTAGTACATGTATCTCCTTTTTTCTTTTCCCCATAGACCTTCCCCCAGCCTCCTCTACCCCTGTCACATGCCCTCATCCTCCGCCCCCCCAGTGTCTTGTGTCCATTGGTTGTGCTTATATTGCATGCATACAAGTCCTTTGGTTGATCTCTTCCCCCTCTCCCCAACACTCCCCAGCCTTCCCGCTGTAATTTGACAGTCTGTTCGATGCTTTACTGCCTCTGTGTCTATCTTTTTGTTCATCAGGATATAATGTTCTTTTATTTTCCATAAATGAGTGAGATCATGTGGTCTTTTTCTTTCATTGCCTGGCTTATTTCACTTAACATAATGCTCTCCAAGTCCATCCATGCTGCTGCAAATGGTAAGAATTCCTTCCTGACATGCTATTTAGATAATGTAGCCATTTTCACAAAAATTCAAAGTGCCTGAGCACTACACATGGATGGGACTGAGAGTCTGAAGCCTGTTTTTAAAGGCCTTACAGTCTATCTCCAAATCTTCTATCTTTTCAGGCTCATGCTTGAAACCTTCCCATTGAGAACAAGTAGATTCAGATCTGGATTCAGGCTGAACACAATTTCCCAGAGGACTCCCAAACTGTCTAAAACACATCAATCTTATCAACTCTTCTCAGAGGCCATGGGCATTGCATACAAAGCCACTGCTCACACCTGAACCCTATCTGCTTCAGGGAATTCTTCTAGACTTGCCTTTTCCATCTACTTCAAACCTCCTCATCAATTGACTTTTTTTGGTTCCCAATCCACTTGACTCTGTATTTTGGCTCTCCCTTTTTGATTTATCTCTTCATTCATTCATTTAATAATCAATATTGAATAAAACTTGTGGCAACAAATATTTATTGAGCACCTACATAAGTCAGATAACATATTAATTACTAGAGAGTGAGGGATGTGTGGAACAGGCACACACCTTGAACACAAAGATTTAAAGTTTATTAGGGAAGATAACCTTTAATCAAACAATTTATGATTGAGAATCGTGGAGCTATATTTTAGAGACGTACATACGACATATAGGAAAATGATATGATATATGTGGGTGGCAGTCAGAGGAGGTTGTCGTGATGATGTCACATTTGAAGGATGGTTAATGAGGTAAAGAGGAAAGAGAAAAACCTTTTGGGATACAGGAAATAGCATGTTCAAGGGTTCCAAAGAGAGAGGAAGGGAATTTGTGGTCTTGAAATTAAAGGCCAGCATGCCTGGAACAGCGTGACTGGAAAATGGATACAGATTAGGCTGTAGAGTTAGGTTGGGATCAGATCATTCAGCCTTATGGGCCACGTTAGAGAGTTGAATCGTCACAGTAAGGGTGATGAGAAACCCATTGAATAGTTTTAAACTAATAAAACTTGTGGCTCTAGCATGTGGATCAGATTTCAGAGAGGCAGGGATGAATTTGGGCAAGCTAATAAGGAGGCTGTTGCAGAGATCAGGCAAGAGGCAGATGGCGGCTTGGACTTGGGACTGTAAGTGGTGTTGGAGATGCAGACAAGCGGGTTTCTGAAACAAACATGGAGGGAAAATCACCCAGTTTCAGGTGATTTGTAACAACTCTCCTACCCCCACATTCTTACTTCACCAACCTAATGGGACACTTCTAAATGTGATAATTACCTCTTGTTTCCATGTCCATAGGTTCGGAAAAGAGATGCCAAGTCCTTAGCTCTCCCAGCGACCCTGCTGGCTGGGTCTGTACCTGCTTTAGCCCCTGTGTGTTCAGGCAGAGAGACTTGACACAATATATGTAGTGAAAATATGTAGTGCCTCCTGTCTACATGTATGTATTTGCCTTCATATTTCTATGTCTTCCTTTATATATCACCCCTTCATATAGATTTCCTAAAGTCCTCCAAATCCCTTAATTTTCAAATTAAAATTTACTTTTCCACAGTGTGCTTCCAGAATATACAGACCAAAGACTTCTCCTTCTGATATTATGATATTTACATCTATAGCCACTTTTATGGCTTTAACTCTGTATTGTGCCATATCGTAAGCATGTTGTGAACATGCCTTATCTTTTGAGAGATGTTGTGAATTTGTGCCTAGGAATGTGGATGCTGTATGTAGTTCAGTGTTACACTCCTATTTGGGGTCATCATTTACCTCCTTCTAGTTGGGCAATTTACGTAACCTCATCTGCAGAATGGGGATAATTATGTGTGCCTCATAAAGCAGTTGTGATGATTCAAGAGAGATTGAATTTAAAGTACTTAAAACAATCCTTGGCACATAATAATCTCTACTGTGTGATGACATTTTATGGTTATAAATGTTATTCTTTGAAATCAGGAACCCTGTATCTTATTGCCACCTTTGTCTACTTGAAGCTCAGTTAGTATTTATTGAATTCAGATTTGAATTTAAGCATCCTTTCTGCCAGGGGATACAAATATAAACAAGTCATAGTTGTTGTCTGCAAGAACCTGGATTTGGTAGGGGAGCTAGTAACATAAACTGGTAATTATAATATATCAGTGTGATAGGTATAGTGATAGAGTAGAGTTTTTTGAGATCACAGAAGAGAGTTTGGGGAAGGTTTTCTAAATGAATTGTATGAGCTGAGTATTTTATTAGATTAAATACATATTAAAATAACATGTGTGTACATCATATAAAACTCAAAGCTATAGAATAAATAGTGCTCCTGTCTTACTTTTGATCATGCCTACCCCATTCCTACTCCTTTCAACTTTGTATATCTAAATAACATATTTACTCCTTATATTTCGTATTTAAAAAAAAAATCTTAGCTGTCAATTGACTTTCTACAGCTTGGCTTTGTTATACTACTCATACTCTACCTCTACTTCCTAATACCACACATACGCCTTTCCCTATTGTCCCAATATAATTCCATCCCTTTTTGGGGGAAGTTAAATCAGTTCAGAAAACACAGTTACTTTGTCTATGTTAATGTTGTTTATCATTGAGAATATTATTTATTGATTACTTTTACTTTGTATACCACTTATTTGGTGTTACTGAATAGTTGTGGCCTGTGTTCAAACCTACAGGTTTTACTAGACATGCTCAATGTTTACTAGAATTTCTGAGTCAAGGCTAAAAGTGGGTGGATGGCATATCCAGGGTGGGCCATGGGGGTGTCAGCTCTGGTGGGAAGGGCCATTTTATTACTGGTATAATTTAGAATTGCTGGAGCCAGATGATAATAAGAAGCACACTGACTTTTAGGGAGTTATATTATGCTTCTTAAAATTTCTGCAACATTGCACCCTCTATTGCCTCACTTGGACACACTCCTCCCACCAGCCTGCCCTTGGTAAGGCTCTGAGATAAGCTGAATAGGGCAGAGGGTGGTGCTCTGAGAAGGAGGTGGGTATTCCAAGTAGACAGGACAATATGAGTTAAAAGGAAAGGAGGTGGGAAATAGCATGATTTGTTTTTGAAATTATAGAAAGCTTGGTTTCCAGAGAGCATAAAGCACATGAGAATCTAGAATGTGTGTGTACATGTGTGCATATACACATACACACACATTGATAATTTATGTACATGTGTTGTACTTTAGTTAATATCCAGGGCACAATAAGACTTAGAGCAAGGTTTAGGCAAATGATAGTGCAAGTGATATCCGAGTTCCCTGGAGACCAACTGTGATATAGATTTGCATGCGGTTTGGTAGGTTGGGAGGGCTTTGGGAACAACACCTGTGAGGGGCCGAGAGAAGCAGGATGGGCTGAAGGAGAATCTGACTGTGACGCAGCTGAGGCTTCAGCAAACCTATGGGGAGCTCTGGAACTGGGTGGCTCCTCAGAGATGTCCTGAAGGGAGGCCAGGGGACCAGACCTTTGCAAGGTCACGTTGGTGTTGGATGTGTGCCACCCTTAGGGTGGGGGTGGAACTTGGGATGAGAGCAATTCTTGGAAAGGGCCTTAGATGTGAGTGTTCAACAGCCAACACTCCTGGCAACTGGGAAATGGGTGCCACTAGGTATCACCCCACAGCATCCACTAAACACAGCCTTCCTGAGACTCTTTCTTTCTATTTTTTTTTTCATAGATTTTTTTTTTCATGAAATATGGCTGACAAAGGTGGGTCTAAGAGATACAGTTCTGCCATTTTTCCATGTTCACTTTTATTTGCATTATTAATATTACTTGAAAAGCCCTAGATTTTTGTTTTGTTTGCAAGGAAAAAAATTAAACCACTTGTTAACTTCATGAGGGTTAATTTAGCTAAAAATTAGACAATGTAATCCATAACCCACTTCCTTAGGCATATGAAAACTGTAGCCTGGGACAAAACAATGAAACAGAAGTGCGAAGAGCATGACTGTGAGCTTCCTGTGGTGATAGGAGGAGCCCTGTGGCAGTCGTGTAGCAGTTAGGTTAGAAGATAAAACCATGTGGATCATTTTGAACTTCCAGCTTTGGAAAAAAAAAATTCATGGAATGAAACCAAGGGAACATTTTAATTGGAAGTAAGACAGCTGATTGGATGTAGACATATGATGGTAGAAGAATTCTTGGCCAGTATGCAGACAACAGTGTAGGTCTCGGTTTTTCTGGTTCCCAGATGGGCATCCAAGTCAATACTTTCCTAATTTTTTTTTTTTTTGATCCTGTATAGACACCATCAATAAAAAAAGTATTACTTTACTAATAGTAAACACAAAAATGGGGTTGGGGGTGGGGTAGATGGAGCCAATGGGGAAAGAAGAGGGGGCATCTGTAATACTTTCAACAATAAAGATAAATTTTAAAAAGGGAATAAAGCATATCAATAGAATAAGAAACGTAAAGAGAAGTTGTAAGAATTTTTTACAGTATTCCAATGGATGATCTCCTGCCCACCCCCATCAACCCTAAAGACTTCTGAGCTAGATTTCTAGAGCTTCAGTTATATGGTAAATGGGGAGAAAGTGCATTGGAGACAAATTTTGACAATTTTATGAATTTGACCTATGCAACTATGTAAATGAGATAGTATGCACTCCAAACATTGAAAAATAAATAAGATTTTAGACTATACTTGTGATGCTTTAAAATATTGTTAGAACCCTGGAGGGAGCTTGTGTGTCTGTGTATGCATGTGTTTGTCTTTTTGTGTGCATGTGCGCTAGCCAGGGTCATAATGACTTAGCATTTCCTCCTATTTAGCAATTCCCCATTATTAACTAAAAGGTTGGGGCCACACTGACACTATTACCCCTCTGTATATCTGGCCTTAATTTACGAGCCATATCCTGCCTTATATTCCAGAATGCTTTTGAATGTTCTCTTGTTGCTTATTTTTTTCTCTGACTCAGAAATTTATAAATCAGTTACATGCAATAATTAAAAGATATCTTTATTCATGTTGTCTGGAATTCAAATTCGTGTTGTCTCAGTAATAGAGAACTTGAAAAGACAAAACCTTGCATAAATGTTGTACATTCCTTAAGTCCTTTTGGGATTTTAAATGTTTATAAGGACTTTTTCTGGAAAAACTCAGCCTGGCTTAAAAGAATGATCCCAGATTCATCTTGCGCCTGAACTTTAGATAGCTTAGCCTCCTTAGCATTATCTTTTATTTTGCTAATAAAAATTCATTTTAGTTGTGTTCTCATTTTTTTATTTAACAGTGCCTGCTCACAAACATTTGTTGCTTTGAATTTATTGGAAGGAAGAAGATAAATGCATTTCAGGTAGCATTATTATTACTTTTTATAACAGATAAAATTAAACGTTAGCTGAATTTGGAACCGGTATATAGAAATAAGGACATGGTAATCAAAGTTGGGTTCCTAAGGAAACTTAATCACATAGCCTTAAATATAGTTTATAAGTTAAAAGGTAAGAACCTTGTTATGCTAAAGTGCTTTGAAAAATAGTAAAAAACTTAAGATTCTTTATATATATATACAAATGATCTTACCATCACTGAGTAAAAGACATATATTGTCTCTCACAAAAAACAACAACTGTGCCTTGCCATCTTCAGGTGATTCCATCCATACTTGTACTTAATCTCTTTGTAACTATTTGCATATTATCTTAATAGTAATTTAAAAGAAACAATGTTGTGTCTGACTAATCTTAACTATTATTCATTTATTGAAAATATTTTTATTGTGAGTCTGTTCTTGGTCACATATGACAAATGTTGAATAATGGGATTATACTGGTAAGCCAACATAGATTTGGTCCCTGTTCAAATGGAGCTTTCAATGCATAAAAAAGATAGGATTGATCATCTAATTGTTCCAACAAGTAGAGAGAATAGAGAGATATTCTGTTCTCCAGTGTAATTGTGACTGGTAGCAGGACTGTTTTATGGTGTGTTTTTTTTAATCGCTAAAACATAGAATTTTAAAGAAATGATATCTACCTTGAATGTTTTATGATTTTAAACATAACGTATTTTATCAATGTTTCATTGTTTATCAGTGTTTTTCAGTGAGCCAGTTAATTAATGGATAGTCGGGGCTTTGAAGTATGCGTCTGCTGAGTAAAGGTCCTTCCTTGCCATCTTTTTTGGGAAGTTAAACCCATAGTAATATATGCTTCTATTTTTACCTTTTATTTACTAAAATTGTCAGGAGGGCTTAAAGGCATTTGGCAAGGAAGCTAAGTGCAGAATTTATCCAGGTTTTTAAAAAAATTTTTCCTGGGGAGGGGTGTGGGATGGGAATGGGGGGGATGAGGACAAATATGTGATACCTTAATCAATAAAGAAATTAATTTAAAAAAAAGAAAAAAATTTTTTCCCCAGTTTTATTACGTTGTTTGACACCCAATTTAGTGTTTTTTTTTTTTAAAAAAACACACAATTTACCTTTATTTTTAAAGCATGCAATCTAATGTCACTAAAAGCTTTCTTCTTTGCCCTCATATTTCATTAGTTATACACTATTTAATGAATTTACCCCAATACAGTAACAAATGCCGTAAACAGACTTGGGATCAAGAAGACAAGCAGAGTGGCTAGAGTAGCCTCTTTGCCGTTTGGGTGCCGTTGCCAATAGTATGTTTGCAGAGGGAGCGCAGCACATCAGTTACACTGGTGACTGCGTGGAAGTGAGTTCATTAGGAAAGTTGTACCTGTAGCATTAGTGGTATGTACTGTGGAGGAAGAGTAAAGATCAAAGGAGGCAGAAGGTAGAATGACTTACTCTGTAAGTCGCAGGAGGCTTTCATCAGGAAGAGACATTTGGGCTGGGATGTGAGGAAAACTAAGGGCTAAGTAAGTGAAGAAAGTGCGGGTGAGTATGGAGTAGAGAACCCCACGTGTAAAGCTCTGAAGTGTTAACGCTTAAAATAGTGAGGAAGTAAGGGAGATGGGAGTGGTTGGGACACATAAAAGAAGCTGGGTTGGCTCAGTGGACAGAGAATTGGCCTGTAGACTGAAGGGTCCCTGGTTCGATTCCGGTCAAAGACACATGCTTGGTTTGTGGGCTCAATCCCCAGTAGGGGCATGCAGGAGGCAGCCGATCGATTATTTCTTATCATTAATGTTTCTATCTCTCCTTCTCCCTTCCTCTCTGAAATCAATACAAATATATATATATATATATATATATATATATATATATATATATATATGTATGTATATATATATATATATATATATATATATATTTTTTTTTTTTAAAGAAGCATAGAAGTTGTGAAGAATGAGTCTGGGGGAGGAGGGAGGAGTCCTCTTACGTAGGTTCTTCAAGGTGATGCTAAGGCTTTAAGTTTTTATTATGAAGACAGTGGCAAGTTATGAAAGGATTCAGATTTGCATTTTAAACAGATCTCTCTGGGTGTTTGGAGAATGGGATGGCGGGGCATCAGTTATGAAGTGATTAGAGTAGTCTAAATAAGAAACGTTACCCTTGTCCCAAAAACTATTCATTCTACCATTTTGGGAGGCCTCATCCTGCTCCATGACTAAATGGGTCCTCGAAATAACTTGAGGAAAAGTAGAACCTAAATGTATCAACGTATAAATCTTTTCAGTATCTAGGAAGCCCTGGAACAGTATTTTCTATAGTGCACTTTGCTTACCACTTTCTCCTTTTACTTTTGTATTTATATTCATGATTTCAGCACATCACATTTCCAAGACAATAGGAAAAAAGAGGAAAATTCATTCTTTTAAGCTATTGACTTTCTTAGAAAGGACAGCAAGTGTGTTTATTTTATTACTATGGGTCTAAAAATTAACCATGAAACATCATCTTCTACTTCTAAATAATGTGTAACAAAGAAATGCTTTATTGCAACTTCATCAATAATTCAAATGCAACTTAAAGGAAAGTAGGGCAGCATGAGGGAAAAAGTACGCTTGTTCCATAACTGAGTCGATTAAATAGTATTGAGTCCCATTGCCGTATTCATATCGATGAAACAACTTTTATAACTACAAAGAGTTTAATAAAAAATAAGACCTCAGAATTATGGGGCAATGACAGAGACATTTTTCTATATATAGTTTTGTATTGTACTATACAAATAGTGAAATCAACCTTTTACTAGTTTGCAATAATGAAGGAACAGCCTTTGAAAGGTGCTCTTAATTGAGATTTTAGTAGTTTTCAAGATTGTGCTGTAATAGCCCAAGCTATTTTGGAATTGTGCATACATTAGTGTACTGGTGCAGCAGGATACAATAATGTGTGAAAAAGTATACAGTCACACCTTGTTTAAATTCGCAGTCTTTGTGCATAATTCCAGAGTGAGCTCTTGTCAGGTTTTTACTGTATATAGGAGAGAAAAGTTTATAGGGGCCTACAGATTGGGGCTGGATGTAAGTATCTGACTATGAAAATCCAAGTATTTTAGTGGGCTTTTTTGAAAGATCATAACAGTTAAGTTTATATTATATATAATATTTTGCAAACCAACCTGTGGTTAGTTTCACCCCGTGGGAGCTTCAGAATGTAAACCTATAACCATCTGAATGAAATGTACATTGGCTCTATTTCCTATTGGCAGAGTATAAGTGAGAAGTACGGAGCTTGATTTTTTTTTTAAAAAACAATGATTGCACTATAATTTATGCATTCATATTAATGTTGTTTTTTTCAAAATTGTCACCCAGAGAAGCAAAACTCTGATTCCAATGATGCCCTTGTTCAAAACATTTTGGAAAACTTCCTCTCAGAATTGTCTTTTCAGTCATTTGCAAGCCTGACTAAAAACATCCATCTCATTACTTTCCATTCGCATTTCATACCAAGATTCATCATCCTTTTTCTATTCACCAGAGTTGGCTATAAATGTCTCTCAGAAATGATGAAAATGGCTAAAATTGACTTTCAAATTATGAAATTTGTCACCGTTGAGGATATTTAGAAGTATGCAGGCATGTGTGTGTGTGGTACAGACTTAGAAAGCAGTTTCAAAAGCAGGCAGAGGCAGGAATGGCTGATCTTCAGAGCCAGTGGTTGTTCTAAGGTGGTCACTATTTGGATGACACGGTATGTTTGTTTAAAAACCAGTCGCATTACTTTTTAATGACACTGTATATTAGTTTTTACAACGTATACAAAGAAAAATGCAAATGTCTTTTGGAATACAAGGCCAAAATACCTTACACAATTAGTAGCATATTTTATTATTAAAACAATTAAAGGATTAAGCAACTATAATGCTAATCCAATGTTGGCAGATTCTCCAGATAATGGCCCTTCTATGGGAACATCTCTAAAATTTTACTTTATTTACATACTGCCACTTACTGTCTGATTTATAAGTATGTGCATTTCAATTAGACTTCTGCATAATTCATATTTATTTTCATGTTATTAGAAGGCACTGTTTGGTAGCATTTGAAATTTTCATTTTAGTTGACCTCTTCCTATAAGTTATTGACCCAGTTTTCTAAACAATTAGTACTTATTTTCTTAACCCCTGGTTAAGAACCCAGATAGTTACATGTGCTTGAAATGTAAAATAATTGGGTTGAATTCCAAATATTTTCTTAATTTAAGAAATCTGTGGCCATTCAGTACAACTCACACAATGTTTATGTGTTGAATGATTTATGAATAAAATGAAAACAAAGTGGTAATGTGCATATCCAGAGCGCTTGCCATTCACCTCCACTTGGAACATCTTTTCTAGTGTGTTCTCTCTTCAGTGGGAAGGAAATGCAAGAAATGATTGCCAGAGAGACTCAGTTGAGTAGTTTTTATTTTCTGAGTATTAGAATTAGAATTAGTGCTGTCTAGTAAGAAAGAGTAAACAATTCAAATATAAGTTTGCTGTGATCAGTTTTTGTGACCCTGTACCCTATAGTTTCTGATCTCCAGATTTGCGCATTAAACAGTTGAAATCAAATGCCTAGATTTTTAAGAATGTCATTGGTAGCTCTGAGAATTGATAAATTGAAATGCAAACCAGTGTTTGCATAGGATGATCTGGTATGTACTTTTGCGCCACTTTTCAGTACAGCTCACTCTTTGCAGACAAAAAAGGCTTATTGTTTAACATGGTATGTAATTTGTGTCATACTGATTCTTTTATCCTGGTTAACTTACATGTCAATATTCTTTTTTTCTGGTTTCATAGAACTAAATTGGGTTTTCTTTTTGTGAATGCCTTTGTCCTTGACTATTACAAAAGTTTTAAAGTATAGGTTTTATGCAGGAATATTCCAGGCTAACAGCTACTTCCTTCCTATTAAACACCTTAGTTTATATTAATGAAATTGGGTGCTGTTTCATTTTGGCCAAAAAGTTTGTTTTCCTAAAAGGGGAAAGAGTTTTGAAACTGAACATGTTTGACACCTTTAGTTCTCAGGTAATCTTATATACTGATTAACTGTCATGGATTTTTGACAACAGATGTCATATTTGAAATTCCATTGCAGCCAAGTACAGTATTGTGATAGTGTTCATTTGCAATGTACTTATTCAGTGGAAATCATAAAAATCTGTAATAAATTAGAAAATAAAAGCTGAGCAGTATTTTTGTTCCCATTAGGAAAAGTAGATTCAGAAAGCTTGTATTATAAATATATTTTAGTACTATTTACCAAAAGCTGGGAGTTTTATTCTTGTAGGAGTTAGGTTAGCAAGTAATGTTTATATAATCCCGATAAACATTTCTCCCTGACTGAATTTTGAGTGGAAAACTTTGTTTCCTAAGAGACTCTAAGGGGAAAAAAAAGAACCTGTCCTCTGATTGTGTGTATTGTGTGTGTGCGCGTGTGCGTGTCTATGTGTTTAGATCCAGCTTAATACCAACTAATGCCAACATCTGGCAAAGAGATGGCGATCTGGGAATTTGTTGCTTGAAACCCTGGGACAAAGTGTTCTGATTCGACTCGCAAACATAGCTGTGGACTTGAACTGGAATCTTCAGGGGCAGAAACGTCTTAAGTGTCTGGAAAATTGGCCTGTTGAGTCACCATGAAGGCACTAAAACAAAACTAATTTTAAGCAGGTCAAAGTTCAGTGATTCCCTCTGGAATTCAGACTTTTTTTTTAAAGAGTCTCATGTTTAAGTGAAAAGGGTCAAAGTTGATGCACTGTTACAATGTTTTGAATGCTTTCCCTTCAGAACAGCCACCCAGGCTGGGATTAGCATGAGGAACTGCAAGGCGGGCACTTCAGCGTCTGGGTTAAAAATATTTCAAAGCAGTAAATGCAGTCAGTACAGAGAGATCCCTGGGAGCCTTGCTATTCAAAAATGTGTGAGCTCAGGGCAGTGACTGCAATGTAATTTAGGGCAGTCTATGCTTCATAGCTTTGGAGAATATTGCTTCCCGCTAATGTTCCATCAGAGGGTGGTAGGACAGTAGTAATTTTAGAAGGTGGTACTCCTGGTTGTCTTACATCGAAAACTTCAAAATAAACAAAAGGACACATCAGCTGAACAAGAAATGTAACTATGGAAAAGTACTAAGGACTCTCAATTTGCACTGAACAGATACAAAATCAGCATGGGCGTAGGAATATTTTTAAGGTGGAAGCCATGGCAAAAGCAGCTTCCAGGGAATGGACTGCACAGGTACATATGGAGTGTGACAGAGAGTCTGCAGGAACTCAAGAAAGTGCCTGGCCAACAGCAAGGTGCTTTAACTAGAACCAGATGTAATGCTGTTGACTATTTGAATTGAGGAATGATTTTAGACCGTGGAAACCTAGGAGATTTAATTTCAGTAGCTGGCATTCAGATGCGATGTCAATGTCCCAAGGATGCCAAGTAATTGCTAGTCAGAATTCCTTGAATGAGATTGTATTGGGATCCTCTGTCGGCCTCCCCCTGAAATGTGTGATTCCAGTACTTTTCACGTTTACATGTTATATACTGCAGCTTAAATGTGGTTGAGTAGGCATTTTTCTCAGTCTGAAGATCTTGTTGCTGACTAGAATGAGACCTACACAACATTCTTAGACATTAAAAAGAGCCTTTCATTTTATGGGTTGCATCTAGGAAAGGGGAGAGGAGCGTTTATTCTGCCTTCAAATTTAGAGACTCAGCCAAAAGCTCCGTGTAGCTATGAAATTTGGCTGGTGTCCATCGTCTGCTCAACTCCTTATAAAACTTTGGTGGTTCTTACCAGCTATTTTATTCTCCATGATACCAGTTGCAGAATAAGTCTGTGGCTCTTCTTCATAAACCTATGATACTCACTTTAAAAAAGCTTTAATTATGCAGTTATTTATTCAATAAATATGTTATTCCAATTTGAGAAAATACATTTTGCATTGTGTTTGCTGTGTCTCAAGAGAGATGAACTCAAGTCATGTCTGTTTATTTTAATGAGATAAGTTAGGCACATATGAAAATTTTCTACCAAAACACAGAATAAAAATGCATGAGGAAGAAGGAAAAGCCAAGTTATTATTACATGAGACATTATTGTATGTATTATTGCAAGACATTTTATGATGACTCTTATGCAACTTGTAATCCAAAACTGACCCAGGTTGAGCTAAAAGATGAGATGTCATGCATGTTCTATGTGTTTTCTTTACTAACATAGGTTAATAGAAAGTAGCTTTAGATTTAGAGTCTTGAATTCAGTTATGTTTATAATTATTAGCATTATGAATGCTGCTTATTTTAATGTGGTAATAAAGGAAGAAGAACAAGAGTGAATCAAATATTACAAAGGTTAAATTTTACAAAATAAAATAATAATAAATATTTTCAAGAACTGGTGCCGTGATTATAATACAGAATTCTGAATCTCTATTATGGACCAGAAGTTTAAATGTTTGATCAGGAAAGTTAAAAAAACAAAATTTACTTCCCATTTGAACTATATGAAGAAATACTTAAAAAATCAATATACTCAATATTCTAATTTATTATTTCAACCTGACTAGTTTAATAGTTTTATCACATGACCTTTTTAAAAAAAGGTGTTGCTCTGAATTTTGCTCCTTTGCCCGTCTTTGCAAAAAGCTTTTGAAAAGGAGCGGCTTCAATCTGTCTGATAGTTACATGTCCTGATCCGTCTCGTTTCCCCACATCTCTGTCAGCTGTTAAACGTGTGCTGACTGCTGGCTCCTCATGCTGTGCTGGTCCTTTTGTTTAACTGGCCTTGCCCCTAGCTTCCCTACTTAAACCAGCTATCAGAACCCTATAGGTCAGCCAGAGAGCTGGCCTCATCGCACGCTCACCTGAAACATCTTTTGAGGTGGGACCTATGATTTCATGACAAATAGTCACCTCAGTGGGGAGCTGCAGAGCTCACCTCTATCTTCCAAGGGTTAACAGTAACCTGTAATAATAATTTGGTGACACAAAATGCTTCTTCTTATGCATTACCTATTTCCAGAGGCCTAATTTAGGTTGGTATCAAAATGGATATCACAAACAGTGCGGCTTCCTGCTGAGAAGCAAAGTGCTGCTGAGAGATTTTCTGTGATTCCTTTGGTGGCATCTGGGAGGGGTGGCGAAACACGGCAGGGAGGGAAGCAATTGTCAGTCGCTTATCTTGTGGCTGGGCCAAGCTGCGGTGGAGAACAATTTTCAAAGGGGGAATAGCCTTCTGGAACTGGCGTACCAGGAGCCGAACTTTGTTCTATTGTACTTGATACGAGGCACATTTTAGAACGAGGCAAACAGCAGAAGTGATTTCAAGAGGTAGCTTATTTTTGTATGATTTCCATACTTCATGCTCTAACAACCCTGTGGCACACCTACCCAGGTGTAAATACAAACATGATACAGTGCCAAGAAAGTTTTAAACTTTGAATCAGTTGAAAGTCTCAGTCCCTCATCGCAGAACCCCTGACTGTGCCAGAGTCATTCCAATGGGAAAAGCCAGCAAAGCTGGTCTGCCACCGTGTCCCATCTTTAACCTTTCACCCTGTTTTTAAATCACCAGTGCCTGCCCTCAATACACTAGGCTCCTCTATTGTCCTAGTTCTTTTCACAAAAGAAAGCACATGCAAATTTATCATAAATGTTTTTACTTAACGATACCCATGAGTATTTGTACTTTAAATAGAAATGTATGAAGGGTTGTTTTTCATAAATGTTTAGAGTTAGAATTTCTGGCTGTGCTGGTAGTGAGAGATGGGAAAATATGGCAATAAGATTTCACAGAAGGGCTGTCCCAGCGAGCCCCCTGTTCACACCCTATAGCAGGGGTCCTCAAACTTTTTAAACAGGGGGCCAGTTCACTGTCCCTCCGACCGTTGGAGGGCCCGACTATAGTTTAAAAAAAACTATGAACAAATTCCTATGCACACTGCACATATCTTATTTTGAAGTAAAAAAACCAAAACGGCAAAAACACCCGCATGTGGCCCGCGGGCCGTAGTTTGAGGACGCCTGCCCTATAGGCTACATTACCACGAACAACCAAGCGTGGAGCTGAGTTTCGCCCAAATATGGGATGGTATATGACCCACATTTCAGAATTCAGTGATGGAGGTATTTATGCATTTCCAGGGTCTCTAAACCCTATGGCAGCCTCCAGCTTCGGCTTTTGCCTCGACTGTGCCCGGTTGTTAGACCTGGTAAAGGGATGGGAAAACCTCAGGGAACTGGGCAAATTGTCAAGAACTCCATCCCAGAACTTCAACATTTTGCTCTTGCATGTTTTCTGAGAGTGCAGGGTTTTTCTTGGCCTGCTGCTTCCCCAAGTGGCCAGCCCTTGCCCGTCCGCCTCTTCGTGGTACTCTGGGGATGTGTTCTCAGAATGCCCATTTCCCACCCGCCCCTGGGAGCACCAGGACGCAGCAGTGATCCTTGCTTTCCCAGCCCCACTCCAAGGAGAGGCGTGGGTGCACCGGCTTCGGCCACATACTTAATTTGTGCATCTCGGGCACAGCCTGCTCAGCTCTGCGTTTCTGGCTCAGTGAACCCGTTGAACATGTTCCTATAGGTGTTCATCTTGGGGTCATACCCGTGGAGGGGTAATGCATACGGTTTCTCATTTCAAGGACTCCTTTTTAATGCCTATTAGAAAAAGATGAATATTTTCAGATGGCTGCAAGTAGCATGCTCGCGGCACTCTTTTGGATTCTTTAAAAAGCTGTGTAGAACTAGAATGTTAAGGAGTTTCTACCATAAAGGCTGCTTTCAGACACATTATATCTATTTCCTTGTTTAATTGACTACAATTCGTTTTGTAAACGTTGCTCTTTGAAAGCAGAAAGACTTTCTACCACCGTGGTCGAAGAGTGTGGTCACTTTTCTCAGGGATTGCTCAGATCTTCCTTGTAATAGCAGCTCCCTGAAGGAAACCAGAGAAAAGAAACAACATCAAACCTTCCACCGCAGCTTTTGTCCCATTTAAATTGCAAGGGACAATTTTGAAAATCTGTAAGTGGGGAGATGATGTAAGATGGACTTTTAGCTCTCTTTTCAAAGTTTCTTCCAATTCCTGCGCTCATTTCAAAACCGTTACCTAGAATGGGAGTGCATTTGTGTCATTTAATGGCCTTTGTTTACATGGTACTGTTTTTTATAATGATTGGTGGGTCGAAATGTGCCAGGGCCATGCTTTGGGATCTGAGCCTCCTTTGGACCCCATAGGATGTCAATGGACTCATTAGGATTTAGCCAAGTTTTATGCATTATTCATAATATACATTCACAGCGTGCGCACTAACGACCGTCTCCTGTGTCTGCTTAGTCAGAACCATTTGCATGCTGTATTATGGAACCATAATACAGAATGCATTTTCTGTATTATCCTTAATACATATTGTCATCATATTCTGTTATGGGCTATGTGGTGAATGTGTTTAAACAATAGCATGCACTTATGCATTATGATTCCATAAAAACAAATGTATAATAAAACTCTTGATGGAAGTAATTATTGCATATGTGCAATAATAGTTTCTAAAAGAGCCTTCATATTATTTCTAGTTTGATTTTATTGTTTGATTATCTAGTTATTTGTTTTATGTTGTTTTATGCCTGCTGGACGGATGTCCTGAAAATTTTAATTTTGAAAACAACATACCTTCTTTATCCCTCTCATATCTTACCTCATTAGTTTCCCTAAATGAGTATTTAAAAATATAATATTTAAAAGAGACCCGATGATTAGGAAAAGCATGTTTCCTAACTACCAATTAAAGATCTGTAGGGTATTTGTTATAAAGAGCCTGTGTTCCATGTAGCAACAAGAACTGTGTTATATGTATGAGAAATTAACATCAAATTATAAGCATCAAATTGCCTTCCAAATCTACGACAGAGAGGTTCTGAGTTCTAAAGTCAACAGTCCCTCTAATTCACTTAAGGAATTGGCACTTCATCTTTTTATCTCAGACATCTTGCTTGCAAAATGGAAATGGCCACTATTTAATCAAAAGAGGATACCAGATTTATTGTCTTACTAGTAAAAACAAGAATTTGGAAGAGAAAGAAAAAAGCCTAGAAATGCACCTTATGTCACAGTTATGAAGAAAACAAAGAATTTATTTAAAACTTTATATGATAATTGGTTTAAAAGTTATGCTATGATGAAAATCTTAGTAATATAGTGCAGAATATAGTGAAAATATTCATTGAAATTATAAGTCTTGTCTTTTCAAAGGATTGCTGGTGGTTTTTCAATAGTTTGAAGTCATGTGGCTTTTGGTTAGCTACTTGTACACTCATTTTAGAAAGTTCGCTTTGAAAACTATAAATAATTTAGTGCTCTCCAAATCCAGTGCTTTTACACATGACCACTTTTTATTTCCTTATGAAGCCATTTAGGAACAGATTTGGAGTTAGAACATATAAAAATTGGTAGTCTTAGTTTGAAGGACTATTTAGTCATTTTATTGATAATACTTTAAAAATTTATGGGGGTGACAATGGTTAATAAAATTATATAGGTTTCAGGTGTATAATTTTAAAATACGTCATCTATATATTGTATTGTGTGTTCAACCACCCCCAGGGAAGGCTCTTTGCATCACCATTTAACCCCTTTCACCCTTTTCTACCTCTCCTACCCCCCTTTTCCTTCTGGTAGTCACCATAGTATTGTCTGTGTCTATGGAGGTTTTTTTTTTCTTAATACCTTCACCTTTTTTACCCAGCTCCCCAACTCCCTATTCCTTAGACAGCTGACAGTCTGTTTTTTGTCTCTATGAGTCTGCTTCTATTTTATGTTAGTTTATTTTGTTCATTAGATTCCACATATAAGTGAAATCATACTTGTCTTTCTCTGACTTTCTAATTTCATTTACCATAATGTTCTCCAGGTCCATCCATGCTATTGCAAAAGGTAAGATTCCTCCTTTTTTATGGCTGAGCAGTATTCCACTGTGTAAATGTACTATAGCTTTTGTATGTACTCATCTACTGATGGGCACTTGGGCTGCTCCAAAATCTTGGATATTGTAAATAATGCTGCAGTGAACAAAGGGGTGCATATATTCTTTCAAATTAGTACTTTGTGTTTCTTAGGACATATGCCCAGAAGTGGAATTGCTGGGTCAAAAGAGAGTTCCATTTGTAATTCTTGGACATTTTTCATAGCAATATATTTTTTTGATATATCTCTTTGGTCAAGAGAAACAAAAGAAGAAAATAAACAAATGGGAATACATCAAACTAAAAAAGATTTTGCATGGTAAAGGAAACCATCAACAAAATGAAAAGACAACCCACGGAATGGGAGAACATATTTGCCAGTGATACATCTGAGAGGGGGTTAATACCCAACATTTATAAAAAAACTTATAAAACTCAATGCCAAAAAACAAACAAACAATCCAATTAAAAAATGGGTAGAGGACCTGAATAGACACTTCTCCATAGAGGACATACAGATGGCCAATAGACATATGAAAAGATGTTCAATGTCACTAGTCATCAGAGAGATGCAAATTAAAACTACAATGAGATATCACCTCACACCTGCCAGAATGGCTGGCAAGGATGTGGAGAAAGGGGAACCCTTGTGCACTGTTGGTAGGAATGCAGATTGGTGTCGCCACTGTGGAAAAGAGTATGGAGTTACCTCAAAAGATAATGACACTTTTATCAGCAATCTGTTTTATTTACAACCCGTCTTATGAAATTTATCTGTTTTGCTAGAGATTATTGGTGAATTTGATTCAGATACATCAGAGGTGGGAAACCTTTTTTTCTGCCTAGGGCCCTTTGGATATAACATCATTTGTGGGCCATGCAAAATTATCAACTTAAAAACTAGCTGCTATATTTGGTCAAACATTTAATTAACTCATCCCTAACCAAATGATTTCCCAGGCTTTGGACGTTCCCCACCCCTGAGCTAAATGATATCGCTGAAATGTGAAGTGTACCCACTTAATAATATTTTAAACCATCTTTCATCTCTTTTCAGCAAGTTTGTTATTATGCATCCAGATAAAATGATACTTTTAATAGTATCCATATTCATTGGGAATCTGGAAGAAATACAAATTTGATGCAAAATCTGACTGATATATTTTTCTGCCTATGTCAGTATATTATTTTCTACTTCCCTGTTGGTCTTCACATACTTGTTGGGGTTATGTCTGAATGTTGGGAAGGCAATAAATTAAAAACCTTCTAATTCTAGATAAAGTTCCAAATGTCTTGTATTCTAAGTAGCCAGACCTCAAAATAGGACAGATAAGGAAGGATATGGCACTCACCAAAACCTAGATATTTTGGTTGTCTGGAGTAATAAGAGTTTGTCAGAGAAAGAGAGATAAATTGAGTATTAGAGAGGCAGATAAACGAGTCCAACCTTAAATGGATGCTTTTCTGAAATAGAGGAAAACTATTTTAACAAGTATTCCTTTTACTTTCATTTGATGGTTCCTCTCAGGAGGCTTAACAAAGTTGATCACTTTGTCCAACTTTTATTGCCAATTTAAATAGTTCCTCTGCACAAAAACATCCTCATGTTAATTTTGGTTATTTTTTTCCCCAATTCAACAAACAAACAAACACCCATTGACCCTCAGTGTATATGTCTGGGGGAAATGAAATGCTGAAAAATGTTTTGTTCATATTTTTATTGATTAAGATATATTTTAAGTCAGATGACTAGAAAGTCATGCAATTTTTAAAAAATAACCGCTTTTTTATAGAAAGAGGTTTTAATGTAATTCAGAGTAGTCACTTTCAAGGTCTTTCGCTGCCTTCTTTGCAGCTGTCATAGAGCCTGAGGCACCCTCTTTTTGATAACTTCAGTGGGCAAGTTTGCTAACTTTGAAGAAAGGCTTTATATTTCAAAAATAGTCAAAAGATGTATTTGAGCCAAGCCTGGTTTAAAACAGGCAGGTAGTCAAAAGGGAAGTGGGAGTGGAGAGTAGCACACACTGTGGAACTCAAGTGGCCGGTCTGTTTCTCAGGTTGATCATAAATGGGAGGATTACAAAACCGCTGCTCCAAAAGTGTTTAAAGCAATAGTAGCATCAGGGAGATGAGTTTATCGTTTCTTAAGGTCAGTTCTATGGAGGACCACTTATTTGTCTGTAAAGCTTTAAAATGTGGTTTAAAATATGTTACATTATAGTTATACCTTATTTAATCAGAATAGATTTTATCTTTTTGTGTTCATGTGTTATAACTGACATGTAAAACTGTGTCCATTTTTAGATTGGTGGGCCTGTGCTTTCTAAATTATGAAAAATGCACAGTCTTTCAAAACCAATAATTCTGAGCTAACTTGTTGACATGGAAAAATAATTTTGTTGTCTTTTTACTTTTTCAGGTTACTTTTTCAGATTATTAGGTATTTCCAGAGTCTTAAGTATCTTAAATCTAGTTTTTTTTTCCTGCTTAGTATTCTAGGTCAGAGGTCACTCCCAATTTTAATAATAATAAAATTTGTTTCAGGAAGTTTCTTCATTTGAGTTTATTTGTTGTCTTGTCAAGACCAGTCTAGCCACTTGTAGACTGGTGTGGTTGCTTGCAAATAGGTCATTTCCATAGATAAACAGTAAGAAACATACACAATTATATATACACATATATACACATAGTTTCATGACTGCTGTCAACAGTAATAAAATTTAAAAGACCATAATTTTAGAGACTTATTTAAAAGTAAAGTGACTAATCGCCAGGTCATATGATTTTCATTTTGCCGTAGAGCTCAGATACCACCTGTTCATTGTGGTAGCTCCAAAGTTCCTGGGAATGTTCCACTACCAGGGATACTATTAGGAGGGTTGATATAAACAAGAGAGGATTCAAGAAGGAAGGTGGATAATAAGAAAATAGTTGAGTACTATTTAATCTTACTGTAGATAATTTGAAAACTCATACTACTTAAGGAATTTGCATTTTTTGAGGAGGGTTATGAAATAGAACACTTTTGCCCTAACCGGTTTGGCTTAGTGGATAGAGCATCGGCTGAAGGGTTCGATTTCGGTCAAGGGCATGTACCTTGATTGCGGGCACATCCCCAATAGGGGGTGTGCAGGAGGCAGCTGATCCATGTTTCTTTCTCATTGATGTTTCTAACTCTCTATCCCTCTCCCTTCCTCTCTGTAAAAAATCAATAAAATATATTTAAAAAAAGAAATAGAACACTTTTCCTAGTGACTTGACTAAAGGGGAAAATTCAAATTAATACTAAAGATAAGGCTTGGATTAGTTTGGACGAGGCTCTTTTTTTTTTTTTTTTTGAATTTGAATTAAGTTGGATTAGGCTCTGTAAATAATTTTTGTTACATCCGTACTAACGCAGTGAGTTAGCAGAGATAAACCTTTAACAGTATCATGGAATCCTAGCAGTTTTAATAGATTTTAACAGTTTTCTTTATCTTAATATTTCTGTCTAAATTTCAATGACATATTTCCTTTTTAACTTTTGAAACCTCACTCTTTACTCTGTACAATTGCCTGCCGCTGCCACAATCAGTCATTTAGCTAAGTGAGGAAATTTATCCTCCCTCTGTTCCTCTCTCTCCCTACATACTTTCTTTCTGATTTTCTTGTACTTTAAATCCCTAAGTTAGCTCTTATTGCATGTAGGATAAATATTGGCCTTAATAAATATTGGCTTTCAAAATTAGAAAAAAAATTGGCTTTCTAGGGAAATTCCAAATATTATCCTTGTAAGACTTTTCCTAGTTCTTAGTGGCTTAACTGTACGTACCCACTAGTCCCATAATACACCCTACCCAGTTTTGTATTGTCACTTTGGAGATAGCACGGCAGGCCGAGGATCTAAAGCTCTGATCTGGGTTTCTGTACTCAGGTCACGGAGTTTCTCTGACTTGCCCTTTCCTCATTTATAAAATTGTATCTAACTCCTAGGTTTTTAGCAAGACTGGAATATGTCAGTCACATGAACACATTTTGTAACTGCAAAAATCAAATAGATGTTAGTTGTTCATTCCTTGCTTTGGCGAAACACAGAGCAGAAAGTGCTGCAGCTAGAGTTGCAGTTTTTTAGGTTGATGGGTTTATGATTTTTTTTTATGTCATATACATTTAGATGAAGTTCAGAATTTATCATTTTTCAACTGGAATGACACTAGTCGTACACGTTATAATCTCTGGAAAAAAACAGGGTCTGCTTTTGGGATATGTTCATGTTAGTCATTCTGCAGTTTGGAATGAGGTTTCTGATGGTACCGCTGAGTGCTGACAGCACCTACCATGACCTTTATACTTGAACTCTCCCGGGATTCTACTTGTTTTGTTCTTTTTCCTGAGTAATGGAAATACAAAGTTTAGTTCAGGCCTAGGGGATGATGTGTATATTTTTTCTTTGTTAATAGGCATGTGGTATATAAATTGAGTATTTATATTTCATTATTTTGATAACATGCTACAAGCTTCCCAGTAGCTGTGTTTAATATTTGTTTTGGGAGATTTGCCACTGCAGACAAATTTATTTTAGACTGACTTCTCTGAAAAATGGTGAATTAAATGGTGGTGGTGGTGGTGGTGGGGGGGGGGCGACCCAAGGTGATAATGTGATATATTATTTGAGTTCATAGGAGACATTTGTAATCTTGTCTCAGAGGGTGTCTCCCCCCCCCCCATTAGCTGCGTGTTTCTGTTTTCTATGTAGTAATTGGCCTCTAGTTGTGGGCTTGTAATGATAAGTTGCAATTCTATATGAAGGGATAGGGCCAAATAACTCCGCGTTGTGGTACCTTCATTCTGACCTTAGGCAAGTTACTTCATCTCTTTTTCTCCTCCATTCTTTTTTTCTTTCCTAACTTGTCAAAGAAATAGTGATAACACAGCTCACAAAACTGCTCCCGGGAGTAAATGATATAATATATATAAAAAACCCACAAATATTCTAAAATGTAAAAGTGGCATATTTATACTAGCTATCAAAACACTGACTATTTGCCTGTTAAAAGAGATAAACTAGAATGCCCAGGCTTTCAGGTGTGTTTTGAAAAAAGTTTCTTCAAGAATTTCAGTTGGCTGGTAGAAACAGAGTTTTAGAATGGGGACACTGTTCTGTAGCCTATAATCCTGCCTCCAAGTCCACTGGAGGAAATTGAGACCCAGGGATGCTGGAGGAGACTTAAGGTCACACGGGGATGCAGGAGAATTGGTCCCAGAACCCAGGTCTCCTGGCACCCACGCTGAGCTGTGTGTTGCACGCTGGACATGACCAGGTCTACCATTTGGCCTCCTTTGGCATTGAGAAGTCTTTCAAGTGAGAGTGATGTAATGTCAGTAGCATTTACCCTTCTCTCAGAAATGAAGGACTCTGGAGAGGAATTTTCCTTTTGCTTTCTTTTTCCCCTTGTGGTTATTGCCAAAGCTTGGGATCATGTTGAAACTTGTTGCAACCACCAGGAAACTCTTTCAACTTTTAATAGTTATCACCCTGCTACTAATTAACAAGTAGCAAGCAAGATTATATAAGTAGTAAGTTGGAAAGACTTGTCAGACTTTAATATTTAGATGAGGAAAAGACCTCCAGCCATGAAAAAAAAAATCCCTGTTGATATTTTCCATAAAAGGGGATGTTCAGTTCAAAACCAGCAGAGCCGATGCTGCCACTTTGTGTAAATGAGATCCTGAGGAATGGCTATGGAGAGAGCATGTTGGTCACGGCTTACATTAACACAGTGTCCCTCGAATTTGTTCGCTTTCTTCTCATGAAAATGCTGCATAATAAGCCATAAGGAGGTTATTCTTTCCCTGTGTTTTGCGCTGAAATAAAACAAAACAAAACAAAAATTATTAAACTTGCATATATGGAAGTGTGTGATGAAGACTGCTCTATGTAAATGAAAGTTTTGCTAGTTTAAATCAAATAAGTCATGTGCCTCAAAGAAAAAGTAACTTTTAAAAATCGTGTAGACTTAATTCACCTTTTGTAAAATAATTGACATTTACACTTATTACAACTTGTGGTTACTCACTCACTCTCTCTCAAGGGGAAAGATAGTTGCTGTTGTTTTTCCATAAGAAATCAGTAGGACATTCAGTTCCCTGAGAAAGGAGTTGGTTAAATCCTCGTATCTGTACGTCTCTCCCAGCTGGTCCAGGGTGAAGAGATGGACCTCAGTGATTGAATGTGATGCTGAGTGATGTGACTTTAGCTTCTTGAAGAATGTCAAAAATTCCTTTGATTTTCTTTAGATTATATTTGCCAACATTTAAAAAGACAAACATAATCTACAGTAGAGAAAATGAAATATAGAAGCAGAGTCCCCATTACCAGTCTTTTTTTTTTTTTTTGTAGACTTTGAAAACTGAATTGTTGTCTTGGTGTCATTTCTAAAGCTTAGTTCAAGCCATATCCCAAGCCAGGTTACAACTGGTTCTAGAGTTCTTGTAGGTAGTCTCAGCAAGGACATTGATGCAGCAAGTTTTAACTAACTGTTCAAGTGACAATAATAACAAAAATAAAACTCTCTTTATTTTCACCTGTCTTCAGATCCTTTATGTGTGGGTTATATGCATTTGGAATCACAGCATAGAGAGAAACCTACTGTAAGCAGATGTCCCATGTAGACAACATTTCTCTGGGGAAGTTAACCATGTCCCCCTTCCCCCCTGCCAAATGTAGTCCATGGGGAGGTGAATCGAGTACCTACTGTGTGCCATGACTCTTTTAGGCACTGGGATAAAGCAGTGAACAAAACAGCTCTTGCCTTCAAGGAGCTTAAAATCTAGTGTCCATGATAGAAAATAAAGTATAAATAAAGAAATAGGAATGGTTATGGAGAAGAATAAATAGCATAATATAATAGGGAATAGTTCTCAGGATCTGCTTTGTTTGGGGTGGTCAGGAAAGAAGATGACATCACAGATGAGACCTGAACACTGAGAAGAAAGAATCTGTGTGATCATCGGGAGAACAGATTTCTCAGGAAAAGTAATACCAGGCTCTGAGGCCCAGTGATGGGAGCGAGCCTAGCTTGATCTGGTTGCAGAGAGCCCAGTTTTCTCCTCTCTTCTCAGACTTGTTATCCTTGTCATGCCTCCTCTCCCATCCACACTCCAAGTTCATGATCTTGCTTCCTATTTCTTCTAGAAAATCAAAGGAATAGGAAAGAGGACTTCTTGAAATTTCTCTCACCACAGCTGTGTACCTACCTGCATGTACTCTGCCTTCTCCTGTTCCCATGTATAAACTGTTGGTGATCCTAGTAATGGCTAACTCTGCTAACGCTTCCACTAGTGCACAAGATCCTACCATCTATTCCCTCTGCCTGCTTATGCATTACTCCACCCACCCAAGTTCCTCCCTCTCTCCTGCGTCATCAAATTCTCCCTCTCTATTTTTCCCATCAACCTACCAACTTGTTATTTCTTCCATTTTAAGAAGAAAAACACTCTTTTGATGCCACTTCTCTCCAGCTGCTCCACATTTGTCTTCATCTACTTAAAGAATTCCTTGACAAGTTGTATAAATTCTTTCCAAATTTTCCCTTTGAAACCATTCCAAAGAGATTCTGTTTGACTTTATGAAGCCACTAAAACTACTCTTCATTCAATCAACAGTGGCCTCCATGTTGCTATGTCAATGATCAGTTGTCGGTCCTCACTTTACTTGTTGCATCAGCAGCATTGTAGATTGTTATTTACTCTTGTTGCCTCATAACACATTTTCCACTGGGTTTCCTTTTTTTTTTTTTTTTAACTTTCCTTCTACCTACTAGCTGCCACTTTTCTTTATTGGTTCCTCTTTACTACCATAATCTCTAAACATTGGCATGTCTTAGGGCTTAGATCTTGCACCTCATCTCTTTTCTATCAAAGTAAAAAAGTCTTCACCCAGTCTAATAGCCCTAAATGCCACACATATTCTGATGACTTCTAAATATATATCTAGAGCCTAGATCTCCTTCCTGAAATTTAAACTCACATGTCCATTGCCTACTTGACATCTCTTCCTGAATGTCTAATCTGTGATTTAATCTAATAGTTACAAAAATGAGCTCCTGATCTCTCACCCTACATTCCTCCTTCCCCTACAGTCTTTCTCACCTTAGTTATGGCAACTCTATTCTTTCAGTTGAAAATTATTCGTCATCCTTAATGCCACTCTTTGATAGTCTAGTCTCCTTGGAACTCTGTCTTCTCTACCTTCAAAGTATACCCAAATTCAGATTGCCTCTTATCACTTCCTTAGCTACCACCACAGTTCAAGATATTATGATATCATTTGGATTATTTCAATAGTCTCCTAACTGGTGTCCTTTGTCACCACCATGGTTCATCTCTAGCCAATTTTTAACACACAGCCAGAATGATGATGTTAAAATGCAGACAGATCATCTTACTCTTCCTTTCAAAGCCTCCGATATTTTCACTTTTCTCATGGATCAATAGCCATGTGAATACAATGGCCTACAAGGCCTTAACAATTTGTTATTTCCTTATGTCTCTGACCTCATAGCCAAGTACCTTCTCTTTTGTTTACCGCCCCATCTACACTTGATGTTCCTGCAACTCGCTCTGCATCCTCCCACCCAGAGCTTTGGCACTAGTTGCTTTTCCTCCAGGTAGCTATAGGACTCGCTTCCTGTCCTTCTTTATGTCTTTATTCAAATGAGTTCTTTCCTGATCACCTGTTCCACCCCTCTCCAAGAACACACATTCACTCCCTCTTCCCCTTTGCTGCTTCTTGCTTTATTTTTCTCCTTAGCTCTTATTACCATTTTTAATTTGCTATATGTTGTCTTAATTTTCTTGCCTCCCTCAACTAGAATGTAAGCTCTTCTAGAAGAGACCTTAGAAGACTTATCCTATATATAAAAGGCCAGAGGCATCACGACCAAAATGACCAGAGACCAGACCACCACGGCTCCTCGTCGGCTGGCCCACCCCCAAGCAAGCAGTTAGGGGCAATTAGGCAGACAGGCAGAGTGGTTAGGGGTGGTCAGGTAGGCAGACCAGCGGTTAGGGGCGATCAGGTAGGCAGGCCAGCAGTTAAGGGCGATCAGATAGGCAGACGGCCCCTCGCAGGGCTGGCCCCGCCCCCCAGCAAGCAGTTAGGGGTGATCAGGTAGGCAGGCCAGCGGTTAAGGGCGATCAGGTAGGCAGATGGCCCCTTGCAGGGCTGGCCCTGCCCCCCAGCAAAGAAAGAGGGAGGCCCAGGCCAGCCAAGCCATCGCACCCCAGCCTGTCACCTGCAGAGAGAGGCCACTGGTGGCAGGGGAGGGGGTGGGACCAGCTGCCTGCAGCCCGGGTAAGGAAAGCCCTGATAGACCCTGATCTCAGGCCAGGCCTAGGGACCCTACCCGAGGGGTCCCGGATTGTGAGAGGGTGCAGGCCAGGCTGAGGGACCCCCTAGTGCACGAATTTTTGTGCACCAGGCCTCTAGTCCTATATAATAAAAGGCTACTATGCAAATCAACCAAATGGCAGAATGACCGGTCGCTATGATGCACACTGACCACCAGGGCACAGATGCTCAATGCAAGAGCTGCCCCCTGGTGGTCAGTGCGCTCCCACAGGGGGAGTGTCGCTCAGTCAGAAGCTAGGCTTATGGCTGGCAAGCACAGCGGCTGTGGCAGGAACCTCTCCTGCCTCCTCGGCAGTGCTAAAGACCCCTTGAGGGATGTCCACAGGGAGTGGATCTAAGCTGGCAGGCAGACATCCCCCGAGGGGTCCCAGAGTGTGAGAGGGCACAGGCCAGGCTGAGGGACCCCCCACCAGTGCACAGATGTCGTGCACTGGGCCTCTAGTCAGTAAATATTTTTAAATGAATGAATGAATGATTGAATATGAGAACATTCTCTAGAACAGTGGTCGGCAAACTCATTAGTCAACAGAGCCAAATATCAACAGTACAACGATTGAAATTTCTTTTGAGAGCCAAATTTTTTAAACTGAAACTTCTTCTAACGCCACTTCTTCAAAATAGACTCGCCCAGGCCGTGGTATTTTGTGGAAGAGCCACACTCAAGGGGCCAAAGAGTCGCATGTGGCTCGTGAGCCACAGTTTGCCAACCACGGCTCTAGAACTAGAAAAAAATTTGAATAGGAAATGTTGTACAATGATTTAATGAGATAGACTTTCATTTCTAGAGGTCTAGAATGCAATGCCATGTTCAGTTTTCTAGCTCAACCTTGTTTCCTGTGCATAAAACCAGTTTAACTTTGAAAGAATAAAGATTAAAAAAAAAAGATTTTTTAGATCGTCTCTTTGAAATATAATGATTATGCAAATCCTATATCCTCATTCCTTACTTAAAGAAATTAGAAATATATGAGAACTATACAACATTTCTGTATATGCTGCAGAAATGTTATTTCCTAAATATTAATATAAATATCATATGAAGGAAGTAAAACAATTTAAAGTAATGTTTATTTAAAAAAACTTTCAGGTATAAAAGAGAAGCATATGGTTGAACAGAGATTGCCAATGAAATTGAAGATGATTAACATTCATTAAAACTTTAATTAACACCTTGAAAAATTCCATAAAATGATGCTGTATGTAAATGACTATGTGTGATAAGTTTGAGCTTTCTTTTACCTGTTTCACAGAGGGGAAAAGTGGATCACAAAACTGCTTATGCTAACAATTTTCCCCAGCTCTGGGTTTGTTTCTAGTGTTATTTGCTAGTGTCAATCATGCCAATTTGAGCTGCCAATATTCTAAATATATTTGGCTAGGATATGAGTGAGTCTCTGTATTTTCTGGAGGAAAGAAAACCTACCTTTTAGTTTCTTATCACTTCTTTTTTCCCCCACATTTTCTGATTAAGTAATTTTGGGCGAATTTGAGCTTTTACATGGAGCTTTTCCAAGCAGATTTAAATTCAGGTTTCTTTAAAGCTGATTAATAAAATTTGGGATCAATAAGTTGTATATAAAACAACCCTGAAAGTTGTGAGAAACTGATTCTGCAACAGATTCAAAATACTGAATTGCACTTTGTTTTATAGGTGAAGTCCAAATTTTCTCTTCACTGAGGTGAATTCAGAGTGGTTTTATACTTGAAAAGAATGGTAGTTGGGATAAATAACATTTCAAGACTTTTGTAGCGGAACGGTTTCTACCTTTTTTTTGGTTGTTACTAATTTTTGAGTCCTGATAAAAGATAGCTTTTTAGTGTTTGGCTGAGAGAGTTGTGATATACATATAAGCTTACCGACCTATTGCTGATCTCTAAACCTGGGTTTGCAGATGGTAAAAAAACACATAGAAATATGCTTTCTTGGCTGGAAAGTGTTTTAATTGTTATTAGATGACATCCTTGGTCAGGATGAAACATCCATTGGTGGTCCAGGGCAGTGGTCGGCAAACTGCGGCTCACAAGCCACATGCGGCTCTTTGGCCCCTTGAGTGTGGCTCTTCCACAAAATACCATGGCCTGGGCGAGTCTATTTTGAAGAAGTGGCATTAGAAGAAGTTTAAGTTTAAAAAATTAGGCTCTCAAAAGAAATTTCAATCGTTGTACTGTTGATATTTGGCTCTGTTGACTAATGAGTTTGCCGACCACTGGTCCAGGGTAATCATTCAGGGTATGAATTATTCTCCCACACTGCCATCTCTTGAGATCCTCAAGGACCGCTGCAAAGGGTATATGGCTCTTTTTCCCCCCCTTCATGCTATCTGCTTACAATGATTGCATTTAACTTCCTTTGCTTCTCTCTTTTACTATATTCTCCTCGTCCTACATCCCTGTCTTACCTCCTCTCTGCCTTTCTCTGCTGAGTTTTCCATGCTTCTGGGCTTAGTGCCTGTTAATGTGGTCATCATAGCCACACCCAGCAAGCGATGTTGCTCCTCTTATTGGGCTGCATGGTCATGTCTTGTTGTGAATGATTTTAGGTGTTCTTGGAGATTGCCATTTTTAAAAGCTATTCAGAATTTATTAATTTGCTGCTCAAGATGTTTCCTCTGTGTTCAAAGGGCAGCCAGACAAGGGGGGTAGAAGTAGCTAGATATTGCAACTGTTTCAGGTGGCTGAGGTCTGCAGAACACTTGCTGCATAAAGGAGGCATTATTGTCGTTTAAATTACTAAGTGTTATTTTAAAGGAAAGTTACAATATGCCTGCTTTTGAAAGCTAACGTATATTTTAGGTACGGTATTTAAGTTCCTTAGAATGCTTTTTTTATTCTCTTGTTTATTGTGTTGTATTAAGATTTTAAATCATTCCACAGATTAATTTAAGGAGTGAAAGCACTGGAACTAAAATAAAAAAGCTTCAAAGATACAAAAGAACAAATTTATATTATTATTTTTATCTTTTCTAGTGTTAGGAGCCTAAATGTTTTGAAGCTGAAGCATAAAGAATGGGGAAAGAAACAAAAAATTATGCTGAAAATACCAATTAAGCATGAACGATGCCTGATTTATAATTCCATATACAGAGATTATAAAGAAGAAATATAGCTCACGAAGGATGAGATGCTCTACAATTGTAATTCTGACTATATAATTGAGAATTATCCTACTGTGAAGGGAAGGGAGTTAAATAAAAGTGTAACTATATCAGGAGCTCTTTGATAAGTTCAGAATTTAAAGGAATACATATCAAAGATAGAAAAGGGGTACAAATCTAGGGCTTATTAAGAAAGGCAGGAACTCTAGGAGAGTTAATGATCATGGTCATTTATTCACTCATTCATGCATTCAACAAACATTTAGTGGGAACCTTTTCTATGGCAGATTCTCTTGTTTGCACTGTGGGTACTACAAAGATACCAGGTTTTTGCTCTCAAAATCTACTCTGTTAGCACTGGACTATGATATTAATAATTGACACCAAAGGAAGAAGTCCCCCACCCCTGTTTTGTTTCCAAAATGGAAAATGGAGCTTTAGTGTACGTAGGTAGAAGTGCAAGCCCGGCCTGGGGTAAAGAATAGAATATGAACTTCTTAAAATGAATTTAAGCTTCCAGTCCCAGACAAAAGTATACTTTAATTTACACACACACACACACACACACACACACACACACACAAAACACTTGCTCATATCTTTGTGAGAAAAAAATGTTGGGTAAATAATAGCATGAGATATATAGGTGGATTTTTGGCAGGAAGAACAACTGAACTGAACTCATAGATAATTGATTCATGGATCAGTGTTAATGGAATATGAACTCTTATCTTGCCTTTGTCTTTGTGTGTTTATTGACAACCTCAGTAAAAGGGAACTTACTAGACATTATATGACATATTTTGCAGGGGTAGCTTATATATTCAATCAAATAATCAGGATTCAATATTGAGGTAAATGTAAAAGTAGTATGTAAGGCTAAAATGGTAGAGATCTCTTGAGGTAGTTCCTTGGGGAAAAAAAGAATGTGAAGTTTGTTTATTATTTTAAAAAATATGTTTTTATTTATTTCAGAGAGGAAGGGCGAGGGAGAGAGAGATAGAAACATCAATGATGAGAGAGGATCATTGATTGGCTGCCTCCTGCATGTCCCCTACTGGGGATCGGGCCCGCAACCCAAGCATGTGCCCTTGACCAGAATCAAACCCAGCACCCTTTAGTTCACAGGCCTACGCTCTATCCACTGAACCAAACTGGCTAGGGTAAGAATGTGAAGTTTAAATGGTAATAAGCAGTGGTTTGATGGTACTATTAAAAAAGAAACAAATGGCTAATTGCTGCTATGCCCTATTGACAAACTTGAGTAGGTCCAGAGGCCTAACTAGGGGCATCCGTAACTGTCTTCAAATGTTGGAAGATCATGCATGTGGAAGAGATAGTATACTTGCTTGTGCTGCTTTCAAAGAACTGCCAGAAAAAGAAATGAAGATCATTTTAATGTGATGAAATGGGAAACCTCCAAAAAAACAAAGTTGTCCAGCAAAGGAGAGGACTGCCTTGCAAAGCAGCAAGAGTCTTGCTATAGGGAAAGGGGTGGGTCATTTATATTAGGACAAGGATCGTCTCAGGGAATCTTTAAGGTTTCACGTCTTTGAAATTGTATAGTTCTCTCATTTCACAAACTTGTCATGACAATTTGAGAAGATAAGAGGAATTTGCTTCAAGGGAAATAATATGCACATGAGTGGGGCATTTGGAAAAAACAAACAGATCAAACTCAGTGGCAGTCCTGAAGACTGTAATTAAAGTCAGAGTGGGGAGTGGCTATAGCATTTCTCCATCAAACATTCTTGTGCTTTTCCCAGATAAATACAAAAGTATATAAAGAAACACAGTGGGCTGAATTTGACTCCTAGTTTGCCTGAGACCTAAAGCATTGACATATATTGGCGATCCCTTTAATTATTCCCTAGTGTTTGGCTGCTTCTTTGATTAGAAGAAATACTTGTCAGGTTAGAAACAAGAGGTCTAATTTGTGAAACCAACAATCCTTGCCTTTGTATTGAGTTAAATATGGAGGTTTCATCTGTAAGAAGAAACCAGGCTGGGCTTGTAAATACCTAAAAACCACTCCTGATGTTGCTCAAATTAACCTCATTAGGGTTACCTGATATATTTTTTTTCTATCAAGAAAACACAAAAGACTCTGGGTGGATTATAGTCTTTGGTTGAACAGATTCTACTTGAATATAGAGATAACTGTACACTGGGATCCAGGATTTGGGAAAGACCTGAAAGATAAACGGATATGAAATTCTTTAATTTACAGAAGCAGAAATTAAGTTTTGGAGCTATTGAATGACTTACCCAAGGCAATTCTGTTTAGTTAGAAACAAAGTTAAGATTAGAACCCATCTCTTATGGCTTCCAGGGAATCCACACCTCTTTCTCTTGTACCACACTATCTATCTCTTCTTTTAAACTGTGCTCAAGGTATGTATCGTGTCACAATACAGAAGGTAAAAAGGAGCATATGTCTACCTTGTTTTCATTTAGTTAAAGGTATTATAGTTGTCTTAAATATTTCTCAGTTTTATTAAACTTTGATCTCTGGAAATTAAATAAGAGTCAGTTGTTAAACTTCTGGAGAAAACAGACAGGGTGGAAATAGGATCCTGTTGTTAATTTCCAAAAGGATTTAGAGTTTATGTCAATCTTAGCAACTTCCCTAAATTATGTAGATTACCATCCCAGTAGCTAGATCAAGTGTCGGCATTTTAGGACAGTTTTTAAGCTGGGCAAATCTAAGACATTTGAGCAGAATATCACTTTACCTAGAGTTGATTCCGGCTTCTGAAATTCTGGCAGATTGGAAGGTCAACCTGCTTGAATACTGCAAAGTTGCTGCAAAATCTTTAAGAGTTAAAATTTATTTCCTCATGATTGTTTTATTTATTCTGCTTTGTGATTGGAATGTAGATTTAAGTAGTGGTACTCATTTGTTTTCAACAATAATTGACTCACATTGGATTTCATCACAATAATGGATTGTCAGTTAAAATATATTGCAGTGATAAATTCAATGTGGTTTTTATTGCGCAAACTTTGAAATGAGTATCTCACTCACTAAAATTTATGATAAAAATCAGAGGTGTTCGAGGTTGGTAGTTATATAAACTGCAGTGTGGTGACTATCGGGGGTAGGGGAGGTGAGCTATGAGAGGATAAATAGTGATGAAAGGAGATTTGCTTGGGGTAGTGAACACACAATACAGTGTACAGATGATGTGTTGTGCAACTGAAACCTGTATAGTTTTGTAAACCAGTGTCACCCCAGTAAATTCATTAAAAAGGAAAAAAAATGATAGTTATAAAATAGTCATTGGGAAGTAAGTAAATAATAGGAAATATAGTCAATAATATTGAGATAATTATGTGTGGTGCTAGTTGGGGTACTGGCAATATCAAGGGGAACACTATGTAAAACATATGATTGTCTAGCAACTAAGCTGTATGCCTAAAACCAATACAAAATGAAATTGGAGGGGGGGGGAGGGGGAGAAGATACTTTCCTAAGGGCCTATTTTTGATTCCCATTTTTTATGGAAATAACCCCAAATACCACACTCAGTCACCTGTTCCATTAGCTACAACTTATGTACACTGAAGTATAACCTCTTTAGCATGTTTATGCAAACTAATTAACTGGGAGCCAATTACAGTAAAAACAGTACTGCATATGAAAAAAATCAGAGGTGCTCAATAAATGTTAAATAAATTAATTCCATTAAGATTTTGAAAAGTGAGCTTATAAATTAATTATCTTTAGAAATAATCAAAGTGATGCAATTAAATATTTTTGACCATTTCTGATCAGTAATTCTCTATATTTATGCCTTATAAATTAACAGAGATTTAACATAATCATGTTATGGGGAAAGAGGTGTGAATAAGTTAAATGGGATATGAACAAATGACCAAATTAATGTTAATTTAGGAAATTAAGCTATATTAATTTTAAAATTGAATTTAAAATGAAATTAGTATTTTTGAAAGTAAAAATCAGCCCAGCTGGTGTAGCTCAGTGGTTGAGCATCTACCTGTGAACCAAGAGGTCACCGTTTGATTCCCTGTCATGGCACATTGCTCAGGTTGAGGGCTAGATCCCCAGTAAGGGGTGTGCAGGAGGCAGCCAATTAATGATTCTCTCTTATCATTGATACTTCTATGTCTTTCTAACTCTCTCCCTTCCTCTCTGAAAACAGTAAAAATATATTTAAAGAAAAATAAAAATCAAAAGAGAAAAAAAAACTTTCTGGTTCAATGTGACTTCAGGGAGGAGGACTGAGAACAAAGATAGGAGGAGTGGTTTAGAGATTTACTTGGAACAAAGCAGTTACAGTAATTTATGGCATGTCTTCTGTATACCTAGCTTATTCCAATGAAGTATAAGTCACATTCCCTGGCCATGTGTAATTTTTTCTTTGAGGGTGGAGACAGAGTAAGACACATATGAAGCAGTTTGTTTTAACTACCTAAGATTTGTGTGCTTGTGAATAAAGTGGAATGCATTCTACTTCTAGGTTGTCCTTGGCTTCTTCTTTCATTCCTCCTTCCAGCCAGAAGTGCTCATATCCTGGGACCAGGTCCTGACTGAGGTTCATGTGCGTAGGGGATTTTTGTTTGGGCCAGGTCCTCACCTCAAAATTATGCCGGTACCTGGCATGTGTTCCCTCTCTTCAGATCTCCTACCTGTGTCTTAGACCCTTTGACTTCAGTCTTGGCTGATCATCAGACTCACCTGTGGAATTCTGAATTCAGACACTATCAGAATTTCTGGGGCTATGGCCCAAGCAAGTGTGTTTTTAAAAAGATATGTACATGTGTTTCTGATCACTTTATCCAACTTCTGGTGCCAGTGATCTGCATCTCATTTGCTTATCTACCTGGTCCTTACTTCCTGCCCAGTTATTCTCTTCATGTCTGTATAATGTCCCCTCCTTTGGGTGTTTAATTTGATCTGTCTTAATCAACACTTTGGGGCACACTCTTAAGATCATTCAAAATTTAAAAATTGCAACCGGTTGATTGAGTTACAGAGAACCAGACCTCAGATAAATATCTCTTCCTTATGCATAGCATCTATTCAGGTCCATGGATATGTACATATTCACTCCATCATACTTATGTGGAATATCCTACTTTTTGTATCTTTAGTCTGTGTTCTGTGATTGCATCCAAAACACACTGTGCTTACCTATGTGTTGATTATAGATAGTAAGGTGCACAAATGCCTATTTTGAACATGAAAATACTGTTGTTTCTGTAGCTAGCTGATTATGCAAGTAATTTGCGAAAAGTGATTCCAGTCTATTCAGATAATTTCTCTGATGTAGTAAGCATAAAACCTCTTAATCAGATGACGTTTCTTCTTATTTATCCTTAAAATGGTTTGTGAAGACATTAATACAGATACAGTGACAAGAAATCAGGTAATTTTAAACTATATTTTGTGGTTGATATTCTCAACATTTATGGATGAAAGTAAGATTGGGAAGGAATCTCATATTCATCATCTGGTCTTTGTGACTGTAAATGGACTTCTGGTTCTAACATTAAAGTGCTATCATTCTGACATGAATGAAAGAGTTGGTGTAGATAAGACCCAAGTTAACGGATTTGCTGGAGTAACATGAACTAATTTTCCAGTTATTTGCTGGGCCAAGAGCATGACACCATACATAAGGGCAGAGCAAATGAAAGTGAGGGCCTGTTTATAGCTTGCTGATCAGAGGCTAGCACACTCCACATCAATGCATCTCTGACTTCCCATAGCTCAGGAGATTCAGTACTATATGCTTTCATGATTACTTGTTGGCTCGATGGCATTTTGGCGATCGCTATTAATTACTCTTTATCCCCAAAGAATACTTGAGGAACTTATTTATTAGTATTTCTTATACTTGTGAACGACTGACATAAATAAATGCTGGGCCTGACATATCCCTCCATCTGTCGACTTTTATTAGTTGCCATAAATGTCATGGTCTATTTTTATGTTTATACGAGGTCCATCACTTTCACCCAGAAGCAATTTAGAGATCACTTATTAAAAAAATAAAGGTGGGAGAGAAAATGAGGATGAAGCAAAGGAAAGAGAGCGAGTAGAGCAGAAGTCAGGCATAAAATATAATGGATCTCAAAGTGGGTACTTGGCTCTTACTATCTTCAGAACACTTTAAACCAAAGGATTTGCTTTTGTTGATGTTTAGAATTGAATGTAACCTGAGAGGTACTATAGATCACACATAGGCTTCATTCAGAAAGTGTAAATGCCATGGTCACGGTCACACGAATAGTGGCATTGTTTACTGCCTGGCCATCATGCCTCTTACGCATCTTTATTTTTAGGGTGAGCAAAGTAGCTCATTTGCCTCAGAGATTCAGGAAGTCTAAGATCATCAGGTACCTCAATTTCATGTATCCTTTCATGAAATTCTCTATTCTTTTCATTTCTATGGCTGTGTTGTCTCTGACCTCCGTCTAGTCTGAGCTTTATTCTTTATTGCCTTCAAGGGACCTCATTATGGTTTCTTTCCTTAGCATTGGGCCTCCAGAGTCTGCCCTTAGTCCATTGTTCTTTCCACTTTCCATATTCTCCCTGGGCAATCTCATTTACCATTTATTTAGTACTTATTGAAAGCCCTACACCATGCTACACACTATGCTAGATGCTAGATAATGACAGACACAACCCCTGGATCACTGAGTGAGTAATCTTAACTATTCCTGGGGTTTCAGCTGCTGCCCAAATTCTATGGAGTCTTAAATCCGTAGTTCTGGTTGTGATCAGTGCCCTGGGCTGTGCATGTATTACTAGCTCAGATGTTCCATAGACACTTCAAATTTGACAAGTTTACATGGAATTTATCATTTCCCTTTTGTCCTCACTCCCAGTTTTTTCAAAACATGCTTTTCCTTCTGAATTTCATGTCTGTGTCAAAATCACTTAGCCACTTCTACAGAAAGTTGAAAGTCAGCCTTGATTCTGGATGTTTCTTCTCCTTCCAATGACTAATTCCTGGCCCCTGTACTTTACCTCAACTCTCTGTTACTCCTTTGTCATCCATTGCCTTCAGTTTTGTAGTGGGCTTCTAACTGGACTTAATTTCTCCAGGCCTGATCCCATTTCCACCCTGTACTGCACAGGGTTGCTGGAGTGCTGGTCTAGACTAGAGTGCAATCTAACCTTGCAAGTCTCTGCTTAAAACCTTTGCTTGGTTTCCCATATTCTGTAGTGTAAAGCCCGAGCTCCTTAGCTTGGTACTCAAGGTTGTGGTGATCTGGTCCTACTTGAACTGCTTACACTTCATACCCAATTGCTCCCTGCTCTGATGATGTCACGCTGTTTCTTGAGTCACATTTCTGCTTATGCTGTTTTCTCTGCCTGTTACATGAGCCCCCCAACTCATGTCTCCCTACTCTGTATCACTGGGCTAAACTTAAAAAAAAATGATTATGGAAAATTTCAAATAATCACAAAAGGAGAGGGAAATATACAAAGAATGCCTATGTGCAATATTCAGGTTTTGATACCCTGGTTTATTTATCACCCCCCTTTTTTCCTTTGCAGAAGTACTTAAAAACAAACCTAAGATGCCACACAGCTTCACCCCTACTTCAATATGCAGCTTCAAAAGTGTGGACATTTTCATACCTAACAACAAAGTCATTATCAAAATTGACAATAATTCCTTGGGATTATCTAATTCCCTGAACATAATGAAAATTTCCGAGTTGTTGCAAAAAATCTTTTTTTAATTAGATTGTTTAAATCATGATCCAAATAAGTACCACATATTAAGTTTGGTTAAGTCTCTAATTTCCTTTAATCAAAAACAGTTCCCACTCCCCTCTTTTATTAATGCTATTTTCTTGTTGTAAAAACCAGGCCAGTTGTCCTATAGAATATTCCATAGTCTGTATTTATTTATTTGTCTTCTGTGATGTTACTTGTTTCTATATCCACTATACTTCCTATAAATATGCATTAATTCTAGGGTTTCTGTTAAATTCAGTTTCCATTTTCTATCTATCTATATCTATCTATCTATCTATCATCTATCTATCTATCTATCTATCTATCTATCTATCTATCATCTATCTGGGATAAGATTGATCAGAGGGTTCAAGTGGTGACAGCCTCATCTAGCCTTTATAAAATTCACCATCAATCATTGTGCAACTAGGGTTTAATCCATTGCTTATCACTGGTTGAATCAATTTTTTTTAAGGGTTGCAACATATTCATTGTATACTTTTATGATTTTTTCCCGCTTTTCCTGGTTGGATCTCTTCCATAAAGCAGAATTTTTATCTTGTCAACTAAGAACATGTGATTACAAAAAAAAATACATGGTAGTTCAATCAATTTTTATGTAGATATTTTAATTTATTATTTACATATTAGGCACAGTTAACAAAGAATAAAAATCTTACTCTCTAGAACACGAGAAAACAATAAAATGGGATATTTGAACATGAATGAGCCTATGTATGTGATTTTCAACCACATTCACATTACACAGTTTTAAAATGATCTAATCTCTTACAATGACTAATTACTTATTTTAAAACATAGAGTTGGTAAAGGATATATGCCGTTTAAGTATCAGTTCAAAGGCATAAACAGTTTTATTAGTGGTACTTATATGTGTGGTAAGAAGAGAACTGTTTACAGTATATAACTACCATGTTTCAGGGGACATGATTTAACAGTTAAGTTTTTATATTATAAAGCCAGTTTAAGTACTGGTTATTTTAGACATGCCACCAAAACTAGAATGACATTTATTAATTATACTAAAGGAGCATAGTAAACTAGTTGACAACATTTATTTACCTACTAGAGAAAAATATTAGTATTTTGAGATCGACAATGTAGGATTTAGCTTTCTGACACCCAGAAGGCAACTCCTGCTATTAGGTGAATGTTAATAGAAGACTCATGCCTTGAATACTCAGCAACCCTGTGCAGTACAAGGTTAAAATGGGATCAGGCCTGGAGAAATTTAAGTCCAGTTAGAAGCCCACTACAAAACTGAAGGCAATGGATGACAAATGAGTAAAAGAGAGTCGGGGTAAAGTACCAGGGGCCAGGAATTCAAGTAGGTTCTCAGCCAACTCTTGATCTCAGAGACATATGAATCCACAACAAACAAACAAAACACCCTAGAAATAAAAAAAAAACAACAACTCACTTCTTATCATAGCTTTCTTTCTCTTCTGTTGTTTCAGTCTCCAAGTACATCGGTACAGTGCTGCATTAGGAAGGCATATGAAAGCATGTGTTTCATCTCCCCACTCTGTTAACTGTCCAATGAAGACACAAGGAAAATGGTCTTTTAACATATCGGCCAATTTAGAAGTCTTGTCTTGAAGTTGTCAAGAACCTCTAATTGGTGTTAGAAACTTAGAATTTATTTCCTCAAACGGCATTTTCTTTTTAACACTTTGCAGGTATGGTGTAGTAGACACATTACATTTTATTAAGCAACCCTCCCTAGTTTCTGTATTGGGATTTTTAATATGGTTGTTTGGATCTTTTGTTTTTATCAACTTGCTCTTTTTCAAAATCTTGAAATACCACATTTCTATGATGTTTATTTTCCATTTCAGGTTTCCTTGACTCTAGATTAAGACCAATATCTTCAGTGTTGACTTCTTGGATATGTTCTTTGGTTGCACAAGACTACAAATTTTTCTCCAAATTTAACTTTTTCTCAAATCGTCATTGTTAGAATATCTACAATTGCATGTCACATTTCTTCAGCAGGCTGAGCTCCTGCCAGAATGGCCTTCTCATAGACTGAGATGATATTTCCAATAGAGCTTGTGAGTGGTCCAACACATGCAAGGCATATCCAGTATTTAACAAGTTTTTTTGGCATCTGGAAAAACTTTAATCAGGTCATTCAGTGTGTCCAGTATTTCTCCTTTTGGGCATCTCTCATTAATCAGGTTTAGGCATTCAGAAAATGTCTTGTTTACCTTTTCAGTGAATAATCTTTGTTCATCTTCTGCCACGGTAGTCCAACAGGACCCAACTGGTTTTTCATTTTGTCCTTCAGGTTCAGGCTGGGTAACTACTGAGCTTGGAGTCCTTTTCAGCATTCTTCCTTTGCTAGCTCTCCACTCATTCAGGTGAGCTTTACTCTCTTCTGGGGTTTCTTTGGGCTGAGCCCATCTACTGTCAGTAGTTGCTTTTGCTATAGTGTGTCTGCGCTGGTCAATGGCTTTTGACTTTTCTATCAGTATGGTATTATATTAGAAGATGAAGCAAGCCTGGCTGTGATTTCAGATCTGATGCTTCTTGATGTCTTATTTCTTTTTATTTCCTGAGAAGAACTGGTTTTGACACTAGATAAAACTGTATTTAATTGTATTGATTCTTTCTTGTGAGACCTTTTCCGAATGGTAACATTGGCAGAGGTTCTCCTGATGCCTTGTTTCAGGTAGTCCTGAGTGTTATGGGTATTATTGTGGTGACTTCTAATAGGAGGATGCAAAAGTTGTTCGTTCTGAGATGTAGTCCTAACAAATTTAGTGGTAGTCATCATATTGAGGCTCTGTGACTTTTCACTGTCTCACTGCTGCTGTTTATAGGCTGAGGTTTGGGGGCTTTAGAAGTAGTCATTGAAAGTTTCTTCGTTGTTACAGAACTCTCATCTTTGACTTGCACAGATTTTAAAATGAATTAACCTTAGATTGAACCCTTTGGCCACAGTAGGATCCAAGGACAGATTTCTTGAGCATGTTAGCATCTTGCTTTTTTTTTTTCTGTAGTTACTTATTTCTTTTTATTATTATTTTTTAATGTGAAAGGTCCCATTAATGTTTAAATCACATATAGAAATATTGCCATATTGTTGTTGTTGTTATTGTTATACCATGAGGAAAAATCTGAAAGTTAATTCACAAGGTAAAAATGTCTGGTGTCAAATTATTCTCAACATTCCCATAAGTACTTTTAAAATTGCAGGAAGCTCACTGTGGGAGGAACCCTCAGGAAACTGCACTGATTGGCGGAGCTCTAAGTTATGTCTTCTGCCTCCATAGGCCAGGTGCACAGCCCTCTGGGTGGACAGCAGGCGGGGGAGGAGAATGCGTCCTGACGCTGCTCATCTGCTTGCATATAAAAGATCTGAGAGACACACACTAGGGCGGTGACAGTGTTTCCCTGGGTGGGCTGGACTTTTGGCTCCAAGTGGAAGACAGAATAAGTTTTCTATATGAATAAACTATAAATGGTTGTGGTCTACAAGGTATTATTAAAGCTAGATATGGGGGATTGTCCTGATGAAATCATTATTAATAAAAATTATATCTATGAAGAGTGTGGTCCATGTTAAATTTAAAAGCCATGATGTACAAATGAGCTTTGTAAATGCTATCCTTTCGAAGTGTAAGCTTTTTTGTGCTGTTTATGGCTTAAAGAGGGATTCTTAAATCAGTCCATGGATGACTTTCAGGGGCTTATGGCTTCCGTGAAATTTTGTATACAATTTTAGGTATATGTATTGTGTGTGTATGTGTGTGTGCATGTGTGTGTAAAGAAACCATAGCCTTTATCAGACTCTCAAAGGTGTCCATTCCTTAAAATAGGGCCCTTAATTTTTGTGCCCAGAAATGGAATAAAACAGGTTTCTACTCATGTGGCATTTTGGAAACATCTGCCTGACCTGAAACTCGATCAGTAAGCCAGCCTCATACACATAGTAAGACATATTCCGATTTCTCATAACTTCCACTTACGGTGTGAGTCAGAAGTATATACTGTAAGACTCCTATCGCAACAAACCCCCATTTTACCTGCTTTCTTTCTTTTTTTAAAATATATTTTATTGATTTTAGAGAGGAAGGGAGAGGGAGAGAGAGATAGAAACATCAATGATGAGAGAGAATCATTGATTGGCTGACTCTTGCACGCCCCCTACTATGGATCGAGCCCGCAACCCAGGCATGTGCCCTTGGCCACAATTGAACCTGGGACCTTTCAATCCACAGGCTGACGCTCTATTTATTGAGCCAAACAAGCTAGGGCATTACCTTCTTTCATTTGCACATGAAATATGACATACACATTTAGACAATATATTTTATGTTTGCTGCTTGAAGTAATTAAACTACTTCAATTATAACAGTCTGACTTTCTAAAAAAACTAGTTCTGAGCTTTCCAATGAATAACAACTAGCTCTTTATTTTCTTATGTAAGTCTTATTTCTTTAATTATCCATAGGAAATCAACAGATGGGGTAAGAAAAATATCACACTAGCTCAGGGATGTAAGGAGATGGCAATGGGGAGTTCTGTCTTCCAGAAGTGGAACCGAAGAGGCAGGGACTCGCCCAACCCAAAGTGGCAGTGAGTCAAAGGCTCAGAGCCCACAGGTCTAGGGACTGCAGTGGGGTTTTTTATGACAAAGAAGTGGGAAGGGCTGTTAGTGAGTCATGTGTTGGTACCATTCACTCATTCCAAAAGATAACATGTAGAAATTCCCCAAACTACTAAAGAGATAGTAGAGATTAAAAAATTATCAGATGTGGCACCAACACCCCTAAACTCAATTCCATGTTGACCATTGTTTACCTTGGATGACTCCCATATCTCAATTTCATCATCTCTAGTAATTTAACTAACCTCGTAGTAGTTTTTTAAGGATTAAATTAGTACATATGTATGAAATGCTTAGAACAAAATTCAGTAAACGTATGTATGCTTCAGCTGTACCGGACAGAGTTGTAAAAAGGGCTTGAGAAATTTGGAAGGTAGGAAACGCCAGTGAATGTAGAAGTATGTATTTGTTGGAGAAATTACCCTCTGCTTGCTGCACCACCATATGCAACACACCCAGCCCCCCAAACCTTCATCTTCCAGGTATGGGAGCAGTAAAATCTTAATGACATACATTATTAGGACAGTGTTTGACATAAAAATGGATTCACTCACAGGGCATGTATTTGAGAAGTTGTGTATTAACTGCCTGTAAAATAAAGAAAAAAACTGCTTTTGGATCCACTTGGCTGGTTGGTTGCCTCAGATGGAGAGGAACTTAGCTGTATAACAGCAGTGTGGTGCTGTGAATAGGTTTTGTTACCAGAGCACCTGTTTTTCTCTGGGTATGTTTACACAGTTCTTATGGTTAGGTTTATTTACCTGATGGCTAAATATTGACATATTCAAAAGAAGGTCCATGCTAAAAGCATGACACATACTGACTCTTCTAAATTTTTTTCAGCTGTTACATAATTCAGTAACACCTCAAGAAACCACCACCTTTTTCTTATTTTTTCATTTCCATAGCATCTGTTCTCTATATTGATCCTGTTCCTCTGACAAGTTTCCACGTCACTGTCTCTTTTGTTTCTATGGCTTCTTTCTTTGTTGCTGATATAACTCAAGGTTTTCCACATTGCAAGCTGTCATTTCCAAGCCCAGTACTGATACTATGCAGGTACTGATCCAATTTAGCAGTTTGAGCCATTGTTTCTGATGCTTAAAAAATAAGTCAGCAACAAACAGGGCACAATGGGGCTTCCTTGTCTTTTCCAGATTTAGGCATAAGTGTGCAACGTGGTGCGATCTGCAAACTATTTTCCTAGTACTGCCATTAAATCCCAAAGTCTCCTACAAAGATTCTGGTTTTTAGTCTTTCCTTATCTGTATTGCCTCCTCTCTCTGCACAGTTTGCAAACCCTGGGATTGAGAGGTAATACTTGAAATAGTTTTGATCTTTTTTTTCTCATTTGCACTTCATCTTATCTTAGATGCAGCATGAAAAAAAAAGTGAGAGCAGCCTAGGTGGTTGGAAATATTGCAATTGCACCTTTTCAGATTAGCTCTAGGCTCAGTTTGCTAGGCTTTTTAATCCACTCACTCATCAAGGTCTGTATGAACTCAAAGAAGATCAGGTTTTGTTTAAAATGAAAATTAGAGTTAGAGTTCATGTCATTAGCCATTGTGAGCAAAAAGAAAGAAGAGTAGGTTCTGTTTGAATGTCTATGTATATAATTTATTTATGTAGTTCTCTACTCTTTTTGCATTTGTCATTAATTTTGGAAACATGGTGGGTATTTTGAAAATACACTGAGTGGCCAGATTATTATGATCTCTGAATGCATAATAATCTGGCCACTTGGTGTATATCCTATATAATAAAAGGCTAATATGCAAATTGTCCCCTCCACCAGGAGTTCAACCAGCAGGCAGGCTGGCCAACCGCCCATGTCCCCACCCCCTGGCCAGGCTGGCCGGACCCCACCCATGCATGAATTCATGCACCGGGCCTCTAATATATATTTATATACACACATACACACACACACACACACACACACACACACACACACACACTGAGTGGTCAGATTATTATGCGTTCAGAGATCATAATAATCTGGCCACTCAGTATAATGTACATATGCTTTAAATATTAGGTTTGCCATGAAAGAGATTGTGGCATGCTTGTGTTTTTGTGTAATAACATTAATTCTACTTAAAGTTGCTATATTTGCATATTTTATTGGTAACTATTTTTACTCTTAAAAATATACCTGCGAATTAGGTATATTTTTAAGTGAAAAGCCTTTTAGTAACCTGTAATTTTTATATATTTGAAAATGTTTAATATTTTTGAATACATCATTTTCAGGACCCTAAAGTTTGTCTTGGCCTCATATTTAGATCAGTGACCATATATTCCTGTAAGAATAAGCACATTGGAGCTGTTGACATGGCCTAGAGTCTGATACTTTCAGTTTAAAGGCATAGTGTTGAAAGTATTATGTGCAATAATGATTAGAATAGTCCCATAAGAAAATTAGATTATAAGGAAGCCAATTTAACTCAACTAGTTATTAATTATATTTTAAAAGACTGCTATGAAGCAAGGCCACAGGGAAATAGCCCTAGAGTTAAAGAAAGTAAAACATCTTACTTTATAATAGAGTAACATGCAAATTGACCGCACCTCCGCTATGCCCATGATTGGGCCTGCGAGAGGCAGGGGGCGGGACTCCGGGTGCCTATCTGGCCGTTGAGAAAACCAAGATGGCCGCCGCCAAATCCTATTAGTTACCGGGGTCCTGGGGAGGGATGACAACCCTAGAGGGGCGTGGTCGGGAAAAGCCAGAAGCCTCCCGGGCTCCCCGGCTGGATCGAGATGGGGGGGCGTGGCCGGGCACGGCCAGCAGCCTCCCCGGGGTCCAGGGCTGCATCGCGACCGGGGGGGCGTGGCCGGGCACGGCCAGCAGCCTCCCGGGGGTCCCGGGACCCATCGCGACGGGGGGGGCATGGCCGGGCACGGCCAGCAGCCTCCCAGGGGTCCTGGGACCCATCGTGACCCGGGGGGGCGTGGCCGGGCATGGCCAGCAGCCTCCCGGGGGTCCAGGGCTGCATCGCGACCCGGGGGGGCGTGGCCGGGCACGGCCAGCAGCCTCCCGGGGTTCCCGGGTCGCGACCCGGGGGGGCGTGGCCGGGCACAGCCAGCAGCCTCCCTGGGGTCCCGGGACCCATCGAGACCCGGGTGGGCGTGGCCGGGCACAGCCAGCAGCCTCCCCGGGGTCCAGGGCTGCATCGCGACCGGGGGGGGCGTGGCCGGGCACGGCCAGCAGCCTCCCGGGGGTCCTGGGACCCATCGCGACCCGGGGGGGCGTGGCCGTGCACGGCCAGCAGCCTCCCTGGGGTCCCGGGACCCATCGCGACCCGGGTGGGCGTGGCCGGGCACAGCCAGCAGCCTCCCCGGGGTCCAGGGCTGCATCGCGACCGGGGGGGCGTGGCCGGGCACGGCCAGCAGCCTCCCGGGGGTCCCGGGACCCATCGCGACCCGGTGGGGCGTGGCCGTGCACGGCCAGCAGCCTCCCTGGGGTCCCGGGACCCATCGCGACCCGGGTGGGCGTGGCCGGGCACGGCCAGCAGCCTCCCCGGGGTCCAGGGCTGCATCGCGACCGGGGGGCGTGGCCGGGCACGGCCAGCAGCCTCCCGGGGGTCCCGGGACCCATCGCGACCCGGTGGGGCGTGGCCGGGCACGGCCAGCAGCCTCCCAGGGGTCCTGGGACCCATCGCGACCCGGGGGGGCGTGGCCGGGCACGGTCAGCAGCCTCCCGGGGTCCCGGGACCCATCGCGACCGGGTGGGCGTGGCCGGGCACGGTCAGCAGCCTCCCGGGGGGTCCCGGGACCCATCGCGACCCGGGGGGGCGTGGCCGGGCACGGCCAACAGCCTCCCCGGGGTCCAGGGCTGCATCGCGACCCGGGGGGGCGTGGCCGGGCACGGCCAGCAGCCTCCCCGGGGTCCAGGGCTGCATCGCGACCCGGGGGGGCGTGGCCACGGCCAGCAGCCTCCCGGGGGTCCCGGGACCCATCGCGACCCGGGGGGCGTGGCCGGGCACGGCCAGCAGCCTCCCAGGGGTCCTGGGACCCATCGCGACCCGGGGGGGCTTGGCCGGGCACGGCCAGCAGCCTCCCTGGGGTCCCAGGACCCATCGCGACACGGGGGGCGTGGCCGGGCACGGCCAGCAGCCTCCCTGGGTTCCCGGGACCCATCGCGACCGGGGGGCGTGGCCGGGCACGGCCAGCAGCCTCCCAGGGGTCCCGGGACCCATCTCGACCCGGGGGGGCGTGGCCGGGCACGGCCAGCAGCCTCCGGGGGTCCCGGGACCCATCGTGACCCGGGTGGGCGTGGCCGGGCACGGCCAGCAGCCTCCCTGGGGTCCCGGGACCCATCGCGACCCGGGGGGGCGTGGCCGGGCACGGCCAGCAGCCTCCGGGGGTCCCGGGACCCATCGCGACCCGGGTGGGCGTGGCCGGGCACGGCCAGCAGCCTCCCCGGGGTCCAGGGCTGCATCGCGACCCGGGGGGGCGTGGCCGGGCCGGCCAGCAGCCTCCGGGGGGTCCCGGGACCCATCGCGACCCGGGGGGGCGTGGCCGGGCACGGCCAGCAGCCTCCCAGGGGTCCTGGGACCCATCGCGACCCGGGGGGGCGTGGCCGGGCACGGCCAGCAGCCTCCCAGGGGTCTTGGGACCCATTGCGACCCAGGGGGGCGTGGCCGGGCACGGCCAGCAGCCTCCCGGGGTCCCGGGACCCATCGCGACCCGGGGGGGCGTGGCCGGGAACGGCCAGCAGCCTCCCGGGGGTCCAGGGCTGCATCGTGACCCGGGGGGGCGTGGCCGGGCATGGCCAGCAGCCTCCCCGGTGTCCAGGGCTGCATCGCGACCCGGGGGGGCGTGGCCGGGCACGGCCAGCAGCCTCCCGGGGGTCCCGGGACCCATCGCGACCCGGGGGGGCGTGGCCGGGCACGGCCAGCAGCCTCCCCGGGGTCCAGGGCTGCATCGTGACCCGGGGGGGCGTGGCCGGGCACGGCCAGCAGCCTCCTGGGGCGGGGTCCCCGGCGATCGCCACCCTCGCCTAAATGGCTGGTGCTGAGAGGGATCAATGGGGCCAATGGAAGGAGCAGGTGGTAGTTGACCACGGAGGCCATCTGCAGCAGCCGGATGCAGAGTTGGGGTCCACGTTCTCCAGGTTGGCCTCCATGGGGCCCGTGTCGCACCCATTGTAGCCGAGTGGGCATGCTGGCATAGTAGCCCCAGCATGAGGCCAGCTTCCCAAGCCAGGCTGCGGAGGGAGGGAGGGCCTCTGGTCTGGGAGCACTCCCCGATCCCAGTGGACAGGGCACAGAGCAAGCAGCAGAGAGCTACTAGGGGTGGTGGGTGTGGTGGCCTGGCTTCCAAGAGGCTGGCTTCAGCTGCTGTTTCCTGCGCTGAGGTGGCTGGTGGTGGGGGCAACTGCGTGGGCGCATCCGAGGCTGGGGCACTGGGAGACGTGGGACTGCAGCCCAGAAAGCGAGGCTCAGGAGGACCTGGTCACCGACCCCGGGCATTGAAGCCGCCTCCTACAAGATGGATCCTAGCCTAGGTGTGTGGGAAGCAGGTTCAGGAACCTCTCCCTTTGCGGCGCCAGAGCCCAGGCCTGCCAGCGCCCCAGAGGAGACCCCCACCAGGATCGGGGGCTTGACCAGTCTCTAAACCAGGGTGGCCATTAGCCCAGGCCTGCCAGCACCCCAGAGGAGACCCCCAACAGGATTGGGGGCGTGACCGGCCTCCAAACCGCCAGTGACCCTAACCCAGGCCTGCCAGCGCCCCAGAGGAGATCCCCACCAGGATCGGGGGCGTGACCAGCCTCTAAACCGCCCTCAGCCCTAGACCAGGCCTGCCAGCACCCCAGAGGAGACCCCTGCCAGGATTGGGGTCATGGCCAGCCTTCAAACTGTGGCGGCCCCTAGCCCAAGGAGGCCTCCTGGCCGAGGACGCCTGAGTCTGTTCTTGACCTAGGGCCGGGCTCTCCCCGCAAGGGACTCAGAAGCCACCAGAGTCTAACTGCCAGTTTCTGGGAGTGCATCCACTGTCCACCAAAAAGTAGGGCCATCAAAGCATTCAGTCTCAGTGCAGGCACAGGTCCGTGGCTGACGGGGTGGAGGCCAGACCAAAACAAAACAGCAGAAACACCCTGCCCACCTGGGCAGGTACTGCTGTAGTCCACGTGGCCTGGGCAGTGTAGAAAGCGCTACCTTCTCCCAGGTCCTGTGCTGGCACTGCCGCCTCGCTCACCCTCAAGCCCCCCTGAGTCCTGACTGCAAAGTGTGTGGGGCATTCTGCAGGAGTTGTACCGTTCTGAGTGCTTTTGCCCAAAGACACACTTTGGGATGAATTCAGAGCCACATCTCATTTCCCATGAGACTGGAAGAACCATGTGAAAGGATTTTGACAAAAGCTTTCCACATCTCTGTTTATTCTTTTGAATCCATAAAATGACCTTAAAAAAAGCATCCGGGCCACCTAAGAAAGAATGCACTTTCTGGCCAGAGCACGCAGGATTCTTTTGCCCAACAGGTTAAAGGGAGCAGAGCTGGCCCAGTGGGAATGGCCCTGGTGCCCTATGAGGAGACCGGGGGAATGGGGTTGCCGAAATTCCATAAGCCTCTTGCCACCTTCTCCTTTGCAAACCACACCATCCAGATCCACCAGGACTGGAGGCAACTGGGAATCACAGCCGTGATTTGGGACATGGTGAGCAAATCTTGAGGGGCCTCTGAAAACATCTGCAACTGATTATAAGACTGGTCTTTATTTAAAAAGAAATAAAAGAACAGCTTTGTTGAGATATAACCCATATACTGTACATGTCACCTAAAGTGTACAATGAACTGGTTTTTTAAAGTAAATTCAGAGTGGTACAACCATCACCATGCTCAATTTTTAAATATCTTCATGACCCATCCCCTCCAAAAAAAACTTCTACCCATTGGAATCACTTTCCTGATCATCTTCCCCAAAATAGATTGCACTTTAAAGGTGGGTAAAGGAAAGTTGAGGGAAGTTAAAACACTGCACAAAGGATATTGTAAGATGACAAAGCTCAAAGTGAAGATGATGTGTTTTCTTTAAAAAAATATATATTTTTAAAATTTCAGAAAGGGAGAGGGAGAGAGAGATAGAAACATCAATGATAAGAATCACTGATCAGCCGAAACCGGTTTGGCTCAGTGGATAGAGCGTCGGTCTGCGGACTGGAAGGTCCCAGGTTCGATTCCGGTTAAGGGCATGTACATTGGTTGCTGGCACATATCCCGGTGGGGGGTGTGCAGGAAGCAGCTGGTCGATGTTTCTCTCTCATCGATGTTTCTATCTCTCTATCCCTCTCCCTTCCTCTCTGTGAAAAATCAATAAAATATATAAAAAAAAAAAAAAGAATCACTGATCAGCTGCCGCCCCAGGCCCCCTACTGGGGATTGAGCCCGAAACCCAGGCATGTGTGCCCCTGATCAGAATCAAACCTGGACTCTTCAGTCCACAGGCCGATGCTCTCTCCATTAAGCCAAACTGACCAGGGCCATGTGTTTTCTTCAAGTTCTGCGTGGTTGTAATGGTCCCCAAATCTATACTAATAAAAGGGTAATATGCTAATTAGAGTGGTTGTCTTCCGGACATCTTTCCAGACAAAGCCGCAGTGGCTACAAAGGCCAAGGCTCAGGCAGCCATAACCAGCTGCAGTGGCAGCAGCATTGGGGTTATGGGGGTGGTGCCTCCAGAGGGAGGCCAGACGGGGGGCCAAGGCACAGGCAGTTTGGGGTGATCAGGCTGATAGGGGAGTGCAAGGTAGGGGCAATCAGGCTGGCAGGAGATCAAGGTAGGGGTGAGCAGGCAGGCAGGCAGTGGGGTTAGGGACAATCAGGCAGGCAGGCAGGTGAGTGGTTAGGAGCCAGTGGTTCCGGATTGTGAGAGGGATGTCCAACTGCTGGAAGTTGGACATCCCCTGAGGGGTCCCAGATTGAAGAGGGTGCAGATTGGGCTGAGGGGCACCCCCCCTCACCCCCCCAGTGCACGAATTTCGTGCACCGGGCCTCTAGTAAACTATATGTTCTCCTATAATTTGGTTGGAAAAAACTTTGGATTTCTAATATGAGAAACAAACAAAAAAAAGTAACTGTTCAATTTGGATGACTGTTCATTTAGACTGGTGGTTCTACAGTGAGTTTTGTCAGCTTCCTTGTAGAATCTCTGATACTATTCCCTCTTCTTTTTGGTCTGTGATTTTTCTTTAAAGATATTTAATTTTGAAATGATTTTAGACTTATAAAAAAGTTATAAAATAATACAGAGTTTACTTATATCCGTTATTCAGCTTCTGCTAATGTTAACAATTTATGTAATTATAGTACAGTGATCAAAACGAGGAAATGAATATTTATATAATATTGTTTCTAAATACAGACCTTACTCTGATTTCACTTAGTTTTTCTACTAATGTTATTTTTCTGATCTTAGTTCCTATCCAGAATCCCACATTGCATTTAGCTATTGTACCTCCTTAGTCTCCTCCAATCTATAATACTTCTTCAACCATGACCTTGTCTTTCATGACCATGACAACTTTGATAATTACTGGTCAGTTATTTTGCTGAATATATCTCGGCTTGGGTTTGATTTATCATGATCAGATTGAGGATATGTATTTTTGATCAGAATACCACAGAAGTGGCATGTTTTTCTAAGGGCATCATATGAGGAAGTACACTATTTTTATGACACTATGCTTATGTTAATCTCGATAACTTGGTTAAGGTGATATCTGCTGTATTTCTTCATTGTCAATTTACTATTTTCCCCATTGAATTAATAAATGTCCTGAGGGTAAATACAAGAGTTATGCAAATATCTTGTTTCTTTTTGAACCCTTTTCCACTGATTGTGGCACTCATGGGTAGATCTTGCTTGCAACAATTATTCCTATAGTGTTCTAATGGTGATTTTGCATTGCCTTCTTTTATTTGGAACTTTTCTGTAGGGAAGAGCTATTCCTTCTCCCCAATTTATTTGTTTGCATATTCAATGATGAATTCACACCACTAATAAATTAAATTGATTCCACATCACAGACTCATGGGTATTTATTTATTTATTTTTACTTTATGGTTTATAGTCTGTTAATAACTTTATTATTTTGTTGCTCAAATCTTTTGTTTTTTTGGCCTTTGGGAACTGTTCACGTTGATTCCTGTGTTCTTTTAAGAGGCTCCTGGTGTTTTGTGTTTTTTTTTTTTTTTGTGTGTGTGTGTGTTTTTCTAGCACTTTCTTATTTTCTGGCACCACAAGATGTTACAGGCTCATCTTGTCTTTCCCCTGCCCCATCACTGGAATCAGCTACTTCAAAGAGTCCCCTTATCTGCAGCTACATACCAATGGAGAATGGTATTTAGAAACTAAGATCTTGTCCTATGAATTGAAAAAAAAACTATGCATACAAGTTCATTTTACATACAATCCATTTTCTTTCTTTTTTTCCTGTTTACTGTATCAGCTAGGAATTATACTGTGCCAGTGAGGAAATGTATTTGTGTTTAGTACTATTTGAAAGTTTGGAACATGTAATAAAAGCAAAAGTAAAATGTAACCTATTCATATGAACACTAATGCTTAAGTCTTGAATATGCCCCCTTGGGTTGGGGCCGTGGTCGGCAAACGGCGGCTCGTGAGCCACATGCGGCTCTTTGGCCCCTTGAATGTGGCTCTTCCACAAAATACCACGGCCTGGGCGAGTCTATTTTGAAGAAGTGGCATTAGAAGAAGTTTAAGTTTAAAAAATTTGGCTCTCAAAAGAAATCTCTGTACTGTTGATATTTGGCTCTGTTGACTAATGAGTTTGCCAACTACTGGGTTGGGGGAATATAGAGCCTGTTCATGTTATTCTTCCCTTGGCTAGATCTTCTCAGCTGCAGAACTACACAGAGGCATGTATCTTGCCCCTCTCCAGGCCTCTCATCCCTGACAACTGAGTGGGCATCTTTGTGGAAAATAATGCAGACTCAACAAGATCACAACCTTAGTGCTAAAACTGCTCTTAATGAGGTGCTGTGTATGAATTAATTAAATTAGTTTGCCCCTCGTGTGGCAAGCCCTGTGTGGTGTGTGTCTGGTTGACTAATTTATGAGGACAAAATTGTGGTAGTCTCTGCCTTGCTTGTTTTCATCAAAGAGATGGGCTAATTTGTGATGAAACTTTATCAATCAGATCATGCAGTTGGTTCACCCTCCTCGCAGCTCTGACTGATGAAGGAAGGCTGTTTTTCTTTCCTACATGGAACATCCTGTTGCCCTGAGGGGGTTGGAGGGGGGAGGGTGCATTGGATATTGATTGAATATAATACACATGGCTTCTTTCTAGCCAAGAATAACACGTTTTCTGTTTCTTAGTATGTTTATAGATTAGTGGTTATCTTTCTTCTTCTTCTTTTTTTTTAATGCAGGGTATAAATTTAAAGTGGAAAGTGTGTAAAAATGCTGGTTTCTATTTGTTAGGGGAGGCCAACACTTGGATGGTGTTGGCTAAGAACTCTCAACAATGGGGGACAGAATAATAGTACAACCGGCAGAGAAATGGGGAGTTTTGAAAGGCAATATCCTTCAACGTTGGGAAAGTAATGAAAGGTCAAAATGAAACTCAATAGAAAAGCCATTATGAAAGGAAGGGGGAGAATTTGGCTTTTATGTTGCTGTCAGGATTTGGGATTTGTTTTCTTTTTATTCTGACAAAAGTCTTTTGGGTGTGTGCTTTTTTCTCTTCAATTCAAACAGTTTATACAAGTGTTATTTTAAACTTCCTTGTGTTTACATCGTCATGTCTTTTAAAAAGCACTTTTTTTCAATTTTGTTATCTGGGAAATTTTAAGGACTGAGCCACTGTTTGTAGGGCACACATCCAAATACAGGGTGTCCCCCCAAAATATATACATATTTAACAGCTGATAGCTCAATTTTGAAAATGAAATGTATTTTAATATACATTGCCTTTATAACTACTCACACTGGGTATATACATTTTTTGGGTTACCCTATATTTTAATGTGGATATTTCTACTTTCACTGCCTCATTGAGAAAAAAATTAAGTACAGGATCGTGCAAGAATACTTTATAAGGGACTTCAATAAAAGACTATCTATGTATTTTGATGTATTAGTGTGATTATTTAGAAAATTTGTATTACTTGCCAGTCACTGATGAGTTAATTTAGAAAACATTTGCCACATAAAGATTTTGCAAATGCAAAAGTGACATAAGGCTCCATGTCAGGCAGCACGTCGGTGGCAGAAGTGGATTTAGGGTTTTGAGTTCTGACTTCTGTACTGTCATCAGGCCACTAATCTGCGTGACTTTCTCAAAGAATTCGAGACCCGGAGAAAGAAGATGCCAGAAACGCACTTCCAAAGAGATGAGTCACTTTGGGTGGTTTGATATAATAAATCTGTGTTTATTTTGCAAAAGGCTTTTGAACAGATATTAGAGAAACACATTTCATCATGATGTTCAACTTTATACTTCATAACATTGTACTTTCTGTTCCAATAGTTAATAGCACCAAGTTCATAGTTCTTCTGTTCTCTTTTGAGAGTTTTCTATTTTTAAAAAAGGCAGAGATTTTTAGTTTTTTTTTTAATCAGAATGACTTAAAGTGTTATTAGTATCCTTTGCCGTTAATCTATCTAATGCTATGTTATGCATTGCCTCTGCCACTTCCTTGCTATGAAGCATTCTGTGGATCCCTCCTGATACTGGAGACCCTCCATAATGTTCACTCAATCGACTTCTCCTATGTTAGGGTGTGTATCTTCCAAACTAAACTGTTCTACCTTTATCTTCCCTGAACATGCTCTAGACCCCCTCCTCTGCGTATTTCCTCGTGCCATTCTCTTTCCTTGCAGAGCCCATAGCACTCATCGTTGCTAAGTCGCCACCTCTCTTTTAAAGGGCCTATCTCGTGCTATTAACGTGTGAAAACTTTCTTGTCCAGGAAATGCAAGAACAAAGCTCCTGGTCTTATGGGCCTTGCCTTCTGGTTGAGGGTGGGGTTGCAGACCATAAAGAAGCAAATACAATTTTAAAATACTTACTTTCTGATGCCAACACATGCTGTGAATACATTAGATAATAATGATGAAATTATCACAATTATGGGTTAGGGGGGAAGAGAGTGCAGGCCAGATTAGATTGGGTGGTTCAGGGTAGGTCTCTTGGAGAAGGTCGTTTTAGGCTGTGACTTGAAAGCAAGGAGCCAGCCCTGGGAAGATCTGGGAGAAGAGGAAAAAGGCACAAAGGTCTTGAGACAGTAGAAATCTTGGTGAGTTCTAAGAATAAGAGGAAGGTCAAGTGTCTGCAGCATACTGAGCCAAGGGCTTAGTAGTAAGAGATGCCCTGAGACAGCTGGGGAGAGGCGAGTTCATGTAGGGATTTGTGAACCAGTGCAAAGTGTGTTGATTTGAAGCTCTTGGCAAAGATTTAGGCACAAGAGGGTAATGATCTGATTCTTTGCAATTCATTTAATTTATGTCAATTATTTATATAGCCCTTTAAAAGTAATGGATTGTTAGCTCTTTTTGGGGTATTAGTCAGTTTTGTTCATATCTAAGAGGCAATCAGTAAATATTTGTGGAATTGTTGAATGAATGAATGGGGGGATTCTGAGAAATTATTGGCATAGGTGTTTGAAATTAATATTTTACTGAAGCAGAAAGAGTCAAGTTTATACTTGGATCTTTACCGGTGGCCATAATCATGATCCTTTGAAGAAGAAAGAGATGGAAAGAGCATACGCTAATATGATAGGCGTAGTACAGCAAAGGGGATAAGAGAGTGAATTAGGGAGTCAGATTGTCTGAGCAGAAACCTCAACTCTGTCAGTGACTTGCTGGATCTTTGGAAAGTTACTTAATTTCTCTTGGACTTTGTTTCCACATGAGTCAAATGGTGATACTATTATTTACCTTATTAGTCTGTTATAAATCTTAACTGAAATCAGCCATGCAAAACACTGAGAATGATGCCTGGCATATGACAAAGACCTAATAAATAAATCACCAAAACATTAGAACAAAGGCTCTCCACAATGTCACTGTTGCAAGGCTCTCGTTAAAATTCTTTCAGGCTCTCAAATCAATCCTTTACCTCTTTGCCCACATTATCTGGGATTTTAGGATGATTCTATTGGTAGTTAATAAGGTGAAACTGAGTGACATAGTCTTTAAGAAGACTCAAACAAAAACTTTTTTTCCCCCCTTGTGTGGCATCTGAGACATACAGCAAACACTATTTTGGAGAGAGGTAAAAGTCACAATCTAAATATACCTTATTAATTTTCTTCCATAATTGATCCAACTGTAAAATTATGTGAGAAACTATAGCCCTGCTGATACCATATTGTAGAACTTGTATCATTATGTGTGTTATTAGCACTATCTTTAGCATCTTTGTTGAAGGACTGTGTTATAGGTGAGATCATTTTCTAACAGCTTCCTCAGTATGAAGTCCCAGACAGCTCTGTGTCATAAGAAATTTCATGTTTAATGGCACTTGTAGAAACCACAAATAGTGGAGAGATGAGCATTTTTATCTTGGGAAAAAGCCAGTGAACTTGTATATGCATAAGCAGTAAGTGTTAACTAATAAATTCGGTCTATATTCTTTAACCAAATTATGTTTTAGAAGTTTTATTTCAGGCAAGCTCAGGTTACATCAGCACATTTTTGGGGTGCTCTTTCCTTTTAGTTTCATTAATATACTGAAATTTTGGATTGGAAAACATGGTACAAAACTAATGGTGGAATTCAGACTGGAGCACTTTGAGGGTGTGGTTTATTGTTTCTTTTCCAGCTCGTAAATAATTCTGAACATTTTAACCAGCCAAATAGAAAAATCCCTCAAGGCTTTTTGTACAGTTGTTTTGTTTCTCTCCTGTTACTCCCAGTAATATTACATAAGTTACCTGGAAATTGGGAAGCTTGGCTACTTTGAGCCAGGCAATTAAGATTTCTGGAATTCTCACTTCCTTAAACATGGGGGTGAAGCTGGATTATTTTTGGAAGATAAGAAAGGATCTGCGAGAAGTGTTAAAAATGAATGAGACTTTCTGTAATTAATGTTCTTTTTCATACAGACAAAGCCAAGAAGGACAGAAGCAAACCATGTTTCCAGGAGTTTACAGTTCAAATGGACTTTTTCAATAAGTTTGGTTCAAGTTTAAATATCCTCTCAATATTTAGTCATTACTCTTCCTTATAGGTATTTTTGCTTTCGTAGGGGTTGCTTGAAAATGAGCAGAAATTGCAGTTATTAAGATTCTGGAGTTCTATGCCCTTCGTCCCCCAAACACACACACACACACACACACACACACACACACACACACACACACACACACACACCCCTCCATACCTTATGGATCAAAGGGTATAGAGAATACTGTTCTTCAACTTTAAATCTGTTTGATTATAAGATTAAGCTGTTTCAATCCCATAAAGTAAATCACATAACTTTATTCTATGGCAATAAATTAAAGTTATGGGGTTTACTTCATGTTTATTCTCAAATATAGTTTAAAAGCCAAGAGTAATTTATATCAGAAATTATCCAGAGTCAAATCCCACCTCTGTCTGACTTTGCTAGAAAAGGACTCTCTTGGAACCTCACTTTAGATGTAGGTCTGCATTCCTTGCCCTACCACACTCTCCTCAACCCTGTGGTTCTTTTGACTTTTATTCTCAAATCTATAGCTTGTATGAGTATATTAGTTAATACGTAATTATTCATAAATGATGCAATTTCAGATGTTAGTATGTCATGAGATACACTTCACAATTTAAAACACAGTCTTTAATCAGATCCTTGAACTTAAACCGTAAATGACTTGTATGTTTTTGATGTTATTCTGGAAGTTGACCTCATAGCAGCCATTGTTCTCAAATGTGCTCTGAAACTGAATGCATCCAGATTCATTATTGGTTGATACTCTTTAGTGAAAGCAGGTTAAAAGTTCCTGAGAAGCGTTCTGTGAATTGTCTTTTCTGAATTACTTTCTTAGTACTTTACTTTTGGGGCTCATTCGGAGAGGAAGGAAACAGAACAAGAACAAGAGGAATATAATAATATTATTCCCTTCAAGTGTTCTGATTCTGTACCTAATTCTACTGGCTTCCCGTGATTAGACTTACGTTTCCAATACACAGAGGCTATGCCTTATTCATATTAGGTCCATATTCAGGTGCAATGCCCATGGAAGACATCCAATAATAGAGAGTCACTGAATGACTAAACCACTCAGATACATTTTAGTTATAACCGAATTGAACAAGGACTAAACTTCACTGCCTTGAGTAAATGCCAGCTTATAGCTAGATATCTTTAATTTGACAGTGGTTCATTGGAAACAAGATGGGCTTTAACTCTTTTGTTAGAAGCTTTAAAAATGTGCCTCTTGCCGAAACCGGTTTGGCTCAGTGGATAGAGTGTCGGCCTGCGGACTCAAGGGTTCCAGGTTCGATTCTGGTCAAGGGCATGTACCTTGGTTGCGGACATATCCCCAGTAGGGGGTGTGCAAGAGGCAGCTGATTGATGTTTCTAATTCTCTATCCCTCTCTCTTCCTCTCTGTAAAAAATCAATAAAATATATTTAAAATAAATAAAAAATAAAAATGTGCCTCTTAATGGCAGATTAGCAAGTGAATATTCCAAGTTGCCATGCTCTCATGGTATTGGAGGATAAAAACTTTTTAAAGGTAAAGATAATAGAACATGCAATGGCACTCTAGTCATAATGCTTGGAGATGAATTCTGTAAATAAATAATTCTGTAAGCAATACTATTTTTCAGTATTTGTTTTTATTACACTGATACTGAGGGAAAGAGCGATCAACTTTCTCTCACACTATCATGGCCTGTTTACCTTGTTGAACGTTGTCATTTTACAGGAAATCGTGGTTCATTGGAACTGCCTCACCATAGACTTCCGTTATACTAGGAATGGTGTGTGTTGGACTATAAAACAGAATATTAAGATAAGACAATTTTTTTTCTTGAAAGTACATTATTTTCAGGTGGGAGGTTGAAGTTGGGAGAGTTGGATCCTCGCTTGAATTCAGTTATTTATTTATGATGTGACTTAAGGTCAATTTCATAACCTTTTCATGTCTCTGTTTTCTCCATATATTATGATAATAATAATAATAATCTATGCTGTCTGTTTCATACAGTTGTGAGGATAAAATGAAATAATAAATGTGAAGCACTTTAAAGCTTTCAAAGGTATTACTATCCACTGTCATTTTTATTGGAAGGCCTGGCTTAGAAAGCATATTTTAGTTTCTTGCCTTGGCAACAGATCTTCAGAGAGCAGTAAACCCATCAGGGCTCAAGTGCAAGAGGAGCTATGTGTGTGTTTCATTTCCCTGCCTAGTCCTATGTGCTGTGGGGGAAAGAGAAGGGTGCGGAGTTACTCCCACTCTATGTGTCTGCTCTACACCTCAGTACGATTCATCCAGATATTTTCCCTCTATTTAGAGCATGAAAACCTTGACATAATTTTCACTGTGGGCAGGGAATCTCGGTTGATATCATTATTTCCAAAGAGCATGTGTCAGTTTTTTCCGTTCTTTCACATCACCCAGTACATTCTACAACCGACCAAGTTATCCAACGACACAAGTACTTCTACATTTAAAGAGGGTTCAGTTGCATTATTACTGGCACTGACTTTTTAAAACACACTTTTGATTTTAGAAGAGTAGCAGTACAAAGAGTTCCCATATAACCCCAACATGGTTTCCTGTATTATTAATATCTTACTTAATAAGGCACATTACTTACATTATAGTTAAGGAAAAATTAATATCAATAATTATTGATATTATTAACTAAAGCCTATACTTTGATTCCTTAGTTTTTCTCTAATATCCTTTTTTTTTTTTGTTTCTGTTGTAGGACTCTATCCAGGGTAATACATTACATTTAATAATATATCTTCTTAGGCTTCTCTTGACTATGACTGTTTCTTAGACATTCCTTGTTTTTGATGATCTTGACAAGTTTGAGTATTGTTGACACTGACTTTTAAACAGAGATTTTAAGTCTTCTCAGTGGAATAAAATGATAATAGACCCCCCCCACACACACACCCACACACACACACACACACACACACACATAAAACCCCATAGTGTAAAGAAGGGTATCATTTAGAGGAAGCTGTAAGCTATGCAAACCTCACAAAGTCCCAGAAAGGAGTCCTAACAAAAGATGGGATTCCTTCAGGCCACCAAGCCTTTTTGGCAAATCAACTAAAAAGGAGATAAAGGTATTAAAAAACAGGAAAGACCTTGTTACATTATCAGTTTTACTCAAGACAATTAAAATATTTTACTTAATGAAGTAGAAAGAGGGAAAGAAGTCAACAAAAGATTTGAATAGTACAAAAAGGGGCCACATGCTAACCTAACTCAGGGAAGGCCTGGGTGGCGGCCTTGCAAACTCGAGACCTAAAGTAACCACAAAGGATGGTCTGAAATTAAAGCCTTTTAGTTAAAAAGCAGTTTATATTGGGTAGTCATGTCTTAGGCCAATATTTTCCCTGACAAAGATCAACTTCCATCTTTACTGAGTCTATTATATTTTTCTATCTAAGATATCATAGCTGTGGAATGTCAGGGTAACGTGTAACTTCCCTTTTTCAGGACCCCTCAGGGCACAACAAATGAGGCCTGGGCACAGACCACAATTCCCTCATTGTTATTGTTGTGTTGTTAATTGTTGACTGTGACTATCCTATACCCACCTGCATAAAAGAAGCATGTATCTATCATTTTATTTTTTATCCAATCCCAGAGGTTTCCCCACTTGACTTTTTCCCACCTCCCTTATCTATTATCAGTGGATTTCATATAACCCACTTATGCCTCCTCCTTTGATTGTAAATGTATAAAACATGTGAAAAACTGCCGTTCTCCAGAGTATTATCTCAGTAAAGTTGAGATTCTGCTTCCTGGCAGTTGTCAACAGTTTGGCTCAAATAAACTCACAAAAATTCTTTACAGGTTGAATGTTTCTTACTTTAACAGTATTCATATATATTAGAATTTTATTTCAATGTATTATTTCCTAAAACAGTTTTTTAATATACTCATAAAACTTTACATCTTAAACCCAACACCTGAGACCTTGTGTAGAGCAATAAAGCTACACGATTTTGCAGCCTATTCTTTCATAAAAGGCCAATTTTCATCAGAAGTATCAAGAACAAAATACATAAGTAGTACTTGTAGACTCCAAGAAGCGATTCGGTTATGGTAACGTTGTTTAGCATCACTTGCCAGTGACAAGATGGCTTTAAGTGTTTATTATAACCCTGAGTATCTGTTTCTATTAATACTTGAGGGGATTGAATCATTGACTTTTCAAGCAACTTCACCGAAGTCTATAAAATGATTACTTTTCATCATTTCACAATCATTGCTGGTCTTGCCCCCTATGGCCTAGAACCTGTCCTTCACTTTTTTATAGGTGTTCAGTTTTACTAAACTTCCCGAGATAGATGTGCCATAGTATAAAATTTATTTTCTTTTAGGCAAGATATTTCCTATGGGGGAAAATGTATCTTTGCTTCACACCAAGAGGATGAAACTTTTCAGGGACTTTTAAATCAGGGGGAATGAGGCTAGACAATCAATCAGAAGGCATTTATTTCTTTTATTACCTGACATTTAGGTCCCAACATCAACAGCTCTTTCAGTTGTTGAGCTTTTGTTGGCACTGATACTATGAAGCTAACAGGCTAACATGAAGGAGAGACAGATGGTAGTCCTTCCTTCCTCTTTTCACTAGTTTGAGTTTAAGGATTTCATTATGACCAAAAATTGGGTGAGAGTGTGTATCTGCTTATAGTACTTGCTTTAACCAAAGTTGTTTATACCTTATCTCCTCAAAGCAATTAATTGGAGTGAAGACATTGGGTTCCTATTTGACAAATGCGTTCTGAACATGTAGTGACTTGCTAGCTCATAATTTACCTTAAAATAAAATTCTGCGAGGAGTGTGAAACAGCAAGTCCTCACAACGGTGTGAGGCAAAGCATTTTCTCATGCCACGAAGGAAAACTGTGCAGGGAAGGTAGACTGAGTTCCATTATGTACTTTTAGCGTGAGTGTTAATTGAAGTGGACAGCCTTGGATTTGAATGTGATTCTAGTATTTATCAGAGCTTCATACATCCATCCTTTTGTCCCTTCATCAGTCCCTTATCCCTTTGTTCTTCTTTATGGTTATATTAGTCAATGTAATCTGCTTTGGTTACTATTCTACTTCAAAGGACTTTTGTACATCTTCACTTTGTGACTCGATATTATTTCTAACATTCAGAGCCAAAATTTTGCCTGAGAAATTTTTTTTTTTTTTTAACCAGACACCAGCATGTGACTCTAGTGAACATTGCCTTGGGGATGGGTGTGGGAGGGCTGTTCAGGACAATCATGATTAGTATAATAAAGTACTCTGGCAAAGGCTACAGTAGGAAGAGTAGGTTCCTACACCCTTCCCAGAAAGCCTGTTTAGGTGCTGCCACAGGCTGGAAAAATTTCCATGTAAGAGCTCGATTCAAGTCATGGTTACAGATCAGTTGCCTTGGGTTTTACCACAAATGTAAATAAGAGAACCCACCATACAGAGCCATCTGTAATTTCCCCATTAACTAGTCCCTTCACTCCAAGTGCACACAAGCCAGAATGAATGGCTGCCACCCAGGCAGTAACCCTGGCATGAAGAGAGAAAGAAAGAAAGAGATGTTAGGTTTATTGTTTATTGGTTTGTGTGTCTATCTTGGATGGCTTAGGGCTGAAAAGAATAGGGGTAAGCTCCTCTTACCTCTTGTTTTAAATGCAGCAGCTCTTTTGGTGTGTTTTTTATTTATTTATTTTTAAAATCTTTTTTGAGGGAGCATTAGCATTTTTAGCCGTATGTTTTAGAAACCTGGTGCTAACAGTTAAGTTAAAATGTATGTAAAGGAATATTAGAGTATCAAGCTACCAGTAAGTTAGTTAATGAGCAGTAGACAATAAAAAGGAAATGAGAGAGTTTCTCCATGCCCATGTTGGATATTTATATGGATTTTGGAGCTCTTCATGTGTCTCCAACCCACCCACACGCCACCATTAAAAAATATGGTGTGTGTATCAAATACAGCCTGAGTTTCCATGAAGGCATTCCAAAAGAAACTGCGAGTTGCCCATGTAACCAATTTTTCCCTGAATTTTCCTGTGTAAGTGGAAAAAAAATAGCTGTTCTGGTTTCAGCCACACTCAGCCATACTGGCTTTATACCTGTTTCAAAATTTGCTTGCACAGAACTAATGATCATCTTTAAAGAAAATGCCTCATAAAAAAGGACAACAGGCTAATTTACTTTACAGTAAATAAAAGGAAAGTCATATTACGCATACTATAAAAGCCATCTATCTCTTTCCTTTTTTTCTCCCTGAATGTTGACTGCCCAGCTCAAGAACACTCTTGGGAAACCACAGGGCAACATTCCAGGAAGCAATTTTTAAATTAAGAACTCCATACAAGTTCAACCCAAAATCCGAATTTGTTCTAGGTGCTCTGGTTGCTGTTCTTGTCCTGACTATGGATGGAATGTGGAACCTGAAGACAACTGTGCGGTGGTACAAATGGTCGGGGCTGTCGATGGCAGCGTGTGTTCTGTGCCATTATTGGTCCACCAAGTGTGACAGAGCAGCACACGGCTATGCGAAGTCTGCCAGGAACTGCAGGAGGACTCGTGAACCCCAGGGAGCTTTGCTGTTAGGCTTTTGTCTCTGTGAGCAGTATGGAGTGAACTGGAATTTAGGTGTCTTTCTACATCACATTCAAAGTTAGAACCTGGCCAGTGTTGCTGGGTGGTTGAGCTTTGACCTATGAACCAGGAGATCCTGGTCAGGGTACATGCCTGGTTTGGGAGCTCCATCCCCAGTAGAGGGTGTGCAGGAGGCAGCCGATCAAAGATTCACTCTCATCATTGATGTTTCTATCACTCTCTCCCTCTCCCTTCTCTCTGAAAATCAATAAAAACTATATATTAATATAATTTAAAAAAGTCAGAAAAAGTTTTAGATGCATTTGTGGGCTTTCCCCGCCCCCCTGCCCTCCTGCCCCCCCACAGGCAGAAACTCCAATGTGCGGTTAGAAAAGCCAGAGGGAAAAATCAGCCCCAGATGATCTGGAAGAGAAAGTGAAAATATACATCCCTCTCTAGCCATCAGAGCCTTGTTTTCTGGTGCCTGTCTTTGGGACAGCAAGGAATATGGCCCACTTGTCCCCTGAATATGGGTCAGTGTTAATTGGACAGATGTATATTTTTTTTTCCCACTTGACAATTCTGAATTTTACTGAAAGATCTGGAAACAAGAATTCCTTAAAGCTCCCAGGTATTTGGAGGCCCAAGGGTTTTTAGGGAAGTGAAATTGCCTGCAACCTTAATGGTAGGCCTCATCTTCTTTTCTCTTTGTTCTCTTCTGGCATTCTCTTCCTCTTCTGAAGGAGGCAAGCTCTGAGGAGGCATTGCTGGGTTTCTGCCAGGCCTGTATGGGATAACTACACAGAAACCCACTCAGCCCCCGGGAAATGGAAGCAGCCCCCTACCCTAAACAGTTTACCAAGTGCCTCTCTCTCCAACAACTTCCTTCTCATTTGACAAATGAGAGTTTGGGAACTTGCCCCTCTTCAGTCTGACATTCAAGTTCCTTGAAATCTACACGTAGGAGATGATTCTAATTTCTCCGTCAGAGACATTTAGGAAAAAGGAGTTGAAGTAACTGGAAATCAGAGTGCAAACATCACTGCTCCACTTGCTCGTTAAGAGATTTGGACATCTGGGTTGGCCCACAAAGGTCATTTTAGGCCGGAGGGGTTTCACATTGTTCCTTTAAGTCAGACCTTCAATGTAAACTATTTTCAACACTTGCCATGAAAAACAAATGACCTTTAGTTACTTGCCCGGAAGACAAATGACACCTTAACACAATAAATATGGTTTGCTGGGATCTTATCCATCTTGGCTTTAAGTTTCTATTAGAATATTTTAAAATTGGTGATACTTTACTTTTTGAATTCTGGGGAGATTTTGTGATAATGTTGCTAAATGGCAATCTCCTTGTATCACCCTGTATGTTTCAGAGCACATTTATTTAGAGTGGGTACACTTTAAAAGAGTCTGGGTAAGAGCGGGATTAGGGCTCCAGGAGACATTTTAAGTGTTAACAATTCTTACTTATGCCAGAAAGAAAGATTGAACATTGAACATCTTGAAAATTGAATGCAATATCCTCTAGTCAGATCTTACTGCAGATTTAGTGATATTGTAGGTCCTTTTGTAACACATCGAGAAGACATGCATTGTATCTGGGAACTTGGCAACTCATAACAAATAAATAAGAGGACATGATCTCTAGACTAAGTGGCTGAGGAATTTTTTTCTAACCTTAAGTAAAAGCCAGGATTTTAAGTCACTCCTGAATAGATCCGTGATGAATTATTCAGTTATCTGCATTTTTACTTTTTTTGAAAGTCTACTCCCTTGACAGCTTGACAAACTAAAAAAATAAATATTTTAGCTTTGCTCCAGGGAAATAGTACGCATTTAGTTTTCCTCTCCTGTGGTAATTGGGAGATAAATGTGCTCCCCGATCCTGGCATGGGAGGACAAGAGCCAAACTCCTATTATCTTCTGTGCCCCGGGTATGGAATGTACTGGAGTCGAATGTCGTCCCCACTCTAAAACGCTATTGAAAGACACTGGCCGCTATGAACCTGATGGGCCGAGGCATTTGCTCATCTCCTGGCAGCTGCCTCTGTAGTAAAGCAGACATTAGAATTTGTGACGATGGCAACTTATTTGAATGGGATCCTGAACTAAACATTTATTGTCTTTCCCTGGGAGCAGTATCTCTAAAAGGAAAATGTTGGTAATTATAGAGGTGGGTTTTGTTGCTCTGGAGTTACTTCCTGTCTTAAATGGAATGTTAAGGAGGATTGCCTATATTTTTTAAATGAAGAAATAGGCTATGTCAACTATTCAGAGAGATAGTAGGGAAATGTTTGGCTTTTTCTTGCAAATACAGTCTCCTCATATACCTGTTTTGTGTCCCTTTCAATAAAGTCATAAAATAGTCTGTGTTGTTCAAACTTATAGTCTACAGTATTTACTTTTTGATTTTTGTAAAAGAAACTGATCATATTTAGACAATGCAGCTTGGGTTTTGAAAAGTTAAAATTGAAACAAACATGTGCATAAACTATATCAAACTACAAAATATATAAAATATTACAAAGAAATATTTAAAATTTTAAAATTTAAATTTTGTTTTCAGACAAATGAAGCAAGGCATAAATCTTCTTTTGGTTCTAATTATAGATTTGTAGGAATAACTTATGACTTATTGAATTCATTACTGGTGGAATCTAGGGAGCTAGGCTAGTCAATGATAAAATTGGATCAGCTTTTTGAACCAACTTCTGATTCTAGCAGATACCTGTGGCACAGTAGTTTGTTCAGTGTCTTCCTCCCCCACCCCCTGGTGGTATATGCAACTATAACCAGTTTTTATTTGTTTTCTTTAAATTCCAAAGCATCAAACAAGATGTTTTATATTTCTTTTCTTAATTAAAAATAACAGACGTGGTTGATGAAGGGAATACGTTACATGTAATGTATTTAGATATCAGCAAGGAATTTTTTAATGACATTGAAAGCTGTGGCATAAGAGCTAAAGAATGCTGATTACATGAATCCATGGAACAGTGAAAACTTCTAGTGTCTTGCCAGAAGGCTCTGTCTCTGATCATGGTATATGCTTCATTCTCAATGAATGCCCTGTTGGTTGGATGGTCAGATTAGAAGAGCCTTCGGGACTGGAATAAATTCACAGTCTGTTGGTTGATAGTATCAGGGCTCAATCTCATCTCAGCAGGATGGAATAGGTCTGTTGTTATCAACTATGTTGTTGGGATCAACATAAAATCCCTAAACTCAAGGAGATAGTAAAGGAGTGGTTTCCTTGTATTGCAAGGGAAAAGGTTAACGGCTTCAGGGGACTGAGTATGGGTTATCATTGTGATATTATTAACATTGTTTGGGCTACCCCACAAATTAGTGTGGTGTTGGGTTGCATTAACAAAACTGAACTTCTGTTCAAGAGTTGTAATACTGATACGGAACTGAAACTACTCTGTATGTAACATTCTAGGAGACTTACTTTTAACTAATTTTAAGTCACACCTTAAAAAGGATTATAGGAGAGAGCAACTAGAATGAGGGGACTTGAGGAAGAGACAGAAGAGTGGCTTTCAAATACAAAAGACCTTTGGACCCAAGTGTACTGAGACTTGTTCAGTTATTTTAGGGAGATGAAGAAAAAACCTTTATATGTAACTGCTTCAGATTGGAGTGGGCTTTCATTAGAAATAGTGGACTTCCTGGACACATTCCACAGAGGTTGAATTAATTATGTTAGGATGTTAGAGATGAAAATCATACATTTGGTACCAAGCCACTTCTAAATCTCCTTTAGGTCCTGAGATTCTTGTGTTTCACAGTATTGATTGAAAGGGATATAGTTGGTCAGTCAATGCAGCTATTATATATGTTGCATCTCAAAACATAATTATAAAATTTGAAGGGGCCTTTAGGAAAAAAATATCAGGGGGCATGTAGTGGGTATGTATAAAATGTAGTGGATGATATGTATAAAATGTAAGAAAGTATTATAATACCTGCTTGGATGACACATGTTTTTGACAGGTAGAGGAAGGAGGACGAGCATTTCAGGGTCGAGAGGAGGGGTGATAAAAACATTTAACCGTATTATACAAAGAAGCCTTAGTGTAGGAAAGTATATGATACTAATAGTTACCAATTATTTATACCTATTATATGTCAGACATTTTTTAAATAGGTGCATGAAGATACATTCTTTTAGTCATAAGAAATGGGAAGGGTACTTGTTTATACATTTTACAGATGAAAAACCACGTGCAGAATGGTTGCCACCTAGGGAGCCAAGGGCTGAGTCATGGCAAAGTCTTTCTGGCCCAGTCTGCTCTTTCCATTCTACCACTAAAAAGCCTTTCTAACAATTTGTTTGGACAGTTTTGTACTTTTAATGCCAATTCTGAACTACTCATATCTTAATCTTAACTAGCGGTAAAGGTATTTTTTAATACCCTTCAAGATTGAAGTTTTGGTTTTGAGGGCTGGAAAAATCTTGGAAACTGTTCATACAATTCGAAGCCAAGAACCCCCCCCCCCCCCCAAAAAAAAATGGTATTTAATTATCTGGCCTATGTTCTCATTATTATTTATTGGGATTTAGTATTCACATTTTGCAGTCTTCATTGTGCTGTGATATATTATTAGTGTTCTATTAAATAACTTGTGTTATTTCCTTTTAGTATTTCACTTAAACCCTTCTCAATTTTTCTTTACAGGCCATTTCTCCAATACCTAAAAGCTCTCATTCCCTTCCCCATCTGTCAGGATCTCATGAATCCTCCTTTAAATTCCAATTCCTAAATCTGCCCCTCAGAGTTCCTCACCCTTCTGAATACAAAAGCATTTTTTTCTCCATGGGTTTCTAAAATTATTTTCAGTAGAAGGCCTTATATTTAACTTTATCATTTGCTTTTTTATTCTACCTCCAAATTTAAAGTTTTTGGATTTAATCTTATACAAAGTAGTGGGTTGAGAAGAACACATGTTAATTATGTCTATAATTTGATGGACAGAATGCTATGCTACTTCACTGGAAATTCAGAAATCTTTTGGCACAAATGATTTTTTTTTTAAAGGAAAACAAGGACTGCTTGTTATGATGCATGTACAATGATAATTCCCACTGGGACAAAGTAGTTCAATTCTTTTAAGATAATTATTTTACCACAAGGCATTCAGTAGTAGTACACACACACACACACACACACACACACACACACACACACACATACACACAAGTGCACACACAACTCCTCTGTAGTATGAAGGTCTGAAGATGCTCAGCTGTGATTCATTCCTTCCTAGAAGGAAGCAACAAATGGAGTGTTCCTAATTAATATGATTTAAAACATTGTCAGCTAGTATAAGGCAAGGCAATGCTAGATTATCTCCAATAAGGCATCTTATTTCTGTAACTCATTTTTAATTCCAGAAAACATGATTCTTGCTCTCAAGAAGTTTATAATCCTTTAAATTTAAATTAAGAAGAGAAGGAAGTCTTTAGTAAAATGCTACTTTCTTAGTAAACCAAATGTAAACAACTGGAGACAAGGAGCAAGAAAGATTAATGAGTTGAACAGATTGACTTATGAGCAAAGATTAGAAGAACTAAATATCTGTAACTTGACTAAATGAGTCCTATGGTAGGAGACACGATAAATAGCCAAATTTACTCCTGTGTCAGGCTTTAGAGACCAAAGACTGTCCATACAGGCAAGATGATGTTTATCAATGTTATAAACATCGTACGCACATTTCTTGCAGCTCATATACAAACTTGAAATGCAGTGGACAACACAAATAGAATTAATCTCTGCCTTTGTGACAGAATGTACATCTGATTCAGCACACTTTTCTTACGTAGATAATGAATTATTATTATTTTTTTAATTTAGGCAAAACACTGTGAGGACTTCTGTGTTACTTAGAGACAGAACCAATGGAGAAAATGCAAAAGATTGCAAAATGAGTTTTGTGTGGAGTTTAAAGTATGAAAAAGGCTTAGAAAATCAATTTATAGCCAAGTTAGGCTCATTGTAGCCAAATTTTTGTTATCACCTGGAAGCTAAATGAACGTGTAGATACTTTGGGTGTTGATCCCATGAGCCTACCACATTACAGTAACATGCCCTATGTGGGCAGATGTCTTTGTTACAAAAGGCTTGAGAGATTATGGATGATCATTCATGCAGCCTTGAAACAAAGGAGTTTCTTTAACAAACTGGAATGATGGTAAAATACACAAGTACTCATTTGCTTTTCAGTTTGACTCAGAAGACTGCTCCCATGATCAGCATCTCATCTGACAGGGAAACTTATATTGTGCATTTAAATAACTAAGTTAAAGTGACAAAGAATGGGGATGCCCAAAACAAGGTTTAGTTTCTGTGGTGAGTGATTCAGAGAGGCCCATAAGAACTTTCACTGAAAGAGAAAATTGCTGTAGTGCTAAGTCAATTCACCTGGTGTTTTCATGCTCCAGAAAAATTCTACGTGATGTTATTCTCTTATCTTTTGCATAAAAGAAAAAGAATCATTATTTCCTTGTACACACAGTTTTTATTTTTAAAGATTAGTAAAACCTGATGCTTTGTTGTTGTTTTGTTAATCTTCATCCAAGGATATTTTATTTTTTTCTTTATTGATTAAGGTATTACATATGTGCCCTTATCCCATTGCCTCTTCCCCCGCCCCCAACTCATGCCCTCACCCCCCTGGTGTCTGTGTCCATTGGTTAGGCCCATATGCATGCATACAAGTCCTTTGGTTGATCTCTCCCCCTTTCCCCACCCTCCCCTACCTTCCCTCTGAGGTTTGATGGTCTGATTGATGCTTCCCTGTCTCTGGATCTGTTTTTGTTTATCAGTTTATGTTGTTCATTATATTCCACAAATGAGTGAGATCATGTGATATTTATCTTTCTCTGAATGGCTTATTTCGCTTAGCATAATGCTCTCTAGTTCCATGCATGCTGTTGCAAATGGTAAGAATTCCTTCTTTTTTATCGCAGCATAGTATTCCATTGTGTAGATGTACCACAGGTTTTTAATCCACTCATCTGCTGATGGGCACTTAGGCTGTTTCCACATCTTAGCTATGGTGAATTGTGCTGCTATGAACATAGGGGTGCATATAGCCTTTCTGATTGGTGTTTCTAGTTTCTTGGGATAAATTCTTAGAAGTGGGATCACTGGGTCAAATGGGAGTTCCATTTTTTATTTTTTGAGAAAACTCCATACTGTTCTCCACAGTGGCTGCACCAGTCTGCATTCCCACCAGCAGTGCACGAGGGTTCCTTTTTCTCCGCATCCTCGTCAGCACTTGACATTTGTTGATTATAGCCATTCAGACAGGTGTGAGATTTTTCCATTGATTTCTAGAGAGAGTGGAAGGGAAAGGGAGAGACAGAAAGAGAGAAACATTAATGTGAAAGAAACACAGGGATTGGTTGCCTCCAACATGGGCCTGATTAGGGCCAGGGATCGAGCCTGCAACCCAGGTATGTGCCCTTGACTGGAATTGGACCCAGGATCCTTCAGTCCACAGGCTGATGCTCTATCCACTGAGCCAAACCGGCTAGGGCAAGCCTGATGCTTTTGAAAGGAAAATGAAGGTATCTATCTAAAATGTCTCCCATTAGCCAGAACTGTTTTGGCTTGGTGGATAGAGCGTCAGTCTGCGGACTGAAGGGTCCCAGGTTCGATTCCAGTCAAGGGCATGTACATTGGTTGTGGGCACATCCCCAGTAGAGGGGTGTGCAAGAGGCAGCTGGTCGATGTTTCTAGCTCTCTATCCCTCTCCCTTCCTCTCTGTAAAAAAATCAATAAAATATATTAAAAAAAATAAAAAAAATAAAATGTCTCCCATTAGTCAACAAACTGAGGAAATAAGTGTCATTATAACTGAATATGAGTTGTCCTAAACATTGCTTTAATTCTGTATTTTCACTCTACTTCTCTGTATTTTTACTCTAGCAGCTACACTGGTGTGGAGATGGTAAGAAAATAAATTTATTTATATGTATATTTATATATGTATATGTGTACTTATATATGTACATACATACACATTAAGTAACCAAAACATCCAAAATTGATTATCCATTAAAGACAAATATCATTGGAAGTAGCATTATATCAATGTGATAATTTAGAACAACCTTTTATTTACAGTACTCTTACTGTAAATTTTCAAGTGTGCGTACATAATGTATCAGTAATCCACACTTACATGGTTTCTCTGTTCTCTGTGGTCCTTTAAAAATACATTTTGTACCAATTTAAAAATAGTATCATAGAATGAAATCGCAAGAATGAAGAATATTCTGAAATGTAAATATTCTAGAATGAAAACTTTGGAATCTCTTTTTTAGCATAAACTTGTTTATAAATATATTTTTTGTAGGAAGGTTGGACAGACCAAAATTGAATTTCAATGAAAAAGTGTGAGATCTCTTAGGCGATCTAACATTTCACATGGGTCGAGGATTGCTTACATCTTCATTCTGGTATATATCGATATATAATAGTAACAGTGGGGAGAATGTCATTTCTGATAAGTGTCAGCATTTCAAAGACTGAAAAATCTATGAGTAAAATTGCTCTTAATATGTTATCATCGCCAAATGAAAGCTGTCCTGATTTCCCCATTCTCTCCTCTGGGGAATTATACTTATCTTTCATTCTGTGTCAGGAGAAACTGTCATTTGAGGGCAATTTCCGTTCCTACGCTGGCATATTTCTTTTGTTTGTGTTCTTTCTTTTCCCATATGGGAATCTCTCTCAGCATGTGAGTGTACAGTTTATCCATGCATAAATGGCAGCAGTAGCTGCTTCTCCTGTTGCCTTTGGAGTCGTTGCTACCGAGAGGTGCTGGTGGGACGGATACTGAGGGGAATGGCAATTTTCTTCTGATGTCTGAAGTTAAAGATAGTTCTGCTCATGTGCTTTGTGATTCTACTTGAAATCTTTCAATCTGTAAGGCTTTTGATGATTACATTAACTACTATGATTATGAATAATCAAGGGTTCTCCCAGTTCACATTAGACAGATTTACCAAGACATTTTAAAGAATTAATTTAAAAATATATCTGAAGTTAGGTAAATGGTCCCATCCAGCAGATAGTCCAGAAGGTACTGTGGTCCTTGAGGGTAGATGGAAGCACAGTGTTCAGGAAGCAGCATGGCACCATGGTTCAGCATGCGGGACCTAGGGCCAGCCCACCTGAGTCCAGGTTCTTCCTCTGGATCCTGCTATCTGTGGGAACTTGGGCGAGTTAGCTGGCTAGTTTTGTCTTTGTACCTCAATTACCCACTTCTAAAAATAGGGATGGTTTCTCTCTCAGAATTAAATTGAGTTAATACTGGTCGAGTTCTTAGAATTCTGCTTATGGTAGGTATCCAACAAGCATTAGCTATTTTATATTTCATCATGGATTCTCTAGCGCCTAGCACAGACCTATCTTCATATTAGATAATATTATATTAAGTAAATATACACAAAATTGAATAAATACCTGGATATCCCTTAGATATTTTTCAATATAAAATTTTATAGGCCTTCTTTTTTCTTTAATGTGTCCTTAATTGAAATCACGGTATGTGCAAGTATTGTCATGATCACTTCAGAGTTGGAGAGGCATTATACATACTATTTAAGAAGTGTGTGGTCTTGGGTAAGGTCTTTAACCTTTCGTAAGCTCATTTTTCTCAACTGTAAAAGGGTGGTTGCAAAGGGTAAGTGAGACTCTCTATGTAGATATATGTATGTAGAATACTCAGCTAGTGACTGGTATAGTAAACACTTAGTAGATGTTAGCATATTTTCTAGTATGGGAGGTAGAACATGCATAAAACAAATATGCAGGATAGAAATGACACAATAAAAGAAATTAATGTGTTAGTTGAGCATATTTCCAAGGTGCAGCAGTGGGAGATGGGGAAGAGTGGTCAAGGAAAGTTAGGAGGAGTTGGCATTTGACTTACACATTGGAAAGTGCATGGGATTTACCAGTAGACGTTCTCCATGCAGAGGATGGCATTTCAGGTAGAGGGAACAACAGAAATGAAGACTCAGATTTAAGACATCAGGTGCTTTATAGAAACAGTGAGAAGCTCAGCTTGGTTAGCTTAAAGGAGACATCTATACATACTATCAATAGGGAAATTAATGAGAAATAGAGTTGGAAAGGTAGATTGGAACCAGATAAGAGAAATTCTTAAATAAGTTGGATGTTATTTGTCAGGTATTTGAAAAAATTTTTAAGATTTCTGATCAGGGGAATGATATGAATTCACTAAAGTTTCACTTGGTATTTATAAGTAAGATGGAATCGAGATGAAAATATTGGAAACAAAGGTATCTCTATATATAAAAGCCTAAGCGACCATCACAACCAAACAGATGACCAAACAGGCTGCGTGGGGTGACTAGGCCGGCAGGGGGGTTAGTGAGGGGCGACCAAATGACCGAGCAGCAGGCTGCATGGGGTGACCAGGCCGGCAGGGGGGTTAGTGAGGGGTGACCAAACGATCGAGCAGCAGGCTGTGTGGAGTGACCAGGCCAGCAGAGGGAGGCAGTGAGGGGTGATTAGGCCAGTGGGGGGGAGGGGCAGTTTGGGGCAACCAGGCTGGCAGGGGGGGCAGTAAGGGGCCACCAGGCCATTGGGGGGGGCAGTTGGGGGCGACTAGGCTGGCAGGGGGTAAATTGGGGGTGACCCGGCCAGCAGAGGGTGAAGTTAGGATCGATCAGGCAAGCAGGCAGGTGAGCAGTTAGGAGCCAGTGGTCCCGGATTGTGAGAGGGATGTCCAACTGCCAGTTTAGTCCATCCCCTGAGGTGTCCCAGATTGGAGAGGGTGCAGGCTGGGCTGATGGGGACCCCCCCACCCCACCCCATGCATGAATTTCATGCATTGGGCCTCTAGTTTAACAATAAGATGGAATGGAGAAGGAGTTGGGTAAGGGGTTCAAGCAAGAGATAATGAAGTCCTGAGCTAGTAATATAAGTGGGACTGCAATGGAAGAAACAGACTAAAAAAGAGATATCAGTGGAAGAAATGTTAAGACTTACTAACTGTAAGTCTTGGAACAAAAATCAAGAGGATAAACAAATAATTCTCCAAGATTTTTAATTTCAGGTAATTTTTATTTTCAGGTGTGAGTGAGGATATTTTTCCATTGAGTTTTTAGAGAATGCAAGGGAGGGGGAAGGGAGTGAGAGGAATATCAGTGTGAGAGAGATACAATGATTAGTTGCCTTCTACTCACACCCAGACCGATGCGGAGGATTGAACCTGCATCCAAAGTATATACCCTTGACCCAAGAAACAAACCTGCGACCCTTCAGTCTGTGGGCTGCTGCTCTACCCGTCCAGTGCCACAATTCCTTTTATAAACTGTGAAATCTGTGGATGGGAGGTAAATATTGCAGTGTTCTGATAAAACTATTGAGTTACAGTGCAATCGGAGAGCACCTTTGTTTCTTCCTTTCAAGAAAATAATAAAATGAGAGAAGTACACAGAGGAAATGTAGATGTGTTCAGTTATCTTAATGGATCAATGGAAACCTGATCCTTTATGAACTTGGGATTTTAATATCAACTACAATAAACTATGTTTAAATAGTGGTAAGGTTTTATGATAACACAGGCGAAATAAGAAAATTTGAGATTATTTCTAATATTTTAGTAGTAATTTAAAAAGCTCTTTTAATATACTACCAAACATATAATTTGGTGTGTGACAAAATAGATAGTACTTGATTCTGGATTTCCTAGGTAGTGGACAAATTCACTTTTTAAATGTTTGATTCTATTTATTTTCAGGATTTTGTGTTTCTTTTTGGAAAGTTTTACTGGTTGTTTTTGTTTTATAACTACTAACAAATCAATTTGATAAACTAATAAAGTAAGTGACTCCTAGGCAAGCTGTTTTATTAACGTGTACTTTCCATTAAAGGTAACTTTATTTAGCCTTTTTTTGTTTTGTTCAAATAGACTTCAAGAGAAAGACAATTGTATTGCTCAATTAGAATCTAAATGATTAATATTTATAGCTAAATATAAATAGCATAAATATAAATAATAATAAATAATAGATTAATACATATAGGTAAGCAGTATTTACCAATCTCTTCAATTTACAGTAGTATTTGATGCAAGTTATGACAATATTTCTCTCATTTCAAAGAGAATCTAAAACCAGGAGAACTAAAGGAATTTATTTCTTTAAAAGTAATTCCTTATAATTCAACTGAGACTGTCATTCACATACATAGTGAAGAATTTATCTTGTCAATGCCTCCTTCATATCCAGCACTTTAATATTTCTAAAAACTGCTGAACAGTGGTCATTTTTAACATTCAAGTGGTGAAATTATGTTTGTATATGGGTTATAAAATTATATCACCAACTCTAATATGTAGCAACATATAAAAATATTCAAATTTCTATTCTAGAACTTCAATATGTGTACATAAACAGAAATGATAGTGGGAGACCACTAACTCCTTAATTTAGGAATGGTTAACCTTATTTTTTGAAATGTGTCATCACATTGTCTTCAGATTGGAATTCTCATTCTTATCAATCCTTAAACCACAGAGTAGATAGAGCTCCAATATTACTTTATTTGAACTCAGTGTCAGATTTATTTTTGCAGTAAACTTTATGAACCTCCATTGTTTTCAGAGACCAAACAAAGGTGAATAAACATGTCCCAGCCCTCAAGGGAGTCCCAGTCTAACGGGGAGGTCAATGCATAGAGATGTATGCAGTGCAGCGTGCTACCTGGGAAGAGGGAAGCAGAGCACTGTGAGTCCAGGCTGGAGGAGGGGGTCCCACTCCTCTCTCATCCCCTCCACCTTCCTCTGGAACAATTAAGCGTGGTCAGTTCACTCCATTTTAGGGCAGCCATTTCTACTGTTGATTAGTTTGCATTGTTAGAATCTCTTCCTTTATTTTGTTCTGCTTTTATGGTTGACCCCAAACTGGCCACCTTACAATATCTGTATATGGTGCTAGTCAGATTCTTCAGAGCAGCACTCTACTCCATGCTAGTGCTTTGCAAACTATCTGTGATGAGGACCAGTATTGTTTTGTTTTTTCGTTTCTAATCTGTCAAATTGTTATGTTTCTGTGTCTTACTCTTAGATGCTGTACGCCTCTTCCTGCAAACCAGTAATAAACAGTTTGTGAAGGGAAAGTGGCCCTCAGAGCATACACAGGTAGCACTGCTCAGCCTGTTAGGCTATCTGTGCAGGGAGTTGATTGTAAAATGTTCTCTTGTACTTTCTGAAATGTGGTGTATCTCCTGCCAGGTACTCATTGTTCCAGGACACTGATAACACACAGGAAGGCCAGAGCCAAGGAAACAAGGAGAGGTGACAGCACTGGTCCCCACAACCTGTCCAGAGTGTCTCTCACTCTTTTCCACATCAGACTCATCACTACCACTTACTTTCTGCAAGATATTGTGTGAGGTGCTGGGGATGTGAAGACAGACAGCACACAGTTCCTTCCCTCAAAGTACTTTCATTCCTACGTGAGAGACTCTGACCAGAATCTCTGTTTTATGTACGTTTAATATACTAAATTTTTAATACACTACCACACAAATGATCTAAACATTATTAACTTGATAGTTTCTTGAATTTTACTACTTTGTATTTCAAATGAGTTATAGAATTTTTAAAAATGTAGGTATAGAGGAAAGCACATGGCAGTATAAATTAGCCCATTCGGAATTATCATTATTAATTTTCATAATAAAACTGGAGGCCCGGTGCACGACATTCTTGCACTGAGGGGGGGTGGGTTGGGGAGAGTCCCTCAGCCAGGCCTGTGCCCTCTCACAGTCCGGGACCCCTCGGTGGATGTCCACCTGCTGGCAGCTTAGGTCCAACCTGCTCCCTGTGGACATCCCCCGAGGGGTCCTTAGCGTTGCCTTGGAAGCAGGAGAGGCTCCTGCCAGCACTGCGCTCACCAGCTGTGAGCCCGGTTTCTGGCTGGGCAGTGCTTCCCCTGTGGGAGCACACTGGCCACCAGGGGCAACTTCTGCATTGAGCGTCTGCCCCTGGTGATCAGTGTGCATCATAGTGACCGGTCATTCTGCTGTTCGATCGATCTGCATATTAGCCTTTTATTATATAGGATTATTTGAAAACCCTTAAAATTGTGTTATAGTAGTCCTTTAAAATTTTCTTATAGACCAAGTTTCCCCATGGTAGACATTAAGACTTAAAATGACATTGCACTGGGTGTGTCATCCAGACGGAGTTATTTGAATATGATTTTAAGGCACCAAATATAGGCAACCAATTTTTTTAGTTTGTAAATCAAGTTATTTTTGCTAGAGAAGTCATTCCAGGAGGGTTCTGTTTAATAAATCTTATTAAACCAAACACTTGTCCAAAGCAAAATTAAATATGATTATATAGTATCATTATTTATGTAACAAAATATGTATAAAAGCCTAGCCAGAGTGGCTCAGTTGGTTGAGTGTCATCCTGTGCTCCGAAGGGTTGCTGGTTCAATCCCCAGACAGGGTGCATGCAGAAGGCAATCAAGTGATGTTTCTCTCTCCCTTCCTCTCAGCATGACCTTGGGTGAGGGTTTTTTAAAAAGCATAAAATCACATTGTTTTATTTCAAATAAAAAATGACCCTTCAAATCTGGTAACTTTTCTTTTCTTATATCTGCTTGATGTCTTCTAGTCATTTAGTCCCTTACATGACAATAATTTATAGCATCCTTTTTACAAATAAAACATATCTATGTAAATGTTCTGTTAAAAGTGTTGTATGCTATAAAATGGTCACTTTTATAAGACAAATTCTTGAGTAATGAAGACTTTTATCACATTAAATGATTTTCTCATTTTCTGAGTATTGCTTGCTTTTCATATCTTATATGTTCACAAACAGCAGTCAGATAGGCAAAATAACTTGATATATTAACACTGTAATAATCACCCAATTTCTTTTTAGGTTACAAGTCTCTCTTTAAATCTCAGATATTGGAAAAATACACTAGGGTATTCAATGAGGACTAGAGAGGCTAGGCCTTTGCAGAATCCTTTCTGACGGAGGGCCAGCTCTAATCAAACGTGGGAGGCCGTTTCACACCTATCCTCACACTCATGAAGATGAGTATCATTTGGATCCATTCAAGAGCAAGTGGACTATATTTTAAGGTTGTTTGATCTGGAGAGGAAAACCTAAAAACACTCCCAAGGTTTTTGTGAGATCTGAAGACAACTGATTTAAATATTTTAAATTGAAATACTGTAGCTCCATAGATGTAGATCTTTGAAAACACCATCAAGTCAACTTAACTCCGACTTGGGGGAATTTGCTGTTGTACTTTCAGAAGGTTTGGAGTTCAGATGGTGGTGTGATGAACCTGGCTCTTGCAGACTTGCAGCAGCTTGTGGGAGCTCATGTGTGTGTTGCTTCAGTGACTTCATGGTGGAGTGGTAGCTTGAAATTGGCCATGAGGGGTATTTCACCATGAAACTGGCAATTGCTGCAAGTCGGGGCTTTTTTTTTTCCCCCTCCTGGAGAATCAACTGTTAAACATATACCAACACAGCATTGGTTTTAGCTTTAACATTATTATGAATGCGGGCATAGTGTAAGCTGATTATATTTACTTAGTTTGAAAAGTGGTTCTTCCAGACACTTTAGAAAGATTAGTAGAAAGATGAATGTTTTTGAGTCGTCAATATTCTGTGAGTAACCAAATGGGAAATGTTCTTTGCAGAGGTTAAAATAATATAATGACTTAAAAATTATTTTATATACTCATTGGCATTATGTACTGCAGGATGAATGCCATGCCTATTATATTGGTTATGCATTAAAATGGCTCACTATAGGTTGAGTGTCATCCTGTGCACCAAAGGGTATTTTTTAATAAATATATTTTTATTGATTCCAGAGAGGAAGGGAGGGGGAGAGAGAGATAGAAACATCAACGATGAGAGAGAATCATTGATCGGCTGCCTACTGCATGCCCCCTACTGGGGATCAAGCCCACAACCTAGCATTTGCCCCTGACTGGAATTGAACCTATGACCCTTAAGTCTGCAGGCTGACGCTCTATCCCCTGAGCCAAACCAGCCAGGGCCAAAGGGTATTTTTAAAAAAGTTATGTGTATGTTGTTTGTGGCTTATATCACATACAGCATTTTATATATATACTAGAGGTCTGGTGCACGACATTCGTGCATAGGGGGCGGTGGTCTCTCAGCCCAGCCTGCACCCTCTAGCAGTCCGGGACCCCTCGGGGGATGTCCGCCTGCAGGCTTAGGCCCAATCCCCCTGGCAGTCAGACATCCTTCTTGCAGTCCGGGGCTCTCATAGTCCGGGACCCCTCGCTCCTTACTGCCCGCCTGCAGCAGATGCGGGAGAGGCTTCCGCCTTCTCCACTGTGCTCACCAGCCATGAGCCCAGCTTCTGGCTGAGCGCACTGACCACCAGGGGGCATCTCCTGCATTGAGCGTCTGCCCCCTGGTGGTCATTGTGTGTCATAGCAACCAGTCATTCATGTTCAGTTGATTTGCATATTAGGGTTTTATTATATCGGATAGTAATACTTAATTAGCATGTTATTTCTTAATTAAAATAAGGCAGTGTATCTAATATCTGATAATGTTCTTATTGATGGTTCTGGCAACCAAAGCTTTCTTTGAGTGTCTCCAGGAGTTGCTTTTATAGACTGAGGAGGTGAAAATTCAACATGAACACAAACCCAAGTGTCGATGTGTAAATCGAAATAGGTTTCAAGTACAATCTTTATATCATTGCCCATTTGGGGCCCTAGAAAACACAGGCCACTGATCGAGGGGCTTATTTGTTTGGACACAAAATTCAAGTAACATGTCTGGGACTTCGCGGGCCAGTCCACAATTGATCTCCGAACTTTGGGTGGCGCCATCTCCTCTTCTGGCAATGTATGCTAGGATGGAAAGAATGATTTGTTCCTAATCAGAGGTTCTCTCCTAATTAGGATTATCAGGCTTGCTACTGCTTACCAGAGTATAAACTAAGGTGCAATCTTTTGTGAGGGGAAGGATGAAATGATGGGTAGTTTCGGGCCATGTGCCTCTCAAGTCCCTATAACCTTTGAGAGACTAATTCTCTTTGCTCCACTGCGCTGTCAATCCAAAGAACAACCCAACTTCCTCTGGGGTCCTTTCACACTCACTTTGCTTATCTGTCTGAATGGTGTTTGTCTGATCTTTTTACTTTTATGATCTTCTCTTTCTTATGTAAAAAAGGCAATTAGACTCGTATCTGTTTATTTTAAACAAAATGGCTGTTAATTAGTGTGATCAAAAACCCTGCCATTGTAGACTATGGGTTCCACTTTGTAGTTGCACTAAATTGAGTATGGTTTGGTGCCAGTTGACATGATAACAACTCAAAGTCTGGCTTTTTAGAAATTAATGAACAACACATTTATGAGGCTTTGTTTTGTCTGGTTTAGATCTATAGGCTCTGAATGCATCAGAGTTCTTATTTTTTACTGACTAATGCTGTTGCTTATTAAAAGTGCATAAACTTAACTGAAAAACTTTTTTTGATAACTTAATGTAACTGATGTGTGAAAGCTAAAAAGCTACACTGTTTTTGTCTAATTGGTTTGTTTATAATTTTATAAGCAGGAGTACAAAGTATGCTTATTTATCTCATTAGTAACACATACTAACATGTATTTTATGAAATTATGAACTTCCCAGAACTCTAGAAACAACTTTACATTGTCATTCTCCTGGGTACACCTCCCATCCCATTTAACTTTTATAAGAAACAAGCAGATTCCAGGTATTTATTTATTATAAAACAACTTCAAGAATGGATCGATATGAGCTGACTTTAACATCCTCAGGATGTTATCTTGATAATTAATATTCAGAATAATGACAATGGGTGTATTGTAAGAGTCTCTTTTAAAGAAAGATTAAATTATGCTCATGATATATTACTACTAAGACAGAAAGCTATAACAATATGCACTAATAATTTTTTTATATTGAGGATTTACACAAGAGTAAATTTCTAGTTAAATAGCCAGAAAAATAAATTAAAGTAAATGTAATTGGCCAGAGCATCCAGCTCTTTAACATGAAGTTTAAAATTCATAATTTATTTTTCATATTAATTAGAAAAGAAGAGGTTGACAGGGGTATCAGGGAACAAAAGACCCAGCTCTCTGAATGTTTATGAATTACATTAAATAGGAGAACCTACTTGAACCTGACTTTGGAAGATGTCTGGGAAGCCTTTGGATTGAACACATTATGCTAAAGGAAGTAAGTCAGTCAGAGAAAGACAAGTACCATTTGATTTCACTCATATGTGGAACTTAACGAACAAACTGATCTACTAATCAGAATAGAGACAGACTCATAGATAGAGAGAAGGTAGACAGTTCTGGTTGTGGGGGTGTGGATTAGGGGTTGAAGGGATTGAGCAAAAAAGAGAGAGAACTCATGGACATGAAAATAGTGTGGTGATTTCAGAGGGGAGGGAAAGTGGGTAGAGGTGGAAGAGGGCATATGGGGGATAAATGGTGATGGAAAAAATAAAATAAAATAATAAATTAAAAAAATAAAACACATGCCCCAGATCATCTCTAAAATAGCAATGAAACTTGAGTTTTGGCTGACTACTTTGAATTAAAAAAAAATGCTTATTTGTGGATGGTAATGGATCAAAGTGCCTCACTAGTGTTATTTAGATTAGAGTTAAAAAATCTTATCTAATAAAAGAGTAATATGCAAATTGACCATCACTCCAACACACAAGATGGCTGCCCCCATGTGGTCAAAGATGGCTGCCCCCATGTGGACACAAGATGGCCACCACAAGATGGCCAGCAGGGGAGGGCAGTTGGGAGGGACCAGGTCTGCAAGGGAGGGCATTTGGGGGTGATCAAGCTTGCAGGGGAGGGCAGTTAGGGGTGACCAGGCCAGCAGAGGAGGAGAGTTGGGGACAACTGGGCCTGCAGGGAAGGGCAGTTGGGGGGGACCCAGGCCTGCAGGGGAGAGCAGTTGGGGAGAACCAGACCTGCAGGGGAGGGCAGTTAGGGTTGACCAGGCCTGCAGGGGAGGGCAGTTAGGGGTGACCAGGCCTGCAGGGGAGGGCAGTTACAGGCAAACAGGCTGGCAGGGGAGTGGTTAGGCATCAATCAGGCTGTCAGGGAAGTGGTTAGGGGTGATCAGGCTGGCAGGCAGAAGCAGTTAGGGGCAATCAGGAAGGCAGGCAGACGAGCATTTGGGAGCCAGCAGTCCTGGATTGTGAGAGGGTTGTCCCAGATTGGAGAGGGTGCAGGCTGGGCTGAGGGACACCCTCCCCCACCCTGTGCACGAATTTTGTGCACTGGGCCTCTAGTCTAATGATAATAACAGCTACCATTTATTTAATGTTTACTGCCTTTCAGGCTGTATTCTATGCTCAATAAGGAACACTTGGATTCATTTATATGTTATCCTGTTCAAAGTTTACAGTTACTCTGCAAACCAGGCTTTGTTATTCTCCTTTGCAGTTGTGGAAACTGAGGCTTGGAAAGTTTAACTGTCTTGCTAAAAAGTTTATTCCCTCGGTACGTGGCAGCACATTTTCTTATTCTGTGAGGAAATCACATCATCAACCTATTTCTTTATGTTTAACTTTTCCAAGAGAATAAGAGAGAGTTTTCCCATTTCCAGCTCTCGCGCTGTTTGGAGTCTTTTATCAAACACCCTTATGAATGAAAAGCTGTTCTTAATGGATTTAAGCGTGTCAGTGATCTTCATCACTTATCTCAGAAGGTTCCTGCCTTCATCTGTCCTCACTGTTGAACATTCTTTCTTGGTATTTAGCCTAAATTTACTTCTCGTGATTATACTCATTACTCCTAGTTACCTCCCTCATTGTGGATGTGTCAGTAATAATCTATCTTTAGCCAACTGGCCTTTGTTTATAGTTCTTCCCACAAGATTGAAGCTGATGTTGTAATGATGCTTGGAGATGATATAATATGGATGTGGGTAATTGGGCAATCAAATTCAAAGTATATTCTAAACCTAGAATTAGTAGCAAAGTAATAAATGGCACTCACTGTTGGTTTTCTACATCATCTGTACTTTGGTTTACATTGAAATACATCTGTATTTGATGTTTCAAGCTTATTTACATACAGTTATTCTGTATAGCTCATCATATTAGTGTATACTTGCCTAATTAATAGTTGAAATGTTCATTCTTTATATATTATTTGATATGACACCAATCTTTTATTTTTTTTTATTTTGCACTAAATCAACATCTCATACAAAATAACCTTTGATCATATTTGCTTACAGCTTCCTGCCCTCAAGTCCTTGATTTCCATTTCCTTTTCAGTAGTAATGAGGCAAATTATCAAACAAGCTCATTTGAGAAAACTCCAATTGTAATCAGTTAGCTTGATGGAGGAAAAGATTTTTGGTATGCAGCATTCAGCTCCCCTGTGGATACCCAGTATAGTAATTTAAAGCTTAGTGTAGTGTATTGAGCACCCACAAAGTGAGTTTGACAAAGTAAAACCAGATTTCTTCTTTCCACAGAGAATAGATATCTATTCATAAGCTGCTTGGGTCTGGGGAGTTTTGTTTTGTTTTGTTTAACGTTTGCATAATGCGCTAACTTTGGGGCATCACAAAAAAAAGTAGTTCTTTCTATATTTCTGTACACAATTGAAGTTCTAAAGGCCCGAGTGAAAGAAAAAGCATCACAGAGCTGTGAACCTAGAACATGAATGCACAAAGGGGATAAACTGAACCCAGGAGTAACGAGTCATACAAAAGGAAAAACCCGGAGGAGAACCCTAAAATGTAATGAAGGCAAATGCAGAAATAAAGGGAAACAAGTTTAGATTGCAAAATTTAGGGTGGAAACAGGCCAGGTGCTGTGACACTCATAGAAAAATAAATCATCTTTTTTTTTTTTAAACATCATTAAAAGACCAAGAAAATGGAAATGCAGAGAGAAGAGAAATGTGAATATTCAAAAATAAAACAGCTAAAGCTACAGATGATAGACAACAAAATCATAAAGACGTTAAGCACTGAGAGACTAGGCATAGTCCACAAATACAGCAGGAGAGGACATGCATTACTTCGGGTTTGTGGCAAATCCAGCTCTGGAATATCCTGGGGCCGAGGCTGCATCCAGCTGCATGTCAGTTTCCCCGGGGAGCTTTACACACTACAGATTTCTTGGACTTTATCCTTAAAGATGTAGTAGATTTTGTGTGGGAGCCCACACACTGATTGTTTTGAGAAGCATCATAGGTAATTCCGATGTCCAGTTAGGACTGGGAGCTTGTCCTTGGCGGGTGGGGTGGGAGTGGCACATCTGCTCTTTGGTGCAGCATGAAGGCACCTAGTGGAAACCTCTGGCCGTATGGCACCATAGAGACTGCTAACTAGTTCATGGCCTTTCATCAGCAGGCTGCTCCATGGCTGTCTGCACCCCAGTAGAAAACAACCAATGTCTGATCTACAAACTTGTGCCTATGCCAGGACCCTTGGAGGAGCAAGATAACTTCCCAGTTAATGAGAATTTCAAGAGGGAGGGATTGTTCCAAAAGGCTGACTTAAAGGATTTTGGAGTAAAACGTTCTAAGATCTCTTAATTACTGACTATACATATCCTGCCTCCTTCCCTCCCTCTTAACGTGTAGAAAATGTATGGAAAAAAGATCCAAGGTTTAAAACAAAATAAGAAAACCTTTTGGGGGTTGGGGGATAAAGGGGTCCTAAGATGAGGTGACAGGACAAGATTTGACTTTGGGTGGTGGGCACATGGTGCAACATACAGATCTTGTAACATAGAAATCCACACATGAAACCTATATTGATCATGTTGACCAATGTCACCCCCTAATCAATTTAATAAATAAAACTGAAAAAAAGCCTTTACCTGGAGTGGGGTATAATTACAATAATATCATTGGAGGAAATACTATAATGATATCATAGTATCATCGGTATATGGGAGTGGTAGAACATAACATAAGGGGGCATTTCCCATCTGTAGGGCAGGGCTGTAGCACATCACGTCTGTCCGGATAGTTTTTGTATTGGAGGCTCTCCTTAAAGCTCTCTAAAGCTTCTGTGGGTTTGGGCTGATGGACCAGGAATGATTTGCAGTCAGTCATTTCACCAATCCTTTCAACCTGTTTCACCAGAATTTTGGGTGCTGTTTGCCAAATTGGTCTGTATCTTAAATTTATTTGATCCCAACTGATACTCATTTTGCGGTTGAATTGTTTGCCTACCTTTTCCTTCACTTCTGTGCCTATGACACAGCTGTGCAGAAAAGATACGAGACCAGCAGTCGGCCTGGGCTCAGGTCTCATGTGTGCCAGGTACCTGTTTTGTGACTTGCACAAGTGAACTTCTCACTGAATTGTGACCATAAGAAGGGCAGGAACCTCTGTTTTATTTCTCATTATTGTATTTTTTAGCAATCAACACAGAGCCTGGACTACTTGATGTGCTCAGTAAAATTGGTTGATTGAATGAATAAACAAATCTCTAAAATTGGAATGTACTAGTAATTTAACTTAGAAAATAAAATAATGTGTAGTGGCACTTAGTAGAGTGTCTAGCACCTAAGTGCCCAGTAAGTGTTAGCAATTATTCTGAACTTGAAGGCTGAACACTGTAACCATGAGGAGTACAGGTGCCAGAGGTGGGGTTTGTGCTTAGTTCTGGCTCCGTCATTTATTAGCTGTGTGACTTTGAGTCAGTTATTTAGCCTATCTTAGCGTCAGTTTTCCCATCAAGGAGAGAAGGATGAAGATATCACCTACCCCACAGAGTTGCTGAGCATTAAAGGAGATATAAAACACAGTTCCTGGCACCTGGAACTCATTCAGGAGGAGATATCACTGCATATGACTGCCAGGTCGGTAACCCCTATTTGTCAACACACATTTAAACCTACAAAATTTGAGATTAGTTGTTAAAATTATATTTCTCTTAAAAAGCCAGTAAAAAATAAAATAAAAAAATAAAAAAATAAAAGCCGAAACCGGTTTGGCTCAATGGATAGAGCGTCAGCCTGCAAACTCAAGGGTCCCAGGTTCGATTCCGGTCAAGGGCATGTACCTTGGTTGCGGGCACATCCCCAGTAGGGGGTGTGCAAGAGGCAGCTGATCGATGTTTCTAACTCTCTATCCCTCTCTCTTCCTCTCTGTAAAAAATCAATAAAATATATTTAAAAAAAATTAAAGCACATTTAAAAGAGAACCATTCAGTTTCTGTGGAGTGAACGAGGAGAGAGAGGTTTGCGTTTCTGGTTATGTAAGGAAAAAAGCCTTGAAGAGGATAGTGTTCATTTCCAGTGTTCCAAAATAAAGAAATGACGCCTGACCAGGACTGGGCGCTTCAGATCACAAGGGCAATTTTAGAAAATTGTGGTGAGTGGATGAGAGCACTAGTTTATTGAAGAAATCAATTTGCTATCTTAACCAATGGCACCAGTGCCATCCCTATACTCTCTGAAAATAGTCAGGCACTTCGTGGTTCACCAATCCGATTGCATCTGCTTCCTTACACCTGGTAACTCACACCCCCTTTTCAAATAAGATAGCATCACAGGAGCTTTGTGGGTTTATACAGCCACAAGCTTATTAGTTAGATAAAAATCTCTCAGCGTTGAGAAGTTTAAAACTGTGTTGTCAAACCGTATTTCAGTTATAATGGCAATTTCCAAAGTAAATATGACACGGTAACTTTTACATCTTGTCATTCTGTTTCCTTAAGAGTGTGTGATTTGTGATCACCTATGGCAGGGCTTCCTGTCTTTGTTTTCAAATTCAGTTACACATAGAGCAGAGCAAGGGACATACTGGAAACTTAGAATCTACAATTGAAATGCCTCCAATTTCCCCAAATGCTTCTTTAGTAAAATGGGGCAAAAAATCTATAGGGGAAAATTATAGTCTTATATATTTTTTAAATTTATATACAGTTCACATATAACATTAGTTTCAGGTATATAACATGCTTATTATATATATTAGCATGTATATGTGTGTATATATATACACATATGCATATATATATGATGTCCCCCCCCCAAATATATACACACACTTTGAATAATTTATAAAGGCATTGTTTATTAAAATACATTTCATTTTCAAAATTGAACTATCAGCTGTTAAAGTGTGTATACATTTTTGGGGGACACCCGGTATTGGGAAAAGATCAGCTTAATAAATCTAGTTAACATCCATCACCATACATTATTACAGATTTTCGGCTGTGATGAAATCATTTAAGATCTACTGTCTTAGTAAGTTTCAAATATACAATATAGTATTATAACTATACTCACCATGCTGCATATTACACCCCCATGATTTATTTATTTATTTATTACTACCCCAAGTCAAGTCTTCATCCATTACCATTTACACCCCCCCCCATATCCTCCTCCACCTCTTCCCAGCCATCCCTCCCCCCAGCAGTCACCACACATTACACGTGTCAATGTAATTTCTCTCTCTTTTTTTCCCCTTTTTTTGCTCAACCCTTCCATCTCTTCTAACCCGGTCCATGATTTATTTGTTTTACAGCTGGAAGTTTGTACTTTTTAACCCCCTTTTCCCAATATGGAGATCATTTTACGAAACACAATTGGCTGGTGATTTACTATAAACCTTAAAATATTGGTGCTACATGGGAGAAAGGTGTCTCAAAGAACAACAGGCTTTTATTTTGCTTGGCTAGGATCACTGCCAGAGTTGAGTGTTCAGTGGAGGTTAGGTCTTTTATTACATAGATTTTGAAAAATTACTAGACATACCACCCAAGCCAAAGTAAATTAGTGCTACTTTAAAAAAGATGATAATTTCTGATATGTTTATGGTAAAGGGCTCTTACTAAGTTAGCAACATTGTTGCTATTTTTCACCACCATTCAGAAAGCAGGCATTTCTTCCCAGAGATTAATTATGTCTTGTGAATTGCTACTTTAATGGGGGTAGAACACGGTGACCCAGGGTTTTATGCACTTGAGCAAAATCTGTCAGTTGCTTCATATCAAACTGTCACGCTCCCATTTCTCTTCTCTAAGGTATAAATCTGTTGGCATCTTTCATATTGTTCAGTGACAGCATCACTAGAAACTTCAAAGTTAGTGTGTTCACAACAGGAATCAGAGTGGCTACTTTTATGACTTAATGAAATGACAGTTTAGAGCATGCCAAACAAAGTGCAATGAATCCTGCAAAATAATATTTCTTGTTGGCAGCTTGGACCACGAATTCAGTGTGAATCACTGGGTGGACCTGGTGTACTTAGACGTTTATCCTTATTCTTCCTTCTGTAAATGATCCATCATTTAGTAGAAGGTGCTGAAATCTAAAGCCAAGCATACACAGATCCCTGAGAATTCATGTTCTCCAGAGAGCAAGACTAATGGATAGTTCATTGCAGGGAATATCAATTTGGTAATATCAATCTCCTTTCTCCAACAAAATGGGGTCTAACAGGAAACCAATTCCAAGCTACCCAAGTCCGTCTGGACTAGCCATGTGGTACAGAAAAAATACTTGAGGGCACGTAGAAGTGACCTGAAGTCTTCTGGAAGGGTCTGTGTGGAGGCAGCTACCATGAAGAGCTCTCATCCCTGCTGATCTCTTGCTGGTACCAGAACAGTGCTGTTTTTTCCCAAGCCTAAAATCCATCCTCAAGAAGAGGGAGAAATGCACCTGGGGGGTGGGGGTGTGGGGGGAGTACACGAGAACAGAAAAATGGAATGGTCAGAGGTAACCCCATACAAATTATTTGGGAGATTTCCAACTGAATAAGTTCGAGCAAAAACAGTTGTGGGAAACATTGTCATTTGAAGCCGATCGATCCACTTGACTTGGTCTGTCGTTAAGTCGCCACTTACTTAGAAGTTCATTCTTTCGGTTGAGCATCTCTGCGTTGGTCCGATTAACGGTGCTGTCCTGCTTCCTTGCTGGCTGACGTCCTTTTTGCTCCTTCGAATGTAAGCTTTTAGGAAGCTACAAAGTACAGTGACAGACACTATCATATTAAATTGGATATGCTCTCTGCAGATTTGTTAGGGACTAACTCTTACACATTTGTAGCATATAGTTGTCATGGAGATGACCTCAGTGGTAAGAGGGACAGCCTTTAGGTTGGACCTCAGATTTTCCTTTTATTTCCATTTAATTTGATTTGACTGCAAAATGTCACTTCCACTGCATTGATTACGCTTCATCGCTGCCACCAGCCCTGTTAGCAAGGGGAAAGGGCAGGCCAGCTGCTGTTATTTTGCCCCCCTATCCTTTTCTGATATCAATACGGATAGGCTTTTGAGATGAGACACTCCTTCACTACATTGATGCAGACACACTTTCTCTTGCTCACTTCATGAAATATAATGAGGCTAAAATTATGCTCAGAAATCTTTCTTCACCCCAAAGCACACTCTATGTAACCTCAATTTTTATCTGTTTCAGCTTCATGCTCCTGTAAGGTATAATATATAATGTATGGAAACTAAAAATTACTATGCCTTCACTTTCCTTAATTTTTTTTCAGATCAACTCAGCAGTTGGTTATCTTGAAAGAATTCTTCTTTTATAGTTCAATGAATTATAAAGAAATTACAAAACAAAATTATACAAGTATGAAGCATTAATTTTTGCTCATATGGATTGGAGGTGTCAGGGTAGGTTGGAAGCAAAATGATGCTATAGACTTAGTTGTTTTTTTGTACTGCTTCTGACTGCTTCTTTCCTATCCCCTTACCCGAATCTTAATGCCTTCAGTAACCCAGAACTGATCTCCTTTTAGGTAAAAAAATAAAAATGAGAAGTTAATTTAATGCTAATATTTGAAAAAGTAAACTTGTTAACTTCTTAGAAATATAGCATTTGTATTTAACTGGAGCAGAGGATATTATTTAACACAAGAAACTTACTGCTAATAGAACTGTAGTTATAAGTATGGGAAGACAGTTTGAGAGGAAGCCTTCTGGACACTTTTCAAATTATAGCACTAGATTCCAGCCTGGAAGTGAATGCTTGGTTCTGCTGTGTTTAGGAGGTTGATTTGTTAAGCTTCTTAAAAAGTACCATTATTTGGGGGTGGGGTGGGAACGGGAAGCACTCGGAAACCGGTGAATTCATGGCTGGAAAGCATACAAGTCCCTGATCACTGAAGATATACCAGCACTTTGGGGGCAAAGCACCTTGACTGGGGCATAATTTTATATTTTTATAAGAAAGGTAACCTTATCGACCAGCATTGGTAGTAGGGGAAAAAAGAAGCAGTAATTGCTATTTAGATACCGCTTTGTGGATTTGTAGGGTTATGGCCAGGTATGCTGTCCTTTGAGAACCAATACTAGCATTCTACCCAGGCCAGAAGAGCTCGTATGATTTCTATGGGAAGTCTACCAGTAAAGCGATGTGCATTGAGAGACCAGTGATGATTTCTATTTGGTCTCTGCTATAGGTAATTGCACTTAACTAGACAAGTTTTACTGTGTTGGAATATTCTAGAATTCCAGTTAAGGCTACAGTGAAAGTGATAAGCGTGGCTCCATTTAGTTGTTATCTCTAAATGATTTAGTGTAGTGTTTGTCAAGCTGTAATGTGCGTATGAATCATCTGGATATCTTGTTAATAAAATGCAGGTTCTGATCCAAAAGGCCTGGGGTGTGGCCTGAGATTCTGTGATGCTAACAAGTTGCCAACTGAGGCTGCCTTGCTGCTTCCCAGACAGCACCTTGTAGAGTAGGGACTTAGGGCAGGCCCCCAATCTTGGCTGCACATTTGAATCCCTTGGGATGGTGAAAAACATCCATGCCTGGGTTCCATCCTACCCCCGGTGGGCGATTAGTGTTTAACTGAGTAGAATGTGGCTCGGTAACTGGAGTTTTAGAAGCTCTCTAGGTGATTTTGATGTTCAGCCAAGGTGGAACACCACTGATTAGATAATGGACCTGTGGAGGTGGGGAGAAATACCCAGAGATGATCATGGTATATGTAACATTCTCAAAAACCTCTTCGTGGTTTTTATTTTTACTGTTAACCTGAAGTGTTTAGAGAAGACGCTGAACCAAATATATCAATAAAAACCAATTCATCATTCCATTTATTAATTGCAAATGTTAGTCCACACGTGAACATTTAACAACATTGTCTCCAGCAATTTATTCTCTTAAAAATTAGTTAGGACAGGCGCCAGAGTTAGCAAATACAAATACAGACTCGGAGGCGCCACCCCAGATCTGCTGAATCAGGACCTGCATTTGAACAAGATCTTCAGGTGATTCATAGGCACGACACAAATATCGCATGCGACACACTTTAAAAAATCGTTGTTTACCTGAAATTCACGTCGACTTGAGTGTCTTGTATTGTTTTTTGTTTTTTTTTTATCACAACCCTATTTTAGGAAGGAATTAACATGTATTTCATTATAGAATAAAACTGGAAAAAGTACTATTCAGAGTTTAGAGAACACTTTTATTATTTTTTTTTTATTGTTGATAGTGTTACAGATGTCCCCCATTTCCCCTCTTGGTCCCCTTCCACACAGCCCCCGCCCCACCCCAGGCCTTCAATCATCAGAGAGATGCAAATTAAAACTACACTGACGTATCACCTCACACCTGCCAGAATGGCTGCCTACCATCAATAGAGAACATTTTTAATATCTTACCTCTCATTTCACCTCATCTTCCTGTGTCAGTAATGCCACAGGAAGGTGGTCAGATTTTTAAGCCATAAAAAAATAAAACTGGCTCATAGACCTCAAGATGTCATGCTGTGTATTGGAAACAAATAAAGACATATTGTTCTATGTATGCAAAAATAGGAGACAGCTGAATCACTTTTAGGGAAATGATTAACTTACATTAAAAATATTTTACATATTTATTAAGTTTATTTATTTAAAAATTGTCACAGATTTTACAATCCTCTTACTTATGGAATTTAGAAGTCACCTTGCTATAACTACAGTGTAACAATTGGTTGAGCTTATAAAACTACAAATACTAGAATCCCCCAGAAAGATAATTATCCAAAGGCTTATCTGACCATGAAAACACAGTCCCACAAGATTAAGAGTGTTGTGTCTATATACCCAAATAACAAATGCTAATCTTTTACAAAAAGTTACTGAGATTAACCAAAATGCCAAAGTCAGGCATAGTTAAAAGTGACATCTATTATTATAAACTTACATTTAACCTGACTCCTGTTGGCTTTCAGCTTCCTATGAATCACAGACATTGCAAAAACAGGTAATAAAAGTTTAGTCGTAAAAATTATTTTCAGGTTAAGGTAAAAAAAATACACCATTGACATTATTACATTTTTCTTTTAACTGTCTCCCCTTTCAGAGTCTTTGTCACACATCTGGTACTCTATTAAGATAGAAGACATTTATATGCTGGTACTGCATGCAGTGATTTGCGCTTTAAAATGTAGTGTTGAGAACTCTATTTGGAATGTGTTGCTGTATATAAGATTGAGCTTTAATAGTGTTATATTTCCATCTATAAATAACTTTGCTTCCTATCTGACATTAAAACAATGTATGGCATTTGGCAAAAAGTAAACTGCCAAATGATTTCTTAAGTGCCTAGTTAAGGGATGGCATTGTAAATTTTTTATGCTGGTAAAAACACAGTCAGTGTCTTAGCTTTACACATCCTTCAAATTAAATGATTTACTTTGCCACTGCAAAATCATAAATGCTAATCAACATTCAGACAAGTGTGGTATCAATTTTTATTTGTAGTGAGTCAAGTTCACAGGTATATTATGTAGTGAAGCTGTACTTAGTGAGAATCAGGAAGGTAAATGATAATTGGCACTTGCAAACATAGTAAATCAGAGTAGGAGAGAGAGTGTTTATGTGTTATCCTGGTGAGGCACTGGAGTGAATGGACACATCAGTGGCTTCATAGGCAACTCTCAGATGACCTAACTGGACCTTGGTTCTGTCACTCGTAAAATGAGAAAAGGAATATTTCTTCACTGAGTTGTGAAGATTAAGTAAGGTAACATGCGAAGCTTCTTGCATGGTTCCAATAGATATTCAGAACTAAGTTAGTTTTCACCTCAGCCATCCTGATGCTCTAAATCCCTCCAACCCATTGGGACCAGTCTCCTTCCTTGGTAGAGTTTTTAGAAATAGAGTATGGTGTGTGGGATGCTGAAAAGAGATGATACACTATTGACTGTTACTTGGTCAGATTTAAGCTCAACTGTGATTTTGTTAGATGAAGTCCAGTTTAAGTCCATGAAGGAAACAGATTTCTAATAAAGAAAAGAACAGCCACTTGTAAGTCAAAAGATAGAAGATCAAGTCCTGGGACTAATTAGACATTCAATTCAATGCATATTATTTCATTGTTCTTGGCTGGGGTTTCTTTACTTTTACAAAATGAGTCAAGTACAACTGTGCTATGTCTCTGTTGCCCTCTGGCTCCTCTCGCAGTACTGTGTGCTGGGCTGGGTTCACTGAGGTGCCCAGTTGGAGATTTTGGAATGCTCTTGGGATCAACACTCATTAGGGAATCAGGACCCCCAGGAACAGGCAGAGGGAGGAGTTCGCTTGAGGTGCAGCTATAACTCAGGCCTCAGCTGATCCCACTGGGAGCTTGGGCGCGGCATAGCCCATAAGAGTTATTTTGGCAAATGAGGCAAGGGTGCTGGGCCTCTAACTCCCCAAATCCTTTTTAGGGCCATAACTTTGAGCAAGACAGCCCACTCTTTCTCCAGGGGACAGGTGCTGAGGAGGAATCACATGAAGTTACCAGTAACCAGGCCTCCTGGCAGCTGGAATGAGTGGCAGGTCCTTCGGAGGGTGAGGGACACATCCTCAGCAGGAGACTAGTTTTTGTTGGAGTGCTGTCTTGTTCAGAGATGTTTGGGGGAAATGCTAAGCTTCAGAATCTCTGGGTGTACTTGGGAGTGTTCTTTTGAGCATAGTCTCCGCTTAGCCCTTTTCTGAAGTGAAATTAATAAAAGTGTGGGCTTTGATGTGAAATCCTTGCTGAACTTTGCAGAAGGACGGACTCGTTCTAAGGGATCTTTTGCACAAAAATCTCTCCAAAGGCACCATGAGAAACCCCTCTGGCTTTCGGAGTTTCATTTGTAGTTGTGACCAAAACAAAAAGTGCTCAAGTACAGTACCAGACACTTAAAGAATGAGAGCAGCCATACAGGTCACCGAGAAAATCAGCCTACGTTGGAACTCTGTTCAGGTTCTTCTCTAGTTTTGAATAGGGGAATTTCTGTCTCAATACTGTTCACTCATCTTTAATTAGCTGATCATTTTTTAAGTAATGGAAGTCTTTGTCATGGATGGTGTGCTGTGGCTTAAGTTCTCTGGACTGGACCCTGCAGGGAAGGAATTTTTATGTTAGTTGCAAGAGAGGGCTGAATGATAAGAGCATTAAATAATAAATCTAACCTTATCTACTATCTAAAGAAGTTCAGTCTATTCAAATACCACTGTATTCTCTTAGTGGTCTTATTTGGTGGCATAAAGTGTGAACCTCTATGTCCCGTTAGTTGGCCTGAAAATAGAATGTCAAAAAGCATGTAATCATCTTCCTTATTTTAAAAAAAGAGTTAGAAAAAACGATTTCTATTTGTGTCAGATTTTAGATCTCTTAATATTATTTTCTGTCTAATTTTGCTGAAAGTGATAATAGAGTTCCTGTCAAATTAGGAGCTGCAGACTTTTAACCTATGTCATGAAAAAAAAAAACCCAACCAAAACCACATAATACATTACATATTACTACCATAAACATATTTCCAATAAAAATTTAGTTTTAATACCATTATGTTGAAGGGTGCAATCCAAGCATGTAATTCTGCTCATTATAAAGATTAAAAATTCAGAATGACAGTTTATTTGAGGGAAAAAATAATAAAAAAACCACAAAGGTTTTTGAATTAAGTCTTTAGCTTCCAAGATTTTGTAACTGGAAAGTGATTCCCTTAAAGAATTGTTTACCTCTGTTACTTATAGACCTCAAAATTATTTTCTAGAATACCATACCCTGCCACATATGTGCATCTATGAGGCAGGGACCGAAGTGAATAGTGTGGCGAGTGAGGGATAAAAATGAGATAAGAAAGAAGCAAGTGGAAAACTCACACGGTGTCCAACTTCATGGAAACATCTATAAGAAGGGATATTTCTGATCTTTGATGAACCCATAGCTGAACCTGTTTTAGTAGTCAGCTGAGAATTACTTGCCTGAGTGGAATCGCAAAATGTGAGAATGCCTCTGGATCAATTTTTAGAATTTGTGAGCCCTCTGCTGAAGCTCGTGACAACTTTGACTCTATTATTGCATTTTCCAAATGCCAGTCGCCAGAGCACACTTTCAGTAGTGCAAGTAGATGCATGAAATGTCTAAGCAGGTGCATTTCTGTATGAAAGGGTATTTTCTCAGCCAAATTAACGAAAGAAGAGAATGACTGAAGAAACAAAGAATGCAACTCTAGAGAAGAGGTCCTCTTTGACATTGCTTTCAGCAGCATCATCAAATTGGGTCACATATAATTAGATTAACATGAGTACCCTATGGTTTGATTTGGAGAAATGTAATGTGGCAACTCCCGTTGCTCTTGGATATCTGTAGGACACAAGAAAATGGAAACACTTGGCCTTCAAAAATGAGTGCTGTCATGTCATGTGCAATCAGAGGGCAGTAGACACTGACAGAGTTTTAGCACCGGAAGCCGTTATTTTAAAGCATGTTTTGGTATCACAAGCAAAAGTCACAGAATGTTGGCTCATATTTTACCATCCAAGCTTGCTACCGGTTGGTTTCCTTCAATTGGCTATCATGTTTATTTACCAGACATTGGTTCTGCTTCCTAGCTGTTGGATGTCGGAATGATTGACTTGTATGACTATGCTCAGTATTACACTTTATGGGTATAGCATCAGACATCAATTTTTTTTTTTAGAAAAATACTAACCATGTATATCTGAATATGCATACTGCAAAGGAATTACCAAACCTAGAAGATGAGATGTTTCTCAGAGTCTGACTTTTCCTAAAGACAGTGTTGGAATAGAGGCATCAGGAAAGCCTCTGGGTGGGCTCTGGTCTGTAAGGTATTATTAAGGACAATTTAAGGATGGAATAAAAGGAATTGAAAAATAAATAGTCCAGCACAGTGTTTGGTATAGGTATTTTACCCAATATGTGGATAGCTTTTAAACCATCATCTTAATGCTACTCTGATTAGAATGCTTTCATGTTTAGAACATAACCACTTAGGAATGCATTTTTGTTCAACTTATTATAAAAAAAATCAAGTTGGATTTTCTTTTTTCTTATTTGACATCATAGTGGCTTTTTTTTAAAAAAGAAAAACTCTAGCATTTAACTTTGCTTTTCTGAACTAACAAGCATTTTTGGTTATCTAATTACTTTAACCACCTATTTCCTGAGCTGTGCTTGTCCACTAGCAGTTTTAACCACAAATACAGATGCTCTCATTTCTACTCTTTTATAGGGCTTTTTGAATTAGGCCCATGCCTATCATCAAGGAGATGGTTAATGTAAATATAGAATAAATATTTTAAAAATATAAGTAGTGGGTACTTTAAGTGTAAAGGAAAATAAATGCAACGTTCTTCTGAAACAAGTCTAGAAAGGATTTTAAGTTTTTAAGACTTTCTATTTAATTACTTTGCAGTGAAGCCAGCTGGTTTGGTAACTTTCATGACCTTATATTCCCTGAATGTTCTCATAAATCAAAGGAAGAATATGCTCAATTCTAACATTAGTCCTGGGGAAAATTCCATATTTGAAAACAAAAGAAAGAAAGGTAGAATCAAAGTTGCCTTGGGAATTTTGAGGTCCTTGGTAAGGTTAATTGGGAGGGCATAAATTCCTTTATCCTCAGGTTTTCCTTTTCCTTCCCCTTCTCTCCCCTTCAGCTTTCCTGCCCTCTAACCCATTGATTTCTCTTGCAGCTTGAGCCTTCCCACTTCAGCATTGAGCCTGGAAATATAAAAATATTATAACAGGCAGGGGGATGGCCTTGATGATCTCAAAATTCCTTTTCGTGCTCTATTTTAAATTTCAATGATTTCATAGAAACTCAAGGGTGAAATGCACCTCTGGAGGTCAGCAGAGCAGCTCCTTCCATGGAAGAATGCCTGCCGCCTTCTGGGAGTTGGCATTACCAGACAGTCCTAAGGGACCTCTTCTTTCTTTGGACTTCTTCAGCATTGTGCATTAGCTCACTGACCAAGTGGAGGAAGGAGGTACACATTGGAGAATTTTTCAAACTATAGATTTTACCTTTTTCTTAACTCAGATTTTAAATGTATAAATCATTGCCTTAGTGACATTTTATCATGAAGAAAATATATTAGGCAGATAGAGCAGCTGGTACAATATCCCTAAGGAGCAATGAACTTGAGGTTACCGAGGAATAGAGAAAAGGCTAATGTAGCTGGAGCATTGGCAAGGAGGAAAATGGTAAGGAGAGTTCAGAGAGATTGAAAAAACCAGGTCACAGAGTAAGGAGATATATAAGAAGGGGCTTGACCGTGTGTGTGTGTGTGTGTGTGTGTGTGTGTGTGTGTGTGTGGAGAGAGAGAGAGAGAGAGAGAGAGAGAGAGAGAGAGAGAGAGAGAGAGAGAGAGAGAGAGAGAGAGAGATCTGGCTGCTCTGTGTAAGGAGAAAAAGTAGAAGCAGGTGGCCAGTTAGGAAGTGACTGCAGCAGTAGTCTAGGAATGACTATTTTGGAAGGGTGGTAGTGATGATGTAGAGAAGTGAACAATTGAAAATATAGGTTTTAAGAATGTGCTAATGGAATGGATGTGGGGGATAGATGGAACGAAATTAAGTATAGGTTGGTGGTCTTTGCTGATGAGGAAGACTGAGGGAGGTGCAGGTTTGGATGGAAAATCTGAGGTTTGCTTTGAAGACAGTAAGTTGGAAATGCTTATAAGACATTCAAGTGGAGAGGACAAATGAGCAATTGGATAGGTGAGTATTAAATGAAAGAGTGTTGTCTGGGCTGGACATATAGGAATAGATTATATCTATAATTAGATCTATTATAACATTCCATTAATAGAGTCAAGAAAATCTATCACAGTTAAAGTGTATTTTAAAAAGGAAAAGTAAAAAATGAACCAATGAAGAAATTTGTCAATTTTGTTAAATTAAAAGTGAATTTAGTATATAAATTACTGAAGTAATAGTGTACTATAAATTTGGGGCACAATCAGTTTTCTCACCATTTATTAAGTGCTGGTAGAGAATCAGGAAAATATTAAATTTTAGTATGTTATACCTAGAAAGTCTCCTGGAGTTCAAATATCTATCTCCTCTGCAATGTTCTGGACAATGTGTTTCCAGCAATGTGTTTCCAGGCCTGAGTGCTCGGTATTGGAAGGGCACGTTGTTGCCTCTCAGGACAGGCAGTTCTAGGTTTATAAGTTCTTCCTTTTCTTGAATATATATATATATATATATATATATATATATATATATATCTTTATTGTTCAGATTATTACAGGTGTTCCTCTTTCCCCCCCACATAACTCCCCTCCACCTGATTCCCCACCCCACCCCATACCCTTACCCCCCCGCTGCTGTCTTCATTCATAGGTGTAAGATTTTTGTCCAATCTCTTCCTGCACCCCTCAGACTCCCTTCCCCCTGAGAATTGTCTGTCGCCTCCCTTTCTATGTCCCTGATTCTATATTCACCAGTCCATTCTGTTCTTCAGATTTTTTTATTCACTTGATTTTTAGATTCACTTCTTGGTAGGTATGTATTTGATATCTTTTTGTTGTTCATAATTTTTACCTTTACCTTTTTTTTCTTCTTCCTCTTCTTAAAGAATACCCTTCAGCATTTTATGTAATCCTGGTTTGGTGGTGATGAACTCCTTTAGCTTTTTCTTGTCTGTGAAGCTCTTCGTCTGACCTTCAATTCTGAATGATAGCTTTGCTGGGTAGAGTAATCTTGGTTGTAGGTTCTTGCTGTTCATCACTTTGAATATTTCTTGCCACTCCCATTTGGCCTGCATAGTTTCTGTTGAGAAATCAGCTGACAGTCGTATGGGTACTCCCTTGTAGGTAACTAACTGTTTTTCTCTTGCTGCTTTTAAGATTCTCTCTTTGTCTTTTGCCCTTGGCATTTTAATTATGATGTGTCTTGGTGTGGTCCTCTTTGGATTCCTCTTGTTTAGGGTTCTGTGCGCTTCCTGGACTTGTAAGTCTATTTCTTTCACCAGGTGGGGCAAGTTTTCTGTCATTATTTCTTCAAATAGGTTTTCAGTATCTTGCTCTCTCTCTTCTTCTGGCACCCCAAAAATTCAGATGTTGGTACGCTTAAAGCCGTCCCAGAGGCTCCTTACGCTATCCTCACACTTTTGGATTCTTCTTACTTTCTGCCTCTCTGGTTGGGTGTTTTTTGCTTCCTCATGTTCCAGATCTTTGGTTTGACTCTTGGGGTACAGTGATCTACAGTTGAGTAATAGAGTCAAGAAAATCTATCACAGTATATTCTTTATTTCAGACAGTGTATGCATAATTTCTGACTGGTCCTTTTCCATTTTTTTGGTATTCTCATTAAGGTCCTTGAAGGTCTCTTCAAGTTTATCAGTGGTTTTTAGAAGATTCTTGAGTAACCTTATAAATGTGGTTCTGAACACTGTGTCGTCCATTAGTTTACTTTCCTCCATCTCTTTTATTCGTGACCTGCTTCGGTGTCTCCACATTTTGGCTGCCTCCCTGTGTTGATGGAGTGGCTTTGTGTGGTCAGTGACCTATAGGGGCCGGTAGCTCAGCTTCCCCAATATCCCTAGGTGGTCGCTCTTGGTACCCCCCTTTGTGGGCTGAGTGCAAAGTCTTGGTGTTGTTAAGCCTTGATTGCTGTTGGTACACTGGGAGGATTTGACCTCCAGGCCAATTGGCTGTGAGGATCAGCTGTGTCTATGCCGCGAGACAGCCTTATTCAACTAGACTTGCAAAATTGTAAAAGCCTCTGTGCTCAGCTAGGATGGGGCGGAGTTTCAGGGTGGAGCCTACAGCCTTGGCTTCTCGTCAGCCCCGCCCTATGAGGTTCCTGGGTCTCAGAGTCCCTCTGTACTCCCTGCAAGCACCTCTGAGAGAAAGGCGCCCTGGAGTTTCGCCTGCTGCCAAACAGTCTAGTCTCTCCCGCAATGAATCTGGATTCCCAGATTCTCGCCCGGAACTGGGTTTCAGTGCAGTCGGAACTGGGGTTCAGCGCAGTCCAGAGCTTTTGTCTCCTTCCCGCTAGGGCAATTCAGCGGCACAGTCAACAGTCCATCCTCTGCGCGCATTCATATGCGTGCCTCTGGAGCTCTGCCTTTCGCCGCTCCCCTGAGTTTCCGCCTTACAGCCCAGATTCCCCCAGCATGAGCCTGGGTCCCCAGAGTCTCGCCCAGAACTGAGGTTCCGTGAAGTCGGAGCTGGGGTTCAGCGCAGTTCAGAGCTTTTGTCTCCTTCCCGCTAGGGCAATTCGGCGGCACAGTCAACAGTCCATCCTCTGCGCGCATTCATATGCGTGCCTCTGGAGCTCTGCCTTTCGCCGCTCCCCTGAGTTTCCGCCTTACAGCCCAGATTCCCCCAGTATGAGCCTGGCTTCCCAGGGTCTCGCCCAGAACTGGGGTTCAGTGCAGTTGGAGCTGGGGTTCAGCACAATCTGGAGCTTTTATCTCCTTCCCGCTAGAGAACACCGGCCAGGCACTCAGCTGCCCTGTCCTCTCCACCTCCATTCTCCCCGGACACGCGCGCGCGCCTGTGTCTCGGTACCTCAGTCTTTTACAGCTCCTCTGATTTTCCTTGTGGTTTTCTCTTTCCTTCTAATTGTGGGCATTTCAGTCAGCCAGCTTTCCTGTTGTTCTGGATGATGTCCGTTTTGACTTTTAGTTGTATTTTTGAAATTGTGCGAGGCTGCAGGTTAGGTGTTTACCTAAATTATTTGGAACTCTATATGGGAGATTTCTCTTTTCTTCATGTATCTATTCAGTCATTTATTGATATTAGTGTGGACTAATGGATATTTCTTTGAATCTTTGGATTGTAATCCAATAGTATAGTACTTGTTTGTTACTCAAATTGCTCCAGCTTTGTGCATTAGGAGCTCTTTCAGCTTGGTTCTTGTTTCTTTGACATAGCCCCATCATTTTGTTTTTCCTGTACCTTTAAGACTTGTGCTACTGCTAACTCATGAATCTCCCATCTTATACTGTGTTGTGGGGGATTGTGGGCATAAAATCAGATCTTATGATTACCCTTATTAAATTTTTATTTTCTTAGAGTCATCCATTATCATCATCTCTTGATTACCATAGCAATAGCCTCTTACCTGGTCTCTGAACTTCCATTCTGACCACTCCCATCTGCACTCTGTTTGGTTCTTTGAATAGCAGCCAATGTGATCTTTCTGAACAAAGCTGATACTATGCAGATTTGACCACCATGCAGCCTACATGAGCTACATAGCATTTTATAGTCACTTTAAAATTACTAATTGATAATTCCTTGCTTACTTCAATGGTTCATTATTGTTTTAACTAATTTAAAGATAAGCACTTTATCACAGTGTGAATAGTTGTGAGTTGCTTCCAGCTATAATGAGAATCTCATTAGAAACTAATATTAGGCCATAGAGGTACACAATAGAATCAGTTATACTCCTTTTTAATCTCAGTTCTTTCAAGTGGTATGGAATGGATCATCTAGTATGTATTCTTGCTGTGGTGTTGTCTTTGGTCAGTTTCTTTTGGAAAATCTCGAGCCTCTGAGATTTGCATCTGTGAGGTTTATTGTTGTGTACTCTTGGGACCAATATGTATGAGAGGAAAGGGAGGCAGGATGGGCAGATGAAGAGACTAAATTGAGATGCATTTGCAATGGAGGGCTCAACCAATGCTATGAGAAGTTCTAGAGCTGTGATGGCCCTTCAGAGCTGTCCTAATTGAGGTAAGGGGCTTTCCTTTGTACTGCCTCATTTAGCAGTCTCTAGACATTTGCTGCCCCTGGGGAGCAGTGTAGCCTCCGGCTAAGCAGCCTGCTTCAGCCAGGCAGTACCCAAAGAGGGGCTCAGATGTGGACTGTTAGCATTTAAATAGTTGTCCTCCCTTATCTGCCGGGGATACATTTTAAGATCCCCAGAGGATGGCTGAAACTGTGGATAGTTTCCTATACATGTTTACGTACAATAAAGTTTACTTTATAAATTAGGCTCAATAACTAATATGAATAAAACAATTCTAACAACATGATATAATAAAAGTTATGTGAAGTAACTCTCTCTCTGAGATATCTTATTGTACTGTACTCACCCTTCTGGTAATAATGTGAGGTGATACGATGCTTACATGATGAGATGAAGGTGAGGTGAATGATGCAGGCAGGTGATAGAGCCTTAGGCTACTATTGACATTCTGATGATACTTCAGAAGGAGAATCTTGAGCCATGAAGATGTCATGTCTTGCACAAATTTCATGCATTTTCCATATTAACTAAGTACTTATCATGCACTGTGGCCATAACTTTTGCAGTTTGAAGTGCGACAACAAAACTAGCATGAATTTTGTTTTCCTTCATCACCATTTCATGGATAGAAGACTCGTTCTTACCATAGGTCTTAGGAGACTCAGCATATGTTTTTCAAATTTCCTTATTAAGTTGAGAACTTTCACTTTTTCTCTAATAGGAAGCACTTTACAGCTCCTCTTTGGCATATTCGAATTGCCAGCATCACTATTCTTGTGTTTCGGGGCCATTGTTAAGTAAATAAGGGTTACTTGCACACAAGCATTGGGATATGTCTATCTAACAACAGATGACTACTGAGTGAATAAAAGCGGGGAGCGTATACCGCTTGGACACACTGGACAAAGGGATGATTCATGTCCTGGGTGGGATGGAGTGGGTCGCTCAAGATTTCATCACACTAATCCAAATGGTGCACAATTAAAAACTTATGAATTGTTTATTTCTGGAATTTTCCATTTAATATTTTTGGACATGGTTGATTGGGGGTAACTGAAATCATGGAAATCGAAACCACAGCTAAGGGAGGACTATTGTACTGTTGGTAGCTGGGGCAGTGAATTTTTCCATATTGAAGGAAGATTTTTCAGTTGTGGGGACAGTACACAACAGTACCTCCTACAGGAGAAATCAAATAGATTTCATGTCTCCTAACTTCCTACTTCTGTGCCTTTTGCATTCGCCCTTGGATTATTACACTCCTGTTATTTTTTTTTTTATTGCATTGATTGCAGTGACATTGGTTAATACAATTCTATAGGTTTTAGGTATGTTTCTACAATACATCATCTGTATATTGTATTGTGTGTTTACCACCCCAAGTCAAGTCTCCTTCCATCACCACTTATCCCCCCTTTAAGTTTTTCTACCTTCTCCTAACCCCCTCCCTATGGCAATCACTATATTGTTATCTATATTCATGAGAATTTGTTTTATTTTTTCTTTGCTTAATCCCCTCACTCTTCTCACCTAGCCCCCTACTCTCCTTTTCTTGACCAAGGTTCTGTATCTACCCTGGGTGTCTCCTTCAGTTTCCTCATCTGTAGAGTGTGGATAATAATACATATACATACACACATACAGACACACAAATATAGTGGCCTAGCACGTAGCTGAGTGCTTAATAGATGTTAGTTTTTTCTATGCAGACTTTGAAATGTGTCTTTAATTAATGGTTAAAACTCTAGCAATTAGGTTTCACCTGTCGCCATTCCTTCTTTTGAAAGTTCCCTCTCCTTAGATCCTATAGACATTTCAATAAGGATGTAGCATTGAAACTTAAAATGTGTGGCTCAGTTGGTTGAAGTGTTGTCCTGTACACCAAAAGGTTGGGGGTTCAATTCTTGGTCAGGGCACAATTCTAGGTCCCCAGTCGGGGGGTGTACTGGAGGCAACCCATTGATGTTTCTCACATCGATGTTTCTCTCTTTCTCCCTTCCTCTCTCTCTAAAAAATCAATAAAATTAATAAAAATACATCCTCAGGTGAGGCTTTAAAAAAATCAGCAATCCCCTATCCAGAACTAGCTCAACCCTTCCCACCTCCCAACATTAGTCTCTTTATTAAACCCTAGTTTACAAACTGCAGGTTTCTGGAAGCTTCTTAAATTCCTGAATATTAGCATTTAATGAGTAATAATCTAAGGATTTACTGACCCAGTCTTTTCCTCATAGTTGACAAGAAAGCAGTGCATTTTTTACAGCCATTACATCGTTCTACATTAGAAGGTGTGCTGAAAAAGCTGCTTTTCCTTGTTCTTTTAAAACATTTTTTTTCCTGCAAAGGAAACTTAGTCTCAACCTGTTACACTAATAATGTCCAATAACATCTGCCTTGAGTCAATACTGATTATTGTGTGCAGCTTGGCCTGCTGGGAGATATTATCCTTCCTCCAGCTAACCAGTCTCAGGGCTTCTTTATCAAATATGTCTATAACTGTGACAACTCATTCTTGTTCTAGCATCTTACAGGTGCTGAACAAAACAAACAGGCATTTGACAGATGTCAACAATGCCCCTTTTTGTAGGAATCTAGTTTATGTGAAGAAGTAAATTGTCTCTTTAAGATATGACAGAAGCAAATTGGTTTGGTATGCTGAACGGTTTGCATTATTGGCAGGTACTACAAATTCAATCAGTGATTTTCAATAGGGTGTGATGGAAATCGCTGAATTCATGTAGCATCTTAGGTGTTCAGTGGAAGAAAGTGAAGTCATGGTAACCATGTTAAATACTCTCATTTCAATCTTCCTGGGCCTATCTTATCATTTTAGGGTTTGAGGCCTACAAGATGCTTAAAAATATTCCTTAAACTTAATGTTTTGAAAACTTACACATTATAACTACTTCTGGAAAGAAATGGTTAGTCAGCATATGATATCTTGGAGCATGTCATTTTGTAGAATACTCCTGTGGCTTCCCATCTCCCTCAGAATAAAAACTAATGCCTTTACAATACCTGTAATACCCTGAACTTTTTGGTTTTCTGGTGACTTCTTTAATTCATTATGAACTGTCTCACGTTTTGCTCACTTCCTAACGGCCTCACTGGTTTCTTTCATATCTGCCTAACCTCCTGGGACAGCTCCCCCCAGGACCTTTGAATTTGCTCTCTCCTCATGTACTCCTCAGTTAAGTGAATGACTGCGTTCTTACCTTCTTCGAGTCTGAGCAAATATGACCAGACTTTTCGTTAATATCTCCTCTCACAACTTTCCAAGTCTGGAACAGCAGGTCACCCCACCCCTTGACCCCACCCCTTATCTTTGCTTTAGTTTTCACCTTCTAATATACCATGTGTTTTATTGTTTATTGTCGTCTCTGCTCACTGGAATATAATGTTCATGGGTGCAGGGGGTTTTATGTCCTGTTCACTCATGGACCATTATGCCTGAAATAATTACTAAAACTAAATAAATTTTTTATTGAATGACTGCAAGAAGTGCAAATAAAAGGACATACTCTATTTTGAAATGGACCTAACGAGAGACATTAAATATAGGCCGAAATATGATTGAGATAGGACTGTATTCTAACAATATAAAAATGGTGTCTCTTTTATAAATCTCAGCACTCAAATTGTTTTTCAGAGTTACCTTTAGAAAACTTATCTATAAAGTATTTCCCTTTCTCTGTTAGTTGCTTCTCTTTTCTTGCTTTGGCTGTTGTGGTATATAGTCCAATTTTTCACACCTTGTTTAGACTTATGTCTTTATTGTAACTCTACTGTTTTAAGTTTCCTACCTCCTTAAATCCACAAAGCACTTCAAGAAAGGATTTCCATGTATTATATTTTGTTCAGAAAGCCTTATCTCAGGCAGACATATTTGCCCATTTTCTTTTTTATTAAAAAAAAGTTTTCTAATCATTATACATGCAGAGTACTGTTCCAACAGACTGTGTTAGTATCTCTCCATGAAACCACAGACAACAAAACAGTTTCCTAAAAAAAAAAAAAAAAAAAAAAGTTAACAATGCATAAAATGCTGATACAGTGCTTCAGAACACTTAATTATTTCTTTTCCCCCCATTGTTTATCATTGTTTTGTCAACTTTCCATATCACTACCCACAATGCTTTGGGTTCGGTTTTCTTTGAACATTCCTTTCCTCTGAACTTACCATGAACTTGGGCCTGTAGCATGCCGCCACAGAATGCTACAGTCACTTTATAAAAGGAGGGGGGTGAGGGGGAGATCAACACTTTTGTTGTAAAAGGTGCTAAAAGCAAGCTCGGGTAATATAAAATAGTAGACACACTTGTCCACTTGCTGTTTTAGGCTGAAATATGATGCTTGCTTTCAAAGAAGGTTGGTGTACTAGTTTGCACATACTTCAGGAGAATCAGGAATGAAGTTTGTGTAGGGAGGAGGCAGAGAGAAAAGAATTATGTTCATAAGATTAGGTGGACTGTAGGAGGAGAAGGATTGCATAAATGCCAAATATGACACAAGAGAGGATGGAGCCCCTTATCGCACAAGCAGTGGAGGATGATGTACAGTCTTTATTTGTTTTATACAGAAAGACAGGAGGAGCATTTTTAAATTTTATCTTGCATTTCTGATTATGTTAGAAAATTATTGTTCTTCCTATGACAGTGGCACAGGAGGGGCTCTGGATTGGGAATTGAATCCTGGGTTCTCATCCCATCCCTACCAGTGGGTGAAAGTGAGTGGGAATGTCCTACATTAAGAATTCTTGCCCGACTTGCAACCTCAGGTAATTATTTGGTAAATGGAGGGTCCATCAACTCCTTGGATCACTCAAGTTACAGCAAGGTCATGATTTTCAATGATGTCCCCTATTGAATGGGCTGTTACATTGGACTTACTGTGTTGCATCAGAGCTGCAGAAGGGCTCCAAAGGACCAAGAATAATATGGGTCAAACTATCTATTTAGGATTTGCTAGGAGACTGAGAAATCTCACTTTTTGTTTGTTATACCATTTGCCTCTCACTCACCTGGAAAGGGTGTGTTAGGGGAGAAGGAAGAAGACTTTAATAAGGTTGATGAAGAGTCTGCTAATAAGAATTCCTGTGGAGAGAATTAAGAATGCTGAGGTGTTTCTCTCCCTCTGCCCTCGGCCTTTCTCTGATCCCCCCAAACAGTGCATATGAACAGGAAGTCAGGGAATCACTCAGGGAGTTTGATGTGTATATCAGTGGCAGAATATGAGTGTCCCAGCCAAAGAAGACCTTTTCTATCTCTTAATTTCCCCCCCTTCTCCTCATCCTCTGTTCAGACCACAGTCAAAATTTGACAAAGATTTTTACCGACTAAAATTTCAAACTGTCCTCAACTAAGATGTTCACTTATTTAGTAAATATTTATTGAGCTGGTAGTATGTGCAAAGCACCATACTAGAACGTGTATTTCATGACCTCCAGGAATATGTCTAGTAATGAGTTTTTCCTTAATGTAGTCCTTAATGCAATTTTAGTGTTCTCAAAAAAGTTGACATTTGCATAGATAATTTCCAGATCTGTGAATATAGTTCACAATATGACTATTACACTTCCACTTACATGAATAAGGTAAGAAGGCAACTGAGCTGAGAAGACTGGGCAGGGATAAGCATGCTGAGGACAGTCTCTTTCGATAGATGGAGAAGTAGAGCAACAGACCAGATAATTCTGTATTACTCATGTGATCACTTAATTGCTGAGTTGTTTATTTTAGCTCTGAATGTTATGATGTAAAAGAGTTTCTTTTGCTCATTTGATTCTTTAGTAAATATGTATTGAACAGGTACTGTGGGTAAGGTATTGTGGAAGATATAGGTCTTTCCTGCCCTCAAGAAAGGTATAATCTAGTGGAGTCAAGAGATTGCATTAGTGCAGATTACTGCAATATTCGGAAGTGTATGATTAGTGAAATGTGAATGGTATTAGGAACCTTTTATTGCAAATGAGAAAGAACCGATTTGAAATAACTTAGCCAAAGAAGAGATTTATTGGCTCTAATCACTAGAGAGTGCAGGGAATGATACTTACTTTTGGCACAACTAATACCATCAGAACAGGGGCCCTTCCCGCTTGCCATTACTCTGCTCGGCTCACCTCTGTATTAGCTTCATGCACAGGTAGCTTTCTTCTTACAGAAGCAGCTTTAGGCTATGCCACTTTTTTTTGTGTGTGTGTGTGTTTCTGACAGGCCCACTTTGGAGTCTCTGCCCTTTCTGAATCACTCACTGTGCCCAGGGAGATAGTGCTTCCACTGAGCTGCCCTTGGTTAAATACCTCCCTTGATTAAACACCTCCCTCTTTGGGAGGAGAGGTGGCAGGTTCCAGACAAATTACTTGGAATGTATGCTCCACAAGGAAAGGGTGTTCTTTCGCCAGGAGAGAGCAGGAGGGAAAGAACATAAGCCACAAGCATATCTCTGTTAGCCGGTTGAGGGACAGTGTAGAGAAGGGAGAGGCCTTTCTGATGGCTGCAGAAGATGCACTAGAAGTAGTGGCAGTAATAGCTGAGCTTCCGAGATTTTAATAGTTTGGCTTCCCCCTTAGGCAGAAGGAGGCAATCCATGACATTTACAGAGCTAAAAACATAATTCAAACAATGCCCTATGACTCTCTCTCTCTGTCAGTCCTAGCATCTATTGAAGGTAATCCACTCTCTATAATATTTTTCTGTTTCTCCTTTCCCCTTTCCTCCCCACTGTGATCACCATTCCACTCATACTATGTCATTTCTATAGCCCTAGAAAAGGTCACTGATGACTTCCTGACCTGAAAATCCTGTAACCTTTTTGCAACCCTGTTTGACTTGATATCTCTGCATGTTTGGCACTATGATTCACATCTTCTAGAAAATTTCCCTTCTCTCTCCTTCTGATACACAGCTCTCTCCTGGCACTTTCTGCCCACCTTTCTTTCTGAGTCACTGCTGCTGGCTCATTTATTTCTGATCTCTCCTTAGTGTCTCCTTTCCCCAGAGCACAAGCCTGGTCCTCTTCCCATTGTACATGTTCTTTTCTGTTCAATCCCATTTATTCTCATGTCTTCTATGATCACCTCTATGCTCATATGATCCAGTAGCTGTCCCAGAATTCTGATCCCTCACTTTGTATCCCAAACTCGATGACCCATAAAGATCACAAATTGACTATTTCCCTTATGATATTTTTGTATCTGTTCTGTTCTTACTATTCTCACTGCTGGCACTCTAAAATTTAATTTATAATTTATATCTTGCCAACAATCAAGAAAGATTTAATGTTGCCCCAACCCCTATTTAGGCCTCAATCCTATATTCTAACTGGCATCCCAGAATAATCCCCATATTAGTGATATTAGACATGGTAGATGGTGCCCTTGTCCACATTAAATAATCAAGAAGTTAGTATTTCAGCTTTAGTTTGAGTTTTAGATAGAAAAGAACACAGATTTGTAATGAAATAAGTAAAATGTGGGGCAAGTATATATAGAGGCCTGGCAAACAGCCTGGTCTGTGTAATTCACAGAGAAGGCCTATATGGAGAGGTATCTGTAGGTCAGGAAAATGACGAGGAGCATGGCTCTATTTTCAAGCCTGTAGCTGCAAATTGGACTTTAGTTCCCAGTGCTATGAATTTTCTCCTTCAGTTTGCTCTGCATGATTATCCTTACATTGCAAACATCAAATAATTCAATATCGGTTATCACATGGCTACCTTTAAGTAAATGTCTATCTGTAGCACTTTCTAGTGACCAAATTAAGGCAAACATAGTTCATTTTTAGTCAAGTGAGTGCTTTTACCAAGTTAACTTCCACTGGTTGGCTGCTTTAAGGAGCATGTTTCAGAGGTCCATGTAATGTTTTCTTCAGTCCAACTGAGAAGAATTGTAATTTTTCGAATTCATTTTTTGTAGAAACATCACATTTCACTGTGGTCAACTTCTTTTGGATAGATAATAAGCCACATTACAAACCAAAGGTATATTTTGGTGCTAAAAGACGTTTATAATATTTCACCCATGTGAAGATAGTTAGAAATGAATGAATGTTGAATATTAAGCATTACAGATTTGTCCAAGATATTAAAAATATTTAGTCTTAATGTTGTTTTATCATCTATGTTGCTTAAGACAAAGGCTTAAGCATCATTTTAACCATCTGAGAATAATCACTTTGATTTATAGACCTCCTGTACTTATATAGTAAGTCATAAAATCATATCAGAGCATCAAGTTCTATTTTACCACCTAACATTCTGTTTGTATATAGACTGGTTTTTATTTTATTTTAATTTTTGAAGCATGATGATAGTCCTTATCTTAAGAAAATTAAAAATGAAATATTTATTACAAAATACCTGGTTATTTTAGGAGATTTAGGAAACACTGTTGAGCAAAAGAGAAGCAAATGAAGTTGTATTCACAAATAACCACTGTTTAATGCCTATGGACTGTCCAAGCTTATATTTTGGAACATGACTCTTTTTTTTTTAATTAATAATCAGACCAGACATTTTTTCTGTGTGTGTGTGTGTGTGTGTGTGTGTGTGTGTGTGTATTTTTTCCCTTTAATATATATCATGCATATCCTGGAATTTGCTCAAGTGTAAGTTTGTTCCATCAACTCAGGAAGTTACTACTAGGAATAGTTTCCTGCCATCAAGATTGCTATAAAAACATGAATTCTCATGCTTTTTGATAATAGCTAATATTTTTTAAATTAAAAATTTATTTTTAATTACAGTTTACATTCACTATTCTTTGTATTAGTTTCAGGTGTACAACAGCTGACTTTTCAATTATGTCTCATTATGATACTTGTCTACTTTTTTGAGTTGCCAATTTGTCAAGACTTTTGTCGGGGGCTTCTCATGCGATAGGCACTGTGCTCAGTACTTTACATATGTTATTTGGCTCCTCACTACAATTCCATAAGCTTCCCAGCAGTATCCATCTTTAATAGACAAGAACCTGAAGTGTAGAGAGACTTATTATTTTGACCAAACCTATAGCACTAGTAATTGGCAAAACCAAAATTCAAATCCAGGCCTTTGGGCTCCAATCTGTGCTGAAAACTAGAGCATGATACTGTGAGGGCATTTAGAATATATATAGTAAAATGTCACATTGAGTGTGCTTGCTCTGTATCCTCAATCTGCCAATTGTTGAGATTCCTGAGGTGGGGAAATACTGTCACAAAGCTGGGAGGAACCCTAAGCCAAGTAGTAAGAGTGGAATGATTTCCCCTGGTAATTCATAGAACTACCCCAAAGTCCTATTAGAAAAGCCTTATAAAGTGCACTGCTCTGTTTCTTCTTTCCGCTCAAACACTGTCACCAAAGCCCACATCCCTCTCAAATTTTCAAGAGGTACCATATCACCAAGAAATGCATTATCAGCTACCAAGTCACTTACCTTAATTGCCTCTCTAGCCAGCCATCAGCAGCTTTCATTGAATACTTGAATTTTACGTCCCTGTTAAAGATAAAAACTCCTTTCTTGGGTACCAAGCAATGGATAGAACTTGAATAAGAAAAATAGAGAGTGATGGAGACTTTAGCATTGGTGGACTATTTAATAGATTTAGCAAAAGAGTTACCTCTCAATTATCATGGTTCTTAGTGAACTTGTGGCTGAGATGGGAAGCATACAAGCTGTACAAGTATAGTCAGAAAGGCCTGAGTTCAAACCCCAGCTTTACTACCTACGAGTTCTACAATCATTGGTGTATTGAATAATCTCTAGAAGCCCCTGTTTTATCATCTGAGATACAGATTTATAGATAGGGCTAAACAGATGTACACTCTCTGCTCTAGAGTAGATGACTAATGAATATGAAATCTTTTGCTTTGTATTTGCTCTTCTGTGGAATTGGGGGTATATTTTGACCATCTCTTCCACAGTAAAGTTGAATTTTGGTTACATTCCTATTTGGAAAAGTATAACTTAATTATAAAAATTTCAGGCATAAGACACCTTAGATATAATCCAGTTCAACACTCTGCTTGTAAAGATGAGTGGATCTGAGACTCAGAACTAAGGAATAAGCTGATTAATGGCAGAACCTAGACTCTACCACCTTTCCAACATCTTGACATAATTAATAAAGTTACTAGTGATGGCTGACAAAGAAGATAAACTTCAAGAAGCTTTATTGTGTGATTGATACTTGAAAATAAGTTATATGCAAGATTGATATCTATAATCCAAAGGAAAATTCAAGTCTTGGAAATTTGGTTGCTAATATATCAATAAGGAGAATACAATAAAGTCAGAAAATGATCTCTTACCTCCTAGGACTGGATCTTTGTAATGAAGCACAATTGTTGTCCTCAGCAAAAGATTATAACCGTGTATATGTGTATGTAGTATTTTTTTCTGTTTACTTCATAGAGCAGATATTTGTTTAATTTTATTGAAAATCTTAAGTTTAATTAATTTTACATATTAAATGAACATATACTCATAATATAAACATACATTTAGAATTTTCTTAAATAACTAGTAATTTTGTTGTGGTTAAATTTTTATACTAGTTTTCAAAAACATACCTTCTTGTCTTAGTGGTAATAAAAGTGTGGATTTACCACTTTTTAAAACTGTATTTTGAAAGCTTTATAGTCCTTTAGAGATAGACTCCCTAGAAGCCTTTCCAATCAGCAAACACCCAAGATTAATAACATAAATGATTTGATGATTTTGGCATCTTGCAAAAAGTATGCATTAGGCTTTCTTTAAAGAGGCATAACATATATTTTCCACTTTCAGTTCTTTAACTTTAGCTCATGTTTCAGAGAGACTCTTGGTGTGTACTGAAATTGCTCCTCTAAGGTTTAAAAAAATGATTTGATGAATGATGACAAAGTAAATTTTAGAGTAAAGCACATGGTGAAAAAAAACAACACCTTACATCAGTGGATTTGGCTCTTTAGAATAACACTGATTTTTCTTTTAAAAAGTTGAATTTCATAAAGCGAAAATTTGATAACTGGTAATTTCAGTTTTACTTGACCTAACTTGTGAAATAGGTGAAAATGCTAGTGGCAGTTACAGGGTCTGAGTGTCTCATTACGATACTTGTCTGCTTTTTTTGAGTTGCCATTTGTTAAATTGAATATATATATGTACTAGTATAACCTGTTGTGTTGGATGTTATTCTGGTGATCCTTTAGATTTTTTGTTTGTTTAATGAAATAAAAATAATTTAGAGGTTGATTGATAGAAAAGTATTTGTGTATTTACTTGTCTTAGACATTATAAAGAACATGTTGGATGATCTACAAAAAATGCCTTTCTCTAAAGACTCGAATTTTGAAAGAGAGGGCTTTGTGCCCATGTAAATTCGTATATACACACACACACATAAACATACACACATATATATGTATACATACATAAACACATATATACATGCAAATATATATACATACACATACACATACACACACATATATAAATGTACTATTCCAACAACTTTATACACACTAACTCAAGTATATGTATATGTATATGTATATGTATATGTATATGTATATGCATATGTATATGTATATGTATATACAATTATTCCAAGAAAATAGCTAGGCAAGAAAGCAACAGCCAGTGAAGCTCTTCTTTTTCTTCTCCACCCCTGTCCCCACTTGAAAAGTCTTGAAACTAATTAATTTATCTTTAAATTTTGAGTATGTAGTAAATGTCAGGGTTTATGCTATTAATGAAAGCAAGTAACATCTTTCTCACTACATGGCATGTACTATTCCAACGCCTTTACAAACATGAACTCAATTATCCCTCAAAATCCTATAACTAAGACACAGAAGGTTATTTATCTTGTCCAAGGTCACACACCTAGTAAATGGTAGCATTGGTATTTGAACCCAGGCAGTCTGACTCCCCCTCTATTCCCCCTCCCCCCCACACACAAACACACTATGAAGCAGTTCACTCTACTGTTACCAAGTTGCAAAATATTTTTAGAATGATGGCTTTCTTATTTACTTATAAGAACAATGCCATGATGAGAAAATTAGCTTCTTAAAGAAAAGAGTGAAAAAGGACTTCCAATTTTTCCCAAGTCCAATTGATCCTCACCATGAAAGTGCTGCTCTGTTGTCTGGTCATGTCTGGTTGCCACATTGATTTTGCAAATGGCGTGAAGCTTGGTTAAGACAGCAGAGTTTGTGTCTTTGAAATGTTGAGGAGGAGAGCAATTAAGAGAGTGTAAACTTTCCCAAGTTGTTCAGGTAGGTCAGGATGGTCAGTCAGTACTATGTGTTCTTGTGTAAAATTAGGTTTTGTGTGTCTTCTTTGATAATAGGTGTCAGTGAAGTTAACAGAGTATTTGTATTAAGATGTATAGTATGGAGAGTTAAAATAATCACCTTGTCACAACTCCCTCCACCCCCAAATAGCTGAAAAATTAATTTTAACTTTCTCAATAAAATCTGAAATATGATATATGATTTGGAAGGGTTAGTAAGCACACACCTCTGATGTTTTTCAGTCTATGCTCAAAACCTGTTCAGTAACCAATAAAGCCCTGAAAAATCAATATTTAGGCTCTGAGACTTCTGATTGGAGTGTAAGAGCAGGGTTTTCTACCTTTTTGATTTGCCCCCTGATGTTTTCTAGTTTCCTTGTCTTAGCTTTTCTTGAGGAAGGAAAAGGAGGGAAGTTTTATCAACCTCCAGTGGCTCATTCCACCATCGTGGATTTCTGCCTGTTAGTCTTTCACTATTACACACATTCACACCTCATATATTTTGCTCTAAAAGCAGAACATCTGAGATGATTCTGTGGTTGAAAAAGATCTTAAAGAGATGGAAGATGGATTTAATGTTGCCATTTTTAGATAGTGCTGTAAATAGAATGGCAGCTGTCCTCGGATGCATAGCAGACATACAGTACATATGCTGAATAGAAACAGATAAATGATTGCACTCAATTAATCCTCACAAAAAAGTAACATTTTAGCCACTGTCTCAGTCATCCAGTTTTTAAGTACAGTGCACTTGTTCTACACCTTCACAGGATAAAATCTCATGCTTTGAAGGTGACCTAAGAAGGGAGAAATTTGCTATTATTTCTCAACGAGGTTTACAGCAATCTGTAAGATTTTAGTTATTTGCCTTTACTTCCCCCACATTTTTAAATTCTGTAAGCAATTCAGATCTACAGATATTTCCAGAACACCTATTATGTATAAGGCACTCTTCTTGGGGTGGTGAGAGGAACAAGAAATGCATTATTTCTTATGTAGAAATGGCATATGCAGCAATTTACCAGGCAAGATAGAATGTGACAGTTACCATAAGGGAATTCTGACAGATATCTTTAATCCAATAAGAATTGAACATTTGTAAAAACAGCATCTCTGCTCCAGGTATATTGCTAACAGTTACTGTGGATAGCAAGATGCATTAAGTCCAACCCTCATGAAGCTTTCCTCAGGGTGATGGCATGTAGACTAGTAACTACATTCAACAATTGAATATGTGCTTTAAACGTTCAGAAAGAGCAGAGGAAAGGAAGATGAACTCTTCTGGAAGGTGTTGGAAAGGGCAAGGCTTCACAGAACAGGTAAGGAGTGACCAGGATTTTTAGGCATAAATGAAAGTGTAGTAGGTAAATAATGAGGGACACAGGCAATAGAAGAAGGTGAGGGCATTACAGTAAAAGGGACTATCCTGCCCAAAGATAAAGCTGCATGAGACTGAATGGTTTATTGGACACTCTGAATTGTCTGGGGTCACTCTCATCCAGGACAATCTCTCCCCATTGTGGGGGGAGGGTGGCTGGAGTGTTCAGCAAAGACAGAGGGTTAGGAGACTTTGGGCCAAAAGCAAAGTGAATTGTACGTGAAATCTTTGTCTTCATGCTTTCTCTTTAAGACAGACCTGGTTTTGAATCCTGACTCTGTGATCTTGAGCAATTTTCTAAACTTCTCCAACTTTAGCTTTTCAACAGTAAAGAAGGCTTCTGATAGTTAATATAAAACAATGCATTGTCTGATAGTATAATGATGACTTTAAACTTTGCTCTTTGGTGTGTTTTTTGTTGTTGAGCATTAAAAAAAAAAAATATATATATATGTTTATTGATTTCAGAGGGGAAGGGAGAGGGAGAGAGAGATGGAAACATCAATGATGAGAGAGAATCATTGATTGGCTGCCTCCTGCATGCCCCAATGGGGATAGAGCCCGAAACCTGGGAATGTGCCCTGACAGGGAATTGAACTGCCACCTCCTGGTTCATAGGTCCATGCTCAATCATTGAGCCATACGGGCCGGGCAGTTGACCTTTTTTTTTTTTTTTTTTGTGGGGGGATGTTTCTTACTGAGGGATAAAAACATAACTGCACTTAATCAACATAGTATAACCTGGAATTTAAATATGTGGGAGAGAAAATAGGAAGAGCTCTGGAATGGGCGTTTGGAGACCTGAATTCTAGTTCTACATTAACCACAACTGACACTGGTGATCTTGACTCACCAGTGAGTTTATTCTGTGAGTTTATTCTGCACTAAGGGGAGTGGGGTGGGAGCTGTACTAAATGTCTGACTCCTGTCCATGTTGCTGTGAGTAGTTCCTGAGGAGTTGCCCAGTGACTTGAAGGAGATACAGCATGCAACTGAATTCCAGTAAAGGCTGACTAAGTCAGAAAGTTGCTAATGCATTTTCTGTTTGGGAGGAAAATGGTTGGTAGCCACTCAACTTATTTTAAAGAATGGTGGTTTCCCCATTGTTGTAATAAATGAAAAAAATACAGAGTTAGTATCCCCTAAAATTCATTAAACATGTAGAAGGGTGTTGGCCAGCCTTGCTGTTTCCTTCAAAGATCAAGAATGGGAAGAGTGGAGTGTGGCTTGATGTTTTGGGTGTGCGGTGGGGAGGTTGTGGTTAGGTGGGCTCTCAGGAGCATCTAATGCCTGTTGAGAGTCTCTGCGTCAAAACCTGTGAAACATACCCGTGAATCATGTTAGTGATTGATGGAGTTTGCATCCTGAGAAAACTTAGCTGGTGTTGACTAAGGAACATAGTGCTTCTTTCTATAAATTGTTATAGGCATGAGTAATGAGTATTCATTCACAAAGTACAGAGAGATTAACATCCTGAAGAATATGTAGTCAGTAAGGCCCCAGTCAAGGAGTGTTAACTACAGATTCCAAACCACAGCCCTTTGATATTACTTCCTCTCATGACAAAATCTAACTGCTATTTTCACTGTACATTAATTTTGATATCATTTTGAAGTAATAGACTGTATGGCTCTCTAGTCTCTTAATGTAGACAGGCCTATCTCTCTCTTCTCTATTTTCCTTGCTTTGCTCTGCAGTTAATCTGGTAACCAGCCTCTTATTGTGCGATTATCTTGCAAATGAAACTGTAAAAGCCTATGGCAGGTAAACCTATGGCAGGCAGATGGTCTCCCCAATATGTCATCTGTCTCGGATGTGGCTTTTTTTTTTTTTTGGTACTACAATGTGGTCTGGGGAAAAAAACACACAAAAGAAAAGAGCCCATATTACAATTTGAAATTTAACAGAATGTATTTGCTAACACTTTTGGAGTTGCCTTAGACTAAAATTCATTATGGAGCATGAAGTGAAAGAGAAGGAGGGGAAGCTACAGTGTTAGGAAAAGAATGGAGGTTGTTACCACAAATTATCAGTAGCAGTGTTTGTGCTTTCAGTCTTTTGGACTAACTTGGGGGGAGGGGGCGGAGGCAGAAATGCCCCCAAGCTATTAGTTGCTTCTGCTTGTTCTCATAGCAGCCTGAGGGGAAAAGTGCTTGTTTAAACATAATATATTCCCCAAACCCAACAATTATGGCAAGGTGTTTTGTTTGTTTTTTAAAGAAAATTACATTAAAGATGAATGAGAGTATATTGAAATAATTATGTTTTAAGGTGCATAACATTAAAAGATATTGAATAGAATATTGACTGTTTTGTGGAAATAGCAATAATGAGATTCCAGTCACCTAATCTTACAATAATTGGGTTATTACTATGCAAATGAAGGTATTACTTTTAAAAAGTAAGGAGGCAAGACAGATCCTTGAGGCAGTTCTTTATCTGTTCTTAAAGCTACGCTGTCAATTCTCCTTAGACTGAAGATCCTTTTCTAAACAATTTGGACATGCTCATTTCAATATTTGCCCTAAAATTCCACTATAATATATTTCAGCTGCCACAGGTAGCAGATTGGTGGCTGGTTATTTCATTTTTTTTTTTTTTAGCTCTTTGTGAAACCCAAAGGGATAATTAAACTCTATAATAATTATTGCCTACTGTCTTTTTTCAAAAATGAAATGTTGTGAATTTTCCTGCCAGAAATGCATGCTGGAGCTCTTATCTCCACTGTCCACGCAGCTCTATCTTTATTGTGTCGTGTCAGATGGTACCAGCACATCTCAAAGCCACCGGGTCATTTTGGGCTAGCAGACCTCCTAGGAGACCTTTGTGGCCCAGGAAGAGATTTCATTAATCCTTAGTCGTATTCAAATCAATTGTCCATACATTGCTGTCACCACCAAGTCTGTTTAAGCTCCTATGGCACCCATCAAATGACTGAAAATATTTGGGACAATTAGCATTGTAATTCATGACCCAGGTAAAATACCTGTGTGTTCAGCAGGCAATGATATTTCAAATTGTTGATTGCTGAGGCTTTGGGTAAAAGGCGATGATCTTTCCTGAGAATGTTGTATGATTTTTACATACTGCTTGTTATATTAAATGCTTTTTGTGTAAGGGAAGATACTAATACCACTTTAAAAGTTCTCTTGCTTTTCTGCATAGATAATGCATCGAACAAAAGTCTTGGACTTGGTCTTACTAAAATCTCACAATGGACTTTTTACAGTTTCAGTATTCTTTGATATCATATACTACTAGCCTAATCAAAGCTAGTACATTTGAGGGAATCATGAAATACAGCTTTTATTTACTAAGTACTTTTGGTTCCAAGGATTAGGAGGTCAAGAAACTATAAGCCTTACCAGTTTATTTCAGAATCGGTTGAGACTTAAGAGATTTTATAAATGTCATCAACAGCTGCTTTTTACCTCTGTCCTTCCGTAGTTCTTAAGGTAGAACTGGGCTCAGGGGGGCTCCTGCATATTATATTCATACCATTCTCTGTGTCAGTAGAGATATCTTAGAATAAGTTTCTATTTACATGGGTACAGATTTGCTCTTTTGTTGTTATTCGACACGATTTATCAAATATATAGTTAACATTTTCAAACAATTCACAATCCTGCAAATATTAATTCTAATTTATTACAATCCTATAATTAACTAATTTGGTTGGCCTCAATATATCAATATATGTGTGTAGTTTTATTAGATCTCTGTGGAAAATATTTTTGAGAAAAATGCAGAAGTCTAGCACATCATTTGGGTTAGAAGAGGTTATGCTGCTATTATGAACAGCTCTAAAATCTCATTTACACACTCTGTTGTGAGTTCCGGTGATGCAACAGGTCAGTTATCCTCCATACGCTGGTTTAGCTTTCCAGACTCTGAATTCAGGATAGCTCCGACGACATCTGCTTTCCAGGCCAGGGAAGACAGGTCTGCAGAGTGGAGCACTAGCCATTAAATACTTTCTTACCAAAGTGACAAACAGCACTTCTATATTTTTTTTGGCTAGGATTAAGCACATGATCACTTTTAATTTCATTGGGATGTAAAAAAGGTAGGAGAACTAGATATTAATATCAGTAATATTGGTTATATCCAGTATTGATTTATTCCACTTACTGAGAATGCCTTTGAAATATGAAACACCACTCATAATGGGTGGTGAAACTATAGCAAGGAGTGTAATGAATGACTTTCATTAAAAAAAAAAAAGCATGTTCCTTGTATTTATTGATACACCCCTTTATATAGACATCCATGGACCTTGCTGTTCTTGGGTTTTCTGGGACTAAGGTTACTGTGCAGTCAACCTTCACAGATGGGAGTAGTGAGCTTTTAAAATGTAGCTGTGACCAAACTGCAATAATGGTCAACATCGCCGAAGAATATCCTTTGTCCAGGTTTGAAAAGGGTTGGTGACATTATATGCAGCTAATAGTGTCTCAGGTTGGGAAGGAGGTGGTTTGCTTTGCAAAGGAAGGAAATATTAGAATTAGTACATTCTTTCCCTCCTTCTGATAGGATCTGCAAAGGAAAGAGAGCACACCTTTAGTGTAATGAGTGCCCCATTATCTTTTTAAACAAAGAAGAATATTTGCAGCTAGTAGGTGTTTATTCAGTAACAACAGTTTGTATCCTATTTATCTTTCTTGCATAGCAAACAAGAGGAGAAAAGGGATGTATCTGGCATGGAAGTGGTGGGTATTTTACTACTTAGGTACAACAGCTTCCTATCATCTTCAGAAGGTATCCAAGTAATTTCTTTTAAATATCATCATGAAATCATGAATTTCAGCATATTTGATAAGTTTGATCTAGTACAATTCTTATCCTTTTTGAAGCTCAAATTGTCTCATCTTTGACCAATGGAAACCTTTTCAGGTGGCTCCTGAATACTTTTGACATAACTATAGTCATCTGTCATAGCTTTGTAGATATCTGGTATGTCAAGATGTTCTACGTGCGTAGCCTGTCCCTATCCACTTATCCAAGAAGCCTTGTTTTCTGAATACTAGGCATGTTCATCGCTACTGGCTTGGTCACTATTTTCAGGTCCGTGCTAGTTTGAATGCTTAGAATGTTCACCTCCAGTACTCAAGTACTACTTTTGAGATATCAAATGCCATAGCAAAACAAAGACACTAAAATTGTCCTAATGTAGACCTGGCTGGGTTGCTCAGTTGGTTGGACTGTTGTCCCATAACATTAAAAAGGCTGCAGGTTCGATTCCCTCTCAGGGAGGCACATATCTAGGTTGTAGGTTTGATCCCCAGTTGGGGCAAGTACTGGAGGCCATTGATCAATGTTGGTCTTTCACATTGATGTTTCTCTCTTTCTCTGTGGCTTCCTTCCTTTCTCTCTAAAATCAATAAAAACATACCATCAGGTGAGGATTTAAAAATAAATAAAATTGTCCTAATGTTATATGAGGTGTATCAGAAATTTAGAACCATATTTCAGCCCCGGAATAGTGTCATTTTCTAGCTATCAACATAATGTATACATTCAACATTTTTTGACCTTAGTATTTCTTTGTCTTAATGCTATGGAAAAGTCTTTTTTCACAGTTTCTATTCATACTTGGCTCTATTTTGGCTAGTGGTGATCAAATCTGCTACAAGTTACTGTCTTCACAGCTTCTTAAGCATAGAGTTCTACTTTTATTTTGCAGAATGATTGTTTTATATTGGTCATTATTAACCAACTAGAGGCCTGGTGCACGAAAATCTTGCATGGGTGGAAGGGGGTTCCCTCAGCCCGGCCTGCATCCTCTCGCAGTCCGGGACCCCTCAAGGGATGTCTGCCTGCCAGCATAGGCCTGATACCCCTCAAGGATCGGGCCTAAGCTGGCAATCGGACATCCCTCTCACAGTCCGGGACCCCTTGCTCTTACCGCCCTCCTGCTCACTCCTTACCACTTGGCTCGCTGTTCCTTAGTGGAAGTCTCCATACCACTCGGCTTGCTGCTCTGTAGTGCTGCTACAGAAGCGAGAGAGATTCCCGTGAACCTGACTTCTGGCTGAGTGGCGTTCCCCCTGTGAGAGCGCACTGACCACCAGGAGGCAACTCCTGCATTGAACGTCTGCCCACTGGTGGTCATTGTGCATCATAACGACCGGTTGTTCTGGTCTTTCCACCTTAACAGTTGCTTAGGCTATTATATATATAGATGTTTATTGGCTGCAGTAATCCTATATAATAAAAGCCTAGGTGGAGTCACACCCTCGTGTGATGTCACAAGATGGCCGCATGCACAGCGGAGGCAGGGCCTGGTGGCCACTCCTTGTAGTGAGGCCTGGGGGTCCCATGGTTCTGCGCGGCATGGAGGATGCCAGTCCCGGCATCTCCGCCACCTTGTGCAGAGGAGGTGGGTCTTGGCAGAGAAGGTGGGTTGTGGCAGAGGAAGACAGTTGTGGGCTATTAGCCTGGCAGGGGAGGGCATTTGGGGGCGATCAACCTGGCAGAGGAGTGTAGTCGGGGGCTATCAGGCCAGCAGGGAAGGGCAGTTGGGGGTGATCAGGCTGGCAGGGAATGGCAATTGGGGGTGATCAGGCCCCAGCAGGGGTGGGCAGTTGTGGGAGATCAGGCTGGCAGGGGAGGGCAGTTGTGGGAATCAGGCTGGCAGGGATGGGCAATTGGGGGCCATCAGGCCGGCAGGGGAGGGCAGTTGGGGGCTATCAGGCTGGAAGGGGAGGGCAATTGGGGGTGATTAGGCCCCAGCAGGGGAGGGCAGTTGTGGGAGATCAGTTTGGCAGGGTAGGGCAGTTGGGGGTGATCAGGCCGTGGCAGGGGTGGGCAGTTGGGGGTGATCAGGCTGACAGGGGAGCAGTTAGGCATCAATCAGGCTAGCAGGGGAGTGGTTAGGGGGCAATCAGGTTGGCAGGCAGAAGCAGTTAGGGGCAATCAGGCAGGCGAGTGGTTAGGAGCCAGCAGTCCTGGATTATGAGAGGGATGTTCGACTATCGGTTTAGGCCCGAATCCTGTGGGATCAGGCCTAAATCGTCAGTCAGACATCTTCTGCGGGGTCCCAGATTGGAGAGGGTGCAGGCCGGGTTCAGGGACATCCCTACTGCCCCTCCCCCCCCCATGCACGAATTTCGTGCACTGGGCCTCTAATTTTTTCAGAAGTTGATATTGCTTATATATTTCTGTAATTAAACATTTAAAGATTATTTTTAAAAAATCCAGGTGATAGCCCTGATCAATGTGGCTCAGTTGGTTGAGTGTCATTCCATGCACTGAAAGGAAAGGTTGGGGTTCAAATTCCATTCAGGGCACATGCCAAGACTGCAGTTTGATCCCTGGTCAGGGTATGTGCAGAAGCTCACCAATTGATGTTTCTCTCTCTCCCTTTCCCTTTTTTCTTTCTCTCTAAAATCAATAATAACATATTTTTTAAAAAATTAAGGGAGTAAACACTAGCAGAATTATCGTCATTTACCAAACTAATATGCTCATATCATAGTTGGCTTCAATGATTAATTGCACTCCTATAGTTTACACCCCAAGCATCATTTGGCAATGAAACAGAAAGTCACAGAGTCAATAATATTTGCTTATTCCGAAAACCCTTTTCAGGCTGGGCCTCATCTATGAAGAACTGTAAACTAATATGACCTTGGAATAAAATGCTCCTAACCCACACCAACTGTGTAGGAGGAAAGAATAAGGGTGGAGTTGTGGGATCTGAAGTTTTTGTGTTTGTTAGAACCCTAGTTAGGTACAATTTTGGAGTTTCCTCATTTGACAAGAATGCCTGAACCAGTCTGGGTGACTTTGACAACTGACTACTTCATCTTTTCAGAGGATAGTGTTGGCTTATCTGAAATGGATCACCTGGACTGATGCTGTCAAAGACACATGGATCCTCCGTTCCATGTGTTTACCTGTCTTGATTCCCACTTTTTGGAGTCTTCTGGAGGCTCTAAGACTTACCTGAGGGCCATGAAATTCCATATATTGTTGGATTCCAGACATTTGAAAATGATACAAAAAATACTGGGTCATTAGAGTATTTTAATAAGAAATTAGAGTAGTTTTTGTAAAAGAAAATTCCAACCAGATTACTGATAAAGATATCTCTAATAGCCAGATCTTAGAGCAGTGATGGCGAACCTTAGAGCAGTGATGGCGAACCTATGTCAGCACTGACACGCGTAGCCATTTCTGATGGCACGTGGCCACTGAGGCGGCCGCATGCCGAGGATGAAACATTTGCTGCACCTGAGGATGAAACATTTGCGAAATAATGTTTTTTCCTCAAAGTGACACACTACCCGACTTATGCTCAGTTTTTTTGGTGAAGTTTGACAAACCAAGCTCAAAAGGTTTCCCATCACTGTCTTAGAGGTAGGGTAGATTATTGGGTTGACTTTGCCGGGTGCTTTCAGCATCTTTTCTCTGCAATTCCCTGAGCTCTGCCCTTTATAACTCTTTATTTCAGTTTTATTCTTAGTTAAAATCAGATGGCATCTGCACTTCCAGGTAACCATAGTGTTTGAAAAAGAGAGCATCTTTTTGGGGGGCTCTCTCTTAACAATGAGGAAATGTTTTTTCCAGAAGCAAATCTTACTCATGTTTTATTGGCCCACATGGCATCATATGGCCATTCCTGGATCCAAATTATGCTTGCAGGGGATGCTGTTTACAGTTTAGTGTAGGCCTGGGTTCACCAACCAATCTCTGGCAACAAGGATGGGATTACTATGGTTGCCCTAAATTTGGCTGGACCCGCCCCAGAGGTTGGGTTCACTCCCTCAAACTGCACAGCACTTGCATGCTGAGGAAGGGATATTTAGGAGAAAACCACAGTATCCATTAAATTATGCCTTAGGACTTATTTGTATATATGCATTCATTTGTTTGGCTTCAGAACCTGAGTAATGAACAATTACAGTTGGAATAAGAAAAGAAAATAAACTAAACAATATGATAGAATATATCCAAAGATATGTGATTTGCTTATAAAAATCTTTCAAACAATTTCTCTGACTTTATTATTTTTAAAATTTCACTGAGTGTGAATTACATGGGCAACCTAATGCCATTCCTTTGTGCCTCTAGATGAGCTCAGTGTAAACCAACTTTTGTGAAATGGGATTACACTTGCCCTTAAGAGCTGTCATCTGCATTGAGCTTTTTATTCCAGCCATTCTTCCAGGGCTTCTCCGGGCACACCTTTTGTTTTAGGTCAAACAGTGTCCTGGGCCCTAGAACCACCACCCATATTTTTATAGCACTTTCCTGGAATATTGTCTGTTCTTCCCTCCAACTTCCCAGATCTTTCCTGTTTCTCAAAACCCAGCTCAAATACTACATCAATGAAGCCTTTTGGTGACAATCTCAGCCACAGGATGTTTTCTCTCTCTTTCCTCTGATGACTTTAAGTATTATTATTATTTAAAAAAACATATATATTTTTATTGATTTCAGAGAGGAAGGGAAAGGGGGAGAGAGAGATAGAAACATCAGTGATAAGAGAGAATCATTGATTGGCTGCCTCCTGCATGTCCCACACTGGGGATTGAGCCCCCAACCCGGGCATGTGCCCTGACTGAGAATCAGACCGTGACCTCCTGGTTCATGAGTTGATTGCTCAACCACTAAGCCATGAAGTGGGGCAATCATTATTTTTTTATTCAATTCATTTGTTGGTCAAATCATTCGCTGCCTTTTGAGACTTTCTTTTTCTGTGTTTTTGAGCTATTATAACATCTATGATTGATTATGACTTTCTTGAAAATGAAAATTCTTGATATCTTAATGAGTCCCATGGGGGGGAAAAACATTTTATGAAGTCATCTTAGAAAGTGAAGTTTAAAGTAGCTCTCATTCTGGACATAAAAGTAGCTCAAATTTATTAAGCATTTGCTGTCTGCCTTAACAAATGCTTTATGGGCATTATCTCACTTCTTCCTCACATACACAAAAAAATCTCCAAGTAGTAGGTTAGACAAAAACCTGTCTCAAAATAGTTGAAGCCAGCACACTAACAGAAAATAACCTTTAAGATCACAGGGTATCTCTAGGCATCCCTCTCTTACTCTGTTTTTCCATGTGTTAGCTTTGCTTTCCTCTTAGTTGACTTTCTCATGTTTGAATGGTCCTCAATAATCTCAATCAGAGAGAAAGATGAGGGAAGAAGGGAGGCAGGAAAGAAGGAAGGGGGGGAGGGAGGGAGGAAGGAAGGAGAGAGAGAGAGAGAGAGAGAGAGAGAGAGAGAGAGAGAGAGAGAGAGAGAGAATGAATCTTTCCAGCAACTGTTGGAATGATGGGGATCCCCACATACCTTCCCCTAAAGTGTCAAAAGATTATTCAGGCCTAAGCAGTCATGCTCAACATGAAAGTGGGTTTTGGGCGAACCCTATTGGAACCATGAAGTCTGAGAATAGGGGCAGTATGGTTTTTTAAAAAGATGCTAAAAACAATTACTCTGCAGTCAAATGCTATGCTCTACCCATCAAACCTCAGAGGGAAGGTAGGGGAGGGTAGGGGTAAGGGGGAGAGATCAACCAAAGGATTTGTATGCTTGCATATAAGCCTAACCAATGGACACAGACACCAGGGGCGGTGAGGGCATGAGTGGGAGGGTGGGGATAAGGATACATATGTAATACCTTAATCAATAAAGAAAAAAAACAACACAATTACTCTGACAAGCATTATTTCTAATTTATAGATAAGACCCGGGCTTAGAGATTGTCCATAATCACCCAGATAGAAGGATTCAACCCAGCATAAACTCCAGAGTTTATGCTAGTAACCACTTTGCTATAATTATAACATGTTTATTAAACTATTGAGTATCAGTGCTCAAAATAAAAATAGCCTGCACTCTGTATGGACCTTATGTATGTATCTTTAGTAACAGTCTTCTTCTGATACTCAGTGCCTCTACTTCCTCACATAATCTCATCTCTCTTGCCAAATCAGGAAGTGAATGCTTAAATGCTTATCTGAAATGATTACATGATAATTGAATGACTTGATTTGCTTTCCTGGAGCTGTGTTTCAGTCACGATGTTACTTTATTCAGAAGTTTTCATTTGAATACTTTCATAGATTTTGGTGGCTCCAAAGACACTGAACTTGACAATGAGGTTTCAGATGTTATCAGTGGAGAGACATTTGCTGAGGAGAAGCAGGTTGGCCACTAACCTCCTCCCCCCCCCCCCCCCCCCCCCCCCCCCCCCCACCCCCTGCCAGCCCAATTGCCTGCAAAGGTGACAAGGTATAAGGTGGAGGGAGATTCATGAGTATGTTACATGGGCTAGTCCAAGATCAGTCAGTTGAAAGACACTTGGCCAACCCTGAGGAGGAAAAAAAAAAAAAAGAAAGAAACAGGATGGAGGGAGCTGTGGATGCTGAAGCCCTGATTCTTAGAGCTCCTGAGATGAAAGTGGATGGGTCCTGTTATCTCTGGCTCCTTCCAAAACCCACAGCCTGCCCTGTTCTTGCTTGGGCCTGCCAGCAAGCCCTGTTCTTCAGGTTCTTCCTCCCGTTCTGTGCCTCGGAGAGACCACCCACCGCTTCACTGCAACTCTGAGTCTTCCCCTTCCTCTCCTTCTGACCTAAGGACTTCAGATGTCTACGAAGAGTTTTCTATAATTTTTGACATTATTGTATTTTAGGTGCTATTTCATTTTTTATATATTAACACACAAGCATAGGTTTTGTGGTACAGCCCCTTTCCTAACATTCTGGAACGCATTCCTCATTTTCCTTCTTGCTCTGCTAATGACTTTTCCAACTTTGAAGTAGTTAGATCACAGCTTTTTTATTAATAAGTTTTAATGACTTTGTTTTCTCCGCATCATCTAACAAAGTACGTTGCAGATATTGCTCAACAATATATTTAATTTGACTTTGTACTCAGAGATAGGTTGAACTTTCTATGACACTAATGTGAGGACCAGGAATTTCATCCTGTTTGGAGAGGTGGCCTGAATACTGTTTTATTCTGCAGTTTCAGCTAAGAACTTTAGGATGAAACAAAGTTTACCAGCCAAATCCACCGATTGGTATGTAGTTCTTACCCTCTTTATCCATTCAGTCTTTACTATGTCAGCCTGACGGGTTAATTTGGGATCACTTTTTGCTTTTAGAATATAGAATATGCTGTTTTCCTGTGATTTTTTTTTTTTTTTTTTTTTGCTTCTAATCAGGAATAATGGCTTCGCGTTGTAAAAATAATTAAAATAATATATGCTTTCTTATTCAAACCAGATGTCACTTATCTTATAGTTTACATTTAACCTGTGATGGTACCGTAGCTGGAAAGGGGAGTGAGTCTTTTTATGTTGAAAGGTGGCCTATAAACAATGAAAAATGGATTTATAAATTATCATCCTATTAACAGTTCATGGTCTAGAGTGAAGGTATTTGCTCTACTCACCTACTGATTTTTAACTGGTAAAGTATAATTTCATCTTTGGTCCATGAACATCAGTGTAGGGGTATATCTAATTTACTCTTTAATGTTATAAACCAGAATCTTTTCTAAATTAGCAGGGGGCAGTTACACGGCAAACTGGTGAAAAAAATTCATGAATTTGCATTAGCTGTTTTCGTTTTAGCTGCCACTTTGGGGCTTTTACACTTCTTTTCCTTTCCCATCCCGTCTTCAGGAGGCAAAGAAATATCATTTGCATCGACTATACAAATGCCTCTGAGATCACTGCTCTAAGTGTGCTGGGGATTTGGAGTAGAAATCCTGAAAAAAAAAGAACAAGGCAAGGGTAAATGCTCTGTTGACAAGGGAGTTTCATAGGTATGTGATGAGAGCACAACATTGGACGTGTGAATACAAATTATGCAACCTTCCTCTCTTCCTGTAAAAATAGAAGTCTAGGAGTGTGGAAGTACCGTCTGATTAAAGAGTTGGGCACAATAGCAGCTGTATGGCTTAGGTTTTTGTTTTGTTTTTTTTTTTTTCATTCTGAGTCACATACCTCCCTGTTGGATATTTAGCACCTTCACTCCTTCCCTGCTCCTCATCACAGGAGGCACCACTGGTTGAGTGGAAGGCAGGTGTCTCTCGCCATACATGATGCTGAACTGTGCTCTGTCATTGGCCAGCCCACTGAGCTGGAATGGAAGGGCACTGGAATTCTCACTTCAGTGCAGAGCATTAGCACATTCACCCTCTGGTGGCATCAGATCAAGGAACCCAAGTTAACTTGTGATCCGAGTTGTTCCCTGGAGTAAACACAATATGTGTGTGTACTTGGCCAGGAGGTCAACTATTAAATGATGATTTTTTTCCCCCAGAAAAATAAGGTATTTGTTCAAATTTAGAAAGCATCCAAATGAAGGCAATTTAGACACTCAATGAAAGCAAAATCTATACTGAAGAGAATAGGAAGATCTCATTATCACAGATCTGTATGTTTGTGTGCCCAAGGATAATAATAATACTGGGATACATTTCAGAGAAAAGAAATGAGTAAAATTATGAAAAAAATGAGTGGATTTGAGCCCAAGTAAATTAAACTTCTTTATTATTTAATCTTAGTATCTGACTGTGAGTATAAATGAGAGATAAAGAGCGAGGACTTTTTCTATAGTTTGGATCATAGGAGATTCATGACTCAAAGGGGAAGTCTGTCACTCAGGACTACAAGCTAGAGGTTTGATCTTTTCTAAAATGATTCAAGGAGTATAACAGATATTTTAGGAATTGGGGACAGTCCCTTTTGTACACACTCAAATGTTTTTACATCTAAAGTAAGTAAAAATTGCATAATATGGAACATATGCCAGTGTCCTTCAAATTTGCTACTCTGTGGTAACCTGAATAGATGGGAAAAAACTCACTGATATACAATGTATAAGGACATGCTAACTCTTAACATTTCGTTTTGGAACCTCTTGTGGGCTAGTGCCTGAAATAATATCGATGGTTGGGCCATTTATTTGTTATCAATTGATACTTTTGGCAGGTGGGTAAGTTTAAACCCTGGTGTCCTGGTTAGATTCCAGTGTGGATAGGTGATGATATTCCATCTGCTGTGCTCTTATTTTGCCTTCCTTAATGAAATGAAGCATAACTGCATTCTCAAGCAGATTGTTGACACACTCTAGATTTTAAAAGTTAGTATTTTTATTTCTCATTGTGTATTTCAGTAACATCAGACCTTGGTTCTAAGCTCAGCTGTGTTACTTATCTTCCTGTGATCTTGTTGTGTAAGTTAACTTTATCAAAAATGTATTTTCTATAAAGGTTGAGCAATAGCTTCCTTATAATGTTAACAGATTATGAATTATTGGTAGTCCATATTCTTTGGTAAGTAAAATAAGTGGAAAATTTTGTTCAGATTTCAAAAACTTCTGATTTCTATTAACTTTAATGCATTAGAAAGCACATTCTCTTAGATATTATCTTTAAAGTTGTCTATCCAAAATGGCATACATTAAGTGACAGCAATCTTGGTGTTTCACATCAGTCAGGTTTTCTTTGTATTTTTCTCCCTCACTCATCCCAATTAATTTTCCAGTTATCTCTTTACTGCAGACATAACTGCATGTGACGTTCTAGCTGGGGGAAACAGGAAGAATATCTCACATAGCTCCATTTATTCTGATGTTTGCATTTTTGGTTTACTCATCTCACCAATTTGCAAAAATATTCAACAGGTAATGATTCATGACACATTTTCACTCAAAATGATGAACTGATGACACCATCAGACTATGATAAATTATGTGTATATAGTGTCTTACCTAAAGCAATCACTAAAGAAGCTGTACAAAGAGACACTCAAAAATACTGTAGATAAACAAATTTTGCAGGAAGGTAGAAAAAAGAAAACAGAAAGGAAAAATAGAAAAAAAACAGAAACAAGTTGCAGATTTAAGCCATAACCTATCATTAATTACTTTAAATGTAAGGGGTTTAAACACAAAATTAAAAGACATATTGTCAGAGTATATTAAAAAATAGGGCCCAAGTGTATGCTATCTATAAGAAATTATCTTCATTTATAATGATATAGACAGGTTGAGAATAAAAGGATGGATAAAGATGTATCATGCAAAATTTAATATAAAGAAAGCAGGGATTACTATATTAATAACAAGAACAGTAGATTTTGGAGCAAAGAAAATTACCAGGGACAGAGAAGAATATTATATATAATTAAAGAGTTGCTCTATCAAAAAGAATGGTGATTCTAAGTGTATGTGCACTAAATTACTGAGCTGCAAAACACGTAGCACCTAATAGCAACAGGACACACATTCTTTTCATGTGACCATGGAACATATACTAAGATAGTCCCTATGCTGGACCAGAGAACACTTTTCAACAAATTTCAAAGAATTAAATTCATATGGAATATAATCTGACCACCATAGAATCAAATTAGAAATCAATAACAGAAAGGTATTAGGAAAATGTCTGAACACTTGGAGACTAAGCAGCATACACTATGAATAATCCATGGGTCAAAAAGGAAGTCTTAAGGAATGCAAAACTGCACTGCACTGAGTGAAAATAAAAATAGAGACCAAAATTTGTGGATCACAGACAAAGAAGTGCTCAAAGGGAAGTTTATAGCACTAAATGAATACATTAGAAAAGGTCTCAAGTCAATAATATAAACTCCCACTTCAAGAAACTAGAGAAAATAGAGCTGAATATACCCAAAGCAAGCAGAAAGAAGGAAATAATAAAAAGGTTAAAAGCCAATAACATTGAAAGAAGAAAAACAATCAGTTTAAAATCTGGTTATTTGAAAAGATTGATAAAATTGACAAGCCTCTAGCAAGACTGACAAAGAAAAAAGAGAAAAGACACAAATTACCAATATCAGGAATGCAAAAGTGTTTATCACTACAGACCCTGCAGACATCAAAAGGGTAATATGGGGATACTACAAACAACTCTCCACACATAACTTTGGCAATTTAGATGAAATGGATCAATTCCTTAAAAAACACACACACACAAATTACCACAACTCACCCAATATTAAGTAGATAATTTGAATAGACTTACAACTATTAAGGAAATTGAATCTGTAATTTATATACTTCCAAAATATAAATACCCAGTTCCAGATGGTTTCACAAGAGAATTCTAACAAACATTTAAAGAAGTAACACCACTTCTACACAAGCTAATCTAGAAAACCATTCGTTTTATGAAAGTAGTATTACCCAGATAACAAAATCTGACAAAGACAGTACAAAAACAGGAAACTAGAGACCAATATTCTTCATGAATACAGACATGAACATCCTTAACAAAATATTAGCAAATAAAAGTCAGCAATATATAAAACATTATATACTAGGACCAATTGGGGATTTTTTTTCCAGGGATGCAAGGCTGGAAAAAACTATCAGTGTGATTATCCATGTTAGCAGGCTAAAGAAGATACAGCACATCACCCTAGAAATTCCTGCAAAACAAAACACCCATTCATGATTTTAAAAAAACCCACAAAACTCAGAAAAATAGGAACAGAACTTTCTCAACTTGACATAGAGAATCTATAAAAAAAAACACAACACATAAAAATCTGCAACTAACATTATTTTTAATGATATAAGACTGAATTCTTTCCTCTAAGATCAGGAACAAGGTCAAGAATGTCTTCACTCAAAACTCTCATTCAATACAGTGCTAACCTTTCTAGCCAGTGAAAAAGATAAGAAAAATTAATTAAAAACATAGGGACAGGAAAGGAACAAATCCAACTGGTCCTATTTGTAGGTGATACAATTACTTATATAAAAAATTCCAAGGAACTTAAAAAAACATACTCCCTAAACTAATGAGTTCAGCAAAGTAGTAGGATACAAGATAAAAATACAAAAAATAATTATATTCCTATATAATTATAATGAAAAACTGGACACTAAAACTATAAATATAGTACCACTTATAGTCACTCAAAAAATTAAATACTTAGGTATAAATTTAATAAAACATATATAGGACTTGTATGATGAAAGCTACATAATACTGATAGAAGACCTAAATAATATATCATTTCCATGGACTGGAAGACTCACTATTGCAAGAAATTCACTTCTCCCTAAACTAATATCCAGATCTAACACAATTGCTATCAAAATTCCCGCAAGATTTTTTTGTAGATATAGGCAAAATTATTCTAGAATGTATATGGAAAGGCAAGTAAATTTGAATAAAGGGGAAAAGTGGGAGGAATTAATCTACTCAATTTCAAGATTTATTATATAGCTTCTAGAGGCCCAGTGCATGAATTTGTGCACCAGTGGGGTCCCTTGGCCTGGTCTGCTGATTGGGCCGAAACTAGCCCTCCAACATCCCCTGAGGGGTCCCGGATTGCGAGAGGCCACAGGCCAGGCCAAGGGACCCCACTGGTGCACGGTCAGGGCCAGAGAGGGACGCGGGAAGTTGGTCAGACAGAGGGACCATAGGAGGGCTAACCTACCGGTCAGTGTGTCTGCCCCCTGGTGGTCAGTGCATGTCATAGAGAGCGGTTGAGTGGCCTTAGCATATCATTAGCATATTATGCTTTGATTGGTTGAACGGACAACCAGACACTTAGCCTATTAGGCTTTTATTATATCGGATATTAATCAATACTGTGTGATATTGGCAGAGGGATAGACACATATATCAATGGAGTAGAACAGAAAACCAGAAATTGACCCATATGTATATTTCTGATTGTTTTAAAATATATTTTTATTGATTTCAGAGAGGAAGGGAAAGGAAGAGGGAGAGATAGAAATATCAATGATGAAAGAGAATTATTGATTGGCTGCCTCCTGCACGCCACTTACTGGGAATCAAGGTTGCAACACAGGAATGTGCCCTGACTGGGATTCGACCTGTGACCTCTTGGTTCATAGGTTGATGCTCAACCACTGAGCCACACTAGCTGGGCCAATTTTTGACAAAGATACAAAACCAATTCAATAGAGAAAACATAGCCTTTTCACCTCATGATGCTGGAGTAATAGGAAAAACAAGCCAACAAATAAAAACTTGATCTGTCTTCTTATACAAACACTAGAGGCCCAATGCACGATATTTGTACAAGGGGCTCAGCCCTCGCAGCCACGGCTTATTCCGCTGTTCGGCCATCCGGTGTAATTACAATATTATGCTAATATTATCATAGATTAACTGAAAATATGTTCTGAACTTAAATACAAAACTTAAAGCTATAAAACTTTTATAAAAAAAAAGTATAAAATCTTTAGGATCTTGAGCTAGGCAAAGCATTTTTCTCATTATACCAAAAGCATTGTCCATCAAAGGGGGAAAAATGATAAATTGGACTTGATAAAAATTGAAAACTTCATCAAATTAAATTTAATTATAACAATTAAAAACTTCTTAGGAGGATGAAAAGACAAGCTACAGACTTGAAGAAAATATTTGCAAACCATATATCTGACAAAAGACTAGTGTTAAGAATATAAACTTTCAAAACTCTATAGGAAAAAAATAAATCCAATTAGAAAATAGTCAAAAGGCATGAAGAAACATGTCCTGGGAGTGAACACTACAGATATAAAATAAGCACATGAGAAGATATTTGACATCATTAATCATTAGAGAACAGCAGAATGGCTACAGTAAAAACTAGCAACACCACCACACTCTGGCAAGCTCAAATTGGCTCAGTCAGGCATTGCTGGTGGGGATGTAAAACGGTGCAGCCATTCTGCAAAACAGTTTGGCAGGTTTTTAAAGAAAACTTAACATACTACTGCCATACATCCCAGCAATTGCACTCCTGGGCATTTATCCCAGAGAAAAGAAAATTTAAGTTCACGCAAAAACCTGTATCTGAATGTTTAGAACAGCTTTATTCATAATAACCCCAAACTGGAAATGTCACATTGTCCTTCAATGAATGAATGGTTAAAGGATTCACACCATTGAACACTACTCAACAATAAAAATGAATGAACTATTGATACACACACCAACCTGGATGAATGTCCAGATACTTATGTTGAATGTATGATTTCATTTGTATAGTATTCTTGAAATGACAAAATTATAGAAATTGTGAATGCATTAAAACTTTTCAGGTTTTTAAAGAAATTTATTTTCAATTACAGTTTTTACTTAATATTATTCTGTATTAGTTTTAAGTGTAAAGCATAGTGGTTAGACAATTATATAATTTCCAAGTTGTTCCCCCATTATTTCCTGTACCCACTTTAGCACCATACATAGTTATCACAATATTATTGACTATATTCCCTATGCTGTAATTTCCATCCTGTGACTGTTTTGTAACCACCAATTTGTACTTCTTTATCCCTTCACCTTTTTTACCCAGTCCCCCAATAAGTAGGAGGAGGTATGGGAGGGAAATGCATAGGGCTATAAAAGGGCAACATGAGGGATTCTTATGGTGATGGAAATGTTCTGTATTTTGACTATCAATATCATTGTCTTGGTACTGATGTGGTACTGTAGCTTTGCAAGCTGTTGCCTTTCAGGGAAAACGGGTAAAGAGTACACAGGATGCCCTAGCTGGTTTAGCTCAGTGGATAGAGCGTTGGCCTGTGGATTGAAGGGTCCCGGGTTTGATTCCAGTCAAGGGCACATACCTGTGTTGCAGGCTCGATCCCCAGTAGGAGGTGTGCAGGAGGCAGCCGATCAATGCTTCTCTCTCATCATTGTTGTTTCTATCTCCTCTCTCTCCCTTCCTCTCTGAAATCAATAAAAATATTAAAAAAAGAATACATAGGATATCTCTGTATTAATTTCTCAGAACTGCATGTGAGTCTACAGTTATCTCTTTTATTTTAAAAATAATAGACCCCTCTAATGGATTTTAGATGAAAATCCAAGGCCTTCCCTTAGCCCTTTCCAACCTCATTCATTTCCTATTTCTCTCTCATGCACATCATCCTGCATGCAGACACAGTGGCATTTCTGCTGCTCCCTGACATGCTTAGCAAGCGCTCACCACAGAGCCCTGGTAAATAGTCCCCCTTATCCACAGGAGATACATTCCGAGACCCCAAATGGATGCCTGCAACTGTGGATAGTACTAAACCCTAGATATGCTAAGATTTTTCCTATGAGAAAATTTAATTTATAAATTATGCACAGTAAGAGATTAACAACAAAAACTAATGGCAAAATAGAGCAATTCTAACAATATACTGTAACAAAAGTTATATGAATGGGCTCTCTCTCTCTCTCATAATACCTTATTGTATTGTACTCACCCACGTGATGAGATAAAGTGAGGCATTCAAAACAGTGTACAATTTAAAACTTATAAATTGTTTATTTCTGAAATTTTTTACTTAATATTTTTGGACTGTGGTAGACCACAGGTGACTGAAACCATGGATAGTGAAACCTTGGATAAAGGGGGACAGCTGTACTTGCTATTCCCTCTGCCTGGAAAGGGCCTCCCTCTGGCTCTGCCTAATCATCCTGGTCTCTGTTTAAGTGTCGCTGTGAATACTGGATCTAAAGTAGCACCTCTCTCACAATCTGCACCCTTCCCTGGATTTACTTTTCTTCTCTCATTAGAAACTGATTTAGTATATATTTTTTTAACTTCAAGTTCCTAGGATGAGAACCTTAAATTTCCTACTATCCCTCCTCTTTTCTATGTGTTCTGGGATTTTGAGCATTTGATTTGAAAACAGAATGGAGTTCCCTCAAAAAGTTAAAAATGCAACTGCCTTATAACACAATGATTCCACTTCTGTGAATATACCTGAAAAAAGCTGAAATACTAATTTGAAAGAATATATGCACCCCTGTATTCATTGCATTATTATTTACAACTAGAGGCCCAGTGCACAAAATTCTGCACAGGTAGGGTCCCTAGTTCTGGCCTGCGATCAGGGCCGATTTTCCCTGACTGCCAGCAGCTGACCCTGCCCCCCTCCTCTGCTGGGCCGGTCACCCTCTGTGTGTGGGGCGACCAGTGGGGCAATCGGGGCCCCGCTCGCTCACACCCACCTTGGCCTGGCACCGCCCGTGTCTACTGCCACCCACCCCTAGTTCCTCATTTCCCATCTGGTGATTGGAGCCAGCCAGCTGAGGGGAGGGATAGAGAGGTTGGCCCGCAGGCCCTGATCAGGCGATCGGGGCCTGCGGGCTGGGGGCAGCTCCTGCATTGGGCATCTGCCCCCTGGTGGTCAGTGTGCTTCATAGCGACTGGCCGTTCTGCCGTCCAGTTGATTTGCATATTATGCTTTTATTATATAGGATAACCAAGCTTGGAAGCAGCTCAAGTCTCCATCAGTAGATGGGTGGATACTTTTACCAATGGAATACTACTCAGCCATAAAAAAGAAGGAAATCTTACCTTTTGCAACAGGATTGATGGACTTGGAAAGTATTATGCTAAGTGAAATAAGCCAGTCAGAGAAAGACAAGTGCCATATGATTTCACTTATATGTGGAATCTAATGAAAAAATATAATAATCAAAATATAAACAGACTAAAAGAGAACAGACTGACAGCTTTCAGAGGGGAAGGGGGTTGGGGGGTTGTTGGGTGAACAAGGTGATGTGATTAAGCAAAAAACAAACAAACAAACAACCGCCTAAAATTCATAGACACAGACAAGAGCATGTTGGTTATCAGAGGGAAGGGAGTGGGGGAGGTAGAAGAGGGTAAAGGAGGAATAAATTGTGATGGAAGGAGACTTGATTTGGGGAGGTGAACACACAATACAATATATAGGTGATGCATTATAGAGTAGTACACCAGAAACCTATATAATTTTATCAACCAATGTCACCCCAATAAATTCAATAAAATAAAAAAATTAAGCAAACAAGAAAGACCTTTAAAAAAACAAACAGATTCTCTGTATTTTCTTTTCTTCTTCTGATGGCTCCTTATATGTCTATGTGGAATGTAAGGGTCCTGAAGTACTATGGATGATCTGTATTCTGTCATGCTTATCCCTGTTCACTGGTATTTTCTTAAATAGCTAAAGTTTAAAAGAGTTGGCCTTGACTCCACTTGCTATGAATCTGCCTCTAAGTGACTTAGCTCTTCTTAATTCTCTTCTAGGCATTTTAATCAGCCCATGGTATAAAGGCAAACTTCAAGAGGATCCTTAGAAGTCTTGGACAAGCCTCCCCACATGTGGCAGGTATGTCTCTGTTTAGACACTTACTGTGTAAGACATGTAACTTTATTCTTCTGTAAATAAATGTAAATTATATTTAGATTCTCCCTTTAACTGTGCGGCAACATTCTGAGATTGCATCTGAGTTCTAGGTGAGTTTATGAGGTACCAAGCTTTTGAGGGGTGATGCGCCTGCTCCTTGGCTGACTGAATGGAGAAAGAAGCACGACTGAAGGAAATGAAATAAAATACTTCAAATATTATACCCAATATGATAAAAATATTGCCTGTCTCTTTTGAGTACTTATCATGTGATTTTAATCTTTATAATGGTCCTGAATCTTTTATATTAATGGTTTGACATTTGAGGAACTCAGATGCATTAATTTGCTAGAGCTGCCATAATAAAGTACCACAGACAGGGTGTTTCAAACAGCAGGAATTCCTTGTCTCACAGTGCTGCAGGGTAGATGTCAGAAATCAAGGTGTCAGCAGGGTTGGTTCTTTCTGAGGGCTGTGCGAGAAGAATCTGCTCCAGCCCTTCTCCTTGGCTTGAGAAGGCATTTTCTCCGTGTCTTTAAGTATATTTTTATTGATTTCAGAGAGGAAGAGAGAGGGAGGGAGAGATAAAAACATCAATGATGAGAGATAATCATTGATGGGCTGCCTCCTGCACAACTCCCCCCCCCCCCCTCCGCCCCACTAGAGACCAAGCCCAAAACCAGGGCTTGTGCCCTGACTGGGAATTGAACCGTGACCTCCTGGTTCATAGGTTGATGCTCAACCACTGAGCAACACTGGCCGGGCTTCTCCATGTCTTTACATTGTCTTTCCTCTATGAGTGTCTGTCTCCATGTCCCAATTTCCGCTTTTTATAAGGACTCCAGCCTTATTGGACTGATCCATCAGGTCCCACACTAATGACGTCTTCTTGGCTAATTATATCTGCAGTGACCCTATTTTCAAAGGTCCATTCTGAGATCCTGGATGTTAAGACATCAACATGTGGATTTGGGGAGAACACACTTCAATCTATAACACCAGGGTTCAAAGAGGCTGACTGGCTTCAACACAGACCTCGAAATGCCATTGCAGGAATTCTGCACCATAACTGTGTGACTCTAGAGTTTGTGTCCTTTCTGTTGTACAACACTTCATCTCAGGCGACTCTTGAATGCAGGTCTGTGCAATGAGGGGAATGCTGTCTTTTCTTCAGCAACCAAATGGCATGGGTCCATTTAGGAAAAGAACTCCTACTTAGTCGTAAAGTCATACCACTGCATAAACTCAGAATAGCTCATCTTACACAAAGGAGAACAGGAACATGTTTGGGAAGAGATCCAATCTACCACATCATACCATAGGCTAGAAAGTGAATTTACTAGTATACCTAGACTAAAGTTATAGGATATGCCAGGATGCAAATAGGTCTGAAACTACTAAAATGGTGTCAACTTGAGTTTGGTGGTGTTATTCCTACGTCTTGTGGTTTGCATGTTTGGTGCTCTTGACTAGTATTCATATCTAAAGAGGCCCTGTGCATGTGGTCTGCTCATGTAGGGCATGTTTAAACAATGTGTACTAAAACAACATAGTTAAATCATGCAAAAAAGGGGGAAAATCTCTGCTCTAAAGTTCCTGTAGGCATTTACTGGATAATGATAATGATAGCTCTACTAAAAAAGGAGAAAATACGTTCAGCTTCAATGTGGATTGTATTTAGGAGAATTGTCAGATTATTTTGGATATTTTCCTTTTTAAAACAATTTTTTATTGCATCCTAGTGGGAGATAGGAATTATAATAGTGATTCGGAAAAATGGCTTTGTGCATATAAACATAATTTGAGTCTTGTAGTCGTCATCATTATTTTATTCCAGATGGCAAAAAATATTATTTTTTTCAGTTAGTGTCTGAAATATATACCTAAAGAAATAAGTCCCTTATAAGATTTTTCTTGCCAAAATTCTAGTAGATGCTCACTTACCGAGAAATATGTGTACTGAGAAATATTTAAGAAAAATACACTTTAATGAAGCTGCGCTAATGATATTTATTTAGCTAATTGTGTACAGGGATCTAAACATGATTTCACATAGAGTAGACTGTTGGCCATGCAAATAAGAATCTCACAGGTGTGCAGAGTTTTGGGAATTAGCAGATCTAATGAAAATCAGAGTATGCCTCAAAGAAATATTTCATTGTAAATTAGATTTCCCATTATAAAATAAATCCAGCCACATAACAAAAATATTTTAAAATAAGGGTAAAATTGCTAACAATACCAATAAGCAGAAGCAATAAAACTAACCTTTTGGTATATGTGTTTCTCCTCCTTTTTTATTTATTTGTTCGGTTGAGGATTACTGAGCACTGACTCAATGCAGACACTTGGGAAATAAGAAGTACTAGGAAAAGGTTCTTGCCCTGAAGGAACTTTTAAATTCCCGGGGGAAACAGGTAGTGAATCAGGCCGTACAGTAGGTGGTAAGTGCAATACTGGAGGATTGTGGGCCACAGAGCTTACTGTCAACTCTTGTCAGGTCTGGGAACGCTTTGTCAGGTAAGCTGGGATAGACACGTGTGAAGAAATTTGTTAGCCAGGACAGAGAAGAAAATAACTTTGGTTTGAGGAAGGAACATCTGCTAAAGTATGACAGGATTGAAATAACATCATACAGGAACTGTAAATGATGCATCATGTCTGTAACAACAGAGAATGAGGTTGGAGAAGTAGGTGGAGGTGACATCATGGAAGGATTAGTGCCAGTTATCCTATTGGCAAGAAAGTTTTCAAGTAGGGAAAGAATATGTGTAGAATTTTATTTTCAAAAAAAAATAATCTTTAGCAATATGATTGACTATATAGCTTAGAAATTAAGACCTTAGGAACTAATGGTTTGGTAAGGAGCCATATCTATCTATATATAAAGAAGCTGTAAAAAAGGTGAAATAAATGATGCTTGGCTTGCATGGGCCTCTAGCAGAATTTTGGTAGGGATTCTAAAATGAGTTCTCATGATTATATATTTTTATAAAATTTGCAAAAAGTATGAATTTTTAACTTCAATCACCCGTGAATACTTTCACTTTCTATATCGCTACCCCTCTGTTATGCTTCTCTTACTATTGGCATTGCGGCAGATTTTGTACTTGCAAGTTTACCTTTTTCTTTTTAACAGGGACCCCAAATTGCATAAGCTTAGGCCTCACTTTGCAGATCCATCCCCAAGATGACATTGCAGCAATTTAAGAGAAATGACAGTTTCTTAAACCAAGGTAGTAGCTGTAGAGATGAAACAGAAAAAGATGTGGAAGACTAATGGGGAGGAATTATTGGCTATGCTGTCATGAGGGAAAGACTAGTTCCAAGATTTCTTATTTCTATAGCTCTATGAATGGTAGGGCTGCTAACAGGAAAAGAATGGAAGGGGCAGGTCACTATTGTAAATAATAGTTTATTGAACATCTTTATGTGGGTGCATGTTTCATATTTTTGAATTTGCAAAGTGGATTTACTGTATCATAATGTATAAGAATTATAATGGATTTTGTTATCTATAACCAAAGTCTTTCTGAGATAGATTGTGCCATTAAAAACTGCTACGGTTATGTATAAAGGAGTTTTCTTGTCTACTCCCACTAGCATTGGGCATTATAATTATCAAACTAAATTATTGGGTAAAATCAGTATCTCCTTTTCATTTTATTACCCTGAGGGGAGATAAATACCATCCATTATTGTGACCTCTCTATACTAACCTATTTTCCAGGGCTGGTTATTGTGGTCTTTTCCTGGTAGGGATTTAGGAAGCATTAGAAGTTAGTTGTAAATCTTTTATGTAAGTAGTTATGTTATATACTCCAAATGCATGCATATATACATACAGGGGTGGACAAAAGTAGGTTTACAGTTGTAATACAAATCAAAATACAGTAATTATTAAATAATAATATAAGAATAAACTGTGTTTCATGTATTTACAACTGTAAACCTCCTTTTGCCAACCCCTGTAGATTACAAAACCTAGAAGTAGGTGGGGCTAAGCGGTGTTGTAGATTAGATAGTTTTAGACCATGTATCAGCAATGTTTTTTTCTAATAAGGACCAGATACTAAATATTTTAGGCTTTGTAGGCTAGATGAAATTGAGGCTATTGCATACATACTTTAAAAGGGAATTTTTCCCCCCACAAAATTTTAATTGACATTGTTCAAAATATAATAATAATAATTGAGTAAATTTTTCATAACAGAAGTCTAATAATGAGAAAAATTGAATTCTTTTTGGGGGAAGACATTTCACTTAGTTGCAATTCAAAGTTAATGTTCTCTATCATCAAATTGTTTGTAAGTGTTAATTCATTAAATCATTCTTATTTCACAGGCAGTGAGCTGGATTTGGATCACAGGCCAAATTGTGCCAACCCCTGTTTTAGACAATGACATTTAAAAGTCTTTTTTTTTTTCATTAGGCTTTGTTAAATGTTTTATTTGATAATAAGTTTCAGTTATTTGTATACTTTATTTAAACCCATGGCAACCTACAAGTTGTAAAACACTTACCAAAATGCACGTGTGTGGGGCATGGGTGGTTTTATTCTCCATTGCCAATGGTATTTTGGGATATATCTGAGGTAGCAACACTATTACAATGAACCATTTTGTCTATTTAGGTTAACAGACCAGAGAAGTGAAACAGGAAACTAGACTTGGCAGATCCAAATTTGGTCTGTTGGAGTATGTATTGGAATGACTTTGAGTATTCCTGTTGTTGACTTTGAGTTGGCTATAATTGGTTCTGTTCATTAAAGTCTGTTTCTACAAAGTTTGGGAGGTCTGTGCTTTGGTTATAGCTTTGCTGTTGCTCAGCAACATTCCAAAATGTCTTAATTCTTCCCCAACCCTCCCTCACAAACTTCATGTCTTAAATCTTAAAATATATTTTATCGCTTTCACATTACATTTGCTAATGGTTTTGGTGGCACAGCTACTGAGTTCTTATGGCTCCAAGAAAGAAAAGAAACAAAATGAAAAGGTATAAAAATTTAAAAAGCTAATAAATAGGTCACTTCACCCACTTTAGAGATGGGGCCGTATATCCCGAAAGTTTCAACTGGAATTTGATTCCTAAATACAAGATGGATTTTTTAAAACTCTTAATGAATAGTTTTGGAAGTCTATGAAAGCTTGGATAAATTTAGCTACTTTCATGAGTATGCTGAATTATAGATTGGATTTCTTAAGAACTGACATTTGGATGGAAAGTTTATGTTTTACCTTTTTAGTCAATATGGTACAAAGAATTGGTATCGTTCTAATGCATAATCAAAGATAATGCCAATGAATAAACTCAATGTAAAAACCTTATTTTAAAAAATATAAAAAGTTTTTCCTACATTACTGTTATGTAGAACATTTTGACTTAATATTTTGTTTAATGGATAAATATGCTATACATATTTATACAACAACCGTAACTATGTGTATTTTTTAAGAGAAAATGTATTGTTAGATTGCATTTTTTTTTTTCCTGAGAGTCAGCACAGGAGATAATTCCATCAAAAATAAATTTGGAGAATTATTTTCTTCTCTTATTTATTACCATAGGCTATTTGGAAAGCTAGATTCCAAATGCATGTTAACATAGTTTTCCTGCCAGTGGCTAAACTAACTCAACCTGCTCTTCTCAAACATTATCTTGTTGTTTTTTTTTAGCTGCTGAAATATGTGGCAATTTAAAAAAAATCTTTAATTCCACATTTTGTTTATACTTTAGATACAGAAGGTCTTTGTTTTTTTTTTAGAAAGCCAGTACTAACAGCTTTATAATACCAAGAACAAAATTTGCTCCAAACACCATTCTTTTTTATTTTTCACTGAGTTCTCTAATTATTGTTAATTATCATTGGAATTCCTGTATCTTAAAATAAATAAATTCTTTTAATAGATGCTTATAATTACAACTATTGACAAATATCTGATATTTGTTATTACAAAAAACAAAAACACTTGTTCAATTAGAAAAGGAGTAAATTATTTTACCAGAGGCAAAAGAAGCCTTAAGGCCCTTCTCTCTTATAAATTCTTTCCAGGTTTTGGGGCGAAGCTGTAGACAGTGTGTCCAGTTGATCACATGTTTTGTAAAATTAGCAAAGTAAACAATTTTAATTGCAATCATTTATGACCAGCACATCTACTTTAACCTTCCTCCATTCCTTTCCTGTTTTGCAGTGGCTTTGGCGAGGCCATGGGTTTGTTTTGGTGTGTGTGTGGGGTGGTCTAATAAAAGAGGAGTCAGACTGAGGACAGAATGATTTTAAATGTAGTGCGATATAGTTATGTTGTTTGCAAACACTCCTAGGTATAGTGAAGCTATTGATGATGTTCCACTTTGCCAAGTCACTGGAGCCTAGTGACACACAGGTGAGGAACCAGAGGCCATCATGCCCTATGACAGGCAATGACAGTTGGCACATGTAGGTAGGGGACAGACTCCAGATTCGAGACATACTGAGCCAGAATCTACTCTGTGGAAACCTTTCTTGTTACTAGGATATGGTTTGTGTCAGTGCCCAGTCACAATAGACGTTCTCTTCTGTCAGAGATTAATGATTGATGCAGTTAATACTATTATTAATGCATCATATATATTTTTTCTTTTTTTGATTGATATTACATAAATGGAATTTCTTAGATACCTGTGCTTTTAGGGAACAAACTTGTAGCGATAATACAGGCAGCAAGCACCACTATGGTGTGTACAATTGCATGTTTTCTGAATCCAAATTATGTGTAGTTAAAAATAATTTTTTATTTCTTTATTGATTAAGGTATTACATATGTGTCCTCATCCCCCCATTAACCCCCAAAATGGTCCCACTCATGCCTTCACCTCCCTGGTGTCTGTGTCCATTGGTTATGCTTATATGCATGCATACAAGTCCTTTGGTTGATCTCTCCCTCTTACCCTCCCACTCCCCTACCTTCCCTCTGAGGCTTGATGGTCTGATCGATGCTTCTCTGTCTCTGGATCTGTTTTTGTTCATCAGTTTATGTTATTCATTATATTCCATAAATGAGTGAGATCATGTGATATTTATCTTTCTCTGACTGGCATATTTCACTTAGCATAATGCTCTCCAGGTCCATCCATGCTGTTGCAAATGGTAAGAATTCCTTCTTTTTACCACAGCATAGTATTCCATTGTGTAGATGTACCACAGGATTTTAATCCACTCATCTGCTGATGGGCATTTAGGCTGTTTCCAAATCTTAGCAATTGTAAATTGTGCTGCTATGAACGTAGGGGTGCATATATTCTTTCTGATTGGTGTTTCTAGCTTCTTGGGATATATTCCTAGGAGTGGGATCACTGGGTCAAATGGGAGTTCCATTTTTAGTTTTTTGAGGGAACTCCATACTGTTCTCCACAATGGCTGCATTCCTACCAGCAGTGCAAGAGGGTTCCTTTTTCTCTGCATCCTCACCAACACTTGTCATTTGTTGATTTGTTGATGATAGCCATTCTGACAGGTGTGAGATGGTACCACATTGTTGTTTTGGTATTAAACAAATTAGATGAAAAAATGGATTATCTTTCTATTTTCTCTATAGAAAATGATATTTATAGAGACAATCAAAGAGTGCAGTCAACAACTGTAGGGGGGAAAGCATTAGAGAGGTGTGGTCAGAGAGCTAGTTAATCTGAATATATGCTTTCTTTCAGATTTTGTGATGTTTGTGATATTTATCAGTAGTTTAAAGTAGTAATTTATTGGGGTATTTTTCACGTTAAATATTCACTTTTATGTTAAATTAAAAATTTTAATTCGTATTCTTATTCTAACATTGCATAAGCTTTGGGCCCCCACAAAACCTGGATCCACAGAATAAATACTTATTAAATATTTAGATACCATGAAGGTAAGGGCCACTTTTAGCCTGGCATGGAGCCTAGTATATAGTTGTCACTCATTATGTGTTTGGAACAGAATGCATTTCCATAATAATAATTAGTTATTTTTTTTCAAATGACTGGTACTTTATATGGACATTAATAATATCTGCAAGTTGTAGCTAAGAAGAATTTTTACCTTCTCAGGGCCTTGAGGTGATTAAACTATTCTACAAAGCATTTTCCTATGGGTGAAAAACTATTAAGAGTCCTTCATTTAACCAGGAATTTGATATAAGGAAGTAGTATTTATTTGACCATTTACCTAAACTACCTTTTCTGCTTTAACTTGTCAAAGGAAAAAAAATGAAAAGGAAGGAAGGAAGAAGGGAGGGAGGGAAGGAAAGAGGGAAGGGAAGAGAAAGCCTCATAAGTCAGAAGACTTTCTGGTCAGAATCCCATATAATAAAAGGGTAATATGCAAATCAACCGAACAGCGGAATGACCGGTCACTATGACGCGCACTGACCACCAGGGGGCAGACACTCAATGCAGGGGGAGCGCTGCTCAGCCAGAAGCCAGGTTCATGGCTGATGAGTGCAGCAACAGTGGTGGGAGCCTCTCCTTCCTCCACAGCAGCACTAGGGATGTCCGACTGACGGCTTAGACCCTCTCCTTGTGGGGAGTAGGCCTAAGCCGTCAGTCTGACATCGCCCAACGGCTCCCAGACTGCAAGAGGGTGCAGGCTGGGCTGAGGGACCTGCCCCCTTGAGTGCACGAATTTCATGCACCGGGCCTCTAGTGGATTATAATGTTGTAATAGTAGGACAACCTCTGAACAGGTGGGTCAAATTCTGAAATGTGGCCAGGACACAGTTAATAGCATTCCTAGGAAAGTGGTAACGAGTATTATTAAGATTGTCCATACATAAATCCTTCCAAATAGTAATTGTCAAACAAAAATATATGTAACTAGTATATTTGTCTTGGTTGTGTCTACCTGTGTTTTAAATAACTCATTGTCACAGGGCAGTACTTATGGTGTTTCAAGGAATTAAGCCCAACATCTTCCTTTGGTCAACACATTTTGCATTTTAACTAACACTCTGTCCTAAGCATCTCTGTGCTCACCTATCTTCCACTTGTACCTGGAGATTTAGACATATTCTTCCCAAGTACAGACAACCCCCTTTTAAAGCATCGATTTGGGGTACACAAATGGACAGGAGTTCCCAAAGATGCATCTGGGGATGACTGCTCCTACATCATTCGCCTGATTACTGCTAGGTGTGTTGATAGAGGACTTAAAAAGTGTTAGCTGGCTGGGCCTGTGTGGCTCAGTGGTTGAGTGTCAACCTCTGAACCAGGAGGTCATGGTTTGATGCCCTGTCAGGGCACATGCCCAGGTTGCAAGCTCTATCCCCAGTCGGGGGCATGCAGGAGGCAGCCAATCAATGATTCTCTCTCATCATTGATGTTTCTATCTCTCTCTTCCTCTCTCTTCAATCAATTAATATATACTATATATATTTTAAAGTGTTAGCTGGATGAGGCCTGAATGTGGGGGCTGCTGCCGTGCCGTCATCTACAGGGTTAACCAGTCTTGCCAGCGTGAACAATGGAAACAGGGCAGCTCTAAATGAAATGAGCTGAATATTTCATTCGGCCACTCAGCTGCCTGCTCCAATTGCCTCCTTTACTAAAATAAGAGCTTAATCTAAAGTGACAACAACATCAGTTTCTGTGTGCTGCAGTCACACTGAACATGATTTCCTTAACATAAACACTATTTACATGGCCTGCCTGGATATAGCAGGGAATCAGGAGCATGCCCCGCTAAGACACAGGGTACAATGAAGGATGAGGAGCAGGCAGCTAAGAATTAACATCAGCAAATGAAAGCCTGACCCTCAGAGGGCATGTTCCTGATACATTTAAAAATGAGAGAGCATTGCACCAGTAACCTCAGCCTTTGTAAAGACTATGCCATTTAAAATAAAATAGCACCTTTTCAGTTTAGACACTTAACCACATGCATTATGTCTGACCCATTTTCTAACTTACGTGACACTGGAGGATGGATCCCTCGCTGCGATTATTAGAATCTTTCAAACAATTGCAACCAATAGCCTCCCTCCCCAGACTCCTTCTCATAGCAGCCTGCACTTCCTTGAGATAAAGAGGGCATTTTGTTCATTGAGGGCAGGCCAGACAGAGATGTCAGGGGAATGGGAGAGAAGATGTGACCCTTGAACTGATGGCTTTGATGTCAGTGCTAGTGGCACCCAGGAAATCCCTGTTGGGAAGTGATTTTCAGCTTGAGAGTTCTGGAAGATTGGAAGCAGAAGTGTGGCAAGGCACCAGCCCATCCAAGCACAAAATAACCAAAGTTACTTATTTCAGGCACCCCAGAATAGATAATGAGGGAGATAGCAATCCTGAATATGCATGATTGATGGTTTATTTCCACAAGGAGGCTGAGATGGTATTATTTTCACTCTGCAAGTCACATTCTGGGAACTTTACGGGTCACAAAATGTAGAAATACTTATTAGAATTATTGACATTTAATGGGATTTAGTGGTCTTTTTCTCCACCACCAGCTTCATAGATAAGAAAAGTAAGGTACAGAGAACTTGCTCATACATCTGAAGTCACACAGCACATCAGAGAGCCATAGGAAAAGAATTTTGTGAGGTTATTTTCCTCCAACAATTTTTACTTCCTTCAAGTCACCATTAACACTTCAATTTCTTTTTTTAAAATATATTTTTTATTGATTTCAGAGAGGAAGATATGGACAGAGAGATAGAAAGATCAATGATGAGAGAGAATCATGGATCTGCTGCCTCTTGCATGCCCCTTAATGGCGATTGAGCCCACAATCCAGGCATGTGCCCTTGACCGGAATCGAACCTGGGACCCAACATTCTATCCACTGAGCCGAAATGGCTAGGACAACACCTTCATTTCTAAGATGGCTCTTTTTTTCAAATTTCTCTTGATTGAGATTTGTAGATGCTCGATACCAGACACTGATCTGTGGCTTCTAGGCTCGAATGACCTGAGGCTGCTGGCCAAATGGTAGCTCTTTTTAAAATTTAGTTCTGTGTTATCTGTTCCCATCCTCCAGGCTCCCTGCCTGGGGGAGTGCTCCTGCAGTCCTCACCCCTGTGTTGGTAGATTTTAGATAAGGCTCTTGTTCACTGAAGAAGAAAGGGACTGATCTTTTAAAATTATTTTCTTCTTTTAAGAAAGGCATAATGAGTGACAGGAAAATTAATGAGAGAATCATCAATATCTAGCTAGCCTTAATAGATTACTCATTAATCAACAGGCATTTACTTAGGCTCTATAAGACCACCAAGCACTATGTTAGGGAGAGAAAATGATCTCTGACCTCTTGAAGCCCACCATCTCTTGCAAAGGTTTATCATAATTTGCAAAAGAAGCTTAGTCTTCTTCAGAAAGCCACTAAGAATATTATGAAAAAATTAAAATACTCTTTTTTGTTTGAAATCATGCCCTTCTACTCTGTTTTCATCTTCATTTTTAACTTAAGGGAAATATGAACAATAGAACACCCTTTTGTTTGCCACTTATAAAGCATTGATCAGCTCTTTCAGGTACTATTCTAGATATGCCCCCCAAAGAATTACACATGTTTTCTCATAATATAATGGGGATATAAGCAGTTGTACAAGGATTAATTGAACAACTTGGTGAATGCCTTAAGAAGACAGGTACCAAATGCTTGAGAGCAGAGGAGGGGGGGAATAACCACACCTGCTCTGTGAGACCTCTTCAAATGACAAGGACCTTGCCATCTATCCCCAGTAGTAGCCAGCTCTTCAACTTGATCTGGACAGTCAACAAATGTCAGCCTGGACTGGCAAAGCCAGTGGAATAGGGACCCTGCCAATTAGTGTTGGGGGCAGCCTCTGCACAGATTATTGAAACAGTAGAATGTGCTGAAGGCACATGGGAAGCTGATCTGTGCCCCACACGTCTCTGTCTTGTGTCTTGGCTTCACTCAGCTACAATAAGATTCTTGATGACCTTCTCTTTTGATATGTCAGGTGAGCAGAGGCTTGCCTTCTCTTGGGATGCCTCTACTGTTTATTTGCCTCTTAGTGTGAAGGGGCATGATTAGCCAGAGAGAGAGGTGCAGGATTTCTCTTGGTGTAAGTGGAAGAACCCACTGCGCAGAATTTCAGGGCTCTGATGAGAAAATGCCTGAAATAGACTCAGGTAGTCTATTGTGTCTCCCATTTTCTTTCAGTTACTTTTCTCCTAATTAATGAATAGTGATCAGGTTCTCAGTTCTGAAATACTACGTGTATCATTAATTAAGCCACTCATAGTTTTATGTTTCTCCAAATATAAGATGTTTTAAGACTATTTGCCATTCTTGTCTTCATGTAGGCTCATACGGACCATTCCCTATAAAAGTAATCATAAAACCCTTTATGTCCTCCTTTGCTATTTTCATTTTAAACTTTTAGGGAGATATGTATTTGTTGTATTGTATATTTTGTATTTGGTCTTCCCCTATTCTTTGAAGGACAAAATTTATTTCATACTAAAATAGAAGATCATATTGTGTCATATCATTTAACAAATAGAAGAATTTTGCCATTTTAAAATATAATTTCCAAACAGAGTACTAGTTTTCATGAAAAGGACCATGCTTTAAAGCATAATATAAGATTCTACTTCTCACAAGTTTCTGGATAATAAGTTAATGTTTTATTTTAAGTTTTACATAGCTAATTATGTGCACAAGAATTAACTTTTCACATCCCATCACTCAAACATCTCGTTATTGGGGGAGAAGTAAGGGTGAGTGGTAGATTCAGGAGAGGAGACCCTTACGCTGCTTATCCTTCAAGCCCTTGCAACCCTTCCCTATAATATTGGCTGTCATTTTGTTATCTCCCACCCTGATTGGCCTGTCATTGTGTCCCATCTGCAAGACCACAACCCAAAAATTCAGCATCCTGATTTTGCAGCAGCTGTTGCTGCAGAAGGTAAATGCCGTGCAGATATTGATGAGCTTGCTAATTTGTTTAGTAGACAGAATTTAGAATGGGGAACAGGATTTGTCTGCTAGCTGTCATCATCCATCAGCCCCAGGCTGCCCCAGGCACTAGGTTTGCTTTTTGCCAGATTCTAATTTCGCTTTATTTTTCCTTAGCGTCAACCTACTTTATTCATTTATTATAATTGGGAGAGTGGTGGTTGAGATAGTAAAAATTCCCATGCCTCACACTTGAGATTGAAGGCTCTCGTATACTGCTGTTTTTGATATCAGGGCATTCAGACTGGACCTGTTGGTCTGTTGATTGATGTAGTTAGTGAATGAAGACCGTGCTCTCCGGTAGGGGTTCTAAAGCACGGTGTGACTGGAAGACTTGCCACAGTTGCCCTCAGCCCTCTGTGTTTCTCCCTGTCGCCACCAAGATCAGAATTTATATTATCAGATTTATTCCTTTGGGGTTCATATTCAACTCACTTAAACATTATTTTTGAGCATCCACTTTGTGTTATTTATTACTGTAGATGCGGGAAATATATTGGTGAATAAGACAGAAAAAGCCCCTGCTCTGAAAGTGCCTGGATTTTAGGGGTGAAGACAGATAAGAAAATAAATATACCACATTTCAAGAGAGTGATAAATCAAATGAAGGAAATGAAGTAGAGTAAGGGGTAGAGTTGGAAGTACTATTTTAGATAAAGAGGCCAGGGAAAGTTCTCTGAGGAGATGACCCCTAAGACATGAATGATGACAAGTCATGTGAAAATCTATGGGGACACTTTAGGGAGATAAAATGGTAAAGGCAAAGATCCAGAAGAGACATTGAGTGTGTTAAATTCCAGGAAAAGCAAGAAAGCCAGTGTAGTTAAAGCAGGTGGTGGGGGAGAGAGAGGGGAGAGCATTAGGGAGATGGAATTGGAGAGGAAGGCAGGGTCAGGTCACTGGATTTTATTCTAAGAGTGCTGGGAGGCTGGTTGTTTTTGGAGGAGTGACTTGATCTGATGCACATTTTAAAAAGCTTACCATGGCTACTGTGTGGAGAGTAGACTGTAGAGGGACAAAAGTGGAAGCAGGGATATCAGTGGGGAAACCATTACAGTAATTCAGTAAGGAATGATTCTGGCTTGTACTATAGTGGTAATAGTAAAATGGCAAGAAATAGTCAAAATTGCATATATTATAAATAGCTCTAACTGATGGTTTGGATGTGGACAGATATGGAAAGCAAAATCAAGGGTGACATTTAGATGTTTTGACTTTAAGTATTGAATGGTCAGAGTGCCCATCATTAACTTGTACATATTGGGGAAGGATATAAGATAGGGTAAGGTGGTTACTAACTAGACATTGTTTTTGAAGATTCGTTGATAAAATTGAAATGGAATACAGAAGAAATGAAATGCTAGAAGACTCAAGATGAGTAATTGTTAACCTGAATTTAAAATAGGAGAAAAGTTTATATTTTTATATTTAAATGCTGTGTTTTAAGGATTTTAATAAAATTCCAGATTCTACTATTATATAGATCATTTCTGAACACTTAAAAGGAAAACAATATTCACAGAAGAAGCCAGTATGAGTTCTCTGAGATCCAATCATGCAAGATTAACTTCTTTTTAATAGAGCTACCCTATTATCAGATTTTATCATTTATACAATATAGTTTCACATCATAAAGTTCTGAGAAATTAGGACAGAAATTGATTTGGTGTGCCATATGGTGATATAATCTAATAGTTGAAGAACCATATCTAAAGGGGATAGATTAGTATAGGGTTATTAACCTGAAGAGATGTCTGTAGTCAGGTGCCATCCATTCTGTTCCTTGGCTTTTCCTCTTGATTGTTTTTATTAAGAATTTTGATGAAGGTAGAATGAAAGTGAGGAAACTAATACTGACCTTTTCTGGCAAAGGATACATTTGGCACGTTAACCCATTTTATCTCATTTGGTGCTCAATAAGTCAGTAATAGATTCAATGTTGGCCAAAACCTAACAAGGTGAAATTTAATAGTGTTAAAGCAATTCTATATGTGATTTTTAAATCAATCAGTGAAATATAGATAGGAGATATCTTAATTGATACCCCATTGTCAAGATATTATGGTTGATTTTATATTTAATGTAAGCCAACAGTAGGACATAGCTGCTGTTTGAGCTGCTGGAACAAGAGGTAGTCACCTTTAATTCATTAGTTGAAGAAATATAGTGTCCAGAACCAATGACATAACCACCTGGTAAAATATACACTGGTCAGCTTACCAGTAATGGTTTCCCCAGTCACTTATAGGTAAAGTAATTTGAAGGACATTGACAACTTAGTGTTTAAAGCTAGTTAATTAGGGGAGTAAGTAATGTAGAAACAAATAGTTCATATAAAGAATTGTTTAGCCTGAAAAGCAAAATGTGGGGATAATTTCAAAACAATCTTCAAAAATATGAAAGAGAATTGGCTTTTGAGTCAGTCTGGATCTGGCAAGAAACATATGATGGACTTAAATGAAATGATATGAGGAGAGTTTATTGCAGGGTAAAATTATAAGTATATTAACAGGATTAAAAATACCAAGACCACATAAGATATCACTTCACACTCAGTAGGATGGCTACAATAAAAAAGATAAGTGTTGTTGAGGATATGGAAAAATTAGAACCCTCGTATATTGCTAATGGGAATGCAAAATGGGAAGTTGTTTGGAAAAGAGTCTGGCTGTTCCTCAAAAAGGTTAAACCACGAGTTACCATATGACCAGCAATTCCATTTTTGGCTTCATTCAAGAGAAATGAAAATGTATGTCCACACAAAAACTTGTACATAGTATTCAGAGCAGAATTATCCATAATAACCAAATAGTAGAAACAATCCAAATATCCATCAATTGATGAGTGGATAAATAAAATGTGGTATATCCACACGATGGAATATAATTTGGCAATGAAAAGAAATGAAGTATTGATATATGCTAATAACATAGGTCAGCCTGGAAAAATTATTCAGTGACAAAAGCCAAACACAAGAGATCACATATTATGTGATTCCATGTATATGAAATGTGCAGATAAATCCTATATAATAAAAGCAGAATATGCTAAGTGTCCAACCAATCAGTTGACCATTCAGTCAACTGCTCGACCAGTCGCTATGACATGCACTGACCACCAGGAGGCAGACACTCTGACCCGTAGGTTAGCTTGCTGCTTGGGTCCCACAGACTGGGACTGGGTGAGACGGCCGGACACTCCCTGGAGCTCTTCCGCAGTCCCTTCCTGGCCTGGCCAGCCCCCATCACCCCGATTGGGACTGGGCGAGACAACTCTGATCTGCCAAATCACCAGCCAGGCCAAGGGACCCCCACCCATGCACGAGTTTGTGCACCGGGCCTCCAGTAAATCTATAAAGATAGAAAGTAGATTAGTGGCAGCCTAGTGCTGAAAGGTAGGGGGTAAATGGGGAGTGACTGCTAATGGGATGGGGCTTCTTTTTACAGTGATGAAAATGTTCCAAAATTGATTGTAGTGATGATTGTACAACTTTATGAATATATCAAAAAACAATTAATTGTACACTTTACGTGGGTGAATTTTATGATATATAAATTATATTTCAATAAAGTTTTTATTAGAAAGAACCAACACGGATTGGTACAGAACTCTGGGGATAAGAATTATAGGGACTTGTCACCATGCCTAGTCCTGAAGGAACCATGGGGGGGGGGGGAGGGCGACGGGGTAGGGGGAGGAGGGCTAAATGGAGAGTTCTACTTGCCTGGAGAGACATCACCAGACTCTGATACTCACCTGCAAGGAGGAGGCTGCAAAAATATGTATCTTGACCTCACTCTTCTCTCTGATTTCCTGCTGATGCCTCCTATTTAAGACCCAATCAGAAGCTTGGGAGCTGGAGAGTCTCAGTGTGCTTCACAGAAATCCTCTTCCTGGGGGCACACAGAGGGGTGAGAGGTGGTTTGCACCTGGGTGTGAAAACACAACTGATTCCATGTATATTCAGATCTGAGACCAGTAAGGAAAATTAAAATTGGTTGTATTGCCTCAAGGTGAAGCCAAATTTGATCTCTGGAAATAGAGTTGTACCGAATCTGAGATGATCATAGGGAAACTACCGAGAGGATTCCAGTTATAAATGAAGGACTGGATTAATTACCTGTGAAAGTTCCCTTGTAACTCCAAGTCTCTGCCTTTAACCACTGGCATATTGGCACCAACTGTATTATCATTTGGCCAGCTGTGATCTTGGAAGTTCAAGGTATGGCCTTTGGCTAAGAGAACATAGAGTAGGTATGTTTTGATGAGAGTGAGAAATCAAAGTGAATAATATAAGTATGGGGTGTGCACCTTGAGTTCAACTTCACTGAACAAATAAATTGGACTCTAATGTGGTCAGGGACAGTCTGGGGAGAGAAATGGCAGAGGAAAAATAGAGAAGCTTGTCATCAAAGAAAATGTAAGATTTGGAGAAATAAAATGTGCCTACTTGACAATTTCACTGATTATGTATATTAGGCCTACTTTCCTTTTTAGTTTAAAATAACAGTGATAAGATGGCACTTTAATATTCTCTGTAAGAAAATTATAGTTGGCTACCGTGATGCATGTAAGATGTCAAAGAAGCATGAGGGTCTTTTCCCCTGCAGGACTCCTTCTGGATTTATAAGGGGAGTGATAGATCTCCCATGGGACCCACATCTGCCACTGTGCTACACCCATGAGGCATGCTTTATGCAACTCCTCACTCCTTTGCAAAGTCAGTATCTACATGATGGGGTGAATATATGAGAAGAGAGTGGAAGGTTATTTAAGTGATCATATTAATGAAGAAGTTGTATTCAGCCACCACACCGTTTCCAGGCTACTTACGTTGATGACTTTAGAGAAGTTATTTGTTGCCTGCCTTTCATGGTTTTCTAAAATTGATACTTTTACTTTGTGCCATGTTTTATATCTACTACATTAAATATATAGCAGTATAATCATTTACATGGTCCACTGCCAAAATACAGAAACAAAGATGCTCATTTACAACTGTGGACAATATCCAAATAAACCATTGATACGCCCTGCCAACTTAAATGGATGTAGGATTTGGAAGAAATACCCAAGACTATGGCAGTATACTTTTCTATTTATTTTAATTTATTTCTGGACATCCAGCTATATCACATAAATACTTGACTGTGTATTTCTTGTGTTTTTACGAATTACATTGATGTTTTTCTCCATTATTTTGCACAGTAAATTTTACTATTTACTAAAAACCAATGGTTTTAGATTACTTTTATTTCTACAAGTACCATTTTAATTTTTACCAATTTGCAACTCAAGTAAATTATTGTCAATTCATTGTAATGGATGACATTTCACTCAATAGGACATTTGATTGGGTGTAGGATATTTGGTATAGGATTATTGTTCAGATACAAATTTCCAAGTTATGTGACAAGTACCTAGGAGGGCAACTTTTTCAATTGCTTCAATTTCATATATTTATGTATATTACTTTATTCTTTCCTGGGTTTTGGGGATTTTTTTTTTTTTAGTTTCACAATAAGGAGAAGAAATTTCTCTGTTCACAACTGTTTTTCATGAGATATTGAGCTATAGTGTAAGACATATTTATGAATAATACAAGTTTAATATTAGAATTAATTGATTTAATACATATATACATATAAAATAATACACAGGGCTTGGTATGTACAAAACATCTGGCACATACTAGGGCTTAATGAAAATAGGTATGATGAAGGTGATGATGATTATAAGTAGTCTACAATTACAAAGTCAATTTTATGTAATGATTTTGAGGACTGTCAGGTAATTTAGTGAAAACATGAAAACATTTAATCTTTTAAATCTATTTTTTAAATTCCACATAAATCTTAAAGATAAAACATGAAACTTAAAATGTGCACAGTATGAAATCTCATCAACAGACTCTCAGAAGCATGAGTGGAAGTTTTCTTGCCATTCCTAGAAAAGTGTGAGACAAGCATATGCGGGGCGGTGCTTCATATTTGCTTTCTGGATTGTCTTGACTCTGGTTATAGATCAAGGCAGACCACAAAACCTAGGCTATTACTTTAGCATGCATTTCATGTGTTGACAGTATGAATTTTGCTGCCTATGATTTATCAGTATATGATGAGCTTTAAGGAATTGTCTCTATTAAAACCAAATGGCCATATAAAGATTTCTGTACCTTTTAAAACACCATCATTGAAGACACTGCCAATGCTGTCATGTCTTTTAAATAAAGACTCATTTGAAGACAATCACTTTTAGTGGTAAGAACTAGAGAAAATTTTGTTTGAGACCATAAATTTCTCTTACATTGTAACCACTCTCCTGAACTCGATACACACATACCTAAATGGCTATTTGGCAGCTCCACTTGATGCATATGTGCCCCTCACACCTGCCCCTCTGCAAGTCTTCCCCAGCTCTTAAAGGAAAATCCATTCTTCCCATTGCTCAGACCCCACACCTTTCTTCCTGGACTCCTTGCTTTCATTTATACCCAGCAAAACTCTGTCAGTGCCACTTTAATAGTTCCAGGATCCAACCACCTTTCTGTATCTCCACTCTTTCCAATCTGGTCTAAGCCACTATCATTTCTGCTTGTGACGTAGGCTCCTATCTGGTCTCCTACCTTTGTTCCCCGTCAGTCTGCTTTCACAGGAGCCAGGATGAGCCTTGAACATGTAAATCAGTCTAGTCAGATTACAGCTTTCTCTTTTCTGGACCTTCCATTGGCTGCCTTCCTTGGAGGAATTCTTACTGTGACCTTCAAGGAGCAGTCAGCTCCCACCCTGCCCTCTCTGACTTCACTTTCTACCTCCCTCCCCCTCACTCTGCATTAAGCATAGGGGCCTGTAGCTCTTTCTCTAACGTGCTGGGCCCTGCCCCTCTGAGGGCCTCTGCACTCCTGCAAGGCTCCCTCTGCCTATAGTGCTCTCACTCAGACTCTGCATGAGTCATTCCAACACTTTCTTCAGCTCTTGACTCAAATGGTACTTTCTCAGTGAGGCATTACCTTCTACTCTACTTAAAATCGCATCTAGCCCTCCCACAAACACTGTCTAATTCCCTTGCTTTAATTTTTTTCCCTGGCACTTTCCTAACATAGTATATTGCTATTAACTTACCATGTTTATGTTTTGTCTTCCTGAGAAGAATATTAGCTGCACGAGGGCAAGGAGCTTGTTGGGTTTGTTGACTGCTCCATCTCTATAGCCCAAGATAGTTCCTGGCAAGTGGAGACATTCAATAAATATATGTTGACTAAATGAATAATTCAAAGTTGATTTTGGCTGGTGTTCTGTATGTATGGCTAGTTAAGGCTTAAATAATGCATGTTGTTTTCTTCTTGAATTCCATGTAGGGAGCTTTGGGGGTTAAAGTCAAATCTTACTAAATTATTTTGTCATCATTACTCTCCCTCAAGCATTTGTCTGCTCTGATAACACCTATACATCCCTATTAATTAACTACAAGTCTTTTGAATTTATTTTTCAACTTTTAGTTAGATAAGACTAGCAAATAACCTGTATAGAGGGGCTATTTTCAAATAGAGGAGAGGGCAATTTAAAAAGATATTCTTATAATACCCAACTTGGATTTTTCAGAAACATATGATCTCATCCCATCTACTGGCTATAAGTTGGGGTACAAGACTTGAGTATTTAGAAAAATATTTTGCAGGTGAATCCATTAATTCACATAACCACCCAGTAAGAAGCATTACTGTAAATGTCATGTGTTTATATACTGTGCTCACAGACAAACATACCCTACACTTTATACACTATCTTATAAACTCTCCTAGTAATTGAAAGCTACACAATTTAAAGAAATATCCCCAAATCTTTCAACTTTGGGGTAACAAACTATATTAATATTAAAAATAAGAATACATGTTTAAACATACTTGTTTCCTCTTTATGCAACGGGATGTCTTGGTTGCTTGTTTGTTTTGATTTTTTAGTTTGTCAATGAATAAAGTCGTCACTTGATCACTAGCAGTGTCTGTCTTTTGGGCATTTGTTGTGGCCAGACTGGCGTTTTACTATTTGTAGCTAGAGTGGCCATCTAAGTACTTCCTCAAATCGGTTCTCACACCAGTAATGCATGCCTTCCACAGGCTGATTGCTCTTATGGGTTCTATTGGTGATTGGCAGCACAAGTAAAAATTATGTTAGTGCTAGGTGAAGACTAATTTTCTCTATCTGTTGCATACTGCCCTCTAGATGCCACGCCCCATCCCAGAAAGTTTTACTTGTTACAAACTATGATGGAAATTTCAGGGACTTTTCTTTACTGAACAGACAGAAATACAAAACTCTTATTATATTATCCTTATTCATCTTTATATTTGGGTAAACCTGGACATATAAACCGTGCAGTGTAAACAATTTGATATCACTTTGACATTAGTCATCAAATTATTTGGTTTTCTAGTTTACTCTCTTATGCATTCTACTTTCCATTTAAAACATATATTGAAAGCATCGGATAACTGAAAACACGTGCCTTTCAAAGTACAAGTACCGTGCGTCTCAGTTTGGGAATGGGGTTTATCTCTGGGTTCTATGAGCTGGATTCATGCTATTTTACTGGTGCTGGAATCAAATGGGTTGAAAAATCCTTGTTTTCCCATCAGATGGGTTATTTTAAAATATCACAAAACTTCTGACTGAGGTTATTTACATTATAAATGTGCTTCTTCGCACACATCAAGAATTGAGTACCATGTTTTGACAGTAACTCTTTTATGAAATTATATGTTTCACAAGTGGAGCAAAATTCAAGTCATTCTCAAGGGACCTGGCTTATGAATCTGGATGAGGTCACACCTCTTTAAAGATGCAGTTTGATAATCCGACATCAAAACAAAGGAATTCTGCTAATCCTCTCACAAAAGTGCAAATTGCTAATCAGATCCCTGGGCTGAGCTGGCAGCTTGGTAAGCAATGAGCTTGGCAGAAGAGCAACTGTGGGCCTGTAGATAGCCGAGAAGCTTGGGATACCAACTTCGCCCCTGTGTTAGCCCAGCGGGGCCTCTTGTTTTGAAACAATAACGTATGTCAGTGGAGGTGGTTCTCACAGTTATTGTGTTCTTGTGCTTTTCTCCTTCCATGGTAATGATGATGCAAATCAATCTTCCCGTCTTTCACTTCACATCACTGGTGTAGAGGCTACTAGGCCCCTCCATTCTTTTCACTTGGATGGATGTGTCTTTTGAATTCTCATTACACCTTCCTCTCCAAGTGCAGAGGGTTTTCCTTCCTCCCCATAAATAGTGTGATGGCATTTGAAAAATGAAGAATAAATCCTAACTCAACTGAAAAAAAGAACCTTTTTCTGGAAGGTGTTATAGTTTGGATTCTTTTTCCGGTAACAGAGTATCCAATTTGAGGCAGTGTAAGAAAAACAATTTGGAATTTGGTGGGTACAGGAGTACTGCAAATGCAACTAACCAAACTGGGGGAGGCAGGAATGCAGATGGACCTCAGGAGCAGTTGGAACCAGGGAGCCATTCTCTCTCAGGGCTTGATCCCTTTCTCTTGTCTCCATGTCACTTTGGATGTCAACTTAACTCTTTCTTGCTGCAGTAGAGACATATCTCCCTGTGGGAGGAAGTGACACCATTGATGACAACACTGGAATTTCTTACTGAGCTGCTTTTTCCATTCGACTTAATACAACATCCCAAGAAGGACTCGATTGGCTCCTCTTAGACCTGGTGCTTGTCCTGGACTAATAAGTCCTGTGTATGTGACCTCACTTTTGTCAGAGTCTAGAAGGTGCTTGCTATTTGTCTTACTCTGTCTGTCTTTTTCGGACTTCATGAAACATGTAAGCAGCCGGGAAAATTCTAAGACTTGAGGACTATGTTAGCATGTAGAATTATTTGCACATCTCAACACAGCTCTAGTGACTCTCACTCTGTTTGGCTCTCTTGGCATTTCCAACTTTCACCCAAATGTGACTAAGAGTTCATGTGAAAGTGAGAAATACAACTACTTCATTCTAACAGGGCTTTTCATTAGGAGAGTGCACCGTTTCGAATACTTCCAGCTAGTTGCATCTCCCCTGTTAAGAAAGCATTTGTAAACTACTTGGGTACAGTGTGTGTGTGTTAAGAAGGTGTGAAAAGAGATACAGCCCTGCTGGTTTGGCTCAGTGGATAGAGCATCGACCTGGGTACTGAAGGGTCGCTGGTTGGATTCTGGTCAAGGACGCATACCTCAATTGCAGGCTGGATTCTGGCCCTCCTCGGGGCGTGTGCGGGAGGCAATGATCCATGTCTCTCTCTCACATCAATGTTTCTCTCTCTCTGTCTCTTGCCCTCCCTTTCACTAGTTCTAAAAAAAAAATCAGTGGAAAATATCGTCAAGTGAGGATTAACAAAAAAGGAGGAGTGAAAAGATAGTGCTGGTGGTGGAGCCATCTTCCCATCGGTCAGAGCAGCGTGCTGTTGCTGCAGTACAGAATGGGCTGCAGTTGGCATATTGGTTTCAGTAAGAGGAATGATATGGAACACAACAAATCTACATCTGAGAGGCGAGAAACATGTCAAATGTGGAGGTCTGGGGTAGAGGCTGCCCGGTGGGGTCATGCTGCCCACAGCCAACGCTTTCTGAATAGGAGCACTGTCTTTTTAAAAGCAATAGGGGGTGAGGATTGAGGGAGTGCTCACAGCGGTAAGTATAACACAGCTGTGCTCTGTTTATGCTTCGGCTACAATAAAAAAGCTATAAAATGTGAGATGTCATAGCTCCACTTTGCTTTATTTATACTATTTCCTCTGAGCTCTGTCACACTGCACATTCATCTGCTAAGTTGCAGCAAGAATGGAGATTAAAATATCACAGCTCAAAATAGGAGTCAAGCGGAAGGAGATTCATCATAGCCCTATTAAAAATATGTAAATATGGGAATGAAGTCATTTTAAAGCTATACAGCACTCCTCCTGGAGCATTAAGATCCCTTGAGCAAGTGGTGGGCTATGGAAGGGACAGAGCTGGGGGACTGGGTCCCCATTTCTTCCACCCTTTGAAATTTTTTTAAAGATTAAAGGCTGTTTGAATTGCAAATTATACATGTTTTCCTATAATTATGCCTAAATTAATAGTGGCAGGAAGTCTGATGCAAAACAAGAAAACAAAAGATTTGGTAATTAAAGGGTATACATTGTTCACTTGGTTAGAATTAAAATTAATATATGAAACCTTCTCTTTGACCTCAGCTATTAATGAAGTTTGAGAATCCTCCTGAAGTATCCTGAGGTAGGAAAGTTCAAGAAGGAAACTGAGACTTAGAGACATACTCTGGCTTTCAAAATTCAGTGCCTAATGATAAAGCTAAGCCTGGAAGTTAGCCAGGACTCCTGCCTAAAACTTTGCTGTTCATTACTTCTGTGAGCATCTTCGATCTCCCTAGTGCTGACAAAAATTTACTCTCTGTTGACTATATGGTGTGCTTAGGAGAGTAAGGAATATGATTTTAGATGGAAAGTCTGGACTATCTCAAATGGTATTAACATGCCATTTATGCTCTTTCTGTGTACTGCTGTGTGGCTCTTGATATTTTGGCCTCCTTATTCTTCAACAGTACTCTCGCAGTAATAGTAAAGGCCAGCACTTATTAAGTACTTTTACCAGGAGTGGTTCTACACGTTTTATATGTGCTAATTATTTTAATTCCCACAACAACTGTATGCAGTAGGCATCATTACTCACACTTTACAGATGCGGAAACTGAGGCATACGATCACGCAGCTAGAGAGTGAGAACAGGAATTCAAACTGAGCAGACTGGCTTCACAACAACCACTGTTGCTTTTATCAAAGACTAAAGTGGGGTCTGGCGGTCCAGCCCTGATGGGGGCACATTGGGCTGGGCCGGTGGGGCGGGGAGGGGCTGTGGGTGGTTGGCTGGCCTGCCCTGCCCCTGTTTGGGGTGTTGGGGCCAATCGGGATCCAGGCTGGCCGGGGACCAGGGGGTGTTCATAGGGGCCCAGTTCAGGCTGGTTGGCTGCCGTAGTGCACATCATAGCCACCGGTTGTTCTGGTCGTTCTGGTCTTTCTGCTGTTCTGGTCACTGGGCTTTATATATATAGACTAGAGGCCCGGTGCACAAAATTCGTGCACGGGGGGGTGTCCCTCAGCCCAGCCTGCACCCTCTCCAATCTGGGACCCCTCTCACAATCCAGGACTGCTGGCTCCCAACTGCTCGCCTGCCTGCCTTCCTGATTGTCCCTAACTGCTTCTGCCTGCCAGCCTGATCACCTCCTAACCACTCCCCTGCCAGCCTGATTGATGTCTAACTGCTCTCCTGCCAGCCTGTTTGCCCCAACTTCCCTCCTCTGCTGGCCTGGTCACTCCTAACTGCCCTCCCCTGCAGGCTCGATAGCCCACAACTGCCCTCCCTTGCAGGCCTGGTCCCTCCCAACTGCCCTCCCCTGCTGGCCATCTTGTGGTGGCCATCTTGTGTCCACATGGGGGCAGGATCTTTGGCCACATGGGGGCAGCCATCATATGTGTTGGAGTGATGGTCAATCTGCATATTACTCTTTTATTAGATAGGATAGAGGTCTGGTGCATGAGTTGGGGCCAGCTGGTTTGCTCTGAAGGGTGTCCTGGATCAGGGTGGGGGTTCCCTTGGGGCATGGGGCAGCCTGGGAGAAGGGCCTGTGGTGGTTTGCAGGCTGGCCACGCCCCCTGGCAACCCAAGCAGAGGCCCTGGTATCTGGGATTTACTTATCTTCTACAATTGAAACTTTGTAGCCTGGAGCGGAGCCAAGCCTTCTGCTCGCTCTGTGGTAGCAGCCATTTCTGTTGGGACTTATTTATCTTCTATAATTGAAACTTTGTAGCCTTAAGCGGAGGTCAAAGCAGGCCAGGGCTGCAGAAGCTTGGCTTCCTCCATCGCCGGGGGCAACCCTAGCCTCCTGCTCTCTCCAGCTCCATGGCTGCCACCATTTCTATTGGGATTTATATGTCTTCTATAATTGAAACTTTGTAGCCTTAAGCGGAGGCCTGGGCCAGCCAGGGTATGAGGAAAGCTTGGCTTCTTTCATCGCCAGGGAAACCCAAGCCTTTCTCCTGCTCTCTCTGTGGCCATAGCCATCTTGGTTGGGTTAATTTGCATACTAACTCCTGATTGGCTGGTGGGCATGGCTGGTGTGTGTAGCGGAGTGATGGTTAATTTGCATATTACTCTTTTATTAGATAGGATTAGACAAACACTAGAAAGTGTGCTTGTCTGCAAAAGGAGACCTCCGTTCCAGGCACTGTCCTGCCATTTCCCCACTAAACTAATTTTCCTCACCTGGAGAATGAAATGGAGAAATGATCTTGTCCTTCCCAGTGCCAACTTTCCTTGCATCTGTATACTACTACCTCTTGGAGATAAACTTTTGAGCAATGACTTCTTACTGTATTCTCATTTAACTTTAGTTTCAAAAATGGTTCTGTCCAACATTTCTAACATACAGTGTCTCTAGAATTTCTTTTGTTTTGCACTTTTCACAGTGTCTTCATTGAATTCTTTTTGTTGCAATTAATAGGAGTATCATAGTTAGCTAAAGACTTTTCTGCCAGTGTGACCTGAAGCACAGTTTTTAATCTCTTGGGCCAGTTTTCTCATCTGTAAAATGGGTGCAATAGAAGTTCTATCCTGTAAAATTTTTCTAAGAATTAAGCCAGATATGATATGTAAAGCACTTATCTTAGTGGCTAATTACAATTACTACTATAAAATATCAACATGTTTGATTATGGTATGATTACTATTGATAACCTCAGTCTCATTTAACATTTGTCTCCTTTTGCTCCTCATGCTGCCAATTCGCCTGTTGTGATTGGCATACCACAACTTTTTTGGGCCTGCGTTCATGTATTAGAAAGGTTAAGGTACTTTCTGCATTACCATTTAGTTGAGGTGACCTATCAGAGTTTTGTTCTTTTGTTTTGTTTTTTTCCATTCTCTCACCAGGTTAGATGGATTAAGACTTACAAGAGGGATTCCTTGAGAGGCCTGAGAGCTCTCTCATTTTCTTCCCAACATCTAGTGTCCATGAAAGAGGAGTCCCAACCCATAGATTCCTTTTATTCGGCTGGTATAATCTTGCATCATCTCCTTATTGGTTAAATACCAAGATATGGAGAAAGCCTGGCCTTGCCTCTTTGCTCTGCCTCTCTCTTTGCCCTAGACTTCTCTCCCTTTCCTCCCTAGGTACCTAGAGTCCCCATACTGGTGCCATCTATTTAGGATCCACATTTTGCTTTTGCTTTTTCATGGGGAATGTTTTGGAAATCTTTAAACTATTTTTCACTTTCATAATCTATTCAAAATTGTTGTTTTACTAAGTAAGCTGATAAATGCCCCTTTGTTCTGGATAGTAGCTGACCTCCAGTTTGCATACTGGAGTGTCTACTCTTGGCCACACATCCAGGACTTATAGTTGCATTAGATGGTGTGAAGGTGAGGAGGAATTATCATCACAGTATCCCTAAGATGTGTGAGGTAGCACAGGTATTTCATGGGTTCTCATTCCTTACCTCTTAGCCTAGCTCCTACTCTTAACATGGAAAACTCCCCCTTATTATGTGTATATCCTGTATATCCCACTCTACAGGGGGCATTAGGTCCAGTTCAGCTTCTCCCAGAGGACCTACTCATTCATAATCTCTTATTGACTCTAGAAATTTGGGGGTACACACACTTCTTGAATTTTTTCCCCATATAGTCCACTTATGGAGGATGCAGACATGCAATCCCATGCCATTTTAATACAATGTGATACATTTTGGTATACAACCAGGTACAGTATTTTATGATAGCACAGCGAAAGGGCGTCTCATTTTGCTTGGAGGGCCAAAGGGGGATTCCAAGAGGAGTGAAACCCTAGTTAGGGATTAAAGATAATTAAAGCAAATGGGAAGTATATTTTTCAAAGATAAATTTTTAGTGAAGAGCAGCACCTTGTCTCTCATAATTACCACTGTATCCTTATCGCCTAGCTCAGAAGTTAGCATATTGTACACACTTAAATATTTATTGCGTCAGTGAATGAATGATTTTGTCTTATAGGTCATCAGAATTGGTCATTTTGTGCAGGAATACAACATGATAAGATTTGTGTTTTTTTAAAATTAATATCGCAGCTTTGTAGTAGTTGAAAAAAAGAGAGTGAGAAAGGGAGCAATTGTGGTAGAATCTTCTATGAAGACACCTGAGAGAGATTCCTTTTAAGTGACCCCCTGTCTTCCTCCAGATAATAAGAGATTGTCTGTCCTCATACATTGAATGCATGGTAGTTTCCCACATATGCTTCAAGAAGGCACAACCCCTGCCTACATCCACCCCTTAAAAAGCCCACAAAAACTCAGAGATAACTTACAGCATATTTAAGGGTTCCCTTCTTAACACCTTCCACACAGGAGACAGAGAGTTGGGTATGATCTATTGCATTTACAATACATACATGTTTGTCTTAGTATGCATGGGTTGCTATAACAAAATACCATAAAGTGGATGGTTTATAAAAAACAGAAGTTACTTCTTGCAGTTCTAGAGGCTAGGAAACTTACATTCAAGGCACCAGCACATTCAGTGACTGGGAGAGCCTGCTTTCTAGATGGCTGTCTTTCTGCTGTGACCTCACATAGTGGAAGGAGCTAGCGGGCTCTTTGGGGTCTCTTTTACAAAAGCATTAATCTCATTCATAAGGGCTCTACCTCATGAAGGAAGCACCTGTCACAGGCCCCACCTCCTAATACCATCCCAGTCAGCATTAGGTTTCAACATATCTATTTTGGGAGGATACAAATGTTGAGGATAGTACCTATGGCATATGGCATAGTACCTTTCTTGTACTATTGTTTCTCATTCAGACTGGGTCCATGCATTTTCAGTATTGGCATTGGTAATCTGGAGTCTGTTTGGTTAATGAAACTTAGCACATAAGTGATAACTTGTTTTTAGAGTGAAAGACACAAAAGAAGTCAATAAAATACATGCAGAATCCTCAGTTTCTGTATATATAAGTTTTCTGTCAGTGTGCATAAAATTATCAAAAACTTAGTGGCTTTACGCAATGCCCAATATTTGCTCAGAGTTCATGCATGACCAGCATAGCTTGGCTGGGTTCTTTGCTCAGGGAATCACAAGATTGAAATCATGGTTGTCCAGGCTGATTTATTGTCTAGGCTCTGGGGAAAAACCCACTTCCAAATTTATTCTTGTGGGTGGCATTCAGCTCTTTGTAAGACTGAGGTTTTCTTTCCTTGCTGGTTGTCACCTAGGGGTACCTGTAGTTCCTTGAGGCTGGCTGTACTCCATGTGATCTGCTTTCTCGTGAAGCCAGCAATGGTGTGTCAAATACTTCTAATGCCTGAAATCTCCACATGCCTCTGTCTTTGGTCTCTAAACCAAGATTTAAGAGTACATGTGATTGCATTAGATTCACCCAGATAATCTCCCTGATTTTTTATGTGTGTTTTTTTTAATTATATGGGTTTTTTAAAAATTAATTTTAGAGAGGAAGGGAGAGGGAGATACAAACATCAATGATGAGAGAAATCATTGATCAGCTGCCTCAAAAAAAAAAGTTGTCATTCAAATGTATAATCCTGCAAACCCCACTTGGGAATCAAGCCCACAACCTGGGCATATGCCCTGATAGGAAATCAAACTATGACCTCCTGGTTCATAGGTTGATGCTCAACCACTGAGCCATGCCAACTGGGGCTCTCCCTGTTTTAAAGTTAACTATATTATGTAATATATCCTAACCATGGGAGTAAAATCCATCATAGTCACAATTCTTGGAATTATGCAGAACATGTTTATCAATAGGGGGATTTTGAGGGACATCTTAAAATTTTACCTACCAAACTGTTAGGAGAATCAAAAGAAGCTCAGGTAGCCTCGCTTTTCAAAAGTTCCCCTTATGTCACTTTGCTTTTACAAAAGACCTACATTAGTACAATAACAGTTTATAAAAGCAAAGATCTTTAGTGTTCTTTTAGTTAGCATTACACCATTTCAGCTTACAAAAGGTTTCATAGGAACCTACTACTTTTGGATGAAGGGGGTGAAAAACTCCTGTATATGAATTAATCAATATTTTGTTTGAAAATATATATCTTTTAATGAGGTTAATTTTCTAACATCTGATCTTGACAGATCTTCTATTACTTATCTTTAAAAATATTACATGTATGAAACTCCTTTACTTATAAGTAGTACTACCATTCACATTGCCAAAACAAAACATATCTATATCTATTAGGGGAGAGGAGCTTTCATTGTTTGTGTAAGGAAAAATAAAGTGACAGCATACAATCTATATGCAAACATCATCACTTCAAAGTGATTTTTTTTTAACATGGAAGCTTTGTTAAAGTTCACTTGATAAAGTAAGATATTTAGATTTAAAGAAGGAAGGTATGAGAATTTTCACCAACTTCACAGTTACTTAACTACAAAGTTCGAGGGAGCCAGTCCTCCATACAAGACCACCCTCACTTCTCACACTAATTGCAAGTTTGAGGGGTTTCCAAAACCATCCTCGGGTTTGACAGTTTGCTTGAAGTATTCACAAAATTCAGCGAAAGCTGTTATACTCATAGTTAAAGTTTATTACAGGGGAAGGATACAGATTAAAATCAGCCAAGAGAAGTGTGTAAGACTGAGTCTGAAGCTCCAGGAATCAACAACAGAGCTTTCATTGTCCTCTCCCCATGGAGTCTGGACCTGTTACGTTACCAGCGCTGAGATGGGACTAGATGCATGGAGCGTTGCCAACCCAGGAAGCTCGAGTGAGCCTTTGGTGTCCAGAATGTTTAATGGGACTTGATCATATATGGCCCACGTGGCTGACCTTTATTCTCCAGCCTCGATGTCAGTGTTGGGCTGATACCCTTAGTCTCCAGATGCTTCTGGAGGCAAAATTGATGTGCACAGCCCAAAGCCCCAAGCCCCCATCATCAATCATATTGTTCAACTCTCCCCTGGCCAAAGCTTTCAGGCAAAGACACTCCTATCGGGAATGGCATTTTGAGGGCCCAGCGATCTTCTCCCAGTAGTTGAAGGCAATAGCAAGACCTCTGCTTGGTTGAGGTTAACTCTTCTCTACACAGACAAGGAGGGAGGGAAAGACGAATGAGGACAAATTGTAGTTATCATTTATTGAGGGTATGCTGTGTGTCAGGCTGTGTGCTGAGCCCTGCTTCCTATACTCCTTGGAACATTATTAGAAAGATACTATAATTATCGTTATTTTAAAGACAAGATGAGATTGAGAGAGATTAAGTGACCTTTTAAGTAGTAAATGGTGGAAGGAGGATTTGGACCTGTCAGCCTAATTCCAAAGTTCATGATCTCAAACATTTTATTCCTTCCACTGAAACTAAGACAATAAGAATATATAATGTAATAAGCACTTAGGAGCAATTATTTTTGAGAATTGAGTCTTCCCAGTAAAGTTGTCATTCAAATGTATAAGAATGTGCACTGCTACTTTAATAGTGTAGGATATAGAGGAAGAGTGTTGATGTGTAGGATGGTTATTTCATTGAATTTCATACCTTCCAAATAGAATCCAATCAGCACTGAATCATTTAACCAATCCAAACATATTTATCGGGTGTGTGTTCTGTCCCAGGTGCTGTGCTGGCCTCTGGTGACCCCAAGATGATGAGAAATATGTTCCTGCCCGCAAGGAGCTAGCGATCTACTAGGGTATGTAAGCTGTATTTTGTTATTTTTAATATTACATTTGTTTTACGCAGAACAGAGAGCTCGATATTCTATAAGTATTTTGTCTACAGATTTTGAAAGCTTTGGCACAAATTTTTTGACTGGATGAGCTAATGCTAAAGAGTTGATAATTTGGAGATTGTTGTGCATATAACCAAATCAAATCATTAAACCCATTTTCCACTTTTGGAGATTCTGTAATAATAAGATAGATTTTTAAAAAGTAAGACTACTCTAGAAAAACACATACACACACAAAGCCCTGGGATTTGTGTGTATTTCCCATTTACACTGGTGAATGTCCACAAGTGAAGGGAGGAAAACACCAGAGCACATCACACATAGCAACAATGTGCATTTCTTCTTCACACTTATCACAGTGACTATTCTGATTGTTATTGGTTACTTTAGTGACAATTGTTATCTTTATCTTCTCTTACTTCATTGACTTCTCCAGTTGAGTAAAGTCTGTATTGGGATAAATAAGACTCTTTGTTTAGTTTGATTGTTGGCAAATATGTATTTTATTTGAGTAATTTTATTTAACTTATAGTTTATGCTTGCAACAAACCATGCGGTTTTCTGGGAGTAGTCCTGAAGATTTAAATACTGTAAATGTAGTAAATGTAAATAATAAAAATTATATCTTAAAGATACTTTATATTTTTTTATAGCTTAATATAGAGGAATAACATTAGAAAATAAAAAAATAAATTTAAGTGATCTTGATGTCCAATAGTTCATACTGATGCTATGTAGCCCTAACATTATATTTGGACATAGTTAATAAGTATATTAATATGCTATCTAGATAAACTATTATAACTGCTGAGAGTAGAGTTCTGATCATTTTTAAAATGTGAGCAAACCAGGAAAGTGCATGTCCTTTTCCTTGGCAATATGATTTTAATTTCTCAAAGCATTTAATTGTATAAACCATATCCATCATCCTTGCATAGATAAATGTTGTGGCAATTTTTGAATGAACCTCCTGGTTCCCTAAAGAAATTATGGATACGCTATAAATTTACAAATGAAAGGCCATTCATCAGAGTTATAAATTTAAGTGGTTCATGTGCTGATGCCCATGTAAACTTAAAGTGGTTTAATATCTATCGGCTTTTATGCATAGTTAGTATGGTAAAGTAATATAGATATTGTCAAACTTACATGGTGCAATAATATTGGCAAAGTGCTGAGAACAACATGTAATATTTTTTGAATAGCATGGCATTTCCTTGAATTACTGCTGGCAATGGAACATAAATCAGCCTTTATGATGGATATTCCAAAGGTGTTTATTAATCGATTCATTTAATCGAAATACTCACTCTTGTCATTTATAGAGCTGGTTCAAGGAAAGTGGCAAGTGCTCCTAAACCCCTGCATTAGGGGCTTCATAATTATGTCAACTAAGTCTGTTTGGAATCAAGATCAAAATGTATAAAAAAATTTTTTCCCCTAATTCGTGATAAAGATATTTGCTTAACCATAAAATATGTTCTTGTATCTAATCAAAGTCTCCATTTGTTTTACCCTTGATAGCTTTCTCTTTGAATCTTCAGTTTTTAATATTTGTTCCCCTCCTTCACATGCCCCCTCCCTCTCTTCCTCTACTGGAAAATAATCCTGCATTGTGTAAACTTTGACTGAAATGGCCTGGGAAAGTGACCACATTTTTGTGTACCAAATTTAGACATAGCATGTGGCATAAGATTTTGACAATATGTAATGAGATTAAAGACAGGCTGGATGGACTAGAATGGACATAAGTAAAGTGTAAAGAAAGGGGGACTTATAATAGACCTGATGCCCAGTGCACAAAATTCGTGCACTGGTAGGGTCCCCAGCGGCTGCCGGCTTGGTACTCCCTCCCTTCCCCCAGGTGCCTACCACCACCACCACCACCACCACCACCACCACCACCACCACCACCGGGGGCTTGGGCCTCCCTCCCTTCCCCCGGCTGGCCCCTCTCCCTGGTGGAACTCCTGGTCGAGGGGACAATTTGCATACTATGCTTTTTTTATATAAGATAGGAAAGGTCAGAGAAAGCCATTGACAGTTAAGCTGAAGGAGTCAGCTATGCAAATGTTGTGGAGTAACATGCAATGAATGTGTGTGTGTGTGTGTGTGTGTGTGTGTGTGTGTGTGTGTTACTTGTTTATGAAAATATGGAAAGTCAAGGCAAAGAGCTAACTTCTGGGTTAAAATAATGTAATTAGGACTCAATTTCTCTCCATCTCTCAGCTTCCACTAATACAGCTTCAGTCTCTGGCTCCATTTGGGAGCAAGATGGTGGCAGTAGCATTGCTTCAACTGCAGCATACGCTCAGCTTCTTCAGATCAAACAGGGAAAAGAGAGAGTGTCTTTTTCAGAGGCCCTATCAAAATTCTCTCTATACTAATTTGCTTTGATTTGATCATAGACTCATCCAAATGTACCTCTATTGGAGCAGGGGATAGAGTCTGCTTTGTAATTTTCCATGAACTAAGGGTTAAATACCAGAGGGAAATGGGGTACTGGTAACTGAATGAGTATCCTTGGATGCTGGGTAGCAGAAAAGAATGGTTTGCTTTCCACCATGGATATATACTTATGAAATTCTGCCTATAATTTCATAAACTTATAGGTTTTCTAGCAATCCATGGATTCAAAGTTAAGAAACTCTAAAAGTAATGCTGAATCAATGTCTTCTGGAACAAATAAAACACAACATTGACACTTATAGCCATCCAAGAAAATGAATTGTTATTGAGGTTGTTTCTTGAGGAAAAGAGTCAAAACAAGTATAACACATATAGCTAGTTATTTAAATGAGAATATCAAAGTAAGAATGAAAAGGAAGTTGGGTTTTTTTTTTGTTAGCTGAAGTAGAAAAGTGTGATTCAGCCTGAAGGTATTTCTTTACTGTCATTTTGTATAAGAAAACGAGGCAAAATCTTTTATATACAGTAAGAACTTTATACCAGCAACATCAGAAGACTTCCATTAGGAAAAAAGAGATAATTTTTCCAGTGATGGTTCAACAACTTTTATTGCTATGAGAGTCTGAGTTTCTATGCATTTTAACCCTCCAGTTTAGTTAATTCAGTTAAAAAAGTAATAATTGGGTCTATGAAAGTAATTTGTAAAGGAAGTATTTTTTTTAATAATTGGCCCAAACTATTTGTTGATTAGCTAACTTTAAAAAAAAATTAGCCATATTTTATTTTGGACCATGTTGGTGAAGTAGTTATTTTCTTAAAAATTATTTTTACTTTAGAAGTGTAGAGAGAATGGGTAGAAAGAATTAGTCAATCATAGGAAAATTCAGATACTGTAAAAATGCCTACATAGTGGTTGTGTAGTTTTCATTAATATTGGAGGGAAAGTAACCTTTTCACAATGTGGAGGTTAGAGTAGCAGCCACAGAGGTAGTAGTCATAATGTGACGTGTGTTCATTTTACATACTAGTAGATTGCTCAGTTTATTGACCAATAGGAGTTAGCCTGGGATTTTTAAGTTGCCTCGCTGAGCACAAGAGTTTTCTTCTTAAGTGATTCAAAATGCCACTCAAAAATGGGAAAGAGTTCTGTGATTACCAGAAACATTTAAAGAATAAACAAGTTAAATGAGGAAAGGCTCACTGTGTCATCTTGTCTTTCTTCACACAAACAAAAACCTCCTGAAGTTAACAAGGTTCCTTCCTCTTGAGTGGATAAGCTTTCTAACCAAACTCTATTCATGGCTAAAGTGACTTGTCACTGCCTCTTAAGTTTAATACTCTTAGTTGAGAAAATTTACATTATATTTTTCCTACCAATTAATGCCACTGAAATTTAGCTAATTTGAAGGATGTCCTGTTTTCAAAACATTTCTACAAAAGCCATTGTATATTTACCTTCCAGATTATTATGTTACTTTAAAAAATCTTCTGAAAACCTCTGTTCACCACCAATTCTCACTTTAGTTGGGAAGTCTAAGCGCTGTTATTACTCTGTATATGTATGGTTTCTGTTTTGTTTTGCTGTCTAGATTACAATGCATCCTTACACAGTATCAATTAACTTTGCCTAAGAATCAGCAGGTAATTCATTCATTGAAAACTGGTTTGCAGATTTTCCTGCTCTATATTTCTCTCTGTTTTTCAGATTCCATTTTAATTTTTACCAAGATAGGGAGTTGCTCCTCTCCAGAGTAATACTCATCATCAATAGAGTTTTGAGAAGTGGGTTTTTTTAAAAGAAAAAAACTTGTATATAAGAAAAAATTTTAGCTAAAAGAAATCAATGAATATTGTTAAGGCTGGAAGAAAATGTCTCTCATGTATTCCTTTCTAAAGACAGAAGATAGAGGGCCAAAATACTGTGAAGAGAAATCCAAAATATGTTTTTCTTATAGGATGTCCGATTCAGCTGTGTAGCTGAGGTTCAGATAAGATTAAATGCTTTTACCAGGTGTACTGATTAATAATGCGGATATTTTCAATAGATGGAGTTACACATATATATGCGATTTGATATGTATGCTATTTTGTTGTATTGACAACAAGCTTCAAAACTTCATATGTCAAATTTTCTGAAGGTGTTAACATCATAGATATTTTTACGCTTAAAAATGCCGAATTACGTGCCAAAAAAAAGAGCATTTGCAGGAAGTTTTAATTCATTACTTTATTTTGAAGAAAAGTGATGCTGAATACTTCGGGAAGCTTATGGTGAACATGCTCCATCTCAAGATACTTGTGAACGCTGGTTTAAATGCTTTAACAGTGATTATTTTGATGTGAAAGACAAAGAACATCCAGGTCAACCTAAAAAGTTTAAAGACCAACAATTACAAGCATTATTGATGAAGATGCATGTCAAACTCAAAAACAACTTGAAGAAAGATTAATGTTGCTCAGCAAACAATTTCTGATCATTTACAAGCAATGGGAATGATTTTAAAGGAAGGAAAGACAAATGGAAAACCGAAAAGTCATCTGTAAAATGTTGCTTCAACGGCAGAAAAGAGTCTTTTTTGCACTGAATTGTAACTGACGATGAAAAGTGGATTTATTTTGAGAATCCCAAACACACAAAATCATGAGTTGATCCAGGTCAACCATCAACATCAACTGCAAGGCCAAATCGATTCGGAAAGAAGACAATGCCCTGCGTTTGGTGGGATCAGGAAGGTGTGGTGTATTATGAGCTTCCAAAGGTGAAAACCATTAATACTAATCACTACTGACAACAAATAATCAATTTGAACCACACTTTGATCATGAAATGACCAGAATGGGCCAGACGACACAGCAAAGTAATTTTGCTTCATGATAATGCACCATCACACACTTCAAAACCAGTTAAAGACACGTTAGAAGATCTTCACCAGACCTTGCTCCTTCAGATTACCACTTGTTCCGATCGATGGCACATGCACTTTCTGAGCAGCACTTCAAAACGTATGGAAGAGTGGAAAATTGGGTCTTTGAATGGTTTTCCTCAAAACAAGAAAAGTTCTATTGGGACGGCATCCACAAATTACCTGAAAGATGGGGACATGTGTAGCTAGTGATGGACATTATTTGAATAAAGCATTTTTGATGTTTCTCTTGAAATTATCCTGTTTTATTTGATTACAAAAATCCACCATTATTAACCCGTACACCTGGTACAGATGTGAACTGTCAAAACATTGCCTATTATTAATTTTAAGGGCTTTTTGGGAGAGGGAATGGGTTGAATTCTAAATTCCAAAGCATGGGTTTCTAAAGACAGTTGCCTTTCTGAATAGGGAGTGAACATAGGGAGAAAATCCACATGCATATTTGAGTTTCACTTTTGGTTTCTTGCTAGCTTTGGTCACTGATTGAGATTTTTTTTCCAACTAGGAGTCAAAGACCCAAGTAGGTAATCTACATAATTTTCCCCAGGTTTTCTGAAAGTGCCTGTACATGAAAACGTGTCAGACAGCTGGTCAAATAGGGCCTTCGGGTTTTCTCTGTTTGTTTGTTTTAAATCCATTCTTTACTGAGAAGAAATAAAAGAAAGCCTGAGGTTGGTGACAGACTTGGGTTCTTTCCACATTCCCAGCTTACTTTGTGGACGGCTCTCTACTTCAGAGAAAGTTAAAACTTTCCAGAGATGTTCCATAGGTGTTCTAAATCATTCCACAGACACCTGCTCCTTTATATGGACATGTTATCCACCTAGGATGAATCAGAGTTGATTTTTTTTTTTTTAGTGTGCTTTTTTTTTCCCCCCTAAAATCTCATTAATCTCATTGTGCCGAATTTAGCGGGAAAGTTGTGTTTTGCCAGTTGACACTGTTTAATGTAAATGATTTATGATTATTCCTTATGTATACACAATAGGCACTTTATAAATTGGATTGTTCTAGGAGTAACACGATACATAAATGTTATTGCTATAAATTCTGAAGTTGGCTATATATTTTTGTATCACATAACCAGTTGACTTATAAATGCTGACTATTCGGTCCTGCACTTTCCACTCAATATTGTAAATGGTAACTGAGGTAAGACGGGCTGAGATATACACAGAGGCACTCAGCGTGCGCAGAACAGGGCACCCTGGCACCTCTCCAGCGTGGCTACTGGCGATCTTCCAGGGGTGACGGCAGGAAGAGGGAAGAGTGAGAGGGGAAAATGAAACTATATGTAGCAAAAAATGAACCTACATTATTATTATAATTATTTTTTTTGCCCAATAAAGTCAGGAGCCAAGAGAGAGAGAGAGAGAAAAGGGGTGGCACGGAGGTGGGGGCGAGCAGGGGAAGCAGAGCAAACAGGAGAAAAGCATTAGTAAAACCATTTCACAAAATTTAGTTGGATACCATTCCACATGGCATCTAACTAAATTTTCATTATTTAAATAATTTTAAATGAAGATAAAGGTAAATAATACAACCACAGCTCTGTAATTATATGTACTTTTTGCATCAATGAGTATAGGATATATTATTTTCAGTGTGTAATACAAATAATACTATCTAATTACTTTTTTGCATATTTGTGAACCAAGTGTTTGAGGAATGGAGCCTTTTAAGTCACTTGATTCTAAGGAGGCATCAGGGCATTTTACTATGTGTATAATGCTGTTATACTAATAGACCTCATTTTTTAACATGATATCTTAGCTTACTGTGATTTTCTTTTGAAATCCTAAAGAATTTGGAAAAAAAATGATAATGGGTCATTTTAAATACAAGTGATTGTTAAGTAGAAAACTCATCTGAAATGTTGAGTTAGAGCAGAAGGAGTAATACCCACATGATTGACAGGCAAGATTAATAGCAAGCTTTTAACTGCTCCTGGTGTTGACTCCTTACCTGCAGGCATAGTCCTGGCTTCAGGGTTGATTTGACTTGTTCAGTGTCCTAACTTGTGTACAAAAGAACTAGGCTGTGAAGAAATTCTGGTTGTTTTTAGTGTCTATTCTAGTACTGATTTTATAGTCAGTTTCATTGGCTGTTTCAGTGGACTCCCTTCCCTTAAGTGTTAATGTCTACACAATTGATCTAGTTACCCATGAAATCGGTGTAAATCAGCTGTTGCAGTGGCTGGAAATACAAGATTAGTAATTCTAAAACCTAGAGGTTCCTGTTCTGCACAAAATGACTAAATCTCATCAGGCAATCCCCAAATGAAAAAACTGTGAGACCGAAACCACTGTGTGTGTGTGTGCATGAGTGTGTGAGAGAGAGACTTACAATAAACACTATTTATTTGGCTCTCACATTGAAGGGAACATCCTAATGGTCTCCTTTATGCCATCTGTAATATACTTTTCACTGTCATACTTTCTGGAGCTATCCTGGTGCATGCATGGGGAAGAATATGCATATGTACATATCTCTATATTTGTAGTCACTATAGTCAAAACAACTTATTTGCCTAGCTGGCTTAACTGCAAAGCTGACTTACCCACCCACCATCAAACTCCCTAGAGGAAATAGGGCAAACAGATCAAATAGAAGCAATAGAGCCAATGATCTTTTAACAACAAAAAAGTTACTTTAAGAAGTTTTCAGTGGCTGCTGGAAGGGGAGCACTCACTCCATTTCCTGCCCATCCGTGCGTCATCAGCAGTAGCTTTGGATTCATTATAGAAGAAGAAAGCCCATTTCTGCCTTGCTGCTCATATACACTCAGGTAAGCCTGGATTGACATTCTAGAAAGACTGCTGTTCCAGACTAGACTATGGGGAGATTCTGGTGCTGATAGAGGGCTTTACAACCCTCAGTTCACTTATCTTGTAGTGAACTTTCTGCTTTCTCTTAAGGAGGTTGAATTTAAATGCAGGACCTCCAAATTTAAACACACACACACACACACACACACACACACACACACACACACACACACAGACTTATAAAATCCGAAAAAAAGCTCCACCACTTTTTGTTCATTACAGAATACTTGTACCGTTTACCGAGGACTTCTTTTTTCCCAGGTATTGTTCTTGGCCTTTGCCTGTAGTATCTAATGTAAGCTTCCTAAGTACCTTATGAAGCAGGTTACTATTATTATACCCATTTTTCAGTTGAGGGAATTGAGAGAGAAACTGAGTAACTTGCTAGGACTCAAGAGCTAGTAAGAGGTGGAGCCAGGATTCAAACCCAGGCAGAGTGAACCCAGGGCTGAAGCACACACTCTGCTGGGTTGATTTGTAAGCAGTATGTTGTACTTAGTGTATGAAAAGTCTGGAGTGGAGCCATCGTTTAGAAGGAAATGGCATTTGAGTTCTTTTCTCGTACGAACGGTCACTGTATACCTCTCTCACCCTGTGGCTGATGGTAAACCTTATTCTGATAGCATAGTCAAAACTGGATAACATAGTCTATGGTTAGAGAAGAGAAAGGAACGTGTTGGCTAATGTGTGGTTCTGGCCCGAAGACCGGGCTTTCACTATCACCACCGTAAAAAGTGAGCTAATGAACCAGAGATGGGAGTGTGTCATTAGTGTCTTACTGTTCTGTCATCAGGGTAGCCACCCTCAAGAAGGACAGAGTGCCCTCTATGGATATGTATTTACTACAAGATACAGCAATTTGTACTTTTGATCAGCACTTTGCTGTTTTGGTTTCGGTAAGAACACAGCAGTCATCAGTAGTTAGGAGTTGCAGGCTAAAGTGGATGCCATCGTTAGTGATTTCACAGTTTGGCGTGTGAATTCCACATGTGTCACCGAGATTGGCTCGTGCTACCCGGCGCTACGTATATTCCACTTTTAGAAAAACATCTCTTGTGCTACGAATCCTTTAGTTCTCAGAACTATAGTAGTCACTAATTTCCAAACGCTGAATATGTAAAATAAAGTACTCGCACTAAAATCCTTGCAGGCTGTGTGGGTCAGAACATTTGCTTAAACCAGTGGTCGGCAAACTGCGGCTCGCGAGCCACATGCGGCTCTTTGGCCCCTTGAGTGTGGCTCTTCCACAAAATAGCATTGCCTGGGCGAGTCTATTTTGAAGAAGTGGCGTTAGAAGTTTAAGTTTAAAAAATTTGGCTCTCTAAAGAAATTTCAGTCATTGTACTATTGATATTTGGCTCTGTTGACTAATGAGTTTGCCGACCACTGGCTTAAACTAGTATAGAATTAGCTTTTTTCAGTTCCAGCTCCCTTTTTCCTATTTGCCTTGCTAACAAGGCCTGCCTTATTCCTGTTTAGTTAGCCAGTATCACGATCCCTTGTCCTTTTGGATTTTTTATTCTGATTTGAGCAGAACTACTAGTTCACATACAAAACTTCCATAATAAGAACGAAACAGAAAGACTGTGTAATAAATAAGGAGTGTGCTAACAATTAAACCTCACCCGAACTGGATAAAATAGCATCTCACAGTACAAAATTCTAATACATTTTGAAATTTGGTCTTGACTGATATTTTTCTCTGCCTGAAACATGTGTGCCAGTACTGTTTATATAAGGAAATAGTGACATCCTGTGTGTAGCGAGACTAATTGCCTCTGTGATTAACCTATTTATGAAGGAAGTTGCATAGAAAGAATATCATTGAGTACTGAAAGAGGCAATTTTGTCTTAAAGCAAACCTCTAACTTTACCAAAGGGCGTGGACAAAATAAAAAGATTCACCTCCTTCCATCTCTCTTCCCCTTCCCTTCTTTTTCCCTTTCTTCTTTTCCTTATCTCTATACAATTCTAGTCCTTTCCATTTTTATCTCTACTACCTTCATTTTCCATATTATAAAGATCTACTGTGATTATACATGGTAATTCTATTTTAAAAAATAGAATTGGGAAAAGACATAAGTATGGTAAAAGGAGATAGTTTTAGTCCTATTGAAAGTATGTTTTTACTCAAGGATAGGATATACGTAGAATCATTTGGGTATCTTACAAGCTGAGGAAGATTTGTAACTTTCCTCTCCCTTTACAAAATAAACGTTAATTTAATTTAGAGAGAGGCCTGGCCTGGGAGCATGGCAAAAGCAGGGTTTCTCTTGACCTCTCAAATCCGGAAGAAACAATTGGAAGGCAAAATGTTATAGTAGAAAAAGTGCAGTTTTGGGGGCCAGAATTATGCTTATCTCACCTCAAATATATGGTTAAGGGGGAACTAGAAAAGCAATCCCACCCCACCCCCCAAAGTGCTCTTTTCAACATTTGAAAAGGTAGTATGTTGCCAAGACATTTGAGAAAACAGTGGGAGAAAACACGAGCAAGAGGCATATAAGAGAAATTAATCCGAAGTGTCCTGCTATGTATGTCCTAATTTACCCACCAAACTCCAGCAAGAGCAACTGGTAGATCTTCCTCGCCCAGCCTAGCCTAGCCTCACCCATAATCCTCTACCCCGTTATCACAATAGTATTTTCAATCAGATCACTTAAGACATTTTTCATGTGATAACAAATGTCATGTTAAAATTGATATATTTTTCAAGTCAGGTAACTAAGTTTGTATTTTGCATGTTCTACTGACTTGAAAGAGCTTAGTTTAAAAGTTATGACCACTGCTAAGGAGAATTTCCTTGTGAAAAAGCCAAAATAAATGTAATCACTGGATTATTGATTGCTGAATGCAGAATAGTTGGAAAGGAAATGGTTTGGGTTGGATTCCTCAACTTCTAGACCAATCTTTCACTGCTTTGATTTGGGGCTAAAATTCCTTTTTTAAAATAATCCTCATCTGAGGAACGGAGAGAGGAAAGAGGAGAGAGGAGAGAGGAGAGAGAGAGAGAGAGAGAGAGGAGAGCGAGAGCGAGCGAGAGAGAGAGAGAGAGAGAGAGAGAGAGAGAGAGAGAAACATCTGCATGCCCCCTGCTGGAGATCAGCCTGCATCCCGGGCATGTGCCCTGATCCAAATTGAATCAGCAACCTTTCTGTGCACAGGAACACACTTAACCACTGAGCCACTCCAGCCAGGTAAAAATTCCTTTTTTATAAGGTGATCATGAGACTTTAGTGAAGACATATTCCTGTGACATCGTGCCTAGTGCCTGTAAGTGTTTAATAAATAATAGCTTTACTATTTCAGATAACATTTGATAAAGTCAAATGATTTGGATACTTAATAGTTTCTTGTAAAAGAATTTAATCTTATCTGGTTGAGCCGTTCTTCAAATGGATTTCATTAATGACCTATCTTTGTATTTATTGTTTTATCATCTTTACTGTAGTAACATTTCACGTCTATTGATAATTTACATGAGCGATAACTGGATTAGCATTCTCAGAAGATGGTGCAAGGGCATTTTTAGAAAGCATTACTCTTTGGGGAAAAAATATGAAGCAAAACAGGAGCAAGAAACATTGCAGAGAGCTTTCCTGGGCATCCCCTTTGTGATTCATCCTGTAATCACTAACGATGATCAGATTGCAGAAGAGCTCCCTGTGAGTTAGCAAGCCCTCAGCTCTACAGACATGGTCATGGCTATGTTTTGGCAATTGTGCTAATTAAGTATAGTATCTCTAATCATGGGGGTATCTAGCAGTTTTCCAGAGGCCTCCCATCTGTCTTATTGGTGGACTTCAATAAGATAGGGAATTGCATGAATGAGAAACTCAGAAAACTATCCTCAGGAGATTCAGATCCAGTCACTACTTATTATGACAAGACAATTCACTCATCCGTTCAACAGAATTTCTTGGGTGCACATCACATGCCACCCACTGGGCCAGTCTTGAATATATTGTCAGGAGCAAAGCAGACAAGCACAGAGCATCACAGATTTTATGGCCCGACAGAAGAGGTATGCAGTGTAAAACAAGTAATTCAATAAAACATGTAAGTCTTATCATAGAGGAACTTTTTAAAAAAATCTTTCAACCAAACTGAGATGTGAATTCCCAGTTGTATGTGGGTGTAGGGATATTCCTTACTCCCTTGAATTTCCATAGCATTTTATCTGTATACATTCCACCTGGCATTCTAGTTCCTTATGATTGTGGCATCTTTTCTAGACTGAAAGTTCGAGAGGAGCCAGCAGGATACCTGTGGGATTCTCCTTAGCATCTTTCAGAGAATCTGCACTTGTGCGTTACATACAGTAGACACTAAGTAATTGCTGCTGAGAGAATGAAGCCAAGAAAAAGGCTGAGAGGTTTACTTCCATTGCCTTTTGTTTCAAATTCTTAAATACTTCACTTTGAAATTTTCTCTTTCATGTAAATAGTGGTCAGAGGGAGGTAAATAAACAATTGAAGGTCATCATCCCTGCCCTGGCTGGGTGACTCAGTTGGTTGGAGCATCATCCCATACACCAAAAGATTGCAGTTTGATTCCCAGGCAGGGCACATACCTTGTTTGCAGGTTCCATCCCCAGTCGGGGGCATGTAGGGGAGGCAACTGATCAATGTCTCTCTCTCTCTTTCTCTCTCTTCCTTTCTCTCTCTCTCTTTTCCTTTCTCTCCTTCCTCTCTCTAAAATAAAAACAACAACAACAACACATATTCTCAGGTAGGGATTAAAAAAGACACAAAGTCATCATCCCTACCTGTCACCTACTATTCTCTCATAATTTAATCCACAGCAATCTCCTCTGGAAGGAATTAATTATTCTCTGTAAGAATATCAGAGTTTTCTGTACAGAAGTTTGACTTTAGTTGCCACATGAAAACAATGGAAGAAACATCTATTGTTTGTGGTCTGGCACATTTTTGGATGTCACGATCAACCTCTCTTCTGTCTGTCACTGGACCTGTCAAGAGAATAATTGTTAGATTCATTAGCATCTGGATTTAAAAAGTCAAAACTCTTGCCCTAGCCAGTTTGCTCAGTGGATAGAGCATTGGCCTGTGGACTAAAGGGTCCCAGGTTTGGTTCTGGTCAAGGCCATGTACCTTGGTTGCAGGCTCCTCCCCAGCCCTGGCTGTGGTGGTGGTGGTGGTGGTGGTGGTGGTGGGGTGGGGGGCTCCTGCAGGAGGCAACCAATCAATGTGTTTCTCCCACATCGATGTTTCTGTCTTTCCCTCTCTATCTCTTTCGGGGGGGTGAGGGCATGAGTGGGGGTGGTGGTGGGGAGCAATGGGGGGGGGGGGGATAAGGACACACATATAATACCTTAATCAATAAAGAAAAAAAAAAGGAAAATTATCCTCAAGTGAGGATTAACATCAACAACAAAAAGTCAAAATTCTTGGTTGGTTATGAGAAATAAAGAACATTTAACCAACCGTTTGGCATTTCATTTGCCATTGCTTAAGTAAATCCCTCTGAAAAAAAAAAAGAAATTCTAGAAAATTAAACTGAATTCTGACATTTCTTAAAAAGTGAGCAAATAATCAGCTCTTATACAGAAATTCAGTCCATAGTTTCAGAAAATATGGTATTAAAAAAAAAGATACGGGAAAGATTTCGGCCAAAAGAACGAAGTTCTTGCATGTTCTGGAAGGAACGGCGCTGCACTGCACTGGAGACCTGAGCTCGCGTTGCTCGCGAGCTGGGGTATAATTTAGTGAGCTGACAGGAGGAGTGAAGTATCTCCTCAATATCTGTGTTTGGCAGAGGAGATGAATGCATACATCAGGAAACAATGTTTAAGTGTTTTATTTCCTTATTTCAGCCTGTCAAACTGTCAGTATAGTTAATGGCCACCAAGAGAGAGAGAGGGAGAGAGGGAGGAGGAGGAACAGAGAGAAACAAAGGTGCTATGGAATCAGAAAAGAAAGAAACCAGGAAAGCATTTGCATGTTTCTGAGGCATAATGGCCAGTTGGACCAAAATAACTCACCGTATTCATCTCTCGACTGCAGCCAGATGTGCTAGCCCTACCTCTCATCCCTGCAGCCCTTCCGTGCCTTCTCTGTGTCCTTTGGAGCTGCTTCACTTAGCTTTGATCTCTGCAACTCTTTCACTGATGTCAAGATTGATTACCAGTACTTAAGGGATTATTTCATGTCATATTGGTAAATCCAATTTTGCTTGGTTTTCAAGTTTACGATGTTGTTTGCATTGTTTCTAAAAATCTGGTATTAATGCTGTTTATGCAGAAATGTTCACTTTTGTATATAAAATATGGCCTTTATTTTTTTATCCTTTTGAGTGTTTTATAATCTGTAAAGAATAAATTGGGCTGGATTTTGACCTATTGCATCATTCTTTTCTTTTTTTTTTTAAAGTACTTAAAGTGAAATGCCTAAATTAGACATTTATTCTTAAGAGTACGAAGCTACTTTAGATTTCTAGAAGAATTTTATCACAGCCAAGGGATTTTTATTTTATAAAAGGGAAGCATTTATATTGGATCATTTTTGTGCTGAAAATAGCTTATTTTTCATAGAAATGGGAAGACCTTTTATCATTTACATCTATGTCAAACAATTCTAAATCTTCAAATTCACTGTAGTGATGAATGTTTTTCATAATGAAGAGTTTAGTTGCCTTATAAACTGAAAGCATTTAATTGGGAAAAATTGTTTTTTAACATATAAATTAAAAAATCATATAAAATGATCTAATGAAAGCTAGTATGGAGTATTAGGTACATTGGGTTCTGATTCTGGTCACTCATCAATCACCTGGAAGGCATTTAAAAATAGAGACATTTGGGCCCCCCTCCCGATTGCCTGGAAGAGAATCTCAGGGAAGGGGCCCAGCATGTGTGTAAGAGCCATGCCCCAGTCCCCACCCCCAGGTGATGTGGGCTATCAAGCAGCCTAGGAATTACACTGGCCATGCCCTGGAAACAGCCCTGCTCTGGTTATCAGTAGAATTCCGGCTGATTTCTAACATCATCATTCATTCACTGAGTAACCTTGGGGCTAATCACATGCTTTGGGGGAGCACATTTTTTTCAACTTAATACACTTTGTGTGATCTTTTCCAGCCTGAAAATCCTGTGACTTTATTATATGAATAAAGTTTTAAAATGTCTTAAACTTAAAAATGAAGTTAAACACCTAAAGTGTCTTAGTTTTTCTTTTTAGTTTGCATCCATAGAAGTAAGCAAACAACAACAAAAAGTCAAAGTCTCTTCCCTCTCATCATCAGTTTGGTGGAAGAGTGCTTGATTGGAACTCTCATTTTATGAAAATTTATCACTCTGTGTTTTAGACCTTCGGATGCAAAACTTAACTTTTCTCTACCCACCCAAACATGGTTCATCAGTTCTCATAACTTAACAAATGACACCAATGTTCACCTTGTCATATTAGCCAGAAACCAAGAATCACCTTCCCTCTTCTTTATCTTGATTTCCTAGGTTGATTTTACCCCTGAGAGAGAGAGCTGGTGGCAATGCTCCAGGTCATGAACTTGTTGGACCCAGTAGTCATGACCCCATTGGAGCTCCTACTGTTATTAAATGCTTTTTAGAGAATTGAGGGTTGGTTTTGTTTCAATATTTGTTTCTCACCATATAATTAATATGTTGTATTTTCCCAGAATTTCCAGTAGTGAGGTAGAGAAAACTTGTTATTCCCATTGTTCAGAGGGAGGACTAACAACCCAAGTAGGACGTTAATAGCATAGTTAGGAATTACTGTCACAAAACCACCTGCTCACTCATTGCTGTCCTAAGCCAACAAAATCTCAGTGATATGACTGGAAAATATCAGGAAGAAACCAAGTGGGGACTTCTTAGCTTTAAGATGATTAAACAATTTCATTCAATTTCTTTCCCCTGAAGCCAATAGCTTTCTCTTTCACAGTACCTTCAGAATCTTTTTGCAAGTTGAAAGAGCTGTAATTTTAATGTAACTATTATATTCAAGACATTAATGACCTGGATCACTGAAAATAACCATGGTAACAGGTGAGAAATCAAAGATAGTTAATTTAATTGCCACAGAAAGAAAATAAGTGCAAATAATCTATAATCCTTCATTCCCAATGTGTACATGTTATTTTCTTATGGCATTAATTATCCAATAGTTAGACAGAAATTATCTAGTTGTTGCTTTGTGACTCCCCATTGCATTCATGTAATGGTTTTCACTGTAATAACTAATCATTATAATTTCTTACCTCAGCAGTTTAGGCTGCTGGGAACTGGGTAACATGTTCATTGAGTTGACAATAACAATTTTTAATAACAATAAAAATGATATTTTAAGTATAGTGGAAAGGAATTAAGCAGTTCTTTGAACCTAGGTGCCTAAAGGCCACTCTAATTCAGTGCCTCTCTACAAACTGCTAATGATCTGGGACTGCTTCTTAGACAGAACAATTTTAAAATGCTTCGCAATTCCTTAACTCCATGGGGGGGGGGGGGGGCGGAGAGGGGCAGTTGCTGGAATATTCCCACAGAACCCAGCTCAGAAGTGAAGAGCAAGTTGTAGAATCCTGTAACTAGGGATATACTTAGAGTCTAGGGCTAATAAATATTTTGTATGTCTATTATATGTCAAATCTTTTGCTAGGCCTGGGGATATAATCATGAATAAGACAGGGATAAAGGTACAGATGATGAAATAGGAAATCATGATTAATGAGTAAGTTTATATAGTTTTTCATTTCATTTAGCTTACACACTATAAAAGACATTAAATAGGTGACATTTAAATTTCATGACTGTGTGCAAGAATCTTATAGTATCACAACATAGGGGATAATCAGTTGTATAATTAAAACTAATATCTACCATTTATCGAATGCTTTTTATGTCCCAGATATGGTCATTTAATTCTCACACAAACATAAACCCCACTCATGTAAGTGAATTCATTTATTCCATTTTCATATGAGAAAACTAAGGTTAAATAGTTGAGCAAAGGCCATCTGAGCAAATAAGTGAGAAACAGCAGATCCCAGTCCAGGCTGGGCTCTGCTAGGATCCAAAATTTTTACAGGAAGAACAAGTAAGAGCCTTTTCAGCTCGGCACTCATCTAAAAGATGAGATACTTCCTGAGGTGATTTTGGTGTAGTCTGGAATGAAAATAGAAAACAGAATCAATTAAAATTAAGTGCCAGGATATTTAATTCCAGACTACATCAAAACCATTTCAGAAGGTATCTATCACATCTTTTAGATTGGTTTCTCAATCTCTTTTGACAATTTTATCTCAAAAACTCTCAGTAAGAAATAATTCAAAAAATGAATGAATGAATAAAGGTAGACACATGCTAAAAAGGAAGTATAGAAACACCTCCCATTTATTACGAAAACTACAATTAAAAACAACAACAGAAAGTCACAAGTGTCTGAGGGGATATGGAGAAATTGGAACCCTTTTGACTGTTGGTAGAAATATAAAATGGTATAGGTACTTAGGAAAACAATACGGCAGTTCCTAAAAAATTAATCATATGGTTTGCTATTCCACTTTTGGGTTTATATCTAAAATAATTGAAAGTAGAGTCTCAAAAAAAGATACTTGTACACCCATGTTCATAACAGCATTATTCACAACTAGAGGCCCGGTGCACGAAATTTGTGCACGGAGGGGGGCAAGGGAGGGGGTGTCCCTCAGCCTGGCCTGCACCCTCTCCAATCCAGAACCCCTCAGGGGGTGTCCGACTGCCAGTTTAGGCCCGATCCCACAGGTTAGGGCCTGCTCGCCCCTAACTGCCTCTGCCTGCCTCTGCCTGCCTGCCTGTCTGATGCCCCTAAACGCTCTCCCCTGCCAGCCTGATCGCTCCTAACCTCTCTGCCTGGCTGCCTGATTGCCCTTAACTGCCTCTGCCTCAGCCCCCACCACCGTGGCTTTGTCCAGAAGGACGTCTGGTCTATCCAGGCTAATTAGCATATTACCCTTTTATTAGTACAGATATTCATAACCCAAGTTACTTCATGAGTGAATGAGTGGATAAAATATATAGATATAGATATAGGTATAGCTATAGATAATCTTTAAAAAGGAAAGAAATTTTGTCATATGCTATGACATGGAGGACCCTTGAGGACATTATGCTAAGTGAAATAAGCCAGTCACAAGAAGACAAATACTGTGTGATTCCACTTATGTGAGGTGCCTAGAGTAGTTGAAATTATAGAGACAGAAAGTAGAATGCTTGTTGCCAGGGGCTGCAGTTAGAGGGGGAAAGGAACTTATTTAATGGGTATAGAATGTCTGTTTTACAAGATGGAAAGAGTTCTAGGGGTGGGTTGTATAACAGCGAGAGTGTATTTAACACTACTATGCACTTACAAATGGTTAAGATGGTAAGTTTTATGTTACATGTATTTTGCAGCATTAAACATTTTAAAATAGGATATACAGAAGGAACTAGGGAGAGGGGAGAACCTCATCAGGTAAGTTGTGGAGTAAAGTAATTTCCAAGATATGCACAACACCGTGCACCCTGCTCTGCTCAAGGCCAAGGGTAGAACTCTCTGGGAAGAGGGATCTTCAAACATATATTCCTGGCTTGGGAAAGAGCAAGATATGCTCAAAAGGAAAGGAAGTCAATCTAACAGCACCATAGTGGCAGATGATAAGCTTGGAGCAAGGTAGAAGGGGCTGATCATAGAAGGGTTTTGAATTGCAGTATCATTATTGCATTTTAGCTTTATTGCAAGAGTTCTTTGTACCTTAGGAGATCACAAACTTTAGAATATCCATTTTGTTTCAAAAATAGTAACTGGCACACTTATTAATGTCATGATTCAAGTGTCTCTTACAGAAATATGCAATTAAAGAAATATTCAAAAGTGGTACATTAACTTGGTAGGCTTTGATTTTTATTTATTAACTATATTATTTCTTAAGTGACTGCAACCTGAAAGAATTTCCCTTTATATCTACCTTGGTAAAACACGGGTGAACCACTACTTAAAACACTGCATTCATTATACACTTCAAAGCGTCTCTGGAAGTTTTCTGGGGCCAGGTCAGTTCATCAATTCTCTACAGTGATTTCAAACACTCTGGAGGCCCTAATTTGAGCAATTAGTATTGCTGACTTTGCTGAAAACTGTCTAGGACTGCACTTAGCAGTGTCAATTCATGACAAATAGTTTAATACTGTAGTCACATCCTAGAGTTGTTAACACACAAAATTGAAAAGTTTATCAAAATGGAAGTTCCCTTCATTTAAATACATTTTCTTAAGTATATTCCAAAAAGCAAAAGTTGCTAAAATTCAGTGTGAGTGTCATTGTTAAATACTCCCCTATACATTGATTTTCTTTGATGGAAAAGCCATTATTTAAAGTACTAATAATCTTGAAAAATATACCCAACTTAATAGAAAGTACTTTTATGCTATATTCTGCATGTCATATATATTCTTTTCTACTTCAAAAGTGTCTATAAATTTTATCCAACTTTGGAATACTGTTCTGTAGTATTCAAGGTTCAAAACAGCACAGTAGTTCTGCAAGATCTCATCTGACCTTTCTCACCTGACATTTGTCTCAGATTATCAGTAATGTAGAAGGATTCCGGGAAAATTTCCCTAGATGCGTCAATGATGCTCATTGCCCCGCATTTCAATTAGAAGGTCCTGAATCTGGAAGGTTTGAAGTCTGACGTTGAAGAAAAGCAGAAATATATTCACAATGAAATGGCATATAGTTGAAACTTAAAGTTGATGAAGTGTAAGTGTGTTTGGACCAGACAATCAAACACTGGCACAGGGTAGTATGAATCATTTATGGAATGGAATCTTCTGGGGCTGCCTTTTTTTTTTCTTCTTCTTTTTAATATATTTTTACTAGAGGCCCGGTGCACGAAATTCGTGCACGGAGGGGGGTTGTCCCTCAGCTCAGCCTGTACCCTCTCCAATATGGGACCCCTTGAGGGATGTCCGACTGCCCGTTTAGGCCCGATCCCACTGGGATCGGGCCTAAACGGGCAGTCGGACATCCCTCTCACAATCCAGGACTGCTGGCTCCCAACTGCTTGCCTGCCTGCCTTCCTGATTGCCCCTAACCGCTTCTGCCTGCCAGCCTGATCACCCCCTAACCACTCTGCTGCCAGCCTGTTTGCCCCCAACTTCCCTTCTCTGCCGGCCTGGTCACCCCTAACTGCCCTCTCCTGCAGGGTTGATCACCTCCAACTGCCCTCCCTTGCAGGCTTGGTCCCTCTCAACTGCCCTCCCTTGCAGGCTTGGTCCCTCTCAACTGCCCTCCCTTGCAGGCCTGGTGCCTCCCAAGTGCCCTCTCCTGCTGGCCATCTTGTGGTGGCCATCTTGTGTCCACATGGCGGAAGGATCTTTGACCACATGGGGGCAGCTATATTGTGTGTTGCAGTGATGATCAATCTGCATATTACTCTTTTATTAGATAGGATAGAGGCCTGGTACAGGGGTGGGGGCCAGCTGGTTTGCCCTGAAGGGCATCCCGGATCAGGGTGGGTGTTCCCTTGGGGTGTGGGGCGGCCTGAGTGAGGGGCCTGTGGTGGTTTGCAGGCCGGCCACGCCCCCTGGCAACCGAAGCAGAGGCCCTGGTATCTGGAATTTATTTTCCTTCTACAATTGAAACTTTGTAGCCTGGAGCAGAGCCAAGCCTGGGGCTCCCTCCGAGGCTGGCAGCCATTTGTGTTGGGGTTATAATTGAAACTTTGTTGCCTTAAGCGGGTGGGCCTGGCCAGGGTGTGTGGAAAGCTTTGCTTCCCCTGTTGCCGGCGGCAACCCTGACCTGCTCTTTCAAGCTCCATTCTGCCGCCATTTGTTTGAATTTGTTTACCTTCTATAATTGAAACTTTGTAGCTTGAGTGGAGGTTTAGGCCTGGCAAGGGCAGGCGGAAAGCTTGGCTTCCTCTGTTACCTAGGAAACCTTGCTCTCTGTGGCTGTAGCCATCTTGGTTTGGGTTAATTTGCATACTCGCTGTGATTGGATGGTGGGCGTGGCTTGTGGGCGTGGCTTGTGGGTGTGTTGGAGGTATGATCAATTTGCATATTTGTCTATTATTAGATAGGATTGATTTCAGAGAGGAAGAGAGAGGGAGAGAGAGATAGAAACATCTGATGAGAGAGAATCATTGATTGGTTTCCTCCTGCATGCCCCCTACTGGGGATGGATCCTGAGACTGGGGCATGTGCCCTTGACTGGAATCGAACCCTGTAGGCCAAAGCTTTATCAGGCCAAAGCAGCTAGGGCAGGGAGCTGCCTTGTTTACACTAAATGGGGCGGTAGAGCAGAAGGACTAGGTGAGCTTAAGGAGCAACAGAACAAGCGTTCAGCTTATGTGAAGGAGCCCCACACAAAGCCGGTAGCCCTGAGGGCTGTGCATTCTCCATGACAATTCTTTTGATGCCTTCAGTGAAGTAGGGATGAACTTTGTAGTTTATCCATGTGCAATTTAAGGATTTAGGTGTTTAAAAGAAGTAATGGGGATGAAAATATTTAATATTTTGAAAGCACTTTTAGATCCTAGGATGAAAGGTTAAGTGCAGTAATCGTTCCATCATTCTTGTAGAATTATCAATATTAATTGTATACTTTTTTATTTGGAGTATTAATATGCACAGTCTTACTATTAAAATGACTTCCAGCAATAATTCATATAACCAATAACAAGTGCAGGGCTATACAGACCATGACCCTGTCCTCAGTGAGATTTTTAATAGTTTAGAAGATACAAATGAAACATGAAATAATAGAGCGACAAAGCACTTTTCTGGGTGTCTGAGCAGTGAAAAACCAGCCAAAAGAAAGGGCCATGTGGGCTGGAGTCTCTGGAGAAGGTTCAGGCACTTAGAACTTGAGCTGGGCCTTGGAATTTGTAGTCAGAGGTAGGCCCTGAAGATTGAATCACCTGAAGTCTTGGAAAGTGAAAGTTCTGTGGATTTTATTGTTTATAATAATAATAAAACTAGAGGCCCGGTGCACAAAAATTTGTGCACTAAGGGGGGGGGGGTCCCTCAGCCTGGACTGCACCCTCTCATAGTCTGGGAGCCCTCAAGGGATGTCCAACTGACAGCTTAGGAGACAGCACAGGCAGCGAGCAGCTGGCCCCATCCCCCATTGCGCCACAGCTGCAGGTGGCCTCCCTCTGTGGGAGGTGACCCCTGCTGGCTGATCGGGGGATAGCACGGGGGCGGCGGCCCCACCCCGAATCTCCCTGCCACTGCTGCCGCCCATGGCCTCCCTCTGTGAGAGGCGACTGGACGGGCGATCAGGGGATGGCGCCCGCCCCCATCGCCCCGCTGCTGGTTGCCGCTGCCCCCCTCACATTGCCGTCCCCTCCCTCTGCCTGCTGGCACATGCCTTGTCTGGCCTGGCGCCACCTGCTCGCCGGCCTCACCCCCCACCAACTGGTTGTTCGCCGTTCGGTCGATTTCCATATTACGCTTTAATTTTATAGGATAGTTGTGAATGTTGCATTCTGTCCCCAGAACAGCTGTGTTCATGCTAAAATAAAACAGTGTTTGCATTACATTTAAATTACTTAGTATTTTTTCCAAGTCTGATATACCAGGAGGTGAAGGCCTGTTTCGCCATGACATTCTCTTACCCCTGCACACCAGCACATTTCCCCGGGAGTTTGACCAGACTCTAGTTTGAGAAGCATGGCTGTAGAGGCTTGCAGTGCATTCAAACAGAAGAGCCTTTCTTGGCCACCAGCAGGTCATCAGACTGAGTAAGTGCGTAAATAACAGTTTCTTTAATCACGGAAAGACTCTTATACCATAGGGTATGTGTACACATTTTTTTGGTACAAGTTTGAGGGGCTTTATAAGCAGCCCAGGTTTCCTTTTTATAACTGTAACTGGGGCGCAGATGCTTCCATTCTCTGATAAGAGTACATTTGCAATAATATGCTGTATGACTGGATGCAAAATCAACATCGTCCAAGTTTTGCTTTCAAAGTACAAGCCTTTGTTTTGTATTTTTGCTTGAAGCCTTTTTGACCTTTGTTAAAAGATATTTTTCAGTTATTCAGAGCACATTGGTGTGCTCTAAAGAAAAAAAGGCCACCCAAGCACATGACTTTGGATTGGCAAATTCCACTTAGAATGAGAAATACAGAAGCATTCTGTACGTGATGAGAACTATCAGAATGTTTGAAGAGGGTCAGGACTCTTTGCCAGCCCACGGAGGTGGTCTCTCTGGCTCTGTGACGTCATGTTCAGGGGCCTGACAGTGGTCACCTGCACTCTTCTCAAGCCTGGAACCTTGCGCAGAGCTATTCAAAGAGAGAAGCAATTCCTGTTGGTGTCAGCACCACTCCCCCCACTGTCCCTGTTTGTATCGAATACCAAACCACAAGCTGATCCAGTAGCAGTGATAGCGTACAGTGGGAGGATAAGGGACATAAAAGGGATTTTTAAGGCGCCATTTGTGTTTTATGTGATTTTCATTCCTTTGATGAGCATGACAACTTACTCTCAAGTGCCTAAGTTCTTAAATCCTTCAAAGTTAAAAAGTAGCACTAAATCCTTTATGCCAACAATCCCCCAGTTAACAATTTACACAACTTACAGTTAGATTTATGGCCACGGTGATGCGTCCCCTGTCCCTACCAAATACCTGCCTTTCTCCATTGCCTGTTTCTGCCTTGGATCTTTCCCCTCTAAGAAGCCCCTCCAACGTCTTACCTGTGACTCAACCAGAGCAGCTTGTGTTTTTTTTTTTTTGGCAGGAATATTTATTCAATATTTGTTGGGTATTTGTTAAGTATTTGTCATCCTATATAATACAGAGGTAATATGCAAATTGACTGTCCTTCCAACACACAAGATGGCTGCCCCATGTGGACACAAGATGCCTGCCACAAGATGGCCAGCAGGGGAGGGCAGTTGTGGGCAATCAGGCCAGCAGAGGAGGGCAGTTGTGAGGGACAAGGCCTGCAGGGGAGAGCAGTTGGGTCCAACCAGGCCTGTAGGGGAGGACAGTTAGGGGTGACCAGGCCAGCAGGGGAGGGCAGTTAGGGGCAATCGGGCCAGCAGGGGAGCAGTTAGGTGTCGATCAGGCTGGCAGGGGAGTGGTTAGGGGGTGATCAGGCTGGCGGGCAGAAGTAGTTAGGGGCAATCAGGCAAGCAGGCAGGTGAGTGGTTGGGAGCCAGTAGATCCTGGTGGGATCAGGCCTAAACAAGCAGTCGGACATCCCTCGAGGGGTTCCAGATTGGAGAGGGTGCAGGCTGGGCTGAGGGACACCACCCCGACCCCTGTGCACGAATTTCGTGCACCGGGCCTCTAGTGTGTGTATATTGTCCTTAGAATTGGGGATGTAATCATGAATAAAACAAAATCTACTAAATGTGAAGCTGAGAGCAGATTAAAGACATAGACTAAATGTGATAACACTGTATCTCAGCTCTATATATCCTATATAATAAAGATGTAATATGCAAATGGTCATTACACCGTGAAGCATAACGACCGGATCATGGATCAGCAGGAGGGTGGGCAGCGAGCTACAAGTGGGCAGCAGAGAGCTACAGGAGTGGGCAGGGCAGAAAGCTATGAGGGAGGTGGGGGGTGGAGGGAGCTATAGGAGGGTGAGGCAGTGGGCGGAGAGCTACAGGAGGGCGGCAGCGAGCTACTGGCAAGCTACTGGTGCATGGATTCATGCGCAGGGCTATATATTCTTTCTATTATCTACCTGTCTATTTTATGTATCTATATAATATCATCTGGGTTCTCATTTTGTCTTTCCCTAATGGAATCCAGTTCAAGTAGAAAAGGTAATGAGTTGGGGCTAGGGGGAAGCTGGTTTACCCTAAATATCTTTCCTTATGTTTCTGTGACTTTGATGCAAAGATTTTACAGTAGAGGGGATGCATTGCAAAGAGAAGAACAGGTAGAGAAATGATGCAGGCAGACCTATCATAGGCGTTAGAAGAAGACCAGATGGTGAGTAAGAAGCCAATTTGGATCCCCAGGAGATTCCACAAGCTATTAGCCTGGTACTTATTTCACATCCCACGTTACACCCATAATGTTAACCCTTATTTTCCCACGTTTTCTTTGTGACACAAGAGGAGATGGCTATTAAACTTGCTTTTCAGAACAATTGAGTTACTAGTTTAAAAAGGTGGGTGTGGGCATTCCAAGCCACAGGCATACATGATGTTAATTAGGTCTTTGGTGAACATATGTGGTGAAATGAGTGTGTGTGGCCAGAGGGAAGTGTAGGGAAGGGGGAAGTGATGAAGCTCAGAAAATTAGGGAAGAGTCAGATAAAGAAGGTTTGTTATTTATCATTTAGATCTATAAGTTCTGGGCAGAAAGATTTTAAAACAAATCTTAGCACAATGTGTGGCAGTATATTAGGACCTGTTTTTATTTAAAGTAATTTTGGATTGTCTATGTGTCCTTTGGAGACCAGTTAGGAAAACTGAGCCCATGTCACATAGTTCTATAGAAGGAATTTACTTTATTTTTTAAAATGATTTTTTTTATTGATTCCTAAAGAGAAAGGTGTGGAGAGAGAAAGAGAGAGAGACATCAATGTGAGAGTGAAACATAGATCGCCTGCCTTCTGCCACCAGGATCAAGCCGCCACCTGGGCATGTGTTCTGACCAGGAATTGAACTGGCAACTTTTCAGTGCACAGGACAACACCCAACCAACTGAGCCACACTGTCCAGGCTATAGAAGGAATTTAAATTAACACAGGGGATTGGTTAAGATGGAGATTATCAATATCAGGAAGCGACTACTACCTTTAAAGATGGAGGAGCCAAGAAATCAGAAGCCCAGACTGCCCAGTGGGACCTGGACCCAGAGTGGCAGCAGCCCTCAGAGGGAGGGGCTAACTTCTGAGAACTAGACCCCCCAAGGAGATGTAGATAACAGTAGAGATTTAATGCTTGCTAGCAATAGATCCTGGAGAAAGATGTGTGAGATTTACCCCCTGTGATATAGAGTAGGGTGAGGGTTAGTCTGGTGTGAGAACAAACAGACAATTGACAAATCTCCAGATAGATTTTTAAATAAAATTGTGATTATAAAAGTAGAATCAATGAGACACAGCTTTTGATTTTTTAATTATTATTAATCAGGTGCTTTAGCTCCCACTTGTATTATCAAACTAAAAAACTCTATTGCAAATAGATTAGTAAACATCTTTTTAAATTACCTTCCAAATAAGGACTTTTATATTTTGACATTCCTATAAGACTGCTTTTTCTCCTAGGGTAGTAGGGCCTAAGAACCAGAAAATGCAAAAGTGGAGATTTGGTTGCCCAAATGGTTATTAGAGCTAGAACCACTGATTACATGAAATTTATACATTGGATCAGTATTCTCGCCGAGTCCTCTCCCCAATTCAACTGCCTTGGTGGGGATGTGCACTTGGTAACAATGAACTAAGAAAAAAGGCTTCTGACAATTAGGCTTCCAATGCTGGGCTTAACATAAGGGAGTGTGTAGCTCTGTATTCAAAGGTGTGCTCGATAGTGTCTTTTTTTGAGGTTCTCAATCAAAGGGCTCTGCTTTTTAGTGAGACCTTTAAACGGCATCAGCCTCTCCCTCAAAAGAGAAAGGCTAAAAAGAGTGCCAGACTCAATTGAACTTAACAGAAAATCCATTGGTAACCAATGAAGCAGAAAGGATGTGCTCAAATCGCCGGGTTGAACGCTCTGTTGTACAGATCAGACAAGCCCATTTAGCGTCTACTGGTTCACACCAGAGTCAGATACTTGTTCACCAGCCTTAGTTCCCAGATGTTTTAAGGGAAGTGTTTGCCAGTTTCAGTGGAAAACCAATGAACGAAAAACCCGAAGGTCCATTAACTGGGTCAGGCTAGTCTCTTGCTTGGATTTTAATTTCCTGGGTAGTGAATTGGGTGCCAAAGCTTTGCTGTAATATTGTCAGTTGAGTAGCACTTAACTTATTTGGTTTAGTCTAATACCAGATCTAAGATAATCTTAAAATAACCATTCTAGAAATACATTATCTTTTAAAGCAGCGCATTAGTGAATGCGTGTGAATAACTTGCATGATGATCTAAAAACAAATAAGTAAACAGATAACCCCTTGTTTGCTGTCTTAGGCTGGATTCCCTGGAGAAGGATTGAGAGAGAGAGAGAGAGAGAGAGAGAGAGAGAGAGAGAGAGAGAGAGAGAGAGAGATGTGCAGGCAGTTTGTGGAAGAGAGCTCCCAGGGATGAGGCAAACAAGGCTAGACAGAGTCCAGTGGTGATCTGGAAGGTAAGCCCTTCATTGCTGTCCCTAATACAGGCAAGCGGGCTGAGCCACTGTACCATCCTGCCCTCCCCCTCACATGTAGACATAGGGAATAGGTTATTGCCAGGGATGATATTACCTTAGAGAAAGCAATTCCTTTAGCTGAGGGAAATTTCAGAAGTGACTCAATTGTGAGCTCTCTGCAGCTAATGTTCGGCAGAGCCGGGAAATGACTGCCTGGATCCTGAAGGGGGATGTTTGTGGCACACCATAGCATCCCCTGTCTCTGATTACTACCTTGTCCCAAATGTCCACTTGTCATATCCACCACTGTCATTCCAATGTGAGTTACTAGCATATTTTGGCTCTACTGACACAGTTGCCACATAATGGTGTCTTGCATGCAATCATTTCTGCATTCTATTTTTCTCATTTCATCCAGTGATATTTGGAAAACGCAAATCTGATTCTATCACTCCACTAAAGAACCCTTCAATGTTTCCCACTGCACTTAGGATAAACACCCAACTCCCTGACAAGGCCTAAAGTTTCCTGCTTTGGCTATGTCTGTGGCTTAATTTCTTTCCCTTTTCAATTATTTTTTGCTTTTTGTCGTATAACCACCATGTCCTTCTTACCTCAACGTCTTTGCACACATTGTACCCTCTCCCTAGAATGCTCATTCTCCCTCTGTCACTCCCCATCACACTCAGCCCCATTAGCTACTACTTCACTATTGGGTCAAAGGGTTCTGCCATAAATCTTATTCTAACTTTTCAGAGGGGGTCAAATTCTTTTCACATTTTCTATGTGCTGGGGCTGACCAGCAGACCCTGAGCAATGGATGAATGGATTACTCCTACATAATGTTTGCTGTGAAAGAGAGGGCTAAGGGACTGCCTGGCTAAAGGAACCAGACAGCCTCGATTGCCTGCCTCATTAGGTTTTTATTGTAGCAGCAGTTTGAGATAAAGTTTCTTTTAGATGCAATCAGTAGGGTAAGTAATATTGGGAGGACACATGTGTTCCTAGTATCCTTTAAGCAAGGACACCCAAAGATTAAGCATAAGGATTCTAGTAAACACCCAGGGGTCTGCAGATGCACAGACTTGTTTGGAAAGGTCAAGGAATAATGCCGCATTTGGCACTCCCCTAAGTCAGAATTCTGATAAACAGGGTGGACGGCCTTCCACACACTTCCCTTTTCTTGGAATGTCCTTCTTACAAACTTTCTAACTAAGTCTCATGCTTCCCCACACCTATGTACTTCCACCGCACTGCATTCTCTACTTTTCCTCAGTAATTCTGTGTGTGTGTGTGTGTGTGTGTGTGTGTGTGTGTGTGAGAGAGAGAGAGAGAGAGAGAGAGAGAGAGAGAGAGGAGAGAGAGAGAGAGAGAGAGAGAGAGAGAGAGAGAGAGAGGATGCTGTGTGTTTCTACCATTAGACTCTAAGGTCCAGGATAGCAGGGAAGCTGACAGCTTTGTTCAGCACCACACCCTACATAGTCCATGGTCAGTCAGAATTTGTGAAAAAATATTGAATGATCAACCTGATAACAAAATCTAGAGATAACTCTGGGCTACATAAAAAGTACAGTAGGATGTACAACAACCATTTCAAGCATTAAACATCAGCTCTTATTTCCTAATTATAGGTCCCAAGTATAATATATTTATTTCACTACATTCCTGGTCTCCCTCATTCTCTTTAGAATATATACACATACATACATACATATATAACAGGCATATATATATGGCATATATATACTAGAGGCCCAGTGCATGAAATTCATGCACTTGGGAGCGGGGGAGAGGAGATCCCTCAGCCCGGCCTGCACCCTCTCCCTCTCCAATCTGGGATCTCTGCAGGGATCAGGCCTAAACTGGCATTCAGACATCCTTCTTGCAATACGGAACCGCTGTCTCCTAACTGCTCACCTGCCTGCCTGCCTGATCACCGCTAACCCCTCTGCCTGCCAGCCTTATTGCCTCTAACTTCCTCTGCCTGCCTGCCTGATTGCCCCTAACCGCCTCTGCCTCGGCCCCTGCCACTGTGGCTTTGTCTGGAAGGAGGACCGGACAACTGGAAGATGTCTGGTTGACCTGGTCTAATTAGCATATTACCCTTTTATTAGTATAGATTATATATATATATGTATTCCATGAGGAACTGAGCACACACTCATCTGGTCTGGTCTTGATTTATAAGCATCTTGGCATTTTAGCATTTTAATGTATTGTAGCATATATACCCATTAAGGATTTCAAATAACTTGTATGAGGTATAGAAAATAATTGAAATAGCAAAGTAAAACACTAATAAAGTAAAACATTTATTGTAGGAATAAAATAAAATGTTTTATAAATATGAAAGATCTTTGACATCCCCTAAATGAATGACGTAAAATGTTTTATTCCTTTAATTTTACCCTTAAAATAAGAAGAGTGCACCTCAGTCCAGGTGAAATAACTCATTTTTTAATGCAAAAAAAAAAAAATGGTTGTGTTCCCTTTTGATTACATATGATTCAAGAAAGTTCTTGCCTCATTTCTTCATACCAAATAATTCTACATACAATTTATATTATGTGACCCACTAGCTAAAATTCCCTTTTCTGCGTTGCTGGCTGTGTCATTTTTAAGGCTCACTATTTTGTTGCCGTGTCCTTTCCAAGAACCCAAGGAATACATGTCTACCTAACCAAAAAGAGACCATAGAGGAGTCTCATCTTTCAACAGTTAGAGTCAGAAATTTAAACCCAATAAACTGGATAACGGTATGACTACAGTTGAAATACATCTGAGAACTGTGAAGTGGAAATAATGCCTGATTAAAGAACCTACGGGAAGCAAAGCGAATGTTGTTCATTTGCTCAGGTGGGGAAAGCCGTGTAGACAGAAGAAACTCTGCTAATATTCTCTCTGGAGACATTACTCTCTTTGATTTTTTCCTAAAAACTCTAAGTGGGTGATTACTGCGTGGGCTCTGGTAATGTGATGATACCCATGCCATTGAAATCATTAACTGTAGCAGAGAATTCTGAGATCTCAGAAGCATACAGGAGTGCTTAACTTAAGCTTCTATTGCGTGCATTTGGTGAGTATGTCCACAGAAGTTTACTTTGGCTAGCACAATTGCTTTTACAAAGATTATTCGCCTGAAAATGCTCAGAGGTTTGCATTTGACTGTGAAATATCTGGGCCATATCTTCATTCTCTGCTCAACTTGGTTTCTTGTTAATAAAAGAGGATTGTATTCACTGCTCTGTAGTGATAGATATGCCTACAGGCATCTTCTCTCCTCCTCTCCTGTACTTCTTATGAGATATTTTACTTTTATTCTTATTTCTTAGGCCCCTAACAGAGAGGGGAGATTTCCTTTCTTTCTTTTTCTTTTAGCAAACTATATTTAGGTAATAAAGCAAGATGGCCTATATACTATGCACTGTATGGAAGTAGGAATTATTACCGTATGAGAATTTATAGTGTGTTTTATACTATATTGAGTTACACCTGAATAATGTGTTTTGAGTCTTCATGCAAAAGTTTCCTAGTTGATTTTCTTGCCTCTCAATGGATGTCATAAATTGGAGTTCTTCAAGGATTAGGATTGTGCCTCATTAATCTTGTCCCACTCACAACATCCTCCCCCCCCATCTCACAACAGTTCTACAATTTTGAATGATTGTCTGAATGTTATGCTGAACTTTGACATAAAAAGTCCTATTTTCTAAAAAATCAAATTTCCAAGTCTGACTTTAGGATATTTAAAATCAATTGCACATTAGTATAACAAAAATTTTAATTTTGTGAATATATAAAAGGTAATATTCCTCGCCTCTCCTGAAACCAGCAGCTATTGAAAATATACTTGATAAAGAATTTCAATTCCTAAACTTTGAAATTATATTGAAAATTTGGCTAATGCAAGCAGAAAATTGTACATAAAACATATAGAGAACGTGCCTAGTCTGAACCCTTTTTATATGTGGAGTTAAAGACAGTGATAAAATAATGAGGTTTATATTCAAGATCATAATTTAAGTTTTCAATACATTTTTCCCTATCACTTGCCTGTCCTTCAAAATGCCAGCATTCTTTTCCCAGCCCAAATCTTCCTCTAAAAAAGGATGAGCCTCTCATTGTGAGTTTGTGTAAATATTTTAATTCTTCTAAGGACATATTTCTTACAGCATAGTAGTTAAAAAGATGGGTTGTGGCCTGGCTGGCATGGCTCAGTGGTTGAACATTGACCTGTGAACCAGGCGGTTGTGGTTCAATTCCTGGTCATAGCACATGTCCAGGCATCAGGCTTGATCTCCAGTGTAGGGCATGCAGGAGGCAGCCAATCAGTGATTCTGTTTTATAATTGACTAGAGGCACAGTGCACAAAATTTATGCACCGAGCATCTGGCACAGAAGGGTAGGTCCCAGCTGATCTCTGGACCTTGGGCAGCACTGCCTGAGTCATGACGCCTGAGTCCTCAAGCAGAGATGCAGTGAGCAAGGCCAGACACCGCTGGCCGGGGCGCAGTGTGGGCCTCTGGGCCTGTCAGCAGTGCCATATAGAAGCTGGGCGGGCATCATGCTCTCTCCCGGCTGGCCTCGCAGACCAGCTGCTGCGTGAACCCATGGGGAGCCCAACCAGCCCCTCCAGTCCTGGCAGCTGCAGCCCGGCTCACCCAGAAGAGGCCGTGTGGGTGCGGGGTGGCTCCTTGTGGGTGCCTGGCAGCTGAACATAGAGGGTGAGGGGGTGACTTCCCTGGCGCATGAGCCCTGGCATCGTGGGGGAGGGTAGCAGCGAGCTTGGCGGACACCCTGCATTCTCACCGCACCTCCGTCCCTGTCACCCCCACCCCCAGGTAGCCAGCGAGAAGTTGCAGCATGTCACAGATGCCCACCATGTTCAGCGCTGCCCTCTGGTGGTCAGTGCACGTCATAGCGAGGGGTCAAACTCCCAGTCTCTCTGTTGAACTCCTGGTTGAACGATCGCCCAAGGGGACAATTTGCATATTAGGCTTTTATTATATAGGGTGTTTATATATCTCTCTACCTCTCTGAAATCAATAAAAATGTATTTTTTTAAAAAAGAGGTTGGGCTGTGGAGCCAAATTACCTGGGTTTGAATCCCAGTGTCTCACTTACTCTCTGAGTGACCTCAAACAAGTAAGTTACTCTTTCCTATCCTTAGTTTCCTCAGCTGTAAAATAGGAAAAATAATAATTGTTGGAGGGTTAAATAAGTGAATATATGTAATGTATTTATAACAGTGCCTAGCATATGCTAAATGCTCAAGAAAGGTTATTACTGTGATATAATAAAATGAAAACAAAAGACAGTGCCCCCTCATAGAGAGATTTTTGGAACCTTGTGCATAGAGACTCATTTGGAAAGGAAGAAGGACTTATTTTTTCCCCTCATCATTTGACAACTGATCGTCCTCCTCTCTTCTTCTTTAGTGTTTGGGTTTGTAACTATTTAAAAATGCTTTTACTCATTTCAGTGGATGTTTGAGAGAGGAGATGGATCACATCAAATGACTGTGTGCTGTATAGATATATTCATTTATTTATTCATTCATTCAAAACATCTGCTTGTTATGCCTGCCATGTGCCATACTGTTTCCAAAGATAGAGCTTTGAACTGAACTTATAAAAATCCCTGCCTTCACGAATCTTATAGGAAACTTGCTCTGTCGTGAAGCGGAGGCAGAATGCAGTGGCCACACTGTTACTGAGAGGAGTACAGGAGGCCCAGGCGGGAGGGATCCCGGGGACGTGAAGGTCCTGACTGTGCTCCGTAACAGACTCACCTGTCCCTCTGTCACCCTGTGAAGAGCAGCCTTCATCCTGCCCCAAGGGCCCAGAACCTACCTGACACAGGCATGCTCTGCCCTTCTTCTTCCTTTCATCTTAAACATTTCTTTTCGGTCTACTTCTTGTGGAAACATAATGCTGAATTTGTTATTTAAACTAAAACAAAACAAAACAAAACAACAAATTCAACATTATCTGGAATTTTCCCCCAAAAGGTAGTACAACTTTTTGTTGTCATAACTGATGTGTCAATCTTAGTTTATCACAACTTCTTTTGAACTAATTTTGTATTTTCAGTACTTTTTTTTTTTTTCCGGTCATTTGTGACACTCAGCATCTTTTATTTATTTTCTGTTTTGTTCAGTGATTTGGGAGTTATATGTTCTATTAGTGGTAACTTTAGGTTATTATACCATTTTCTCTTGTGTTAAAAATTAAGCACATACCTCCAATGTTTGAATTCTACCATTGGAAAATGGTACAATCACCATGTTTCTACTCCCCTGACCTACTTCTAAACCTTTATCAATTTAGAACTGTATGCCATATTCATTTTTTAAGATTTTTTATTATTTTATTTTTAGAGAGAGAGGAAGAGAGAGGGAAAGAGACAGGAACATCAATGTGAGAGTGAAAAATCAATGGGTTGCCTCCTGCATGCCCCCTACTGGGGGTCAAGTCTGCAATTGAAGTCATGCTAAACAACAGGATTGGAAGAATGAATGGGGGAATTCCCATTTTATTATAGTGAATTATGTGACTTCCTTTGCAGTATATAAACCTTGGTAGCATTTAAGGATATGGCAATATCTGGGTTTATCCCTTTCTTTTAAAAAATGAGAGAAACCTTAAGCATTCAACACATATCTTAGTCTTACCTCTTTGGAAATAAAATTTAATATCAATGGAAATATTTTTGTGTGATTTTTTAAAGCATACTTCTGCATCACTGCAGAGTCAGATATTATAAGGGTTTATAAAAATATTCCAAAAAAGAAAATCAACTTGAAATTTTGGTTTTACATTTTAAACCAAATGAAGGGGGCTTTAAAGACAAATAGTTGTATTAAAGCAACACATAAACCATAGGTAAACATTTTTAGGCAAAATGATGTGATAATAATAAAGGCAGTTTGCATCTCCCTCTCCTTGGAAACTTCTTTTATTCATTGCTACTGTTTCTTTAAAACTAGCTTTAATTAAGCCTTTGCCATATTCTGACAAGGGTGAAAGAGTTAAATGATTTTCCTTGCTACCCACTTTTTTAGTGTATATCAGAATTAACAGCTCCACTGCAGGGAGATGTGTGGAGGTAGAGAAATATCAAACTAAGCTTTTGCTCTCTGTGGATAATAAAAATTACCCACTTTCTCACAGATGTCAAATCTGGCAGATTTCCATAGAAAATTTGGATTGAATGTCAACTACCCAAATTATTTTAGTGTCTGCTGAAGTGTGGGCTTGGCAGGGATTTCAGCAGGAAAATAGGAAGTGGGTTTGAAAACATTAATAATATCTGAATACAACTTTTTAAGCTGATTGTTCCATAGATGAACCGAAGCATATATTGTCCCTGCAAACCAGAGCCCTCCAAGAAGTCCAGGTGGGCACATTGTTAATGTTTCGAATATGGGAGTTGAGACAAGAGCTCATTTAGGAGGCAGGATTTGCTATCATGGATAGATCTTTGCCTTCTCCCTGAATAGTTTAGATTGGGTAAGCAACAACTAACAGTCTAAATGGCACAAATACCGTGTAGGCAATGAAGATACTTAAGTTTTATCAGCTATGAGTCATTGGGAGAAAGAGAGATTCATTCAAAAGTGTACTGAGGTTTGGCTAGAAGAGCTGAGTCCAGTACTGACGCCAACGTTCAGAAATCTCCATCTTTCCAGCGCTTCATTCCCTCATCTGTAAACCAGAGGGGACATATTGCATCAAATTTAGGGATACTTTCAGCATGTCTTCCATCTGTGTTGATAAGGAATAATTGAGATAACTCAATACTAGATAAATCCAGTTAGTTTGTTTCTCATGAGAAGAAACAGCTTCTTTGCTTGAGGAAGAAATTAAAACTGCAGTATATCAAGTAACATAAGATGAGCTCTGAGCAGATATGCAGTATCAAGAGATTAGCTTAATCACCATAGACATTTTAAATCACTATAAATATGTCTGTTGTTATTTATCAGAAGTACTCACCTTTCCTCTTCCACATACTATTCATTCAACAAATATTTATTGAGCACCGACTATGCGCCAGATATTGTGTTCAATGCTAGGTAGTGAAGAAAAAAGACAAAAAACCTTGCCTTCATGAAGTTTACGCTGTCCTGGGGGAAGACAGATGATGAGAAAACCGATGCGAACAGTGTGTACTATGTCAGAGAGGGATCGAAGGAGGAAAGGGAGACTGGGCGTGCATTGTGTATGTGTATGTATGTTTGCACATACACGTTTTAAATAGGGTGGTGGTTAGGCCAGCCTTCACCGCGAAAGTGAAATTTGAGGTAACACCTTAAAAAGGTGAGGGAGGGAGTCATGCCAATGTCTGACCGAGGAGCACTCTGGGCAGGGGCCACAGCCAATGCAAACTGCTGGACAGTGTAGGGAGGAGCACAGCACTGCTTCACGCCCTCATTCAAAAATCTTACCAACTCTATGCCCGACTTCCTTCATTTTCTCATGAAGTTCACTACCATCCAGTAGGGATGGATAAGCATATAAATAAGAGCAATGGAACAAAAACGTGAGGAGTCCTGAGGGTTTGTTGAGGGTACAGTGAGCCCTCCAATAGTCAGTTGTATATGGGAGGTCAGGAAAAGACTACGTACCAACTCTGGTCCCACTCCAAATTGCACCATGGATTCCTCTTAATACCTTTTATCTTCGCAGATACTCAGGGTAAGGAGAGCTATTGTATGACTTTAAATATAGGGGTGGGCAAAAGTAGATTTATAGTTCATATGGAAAAAGACATGCAGGTTGTGATTATTACAATAACCTTATTTAACTCTGTGTTTCATGTACTCACAACTGTAAACCTGCTCTTGCCCATCCCTGTGTGTAAGGAATAACGTGAATGTGATAGATAAATTTTCTTCAGCCTTTTGTGGAAGGAAGTAAGGAAGTAACTGTTGAACAGGTGCCCACTCTGTGCCAGGTGCTGCACTGGGCACTTCATACACGTGGTCTTAGTTTGCTCACACCAGAGAACCACATGAGCCTCTTCGTCTTTGTTTGAGAGAAGATGAAACTTGGGCTCTGAGAGGTGAAGCGGTTGTCCTCAATTACAGAGGGAATAAGTAGTTGCACCACGATTCAAAGTGAGGTCTTTCTCCTAATTCTCCATGCGCATATCCGTATCTTCACATGTCCATGACTGCATCACCAAATGGGGACTGGGAGATATTAGGGGAGATAAAGGTGAAGATGGCGATAATACTTAGGATTATAGACTCTTGGGACTGGAATTGCCTATGATAAAGTTTCTGCCTAACCTTGGGACACTTGACTTAAAATTTTCTAATAAGTCTTCATAATAACGAATAGTTAATGGCAAGTAATGAGCAGCATACTTAACTCTCTCTCTCTCTCTCTCTCTCTCTCTCTCTCTCTCTCTCTCTTTCTCTCTCCCCTGAGTGGATGTTGTTATGATCTTTATATAAAGTGATCTCCTATGTGATTCTCACAACAAGGCTGTGAAGATTATCTTGTCTCCAGTTGGGAAATGGTTTATCCATCTCATTCTGGAGCCCTAATTCTTAGTAATCATGGGATTTATTTTAGTATCTACCAATCTACACAGTTGAGGGTGTCCTTTTTAATATCCTATCTGAAATACATGTTCTCTATTATCATGAAAATGCATGCTTTTCTTCCTCTATAGATACAGGACAAATTTATTCTGATAGTATTATATTTTTGCAGATGTCTAGATCCTTCATTGAGGGAAGACACTGAGATTTTATTGGCCGTGTCCTATCTGTTTCTAAATCAGGACTCATTACATACCCTCCCTCTTGGTCTTCCTGTTATTTCTCTCAGTGAGTCTTTCCTTTCTGATTTCTTTATGTGATTTTCTATGATGTCTCTGAAATATATCTAAGCTATGATAAATATTGTTTTCCTAAAATGTGGTATTTAAATGTCATAAATAAATTATATAATATTATAACTATATCTTATATCTATGGATATGTAACTTTAACATTTTTCATGGTACAAGTCCAGCTGAAAGCTTACATTTTTAATCTTCATAGTCAATAATCTCAGTGTGTATAACATTTTATTATGTTCAATTAATTACATTTTAAGGGTTTTTTCTCAACTTCATTTTTACAAATAATTATTAAAAACTGATGAGGTCCAGTAACTTTTTTAAAGGTTATAAAATTATATGACTGCTAGAACTAGAATTATCTTGCCTTTTAATCAGGGAAACAATATATCCATATCAACTATTTGTCCCACATTGATATATCAGATGTTTATTAATTTGTGGTTTGTATTTTATAAGGAGAGAGGAAGCAATGAATCTTTGCATTGTCATGTGTAAGAAATATGAGGCTGTAAAAAGATTAAATAATGTTTCCAGGTATAAAAGGTACTAACTAAAGTCATAAGTAACCTTTATTGAATGTTTCCCAGGAACGAGGCTTTGTATTAAATAAGCCTTCGACATGTGTTAACTCATTGAAAGTTCATAATAACTTTATAAGTTAGGGTTTGTTAATATTCCCATTTTATGCCAAAGAAACTGAGACATAGAGTTTAGGTAACATACCAAAAGACATTTAAAATATGTCATAAAATAAAGACACTATTATGAAAAATCTGCATTATTTTAATTATGTTTTACCTTAAAGTAAGGGCATGTTAAAATTACCAATATAGTTTTAGAGTGTATGTGCCAAAAAATTAATACAATTTGTATCTGGAGTTTTGAACTTGACTTCTGTAACTACTCCTTCATTAACTAATTCCATAACATATGTACTTCCATCCTAAAATTATATATTCTTATCTGTTTTATTCTACTACCTCGCTAAACCGTTTTGAGAATGAATGAAATAATTTATTTGATAAAATTTAGTACATTTATTAGAACGGTAAATAATTATTTGGAGGGCTTATTAAAGCAGATTAATGGGGTTGCCCCCTGGATTCTGAATCTGTAGGTTTATGAAGGCCTGTGAATATGCATAACAAGTTCTCAGATGGCACTGATGCTGCTGGACCTGAGACCAACCTTAGAGAAGCTCCGCCTTATAAAACTGAATGAGGCTTAAGAAAGAAACAAATGACTTCACCACACAGGAATAAGCACGTTTTGTTTGAATGGGGGGAATGACTTTGATTTTGAATTTATTGAACTTTTTAGTTCATAATGATTAGGAATTATGACAGAAATAACGTTTGGAGATTATGACATATACACCATTGTTCCACACTGAACTAATCTACGCTGTCACCTCATCCTTTTCTGAGTCTGGGTTTGGTTCTTCCCCAAGCAAAATGCAGAATTCCATTAACAGAGATTTCTTGTTTGCAGGTAGTTTTTTTTTTTTCCCCTTTTAACTTGTTATCAAAGGTATAACACAGAGAAAATGTGAGACAATTCAGTACAATATCTGTGAGAAACGGCAGCTCACTGAAAAACCAACATAACAGTTTCAGACTTTTGACAGGAAAGAAAATTTAGGTCAGTCTTAAAGATGAATCCATACAAGAATGAATAATTGGACATACACATATGTGTGCAAGTACATACACCATTTTTCTTTCAAAAATACCATTATTTCCATTACCTCCATTCATAATACTTCTCATTACAGTAAACATTGTTCACTGGCAATAGTAGTTAGCACAGACTTTGCTACCTTGTTTAGTTCTTATGCTCTCTCTCCCCATCTGGGGGAAGTGATCTTTTTAGCTTGTCATAAGTAACATCAAAAATAGTACCTTGCCTGTCCAGTGTTGCTCAGTGGTTGAGCATCAATCCATGAACCAAGAGGTCACCAGTTCGATTCCCTTTCAGGGCACATGCCCGGGTTTCAGGCTCAATCCCCAGTAAGGAGCATGCAGGAAGCAGCTGATCAATGATTCTCTCTCATCGCTGATGGTTCTGACTCTCTCTCCCTCTCCCTTCCTCTCTCTGAAGTCAATAAAAACATATTTTTTAAAAAAATAGTGCCTTAATCAAGTACTTAAGTACACTTTGCTAATAATGATAATGCATGACAGCTAATGAGAAACAAACCACAAGTGTGACAGAGGCTACTGTCTTGATTTTTTCATCTTATGAATGGGTTTTCTAAAAGGCCATGATCAAGCATATAACTAATAAACAGCCTTAGAAATTGAACGATAGATATGATCTTGCTGCTGTTTGGTTGACAGATGGGAATCAAACAGACATAAACTCTGTACTTCCAATTTATTTCTGGGAAGGGAAATTGTGTGCCCAAAATGCCATAAGACAGGTTGTTCTTCCAGCATTTATAGTCTGGTGGGAAGGAGAAAATAAAGGTCCTGTAGTCTTTGAAAAAAAAAGACATTTTTAAGCCATTTTCAACATAATATATCAGACTTCCAGTTGGATGAGAATGTGAGTATATCAGGGCCAACTTCTGAACCTTTTGAGGTTCATTCACATAACATAACATTTTTTTTTCAATTTCTGTTTTCATTCAAGGTTGAATTAAATGAAAAATTCTTTACTCAACCTATTGCAGGTGGGCAGTAAATATTCTTCTTACAGTAACCCTAAAGATGCTTCCTCGAAATGTTAGAATTTGTTTTTTAAGTATATATTTGGTTTTCCTATAATCTAGCTAAATGGACCAAATGATTAATTGTTCCAATATGTTTAGTCAACACTCTATTCTAAGATAGTCCCTAGTATGATATGAATGTGAAATCAGCATATGATGTGAAATCAGCATATGATATTTATGCACATGAAATTAAAAATATATATGTAGTGGCTTATTATCAAGATTAACTGTATTGCACTCTTTAGCTCTTATATGATAGGCATTTAAACACTTCAGTGTGAAAAAATTATAATGTTCACCTTTTTCAAAGATACAAATATTATATTTCATATATCTTTTTAATTGAAATTACTTAATGTTTAATCTTCAAATTTCATGCAAATATAATTAGTACGAATCCTATCAGTATGATTACCCACTTGAGATTTTTCTGCTCAAACATAAATTAGAGTAGCAATATCTTAATTACATGGAATTTTATTACTTAATGAATAAATTTATTGATTCAGACGCAGTAGTTCCTGACCTATTGTGAATGAATATCAGACCTGAGTTTTTAGACAGTTTTAATCCATGTAAACCAGTTAGCTTTGTAAGGAGTAGTCATTCTGACATTCTGGCTATAGTGTTAACTCTGGCTAATATTCTCACACTAACAGGCCTGCTAACAAGGAGAAAAAGAAAGGGAACGTGGATGACAGCCCAACACAGGTAGAAGAAAAAGGCAAAGTTCACATTCTATAGATGGTAAACTGAATAGAGCATTTAGAATCCAAAGAAGGTTATATTAGGTCAGTCCCAGAAAAAAAGTTTCATGACTTCAAGAATGAATTGATTTAGTTGTACAGTTAAATTATGGCCAAGTTTGTGCAAGAGAGGAAAGTAGATATTTCACAAACTCAGATTGGAAGAAGGCTTAAACAAAGAAAATAGCATCAGGGACAGAGAAAGGATAACTTTTAAAGATTCTTAAGGAGTAAAATCAAGACATAATGATTAATTGATCATGGGGCATAAAGGAGAAGTATAGTCTGACTCCCAGCTTTTTGTTTTGGGAAAATATGTCTCTTGTTGTTATTGAGAAACATGGAATTGGATTTAGAAACAAAGAAATACTGGTAATTCAGCCCTAGCTCATTTGGCTCGGTGGATAGAGTGCTGGCCTGACAACTGAAGGGTCGAGGGTTTGATTCCGGTCAAGGGCACATACTTTGGTTGCAGGCTTGATCACGGGCATCGGTGGGGGGTGCGTGCAGGAGGCAACCAATCAATGTGTCTCTCTCACATTGATGTTTCCCTCTCTCTGTCTCTCCCCCTTCCTTCCACTCTCTCTAAACATTAATGGAAAAAATATACTCAGTTGAGGATTAACCCCCCCAAAAAAAGAAGAAGAAGAAGAAGAAGAAGAAGAAGAAGAAGAAGAAGAAGAAGAAGAAGAAGAAGAAGAAGAAGAAAGAATTCATAACTTTATTTTAGAGTGCAGGGGAATTAGTAAAACATGGGGATGAACAGGGAAGGAGAGATAAATAATATGTCATTTTGAGGGGGGGTGAATGAATATTTGTGCTTAAAATGAGTAGAAACTGGGGCATGTTTATTGACAAGGGGGATATGAGTCAATAGAAAAACAAAAGTTGAATATACAAGGAAGAGATGAAATAAGACAGGAAGAGCGTGGCATCCAAAGCCAGACTGAGGGATAAGCCTTGAACAGAGGAACAGCTTGTCCTCAGCAATGGCAGAAGACAAACGGGCAGCATGAGTGAGAAGACAGAGAGGGGTGGAGGTGGGTACCTATGGAGGGAGTGTATGCCTGGTGGCCTCAGTTCTATAGTACAAGGTGTCCTCTGGTGAGATGGAGCCTGAGTAAGAGGTGGAAATGATTGAGGAGGGTGTTAGTATGCAGAATAATTCTGAAGGAAATTGGTTAGGAAATTACTAATGCAAGTGAGAGGATGTTACTAGCACTGAAGGCTTAATAGTAGTACCAATCCTTATAATTTTGCAGATTTCCCCAGCAACACTGGGTTGCACCTGGATAGTGCTAATTATAATAACCAACATTTCTGAATGTTTATTTTGTACCAGGCACTGTTAAATTCTTAATATTTAGAACAAATTCATGAATTAAGGATCATTGTTATTCTCATTTTACACAAGAGGAAAACTGAGGCACTGAGCAGTGTAAAAGTGGATAGGCAAATTGTCAGCCTAATTAGTTAGGCTTAGGTTTGTCTTCCAGTAATAGGACAAGCCAAAATAGCACAGGGTAAACCACATAAATTTGTAAAAATAGCTTAAATCCAGAACTAATACAACCCTTTATGGGTTCAGGGACATGGGGCCTTCTATGTCATTGCTGAGCCATTTCCAAGCCTAGCTCAAGATCCACTATGGTTGCTGGTATTCCAGTCCTACTTTACGCATTGAGGACAATGAGGAGGACAAGGAAGTCATGCCTCTTCCCTCTCATTTAATGTCCAAACCCAGAAATTGCACACACCACCTTAGCTTAGATTCTTAGAATCTTGGTTGCATGGCTACATCTAGCTACAAAGAAGGCTGTGAAATATTTTTATTTAGAATACATAAAATTTGGTATAATAAGGGAAGAGCAAATAGTGGTAGTTCTCTTTCTTTGCTTCATTGATCTAAATTTGGACAATTTCAGGTTATATTGTATAAAAAGAGAAAAGAATAAAAAGTTGAGGGTGCTTAACAAAGAGTATATAGTTGAGTGATGAATTACAACAAAGGAAGTCAAGAAGGAAAAGGAGGGTGGAAGAAATAACTTGGTAAAGTCAAAGAGGTGTTCTTAGCATTACTTCATGTGTGAACTTCATGAAGAGTTCCTTGAGAGGTTTTTAAAAATATGTTTTTATTGTTTTTTTAGAGAAATAAAAAGGGAGAGGGAGAGAGAAATAGAACATCAGAGAGAGAGAGAGAGAGAGAGAGAGAGAGAGAGAGAGATCAACATCGATTAACTGCCTCCTGCACACCTCCTCCTGCACACCTCCTCCTGGGGATTGAGCCTGCATCCCAGGCATGTGCCCTGACTGGAAATCGAACCTGCAACATCTTGATGCATGGGTCAATGCTCAACCACTCAGCAGCACCGCCCAGGTTCCTGGAAAGATTTTGTGTGGAGATGGGGTGTTAAAGATTTGGGAGGTGGAGAAGTTCCTCGGCACTGGCATGAATGCTCTTGGTATTTTGCTGGTATCAGGTGGAGATACTTAGGGGCCAGCTGGTTAAGGAATGGAAATGAAGATTTTAAATGACTAGGCCAAGGATGTTTCAGTGGTTGTTATATAATATCTATCATAGTAGTGTTGATAACAACTTAGAAAACTCTTTAATTATGGGGATAATGATTATACTGCTTTATTTTTTTGACAAATACTAAATCAAAGTTCAAGTTTGCTTTATGTAAATGAGATTTGTTATGTTCAAAACTGCAGGTCTTCATAATCAATAGTGTTTCAGATTACTGAAACTCTTCATTCAATGTAAACCATTCCGATGGATATGTTTCTAAAACGTGTTACAAATTACTTTTTAAAAATAATACCCAGAATATATTTTTATAGTTGATACTTATATTAAATACAACTGTGAGAAATTGTCCCGGAATGAGAGAAAAGACTCTCATCTCTTTCATGGTCAGAGTTCCTCCTTTAGGCATTGAAGTTCTATGATTTTTAGAGAGCTGGTTTCCTCTTGGTCATTTTATTTTTTTAATATATATATATTTTTTATTGATTTCAGAGAAGAAGGGAGAGGGAGAGAAAGCTATAACCATAAATGATGAGAGAGAATCATTGATTGGCTGCCTCTAGCACGCCCCCTCCTGGGGATCGGCAACACGGGCATGTGCCCTGACCGAAAATCAAAACCATGACCTCCTGGTTCATAGGTTGATACTCAACTACTGAGCCACACCGGCTGGGCCTCTTGGTCATTTTAATAGTTTGATTGCTCCCTGGCTCCCCAAAATTAGAGATTGTGAGATGCTGACCCCTGGATTAAGTTTGCTATAATTTTTAAAGCTAAAAATTTCATTAAAAGCTTCCCAGCTTTTAAATCGTGTTTTAGGACCAAATTACCTCATGCCACCAACAGTTTCTTTTTTTCTTTTCTTTATTGACTAAGGCTGTGGTCGGCAAACTGTGGCTCGCGAGCCACATGCGGCTCTTTGGCCCCTTGAGTGTGGCTCTTCCACAAAATACCACAGCCTGGGCGAGTCTGTTTTGAAGAAGTGGCGTTAGAAGAAGTTTAAAAAATGTGGCTCTCAAAAGAAATTTCAATCGTTGTAAGGTGATATTTGGCTCTGTTGACTAATGAGTTTGCCGACCACTGGACCAAGGTATTACATATGTGTCTCCCCTCACCCCCAATCCCACCACCCATGCCTCACCCCCCTGGTGTCTGTGTCCATTTGTTAGGCCCATATGCATGCATACGAGTCCTTTGGTTGATCTCTCCCCCTTTCCCCCGCCCTCCCCTACCTTCCCTCTGAGGTTTGATGGTCTGATCAATGCTTCTCTGTCTCTGGGTCTGTTTTTGTTCATCAGTTTATGTTGTTCATTATATTCCACAAACCACTATGCTCAATTAATATTTGACAAAGGAGGCACCATCAGTTTCTTGCTTACACATTAGAATATATTTGTATGAATGAGAACCCTATTTTACTTTCATAAAAAAATTAAAATGAAGACTATCCTACCTAATAAGGAATGCTTTTTAAAGCAAGCCTCTATTCTTAATTTAAAAAAAATTAAATTTCTCTCTACATTTTGAAATGACATGTGGAATTTACATGTAGTTGACATAGCTCTATTACATTACTCCCATATACATGCTAAGAGATATTGAAGCTTGTGAATTTCTGTGTACTAATTTATATTTCTGCAGATTTTCAGCTTCCTTCCTCTTCTTACACCCAAAAGTTAGAGGAGTACAATAGGAATTCCAGTCATTCATGATGACTGAGTCAAAAGAGTGCTGACCATTTTGCCATTTGTACAGGAAATTGGCAATCTGAAAAAAACAGTCAGGATAGGTCAGTGGTTGGCAAACTCATTAGTCAACAGAGCCAAATATCAACAGTACAACGGTTGAAATTTCTTTTGAGAGCCGAAAACCGACTTCTGCACATGGGACACGAAGTTTCAATCGCACTGTACGTGCGCACCCGCACATGGTATTTTGTGGAAGAGCCACACTCAACGGGCCAAAGAGCCGCATGTGACTCTCAAGCCGCAGTTTGCCGACCACTGGGATAGGTCATTAAGATAGATTGTGCCGTCCAGGCTGGTTTGGCTCAGTGGATAGAGGGAACAATAGGGGGCATGCAGGAGGCCGCCAGGCAATGATTCTCTCTCATCATTGATGTTTCTCTCTCTCCCTCGCCCTTCCTCTCTGAAATAAAAAATATATTTTAAAAAAAGATAGAAGGTGCCAACATTAAGTCTGTTGTTAAATGTCAGGAAGAGGCCGTTGAATGTGTACTTTGCTGTGGGTGGCAGAGGTGGTGATTCCTCTGGGACTGTGGTTGGTAGGTATGAATGGGTGCCAGGACAACCGCCCGACCCCTCTCACTTCACCCCACCCTACCCCACTTACGCCAAAGATACAGCAAAAAATTCAACTAGTCATTTTGAAATAATCTTCACAGAATTCAGCTTCCCGACACCTCCTTCACGTGTTAGGACTCCAGTGATTTTTATTCTGTAATTACCAACCTAGGGAATACCCCAAGTTACACAGGTGCCTATCCCTGGCACGGCTTTGCCTGCGGAGGCTACATAGCCTTCGAGGGAACACAGGCCGCTTCACAGCCGTGTGATCACCAGTGGGCCCCAAGTGATGTGAAAGAGAAGCCTGTGGCTGAAGATCTTTAGCTTTGAAGGCAGTTTCAAAAAGAGTCATATGCCTCCGTCTTCTGAAGGCTGAGTTAGATGAACAGGTATTTGTCACTTTCAGGATTTCTTTGTGGGACTTGAAGTTGTACCTTTCATTTGCGTCCAAGGCCTTTGGCGTAAAGAAGACCGCATGCTGGAAAGGTGCAGTGAGGACGGCTCTGCTCTGAGGAGCTGCTTTCCGCTTTCTGTTTGCAACTGGAGGAAACTAGTAAGGCTGTCTCCGTGATTTCCTGTGCGATAATTATGCAACAAGAAACTTTTATATTTTATTTTGACTTTTCTACTCTTGATCCTGGTAATGAAAGTCATAATAAAGCCAGTAAGGGATGGGGAGAAATCAACCTATATATATATGTCTTAATTTGAAACTTTGAAGAAGAGGTGTCTTTACGCATACATTTTTGCACAATAATGGAAATTATTAAGCTGTACCAACTACTTTGTACACATAGTAAACTCCTGTTTTCTGAAACTACTACCAGTCAGAGAATTGAATAAAGGTTCTGTATTTATTTTGCTTTATAATGCTTTAATCTTTTAAACTTAGATTCTTTTAACTAAATAACAAGTAATATATGTTAACAGCAGAGAGTTTTAAAATTTAATAAATGTGTGTAAACAAGAAGGGCAAATAGAAGTATAACCTTAGCTCAATTCAGCTATTTTTTAGGTGTTTCTCTATAGAGATCTAGAAATGGAAGTGTAACCTAACTAGATCTGCCTAGTAAGAGCACAGATGAATTAAAATAAAAGGGAAATTGATGAAATCCTTGTTGAAGTGAAGAGGGAAGAAAAATGCAAGATGGTGAGGGCGGGTAAATAGGCAACTCATAGTATTTAATTTCAAGGAGGTTGCCTTACGTCATAGTTTTGTTTCTTACTAAAATTCTTTATTAATTCATTAATTAACCTACTAATTTACTAGTTAACATTTATTGAATATTTATTATGGACCAGGAACTGTTCTTGACACTGAGGATGTATTAATAAGCAACGCAAAGAGGTTACAGGTAGTAGAGGGATGCAGCCGTGTTAGCATCCTATAATAAAGAAGTACTGAATGCCTTCTTACTAGGCACAGTTCTAGGTACTGTTCCAGGCACAGTTCTAGGTACTGTTGATATAATAATGAACAAGTCAGATAAAAAAAAATCCCTGCTTTCCTGGGCAGATAATGGACATGATAAAACAAAACAGCAAATGGGAGCATGCCTGTGGTGCTTAAGGAAGAGCACGTAGACCCATTGGCTGGAGCAGAGTGCATGAAGAAGTGAATAGTGGGAATGAGGTCAGGGAACATTTGGGGATCATTCAGACTTCATAGGACATTGCAAAGACATTGGCTTTGACTCTGAATGAGATGAGAAGCCTTGATAGGGTTTTGTGCAGAGAAAATGGAATCATGTATCCAAAGGGTTATTCTGGTTGTGTGGAGAGACACAGGCTTTGGTAAAGGATGGAAACAGAGAGGCCAGTTGGAGTCTATTCCAGTGAGCCAGACAAGAAATACAATAGTGCATGTCTGCTGTTCCAGATCCATTTTAAAATTTGGAAGTATGTTCTTTTAAAGTAAAAAAAATAAAGGAGGAAAGAAAAAGAAAACAAAACACTGAATGTCCTTTACAGCTCAGATTTTTAACTTAAACTATTAATGAATGTTGTCTGTATGTTTTGACCTATAAATCGAATTAATTCTTTGCATTTGATATCAAACAAAGTGTGTGTGGGGGGGTCCTCCTCCCCAGTGGGTGCTACTGGGGGTATACATCTTACGATATCCTGAGGGAAATTTTTTTCTGAGACTTGCATGGGAGAATGAGTGATTTATTTTTTTATTTAAAAAACTACTTTTTATTTATTTTTTTGTTTGTTAATCCTCACCCAAGGATATTTTCCCATTGATTTTTAGAGAGAGTAGAAGGAGGGGGAGAGACAGAGAGATAGGAACATCGATGTGAGAGAGACACCACATAGATTTGTTGCCTCCCACACTTGCCTTGACTGAGCCCAGGGAATTGAGCCTGCAACTCAGGTATGTGCCCTTGACCAGAATGGAACCTAAAATCCTTCAGTCCATAGGCTGATGCTCTCTCCACTGAGCCAAACTTATTAGGGCAAGAGAATGAGTGATTTTTATTTGCATGGAATTAAATCCCTGTGTCCCATTTCCCTTTGTCTAGTCATAGAAGAAGTGTAGCTGGGGTTTCCGTAAAGCTAGAAGCAAAGCCACTGTCCAGAGTTCCCTTTCCAGGCTGGAGTCTGTCCAGTGCAGCACCAGGGTAGGTGCAGTCCTTAGTCCATTGTGTGTGGGGGTCCGCATGGTCATGGGCCACATAGGAGAATGCCAGGAAGCCAAGCGAGAGCCATGAGCCAAGGGTGCCAAGAGGAACCAAGAGCACAAGAGAATGAACATCATTGTTTAGGGAATTAAGTGTCCCAAATCTTCCTGGGCTTGCAGTGGCCGTGCCCATTCTGGCCAATGACCTCTGTTCCCAGCAAGCACCTTCCCTGCTCATCCCAACTTTACTGGGCATTCCTCTATCTCCCCTTTGTCCAGCCCCCTTCCCCTAATGTTTTGCAGGGAACATGCCTATAATGTCTGGCCTTTCCTCTGCTCCTTTCCTGTTATTAATAAACTAGAGGCCTGGTGCACGACATTTGTGTACTTGGGGGAGAGGGGGCCCTCAGCCCGGCCTATGCCCTTTAGCAGTCTGGGAGCCCTTGGGGGATGTCCAACTGATGGCTTAGGCCCATTCCCCAAGCCATCAATTGGATATCCTTAGGCTACCGAGGAGGTGGGAGAGGCTCCCGCCACCACTGCTGCGCTTAGCAGCAGTCAGCCCGGCATGTGGCTGAGCAGTGCTACCCATGTGGGAGCACAGTGACCACGAGGGGGCAGCTCCTGTGTTGAGCGTCTGCCCCCTGGTGGTCAGTGTGCGTCATAGCAACCGGTCATTCCTCCGTTCGGTCGATTTGCATATTACCCTTTTATTATATAGGATAGCTAATTACAATGGTTTCACATTGATAAAACTCAACTCCTCATTAGTTTGCTAATTCTCTGTATCCAGTGACTTCTTCTAGTTACTATATTAGCATTTTCCTCACTTTTCCCCCAAATAGATTTAATTTGGCCAATATCATAGATTTCATTAAAAGAAATGTGTAGTGTGTGTGTGTGTGTGTGTGTGTGTGTGTGTGTGTGTGAAACAAATCCTGGGGTATAGGCTGAATTGAGGAAGTTGATTTACATGTAAAGAAAATTTTTTTTCAAGGTGTCAGTACTTTCAAGAAACCTTTTAAATATAATGTAAGGCTATATCATTAAACCAAAGTAACACAAATAGAGATTACCTTTCTCAAATTCTGTAAGGAAAAATAATATAAATAAATATAATAAATTAAAACTACTATGTCATGGGAAGTCATTTTTCTTAGCAATAGAAACAGCCTTTAAACATCATCACTTGGATAGAACAGGAAGTAATCACTTGATCTTTTTAAACACCACTTCCCTGAGCTCAAAAGCTTGAGAGCTACCACGTAATATTTGACTTAGGATTTTATATCTAGCAATCAGATAGGAGAAATGTGGCAGTGGATTAAAAATGCCTGCTTTGACAAGCATATCAAAAAGATCATATCATTCTGGCTCAAGTACTGGAACTAGTACTGATAAGGCATGTTAAGAACTTTTAGTTCTCCAAGCAACTACTTGTAAACATAAGTGTAAGGAATAATCTTATCTTATTTGTATCGCTTTTTCTAATGTTTTTAGTTGTTGTTTTTTTCTTTTACAAGTTGTATTTCCATCTTTCCTGTTACTTTGTAAAATGGACCTTTGCTTTTACCTGTTATATATTTTTATGTTGTATATGTACCAGAAGGGAGGGAATATTTTTCAGATCATCTTATTCATGGTAAATATCAAAAGTGTACTTGTGAAATTTTGCCTTAATTAATTTGTACCTTTTCTATGACTATCAATAACTGGTACTTTCAAACAGCATTTTGTCTAAAAAGTATTTTTCTGAATAAAAATCAGTTTAAATAACTGCTTAACTAGTTTTGAAAAAATCAACTTTATAATATAAGGTGCAAATAATTAAGTAGAGGCAAATAGAGAATAATGACACACTTTTTAGCAAACTACCTTTCTGTGAAAAGTGTTTATAATATTTATTAACATACAGAATTAGTCTTAACCTGCTAGAAAGAAGAGAAAATGCAACACCTTTCAAAGATGCAAATTGACAATTAACAAAACAATAGAATTCTAGGTGTTCCTTTGCTAGAGGTGCAAATTGATAATCGGGCTCTGTAGAAAAGCTGGTTGTTTCCATTTCAAGGTTATTTTGAGATGTAGGCTCTGCAAGAAAGAAGAGAATAAGAATTTGACCATTTTTGTTAAGTAGAACATACAACTAATAGTGATATCATTGTTCTACTGCTCTCTGCAGTTTATAAAAACCATAGCCAAAAGGATTTTATTCTCCTTTCTAACCTTTAAATTTTTTTTTCTTTATTGATAAGGACATATGTGTCCTTATCCCCCCATTGCCTTCCTCATCCCCCCGCTCATACCTCACCCCCCCTGGTGTCTGTGTCCATTGGTTATGCTTATATGCATGCATATAAGTCCTTTGGTTGACCTCTTCCCCTTATCCCCTCCCTCCCCTACTTTCCCTAGTTGGTTTGGCTCAGTGGATAGAGCCTCAGCCTGTGGACTGAAGGGTCCTGGGTTCTACTTCAGTCAAGGGCACATGCCCGGGTTTCTGGCTCACTATTGGGGGTTCTATTCCGGTCAAGGGCACATACCAGGGTTTCCAGCTCGCTACTGGGGGTTCTATTCTGGTCAAGGGCACATGCCCGGTTTTCTGGCTCACTATTGGGGATTCTATTCTGGTCAAGGGCACATACCAGGGTTTCCAGCTCGCTACTGGGATTGTGCAGGAGGCAGCCAATCAGTGATTCTCATCATTGATGTTTCTATCTCTCTCTCTCTCTCTCCCTTCCTCTCTGAAATCAATAAAAATACATTTTAAAAAAGCTAACCTTTTCTTTTAAGGTATTAAGTGCTATGGGACCTGGACCTGAAGAATTTCATAATACTTATTCATCTGTGTCTCTGTAGGACTATACAGGGGTGGGCAAAAGTAGGTTTACAATTGTAAGTTCACAAAATTGTTTATTCTTGTATTATTATTTATTAACTAATGTATTATTTATTACAAACACGTGCAAACCTACTTTTTCCCACCTGTGTATTGTGCTACATACGTATTTATGAGTTTAATGGTAGTCTCTCTATACTCTTATTAAAGTTTCCCCAATTATCTGTTTCATTTTCGGTAGCCCTTGACCTGTTCAGTGGCTTAGGTTTACTTTGCCATTGGAAGTCTCTGGCTGTATTGAACAGATTTTTTATTTGATATTTCAGTAGTTATCCCACAGTCAATCTGCATTTATTGAATGCTACTGAGTGCCAGGTATTGGGCTAGATGTTGTAAATACACAGATGATAACAACTAGTCTAGTGGAGCTCTAAGTTCAAAAGAGAGAGGTTTGAAGTAAGAACTCCCTCACTCTCATTTCCCCACTCCCTTCCTTCAACAGCTTTTACTGAGCGTCTAGCTGTACAATGGCAAACAAGAAAGGCACCTTCCCTGCCAGATCCTACTTCCTCTACTTGGTCTATTTATTACTCAACATTTACTGAAACAGGTTCTGTGCACGCAAGCATAACAATACATGCAAGTATAGAAATGAAAAAAAGCATGATCTATGTCCTTAAAGACTGATCTTTTAGCTAAATCTTTCTTAGCTTCGGTTTTCTCACTGGTAAATAGGAAAAGTAATACTAGGGGGGATGATGGTGGAGGTGCTGTGTATGAAAGTTCTTACATGGTTTGTACCTGAAAGGTTAATTGAATTCTCCTGTTCCAGGAGAGTTGTGTAGCATGCATACTGTAATTTTAGAAAGAGGGCAGCTTAAGTCAAGGTTCAGGTTTGTTATATCATACAATAGGTATTCTATTTTAGTAGTGTGCATACTTTTTACTTTTCCCAGAGTATCTGCAGCTGTGTGATGTAGTAATGTGTAATTTTACCAAGACATTTGAAATGTGCATTGATATCTTAGAGGCAGTAACTAGTGGGGGAGTGGCACAGCTTGACGGTCACACATCTGGGCTTTGGAGTCAGAAAGACTTGGTCTTAGTCCTTCACTACACACTTGGGTCATCTCTTTAAACTACTGCCTCTTCATGGGAAATTGGGATAGTGGAACCTATCTCAAAAATTGGTTATGAGGATTGCTATAGCATAGAGGAAACATAAAGATAATGTATAAAGTGTCTGGTACACTGTTAGCCCTCAGTACATGAAATATATCATTAGTATTATCAACTGAATTACCAGCTAGAGAAAAGTGCTGACTACCCAGCATTTGTATCCCATCAAGCAAGTCTTTATTCTGCTGCCCTTGCTCTCCTGAAGTGTGACCATCATGTGAGACATCAAACTTTAGTGAACGCTTGGTTGTTAACTCGTGGTGTGGAATTAAACTCAGGCGGTACTAGATTCTCAATAGAATTATGATTCATGAACAATTAGCTCTTGTATAAATATATATATATTTGCACATTTGGGACTTGTAGGAGAACCCAGGACATCATTCCATGGGCTTATCAAAGGTCTACTATACATTTGCAAAGAGGAAATGAAATTCAGATTTGTGATGGGGGGAGGTAATGAGCAAGTTGTTGTTTAGCTCTTTGTTATTTGTTTGATATGCTAAGGCTGCTCAACCGCTTGGTATGACGTGCACTGACCACCAGGAGGCAGACGTCCAGCCAGTCAGGACTGAGCGAGACAGGCCAGAAACACCCTGAAGCCCTCCCATGGTCCCTCCTCTGCTGGCCAACTTCCCACATCCCTCCTCGGCCCTGATCATGCACTGGTGGGGTCCCTCGGCCTGGCCTGCACCCTCTTACAATTAGGGATCCCTTGAGGGATGTCAGAGAGCCGGTTTTGGCCGAATTCGTGCACTGGGCCTCTAATATATATATATATATATATATATCTATATATGTATATATTTATATGTATATCTCGTGTACTTGGCTAACAGAACATGACTTTGAATAAATATTGATTGACAATCAGAACCCTTTTACATGAAACACTGCAGGATGCTGCCCTTGGTGTTATACCTAGAAGAGGATGTCTAGCCTACGGAGAATTTCCGAGTGTGGCAATTCCCCCCGAAGGGGTCTCACCACAGCTAAATCCATACGGAAATTTAACACCACTGTTCCCATTGCTGCCTTCTTTGATCAGTCCTGAAATCTTTGGGAGGTGAGCCTTGGTCTTTGGCAGAAGATGGAGGACCTGCTGTGATTTGGTGGAGGTAACACAGGCTGCCCAGTATAAGCAACTCTGTTCTCTTCCATCTCAGAGTCCTTGTCTTTCCCTGAGCCTGGGAACTAGGCTGAAAATTGAGTAGCTTTCTGATCTTGATCACATGAAAAGGTAAGAGAGAAAGGTTAGCTACCATTCCCAGCCCCTCATCCCATCCAGCATCTGTCTCCTCTCCTGCCCCTCCTTTGAATTAGGCTCTTCTGAGTGTGAGGGAGACATGGCCTGCTCTCTGAGCTCCTGAAGTTCCCCTTCGAGCAGCATCTAGGAAGCGGACTCTCTTCATGGGCTCTGTCTAGGCACAGCCAACATTTGTCTTCTCCACAAGCAAAGCCAGAAAAGCCATTGCACTTCCTTATGGTTAAAGATGCACCTTCCTGCCCAGCCGACATGGCTCAGTGGTTGAGTGTCCACCTATGAACCAGGAGGTCACGGTTCGATTCCCAGTCAGGGCACGTGCCCGGGTTGCAGTCTCGATCTCCAATCAATGATTCTCTTTCATTACTGATGTTTTTCTCACTCTTCCTCTCCCTTCCTCTCTGAAATCAATAAAAAAAAATTTTTTTTAAAATGTGCCTTCTTGTCCCTGGCAACAGGAAGTCAACAACCAATGCAAATCTCAGGGGTAAGATGACTGTGATCAAAACCAATTTTAACACAGCAAAATGTTTTTCCTCAGTTCTATTCTTTGGGCAAGCCAGGACTCTCTCCACTCTCCTTGTGGAGTATGATCTTATACTCCAAATAGCATTCTTTGCATAACCCCAGGCCACAACTTCAGTGGAAGAACTATAGGCTAAGGGGCAATGCCTCATTGTCCTCTTGGGGTCCCTTTGCTGCTGGCATTCTGAAATCCCCACTACAAGCTTTGAACTGCTGTGCCAAGCTCCATCTTCTTATCTCCAGGATCTGAGGTGGTGGTGCAGGCATCACCCAGTCTGTGCCTGGCTCCCTGGCTCCTCAGTGGTGTGTAGCAAATGCCAACTCACCCCACCCTCCCCATTTTTTGCCAGCCCTGAATTCCAGCTTCAGGAGAATTTTGATGGGTGTGGGACTCAGTCTGACAATGCCGGAAGCAGGACATGGTACTCAGTTTACACCTGCCAAAACCTGTTCTAAATAGGTCAGATCTACACTTTCGAATTCTAAAGTTCCTGGGGGCAGAACCCATCCCTTTCCAGGATGAGTTCCAGATTCTGTTTCTATTTTGTCTTGTTTTGTCTTTTAGGAAATTTCGAGTCTGAGGTGGAGATCTTAGAAATAGCTTTCCTCACCTCTCCCTCGCCTAGGTGTTCCCCTAGGAATTGCCAAAAAGATTGCTATCTTTAGCCAAATCTAACAAGGCTGCCTCACCCTACCTCCCTCCTACCAGTTACCCTGGTTGTGCTTATGGAATTTAAAGCAGAACTCATTTTCATCACAAGCCACTGATATTTCAGAAATGATAGGCGACCCCTCATTGCTGGGTACCAAGTGTCCAACAGAATCACAGTCACTGTCACAAAGCATATTGGGTTCAGCCCTAAGGATTGACATCTCTCTTTGTTACAGTTATGCAGGCTCAAGGATTTCTAGCAAGCCCTCAAGAGGTCACCTAACTATGTTCCTTTTCCTCTTTGGGCTCTGTACTTAATGACTTTTTTTAAAAAAATATTTTATTGATTTTTTTACAGAGAGGAAGGGAGAGGGATAGAGAGTTAGAAACATCGATGAGAGAGAAACATCGATCAGCTGCCTCCTGCACACCTCCTACTGGGGATGTGCCCACAACCAAGGTACATGCCCTTGATCGGAATCGAACCCGGGACCCTTCAGTCTGCAGGCCGACGCTCTATCCACTGAGCCAAACCGGTTTCGGCGTTAATGACTTTTTAAAGGCATGTATTAAATTCTGACATATTTTTGTCTGGAATATGTCATAGAGTCTCTGTGTATTAGGACTAGAAAGAACTTCAGAGCTCCATTAATTCAACAATCTCAACATTATGTTTTAGCAGAATATTCAATTTGAAAGTTATTTAAAAAACATAACTTTTTTTTTTGTTATTTAAAAAAAAGTCAATCAATATATTTTTTTCTGAGTTTTATGTTTACCTGTTGGAGCAGACAGCCTTTAATATACCTTCTCCCACGGTCCCACTTCTGGGCATTCATACCGCTGTGTAATCCCCTCCCCTTGACTGTGGGCTGGACTTATTTACAACAAATATAATACAGCAGAGGAGATGAGATGTCTCTCACTTACTTGTAAGGGAAGTTAGCAGTGCTGGAAGCACAATCATTTAATTCAGATATTTAGAGAAATATTTCAAACTTTCTTAGACTATTAGAATTATATCTTGAATATCAATGGTATAGTACTTTTGCACACAAAGTTTGCAGTATTTATAGGAAAGCTAGCCTACATATGACCCCCTTTTTTGGGTAAACATTAATATTTCAATGGAGTCTCAAACACCAGTGATTGAGAAACTTTTGCTCCCTGTCCCCCTGCCAGGTGAGTGCAGAAAGCAACCAATCAATGTGTCTCTCTAGCATTAACGTTTCTCTCCCCCCATCCCCTGCCCCCTTTCACTCTCCAAAAATCAATGGGAAAAATATCCTCTGGTGAGGACTAACAAAACAAAAAGGAAGGAAGGAAGGAAGGAAGGAAGGAAGGAAGGAAGGAAGGAAGGAAGGAAGGAAGGAAGGAAGGAAGGAACTTTTGCTTATATCAGGGACAGAATATGTTTTACTTGACATTCTTCAATGGGCCAATAGATATGTGTTTTTCACTTTTGTTCCTATGCAAAGAAAGGTTTGACAGTTGTTTGTATGCAAAAGTAATTAATACATAATAATACAGATAAATAAATAATACAAGAATAAACCCTGTGTTTCACATACGCACATCTGTAAACCTGTTTTTGTCCACCCCTGTATTCAATGTGTATACATTTTACATACTTTTGGTGACATTAAAAAAATTGTATGTGGCTGAAAATTCACCTGGGAATTATACTCTAAGCCCTTGCTTTTCTTTAGTATATGTTTCTGTTTTGCTCAGTGCTTTTTTTTTTTTTGGTGGTCTTTCTGTAATAACAATAGGTATAAGAACTGTCTCTTTTGTCAGCGTCGCCTTATTTTACGTGTACCCTTTCCTCAGGCCTCTCTAGTTCATAATGAATCTTGGTGTACTTTTCAATTTGGGACAAGTTATTGAGTGTGAATTATTTTTAGAAAATTAGGTTCTTGTTGTTATTACTGTTGTTGTTTTCCCCACATAACTAATGCGAAGTCAGCACTTTCCTTTTCCTCACTCTGAGAGCGCTGTTGTCTTCAGCTGTCCCTGTATAATGGCTTTTGATATGTCCCATTGTGACACGTTGGACCCTGTCCCTACTTAATCACTCATTTTAGGAGGCTGATTCTGGGCAACAATGATTGTATTCTCTCTTCACTTTCAGTGTTAAAATCCTTGGCAGTTCATTTTTCTCTACCATTTCCTGTGGGCTGCAACTTGCACACCCAGCCCCATTAAAACTCTTAGCAGAATTAGCAATGCCTCCTTTCTGATTACCCTGAGCGAACTGTCTTAACTACAACAGTGGCCTAGGACCTTGGAATGCTTAGAACACTTTCAAGTTCTGTATGACCCACCCCTTTGTAAGCCATTTTAGGACCTGCTTTTCCCATGTTTTGTAAGAAAAAGAGCAGCACCTTGAAGTTCTTTGAAAACAGATCCTAAATTCTTACTTACAAAGTGCTTCTAGTACAAATTATAATGAAAAGAACGTGTATAAAACTATTCCCTGTGGGCCTTTGCGGATAGATTCAGTGATCCAGGAAATCAAGATATTCATAAATCTAAATGATGCTAAATTCACAGAAGTGTACACATTATTTTGTTATATTTTATTTTAATCAAATAATACCTTTTGAAGATACCTTTGTAGAACTCTGTGTGTGTGTGTGTGTGTGTGTGTGTGTGAGTGTGAGTGAGAGAGAGAGAGAGAGAGAGAGAGAGAGAGAGAGAGAGAGAGAGGTGGGAGAGAATGAGAATGTACACAAACAAGATAGAAACAGCCCAGGGGCTATTTCTTGACATCTCTGAATCCTGTTGCATCTGAATGGAACCTGTCACAAAGATGAGAATGTTCTACCAGATGGATTTTAATATTTTATTTTTTTGGCTGGAATATCAAAGAGAAACTTAGCGGAAAAAAACACACAACTATGTTGCTAAGGTTAATAAGATTTTATAAAGACCTTATGAATGTGTATTTATGTGTGTGAATATGAATAATTGTATGTATACAATTATAGCAAAAATGACTCTTGCTTCCTGTTTTATCTAATTGATATATATTGTCCAAAGAATAGAACTGAGGAAGAACATTTTTGCCGTGTTCAAATCAGCTTTAATCACAGTCATTTTATCCCTGATATCTGCTTTGCGAGAGACAGGAAAATGCATTTTTCCATCCTCCACCCAGGACAGCAACAGTGTACATGTGGTCCCCTCACACCAGTTTAAAAAACAACAGGAAAAGAATCACTTCAGAAATAAATGTGTTTTGATCAAAACCATATAGTGTTAAAAACTCTAATAAGGGACTGAAGAATTTGGAATATTTTTCTTGTTTTGTTTTATAACAATATTTTATGAAGTAGCTAATTGTTTCAGCTTTGCTGGAAATGTTCTATAAAGTTGCACTTTGGCCCATGCTCTTTCATTTAATTGTGGAGATGGGGAATGTGCATAATTCATGGTTATCATAGTACAGCATTAGATATCATAAGATATATTCATGGTTATATGCAATTTATCATGAGATATAGTCATGACTATCATAAAGTATATCTACTGAGATTGATACTTTCCATGAATAATCCCGACACAAGACAAGGCTTTGGGGGCAACTTTTTAAGACAGCTATCATGGCATTTCAGCACAAAGCAGGATAGGTCTCAGAGAATTAAATCACCTATTGAAGTGGAATATTTTCTCAATAACTAACATTGCCATTACAGTGTCAGGATCCACAGTGATGTCATGTATTCAGTTGGGGGCAGGTGGGGAAGCAGAGCTTCCAAGTTTCAGGTGCCTGGGTCTTGCACGTGGCAGAAGGTGCCAGCAGCTTCCAGCTCACCGCAGGAAGCACTGAGGCAACCTCAGGGCAGAGCTAGGTGGATGACCAGAGACTCTGGAGTTTTGTTACTCCTAGGATGTTGGAGTGGCGGTGGTGGGAGAGGACCATTTTCTGCGGCACTATGCAAGGATCATTGGAAAGACGGAGGTCAGCATTCTAGATGAATGCAGATTACATTTCACTCTAGTTCACATATATACAATATGCACAGACGAGATGATATCGCAGAAATTTTTAAATGTGCCCGACCCCCCGGTGTTGAAGGCCTAAAGCTGGGTTCTCATATCTTCTGACCTGTAGACTCTCAGTTACCCAGGGATGGGGGCTCTCTGAAAGGCAACATAATTGTTTTGAAGATGTCAAGTATGAAAGTTGAGTAAAGATTATCGTTTTGGAAGAACGATGACTGAATGGCTTTCTGGAAGAAAGAAGTCATGAGGAGAGAGTCACAGAAGGAATAAAAAGGCGCTTGGTTCAGATACTGAAATCCCTTATGATGCAGGATCTTCACCATCATTTCAGTGGTCTGTTTACTGCTCAGGGGATACATTGCTTAGTGAATATTGGTCTTGTTGCGAGGATAATGTCCTATTTGAGTCCAAAATAGCTCACACATCTCTCTTGTGTTTAGTAATAAGTTGCCACTAACCATCAGGTAAAAGTTCATTTTACAAGATTCCAGATGGTGCATTTTAACACCACGGTTAAGGCTTCCTATAACTAGCTAACATGTATAGTTAATGCAGATATATCTGAAATGCAGTTTACTTTAATTTGTGGAATCTTTCCTCAGGTTTGTCCCATTCTGGCATATTTTTCTATTTTTCTGAACCCAGAAGTTGGCAGGATTTCAGTCTCAGGTTTTTATCAGTCTTTAAAGATACAGTATTATGGCTTTTGAAAAAGTTATTTTAAAATAAGTTTTAAATTGTTGACAACTACGGTGCTTTATTTGGCTATCGGGTATTCTCTAAATCCAGCATTGTTTTTTCCTCATTGAAGTTTATAAGGAAAAGTGTTGTATTTGTTTGTTCCTTTAGGAAAATGCCTCTAGAATTTTATTTACTTGGGAATTTTATTGTCTTGGGGAAATGAAGGGTTGTTATGCCCTCTGTCGTCTTAGCAAATTAAATATCGTGTAGAATTCAGAATGAGGAACCCTAAAATCAAGGACAGATAGTAATGGTAAGCGTCAAGTCTGAGGAGATACATTTTTTTTTTCACTAAAAATAAACCTTTGTTGATGCAGAACTTGGCGAGCACTTAGTTGACATAATAGGGAACAATGACATTTACTAGGGACACATTATGGTTTTCTTCCTTTCTAAAGCAGTTTATTGCATGAATTCATGCCCATGAGCCAGTGTGAAGGCATATCAGGAATATCAAAAGTATTACCACATATGCTGTCTAATATTTGTTTATTTTGAATTTATATAGCCTTCTTTTCTGTGGAGATTTGCCAATGCCGTGCAGAAAATTTTAAATCTTTTAAACAATAGAGAATAAGTTGTAAAATGTAAACCCCTGCCTGGACAGGTCATGCTCTCTAAGGCTTTGTAATGTAAGCACTTGCAGTTACAAAGGGAACAAGACTGTATATGAGATTCTTACCTGGTTGGATAGTAAGAATGAGAGATGCTTTGTATAAGCATTTATTCTTTCAGTCTTAGGTCCATTTTTCTCTATGTATTCTCACATTTGAATTTAGGGGTCTAACCTCAAATATGAATCTTGTTGTAAATTACTAAATGCTCTTTCATATTAGAGGGGAATCGAGAGTCAAAGCTACTCAGGCCAGTCATTGAAATGTGATTGACTCCAGGACCAGTGGGAGGAGAAAAATGCAGACAGCACAGGACGGCAAAGACTCAGCAGAAACACAAAAGTTAACATGTGTGGGGTAATAAAAGTACTTCCTTCAGTATTTTTCTGAGCTTTCAATGAAAAAAGTACACATTGAATACTAGAATGATGGTAATGTATGACAACTTCTCTAGTATTATTGACCCTATTGCTACGAGTGCAACTGCAGAATATTTGAATATAAAATGTCCACATGTCTAATTTTTTTTTTTATCTTATTACTCACTTGCATGGAGTAAAAATATCTTGTAAGTTTTTTAAATATTAGGAATACCTGTATATTTTAATAGAGCTAAAATTGGACAGAAGGTTGGTAGTATTTTGCAAGTTCTTTGAAAATCCATTTCTTTTAACTTCAAATTGCCACAGTTGTAGAAAAAGTCATTTTGGCAGTAAGAGTAATGTTTACTGAAGGGGGTTCAATGGCTTTTCATTGATAGTGAACGTGCATATCTATATTCAAATCTGTCATCTAAATTCCATATGGAAGTGAGAATGGGAAGGCATCAGGGTGTGGGAAGGGGAGAGGGCAGTGGAGGCCGGCTGAGGAGCACCTCTCTGCTACTCTCTGGGGCAGCACTGTTCCTCCATCACCACCCAGCAGGCAGTGCCGGTTATAAGCTAGCAGTGGGTACACTACGCCCCTGTGCAATCCTTTTCCTTAGGAACACGTCCTGAGCAGTCACACGCAGTTCCAGACCCACAGCTGCTGTGCTTCCACAGTGTGTAGTTCCTGAAGTTCTTGCCTGACTCTAGGCACCGGGAATGCAGCGAGAATACAAAAGAAAGTCTCAAAAGGAATGATACCTTGTTGGCTTGTTGAGCCATTTGCCTGCTAGGATGGATCTGGTCATTATTTTAAGTAAGACTGGAGCTTTAGCAGTATGTAAGGGCGAGCATACAGGTGTTACCTGTTTGGGTTAACTGATTTAGCCTGTGGGCCACCTGTAGTAGGTAATGAACTCCCTCTTCCAGGTACCCAGGCTGCAGTCTTGGGCTGCATTCCCCTGGCGATGTGTGGGTAAGGGAGAGAACGGCTTGTTTTATTGGAGAGAAAGGAAAAAGCCTCTGAGGATGGGAGAGCTGCGGCGGAGCCAGCTCAGCACTGATTATTTTGCACAGAAAGACCCAGTGATTTAAAAACCATAAATGCTGTCCTCTGAAATGTGCATCATGTTAGATTAGCCTCCTTGTAATAAGCCATCAGTCGCCCTTCAAGATTTTGACTTGAATTATAGGTTGCAGCCACAATTTTAATTACAAGGAAGGAACTTAAGCAGACGAATAAGAAACTATATTTTAGTGTCGTCTAAAACTATAAACTACGTTGTATAACCGCCGTTATATCTGTGACTATTAAATATTTTTAGAAATCATTAATTCAACTAATTGTCTGGCAGTTGACATGATGAGTTAGATTAGGGCTTAACACCAGGGCCATGTTGGGTCTGTGTGTGTCTGTGTGATTGTCTGTAGGCGCATGTGGGGTGTATGGCTTTCCAGGTGTTAGAAATTTTCCTAAGAAATAAACAGGTTTAGTGTTTTTCAAAGTACTCCTTATGAAGACAATATCTGATGAGTACAGATATGCCTTTTAGAAAGAAATCGGAGAACATGTTGGTTGCATAGGAGAGAGATTTCATGTTGTTTTTACTGCCCCATCATTTTCACATGGTTGCTACTGTCAGAAAGTTGGATTATCCAAAATCCAATGTACCCTGGCCTGTGTGGCTCAGTTGGTTGGAGCAAAAGGTGGCAGGTTTGATTCCCGATCAGGGCACCTACCCAGGTTGTGGGTTTGGTCCCCAGTTGGGTGCATATGGGAGGAAACCAATCGATGTTTTTCTCTCACTTCTAGGTTCTTCTCTCTCCCTTTCTCCCTTCCTCTCTCTAAAAGAAAAGAAAAAATACGTATGTTAAAAAAAATTACTGCAAGAATGCCACACTGGTTGCTTTACAAGTTCACAAAAGACACTTTTCTTACTTATTCATAAGTTTGGCATTATATTTAAATATCCAGGTCATGCTTATAACAGACAACCATGTCAAAGGTGAAGGGAGAAATTCACATCAAAGCACAGGTCTAGGTTCTCATTGTTGTAAACCACGGTCAGGTCTATTCAGAGTTCCCTTGTCCTGACCGAGGACACACAGCTGCGGAGAGGGGCGCTGTAGAGAGGACATTGTGGCTTCCATGTGAAATAGTCTTAAATGCTTGTGACTTCCCTAATGTGTCAGGGAGGAAATCTCACAACGTGGTAGCAGAGGTACTTTTCCCATTAAGTTATTTTGCAGTGTTGCTACTGAGAAATTCATAAGAAAAGATGAGGCAGGTGAATTTTGGTAGTCATATCTTTAAAAAAAAAATCAGCTTCTAAGATATTTCTGCTAATTCAGAAGCTAATTGTCCTGTGACAGAGTCTCAGGTTAACTTTTGTTTGGTGTTCTAGTAAAAGATAGGAAGTTTTTCCAGCACCATCTTAGGATATGTAGGTTCTCATATTTTCTTTTATTCTTTTTATGAGTGGCTCAGATTTCAAAGCAGAGCAATATTCCAAAATTATACACTGGGTAAAAAGAGGTTTATAGCTAATGTTCATGAACGAAATAAGTCTGCTTGGTACACAAGCACACGTCCTGATTCATACAATCTAAAGGGAGCATATTAGATGCACTGAATGAACAGTACCATGTAAAAACAGTATTGGCTTCATGGAGACCAGTGTGCTTAGTGAGCACCAATGGTGTGGAGCCAGGACTTTCCTGTTCACAGATTTCCCTTCACATTCTCCAGGCTGGATATGCCATGAAGGCAGTTTTAAGTTTCAGGATTAAAGTATTGCTAGGTGCCTGAAACAGCCAGTTCGTGCATCCTTTCTCCACTTAGTTTTCTGTGTTGCAGTAAAGATTCTGAATAGATAAGTGTGCTTAAGCAAGAGGCAGTTGGAGGGAAGTGTTAGTTTGTTGAAGAAGAGAATACTAAGGTCCTTCAGCAATATAGAGAGTCATTAGCTAAGGAAAATATTTGCTGCCAGTAGAAGAAACTACAAATGTGTGTGAGATATGTGTGTGTGTGTGTGTGTGTGTGTATGTATGTGTATATATATATATATTTATATATATATATATATAATTTCTGTTATTTATAATTTCATACATCCATGTGTATAAATACATACATAGATGATTAAATCTATGTATGCTGAAAGTTTGGGGATGTATCATTGCTAAATGTAAAATCCTGCAAACTTGGGGGTGTTAGGCTGTTTCCCATACTATATTGTGTCAGTGGAATTCCGTCTTTTACACGTGATGGGTTTTCTTGAAGAGGAAAAAGCATAGAAAATGCAGTCATAGGCCAGTTGCAAGTTCAACAGCAATAAATCCCTTGGTTTGTGTCGGTTACATTTCCCTAATTTAGATTAGGTTTCCCTCAACTTGACTTCATCCGTGTCTGATCAGAGCTACTTAGTGTGCAGCAAGTACACTTTATTTTCACGGGAACTCGGTTGCCTTCAGTAGGAGGCAGCCACCAACCCTTCGGATTCATCCACAGACGAGGTTAAAAGTGTCCTGTTGTTCCCTCGTTGGGGTTTTTTTTAGAGGTGTCAACGGTGCAGAGTATTTGAAAGGGTTGGATGCAGTGCGTTTTGATGGCTCCATTCCGTGTGCCACGTGTGAGAGGTAGAAAGTGTGAGAGGGACTCCGCTTCTCTGAGTGGGAGCACGTTCACATTTGCTTATGGCATTAGTCCCCTTGGAGTTCAGGAAGCAGAAATGGGAGACCAAAGGGCTTTCTGGAAGCATTCCATGCGTCCATGGAGGGTGTGTTACATTGGGTATTAATGTTAGTAACGGAGGCAGAAATCAGGAGGAAAGAGGAGAAGCACCAAAATGGCTTTTTCCTGGAGCTTTTCCCTCGGGAAGCTGTTTTGGAGTGTTTGGGAAGAAGGCCCCTGAGAACCTGAGGAGGCAGCTGTCAGCAGGGGAAGTGACAGATGTAAGGGAAGTCCCAGGCCTGTCCTAGAAGAGGCCCAGCACTGGTTGTGTGAGCATTATTTACACGAAGGTGAACAGATGGATACATTTGATCAAATTCTGTCAGGTTCCTACATCAGAATTCTGTTTAGCATTTTGAATCTGCAGTTACAAATGCATGTATTTCTGATGCATTTACTTAAGCCACTGCCATGTCTTATTTTTTTGTGTGTCTGTGAGACTTAAGGTTATCAGAATAATATTGAAAACTAGAGGCCCCATGCACAAAACTCATGCAAGAGTAGGCCTTCCTTCCCCCTGGCTTCTGGCACCGGCTTCCCTCTGGCTCCCAGAACCTGGGCTTCCCTCACAGCCCCGGCTTCCTCCAGAAGGACTTCCGGTCTAATTAGCATATTATGCTTTTATTATTATAGATGGCTACTATTTAATGTAGCTGTTCTATTCTGTTACTATTTTTTAAAAATATATTTTATTGATTTTTTACAGAGAGGAAGGGAGAAGGATAGAGAGTTAGAAACATCGATGAGAGAGAAACATCGATCAGCTGCCTCCTGCATACTCCCTACTGGGTATGTGCCCGCAACCAAGGAATCATGCCCTTGATTCCATGCCCTTGACTGGAATCAAACTTGGGACCCTTGAGTCTGCAGGCCGATGCTCTATCCACTGAGCCAAACCCGTTAGGGCCTATTCTGTTACTATTTATTATTGTCTCATGGTGATTTATTTCACTAGACACACTATAGGATGATCAAAAGAGATAAACTAGATATGATAATTTATGCTATTTGGGAAGAAGGCATTTATAAAAATATCTGACAAGAACAACCCAGTTTTAATAGTAAAGTAGAGTGTGTGGTTTAATTTTCAATATTCTGTGTCAACAGGGTGGTGGGATTACTCCCCTTGGCTTAAAAAATTGAGAACAAAAGTGGAAAATCAGTAGAGTCATAGTTTATCATGCTGATGTCGGTATACAAATGTGTACCTTCTGGAATATCAATGTCTGTCTCTAAATTACAGAATCCTTGAAGGTTCCCCCCCCCAACTTTTTTTTTTTGAGGGGGGTTCTTAATTGTTTTTAGGTTTTCTCTTTTCTTTCCTTTTTTTTTGTTTTGTTCTTGCCACATGTTCATTCCCTTCTTCCATCTCTGCTGTTGTGTCTGGAGGTTTTTGTACATTATACTGAAGACTCCTTTGTAGGTTCAGCCATAGCCTTTAAGTTTTAAAAGAATTGTTATAATAGATGTATAGTATATAATAGTTTATGTTCACTAACTTAACTGTTGGCCAGTACAACCACCTGAGTTTAAGGTCACAAAACTTAAAAATCTTTGATGAGGCCCTGTCTAGCATTGCTCAGTGGTTAGAGCATAGGACTGCACACCTGAGGGTCATGGGTTCGATTCCTGATCAAGGGCATGTACCTGGGTTGCAGGACTGATCCCCATCCCCAGTCAGAGCATCTTTGGGAGGCAACCAATTGATGTGTCTCTGTCATATTGATGTTTCTTTCTCCCTCCCTCCCTCCCGTCCTCTCTCTCTCCCTCTCTCTCTCTCCTTCCACTCTCTCTCTCTGATTGATCTGTCCTCATGCAAATAGGGCTCCAAATCTTTGCAGTTTTATTGGTCCAAAAGTCACTGTCCTGATTGGTCAGAATGGAGCTGCTCTTATTGGTCAGTGAAGAAGCTGATGGAGATTAGATGGGAAAAGCCTTAGTCCTATTGGTTGAATTAGGATACCAGGAACTCCTTTATAAGGGCTGACTCAGATGGCAGAAACACAGGGCAGGCAGTGCAGTTTAGTACAGTGCAGGTAGAAATTATTATAATGTCCTGTAATTTGTTGTTGTTTTTTTTAATTTGAGCCCAGCTAGCCAACAGGAGCCCTTCTTAGTAGGTGTCTTCTTTCTCAGGGTCCACAAGCCAGAAGCTACTCTGAGGATAAGTTTTTTAAATCTTATATCTCATAAGAAACTTGATAAAGGTTTTCTCAAATTTGATACAGTCTGAAAATTTTATATGACTTTATAAAAAAAAAGTTGTAAAGAAAGAATCTTTTTTCAACTATCAGTAACATCAAGGATGACAACAAAATTCTATCAACTATGCCTTTGGAAAGATTAAATTATCTTTTTCTTGTATCTATAAGTGTCTATGAAATCCTCTCTGTAAATTTCTATTCTGTACATAAATTCTCTCTGTGAAATTATGGTTGATATGAAAAGGTCAGAACTTTATAGTCCTTTAAAGTAGACATCCCAAATCATATAAGTTTCAGGCCTCATAAAACTTGCATCCTCTCCTAATAAGGACATACTTTGCAACAGTTGCATAAATGCCAAGTATTTAATGGTCCTTTCATTGGTCTAAAACTGTGATAATAAACAATATCTGCATATATTCTTTAAATATTGAAAAGCATTTGCCACATGATAGGGATTGGTTTAAATTAATATAGTTTCCTAAGTTTGATTCTAAGTATTTTTAAAATCTCAAAGTGTTATTTATGCAACTTTAAGTAGTTTTTCAAGTAATTAAACCTCCAGTATTACTTTCCTTTTTAATCAAATTCTGTTGAACAATATTCAGTGTTTTCACCCCAATATAATTCCTCAATTTGTTGAGAATGAAGAGTATTGATAGTATTAATGTCAGTGATTCTGATCCTAGGCTGTCATTGATCTTGGTACTCTGTTTCCATTGCTCACTTCTGGCTCCGGAAAGAACTGTTAATAACTGTACTAGAAATGCCAGAAGCTCTTAGCACATTTTCTTCTCCATAACTCCAATCCTCACTTGTACCTCACTTGGATTTCTTTAGTTGTCAGCCTATCATTGTGCCTTACTCAGACAGGCATTCCCTAAAAGTTTGTTGGATGAATTATAGTAGTTATTTAATTTAGCTCTTTGGAACAGCTACCTCTACCTCCATTGGCAACTATAGGGAACATTCATGCATATTCATCTCCATTTTTCCTAGCAAACATTGAAGTGTCTTTTGTAGAGTGACACTAAATACAACATGTCATGGTGATGGTATTACTGTCCTAAAAAAATCAGTCTGGCCAACCAGGAATATTGTGGTAATATTTTGTCCTTTTGATAAGTATACTCCATGGTATGTCTCTTCCCAAATCTGAATACAGTCCACAAAACCTTACTGAATCTCTATTAAAATCTATATGAATGTACCATACCTGTACTTTAGAGAGTGTTGCAACTGGACTCAAGTTTTTTTATTGAGCATGATTTCCTTGAATTTCTTGCTTCCGTTTTCTGTTCCTTCATGCACACTTTATGTGAATAAGATGAACATTAGCAGATTTATCTACATCTCTTCATTTCTATTCTACAGCAATAGCTCCTTAGAGTAATATCTGAAGTTATAGTAATTTTCTTCATATCAGAGAGTTTCTAACTATGTTAATGGAAGCTAGACTGGTTGCAGAAACATTCGTGAGAACTACCTATGCTGTAACATTTAAACAATTTATTTGATCTCTCTTTAGCTTACCTGCTCATGCCTTTGGAACATTGATGTTGACCTTGTTGGAACTTTGTCTATAATCATGATAAGTCCTTCAATAAAATCTAGCAGAAAATGACATTTAAATTTCCAAGTGATTCATTAACCCTTTGAATACTGTGTGATGTACTATGCCCATCAGAGCAAATAGATACTCTTAGGACATTGTACTCATATATTATTTCCTTGAATGTCCAATACCTAATGATTTCATATTTAAAATAATAATAAAATAGAAATAATGACTGTATAAACACTAGATAATTCTTAGCATTATCTACTGCTCTTGTTACCGATAAAAAGTGAGGAATAATTTTTGAGGGCAGCAAGAGGTAGTAAAAGTTAAGCAACCATCAAAACTACAATTCTTTTTTTTTTTTTTTTCAAAGCAGCTGTGTGACTTTGGTCTTGTGTCTCTGAGCTTTCATTTCCTCATGTGTAAAATCAGCAAATGTATTACCCCTAGGTTATTACATAACCTACTGCTAATCATCCTTCATGATTCATCTGTCATCCTTTAGTTTGGGAGGCTACTGGTGACTCCATGGGAGGCTGAGTCTCTTCTTGTGTATACTCCATCAAAACCCTGTGGCATTCCATTGAAACTACCTATTAATTTCTCTCTCTCTTGAGAGCATGAGCCTCTCTGGGGCAGGGACCAAGCCATTGTACTACCAGTGTGTTGCTCATAGTGGGAGGCAGAAAAGAAAGGTGATAAGGACACAAGCTGAGTTTATATCCCATTTTTGGACCTAGATCTTGGCTCCAACATTGAGGGTTATGTAGCCTTGACCAGGTTACTTAATTTACATAGTTCTTTGTTTCCTCCTGTGGGATGCTGATAATAATGGCTGCCTCCTCAGTGTTATTGTCAGAATAAACTTAAGTCATATTTGTTAAGATACTCACAGTGTACCTGGCATATAGAAAGCACTCAATCAATGCTATTACTATTATTAGTAATAGCTACATGAATTTTTGTTGAAATAAACTTAACATTGTATTGTTTGTTCAGATATTAGAATCTATGGCCATTCCATTCTATTTTCTGACTAAGAAATTAAAATAGATACTTTAGCCTTCTGAATTTGCATATGGGGACAAAATGGCCATCTGTTAAAACGGTATGCTTAATGTTGCTCATATGCATTGTTAAGAACTGCGAAGGGTCTGAGAGTTTTACCCTATTTGCAAGCTAATATATCAGCCTGCCACAGTTTCCTGGGTGCTGACAGAAGACACTGGAATCTTGGATCAGAGACAAAGAACAGTGTATCACTCACAGCAATAGTAGTAGCCAGAGTATTAGCATGCGTACCTGTTCCCTGAGCCCCATTCCCCACATGGTGATTCAAAGAGAGTCTGGTGATGCCTATAATTCCGGGAGAGAAAACATGAACATAGGGAACCTGGCTCTTTTATAATGGGCAGTAAGCATGACTAACCTTTGACACTAAGTAAGACATTATCCTTATTATAATGGACTGTAAATATACCTGCCTTTTGCTCTGGAAGGAGACACTATCTCTATCTTCTATGGCTTTCTCTATACAAATATACTCAAAAAAGTAATCCTAAATAAAGGCAGTGGTGCCTCCACTCACAAGACGTACAGAAACACAGGACTCATAGAAAATGGTCTCTCATCATGGTAATTTTCCTTTCTATAGAGTGGGTTTGTAGCTTTCATCAGATTCATAAAGGGGTGTGTGAACTAAAACAGTTTGTCTCTAAATCCCTAATTCATTATTTATGTGTTAACATATCTGAGGACATCAATAAGTAAACTCTAAGAAAGCAAGAGCTACCATGAGGCATCTTATGATGGAGGCCATTCCCTGTCCCAGAATCAGGGCTTTTATTTGGCTTATATTAAAAGTGGAACTAAGTCTGGGAGATGGTACCCTGGTCCCTGTGCATGGGAAACAGAGTTGAGAGCCCTGGCTTCCGTAAGGAAGGTGGACAGGATAAGGACAAAGAGTGAGAACTTTCTCTTTGAAAAGGGTATTAATTGTTATAATGCTTACTGAAATGATGTAATGCATAAAAAGCTAACCAAATTCATTTTCAAGATTGGATGTGCATTGTCGTGAAGTTTATGATGTATGCTATACATCACGGCGAACTTAGAGGCTATTTCCTTGACTCAAATAAATTTTCATTCTCATTTTGTATCATCAAACTGTGTGCTTTTTTTCTTTTCACATTTGCATCATTGCATTTTCAACTTCCTTATAAGTAAAATGTTATAAATACCATGACGAGTTATTTTATGATCCATTTGTCTCAGCCGTGGTGACCTCTGTCACTTGAACCACTGTTCAATGTATTCTGACACAGCAGAGACTAAGGCACAGGTCATTTTGTGGAATTAGTGACTACCTGAGAGCCCATAGCCTTATTGCCAACCCAGTCATTAGTACCCAGCACATGTTACACTCGGAAAGCATTATTATGATTATGATTATGTAACAAAAATAAAAGACAAAAACAGATGGCTTAAATAAAAATACTGTTAATCCAGGGTTTTTCAACATCAGGGCTACTTACCTTCTGGGCTGGATAATTCTCTGTTGTGGGGAGCTCTCCTGTGCATTGTAGGGTGTTTAGGAGCATCCTTGGCCTCTACCCACTAGAGGCCAGTAGTATCACCCCCTTTCCAAACCTCAGTCACAGTAAAAAAATGTCTGTAGATATTTCCAAATGTCCTCCCTGGAAGGGGGTGGAGGGGCAAAATAGCCCTCCATGGAGAACCACGGTGCTATTCTCATTTTTAAGAGTGAGAACGTTCGGAACATTCTATACATGAAGAAGAAGGTAAGTAAAGAGTGCAGCATAAACTAATCAACATTCATAACTCCCGCAGTGAATTAATGCTTCCAGAGTTGGAGGGATTTGAAAATGACCTCTCTGCCAGTTCGTAAAGCCATGTGTGGGATCTGTGATGGAGCATTGTGAACGGGAAAGACTGGACTTGGGTTCTTGCCTTTTTTCAACTTCTTTGTGGTTTTAGGATTTGGAGTCAAGTTATAACTTTCCTGAGATTTTTGTTGTTGTTGTTGTTGTTTTGCAAAAGAGGGATCATCCCTTGTCATTCCTACCTTTGAGCATTGGCCTGTGGATCCAATAAGGTAGCTGAAGTGAAAACACCTTGAGAAGTCGACACAGTTTTATAATTGTTAAGAGAAGAACAAGTAAAATGATTTTGTCTTAAGAAGTTCTTGAACATTTGAGAGCATTCCTTGAAATAACTAGGGGAACCCTCAGGGCATTGCAGAAACGGATTTGAGAATCCCTGCCTTTGAAGATGCCCTGTAGCCCTGCTCAGCTCCCTCTCCTGTGTTCCTGTTCTCACGTGCTGAGCAGCTGTGACAGACGGCGCCCTGGAAGGAGTGGCGGAAAGGCTTGGCTGACAGTGCCAAGGAGGCAGCACTCAGCGTTCAAAAGCATAAGGACTTTGTTCATGTTTCCTCAGTATCGGAAAAGTACCTATCAATTGAGTAACCAGAGGCTTAAAGGACAAAAAACCAAAAACCAAAAGGACAAAAAAAAAATAAAGTTAACATTATAAATTTATTAAAAATGGATGTTGCTGATTTAAGTAATCACATATCTGACTTAACAAAAAATACTTTGTATTTTGTATGATAGCTTCATCTTTGGTAAAAAGAAAAGAGAATATCTTTTCTCTGGGTGATGCTAAAATCGTTTTAATAATGGGGAATTGCTGCACATTTTTCTCTTTTAAATCTTTAGTGCTAGCCTTCCTTGCCTGAAATTGTGTGAAAATATATGCCTGAACTTTGAGCAATAGAATAATTTAGTCTTAGATTAGAATGGATCTTAAAAGCTAGATGATCCAGTATATCATTCAATCCAGGCATCCTATTCTCTGACAGGAGGTGCTGCAGTCTGTTTGATTTTCTACCTTTCCTCGGTATCGCTTATATTTGGAAGAGTTTGCAGATGAGGAAACTGAGGCATAGATTGCTTAAGTGACTGTGTACATGATCCCTTGGACAGTAAGGAGCAAAGTCAGAGGGTGACTCATTAGGTCTGAATCCAGACCCTTAGCTTAAATCATTTGGCTTTGTTTATTGCTGCCTAACTCTTTCATTTTTATTTTTTTATTAATCCTCACCCGAGGATATTTTTTTCCATTGGTTTTCAGAGAGAGTTTAAGGGAAGGGGAGAGACAGAGACATTGATTGGCTTCTTCCCACATGCCAGGGATCGAGCCTGCGATCGAGCCAGGGATCCAGGTACATGCCCTTGACAGGAATCAAACCCACAACTCTTCAGTCTGCAGGCTGATGCTCTAACCACTGACACAAACTGGTTAGGGTGCATAACTCAATTTTAAAAAGTTACTTTTCATAATGCACTGAAATCTACCTCTCCATAACCTTCCATCAAATAAAAAACAAACAAAAAAACAAAAAAACCCAAAAAGCACACACAAAATAAAACAGCACCTTGTTCTTTCATGTGGAGCAAGAGACGATATATCTAGTCTATACTCTTGTCAATTGCTATCCTTAAAATGTCTGATTCTACTTAATGACTGGCCCTTTCAGTACTCTTAAATTTGATCTGTTTTTAGGTGAATGTATCTTCTCCTTTTACTTGGCTTGATTTAGCACAGTTGTACCCCCTGTTTCCGGTTGACCTTTTCTGGGTGTTGAATACTTATCCAATCCCCTGCATTTACCATGGAAACTAGTTCTGGAACCAATATTTAAAATATTGTTTTAACATCGGGCATTGTTTTTATCTAACTTTGATTTGGACACTCTACAATTATCAACTCTATTCTCTTTTTTGACTGCCTCCTCTTGTTCTTTGCTTGCATTATGATTGCTGCCATTAAAAATTACAAAGAATTTGTGAACTTTTCTTAAAGGAAGTCTTTTCGTCTTGATATTTTTAGAAGACTTTATATTGAAATGGGTTAAAGTTTCAGCTTGTATATTTAAGTCCATCATTTCAATTAAAAAATCTTTTTGTATTTTAAAATTTCCTCACAGATTACAGTTCAAAGTTGGTATTTTCTTCTAGGTATATGATTACTGCATAATTATTCAAGTGTTTTGGGTAAGATAAAATCATAAATAGTATTTGTATCCATTCCCACTAATTATTAAGCACTTGTCTCTTTCAGGGAAATTTAATCTATATGTCTGATTCATAGTCCCATAATTTTTCAAAATGTAATTTTGTAAGAGCCATCTAACATCAGTCATTTTTATGGAGTGTTTGTTTGTGTGTGTGTGTGTGTGTGTCTGTGTGTGTTCATTTCTAACATCAGAAGGTAACATTTTGTTATGAAAAAACAAATGCTTACATGTTAAATATGTCTTATCTAAGACATAAACTTGGTTAATAAGTCCCTGTCATCTACCACTGGAAAAAAAATGTGTTTTTATTACAGATTGAGTTCCTTAAAATAGACTAGCAGATACCCATGATACTATGCAGAGGGGTATAATTTCTAGGAACAGTGGTAAGTCTCTGTTGCTCTTTCTTTGGCCCATAGATTAAGGAAAGTCAGTTAAAAAACAACAACAGGATATTGTCCTGGCCAGTGTGGCTCAGTTGGCTGAACATTGTCTCACACACTGAGAGGTCACTGGTTCAATTTCCGGTCAGGGCAGATGCTGGGCTGTGGGCTTGATCCCCAGTAAGGAGCATGCAAGAGGCAGCTGATCCATGGTTCTCTCTCAGTGATGTTTCTCTCTCTCTTCCTCTCTCTCTCTGTCTCTCTGAAAATCAATAAAAATATATTTTAAAAAATATATAAGTAAACAGTTGACAATATATATGAAATAAGAATAGAAGGATTCTATTTCATAGATTCTCGTACATGGTAGGGAACCATAGTTCAGACTTGGCAGGTATTGACCAGCATGCTTGTCTCCATGCCATTGAAAGGGTCCTGTACTTTAGATGGCCTTGACCTGCTTCCAGAGAGCTATGAATAAAGGATAGATAATAGTTCTGCAACTAGGTGATAAAAGTAAAATAAAATATGCACTGTATAGGGTGCTCATTTATTTATGTGGTCAGGGACCAAGCAGGAAGAGAGAAGCCACTGCGATTATTTGAAAAGGGGGCATGTAATGTGGGAAAATTGTTATACATTGACAATAATAAATTGTAAAATAGCAACCTAGAAGTCAGGAGTAACAAGTTACTACCACTCATACACTGGGAGACAGAAGGAGGAGGCAGGATTTTCAGGGTCACTGGATAAAAGCTGGAGCAATGGAGGGGGAAACAGGCAGAGGTGGAGCTACTGCCTGAGACACCTGGGAAAGTAGAGAAAGAGGAAGAGAAATTCAAATAGCAGAAGGTTGGTAGATGTTGATGCTTGGAGATTCTTGATAGGGGTTAGTTTTACTAGTGTCTGTATTTTGTTACAAAAAGTAAATGAGAGAGAGAGAGATAGTGCGAGGCACATGAGCACACGCACAGGCACACGTGCACCCATGCACACACATGTGCACCATGGTGCTGGCCTCCCTTGCATCATGTTCCAATCTCCCCTCTGCAGCTGGACTCACCTGGAAGCCACCTGCCAGAGGAGCCTGGGAAACTTGACCCACAGGAGCCAGCGCCTGTCAGGGGTCTCCTGAGCAGGAGACGGGCAAAGAAAGGGCCTAAGGCATAGAGGCTGGCAGACCCTCACCCAGGACAAATGAGGCAGTGACTCCTCTCTTGCTATGTACACTAAGTCCTCGCCAGACATTCTGTTGCTCTCTATCACATTCTGAACCCATCATATATACCCTGTATCTAAACCTAATCTTGTTGCTATAAAAGTGGGATTGAGCACATGCAATGTGATTATTTGATTACTAGAGGTCCGTTGCAGGAAGATTCCTGCAAGAATAGGGCTTCCTGTAGCTGGAGCGAAGCAGAGAAGGGAGCAAAGCCTCCTTCTCCACTGCCTCGCTCCCTCTCTTCTCTGCTGCCACGCTCCCTTCCTTCTCCACTGCCTCGCTCCCTCTCTTCTCCCCTGCCACGCTCCCTTCCTTCTCCACTGCCTCGCTCCCTCCTGTCTCCGCTGGCTCGCTCCCTCCCTTCTCGGCTGCCTTGCTCCCTTCTCTGCCGCTTCACTCTCTTCTGCAGCACTTGGCTTCCTTCTACACTGTCTTTAGTCTTCGCTCTGCACCTGCGTATGCAAATTAACCATCATATTTGTTGGGTTAATCTGCATACTCGCTCCTGATTGGCTGGTGGGTATAGCAGAGGGATGGTCAATTTGCATGTTTCTCTTTTATTAGTGTAGATTGCATGCATTCTGCATAGTAGAACATACAAGTACTTACACATTTTGGACAAACTACAGATCAGTAGGGATATCCATACTTTCAGTTTGACATTTTTAATTTGCATAGAGTGAGGAATTGAGCAAGAAATGATGATAATTGAAACTTTGGCCTCTTGCCCTAACCGGTTTGGCTCAGTGGATAGAGTGTCGGCCTGTGGACTGAAGGGTCCCAGGTTTGATTCTGGTCGAGGGCATGTACCTTGGTTACAGGCACATCCCCAGTAGGGGGTGTGCAGGAGGCAGCTGATCAATGTTTCTCTCTCATCGATGTTTCTGCCTCTCTGTTCCTCTCCCTTCCTCTCTGTAAAAAATCAATAAAATATATTAAGAACAAAACAAACAACAACAAAAAAACTTTGGCCTCTTACATAGCAATGGTGTTCAGAGCACATTTATCGCATTTAGTTGATAATAACAAAAAAACATTTAAGTTTTTATATGTTCAGCCATGAATACTGAAAATTAAAAGAAAACAGCACAATGTGAGTATGTGCCTAGCCAGTTTGGCTCAGTGGATAGAGCATTGGCCCATGAACTGAAGAGTCATTTCTGGTCAAGAGAATGTACCTAGTTTGCAGGCTCAATCTCTGGCCCTGGTCGGGGCATGTGCAGGAAGCAACCAATCAATGTGTCTCTCTCACATCGATGTTTCTCTCTCTCTGTCCCTTTTCCTCATCCCTTCCAATGAAAAAAATATCAATGGGAAAATATCCTCGGGTGAGAATTAACGAAAAATACAAAAAATAAAATTTTAAAAATGTGAGTATGCTAGCTATGTATGTATTTGAATCAACATATGAGACATTACTATTGTATTGGGATTCATCTGTACTGATTTTATATTAAATAAGTGGGTACTTGGTTCTCAAAAACCTTTAATTCTAAAGAAGGTGGGTGTAAAATTAGAAATAACACTTTTCTAACCAAGAAAACTATAAAGTCTTTTCCAGGACCATCCCGTATGGTCGTGCAGGTAACACATTTCTGAAAGATCCTCCACCGAAGGGCGCATCTTTCTCTTATTCACACTGTGGTACATTTTGTACTAACAGCCCTGATTTTCCAACACGGATATTATTGGGGAAGATATTGCCGAGAGAAATTTCATGGCCTTTTTGCAAGAAGCTTGACTTTTAGTGTCCACGTCAGGATTCTGAGAGCCCTTTTGAAGACTAGCTTGGCTATGAGAAGGACAAAGCTACTCATAGTGCTTAGATGTTCAGGTTTGCCTACTTGCCTTTAAGGCCAAGACTACTTTATTTATCTTTACTGCTTTCATGTGAATCCTTTGTGTAATAGTGAAAACTTACATTATATTAAGATCAAGATGGGGAGCACAAAACGTGTTTTTGTTCTCAAATGATTATTAATGTTATTGGAATTAGCTAGTTTATTAATATGAATAATAGGAAGAGAGCAAAGGGGAGGCCAGACACTGTAAGCAAGGTCACCTGGGAAACTTCACTAGGAAGCTACAGCTTCACATGGCATTGTTCCTCCAAGCAGATTAATACCCTCCCTTCCCCTATCCGGTACTGGATTTTTGAGGGGAGAAGGGAGGAGAGGCACATGCACAGTGAAGTTGGGGTGACATAGCTTAGTAAGGGGCTTGTCTGTCAGTCTGGCCTAGGGAACAATGGATTGGCTAGGAGAGTGTAGCCACTGCAAGCCCAGAGGGTGGGGCCACTCGAAATCTTGGAAGATTAAAATCCCCAGACAAAGAGTTCCTCCTCTTCTTGCTCTCTCCTGCTCTGTGACTTGCACTCGCCCATGCTCTGGCCTCTTCTCTCTTCATAGCCACGTGGCCCTCAGCAGCCACATGGCCATGGCCATGCAGACTCAGACTCTCCATGCAGGATGCTGGACTGGACTGTAACACGGAACAGAAATTCTGGGCAGTGGCCTTGATTCTGGCCCTGCTGAGGACAAGATTGGACTTCTTCCGTGGGGAGGGGGACAGCGATGAGATCTTGGATGGGGAAGCTCCTTAATTTTACAACATCGATAAAGCTTTCCACAAATCTCATCCTCCCTTGGGGGACTGAGGAAATTCGTTTCCTCGAAGCATCCCAAGAATTCCACTTCCACCAATAACATTAAAACTATGCTATGTTCTAAGTATACAGGACGTAATGTAACTTTAGGCTAATATGCAAATCATTGTTAGTATATTTTACAGAAGCTAAAGTATCGTAATAACGTGGTTAAAGAAACTTGGATAAGGCCTGCCAATTTAATTTTAAAAAATCCAATTTGACGTCTTTATACAAAGTCAAAGCCATATACACATCAAGGAAGAGATTTTTCAGTTTTGTTAAAAGGGATGGGTTTTAAGGATAAGGTGGCAGCATCAGGCTGTAGGGAAGCTTGCAGGTGCCGGCATCAGACGGGGCACAGCCCAGGTTTAGCCCTGATTTAACTAATTGATCAAGTTTCCTAACCTCCCCGTGCCTGTGTGCTAGGGCATGTTTTCTGTGAAAATCAAGTGTAATGGATCTACGATGAAGTAGAAAGCATTTAAGAAGGTACATTGCAGATGACACTTAAAAAATCTTTTCTAAAGTTCATTTTTTTATTTAAAAAATACCAACTTTTCTTGATTATTATTTGTTTTCATGTTCAAATTAGGTAACACATATTTTTAACCAGGTTTTCTTACCCTCATTGCCTCTTTCCTTATTAGCCTCTTCTTTCTGTGTCCTTGTGCCATTGACCCTATTGTTTAATTGTTCTGAGATACGGAGTTTTTGATCCTAAACATCTGGGCATGCAGATGTTTCATGAGATGCACCTTATTTTTTATTGTATATTCTTATTTACTCCTTTTCCTCATGCTCCTAAAAACATCCTACTTATTGACTTATTGGTCATACATATTCCCTTTGTCTGAGGAAGGCGATATTGGAATATAACAACATGGCAAAGTGCAGTGGAACTGAGATTTGGTTGTTTTCTCTGTAGCTCCTTCCAGTTTTAAAATTATTTGGATCTCTGAAATGGAAAGATCAGCAATTTCATAGGTGATACATTTGAATCACATAGGCAGACAGTTTCCCCCACACCCACTTTGCCTCTTTGTGGTGTGTGTGTGTGTGTGTGTGTGTGTGTGTGTGTGTGTGTGTGTTTACTCAACATGTGCATATTTTCTACTTGCCCCATCTGGCATCGGCTTGAGCACCAGTCTCTCTAGCTGTTCTATGTCAAGAGTACTTTAGCCTTTTCATTATGAAAGAGAAAGAAATGAAACAATATGAAAAAGAAAATACTTCCACTATCCTCCCCAACCTCACTTTTTGTTTTGTAGTTTCTAAGCAAGTTTCTTGCCATTTACCTTTGCATTTGCATTGCTTATTGATTGGCAATTTTAAAATTGTTTATTGTGCTCTTTTGTTTCACTGTTGAAGAGCTAAAACAAAAGCTACCAGGCCCTGTGAGGTATACATTTGCATGCAGTAAGCGTTGCCCTAGGAAAAAGTAATTGCTAATGCATATTTATGTGGCACAAATTTGCCATTTGTTTATGCATAAAATTATCAATAGTGCAGGGCGGCCCAGCCGTAGAAAATGGTGACCTTTTTAGCTTAATAAATAGAAATCAGCTGTTATTGTGGAAAGATCAGCCATTTATTCTGTGTTGAGGGACATTGCCGGGAAAATGCAGATTGGGGCTGGCAATATCATTAAATGGAAGGCCAGTGACCCTTTCTGTAGAGTCTATTATACTTTATCTAATAGGGGATAAATGACTCTGGTTGGCAAATGGAATAAAGAACTTTTTTTTTTCTTTTGAAATTGTATAACTATATGAATTTTCAGCCAGTAAAACTGAATAGGAAATCGCATGCTGACCTGTTGCTAGAATTCTCTCAAAAAGTATGTTTTAAAGTTGCTTTTTCTATTCATTATTCTCTGATTATTTCAATTTGTACCCATTGAAATAAAGTAAGTCAAAAGATATTTTTTCCAGGAAAATAGGCCTTGCTTTATTTTTAGCTTTGATTTTTTTTTTTTTACCATACTTTTTTCTTTGCATTGCATGCATCTTTGAGTTTTACAGGGTGGCTTTATATTTGATGTATTTAAAAGATTAATGGTAGAAGAAGAGATTATCAAAATAAAGTTCCCAATTGATTGTAAACTGAGCTGGTTTTTCTTGTTGTTGTTGCTGGACTAAGCATAGTACTTTCTAATGATAAGAATGGCTTTTAAAGTAAGTCTCTAATCTTTTGGTTTAAGAATATCTAGCCCTGGCCAGTGTGGTTTAGTTGGTTGGGAGTCCTCTTGTGCACCTAAAGGTTGCTGGTTTGATTCTGGGTCAGGGCACATGCCCAGGTTGTAGGCTCAATCCCCAGTAGGGGGCATGCTGGAGGCAGCCAAATGATGTTGTGCTCTCACATCGATTTTTCTCTCCCTTCCTCTCTTTCAAAAAAATAATAAACTACTCTTAAAAAAAAAAGAATATTCTATAAATTGAAAAACCTCATCATAATATTTTCTTAATATGTAAATAACTAACAGATAGTATGTGTATCTTTTTGGATTGTTTCACCGATGTCTCTTATAGATGAAATACCCTCAGTCTTTCCAGAGCTCATCTGTGACTGGTTAACGTGGTGGGATCTCATACTACATTTAATATATATGTATATATATTATTATATATTATACATATATATGTATATTTTATTGATTTCAGAGAAGGGAGAGGGAGAGAGAGATTGAAACATCAATGATGGGAGAGAATCATTGATCGGGTGCTTCCTGCATGTCCCCTACTAGGGATCAAGCCTGGAACCAGGTGTGCGTTGACCAGAAATTGAACTGTGACCTCCTGGTTCATAGGTCAACACTCAATCATGAGCCACACCTGCAGGGCTCACACTATGTTTATTTGACTAATATCTCTTTGATGTGTTAGTGAACTTTTCTACTTGTAAGGACTTTTTATCCACTTTTTCAATCCTTACAGAATTCACTGTTAAAGAGAAGTTGTGGGTTTTTTTTTTTTATTGATTAAGGTATTACATATGTGTCCTTATCTCCCCTTGTCCCCCTAAACCCCCCCCCCCCACTCATGCCCTCACCCCCCTGGTGTCTGTGTCCATTGGTTAGGTTTATATGCATGCATACAAGATCTTTGGTTGATCTCTTTCTGTTGTTTTTTTTTTTTCCAATACTATTATGTAATATTTGATGCACTCAAAATGTTATGTAAGTTGTGAAACAAGATAAGGAAACAGAGACCTGCAAACCCACCTCAGAACATGGCAAAGCTCTTTGAAGCTACCTGCATGCTCCTCCCTGATTGTGTCTCCTGACACAAGTGCAAGGCCACAGGCGTGAAGTTTCTACAACAGCGGTCTTTCCCTGTGCTGTGCTCTAGCACCACAGCGCATTCTGCAGAGTGACTGAGCAACCTTTTACTGATGGAAGTGAGTCTGTTGCCCCTTTTCAAAGCAGAGGGTGTAAATAGGATTCAGACACTAGGGTATATTAGTCCATCAAATGAATATATATTTTAATGCATATATATATTTTTTATTGATTTCAGAGAGGAAGGGAGAGGGAGAGAGAGATAGAAACATCAATGATGAGAATCATTGATTGGCTGCCTCCAGCAAACCCCCAAATGGGGATCAAGCCAGCAACCCAGGCATGTGCCCTTGACCGGAATTGAATCTGGGACTCTTCAGTTCACAGGCCAATGCTCTATCCACTGAGCCAAACCAGTCAGAGCTGAATATATTTTTATGTCATTTATAAGATATTGATTTTAGGTCCATTAGATTTACAGTCACTGGTGGGAGAAAAAAATGATTTAATGGGTAGGTTGGAATTCCAGAGGAAGAGCAGCAGTGATTAAGCCCTTTTTCCTCAACTCCCTGCCCCTGTTATGTAATACTAGAGGCCCAGTGCATGAATTCGTGCACCAGTGAGGTCCCTCGGCCTGGCCTGCAGGATAGGGCCGAAATCAGCTCTCTGACATCCCCTGAGGGGTCCTGGATTGTGAGAGGGCGCAGGCCAGGCCTAGGGACCCCACCGGTGCATGATCGGGCCGGAGAGTGATGCAGGAGGTTGGCCAGCCAGGGAGGGACCGCGGGAGGGCTCCAGGGTGTGCCTGGCCTGTCTCTCTCAGTCCCAATCAATCAGCTCGACCCCAGCAGCAAGCTAACCTACCAGTCAGAGTGTCTGCCCCCTGGTGGTCAGAGCACATCATAGCGACTGGTTGATTGGTCGACTGTCTGCCCCCTTGTGGTCAGTGCACCTCATAGTGAGCAGTTGAGCGGCCTTAGCATATCATTAGCGTATTACACTTTGATTGGTTGAACAGCCAACCGGTCGACCAGACACTTAGCATATTAGGCTTTTATTATATTGGATCTTCAAGTAGCTGAGAAGAGAACTGAAGGGGGTGGCAGGGAGAGGCAGTTTATCATCTGTCTTTACAAAGGATCACAAAACAAATTTCAACTGAATTATTACTGTGTCTCTTACTGTGATAGAACAGATTATTTTGGTTTGATACAAGTTGCCAAGATTATTTTTCATAAGGTGGTTTTTAAGTTAATGAATATATTTTATTTTTAGAAAACCCAGAGTGTATCTATTTAAAAATTTTACCTAATTTAAGGTATTATGTAAGGAGATTATAGGATATTAAGGAATCAAGTTTACTTATTTATTTTTTTAAAGAAAAGAGACCCTTCTCACAACTCTAAGAAAGGAAATTTCATCATGGTGCCTGTCTTAGGCAAGTTTTAAGTGATATTAGTGAGAATGGCCATCACCATAATTTTAAAAATAGTTTTTTTTTTCTGTTTAACAAATACATAGAAAATTATTGTTTTATACTAGCCTCTTCCCTTTCCCTTTTTATTTTGCTTCTTTTTCTGATAAGGGGATGACTGAAATATCCCTTTACTTTTGTGTAAATTCAGATATAGGGCACTAGTAGTAATTCTAGTCAATTTTACCCAAGTAATGTTGCTAGCACCTCAAATGAATTTTCTCTTAGGCTGCTTTGGAAGTTACATGTGTATTCTTATATATGAAAACAAAACTAATTATAATATTGGTTGGGAATTTTTAAAAATTCTAATTATATTTTTAATATTCTGATATGCTGATATGTTATAATTGAAGGAAAATATGCCTACTGAAATTTGACTATTTCAAAATTTGACCTGACATGAAGATTATGCTATCAAACAAATTTTTTAGAATTTTATATTTTAACTCAAGTTTTTTGAGTTCTCTGACAAAAAAAATATATAAATACAGGCTCCCTCTTGTGGGTAAAATTACCACCTGTGTATTTCTGTGTTGCCCAAATATAGAATATGGCACAATTTGTCTGTTTCACTTTTAAGTAAATTCTACTGTGGTAGTCAGATGTGACATTTCACTTAACTGAAAAAAAAAAAAAAAAAGAGTAGAGTTTGGTGTATATTTTGAAGCAACATTTTTAAAGAAAAATAATTATTTTAAAATGGCAGACAACCTTTATTTTATTCCAACAGCATAATACCTGATGTTCAAAAATTTTAATAACTTTTGTCACTTTGGAAAATCTCTAATGGAGTAATTCGTGAACTAATGAAATAATGTGCCATCTTCACTTTGTCTATGAGGGGACTTTGGGATTTTGTCAATATTAAGAGTTCTGATGTTGGAATGAAGTAAAATCCCTCCCTACCAATCATGCTCCAGATAGATACTCTATGGTAATAAAACATCTCAAATTCCATAAGCCTTGTGGTCAAAACTGAGCAATCTGGGGTATAATATGAATGAACCCTGAAGCATTACTCAGTTCTCCAGGAACTGAACTGACAGGAAAGAGATGGAGCTGCAACTGGTGCTGTGGCTGCCACCACAGGCATGTTCCCTGCTTTCAGAAGTCTGATGCTTGGGAATTTCATTTGATTACCAGGGGCCATTTCTGTCCAGTCTGGGGAAATTGGTAGCAGATCCAGAGTCTGATTCATTCCTGAAAGTGGCAAGCGCATTGTTTCTGAGGTTGAGCTGGGCATTCATAGAGATACCTGGAGTAAGGGATGTGAATGTAGAGGTAGCTGGGTGACTCTCACAAAACAATTATGAGTTGACCATTACTGTCATATCTTTGAATGGAATCAAATAAGGGACCTATGAGGATACCTGAAGAACTCTCATAAATCATTTCAAGAAATAAGAATTTTCCTGTCCTAAAGTATCTACAGGATGTTTACATGAAAATTAGACAAAAATGAACAACTTCTAAGGGAATGAACATATTTGTATATATGAATATAACATAACTTATATGCATATACATTTTTAGATTAACTCTGGTGGCATTACAATGCCAAATTAATGCCTTTTTTCAAACCAATGACTTTATTATAATTATATATTTCTATAAATTTACATATGTATATACTCATAAATTGTTTGAAAAGCTTAGCTACCTCCTGCTTCCAAAAGTCTTATGTTGATAGATTTACTAAAAAATAAATGTGCATTGTTAATTGTTTAATTTTATTTTTTCCAGCATTCCTTTTGCTGATGACATGATTCCTGTTTGAATCTGTTTACAAGATTCTGAAAGCTGAACAGAGAATTTTGGCACTGCACTGGGCAGGAAAAAGGTACATTCATAAAAAACATAATATACACCTTTGAAAAATCAATTACTGCATTTGCTTACTTCCCCAAAATGCAAGTTTATATGCCTTCTCTTATTTTTAATTTATATTGAACATTTATGACATCTGCATATAAAACTATAGTACATAGTTTTTTTAATAGTCACATGACAACTAGATATGTAATTATGATTTTGAAACATTACATTATAAAGGTAATGTCTCTAAACTGGCAGATGATAGCAACATTCTTTTCATTTTCTTAATGAGAGACACGTTTACTTAAAGTTGCAAAAGCTTTTTATTTCCATTGATAAACGTGTTTTAAAACAGTTGATAATTTGTTGTTGTTGCTGCAAAAGAAATATTTAGAGTCACAATGAGTAGATCACACATTTTACAAAATTGTCCATAGACGATTAAATATTCTAGGGTATGCTTTCATAAACACATACAAAAGTGCAATTTTGCCGAGGCCCATTCCAATTCATTTGACAGGAAAATTTGTGGGCATCTATCTATGTAGGCATTTATGAAACTCTTGTTTGTTTTTTCAAAAAAAAAAGTTATACTCTTAGAAATAAGAATTGAAGGTTTCACCACAGACCTACAGTTGAAAATCCTTTTCTAATCTGTGGCTGACTGACTGTCATGGGGTGGCCTCAGAAAAGTTTGGAGATAAGTGATCCTATTGTTGTGAAGAGGTTTGTAGGATGGAAAAGAATAAGAAAAAAGTGGTCTTCTTGCAAAGTGAACTAAAACTTACTTGTTTGCTAATCCATTCTTAAAATCTTGAGACTATGTTTCTAAAACTTCAAGTTACACATTTATTTGTGAAAGCCCTTAGAAACAATAGAGGTTTTTATCTTCTTTAAAAACTAAATTATTACAAATCTAAATAATACTTTTAAATTTATAAATAAAGCTTCATGTAGTCACAGACAAATGAAACATAATATGCAGGAAGGAGTAGTGAGTAATGGATTTTATGCTAATAGAAGTGGAATAAGTCACAAATGAATATTGCAAATATAAAACTTCTATAATTTTACTAGTAAAACTACCAGTGTAAGTAAAAGTAAAAGGCAAATCACAAACTGGCCAGTTCTAATAAATATGGAAAACATTACATGTAAATAACTGTTATATTATAAGAAAGACACTAACTTCATAATTTAAAAAATAAGACATAAGAACAAATTATTACTGAGGAATTTAATTACTCTATACTAATAAAAGGGTATATAACATATTATTTAGACCGGACATCTTCCGGACTACCTTCCGGACGTCCTTCCGGACAAAGCCATGGTGGCGGAGCCGAGGCAGAGGCAGTTAGGGGTGATCAGTCCAGCAGGGGAGAGAAGTTAGAGGGATCAGGTCAGCAGGGGAGAGCAGTTAGGGGGATCAGGTTTGCAGGGGAGAGCAGATAGGGGTGATCAGGCAGGCAGGCAGGCAGGTGAGCAGTTAGGAGCCAGTGGTCTTGGATTGTGAGAAGGATGTCTGACTGCCAGTTTAGGACATCCCCTGAGTGGAAAGGGTGCAGGCCGGGCTGAGGTACCCTCCTCCTGTGCATGAATTTCGTGCATCTGGCCTCTAGTTTTAATATAAAAAGCTAACAAAGAAATGCAAATTTACTATCCATCTAGTAAAAAGTTACTATCACTTACTATCTAACTAGTAAAAAGTAGTTTGGAATGACAGTGCTGGAACCAGAATGTGGGGAGGTGGGTGCTTTCAATAATGTTGGGAAAAGGTTATATTTGCTCAACTTTCCAGGAAGTGATTTAGCCATCTCTGTGGAGAGCCTTAAATGTTTCGAAAGCATTCTATGCAACATTTCCACTCTGTTCCTTTGAAAAACATTTGATTGCAAGTAATCTGAAATAGTTTTAAAAAGATTGAACTTGATATGTCTTTGATGTGAAGTCTGTGTAGGCAGTTCAGAGCGGTTGGATGGCTCCACGGTCCTCAGAGGCCCGGATCCTGCATCTCTTACTCTGAACATGTGGCTTTTACCTAGAGTCTTGGAATATCTAGTATTGGCATACCTGCCTTCATATTCATATTCCAGTAACAGAAAGGGAATATTTCTGGGAGAAGATCATGCTTTCTCCCTTTAAGGATATCTTCTGAAAGATGTCCACATTCCTTCCACTTACATTCCCTTGGCTAGAACATAATCACATGGCGTGCCACACTGCAAAGAAGGCTGGAAAATGTAGTTTTTGTCTTGCAATATAAATGTGGAGTGGTTATTAAGTGGAATAATAAGAAAACAGATATCAGGGCCTAAGTAACAGCATCTGGCAATTTCATTTCCAAGAAACTTAACTTAATGAAATAATTAAAGGTGATAGCATTTAGTAGGTAAATATGTCAATTTTCATATATTTATCATGGGAATAGTTTGAGATTGATTAAACTGCCCAACAATAGAGTTGTGATTAGATAAATTTGAGCACTTTCATGTTATAGGATATTATACAGTTCTGACTAAGAATTTTGTATAAGTATTTTTAAAAGTATTCTCTTACTTTAGAATAGTAATTTTCAACATTTTCATTTGATGGCACACATAAAGTAATTACCAAAATTTTGCAGTGCATCAAAAAATATATTTCTTGCCGATCTGACAAAAAATAGGTATGCTTTTGATTCATTTATTCCAGACGGCTATTGTTATGCTGGCTGCTGTCATTTTTTTATTTGACAATCTAAACAATAAGGTATTGCATGTTTTAAGAATTCTTGTGGCACACCAGCTAAAATACGCTGCTTTAGAATATTAAAGGAGTGAGAAATTGTTAAAGCTAAGTGAAAAATCACAATTAAGTAGCAATCTGTGAGAAATTTTTTGCAGACATTAGAGTGAGAGAATTTTACCTCTGAAACTAAGCTATCTTTAATCTTTGTAACTTGTAAGAAAAACATAATGTTGAGGAACATAAGTGTTGGAGACGCACTGTTTGGGTTCAGCTCCTCACTGTACCACTTATGCCTATCTATTATTGGGTATATTCCCTAAGCACTGATTCCTCATGTGTATGGCCTCAATAATAAAGGAATATGCCGTATCATACAAATAATTTATCATGTAAACACTCATGTCTACAAAATAGATTTTAAAGACCCAAAAGATACTGAAGATAATCAACTTATATAAATGATTAAAGTTTCAATTTAATAGGAAGATAGAATAATTTTAAATATAAATGCCCCTAATAACATAAACTTAAAAAATTATTAAGGAAACAGATCCACAATAACAGTGATAATATCACACTTCTCTCAGTAATAGGTGGAATAAAATGGACAGAGAAAGTAAGGATGTAGAATTGAAAGACAAGATTAAGAAATGACCTGATAGACATACATACAATCTTGCATACATCCACAGAATTCATTTTATTTTGAAGAACACATGGAGCAGTTATAAACATTAATGGTACAGTATCATATATTAGTTCTCAGCCATTTCAAAGATTTGGAATCATAATTAAATTAAGCTTCAAATAAATAACAAACATATAGCTAGACAAAGTTTCAAAATTAAAAAGAAATCACAATTGTAACTATAAATATTTTAGACTAAGTAAAAGTGAACATTCTATGGGTATCAATTGTATAATGCCTGTAATATGTATTTACTGGGAAAATTATGCCTTAAATAAATGTATTATAAAAAAGGAGTAAAATTATTAGTCCAAGAATAAATTTTAAAAAGACCAACAAAATAAACTTAAAGTAGCAGAAGGAAGAAATTGAAGTAAGAGCAAGCTTAATGAAGTGAAAGAGAGGACAAAGAAAGTGAAAAATCGATTGCTGCCAATGATGAATGAGTTTTCCAAAGCTCTGATGAGATTGAGCAAGAGAGCAAGTGGCAAGGGGCAAATAACTATTATCAGGGACGACAAAGGCAACATCACAACAGCCAATGTAGTAAAGCAAAGTAAAGAAATAAAGTTCATAGGATTGAGAAACAACCAACCAGTTGTCATTATCGGCAAATGATATGAGTTAATAAGAGAATTTAGTAAAGTTGCTGCATATACTGAAATCAACTATATTTCTATATATCAGCATCATTTTTTATCTAGTATACAGTAATAAGAGATGTGCAGTACCTCTATGGGAAAAATTGTGAAACTATTAAGAAATATTTTCAGGGTTGGATTAAATGATGAGGTAAACCATGTTTATATACTGAAAGATCCAATAGTGTAGAGCTGTCCCTTACTTCCAAATTGATTTGTAAGTACAATATAATCACAATCAAAATGCCAACTGGTTGTTTTGTGTTAGTTTCTTTGTTATTTGTTTGGATAGTTTGTGTGTATATGTGTGTGTGTGTGTGTGTGTGTGTGTGTGTGTGTGTGTGTGTGTGATGTGACAAGTTGATTCTGAAATGCAAAAGGCAAAGAATAGTCAAGACATTCTTGACAAAACAAGAAATAATGGGTAGGATTACTTGCCCTACCAATATTAAAAAGCTCTCTTAATTCAGAAAGTGTGGCATTACTGCAGGGGTAGGTAAGTAGACAAATGAGAAAGAACAGAGAGCTCAGAAACCTCTTGGATATGTGGACATTTTATTTATAATAAAGGTGGTACTTAAAAGCAGTAGAGAAATAACAGACTTTTAAGTGCATGATACTGGGAAATGTGATTTTAATTGAAAAGAATGAAATTGGATCTCAACCTCATACTACACACACACAAAAAAAATTAGTTAATAAAAAACTAAGTGTAAGAGACAAATCAATAAGAAAATCTCTTATAAGAGATTATTCCATATTCTCATATAAGAGAATCTAAGACAATAACTTTATGACCTAGAGTAGGAAAAAAAGCACATATCCTACATTATTTTTAGTAGACTATTTTTTAGAGCAGTTGTTGGTTCACAACACCATTAGCAAAAGGTACAAAGATTTCCCATATACTACCTTTCCCCTCCCCCCGACACACATGTCCTCCCCCATTATCACCTCCCCACCCTAGTGATGCATTTTTTAACAATTCATGATTGACACATCATATCACCTAATGTTTATCATTTATATTAGGGGCTACATTATTATTGTTTGTTTGTTTTTAAGACACACCATAACAAGAGTGAAAACACAGGACATAGAATGGTAGAAAAAAAATTTGCAAAACATCATTGACACAGGTGGTATCAGAATAGATTTTTTAAAACTAAGAATCAAAGTCAAACTTCACATAATCCAGTAGAAAAATAGGCAATACAACAAATCCTAATGTCCAATAATATGTCTAACCTACCAAACATATTAAAAAAGTGCTTAGACTCACTATTAGTCAAGGAAATATAAATTAACTCATAATGAGATCCCACCATGAATGCTTCAGAAGGGGAAAACAAACATGGCTGGCAGGTCAAAGCATTGACAAGGATGCAGAGCAGCATCAAGGCTCACAGAGCACTTGTTGGGATCTAAAAGGGAACGATCACTTTCTGATACAGTACCTAGTAAAGCTGAAACTTATACCACTGCTTAAGCATAGCTACACTAGATAAACATCCTGTACAAATATGTGCATTTGTGTTTCAGGAGACATGGTCGAGAATATTCGCAGGAGAAATATTTGTATTTGCCAAAAATTGGAGACAATTCATTTGCCACTGAGCAGAGGGAGAATGTAGAATAGTCATTCGATAAAATATGAAGTGATGAAAATGGTCACATTTTAGTGATCTAATTAATATTAACTGGGGGAAAAAATCAAAGACATAAGAATATACTGTACACAGGATGATTTCAGGCCAACAATTATATTGGTCAGAAATGCATTGTAGATGGTAGAACTATAAAGAAACGTGAGAAAATACTACTACATGAGGCAGGGGGTGCTGATCTCTGGGAATGAAAAAAGAAGCTGAGCTGAGGGAGGGAGGTTTGGGTCAGAGCACTTCTCACCCAAGGGAGAGGGTCAGTGATGTCCTGTGTGGTGGTTACTTGGCTGCAGACTTTCTAACCATTCATTAAACTGCGTATGTTGTATATATATATTTCATAATAGATAAGTATTAAAATAAAACAGCAAATAGTTATGACTCAAGTTTTATTTCTTTAGTGGTGCATTATATGAGGGAGAGACATGGTTGCAAACAGTATAACTTAAGTTGATACATCTTTCAAATTTAGGAAAAATAATTTAAGATGCTTCTTAAGAATTTCCCACATTAGAAAGGAAGAATAATAGGATATTAAAATAAGCATTTATTTTTTCTAGTATTCTTTTTCTTTAACCTTTTGCACTCGGATGTTGAGTGTGACGGTTATTGAATATATCAATAATTTGAAATATAAAAATATCCAAATAAATAAGTTTGCATGAAAAGAAACTCCAGTTTTTTATTCTACTGCCGCGCTTTGTAAAATCTGGGGTATTTAAAAAATTAAATCCTGAGTAGAATAAAGGAATCGAGAAAAAAGCAAGCGAGTGCAAAGGGTTAAAGAAATCTATAGGCTACCAAGCATTGCAAAAATGTTTTAGAAATATAAAATTATGAATATTCTGTTTGTGTACAAATGAAAATACATCATGTTAAAACATCCTCTACATATATCAACAGTATGCACAAAAAGGCTGAGTTGAATATCAGATTTTATATTGCATTGAACAAAAGTAACACACAAAAAATAAGTACCTCACATAGGTATTGTACATCTAAGATTTTGCAGAGGTAAATTGAAAATATTGGTTACTTATACCATTGGTGGTTGTTATTTTTGTTTGCTTATCTCCTTCTGTTTTAACATTCTTTTAAAATGTCACTGCATTTATAGTTACTTGCTTTAACCATTTAGCCAGTTAATAATTTGTGATCCTAAGTGGTTGTTTTTTTATACATACCTTTTGGTCACCTTTCTCTCTTACTTGCACATAAGCAAGCTCTTTGCTTTAACTGTTCATCAAATCCAGTCTCCCTTTTTTCCTTCAGTCACCCTAATCTAGAAAGTAAATCTCTTTATTGCTTGAAAAAGAAAAATAATCCCAATATATTGTAAATTGTCAAGTGAGTTCTTTATAATTAAAGCTTACTCTGCAATATACAATTTTTAAGGCATTTATCTCGACAGGGTTCACTGGCCTTTGAGAATGAGCCACTTTGTTGACAAATCTGTCATCTAAATTGTGCAACATTAACGAGAACTCTGAGCAACACACTCTTACATTTTAATGTGGGTGGCAGTTGAAGCGGGGGGTGGGGGGTGGGGGGGTGAAACACACACCATCAAAACAAAATACTGAATATGATTGAAGTTGATTTAAAAAAGGTCTGCCACCTGTAGATAAAAATGTGCATTACTCCAAACACATAATAATTAACAAGACTTGAAAGGCTATGGCAAAATCCAATGACCCTCTGAAATCAAAACCCTGGCTATTAAGGAAAAAAAAAACAACAACAACAACAAAAAGCATACACAACAAGCAAACAAAAAGGGGCAGAAAAAAAGAAGGCGCTGATTTACACAGTTATACAGATACAGGGCTTGTGATGTTTTATACCTGTGCGACTAACTGCCCACGTTCTATACCTTCATCCACAGTTCTTAGCAACATATGGTAGAACTGATTCCTGAAAGTGCGGTCTTTGATTTGAATTTTGTTTTCTCATTAATAACTCATTATGTGATTCTGTATTTCCTGAACAGTATAAAATTCTGTACCTCATTTTTTCATAACTCCTTGTAAATCATGGTGTATCATCTTTTATTGCTACACTCAACCACTTGAATAGATGCCTTTTTAGAAATACTTTCAGCTTAGTTTTCTCAAGCTAATAAAACATTATAGACGAAAACACCATGAAAAGCATGCTAACAGAATATTTAAATCTAAGTGCATTATACTCTTATAGTTTTTCTTAACTCAAAATTATTTGTTTAAATGCCTGATCATGCTTGTCTTCATGCTCTATCTCCAAATATTGATATCCATTTGAATAGTTTAGCATAAAGTTAGAAGCTTATTTTTCTGGGTGTTTCGAGTGTACGTACATATGCACCAGGGGAATTTCATTAGCACAATTTGAATTGCAGAGTTCATTTTGAAATGTAACATAAGTAAGATAATGCAATTAACTAGAGATGTTCCATTGTACTGGTCTTGGAACCAGATTTTGCTACTTGAGTAGCCAATGCTAATCCACTTGAAGCAGCTCTAAAACACAAACATGGCAGAAAATAATGGTCTATGTAGAATTCCTTTGACTTTCAGCTTCCTGACTGATAAGGAATAATGAGTGAGAATCATTCAAAAGTTACAGGAAAATTAGAATTGTATTACTTTATACAAGTCAAATGATCATATGCATCTTAATAATTTAATAACAACTGCTTGAGTATTGTTTTGTTATTCAGCAATTATAATTAGGAGGATTTTTCCTTCCAAATAAAATTATGCATGAACTGCTGACCAGAAGTCTTTAAAATAATGTATATGAGCAAGCAATGGCTTAATTTTGCATCTTTCTTTAGAATACTAAGCAACAAAGAAGCAGTTCTAACAATAATAATTCAATTTGAGAAAAAACCTTGAACGCAAAGTGTCTCCATAAAACTTTTTGCATAATTAGGTTATACATATTCTCAATGGGAGAAGTCTTGCCCATGGTCACATTCAGTAAATGAAAATACATTTTGCATAAATTGGTGAAGTTGAACTGCTGAGATTCATTATAAAATGTAATAAATATTTACTAATTTTAAAAGTAATTATGGACCGTGATACTTATTTTCTTATATGATATTTGTATCTGTGGATCTGTTATTAGATACATTTTTTTAAAATCTCATATTTTATAAAAACAATTTGTGCTATATAATATAATATGGCATGACATACTGTACCACAATATAATCCTATATAATAAAAGGCTAATATGCAAATAGACCAAATGGCAGAATGACCGGTCACTATGATGCGCACTGACTACCAGGGGGCATATGCTCAACGCAGGAGCTGCCCCCTGGTGGTCAGTGCACTCCCACAAGGGGAGCTCTGCTCAGCCACAAGTCAGGCTCATGGCACTGCTAAGGACGTGCACCGGGCCTCTAGTATAATATAATATAACTAGAGGCCCGATGCATGAAAATTCATGCACTGGGACAGGGGGGGCGTCCCTCAGCCTGGCCTGCCCCCTCTTACAGTCTGGGAGCCCTCAGGGGCGGGAAGTGACCCGGCAATCAGGGGAAGGCAACACCTCCATCACACCTCTGCTGCTACCACTGCTGGCAGTGCAAGCCTTGGCCGGCCCTGGTTACCTGAGCCTTGGGCGGCCCTGGGCGGCTGGGCAGCCAGCATCTGAGACTTGCCTGCACCTCGAGCTGGCCCTGGGCTGCTGGGCAGCTGCCATCGGCGGCTTGCCTGCACCTCGGGCCAGCCCTAGGCAGCTGGGCAGCCACCATCCAAGGCTTGCCTGCACCTTGGGCTGGCCCTGGGTGGCTGGGCAGCCACCATCTGAGGTTTGCCTGTGCCTCAGGCATCGGCTGGGCAGCTGCCATCCGAGGCTTGCCTGCACCTTGGGCTGCCCTGGGCAGCTTGGCAGCCACCATCCGAGGCTTGCCTGTGCCTTGGGCTGGCCCTGGGTGGCTGGGCAGCCACCATCTGAGGTTTGCCTGTGCCTCAGGCATCGGCTGGGCAGCTGCCATCCGAGGCTTGCCTGCGCCTTGGGCTGCCCTGGGCAGCTTGGCAGCCACCATCCGAGGCTTGCCTGTGTCTTGGGCTGGCCCTGGGTGGCTGGGGGGCTGAGGGGACTGGGGGACCCCAGAGGCAGGCGTGCAGAGCAGCCCAACCTGTCTGGGGGCAGGCCCGGCCATGCGACACGCAGCAGTCTCAGCGGAGCTGCGGAGACTGAGCGCCACCATCTTGTGGCTGTGGGTGCCGCCATCTTTGAGGGTGTGGCAGTCAATTAGCATATTCCCTCCTTATTGGCTGTGGGCGCCGCCATCTTTGTGAGGGCGTGGCATTCAATTAGCATATTCCCTCTTTATTAGATAGGATATAACATTATGTAAGGTAATATAAACATGATGTTAGACCTGTAATTAGGGAATTTCATTCTCTCTTAACGTGGGAAAGCTTTTTTATGCAAGTGTAATTTTAGGCATTTTAAATCTGTATGACTGAATTGGTTATAGAACAATTTTCTAAGTATTTAGAAACAAGTTAAATCTCATACTATTGCCAATATAAATTCTAGAAAGGTTAAAGGTTTACATTCTTAATAAAAGAATCCATAAGGATATTAAGAGATAGAATAATTTGAATATTCAATTAATAGGAGGAAACCAAATGAGGAATAAACATAAAATATATATATTTATTTTTTTAAGAATTCAATAAATGCACATAAATCATGAGATCCTAGTTCATTTAGCAAGTTGACAAAAATTTCAATACAACAATAACCAAAGAAATTGCATTGAGGTGAGGCTTCTCATTTACTGTGGCCAGTCCTATCACATGTATTACTGAACCAGAGTATAACATCTGTTTTAATGTTGATCTTGTGCTCTTTAGAAATTACTTAATGTTTTACATATAGGATGTCCACCAAAAAATGTATACACACTTTGAATAATAAAGGCATTGTTAATTAAAATACATTTCATTTTTCAAAATTGAGCTATCACCTGTTAAAATATGTATACATTTTTTGGGATAACCTATATGTGTTTATAGTAACACAAAATTGAAACAACCTATATACAAAAAAAATGTGCTCTGGGTTAAAAAATGTGGTTTTTATGAGTATGGAATATTAATTTCATTTTAAAATGATGTTTTAATGACCAGGGAAACCAGAACCTTGTAAACATTCAAGAAGCACATGTATAACACATACAGGGGTGTATCATGAGTGGAACGAAAATACTGGAAGAATATAAACAAAATGCTAAAAGACTATACCTAGACTGCAGGATTATGGCTGATTAAAATTTCTTTTTTGTCTTTTTATTTCATGTATTACCTACATTTCTTTAATGAACATATATTACTTTCATTTTAAGGAAGAATACACCTTAAGTTTTAACTTTTAAACATCAGTGTAGTAATCCATACATCAAGGAGCTTTCCCCCTATATTTTCCTCTAGGAGTTTTTTGGTTTCAGCTCTTATGTTTGTCTTTAATCCACTTTGAGTTAGTTTTTGTGAGTGGTATAAAAATGGTCCAATTTAATTCTTCTTCATGTAGTTATCCAATTTTCCCAGCACTGTTTGTTGAAGAAACCACCCTTTATGCATTTAGTATTGTTGGCTCCCTTGTCAAGTTTTAATTGACCATATAAGTGTTTATTTATGGACTCTCAATTCTGTTCCATTGGTATTTGTGTTCATTTTCATTCCACTACCTCACTGTTTTGATTATTATAGCTTTGAAGTATTGGTTGAAATCAGGAAGTATGATAACTTCAACTTCGTTCTTCTTTCTCAGGATTGTTTTGGCTATTTGGGGTCTTTTGTGGTTGCATATGAATTTTAGAATTTTTTTTTCTGTGAGAAATACCATTGGAATTTTGATAGGGAATGCATTATTAATCCATACATAGTTTTTCTAATGATAGCATTATCTATGTACATAGAGTGCTATATGAACATATCTAAATTATTTGTTCTTATTTTTAATTAGAAAAAAGCAAGAAAGACAAAATATTTGGGGGAATTTTTAACATATTGAACTAAAGTTTATATGGCTAGGATAATATGCTGTAACGGTCCCAACAAGTTTATCCAGGATATATTCAGAGAATCCCCTGGTTGAGTTGGGGTTGTACTGCTTCCAAGGTGATCAGTCTCAGGTAGTTCTTCCTGTCATGATAACATTTGCCTTCATTTGAATTCCACTTGTTCAATGCCCCAGAAATAAGATTTTTAGAATACTTTGAAAATAAATTCTAGATCCTGTATAGTGGGCATTAGATAATCATTCCTTATGAATATACTCACCTTTTGAAAACCATAATTAAATTGTTATTTTAGTGTTTCTTAGTCACTTTTTAAAATGATGCAATTATTTCCATTGTTGTAAGCATAACTCATGTCCATGAATTCATAGATGTGTCTACTGTTGGATTTTTTAAAAAGTTCTACTGTATCTCCCCCACCCCCTTTTCTCACTTTTATAACTGAACACCTCAATGAATAGTTATTATTTCAATAAAATGATCCAGGGGATGAAGAACTTTATTAAAAATATAGTGAAATATACTTCATGGATTATTCAAATGAATTTATCTTTTTAGATTTAAAGAAATTCTTTTACAAAATGAATTTTATATTCTTTCATTGATCAACAAACTTCATATGGATACTTAAATAAGTGAATTTGGGTACATGATCATTTAATCTATTTTTAAACTATCTATAGTGATATTAAAAAGCATAGACAAATATTTGAACTTTAGGAATAGGAATAATTTTTTAACAGTAATTAATGTGTTTGCAAAAGGAAATTTGTACATCAAGACTACAGATGTTAGAAAGGAGTGACACAGAAACTTAATAGAACTCAAGATGCTGATAGATCCTTAAAGAACAAATATCGAAGTATCTATCAAATGCCTCTGAAATACAGAAGAGTGGGGTGAATTGAACAGAAAAGAAAGGTCAACTTAACTTTAGCCTTTGTACTTATTAGCAAACCATTGCATTTATCCTCTCAACTCTCCCTTTTGTTTTAAGATTATTGTTACTTAAAATAAAAACTACTAATTTCAAAATACCCAAATTACCTTAAAAATTAGGCCTCAAGATTATCTGTGAGGCAGAAATCATTTGACAATTATTTCTGGTATAAAAAGTTTTTGAATAACATCATTTTCCCAGAAGCTGTTTTCCAACCTAATAACTCTTGGAATTATGACCTAAAGTTTTGGAAGGATTAGGCTGCATAACTACGAGAAAGTACAAGTCTGCATGGATGTGACTAGAGGTGAGATCTGATTGTCTTTCAAGAAGCTCTAGTTTGAAGTGGTCATCCTGAGCAAGCAGAAATGCTACCTTTGTGAATATTTCTCAGCCAGCTTGTCTTAGCTCAACATTTATTAGTACTTGCACAGTGGCATCTAAGACATTCATTAACGAGGGTTTAAACTCTTTTCTTGATTTTAACCATTTGCTTTAGTGCTCCTTGAGCAAAATAACTCAAAACCGACAAACAAAAGGTTCAACGCTTTCTATGTTTGTCTTCTTTTTAGTAATTTCTTGATGAGACATTTTGGAGACGTGTATGTGTGCTCAGCCAGGCCATTGATAGCAACCCCATTTGGGGTGTGCCCACCATCTGCTCCAGTGTTTTGTCAGAGTTGTGTCTAGAGTTAGATGGAAAGGAAGGAAGTAGGAGGCATCTCTGCATAGCAGAGCTGCACCATTAACGTGCCAATCATGATGCTGGTTGTTGCAGAAGAAACAATAATAAATTAAATGGGATCCTTGGCCTCAAAATTGTTCAAAAGTCCTGGGGTCTAAGATGGGGTGAGGGTGGCAAAAGTACATCAGCCCCTCTGGTGAAAGGCAGGATGCAAAGGTTAATAGACTCTTCTGAGTCCTTTGCATCCAGCTGTTGACTTTGCTAGGCATGCCAGTTTTCTCAAGATGGGTTCAACTTGCCATGAGTTTAACCATATGCATTTTATTTAATGTTTGACTATGTAGAACACGTTAACTCCACTTCATTGAGGGACAAAAACCTCAAATGTGTTTCCACACAACATCTAGGAGATACCCAATAATGACAAATTATATTAAGGGAACCTGGTTTGAGGGATATGCAATTCTTTTGAGATGTTCTGAAACCCATTTCTGAACTAAGCCAGAGATGCATAGAGGTCTATCCCTGAATGCCTGTTAATGACCCCAAGTAAGAGGCTTTTAAGATCTGAACTTTAGTGTGGTGTCATTGGCCATAAGGACTGCTGTAAGGAAGAGCCCCATAAAACTCATTATGCCTACCAAGAATTGTGTTCCAGAAACATTTCATTGTAACCCACACGATTGTAACCCGCACTACATGAGACGACATGGATGTACTACATGAGACCATATGGATGCACTACATGAGACCACTTGGGAGACATTTCTGACTTCCCTAGTTATGCTTGCTCTTGAGTAGCTGGTCTGTTGATGCCTGTCAATTGCCCCTTTTGTCATTCACTACTAAAATGCTTAATGCCAAATTTAGTATCTGTAGCCAAAGGTATAATATCTGTGGAATATATTTACCATAATTATAGCCCTCCTTTTGTTTTTATTTTCACTAACTCATATACTTTTAATTGATGTTCTCGGTTATATTTCATGTATCAGGGAAGGAAATACTTCACGGGCAGGGGAAGGAAGAAGGGAAGTCTGGGGAGTAGCAGTGGGAATTTAAAAAGGCATAGCTAAGACAACCATATTTGAGTTGGGCCTTGAATGTGTAAATGAGGAGAGAATTGAGACGGCAATGAGCAAAGACTGAAAAATTGGGTAGTTCAGTTTGGCTCAGCAATATTTAGGCCTGGGTAGGGGCATATCAGTCTGTAAATTTTAGGTCCTAAAAGCTTATGCATAATCTTGTATAATTTGATAGTTAGATGGCGTTGATATATTTTCACCCTTAGGGAAATGTTGATATTTAGCAAGCTTACACAGGAGGGAATTAAATGACTATGCTCGAATACAGTATCGTTCTAGAGCATATGTTCTTAATAGAGTTTACACTATATAACAACCCAAAATGGAGGAAAATAAGTACCTAAATTTTATTTTTCTCCAAAGACTAAAACTATGGATTCCTTATAAAAATATGGTTAATGAGATAGTGGAAATAAAAGCAAAAGGAGGGGTATAATTATGGTAAATATATTCCATAAATATTATCCCTTTTGCTACAGAGACTAAATTTGGCACTAAGCATTTTAGTAGTAAATGACAAAAGTGGCAATTGCTAGATTTACTGTTATCAGTTAGAACTTCTGCATTTTAGAATGAGAAGGGAGCTAACAGGCATGTGTTCCAACTTCCCATTTATTGCAGAAAACCTCTTTACAACATTATGATAGACTAGAGGCCCAGTGCATGAAATTCGGGTATGGGGGGGGGTGTCCCTTAGCCCAGCCTGCACCCTCTCCAACCTGGGACATCCCTCTCACAATCTGGGACTGCTGGCTCCTAACCACTCACCTGCCTGCCTGCCTGATTGCCCCTAACCACTCTACCTGCCAGCCTGATAGCCCCTAACCGCTCCCCAGGCAGCCTGATTGATGCCTAACTGCTCCCCTGCCATCATGATTGTCCCCAGCTGTCCTACCCTGCCAGCCCGATTGTCCCCAGCTGTCCTCCCCTGTGGGGCTGAGGGGACTAGGGGACTCCGGCTGGATGAGGCAGAGCTGAGGGGACTGGGGGACTCCAGCTGGATGAGGCAGGGATGAGGGAACTGGGAGACTGAGGCTGGATGAGGTAAGGATGAGGGGACTGGGGGACTCCGGCTGGATGAGGCAGGGCTGAGGGGTCTGGGCGCCGCCATTTTGTGGCTGTAGGTGCACCATCGTATGAGGGCGTGGCAGTCAATTAGCATATCCCCTCTTTATTAGATAGGATAATTTTCCCTTTTTTGTTATCAGTGGGGAGCTCTCCATGTCGCCACCGATTGCTGATGAAAGTGGGCTTCTTGCAATGTCATGAGAAAAGGAATTTTCTCAGACTTGTGCGGAGAATGAGTGATATTTATTTATGTGGAATTAAACCTCTTAGTTTCCAAGGTCCCATCTCTCTCCATCCCGCCAAGGAAAAAGTTCCATTTATCTTCAGCAGAGCTAGGATTAAAGCCAGCGTCCAGAGTTTCTGCTGCATATTTGCACAGTCCAGTCCAGCATCAGGCTAGCTTAGCCTGTGTTCCCAACTGCAGTTCATTACATGTGGGATCCACATGGCCATGGACCCTGAGGCTTCTTGTCTGTGATTATGTATTCCAAAATTTTCATAGGCTTGCAGTGGCCCCACCCCCTCTAGCCAATGATCTTTGTTTCCAGGTTTGACTGACAGGCAAGTACCTTCCTGAGGTTATTTTGACTTTACTGCACATGTGCCCATCTTCCCCATTGTTGGAGCCCTTCCCCCAGTGATCTGCAGGGAATGGACTGGTGATTCCCTGGGGAGTACGAAGCTGTAGCCTCCTGGTTAAGCCACCCAGACGACCATGCTCACAACATCCAGCCTTCCCTTTGCTTCCTTTCTACTACCCATATAAATAACTAGCTAATGACAATGGTAATCCTACCTAATAATAGAAAAATATGCAAATTGACCACACCTTCACTATGCCCAAGCCACGCCCAACAGCCAAGCCACACCCACCAACCAATCAGGATGAGTATGCAAATTACCCCAACAAAGATGGTGGCTAATTTGCATATCAAGACAGCTTAGAAAGAAGCCAAGAGATGCTGAAGGGAGCAAAGCTGCAGAGAAGCAAGCAAGCCGGGGGGAGGAGAAGGGAGGCGCGGAGGCGGGGCCGGGGGAGAAGGAAGGAGAGCTGGGCGGGCTGGTGGAGAAGGCGGGCCGGGGGACAAGGGAGGAGAGCAGGTCGGGCGCCCAAGCCACGCCCATCAGCCAAGCCACACCCACCAACCAATCAGGACGAGTATGCAAATTACCCCAACAAAGATGGTGGCTAATTTGCATATCAAGACAGCTTAGAAAGAAGCCAAGAGATGCTGAAGGGAGCAAAGCTGCAGAGAAGCAAGCAAGCCGGGGGGAGGAGAAGGGAGGAGCGGAGGTGGGGCCGGGGGAGAAGGAAGGATAGTGGGGCGGGCTGGCGGAGAAGGCGGGCCGGGGGACAAGGGAGGAGAGCAGGCGGGCGGGGTAGAGTGCAGCAGGAAACCCTATTGCAGGATTTTTCCTGCAACGGGAATGCTAGTGTTATCATAAATACTTATTAAAATAAAAATTTACTTTTTCCCAAGGAAGTCCATTCCACTTTGGAACAGCTCTGTTAGAAAAATATACCACCCTAAATCATCTCTCTCCCTCTTTACCATAAATTTTATCCCAACTAGCCATACATTAACATGTATTGGTTACCAATATGTATATTGTAATATTAATAATAGCTAACATTTATTGAATACTCATTATATTCTGGCACTTTATCTAAATGGCTTCCATGGATTAACTCTTACCATCATTCTCAATCCAATGATATTGAAGTAGAGGGAGGTCAAGTAATTTGCTTATGGTCACAGCAGTAAAAACTAGGTTTCTATCCCCACAGAATTCAATACCAAACTCCAGCTGTCTCCTGATTCACCTTTCATCCATTATGCTCTTTGTCTTCAATCAACCTCATCTCTTGCCATTGAATCAATGAAAAAACCTCTTGCTCATACTTTTGGGGAGTTTTCCCCCTTTTAGCTGAGACACATTTTATGCTGTTACTTTCTACCCACTCATCTCACACCATCCCCACTTACCCTGCCCCTGACCCAGTTCAACTTAATATTTGTGTCAGGTCTTTTTAACTTGTCTTTTCCATAAGTGTTTATTATTTCTACTTCTTTATCTTTGCTCTTAGAATTTTATTTTGATTTTTTAATCACCACTTTTAACCTCCAATTCATCTTTCAAAGTCAGGCTCAATACCAATTTCTTCAAGATGATTTCTCTGTAAAGAACAAACCAAATACAAGTTCCCTCCCTTACTAATAACTTATTTTATGGAATTATGAAATCTAAGACATGCAAGATGACACTACACAGTATTTAGGCTGGCTCAACCTTACAACCTTTGCAGACATTCCTTTATATCATTTTTTATAGATCATCACCCAACTTGAGTGATTTTAGTGATGGGCATTCATTACTTATCAAACCAGCCTAATTCTTTGTTATTACCTCTGATACTTAGAAAGGTTTTTCTTTTAATAATTCACATTTCCCCTCCCTGTATCAGCTTGTCATTGATCTTAGCTCTTTCATTCAATCTATTTCATTGATTGTATTCCATTTAGCACTTTGTGGTGGGTTAATTGTATGGTTCTCAAAATTCTGTTTCTTCGGTAAGTCTGAAAACTGCTTTTAGTTAGGAATCATCATATATATACTTCTCCAGGAGAGTTGGAGTAATCTTCAACATCTGTGGAAACTATTTTCTCTCTTTCTCTTCATGCACGCACGCACACACACACACACACACACACACACACACACACAGAATTGCACTTTGAATATGCTTATTGAATGTACTGAATGCCAAGTTCCAAAGATGTCCAGCACATTTTTGTATCACATTTTTTATAGGTATTTTATATATGTTAATCTATTGTGCTCTTTTGGAAACACTGCTAGATACCTAGATCCATTACCTACTGAATGGAAACCTAATTAGGGCAGTATCTTAGTCCCTGGAGAGGTGGTCTGGAAGAGTGGTAAGGATAGACATTTTGGGCTCCATTGACTAGCTGTGCAACCCTGGGCAACTTTCTTCACTACTCCTTGCAAGTTTTTCCATCTCTAAAATTGAGATAATAGTACCTATTTCATAAAGATTTTAATATTAAATGAATTGATGGATATAAAGTAGGTAGAGCACATATATAGATCTCAATAACTCTTATTATTGCTAAAAATCACACATCTCATATCTGAAAAAAAATATTGTAGCTAAGAAAAAAATAGGAAATAGCTCTAATGATCCCTAGGGATCAAATTTATAGTAGTTTATTTTCCAAAACTCCATAGATCCTAATTTTTTTTCAAGAGAAACTCTTACAATTTTTTTTTTCAGTGGGAACAGCTTGTTCAAGAAGCTTTACTGCAGGTGTCCTCAAACTACGGCCCGCGGGCCACATGCGGTGTTTTTGCCGTTTTGTTTTTTTACTTCAAAATAAGATATGTGCAGTGTGTATAGGAATTTGTTCATAGTTTTTTTTAAACTATAGTCCGGCCCTCCAACGGTCTGAGGGACAGTGAACTGGCCCCCTGTTTAAAAAGTTTGAGGACCCCTGCTTTACTGTATGACTCATTTAAACAAATAATAGATAGCTATAGTGATATTATCATTAACATTGTTATTAGAAAATGGCTAACCTCATTCCTGACGTAGTGCTAATTGCTTAAGAATTAAAATTTGCAAATATAACTATCAGGAGTGTAGTTTTACTTTATTATTTTTTATTTTTAAATATATTTTATTTATTTCAGAGAGGAAGAAGAGAGAGAGAGAGAGAGAGAGAGAGAGAGAGAGAGAGAGAGAGAGAGAGAGAGAGAGAAACATCAATGATGAGAGAGAATCATTGATCGGTTGCCTCCTGCATGCCTCCTACCAGGGGGATCGAGCCCACAACCCAGGGCATGTGCCCTTGACCCAGATTGAACCTGGAACCCTTCAGTCTGCAGGCCAATGCTCTAGGAGTTTAGTTATATATGCCAACAATGGTAAAATACTGATATGCTTTCTTATGTATGATATTATTTATGTTATTTATAATAATACTTAGAGTTACTACCCCTATGTCGACCAGACAGCCTATTTTTCTTTGATCAGCTGAGACTGGCTGAATTCAGGGAACTGGCCAAATGCCAATTATGGCTTAGTTTCCAGGGTAGGGGTTTTAAAATAAAATTTAAAAATGTATTCGGATCCATCAGTTGTATAATTAAAAGCATTGCCAATGGATTCTTCATGTGGGGGTCTGATAAAAGGACGAAGTAAAAACTGAGCTTCAATCCTGTCCATCTAAAATTTAGAATCTAAATGTTGACTCAGAGAAATCAATAATCTCCTGAAAAAAACTTTGTGCATAATTCATACATATACATATGCATGTAAATACATATAATAAATGTGTGAAAATATTTTTTCCTGAAAAATGTGGCTTCTGCGAAATACAAAGCTTAAAATCAAATGAAAAAATGGCCAAAAAAAACCAACAGTGATGCTAATTTGGAAATTTTGTTTTTCCTGAGGACTTTCTCTGACTTTCCATAAACTGAAATAGCCCTTCTCTGGAGGAAAGCTGCATTTAAAACATGGTTCTGTGTTTAGGGGAGCTGACCAGGACTTAAGTGCCCACAGAGCTAAGCAGGCCACACAAATGTGTGAAAGTCCTTTTCTTGCTAGTCTCACCTCCAAAGGGTTAACTGAGAAGTGCTCTATTGTATTCCTGATGGTGTTCTCAGCAGAAAGCCCATGGGCTCTTTCAAGGGACTCTAAACAATGAGCTCAGTGAGGCTGTTCTGTCTAATTACTCAGAGACAGGGATGCTAAAGAGGAATTAATGACAGTTGACAAGTGCAATTAATAATTATAGCAAAGCCGGGAGTCATGCAGCAGGCAGATGACAATGCCGGGGTAACTGTACATGGCAGCTTTCATCGGTTCCTGCTCCCTGTGTGTTTAAAGTGAGAGGCTTTGTGCGGGATGGGCCACACTTCATCCTGACAGGGTGGACACCGTAATTCAGCAACGCTAATGGATAGAGTCAGTCCTATTCGTTTTCATTCTCTCTCTCTTTTCCCCTTTTCCCCCTCTCCTCTCCTCCACCCCACCTCCCTCCTTGCTTTTTGCAGTTCCAATTTGGTGAAAGGAACATAATGCAACTTAAAACAAAAGTTAACCGGAAAGAGCTGCATGATTATCAGCTGGTGACAAAGCTACTTAAAATTCCTCTTGGGCAATGGGAAGAAGGGGCCTGGAAAAGGCATCCAGAAGTGGGATTTCCATATCAAAGGGCAGGCCTTTGGCTCTGAATGGTAATTAAAGTCCCCTGATTTCATCTTCATGGTCAAGTCATGAAAGGGGAAAAATTAGAGACAAGAATTTTTTGCTCCCTTCAAACTACAGAAAGGAGAGCTGTAAATTAAATGAAAGTTGAGCTAAAAGGTGTCTAACACTCCAATCTTTACATCTAATAGAAGTTATGATATTTCTCCAGCATTTATTCAGTTCACATCTTCATGCTGCCCTGATTATGAAGGATATAATGTCTGCTTACATTTATTGGGCACACATCTCTGGCTTCCCGAGTTTGCAAAGATATCAGTTTTCATTACACTGTTTTGGCAGCCAAGTCATTGGGGAAGGTTTGTACACTTTGAGCAAAACTAACCTCTTTTAAGAATTACTTCTTCAGGTAACCAAAAGAACATACACGGGCTTGTTCAATTTTAGATAAATGTTGGTCAGACTTAACAAGAACTTGTATTTTAAAGTGCTGCAGATTTGATTTTTATTTGCTACAAATTGTGCCTCTTCTTTCATTGATTGCTGGACCTATTTTACTGTCTCTTATCCAGCACTCCCATTTCCAAGGTCATTGCTTTAGGATATAACTAGAGGACCAGTGCACAACAGGTGCACCAAATTTGTGCACAGGTAGGGTCCCTAAGCCTGGCTGGCGATCAGGGTCAATCAAGGCCTTCCAGCTGCCGGCCGGGGCCTTTCTTCATTCCATGACTCCCCCTGGTGGTCAGTGCACATCATAGCGAGCAATCAAACTCCTGGTCAAACTCCCGAGGGGACACTTTGCATATTAGCCTTTTATATATATATATTTTATTTCCAATCAAAGTATGGGACTTATAAGCAGTTTCAAATTCGTTACAGAAGAATGTCACTTATGTTCTGGGAAAGAAGAACTTAGAAATCTTATTCTTTTTTTTTTTTTTTTTTTTTTGTGAGATGTTAAACTTGGACCTACCTCTCTATACACTAAAGATCACAGAACATTTCCTTTTTCAAAAGAGCCCAGAAGCCTGGCCAAACTCCAATGTAGATAATTACATTCCACCTACCTAATTCCCTAGTTTCTTTAATGTGAAATAATTCCACTTTGCTGTCCACCCCCCCTTACTTCTTATCCTTAAACTGTTCTTGTAGCTTCTTAGGCATCTTTACAAGCTACCAAATATCTCCCATCCTCCAAGTACTGAATTGGATTTGGGATAGGATAAATTATACAGCCATGAATTAGTACTTAAAGAGTCATTCAAAACAAAACACAAACACACAAACTACAGCTGAATTCCAAGTCACTTTCTCCAGATACACTGGGCCCAGTGTGCTAAGTAGAAAGCTGTTCTCCTAACAAGAATTAGTTCATGCATTCTCAAAAGGTGATACTGCTACCAAAGGCTCAAAAATTGTTGTTAGGAGGCATGAATGGCTTATCCTTTTTATGCAAAAAGCACAGATACATATACAGTATATGCAATATATCTGTTGTGTTAAAATTTCATGGGGCAGCTATTAGGGAAGATTTTATAAAGGGCTCTTTGGGGAAGATGATAGTAAAAAAATATTGAGAGACTCTGATTTAGGCTTATACCCACCCTTATTTATTGATGATATAAGATACAAGGAATGGCAGAGTTCAGGAGGACTCAGCACCATTCTTTCTACCTTGCTTTTTTTTTCCCCCTGTTTCTCTTCATGTATTGTCAAAGTCTGTGGTAGAGATAAAGAACCAGTGTGATCTACTCCTTATTTCTTACCCATGCTTAAGGAGTAAAATGGGTGGACCAATGGAATACAGTAACAAATGACTGAAGAATTATAAATATACATTAATCCAAGCTCTTAAAAGAATGAAAAGTAATCCAATTAAAGCTTAAAGAGAAATATCATAAATAACATTAAGACTATAATATGTTAAACACTGATTTAGAATTATCTTTGGAGAGATGGTAGGGAATATTAGTTTAATATATATTTTTAGAGGAAAAAGGCATACACTATCTTCTAGACTTCAGTGGTTAAATAAAATATTAAAATGATACTGATGGATTGGATATAGTGATACATTTTCTAACTTGCTCTTCTGAGAGAATGTACTGAATTTGGGATATCACAGAATAGTTAAAAATATTTAAAAACTGTGGCTAAATGAGAACATTAGTCCATCTAGTCCAGTATTGTGCAGTGGCTGGAATGTGTTGATATGAATAAATTGTTACCTCATAGGCCAAATAGAATATGTTAACAACACCCAACAAGTAACTGAATCTTGAGAAGCAATGGATGATGATGATGATGATGATGATGATGATGGTGATGATAATGGTGGTGATTACAATTACGTGACATCAACTCTGAGTTAGGAACTGTTCTAAGCACTTTACTTATACTAATTTAATTATCTGAAAAACCCTAAGTTACTTACTATTACCATCATAGTTATTTTTATAGATGAGGAAATTAAGGCACAGATAGTTGAGTAACTTGCCCAATAATTTATTTTGAGCTTAAGGATGACAATAGCGTATCATCTGTAAAGCCTTCTTAAGACTTGTAAATTCATTTTTACTTCCATTGCCTTAAAAAGAGTTAAATGCTAAGTAATAGAAATGTGATACTATCTCTTCAAAGGTTGTTTAGGGTTTCAAGGTTTTATGAAATAGTTGTCTCTTTTCCCTTCCAAAGACAAAATGTCTTAAAATTTTCACTTGAAAACATGTGTCATGTTTCTTTTATATGATACCCCAATTCATTTATTTGGGGACTTATAAGATCAATTTTAAACAATATCTGTATGACAATTTCCCATTCCTCTTATAAATAGTCACGGTGGTCTTCTCTTTTGTTTGCCCTTTCCATCTGTGCCTTAAAGACAACGAAACATAAATGACTTGAGGGAACCTCAGGAGATGAATAAAGGTAGACTGTCTCTTCTACCATTTCTAGTTTTGGGTTTTTTCGAGATGATTTTTTCATGTGTGGATGTTGATCTAAATAATCCAAGAAGAGTAAGATCTTAGATCCTTTTCAAATGATCTGCAACCTTACAGAATAAAGAGGTAAACAAGGCAGTGCACATGTTTCTCCTGTGAGGAGCTGGAAAGGAATTAAAATAATAATTTTCCCCTCCAACAAAAGTTGGTGTCTGAACTGCCTCATGGGGACACACTTGCCTCCAGTCTCTTGGCTCTCTCTTTGTCTCCGTTTCTTTCCCCTTTTTCCCCCTCTTTTGTCTTTCTTTTCTTATCTCAATGTCTCTATGTATCTCTCTTGCTTCCTAGCTCAAATGCATCATTTTCTGCTATTGTGCTTAAAAAACTTGGCTGCAGGGGCTCTGAAATGAATAAAAATGTAATCCTCACTGTGCCCATTGTGTGCTCTCATTTGTTTTTGCTGTATCGATTTATCAGCGGAGGGAAATTACTTGCTGGAAGAGAGGATGCCAGTCAGAATGACATTTATTTCATAGTACAAGGAGGCTCTCCAGCGTGTTTCCATGTAACCCAGATATTGGAGCTGTAAAAGGGCTTGTAACAAGGTTTAGTGCTATGATTAGATCGTGTGGAGCACCTTGCTTTCATAACAACAGGCACTCTGCAGGAGCTAGGGCCTTGGGTTATGGTCAACCTTTTTTATTTTTTTAAAACATAGATACAGCATTCAATGATTCCCTCCCCACCTAAACTGTTTCTATTCCAAAAGCCAAATCTTGCAGACTTACAAGAATAAAAGAGGTATATTTTTAGATACCTAAAGCTTTTACAACATCAAATTAAATGCATAAATAGATGAAACGCTTACCTATTAATCCTCTCAATTTTTTTTTGCCCTTTTCCCTTTATTTTGGAGAAATTGTTCCATTTTAATTCACCAAAGCAAATCTTTTCATTCAGTGATTGTAAGTTACATGTGCTCAGGGCTACCAATTACCTGTGAAACCACGCACATTCTCTATGTGAAAACTAAGGCAAGTGTAGCAAATTATAACAGCAACTGTTCTTGGCTCAGATACTAGAGATATATTTTCATAGGTCTCTGCTATTATTTTTATAAGACTGGTATTTAGGAAATTAATTAGTTTCATTGTCTTCCTAATTTTCCGTAGAGGGGGCCCAATTGGAATGTTTACGATAGCCGTTTTCCCCTCTAGGGCATGAGAGAAATGAGTCTATTTCCTAGGGAATGTGTTCATTTTTATAAGACTACATAAATGTTTTCTTCTCCCCTTTCCTCATAGCTGAGATTTGTTCGTTTTGTAATGTTGGCAAAGGTAAAAATGATTGAGATTTGTAGAACAAAAAACAATACTAAACTTAAGTTAGCAAATAAAACAAAGATCTGCACTTCGTTTTTTTAGCAGCACTTTTTAAAATAACTGGGTTTGTTTGCGATGTTGAAGTCTGTTGGGCTGTGGATGGAAAATATGCCTTGTCCATTCCTTTTTTGAATATCTGGCCTAGTTCACTGGGGACTGGGATGTCTCTTAAAGAAGATTGGAACTTTCAGTCAAATTTAGATTTATGGTATAACATAGGCTTAGACCAGAAGAGACAAGGAAATAAGTGGGAGTTACTTTATTATGTTTTATTAAATGTAGAAAGTAACTTTTTTTGGAATTCAAGGAGGTCATCGAAATATTAAGCGAGGGAATAGAACTTCCTGGCGTTCTAAGTCATACCTCTGACATATATTTTGGGACTAGTATTGTTCAACATTAGCATACTTTTGGTAGTACATTAGAAAAAAATTAAAATTTTATCAGCGCTATAAAAAATTAGGATAATAGTGAACCAAATAAAGTATCTAAACCCAAGGTTTATAAGAATAGTAGCGAAAACTTGTTATTTATCTTGAAGAAATACAGTATGTTTTAATGGTATAAATCTTAGTCTCAGCTGACTCCCTCAGCCTGTTGCTGGTACCCAAACACTGTACAGTTCTCTCTTGAGTATTTCACTACAGAATAATATAACTGCCAACTCTAGGAAAGTTAGTCCTGGATGTTGGTCTTTACTGTAATACTTAGAAGGTAAGTTTAACTAGGAAAAAAACAACAACTATAGTAATTATAAAGGACAAGTGATTAGGAATCTGGTGTTTTATATTCTGAATGGAGAAGATTTTCAGTATGAGAGCCAGTATATAATACTCAGAATCATGGCCTGTTTCTGTTGAGTGCCTTTCAACTGAAATTATTGGGCATTATTGGGAATAATCTAACTTATTATACCCTGCCATACATTCTCTGAACTGGAATTCTTTGGGTAGCTTTAGTGATAATTATCTCTTTGATAATTATTTTATCAAAAAATAATGAAATTATTTTCATTGTCTCTTTAAATTCTGTTTATTAATTACAATTTACATTCAATATTTTTTGGTACTGGTTTCAGGTGTACGGCATAGTGCTTAGACAATCAGAGACTTTACAAAGTGGTTCTCCTTTCAGGCACCCACCTGGCACCGCACATAGTTATTCCAAATTATTGACTGCATTCCCTATCATTTACTTTACATCTCTCTGACTATTTTGTGACTACCAATTTATAATTCTTAATCCCAATTCTTAATGATCTTACTTTGTACTTTTGAATGAATTAACCCCCTTAAATGACTAGACATAATATTTTAAAAGCTAAATTAAAATGGAGTTTTGGAAAACTCAATTGTCCATGTTACTTTTTGTTGAGCTTCTTGAATTCCAAGAAGTTTCAGAACTTCAAAGACAAATGCTGCTGCCTTTAGATTTTTAACAAAACCCTACAATGGCTGAACCTTCTAGTGAATCTGTCAGTTTCTCTGTTCTGTGGACAACTGCAGTTTCATTTGCTCCTCCTGCTGGTATTAATGGAAAAACCATCCTTTTGACATGTTTAGGCTGTGTCTCAAAGTTCCCTAACTCTTGCTGGGGTAATAATGGTTAGAAAGCACTGGCTGAAAGTGATTTGTGTCTTGGCTACAATCCTTTCCATAAGACCTTCTTGGAATAGTTATGCTTTAATACTGCAAGATGTAAAATGTGCTAGGTGAATGCATTATATTGAAGAAGATGCTCCTCATAAATTTTTACATGTTTATTATATGCGTATATAATATATAATATATAATATATAATATATAATATATAATATATAATATATAACAGAACTTTACCATTACAGACTTTCCACTTTGAATTCATGTATTACCGATAGCAACTTTATTCTACCCTATACTTCAAACTAGAGATGGTATTGCAAATAGGCAGTTCAGATAGATTTTTGAAGTTTATATCTTTGTGATTCAACTATTGTTTCCTAACTCCTATTATCTTTCATTAAAAAATACATTTTTATTGATTTCAGAGAGGAAGAGAGAGGGAGAGGAAGATAGAAATATCAATGATGAGAGAGGATCATGGGATGAACTGCCTCATTCATGCCCCCTACTGGAGATCGAGCCCACAACCTGGGCATATGCCCTGACCAGGCATCGAACTATGACCTCCTGCTTCATAGGTCGATGCTCAATCACTGAGCCATGCTGGCCAAGCTCTATGATCTTTCATTCACTGAATTTAAAAGCAGTGCTTGGGCATGTTCAAAGTGGAGATATGCCTACTTCTCTATCTTAAGGAGCAGTGTCTCCTTGTGGTCTAGATATCACAATACCATTTCCCTTTCATATAAAGGAGATCAAGTGGCATAGAAAAGGAAGAAAAATACTAGTATCAAAAGTAAGTACCAGAACAAAAGAGCTCTCAGAGTATTGAGTGAAATCAAAGACCATTTAATTTGAATGTGGTGATAGTGTTTTACTGGTGAGATACTGAGGTTAAATGCACCCGTGTGGGGTCTGTTTTATCTCAGTGAGGTGGTTTCCGGCTGCAGTGGTTCATTCTGGGCTGATCAAGGGCATGTTGGCCTGGTATCTCACCCCCACGCTTTGCAATGCCATGTGATTGTGAAGCGACGCATGTGAACTTGCCTGGTTGGCAGCTGTCAACTGTAAATGGCCATATGTAATGATGAGTAAAGTTGTTGTCAACTGTCAATAGGCCATATGTAATGATGAGGAAAGTTACAGGCTGTTGTCTGATTAGATGTAAGATTAGGAAAAAGAAAAAAACAACACTGAAACCTGTCTCTGAAAGCTCTAAAACAGGTATATTTTTTAAAAGGTCTTGTGTTATGTATCACTTTACGTACCCATATTTCTATCTTGACCCAATTTCTCTATAGATATATAAAATGAATTCTTTTCATCGGTACTGACTCACAGTTGAAGGGGAAAAACTTTACAAATCAAAGGCTAGAACCTCTGATTGCTTGGGGGGACATTCAAATGGGAGGGATTTTGGTTTGTAGGGCAGGTGCACACCTAGGAAAGATCTCTTTGTAGTCACGCTCCCTTCTCCAATACATGGAAAACATTTCATTCAAGACTAATCATTTACTAAGCAGTATTCTGTGCAGGGTAGTATGCTGGGCAAGTGTGAAATTATTGCTTTAGGATAAATATTATTGTCAGTCCAGAGAGATGATCAATGGCATAGGCATGATAGATCAATACTGCCAAGCAGTCATTCTTTGTCATCTTTTCTACTAAAGGGACATGTTTTTAACCACCAGCTCCATGAATGATCACTATTGTGTGATTTCTAAGCTTGTTTCTTGGCACCATCTTTCTTTGATCATTTTTAATGCAAAGATCCTCTTCATCATTTTCTTTGTGACTATCCTACATCAACCTAGAACAAAATATTCTGAAAAACAGAAGGAACCTAATCCAAGTTAGGAAGAAAGGCATGGTACAGAGGGAGCTGCTGTGCAACAAAGAATCTACAGTCAAAAGATGACCAGGAAGGAGAGAGGGTGAGAATGTGGGCCTAACAAAGCTAAACAAAAGAAAAGGAAGTAGAAGGAAAGAAAGGAACTCCCTATTTCTTCCTTCTTATAGAACAAAACATTGAGTTCTTTTTTTTTTTTTTGCATCCCAGCTCCCGGAAGGCCGCAATCTATTTATCTCAGAAATATTGGCCCTCTGAGCATGGAGTTTGAAAAAGCCGCTCTAAGAATTTCTCTCCAAAGGCAAATCCCCACATGCCAAATTCAAGCTCTCCTCTACAAGCCTCCCATTCAAGTCCCTCAAAACATGCTTCCAGAAAATTCTGTTGTGGCTATTTCTTCTCCTCTGAAAAGGGAGGCTCACCACAATTCTTTCGCTATTATGTATTTCCTGACAAGTCCAGTAAAACATCTTGAACAGAAAGCCTCGCAAAGATTCCCCTAGACCAGTGGTCGGCAAACCGCGGCTCGCGAGCCACATGCGGCTCTTTGGCCCCTTGAGTGTGGCTCTTCCACAAAATACCACGGCCTGAGCGAGTCTATTTTGAAGAAGTGGCGTTAGAAGAAATGTAAGTATAAAAAAATTGGCTCTCAAAAGAAATTTCAATCGTTGTACTGTTGATATTTAGCTCTGTTGACTGAGTTTGCTGACCACTGCCCTAGACTCTATAGAGACAGTTTGAGAAATGGTTTTATAGAAATGTCTCTGACTTTTCTGTCCATTTCTGGAACTGCCATCAAGAGCTCCTTATTGGTTTAGGATAAAGACTTAGTATACCCACAAGGCTCTGCTTCCCGGCCCCTAGAGGACTTCCTCAGCTTTATCATATGTGTTCTGTGCTTCAACCACTCTGATCTTTCCTTCTAGTCCTCAAAAACACCAGCTCTCTCCTGTCCTTGGCCCTCGGCACAAACTCTTCTCTCTTCTCTAATGTTTCTAACTAACCTCCCCCTTTTCTGCGTGAACTCTTGGTCATTGAACAGATTTCATTTCCAGCTTAACTTCTTCATGCCGCCTTCCCTCAGTCTGTGGTCTAGATATGGTTCCTTATTGTCTACCCTCATGTTACATTCCTTCCCCCAGAACTATGTACTCATCCTTTTGTGATTGGTTGATTAATGCTCATCTCCCTCCCTAAACTACAAGTTCCAAGCAGACACCAGGCCTTTTTTTCTCCCCTAGGTGTTCCTACCTCCCGGCACCGTGTCTGGCATATAGGAGCCACTTGGTAATTTTTTCTTTGTATGAATGAATGCCCCTCTGTGACATCTTCAAAAATAAATCACTCATGTAGTTGAGAGCTGGTACATTTCTCTTTCTTAAGGAAGAGATATGCTTTTGCTTATTAGATTTAATGTGATCTTTATATACCATCATATTTTTCCTTTGGAAATGGTTGGTAGAAACATTATATATATATATATTTATATATATATATTTATATATATATATATATTATATATTTTTTTTTTGTTCCAAGTTGCTTAGTTTTTTCTATGATTATTTCATAAATCCTCTTTTTCGGTGTCATTTACTTATGGTCTTTTTACTTTGTATTTCATTATAAGCCGTCTTAAAGCCTTTTGGAAGTATTGGGTGTATACATTAATAAATGAGATAAATCAACCCCAGGCAAGCCCATTTCCTTATAGTGGTGTTGGAATACTTTATTCTTGTGTAAACATGGCTCAAGAAGAATTTAGTGTGGTTTTTTTTCTCATTTTGTTGGAAACATTTAAAAAATTTCTCTTACTTTGCACCTGTACACTACTTCTCTTCCAAGTATATTTAATCTTGAAGCACTTTCCAATCATTACTTGGTTAGCTGCCAACATGTCAGTGTTTATAGTATGGAGGAACTTAGGCAAAAAGAGCCAAAATTTCAGAATTAAAAAAAGAAAGTTGATAACATGAGAATGTATTCCTGGCTCTTAGTTTCTTGCAGTTTCCCTCAGGTGGTATGATGCTAGGTGGATAATCATTCGTGTGGGATTATTATTTTAATTTCCTTTCACTTTTTTTTTCTTAGTTTGAAACATTGAGTTTTATATGACAGACAATGATTGATATGATTGTCATAAAACATTTTATTTCAAACACCCTTTAAAAATCAGTTTAATAAATAATAGATAGTATTTGTATAGATGTAAATAATTTGAGAAAATCAATGGGGAAAGTAATATCCCCCAAAATTGAAATAGGCAGTTTTTTAGTAGTCAATGTGATATGGCACCTAAGTAGACATTTTATGAAAAAAATGTTATCCTATATAATAAAAGCCTAATATGCAAATTGTCCCCTGGACCTGGAGTTTGACTGGGAGTTTGACTGCTCGCTATGACATGTGCTGACCACAAGGGGGCGGTGTGGAATATGGTGGGTGTCAGCTACGTGGCACTGGCAGCAGGCAGCAGTGGAGGCGCTGCCGGCCTGATGGGGCCCTACAAGAGTGGGACCATGGCAGGATGGTGGGGCAGGTGAACGGGTGGTGCCAGGCCAAGGCAGGTGCGAGTGGGGCCGATCAGCAACCAGTGTCCATTACAGAAAAAGGGCAAATAGCAATATTAAAATATTTCTTCTAATTATTTTCCTTTCAATGTGCACAAATCTGTGCACTGGGCCACTAGTTAAAATATAAGTTTCAACAAGACTAAAGCCAAAACTTTGAATACATGCACGCCAATTGTGTAATGTTGAAGGCATAGATTTATTTTATTTCTATTTGTTTATTTTTTAAAATATATTTTAATGGATTTCAGAGATGAAGGGAGAGAGAGATAGAAATACAAATGATGAGAGAGAATCATTGGTTGGCTTTCTCCTGCATGCCCCACACTGGGGATCAAGCTACAACCTGGGCATGTGCCCTGACCGGGAATCAAACCCTGACCTTCTGGTTCATAGGTCGACACTCAACAACTGAGCTACGCCAGCTGGGCCATAGATTTATTTTATGGCCAAAGGCTGAACTTGGCCCAAATCTGATATAGTCACTTGATGCTAGCCAATGATATTAGCACTCAACAGGTGAGCTAATAAACACAAAATAGTTTATGCTTATACAATTCCACATTGAAGCCATTTTTTCTTTTGGATAAGTAGAATGTAGAATTTTCCACAGGTTAAAACAAAAATATCTAAAATGGATATTTTTTTTCTTTGTTTCACTAAGGACTTTTTTCTTTACCTCCTTCTGTATTAAATTTGAATTCTGTATTCCCATAGATCTTTTCTTTAGGTGCTCTATATTTTATCTGTCTTATATCTTTTATTTATGATATTACTTTGTCAAATTTAATTGTTGTTATTCTTTTGGATTTAATTTTTGTTAAAAATTAGCTGTTTCACATCCACCAATTCTAGATGTGGGCCAAATAATATACACATATGTGCATGTACATACATACACTCACAGCCCTACCTCCATAACCCCAAGCTAGTTAAGGCCCCAATTCAAATTTTAATGAACCAAATGTGTTGCTCTATCTGCCCATTTGTGCTAAGGTGTCAAGTATACAGAGCATCAGATTGAATTAGCTTCTGCATTCCTACTTTCTGTAATCATTAACCAATGTATTAACTCATTCACTAATATTCATTATAATCTTATTATTTTCTAGGTACATCCTAGATTTTGGTGTTACAATGGTAAGGAGAAAGCAAAAAACAAACAAACAAAAAAGAAACAAAAACACTCTCAAAATACAAATCATGTTCTTAGCCATCATGAAACTCACAGCCTAGTGATAAGAGAAATTAGTGCTAATTAAACAATTATATAAACCAATACGTATACAATTGTGAATGTAATGAATGCCTGAAAAGAAGGGTAAACATTGATGGGCCTTCTAATAGGAGGATTTGACCTAATCAGAATGTTTAGAGAAGGCATTCCTGAAACATGAGTTAGGCATAAACTAGGTGAATATTATAAATGATAAAACCCTATTGCTCATTAACTCTGCCCCAGGCAACGTGATGTTTGTTTTATCTGTGTCTACTTATCTAATTCTCTCAAATATCCTGGGAGGATGGCACTATTATTTACCCCAGCTTTCAGGGGGAAACTAAGCACTGAGAATCTGCCAACCTAGGGATCTGCTCCAGCACCCAACTGTTTAACCTTTCACTTCTATCCTGCCTACTCAAAAGAGTAGGAGGAAGAATGTCCGAGGTGTAGAACTTGCCCAGCTTGTGCATATGCCCAGAGAAGGCCAGCAGGAATAGAAGGGTAAGGCAGAGGGAGCCAGCAGGTTATCAAGTTACCTCCATTTGCTTTATAAGCATCTCCAGCATCCACTACTCCTCACATGTCGCAGACCAACCCATGGCCCATGGGCTGCACCTTTGTTCAGGGTGCAGTGGATCACTGCTGGATGTTGTTTAAGGTCTTCCAGACAGAACTATTTCAGATTACATGAAGAGCCACATAGACTTAAGGTTAGAGAAGCTCAATACAAAGAAAGTAGGAAAGCTTTCTTCTTTTCCCTTTCCAATATGGAAAACAATGACTTGGTGTGAAACCACCTACTTGACTACACTGAGAATTTAAATCTTCCTAACAGGATAGGTGGTCACCTTGATCAATTTGAAAACTGGTAAGTTAAATGGCTTGAGCTCAGAATAACTCTAGAACCATCATTTAAGAGATAACATAGTTCATGTTTGGGAAGATTCATGCTGGTTGTTTTTTGGTTTCAAAATTAAGAATATTTCTAGTTGGGTTGAAGCTCCAAGTATAGTTAAATGGAGAAACTATTATATTAATACAGGGACTTTACTCTCTGCAGTAGTATAATGGGACTCCCAGTATATATTGTTATGATAATAATTACACATGTAATTTAAAAGAACAACAACAACAAAAAAGCCATTTGTATAGTTAATGAAAAATCCTGTTGCTCTTCTGATAAGTGGTTAGTCAGTTAAATCATTCTGTAATACTGCTAGTCTAAGGCAACTTAGGGTTTTTAGAATGATTGTTTAAATGTTGTATCTAAACAATACATAAAGACAAATAGTTACATGGATTGGTTGTATGAAAGTGAAAAATTAAGTTTAACAAATATAGGGCAAGTGAAAATAATATAGTTCCTATTTGGAATAACAGCTTTAGTAATTCTTTTTCTCTTTGAATTACTAAAAAGCAAGTTATTGAGCATTTTCCACTTTTAATGTCTTGGTTACTATTGAAAAAATATAAGGTAGAAATTACTGTTATTACCTTAAATTGGAATATTATTTATGTATTCAAAATATTCAGGAAAAACACATTTCACATGGAAGCATAAACTAAGAAACAAAGGAAATATTAGAGATTATTTATAAGCTGAAGCAGAGAAATATAGCTTTGGTGGTTAAAACCTTTATAACACATCTCTAGTAAATCATGGACTATTGATCTAAATAAAATGTTTTATGATATGAAAGTGTATGAGTCTTGAATTCCAAGTTCACAGGATTATACATATGTCTTCTTAAATATTAGTTGCTTTTCTGTTATAAAAGGAAAATTTGTAACACTATTCAAAATAATGGAATTACAAAGAGAAAGCAAAAGCTTTCACAGTTGCATTTTTCCCAGAGATAACCACTGTAACAGTTTGTTTTATATCCTCTTGCTGTATATAAAGAACTGCCCCCTCCCCCTAAAATGCTGTCATAATCTTAATTCCCTCTTGATGGACATTAGGGTTGTTTTCCATTACTTACTTGGGCAAATAATGCTACAAATGACTATTTTGTTAGCATGTATCTTTGTACCCTTAAGTTATTATGTAGATCAATTACTATGATCAATTACTAGCCATGGAATAAAAATCATGCACTTTTAAAATTTTCATACATATTGCCAAATTGTCCTCAAAATGTACAGATTTACACTCTCACTAATGATATGTAAGGATCTCTTTTCTCCCAGATATAAGCACTAAGATCTCTTAAAATTATATCAGTTGGATAGAAAAGTGATATCTCATTGCAGTTTATTTTAATTACTTTGATTATTGCTGTATATTCATGTTCGGAATAGGCTAGAATGATATAAGAAGAAACAAACCCTACTTGTATAACTCAGTGAGAATAATGGTCAGGTTGGTATAAGAAGTTGAAAATGAATCTTGCACATTAGTTTATTTCATATCTTCTAGTGTTTGCAAAATGCCCTCATTTTTGAAAAAAGAGTTTGCATATCATGACACATACATTGAACCGTTTGCTTTAGTAGGAGAATGAGCAGAACTGTAGCAAACCCTTCTCTATAACAAAATTATTTTAATACCTTTCAGGCAAGAAATTAGTTTCATCAAGAAAATTGATTTAATTTGAAAGAGGCGCAGTATTTATAGCCATAACGGGGTTAAACATTTTTCTCCACTCCTCTATCAGAAAATAGCTTCTAACCAGTATATAGCTCCAAATCAATTAGTTCAGTTTAAGGTTTTCAAATTTTATTAATTCTCCTCCCATCCTTATGACATTTATTTTCTGTGAAAATCTTTGAAGTTCTTCACATAACTTTTTACAAAATAGACAAAATAACCTTTGATGGCCAGCTGACTGGCCCAAAGAAAAATTTGCAATTGACCATATTTAATTATTTTGGTTCACAGAGCAAGATAGTGACAAATGATTTTAACATACCCTTCCAGTCTTCTTAATATTTTTTTTCTGTTTCCAAGTACCTAAATTCACTTAAAATTAAATTATATAAAGTAAGGAAACTTACTTTATAACCAATGGCTTTGAAAGCAGTCAGTAGCTGATTAATTTTTATGAGTTGTCCAATACTTACAGTATTTTAGAAACCTAAATAGAAGAGAAACCCAGAATATCGATATCTTACAAATGGTAACTTACTTGTTTTGCCAGATCTGCATGCTGTGTATCTTACCTGCACAGTCTCTCTCTCTCTCTCTCTCTCTCTCTCTCTCTGTCTCTCTCTCTCTCTCTCTCTCTCTCTCTCTCTCTCCCTCTCTTCCCTCCCTCCCTCCCTCTCTTTTTCCTTTAACCTGCATAGTTTTTGAATGGCAGCCTAATGAGTTTGACTATGCCATTGAGACTGAAAGAGAAGTACACTTTCCTCATTGTCTTCTCCAGAGGTACCTTTGGACATCTGAATGCTGCAAAATAGAAAGAAAGCTTTGATCCATAGAGATCATGAAAATAGAGGATGGCTTTTATTTTTCATTGAGTGTTATTTTATTTAGATCATCTCTCTATGTGAGTCCTAGTTCTGATTTAAGAGACCTTCCTGCCATAATCATGGCCAGGAACAGAGAGATAGATTGTTTTTAATTGTCCTGAGTTTTGTTCTTATTTTGAAAAGTATTCTGTATGTTGTTTTCTTTGAAAAAAAGTTTAAATCATAAAATAGGAAGAGGCTTTTGTAATCAAAGCAGGCAAAGCTGCTCATGTATTTAAATCTGTCTATAATGAAATTATTTTAAGTTTTTTCAAAATTTACCTTCATTTAGCCAATAGGAAACATCTTGTTCCTTTATGTGTATTGATATATCCTGGTATTATACTTTGATTGCAAAATAATATGCCTTATTAAATAAGGGAAATCTTGACGATGAACCTGAAGTTTTTCTCAGTAGTGTCCATGTGCTTAGGTATTCTCTGCTGATTTTTAACAACCAAGGGAGGGAATTCCGAGTACATCTAATCAATCTTTCTGTTTTGTGACACTGCACTAAACCATTACACTTACCAAGTGAAACTCCAGCCATAGGAGAGAGATTTAGTAACCTATTCTCAGTGAATACTTGAGTTATACATTGCTACATTGCTTTTAAATCATGTCATTAAGAAACATCTTTGTAGTAATAAGTATCTCAACTTGAAAATTTATATTGCATGTTAATTTTAATGGAAAAATAGAATGACTGCATGAAAAGCAATACTGGCACCATAGATGTTGTTCACAACAGTAACAACCACTTGGTGGAATCACTTCATTTGACATATAAATTTTCTCTACTTGCCCTGCCTCTTCCTCCCCACTCCCTGCCGCCCCCCCCCCCCCCCCCCGCCCCGTTGTCTGGAGTGAAATTCAGCTGCCAGTCTTGACAGCATTGTGATGCATAGTTAGATATTAGCTTGGGATAAAAGTTAATTTTTTCCCTTTTACTAATTTTACCAGAGGGGGGAAAAGGTAGCTGACTTATTGCCTAAATAGGAATTTGGCTGATTAAACAGCAAAGTATAAGGTACAGAATTTGAATACATACTTGCACATTTAAGGATTTCATTTTATCATCTGGAAATCTTGGCATTTGACTTCAAGATATAGCATAGCCAAATCGCCATACATTGAGTCTTTGTGCAAAAAACTTTTGGAAAATGTGGTTTCACAGTATATGTTGCAAGCTGATAAAATGAATTTCCAGCATCGATATTCACAAATGAAGAGCAGAAGCACACAAGGACAAGGGAGGTGTTACCACAGAATCAGTAGTGAGGCCCAGCTTGGAACCTCCCGTCAGCTTCTTTGATTTGCCATTAAATAACTTGTACTAAAATCAGAATTTTAAAATTAGGCTTATGATTTGACTATCCTTACAAACTAAAGGAAAAGAAGACACTTTAGATAAACTAAAATGAATTTTTGAGACAGCTGAATGTGAACACGACCACTACGTGGAGTTTTTATTTTTAAGAATGGATAGTCAGGCAGTAAATAGGATTCAGTGTGTCACATTCCAGGATCTCTTTATGTTGTGCCATCACTTTACGTATTGAAAAAGATACATACATTTTGCTAAAATTAGCATAAGACCTCATCACTGGAGCTGTGCATCCCTCCGTGGCAATGCAGTTTTATTGTTTATGTCTTCCGTACTCCCATCAAACACATATACTTGGGACATTGGCTTGAAAGGCAATGGCCAGGTTAAATCTCCTTTTTAAAAAAAGTTAAAAAAAAATGGCATAACAATAAATTGCAGAAGTGTCTTTGGACATTTAGAGCCATGTACTGGCTGTAAGAGGAGACTTTTCTAGCAGAAAACTTTGTTTTCTTGTCCTTAACCACTGAATCCCACTTTCCCTTCTGAGTGTAAACTGGCAGATTAGACATTTCCAAGGGCTTGTTCAGTGTGAAGTTTTTCAGGTGATTTCGGTTTAATGCAACCAGATAATTGTAGCTCCAGGGCTTAGTGAGGTTGTAAAGCTGCTAATCCAGACAATATTACCCGGTCACATGTTGTGCTTATAGCAGACACCTCTGCCTTTAATGGTCTCTCCCCATGCTGGCGATTCCTAGTTTCAGAAGTCCTATAAAAAGGAGGCACGCAGGCCAAGATTAAGTCTGAAGGGAAAAAAACAACAAACAAAAAAACCCAGAATGCCCACTTTGGGACAACAATGTGAAACATGATATATTTTGCCAAAGATAAAATTTGATCTTTTTGTGGCATTAGGTTCTATTTTATTCCTTAAAATCTCTAAGAAAATTTAGCATTGAATTTGAAAACTGTGTCCTTTTTTTGTTTTTGCCTAAACGAGCCACTGCCAAAGCAGCCATATTCCGAGCATTTATAAACAGTTTAATCAGTTAGTGCAGTTATTATTTGGTAGGACTCTCCCTTTTAGTGGAGTGCAGTAATTCACTTTCCACATTTACTCCACTCAGAACCTCTTCTGACTGACAATTGTAATGCAATATTGGATAATGATGATGTTGGGATTCTGAAGGTTGTTACCTTTTTCTCGAACCCTGACCAAAATTTGGTATTTCTATTGTAGTTAATATATAAACAGATGCTTATAAATAAAAAAAACAAATCCATTCATTTGGCAACCCTTTGTTAGTGCCTGTGGCCCACACACTAATGCACACACTAATGAGCAATTGGGAAATAAAACAACGTTAGGGAGCGGTAGTTTTATGTGATCAAGCCTTTTTATTCTGCACTGAATGTTAGCGGTGGGCAGAAGTTCTGTTTTAGAGCATCCTTTAATATGGCACGTCCGGAGGGGAATTAGGGTTGTAGGATGTCTAAGGTCGGGTCAGGATTTGGATGATATGAAATATGTGGGCTCTAAGAGAATAGAAAGGAAGGTGGGAATTGAGAGCTCAGACACGGGGTTTGTGGTGCCTACTGTCACCTCCTGGTAGTGAGACTATGGGTAAAGTGCCTAGCACAGAGCAGCTCCCTGTAGGTGCAGCTTTTATTTTTGCCTTCTGGCCCTTCCCTCTTTTCTTCCATCTCTTTCTCCCGCTGCCTCACTACTGTCTGTCATGGGAGCGGAGGTTGTATATTTTACTCTTAAAGGGTCCTCATGTATCATCCTTTCTTATGGTAACATTATATTGCCCAAAATTGAATATGTTGGGGTTATGGTTATTAATTATACTTAATTCTCTTTGATACCCTAGAAGGAAACTAACAATAAGAATGGGGAGTTTCCGCTTGCCTTTATTCCTGGTACCTTGGGTTGCAGGGAGATTTGTTCCATTCCAGCTGAGGTTGTCAACACCAGGAGTGTTGTTTTGCTTCTTAGTTATTATGGCCCAACAGGGTCCTCTCTGTTGTGTAAAGAGGAAGGACCGGGATGCCTAGTGGCTGTGCCGGCCATTCCCTGTCATGTTCCTTCACAGTCTGAAAGCTGCCACTCTCCTCAGTGGTACATACATGTTAACCTGTGGCAGCACTGTAGCAAGGAGGGGAGGCTTGGAGGGCATAGTGATAGGTAAGGGGAGGGAAAGAGGGAAAAGAAAGAAAGAAGAGGGAATCCTTCCTTCATTTTAAACATATGGGAATATTCCATATGTGTCATTAAAAATATATATCATTAATTTTGTTATCCTAAATGACAATTAGGATGGAGTTATAATTTTATTTTTATACTAAGGGCCCGGGTGCATGAAATTTGTGCACTGGGGAGGGGTCCCTCAGCTCAGCCTGCCCCCTCTCACATACTGGGAGCCCTCAGTGGATGTCCTACTGATGGCTTAGGCCTGCTCCCCATGGGGAGTGGACCTAAGCTGCAGTCTGGCCTCCCTTTGCGGGAGGTGACCGGGCTGATCAGGGGAAGGCGCCAGCCCTATCACCCCGCTGCTATAGCCACTGCCAGTCACCACAGCCGCAAAGGTGTTTTCATCAACACGGACTCCAGTCCCTTCACCATGAAAAAATGACAACTTTCTTTAGGCATTTTCAAGATGTGTCTTTCATAGGATATGACATTTCTTTCTTTATTTTTCTTTTTATCCTCACCTGAGGATATGTTTCTATTGATTTTTCCCCCTTCCCTCCAATCACAGGCTTGGCCTCTTCCCAAGCCTAAAGCCTCCGCCCCAGGCTTTAGGCTTGGGAAGGAGGGCCCTGCCCCTCCAATGGCCGGCTGGGAGTGACCTGGGTGCTGAGGAGGTTCCCGGGACCCAGGTATGTATGCAAATTAACCACCATCTTTGTTGGGTTAATTTACATACTCACTCTGATTGGCTGTTGGCATAGCAGAGGTACGGTCAGTTTACATGTTTCTCTATTATTAGATAAGATTGATTCTAGAGAGAGGGAGAGGGAGAGAGAGAGATAAGAGAAACCTTGATCAGCTGCCTCTGGCATGAGCCCCAACCAGGTTGGAACCCCCAACCTAGGCATATGCCCTGACTGGGACTCAAACCTACCACCCTCCAGTGAACATGACCTCACTCCAACCAAAGGAGCCACACTGGCCAGGGCAAGATGGAGTTATTTTTAATATATTCTATAACTATTAGAATCTGAACTGATTCTTTTAATAAAAATACAAAAAAATTAATTTTGCTTCAAGCATGTAATTTCATTTTGATCTATTTATAGCTTACAGATGATTATCACTCATGTTTGATGTTATGGGGAATTTATTGAAAATATCGGGCATATTCCAAAATGACTTATGTGAGCTAGCTGTGTAAACAAGATTTTATATATGAAAAAATAATTAAATGAGACAGTAAATGTTTTAAATACATTATTAATGTTTCAAAAAGTGCAACTTGATTATTTCAAACATTTAATAATTATTCCTTTTTTCCTTAATTGTTGGTTTGCTTATTTCAAAACAAATCTAAGAAAAATTTTCAGGTTTAAGTTTAAAGCATTCAAATTTTAAGTTAGTTTGAAGGAAATTGCAATATAAACTTGGACTTTTAATTGCTAGAATATTTGTTTTTAGTATCCAATAACAATCATATATATATATATATATATATATGTATGGGTTAACCTTGCTTTGTTGATAACTTTCAGTATTCACCAATTACAGTTTAATTAATAAATTAAAATTCATTTTTCTCCACATCACAGTAACCTTGCTAGCTTTTTCAACATTGTAGAATACTGAAATTTGTCATAGTGCCTCAGATGGTGGATAAGCAGGATCCAGAGCAGCTCTGGGGAGCTCTGTCTCAGGGAGGGTTAATGGACACCCCCATACCCCCCTCTTCCCTGGAGCTACCATTGAAGTGATTCAGTTACCCTGACTTCCAGTGGAGGCCTGTAATTAAAACATTTATTCAGACCAAATAACATGCTAAATTCAGAATATACATAAGCCACCAGGAGTTATACTCAGGAGTTACTGCACCAGTTTCTGCAGAAAATAAACAGTTTCTTGGCAGCCATCTCATTTCCCAATAGACATTCGCACCTCTAATGATTAAGAGACTTTGGCAAAGTTCCTTGATCTTTTTCCCAAGTGATGCCCCGTTTGAAGCTTCTAGAGAACTCACTGAGCCTACCAGATCCACGTTATATTTCTGTTCTAGATACTGACCTACTTCTGGGCAGAGGTTGACCTTCCACTGAACTCCCCAATGTGTTTATTACTTTCACCTGCTTATTTAATGCCCTCATGGCATTTCACCTGAATAATTACAAAAATACAGCCTACAGCCCTTATGGTTAAAGGCTGAAAACTTCCAAACAAGAAATGGTGTCTGGTAAATGTCTCTTATTGCCAATCAACTGCTTTGAAAACTTATTCAACTCTGCCTCTTTCTTACCTTCCTCCCCTGGTTTCCACTACCGCCTTTCAGATCCTTCTAATTAGAAGGTAAGAAAACTCTAACCAAGTAGCCCTGTGCCTGTCAATCAGGCAGAGACTCACTGAGGGAGTGGCAGCTGCAGTGAATCAGAACTGAGGTCTCTGTGCATCTGGCCCAATTTCTTCCCTGCTGGCCTACAACAATCTGGAGTTTTAAATATTTTCCTACGGAAATTCAAAATTTCATCATTATTTCTGAAATTTCCAGATGGTAATACTTTTATCATTAAGTTAATGAATTTTATGTGTATTCTGATTGATTAATGTATGGCATTATAACACTGAGCAGAGCTCCTTGCCACTAGATATACAATCAGATTGTAAGAAGAAAGGTGCAAGTCCTATCATCTGATTACAATTACTTCTTTATTACTCCCAAAATAGTTACAGTTTCATAATTTTTTACTAATTAAAGGAAAGTCTTGGATATTGTCACTGTATTTAAAAATTCAATTGTATTATTCTTGAATACCTTAAATAGCAGATTTTGACTATTGAAACTTAGGCATAGATGAATAGCATGCATCATTGCCATATAAAATTAGGAGCCTAAATCTCAAGTTATAATTAAGTACATGAAAAATTAAACACATATAATAAATGGTACTCTCTTAAAAGGATAAACTTGCTACCCTTCCTCTTCCAAATCTTGTTTATCAGATGCATTTGGCTAAAATAATTCTATTACTTGGGGTAGAAGGCATATTTTAGCTCAGTTTTTCAAAGATATTATTAATCTTATATTAGTAGGCTACAAATTAATACACGGTGTCTGATGTTGTTATTTTGTTTCATGTGATTTTTACTTGTATGCTGCTTCTTTAGTTTTGACTAAACCACAGCGATATTTCACATATTTGAAGTCTGGTGATCTCTAGTAATTAGGATATGAATCAAAATAAGCTTAGAAAATTTAAAATTATTTCATTAATCTATGCCTCTGAACTACCAGGCTTTACTCATAACTAGCTCTAATGCCTTCTTTCATAGGTTATATAGACGTACAGTAATAAGCTTGAAAAAAAATGTTTCCCAAGCCCACAACAGAATAATGTAGCAAATCAGAATGATGAAGGGCCATTCTGAAGGCCTCACGGAATGAGACAGTGCAGGGGAGGAACACAAATAATGCAAAACAAAATAAAACATAAAAATTAGTGCAAACACTGGAGTCATAATGGACTGATCCCATTTAATGTAGTGTAGGGTTTCTGATCTTCTGCAATGTTGACATTTTGGTCTGGGTGATTATTTTTGTGGGGAGGATGTGGGTGGGAAAGAGGAGTTGTTCTGTGCCTTTTAGGATGCTTAGCAGCAATCTTGGCTTCTATCCACTAGATGCCAGTAGCATCTCCCCATGTCCCCCAGTGTTGACACAAATGAAATTGTCTCCAGACTTTGACAAAAGTCCCTTGGGGGACAAAATCAGCCCCTGCTGAGGACCACTGATGTAGCATTTAACCTTGATAATCCTTCTAAGTATAATTGTGCTATTTCTTATAATAACTCTGGCCATCATAACGTTTATCTTTAGCTCTGTCTTTAAAATGACAGGTAAATATGTGATACATTTTAGAAAGCTCTGTATTCTAGTGATTAGACTTTCTTAAAAATTGGGATTTTTATGGTAAATCTTAGTGATTCAGAAATCTGGGTATAATCCTTTATATTCCTGGGACACTGGAAAAATAAATCATTGAATATCATTATATTATGAAATATTAGCCTACCTAGTTATGCTGTCACATATTATAGGCCCTCTGGCATGGACCCTTAAGCTGATACTAAAATTATCTTCAGTTTCCTGAGCACATATTACAGAACAGTGGGTGGAAACAGCCCGAGCACAATAGGAAGTATGAGGAAGTTAGCCTTGGATTCCATGTTTAGATTTGGACAGCCAAAATTGGATATGAATCAAGAGCTCACGAAACAAAAGAAAGTTTCCCTAAAGATGGTTCTTGATAGTTTGGAATGAAAGTTGTACCTTTCCTTCATTCTTTTGAGTATCTTTTCCTAAGTAAATATTTCATTATTAAAAATTATGACACAAGCTCTAATCTTTGATCTGTTCATAATTGAACATATTGGAAAAGACTTCTTATATTCTCCAGCTTGTTCTTTCTAGGGATCTATTTAAAAAATCTATCCCAAATTTATTCCCAAATATTCATATAGGCCTTCCTTGTGCTGGCTACACCTATATTTAAATGGGATCAAATAACATGGTTGAAAGTTCCATCTACTACATTCTTTTTTTTTAATTTTTATTTTCTTTATTGATTAAGGTATTACATATGTGTCCTTATCCCCCCCCCCCCCCCCGCCGCCCGCCCCGCTCATGCCCTCCCCGCCTGGTGTCTGTGTCCATTGGTTATGCTTATATGCATGCATACAAGTCCTTTGGTTGATCTCTCTCCCTTACCCCCATCCTCCCCTATCTTCCCTCTGAGGTTTGACAGTCTGTTCAATGCTTCTCTGTCTCTGGATCTGTTTTTGTTCATCAGTTTATGTTGTTCATTATATTCCACAAATAAGTGAGATCAAGTGATATTTATCTTTCTCTGACTGACTTATTTCGCTCAGCATAATGCTCTCCAGCTCCATCCATGCTGTTGCAAATGGTAGGAGTTCCTTCCTTTTTACAGCAGCATAGTATTTCATTGTGTCTGTAGATGTACTACAGTTTTTTAATCCACTCATCTGCTGATGGGCACTTAGGCTGTTTCTAAATCTTAGCTATTGTGAATTGTTTGCTATGGACATAGGGGTACATATATCCTTTCTGATTCGTGTTTCTAGTTTCTGGGGATAAACTTAGAAGTGGGATCACTGGGTCAAATGGGAGTTCTATTTTTAGTTTCTTGAGGAAACTCCATACTGTTCTCCACAGTGGCTGCACCAGTCTGCATTCCCACCAACAGTGCATGAGGGTTCCTTTTTCTCTGCATCCTCGCCAGCACTTGTCATTTGTTGGTTTGTTGATGATAGCCATTCTGACAGGTGTGAGATGGTACCTCATTGTCGTTTTGATTTGCATCTCTTGGGTGATTAGTGACTTTGAGGATGTTTTCATATGTCTCTTGGCCTTCTGAATGTCCTCTTTCAAAAAGTATCTATTTAGGTCAATTACCCATTTTTTTATTGGGTTATCTTCCTTTTGTTAAGTTGTATGAGTTTCCTGTAAATGTTGGATATTAAACTTTTATCGGTGATAACATTGGCAAATATGTTCTCCCATGCAGTGGGTTTTCTTGTTGTTTTGTTGATGGTTTCTTTTGCTGTGCAGAAGCTTTTTATTTTGATGTAGTCCCATTTGTTTATTTTCTCTTTAGTTTCCATTGCCGTAGGAGCTGTATCAATGAAGATACTGCTTCGGCATATGTCTACTACATTCTTACTTTTAATATCTCAAATTCAGAGAATCCTCATACCTTACCCATTAAGTAATCCCTTCAAGAAAACTCAAGTGTAGAAGGACACCTTTGTGGGGAATTGGCTGCCTATCCACAGCTACCTCACATTAAAGTTACCTTATGAAATGGAGGGAAAAAAAACCTCCCCAAATAACCTAAGACTTTGGATTTTTCATTGCCAACTTAAATTTAACTTTTTCCCTTTACCACATTTTCACTAATTTTTTTGATCCCCCCGTTTTGTAATTTGTACCTGTGTCCTCTTACCATACATTTAATTTCTGATATTAATCTATCACTTTTGTAGTACACTTTTTGTTTATTAATTTTTGTCAGTTGTTTTGTCTTCATAATTTTATGCAATTTTAAAATTTTATCATCTTATTTTGATTAATTTTTGGTGTGTTTTATGTATTTTCATTTAATTCACATATAGGACAGAATAGAATATTCTATAATTTTTTAATACTTATCCCATTTCCTTTGCATTTATTATAAGCATTATTCATTTACTCATTTCTTTTGTGTGACTTGTACAATCTTGCATTTTCTATTTGTTTTCATATTTTTGTCTTTTATAATAAGACTATGCATAAGAGGAACAACTATAATATCTATGCTGTGAGAAAAAGTTTCTGAATATTTTATTTCTCCATGAACTACATGCTTAAGAAATTTTTTTTCCTGTAGTTGAGTTTGTGGTTGAGCTTATTAAGTCTAAACTGAAAAGTGAGGGAAGTAGTCACAAAACAATCCTAGGGGATTTTCTCGTTTCATCCGTATGTAGAGTTTCCACTGATTGTTCCAAGCATGTGATTGGAAAACAGAGGAGTAAGCCTTGTCACTGAGCTTTAAAAAGGAAGCAATTCTAGTGTGGCCATTTCAACTGAAATGTTAAGAGAGGGAGCAGAGCCATCGGCCCCTCTAAATAATTGCTCCCTTCATCCTACTGGTCCATCTCAAAGTAAGAGCTTCAACTTGAAGTAGAGAGAGGCAGCACTTCCTCCCTGTGACCTTTATCAGTGTTCTCATTGGTTCTCTTAATCCTGTGGAAGCCCTGCACTTTAGATACACGGAGAAGGTCCTGATTTGAATCCTGCAAAAATGCAAAATGAGAATGAGAGCCTTCAGTAGTCAGGTTTTGTTACTCAAGAGTTTGCCCAGTTTTCAATTTTTTTTTTTCTATTTGTATCTCATCAAGAAACAGGAAAGCACAAGCCAATATTAACTGAGTGCTTCTGCTCTTGATAGTATATATGTGGAAGGTATCAGGCAACCTGACAGTTGCAAAAGTGGAGCTCTGTGTGAAGGCCCCGTTGTTGTTTTTTACTGCCATAAAGAACTGACCTAAATGGATATATTACGCGTGGGGCAATGTTGCTTTTCTTCCCCTTTTGTTTTGATCATCTGCCAATTTGAACTCTGATCCTAGGAGTGAAAATTCAGTCCAACCATTTGTCCTTTGTCAGTGATTCTGTCCAGTTCTGTCTCTCCTTCCTCAGTGTTCCCTCTCCTCCCCAGCCCGGCACACTTTTCCTGGGAATAAACAGTAGATGTTACATATGTTAACACCGAGCTCGGGTGCAATGTGTTTGGGTGCGCTCTCTGTGCAATTCCCTGGCAGTCATAAATTAATTAAAAGTAGACGGGAACCACAGAAAAAGAAAGTTCTCCCTTTTTTCTTCCCCCTCCCCCACTTCCTTTCTGTTTCTGCGGGTAAATAGCTAGTTCCTTTGTCCCTGGCTGCTCTTATTTCATTTCTGCCATCATTGTCCTCATTGTTCTCTGAAACAGGAGGGGTCTGGGCCAGGAGCAGCAAGGTCTCAGCTAATGACGGGAAGTCTTTAAAGTTTGCGCTGCATTTCATCTTCTCTGTGGGAGTTTTAGGACGTATCCAGTGTTTGATCCCCACCGAGCAACTTTGCTTCTAGTTAATTAACAGATCCCCCATTACACACTCTCATCTAGAAGCACATGGGAGGCCTATTGGGAGGTAATTCAAGGCCAATCTGAGTGATGGCAGGACTTAGAGAAATCAGTTGTTTTAGGGCTAATGTTCAAGAAATAAAGATGTCCTAATTTAAGAGATCACATTTGACATTTTTGATTTTTATTCTATTGGGGGGGAAAAAAACAAGATAAGGGAATGATTTTTGGCCCTCTAACCTTACCGGGACTATTCAGGGTAGTTTGACCTTAGAACTCTTTCTGACGGCCTGAAAAGAAAAATAAAAAGGAATAAAGAAAGATAGACAATGTTATGAGATGTAGTATTGCTAACGAGAATGTTGGGCTCCCTTTGGTTGCTAGCAGTCTCTCTCCTGCCCAGCTTATTAGCCGGGTCACAACTGTCCACAGCAACTTTTCCAGGGCGCATGAGGGAGAATCACGGGCAGGGACGAGACTCCTTGGCGGTTTATTTTATAGCCCAGGCTAAATGGCACTCTGTCCTAATGCTGTTGCTTTAGTGCCAAGCTTGCCCAAGTGATTTACAAATAATACATAATGGCTTCCGTCTTAGGATCACCTACCCTTCTAGCCTCTTTCCAGGTGAACGTTGCAAAATGAAGCAAACTTGCCCACAGTTAGAGGTTGGCCTATGAGTGCCAGGAACAGAGCCCTGGTGTGGGGCAGTGGCTCTGCTGTCCCAGATCACAGGTAGCCCCGCTTTTCACGGCATTTGAAAGGTGAGTGCCTTGTTCAACGTCTCCTCCTTCTACCATTTCCCCAGCCCTATGAGCAATGACCCCCTTTATCTAATGAATTAGGAGCTACTCCCGCCTTGCAATTCTCAGTTCGGCACTTGGCAATGAGAATCAAACCGGGGCTATTTAGTGCAGCAGTAAATGGCCCGCCACATTAGCCCCCTGGCATGCGAAGCTATTAGGTTGTTTTACTGTTGTTAAAGTTACATTTGTTAGGTGGAGTGGCTGCCCTTCCACACAAACTCAGCGGTGCCCGATACCGGAGGAGGCGGCACGTGGACTAACCGTGTGCCATCCAGGAGCCCAGTGGTCGGGCCGTGTGGCTGTGCTGCAGGTCAGAGGCATTCTTCAGTCTGAAAAGGCAGGAGCATGGATTAGTGTGATTCTTTTAAAAGAAAGAAAAGCGGATCACTGGACAATCATGGGGTTCGCACTTTGCTGCGACTACACTGATGACATGGGCTCGATTAACCATTAATTTACAGCAGTTTCTGAAGGGAACCTCTAATTGTCACAGTGCCATACAGAAGGCAGGCCCGGGGTGCGTGGCCCTAAGGAAGCTGGTGTGGAACTTCACAGATCAGCAGCCAGTGCCGCACACACTCTGAAACTGGGCAGAATCCTGCAGAATCCAAAAGATTAGCATGGAAATGAAGACGAAATATTCAGAATGCTTTAATGGTGTGTGTGTGTGTGTGTGTGTGTGTGTGTGTGTGTGTGTGAGAGAGAGAGAGAGAGAGAGAGAGAGAGAGAGAGAGAGAGAATATGAGAATATTTCTGCAAAGAAAGGAAAATGCCAGTACTATATAGCTTGATGCAGCCAGCTTGCAGGGTTGAGTTGGCATTTGATAACTTGGTAGCGGCTGCCAGTGTGTGTGTGGTGGGAGAAGAGGGAATAGACAACAAGAAAAACACATAGAGCTTAAAAAAAGATGTAAAATGATTCACTTCATGCCATATGGACAAAAATGTTGTCACAAAAATAAGGCCAAAAAATAGTGCCAGGTTAGACTTTTAGTTCAAAAATATATGTATAATCATCCCCATGAGCATGAATTTTAATTAGTATTTTGATAGAGAGAAAGCAGATATTTTTTTAACCTGCTCTGTTCTTGTTTTCTGTTCCTCTCCCAATTTTAGTCTCCATTAAACATTCATATACTGTATGTTTTGTGTCTGTATGAGGAAAATGCCTTATCCCTGGATTGGTGGGAATGCAAACATCTTGGTTTTCTGTGGCATACAACATATCTTCCCAGTAGAGCTTGCAAGCAGAAGCGAATCACTGGGAAATCGAGAGCTCTCTCTGAGCCCCAGGCACAACAGGATGGGAGGGAGGGAGGGAGGGAGGGAGGGAGGGAGGGAGGGGGCCATAGGTCTTTTTCTTTTGTCAGTGGAGGCATCTGCACCCATTTGGTTCCCCAGATCTACTCATCACACCCATCCACATCTCATTTCTTTGGAATGCCTTTTATTTATTTTTTAAAATATATTTCTATTTATTTCAGAGAGGAAGGGAGAGGGAGATGGAGATAGAAATATGACTAGAGGCCCGTTGCATGAAATTCATGCAAGGGTAGGCCCTCACAGCACCCGCTGCTGCCTCGACACTTGCAGCCCTAGCTTCATCCAGAAGTTCATCTGGATGGTCATTCTGCTGTTCAGCCATCCGGTCGATTTGCATATTATACTTTTATTATTATAGATGAGAGAGAATCATTGATTGGTTGTCTCCTGCACACCCCCACTGGGGATCCAGCTTGCATCCCACGTATGTTCCCTGACTAGGAATCCAACTGTGACCTCCTGGTTCATAGGTTGACACTCAACCACTGAGCCACGCAGGCTGGGAACTGGTATGTCTTTTAAAAATGAAATACATTTAGAGTACATACCTAATACTCTGTGACAGGGCAGTTTTAGAGAAAATTTAATAAGCTCATGACTACAGAAAGTTAAAACATGCAACTTCTTGATAAATAAACTTAAATGCTCACATTTTACTTATTAGTTACACTCTACCTGCTTCTAAGATGACACCACTCTTCGGAAGGTACTGTGCTGAATGATCTTCCTTTAGCAAAGCTCTTTCCCGCCTTAGAGGAGGTGCTTCAGTGCATGCCCTGCATGTGATATTGTAATGATGATCCAACAACATGCTTATATTAGCAACTAGAGGCCCGGTGCACGAAATTCGTGCATGGAGGGGGGGTGTCCCTCAGCCCAGCCTGCACGCTCTCCAATCTGGGACCCCTCAAGGGATGTCCGACTGCCTGTTTAGGCCCGATCCAGGTAGGATCGGGCCTAAACGGGCAGTCGGACATCCCTCTCACAATCCAGGACTGCTGGCTCTCAACCGCTCGCCTGCCTGCCTGCCTGATTGCCCCTAACCACTTCTGCCTGCCAGCCTGATCACTCCTAACCACTCCCCTGCCAGCCTGATCGACGCCTAACTGCTCCCCTGCCGGCCAGATTGACCCTAACTGCCCTCCCCTGCCAGCCTGATCACCCCTAACTTCCCTCTCTTGCCAGCCTGGTTGCCTCTAACTGCTCTCCCCTGCAGGCCCGGTCACCCCTAACTGCCCTCCCCTGCAGGCCTGATTGCCCACAACTGCCCTCCCTTGCTGGCCATCTTGTGGCAGCCATCTTGTGTCCACATGGGGGTAGCCATCTTTGACCACATGGGGGTGGCCATCTTGTATGTTGGAGTGACGGTCAATTTGCATATTACCTCTTTATTAGATAGGATGATTTTGTTGCTTAGGCAGCCACACCCCATTTTTCCCCCTCTCTGAAATAATAAAGATGAATCAGATATTTGAATTAAAAATGATGCAATTAAATAAAAAAGCCTGGTATTAAAATCAATCAAATGTTGCTGCAAAGCATTAACCTATTTTATATTCTTTATTAGAGTCCCTGAGCTTTCCTCAGAGCATTAGCTGTACTTCAGTCTACTCTGAGGGCAAAGTAAAATCAACAGAAGTCTTAGGAAAGGTACATTTTATCTCCCTCTTGGGATTTCTCAGACTTCTATTTTTTGGCAAGCACTAATACAACCATTCCTTTTTCTCTTCCTCTTACCTTTCTCCCCTGAAGAGTCTCTGGTCCACCCAGGGAGAGTGGGATGCCTCTTGTTGAATAAACCCTCTTGGTCCTGGCATTTTTCTCTGTGCTTGTTGTCTAACCTCTACTCTTCCCCAAAGCCATTAGTCATCATTCCTATAATAGTTATGACAACAGACAAGAATGTGCTATTGGATACACAGTGACCTCAAGCCACGAAATGAGACCCATGTCCATCCATCACATTGGGACTGCAACAGAGATAGTCCTGGCATTATGTTTGGCTGCCTCATTATTAGAAGAGTGGAAAAAAGTTAATCATATCTGCCTGCCTTCAGAACGCTAACTCAGGCTTAAATTTCCTGCAAACTACTCCCAGGCTTTGTGTCAGGTTTCTGTTGGATCCAGTAGATCTATTCATCCATTCATTCAGTCCCATCACTATTATCAAGCCCCTAATGTGAGTTGTAAATTTAAGGAAAGTTAAGGGTTGCTCATGCTACTAAGATGTTTGTATGTAGGAGAATATTTCCTGGCTCCTATGTGTTTAGGACTTCTTGTGGATTTAGGTGAGTTTAGGGTCTCTAAGTACTGTGAAATGAAGAAAAATTTAGAAAAGTTCTAAAAAGTTCTTTCCCTTAATATCGACAGAGACTATTTTGTATTTACTTTTTTCACAGATATACACTGAGTGGCCAGATTATTATGATCTCTGAACGTGTAATAATCTGGCCACTCAGTGTATTTGTATCTCAAACGGGTACCAAAAGTATTCTAGACTTTTGCTGGAGATCAACCACCTATTTGCTCTGAGCTTTCTATCAGCCAGTGCAAAGGGGAAAACTGATCAGGTGCATAATTTATAATATCTTTGATATCAAATAAATGAGGTACTGAAGAGAAGTACGCTGAGTGGCCAGATTATTATGCATTCAGAGATCATAATAATCTGGCCACTTAGTATATATTCAAGAGAAAGAGTAAAGCTGAGCTCTGATGAAAGCAACTAAGGTAATTCAGGCTTACCAATTTCCCTCTTCTCTCATAGGAGGCATGTGGAGGCAACTGGCACTGGCTCAGGAGACTAAGGCAACTTCCTTACCCATCAGTGGTTTCTGAGAATTTATATGAAAAATTTAAAAAATACTCATGTAGATTATTCATTATAACAGTATTTGCAATTGTCAAATATTGGAAATAACCTAAATTTCCATCCATAAAAAACCTGTTGAATACATGAAAGTATTCCCATACAATGAAGTATCATTAAGTTATAAAAAATAATGAAGAAGATCTCTGTGTACTAATATGGAGACATTTTCAGGATACATTGTTAGTTGGAGATTTTTAAAAACTTGGAAGAGTATAGACAGTATGCTATCTTTTGCATGAGAAAGAATGGCAAATATGAATAAATATATACATGTATTTTTACAAAAAGGAATACAGGAAGGATAAGCCAAAATTAATGAAAATAACTATATATAATGTGTGGATGGGATTGAATAGAAGGAAGATGGATGGAAATAAGTTTTCTCAGAATTACCTTTACATAGGCTTTTTATTTTTGGACCATGCAAATATCATATATATTCAAAATAAAGTTTAATCAACAAGGATAGAAAAATATCTGTGATATTAGATACTAATGTTTGTGGAAAGCTGAATGGTAGTCATTGTCAATGATACTTCAAACCAATACTTTACTAAAGAACAAAGAGGAAGTGAGGGAGAAGCATCTAAGAGATTTATACCTAGTAAATTGTGTATATTACTGACACTTTCCCATTAAAGTTAATTCTTAGATTTTAATTTCTAAAAAATCCTACAACTAATATGAATCCCTTCACCCTCTCTCATGCATCCCTTTGACAGGAGACGAGAATAAATGAGACTATTAATAGTTTACTTTGGCAATAATTTGAGTCAAGGATGTGATTTCATATCATGCATTCTGGGGGGAAGGGGGTCAGAATCAGTGCATATGCTTCACCAGTTTCTAAAGTCATTACAATTATTAAAAACAGCACCATTTAGGAAGTATCACTTGCTTCCTGAACCATGTTGTTTCTTCTCTCTAATTTTTACTTACTACACAAACAATGTCAGTAATGTACTATTTTCTATGAATATGTACCCAGCTCCCTGAGAGTGTGAATGCTTTTGGAGTTAACCCTTTGGGGGGCAAGAAAGTGGTAGTTCTTAAAATTATTTTATGAAAATGAAATATGATATGGAAAGGGAAAAAATAGAAAAAAATGTCTGATACGTGTTAACTAATAGGTTTTCCAGTGGCCAAAAGTGTTAAAGAAAGTTTTAAACATATTCTTCGCTTCTGCCCTACATGAATCTGATTCAGCATGTTCATATTCTTTTAACATTCTACTTTAAAAAATTGATTCTAGAGAGAGGGGAAGAGGTTGAAAGAGGGAGAGAGAGAATCATACATGTGAGAGAAACATGTATTTCCGGGGATTGAACCCTGGCAACCTGGGTATGTGCCCTGACTGGCACTCGAACCTGTGACCTTTCCTTGTACAGGCAATGGTCCAACCAACTGAGCCACCTGGCCAGAGCCATAGTTCTTTTATAAAATGAAGATATGAAGATGGGTATCATTTAAAAATTGATTTGCATTGGGCCTACTTAAAAAATTTTTTTAACAAAGAACAGGTGACTATGGTGCAGGTAAATTATACCTACGGATGCATGTTCTCAACCTTTAATGCTGATGTTGCTGTTCACCTGAGGGAAACAAAGGAAGTGGGGCAAGGCATGTATGTAATTATGAAGTTCACTTTCTTCATCTGTGTAGAATTTGTGTTTAATTCAACAAAAATTTATTGGCACCTACTGTGTGTCTTGCACTTTAGTAATTCCTTTTACCCAATGACCTTCTAATTAAATACTTCAAATTTTATAGAATTTCACACAGTGTGAGGCAGTTTGAGAATGAAACACACTGAGTAGGTAGAAAGCAAGAAGATGACTAGAGTGAGGTATAGAGTCCCTGCATATTTCTAAGGAGAATGATGGGAATTAATCACCTCTGTTAGGGTAAGATCTTAGTTATGACCTGGGTCAACAATCACAATATTAAAGAAAATTGTATCATTGTGCATAGCAGTGCTTTTCATCATGCAGTGACATAGGAAAAAAATAATGGAGTGGAAACGTCAGTTTGCCACATCAAAAGCTGTAAAATATATGTCCTTTCAGCCAAAGAAGGCAAGATCTGGAATTTTTTTTAAAATGTGGATATATAGAATAAATATGCAACCCTCCTGATAATGTTGGCTGATGAAATGAAATTCACCAACTGTAATTCTGGCACAGAGAGACTCACATAGTGGCTGCATGCACACACATGCACATGCACACACACACACATACACACAGACCCTCTGCATATCCTTAATCACTCGCTATCTTATTTACATTTCATTTGCTAGAATAAATTCTATCCTTTGAACTTTTAAAAATATATCTCAATATTACTTAGGGGGGGAAATAGGAAATAATGTGATTGGCTTTCAAATAGCTTATTGCCATTCAAATACTCTCAAGATAAATTATATTTAACACACACACACACACACACCCAGTTTTAGCTTCTGAAACATTCTAAATGGAGACTCAGCTCTAAGTAATCAAAATTGCTTTAGTTGTGCAGAGCAGCATTAAAAGCCTTGGCCACTAATTGAGCGAAACAGCACTACTCATCCAGCCCTGTCCCCTCATTAGATGATCATGCAGGCGCTGTCATCCCGGGTTCCCGGCTCAATGTAACAGTCCTGCTGGCTCAAATTCATAGAAATCCATTATGACACACTCTGTCCTTCCAGCGAAACAACAATGTAGAACCCCTGGGGCATCTCTTCCCAATCATGTTCCTTCCACAGCAGCCCAAACGACCACCTTTGCACGATTCTTCTAACTTCTCCAGCTAACTGGTGATTGAAGGTACACCTTGGCTGAAGAATTGCATCCAGTGCCTTCTGCTAATGTTTTGAGAAAGAGGGTGTCTGACAATAGGCCAAGTCAGTCTGAAAAGTGATGCCACATTCTCAAGGAAGTAAGTGCATTCATGTATCTGTGTGCGCGCAAGGATTTCTGTGGGAATGCAAATATCTCACCTGTATCTAGTCATAGGGAATGTTACTAGAAAATATTGAAATGGAATTCTCCTAAATGTGGTATAAATTCAAAGAGGATAAAAGTTTTCTGACTCTAGGAGTTTGGGGGGAAATGTCATGTTTCCATGATGGGCATTGCTTTCTTACCAGCAGGCAGAATGCTGTCATGGGGAAAAGGTTCCAACAGGCGTGCAATTGGATACTTCCTCCTAGCAACTCTAACCTGTGTGTTTGTATCAATCAGGTCATCGTGTTGATTCACTTAACTTCTTTCGTCCACGAAAGAATGACTCAAGTCTACCCATAAAGGGTGTCTAAATAACGTCTGGATATAGTGTTTTCTCTGAAATCCTTGAATTGATCATGAATGTAGAAAAGGTTATGTATATTGACCAATTGACTCCATAATGTTGGAAGTGGTGGTGTTTAGTCGGTATGAGGCACAGGACAGTTGTGGCACCCACTGTTTTCCCAAGCCAGAGCCTAATCTCACTGTAGGACGTCTACTCCAAGCAATATGGACTTGGTGGGATGTTAACAGCACTAAAAGCCTGCCTCCCCACACACCATTTAATGTTTAAAATTCCACTATTATATTTATTCCTTTGGGTTATTTGAAGATAAAACAAAACAAATAAAACTTTTCATGACATAATCTAATTTCTTAAAATATCTAATAGATTACTATTACTTATCAGTAATTATTTATTCATTTATTTATTTAATGTTTACATCTGTTAACTCTATCCTTCCATAAAAGGCACTCTAACAAATTTATCGGTTCAGAACTAGTGCCCATTACCTCATTGTACAACATTTTTGTATAAAATATATGTATATCTACTTTTGCATAGCAGTTTTTAACATGTTTTCACTGAATTCCTGCTTTCTTCACCAAATCTGCTCTGTCCACATTCAGTCTAAACAATTTCAGTGAATAGCAACTACATCATTTTTGTTGCTTACTCCAAACACCTGGGGAATCATCCTTGACTTCTAGCTTCACTCATACACACATCTAATTGACTGGCAAATCCTATCTGCAAAAAAAAATATTCTGAATTCACTTCTGCCACACTGGCTCAAGATAATATAAACTATAACTTAGATAATTTAAACAGACTCTACCTTTACACCCACCCTCAGTCTATTCTTAACATGCACCTGGAAATAAATGGGGGCATTGTGGTTGTCAGAAGTATGGAAATTACTACCGTTGTTTAGTGGGCTGAGTCTAGAGATACTAAATGACCCGCATGTGCCCGATGGTCAGGACAAAGAGGAGTTGCCCATCCAAAATGCCAATAGCATCCCTCTTTGAGGAATAAAAACCTACGGGTCACATCGTATACCACTCTGTTCAAACTCTTCCAATGGCTCATAATTTTTCTGAGGACAAAAGCTAGTTTTCTATGACAGTTACAACAGAAAGGCCTCCCGGGTCTTACAGCCTCTGCCTTTGCCCCGCTCTCACTTATCTGATTTCAGTGCCTATTACTCTCTCATTCACTCACTGCCATCCAGCCACTCTGAAAATACAATCATGCCAGCTTGCCAGTCTCGCTGTGTGGAAAGTTCTTTAGATCCGATATGCATATGTCCCAGTCCCTCACCTCCTTTCTCAGATGTCCTGTTCCTCTGTTACCCATCTTGACATTATAGATCCTCCTCTCTGATTCCTATTCACAAGCTGTTTGGTCTCCAAAATAGTTATCACCATCTAACTTGTTATATTCTTGTCTTTCTTCACTCATCAGTAATGAGAGATTTTTGTCTGTTTTATTCCCTGCTATTATCACATTGCTTAGAACAAAAGACGCTGGCATATAATAGGTGCTCAATAAATAGTTTTGAATGAAGTTAAACTCATAAGTCAGTATTGCATTAAGGAAATGGGGATTTAAAAGCTGAGAGGCCGGTAGATTTGTCAAGAGACACAGCTAGTAAAGAGAATTATTTACACATGTTCTCAAGAATATATTTATTCATTCATCTGCTAAGTATATATTAAATCCAATCTAAATCAGGCACTATAAGGTGCTAGAGGTAAAGTAATGAACAAAATAGGTGAGTTCATAAAACACACACACACACACACACACACACACACACACACACACACACACATGCACAAAGTAGTTTTAAGCACTACTCAGGAAATAAAATAAAAGAAAGGAGCAGTGACCAGTGGTAGGGGGAGGCCTCCCATTCTTGTATTTTTTCCCATTATAACCTGACTCGCTCATTTCCATATTAGTAATAATTACTTTATATGACCCATTACTAACAACTTGAAAAGAAAACAAAATGGGGAATTGATACATAGATGGGTGCATTTTGAATTGATCCATGTGGCCTATTGGAAGGAAAATGCATTTTGAAGTCTGCTGGTCTTGGGTACACATACCACCTCTGCCACATGTTGCCCATTTGTTAAGCGTTGATAATGCACACTTCACAGGGTGGCTGTGAAGTAAAGAGCTGGTGTATATTAGGTGTCTAATGCATAAAAATGCATTTTTAACGCATAATTAAATAAGTAAATAAATGACTTTTAAAAAGACCTTTGGCTACTATACAGGAAATGGACCCAGATGGAGAGTCCAGTGGGCATCTGTGTGCTGAGGAGGAAGATGGGGTTATATAAGGGCACTGGGTGCCAATTCAGAACTTTTGTAAAACCTTTTATTTCTCTTTAATAGCAACTTGCAATTTGTATAAATTTTTTTATTCTTAATAACCTTTTTATTATTATGAAAGTTGTTTAATTTTGTGGGAAATATTTAGAAAATGTAGATTAGCTAAAGAAGGTAATAAATTCCTATATTTCTAAAAGTAATATTGTAACATCTTCACATTTATCCTTTGAGTCATTTTTATTATATCGTGTGTGTGTGTGTGTGTGTGTGTGTGTGTGTGTGTGTGTGTGTGTTATATGAACTACAGGTAGATCCTCTACCTATTAGCCATAATTAACATTTTAGAACATTAATATTTTGAAACAAAATCAGTTTAGGGACTTTTTTGGCACTGGAGTCAAGGTGTTGTTTGGATCAGGGCTCTGCTAATTACTAAGCCTCCTTTTCCTCTGCAGTTTAGTAGGGAGATGCTCTATAGATTATTTAACCAATGCTCTATTGTTAGCCATTTGGACTTATTCCTTTTTTATATTCCAGGTAATTTTAGATAAATACATTTTTGCATAAACTTTTCTTATTTTTAGAATTATTTCTTCAGATACATGTTTTTAGACATAAAAGTACATATGAACATGTGTAAGATGGCTGATATATGTGATCCAAATTTTTTTGAAAAAATTTGAACCACTTTCACCTTTCACTAGCTACATATGAAAGGCCACAGTTTACCATATACCTTTTCGGCATGGAATATTATCATAATAATTTGACATAACCCTTAACTGGGTACATCCATATGTCTGCTAACCTACCACTTGTAGGTCCTGTGAAATGAGAACCTCCTCAGTATCCCTTGGAGAGCTAGGAAGGAATTCCCTGAGAAGGTTCAGTAATTGGGTTGAGTTTGGAGGGAAGAGTATGCACAGAAGAATGACAGAACAGGCCCAAGTTGTCACATGTGTAGAGTTTGAGACTGGAGCAAAGAGAAGAGCTCAGATAAGGTAAGATAAGCACAAGAGTGTAGGAAGTGTAATAGCTATAGAAATGAAGAGGGACAGGTTTTATAGATACTTAAAATGGGCAGAGCATGATTCAATGACCAATTAGAGGTAGAAAGTGAGGGAAAGGAGTCTCCTTCTAGGCTCAGCCTATGGATTTATTAATCCAAGAGTTCTAAGTTAATATAAATCATTTATTAGTTTAACATCTTCTGAGTTCAGGTAAATTAGAAAATCTGAATTATGGCAAGCAAAGGCTATCCCTGTTCACATAGTAGATGAGGTTAGACAACTGTTGCTTTGTCCTTCAGCTTTCCTTATCACTCTCCTCTCTAAAAGAGAACCCCTTCACCCCATACACACATACTCACCCTTTCCTCTGGGAGAACTGCTTCTTCATTCTCTACCTACCATAAAGGCACATGATATAGTACTGGCCAATCATGGAACTTAATTCTTCTGGCTACTATGAGTTTCATCAATATGTATATAAAAGCTTCCCTATGACATTTCACCTTCCCATTGAATGGTAATTTTACATTTGATTAAAATACTTGTACATGTTCTTGCAGTGGCATGAAAGATTATAATAAGAGCAGTAAGATGTTCTAACATCGAGTACTTAACGATGTTATTCATGGTACTCAATGGGCCAGATACTCTTACACTTGACAGCAATTAATTCATTTAATTCTATTAATCACTCTATAAGGCATGCATTATTATCATTCCCACCTAATGATGAGGAAACGGAGGAACCAAGACAGTAAGTAATGTTCCAGTGGTCACATATAAATGCTGGAGCTGGGAAAGCTGGAATTAATGAATTCTCCATAGAGAAAATGTGGCATTTTTATTCATTATCTGAAGAAATAATATGAACACGTAAACATCTCTTTCATAAGGTTAAACTTGCAATTTTTCAGAATTTGCTGGGAACAAGCTAAGATTATTGATCTATTTTCTTTACTTGATAGTTACTTAATTAGCGTATTAGTCAACCATATAAGTGCTATGTCTATTTGGTGATGGTGATGTTATGTTTATCGGGAATGGATAACCTCACTTCTTATATTATCACTTGAAATGTCTACTTTATAATTTTTTACCTTATTTAGTTTATTTATACACATTCTAACCTGTGTTATACTGCTATTTTCTAAAATACAGAGTCCATGTCTCATTAATCTTCTTGGCGCTTAAAGAAGGCCAAAGAGAATTAACATTTTTATTAGGTTCTGTAAGTACATATTAGTTAAATTAATCTTCACTTTAAAGATGAGGAAACTAAGGTTCAGGAAGGTTTTGCCACCTATAGTAACCTGAGGCCTGAACTCAAAATGAATTGTACATAATCCTGAAACATGTATTATTTTTATTTCTCCATCCTACCTTGTAAAATATACATTATCTTATGAGAAGCACCCAGTAACTTTCTGTTGAGTGAATGGACAGATTAATGGATAGATGGTTGCTATTCAACAGATCTCTAACTTAACTCAAAGCAAGATTCATGCACACCTTGGAGAAGAGAATGGGACCTTCTCTTTAACTTTCAACAGTAGAAAGTGTAGTTGAATAGTCAAACATGGGTTAAATAAACGAAGAGGTTAAGCACTCTAGGTTGTATAACTGGGTATATTAGGCTACGTAATCATATAACTATTATCATCACAAAATTGGGTAAATGTGATATAGTCTCCTGGGATAATGTAGCCGTTGAGTATTTCTTTAAGTGAATTCATATTAAAATTAAAGATTAAGTACATAGAAGAGGAAAACTTAAATTTTATCACTGAAATTTGATATTTTTCAAGCCAGAAATGTTTATTATCAAGATATCACTGTAATAAAGTATTGTTTTTTGTAAAATCATGGCACAAAAATATTAGTTTTTGCAGTTTGCATCATTCCGATTACATTTTATAAGTGATAAACTAATTTTAGAAGAAAAAGCCTTCTACTTTTTTGTTGTTTCATTTTTTAAATTTCTTTATTGATTAAGGTATTACATATGTGTCCTTATCCCCCCATTTTTCCTCCAACCCCCCCCCCCCACTCATGCCCTCACCCCCCTGTTTTAAAGTGTTTGTTTCCTCATGGGGACAAGGATGATGTGCATGGACACCCAGCCACAGAGGCCAGTCACCTCGCAAGGGAGGTGTGGGGCTTGTCAATCTTGTTCCCCCAGTAGCCTTGCAGCAAAGGACCAATACAGAGCTTGGCCAGGATAATGGCCCCACGGATGGCAGTGGCTACTTCTTGGAGCACTTAACACTCAGATCAACATGTCCATTGTAGTCCCCAATGGCAGCAAATGCCTTGAACCAGGTCCTCTGGCCAGGGGGGTCTGCTTTTGTACCAGCATAATCTTTAAAAGCTGTCCTTGAGGGATGTCCTCAGGTATCAGATTCCTCCATGGACAGGGAGAAGAGATAGATCTACACGGACTTCATCTTAATGACCTTGACCAAGTGGCCCAGCTTGGTGACAGGATTTCACTCCTTGTCCTTGTCCTTGCCTCCTTGAGCTCCACAGCCTTGGGGCCCTTCCCTGACCCTGTCCCCAGCTACAACCTTGGCCCTGATGCCACTGCCAAATTCTCCATGGAAGCTACCACAGTCTCCCATTCTAGGGCCCCCAGGGTCTCCCACAGCACCAACATCATCCACCTTTTGGTGTTTCCTTGAAGAAGAAGCTAATATTTTTATTTTGTTTTGCTTTTTTGATGTACAAGTTTTTCACATCTATTACTGAAATTTATACTTAAGTACTTTATTCTTTTTCATGTTGTTAATGAAATTGTCTTTTTAGTGTTATTTGCAGAATGTTTATTGCTAGTGTATAGAAGTTGAATTGATTTTTGCATATTGATCAAGTATTCTGCAACCCTATTGAACTTGTTCATAAGTTCTAATAGTTTTTTAGTGAGTTGATTAGGATTTTAAAAATAAAGTAATGTTATATACAAATAAAGATAGTTTTATTTACTTCTTCATTTCCAATATGGATATATTTTCTTTCTTTTTCTTTCTTAATGCACCTGGTTATAACCTCTAGTTTCAGTGTTAAACAGAAGTGCTCTGAGTAGACATCCTTGTCTTATTCCTCATCTTAGGGGAAAAGCAGTCAGTCTTTCATCCTTACATATGATAATTGTGTGTGGGTTTTGTTTGTTTGTTTGTTTGTTTTTGTAAATGCCTTTAATTAGGTTGAGGAAGTTCCCTTCTATTACTAGTTTGTCAGTGTTTTCCGCATGAAAGGGTATTGGATTTTTCTCATGAAAGCAACATCTATTGAGAGGATAATATGGTTTTGTCTTTAATATTATCACTATGGTATGTTACATCATTTGATATTTAGATGTTAAGCCAACTTTGCATCCCTAATATAAATCCCACTTGGTATTGGTGTATAATTCCTACTATTTTATATACTTCAAAAGCATTTTGGTACTCTAAAAGTCTCCCAAAATTATTGAAGCTTTAAAAAAATGTAAATTCCTATATGAACTAATAATCAAAAGTTAAAAAACCCCAAGCAGGTGGCTCAGTTGGTTGGGGGTCCTCCCATACACTAGAAAAGTTGTGGGTTTGATTCCCAGTTGAGGCACATATGAGAGGCTCCAGTGATGTTTCTCTATCACATCAAAGTTTCTCTCTAACATCAATTGCTGGGGTTCTTTTCCCAGCCTTACAAAGGGTTCAGCATTCTGGAGAAAGGGGCTGATGTGTAGATTCAAGAAGGAGTCCAAAGACGAAAGATAATTTTGAAAGGCATTGGGGGGTCAGAGGATCTTCAGCTAAAGGAACTGAAGACTACTTCTTGTCTAAGGTCCCTGTGCTATTTATTTAACACAATTTGTCCTAAGGCAAGGTGGAGATATACACTTCAATGGGTAGGATATCAAAGGGTATACAGAAGCATTGTCAGTTTGGGGAATAGCCTACAGCTGTTCAGGTGTTTGGCAAACAGGAGGCAATAAAATGACCTGAGCTGTCTGGCAGCAAGCAATCCTATTCAGGTTTGGGGGAAGTGCCATTTAGCCATTTCCAACAGGTAAACTACATATGTGGCTCAGCCATTGTTGAGTCCACCCAAGTCCCATCAACCTTTTAATGGAACTCTTGTAATTATTACATGCTGGAATTGGTTCCTGGCAATCAATGTTTTCTTTTCTCTCTCTCCCTCCCTTACCTCTTCCCTCCCTTTCTTTCTATATAAAATCAATAGGAAGAGGTATCCTCAGGTAAAGATTAAAAAAATAAGTTATACAGTAGCCTCATTCTAGATCACCTCTAAATCCCTGCCTCTGGTATGTTAGTCCCTTACCCCAGAGGTGGAATTTCATTATCCTAAAGGGAGAATTTTGAAGTCTTACTTAAAATGCTGACAGCATAAGCAGGTTGATGATACAGGTCACTCTACCATCACATACAGGAAATTTATATAATTTATATATCTAAAATTTTAATAAATATGTTGCCAACCAGATCACAAAAATCATAGAAATTAATCTTTTGGGGAGCCAAAGCTTAAAGAGTTGAGAATAGCTGATGAGCTTCCCCTTATAGAAATTATTCTATAGCCGTAAATAAATAATAAAATCATGATAAAATAGTTATGTATATTGAAAGTTTTTTTTTTAATTTTATTTTTGTTGTGATTTTTTAACCTAGAAATTGTCCAGTGAGTTTGTAAAACTCATATTTTTATACAACTTGGTATCCTCTGATAAGTGTTATTCCGTATTTAATAAATTTTAGTGCCCATTAGCATGTTTTTCATGAAGTACTGTAGCTGTAAGTAATGTTGTATTATAGGTATACGTTAAGTTAACCATCATGGACTATAAAGATGGTTAAAATTGTTTCAATAAAACTAGTCCCAGGGCTACACACCCACACATGTGCTTACATGACTGAACTAATGACATAAATATTTTTTAAAAATGATTTAATTGGTGAAGCTTCAAAATAACTGGCTCATATTTTTACATTAAAACTGTCCTTAATTATATCTTGACTGTCATTTACAAATGTTTGCTTTTCAATTGTTCATTATTCATTTATCAACCATTAACTGGAACAGTCCTGAGTCTGACCTTGTTACATGGCTATGAATCTGGTCTTTTGAAAATTATTACAATGAAAATTACAATCCTTCTTCCACAGTTTTGTTTCAGGAATCTTGTTTAACTCTCTTTATGATGTTTAATTTTTTTTTTCCACCTGAGTATTTTGGAATTACTTTGATTTCTCACTAAAACCTTTTCTTTTATTTTTATAGCATTGGAAGCTATAGATAAAACAAGGACTTCGGGAGTGGGAGAGATTGGACTGGGAGACTCAGCAGGTCAGGACATTTTCATTTTCATTTGCTGTTCATTCGTTTGCTATCCATTCTATGGTTCTCATGTCTCTTGCCACTTGTTTAGTTCTTGTAGTATGTGCTAACTTAGTATGTTCTCAGTTTTGCAAATCATGACTAACACCTTTATGTAAAGAATCCAGCATTTGGGTATGTTTTTTGTAGGATTTGACGATGAAAACATAATTTAAATAAATTTTCAAGACTAGAAGAAAATTTACAACCTAATAAGATATATTGATATACCCTGATTTCTACTATTCTTTATGGTATGTAAGCTGTTTTGAGGTGAAAGTTTCTTGATAATTTTTGTAGAATCAGAACCTTAAGTCATATAAAATGTGACTATGTAATCATAGTAGGAGAGCACTTGGTTCATGGAAACCAAGTTTTCTTTCTTCTCTGCTGTATTCTCGGGGTTTGGGTACACCTCCAAAAGCTCTTGACACTCTTCAGAATCAGTCTGCTTGCCAACATTAATCTTAAGTACTGAATGTTGACTACCATGTGTAAATGCAGGTTTATTAAAACATTCAATTTCTATGTAAATTGGAAGATCCCAACAGTCAAAGGGTCTGCTCTGAGCATTTGTCAGCCATTGTGGAAGGCTTGGTGTTAGCCACACTCCTCAGTAAGCTGGAACCAAGCTGACATCTGCAGTCCCATAGCCCTGGGCTTCACCATAAGTGACTTTGTGCTCATCTCTAGTTTTAGAGAAGCCTCCCACTCGCTTTAAACAGTGATTACAACTCTCACTACTGCTGCTTAGTTATTGATAGAAGCTTGGGGATCCGTTCCCTCTCTGTTACTCCTCCGGTGTTACCACCTCCACAACTCCTCTGCAGTTGGACTTAGCCACTCCACCTCCACGTCTCCTATTGAGCAACCACCAGTGGATTTTCAGTTTTCATCACACAGAGATAATGCCTTTGTCCTCCAGTCTGATCACACCTCTTGAAAAAAAATGGCTTATTCAGAAAGGAGCTAAGCTTCAAGTTCTCCCTGGATGCTTCAGGGATTTAGTGATTTTCTAGCATTAGCATTAGGGACTGCACAGTTTATTATTGTTATGTATCTTGAGAGAATACTACTTTCCATCTTAACGGAAAATAATTTCAAGTCTATCTTGCTAACATCTCTGCTTATAAATAAATATAGAGAGTCCTTAAACACAAAAGCTGTATTTAGAATGATATGCCTTAGTAATTGGGTTTGTAAGTATGTCTGCACAGATTCTTGCAGAGTTGCGAACCTCTTTTGGGTGATACTTTTGTAAAGAGTTTTTCTGGTAGTTAATATCCCCAAATATTTTAGTTTACAAATATCCTTGAACTAAACATTAAAAAGAGATAAATTGAAGCCCAAAGTGGTGGTTCTTCTTGGCATCCCCCTATTAATGTAAATATTGACATTAAATTGAATCTGGCTCTTGTGTGTCTAGAAGCGAAATCAAGAAAGAAGAGACAAATGCTTCCGATATCCCTAATCTTGTGAGATAGCAACAACCTCAATCCAGTCCCCCTATTTTACAAGTCTAAGTTGCCACCCAGGTCACATGAAATATTGCTAACAGAGTTAACTCTGTGTTTTTTGACGTGATGCAGGCCTTCTGCATTATGCTGCCTTCCAGCTTGTGGAGTACAAATAATTCTGCACACAGCATTGTGCGCACACACAGAAAATACATCATAATTTGCCATCTTTACCAATTTATAATTTGATAATGAATACAATCTATGCTGATACTTTGGATTTTACTTATATTTGAAGATAACAAGAATTTTAAGCTTACTTTTTAATGTTGTTTTTCTGGAGACATTTTCTGTTTAGATAGATGGAATGAAAAGATGATTATCCATCTATCCATCCATCATTCATTCATTCATTCATTCATTTATATAACAAACGTTCTTACTGTCCAGAGCTTTCATTCTAGTGGAGGGAAATATAAGTTGAAGATTTTGATGTATGTGTTTAATAGGATAAGTACTAAGAAGAAAATAAAATGGAATAAGTAGAGAATGGTGGGAGACTATATTAGATACTGTGTCTAAGAAAGGCCTGTCTGAAGAGGAGAGAATGGAGCACAGACCTAAATGGAATAAGAGTGGGGGCCATTTAGATATATGGGTGAAGAGAGTTACATTCAGTGGCAAGAACAAGTATAAGGAGTGTGCTTGGTGTGTTGAAGGAGTTTCAAGAAGGGCAGTATGTCAGGAAGAGAGGAAGGAGTGGACAAGAGATGAGAATGGGAGATGATATGGAGTCCATCACATAGGGCCTGGTAGACTATGGTAGGACCTTGACTATTGTTCTGAGTGAGATGGGAATCATCAAAGGGGTTTTAGCCAGTAAGGGGCATGATATGTCTCACATGTCACTCAGACCTACAGGTTGTATAAAGCATTTTTAAAATTATACTTTATCCACAGAATGTAAATTATAAATGAGAATAAATTAACAATGATCAGAGCAATTTTATCTGAGCGGGCTATTGTCCGATGATTGTGTTCAAGGAACTAATGATAATACATCTATCATTTTTCTATTTCATATCCTTAAATTGCAGAATTATTTTGCATTTGAATCATGTTATTTGATTTTGTATAATAATTCATTGTTTTGTAATAGGGACATTAGTGACAATGTCATGTAATAGTTAAATAGTGTACATTTGATTAGCTCCTTTGCACAGCCCAATTTCCCATTTGTTTGTCATCTATAATTTCTACTGAAACTAACTACAAAGCTTTGTATAAGTACACAAATAAGTCATGAATTTTATCTTCTATTTGCAAAGGAATATGTTTGATAATTATGTTATGGTTTTATTATAATAATCACATGACCCAGAAGAATATTTACTAGGAGAGTCATAGAATAGTTGAAAAAATAACAATTTAGTAGGAATTAGACGACATGAATTCTGGAACCAGCTTTGAAACTTACCAGGCTGATGACTTAGGGTCTTTAACCTGTCTTTGCCTGCCAATGACCACTGTTTCCTGTAAGGAGAAATGCACTGTTATTGTCTTTGCAGTCACATTACAGTTTTTAAGCCTGGGTACATGTATTAGGTGGTAAATAAAAATTGGTTAAGTTAGAAGTGACCATTTTTAATATAAATGAGAAAATAAGGGATATTATTTCATGTAAATAACAGAGATAAATGTCCATATTTATCTTTAGAAAGATTATCAGGTTAGAGAAGATATTTTGATCCTTAGAAGGAAGGGTTATTTCTAAAATTATTATTACTATCATTTCAAAGAATCAAAGTGACTATTAACAATGAAAATTTAAGAGGTGGAGGTACCTTCTTACTGGTGATTTTATAGCAGCAGTTTCCAATTTCTAAATAACTGTTTATTTTATTAAAAGTATTTCAGTCCAGCCAGCATAGCTCAGTGGTTGAGAATTGACCTATTAAGCAGGAGGTCACAGTTCTATTACAGGGGTTGCAGGCTCGAGCCCCAGTGTGAGGTGTGCAGGAGGTGGCCAATCAGTGATTCTCTCTCATCATTGATGTTTCTCTCTCTCTCTCTCTCTCTCTCTCTCTCTCTCTCTCTCCCTCCCTCTCCCTTCCTCTCTGAAATCAATAAAAATATTTTAAAAAAATATTTCAAATGTAAATTAATACATTGAAATAATTTTAGGACTATAATTAAGTATCTAAGCTTAGATTTCCATTATTTGGCTACCAAAATATTAATGTAACATATATATCCTATTTGTTTATGAGTATTTAATATAATTTTCCTAAAAATTCTAATTTATTCCAACAGAGATAGGAAATTATTCTTCAACATTATTTTTGGAAGGAGAGGGTATGCCTACCGCAAATATACATACACACCTACAATTATTGAATCTGGGGTGATTGCTGTCCCTTTCTGGGTGAAGGAGGTTCTTGTTCTCTCCGAAGTTCCGGAGTCTTCACCTATGCTCATACCCCATTTCCTAGGTCAGTTTCAGAAACATTGATTCTTTTTATTTATTTATTTTTTTTTAGAGAGAGAGAGAGAGGAAGGAAGAGTGAGAGAGAGAGAAACATCTATTAATTGCCACCCACACACACCCTGACCAGTGATCAAGCCCCCCACCGGGCTTGTACCCTGGCAGGGAGTCAGACTGGCAACCTTTTGATGCACGGGACAATGCTCAACCCACTGAGCCAAACTGGCCAGAGCAGAAACATGGATCCTTCCCTCTATTACCTTCCACTTCTTTACTGAAACCTTTAACATTTACACGTGCTCAGGATTCCCATCTTAAAACAAACAAACAAACAAATAAAAACTTCCCTGTGGTCCTTCTTCCTCCAGCTACCTCTCCCTTCATATATAAACTTCTTAGATGTTTTAATTTACCGTCTCCATTTTCTTTCTTGCCCTTTTCATCTATGAATTTTTTTTCATCATTATCATCTATGGAATCATGATGAGGAAGTGATGGAGAATTCTGTTTTTACTTCCACAATAACAGGAAATCCATTCATTATGCTGATTGCCTTTAAACACTTACAGTAAAATATGTAGCTCATGGATTATCTGAGTGATCCTATTTGCAGTAGTTAAACACGCTGATGTTACAGAGATCTGACAAACATAACTATTATCATATGACTACTGAGAAGTTTTTGGGCAGAAGTGCCAGTTAGATGAGGGGAGCCGCATTCTGAATGCTGAGTGAGTGCTTGCCCAGGGTGTCCCCAGGAACAGGAGCTGACACAGGTGTTCAGCACAGTTGCTTACTGCTTCCCATCAAGAAGGACGGGGGGTTCTTAGCGCTGCCGGTTGTGGCACTCGGCATATCTGGCAAGCAGTCAGCCTTGCCTGTGGAATTCCCTGGGGAAAATAAAAGCCACAGGGAAGTCATCAGTGTGACCCTCTGCTGGGTGGTTGGCACACGGCTGCTCCACGGGAAGGCTTTCAGTTGTCACTTTCTGAACGGGTAGATATCAGGTGGGGATGGAGGCTCTCCATTCAAGGTGCGGAAAAGAGGAGAAAAAAATGTGTTGAACAGACGCTTACCAAATAATTCCCAGTCGTGAAGCCTAACACCAGCTGATCTTCTGATAAAAGGGATTGAGGGGTGGGGGGAGTAGGGAGTTTCTTTGGTTCTGTAAGCACAATTATGAGCTTTCCTATTTAAGTCTGACCCATCATATTGAAATGCTGTCACTAGTATCATTAGCAACTAAAGTGTTGATAACATAGTCAAATGCACAGCAGAGTTCTGGCTCTTCAGTGTCTGGACTAACTCCCAATATTAGGAATAGGAGTCAAACTGCCATCACTTTTCCTGTGCTAACAGACGCCCTGCCATTAGCAGTCTGAAGGCAATTTTAATAAAATACATAGCCCTGCTGAGTTGGTCTCGGAAGATAAATAAGCAATGCAGAAGAGAAGCTTTTGTTTAAAAGTAATTATTTAAACTATGCATTACAGGTAATTTTCTTTTTACCAGTAAGGCAAATGCTATCAGAATTTCAATAATGATTTGGTGGCACTTATCTAAGTAATGTGATATTGGCATTTGTAAGAGTTAAGGCATTGCTTTATTTTCACTTATATACAAAATGAGGGCACATTGGATCCAGGTATCATGTGCATGTGTTTTACAGTTTACATTACATTTTTTTGGGTGAACAGTGTTGTATTCTTGGACAGATTTATGGAAATGTAACAAGCTGGTGATACAGTTCTGGGAATTGCAGACTTGACTTCCAAAAGCAGATTAGAACAGGAGGGCAAAGAACATCTTTTTATTTTCCCTTTGCTGTCAGAAAGGAAACCACATTTCAGTCTTTTAAAAACTCTTTAATAGGATGCTTGTACATAATCCAAGTCACGAGGGGGTGATAAGTGTGTGCATGTATCAGACAAGCCAAAGCTTTGTTTGCCAAAAGGTAAAAATCTCAGAAAGCTTTTTAAGAGTCTATTTGGAAACCATTAAAATGGCCACCTTTCCTTTTATTCTTAATAGCAGCACAATAGCCTGAAATCCTTAATATAGAATTAGCTTTGGCATGACAGTGGGCAGAGTAGGAACCTGCCTACATAATGTTGATGTAAGGGGCATCAGGAATCAGGAAGTGAAGCAGCATGGGCTTTCGAATGAGAAATACCTCAGTTCAAATTCCACTGAAATCCCAACTCTTTTTCATGACATGTCCCCCTACGCAAGTGATTTGTCTTCCCAAGTCTTTGTTTTCTCATCTATTTAATGGGGGTAATAATACAACCAACCTTGTATGATTGTTAAGAGCATGAAATGGGGCAATATATGTAAAACATTTAGGATGGTGTGTGGAACAGAGTAAGCACTCAGCAAATGTTTGTTTTTATTTTAATGAGCTTTTAAAAATTTCATCAAGAAAATGCAATCATATAAATTTTAACATAACATTTTATGTATTTAGCATTGTGCTAGGAGTTGAGATACATATATAGATCAATAGATGGTCTCGACTTCAAAACTAAATGTCTAATGATAGGCATTTAAGCAGATAATTCAAGTCCTTTGTGTGACTTGTTGTAATATTGGTATGGATCTTTGGGACATAAAGGAGACAGAACTGGATCTTGGTCATGGGCAAAGTTCCTGAAAACCTTCTTGGTTTGTTAAGCTTTCAAAGGGAAGACTCTAAGCTTTGTTTCCATCCTGTGCTATTGTGATCAAAGCCAACTATTTTTTTCCCCCATGAGTGATTTTTCCCAGCTCTTGTTCTTTCTCTTCCCCTTCCTTTACAGTTATGTAAACCTTTTCTTTGATTGTTAGCACTATGGTTAGATGATATCTGTACTCAGAGAGAAGAAGTAAACATAAATCAGCCACTCAAATGCTACTCAGCATCTCTGCTAAAATGATTTGAAGGAAGAGTTGAAAATGCAGGCTTTGTTCTCATAGTTTGCTGAATGGTGAGGGAAATTGGGACAAGCCTTTTGCACAAGGATTAGGCAGTGTCTAACAAATCACATATATACACCATTCGACCCTACAATCCCATTTCTAGGAATTTATCATGAAGACATACCTTCAACAATATGAAAATCACATGCCTAAAATTATTCATTGTGGCATTGTTCATAATTGTAAAATATTTAAAACTATTGACATGGTTATGCACAGGTGAGTGGTTGAATGTACTGTGGCAACTCTACACAGTGGAATAGAGTTGAACTATAAAAGTAATGAATGAATATTGTGATTTCTAGGCTACGGTGCCAAGTGAAAATAGTGCAGAGAGTTGAGAAGCAATAATACTTCAATAGTGATGAGCATGCCTAGTACCTAGATCTTGGTTTCTGAATATGATTATCTAATAAAAGAAAAAAAAACACTTCTTATAGAAAGAATGATTCTAGGGCTAGAATAGGAAAATTATGTATATAATGAGGTAATGGAATATTTTGTGGTGCTAAAAAGTAAGGAAGACCTACAAAATGATGCAAACATGTTGGAAAACTACTGGAGCCAACCTGAAGTAGCTCCTAATGGTCACATCTGGGACATTTGAGCAATAAAATAATGGATTGCACTCAATATGGTTCTCACTGTTATACCAAGTATTGAATAAATGGGGACTAAAGGAAGTTCTTTTATAACTGTAGAATACCACTTAATAACAGTAGGAATAATGATGGAAATGTAAAATCACCATTTGGTAAGTGCCACAGTAATAATTTTTTCAGGCCACAATCATATCTGGATGCTAAATTAGGGCTGAAAATATGATCACAAATAGGTACTTACATAGTGTCAAAATATCTTCTCTCAAAATACTTATTAATTACAAAAGGGAAAGCAGTAACTTTATAGTAGAAAAGCCTGGCAGATAAAACCTAAAACAAGTGATGGAAATTAATCAGTAATGAGCCATATCAGAATCATGGCTGTGATTCACTGAGAAAGGGACAAGAAATCATTTCTCTCATGTTCTTGCCCAAAATGAACAATATGAATTTTATTGTGAGGAAATAATCAGAGTTCAAATTGAGGGATACACTACAAAATAACTGGCAATGCTCTTAAAAAGTGTCAAGATCATGAAAAACAAAGGGAGACTGAGGAATCGTCCCAAATGGAAAGAGAGTAAGAGGACATGGCTACTAAATATTGGCTCATGGTCCAAGAAAAGGACATTTGTAAGACAATTGTTAAAAGTTGAATAAGGTCTGTAGATCGGCCATTTGTATTATCAATGTCTTGGTTTTGTAAGATGTTAGTATGCAAGGGAACTCAGTACTACTAGTATTTTTATAATTTTTTAGGTATGAAATTATTTTAAAATGTTAAATTGAAAAATACAGAATTAAAATGTATGCCTCAAAATGTTTGTATGTATTATACACCCTTTGTTATAAAGAAAAGTGTTTGCTATAAAAGAGGGTGATATTACTGGACTCCTGGAATAAAGGAAGAACTGTAATAAAGCGATAACTACCATTGGGAATGGGGTTTGATTCTTGTAACTGGCTCTGTCACACACTGTGTAAGCCTTAAGGGTACTTACTACACCTCTGCATTTTCTAGTCTATTTGCCAATAAAATAGGGATAATGATCTTTGCAATATGGTTTGTAATTATTCACTCCAGTGGAGGAGAGTAGAGATGTCGAGTATGGAGCCCAGCAACAATAACTAAGAAACACACACATGAAGATCAAGACTTAATGCCAATGAAGGAGCAACTGTACTTTAGGAGGTGTAAAACTCCAGGTTATAAAAATACTTCCAGAGAAGGAAGACAGAGTGAGTATATTCAGTTCACTGGATATATATAAAGAGATCAGTAGTCAGACACACGCTGGAAAGAATAGTGACATCCGTCAGTCAGGCTCTGAGAGTTCAGGCTCCTAAGTTAGAAACAGGTTCTGGTGACTCTCACCTGCCCAAGCTTGATGGTGCCTGTGGGCAGGGTAGTACTCCTTAAAGCTTGTGACAGCAGAGGCCTTTAATAGCAACTTAGAACAGTAGCAACTTAGAGTTGCACAGAGTTCTATGTACTACCAGTTGGGTTTCATATACACTCATATTTAAAAATTTCATGCTCAACATAGTTATAAGATGTAGACAGTTTTATTTTATTACCTATGCTTTTTTTATAGAAGAGGAAACTTTCATTCAGCATTTCCAAAATCATATAGCTAATAAGTACAGAAATGATTTTGATTCTAGACCAGGATGTTCACTTGCACTTATGGAAACTCCTTCTAGTATCAGAGAACCCCTTCAGTTGACATGAACATTTGTGTAGAAGATTATTTGGAAGATTTTTTTCCCCCCGAGGAAAAAATACAGGTCAATTGATTCTATCAGATTTTTCAAAGGAGTCTGCAACCTAAAAGAGGATAAAATAGAGATTTTCTTTTCACACTAGTGCACAATATGGAGTAGCAATATTTTTACCAAACTTGGGATTGCAGAACTCTTAGAGTGCACATGCTCAAGAAGCATCATTATCAATAGCATTTACCAGAGAGATTGCAGGACTTGGCCCAGCATCCCAATAGCTAGTGCCAGAAATCAAAGCAGAACTCCAGATACTGACAGTCAGGGCAGTGATTATCCTATTGACCATGTTATGAATTGTGTTCAGTGCAGATAGATCTTTGATAGTCTAGCATCAACCAGCAAGAATGGAAGTCTGCTTTCCTGGCCAGGTATTACTCACTGGAGGAGGTAGAACCCAAAGGAGCCTTGAGCAGTAGCTGAGTTCCATTGTCTGCTGAGGCATGAATTAGCATTTTGAGCATTAGGGTGATTTGAAGAAAATTCTGTAGATTGCTTAAGAATCCTAGGAGTGGAGTTATGGGCAATGATGCAATTATACAACTGTCCTACCTATGCAGAATGAAAAGCAGTTTCAATCTGACAGAGGCCTTGGAGTAAATATTCTGAGTGTGTTGTCTCATTTAGCACCTGAAAGTCTCCCCAGAGGTTCAGATTCCTGAATTAGTCTAGGGCACAGGATAAGATCCTTCTGTCTGGTTGCAGTATGCTATTTTCTTCAAAGAATACTTTGAATGATCTCAGAGACTTTCTATGGCTTTGACTTTTGCCAAAAAGGTTACAGTATATGCCAAGAGACATAAATATTGTCTCTATCTATAAGTGTGTATATTGCCATAACAAAGCAGATCAAATAAAAAACAAAACAACAACACTATTTAATTCTTCACCATTAGAATCAGACTCCCTTGTCTATTCTATATAATAAAAGGCTAATATGCAAATCAACCAAACAGTGGAAGGACTGGTGGCTGTGATGCGCACTGACCACCAGGGGGCAGATGCTCAACACAGGAGCTGCCCCCTGGTGGTCAGTGACCTCCCACAGGGGGAGCGCCGCTCAGCCAGAAACCCTGAGCCAGGCTCACAGCTGGTGAGCGCAGTAGTGGTGGCAGAGCCTCTTCCGCCTCCAGAGCAGGCAGGCATTCCCGAGGACTCTCAGACTGCAAGAGGGCATAGGCTGGGCTGAGGGACCACCCCCCTCCAAGTGCAGAATTTTGTTCACTAGGCCTCTAGTTATATATATTTGACTTCTAAACCAAGGATTTATGAAAGACTTAATATCAAGATGTTTTATAAAGACCATACAACATTTAAAATACAATCTGATCACTAATGATTTAGAGAGCAATACAGAATCTAGGCTCTGTATAGTGCTTATATAAGCCACTGATTTTATAGACAAGGAACAGAGGCTCAGGAAGGTTAAATTTTGCATTATTTTACATAGTTAATAAGTGACAGAGCCAGAAAAAGAATCCATATTTCCTGATTCCTGGCTTAGTTTCCACTATGACATGGTACCTCATGACACGAATGAGATTAGAGCAAAATTATATTTGTTGAAATGCATGAAAATGGTTGTGGGCCTTTTTAAAAATATATATTTTTAAATTTATTTAATGGAAGAAAGGAGAGAGATATAGAAACATCAATGATGAGAGAGAATCATTGATTGGCTGCTTCCTCCATGCCCCACACTGGGGATCGAGCCCACCCCCCAGGCATGTGCCCTGACCAGGAATCAAACTGTGACTTTCTGGTTCATAGGTTGATACTCAACCACTGAGCCAAGCTGGCCGGGATGTTGTGGGCCTTTTGATAATGTTTTGAGGAGGCAGTGATGTCATTCTTTCCTTGATTTTATTTTTTAGTTTTACACTAAAAATAATAAATAAATATCCTTTATCTACCTCAAATTAATAAGGTTCTACTAATTATTTTTTCTTCTAAAAGTCTGCCTATAGTTTTGAAAAATACCTATTGGCTCAGAATAAATATATGCACTAGAGTTGCTAACCCATTAAGTGACTAATCTAAGAATCACTTCTCTTGTTAGGTGCACTGGATTGCAAATGTCTTTAGATAATACTGCAGTGGTAGTGTAGGGATTTGCAACTGGCAGGAAGGAATTGAATTGCCATCATTTGGCTTTAGCAGGAGTTAGAGTCTTGTCTCCAACATAAGCATGAGCCAAGGTGCTGTCTCCTTTTTTCTAATTTTAGTTGGAACCATTGGCACTGATCTTACCTAGACAGACTAGTGTTATTTCTACCCAGCACAATCTGCTGGCATGGCTCTATTCCAAGCCATGCAGTTGAACTTCTTCCCCTGGTTTACCAAATAGAGATATGATTGGATGTAAAAGGGTAGGAACTTTCACCTTTTTCATTAGACAGCATCCTTTCAGGCATAGAGATCTAAGTTTAGTTGGTTCAATGAATGACTCAGAGAGAATTGGCTGTTATGACTGAAAATGGCAGCATGCTTTAATGGTGGGTCATGACAGAATTTCTCTGGTGTTTTGGTTCTGGTACATGCCTATTGATACGCTTAACTGCTCAAGGGTGGGTAGAAAGGTGAAATGCGATGTCTGCTTTGCAGCCCTCACCTATTTTTATTGGTGCAGATGAGCTGCACAGTTGTCTTGTTGTGATCACTAGTGATGGGCATTCATCCCTCCTGGGATCTCTCACGACCGCAGTCACACTGGCCATGCTGTGGCTCCCATCTGCGTCCATTTATCACAACCCTCAGTGAGACCCCTTCAGACTCTCAATGCTCTCCTTCAGTAACTCTCAACCATGGAGTGTCAAGAGTGGATGACATCGGGGACTCTCAACCCTTGACCTACTATGCAGCCATATCTGAAAATTTTTTTGGGTTTGTCATGGAAATCTACAAGGCTACTGCCTCACAGATAGCCATTCTAGAAGATGGTCACAGTCCTCTTTTTGCTCAGAGAATAAACATAAAGGGGTTTCTACTATTTCCCATTTCACCAAACCTCTACTGTGGACTTGTCCTGCAGGAATTGGAGTGCATGGACCTCACATTAGCATCTGAGGTTTCTTTTCCCTGGTAACTTTTTTTTTCTCCATAAATTAAGAATATCCAAAACACTCAGAATCTTTTGCTATTGCACAAATACCGTGATCTTTCCATGTGGAAAGGCAGAGGATTTTCCCCTCTGGTTCCTTGTGACCCAAATGAGAAGGACTATACATGGAATCGGGGGTGTTGGCAGGTCAGGTTGCTATTTCATGTATCACCATGCAGGGACTCAATGGTAAATAGAAAAGACAGACTCTGTCCTCAGGGGTTCACACTGAGTTTATTAATTTTTGTTGTTCTTCAAAACAACAGATATAAACACACCCACAAATAGAGAGTTTCTGATAAACAACTAGAGATTATGTTTAAATTTTATGAAAAGGAGGACTTTCAAGTATATGTCACATCCAGAAGATCTGGTTGAAAAATAGCAAGTCATTCTCCAAGTGGAAAAGAATGCCATAAATTTAAACCCCTACGCTCCCCTCTCTCTTCCTATCTCTGTTCTCTAACATTTTTCTGTCCCCTTTGTGGGTAACATGCCTGCCATATTCTGGTGCTAACTTTTGCCTGGTTTTGAGCAATGATGAGCTCCTCGCTCTCTCTTTTTAAAAATGTATTGATATTAGAGAGAGAGGACGGGAGAGAGAGAAACATCAATTTGTTGTTCCACTCATTTATGCCTTCATTGGTTGCTTTTTTGTATGTGCCCTGACTGGGGATCAAACTTGCAACCGCAGCATATCGGGACGATGCTCTAACCAACTGAGCTACCCAGCCAGGACAAGCTCCTCTCTTAACATGGCCCAATAACATTAGTAATAATGAATAATAATCAATAAACGCTTGGAGCTTGGTTTATGTGTGTTAGATGGATTATGTTATTTAATTATCAGAGTAGAGTTTTGCAGAAAGTATCACTATTATCCTCATTTTACAGATGAGCCAGCAATGCAAAGAGAGGGCAGATGATCTAAGAGCACATAATAAGTGTGTAGACCAGGGTTTTCTCTGGTCCAAATTCTGAGTCCCTATCACCGAGAAATTGTCTTCAGATTCAAGTAACAGGACCCAGGGACAATGGTTTGAATAGGGAAGAGTTTGTTTCTCTTCCATAATACAAGAGGATCACATACAGCCAAAGCCAGCTGTTCCAGCATGCTCTGAGGGGCCCAGGCCCCTTCCAGATTTCTCTTCCACCACACCAAGGAGAGACACATCCTTGTTGTAATGCTTACAAGAGGGTTGGTAGGGTTTCAGCAGGCTTGCTCTAGCTCATGTCAAGGCAAGAAGTAGAAGCACAGAGAGCAAAGAGCAGAAGGTCCAAAGCAGTCAGAACTCTCCTCCTTCAAGTTCCATTTATATCTCAGTGCTATTAGCAGGATTCTATTTATATGTTTAATTGCTTTATTATAATAAAGAGATATTAGGTAGCCAGTTAGTATTCTCTGACACAGCTTTTAACCCCCTGCCACACTGTCTTTTTCAGTCCTATTACAAGAATAAGAATATGGAATTTATAAAAAATATGTAAAATAAACCATACATTTTAATTTGTCTAAGGTTTCCTTCAATTATGCTTATTAAAATACACACCCACACACATATACAAATAAACACACAAAAATATATTACTCTTGAATGAAAGATATCCATATTCTGATGGAATCTTTTCTATAGAATCTTCAGTAAATATTTAACACAGACCTGCTTATCAGGGGTTAGTTATTAAGCTAATCTGGAATGAAGAACGGAGACATTACCAGACATTACCAAAATTTAGAGAAATTGTTAACTGATTAAATCCTCTCTCCAAATTAAAAAATGCTAATTGATAGATAGTTAGTTATTGGGATAGAAATGTTTTCCTATAGTATAGACTATTCTGAGTTGTTTATTTTTCTCTCAAGCCTGTTGAAACAAAAATTACTAATCACAATATTATCTGAAGGATGCAGTATGTTTTCAACTTCAAGAGAGTAAAATTCTATGAACTGAATTATCACTTTGTATCCTAATGTTTGAATAAAAACAAGAGGTTTACATTTAAGCAATGAGAGAATGTTGGTTGAAGATTGCTGTAAGCTATAGTGTGTAAGTTCTTTACTCGAATGTTCTTTGACAAAGATTTGTCTTTGTTCCCTGTTACCTCAGTTTCTCCATTTAGAAACACTACCATATATACACAACTTGTTCATGGAGTTATGTTTTTTTCTTCAGTAATATATATTACAACTAGTGGCCTGGTACACGAAATTCATGCACGGTGTGTGTGTGTGTGTGTGTGTGTGTGTGTGTCCATCAGCCCGGCCTGCACCCTCTCCATTCTGGGACCCCTCGGGGGATGTCTGGCTGCCAGTTTAGGCCCGACCTCTGTCTCGCAATCTGGGACCGCTGGCTTCTAATCACTCACCTGCCTGCCTGCTTGATCGCCCCTAACGACTCTGCCTGCTGTCCCCCACTGGCCTGATCACCACCAACTGCCCCCCCACCAGCCTGCTCACCCCCAACTACCCTCCCTGCTGGCCTGATCACCCAAACTGCCCTCCCCTCCTGGCCTGATCGCCCCTAACTGTCTCTGCCTCGGCCCTGCCACCATGGCTTTGTCTGGAAGGACATCCGGAAGGTCTCCCAGTCTAATTAGCATATTACCCTTTTATTAGTATAGATAGAATGACAATTCATAGGAATTCTGGCTAACTCGATGCTCTTCTCTTTTTACCCATGTGTATGGTACACATTGTTTTATTATGTCATTGTGAATGTGCTTAGTATATACCAGGGGTGGGGAACATCTGGCCCGGGGGCCATATAAGGCCCATGGAATAAGTTGGTCTGGTCCTTCCAAGGTATTAAGGGTGAGTTAATTAAATGTCTGACCAAATATAGCAGGAACATTTTTAAGTTGACAATTTTGTATGATCCACGAATGATATTGTAAATATCCAAATGGCCCTTGGCAGAAAAAAGGTTCCCCACCCCTGGTATATACTATTGTTTTGATAATGAATTGGCCCTCAACTGCTTCATATATAAGAACCATGTGCTTAAAAGCAGATAGTACAAAGTTGGACCAAACCAAATATATATATTTTAATGTCTTTATATATGGAACATATATAAACAAATAGGCAGACTCTACCCACTCCAGGATATTTGTTAGGAGTTTTAGGTTTGTTCTTAACAAATTCCTAACATGAGTGTATTTTCTAATTGACTGAGAATGTTGGTTAGTTGAATTTTCTTTAAGCAAGGATATATAGACTTTTAACATTGAATACAACTTTATATAGTCTTGTCAAATTTAGCTTACCTCCATTAGAGGAAATTAGGACAATTGGTGAATATAGACTAAAAAGATAAGCATTTTGGATTATTTAGGTTCATAACTTTCTCTTATTCAGTAATTGTTTTTAATTTTAATTAGGCAGGTATATTGAGTTTTCCTCCTTCCCTTTTTAATATTAAATTTGCCAAAGGTCTTTTTCATATAAAATAAATATGTATGAAAAGGTAATTAATATAAAATACTTTGCTCTAATTACTTGAATATTTCATGTGAAAATATTAAATAGACCTAAATTAGTTGAATAATTGTCTCAGTTCCCTTTTAGTTTATATGTTGAAATCATGGTCTTAGATCATAACTAAGACTTTTTCAGTCACAGGAAGTGAACTGAATTTATCTTAAGTTGGTTGTTATGAACAACTTGGTGACTTCCAGAAATGTGAATTTACTTGTTTTTAAAAGATGACTCATTTAGTATAAAATTTCATGTGATAATTTTCATCAATATTCATGATGTGATCATATAACATTTTTTCTAATGTTGTTTTCCATAAAACAGATTATTTTAGACTGCAACTAGTAGATAATTGCTTTGAGTTTTAAAGATAAGGATCATTCAATGTTTATAATCCCCCAAAACACACATATAGAGCCTATACTATGCCCATTTCGAATGCTAGCCCTTCAATATAACTGAATCTTGCCATCAAGCCTATTATATAAGGAATCTCATTTTTTTTTACTTTATGAACTACTATAGTTGACAAAAGGGATTTCTAAAAGATAATTGTATTGATTAATTCAATTTCTGGGTTGAGCATAGGTTGTAAATTGGAGATCACTCATAGAAATTGAATACAAGGAGAAAATCTTTTAAATCTTTTTTTTTTTTTTTTTTTGCTGTGTGTATTGAATGATTTATGCTGAACTCCTAAAAGCTTTCCAACCTCACAGAACTTCAATAAACTTCTAATGGAGTCCTGAATGCCAGCTCTATTTTTGTTGTTTGTACAGTAGGTGGGAAATCTTTAGCTAGTAGGACTAGTCTTTGTTTTAATTTCTGTTGAAAAACTCATGGAATAACACTTATGGGCTTCTAATGTTTTAGTAAAAAATTTTCTGATGTAACCTAATATACATATATTTCTACAAGTTTAAATATATATTGATATGTTATTCCTGAAGTATAAGTAAACAGCTCTTTTTTATTTTTTTATTTTTATTAATGCTATTGGGGTGACATTGGTCAAAAATATCAATATATTTCACCAAACCCAGTTTTTATGCATATGTGTATATGAATAAATATCTCCACATGTGCGTTAATAATGTTCATATTATTGTGTTTCATCAGATAATAAGTTCTCTAAATCAGAAACTGTTTTATCCACATTTCATCTCCCCCAACAGAGTATAATCCACTGTCTTTTATACAGTGGATGCTAAATTAATGGGTGTAGTGAACGGTGACCAAAAGAATACACATTTAACCAAAGAAAAATATGCCATTTGATTTTGATACTGGTACATGGGAAAGATATCACTAAATGGAAGTCCCCTTTATTGTCAATTAGAACTGTTTTATTTTTATCTACTTAGATGGAAGCTAAGCTTGGCCACTTTTATATAGTTTTATTTATAATTGTAAACATGTAGAACCACATGAGGCCATCAATCAGTAGAGTGATGAGGGCCCAAACAGAATTATTTCTGTAGGTGGCCAATTTTTTTTCAATCAAGGATAGCTGAAAGGTCATGATTAAAACAGTGATTTCCCTGAAATTGTAAGTAACTGTTAGTGACTGTTTTGTACAAAAATGTCAAAACTTCTTTTTCCTCTAAAAAAGAAAATTATAAGCTCTAAAACTTTGGCAGTTTTCCAAATTTCACTTGCACTACTGTAATGTATTTTAATTACTGCACTGGAGTCAGTTTCTTTTAAAATATAAGGCAAAAATAAGTTAGTGTGATAGTGAGCATACATAGATTAAACAATAGGCATCTGATGCCTCACTGAGGTGCATCCTCATTACTCAAGATTAGCCAAGGAGTAGAATTGAACCATTTTACTCAAGCAGTATGCATTGCACTAATTTATAATTCTAGGGAGAGATGAGGAATGATATCACTAGGTATTTCTTTCTATTAAACATGGCAGTGATACTGGAGCTATTTAAGTAATTTGCTTCATGTACACCAATTAGAAGAGGCATTCAAGGATAGCAAATGTTGCTAGTGAATTCTGTAGGTGGCCCTTTATTCTCTGAGTTAGAATTGACTTCAGTCTCTGAGTAGTGGCAGGGAGGACTCACTGCTGATTGTCATCATCTTTCAGATGAGGTGTGGACCTGAAGTCCTGACCATCGGTAGTCATTAAAGACTCCTCAGAACCTTTGTAGCAAGAGGGATTTAACCATAGTGTCCTGGTCAGTTTCCAAATCGGGTAATTACATTCTGGCATCTAAGGTCCTCCTGCAGCTTCTCTTTTGTTTGTTTGTTTGGGTGTTCTTGTTGTCATTGCTTTGCTATATGGAAGCTGTAGTATTTTTTTGGATGCATCTCTCCTTGGGTTTATGCTGTTATGTGCTTTTAATCTTCATTAGGCTATACTAGAAGAGAACTGAAGAGTTTTGTGAGATGACTATTATTTTAGTCTGAATTAAAAATTTGCGTTTCATACTTTATGTAATTTTTATTTTATTTAAAATATATATTTTTTTATTGATTTCAGAGAGGAAGGGAGAGGGAGACAGAGATAGAAGCATCAGTGATGAGAGAGAATCATTGATTGGCTGCCTCCTGTAGGCCCCACATTGGGGATGGATCCTACAACCCAGGCATATGTCCTGACTGGAAATCAAACCATGACCTCCTGGTTCATAGGTTGACACTCAACCACTGAGCCACAACAGTTGGGTTGTTATTTTTTTAAAGAGACACACATAAAGGAACAAATGAATAGAAATAATGGCAGGAGGAGCAGATATATGGTGGCATACATGGGCTGCTATTGGAGATATGGAGGAAGACACTGCAAGGAAGAGAAGATGAATGACGATGTATTTGGGGAAGGATTGCAAGATGCAATGTGATTTCACTTAGAATTAAAAACTGATTAAGTTTCATTTGAGCCCACGAATGACATTTCCATGTTGTATGCCAACCTTTTTTATCCCATTGTTAAGCATGTTAAATTTGGATTTATAAGGCAGAAGGATATATATCTGATATTAAGAGCAATTTTTGATAAGTCATAATTTTGATGGCCATGTTTTGAATTAGATATTTCATTCATGATTATATTTTACCAGTACTGGAGGCCCAGTTCACAAAATTCGTGCATGGGGGTGGAGGGCCCTAAGCCCGGCCTGCACCTCTCGCAATCCAGGACCCCTCAGGGGATGTCCGACTGTGGGATTGGGCCTAAACTGGCAGTCTGACATCCCTCTTGCAATCTGAGACCACTGGCTCCTAACCGCTCGCCTACCTGCCTGATATCCCCTAACCGCTCTGCCTGCCTGCCTAATCACCCCTAACCACTCTGCCTGCCTGCCTGATCACCACTAACCACTCTGCCTGCCTGCCTGATCACCCCTAACCACTTGCCTGCCTGCCTGATCACCCCTAAGCCCTCTGCCTGCCTGCCTGATCACCCCTAACCACTTGCTTGCCTGCCTGATCACCCCTAACCACCTCTGTCTCAGCCCCCACCACCGCAGCTTCATCCGGAATGATGTCCAGAAGGTTGTTCAGCTGTCCAGTCTAATTAGCATATTATGATTTTATTATTATAGATAATCTACAAGAAGATAAAATTCTATCAAATTAACATTTGTATGCCAACCATTTTAAAAGATCTGCATTTGATGTATTACTCTTGAAGATACTTTATTTGGTCCAAAAAGAGAAACAACATCTACCATATATTTATCCTATTATATTTATACTGGATGAAAATTGATTTTTTTTTAGTTTTGCTGTTATTTTATTTATTCAACAAGAAATATGGTAAAACAAAATTCAAAATAATTTAGACCCAACCCAAGCATAAATTTTACCAACTAATTTTACAACCTACCCTGCCAACAGCATTATATAGTAGGAGAAGCATAAGCCCATGTGTCAAAAGAGCTGGGTTTTTATTTTTAATGCTGGCTCTCACAAACTCTGTAATTTGCAAATGGAACGTTGCTTAGCTTCTCTGACCTAGTTACTTCATTGCAAATCAGAATGATTCTAATATTTTTTACCTTCCCAAATGGTAGAAAATAATTTCCCTTTAAACTCTAAACTACAATATAGTGTTTTTCTCACTAATACTTTATTGTTTATCACATTGGTTTTACATATAATTCTCATTTAGAAATTGCTCTTCATAAGTTTCCTGGAATTTTAACTTGAGACTAAACCTGTTCTGGGTTCTATATAATGGAACTTTTCTCTTTCCAATGTCACAGTCTCTGAAATGTTTTCTCCCAATACTGGATGGTTTTGCTCTTCTCTAATTCATCTTTTTACCAATCTAGAAAACAGAGGATAAAAAAGAAAAGTCTTTAATATTTCTCCGCCATGCCTCGTTAATCTGAAAATATCTATACCTGACTAAATCAGGGCACGGTTACTACAGAAGGCTGAAAACTGAATTTTGGAATAGATGGCCAATAAGGAGTAGGCTATTGGAGTAGATCTTAGCACTCTGAGGAAGCTCATACATACCAAGCATCAGACTATCTCATAGCAGGAGATTATTTTGTAGATGGGTGATGAATGTCTAGCTGTGGGAAGTAGGGAGTATTCCAGGGAATAAGGGTGGAATGCCTTGACTGCAAATCCATCAACAGATAGCAAGAAGCAGATACACTGGTAAACTGGCCTGGAGCAACAGGGAAAGTGGGCAGAAGTAGCAGAAACTAAATTTTCACCCAAGATTAAAAACCTGATAACAGAAGACCTACGGTAAAGAATATGGAAACTAGGCATGGAGTTAGTAAGTGAGCAAACACAAAAATTAAGTTACTAAAACTGCTGAAAAGCAGGATCCTGGCTACTAGAACTATGAGGTCTGGCTTCAGGGGACGAATAGTGAAATAACATATCACCCTTTTTGGCTTTCTTGCTCTAAGATCTTCTAATGGCCATCTCTTGTCTCACTCCTAAATTCAAGGCAAGAGAAGGGAGAATTTATGTACATTTAGAGAACATGATCTTTATTATTTTTGCTCTTCTCTTCACTTTTAGGTCAATCAAAGGAAAGTTATTTTCTACCTTATTTGATTCTTTCCTCTCAACCATCATCAGCTTTCTCTACTTGGGGTTTCTATAATCTGGGTAAAAGCATTACACCAAAATTTATTGTTTTAAAACACATTTTAGTCCAATTTAACATATGAGATTGGGATTCATCTTAAATCAAAAGTGTGTCATAATTTAATTGCCAGAGTATTATTCTTGCTGATACATAAAATATGGGGTTGCCCTTAATAAATGGCATCTTGGATGAAATGCAAAGCATATCTAACTAAGAATCTATTGCTGCCAACAATAGTTTTATACCAATCTGAATTATAAAGACCCCAGAATATTTACAGTGTCACATGATATCACTGACATTGACTGTCACCAGGGTTTGCTGAAGCCCAGTAGTTTGTAAAAACCCCGAGTGCCTAAAACACCTTTTTCCCAACTTACCACATTCTCATTATAGGGGAAAAGAGCAAGCAGAGGGTCTTCAAAAGAGGAGACTCTCTACAGATTTTTAAGAACTATTTTGTGTCTTTATAGTAGGAATGCATTTATTGCGTCACACATCTCCTTTCTCCGAATAGATTTTTTTATCAGCCTTCTCCATTTATATACATATACTAGTATATTCATGTGTCCAAAAGTGACATCCAGGTGTTTGGAAATGAACACAGGTTCTCCCTTCTTTAGTGGATTCTTATCCCAGTCAGGAACCTCTCGGTTACATTCATGTGCTTTCACAATTCTTTTCAGTTTCCCAAAACTGAGGTTTAACTTTGTGTTTTATGTATTGACTTCTTTGATCACAATATCCTCCCAAAATTCTCATCTTTGTCAGTCTAAAAGGAGCACAGATTTGTGACTGGGGCATTTGTATAACACAAGGAACATTTTTTTCTAATTGACTATCTGAAAGGAAATAGATACTTGCAAGGTAGTTTACGTCATTGCTTAAATTTCTTTTGAATTGCCATATCTTTTGTCCTGTCATAAATAATTCTTCTCCTATTATAAGAGCTATAAAATATATCTCATTGGTAAGTCTGCTATTTGGAATGTGTCCCAATATTAGACCTTAATATTTGGGCAATGTCTTGATTTCATGATTTTATCAAGCATAATATACATAAAATTTTTCACATAAAGGTTTCATAGGAAGAAAATGGTATATAAGGCCAATGAGAAAGAAAGTACAATATAATTTTATTTGAAAAATGATATGAAAGGATTGTGGGTAAGAGCTATAATCTAGAGACTAGGTTCCATTTAGGGAGAATTAGATGTTAGGATGAGACCTTATAGATGAGAAATGAGAACACTCTTACTTGGGGTCCTTGATTGGAAATTATCCACTCATACATTTACACAATGGAACATTATGCAGCTGTAAAAAAGAAAGAACCCTTACCATTTGAAACAGCATGGATGGACCTGAAAGTATTATGCTAAGCAAAATAAGCCAGTCAGAGAAAGGTAAGTATCACATGATCTCATTCATATATGGTATCTAATGAACAAAATAAACAGATGAAAATAGATTCAGAGAAATAGAAGCATGGAACAGACTGATGAATTTCAGAGAGAAGGTAAGGGTGGGGGTGAGGGAGAGTAATTAACTGGGGACACAGACAATGGAGTGGTAAAGGCCTGGGAGGGGCAGGTGTGCAATGGAGGCTGTCAGTGGGAAAACAAACAAATAAACAAACAAAGGGGACATCTGTAATACTTTCAAGAATAAAGATAAATTAAAAAAAGAAATTATCCATTCATTTAGCACCACATTCATAGTTGATGAAGTTTTAGAAATATGTGAAATCACCTGTCAATAGTCCCCAAGGAAGAGTAATGTATCCTGAATATCTCTGACTGCATGGATGTGAGAAAGAGCTCTCCTACAAAAAAAGAATTTCACGTAGTTTCAAATTTACAAATTTAAAAGACTAATAAGAGGGTTTTGCTTTCTTTGTAGTGTGGATAGGCCTTTGAAGTATTAGGAAACAGGCAGGCTCCTGCTTGTTATGCTTTCGTGGTACACTTCACCAGTTAGGAGTCCCAGGAAGAGAGTTTGGATGCTGAATGTCTGCATTATCATGGGAGTTCAAGTTCTAACAGCCATCTCAAGGCCTTGACTATTGAAGACATTTCCAGTAATTGCTAGTGAGTGAGTGGAAGCTTTGAGACACATTGGGGAAAAGTTATCATAGCAAAAGTGAGGTGTAATATGGTACTTGACTTGGGGTAAGCATTCAGTTTAGGATTTCTATCCTTGTAGATAATGTTTTCTGGTGCAATATCTCAAACAATATCATTGAAACTAAAGGAATATCATTTTCAATATATCATTTTTGGAAATTGCTTTCCTATAACTACACATATAAGAGAATATGGTTGTCATTGTCACTTCTTACTTGCAGCATTTTGTTAAACTCTTAGCTGGTTTTTCCACCTTTAGGCTCTTTCTATGATAATCTATTGTACAAACTACACATGACTAGTCTTTCTAAATCACAGCTCTGGTCCTGTTACGCTGGTGCTCAGAAATGGCAATGGTTCCCTAAATGACCAGCTGAATGGCATATAACCTTATTAGCCTGATGATATTCAAGACCCTATGTGCTTGGGCCCTGTCTTTGATGCTGTTACTATTAGCCTAGTCAACTGTCTTCCTTCTTATAAAATCTTCACACATTGTTTTGGAAATAATAGCTTTTTTTCACTTTTAAGTATTAAAGAAATACTTGTTGGTTGACTCCTCTTGTGTCTCCATGCAGCCTACATATAATAGATGCATTTGCTATTACAAAGAATGAAAATATATTGGATAAATTAAAGATTCTGCATACATATCTCAAAGTACTGATTATCAGTGAGCTCTTGGTCACTTATGAATTTCCCCAAACTTTGCTCTTCATGCTACCTAATTCAAGCTTTTGCCTTATTCATTTTAATTCGAACTTAGGAAGTACACAGATAGAAATGAAGTATTCAAATCACTTGAAAAGAGAGTCATTCAGATTTTATTCTCTCCTTGCTTTTGATCATAACTATAATTCTCTGTGAGCAATCCAATAAAAATTCCCATTGAGTTGCAGTGGTGTTTCCTTTGAACTCAAATTTATAGCCTACTATTGGTAGATTAACAATCCATTAAAATCTATAAGAACAGCAGAAGTTACATATTCCTTTTGCTGTAGTAAAGATTTTCTGAAAGATTTTATATTAAAACTCTGTTGCTAAGTAGTGATATTAATAAGCCATTTTACAGACAAACTTGACTTGTCCTTAAGGCATGGAAGACTGCACAGGTGTAGCTTCCCATATTCCATGAGATTGCATTTTGGACAAATGATTGAGACACCATTAATTTTTTTATGTCATAAAGACAATGCCAGACTCCATTAACAAACAGCAGGATAAGTGGTAATGAGGAGGATAGTTGGCAAAGAACATGCTAGGAAGGGGTGATAATAGATTCAGAGAAAGTAGTTGTCCTATAAATAGCAAGAAAATGAAACTGAAGAAAAGGTGAGAGGTCAAGGATAGAGATATAAATTAAAACTAGTAGACAGATTAATCTCAACCAAACAATCACAATGCCCAATCTTGTAAAAACACTCAGATAAAGTACAGATAGATGAAAATGTATTTGTCTGTGTCTTATCTTTTCAAATTGATGCTTTCCTCTGAATGTGAGGCTGTATTCTCTTTGCTATAAATTAACACGCTCAGAGCATCTTACTGTCTTTGCAGATATTTAAGAATTAAATTTCATTCTAGATGTCACATTTGTAGTTCAGAAGACAGCAAGAGTTCAATGGGTTGCAATGCTATATTTCCCTGTTTTCCCAGGTGATTTGCCATCACCAGGTCTTAGATCAATCAATTACACTAATAAAATATGATACTATTACAGAGTTATCTTTGTACCGGATGTGATACCCAAACTCTTCTTAGCTACTCAAAGTATAGTATGCTTGGATGGAACTGATTGTGTGCGCGCGCGCGCGCGTGTGTGTGTGTGTGTGTGTGTGTGTGTGTGTGTGTGTGTTTTAAATTAAGACATAGTTTATTCCTATTCAAAACTGGTTGAGTCTTTAAAATGTCCAGGGACCCAAGGATATGTGAATTTTATATGATATTATAGTTAGGTTGAGACTGTTGGTTCCTCATCACTAAACCTAAAGATCCTGGACAATTCTACAACTTGAAATTGTTCTTATATGAATGCTGATGTCTAGTTTGCTCCATACAAGTACATCAATCCAGTGAAATATGCAGTGCTGGTAGCAGTCACTGTCTTCACATGTGAGAAAGGTGTATATGATCAGACAACAAAGCCGTTAAAACATTGTCAAATAACAATGCTGCTATTGCAGAATAGAACAAATTAATTATGTTCCTGTGTTTTTTCCCTATATCATTGGTGTGGCCTCTTCCTGATAATTTTTAGGTCAATTTAGAATCTTCCTCCTCCTTCTCCTCTTCCCTGCTCTCCTCCTCCTTATCCCTCTTCCATTTCTTCTCCTTCCCCTTCAATTCTTCCTTCTCCTTCTTCTGCTTCTTCCTCCTGATGGTCTTATATAATTGTTTCAAAGTTTTGATGATCCTACTTCCCAGAACTTCTGTTGGTATTTTTCCCTACTTTTACTTCTTCTCAATATTTTTATGATGTTTTCTTTTCTACAAAAGCATTCCAGGTTTATTGGAGAAATGCTAGAGGGATGGAATAGGCAAAATAATAAGAAAAAAATATTTAAAATACAACTATAATTCTGCTCATAGAAGATGACGAGTAAGACTTTTGGTAAAGAGTCTTTAATTTTAAAAATTAACTTTGTATAATAGTTAACAATATAAACTATAAATTAACTTTGTATAATAGTTAACAAAATAAATTTGTTAACAATATATATGTTTTATACAAACTGATACATATTATAATGCCATTAGAGCCTATCTTTTAATTTAATGATATGGAAATACTTTCATATAGTTAAATTTTCTTTATGTCTCATTTTAATCACTGTATGTTTTATATTTTACTACATGAATGTGCCAGAATTAATGCATCAAATTGTTTTGGATCAATTAGTTTTGGTTGCTCTTGTTTTGGGGTCAATTAAATTGCTTTCTCTTTCCTTCCTTTTATTCCTATTGCCACTCTTGGGGTCAAAATGCTCATCATACCTTGCTTGGTTTAATTTAACATTAGTTTAAATGATTGCTTGTACTCAGTGAACTATCCAATCCTTACAGAATAAGTAAAACAACCAAATAAATAAATAAACAACTCATAAGATTATGGTTTGAACAAAGGCTTTGATGACTTTAAATTTTATTCAGAAAGAAGTTCACATTTTTTAGAATTTATATAGATTCTTCTCTAATTTAATCATGGCCTACCTTTTCTATTTATCCTACATTCACTTCATACTCTCTGTGACTCCTTAAATACTTTGCTACTTCAATGTCTTTGCCCATATTCTTTCTTTTCTCCAATAACACTTTTTACTTTTGTTTCTGTATTATCCCAATCATTCTTTATTTTTATTATTATATTTTTTCATCCTCACCCAAAGATACTTTTTACATTGAGTGAGGGAGACAGATCGATTGGTTGCCTCCTCATGCCTCCAACCCGGACCAGAGATTGAGCCCGCAACTGAGGTAGATGCCTTTGGGAATCAAGCCCTCAACCCGTCAGTCCACTGGCTGATGCTGTAACCATTGAGCAAACAGGCTAGGGCATACTCATTCTTTAAAGGTAAGCTCAAATTCACCTCCCTCCTCTGTGCCCCTATTGCATTTTGCTGTTGCCCCTGCTATGTAATCTATTGAGAGGACATGATATAATAAATCCATGGTATAATCTCAGTTCATCATTCATTCATTCAACAAATATTATTAAGAACATCATATGTGCCAGTCCTTGTATGGAACTCTGGAATACAACAACAAGTAAATAATATTAATATTGGGTAATATTTACTATGGAATGCCTATGTGCCCAGGCATATATTCCAAATGCTTTACATATGTGAACTCACTTAATTCTCACAACAATTTCTATTCCTAACCTCCTTTTATGAATGAGGAAATTCTGGTTCCAACCAGTTAAACATGGCGAAGGATACAAAGCTAATAAGTAGCAACACAGGGATTCAAACCCAGGTGGTCTGGTTCTGGAATATGTTCTTATAGTCAACTAGAGGCCTGGTGCATGAATTCATGCATGGGGGAGGTGGGGCGGGAGGAGGGACCATGGGAAGTTGGCCACTGGTCCTGAGGAGGGAGCCAGCCCTCGGACCCCCTGGGAAAGGTGCGGCATCCACCTATTTCCCATCCCAGCCTGGGCCCGAAGGTCCCACCGGGGTTGGGAGAGGAGGGAACAGTTGCCGGGCCAGGTGTGGAAGGAATGGATGCCAATACCGCCATTCATGCCCCACCACCACGCGGTTTCCCACCTCCCACTCTCCTCATTCCCTCGCCACCATGCCACCACCATGGTGGGCAGTCAGTCTCTGGGGAAGGGAGAGGACGGGAGTGAGACAAACCCTTGTGTCGAGGGCTGACTTTCAATAGATCGCAGCAAGGGAGCTGCTCTGCTACATAGGAAATCCCAACCCAGAAGCAAGTCTCTATGAATGGTTTAGCACCAGGGGCCGATGGGGCCAGCCAGCTGGAGGGAGGGGCTGTGAGAGGTTGGCTGTGGGAGGGCACTGACCATCAGGGGGCAGCTCCTGCATTGAGTATCTGCTCCCTGGTGGTCAGTGCATGTCATAGCGACTGGTCTACCGGTTGTTCTGGTCTTTCCGGTTAACCGGTCATAATAGTCGCTTAGGCTTTTATATATATAGATAAGCTTGATTGCCTCCTAAACAAAGAAAAGTAGACACAGACACTGCCTTTCTGGCACTTCCATGTTAGTGGAGGAGACATACATCAAATAAATAGCAAACATACAAATATAAAATTACTAGAGGCCTGGTGCACAAAATTCGTGCACTCACGGTACGGTCCCTCAGCCCAGCCTGCACCCTCTCGCAGTACGGGACCCCTTGGTGGATGTCTGCCTGCCAGCTTAGGTCCGATCCCCAGGGGCCTAAACCAGCAGTCAGACATCCCTCTCGCAGTCTAGGACCACTCGCTCCTTACTGCCCGCCTGCAGTGGAGGCAGGAGAGGCTCTCGCCACCACTGCTGTGCTCTCCAGCCATGGGCCTGGCTTCTGGTTGGGCAGCGCTGCACTCAGTGAGCCTGGCTTCTGAGTGCAGCAGTGGTTGGTGGGAGCCTCTCTCGCCTCTGAGGCAGTGCTAAGGAGCAGCGAGCCCAGCTTCTGGCTGAGCAGCGCTCCCACAGTGGGGGCACACTGACCACCAGGGGGGCAGCTCCTGCATTGAGCATCTGCCCTGGGGGTCAGTGTGCGTCATAGCGACTGGTCGTTCTGCTGTTTGGTCGATGTGCATATTAGGGTTTTATTATATAGGATGGTATGGCAAAAATAATATATTTTACATACTTATGAGAGTTGTATTTCTTAACTTTCTTCCTCACAATGTGCCATTTGAGCCTACATCTGAAGGAAAAGTAGGAATGGATTAGGTAAGATATGTATGAGAGTAAAGAGGGAAGTATGGGACAGGTGCAGAACACAGTATGTGCACAAGAACTATTGATATCCACATTTTACAGGTGAGAAAATAGAGGCACAGAAGTTAAATCCTTTGGCAAAATAGTTAGAAAGTGGTGGAGTCGGGATTCAAACCCTGGCTTTTTGGCTCCAGAATCGATGATTAATCCATGTTGACTCAGGAATGATCACTTCTTAGGTGTTATAGAAAAACAAAAAATCAAACCAGTGAAATAGTGTGGCACTTTCAGGAAGAACTATTTGAAAATTTTTGAATTTTTTCTAATATTCTTATATTTAGGACTTCACATTAGGTTGCTGTAAGGTTAAAATATTTCATACACTCTATATGTAAAACTAGAGGCCCAGTGCACAAATTCATGCACCAGTGGAGTCCTTTGCCCTGGCCTGTGGGACTGGGCCAAAACTGGTTCTCCGACATCCCCTGAGGGGTCCTGGATTGCGAGAGGGCACAGGCCAGGCCGAGGGACCCCACCAGTGCTTGATCGGGGCCAGGGAGGAACACAGGAGGTTGGGCCAGCTGGGGAGGGACTGCAGGAGGGCTCCAGGGTGTGTCTGGCACATATCGCTCAGTCCTGATTGGCCGGACCCCAGCAGCAAGCTAACCTACCGTTGAGAGCATCTGCCCCCTGGTGGTCAGTGCACATCATAGCGACTGGTCGACCAGTCGACAATCTGCCACCTGGTGTCAGTGCATGTCATAGCAAGTGGTTGAGTGGCCTTAACATATCATCAGCATATTACACTTTGATTGGTGGAACAGCCAACTGGCTGACCAGACACTTAGCATATTAGGCTTTTATTATATAGGAGGCTTGCTAGGTATCTACTGTCTAGTGAGAACATAGATGAGGAAACTTTGACTCAGATAAATTACATGCAGGGACAGCTTAATTCTGTTCTTTATGGTACACTGCAACATAATGGCAAATGCAAAATAAACTTAGCTGTGGGGCAGCACAGGGAGACCTTTGCAGTCATTCCTTGAGTGCAAGAAAACACATGCATACTGTTTTCAATATGGTTTTTAAATTGTGGCAATATCAGCTGTTTGTGAAATAGAAAGAAAATTAGGATTCAAAATATTTTTCCAGTAGAGGAGTATACAGTTTTATTGGGACATTAAAAAATAGCCTAAGTATGGCCCCAAATGAATACATAATCTCCTAGGAAATGAATAGCAATAGCAAATATTTTTATGATGTTCTTGTATGTTGGTGCCAGAATATGATTCTTAGCTTCTTTGTGTGAGAAATCTCACAATTGATATAAACTATAATCCTAGTAAATGTGGGAATATCTCCACAAGAATTAACCATTTAAAATTCTGGAGGTTTTTTTTTTTTTCTATTCATATATTTAGGACTTTTCCAAATATATATCTATATCTATATCTATATCTATATCTATCTATATATATATGTGTGTATATATATATATATATATATATATATATATATATTCTATAATTAAAATGTGTTGGAGAAAGTTTTACTTTCACGGAAAACACCCTGTAGGTGAAAAGAGAAAAAAATCTCAATAACACATATTTTTCTTTGTGGCTCCATCAACAACAACAATATCCTAATTTGGACAACTAATATGCTTAAGTATTCTCTGAAAAGAGCTATAATATATTCAAACTGTTTAGTTGCTCCCACAAATCATTTTCTTTACAGCTTTGATCTTGAAATATGTGGACTGATGTCTGATTTATGCTCTTGGTCCTTCTTGTAGATAGTTAAGTGTTCTTGCTTAATGTTATTAAATAAGCCCAAAGCTGCAAATGGGCCTCCATGACACAAGGCATTTGATGAAGACTTTTCCTTTTACATTATATACCTTGTCCTTTTGGTTAAATTTGATGTAGCCCACTAATGCCTTTTTGTTCTTCAGGAAAGTATTCACTATCATTTTCACTTGTATCTCTTGAAATTCCTTTATCTTGATTTATAAAAACTATTATCTCTAAAAATTTGGGTGACAATAGTCAAAAAAGATTATTTGACTGAAAAAGCTATCCTGTTCTATAATCTATGAATTGTCTCCTAATTTAATTCTACATAGAAGATATTTTACAGAAAACAAATCTGGTACCACAAAAAAATCAAAAGTTGGATTTGTTTACATAGTACACACATGGCACTGAAAACTAAGAAGGTTGTAAACATACCCATTTGAAAACTCTAGACCAAATTCTAAGAAGGCATATATAGAAGGCTGTTTTTGAATTATGATTATTCATTTTATCTTTCTTTCCCACTGAACTTTCAGCTGTCTAAGGGTAAGATTTAATTCATTTTTTGGCTCCAGAACCTAGAACAGTACTCAGTAAATTTTAAAAGTAGGACAATAACAGTAATAATATCTAATGTGTTTTCTTGTTTCTATGTGCCAGGCACTAATCTAGGTTCTTCTCATATGTTATGCCATTCAGTTGTCACAAAGGCTCTAACAGACAGGCTATATTATATCCCTCGTTTACATAAGAGGAAATTTAAGTATGTTGTTTTATTACCACACTAGAGGCCCAATGCACGAAATTCATGCAAGAGTAAGCCTTCCTTCCCCCGACTGCTGGCACTGGCTTCCTTCTGGCACCCGGGACCTGGGCTTCCCTCGCAGCCCCAGCTTCGTCTGGAAGGTCGTCTGGAAGGACTTCCAGTCTAATTAGCATTTTATGCTTTTATTATTGTAGATAGTAAGTAGAGATGTATATACTAAAATAATATAAATAGATAAAAAGGACAGAATCTTCGTTATTTCTATATTTATTAGCTAGCTATATGTTACTACTCAGTCATTAATTTAGATGTGTTCATTTTGCATGGTTATCTGAATGAAAACTGAGACAGGATTGGTTGACAGATCATGGAGCAACTGGAAAATATAATCAAACCTATCAGAGCAGAGAAGAGAGTGAAGCTATAATTAACTCTAATTTTTTTATACCCAATCCAGTATCCTACTAATAAAGAGCTAATATGCTAATTAGACTGGACGGCGGAACACCCTTCTGGAACTACCTTCTGGAATGACCAGTAGGTGGCGGGCGGGGCTTCAGGGCCACGAGGCAGCTGGGGCCAAGAGGCAGCCGGTGGCGGGGGGGTGGGGGGGGCAAGACAGCTGGGGCTGGGAAGGCCTACTCTTGCACAAATTTTGTACACCAGGCCTCTAGTATATAATAACATGAGAGAACATCTCACTTTATTTAAATGCAAACCTAGGCACTATCTAATTTGCACTTCAATGGAATCAACCCAAATAGGGGAATCAGGTCATAGAGCCCATGTTTAAGATAGATATAGTATCATGAATTCTTGAAAAACTCCAGCAATTCCTCAGTAAGGTACAATATAGCAAATTTTTCCTACAGCATCGAAACATTCTACCACTTCTTCAGGTGAGAGACAGGGGAAGTAGATAGCTTATGCTGACAGCCATGTACCAGGAAAAATACTTCTCTATAAGCACTGAATCGCCCTAATATTGATATGTTCACACATGAGAGACACAGGAGATCTTAGACCTAGAAAATGGCAGATTCACCTCTCCCAATCCATGCTTACTCTGGCCATGAATGAGCTGAGTAGAATGGTGGTGGAATCATATCACTTACATTACTGCTTAAACTTTTCCCTATTTCTGCTAGATGAAAATAGTTGCAATTCTCATAAGAAAATGTATGATGTGACATTGAAGTATAATCATGCAGGAACTTTATAGTTTGTAATATAAACAATGCTTTTAACTTCTATGCAGTTTGAATTAATGTTCCACAAAATTTTGGACCGAGGGTAAGGATGAAGAAGAACACCAAAGGAATGTTGACTGAGAGGACAGATTAGACTGGCACAATAATGCTAGCTATGAAAGAGCCTCAGTGCATGCCTCAGTACTATCAAGCAGTGGCAAAATTCCAGATTGGTTAAAATGGGCATTGAAAGATCCATACAGTCTCTGTAGGTCCTTAGCCTTAGATTTAGAAACTTATTTGCAGTAGCTCTTATAGGAGGGATTGCATTCCTGGAACTAATTTGTGTTAATTAAATTTACAAGAAATCAATACACAGTTGACCCTTGAACAACATGGCTTTGTACTGCTCAGGTACACTTATATGCACAGATTTTTTTCAATGGGTACATACAGCACTGCAAATGTATTTTATCTCCCTATGACCTTCTTAAAGCTTTATCTATTGGTAACTTTATTATAAGAATAGAGTATGTAAAAAATATAACTTACAAAGTATGTGTTAATGGACTGTCTATGTTACTGTAAGGCTTCCAGGCAAGTTTTTTGTGGAGTCAAAGTTACATGCGTATTTTCTACTGCCTGGGGGGTTGGCACCCCTAACCCTTTAGTTGTTCAAGGGTCAATGGTATACAGTTACCCTAAGACATTTAATTACCAACTTATCTAGAAATCTCATCACTAGAGAAGTTTCCTTGGGCTACTTGTTGGTCTATTTTTGAAGATTGTTTCTTCAACATTGAGGGAGGATGGAGGGAGTGAGATGATTTTAACTGAAGTCAGTAGACTCTGAGGCCTCGTATGCCCTCTTCTCTCCTAGAAGATTTAAATCCTTTACTCACTGAGTAGACCAGAATACTTAGCCAGCTGTCGAAGTAACTTATCGGAGCACCTTTTCCATGGAAAATTTAAAAAAAAATAAGCTTTCCTTGTGGCTCCTTTGTTTGTGGGTTTTCTAGATACTGTTCAGTTAGGTAAAGAAAGCTGCAGAACGTTAAATGCTTCTTTAACTCACAGTTCAAATACCAGTAACTTCCATTAGTTATATTTTAGCTTTCTTGATAACACCTGAGAGATAAGATTTAAGAAGCACTCTGATATCATATGCTGACAAACTATGTTAGCAGTCATTTTCTTCAGGTGATAAAGCTCGTTCTTTTTTCATTGATTTTCATGAAATTTTATTTCAGAAGGTTGTATGCTCTGAGATTGTCCTCAAATTCTGTTCTTCTCTGGAGCCCCTCAAAGACAGGACTGGTGGGGCACGCATGGGCTTAGAAGTGAGGCAGATCCATATGAAAGCACTAACTGAGAGGTCTGAGGAACAGTACTTGATCTCATAGTTTGCCCATCTGTAAAATAGGAATAATTAAACATGTTTTATAGGGTTGCATGGAGTACAATAACTGTTACAAGTAGGTCCTAAAAAACTTAGCTTTCTTTTCTATATTAAAAAGTTCCTTTAAAAATATTTTTATTGATTTCAGAGAGGAAAGAGAGAGAGAGAGAGAGAGAGAGAGAGAGAGAAATGATGAGAGAATCATTGATTAGCTACCTCCTGCAAACCCCATACTGGGGATCAAGCCCACAGCCCGAGCATGAGCCCTGACCTGGAATAGAACCATGACCTCTTGGTTCTTAGGTGGACGCTCCGCCACTGAGCAATGCCAGCTGGGCATTAAGAAGTTCTTAGAAGAAAACAAGATGAAATAAAATACCATAGATACTTTTAACGAGGTTTCTTTTTTATTTTATTTTTAAAAAATCAAGCTCTTTTTTTGGGAACTGTCTATGGTGATCATACTTTCCAAGTTGAAAACTAACCTAAGTCATGATCTGAAGATGACACTGGATATTTGAAACTGAGACCGCCATAAATAGACTTTGTTACTGTGACTCTGAACCATTTGGACACCTAATTCATGATACTGAGTGATTACTGTGGATTTTCAAGATAGCGTTCATTGTTCTATTGCTGTTGTCTGGACTGCCCTAGAGTTCGGTGGTAACTACACACCATTTATGAAATTAAACTATGTTCATCCTTGAAACAAATGACAAAGCCACTTAGGACAGGTTTTAATCTAATGTGCTGGAAAGTAGCCCTTTGGGGCACACAAATTAATAGTTCTTAGTCAATTTTAACAGAGTGTCTTTTGAATAGGAAGGACTCAGTGACTGGTTTAAGAAGGATCCAGGGACTCCATTGAGTGTTATTGATTTTATTGTCCCAAGAGAATAATGAAAATAAATCTATTGTTTTGCCTCAGGTTAAAATTGTACATTATTATATGAACAATGTCTGAAATCCCCCTAAATATACTTAAAGGTGTGGGAAGTGAGCATAATCATACCTTGAATATAGAAACAACCATTAAATTTGGAAATAGCATGACTACAAATCCAAAATTTTGAAGATATGGAAGAGAAAATTCTGGAGACAAACCTTGGGCTCAATTTCTAGATTATTCTGATACTCATTGTCCCCATGATCTATTTAGGCAATAATCATAAAGTATCCAAGTGAATTTGACAAAATATCACATTTGCATTTTCCTAGGGTCCTTATGAATTTTCTGAATATATCCTCTCAATGAGACACAACGGTGCAATGGTTAGCAGAGGTCTTTGGAATCAGATGTCCTGTATTTGAAGTCAGGCTCCATTAGCAGTATGGGAGCTTAACTAAGTTCCCTCACCTCTAGATTGCCTCACTTTCCTCAGCTAAAGAATGGGGTAATAATAGCACTTTCCTAATAATATTAGTGAGAAGAATAAATGGTACTAAAATCTCAGCCCACAGAAAGACCCAAGGAATGTGAGTTTTTATTGTTGCTTACCTCGGTCTAAGAAGCACTTTACACACAACCCAGGTTTTGATGAAGAAATGTTCTCTGATTATTTCATTCAGTCACCAACTCTAAAGCAAATTGATGAAAACAAAGCTTTGCTGGGCTGCTCTGAATGTGGTGGGAAATACTGTAAATTATTACTTCCTAAAGTAACAGTTTGGTCTGTTAGTTGACAAGAAATCATCAGAAATTAGCTGTTTGTCTATTGCCTGAAGCTGCAAATCCAAGTACCAGGGAAAAGGCACCTTGCAGAATGTTAGGAGTTGAAAATATGAGAAACCTAGGATATTTAAGTTCAGTATTACCTTGGACTCTAACTTCTCTAATCTATCAGTGGCCCCATGGAGTATATGTAATAACATGAGGGGACAGGACGAGACCTCTCACTGCCTTGAAGATCATGGATTTAGAAGAGGGCTTTCTTTATTTAAACACAAATCCTCTGTATTAGCTGTATGTCATAGACTCACAGGCACTAGCTCTTCCATCCCTTGGGGGGGGCGGGCGGGGAAACATGCTCATTTCAGTGGGCTCCTTAAAGCACAGAAGGCTGTGGGTGGCACTGATACCTTGCCAATGATTTAGCTCAAGATGAACTACTATATGTTTAAATAATATTTAAAACATACTATTAGTAATTTTCCTCCATCCATCTTTAAAGATTTAACCATGTATGTTTTCTACAGTTTACTCCCCCTGCTTTTTTAGCCCATGTTTTGTCTGTCTGAGGAGTCTCTTTGAGATTATTATTTTTTCTTCAAATGCAGGCCCATTTATTTAGAGCTAGGTTAACATTATAAATGATCAGCAAAACACATTAAACTAAATCAGTAAACATACGCAGTATATACTATATCACATTAAAACTTTCAACTCCAACTGTTGTCCCTTGTTAATTCCTCATGATAGGCTATGCTCCCCCTGAAGAAGACAAGGCTCTTGGCACACTTTACCTGTCAAATGTAAAGATTTTACATTTAATGTAAAGATTTTATTTTACCTTTTTGAAAAAAAAAATAAACACCTACTTATTTATTTAATCGCCCAATACTTATTTGCAAATATCAATTGTCCTAAGGGGAGAAGGGTAATGAGTTTGAAAGAGAGTCAGCTAGCTTTATGATAGAGGGGTCATTGTCTAGGACAGATTGTTCAAGATGAGAACCCAGCGAGCCCTAGTACAAGGTCTGTGACATCAGGGGAGCTCTCTCTAATGAAAGCCTGTTTTTTTGTTTTTTTTTTTTTTTTTTTTGTATAGTTGGCAGATAATTTCTAATTTGATATTTTGTTATTGTCATATTATGATCTAAGGTAATTGGTCTTCTCATGTTGGCTCCAGAGACCTTGTGTCATCTCATAGTGTCCGCTAGGGATGAACAGAGAGGGAACTAGGAATATATGCACATGTGCACATCCTATATAATAAAAGCCTAATATGCAAACTGACTAAACAGCAGAACGACTGGTACTATGACACACACTGACCACCAGGGGAAAGATGCTCAATGCAGGAGCTGCCCCTAGACCGCAGGCCCCAGGCCAGCCAAGCTGGGTGCCAGCGGGGGCCCCCTGATCGCCCCACAAGTCGCCCCTGATCGCCAGCCAGGCCTAGAGACTCTACCCATGTACGGATTTCATGCACTGGGCCTCTAGTATCATCTGTAAATGCAAAAGACTGTGTACCTTTGCCTCCAATGAGCATGCACTGTGCTTGCAATACAGGAAACTGGCAGTCTACCCACCATTATGGAAACAGAGCTTCTCAGAGCAGAGTACTGCTTCCAAAGGAGTCCTTCAGCTCAAATCTGTACTTTTTTGGTATGTCCTAGCTTTCTTTTGGTTTGAGGTTGTTTTACCCCTTCGTGGGTTTCCCTTTGTAGATATCACCCAATCACACAAGCTTAACTGAAAATACTACTTGGAAAACTGCTGGTAAAGTGTTCCTATTATATAAAAGATGCTAGATAACTGATGCCAAGGAGATGAAAAGGAGGGCTATTTAATTGCCATGAAAAGCATACAGTATGATTCTAAATATAATCAAGAAAAGTTGAGGATATTCGCATCCTCCCTTTAGTCTTAGGACTCCTGCAGACTATGTTTTGGGGCTTTAGGTATGGTCTGCCAAGGAATGCTTCAGATTCCAAAAGTAGCTCTTAGTTCCTACACAAGTCCTTCCAGATGTGTGTCCAGTCAAGGCTGGCTACAGTGCATTCCCTTATCATTTCTGTGCTTTTCTTTCTGCTAATCTATACACATTCATTGGTGACTTGATGATTGTTTTCTCCATTGAGTTGTCTTCTTTTAAGGCAGAAAACTTATTTTTTCCTTGCTTTTGTTTTGAATGCACCCCCTCGCCCCCAGTGTCTGGAATAGTAATTTGGCATGATCCTAATGAGGATCCCTTAGGCTCCTCCTAACTCCCCAAGTGATGATAATATCTGCTAGAATCAACACAGTCAGAAAACAAAGTAGCTAATTGTAGTCCTTGAAGAATGGTTTTCAAAAGTTTGCTGAATCTAAAATTCATCTAAGAAGCCTATCAAAATCAGGCTTTTGCGTCCCATTTCCCAAGTTCTGATTTGATAGGTCTTGGTGGTTCTTGAGAATCTATATTTTTTCATACTTCACTAGTGAAACATTGCTTATAGATCAGTCATTTCTGGTATAAATGAGGAATATATTCCTGATACCTTCTTATTCTTAACTATGACTGAACAGTAAAATTTACAGGGAGTGCTTAGAAAAAATGCCTGGACCTCATACCCAGAAATTCTGATTTATTATGTTTGGTTTACAGCCCAAGAATTTATATCAAAATACCACCACTCCTTCCCGCCTCCTCCGCCTCCCTTTCCCAACCAAACGCCACAGGTGACTTTTTTTTCTGTGCAGCCAAGATTGATAACCACTGCTTTAGCCCTTAACCTCCCCATGTCCTGATTTGAATAGTCCTCAATGATTACCAGGTAGAAAGCTGGAAAAGGTTGCTTTCCTTGTGAATACCTAATACAGGGCAGGAAAGGCCAAGAGATCAGCTGCCCCTCATTTATACATTGATTAAGTCTCAAAATATGACAAGCTGGTCTTAATGGTTAGGGGAGAAGTAAAGGAGCCCAGCAGATAGCGGGAAAATAGAGACCTCTTAGTCCGTTCCCTGAGTGTCACATCCATCTGCTGCGCTGAGTGATTAAAGCAGAGGCTCTAAACTGCACAGGGAGCCAGGCCCTGATTTGTTCAGGGTCAGGAGCAATGGCTCGAAACCATCTTGTTTGCAGATACTCCTTTCATGTTATTAGGCTGTCACTTGACAGACTTTGCAAGATTTATGGCTCAAAACTCAAGTGTCCACATGTGTGTGAGAGGCTGGGATGGTGTGACGGGTTAGATGAGGTGAAAGGAGAGGAAAGACAGCCTCTGAGTAGAGTATTACTGAGAATACCACACCGGTCTTTGGGATTCAGCCTCACAACCCCTCTCTCTCATTTTTTTTCTTTTTCTTTTTCGCTCTCATCCCAGTAAACTTTATTTTTAGATTCTGGAGTTTCTGCTATAGGAAATTAAAATAGAAAGGGAGACTTCAAAGGGAAGCACCTAATTTTTATGAAAAGATTCCTAGGGTGCTTTTAATCAAATCATATTGAGGGTGTAATAATAAAGATTTAGGATCCCCATGCCCAGCAATTGATGGCATTTCTCGTTCTCTTGAGAAAACTATGCTTTCACAACATAACGAGCTATTTTTTATTGGACCTGTTTGCTCTTTCTGACTTATTTGAATGGAAATTTCTGATATTTAAAAGCTCACATTCTCTCCCCAGTAGGGACAGCAGCCTCCTGCATATTTCTGCTGTTCCCTCAGCTAGTTGCCTCTCTGCTCCTAAGAGGAGACCTGCTGCTCATTTCAGCGAACTACCCTCCTACTGGCTTTCCGCCTTCAGCGTCTCCATTCAAACGGAGGCTTTCTAAAGGGATTGTCACCATGTTACTCGCCTGCTTGAAGTCCTTCTGCGACTCTCCAGGGCGTAGTAAATCCAAACCAAGAGCAGCATAAAGGGCGCGTTTGGTACCTAGAATGTGTTTCTCTTTTCGACCTCCACGCCTGTTTACACACACACGCGCGCGCACGCGCACACACACACACACACACACACACACACACACACACCAGAGTTCTCTAGTGAATAATTGTCATTCCTAGAAAGGCCACGCTCTCATATTCTCTGTTTATCCACATTCTCTTCTTTTTGCTTAGATTTATCTTTCTCTCTAGAAGACCTTATAAACTCCAACCCTAATGCTGAGATGCAACTTACCAGGAAATACCGCTTTCTCTGTAGATGTGGATGCTTTCCCTTGCAACCAGAGCGCGTCAGGGGTCTCTCCTTGACACGCTTCTGCAGTACACTGTGCACACTCCACCACCAAGCACACGATGCTAGCATCATGTCTCTTGCTTTGTGCTCCGAGATGGTATTCGCGAGCTGGTTCTGTGTCTTACATGTTTCTCTCCATTGTCTCATAAAATGCTGAGCAAATAATAATCAAACTTTTAAAAAATGTCTATTGCTTATAGATCAGCTTTGGGGCTGGTAAAATAAAATAAAATAAAATAAAATAAAATAAAATAAAATAAAATAAAATAAAAATAAAATAAAATAAATATAAAATAAAATAAAATAAAATAAAATAAAATAATAAAATAAAATAAAATAAATAAAATAAATAAAACAACTACAAACAGTACTAGGGTTTGCCCCCCTAAGTATGTTGTTTTGGGGGAAGTAGAAAAGGCTTACAGGTAAAATATATGGGAAATAAATGATCAAGTTTCAATTTTGCCCTGTTTGTAGGGCACCCTAATTTAACAGCCATACGTACGAAGGATCACTGGGTTCTGGAACCCCCCGGGACAGAGCAGAGCTGGAAATGGCGGTTTGGTAGGATAGCTACTCGCCAAGCTGCATTTCCCGAACCCTGCACGAATCCGCACTAATGTTGTAGGTGGAGTGTGGGTGCAGGGACTCGGCAGAGGCTTCTCATTAGTGGCGCCTCAATATGCTGTGTCCTCTGAATCCAGAGCATCACTTGGGCTAATAGATTAACTATGTGATTGAAAGCCAGATTCATCATTTTTTTATGATTGGGGAGAGTATTTTGTGCATATGTATTCCTAATGCACTGGATTATTTATGTATTAAAAATACCCGTGCAGCCCGGCTGGTGTGGCTCAGTGGTTGAGTGTTGACCTATGAACTAGGTGGTCACATATATGCCCTGGTGGTGGGCTCGATCCCCAGTGTGGGGCATGCAGGAGGCAGCCGGTCAATGATTCTCTCTCATCATTGATGTTTCGTTCTCCTTCCTCTCTGAAATCAAGAAAAATATATTTTAAAAAATGCTCATGCAGATATTTTGTTTAAATGCAAACTAAGTAGTATCAGTCTTCATTGGTTCTCAAGTTTTATCGCTTACATTCAAATGTGCACATGAGTGGGGCGGTGGGGTTTGCAGTAGGCAGAGAAATAACGGAAAAACTCCACCAGACAGAGGTCCAAAGAGCACATTTTAAAAATGTATTTATTTATTTATTTATTGTCTAAAGTTTTATATATGTCTTCTTTTTCCCTGCTTGACACCCCCCTCCCCACCCCCAGCCATCCAAAGAGCACATTTTAAGTTTCCATGCCCTGTTGCTGTGAATGTCTGAAGGTAAAATAAGGGTTCTCTTACCTGGGAAAGCAGAATGACTCTCACCCTTTCTCTCGGCTTCTTCCCACATGAGAATGTGTCTCACCTGTACTCGTACTCACCTGTCATGTGCTGTCTGCCCTGTGTCCCCTTTCGTTGTTCTAATGAATGCAGAGATGTCACCTGCCACCTTGCGACCTCTTTGCCATGCAGCACAAGCTCCCTGTCCTCGCTCTGCTGTGCCTGCTATTTCATGGGCTGCAAAGGACAGCGGCCGTGTGCTTTTAGTGCTTCCCATGAATTCTGTGAAACGGCTATTTTATTTCATGGTTGTCTTTCTTTTTTTCTTTTCCCAGGATTCTAACACAGCCCCTGAGAGAAATTGAGGGGTCAGGAAACAATCTTAAACCGTATAACCTGCTGTACTTAAAAGTGCCACTCTCCTCTGAGAGGAACTCATTGTCCTTAGAATCCGTTTATGAGCCTCTGTATTGTTTTCTCCCAGGATGCCCTTTGTGGTTCGGGCAGATATACACCTTATGGGCACATTCTACCAGCCCTCCGGATAGCTGGGCATGTATGAAACTGGGCAGCTTTGGGACTGTGGAGATGAGGGTGACATAACGTAGCATAGTTCAGTCAGATCGATAGCTCACTATATATCTGGAGTGAAATTTATGTAGATGGAGGGCTAGAAGATGCCCAAAGTCCTTGAGGGGAATAATTTGCCCAAGATCACCGTAATGCTGTATCTGATTTGACACTGCAATCTAGGCCTAACTCAAGAGTTATACACTTTTAATACTTCTCATTTCTTAAATCTAACTTTCTATCATCAGCTGGTATCACACATGCAGTAGGCATAACATAAATGTTTAAGGCATAAGTGAATGCTATATGTTTATATCCGCATCACATGCATTGTGTGGCAAGATGCTAATGCTGTGGAAATACTGTGGAGTAAAACCACTGTGTATTATATTTTTTAAAAAATATCTCTTGTTTAAAAACTACTTCTGAAGAACTGATTTAGAATATGAATGTTTTATGGACTGCCTTAAGAGTTGATGAATAATTATGTCAATAATTATTTAAAGTGAGTTCCCCCTCCCCTATATATTTTTAAACAAATACCTTATAAAGTCCCCTAGAAGATATCTCTTTTAGGTGTATAGATTTTAAACAATACATTTTATAAGTTCAGTAACTTATTTTTTTAAGTGAGAATATAGCAAAGGTTGGTAACCTTTATATATCTTATCTAATAATAGACAAATATGCAAATTGACCATACCTCTGACACACCCACAAGCCATGCCCACAAGCCACGCCCACCATCCAATCAGAGCGAGTATGCAAATTAACCCAAACCAAGATGGCTACAACCACAGAGAGCAAGGTTTCCTAGGTAACAGAGGAAGCCAAGCTTTCCGCCTGCCCTGGCCAGGCCTAAGCTTCCACTCAAGCTACAAAGTTTTAATTACAGAAGGTAAACAAATTCAAACAAATGGCTGCAGAATGGAGCTTGCGAGAGCAGGCCAGGGTTGCCGCCGGCAACAGGGGAAGCAAAGCTTTCTGCACACCCTGGCTGTGCCCACCCACTTAAGGCAACAAAGTTTCAATTATAACCCCAACACAAATGGCTGCCGAGCCTCCGAGGGAGCCCCAGGATTGGCTCCACTCCAGGCTACAAAGTTTCAATTGTAGAAGGAAAATAAATTCCAGATACCAGGGCCTCTGCTTGGGTTGCCGGGGGGCGTGGCCGGCCTGCAAACCACCACAGGCCCCTCACTCAGGCCGCCCCACACCCCAAGGGAACCCCCACCTGATCCGGGACACCCTTCAGGGCAAACCAGCTGGCCCCCACCCCTGTACCAGGCCTCTATCCTATCTAATAAAAGAGTAATATGCAGATTGATCATCACTCCAACACACAATATAGCTGCCCCCATGTGGTCAAAGATCCTGCCCCCTTGTGGACACAAGATGGCCACCACAAGATGGCCACCAGGAGAGGGCACTTGGGAGGCACCGGCCTGCAAGAGAGGGCAGTTGTGAGGGACCAGGCCTGCAAGGAGGGCAGTTGAGAGGGACAGGCCTGCAAGGGAGGGCAGTTGGAGGTGATCAGCCCTGCAGGAGAGGGCAGTTAGGGGTGACCAGGCCGGCAGAGGAGGGAAGTTGGGGGCAAACAGGCTGGCAGCAGAGTGGTTAGGGGGTGATCAGGCTGGCAGGCAGAAGCGGTTAGGAGCCATCAGGAAGGCAGGCAGGCAAGCAGTTGGGAGCCAGCAGTCCTGCATTGTGAGAGGGATGTCCGACTGCCCGTTTAGGCCCGATCCCAGGGATTATATATATATATATATATATATATATATATATATATATATATATAATCACAATAGAAATGACTTTATTTACTGGAGAAGGCCTTTTTAATCCTATGGGATTTTTCATTTTTTATGTGGTTATTACTATTCATTCTAAGAATCATTTGAAATTCAGCTTTATTTTTTTTAAAGCAGGGTGAGCTTTTTTTTGTGTGTGTGTCTACATGGGAAATGTTACATTCAAGAGAATTCTCTCTCTCTTTCATGGAAATTCAGGTTGTAGTAATAATATTTGTTTGCTGTTATTCACAATGGTGATAGCATACCAGGCTCTGCATATAAAAATATATATGGACACATTTGCATCTATATACATAAATACGTACACAGAAATGAGTCCCTAGTACCTACAGGCAAACACCAGCCTGCCCATCTTTTCATAGATATATAAGGTTTTCTTCCCACCCTGGGAGCTTGATTTACACAATGATGGAACTTCTTTTATACTTGCTAATTCTGTTCTCTATTATAGTCCAAAAGGCATCATATTATCTGCCTTGTCCGATTTGCTTCTGTGCCTCATTAAAGTGGCCTACTGTGAAACTAATTTTTCTTGCTCACTTTATTGATATTTTGGGAGAGTGAGATATTTTCCAGGCCCTTCCTGCTTGAGTATAGGATTGCAGTAGCTGTCAGAAGCAGACATTAAAAACCATCCTCTAAAGTAAATAAAAATAAAAGCAGCTCATTTTAGTATCTCTATTGAAATATAAATTCACAGGTCATTGACATTTTCCCCTACTCCCTTGTAATTATTTTAACTGAGGATTTTTTAAAAGTAAGACAATGCAATGTGTTTTAAAAAACAAGTAAACATTCATCAGCAATAAGAGCAGTACCAAGTGGGTTTGTAAATGGCCATAATAGACATTTAGTAGAAGAAAAACATTTTTTAAAATCCTAGCTTTGTTATAATTTACTACAATAACAAACAAAGTGTAGAGTAATTAGGTTTGCACAATTCCTAATCAATGTAATATCTTACCATGGAGGGAAAGTTTAATACTAAAAGTTTAGATTTCATTATTCTTGACAGATCAACTACCTTAGTTATACCTATATCGACATGGTTATATGTCTGTAATATATAATAAATAAGTATTAAATAATATGTAAAATGTATAGGCAATGTATATCTATATAATAAATTATAGATATACATATGCACACTGAATATATAGTTTAAATAATATGCTTATATATGTATAATGATATAATGTATATTTTAAATAATGTGTTAAAAAACCAGAAAACAGATATGAGATGATGCCAGTACTAGCAACACCCTCTTTTTCTAAGAGATGCTTTGCCTGTGGGAGGCAGAGGGCAGGTGAGAACATGGTGGGCCTGGGGAAACCTGTTTTTAAACCCTGGCTCTGCTGCTTCCCTTCATCTCTCTGAGCCTCAGTTTGCCCTTCTGCATGCTACCAATAGAGTGCTTGCTTTGGAGAGTCTTTTGAGGGCATACGTGAATTTATATTTGTAAAGCACTTAGAAAATAGTGCCTGACACATAGTAAGCACTATATCGTGTTTGTTAAATAAATAAAGATCTCGGTAGCTGGAGCTAATCAGAAACAAAATAAATATTGTTTAGAATAACAAGTCCCTGTTTTTAGTAGAACAGAAAAAAAAAATGTGTACCTTCTACACATCCAACTAAGACTGAGCATTTCGAGACAGGAGAAATTGTTTTCCTTTGCAATAAATTCTTGACTACAAGTCCCAGAGTGGTGGAGGGTCAGGGAACTAGTGGGAGGAGAAAGTCAACATCCTACTACCAGGGGCGAGTTCAGAGGGCCCGAGGAAATCACAGCACTGGTTCTGCTTTTATCAGCTCACCAGTAAACAGAGTTAAGTTGATCTCTTCCAACCTACTCTGCGGGCTACTAGTTTTTTAAATTTTTTTTTTAAAATATATTTTATTGATTTTTTACAGAGAAGAAGAGAGAGGGATAGAGAGTTAGAAACATCGATGAGAGAGAAGCATCGATCAGCTGCCTCTTGCACCCCCCTACTGGGGATGTGCCCGCAAGCAAGGTACATGCCCTTGACCGGAATCGAACCTGGGACCCTTGAGTCCACAGGCTGACGCTCTATCCACTGAGCCAAACCGGTTTCGGCAAGTTTTTTAAATTGTTAATAGATGTGATCCTCTTCAGGTTCCTAAGCAAAATAAGTTTGCCAAACACTGAGTTAAGCAAACTTAAAACCTTCAGAGCTTTTAAAAGATTAAATATGCATTTCAGTACTACAAGAAATGCAAATATGCACAGGATCCCAAATTTCTTTCATCATGATTTCCTTTTTCAATTTTTTTATTATACAACTATTACCTTAGCAAGGTGGAAGATAGGACATCATTAAGAAAATAATAGTTATTATTTGTCCGTCTTATATTATTATACAGAGAGCTTAATAAAACAAAGTTAGCATAGAAAGGGGAAAATGTTAATAATAGCTAGCAACTGAGTATCATTTTACAGATTAAGCATATTTTCATGTATATTATTTTCTTCAGTAACATATATTCCTCACTTATACTCACTAACCCTCTACCTCATTTCCCATCTCCATAAGGATGTACACCTGTTGAATTATATTTTAGGACAAAATCCCAGAGGTGGGAGTATTGAGCTATAGTCATATTTTAGCAATATACATCAATACATTTTCATCTTCTTGATTTGGGGGGGAAAAGGGATGGGCACGCCTAATAGCACAGCCATTCCAGTTCCAAGTAAATACCTTTTCATAAAACGTGCTGCTTATTTGAAAGGACATTTATTACAAGGTTGTTTTTAGGAACAAAAAAGTAGAAATCACCTAATGTTTACCAAAGGTGGAATGAATAAATACAGTTTATGCAGACAACACTTGTTAGTTAAAATTAAGGAACTAGCTCTATGTATAACACTATGGATAAGTATTAAGGCATAATTTCAAGTGAAATTAAATAGAATTAAATTTCACAAACAAAAACACAATAGAATGTCTTAAATCACTAGCCAATAGTAATGAGAAAGAAGGGCTTGTATAGGTAATGTCGACATGAGTATAGTGAGCTAGTTGGTCATCAAAATTTAGGTGATATGATCATTCATATGAGGCTTAAGAAATTAGGAGAGTACTTGCTGAGGCTCACATTTAAGATTTCATTTATCAACCTAAAAGCTAATGACATGGACATTTGCATTTCTGCTTCACACTTCTCTCTTGAGCAGTAGGCCTGTATACCCATTGGCGTGCTGGGCATCTTCACTTGCACATCTCATGGACAACTTCAATGCAAAGTGTTCCAAACAACACAATATTACACACCCCTCTTTTCCTCTCCCACAGAGACACAAATAAAAATGACTCCTCTTGCATTTTCCATCTAACTTTCAAATGACATTCAACCTTAAAACCTGGCTGACATTCCCAACTCACCATCCTTCCCCCAAATCCTATCACTTCTTTCTCCTAATTGCTATTCAGGCCAGCCCCTCCCAAGGCATTTACTCTAGTGATTCCCTCCATGGCTTTGTCCGGGGTTGTTGTAATATCTCTCAGCCTTTAGTCTTTTTTTTTTTTAATTTAAATTCTCTATTGTTGAGAAGCATCAGCCTCTAGGCTTGCTGTTTTTTTAAAAACATCCTCTACATTTTGTCACATCTTTCCAAACTCCTCATAAGTTACCTCTGCTTTCCATACAATTCTCTGATGGCTTTCTTTAATTCATAGATTGAATCTAAACTCCTTAACATGGCTTCAAAGTCTTCCCCTTCAACTCTTCTCTTTAACTCCTCTTTCTTCCTCTTTGTTCTCTTCTTCACCCTTAGGTTTCTCCCAGACTTCAGTCACATCAACCTGTACACTTTTCCTCTGTGTTTCTGTCTGCCTCGAATGCCCTTCACAACCCAGGTGTTCTGGTGTGCTCATTTATTTCCTTCAATATTAAACACAGTTTTCTTATCTTTCTTTGTAAATCAAAAACTATGCAGAAGAAGTGGCATGTACATTTCTACTTAGAGCTATTTTGATCCATTAGAACAAAAGTAGTAAAAATGAGTTCACTGAATTTCTAAAAACAATTTTAGAGTCCATTGTGCTAACATATATAAATTATCTAGAGTTGTCTAGGATGGGGATTGTAAGTTCAGGAAAAAGTAGGGATTGCTATGAATTTTTTTTGAGATATTTGTGGGATTTGGAAATTCAAATAAGTTATCCTTTCTCTTTTAAGCTGTTTGAGTACAGAAGCTGTGTTTATTTCATAAACTTCAGAGTCCATAATTCCACATTTTATACATACTGGGCACTGAACAAATGTTTGCTATATTGAGAAAAAAGAAAGGCTATGTTAAGTTATGGTAACATGTGATAACATAACATTTTATAATACATTTCACCTCAGAAATAATGCAAATGTTAACTGAGTTTACTCAAACCGTCTTTCAAATAGCATTTTGAAAGTGTGAAAGTTGTTATACTTATGTACTTGTAAACAAATGATGAAAGGATATGGTATTTGCAAGATATCTGGAAATATATTCAGTTTCCTCTGTACTAAAAGATGGCCTACTCAAAAAACAACAGCACAATTTTCTACTGCTTGGCTATACTCTGGATTTAAAAAATATGACTTTAAAAAATACCTTTATACTTGTAAAATAATTAGAACAAATTGCCATCAGTGCCTTTCAATACTAACACTAAAATTACATCATAGAAAATAATTCTTTTTATGAAAGCAATTGGACAAAATGACATATTGACTGTCTTTTACTCCTAATTTCTACCAACCTAAAGCAGAAAAGTAGGAAAATGAAGCAGTAAAATTTTGAGACAGGCAGCACTCAGGTAACACAGGTGAAAAGTAACCTTTAAATATTCTTCCATCTATTTCCCCAGTTTTCACTTTTTTTTTGCCCTGGGTGGTGTTGCACAGTGGTTAGAAAGTTGGCCCATGTACTGAAAGGTCTCATGTTTGATTCCCAGTCAATGGCATGTACCTGGGTTGCAGATTCAATCTCCAGCCCTGGTCGGAGCATGTGCAGGAGGCAAACAATTGATGTGTCTCTCTCCCATCGATGTTTTTCTCTCTCTCTCCCCCTCCCTCCTTCCCATCCACTGTAAAAATCAATGGGAAAAATATCCTTGGGTGAGGATTAACAAACAAATAAACAAAAAAGTGAATATTATATGTCTAAGAGTGAGAAATTAAAGAAAAACATTTATATTGGATCTTTTTTTCATTAAAAAGGAAAGCATGTATTATTGTAATATTTAGGTTTGACAGTAATTTTAGGAAGTTTTAAGTTTATACACTCTGAAGTATGTATGATCAAACAACAAGGCATTATCTACCATTGCTACCAATCGGTATTCTGTTTCACCACAGCTGCAATGTTATGTGTCATAGACTACAGTATTATTGCGTGCCAAGGGACTCATGAAAGAAAATACAGTGAAAGGTACTAGTACAAACTTATGGAATATTTCCTCACTAGCGATTATTCTCTGAGACCATGTGTACAGAAGGATTAGTTGCCCCATGGGCAAAGATACATGTTTATTTTTGTAATAAACCACTCAAATAGCCTATAACATATACTATACAATTTAATTTCTACTATATTATTTCTCTTCTATTGAAATAATTTTACTCGATGAATGATTTGAATCATGTCTGTCATTTTTGTCATTTTACAATTTGTAGAACCCAGAGCTTCTGATGCTTTTCTCTCCCTGGGAATATAGCAAGTAGGGGTTGGGGGGGAGAGATGGATAAATGATAAATGATAGATAGGTAGACAGGTAGATAGAGAGAGAAATATACATATATATGTATATGTATATCCATCCATTTTTAAAATAGGGGGAAATTATAGAAGAAAGCATTTAGCTGAACAAAAGTTGAAGATAATTACTTCCACCTTTTCTGTGACTGTCACTAACTTTTCAGAAGAGATTCATCATCATTATCAGAAAAGCATTTTAAAGACCCAGGCTGCATTCACACTCTTTAGAGCTGTTTATAACTGACAGAGTCCTCATGTTCTCGGTGCTCATAACCCAAACCAGGTATTGCGGGCAGGGATCTACAAAGCAGGGATTGTACAATAAAACACAGAGTAGATATAGAAAAAGGGAATTCATGGAGGGGAAGGCCCAGAAGCCGAAGTGTGATGAAGACTGGACCAAAAAGAACATTGCTGAAGTTTGATCCTCTCTTCCTTAATGCCATATCTGCAAATAGCTCTGGCACCAAGATCATTGTCCTATGGCTACCTCCCAGAACCTGGATCAGAAAGCCTCCTCTTTATTAAGATAAATGCAGATATATCTGCAAAGGTACACTTCAAAATAACAGACCTTCTTAATTCTGTGTGATTAGTTTGGGATTTTTAAAAAATAATCATTTGCTTTAGGTCATTTCTGAAAGCCCTATTGTGTCACTAACTAGATTATACTATGATTTGAGCTTATTTCTTCATATCTAAAAAGCTTTCCAGGGCGACCCTTCTCTGATTTGCACTTAAGTGAAATTAAAAGTCTGACTGTTAGGTATTGCCTCTAGACCAGCTGAAATAGCTCCTCCAGCTTACATCCGTGGGGCCTCATTAGGAAGAGGCTCACAGCATGCCTGACACTGGTTAATATTTGCAGAGCTCATTTACCTACATTGGAAGCAAACCAAAAAAAAAAAAAAAAAAAGGCCAGGCAAATCCTACTAACGGGAAGAAGGCTGAGGGCATCAGTGCCCATCATCTGGGTCACCCTTCTCTGTCGGAGGTGAATGACCCAACAGACAGTGACTCCTTATCTCCTCTGAGCTGAAGGAGACCTGTTGCAAGTACCTTTGGTTTTAAAGATTCCACGGGACAAAATAGGTAACCTATAACCTTGAGAACAAAAGGGAGCAAGGAAAGGATTCCTTTCTCAAACAAGATATGTTTTTTACATAAACCTCATTAACCAGAGCATTATTTTCCGAGTGGATAGGGATAATCTTCCCACTGTTGTGTCTCTGTCCTGACGACATGCTAACCTAATAGTATTAGTGATGTGCTGCTTCTCTGAGAAAACTGGCCAATGCATTCTTCATTCCTGTGTGTTTTTTTGTGTGTGTGTGTTTGTGTTTTTTTTTACTATTTTAAAACTCCACTTTGTGGTATAGTCTGATATATGGCATTTGGGTTAATGCACACATATGGGGGAAATCTGGTGTGAATAATTATGGGTAAAAAGTCCTCAACAATTGAACTCTCTTCACATTATATCCAAGTTATTTAGGAGCCATTCTGTTTGCTCAATTATGAAGATGCTTTTGGCGAAATCTAGATAAGTGTGCTTAAATGATAGGCACTGGCTCGTTAATCTAGAAGTATCCTTGACTTCTTTATATCATCATCGGCCTGTTAACTAAAGAGGGTCTGGCCCATTGCACTTGTTTAAATAAAAGCATACTGGAGAAATGTATCAAAAGCTCTTCAACCCTAGTAGGATTTTTATTAACTTAATTATTGTCAAAAATTGCATTGATGAATCCTAGATTCAGGATTTTTTTAATGGTCCTTCTACTTATCTCTTTCTTTCATTTTACTGCCAATATTGTTAAAGGCATGAAGTGTCTTTAACCATTGCAGTTTTCTCCCCAATGATTTCTATTGATTTTCATGTAAACCACAAATTTTTCTTAAAAACCATATTTTTGTTTTCTTGGTTTGTTGGTGTCATTCTGCTTTTTTTCTAAAAAAATGGGAAACGTTCTTAAAGTCAGAATTGTTGGGAAATAGTGTGCACACATATGAGGACTCTTGTCACTGAATACTGCTGCACTGTTCCAACCGACATTCTACAGAGCAAAGTGTGACGTTTGCTTTTCCGAGGTCCTTCACTAACAACTGTGTTTTAATTTTTGCCAGTTTTATGGATGACAATATTATTATTATGAGCAATAAATTTAAATAATCAAAGCCAATAAAATTTTATTAGTAATCATTCCCCTTTTCTCTTTGTAATATTTGATACTATTTGGGTATATTCAACTACTTGAAAAGCTCATATTCTCATATTTAATACTAGCATTCCCGTTGCAGGAAAAATCCTGCAATAGGATTTCCTGCTGCACTCTACCCCGCCTCCGCTCCGCCCTTGTCGCCCGCCCCGCCTTCTCCACCAGCCCGCCTGCTTTTCCCTTCGCCCCCGGCTCTGACTTCGCTCCTCCCTTCTCCTCCCCCCCCCCACTTGCTTGCTTCTTCGAAGCTTTACTCCCTTCTGCAGCTCTTGGCTTCTTTCGACGCTGTCTTGATATGCAAATTAGCTGCCATCTTTGTTGGGGTAATTTGCATACTCATCCTGATTGGCTGGTGGGCGTGGCTTGGGTGTAGCGAAGGTGTGGTCAATTTGCATATTTGTCTATTATTAGATTAGATTGCTACTCTTAATTGGTTTGTATCCTACTATTTTTATTTAGCCTTCCTAGCTATGATGCCCACTGCGGCCAGGGAACTGGCCTGATCTGGGACTCGGGCCAGTAGCCAACCTCCCTCAGGCCATCCCCTCAGCTGGTCCCCCCTCTGATCAGCCTCTCTCACCCCAATAGAGGGCAGGGCTGGCCAGCCAACCTCCTCCCACCGGCCTCCACCCAGGATCGGCCCACAGCCCCTCCTCCTGGCTGGCCCTGCCCCTGGTCGCCCACCCCCCTATCCCAATAGGGGGCAGGGCCATCCGATCAGCCTCCTGCAGCCCCTCCCCCCTCCAAGCCCCACTCCAGATTGCCCCCCCCCAGGACATTGGCCCCCATTCGGCCCCTGCACCCCATTTAGGGGCAATCGCCATGGCCCAGTTGTTCTGGTTGTTACAGTGTTCTGGTCGCTGGCTTTTTATATATATAGATTATGTTCTGAGAAATAATTTTTACCATTTTCCTTTAAAACACATATTTTCATTGTCTAGAATTTTGTATATTAAACTACTCTTCTTACTGATTTTGATATTTAGTCAATTCAGTCTGGACCATAAAAATATAGAGAAGAAACACTTCAGTGGGACTGAACCTAAATACATTACTCATAGAATCTCTTGTGTCTATCTTTCCTATTCTCAATGTAACCATTATTTTATATTATGCCTTCTTCATATTTTCATCTTTAGCTAATCATTCTTTGCCCAGTTTCCCCTCTTGCACCAAACTTCCACACTGCCAATGGAGTGATTTCTCTAATAACAGGAACTTGATCATAGTACTTCATTGATTACAAACATTCAATGGTTCAACATTGCTTATAGGATGTAACACAAACCCCATAACAGCTCATAATTCTCACCTAACATTCCATCTTCCGGGTCACCTGCCATTTTTCTTCTTTTACCCCATGTACCATGATCAGAGTTCAATAAATATGGTGATTTATGGTGATGCTTTTTCCTTTATATATTTTTCTTTACTCTAGATATTATGATCATTAAAACCTTAGGGATGTTATACAATTTAACATAAGTACCAGTCGTTTCTTGTATATTAATTTTTCATCACTAGAACTTACCAACCACTTTCTAGACCAAATTAACTTTGACATTTTTATCATTTCAGCATGTTCATATTAGATCAACTAGTTCCATGTAAAGTTGAAGACTAGATGTTTAGTTTTTGTCTTTTGGCTGAGGGAGCAAAGTCTATAGAAATAATCAGTAGATTTTTGCTTGTACTTTTCTAGATGTAAGGTTATTTATATTAAAATTTTGATTATTTAAAAATATTCTGGTTATTAGGTACCCAGGGATAAGAAGTTTTGCCTAAAGGAATATCCTATTAAAATATTTTAGTATAAAATAAAGTTATAAAAATAGTAAGTATTTAATTTGTAAATTATCTGTTGTTGAAAACATATAGAGATTATAATTTTCTGTCCTGAATAATGTTACATCCATAAAGATTACAGATCTTTGCAGTCTGTCAACATCGTGTTTCTGCATAATTATTCACCTTGTCAATTACTTAGATATAAGTGTTGAATGAGTAAAGTGTTACTTTGAATGATACTGATCTCAGAATATTCCCTGGAATCTGTTCCTTAAAATAAACTGATAATATGAGTTTGTTTTATTAACATATGAGATCTTCTAAAATTAGGATTAGAGAACAAGAATAATAGTTTATCTCGGGAAATTTATTGAGTTTTAAAACTGAGTGAGAGGTTACTCTAGTTGTTAGCAGGAATAGGGAAACACAAGAATCTCAGGGCCAGTAAATTCATTGAGTATTTTCTTGTAGAATACACTTTTGTACAAAATAAATGTTTCCCTGAGGATTTAAAGTGTTTTAAGCAATTTTCTATTTAGGAGGAGATAATTGAATTTGCAGTGTTTATGGGAGAATTCTAAGGACAGAAAAGAGAAACGGGGACTTATGTCTTACTCATCTTGTGCCCTTGGATTTGGCCTGACACATTGTAATAGTTTACTAAATGTTTGATTAATAAATGAATGAATAGTTAAATGGGTGGATGGATGGGTGACTGGATAAATGAGTAAATGAAATAAAGGTCCAGAAGTTAGGGAAACAGTCATAATAAGTGTTAACAATGTTTTACAAAGCTCTATGTCCTTGTGTTATACCTAAGAATGATTTCACACCCACAACACATTGCTTCAAATGAATGTCATTTTTCAAGATTATTACTTAGGTCTATGAAGTGTATTGTTAAAGTAATTTTGAAAATATACTATGTAATAAAGCACTAATATGCTAATTAGACCGGAAGGCAGAACGACCTTCTGGAATGACCTTCTGGGACAACCTTCCAGAATGACCACTGGGCAGGGGGCGGGGCCGCAAGACAGCCGGGGGCCCAGGCGGAAGCCGGGGCTGTGAGGGCTGAGCCTCTTGCACGAATTTCGGCCTGGCCTGCAGGGATCAGTTGACCTCAGTATCGCCGCAGCCTGGCCTTACCCTCCAGCTCGTTGGGCTCCAGCCCGCTGTCCACATCAATCCTGCACAGTACAAAGTAGTGTGCGAAGTGGCAGGTGGCTGGGGAGGAGCCCGAGCCCAGGCTTGGTGCCGCATCACTCCAGCTGTGCCTGTTGCCACTGCTCAGATGCACGGGGAGTGTCTGTGGGAGAGGCTCATGCCACCACAGCTGCACTCGCCAGCTGTGAACCTGCATTTGGTGCCTGTCAGCTGAGCGGCGCTCCCACTGTGGGAGTGTACTGACCAACAGGGGGCAGCTTCTGTGTTGAGCATCTGCCCCCTGGTGGTCAGTGCACATCATAGCTACCAGCCGGTCATCCGGTCACCTGGTCGCTTAGGCTTTTATATATATAGATTTCTGAATGATTTTGAAGTTACGTAAAAAGCAGCCTTAATGCTCCATAGGAACATCTCAAAAATTTAACCAAATGTTACTTAAGTGCTCTCACCCAATTCAGTGGACAAAAACAAACTTAAGATGGCTTCAGAGTCTCAAAAACCATATATGCGATCAGAGGCATTTGGTTATTGAGATGTATCCCAAAGGATGTATAGTAGTTTCTGAAAGACAACTCCAAAACCAACAGAGAAATGGAATTACTGGGATAAGTTTGTTTTACCAAGGGAACTGCTTTGAGGGGTAATAACTCATTTTGTTTAAAGTATGTTTTAAAAAAATCTCATTAAATTATTGTCCACACCTCAAAGCTACATTTAATGACATAAAGATTAATGTGATCTGACCCATTAAGGAAGTTACAAAAGTCTATCAATGCAATTCTATAAATTCAATGCTTTTTTCAAATACATATTCATTCTGGGTAAACGTGAATTATTCTCGTTACTTCTGGGGCAGCAATAATTCAGTTTGCTTTATTCTGCAAAATATTTCTCTGGATAGAAAAAAATTCTGAAATTTTAGAATGCTGTACTAATGTTTTGGATCAAGGACTTTTGTTTCGTTAAGTAAACGTTTTAATTGCGTTAGCTATTGTGGTATACAGCAATGACCTATGCTGCCTTTTTGCCCCCTTTTATGGAAGTTTTGTTGTGACCTACATGCTAATTAATTTAGTAAAATCATTTGAAAGGTTTTGGTTTTTTAAATGTGTTGGATTTTTCTTTTGAAAAGCTGACCTTGATAAAACTGCCTTTGCTTTAATAACTAGTTCACCTTTAACCTGAGTCTTAAAAACTCTCATTCTTAAGGAACAAAAGAAAAATAAATAAGCTGTTCTGAATAAGTAAACACTAAAAAAATTACATGTACCATCTTATTGTGGAACATTCAAAGTTATTATATAGAACACAGACAAAAGAGTATAAAAGAAGAGGGGAAATATGGTTGATGGATGCTGGAACCCATGTACATTGCAGTATTATTACTCTATTTATTGCTCCTATGTTATGTAGACTTTTTAATCTAGCAAATTTTGATACTCATTTTACGTGACATACGGGTTCAAGGGGAATAGCTTAGCTGACTAATTTCTTCATCTGCCTAAGAAAAAAGCAGTGTTTACTAGGTTTCTATCAGGACAGGTCATCTAACGAGAAATTCACCTGCAAATCAGTTGTTGAAGATCAGAGAACATTTGCCTATAGGATTACTCTTGTGAACTGAATCTGCACTCTATCCAACCAAATCCCATCTTGATGTCTGCTTAAAACATTTAGTAAACTTGCCTTAGACATGTTAAACTAATCAGTTAGTGGACAAGTAAGCACTTGGAGATTAAATGAAAAAATTATGCCTGCTAAGTTATACCTGTTGGCACTGAAAGATGAAAAGAAGGTTGGTGTGTTCATTTCTATGCATATGTTTAAGTTATTGTTTTAATTAAGCTTATAATTTCTACAGTATGTAATGTTAAGTATATTTAATCTATTTTGAACTTAGTGCCATAGTTAAATGTGTTATAATAATTGCATGCAATTCTAAGCATTAATTTAGTTGAATGAAGAATTTTAATGGTTTGAATTTATATTTACTTAATCAAATTTTTACACATTTTAAGAAGTTTAAAACTGTTTGTGTGTAAGAATGATAAAGTACCACAGAAATGCCAATGAAACAAAAATAGAGACCAAATAGAATGTGAAACTGAAAATGAAAGTCCAGCAAAATAAAAATGGAAAGAGAACATTGGAGATGAAAAAAAATGGAAATGAGAAAGTAAACTGTCATTAGATTAATCAAAAAGAAGCAAAGCATGTTAAAGAGAAAAACGTTGTAATCATCAAGGAAAAGCATAAGATAGACTACGTCTTGGAACTTGGAACACTGCAGGGAAATTGGCTACTGTTTTCATACCAGGTATACCTCTTATTTCATGTGACTAAGCACCATTATTTACAAAAAAACATTTTCCCCTAAATGTCACCTTTGTTAATGAACTAGTCCATGGGTAGATTTTAAAAATATATATATTTTATTGATTTTTTACAGAGAGGAAGGGAGAGGGATAGAGAGTTAGAAATATCGATCAGCTGCCTCCTGCATACCCCCTACTAGGGATGTGCCCACAACCAAGGTACATGCCCTTGACCGGAATTGAACCCGGGACCCTTCAGTCCGAAGGCCGACTCTCAATCCACTGAGCCAAACTGGCTTTGGCCATGGATAGATTTTGAAGTCCATGGATAAAATATTTTAATAGCTTCAGAATCCTAAATTTTCTTTGTTATGGACAACTTATGTTGTTCTTTCAAGCATTTAGCCATTGCACTCATTTACTATGAGTATCTAAGAAAAATAGGATGTGAAATTGTTCTTGAGATGAGATATATGAATACATAAATGAATAAATGAATTGCATAATATTGTATTAAGTGCTAAGTTCTGCTATAATTACACTGGGTACAATTGGTTTAATATACACAACAAACAAACATTAGAAATAATGGCCAGGTACAAGTTCTGGGAACTGGTGTCAGGAAGAAATTAATACAGGAGGGCAGAGGAGGAAAAACACAAAGAGGAAAAATGGAAATTTATCCTATTTCCTTTCTTTTTTAAAAAACATATTTTTCTTTATTTCAGAGAGGAAAAGAGAGAGATAGAAACATCAATGATTAGAGAGAATCATTGATTGGCTGCCTCCTGCACACCCCACACCGGGGATTGAGCCTGTAATGTACCCTGACAGGAATTGAACCTTGACCTCGTGGTTCATAAGTCAACACTCAAATACTGAGCCATGCTGGCCGGGCTAAGGGAGATATATTATAGTTTCCAAGAAGCAGGTCTGAGATGAGGATTCATGTGCAAGTTATTTATTAAGGAAGTGCTCCCAGGAGAAATCAGTAAGGGAGTGGGGGATGCAGGACAAGGAAGGCTGGAAGCCAAGCTGGGTGTGATTTCAGAAGTCCTGACCTTGCCTTGTGAGGGGACTTGGAATATAAATTATGCCTTAGAATTTTTATCATCTGAAGACAAAAGAGTTGGCCTTCAACAGTGACCAGGCAGTCACTGATTTAAGCTTATAGGGCCGGGCATAAGGGGGTAAGACACATATTGCCAGCTGCCTGCTCCTACAGTGCAGGATGTCATAGAAGCCTAACAGGGCCTCAGATGAAAACTTGCAGTTGCCCAGTAGGAGAGAAAACGCCCATGGAAGGTGGGTGTTAGGTTCTCAGAACCACAAAAGAGAGGGTCTAGTCTGAGCACCTATAAAGTTCATAAATAGAATTTCAAATTAGAAACATCTACCTTTGTTGTGTTTTTTCCCCTCTTTCTACATTTATTTTCACCTCCTCCTGCTGCTCTTTCCAAGCCTTTTCAAGTACCTGATACCCTATAGCTGCTATTCAGGGCCCATAACAGGCCCATCCTCCTTTCTCATGCTTAACTGTCTATTTTTTCCACATCTAAATGAAAGTCTACTTTTCTTAGCTCAGCTCAGCAAAGCATTGAGAAGAGATGGATTCAAATTCATTGATAACTTTATATTTTGTTTTTATCAGGAGTTAATCTAAGTGCGTACCTTACTCATAGTATTTTAGACAGTAAATGAAGAGACCATGACATGGTAGGTACAATGGAAGTTGTCTTTTTAGCATGGAGGCCACCATATGAGCAGAAAGTGGCCCTAGATTTCAAGTCTTAACTTTCTGCACCTCTGAACCGAAAAGTGTTTCATATCTGCAAAACAGTTGTATGTCGTGATAGTAGCATCACGGAAGCAATGTCCAAAAAGTAGAGAGTTGGATAATAAACAACTTGGGAAGGTATTTCAAAATACTCAAAGTACTTTAACAAACAAATGATAAGTGAAGGAAAAAATCTAATGTGAGATATTTCTGCTCTATCTTAAACATTATGAGTATATTTTTTCTATTCCCTCATAGGATATGGCTGACTAAATTCTCCTATCTTATTCATGTAGGGTTGACGTATATCTAATTGATCTGTAAGAAACTCTTGGAAACTCTTCAGATGTTTATAGGGGGCCTTCAGCGTGAGGAGACCCCTCTGTGCAATGCTGAGAGCACAACAGTACCATTCTCAAGGGGAACATACTCCATTTATATTCAATTTCAAGTTATTATTGCTGAACAGGGGGTCAAATAAAAAAGATAGAAAATATACTCAAATTGTCTAATAATATAAATTTGTTCTTCATTATAAGGCATAAGACTTACACAACTAACTTTGGATGTTTTACACATTTTCCTACTTTCAAAATAAAATTTATATTCATTTTTGATATAAAATAACACATTATTATTCATTATGATAGTGCCATAGCCTATATAATAAAGCCTAGGTGGCGTCACACCCTTGCGTGACATCGTCACAAGATGGCCGCCATAAGATGGCCACCACAAGATGGCTGCGCGCCCAGTGGAAGTGTGGCCCGGTGGCCACTCCACGCGGTGAGGCCTGGCCATCTGGGGAGGGCAGTTGTGGGCGGATCAGGCTGGCAGGGGAGGGCAGTTGAGGGCGATCAGGTCGGCAGGGGAGGGCAGTTAGGGGAGATCAGGCCAGCAGGGGAGCAGTTAGGGGACAATCAGGCTGGCAGGCAGAAGCAGTTAGGGGCAATCTGGCAGGCAGGCAGGCGAGTGTTTTAGAGTCAGTGGTTCCGGATTGTGAGAGGGGTGTTCGACTGCCTGTTTAGGCCCGATCCCGCATTCGGACACCCCCTAAGGCATCCCAGATTGGAGAGGGTGCAGGCTGGGTTGAGGGGCAACGCCCCCCCCCCCTGCAAAAATTTCGTGCACTGGGCCTCTAGTACTAGTTATAATTATCATATGATTATAAATTATTATGAAAAATTAGGGCAAAAGAAAGGAGGGAAACAAAAATGCATTTTACCTCACCCCCATCCTGTATAATAAAAGGCTAATATGCAAATCGACTGAACAGTGGAATGACCAGTCTCTATGACACTCACTGACCACCAGGGGGCAGCCCCTCAACACAGGAGCTGCCCCTGGTGGTCAGTGCACTCCCACAGGGGGAACGCTGCTCAGATAAAAGCGGGGCTCAAGGCTGGCGAGCACAACGGTGGTGGCGGGAGCCTCTCCCCACTCCATGGTAGTGCTAAGGTTGTCCGACTGATGGGGAGCAGGCCTAAGCCATCAGTCAGACATCCCCTCAGGGCTCCCAGACTGCCAGAGGGCACAGGCAGGGCTGAGGGACTCCCCGCCCACCCCCCGCAAGTGCACAAGTTTTGTGCACTGGGCCTCTAGGAATAACATAACCATCTGACACGTGTTTTTGCCCATCCAAATATTTTATTATTTATATGTACATTTTTGTATCCTTTTTCCCTCACTTGCCGTTAAAGCATAAGCATTTTTATGTTGTAATCTCTTCATAAATATTTTTAATGCCTCCCAAGCATCCCATGGAATGTGTTACTAGGCTAATGATTCTTTGATTGTTGGGCACCTAAATTGTTTACACTTTTTTTTTTCTTTTGCCATTTCAAAGGGGTATCAGCCAGCCATTTAGTTGACCAGACCTCTCTGCAATAGCTGTGCAACTCCCAGAAGGGGCATTAACACTTTAAAATCCCTCTTATTTAGTGAGCCTCGGTGCTCTTATTGGTCCTCCTCTCCTGCCACAAAAGCCATCTATTTGGAATAAAAATTCTTATGTCAATAATAGGCCTTAGGCCTGGGGCTTCTTGCAACCATCAAAAGTTTAGCAATCTAGATAGGAATATCCCTAAAGGGCTTACATTTGGGAGATATGTCCACAGGCCCTTATCAGCTAGAGGCAAAAGGATACCTGTTTCTTTTGAGATCAGATGGAAACATGGGAGCTGCTTTGGGCTGGCTAGAAGTTACTACCTTCTCCTCATTCACCAAGGAAATCTAGAAGAAGGCTCACTTGAGTTGCTTGCATAAAGGAAAGCAAGTTAAAGTGGAGGTCGGGCATTCTGGGCATGTGCTGAGTGTTAGTCTGGTAGGCTGACTGTTTCTTCCCAATCCCCTAATTTACTTCTAGTGACTGAGAGTGTCAGGGACTAGAGAGACAAAAGTACTGTGGAGATAAACACATATTTAGGTGTGTGTGTGTGTGTGTGTGTGTGTGTGTGTGTGTGTGTGTGTGTAAATGACACCATTTTATTTTTTAAGGGCCTGGCTAATGCTTTGAAAGTAATAAAATCCCTTGTACTTTTCATAGACCGGGATGATCTCTCTGAAAAGAATTTAGGGCAGCAATTAGGCTTACATTGATTTCCATATCAGAACTTTTTTGTATGTTTAATGTCTTAGAGTCACTTTATCTTAAAGTCCCTTCTTGCGATGACTTCAGTGAGGTGTGGACGAGAAAGGTAAGGTCACAATGATGCAGGGAAGAACATGTGTTAACCTATACATGTGTGAGAAAAGGATCCTAGATGTCCTGGTCATGGCCAGGATAAGTGTAGTTATTCCAATAGCCTGAGCTCTTCTGGGAAACTATTTCCGAAAGCCTATATTACTTTGAAACGGCAGTTGGCAAAGGAAGACCAAATTGTGATGTAACCATCGAGAAAACCTATTTGTAATAAGGTTAATTCAGTTTGCCTCAGTCTTGAGACAAGCGTCCTGTAAGTGTGCCTGTAAATCTGGTCTTGCTTAATCAAACCCAAGGGCACCCCTTCCTTCTCTCAGGACAGGTAGCTCATAGCCAGGGGACACCCACAAGCTGGCCACAATCGCTAACGCGTTATAAGCGGTTAGACAAGTTTAAATAGAATTCGTCTCTGAACTGAAGGGCAAGTTGTACAAAATTTCTTTGTCTGCTTGTGATACTGTTAAATTGAAAGCTCAATGGGAGGTTTGGTAGAAGCAACAGAGGTTGGAATGACGGCCTGCTGTTTGGAGCAGGCATCCTGGCTCCAGCGACGGTCCAGACATCTGCTAACAGCCCCTCCATGTCAGGTTCTGCCCCACACAGGGCACGAGAACACTTTGCACCATTTAACTCATCAGAGTCTTCAAGCTCTGCCGTGTGCTCTACATCAAGAATGTTTATGTGATAAAGCAGAGCTAATTTAATTAAACTTTTCAAAGGGACACATTATTTTAACACTAATTAGATATGATTACAGGTTTTTTTTCTCTCTGTGCTGGAGCTGAGCTGCACTAAGAGCCTTCATTGGGCTTTCTGGGCTCAATTTTGTAACCAAGTCTTACCAAATAATGCCGTGCGATCCTGTCTTGTGGTGGTTATTCTAGAGGTTGACATGTTCGTAAACCTTTACCAAATTTAGGGTGATTTAGACAAAGCAACACAACTGTAGCAGCAACAATATATTGAATGCATTTGTTTGAGTAGAAAAGCAATGTTAAACATATCCACTTACGGCCTTTGTTGAGACACTTTAAAGGTGATGTCCTGTAATTTTTTATTTCAAAATTGTCAGTTTGGTACAAGGAGAAAGTGTCTCTGTTTCACAGGTAAGGAATCCAGGGCACAGATAGAATAAGCAGGTCTGTTGCAAAGCAAGGCTGGCTAAGACGGACAGCTTAGAGCTTTCTTTCTGGGGTATCTATCCCTCTGAGAGAGCTGTCAAAGGACTTTTGCTCAAGGCAGTGAAAATCCACCAGATAAAAACTCATAAAATGTGCATGCAAGTCACTCTTGATTGGTAATAAATAGACAAAAAGACCTCTTTAATCAGTGTCATGAAATGCTGTAATGTATGTTTAACAAATTAATGACCAAAAAAAAAAAAATGAACTCTCAAAAAAACTAGTTTTACCCAAGACATATGACAACTCATGTTTTTATTTATGTACATAGTATATTAAGGGAGGTTTAAAGACATTCACAAAGATTCACGATTAAGATTTCCACAGCATAAAAAGTATACCTGTTTGTTGGGAAACAAATCAGTTGAAAGCCTTTCAGTGATAGAGGAAAACTAAGGGTTTTAAATGTTTGGATATTTGTTAATGAATTCCAATGAGGTGAGACCTTTTCCTCGCTTCTTCAAAGCTTTTTTATGATTAAGAATAAAGGATAGAGGAATATGTACCAAATGGTATTATGATTGAATAGATTGTATGTGGTCTTGAGAAACAGTAAGCTTATTTTTCACCTCTTTCCTCAAATCCTGTGAAATCATACTTTAAAAAAAAAAAAAAAAAAAGAGCGAAATTGCTTCTCTGCAGTCCTAATTAAAAAGAACTTCAATGAGATGTTTTCCTTTTTGACTTCCAACCCAAGCTTGAGGGCATAGCGGTAGCTGGAGAGTATATTGTGTTCATTTTGCTGTTTGAGCAGTTCAGGAAGAAGGAGTTGCCTTTCAAATACCAAGCAACTAATCTGATGCCCTCAGGATACTGCTGTCACAATCAAACTTTCTTTAAAACACAAACTCCTCCTCCTCCTCCTCCTCTTCTTCCTCCTCCTCCTCCTCTTCTTCATGATAGCATCATTGCCAAGTAACTAGTTTTCACAAATACATCAGAGAGAACTTTTCCTCAATTATATTTATGCAGTTGAAACTATGGCTGTGATTTTTCCAATAACACCCAAATAAATGATAGATGATATGCTCTCTCATTAAGTCAGCATATCTAATTTTGATAAAAATTCCAGTGACTGTGTGGGATTTCTTTTTCATGAATTATAGATTCATTATGTACACCTTCGCCTATATCTCTAACACTTGGAATAGGAAACTAAATAAGAACAAAAAATACTCTGTGAATTAGAATGTTCCTCTCTCCCCCTTCAGTCAGGTCTCATTCCTAACTTTCTCATTGGTTTTAATATCTCAATTTTTTCCAATCTGCCATGTCTTTAAACATGGAATCTCCTTTTAGTTCTCAATCTCCTTTGACCTTTACATTTGATACATTAATAAGTTATATGATATTTTCTATGTGAAGTGTTGCAGATGTTCCTTGCTATCCCACAGACAGCATTTTTACACAGACTCTCCATCTCACTTCAATACCTTGCTTTACAAATGGTCTTCCTTCTGAATTCTCTTTAAATTCGCCTCTCATGCAATTACCATGCTATCTTCCTAAAACAAGGCCTTTGCTGTGGTGATTTTTTTGTTTGAAAACTTCCTTCTTTCCCACTGAGATCTTGCCTTTACCACCAACCCCTCCACAACTCTGTTCCAGCCAACACCCCACATCCTCTCAGTTACCATGCCCAGGAGCTGTGATTTTGAGACAATGGTAAATGGCCTTTTCTCCCTCTTTCTAGCCACCCTACCTTAATCCTCTTTACTGTCTCTTCTTCCCCTGCCAATCCCTTAAATGAAGGTTCTTTTGTAGATTCTGTTTGACCTTTATCTTCTTACTTTGTCTACTATCCTTGAGTAATTTCCTTGAAATCAGTGGCTTAGACTACCACCTAACTGCTAGTCACCAATTTTTTATCTTTAGCCCATAAACTCATCTATTACAACTGCTTACTAAACATCTGCACTTGAAGTATCACAAACACATCAAGTTCATAATTCATAATTGATATTATTTTTCCCACTTCAACCAAAATCTTGTCTTAATTCTGTTTCTATATCTTTGTGAATGAACCCACTATTTCTGCACTTGGATGAGTCAGAGCTGAAGGACTTTCCTAGACTACTTATCACACAAATATTTATTTAGCACCTACTGTCTGCCAAGCATTTCTTTAGGCATTGCATATATAGCAGTAGAGTAAATAGACAAAAATCTATGCTTGAATGAAGCATATATTCTAGTAGAAAAATAATATAAACATAGTATAATAATAGTTTCTGATTTTATTGAGGTATAACTGATATATTACAAACTGCACAATTATAGACCCTTAAAACAGTCACCATAGTCAGATGGTGAACATATTCATCACCCCTAAAAGTTTTCTTATGACCCTATCTTCTTTCTGTCACTATAGATTAGTTTGTATGTCTAAAATGTAATACAAATCAGATCATATGGATATATTTTTCCATTAGTCTGTTTATTTCACTAACCATAATTATTTAGATTTATTCATGTTATGTGTATCAGAATTTTATTTCTTATTGTTGAGTCATCTTTCGTTGCACGTATATATGCCATTTGTTTATTTATCTGTTGATAGATGTCTTAGTTATACCCAATTTGGTTATCCTATCTAATAAAGAGGGAATATGCTAATTGACTGCCCCACCCTCAAAGATGGCGGCACCCACAGCCAATAAGGAGGGAATATGCTAATTGACTGTCATGCCCTCAAAGATGGCAGCTGCCCAGCCACTCAGGGCTGCCCGAGGCTCAGGTAACCAGGGCCGGCAGAGGCTTGTGCTGCCGGCAGTGGCAGCAGCAGAGGTGTGATGGGGCATCGCCTTCCCCTGATTGCCAGGTCACCTCTCACCCCTGAGGGCTCCCAGACTGTGAGAGGGGGCAGGCCAGGCTGAGGGACCCCCCGTCCAGTGCATGAATTTTCATGCACCGGACCTCTAGTTACAAATAAAGCTGCTATTAACATTCATATCTATATTTTTAATGGCTATACTTTTTAATACATCTGGAGTAAATACCTAGAAGTGGAATGACTGGATTATAGGGTAGACATATGTTTAACTAAAATTTTTAAGAAACTGTCACTTTTATCTCATTAGTATTGAATGGAGTTCTAGTTTCTCCACATTCTCACCACCATTGGATTCTCACCACCATTGGTATGGTTGGTCTTTTTAATTTTAGTCATTCTAATAAATGTAGAGGTATAGCTCACAGTGGTTTTAATTTATATTTATCTAATGACTAATGATGTTGAGAATATTTTTATATGCTTATTGACATATCTTCTTGGTGAAGTGTCTGTTCATATCTCTTGCCCATTTTTAAATTGAGTTATTTGTTTACATATTGAGTTTTGAGAGTCCTTTATACATTCTGGATACAAATTCTTCATCAAAATATAGTTTGAAAATATTTTCCTGTGGCCTATAACATGACTTTTGAGGAATATAATTTTCTATTTTTTAAAAGTCAACTTACGTTTTACTTCTATGGTTTATGATTTAGATGTTGTATCTAAGAAATATTTGCATAACCCAAAGTCACAAAATTTTTTTCTGTGTTTTCTTCTAGAAGTTCTATAGATGAAGGGTTTATATTTAATTCTATGACCCATTTTGAGTTAACATTAGTATATGGTGCAAGGTGTGGATCTAAGTTTTTATTTTTCCTTATGTATGTCCAATGGTTCCAGCATCAATTTTTGAAAAGATTATACTTTCTCCACTGACATTCCTTTTTGCAACTCTGTCAAAAATCAGAGTATGTCAATTCAGTTCTAAACTCTCTATCAATTCTAAACTCTCTCTGATGTTCTATTAATCTCTTCATTCCTCTTTGTGTGAATTTTTTTTTATTACTGTAGTTTTATAATAAGACTTGAAATCAGATCAGGTTAGTACTCCAATTTAGTGTTTTGTGTGGGTTTTTTTCCTATTAGAGTTGTGTGGATATTTCAGAGCCTTTGCATTTCATATGCATTTTAGAATTAATTTGTTCATTTTATATTAATGTCTTTTGGGGTTTTGGTTGGAGTTATGTTGGAATTGCTGCTTGTATCCTATAGAGAGAAAAAAGGAGAATTGACATCTTAACAATATTGAGTATTCTAACCAATGAGCAAAGTATATCTCTCCATTGATTTAGGTCTTCTTCAATTTCTCTCAGCAATGATTTATAATGTTCAACGAATAGGTCTGGCACATTTTTCAGGTTAATTTCTATTTCATAATTTTGATACTTCTATAAATTATATCATATTAGACATTTTAATATTTGAATTTTCTTTTCAGTATATGGAATGCAATTGATTTTTGTATATTGCTCTTATTTCTGTAACCCTCTAAACTCACTAGTTCTAGTAGCTTTATTGTAAATTGAATCAGATTTTCTACATAGTCAATTACATTATCTGTGAATAAAGACAGTTTTACTTGTTGTTTTCATATTTAGCTGCCCTTTATTGCTCTTTTTTTGCCTATTGCACTCCAATATAATCTCCAGTACAAAGTTGAATAGAAATTGTGATAAGTGGACACCTTGTCTTATTCCTGATCTTAGGAGGTAACATTTATTCTTCCATATTTAAATATTATTTACCTGTAAGTTTTTTGGTGGATGTTCTTTATCAAGTTGAGAAGTTTCTCTCCTACTCCTAATACACTGAGAATTTTCAAAAACAGATGTTGGCCTTTATAAATGCTTTTTCTACATCTATTGATATGGTTACATAGTCTTTTTTGTTTTTAGTTTGTTAGTATTGTAAATTACATTAACCAATTTTCAAATTTTAGAACAACATTGCATTCTTATTGTAAACTCCACTTGGATTCAATTGGTTAACATTTTAAGAATGCTTGTATCTATGTTCATGAATGATACTAGTCTGAATATTTCTTGTATGTCTTTGTCTAATTTGCTATCAGGGTATGATGACCTTATAGAGTGATTTGAGAAGTGTTCTTTTTTTTCAACTTTGTAGAAGACTTTGTATAGAAATAATTTATTTACTAAATGTTTGGAAGAATTTACCAGTGAAGCAATCTGGACCTCTATTTTTTCTTTCTGGGAAAGTTTTTCTTTATTCCAATCTCAATTTTTTTTTTTACATTGATTTAGCTATTTATGTTATCTATTTATTCTTGAATAAGCATTGGTATTTTGTATCTTATAATGAATATGCTCATTTTGTACAAGTTGTCAAATTTCTTGGCATAAAGTTATCATAATATTATTATCTTTTTAACATCTGAAAAATCTCCAATGATGCCACTTCTTTCATTCTTCATATTGGTGATGTGTGTTTACTTCCTCTCTCTTTTCTTTTTCTGTTCAGTGTAGCTAGATATTTAACAATTTATTAGTCTTCTCAAAAAGCCAAATTTTGGATCAATAACTTTTTCTATTGACTTTTTAAAATTTAATTGAATTCATTCTGATCTTTATTACTTGCTATCTTATGTTTACTTTTTTCTCTCTCTTTTATCTCTTTCTACTGTTCATGTTTTTACAATGGAAACTGAGGCTACTGGTTTGAGACTTTTTATTTTTCTAATATAAGCATTTAAAGCTATACATTTTTCCAAATATTGTCTAGCAGAATCTTTTAAATTTTGACATGCTTTGTTTATATTTTCTTTAGTTCAAATTATTTTCAAATTCACTTTTTAAAAAATAATATATTTTTATTGATTTCAGAGAGGAAGGGAGAGGGAGAGATAGAAACATCGATGATGAGAGAGAATCATTGATCGGCTGCCTCCTGTCTTCCCCCAGCTGGGGATCTAGCTCTCAACCTGGGCATGTGCCCTTGACTGGAATCGAACCTGGGACCCTTCAGTGGCTGATGCTCTAGCCACTAAGCCAAACCAGCTAGGGATCTAATTCACTTTTGATTTCATCTTTGACCCTTGGATTAGTTGGAAGTGTAGTATTTAGTCTCCAAATATTTGGGGATGTTCCAAATATCATAAAGTCATTGATTGCTAGTTTAATTCCATGTGGTCTGGGAACATACTACATATGGGTGAATCATTTAAAATGTATTGAGACCTGTCTTAAGGGCTGAATATTAACTCTTTGTAAATGTTTCATGTGGACTTGGAAAAATATATATATATATATATACTCTGTTGTCATTGAAGAGCAGGTTAATGTCAATTAAGTTAAATTGTTTGATAATGTTCTTCAACTCTTCTATCCTGAGTTATTTTCTGTCTACTTTTCTATCAATTCTTGAGAGATGGATATTAAAATGTAATACTGTAATTGTTGATTTGCCTTTTTATTCTTTCAGCTCTATCATTTTTACTTCATGTATTTTTCACCCTTGTATCTGGTTTATAAATGTGTAGGATTGCTATGTCCTCGTGATACATTTACTGCTTTATTTTCATGAAACAATTTTCTTCAATCATGGTTATATTTTTTCTGAAATTTACTTTACCTGATATTAATGCAGCTGCCCCAGCTTTTCAAAATTAATGCTATCTTGCAATATCTTTTTGTATCCATTTCCTTTTAACCTTTTTTATGTCTATATATTTAAAGTGGGTTTCTTTTGGCAACATGCAGCTAAGTATTGTTTTTAAATTCACTCTAACAATCTCTTTTAATTAGGTAATTCAGACCATTTATATTTTATTTTATTTTTGACAGGTTTAGATTCAAATCTACTTTCTTGTTATTTATTCTCCATTTGTTCAATTTGGGTTTTGCCCCTTTTTATACTTTTGTATTTTGAAAATCAATTTAATATTTTTATAATTCTATTTTATTTTCCCTTTGACACATAGCTATAAATATATTTTGTTGTTACAGGATTGCTTTAAGAATTATAATCTATACATCTTCAATTTATCATAGTTTACATTTATGTGATGTTATTTCATTTCCCATTTGGTATTAGAATCTAACAATATTATATTTCCATTTTTCCCCCCTCCTGGCATTTGTGCTATTTTTGTTATATACTTTTTATCTACATATGTTTTAAACTCAACACTACGTTTAGTTATTATTGTTTCAACTATAGTTTAAAGTGATTTAAACAAACAAAAAACAATTATAATTTACCCAGGCAGTTACCATTTCCATTGTTCTTCATTCCAGTTTGTAGATCTATATTTCCATTTGGTATCTCTTGTTACATTCTTCTTCAAGGACATCCTTTAAAATTACTATATGGTGGATATATTTGTAATATATAATTTTGACTTTTGTATTTAATATTTCACTTTTATTTTTGCAAGATATTTGTGCTAGGTAGAGAATTCAGGGTTGTCAGTTGTTTTCATTCTTCTTTTATCCAGTTTATGGTTTTCATCAACTTTGAAAATTTTTCTGCTATTACATTTTCAAACATTGGTACTCCTCCTCAGCTTCTGTTATGCCATCTGCACAATATATGAGAATATCAGGATGTACAGTTTTGGAACTTTCCCTCAACTCACTGATTCTCTATTCTTTTTTGTGTAGGTCTTTTTATTTCCATGTTTTATTTAGTGTACTATTTATTGCTGTGTCTTCAAGTTCACTAACTTTTTTTTCTTTAATTTTTAATTATAATGCTTATGATGCTTTATTCATCCCTGGAGACACTATAATTTTTATATTTAGAATTTAGATATGGGTCTTTTAAAGTATTTTTTATGTCTTTACTTAATGTTTTCCGTTTATATTTTTCTTAGGTTTTGAACATGTAGAATACAGTAAAATAACTGTCAAATTGTTTTTAATATTTCTGCTAAATATAATCTCTATTCCATTTTGGGGTCTATTTTGAATGATGTTTTTTTTTTCCTTCTAATTGTAAATCATATTTTCCTGCCCTTTTGCATGTCAGGTAATTTTTTTAAATAAGTCCCACATTTTGTGAAGTTTATGTCACTGGATGCTGGATATTTTTGTATTCTTATATTCTTGAGCTTTCTTCTGGGACTTGGTGGAGACATATCAATCCTTTTTGGGTCTTGATTTGTTAGTTGGGACAAAATCAGCATTTATTCTAGAGCCCATTCATTCTAGAGTACACTTCTGAGTACTCTTAACTGAACTGTAAGTTTTTCCAGTGTGGCTCCTGGAAATGGGCCCTATTCCTAGCCTATGTGAACACTGGTTTCTATTCCCTCTAATTCTTTTGGGTAGTTCTTCCCACAGCTTTAAGCAGTTTTCTCACACATGTGCTTATCAATAAGTAATCTGCCAAATGCCTGAGGGGGAACCCTCTAGTATCTTCTGAATTCTCCATGTAGCCTTCACTTTTCCATTAGTTTGTTCTCTGAACCCTAGATACCTTTGTCTTCTTGGATTTACCTCTGTCTGTCTCCTCAACTCAGGGAGTCAACCAGTTCTACCTGAGCTCCCTTTTACTGAGTTACAGCCTGAGTGGTCTCAGATGAATAACCTGGGTCAATCATAAGACCGATTGCATCCTGGTCCTAAAGGATCGATGTTCTCTCTGGCCTGATGCACAGTATTTTAAAAAGCATTGTTTTATATATTTGCCCATTTATTTCAGTTGTTTCAGGTGGAACAGTAAACCCAGTCCCTTTAACTCCATCTTGTCCCAGTAGTATGTGTTAAAAAATAGGTAAGTAGATAGAAAATGTAGATGAGAATCAACATAGGTTTGCCAGAGATGAGAAGGTAGCCTTATCAAATACCCACTCCACAAATTTCCCATCACAGAAAGGAAAAGGGAGATAAAAAAAAATGATGTCTCTGTATACCACTATTAATACTACTAGCGATAAACCTTCTTTGGACATAGTGTAGAACAGATCTACTCTAATCCTCATATAGAAGCATGATACATTAGTTTAGGTGTGTAGAAACCAATGCATTAAATTTCCCTTCCCTTCCCTTCCCTTTCAGTGCTATAGGTATCTATAACTTAAACCCAATCCCAGGAGATGGAATAAAGAAAGAAGTTGGAGAGAAGGGAGGTGACCCTGTGTATTCCCCTTCTCATGGTACCTTTGTTTCCTGCCCTATACTAGTGAGCACGTATCGATTTAGTTTCTTTCTGTTCCTGAGGGAAATTTTACTCAGTTGATGATGATGGGTCCTTTTGTAAAGTGGGAAAAAGTAGGAAAAGGAGACTTTTTCTATATTTCTCAAAATTTAATTCAAAGGGAAGTACATGAAAGGGGAAATATAAAGTAAAGACTACATAATTCAAGGCCATATACTATTAAAAAAAACCTCTAACAGACTTTTAATGCTTACCTCATTTTATAATTAAGGATTTCTTTCTATTCAGGAAGAATACCACACCTAAATATAAACTTGATTCAACCAGTGATTAATTCAACGCTTTGGGTAATTACATTCCTCAGCCTCCTGATAACTATCCCAACATGCTTTTTATCAGATTTCAGACCCTAATAACCCACATTTTTATCACCACCTGTTTACATTGTTACTAGAATTTTGGGCATATGGCACATTGATGTAATAGTATCTATAATAATAAAAGCGTAATATGCTTATTAGACCAGGCAGCAGAATGACCTCTGACCTTCTGGAAGTCATTCCGGATGTCCTTCTGGATGAAGCTGCTGTGGCAGGGGCCAAGCAGGGGCAGTTAGGGATGATCAGGCAGGCAGGCGAGCAGTTAGGGGTAATCAGGCAGGCAAGCAGAGTGGATAGGGGTGATCAGGCAGGCAGGCAGGTGAGCAGTTAGGAGCAAGCGGTCCTGGATTGTGAGAGGGATGTCTGACTGCAGGCAGGCGAGTGACTAGGGGCAATCAGGCAGGCAGGCAGAGGAGGTTAGGGGCAATCAGGCAGGAAGGCAGGTGAGCGGTTAGGAGCAAGTGGTCCCGGATTGTGAGAGGGATGTCTGACTGCCAGTTTAGGCTCGATCCCCTGAGGGGTCTGGATTGCGAAAGGGCGAAGGCCAGGCTGAGGGAATCCCACCCACCCACCCCCCATGCACGAATTTCGTGCACTAGACCTCTAGTAAATAATAAATAAACAGATCAGTTTATAGTATTTGTTTATTAGGATTAACTAGTGTCAGAGAAAGTACTTGTTTTGGGGGGTAATCAGTATGTTTTTTGAAATGGAAAGAGGATCATTTGATTCCCAAAGGATCTTTCCAACCATTTATAATGCAATAAGACCCTACTTGGAAAGAGAGGTGGCTTAATGTAGTATCATTTCTTAGCCAAAATATTTCTCCATACCACAGATAATTTTATTTTGTCAACCAAATACATATTAACTGTGAAAAATATCTAACTTCCTTCAATATATCCATCATCTTCCATTACCCAAGTACCGTCCACAACTATTTTTTCCTATACTTCTTACTGACAGATTTTTACTTTGTTTAATAATACTTTGCAACACTTTGGATATAAATATGTTTCACCTGGTACACCTTTTAAATAGCAACATGACTTAAATCATAGGAGAGAAGAACTATTTTAAAGGAGTTTAAAACACTTCATATGTATCTTGGGGTGATTTTTAGCAGTAAAGAGGGAAATTTGCAGAAAGGCTTCACACTCACTTGTAAAGTTTTGGGAAGGTGTGACTTGTTACCCTTAATGTTCTAAAGGTTTCATATTTGTTCTTTTATCTCTGATCTAGAAACATCCAATGCATATGCCCTGAAGCTTTTGAGGATTAATGATTTAAAAATACTATATATACTATATATCTATAGATAGATAGATAGATAGATAGATAGATAGATAGATAGATAGATAGATAGGTATGGCTAATATGCTAAGTGTTCTACCATTTGACTGTTCGCTATGATGCACACTGATCACCAGGGACAGACGCTCAACGCAGGAGAGGCCAAGCTGTAGTGACTTGGCAGCAGGGGTTCTGCGGTGACACACCTCGAAACCAAGAGGAGGGAGCCCGATTCCTCGTGGGGCCACGCAATTCCACCTTTGGCCGTGGGTTATGCTGTTGCTGGGGCACTGTCAGCCTCAAATCTGGTTTACTGCACACTTGCATTTGCATTCTACACCCCTGTCTGACAGCAACTTTGCAGAGTGCCCTCTCGCACTTCAGGACCCCTCGGGGGATGTCGGAGAGCCAGTTTTAGCCCAATCCCTGCAGGCCTGACCAAGGGACCCCACCTTCCAGAGGGACCCCCTGCTCACTCTGCAGACACTGGGGAGGGACCACGGGAGGTTGGCTCCAGGGCGTGTCTGGCCCATCTTGCCCAGTCCCACCCCGTCGGCCACCTTCCAATTAATTTCCTTTCAATGTGCACAAATCTGTGCACTGGGTCACTAGTATTTTAATATCTGTGCTTTTATAGAAATGTAATTATATGCTACTTGGGATATAAGGACATTTAGTTCACTTTTTAAATAAATTTAATTGAAAATCTGATGCTGACTTTAGCTGATATTAACTAACCTCAGTTTAAAAAAATAGATTTTAGTTGCATCTTTAGTTTTCTTTGGAACAGACCAGTTATTCTGACTTTCTATTAGATGACAACAATGAATTATAGACCATTTGAGAGGGGTTGTTGAAGACTTGACGATCTTTTTAAAGCAGAAGAGTTTATTATCTATCTTTGCAGTGTACGTTACTAGGGTTAGCATTTGCACCAGACAGAGAACTCTCAAACCACTGACTTTTTTGTTAATCTGAATATGTATAAAACACCTCATGATTCAAAACTGAGCTATAAAACCTAAATATATTTAGATGGCATTAATTTCTCAATTAAAATAGATCATGGGGATAAGCATTACCTATGTGACTACAGTCTTTATCTATAAGGGTGAATAAGATCAAATCCACATGCCATTTTCCCAAAAATGATTCTTTTTCTCATTTATAGCCTTAATTCATATCACTTCTCTAGGTATGCAACTCATTATGCCTTTATGGCAGAAGCCTTGGTCCATTCACATCTTCTTCCTAATACAACTTTTTCTAAATATCAGATCCTCTCAGATTCTCTACTAACAGGCCCACCCTACCTCACCCCATAGCTTCCCATCAGTGACACATCTGTATGATCAGAATCAGAAATGCCAACTGGCTAGCCTTGACCTGTACTATAAGACCACTACTCTAGATCCTTCATCCTTGATAAACCCTTAAGTAATTGTGAAATGTGGTATAGGTTTGTCTGTATTTTGTTTTTATAACCAGGGTGAATTTGCTCATAGAAGTTAAGAAATAAATCAACCGTCTACTCAGAAAACAAACCATCATAAATCAAATCTACATCACATCAATAATTGTCTAAAGATAGTGATATTTTCTTGTTGGTTTGGATTCTAATTATGGAAACTGTATGCACTAGAGTCTCCAAAAGAAAGCCTTCTCTGATGCAGCAGAGGGCAGGCAGGTAATACACTTGTGTGTCCCTCAAGGCTTACCTTAGAGATCACTTCTTAGCACCCAAGCCATTTCCCTAAGGCAAGATTCCATTGGATAAAAAGAATCATCCTTTGAGCCGAATTTGAAATGCTCTCACTTCAAATATGGGCACATAGAGAGCAAATGTTCTCTAACAGATGAAAAATTACAGTGTGTATCTTTAAAAATCAAATTGTTCAAAACAACAAGATAGGACTGTTTTGGGGAAAAACAACAAACAAAACACTGTTTTGTGGGCTAACCACAGAAACAGGTTCTAAATACATTAAAATATTTTATCCCATTATTTGTTTTGACCAATTGACCACAATATTAAAAATTCAATCATGGAGCAGCTGACAAGTGCAGTTGCCTAATTTTATTTAAGAGTTTTTTTTTTCCTTTTTCCATTTTTCCATCCTGTTAACGCTGCTGCCTGTGCCCAGACAGTAATGGGCTTCTTGTATGCCCACGACTGTTATGATCATGTAAATTTATTGGTGCTTAGAAGAAGCGAGCTATTAAAACATTACAACAGCCATTACAGCCGGGCTCGTGTTGGCTTTCGCTCCCAATGAACATATGCTTCCGAGTGAATGCCTAAACTCTTATTTATGGATTTAATTTAATATGCGGAAAGAATTCAAAATTAAATTTTGTGTCTGCCTCCAGAGAGTGTCAGTGTATAATAACATGGTAATTTTTACACATCTTTATGAGAAATGGGAAAATTAATTCTTTCTGACAAGTTGTAATTATTCGACTTGGAACAGTTGCAGCTGAGCAGTTTGCATGCCTGTTGTCTGGTGTTTCGCAGTGTAAGGGGAAAACTCAGGGATGGAGATATATTGTGCATCTGAGAGTTTCTAATAGCTTCTGACATTTTAGCCTTGCATATTATCAGGGTGCTCTTTAAGGAATCGAGGCATAATCTATTATGTTGCCTGGGACACACACAGTTGCAATAGCTGGAACAGGCTACAGCAATTTTTAAAATGAGGAGAATATCTCCAGGATTATCCTGTGGATGTACATGGTTGAAATTGATGTGACATAGTTTTATGTCTCTTAAGTGTACCTATTATGATCTGCTCTCTCACCTGCAGGTACTGAGAACACAAGGCTGTTTCGCTAGCGTAGAATTTTAGGCCTGTATTTTTAAGACTGAATATGTTTAAAGTGAAAATGCGTGTTTTCTTAGCTGCCCTACTAACGTATTTCCCCACCCTCAACCTGCAAGCTCACAAATGCTTCTGTGATGAATGAGCGCTATCCCCCTAAATCTTTAGATTTGATGTTCAGGTGTTCGTGAAAATGCAGGATTAACTTAACGCACGACTAAACCAAAACACCACTGGCTATGTTAGCAAAGAAAATATGGAACATGTTGCATGGGAAGAGATGGTATGTTGATTGACAGGCCAGCCTGGAGGGGAGTGGTGTCATCTCTGGGTGTAGGATCAATATAGTCTTTGCAAAATAAATGCAAACTACAATGTAAGAAAGTGGTAGCAGATGAACATGAGAAAATTTCAATTGTCACAGCAAGCACGTTTCCTTTTTTGCTTTGGTACTTCTGCTCCGGAACACAGGGATAAACAAGTGGGCACGCCTCTGTTCTCTCAGTTGGTGCCCTGAAACTTACTCTGAAATTGTTTTGTTTTTTTAAATGGAAGATTTTTCTAAAAGTTTATATTTAAGAATGAGATGTAAAGCCGAGTTCTGCCCACCAGTGGCCTCCAAAATAGCACAATGCCTTCTGCGCGTTAAGGCTCGAGTCCTGTCCAGTTCTCACCAGGTAATGGCACAGCACCAAGCCCATCTGCCTTGCAGGTTCTGTCAGCTACCAGGTTCTTTACCTTCCATCGCAAACTTATTTACAGGTCAGGTTTTGAAAACTGGGGGATCACTTTGAAATGTAAATAGTGCACTCCATTCTTATAAGCCCCAGGTACTTTCAAGTTCCAGGCCTTTTTTAGCCTTGTTCCAGAGTGAGTGATATTTTTGAAGTACCCCACAAGATGTTGAGTGAGAACAGTGCTAAACGATTTTTATAGCATCCTATATACTAAAGAGCTAATATGCTAATTAGACCGAACAGCAGAACGACCATCCGGACAACCTTCCAGACGAAGCTGGGGCTGTGAAGGAATCCCGGGTCCCGGGTGCCAGAGGAAAACTGGTGCCAGCAGCGGGGTGAAGGAAGGCCTACTCTTGCCCGAATTCCGTGCATTGGGCCTCTAGTAATTTATAAAAGTTCTATTTTTTTGAGATAGGATAACAATGGAAAGGCCCCCAATCTCGTCTGATGCATCCGATAACACCCACATTTAAAAACAACCCCAATCAAACAGAAAACAACTTTAGAAGTAGGAATAAGGGTCCTTTCCCAAATGGGAGTTTGATGTTTTTATTTTTTTAAGTAGGTATGGCAAGTCCTACTTTCTGGGTATGCTTGTAGAGGGACAGAAAAAGCCTCTGGTCATCAAAACTGCCCTCCCCATCCCCATCCTCTGCTCCCCCGGGGTCTGAATCCCACCTAAACACCAGCAGCTCTGGCCACATCCCTCACTCATTTCATTGAACACAGCACCTCTATGAGACAGGCATTGTTATCATCCCCTTTGCACAGAAGAAGACTTTGAGGGTTCGAGAAGTAAAATAACTGCCAAGTTCACATATCTAGTAATGACTGAGAGTGGTACTTGCACTCAGATTTCACCAGAAGGTGTTCACTTCCTTTAGCTGAGAGCTCTACTCACTTTCTTCCCAGTATCGCTATTAAAATAAGACAGAGGCCACGTGGGCATTTGGAAGGCTGTGGGCTGGACTGTGTTGGAATGTAAACCCAGGACTCTGCTCCACTGTTACCTGCCTCCAAACTTTCCTTCCTTTCAGGGTCCCATAGGTCTGGTCTCCTGGTGGGTGACCCAAGCTCTACTGCCATCCTCCCTGACTCCTCTCTCTCTTGCTTCACCTGTTTTGCCTGTCAGGCCTGTCTGATGCTTTGCCTTTGGTGTCTCTCTTAGATGGTTCTTTCCTTTCCATTCCTGTCTCGCCATCCTACTCAGAGCCCTGGTTAACTTTTTTTTTTTAAATATATTTTATTGATATTTTTTTTTTTTTTTTTTTTTACAGAGAGGAAGGGAGAGGGATAGAGAGTTAGAAACATCGATCAGCTGCCTCCTGCACACCTCCTACTGGGGATGTGCCCGCAACCAAGGTACATGCCCTTGACCGGAATCGAACCTGGGACCTTTCAGTCCACAGGCCGACGCTCTATCCACTGAGCCAAACCGGTTAGGGCCCTGGTGAACTCTTATTGGGACTATTTTAAAAAGCCTTCCACCTTCTGACAGACTCTCCTGCACCGAACTTTTACTGTGGCTATTCTGAACTCTCTTCTAATGAGGACCTAACTTGTTTGCTTCCGAGTTCACCTCTGCATTGTCCAGTTTTAGCAAGAATCTTGCTGAGTTAGTTTACCCAGAACCCCCTTTCCCATATCTAATCACCCTCAATATCTGACTTGGTTCTTCATCTTCCCCCTCCCCCAGGTGATGTCTCATCACCCGGGGCCTGCCTTCAGCAAGAATCCTGTTAGGTTTTTTAGCCAGAAATCTCTCCTGAACCCTGATGTTTCCTTTCATGAATTTTCCATCCATGGACCCCCTTTCTGTTCCTTTGCTATAAATTCCCACGTTTCCTTTTTGTATTCTGAGTTCAGCCCAATCTCTCTCCCTTACTCCAAAAACCCCATTGGAGCATTGGAGTCCCTATGCCTATTGGTATAGTCTACCTTTCTGTTTTAACAAGTGTCAAGAATGAATCATTTTTCTTCAACACTTTCAGCTTCTCATAACACTATAGGGTAAATGATCCTAAAGTAAACCTCTGATGGAGGTTTCTTTGTTCAGAAACCTTTAGTGGTTCCATGTCATCTACCAAATAAAATTTACTCACTTTAGTCTCAGGTTGCAGGCTGACTTCTCAGTAATTTCAAGTGCATTGGGTTCCAACCAAAGTAGGTTGCCATACCCAGAACACACTCTGTTCTTCCCAAACTCTATACCTGGGCACCCGCTTTCTAATTTTTTGAAAATAGACTGCCTGCCCACAGGTCTCATGAAACCTCTTTTAAGGCCCAGGCCATATGCTACTTTCTCTCCAAGCATCCCCAGATCCATCCTGACAACCATCCTTCTGTCCTCAGAACATCCAGAACACTCTGTTTATACCTGTCCTGTTGAAATGATGATATGAGGCATTTATTTACACTAAATATCTGTCTCATTTCCCCAAGACAGTAGAACCTCAGGAAAGTAAGGATGCTACTTCCTTCCTTCCTATCTTTCCCAGAACACCAGTGCATTCCACGTACCAGTGCATTCCAGATACTCAACATCTTCTTACTGAAGGCATAAAACCTAATCAGTCAGAGACCATCGAGAACAAGCTTGCAGCTGGACAAAATCAGACTTGTAGTGAGGGAGGGAATTCCAAAGAACCATGGAGTTCCCTTTACAAGAGCTAAGAGGGAACAACTTTTGAGGTTGGGTTCCTACTGAAGGATTCTGAGGAGAGCTAAGGGAAGGAGGGACCCGTTTCGGATTGATTGCTGTTGCTGAGATGGGATTAGAAGCAGACATTAACTAAGACTAGGATGCTGTTATGATTTAGACCTGGCTGGTTTAGCAGCAATTGAGTGTTCCTGATAAGAAATGAAAATATTAAAATGGGTCTAGAGTGATCCTGTAATGATGATGGAGATAGTTAAGGCATTTTTCAACTGCTGCATGGCCTTGGAAGAAAGTGTTTCCTGGTTTTACGACTGGACATTTCCTGTCTGTCCTCTGAGTCTGATGTCTGACTATTGACAAAGCTGCTCTCTCTCTCTTTTTGTTTTTCAGTCTGAGCTGATGTTCATTCTTTTTGTCCAGGACAGATTTTGACTCTTACAAGTAAGTGAATGAATTTTTAGAAATACATAAGGAAGATGTTTTTATTTTTCTGAATTATTACTTACATAGCTAAAGCCTGATACTGATACTTTTGAATGGTCAGTAGACTATTTTTCTCCTTGTGCTCAGTAGTGTCGAGATCAATATTCATGCGCATTGAAGTCTCAAGTCAGTTGTCTACACTTATTTTGCTTTTCTCTTGAGTGACTTTCTTTTCTTTGTGCCACCAGATAATTCTGTTTTTATTCAACTCTCCAGTCTCCAGCTCATTGTTTATTCTTAATATAGCTGTATAGCTATAGAGATGTGCTAAGAACCTTTTCACAATTTTCTTCACTTTCTTGTTCATATTCCTGTTCCTCAAGTGCCTTTAGTTTAATAGATCAGAAGCCTGGCTTTGTTGTGTGTGTTTGTGTATGTGTGGTGTAAATAAATACATATCTACCCACTCCCACCCACACACATGGAAAAGGGTGTGTGTGACTGTCTTTATTAAAGGTTTCCCTCGAGCAGAAACAAGTATAATCAATGCTAGAAATTGTTCATCTATTTTCTTCTAAACCTGCTATCTTTAAAATTAGGTTAAAACCCTTTATGGCACAATTTTCATGATATCTTTAGACACTGTGTTCTCTGTTGTAGAATTTCTCATGGTGGCGGGTTTTAAAAGGTACCAGATTCCATCCATTCCGGGTTTCTTTCCCTCATTCCTTCTGAATGAACCCACTAATAAAACCCCTAAAATTTATTATTTTTTCTTTAAATGGATGCCACAGCTGAAATCATTTATTATTTGGCTCAATTTAAACATTAATGTTTCTTCACCTGCATTTATCAACCTGTCTACAACCAGAATGTTTAGAAGCAACCATTTTTAGAAAGATGACCTCACCATGTTAGAATTCACAAGGTGAGGTGTTCCATTAGCAAACTGCTCACTTTTTTATTCAATAGAACAAGGTAATTTGTCCTAAAGCAGAAGTCCCCCTTCCTAATTTTGTTGAATGCTACCTGGGCAGCCCTGGTCACACAACAGAGAGAGAGCAGGTCAATATTTTCGGTGTATGCTACTTACCAGAATGTGATTATAAGCATTATATACTTATTTGCATTTCTCTGGCTCTCTGTTTTCTTTTTAATTGGGTTATAAAACAATTAGTTAACACCATGTCTTTTCAGAACTCCCCAAGTGGGCCAGGAGCGGTTTGTTCTTCCGGGACCAGTGGGGGAGGGGACCCTCAGGAATCTCATGTTATTTACAGCAGGGTGAAGGTCAGAGAGAAACAGTTTTTGTTCTTGTGCTGTTGCTTTCTGTTGTGACCTCTCTTGCATTGTTTGGTTTCTCTACCCCCCCGCCTGGTGCTTTGAAGAGCCGAACACCAGGTGTTCCTGTTCTGAATTACACATGAAAGAACTTCATCCCCGGACTAATTAACTAGTAAACTGTACCCCTCTCCCCTGGGTTTAATTGATGCTGCTCTTAAAAGGGAAAGGCAGTTCCTCACCCCTCCCCGATTTCACACCACTGTCATCTATTCTTATCTTTCTTAAATGCAGAGGATGCTCCAGATGATTGGGACATCTAGGTGAGGTGCCAGGGCCTGTAGCCTAGTTCATAAAACAATTACCCTGCATGACAGCAAACCGCGCTGGACTTTCCGTTGTGACTTTCTAAAGCGATGCACGGGGCTCTCTGGGAGTGACACATCCTGAGTGATCTACTTGCTCACAGTAGCAAGACCCAGAATCTCCTCAGTAACTTTCTACAGTGGATTGTCCTTCTTATTAAAGCAGAAGAGAAAGCTAGTATGCCAACCAGTATTTTCTTTTTTTTATTGCTGTATTGAAAATTTAGAGAAATATCAGAATCTATAGAATTGGGTAGTATATCATCTTGTCTTTCAGGATCACAATGCTGGGCAGATTTTATTTTTTTACCTGCCCGGGGGTCTGGTCTCCTGAGGTGGTGGACATACAGGGCTGTGGCCAGTCTTCTCTGGGCATTGACATGCGTTCCAGGGAAAGGCAGGACGAGGTGCAGGCTGAACTGGGTTGGATGCCTTTCCTTCTTCCTGTCCTCGCCTTTAAAGTATCTTATTGTATGTTTAAGAATGTCAGGATTTAAAATTTTGTTTATGAATTCTGTACTTTTTTCTATCATTTTTTTGTGATTATATTGTTGATGGTTTTGCATGTTTGAGTTTATTTATTTTGTATTCATAATTTTTATTTAGTTTTAAATTTATCTTTATTATTGAAAGTATTACAGATGTCCCCGTTTTTTCCTCATTGTCCTCTTCTAGCCCACACCACCCCATATGCCGCCCCCGCCCCCTCCCCTGGCCTTCACCACACTATTGTCTGTGCCCATGGGTTATGCAAATATGCATATATATTTTTTGGTTAACCTCTTCCCAACCACTCAACCACCCCTGCCTTCCCTCTGAGATTCCACAGTGTGTTCCATGCTTCTATTTTGTTAATCAGTTAATTTTGCTCTTTAGATTCTACATGCGAATGAGATATGTGATATTTGTCTTTCTCTGACTGGCTTATTTTGCTCAAAACTAGAATTAAAACAGAGTAAATTTTTATGTGTAAAGGCATTTTAAAATGCTTTCTTTAAGAATAAATCATTACATAACATTTTCTTCTGAGTCTAGTTAATGATACTATATTTTATATTTGAAAGTTGCTAAGAATGTAAATCTTAAAAGTTTTCATCACAAGGAAAAAATATAACTATATGTAGTGATAGATGTTAACTAAATTTATCATGGTAATCATTTCACAATTTATAAAAAAGAAATTTGGCTTTCTGGGACTGGTTCTTAACATCCCAGCTCAAGATGTAGATATTTCTGATGCAGTTTTCTCTTGAATGGCTTCTCTTTATGACCCCTCCTTATCTTTTCCTTGCTTTCCATTTCACATTAGCACCAATGGCACTACTTCCAGAACAGGACATGAAAGACAAAAATAAATAAATAAATTGTTTTAATCCTATATATAATTATTAAAACCATTAGTAAGAAAAACTTTGTGTTTCTTTGTTGTTTTTAAACATATATTTTTATTGATTTCAGAAAGGAAGGGAGAGGGAGAGAGAGAGAGAAACATCAATGATGAGAGAAAATCATTGATCAGCTGCCTCCTGCAAGCCCCCCCCTCTTCCCCCCACAACGAGGGATTGAGCCTGCAACCCAGGCATATGCCGGGAATCGAACCCTAATCTCCTGGTTCATAGGTCCATGCTCAAAAAACCAGTCTTCCTGTTGGAAAACTTTGCTCCGAAGCTCAAGGATTTACTTACTGGATTGCACACTGGCTACACATGATAAGATTTAAAATTTTTATTCTGGACTTTTAACCTTTCTTCATTGAAAAGTACTTGAGAATGGATATTGTCTGTATTTATCATCTCTGTATTCTGGACCATATAGCAGAATACTTTGCTTCACTTGTGATCAGTACATGTTTATTGAATGAAACTGAACTGAGCTTTTCCCCTAACTTTTTGCTTAGCATTGGGTGTTGAAAAGAGCCAGGAATGGGAACTTGACAGGGTGGTAGAGCAAACAATCTCCCTTAAATTATTAACCAAAATGTGGTCATGCTCCCTGAATCCTTTAGGACTTGAGTGCCTCTGAATTAGCCTCTGACATGAGAAGGGAAAAATAAAGCAAAAATGCTGAGAATCCAGTTCAGTGTAGACAAAATGTGGTAATAGTGGATTCACACCCAATGATCCTGTGAAGTCTGAAAATGACTTGTTTTAAACATAGACACAGTTATAATAACACAGATGCATATCGCTTCTCTCCCTCTCTTTTTCTCACATATCCAACACATGGCAGTCACATGAATTTATACTGTACACTATTGCTCACAGAGTTCATAATTCTTCAAGAATAAATAGTAGCAGCTGCAAATCTAAAATCATCCACCTGATATTTACTTCTGTTGTACAACTTCATCTTCATATTCTTATAGTGATATTATAAATCTATATAAAGTTAATGCTGCATATTGAAGATGTTAGTTTTGTAATGCATTTCAGTATAAAATGGATTACTCTTACTTTGTGAACTGTCATCAAGTGGTTTAGGTAAATAAATTTTAATGAGCAACAATTGAGATTTTACTTATATGATAAATACAGTACTAGATTCTGGGTTTTGAAAAATGCATTAGGTATATATATATATATATCTTACCCTCTTGAAACTCCCAGTCTAATGTCAAAGAATGTAATGCAAAAAAAAGCAATACACACTTATAAATGCTATTAACTATGAGGAAGTTGATTAAAGTTTTCAGAGAAGTTGAATCTTGAATGATGAATTTTTGAAGGCGATTCAGAGATTTCTACTTTGGATTATTAGATGAATGGTGATGCTTTAACTAGCAATCAGAAGGAGGCATATGTTTGAGGAATGGATAAGATTGGGTCACTTGGAGATATGTTAAATGTTATTGGCTTGTCACCTAGAGAGAGAACTCTTGGTAAAAATATGGGGCTAGCATTTGGGGTAGAAATGAGTGTTGAATATACCGTATATGTTTTATATCATATATTTAAAAATATGTTTAATGATTTCAGAGAGGAAGGGAGAGGGAGAGAGAGATAGAGGCACCAATGATGAGAGAGAATCACTGATTGGCTGCCTCTTGCATGTGCCCTGACCTGGAATTAAACCATGACCTCCTGGTTCATAGTTTGATGCTCAATCACTGAGCCACATTGGCCGGGCTATATTGTATATTTTATATTATATGTTACACACACACACACACACACACACACACACGGTAATATTGAGGCATAGATGCTAATTGAAAAAAGCCAGAAATTGAGCAAGTTTGCCCATGCAAAATGTGCAGAGAAAGAAGAGGAATATCTAAATGGAAGGGGCCAGAAAAAGGGGAGGAAGAGACAACACTGTTCAGCCTTGTGAATTTCAAAGATAATTATAGCCCCTACCTCATTTCTGTTCTCCTCAGGACCCAGGAATTATGCCTGGCTCACTTTCTCTTTTTCTTATCTCTGTCACCGCCATCTCCATTGTCATTAATCTAGGAAAATATACACTTCTCTTTCTTTTGCTGCTCTTCGCAACAGACCATACTTAATTTCATTAATTGAAACAAAATATCCAAAAATGAATAAGTGGAAATTTTTTGAATTTCAAAGTCCAGCAGATCAGCATGGATCCAGACTTATATGAGATCCATGTAGAACATAATTATTTTTAACCATCTGCCCTCTCTCTTATTCAGATAAGCAGATTGTCCTTAGCCTTGCATGTTCTCACTCAATATGTACTTTCCTCACTGGAGCTAAATAGACTTTCAAAAGACATAGTGGACCACACACATTATTCACCCTCAACTCATAGTTTTCTTCAGTAATAGCCTCGTATAATCCTTTTATTGAAGCATCTTTATGTACCAGCTATATTTTTTTCACACCATTGCTTTCAAATGTGCTATTTCAGATCTGCCTTCCCTGCTCCTTGGTTATATTTTGAACATACCCCTTAGTTCTCTCTCCTACTCCTATCCCTTTGTTTTCTTGCCTCTCCCAGAGGCAAGCACTGTTAACTGTTTCTTGAGTATCAGATATATGCTATACATATGCAATCTTAAACTCACACACACACACACACACACACACACACACACACACACTACATTTTGTATTTCGTTAGATTTGTTTTTACCATGGGCATTTTAGAATTCTGCTCTAAAACAGATAGACAAAACCCAAAGCTAAGGCTGACTTTTCAACCTTTGACTTTAAACTTTAAAAGGTTCCACCCAATATCTCTTGGGTTTTCTTTATTTAATTTATCTACTTTTAATAAAGGTTAGGACTTTTTCATTTGTTGAGAAATAAACTCAACTAGACTAATGTAAACTAGTTTGATTTTAGAACCTCTGAGTCCACTTCTCTATTAACTTCTAGTTGATACTGCTCTGACCTATTATGTGGGCTCAGCCTAAACTTCGGCTTCCTATGTACTGACAGTTCCAGTTCTCCATCAGGAAGTGAGAGGCACCCTCTATGTGCAATTCAAAAAAGTGCTGAGAAGGCCTGATTTGGATTCGGACCCATCCTTGTTGACTTTTTCCATGGTTAGATTAGGTATAGAGCCAAGCATGGGCCATGCATATACCCAGACCACAAGTATTGGAAAGGAATACCATGAAAGAGATGACGATGTTTTTATGAAATAAGGAATAAACATCATGCTGGGCCAATGAAAGGCATAGCTAGCACAGTCCACAGAATCCCTCTTAAAAGATTAGTAAAAGGTACACTAGTCATGACAAAAATGATGTTCCTGTTGTACTGAACTTGTTTTTAATAGACACAGACTAAAGCTCTTAATATGTTGCTAGTGATTAGAAAGAGCTTATTAAACTGAAAAGGTGTTTAACATTCCTTTAAAGGCACCTTCATTGTGGATATATTTTCAATACTTTGTCTAACTTATTCTTTGCTTTAAATTCATATCATCCATCCAACTGATTATACCCATTATAATCACAATTTGAAGTTAAGTCATGATTGAATGTTTGTATAGATTAATAGGAGTCAGATGTTCTTGTAAATATGCATAATTGTGTTTAAATCCATCATCCAGTCCCACAGTTTCTATTTGCAAATTATCACTTGAAGCTCTCCTCTTCTGTTTTTTTTCTCTATTGCCATCTTCCTATTCCACCAGTTTTCTTCTGGACTCCAGCAAGTTTCCTAACTGATCATTCTCACCCCACTCACACAGATCTGTTCCCCAGAGAGCCCAAGTGATCCCCTTTAAAAATAAATCAGATTATGGTATAATTGTATCATGTCTTTCCCTATTTAAAACCCTCCAGTAGATTCTCATTGTAACTGGAATCAAATCCAAATTCTTTGTCTTGGCCAATAAGGCCCTGCAGGAGGCGGCTTCTGCTTACCATTGTAATTTCAACTCGAGCCTATCACCTTTCATTTATGAAGTTGAAATCACACTACCATTCAGTCTGGGGGACTTGTCAATAGCTGTCTCCAAATCAGGGCCTTTGCACACACTGTTCCTGCTGTGTGAAAACTGCCCTTCCTCCACGCCTATCCACAATGTTGTTTCACCCTTCAGGCTTCTGCTGAAATGTCAAGTTTAGAGAGTTCATTACCCTAAATAATATCCTGCCCCTGTTTTCTTCAAGCTTTCTACCGTGTTTGTTTTCTTTAGGTGCCAACAATTAGAGAATTTTGTGTCATCGTGCTTACTTGTTTATAGCCTATCTCCCCCACCCGATCCTCAGCTTCGTGAGAGAAGAGTAAAGGTCGATCCTGTTTCTTCAGAGTATACTGTTAATGTTTAGCACAGCGGTTGGCACAGGATTTTTGTTTAGGAAATACTTATTAAATGACTAACAGAGTGAATGTAGTAATCTCATTTTAGAAATCCATCCATCTGAGGATTAATTGAAACTATACTTCTATATGATATTAATAATAGAGAAAAAACCTGAACCACTGCAGCAGCAAAAACAGTGCTCAAAAGAGAAAGGAAATTCATCAAGAGGAGGGACCAAACCAAACCAAAAAGAATCTCCAGAAAAGTTAACTGACCTGACTGGATGGTGACAGGAAGAAAAAAAAAATGATTCAAAGGGTAAAAATTACCCTTAATAAAGCATTTTTCAACAAATCCCAGGAGACTGTGCTAGGTATCTGCTAGAATGGATATTATTTCTCTAAGGAAAATGGTAGGCTGCCATGGGGACGATGGGCTAATCTTAGGGCTATAGGGAGCAACTGAAGTACAAATTAGATCAAATGAGACAGTGTTACTTGTAATGCGCTCACTTCCCCATGTGTTTGGTTTGGAGCTGAAGCTTCCCAAGTTGAGTCTAGTGGTGCTGGAGGCAGGGTTGCAGGCAGGCATCATACTCACGTGAAAGGGCTTGGTGATTTGTTGTCTTAATGGGGAAAGGCACTGAAAAGACTCAAGAATTTACAAGTCTTGCCAGAGGCGATAACATAAAGATGAAGCCTCCTTTCATTTCTACACCATGGCAGCAGGAGGGATAGCAGAAGTATGGAGGGTAAGTTTAGAAACTTTCTCAACCTCTGACCCTAAGTTGCTAATAAATGAATCCAAGAATACAGAGAGTTAGAAGTGTCATAGCAGACATCTGATGGATATTAATAAGGCAATGAGCTAAACTAGGTAACCAACTTGTTATATTATATTATATTTGGTCTTAATTTGAAAGTTTTGTGATGTTTGTTTAGAATGTACAGTCTCATGTTAAATCCATTTACAATATATAACTATCATATAATACTTAATCTAGGCACATAACCATAGAACTATGTTTTTGGGCTTCAAGTAGGCGTCCCTGAGAAGCCTTTTAAGGCTAGATATGGAGCAAGATGTAGTGAAGTCAAGGGTGGGAGGAAAGAAAAGAATTTCACAAAGGAGCAGTTTCTGTGAAGGTGGGAGCTGAGATGAGTCAACCATTGTGGGCAGTGACCCTAGAGAGAGCAGTATGCCGCATTTCAGAGAGCAAGGGGCACAGAGGGACATGGAATGACAAGCTGGAGGGCCTCATACAGCTAGATTATGAAGGATCTTGTACACCGGTGTGGGATTTGAGCAGAGGGAAGCCAAGGAACTTATTTTAGCTAGGGAATGACAGGGTCAGATTTGCAGATTGAAACAATGTTTCTGTAGTCCTTTAAATCGGCCCTAACAAGAGATGCTAGTGGGCTGAATGGAATGGTAGTTGTGGAGATACAGAGCAGTGTCTGACTAGAAACCTATTACGTCATGTAGACTCTGTAGGGCATAGTTATTGGTTAGGTGGCAGATAGGGTGGGCTGAGGAGAGGAGTAAGGATGATTTCCTAGTTTCCCCCTGGGAGGCAGGGTGCTTTGTGTGCCTTTGTGGACATGAGGAATGCTAGCATTGTTGAAGTGAAGGAGTCCATTTGGGGGGCATGTTGATTTTGCATTTTCTGAAAGGCCTCCAATGGAGATGTTGAGTAATATTTAAGTGGGTTTTGGAATACGCCATAAAAGTCAAGGAAACAGATTTTAAAGGCATTGGCATATAGGTGGAAATTTAACATATGGGAGTGGATGTGAATTTATAGGGAATCAAAAGAGAACCTGGACCACATTCCTGAAGAACTCACATACTTGGGGTTTGGGCTGCGGAGAAAAAGGATTTAGAGAGACTGCTGAGAGAAAGAAAAGCTGTAAGGCAGAGGGTCCTCAAAGCCCAGGATGAGAGTGTCTACCTAAGGAATGAAGTGGCCATGGTGGTTGAAATGCTACTGAGACATCAACAAAGTTTGGATCGAAAAGCACCCCTTGGATTCAGCGGTGTGTTGGTCCATAGTCCGGGAAGAATGATGGTGCAGGAACCAAAATGGTATGAGTGGAGAAGACAGTAGCAAATGAGAGAATATTTAGAAAAAAAGCTTTTTTTTTTTTTCAGAGCTTTCTTTCTTTGGAGGTTAACTTACGTCTAAGGAAAGTTTATTTCCTAATTTCCGATTGCTATTTTTAAGATGAAAGAGACTTCAGCATTTGATTAAATGCTGATGGTAGGAGAGGGAGAGGTTAAAGTATATGTATTGAAAATGCATATTATTTAAACCTCAACACATCTATTATGCCTACAGAGAGATCATTTTTTAAAGGTTCCCTGAATTTTCTTTTTATTGCTACTCAGAGGTCATGGTCAAAGAGAGTTAGGAATATGGAGGAGCAAAGGGAGACCTTGCATGATCGGGAAGTATTGTGTTTAATCGTGCTTAAAGTAGTTCTGTGGCTACAGATTTCCTAGGAACTGATAAGTTTGCTGAATGACTGAATAAGTGTTTTGTACCTCAAGCTATTCCTGAGGAAAAGGAAAAAAAAAGGATTTTGAAATTTGGAGTGTTTGGGAATTAAGGAGAGAGAAAAGGGAGGTGAGTAGAAGAAAGGTAGTGCGGAATAAGTCTACAACTGATATTTCCTAATTGGATCTGTATTTATGCCTCCAAGGTCTTTATATCCCTCATTAAATTGCTCTGAAATTCCTCCTTTAGGAAATTTTGCCTGTATAATAAATCCATAAAAAGAAATTTTACAATGGGGACTTGTGTTTGCATTAAAAATAAGGGTTTTTATATATTTTTGACCCAGGATTAAAAGTCAATCTAATTTTAATGTAATTCATTAGTCTGTCTTTTAGAAAAATTAGCTATATTTATAATCATCAGAAAATGTCTCTCATCTTACTTTCATAGAGATTCTCTTTGTGCTTAGAGATTGAGGAAGTCTATGATGTCACTGCATTATTCAGAATGGAATTTGGAGCAAAACAAAACCCTGTTTTACACATAGGAGTGGATCTGAGTATGTGTCACAATTACTACCATCATGTACTTAGGGTTATTCTTCATTTCTTATATGCTGAAAGACTAAATTATAATAAAGGCTGAATAACCCCTTTTAGATTTAGAAATGATAGTGGCTATCTTTGAGAAATATTTTATTCCAATAAGTCCATTAGTCTCCAATGGAGACCAGTAGTGGATGCAGCTCTCTGGGCCCTAATTCTTCTTTTATAAGTAAAAGACTGTTGACCAAATATGTATCAAGCTGCAGTCCTGGAGATCCATCCAAAATAAAATCTATTTTTCTATTCTTTTTTTGGGGGGTGGGGGTGGGGGCTATTCACAACATTCCACAAATGACTTACATAAGAACATTTGCCTAAGGGAAGGTGATGCAATGGGTGCTATTTTCAATGAGGCCTGCACTTTCAGATTGTTCTTTGTGCTGGAGGCTTTACTGGAGTGTCCTAGGAGTTTGACTTTCACACTATTCTGTGAACTAATCAGTGAATGGCTTGGTCAGGAACAGCCATAATCTAATGTCCAAAGGCTGTTGTTAGAGCAGACCTGTGTAAAGGAAGTTACAAAGCAAAATTTTTCTACATTACTTTAAAATATGCATTAGCCTATAAGAATGGTTTACTGCTGAGCAGAAATATTATGAAATATTATTTTGTGGATGAAAAAGTACATATACAAAGTGAACTTTTTTAAAAAAAGAAAAAAATAACATGTGATATTTAAGATGATTCTATTACTATTCTAGATTTCTTTACAAAATGAAGCTATGCATAAGTATTTTACCAGTTATTTGATTGCATTTTTTGAAATCAATATAACTCTGATTTTTTTTTTTTTTTATCGTAAGAAGGATGGTACTTTTCTTTTGGGGAAAGGTGAGACTCATGAACTTCACATGCAACTTTTGGAAGGAGATAGTAAGAATAGGGGAGATGGGGTCACTTACCCAGTTTGGAGTACCGGCTGCTCAACTCTGGTCTTCAGTGAAGTGAGGGTATTTTTAGAAAAAAAAAAAAATCTTTATATCCTACATGTCATAATGGTATGCAGTTTGTTTTGGTACATACAATTGTAATGGTTTCTGTTTTGGACTATGTCTGATATTTATGCCAAAATGATTTTTCTTGAGCTCTTAATTAAATCTGAAGGTTGGTACAAGGAATAAGAAGACATATGTATATATTATTGTAATTTATATTACTTTTAAGATATGTTATACGACATACTGCAGCACACACAACTTCCTTACAATGTTCTTAGCTAAAACTTGTTAGTCAAATCTTGGCTTTTGTTGGTGAGGTTGATGCTTCACCTCTCACCTTACTTGACATTGAACTTGCCTCTAATGGCTTCACAGTACCCCAACAGCAGTTTCTCAGCTCCTTAAGTAAACATCACATTACTTCAAGTTAACATCACATTGTGCCCTTCATCCACTTTTTCTGTAGAGTTATGTTCTGCTGACCTCTAATTCACTTATTGAAATTGTTTTTAAGAAAGTTTTATTATTTCTGTTTTTCAGGAGAGAAATATAAACAAAATAGCAGCAAAACAAAGAGATAATAGCTTACCTCACTGAGCTCTTCCAGGGATTATTATGCTGTATAATGTAAACTAAATATCCAGCAGTGCTACATTAATTTTACTAAACAGCCTAATATCTCATTTGTCCTACTCTGGTCTGTTTTTAGGATATAAATTACCTTTCGATATTTGAATTTTTGTGGTTCACTTTTGTCTTGTTGACAACATAGCAAAAGGATATATAATGTTCTCTGAAGGGTCTACTATGCTTGAGGCGATGATATACTTTAATCTGTGATGGCAGTTTGTCTTGAATCATAACCTTCCTCTTCTTAATGAACCAGACTTTGATCTTGTACTGATACTTCCGATGCCACTGTGGAGCAATTTAGAATTTTATTACTCTTAAGACTGAAGGAGGAGCTTCTATGTGAGAGGAGATGCCAAGAACCCCAGGTCCAGTGTCCCACCTGGCCTGTAGGTTAGGTCCTTCCCTTTGTCCCAATATATTCATAGATCTGTGGTCATTGTCAATCATCATGAAAATTTGTATACTCTCAAGCGATTTTCTAAAATTCTCTAAGTCTTTGACTTACAGCTTATTATAAAATGTTGATACCACAAAATAGTGTCTGTTTTGTAAGCGTTTAGACCCCAGAGTTAGCAATTAGGTCTAGTGTAAGAATTCATTTATTCCCCAAATTTTCCCTAGTTGGTGCTCAGTTCTGCTCTGGGCCCAGGCTTCATGTTAGGGATAATTGAGACTAATGGGGACTCTGGGAAATTGGACAGCACCTGCCTCAACCAAAGGAGGCTGTTAATTTTTCTCATGTGTTGTATTTGTTGTTACTCAGCCTTTTTTTTTTTTTTTTTTGACCCAATAAAAGTCAGAAGTGTAGGTATTTATTAAAAATGTCCTGATTTTTTAATTTTTTTTTCCAAAAAAGGGGACAAAACCACACTGAAGACTAAACAAAACTTAACGGTTGAATCAGACCAGGTTCCTTCACCATAAGGAAAAGTTATCACTATATTTTATTTCGAAGGCCATGTCATGGTCTTGCTTTTTGTTGGTTAGGTGATTGAGAGTTGGATAGTTCTGAAATAATAGTTTGAAAATGTATTTTGGGTAATAAAAGTATCTTTGCTTTCTGGATCTTTATCACTGTGGTATTTAGAAAAGGACTCAATTTAAAGTGGTGAACATTTAGTAAGAACTCAATGAATATTTACTGAATTAAAAATAAGAGGCCTTTTATTTTTTTATCTTTTAAAAATATTTTTATTGATTTCAAAGAGGGAGAGGGAGAGAGAGAGAGAAACATCAATGATGAGAGAGAATCATTGATTACCTGTCTCCTGCACACCCCCAACTGGGGATCGAGCCCACAACCCAGGCATGTGTCCTTGACAGGAATTGAACAGGCCGATGCTCTATCCATTGAGCCAAACCAGTTAGGGCAAGAGGCCTTTTAAACAGAAAATATTTAATGTTGTTAAGGATATGGATAACCTATAGTTCTAAGACACTGCTGGTGAGAATGTAAATTGGCATAACCAGTTAAGAAACTGATCAGCAGTATCTACTAAAGTTGAAGTTATGGATGAATATCTTGAATTAGATTTCTAAGTATATATCCAACAGATATACATATAAATACACTGAAAGATATGTACTAAAATGTTCAGAATATCACTTGCTGCTCATAATAACCAAACCAGAAATTACTCAAATGTCTAAAAATATAGAACACATAAATACATTTTTTTATTTTTAAAATGGAAAACTATAGAGTAATGAAAACATATGATCTATAATTGCATACAACTATAGATAAATTTTACAGGCATAATGCTGAGCACATGAGCCAAACACAAAATACTGTAGTATATACTGTATGATTCCACATCCATAAAGTATAATAATTGGAAAAGCTGATCTATGCTGTTGATAAAGCAAGAATAGTTGTTACCCTGGGGATATTAGTAACTGGAAAGGGAAGCAAGGGGAGGGTTTTTGTGGTCCTGGTCATGTTTTAATTCTTGATCTGGATGCAGGATTTCATAGATATGTTCAATTTTACAAATATCGAGCTGGACAAGATGGCTTCTGCACTTTTTTTCTATGTAAATATTCCTTAATAATACATTAAAATGGAAAAGTAATAGGTCTTTTAAATATAATGAAATAATTATTTGTGATTGAAGGAAATATATTTATTTTTTAATATTATCAAATACCTTATAACCTATTTTAGTGTAAAATTAGGGTAAATTGATTGAATGGAGTAGATTGTTAAATGGAGGTACTCTACAAATTATGGTGTTGTTTTGTTTTTTTAAAATATATTTTTATTGATTTTAGAGAAGAAGGGAGAGAGAGATTGAGAGAGAGAGAGAGAGAGAGAGAGAGAGAGAGATCAATGATGAGAGAAAATCATTGATCAGCTGCCTCCTGCATGCTGCACAAGGGGGAGCGAACCCACAACCCTGGCATGTGCCCTGTCTGGAATCGAACTGTGACCTCCTGGTTCATAGGTTGACACTCAACCTCTAAGCCATGCCAATGGGTTTTATATAATCATATTTAAGGTATGATTCTTTGCTGGAGGCTAAGACCAACAAGTAGTTAACATATAAATGCCAGAATTCCATCAGAAGGCTGATGGACTTTGATATTTAGCAAGGGTTGAGAATCAGCATTGTATTACCCTGCTGCTGGCTGAATGGCTTAAAGCAATCCCCTAACCTGATAATCCTCTATTGTTTACCAAACTTTACCATTGATATGTCTGTTTTGTTTGCTAAAGGGAAAATGTGTATTGTAGTAAATAAAAAGCTATGGGTCTGGACATTTAGGGAGCCACGCCACTAGAGAGAAGGTCTCTGCCTGGTGTCTCCCATGCCTTCTAAATTTATATTTCTTGTCTAGTGTATCTGTTTACATGCAGCCCCTTCTCCAGATCCTGTATCCTCACTGCAAAAGGTTACGGCAATTCTTGCTAAGTTCAGAGATGTTTTTTAAGAATCTGCATTTATTTCACAAAATTTGAAAAGTAAAATGTAAAATCAAGTGTAAATTAGCTAGTATGCACACAGCATACCAGATACAATGCCTCTCATTTTTCAATAATTTCTCAATGCTTGATGGTGAATAGTACAGTGATGCAATTTTTAATATAAAATGGGAAACCTCTATTTAATTTTTTTACACTATGAAAGTTAGGAATTTTAGATTTGTTATACAGAGCATTGCACCCAGAGGAAGTTTCTTCAAATTATACTTACTCTCCTAATAGTTCTTGAAGGAATATTTCTTTCAAACAACCAAATGCTTATTTAGTTTCTGTTGCAAATTAAAAAAAACCCTGAAACTTAGCCTGACTGTGTGGCTTAGGTGTTGAGCTTCGACTCATGAACCAAGAGGTCATGGTTTGATTCCAGGTCAGGACACATACCAGGATTTCCAGCTGGATCCCCAGTAGGGGATGTGCAGGAAGCAGCCAATCAATGATTCTCTCTCATCATTGATGTTTCTATCTCTCCCCCTGAAATAAATAAAAACATATTTTAAAAAGTAGCAACTTAAATAATAGACTGCATTCAGAATTTTTAGAATTGTGTGTGACCAAATATGATTATGGGATACCCCTCCCCACTTCTTTTCATGAGAATACAGACCATAAAGGTTAAGGGATAATTGTAAATATATATCATCAATACTTTTTATTACTAAGATCAAAACTTGCCAGTATTTTCCAATGTCTGTCTTTTCAGTCTACAGAGTACATTCATGAGCATAATCTTAATTGTTGCTAGTATTAATAGGAACACATTTGTCTAATTTAAAAGTCTGTCTCATATTATCTGCCAATACCTGCATTGGTATTGGTATATTTTTTAGTTATGTTATTGTCCTTGACACTCTAGATGCCTTAATTAAGGAATAAAGTAGGTCATTTAAATTCTATTTTGCTTGAAGCTTTTTCATGTTTGACCAAGTCTGATGTCTTTCATCCACAGATGAGTTTTCCTGCCTACAATTAAATAAATACAATTACAGATGAATAGTGATTTCCTAGGGTTTTAAAAAAGAATCAGTGATCATGTCAAGTAATCTCATCTCATTGTTTTGATATTATCAAGATGTTTAGTGATCTTTGATAGCTTCTTGTTTTTTATTGGGGCATTGAGAATTGTCTGTGCCAATGACTTCAAGTTAAGTAAGGGCCTAGGAATTTTTCATCTTTAGATAGTTTAACCAGGTTTGAGAATTATAAAGCCCAAACATATCATATCATCTGTTATATCATATACCAATGGATATTTGTAAAGCTATATCATCATACATATATATGTACACATATATACATACACATGCATGCATACATATACATAGATATGCTTTATATATGTACAATTTAAATTTTAAGTAAAGTGTTTTTAATGTTGCTATCAAAGTAATACATACATGTGATTTAAAAAACAAACAAACAGTATATAGCAGCAGTTCTATCCCTTACCACAGTCACAAACCCCAAGGAATTTTCCTGAGGCAAACATTTTTATTTTATTTTGATTGCTTCCCATAATTCTAAATTAGGAATTTTTAACCTGAAGTCAGTGAATAGGATTTAGGAGATCTTTGGGCTTGGATAGGTTGAAAAGTATATCTAAATTGAAATTTCACACAGCCAACAGTCCACACTAATATTAGCAGTATTGTGACTTTATCAGTCATAGAATTCAGAAATATTTTGTATGACAGCAAGTTGTTTACAAAGTCTATCTTGAAATATTATTTATACTCATTTCTACTTCCAAATTAGATCTTGTCCTATATAACAAAAGGGTAATATGCAAATCAACCGAACAGCAGAATGACTGGTTGCTATGACATGCACTGACCACCAGGGGACAGACACTCAATGCAGGAGCTGCCCCCTGGTGGTCAGTGCACACCCACAGGGGGAGTGCTGCTCAGCCAGAAGCCCTGAGCCGGGCTCAGAGCTGGTGAGCACAGCGGCGGTGGCAGGATCCTCTCCAGCCTCCATGGCAGCACTAAGGATGTCTGACTGATGGCTTAGGCCTGCTCCCCCGAGGGCTCCTGTACTGCGAGAGGGCGCAGGGTGGGCTGAGGGACCCCTTGCCCCCCCTGAGTGCACAAATTTTCATGCACTGGGCCTCCAGTTACATAATAAAGGGGCATACATCACACAGTTGTTTAGTGGTTTTTCAAATTTCAATGTAACTTATTTCCTCTGCACCTCTAGAGATTTTGAGTTAAAATATCGAAATTGAAAATTATTTTAAGAATAGTTCCACAGGTTTCACCAGACTGACAGTAGAGTCCATGCCAAATGTATGTTAAAAATCTTTGCTGTACATATTATATCACACTGTTTCTTGATTTATCAAATTTAGGCATTTGAGGCATCCTATGACAGAAGAGGATTCAGTTTACTAATAACACTCCTTCATTCTTCTTTTCCCTATTCTTTGATATGGTTGTATTATTCTGTTATTCTTTATTGGTTACCTTTTAAACTTAGGGATCTACTTACTCTCTTAATATCGCCATTGACCATATCTCTTGGATGCGCCATTTTACTAAAGGGAGGTATTAATATTCCTATCCTCTTCTTTGGCTTTCATTCCCCTCCTCCCTCACAATTTCTGTCATCTATCCTCCTATATTAACCATATCAAATATAATAACGTTTGCATTCTGTTCTAAAAACATAATGATATTCTGAAAACATAATTAACCCCCCTATTATTTATCTGTATGTTGATCCTAAAGGTTGAGAATTAGTTAACAGTGTTTATCTTGTTATGACTATGCCGATTTTCACTGTGCACCTAACAAGCCAACGACGATTGCACGTCCTTTCAGAGCAGCTTTTTGCTTTTCATGTTGAAGTTTTTAATTGCCTCCCTTTATTCTTGTATTTATTTATTTATATATTTATTTTCAATATTTGCCTTTGTAATACTCTCAATTTATTCAAACTTCAAACTCTCTGAACTATTACTTATTCTAGGAAGTACCTTCCTCCTGCTTAGGGTTTTGTTTTTGTTTTTGTTTTTGTTTTTTTGATGCGTGGTGATTCCTATTTCTGAACTCCACTTCTGACTTTTCTATTCACATTGTTTTTTAGACTTGCTATAGAGCTTATCAGAATACATCTGCATAGGAACAAAGAAACTGCATAGCAACTAAAATTTTTGAGACTTTACATGTCTAAAAATGATTTTCTTCTGCCCAAACATTTGACTTATATTATTTGATGGAATATGAAATTCCAAGTCAATAACCATTTCACTTTCCCCAAATTTCATAAAGATGTATTAAGGCTAGATTATTTAATTAATATTTTATTTAAAAATAATTTATTTTTTAATAATAAGACTACATCATCATATGTGTCCTTTTATTAAAAACTAGAGGCCCAGCCGAAACCGGTTTGGCTCAGTGGATAGAGCATCGGCCTGCGGACTCAAGGGTCCCAGGTTCGATTCCGGTCAAGGGCATGTACCTTGGTTGCGGGCACATCCCCAGTAGGGGGTGTGCAAGAGGCAGCTGATCGATGTTTCTCTCTCATCGATGTTTCTAACTAACTCTCTATTCCTCTCTCTTACTCTCTGTAAAAAATCAATAAAATATATTTAAAAAAAAAACAAAAAAAAAAACTAGAGGCCCAGTGCACAAAATTTGTGCAAGGGGCTCAGCTCCTGCCACTGCCACTGTAGCTGTCTCGGCCCCCACCACCACGGCTTCATCCGGAAGGTTGTCCGGTCTAATTAGCATAATACCCTTTTATTATTATAGATAGTAGTATCTATTGGATTGAATTATTCTCCTTTAATTTCTGTCACTTTTTTCCCTTTTCTTTTTGTATATTAAAAGTTTTTTTTGGTCCTTCTTAGCCTATCTTGTATACCTTCAATTTGTATTTTTGGTCAACTCAAACTCTAAGCATGTCTTGGAATTGCAAACAAACAAACAAACAAACAAACCCTTTAGCCCATCCATTTTTAATTTTTAATATTTCTGATACTTCATTGTTTATAATATCTCATCATTTTATTAATTTAGTATATTTTCAAGTTTCTCTGAAGATTTTAATTTTATATTCATTTATTTATTTAGTATTTTTATTGATTTTAGAGAGGAAGGGAGAGGGAAAGAGAGATAGAAACATCAGTGATGAAAGGGAATCATTGATCTTGATCATCTGCCTCCTGCATGCCCCCTCCTGGGGATTGAGCCTGCAACCCAGGCAAATGCCCTCGATCTGAATCGAACTTGGGACCCTTCAGTCTGCAGGCCAATGCTCTATCCATTGAGCCAAACTGGCCAGGGATTGATATTTATTTTAAAATTTTTCCTTTCCTGAATTATGTTCCTGCTAGATTATTATTTTCTGTTACTTCATCACTTATTTCATTCTGCAGACTTTCCTCAAATGTTTGCTGATTCTTGGTTGCCTATATAAAGTTGTAAAAAGAAGTTAGCTTGAGTTTGTACATCTTTACAGAGCTTGTGAGTAGGCAAGCTTTACTGAGGGGAAAGGTCAAATGGCCAGCCACAAATCTAAAGTCTCCTCAATCATTCAAACAACAGAGGTATTTTTTGAAGGATTGTCACTCTCATTAGCAAAAACCCTTTCTCTCTCTCTCTCTCTCTCTCTCTCTCTCTCTCTCTCTCTCTCTCTCTCCCTCCCTCTCTATGCACTGGATTTTCCTTCCTGCCCTCCATTTTGGCTAGCCTCTAAGTCCTTAACCTGCCTGAAGTATAAGAGGATAGGTACCCGTTACATTTTCATGTGTAGCCCCTCCATGGCTCTTACATGTTATAGTTTTCTCTGTTTGGTTTTATGTCATTCTTTCTCCCACACCTTTTCATTGTCCAGAAATCTGTTGAACAATCTTATCCAGCAATCACTCCATCCATATTCTTTATTGGTGGGGTTTTTAAAATCTCTTTATAGTTCATTATTAATCCTCAATGGTGTCTTTGAGGGAATAGAGGAATCTGTGCATAATCTTCAACCAGAAGCCCTGAGTATCACAGTGTAATAATAAAATTTTACATTGTTTATAATTGTTTGACCCAATGGCCTAATTTTGAATTACATGTCAAAACAAAGTATTTTTGTCCAGTTTAATATATATTACTTTTTATCAGAAATGTAACCAAAATGGTAAAACAGGAAAAAATTATATTTTATATTGTTCTGAACTTACTAAGGGTATTCACCATTTCTAAACATCACTTCACCTTAGGATACGTGAGTTAGCAAATTACAGCCCAATTGCATTAATATGCACCTTCACCTATGGGTTTTTAGTGATCTACATATAGCTGCAAATATTGAACTTGATCACTTTTTCTTCCAGTTCAGATATATTGAATGTTTATATACTTGAATATATATTATTATATTATAAATTATTCCCTTTTTATTTTTCCCTTATATTATAGGAAAGACATTATATTGATTTTGTTGAAATCAGTATCTGAGTAATTTACATTATGTATAAGTTTCATTTTAGAATAGTAAGGGATAATGAAAATCTTTATTTAAAAATATGTCTGATAAGGTTGAGAAACAGTGATCTAAAATCACAGAACTAAATTTTTTTTTTTGCCTTTCAGTTTTTATAAGAAAAATGGAAATAAACTTCCAAATATTGAAAGAAAAAAAAGGAACTCTTTCCATTGATGGTTTTTAAAAGCAATGATTCAGAAATAAGTACTAGGAAGTGTTCTGTATCCCTGCATGTGATTGTGAATCAACAACATTCCATCTGCCTGTTCTCTACTTGATGGAGTCTTACTTGGATGTTCTCCAACAGAAACCAGCAAACCTTTCCTATAAAGCACCAGAGAGTAGACATTTTAGGATTCAAGAGCTAGACTATCTCTGTTGCACTACTTAACACTGCTATTATAGCCCCAAAGCAGCCACAAATTACAAATGAGCGTGGCTGTGTTCCAATAAAACTTTATTTACAAAATGAATAAACAAGAGGATGAATTTGGCATCCAAGCCAATAGTTTTCCAAACTCTTGCTTGATCTTTGTGATTATCCCATCTTTCAAATTTAGTGGACTGTCATTAATGATGACATTATAATCCATTCCAATAAAAACAAACAAACATTTAAATATCTTGAAATATTTGTCCACATTTTAGTTGTTGAGACATAGTAGACATGGCTTTAGAAGCTTTTCTGTTTTGCTAAAGGCTTTTTGTTCACTATTTGGGTGTTTGTTGCGATGATTGATAAGCTTAGCTACTTTGTACATAGAAAGAAAAACACTACTGTTAAATCTCTAAGCATTCTTGGTGATGGCAAGATCCTTTACAAAAGCTGAACCAAGTAAGAGATCATTCCATTATGAAGGAATGTAGAGAGAGTGGAAAATATCTACAGTGGATTAACCTAAAATAATTAAAGGTCAAGAAAAAATAATTTATGAGTAATGATTGAAGCTGTGATTAGTAAAGAAAAAGGAAAGCTTTTGAGGGCCTCCTATGAGTCATCACATATTTGAATAATTACCATGACATAGAATTCTAAGGTTTAATGGTTGCTGGCTTTTTTTTTTTTTTTTCAGCTTTGACATTTTAATAGGAAAAGCTTTTAAACACACTCACATGCGCGCACACGTGTACACACACACACACACTTGATTAAAGGTTTACATATAAGGACTATCATGGATGTAAGAAAGAGTAGCAATGATAAGTCAGCTGGCAATCTGAATTATTGGAATTTCCTTTTTTTTTTTTAAACAGCATACCTTTTTATTTCAACTAGCAATATACCATAAGTGTCCTTCCAGATCTATATGGATAACTCTCACTCATTATCTTTAATGCCTGCATAGTATTAAGTCTGATGTATGTATCAGTCTCCATTAGGCTATTTCAGCTTACAGACCATTACAAACAGTGCTGAGTAAACATCCTTAAGCATATTGACACACCTACTTTCCATTTTATTTATTTATTTTATTTTTATGATTTTTAAAATGGAATTTATTGGGGTGACATTGGCTACCAAAATTACATAGGTTTCAGGTATACAATTCCATACATAGGTTTCAGGTATACAATTCCATGATACACCATCTCTATATTGTATTGTGTGTTCACCATCCCAAGTCATGTCTCTTCCATCACCATTTATCACTCCTTTACCCTCAACTTTAAAATATGTAAATTCGATAAACATTGATTTTTTTTAGCTAAACCAGACAGAAAACAGATCTGTTTCTCAATAATACGCACAAATTTGCTAGGTATTAAACAACTGATACATTAATGCCTTTCAATGCTATTAATAATGATAGTAAAGTACGACTTTTATTTCTGCTAATTGCTTTAGTTAGATGTGGTGCAACTCAAGACCTGCCAGGTTGACTGGTCTTATGCATCGCTCTTAGACCTCATGGTACCCACTCTTCATTCCCTGCAGCAACTTTGCCCTTTGAGAGATGTTATCTAATGTTTAAAATGTTCCATGAAGCCTTTTCTAGATTTCTCTTGGTGATTTCAAGTTCAGAAATGTGATTTGCTTAATGTAATGTTCTCAACTGGGAGTGATGTTAACTCCCTGGGGACAGTGGGCCATTTCTGGAGACATTTTTGCTTGTCACAACCGGGAGATGGTATGACATCTACTGAGAAACGGCCTAAGATGCTGCTAAATGTCCTATATGCACAGCACAATCTCCCACAAAAAGGCTTAACTGACCCAAGCTGTCAATAATGCTGAGCTTGAGAAACTTAGATTAAAATTTGGGGAATACACCTTTAGAATTCTTTAAATTCATACAATGTAAATGTTCACCAATGAGGTTGGTATTTTGTGTCTTCTTTTTGGAGCTAACTATACAGCGTTTTCCCTTTATATCTGAATCATAGAGAAATCAGTGATTACCAATATTTCTTCCCAGGTCAGGCATCCATTGGTTCATCAAATATTTAGTGAACACGATGCAGAACCTCGGCTGACTACACAAGACTGAATAAGAGAAGGTCTTTAGTTAGATGACTGCTAGACAGCAGAGGTGCCTGTGTGCTTGCTGTTTGCTAGGACTTCTGCAATGTTTTTGTACTTGATAGCAACTTGTTGGGTGTCATTAAAAGCAAGGATAGGCTTATGAAGTTTTGGAAGCTTTATTTCTCACTGTCAAAAGAAGAGGGCCAGATAGCTGATTTACAGAATCTTTAGTTCTATGTTTCTGTTTAAGTGACCCGTAGACCAAAACTGTTGAAGAACTACTAGCGAGTGACACCTCTTATGAGCAGAGAGATGCAGTCAATGACTTTTGTCTTTACAAAAAAATAACCATCACCATTCCAGTAACATATCATCACACAAACATTTCAGTGCATGTAGGAGCAAAGTAAATCTGTGCTATAACATATATGAACTTGTGGATATAGTTTTCCAGGGCCTTTGCTTCTGCCATTATTTTTTGGAAACTAGGACATAGACTGGAGGCTTAGTTTCTAAATGTGGATTTTAAAACAATGTTGTTGTTTTTTAAATACACAATTTAAAATATTTGATATTATGAGAAGATTTTACCATTCACTCTGTTGAAGTGATTTGTTGTTGTTGTTGTTATTTAAAACAAATGTTCTTTGTGCTACTGAGAAAGAAAGCACCTATAAAAGGACCAGTCTATTTTTACTGTGCAATGATCCCCCTAGTGGATATGAGAAGCAGCTAGCGTCAGGATTTGCATAAAGAAGCAGGTGATTGTGGGTGAGACTTTGCTACTTGTTTCTCACTTTCAGAAGTGTTTTACAAGATCAGGACTGTCTTTACTATTTTTACTAGAGGAACTCCCAGTGGTTAAGTTGCCTATTTTAGAAACTCTTAATGAGGTAGGAAGAGGTAGAAACGCATAATTCTTTAAAGCTAGAAAAAGATAAAATATCTTAAAAGTTGGAGTGATGCAGTTGTAATTTTTAAAGCGCTACTTAAAGAAAAGGCTTTTTACCAATTATGTTGTGTTCTTTTATTTAAATTGGCTAGCATTTTTAAAGTAGTCATAATGCCATCTGGTGCTGCTGTAGATCTGACCAGTAGTTAGATTTTTTTAAAGCACAAATAAGTGTGAAGGAATATTGATGATATGAAAATTGATTACTTATGATGAAAGTGCTTTTTAAGGCTAATGTATCAAAATAAGATATTTAAGGCACTTACTTGTAGTAGCTATGTCATAAAACTTCCAAAATAAAGATTTATTTTGGTTGAGTAAAATATAATGTTAAGCCTATAAATTTCAAATATGCTAGATTCAGAACATTGGGAACAGGACCAGGAACAAAGAGATAAAGGCGCTGTGAGGTAGAGAAAACTGAAAATATTGCTAGATCAAAGAGCTTTACCATGTTCAAATAAAAATAATATTAATGATGAGCATATAATGAACATGGTATCAATGGAACATTATTTTGCCTAAGCGAACAGTGTTATTATTTTCCTCCTTGCTGGTTCATGAAACCGCTACTGCCTCTGTCTTTGTAAAGGACTTAGAAACTGATAGAGGATGAGACCCTGTTAAGTAAGATGCATTTTGCAAATGCAATATATCAAAAAGTCATGTTTGCTAATAATAATTTTCTAATATAAAAACTGTATAAAATATTTAAAAAATGCATATGTTCTTTATGTAAATGATTGCTTCCCTTTGCATTTATTTTGTGATGTCCATAATTAATGTCCTTTAAACTTTTTACTTTGGAAAATACACATAGAAAAATAAATAAGTAGTTACCTTATTGACAGAAATCCATGATACAATGTGTGGGATGTAGTACGGTAAATGACATATAACATCAATCAGGTAATGAGAACTTCTACAAATTTTGCTTGATTTATTGAAAAGAAAACCACATTTTTCAGTGATTAACATTCTTTGATGACAGTAATGATGATGCATGAATTGGATGAGGAGATAGGAAACAAGAAGATAAAAGGATAGAAAATCTATAATTAACAAAAAACATACACAAACAACAATTAGTGTAAGTGAAATATATTTCTGCGGAATAAAAATGGAACAGAGGGAACAATGAGAATCAGAGACAATTAGGGTGGATGTAGCTCGGATCTCAGAAATGGTGAAAGGCAAAAGATAATGTAATGCAACTTGTACATACAAACAATGGAAATCTATTCAAAAGCTCTTTTAAAAGGCCTCCCCCTCACACATAGCACATCTTATTCTGCCTTTCCCTTAGCATGTTTTCTTTAATATTCCTAATTTACAAACTGCCTGAGGAAACTAAACACTTGGCTTGATTTTAAAACTATTTGTAGCTCTACCACATCCTATTTTGAATAAGCCACTATATCATATGGGTTTACTTAAACATTCACTTGGCTTTGCTTTTGAGTGGACGGTTAGTTCAAACTGCCTGATATTTCAATGTTACCATAGTGATGAGTAGTGGACACTGTCATCTTTCTCTTTTTAATTAAGGGACAGATGCAGGTAAGGCTGATCTCTCAGTGACCCTCTTTAAGCCGGCATCAACACATTGATTGTTTCCAATTCTTTTCTCTCTCCTGCAGTTTTAGCTTTGTCCTTTCTTCAGATCAAGGTCTCCGTCCTCTTAGGTTAAGGATGCAGGGATTCCTTTTAAACCCTTCCTTTGGGAACTTTATCTTAGAAGGAATAAAACACACTTCCACTGAACACCAATGAAACATGATTTTTTTTTTTAATCTTCCAGCAAGATGCTCTGGCTTTCTTTCTTTAACATTCAGTGATGTTTGTTAAGATTCTGTTTAGCCTTTAAAGACTGTAAATATTTCTACTTCAACCCCTTTCTTGAAGTAAACGAAGTGCCCTTTCACTTACAGTGTAATTACCAAGCAGGTATAAGTAAGGTATAAATGGTGTCATAAATGTTGTTACTGGTGCCATCTTTCTTTGTGCTATCATCTACGGAAATACACTCGCACCAGAAGAAGTATTTCGGGAGTAACCTACATGCTTGGTATTGTTTAGGTGTTTTCTCAAATAAGAAGTGTTTGTGCCTGAAGGTGCTTGCCGTTTGTTTGTATATAAGGTAGGCGGTAATGAGCATTACATGCTCTGGGTGGAAGGAACAGAAATTTCCTGGAGGGATTAGAGATGGGGATTAATAGGCACCCAGTAGTCAGAGATGCAGGCCAGAGGGATAGCCCATACAATAAAATGCTTGTCCTCACTAATTTTCATTCCTTTCGTTTAGAATTGTTAATATTAACTCAGTCCTTATAAGGCTCTTCTTTATCTCAACTCAATTTTTTGGTGATTTTGTCTCTTTTATTTATCTTTTGTATCAGATTTCTTTGGTGTTAGAAACTTAGCTAATCAAATGTAGCAATCCTTTTAGTGTATTTCTAATTCTTTGATGCATGTTAAATAGCATGGATCCCAAATCATTATTTTTCTTATTTTCAACTCTTTCGATTTTACTGCCTTTGTGATCTTTAGCACATATATTTTACAAAAATTATTTCACATTTTACGTTTGTACATTTGAATACTTTTCCATAGAATATTTGGTCTATAAGTATGCACAATCACATTTATTTTTTTTATTTCAATGCAATATTTTATATATTTTGACAGTCAATATTATTTTATATTAGTTTCAGATGTATAGTGATCAGACAATTATATAAATTTACAAAGTGATGCCCCCTATATTACTAGTACCCATCTGGCACCATGCACAGTTATTACAATATTATTGACTATATTCTCTGTACAGTACTTTTTATCCCTGTGACTATTTTATAACTACCAATATGTACTCAGAGTCCCTTCACCTTTTTTTTTTTGTTTAAAGTATTACAAATAGTGGTACATCACAATCACATTTATTTACATGGTTTTTAAACAGTGACTTGTGAAGGTACTTCTTTTTTAAAATCAACTTTATTGGTTTAATTTGTAATTACCTGTACCCATTTACAATCTATGATTCAATGAGTTTAGATGGATGTGCGTACCCAGGAAATCACTGTCACAGTGAAATTAGAGCGCATTTCCCCCCCTACTTTCCCAAGTTTGCTCCTGCCCCTTTGGAGTCAGCCACTTCCGCTTTCCCTGGCCCCAGACAACCATTGACCTGCTTTCTCTAGATTAATTTGCCATTTCTAGAATTTCATATGAATGGGGTCATATAGCATGTACTCTTGCACTTGGCTTCTTTCACCCAGCATAAGGTTTTTGAGATTCATCATATTGTTGTGTGAATCAATAATTCACTCACTTTTATTGTGGGTTTCATTGTATAGACATTTCCTATTTTGTTTATTCATTCACCTGATGAGGAACATTACATTATTTTCACTTTCTTACTATTTTGAATAATAAACTGCATTTGTATGGATTCATGCAGTTGGTGTATGTGTAGCTTAATAAAAAACTGGCAGTGTCCCAAAGTAGATGTGGCATTTTTTTATTTCCATCATCAGTGTATGAGTGTCTCCATATCCTTATCGACAGTTAGCATTGTCAGTCTTTTAAATTTTAGTCATTTAAATAGGTGTAAATTAGAATCTCATTGTTCTTTTAATTTATATTTCCCAATATCTAATGAAGTTGATTGTCTTTTTGTGTGCTAGTTGACCATTCACATATCTTCTTTTTTTTGGCAGAAGAGTTTATTCAAATATTTTTACCATTTTTTGTTGTTGTTGTTTTCTTCTTAATCCTCACCCGAGGATAGTTTTCCTTTGATTTTTAGAGAGAGTGGAAGAGAGAGGGAAAGACAGAGAGGAATATCTGAACATTTAAAAAAGCAACATGGCTTTAAAACACTTACGTTTTTATCCCACATTAGGACTTGGGTAAAAAAAAAAAAATTGATAGTATAAGTTTGCTTTAGGGATAGTTCTTCTTTGACATGGCAAATAAGTTAAGATAGGGGCATTGAAATTAATTTATCTTCTACCAACAACGTAACTGACATTATCAGAAGGCCTAAACTAATGGCTGCCTTCACTCTGCCGTGAATAATTTTCTGTGTCTCTTTTTCTTAGTAGTCTTCTTTCCAAACGGACAGACTCATTCTAAAGTGGTGATCTGAACAACTCAGAATAATAGCTCACACCTGACAGGAAGATATTTGGCCTGAGTAAAACAATAGTAGCCTGAGACTTTGTTTATTGATGACAAAGGCCCCCAGTTGTATGGCTGTCCTGGAAGAACACAATTGGATATGAAACCCAGCTCTTGTGTTGGGACATCATATTGCATCCACTGAGGCCAGTGGTCGGCAAACTCATTAGTCAACAGAGCCAAATATCAACAGTACAACAATTGAAATTTCTTTTGAGAGCCAAAATTTTTAAACTTAAACTATATAGGTAGGTACATTGTTATTAACTTAATTAGGGTACTCCTAAGCTGGCCTTTGCTAAAAACGTCCTCAATCTGATTGAGGCATGTGGCTCGCGAGCCGCAGTTTGCCGACCACTGACCTAGGCCAGAACTCTGCCTTGGTCTGAACTCCTCTGCAAAGAGCTCCTTTCGGGGAGACGTTTCTGAAAGGGCGCTTCTCCTGCCGCTGCTCCCTGCCTTACGTTGATAGGATATCAGAACGGGAGCTCTCACTTCAGCATGAGCTGTGAGTTAATAATTGTTTTCAGTGACACTGTGTCAAAAGTAATAATGGTGATGCCAATAAGCATTCTTTAGGTGTTATACATACTATAGCTATTTCTGTTTTTTTTTTTTTTTTCTTTAACAATAATTCTTTTAAGGAAAAAATGTGATAGGTTGCTTAAATCTACGAAGTCTCCAGATTGCATGATCCCCTAAACATGTACATTTGGTTTCCCACGGTGATCTCTAGATGTTAAAAATATCCTTTCCAGTGCACAAAAATATCATTTTCTGACTTTGCCATAAATAAAAATGTTGTAAAATAAATAACTCACTGAAACGAACAGTAGTCATTTCAGTAAAGAATTTGTGACCTCATTTTATTGTGATCATCTTTTCTAATTTCTATATTTCTCAACACATTTGATTTTCCATTCCCCCATTTATATCAGGTTGTACATGGCCTTATAGCATTAAAAAAGATATTCAAAACTTGGTTGCAAAATAGAAACTCAAAACTTTGAGTTACCGACAACAAAGAAGACTAAATAATTTATAGTGTTTTCAAAGATTTTAGTGTTTTCTCAAACAAACAAAAAATGGCTGCTTAGATACACCAACAATTTACTCTTAATGCTTCTTAATTTATTCTTTGTATGTGGACCTCTTGTGCAACTTATAACAATTAGAGACATACTTTAATTTGCTTTGCAATCTGAACTTTGTAATAACAGCATGTATCTATTTGGATCCTTGGAGAAGCCGCGTGGGCTCAACCCGAGATTGTCCTTCCATCTTCACATCCTCACCCTCCCTGTGTTAGCTAGGCCTATTAGTCAGGGATTTCATTTTACCACCTCAAAACTGCTAAGGCAACCTTGTCATTGTAATTTTCACGCCCTTTCTTTTTCTTTGTTCTTTATGTCAGTGAAATCTCATCTCCACAGTTTTCTGTCATAGCTTAATAGCTTGGAACAAAGTTCAATTAGAGTCTCTATCATGATAAAACAAAATGCACAGATGAAAAAATTAGTTGCCACTGCCCATCCTTGTTCTTGATTCAAGCACTGTTTGTTGAATTCTGCCTACCAGTGAAACTGAATTATTGGATATAATGTGACATTGTCGAATATGTGCATACATATAGATTTGGGAAACCTTAATGCAACTCTATTGTTCTAGAAGATGTTTCATTGATATGGTAGTACCCTGGTAAAGTTCTTAGTGTAAATTTTATTCTCTTGTTGGTGCAGTGTTTAACCATGCTGTTAAATCCAGAAACTCTAAATAATGTATGGAAATTTAACATCTGAACACTCTCTTAATATTTCAAAGCCTTTTGAAAAGGAGTAGTGGTTCATTTCCATACACTGCATTTATTCAATTAAAATCACCTTTGCTCACAGGTTAAAGTCATGGGCCATTGTCTGCACTTACTCTACTTATGCTGCTGTCTGCTCAAGGTTATTTGGAAATTATACAGCAGAGAAACTTTCCAAAGAAATAAATGGTATTATTGCAAATTTACTAGCTGGATTATTTGGGAAGCAATATATTGACATCATTGAACATTATCAGCAATCCCACTGCCACCACTTCCTCCTCCTCTACTCAATGAGCTGTTAAAAGACACAATTTGTTGTACTATGTAGTTAACAAGAAATAAATACCATGCAGCAGGTGCTACACAGGAAGGCACTGAGTGTTATTGTACTAACTGTGCCTGACTAATTCTAGCCAAAACAACAATTCTGTATTCAGCAAAGGAGAAGAATAGATAATTTAATGGAGATTTGGAGCTTGCTTGTTTGTAATGTCGGGGTTATACTTGAAAAATAGAACCACGTGAGTGACATGGCTAGAGGAAATCCTCTGATGTAGAGATTTACACTCAACTCAATTGAATGGAAGATAATGGTATGCAAGTGACTTAAAATATTGGCTAATTCAAGACTTTTTTGTATATATTTTTGAAAGAACTCTGTGATTATTTTGAAATGGATCTACCATCCACATCATATTTCTTTTAGCTTAATGCTAAAGCTAACTTGCATTTCCTGAGTGTATCATACCAATTTATGCTAAAGGAAGGTCAGAAGCACAGACTCTTACCTTCTGTCACTTTCTCTCCTCCTTAGTCACTGGTGCTTCTTTCTCAGTCTCATTCCTTGCTCAGCCTGGAAATGTTGAGTATTTCAATCTAGGTTTTGCACCTCTTCTTTAGCTATACTCTTTTTAGGTGATCTCATTAAAGCCAATAGCATTTGATGCTCCTGACTCTGAAAAGAGTGGTAATATTTATTTTTGAAAAGAGCCATTTCAATGCATTGGTGGGGGGATGGGAGCAGATTGGAAGGAGTGGATTTAAGAATGAGTTGGATGATTTGAAAGAGGAGAATGTGAGTTTAGAAATGCTATTTCACAACGTTAGCTGTGAATAGGGAGGCTAAGCTGGGGATACCAGTGAGAAATATGGAGTTCAAGGGAAATTGTGTTTATTTGTTTTAAGATGGAAAATAGCAGAACATGTACAAATATTCTAATACTCACTACCCACTGAAAAAGGAGGAATTGTAGGTGTTGGAAATGGGAGCAAGAATTGAAGTAGAGAAATATTTTGAAAGAGGAGTACTATCCGTATAAGTTTCTAAATACACAAACAGGATTTGTGCATCTGCATTACACTTAATTTGACATAATATGATTTTATTGTCATAGAGTTTGAATGGACCCTTAGGGCTCATCACATCCAAATTTCTCATTTTACAACTGACCAAAAACAAAGCTACAGATATGAGGTGAGACGCACACCTTGTCTTACAGCTGTATTACTGAATCAGAGAGTGTATGGTTAGCACTATTTGTTGATAAAGTGAGAGTGTAGGGAAGAGAAAGCCTTTTCCGACTTAATGTCATAATCAGTGCATTTGCATCCCTGAGCGAACCCAGCACCTCTCCCGCAAGCCAGTAGGTAGAGTAGTGACTCAGACCGAGATGCGTTTGCTGTAGTAGATGCCATGCTGGGCCACCAAGACCGAAACCTTCATTCCCAGCTGCTGGAATTGCTGGTAGTCACTAACTCAGGGAGTCACTTTCTGATACTTGCCTCATTTGAAGAGAGCTACTTTGCCTTATGACACACTCTCTACCTGTGGGCACCTGCATCCAATGATTGGTTGATGAATTATAAAGGTTCAACTCCTTTATCCCAATTCAGGACAATTCTGAATGGCCACCAAAGGTTTCTGAAGGATTTTTCTGACTTTGTTTTTATTTATTTATTTATTTATTTATTTATTTATTTATTTATTTATCAGTTTAGCTCTTCTCTCAGCCAAGTCCTCTTTCCTCCCAACTTGTTGATCCCAAGAGTATACCAAATATTCTTCCTGCTTGCAAATTCTCATCTCAGGATCTGCTTCCTCAGGGATTCTGGCCTACAAAACCACAAAGGATATGAGCAGTGATTAAAAGTTCAGTGCAACAATATTGGGGTTAATCAGATGTAGCTTGAATATTTTAAAATGTCACAACTGGTAGGTGGATTATGTTGAGCAAAGTCAATGATTGAAGCCACATTTTTATGTCAGGGTTATAATGGTGGAGAATTGACTCAATTTGGAATAAGTCCTTAGCTAGAAGTTGGGGATTTGTGGGTATCAGTCAGGTCTTGGCCCATCGGAGAAGTAGCAGACAAAAATTGTAGAATCATCAGAGCCTCAGGTAAGATGTCTAGGCTCAGAAGTGATTCCAGGACTAACAGATAGCCTTTTGGTTAAGCGGAAACCATATTGAAACCCAGTGAATGACAAAGCTGTACTTGGGGAAGGGCACATAGATATTCAGGGCTAACATGAGTCTGAGCATATGAACACACAGCTAATTCCAGACCCTTCCTTCTGGTGGGGGATGGCTGCTGGTCACAGCTACCCTTTGTCAATACGAGCTCTAAGCTAGACATGCCTGCCTCTTCATGGAGGGAAAAGTAACCGAGAGAAGCTTGGAGATTGTGAGAATAGAGAGTTTAAGACAAAGAAACTATATACGTTTCTGGGAAGAAAAGCTGCCTTACTGAAGAAAATTTTGCTCTCATTCTCACATTTCTAGATTGCTTCTGAAATCAAAGAGTATATTATTTATCAAGGCAGTGGCAGTATTCAAATTCATCTTTGTGAGCACTGTGGCTGTTTCTCAAAACCTTGCCTTGCTAATAAGTCCTGTAATTTAGAGTTCACGGTGGGGAGGGGGTGGGGTAAATGATCTCAGTAAAAGGCTCAAATAGATACCAATCTCCCAAGCAATTGAAAACTCTGTGCACACTTGGGCATGAGTGTGATTTGTCCTCTCCCTTAGATTTATGTTTTTGTATTTTTTTTTTAATATGAATGAAGTCTAGATTTTAGCTTTCCTGACAGGAGATTCCTGATGCCTCTTTCTTTTCTTCTGCATTGGGATCCCTTTGGTTGTACTGCCAAAAATAACTTTTTAAATAGTAACTCATTTCTTTAGACTCATCTTCCTTCTTAGAATCTGACACTTTATTCCAACATTGTAAGGAATGAGAAAGGAAGAGATTAACACTTGAGAAAGATGATGTTATATTAGCAGAGATGAGAAAGAAAAAAACTATTCAAATTCTATTTCATTTAATTGTAAAATCCAGTAATTAGTAGGTTTTTTTCCCTCTGGCTTTTTAGAAGCCTGTTTTTTTTCCTGAAATAATCCAAAAGTATCTCCTCCCCCGCCCCCTTCTCTTTCTTCTCCTCCCATGTATGTGTGTAATTGGGGCTGAAAATGATGAAGAGTTAAAAGAGGTTTTATAATGCATAGCCTTTACAATGAAGAATATCACCAATCATTCCCAGGAGGGAGACTGTTCTCATAAATGATTTACTTGGCTCTGGCTGGTTTGGCTCAGTGGATAGAGCGTCGGCCTGTGGACTGAAGGGTTTTGGGTTCGATTCCGGTCCAGGCCACATGCCCGGGTTGAGGGCTCGGTCCCCAGTAGGGGGCGTGCAGGAGGCAGCCAATCAATAATTCTCATCATTGATGTTTCTGTCTCTCTATCCCTCGCCCTTCCTCTCTGAAATCAATAAAAATATATTAAAAGTAAATAAATAAATGATTTACTTGGGGAAACAAAAGAAAGGAGGAAGTAGCCAAGACAATTTTGAAGAAGTCCAGATTTGGGGATGATTTTCTCTAAAATCTCATTACTTATTATAAAACCCTCAAATTTAGACCCCCCAATTTAGTGTGGAATTGTCATTCAGTCTGTCATGTAGACCAGAGAGGGGAAGAATTGACAGTCCAGAAACAGTTAAATTCCTGTCTGAAAGCATGATGCTTGACAGTGGTGGCATTAAAAATCGGTGGGGAAATTATGGGCTCTTCAGTACATGGGGCTAGGACAATTAGTTATCCATATGCAAAAAAGTAAAATTAGATTCTGGTGACAGAATAAATTCCAGGTGGTTTAAAAATCTGAAAGTGAAAAGCAAAACAAAATTCTACAGTCAAAAATAGGAGTATTTTTTATGACCCCAGGTTAAAGAAGGATTTAATAAAAGAATAGTATTTTTGGCTTTATTAAAATTGCATTTTCTATAAATTAAAAGGGACCATAAATAATGAAAAAAAGGCCGGCTGGTGTGGCTCAGTGGTTGAGCATTGAACCATACCCCAAGAGGTCGCTGGTTTGATTCCAGTCAGGGCACATTCATGAGTTGTGGACTCAATCCCTAGTATTGGGTGTGCAGAAGGCAATCGATTGATATTTGTCTCTCATCAATGTTTTTATCTCTCTTTCCCTTATCCCTCTCCCTTCCTTTCTCTCTAAAAATCAATGAAAACATAGTTTTAAAAATTGAAAAAAATATTAAACCACTGGTATTGAACAAACTATAGCCACCAAAGATAAAGATTTAGAACTTTAACAACCTAATAGTAAAATGGGCAAAATGTATAGAAAATGTATAGAGAGTGCAATTTTAATAAACATGCAATTTACAGAAAAATAAACATTAGTATTCAATAAAATTATCTACAGATTTAATAGTCTGATAGAAATTCAAATTAATATACTATTTCATACCCTTCAGATTGCCGAAAACAAATGACTATAGTGAGAGTAAGGAGCAATGGGAGTTCTCCTACGATTTTAGAGGCAGTGGAAATTGGAGCAGTCACATTAGAGAACAATTTGGCAATGTTCAATTGGAAAAAAAAGAAAAACAAATATTTTCAATAGACAAATATAAAGTATAGGACTTATTCATACAACAGTTAAAATGAATGAACCAGGATGACAAGTATCAACAGAGATACATCTGAAAATATTGTATTTATTAAGATAATGAATCTTGTTTAGACAAAATGGAGAAAGATTGCTTTGAAGGTGTGGATCACGAAATACACAATTTAATGACATTGTAACTGGTTGGATAGTCCTAGTCACAATTTTTTTTTTCCAATTTGGTTAAACAACGTTTTTTTACAAATATACCAGCACTTTCACCATTATTACCACTTGAAAGACTATCCTACCTTTCACAGCGCTTTGGAAACAAATTCTCAGTATTTCAAAATTCAGTAGAGATGTTCGGGTTCTAAAACGTATTCCAAGAGTTCTAGAGACACTCTGACACATCCCCCTGGTCTGCTGTTTTGAGCTCTGAGAGTGTATAATTTTTATTTATTTATTTATTTTTCTATTTTTTTTATTAAGGTATTATATGTGTACATATCTTACCATTGCCCCAAATTGATTAATGGATTTGGTCTGGTGTTCTATCCATTCACTTTTTTTTTTTTTTTAGATATTTTTATTGATTTCAGAGAGGAAGGGAGAGGGAGAGAAAGACAGAAATATCAATGATGAGAGAGAATCATTGATCGGCTGCCTCTTGCATCCCCCACACTGGGGATCGAGCCCGCCGTAACCCAGGCATGTACCCTTGACCGGATTCGAACCTGGGACCCTTCAGTCCGCAGGCCGACGCTCTATCCACTCAGCCAAACCGGCCAGGGTATCCATTCACTTTTTTTAATCATTAACAAACCACCCCAAAATAGAGTAGCTTAAAACAGTCCCCATTTTATTTAGCTCATGATTTTGTGGGATGGTTGGGGCCTCTCACCTTATGGTCTCACACCCTCTAACAGATTAGCTTTGGCTTCACAAGGCAATCTCTGGGTTCTAAAAAACAATAAAAGAGAACACATTTCCAAAGCACAAGTACTTTCTTAGACCACTGCTGAGGTTCAGGGGTCCAGAGCAACTGCCATGGGCAAGCCCACATTTAGGGATGGGGAGATAGACTGCATCTCTTAATGGGATGAACTGCAACATTACATTGTTGTAAAGGTATCCATATGGGAAGAATGTGTGGATGTTTTTGCAGTCAATCACCTGTGTTTTTTACACAGGTACCTGTGTTTGATCTCTGAAACTTTTATATAAGTCACTTGGATGAGGATCCTTTCCTTAGGGCCAGATCAAGATGCAGCTTGTAGGAGAATGGCTTTACCCCTGTTTTGGTACCCAGGGCCATAGGTCTAACCAGTTTCTGCCAGGGGAACAGGCTGTAGGCTTTCTGGGCCTTGCCCATCTCTAAGGGCATGGGATTTACTGAGGAAGCAACCTACTTCAGGGGCCTCTGAAGGTTAGGACAGACAATACTTCCAAGACTGAATAAGAAGCATAATATTCTGCTTCCCCAGTAATGTAGAGGCCCTGTTGTGAAGACAGAGTTCCCTGGCTGGGATATTTAGAGTAAATCCAAAAAGATAATTGGGGGAAAAAAGCAGCATTTGGCCCTGGCCTGGAAAGTAAATATATTCTTTAGAGATTTATTCCCCCCCCAGAATATCAGAGAGAGAAGACAATGAATTAGAGAAATTCAGCTACATCCACTTTTCTGTAACATGAGAACTTTCCTCAGGAATAGAGTTGGGATGAAAACCCATGTCCTTGAAGTCAAATGGGCTTCCCTTCTTTGGCACTGACATTCCAGGTTCACTCTGGTTTTATGTTTAATAGCCAGCAAAGCAGTGACCAATTTAACTTCTAACTCTGATAAAAGATATTGGGGTGAGGGGCACAGGGTGGAAGAGAAGACCAGAAAGAGTTATAACAAAACCGTAATAGTAGCCATAGGTTTGGCAGAGATATGGGTCATCAATGTTTTCTTCTATGTTTTCTGAGGTTTGCAATAGCTCTAATGAGAACATATTATGTTAAAAACCTTGGGGCCCAACCAGCATGGCTCAGTGGTTGAGCTCACTCCCCACTGTGGGGCATACAGGAGGCAGCCGATCAATGATTCTCATCATTGATGTTTCTATCTCTCCTCTCCCTTCCTCTCTGAAATCAGTAAAAATACATTTTAAAAATTTATAAAAATCATGGGAAAAAGAAACTTTCCCAGAGCCAGGATTTAAATCCAGGCCAGAGACTGTACATTATTCACATTTATACCTCATACCCATTTTAATCCCATATAGGTGCCAACTTCTAAATGTTTATTGAATGCATATAAAAATTGCAGAGAGTTCACATTGGCTCACTGTGAGAGATAATTTTCTAGGATGTAAAGTAGTTAAAAAATGCAGTGCTCTGTCAAGCAGTAAACGCCATCCCTGAAAGCATCCATACGGAGCTGGATTAGACAAGCAATGTCTTGGAAAGAGTAATAAGTCTGATTGCAAATTTCAGGTAAGGCATCATGGGGGAGCTTGCATTAAAGGGATGAGTAGAATTTCAGTAGCTGAAAAAGAATGGGGTAGGTGGAAATTAAAAAAGAGTTAGAAAAAAATAAATAACTAGATGGCTCCAAAAAGCCCCCACTGAACTATGAGTTTCATATGTCACAGCTTGAATTATTGGATTATTTTAAAGAAAAATATTATATTGTCAATATGAGCATGGATTCCCCTATTTTCTAGTAAGTCACTTGTGTCGTTTGCATCTATCTCATCCCATTATTGGACTGTTTCATTAAAATTTATTTTAAAAATTTATCCCCGATTCACTTTATACTTCTTTTTGTGTGAATATCTAATTTAGATTTTGTACTTTTAGAAACTTTTCAAATTTCAAATTTTGCCATTAGCTTTAATCAGCAAAACACCATTGATACAGTGTATGATAATAATGCATCATAATTTTGTTATAATATGGAGTTACATTCTGTTCATATTCTCTTTCTCTTTATTGTGTCAAATACTTATTAAGACAGCTAAAATAAAAGATCTGTGGTATTTGAAAAGCATCTATACCTGTTGTGTATGTCTCTGAGAAGTCAAGCATATCTGAAATACTGTGATTTCTTGTCAGGCAATGTCACAACGCAAGTTTATTTTTTGAATATGTGAACAAAGAATCCAACTTAAGAATGCACTTGGGCTTTGTTTTTCCAAAGTTGTTCTGAATGACAATTAAAATAGAGGACGTAAAGACAATATAGCAGCAGAACTTCTGCTCACCGGCATGTTTTTCAGGTTTTCCCATAAGGTGTTGACAGTTCTCTGTCAACTTGTAGGCTTGAAAAAACAAAAAGCAGTCCTGCTTGTCAGGTGTTCGCTGGTCCCTCCCCAGATCCTCCAGTGCTCGGAGCTCTAGTTCAGATGTTGCAGTGTTATGTAATTTATTCCGTCTCCAAATGTCAGTCCCCCACTACCTCATGATTTGCTCTCAGATCGGATGCCACTGCAGACGGCCGATACCCTGAAAGTGCTTAGGGCACAGATCTTGGTCTATCCTACATTGATAGTATAGAAGTCAAATTAAATCATTAACAATAATAATGAAACTTTTAAAGTAAAATAAGTGTATCTTTTGGGCGTACTTTCATCCAAATATGTTAATGTGTCCAAATTTAAATATTTTGATACGCTCTTTAAAAATATTTTATATGCTTTTTCATTGAGGGGACTCCTTGAACATAGTTATTTTATGTTTTCTTTACAGAAAATCATACTACTATATAATATTATTGTCTCATTTACTGGCATTACATATGTCTTTTTGGGCACTTGAAGTGATTCAGGAAGAGGTCTTTAACCAAACAGTAAGAAAGGAACACTTGATTATTCCAGGAGTGTTCTTCCTGATCACATAGAAATATAAGTGAATGTGAGTTTACACTTTCCTTTCATTAGCCAACTATCATTTCAAAGTGAGGCAAATGATCACTTTCACTGAGCTGGAAGTTAAGAATCTGAAAAGGGCACTTGTAAACCACAGGTTTGCTTTTTTCTTTAAAATAAAAATCTAACTAAATAAAAAGTTGTGGAAATATTTTACTAAGATTTTTAAAATAAAAATACATTTTTTTAAAAAAATGGGGTCATATTTTTGGAGATTTCAAGTATTTTAAAATCAAATATAGGATCTGTTAATCATCTAAAATATTTAGTCAAAATGTATATTTTGGGCATACTGATTCATTATGTTTAAATTGTTCTACCTGATCTTGTGTATTAATTCCTTTCCTTGAAGGACTGTGTATCTACATGCTTTCCATTTCCTATATAATAGAGGTAGTGTAATAACTGCAAAAAGCCATTAGATCTACTTTATAACTCTTTCATTATACAAATCACTTGTAGAAAGGAAAGGAAAAGGAAAATATAGTAGCTGAGAACTCCCACATTCAGAATGCATCTTACATTTACTCCAACTATTCGGGTCTCATCTTAAAGAACTCCTTATAGAAATCTTTATGGCAATCTGGTGTTTAGACCAGAGTGGAGAGCACATAAGGCCTGGGCATGTTACCAGTCTTTCTGCTCTTTGTCATATGCTGTTTGGTTATCACCTAGAGGATACTTCTGTGCCTCAATTTCCCACATTTATCAAAGATGACAATACAGTTCTGGAGGATATATACTAAGATGTTTAATAAAAATTAAATTTCCTATTTGGTTATTTTTTTGTGCATGAATGTATAAATATATATATGTACAGTAATATATAAATCCCTAATATTCATATATAAGTACAAAACGTAACACTTATTCTTTAAAATGGCAAGACATTAATATATTCATGCCAGCTTTTCCAATATATCCTTTTAGGGGACTAGATCTGGCAACGCTATTATTTGTAATGACAACTGGAATGCAGATGGATCTTACTTAGAGACTGTATGTAGGAACCTGGGGGGAAGGGAGTAGCAATCCTTTATTTTTTTAGGATGAAGCAGAAAAATCTTCTCTCTTTCGTATATGGAGGAATTTGTTAGAAGCAAGGACTAAAATAAGGAATTAATGTTCAGCTAGAAATTACATTTCTTCGATCTTCCCACTTCACTAATTTTTTACCCTCTGAAAATGTATGGATATTTTTATGTAGATGTATTACTAACTTTTGGATGAATACCAATATTTTTCATTTGCAACCAGGAGTATATTACTGTTGTTATGTAAATTCTCTTTAAGGAGTCATCAGCAATTTCATTATAGGCATCTCAGGCAGAAAACTGATAAACATTTTTTTTTTTTCATTCTTAAGTAAATAGGCAAGTATTCTCTACTATAGGATACCTTTCTATGGGGTGTGATTCAGAAGGCTGGATGAAGAAGGTACTTTAAAAAATGATACTTCTCTTTTAAATATATCTTCCTAATTAAGATTTACTGCCATAATGGGCCCCTGTTTTCCAGTAGGATCATATAATGCTTCTCAAGTGTGTTGAGATGGTAGAGTTTGCAAATGACTGATTTAGGAGATTTGATGATGTTTTATTGATGTAAGACTCTACAGCCATATTCAGATATGGCTGGGAACACCAAATCATTGGAAATAGGGGTGATTAGAGGGTAGGTAGATAGAAGGAAGACTAAAATTAGCCCTCTGTGTGAAATAAGTCATTCAGAATATCTTTATTAATATTAGGTTGCGAGATCATTCACTTATATTCAAGTAATCAAATCCATATGTGTATTTCCCCTTGGTGCTTCCCCTGTTCACCAACTGGTATTTTATTATATTTCCCCGATTCAGCAGATTTGCATGGAAAGGTTTGGTAGTTCAATGTCTACATAAACCTCACTCAGGCAGCTTTTGGTAATAGCAATTGTGACATACTGTTCTTAAATGAAAAAGAAAAATACTACATTATATATATGACATCAATAGATAGTTGGTGAGACAGCTTATTCAGAGCTTATAATTTCAGAAAATTATAAATTGAGCCCTTATCCCCTAAAATTTACATTCACCATTAGATTGATGTTGAAATATGTAAAATCAGTATGTTTTTTTTTATTCAGAAGTCCTGTGTTGATATATCCTTGTTTTGTTTTTAAAGGTGATATTTATGGAAAGGGGTCTCTATACTTTTATTATTTTTAAAATATAAGTGCAGGAATTCTTACCCATTGCTCACAGCTTTTCTGGGGCTGTAGGTACCTTCTCCTGGTTTTTGACCCATTTCTAGATGTCAGTAGAGACTCACTATTTGGAAAATTATGAGGACTAAAGAGCTCTGTCTCTGTCTTCATTATACCGAAACCCTGAAATTTCTCCTTCCAACTAACTTTAGTGATATTTAAAATTTTTATTTATTTATTTATTAAGATATTAAATATGTGTCCTTATCTCCCCATTGCCTCCCCACCCCCCACTCATGCCCTCACCCCCCTGGTGTCTGTGTCCATTGCTTAGGCTTATATGAATGCATACAAGTCCTTTGGTTGATCTCTCTCCCTTACCCCCACCCTCCCCTGCCTTCCCTCTGAGGTTTCAAGGTCTGATCAATGCTATTTTGAAACTGGTCCTAAGGCATTGCAGTTAGCTCTTTCTCCTCCTCCTCTCCTACTTCTTGTTGACTAAGTTCTACAATCCAAAAGGTCTATAAATTAGCAGAGGAGGGAAACAAGAGATGCTTTTGATTTTGCTTGTTGTTTGAATAAATGGAGGCTGTGAATATTTAGAGCAGCCTATTTTTAAATACTAACTTCTTTCAATATTTTAAAATGAAGACTTGCCATAGAAAAAATATTTAAGAATTAGCTCCTAGAAAAGAAGACTGTGATTTTTCCCCCCACAAATTCTAAATATATTATTTCTAGTAGTAAATTAAATGATCTCAGAAATTATAATTGGGATTTGCATCTTAACTTGAAGTTCATTGATCCCCAATATATCACATTCATAATTCCTTTTTAGAGTATTTGCTGTCAGCCAAAATAAAAAGCACATAACCTGACATTTAAATTAATTTAGCAAAGATATAAAATTAATCTACCCCATATAGACCTGGTAACTAAGTAAGTCTGCCTGACACTTGATTGCTTTTACCTTGTACACTTTAATAAACACATAAGGTAAAAAACAGAAACTAGAAAAGGTGAATAATAAAGATGAGATATTATTGCTTCATATTACTCTAAATATATATTACTCTACATATTTAAATATATATGCAGGGTGGGTATTGAACTTAAAGCATGCCATCTCTCTTTGAAAATTTGTCAACATATTTTTGTCTTATCACTCATAAATACAGCCTATTTATAAGAGGCAAGTGATTATTTTCAGTATAGATTATATAATAAAAATAATTCTAAAATTATGTATATGGAGAGGGAGGACCAAAATACATACTTGCTAGTTATAACAAACATGTGGTTGTAATATTGTAGTGTCCAACATGTGGAAACATATGCAGAAATTCTTGGTATTAAGTTAATTGCATGTCTATTTAAAGAATTAAGAAAACAGGTCACTCTAAATTTTGTGAAACTGTGCTATTTATATATCATTTTTATTTAATGATCTTGGAACCCTGTCTTTGGTACTTTCAGAAATATTCTGGTAATATCACTGTGATAAAACAATCATTGAATAAATAAACACAACAGACTAAACCTTGAATATTTGATTCTGCTTTTGCCTTTGATAGCTAAGTGTTGACTGAGTTTAGATATTCTCACCAACATTAGTGGATTTGTATTTAGTGTCTAATTTTAAGGAAGAAAGAAAAAAAGCATAACTGCCTTCCTGACTGTTATGAGTTCCTGGGGCCATCAGACCATTTGGGTTCCACAGAGAGAACAAGAGTCACGAGAAATGAAATAATAACATTATTCTTAAAGTTTGGTTTTGAGGTTGAAACTTCAGTACCTGGGAAATCATTTCTGAAATTTCTCCTTCCAACTAACTCTAATGATATATTTTGAAACTCGTCCTAAGGCATTGCAGTTAGCTCTTTCTCCTCCTCCTCTCCTACTTCTTCTTGTTGGCTAAATGCTATAAACCAAAAGATCTATAAATTTAAGATTACCCTAAAAACAAGCAAATCAAGTTTCTATTCCTGTGGCATTTCTACAAGTTCTGCAAGAATTTAACACTATATCCTCAGTTGTTTCTAAGAGTCAATGTAGCCTAGATTATGTACTGATTTTACCAAATACTTCAGAGGTTTTAAATGGTTGCCAACCAGGAGTTTCTTAACTAAAGGTTTATTTTGACAATAAAAAAAAATTGCACAGTGTTTTTTATCCCTTAACAGCCAAATTGTGTTTGCCAATGCTTCCCTTGGAACTAGACAGTAATAGGTAAAATAGTTTTGAAATCATTTTGAATACTCTTGGCTTTCTTAAACACCCAAAAGTAAACTTTTGATTTGGCAAAACTAGTTTGAGTTGAGAAATACTTTACGAAGTATTTTACTACCAAGTAAAATATTTTTAGTGTAATTTAAATATGCTTACTTGCCTGTGTGGACAACTTACCTTTGGGAATTTTCTTTACTAATTTAATTGTGCTAACTAAGCTTTTTTTTGAACAGGGTGTCAGATAAAGGGATATTTTCAGAGTTAATTTTATTACCCATTTACAAATTAATAGTTTTTCTCCTCTGTTAATGACAGGGTATTTATTTGTTTTTCAAATGAAGAATTTGTTCTTCTTTAAAATATGACAAAGGTGAAACCATTGGTGAAAAACCTTTCTATGTACACCTTTCTCCCATTTATTAGGAATTTGTTAGATAAGGGAATAGTAGATTATAGTGCACATTTGGGATTTATTCAGCCCATGACCACTAGCACACATGTATATTATAGCCAAATAATTAACAACATATAATTATGTAAAACTGTAAAGAAAATCTGGGTGTAACATAATGATACTTGCAATAATTTATTGTAACTAAGAATGAGAGCTCTGAGTTCAGAATACCCATCTGACAAATTGGATGCTTCTACTGACTAGCCGTGACCTTAGGCAAGGTAGTTTACCTCTGTAAAATGGGCACAATAATTGTGCCTAATTCCAAGAACTCTTGTGGGCATTAACGGAAGCATACATGGAAGGCATAGAACAGAGTTCCTGGCCGGTGGTAAGCCAGAGCCCCACACTCTATTGTGTAGTTTTTACATGGCCCAAAGGTGCCCAATAGAGGACATGAATAGGAGGTCATGACTAGGGTTGATATTCACTCCTTGCACCTTTTCTGCTGGAGATGCTCTTGTTTGCTGGGCACGGTCACTCAGAAGGAGGTATCCTTTTATTTCAAACAAAGATGCCAAATAGGATAGTGGTGGCTCTGTATGTCATCTATCTTCATTATCATCCCATACAATCCTTTTTCAAGTGTTCAGGGGATTTTGAAATGATTCCCTATTTCACATAATTATTACGAAAGTGAGATGTTCACAACACTTTCTCCACAAGGTAGTTGGAAAGTGAGTAAAGCAAATATCCAAGTGATTACACTTAAGCTCCATTTAGCCTCATTGATATTATATAAGACTTATTCATTAGGGGAAAGATAACCATAGTTAAGATTTAGCATTTACAATAATTAAGGTAGCATACATAGTTACAGGATGAGGTGATCTGTAGTGGGACTGCTGTTAAAAGGCAATATATACCTTTTGGATTTACACTGGAGAAATAGAATAAAAGGGGAGCTAGAACATGATTAGAAACTGCACTAGGAGGACCATTTTGAAATTAGTGATGATAATTGAAAATACCACAAAATTATTGTAACTGGTATGATATAGATGTTTGAATTGGTGAAATGTTGCATATTCATATTTTTTCCATATTTTTCTATTATGTATTCTAAAGTAAAATGTATAGAGGACTATTTTTTAACTGAAATGTCATTTTAAAAACTGTCACCTAGGAGCTTTCATTAAAGGACAATGAAGTGTGGCTCAGAGGTTGAGCGTCGTTGACCTATGAACCAGGGGGTCACGGCTTCAATTCTCAGTCAGGCCACATGCCCAGGTTGTGGGCTCGATCCCCAGTGGGGGCGTGCAGGAGGCAGTTGATCAGTGATTCTCTCTCATCATTGATGTTCCTGTCTCTCCCTTTCTCTTCCTCTCTGAAATCAATAAAAATACATTTTTAAAAAAAGGAAAATGAAGAGGCAAAATAATAAATCACGAACCTTAGGTCTTGGAAAGATACACAAAATATGAAATCTATTGTATTTTGCAGCTAACACTAGAGAAAAAAGGCAGGAGCTCTCGTGTTTCAGGGCCACTGAAGAAATTAACTGTGAATCCTATCCCTGACTCTGCTTTAGCCTTCTGCTCACTGAGTCTAAACACAAACCATATCTTTTTCCTTGGACTTTTCTTCTCTCTCTACCAAATATTGAAATATCGCTTGGATATATTAGGTTGGCAATTTCACACAGTACAATCTCATTGAGACAGCCAGCCTGGTATAAAACCTTTGAGGTCATGTTGACTCCCTTCCTCTTCTCAGCCACCATTCTGGCTTCCAGAGCACGCAGATTTTTTTTTATAACTTTAGTGTATCTGCCCTTTCCTTTGACACAGCAGAAACACCATACTCCATCCCTTCTCAGATGAAATCCTAAGTTGCCTTAGAATTTCTTTCTGGCTTTCTGTTGCTTCCTATGTCAATCAGCTGTACTGAGAGCTCTCACTTAAGCACCACTGACAATATTGTGGCCCCGATGTAGATTCCCAGACCAATCCTGCACTAATTACCTATAAGTAGCCTCACTAAATAATCCTATCTAATAATAGACAAATATGCAAATTGACCGCACCTTTGCTACACGCAAGCCACGCCCACCAGCCAAGCCACACCCACCAACCAATCAGGACGAGTATGCAAATTACCCCCAACAAGATGGCGGCTGATTTGCATATCAAGACAGCGTCCAAAGAAGCCAAGAGCTGCAGAAGGGAGTAAAGCTTCAAAGAAGCAAGCAAGCCGGGGGGCGGGGGGAGGAGAAGGGAGGAGCGAAGTCAGGGAGAAGGCGGGGCAGGCGACAAGGGAGGAGCAGAGGCGGGGCCAGGGGCGAAGGGAAAAGCAGGCGGGCTGGCGGAGAAGGCGGGGCGGGCAACAAGGGCGGAGCAGAGGCGGGGTAGAGAGCAGCAGGAAATCCTATTACAGGATTTTTCCTGCAACTGGAATGCTAGTAGAGATATAATGGGCCACTAAGTAGTCCTGGTTATGATCGCTATGTTTCTGCTTCCTTTTGTTTGTGTTTTGTTCCTTCTTACTCTTTCTCTACCCCTTCCTCAAGGCAAACTCTTGTTTTTTTTTACTCTCAGCCCTAATACACTTACCATGATACTTTTTAAATGGGTAGTCAATAACTGCCATAAACTACACTCAACCTGCCTGACATGGTTCTGGGGGCATTTGTGTTCCACTTGTAAAATGAAAGAAACCCTATACCTATGTGTGTATCTACAGCCCTTCACACAGTGGGAGTGACTACTCTGGTTTAGTTGATGTCTTCCATCATATTATAAGCTGCATTAAGACATCATCCATGTGTATTGTAGTGTATAATTGCTTGGCACAATGCCTGGCAGATAGCATATGCTTAATAAATACTGTAGAATAATTGTTGCAGAATTTGGTGCTCAATGCATGTTTTAAACTACATACCTGTGATTATATACACTGAGTGGCCAGATTATTATGATCTCTGAACGCATAATAATCTGGCCACTCAGTGTGTGTGTGTGTGTGTGTGTGTGTGTGTGTGTGTGTGTGTTAGAGGCCCAGTACATGAATTTGTGCATTGGTGGGGTCTGGCCAGCCTGGCCAGGGGGAGGGGACATGGGCAGTTGGCCGGCCTGCCTGCTGGTCGAACTCCTGGTCGAGGGGACAATTTGCATATTAGTCTTTTATTATATAGGATATACACTGAGTGGCCAGATTATTATGCGTTCAGAGATCATAATAATCTGGCCACCCAGTGTATACTTGGTCTTTATAATTCGCAGCATAATATCTGATGGCATAGTCACTGTTAATATTTTTTTCTATCTGTTATAAAAAAGGGGTCCCTAAATTCATTTTGTAATGTTTAATATGTAGTGTATAGAAAGGAAAAATGAAAATTTTGTTATATAATTATTTGAATAATTATTTGAGAAATTGTCAGGCATTTTATTAGGAAATGTATTTTTAGTTTTCATAACACATGAAAATTTATATACTATAAAAGAAAATCGTTATTCCAACATTTAAGAATGATATAAATTCTGTGCTATATTTGAGAAAAAGGCCTCTTTTCAATGTTAGGGCAGCTGAGCATATCCAAAATAAAGTCTGTTGCTATTTTTATCATTAAATCTGTTATTATGTTTTGTAAAATAATCAAATGAGATGAGGTATACTCCTAATAATTAGTGGTTTAGAATAACTGTGAAGAAAATAACTTACAAAGTGTATTAACGATAAGAGAATTGCTTGATTGAAATCTCAATAGCATAGATATCTATGAGTTCAATAAAAATAAAACATTAAGTGCGAAAACAGGCAAACCACATTTGTACTCCTGTATATCAGGTGAGGTATCTACATTTTCCTTGTATTTTTCCTTCTCATTAACTGTAGAAACCCATAGAAATAAGTCTCTGTGCAGCTCCAAATGCCCCCATTTCATTTAGATGGTATTTCCAATAAGGGCACTGTTTCTTGCAAAGAATATTACATCTCACTAATTGTCCTACAAATCCCATTCTTAATTAAAATCAAAATCTTCTTCGTAACAACTTGACTCTATAGCTTGCGAATATGTGTTCTTCTTTTTTGTTTGGAGGATGATGCTCTGGATACATCTTTTCTCTTTTTTTCTTTTAAAAAGAGCAGCCCTGGTGAGAAGAAAAAAAATTTACAGCAATTGATTTTGTTTGTTTGTGGCTACAGCCATAAAAATTCCCAAGCAAAACTAAATAGTGCTTGTGGGGCACAAGCATGGTAGTTCATGGGCAAACAGTTAGTTTTATAATATTGTTAATGCTCGACAATAAGACAAGGGATGGTAATTCCAGTTCCATCATTTGTCTCTGTTTTGTAGTAAATTGTATACTCCATCATGCATACGCTGGCTGCAGTGGGACATAGTTAAGTCTGCATTCAGTCTCTGCTTTGTTACACAAGCACGAAAATAGTAAGTCAGCTTCTCCAGTGCCATGTACCAGCCCTCTAACAACAACAACAAAAATTAAACACAAAGTATGTCTGAATAACAGTAACGGTGGGAAAATCTATCCCAGGGTTCATTCTTTTTACAGGGAGTTGGCAAACCAGGAAGAATAGACTTTGTCATGTGCAAATATGGTGACCATAAATGGTGCTGGAGGCTTTTCCATTGTCCTCGGAGTTTGCCATGAGAGAAAGCGGGTGAGGGAAAGAAAGGCACATTTGATAGAGTTGTGAAGAATGCTTGAATGGCTATTGGGTGTTGGGCATTGTCTCGCAGTGACCTCAATTCGGTACAGTAGAGACCCTTGAAAGCACTGTCTGAAGTCACAATACGACTATTCTCCTCCATTTACTAAAAGGGATTAGTTAAAAGGGTGACGTTCCGTGCAGAGAGTTCCAAGTATTCCATGAAACAAAAGGCTCTGAAATGTTTTTGAAGTTATTTTTAATTGAGTTGAACTAATTTAATAAAGGTCCTAAGGAGGGAAAAAAAAATAAAGGAATGTGATTGTTTTATGATTCCTCACAGATGGAATGGACATTTATAGCATACTTTTCCTTTAGTGTTCCAGAGAACAGTAGCTCCATTTACAGCTACTGTTAGCAATTTAAAACTGCTCCAAAATGAAGTCTTTCAAGAAGTTGACAGCTTATAAATAAATCTGTCTGATAAAATTGAACATAAACTGCATCTGTGGTTAGTTTGCCAAAATTAATTCTACATTTAATTAGAGATAGCAGTCAAACATATTTAATAAAAAACAGTCTTGGAGAGTAAATCAAATGAAGTCAGATTTTAGCAGACGTTTTGCTTTTTTTTTTTTTTTTGCAAGGAGTGATGAAATGACCTCACCTCTTCGATTCCCAGTTATATGGCAGCGTGAGCTCTGTAGACTTATGGGGAAGCCAATGAGTTCACACTATTTGGAAAGGCTCCTTGCTCAGCTTAGAGTAAAGAGAGAAAACGATCATTTTGTGATTTTGCTCAATTCCATCATTGGATTTTACTTTGATGCCATATGGATTATACTAACAAGTTAATAAGCATATTACTCCTAATGATTACAGAGAACAACCCAAGGCAATCCTAATTTATATATGTACAAGTACATACAATTGTCCTTAAATTTTTTTGTTTTGTTTTGGCTTCCTTGGCAATCTTTACCCCCCTTAAATTTAACCATCACAATGAGTTCTATGAAAATGCCATTTATTCCCCCCCACAATGACTTTAAAAAATCAGCTTTGCTTATCAAATATTTGTGCTTGCTCTGCATGGTTTAAGCAATGTGGCATAGTTCTGGAATCCTGGGGAAGATGCAAAAACACACAGATCAATCAAAATGTAGCAAACAATATTTTGGAACAAAAGTGACTTACAGTTCAAAGGGCAAAGAAGCAGATCTTCAAACATTGAAAGTTTCAACACACAGTCCATAGTCCTGGGGAAAGTCTACAGACAGACAATAGGAACTAGTATTAGCAATATTAGTTTCAAATATGTGTAAAAGTCCTATATGCAGGTACAAGTGCATACAAAAATTAAATTCATTTAAGCCAAATTTTATTTTGATCCTTTTAACTATGTGATGTTACTTGACAGCAATATGGATGAATTTAAAAAATGTTGAGGGAGATAACATTGTTGTACTTAGTTAATATCAAATTTGAATTAGATATTAAGTGTTTCTTTATTGAGCTCTTTTATAGTATTAGCGTCACAATTAGAGAGATAGTTAATCTATACTAAATATTTTTTCCAAGTATCTACATGTTTTTGTATCATATAATTTCTGATAGAAATATGCAAAGCCAATTTTTCAGTTTTACAAATTTTATTTAGATATTTTGTTCTTTCAGAGGAGTTTTTTTTTTTAATATAAAATTGCTCCCCCAAGTAACATTGTCCAAATCTTTCTAATTCTTTTAAAAATAATAGGAAGTAAAAGTAGTCCACTCTTATTCCTGAATTTAAACAATATATCGTTTTGACGTTTGTACCTTGAACCTGGCATTGATTGTACTCTGAAAACATAAAGCAGTAGTAAATGTTTGCAACACAGACATTCTACCAGTCACTTCTAGTTCTGTTCTGGAATAATTCTGTTTTAAAATTCACAGGTGGACTTAGATACTAATCCATTAGAGATGTTTCATCATTTATCAAAATATAAACCACCTATAGGTTATAATCAGAAAAAAGTTATGAAAATATCAGATATCTCAAAAGGAAGAGTTGAACAGTTCAATCACTTGATAACATCTAAATTATCAATGACATATCCCAAAGGACTGGCTGATCTCAATTTATATATAGAATCTGGGTAAGCAGTAATTAATGGTTTCAAAATAGGTATATGTGTTTTAGTGCCATTTAAGGATTAGAATATTTTTACTGCAATTTTCTGAATAATACCTAAATGATTGTGTCTCTCAATTAATAAAAAAATATAAATAAAACAAACATTTTCATTATTTAGAAAATGTAAAAATATAATGTTTACTATTTTTATGTCATACCTTTTGTAGGTGCTTGGAAAATTGCTTTTTTCAAAATTTCATTAACAACATTCTAATTTATAAAATAAACAGCTTCCAAGGAACAGTTACATGGTTCCTTGTAATCTTGTTAGAAAATCCCTTTCAGAGTTGATTTTATTGTAGGCAAATTACTTAATCTCACTGCGTCGAGGTTTCTCCACTTTAAAATGAAAAAAAACTTACTAAATAAATTCTAAAGCAACTTCTTGGTCTTTAATTCCATGTCTAGAGCATTTTTACCCATTCTACGTTTTCTCTAATTTCAAACAAATACCATGTCTTGTCATCCTTTTGGCCAGCTACATGAGGTGACATTAAACAGAGCAAAACTAATGGGGATGAGAGACCACCATTTGCAATTGGACACAGTTGTACTTTTTTTGGGTATCGGGTGTAAAAGATTAATGACATATAGAGAAGTAGGTCACTGGAGGCTCTCACGTAATTGATGCAGAAGCACCAAGTCATGGTAACAACAATCCTATATAATAAAAGGGTAATATGCAAATTTACCCTGATAGTGGAACTACCTGGAATGACTGGTCGCTATGATGCACACTGACCATCAGGGGGCAGACGCTCAATGCAGGAGCTGCCCCTCGGTGGTCAGTGTGCTCCCACAGGGGGAGCTCCACTGAGCCACAAGCCGGGATGAGGGCTGCAGGCACTTCGGTGGTGGCGGGAGCCTCTCCTGCCTCCTAGGGGAGTCTAAGTTGCAGTCGGACCTCCTTAGCACTGCCAACTTAGGCCCAATCCCCTGGGGAGCCCGATCTCCTGGGTAGCGGGCCTAAGCTGGCAGGTGGACATCCCCTGAAGGGTCCTGGACTGCAAGAGGGCACAGGCCAGGCTGAGAGACCCCCCCACCCGGCAAGTGCATGAATTTTTGTGCACTGGGCCTCTAGTTTTATTCATAAAATCTACACTAACACTAAAAGTTCTCATCCTATGATTGCTAAGGAGGTTAAGATGATTGGTTAAAAATGCCTAAGATGGTGTTCTAGAATCATTATGTTGTATAAAGTATACCTCAGGAGGTTAAGCAAAGAACTTATATGCATACATGCCTAACCAATGGACACAGACAATAGTTCTGTGAAGGCCTGGTAGGGGTGGGGTGGTAGCGAGGTGGAGGGGTGAGTGGGGAGAAAAAGGGAGACATCTGTAATACTTTCAGTAATAAAGAATAAAAACAATTTAAAAAAAGGAAAATTGCATCTTTTGGATATTCTCAAAATTTTTAAAGAAACTGTTTTACAAAGATATGTATTCTTGAAATGCTAAATGGAGTTTTAGACAGCCTTGTAGTTCCTTAAAATCAATTGGACATATAGGTTGAGGGCCTTATGGATTGCACACAGAAACTTGCTGTCAAGCACCATGCCTCCACCTCACTTGGAGTTCTCACCATCCATCACCGTGTATCACAAAGCCTCCTGAGCAGACTCCTGGACTCCTGTCTCTTATTACAGGTCCATTTATCTCATTGATGATGCCAGTTATCTTTTCAAAATCCGAATCTGGTATGTCATCTTCCTGATGGAAAAGCTCTGATGACTTCCAGTTGCCTACTAGCTAAAGTCCAAGTGCCTAAGTCAGGTAAATAAGGCCCTTATCTATCTTACCCCAACACAGTTTCCAGCCTCCTCCTTCTGCAGTTGCTTACCCTTGTCCAAGATATGCACTCACAGCCTCCAAAACTATTGCTCATCTTCAAATCCCCAGGCACCTCCCTTTTCTCTCTCTCTCCCTCTCTGTCTCTCTCTCTCAACTGGTGTGCCTTTTAGTGACCTCTTTTTAAACCAGTTCTTACATATTTACCACAAAGCACAACATATATATATTTAAGAATGAATAAAACTTAACTCTGCAGAACAGCACAATGCAACTGATAGATGAGATTTATGAGGTCAGTTCACTTTACCAAATCCTAATACTTTGTTTATGCATCATGTTTCAATGAAAATATAGGGTGCAGTTCTCTATCGTTTTTGATGTTATTTAAATATTTCCAAATTATTCTTAAGGTTTTTAAAAGTTTATGTATTTCATGTGTCATTTATAATTGCTGTGGGTATGTTGTTAAGATATCAAATTGCCATTTTGAAGCCCAAACTCTAAGGTACTGAGATTTCAAATACCTTTCAAAGAGCATTACCACCTTATATAAATTAGTAATTTCTTTTAATTGCTTCAAATGTTTCAGTCTCATGTGGATTTTTGAAGTTGCATGCAGCTTTGATGTTTTATTAATTATTTTCAAGGTGGCTTTCTTTCCAGAGTGAGGCATACATATTGATTTTGTGTACGATGAAGACTGAAATTTCTATCTTGGCACTGATACTTCTTGCAATCAGTTCTAGAAAGGGTTTAATCGTTTTTCAGCAACTCTCCAACAGTTAACTGTTGGCTGCCAAAGTTCAATTTAGATAAGTGAAGGGGAAGAGTTTAGAAATTTCACACGTTAAATGTGTGATGGGAAAAACCCAATATAATGTATTAAAGATGCAGCCTTTGGAAGGAAAACATGGAGCATCATAAGAATCCTGCGCCCATCTCCAAAGGTTTGCAGTCAGGTTTGGTTCAGAAAAGCCCTTGAATGTGCTGGAAGCAGCTCTTGGAAGGGGCTGTGTGTGTGTCGGGGAAAGCACCAGAGTAAGTCTTGGTTACACAGAGTCTGTAACATCGACTGCGGTAGCCTGACAAAAATGGGTCTGTGTCGTTTGCCACTGCCAATCTTCATGATTGATACAGATTGCTGGAGCCATATCTATCATATGGTGCTCCATATTGATTGTTAAAATCTGCAAAACTGCATTATTTGGAGTGTATTTTTCCATATCATTGGCTAATTTTTTTCGGTGCCAAAGAGTTTAAAAGCATTTGACCTTTGCTCTGAATTCTTAGTTGTTGCCATGACTAGAAGGAAACTCTATCGCCATTTCTTTATCCATTATATTTGAACAATGATATTGTAATCTAATTCTTAAGGGGTATCGTAAGGATAGCTGCACATTTGGACAGTCATTGTGGAAAGGTTCTGAGTAAGTCGATTGTTTCTATTTTTAGAGATGGTTAAGATATTTTATTTTTAAAATCATTAGCCAGACTTGAAGAGAATTAGAACTCTTATGTCAAATACATTCTTTTAAGAATTTAGGAGGTTTTGTCCTTACCAACCATTACAACAACAACAACAAAAACGAAGGAAATCGTTTGGATCTTTTTAAATATTGGGATTGGCTGTATTTCTCTATAGAATTCAATGTAATCAACATGAATATGAAAATACTCCCGACTTTTTCAAATGGAAAAGATCCTGCCTGTTGGCAAGAGGCGAGTGGCATAGGAGAGTTTCCCTTCAAGCACCTATAATGTCAGGATCGTTATAAAGTCAGCGACCAGAATGCTGGACTGTATGGCTGGAAGGAACCCACATAAGAATGAAAACAGATGGCGTTATCATTCTATCCCAAGCAGTGTGTGGATTTTTTTGGTCAGAGTCTGATTAAGGTTTCTGAAATTATTAAGTGGATAGATAATAGAGAATAAGAAAATGAGAGCACAGAGGGCTTGCCAAGCCTTTAATGCTCACTTAAACAAAACTGCCTGCAGGTTCAACAAACCCATGCCTGGGTTTTGTGGGTTTACACGGTCCCTCTGCAGAAAAGTTGTTTTGGGTGATGGTCACCATTTTAATTAATGGAATATCAAACTATATGTTTACAAAGATAATAATAAGCCATCCAAACCCAGATGCTAGATGCCACACATGTTGGCATGTTGGAGAAGGGCTCTGATAAAAAAAAAACAACAAAACCCAAAACAAAACCCAAGCACTCTCTCATTCTGCAAGCTGGATTTAAATTAAACCAATGGAGGTAAAGTTACAATCATTTTTGTTTTCCATCTGTAGCAATCATCTACCCTACCATCCTCTTTCCCTCCATATCTAATAATCAGCAGTGTCCATTTCTTCATATCCAGTGGCTAACTTCATTTCTTTGATTTGCTAATATATATTCTATATATGTCATACTATGTGTACACACATACACACACACACACACACACACACACACACATTAGCATACAGAGATTAAACAAGGGAAGAAGCCTCATGTCTTTGTGTGCAGACATTTGCACCCCCTGAGTGTTTCCTTTGTATCGCATAACACATTAGTATAATTTTACTTTGTACTCCTTGGTTCCTTTAAAACATATTCATGAATCAAGCAGTTTAGCAAAAGTCAAATAAACAAACAAAACTCAAGCTACGAGATTCTGTTTTTTTTTTTTTTTTCTTTCAGTGTGATTCCAGCTGAGGATCATTTAAACTCAGAATTTGATTATTGAAACCATGTTTTGTTCTTTTTTTTTTAAATTGGGGGTCCGCTGTGTCTTTTAAAGTATAATTTCCTTAATGAAAACAATAAAACGTTTCTTAACTTCATGCGGGCAGCTTTGGATTATGGTTCTAGACCCTATATATTGGTCAGTCTGTAGTTTTACAGTGACCCCTTTTAAAACTAAATATATCTTTTTCATTCCTTCTTCAGGACAGTTGACTCAGATCCTGGTGCTGTGATGTGGACGAATAGGACTTTTAACTGACACTCTTGCCTCTTAAAAGAGAGTCTCACATGGTATAAAACTAGGAAAACCTGCAGGCTTTGTTTCTAAATGCTAGTGACAATTAATGAAGTACATGATCTATCAGCAGGAAGGTAGCGAATTGATGTTCGGAGGGTAAAAAAGCATAGCAAACCAATTTTTCCAGGTCATGCATAGTCATAGTTTAAGACTTCTGAGTAGGGCACCAAACTTTTGAGAGAGGTGTGATAAATGCTTCAGGTAAACGCTGAAAGCAAATTCAACACTGTGGTTTGAAAGGCTTTGGAATTTTTTTTCATGTAAAAGTTTTGATCATGTGAAAAAAGTAAGACTTCTTAAATAGAATATTGAGTTTTTTGTAGTAATTCACAGAAATAAACATTGAGCCTGACACCAGGTTTGTGTGGGAGTAAGGTAAATTTGGGCTAAATGACTGATGTTCTGTTTGGGGATAAACATTAGATTCCATATTGCTACTGTCTGCCACTACTCTTGTCATTAATCAAAGAGATACTAATGTGTACAGCAGTGTTTAACTGTATTTAATGTAATTAGTGTTTATAATCACTGCTGGTAGCTATCCAGGTACAGGTGGTCGCTTGTTTGTTTCTTCCTGCTTTAAGATTGTGAGATCATTCGCTGTCTTTCTATAGAATTAGAATCTGACTGTGCAGGTTTGATTTGATCTGTTGAAATTGGTATCATTGGTGGTCTAGTGACAATTTAGAATTTATATATCATGGGCATCACTAAAGTGTTGGGAGAGATGAAATCAATTCATTTGATTCTTATGTGTGGCCTCATTAGAGGTCAAGTGCATCTATATAATATATTTTTATTGATTTCAGAGAGGAAGGGAGAGGAAGAGAGAAATAGAAACATCAATGATGAGAGAGAATCATTGATCTGCTGCCTCCTGCATGCCCCGCACTGGGGACACAGCCTGCAACCCAGGCATGTGTCATTGACCAGAATTGAACCCAGACCCTTCAGTCTGCAGGCCCATACTCTATCCACTGAGCCAAACCAGCTAGGGCATATATTCCTATTTGGAAATATCTATGAATTTCATGGTAAAAAGTGAATTTGAAAAAAAAAATGGAAGCAGTGTGGTTCCATTGAACTTATTCTATACTTTGTCTACATTGCACTTTTATAGAAATAAAGATAAACATATTTTGAGTGTGAATTAACATATATTCAGTATCTTTATAGTAAATAGTAGTGTTTAATTTCCAGTGGCACAATTTTACTTTAAATTTTACAGATCATCCGGCGAGTGTGGCTCATTGGTTGAGCTTCGATCTATAAACCAGGAGGTCACGGTTCAATTTCTGATCAGGGCATATGTCCAGGTTGCAGGCTCGATCCCCAGTAGGGGGTGTGCTGGAGGCAGCCAGTCCATGTTTCTCTCTCATTGATGTTTATATCTCTTCTACTCTCTTCCTCTCTTTCTAAAAATCAATTAAAAAACATATATTTTTTAAAAAATGATTAAAGTTCACAGATTTAAGATTTAATATAGCTTTTAGAGAGAAGATATCTCTTAATTTTTCATGCTAACATTTTAATTGATCCACGCTTTAAAAGTCATGCTAAAAGGGACCAATTAGTAAAAGCAACAAAATTTATAGATTATCTGAAATAGATAACTTCTTAAACCACTAAAATTGTAGTAGAGATTTCTTAAAAAGTCATGTGATGTGTTTCACTTTTTAAGCTCAAGTTTATTCTATCAACTAACCGAAAGCTGTGAGCAAGAGTAGAGAAGCAATAAATAAATAAAAATTGTCTAGTCTTTCTACATGATTTTGGAGAATTGCTTAAATTCATTGTAATTTCTTTTACAAGATATCAGAAGTGTGTAATTGGAGCACTTGCTAGGTAAAAGGTCTAATTTGAATCACTATTGAAACATTCTGGTTTCTAATACAGATGTTCATTTGAAAATGATAGATGGTCCTTCAGGGACCCTGAAGTGTTTTCATGGATTCTCATGCCTGGTTGGCAGTTTTATTGAAAATGGCTGTAAATCAGGAAAGAGAGCTGAAAATACATTCTATGTCATCTTTAAAGCAACTGTAAGTTATCATTTCAAAAAATGAAGAGGCCATTTTTACAGAAGGCATCACGACGAGGTATTGACACAGATAGAATAAACATGTTCCCAGATAATTATCCCCAACAGTTACTCATTAATTACAGCTCATGTGGGAGGAGTATGTAAGATAAAGATTAAAGTCAAGCTTGTCCATGGAGCCTACATTTTAAATTTGCAGCACCTGCTGGGTTTATTTTTGGGGTGGATGGCTTGGTTGTTGTTGTTCCTTTACAAGATGTTTACTGGCTAGCAAATTGGATTTGAACTCATATGCTATAGGTACCAGGTGAACTCATACTCTCCTAATGCAGCTGTTGTTTGCTTCTTCCAGAATAAATATTACAATTCTTGATGAACAACAGCTGGAGGGCTTGCATGTGGTTGCATTTCTCAAGGGTTCACAGAATGAAATCACTTGTGCACCACTGACAATTGTAAATGGAGAAGAAAAGTATATTCCGTCACAAGATGTCAGCAAAAAATTATTTTAAAAAAATGTATTTCCCATGTTTACTCTCCTTCGAGCCATACATTTTAGTATAGCAAATGACTTAGAGGATTATGTTGTATCCAAACATTCTCTATGACTTATCTATGTTTGATTTTAAAATAATCTTTAAGAAATTAATGTGCAGTGAGTGCCAAAGTCCAGTCTGGCAATGCTGTCAAAATAAGAGCAATTCGATCATTATACTACTAAGTAACATGCATGGGTCTTGTTTAAGGCATGTGGACCACTTTATTAATGTTTTCATTTATTTACTGTGTGAGGTGAAGAGTAGGTTTTCTCTGTCAATGTCCCATGGAGAAGTTGGTGAAATGGTGTGATGAACAGAGCCCTGAACTGGAAGTAAGTGGCCATGACCACACTGCTGATACCATGGAGTTCATGTCTGTGGGCAAAACTGGCATCTCTCGGTGCACACTTCCTCCTGTATGACATGAGGGTTAGCATTGATGATTTCTTTTCTTTTTAAAAAAAGATATGTTTTGATTGATTTTAGAGAGAAAGAAAGGGAGAAGGAGAGAGAGATAGAAATATCGATGAGAGAGAAACATTAATTGCTGCCCCCTGCACCCACCCCCAGGGTATTGAGCCGGCAACCTACACATGTACCATGATCAGAATTGACCTATGACCTCCTGGTGCAAGGGTCAATGCTCAACCACAGAGCAACACTACCAGGCTGATGATTTCTTTCCTAAAATCTGTAGACCTATGATTACTTCTAAACAGACCTCAAGTTTCTTATTTGCTGCCAACTCTGATCTCATTCCTTCTTACTTTCATTGTGCTTATCTGTTCCATAAAATGTGGCGGTTGATTATATTTAATGATATACTTTATCATACAATCCTTTACATGGCAATCTGTTTTCTTCTTTCAGGAGCACACATTCTAATCATATTGACTGTCTCAAAAGGTTCATTCTTATCTTGACAATGAAATATCTAAGCATCTTGAGGAAAGGAACCTTGCACTATATTTCGTTGATCCCTCCTTTCTCCTCTCAATGTCTTATAAAATTGTCATGGATCTTTGCAGTGTTGATAAACTTATCAAATGCAACTGCAAACTGATTTAGAACCCATGCAGTATGCTTAATTCAGAACCATAGAAAGAGAACCTAGTTATGGTGGGGATCAGGAAACCTGAATGCCAGCCCATGTTTCAATGTTACCTGACTGTGTGCCCTTAAGCAGGTCAGTCTGTGTTTCAGTTTATTCATCTGTAAAATGAGGGGAAGGGACCAAGAGATATCTAAGAGTCCATCTAACTTTTAATTTCTATAGTTTTTCTCCCTGTAAATTCTATCATGGAAGTGATGAACAACTTTGCTTAGCATTTTCACAACATACTCCACTCTTCCTCAAGCTCTTTATTCATCTTTTAATGGAGTGATTCAACGCATCTTTTTTTAAGCACTTACTATGAACCAAGCATGATGAATCAAAAAGTACAAGATCTGAATCCACTTATTATTTAAATGTGGGCAAATACTTTCACCTTCTTGAATCAACTGTAAAATGGAGATAGCAATAGCTGCCTTATGGGGTTTGGTGTGGGGATTAAGTGAGGAAATGCAGTCAAGCATTTAGCTGGATAGAATGCGATTAAAATTGTTATTAGCACTGTTATTATACCATTCATTTAATTTTTAGATTATTAATTGGGGCATATTTAATGGTTTATACAGTATAAGTATGGCATAACTGATTAAAATAGCTAAAGAATGACAAATACAGATTTATGTTGAGCAAGTTAGTTATCCTCTTTCTTGGAAACTTGGGGCAGAAATACTAGTCTCCCCTCATACCTAGAATTAAATGAGTTTAAAATGAGATAATAATGGAAAATTTGCAGGATAATGTGTGTCATATAAGCTTTAAAAATGTTTGTTTCAACCAATCTATGGTGATTAGGCAAAACTAGCCTAGTTTTGTTCTAGAAAAAAAACTAATCTGTGGAGGTTGTATCTGGTAGAGAATTGCTGGGAAAGGCCATAAATAAGGCATCAGGGGTGACAGAAATATGCTATATCTTAATCTAAGAGCTATTGCATAGGTGATTCCATAGGGAAAAGTAGCTTTTTCATTTTATTGGTAAATGTTACCTAAAAAATGTTTGGTTTCTTCCCTAAATATAAAGACTGTGTTGCACTTTATAACCAGGAAAAATAAATCTCAGTAAGTCATAATATTTTCGAATGCTATAACCAAAATATTATTCCCATACAATATTTTTTTCAACAGAACATAAAAATGAAAAGAGCCCTATGGTCCCATGAATTCCCTGATGTCTGAAAGCAGTTGGAGGAACACTCTGTGGTTCTATGTATTTCACCACCCAATTGTTTCAATTTGGCACACCATATTTTAGGATATTTATTGCCTCGTTCTTGGACCTTCTCTTTCCCCTGGCAGAGACACAACTGTACATTACTGAGTATTATTCTTACAAGGACCTGGTCAAAGGACATGATTAGTCCTATTGCCTCTTTCTTCATGTATTTCTCTAAGATGAGGAATAACTTGTGATTTACTCCAGTCAAGCTTTATAGAGGATTGGGTCCGTAGGAAGGGGTGGATATGGGGGGCGGGGGGAGTGGAAGGGACAGCATAAATATATACATACGGGGTGTGGAAATAAAGAAAGGCATTTTTTGTTGCAGCCGGTTGCAGAAGTTTCTGCTTGCACTGCTGAAGATAGTCTGAGATTAGTGGCGTCGCAAAGTCAGGACAAAGACAGGCTGTGTGAGAGGGATCGGTGTGTTTGCTCAGCAGAGGTTTTCCTCCAGTTGTTGACAGATTTAGCTGGTGTAAGGTTAGGCCTGCCTCGCTCCTCCCCGAGATTGTCAAAAGGCAATCGTGGCAGAGGGAATGGCCATGTGGAGTATACCATGAATTCCCTATTTGTGTAGTAGCTGTAGCTGAGGGTAGGGATTTAATATCGAATGGACTCCAGATTGCCTAAATTGCAATCACAGTGTTTATTTAAATAGTCTATGGGGACCATTAAAACATTTTAACTTTTGCTCCTATATTTCTCATGTTATGAAATCTTGAAGCTCATTGGGGAGAAAAGAAAAACCCAGCCTTGTAAAAGCATTAGGATGCTATAAGTTCTCCCTGCTGCCAAAAATGCTTCAAGAGTTTTAGTTCTATGAACTGATGTGTACTGTGATGGATGGGATCCTGCTGTGGTCCCTAACTGGGGATTTTCCTTGAGCAGATACCCTAATCTGTCACAGTGTAATCACTGCTCTCTCCGCCCAGGACAGTCTTCCTGGTAGTGGGTCTCCACTGGTGATGCTCAAGTCTGCTCCGCTCACAGTAATGACCCTGAAGCTCTAAAATAACATACAACTCTGTTGTAATCACATGACTGCTATGAAATGATTAAACTTGAACTTCACATGCAGAAAAGCTAGTTGTTTTACTCCACTGGCAGAGCCAGGGTGGTGCTGAAGCTTCAGTTGGGTGTGCGAGGACATGAACTTGAGGCATGGAGGAAATAGTACACCTATTTCTAAGGCAGGACTCTGAGTGCAAAGCAGGACTTTAGTTTCCATACGCTGATTTAAAACAATAAAATTGGCCCTGGGTGGTTGCTCAGTGGTTAGAGTGTTGGCCCGAGGACCGAAGGGTCATGGGTTCGATTCCTGGTCAAGGGCATGTACCTGGGTTGTAGGTTTGATCCCAGGCCCCGGTTGGGCATGAGTGGGAAGCAAGAAATCTCTCTCTCTCTCTCTCTCTCTCTCTCTCTCTACCCCCTCCCTTCCACTTTCTCTAAATAAAATCAATGGAAGAAATATCCTCGGGTGAAGTTTAAAAAACAACAACAGCCGAAACCGGTTTGGCTCCGTGGATAGAGCGTCGGTCTGCGGACTGGAAGGTCCCAGGTTCGATCCCGGTCAAGGGCATGCACATTGGTTGTGGGCACATCCCCAGGTGGGAGGTGTGCAGGAGGCAGCTGGTCGATGTCTCTCTCTCATCGATGTTTCTAGCTTTCTATCCCTCTCCCTTTCTCTCTGTGAAAAATCAATAAAATATATTAAAAAAAAAAAACAACAATAAAATTGAAAACACTTTACAAATCATGGTCACTTAGAGTGCTAACAGAAATCTCTACAATTGATTCCTTCCCCAGGATTAAGACTCGCCCTCCCCGCCCCCCCTTTTTTTTTTTTTTTTGAAGTTCCTAGGTCTGGAGTACCATTTGACAACACTAAGCATGATTTTCTGATGTCAGAAGCAGCCAGCTTCCAGAGATCTTTCTGAATGGCTGAGCTCAATTCTCCACTTTCATTTATTTATTAATTTAAATTCCTGCTAAGTTTCTAGGACTGTGCTAACTGCTTGGGGGGCATTATGAAAATCAGTTCCTGTTTTTGAGGCTTCAGGGCTGGATGAGAGGAGGAGGGGGGTGCACCTCATTAGAGGAGTTCAGGGCACTCCCAGGGCCCACGGAGCCAGCCCTTCTGTATCTTTAGCCCAGTGTTTATGCTGGTGATCACAATACCTATCTATCTCAGAAACAGACTGGGAGGTAATGTGCTGATGTGTATAAGAGGCTTTGGCCTTTCTTGAAATAAAGATACTGTAAGAGTTGTTTGGCTAAGGGCATGAGAAAATCAGCAGTAGCAGACCTTGAAGAGAAATAAGCTCCATTCTGCCACTGGGCAGTGCCATTTGATTTGACTGAGGTCGCGTGCTGGGGGAGGTTCTTCTCCATCACAAGTTTCCTGAAATGTCATTTTATTTATCATCGTGACGTATACTAGGGCTAATTACTTCCGAAGACATCAGGATCTAGGAGTAGGTTCCCCCCCCCCCCGCCCCAAACTTTACATTTCTCTTTATTCCATAATAGAAGGAAAGATTTCAGATTTCTTTTGACTTTATGTTCCATATTCTTGGAACAATATCATCAAAATTTCCCATTATCCTGTTGCATACTTGCCTCTCATGTATAATTCTTTTCCTGGGATGGAATATTGACTAAAATCCATACATTTTTATAGAAGACCCATTTAATCTGCCAATTTCCCTTTTCTTATTAACATTACATGTATATTTCTTTAAGAATTGATCCATTTCTGATTAGTTTCTCTTTTAGTTTCATATTGCTTTTTAAATGCCTCTTCCTCTCCCCTCCCCTCCTCTCTCGTCCCATCCCCTTCTTCCCTCCCCTTTTCTCCCCCTCCCCCTTCCCCTCCCTTGTCTTTTCTCTTTCCTGATTGTGTAAGCATTGTGCATTATCCAAAGAAAATGCAAACTGTAGAGAAGGAAGTGAAAAATATGTATAATCTATAAAACTGATGATTGTTCTCAGAATAACAAGGAGTTCACCGTATGCCTCCTATGTTTAATAGGGAGGATAAAGTATATAGAGTTAATTGGAAGAATCTCTGCTTGTTTTAAGAGTTATACTAAATAATACCTACCTTTTACTTAATATCCTTCTACCTTCTAGAAATACTCTTTCTAGGACTGCCACCCTCCAAAAAAAGGATATTTTAACTTAATATAATGTTGAAAGGCACTAGAATTTGGGACTGCAAAGAAACCTGTATTGCAATTATTTTATTTTTCTGGGACAAACCCCTTGGTATTAATGCTGCTTGTGGTTGTTTTGACTATATTACATTTTGCTGAGCCTCAGGACTGCTTTTGGAAGGTTTAGAAGTATCCAGGGAGGCGCCTGCCACTTTGATTATTCATACCCAGCTCTTTATTTTTATTTCAGACATAAAATAAAAACACACCCTGGCTTCTGCTCAGACTCAACTGGCATTCATTTTAAAAACAAACCCCAAACTGACCAAATGGCAGCAATACAAGTTTGTGTGTGTGTGTGTGTGTGTGTGTGTGTGTGAGTCATCTCTCATGTCAATCAAAGTTCATTTATGGAAGCATTAAATTCTGGTGCTGGCCAGGCCACCTTTAGACAAATTAAAATGGGTTGGGTTTTGGTAGGCTTGGAACGAAAGCCCAAAAGGAAAACCAGGGTGATGTTATGACTCAGAAAGTGACTCTTTTCCTTAGGAAGCAGAATGAAGCCACTGGGAGAATTAGTTCTTTCAGGAAGATGGCAACTTTTAGGTGAAAGGTTAAATGGAATATCTGACCACCTGTGTTCATCGTGTTGTGGTTCAACTCTGTGCCATTTTGGGTAACTACTTACTCTTCACCTTTTCCCCCATTGCTTAGTTACAAATAAGCGTAATGTTTTCCTTGTTGTTCTCTTAAAACATTTTTTAAGGGTGACTGTGAACTTTTAACCACTGGTGCCTTTTCTACCAGAGGTGACTTTATTTCAGTAATGTATTAACTAATTTCTGCAGAAATGTAACACACTTTATTTTTCTACTCTGCTCTTTTTATAAACACTGGAAAATATCTCTCTAGATAGTTACACTCTGGAATTTGCTGCTTATTTTGTTTACATACAAACAACATCAATTCTAGTTTGCACACTTTGTGTTCATTCTCTCTCTCTCTCTCTCTCTCTCTCTCTCTCTCTCTCTCTCTCTCTCTCTCTCTCTCTCTTGTATTTCTATCTATATACTTCTACAAAGGGTTTTCCAAGGATTCATTCAACAAACACTTGTTGCGCACCCATTATGTAAAGCTAGTTCATCGTTTTCACTGTGTCTTAATCAGAAGCTATTTTAGAATATTTTCTTTTCTATAATGGATTCATTTATACTTCAGGATTTTATTAAATCTTGCAAATAACTACATGCGTCAGATTGTGCTTTTTGTTTTTTGACACTTGTTCTTTTAACAGTAACAGCAAATTTTAAGACCTTTGTGCATTATCAGCCCTTCATGTCAATTGATAATCAGGACAAAGGTTTATATCTTTTTGGCAAATTGATGTGATTGCAGAATTGTAACTATTTTAATCCCAGTACATTTATTCATTCTGTATTTATGTATTTAATGACCAATTATTCATATCACACTATCATTAGATTGTAAGTGTCTAGAGGCATTATAATATTTTTTGAATTAAAGAAGAAAGGAATACATGGATCAATAAGCCTGGACTCTTCTCAAGAACAAAACTCCTTTATAGGAAAGTTGACTCTGCCCTCACCTACTCTGAATTAATTCAGTATTCATGTGGTTTTCTAATTATGGGTGCTGAGCCTTTGTATTATTTGCAAAGCAGAGCCAGATAAAGTAAGGACTGATGTTTCATGGAGACCATGAAGTGAAGAGATGGGAAGGTTGACAGTGGTCATTGTGGGAACTTGGCAATGAAAAATCATGGACTTTAGCATTGAACCCATTTAAAAAATATATATATTTTATTATTTTTTTACAGAGAGAAAGGGAGAGGGATAGACAGTTAGAAACATAGATGAGAGAGAAACATCGATCAGCTGCCTCATGCACACTCCCTACTGGGTATGTGCCTGCGACCAAGGTACATGCCCTTGATCAGAATTGAACCTGGGACCCTTGAATCTGCAGGCCGATGCTCTATCCACTGAGCCAAACCAGTTAGGGCACATTGAACCCATTTATGACTATGACCTCACCTTTACCTTAATAGCTTATACTAGAGGCCCGGTGCACAAAATTCATGCACAGGGGGTGTGTGTCCCTCAGCCCAGCCTGTACCCTCTCCAATAAGGGACCCCTCAAGGGATGTCCGACTGCCCCTTTAGGCCCGATTCACGGACATGCCTCTCACAATCCAGGACTGCTGGCTCCCAACTGCTCCCCTGCCTGCCTTCCTGATTGCCCCTAACCGATTCTGCCTGCCAGCCTGATCACCCCTAACCACTCCCCTGCCAGCCTGATTGATGCCTAACTGCTCCCCTGCCAGCCTGTTTGCCTCTAACTGCCCTCCCCTGCAGGCCTAGTCACCCCTATCTGCCCTCCCCTGCAGGCCTGGTCACCCCTAACTGCCCTACCCTGCAGGCCTGGTTCCCCCCAACTGCTCTCCCCTGCAGGGCTGGGTCTCCCGCAACTGCCCTTCCCTGGAGGCCCGGTCACCCCCAACTTCCCTCCTCTGCTGGCCTGATCACCCCTAACTGCCCTCCTCTGCTGGTCATCTTGTGGTGGCCATCTTGTGTCCACAGGAGGGCAGCCATCTTGTGTGATGGAGTAATGGTCTATTTGCATATTACTCTTTTATTAGATAGGATAGAGGCCTGGTGCACGGGTGGGGGGCAGCTGGTTTGTCCTGAAGGGTGTCCTGGATCAGGGTGGGGGTTCCCTTGGGGCGTGGGGCAGCCTGGGTAAGGGGCCTGTGGTGGTTTGCAGGCCAGCCATGCCCCCCAGCAACCCAAGTGGAGGCCCTATTATCTGAGATTTATTTATCTTCTATAATTGAAACTTTGTAGCCTTGAGTGGAGTCCAGGGCCAGCCAGGGTGTGCGGAAAGCTTGGCTTCCTCCATTGCTGGGGAAACCCAAGCCTCCTGCTCTCTCTGTGGCCGCAGCCAACTTGGTTGGGCTAATTTGCATACTTGCTCCTGATTGGCTGGTGGGCGTGGCTTGTGGGTGTAGCAGAGGTACGGTCAATTTGCATATTACTATTTTATTAGATAGGATATGCTCAAACCCATCTCCATGGATTCCTAGGTGTGACTAGAACCAAGTGTCATCCCTGTGGAAACTGGACTTATGCTCTTTGATTAGCAAGAACATCACTGCTAAGTGACTTGTATGTGGTTGTCTTGCCTTCCTCTTATTTCTGTTCCTGATGTCTGCAACCTGTACCCTCTCCTCAACTTTGAGGGGTTGGAGGGCACAGAGTGATCAGCCAGACCTGGAGTCCAGGAGACAGCAGCTAATCAAGATTAGGTTAGCACAGTCTCATGTGGAGATGCAGATAATAACCACATAATTATTTTAAGAAAAACCAAACATATTTAAATTTATCATGGATGCAACTTTATTTTAAATTTGTATTATCTTACATTTCTGGATTACGATAAAGTTTTTAAACCATTTGTCATTGTTTTTTAATGTTCTATTGGATGTATTTGAAAGCAGTTTGGATAAATATAAATAGATGAATATATAAAATATGTAAATTAAGAGCACATACCCTCTCTGATGGAATTGATCTTGTTCCTTAGCTACTGGATGTTCAAAAGTAAATTTAAAACTTACTATACTAGTGTGCACAATAGTTATCTTTGGTGCTTGATATAATGCATTACGGTCTCCTTGGATGAGTTTTGGGAGCCTGCATTTTTAAAAGCAAACAAGCCAAATCTCATGCTGGTTGCCAGAGGACCACATCTTGAAGAACATCATATTAGACAGTTTATCAGAAGGGACCTTGGAATGGCCACTCTGAAAATTGAATGCTGATACCTGGTTGGTGCGTCCAATTCCACCACTGCCATTGGTGGTTCATTTGATTGTTTCTAAGGCCATGTACTAGTGACATGAACTACTAAGTTAAATAATTCATGAACTCTGAGCTGAAGGATCTCCCAGTTTATGTACACCACAGACTTCTCTGCCATTGTATAACTAGTTGTCACACTATAATGTGGCATTTTCCACTTATATGCTACTTTTGCATACAAGTCTTATTAAATTACCTCATTGACCCTGGATGTATGAATGTTTTTATTACAGAAAGTTGTCACTACAGATTAAAACAGGCTCAGAGAAAATTGGTTAAGTAGGTCAAAATCATAGAGCAAGTATGTAGCAGAGCTAGATTCTCTGATTCCAAGTTCAGAATTTTTCCCCATTTTATTGCATTTGTGTGCCTTAGGGAATACTAGTTCAAATTTTAAAGTATTTCTTCACCTACCGCAGGTATATTATAATATTCAGAGATTCCTCAATCTTTATAAAGGTTGTAATGTACTGTGTTCCCAGCCATTAGAAAGTGAAATCATTCAGCATTCTTAAGTAAAGCCAGATGCCTCCATTGAGAATGGCAAAGATCTTTTGTAATAGGATTACTTGTACATTCCAGAAAGTTATGACAAGTGACAAATGAGCTAATCCTCAGAAATAACGTATAGACTTGCTGGGAAGGAGCCAGTCTTTGACCACCTCCATTCTACATGTTTCTATCACTAAAGACTCTTCTTGGGCTAGGTAGTGCCATCACTAAGGTTCACTCTTTGATTTGCTATGTCTAACTGTAATCTGTGTGTTCATTCGCTCATTCATTCACTCATTCACTCAATAAACATTTACTGAGCACCAATTACATACTAGAACAGGGCAAGTCCCCTAGTTATAAAATTATGAATAAGACATGTTCCCTACCCAAATATGAAGCAAATGATATGTAATTACCACAGAGATGTGAATAAGGGTCTGTTCTATGATTTCTCAACTCTGACAGTTACCAGTGGAAATATTGGTTGGAGAAGTGAGTGTGTGGGTGAATTCGCAGAAAGGGTTGAAATTTGTTATAGCTACGCATCTGGCAGTACTTAAGAACTATGAATGATTTCATGTTTCCGTGGGCACATGGTACATTATAACACATTATGTAATATGCTGGTTGATAAAGCACTTTGTAATAGTAAATCATTGTACCTTTCTTCCCTCGTTCTTAAATCACTGGCCACACATTCATTCATTCTCACAGTATTGTTCCTAGGAGTTGTTGTTAGGCTGTTTTTTGTATTATCAGTAATAGAGTGGTAACAGCAGTCTATACTTGAAGGAAGTGAGACAGCAATCACTTGCCTAGGGCCACTCCACAAAAGATTGGCATCATCTCATCTTATCTCATCATTCTCTGTTTAGTTTCTAAGGCTCCAGACTTGTGTGAAAGAATTGCTAGACTGGATATTTTGTTCATTGATTTTCTTATAACTCAGTGTGATGCTTCGTATAAGCAGTAGAATTTTCCGTGGGTGGCCCACTGGCAAGCTCGTCCTCTTTAGGGCCGTGTTTTTCAAAAGCTGTCAGAAGGCCCCACCCTTCTACTGCCTACTACTTTTTCCAACAGAGAAACCATAGTTGAAGCGCTCTGGTCTATAATAATGGTCTGAGTCTTTGTTGGCTTGAATTTAAGGCCCTGTCATATATTCCATCATCAGCGTCTGTCACAGAGGAACATCGAGAGTTCCTGAGGTTTGACCTGTAGCCCAACTGGTTTCTTTTCTGGCAAATATGTGCATTAATCTTATATCACATATTCTCTAACACACACACACACACAAATAATGTTAAAAACCAACGTTGCTGAATCTAGAGAGAGAAACCAGAACTAAAAGTGAAAATTTTTGCAGACTTGATTCTACTCAATGTTTAGCTGTTCAGTGGAGAGACCTGGAAGAAATAATCGTGTTTTTAAAGCCAGCAGAGAATTTTATTTGCATGCTTTGGTTGGGGCAGATTCTTGTCCCTTTCTTGCTGCTGTTGTACCTCAGTTTTCCAACTATACTGTCAGGTGGTGAGCCTGCCTCTTAGGTCTAGGAACATACCATGTGTGACTTCTATACAAATACTAGAGGCCCAATGCACAAAATTCGTGCAAGGGGCTCGGCCCTCACAGCTATGGTGGCTTGCCTCTGCCCTTGCAGCCCCAGCTTAGTCTGGAAGGTCATCAGGAAGGACATCTGGAAGGACGTCTGGAAAGTCATTCAGCTGTCTGGTCTAATTAGCATATTATGCTTTTATTACTATAGATGATGATGCCACTGATGACAATTAGTTGATTCAACTATTTCAATATTTGTTTGTTTCTTGAATATATCTTCTTTTCTATTTTTTTTCTCTCTCTCTCAAATTGCTATTTAAAAAAAGAACAAAACTCCCGTTCGAACACAACAATTATTTGAAACCATTTTCCACAGAGCAAGAGAATACTTTATATAGTAATGACTAGCGAGCCGTGTTTTAATGCTCATGTGATTGACGCAGAGGTTCACAACAGTTCCTTTGGAACCATTCTTGCTTCTTACATTATAAGGCCTGTTCAAGGGAGGGAGCAAAAGAGGGAAAGTTACTTCTCTGTCATATCGATGCAACGGGTATACGGCAACCATATAAACCTTAAGTGATTCCGTTATTACTATGCTCTAATTACTGACCTTGGACTTTTGGGTGATATAGAAAAAAGTTCTCAGAACAAGATTTCTTAGTTTTTTGCAAGGCCCTAGGTTTTGAGCTTTGTAAAAAAGTTAGTGTTGACACTGCAGTAGTAGCACAGTAAAGTGGGGACTTTGTTTTTATAAAATGTTATTTGTATCTGGAAAATCGGTTGGGTATGTGACTGAACATTATGTCTACAAAGTGGACACATGGCAGTAGTTGGTTCTGGACCCTCTGGAGACACATTGAGGCCAATCGGGAATGCTAACATTGGCTGAGAGGCAAGAGAAACTAACTTTTGTTGTTCCTTAATACTTAATACTAAGACTTTTTAAAGCATGTCCCTTTGTTCTTTGTTTATACCTAATACAGGGAAACTGAGCCATGATCATTTCTTCTTTCTCCAATCCTGGTCTAAGAGCTCCAATTTTGGTATGAAAACCTGTCAACTGTAAGAACTAAAATAACAAGAGAAACTGCCAACATTCACTGAGGACTTACTACTTTCCAGGTATCTTGAGTTTTTCGCATGCATTGTCTCTGTTAGGTGATGGATTAGCTTGGGCTATTTTGGCCATAAGTGATGGAAACCCAATTCAAACAGTCTTGAATGTAAAAGGGGAGGAAGTATTGTTGTTTCAAATAAGTGAAAATATCAAGAGTTGCCTAGCTTCTGGCATGGCCATCCTAGGGCTCATTCGCTATCTCCAGCTCTCATTTTTCTTTGCCTTTCTCAGCTCTGGCTTCATTTTAAGCCTGGTTTTGTGCATATGGCTTCTGCTCAAGCAGATGCAGTCCTTTATCCTAAACCAGTGGTCGGCAAACTGCGGCTCGCGAGCCACATGCGGCTCTTTGGCCCCTTGAGCCACACTTTTTGCTCTTCCATAAAATACCACGGCCTGGACGAGTCTATTTTGAAGAAGTGGCGTTAGAAGTTTAAGTTTAAAAAATTTGGCTCTCAAAAGAAATTTCAATCGTTGTACTGTTGATATTTGGCTCTGTTGACTAATGAGTTTGCCGACCACTGTCCTAAACTAAAAAAAGTTAGGGCTTCTTTCTTCATAGCTCTATCATAAATCCAAGTTTAGCTGAGGGGATGAAGTGCATTTTTGGCTAGGGTTTGGTCATATGCTTATCTTTTATTTGAGAACGTGGGACCAGTTGTTTCCCACAGAAAAAGATGGTTGTTTTGTTCTTTTTAAAAAATATATTTTTATTGATTTCAAAGAAGAAGGAAGAGGGAGAGAGATATTGAAACATCAATGATGAGAGAGAATCATTGATAGGCTGCCTCCTGCACACTCCCTACCCAGGCATGTGCCCTGATGGGGAATCGAATAGTGACCTCCTGGTTCATAGGTCAATGCTCAACCACTGAGCCATGCCAGCCGGGCTGTCCTTTTTTTTTTTTTTAAGAAAAGATACTAGACAGGTGGAAAAAAAAATCAATCTCCATGATAAAGCTGCAGTATTTTTTTTGTTGTTGTTCACAAATGTAAGAACTTTGCCTCAACTCACATACATAGTAAATATATTGGAGAATGTGGAATATAACTCCATATGTTTGATTCCTAAGCCCATGTGCCCACAAAAGAGGTATCAAGCAAGGCTGAGAGTATAAAGACTAGAGTCAGAATGTGTATAGGTGTGATTTCTGGCTCCATCATTTAGACTAATTCTGTGGCCTTGAGGAGACATGTAATCTTTTCAAGCCTTGATTTTATTATACATAAAATGGGTATAATAGTTGTATCTACTTCATAGGGTAATTGTGAAGATTAAGTGATATATATGGATAGACTGCTTTTTGTAGTATTGACACATAAGTGCTCAATAAATTTTGGCTTTATTATAGTTTCTTATTTTGTTTTTTTAATTAACTACAAAACTATTACTGAAAACACCAGTTGTTCTGACTTCACTTTTATCTGCTGATTTAACCACAAGTGCAAGTTGAATTTATAAACCCAAATAGTCAACCGATTTAAATCTCCAATTTCTTCCATCGCTCAGCATGGCAATTTCATTTATTTAATTTAATATTTTGCATTTATTTTATTTTTTTACATTTCTAATATTATTTTTAGAGTCTGATATGACTGTTTAACTCTTTTATTATTGGTTAATGAAAAGGAACATTTGTACAGAAAGGAAACCACATTATTTTAAGACCATCTCCTTCATACTACTTAGAAATCTAGTATAAATGATGTACTGTGTAAATATTGGTTGATTTCATTTGTGTTTTATACTTTCAATGATAAGTTGTATCTTGAAAGACCATCCATAGGGATTAGCAGGAAAGACATGGTTTCCTTTTTCTGAGCTTCTTAGGTGGATACAGATTTGAGGCTAGGGCTGGGCATCAGATATGGGCAATTGGTGGGAAAGGAGAATATGACCCTCCCCGCCACAGACACACTGGCCAGCAGGGAAGGTTCCTTCCTGAAGGTCATTCAACTTTCCTTTCTTATCTATGTCATTTTCAGATAAAGTAAAGGCAGCATAGTGAGAATATAATTTTCTTTAGCAAATGCATTTAAAATCAAACAAACTTTGGACTAGACAAGTAGGTTCTTGAAACTGTCTCCATGGTTTGCATTGCCCATGTGCCAACTGTGTGCTTTGTTTATCTGAGATGAAGAAAATTACCTATTTAGCAAGTATCACTTTACTAACTACTAATTTAGCCATTTCCTTTGTACATATTTAAAGATTTTGGTATAATGGGAGTGTTTTGAATATGGATTTACTATCAATGAAACACAGGAGAGCTGTTTTCCGAGTAAGGTGAAATTTAATGCCAGAATTTCAATATTTAAATGTCTTAGAGATTAGACTATAATGATAAAGATGAAATATGATATGCATATAGGGTATGTATAAACAACTATGTATAAAACACTGTATATAATTATAGAGAGAGAACATCTCTAGCAAGCGATAATTTTAAACTCCTTAAATGTTACAATAAAATAAAACAGCGTAGTTAGATTAATGCAGCGTGTCTTGAGTCTTGGCTATAGAGAAGGCCCCTTGGCATTACTCTTTACCTAATTTGATCCTCCCACCAGAGTAAGAGGCTTGAATAGAGCCTTACACTAAACTATTTAAACTGACTTTATCTATTTTTAAGGGCTTATTACAGCAACCTGGTCAGCATTCAAAGTCACTTACTCTTTTCATGTGATAAAACAGTTTGGCCACTTTCTAAATTGTAGCATTTGGACTGGTAGCCTAAAGGCTAAAATACCTAAATATTTTAACCAACCTAAGATAATACCTATTCCCTCTGTATTTACAGCTTTTTTCTTTTCTTCTTAAATGTAATAACACTCTATAAACAAGAAAGTGCTGCTAGCATCTTGGAGTTTTCAACTAATTCCTCAGTGAAGAAAATGTACTGTGTCCTGGTTATATTTAGTACAAAAATAAGAGGAACGTCTTAGAGACAGAAGTGATTTTTCTAGTTGGTTACCTACACAGAGATGTATTGATTTCTATTGGTAGTACTTGTTTCTGCCTACAGTTGTACATTGTGTCCAGGGATTTAGAAAACAGAGCTTTTAATTCTTTGTAAATCGCAGTATTGTATGAAAGGTTTTTGTTTTGTTTTAACTGCAACTACAAAAAAAATATTGTGCACATCGGTTTAAAATGAATTGACCTTTGTTTCAATGAGGGCGGTGTGTTACTGGTTATGGAGTGACTCCATTTGCCCATGCAAATAAGCACAAAGCCAGGATATCATCAGGCAGTGGCAAAATTAAGAGGAAGGTCAGATTTAATGGAAACATCTGTCATTAACCCTTTTACAGAAACTGCCTCCGGGAATCCTTGCAGATAAAAGCTATGCTAAGCTATTTTACCTTGCTTTACTGAGCTGCAAAGGGATGGCAGGCATAAAGTACAAATTCTGCTCAGAGGATTTACTTGAAAGAATGGCACATTTTAGAATATGGAAGAAAAAACCCAAGGCTTATTTGGTGTGTTTTTCTCTGTACAAAAATTTTAATTTTAGGTTTAATACCAGTAGACTAATTCCCTGTTGTTGGCTACATTATGTCATTCTAGTGGGCATCATCTTTTATTTATTTGTGTTTATTGAGAGATGGAGTGAAAGAGAGGAACAAAAAGAGAGAGAGAGAGACATTGATGTGAGAGAAACATGGATTGGTGGCCTCCTGAGGCACCCTGACCTCGGATAGAACCTGCAAACCTCAGTATGAGCCCTGATAGGAAATTGAGTCTGCAACCTTTTTGGTGTAAGGGATGACACTCCTACCAACTAGCCACTAGGCCAGGCAACTGGCATGCCATCTTTTTATTAATACCTGTACTCACAAATGAAATATTTACATGCTATTATCTGAAAATATGGAAAACACAAAATTAGAAAATAATGCTGTATCCATAGCTGCACATGGTAATATATTTTTCTGTTGTGTAGTGGTAATAAGAAAAAGTTCATTTTGCTAGCTAAGCATTTATTGAAGATATATCGACTTATGAAAGTTTGACAGTCATTTGAATGGCATATATTTTTGTTGCTTTAAATTATGACTTACTAATAGCACAAATATATATGACTCAGTTTGCATTTGCAATGAAATTGAAAACACAATTTTCAGAGTTTATAAGTCAGGCAATAAATTATACTTGAAAATAGATTTTTTAAAAATATGTAAGTGAACATAACAAATGAATAATAATTTGTTAGTAGATAAAGAGGATGAGAGGTGGAAATCCTTGATTATTTCCATAGGTAAAATAAATCCAAAGAATTGTGTCTGATGACTTAGTTATGTTTATTCACAATTTAATTGCCCTTAAAATTACTTTGTCCCTCCTTTCTCTTAATTCTTTTATTTTGACATTTACTTTGATTGTAATATTTTATTAATCATCTCTTTATGTGATAATTTGTGTCTTTCTCCCTTAACTTTCTTTGTCTTGCAAGTATCCTAATAACACTATAGTCTGGCCTTTTCTCTCTTCTTCTTCTTTTCTAATATTTTTGATAGTAGGATGCACAGTCAAGTGTACCTCTCTTTTGATTACTTTTTCTTCTAAATAAGGCTTTAAGCTTATCTAACTACAAATGCATTGTAAAATGAACAAAGTGCCCATTAGCATTTTCTTTCAAAAGGTAAATCATCTCTGTTGCATTGTGTTTGTGCGCAAGTTCATGGATTCATATCAGTGTGTCTGTCTATCTTTGTGTGCTCGTCAGATGTGGGGATAAGTGTATCTGTGCTGACCATTGTAAAGCTCTTATTTCCACAGTATACATGATTAGGCACCTAATCAGTGTGGCTTTGAAATGACAAATGGTTTCATACACTAATACTTCCATTCAATGTGTGACTCTCCTATGTTCAGGAAGGAATGGCATATGAATGTTCAAGAAAGTTGCAGTATGACCCCAGAACTGATTAAAGATCGAGAACTTCCAATGCCATCCCTTCCTCCAAAATCATAGTGCTGTGGGCTCTTGACCCCAGATATAAGTCAGACCTGCTTAGTTAACTGTATAGTAATGCAAACTCTGGGGAGGGTCAGCTACCTTCCATCAGCTCACAGGAATGTGGCATATGCCAGTAAGACGTTGCCTTTTCATCCAGTTTAAACCATGTGCCTCCTAGGCATCATTGTCTTTCCTACATGTTTCCTCACTTATGTTGTTCTTTGTATCTAATGGTTGGACAAGATGTTTTGGGATATTAAAATCTGGCTAAGAAGTCTATTTTGAGAAAAACCTTACTGTTTTCATTTTTATCAGGTTTTAATGATTCTCTTCGAAAAAATCCTTTTGGTGATTAAATGCTCAGAGAAAGATCTGTCAGTCAACAAACATCCTGTCCCTGGTTTGCAGATAGGAAACACTATGCATTGAAAAAGAGTGCATAGCCTGGCTGGTGTGGCTCAGTGGTTGAGCGTCTACCTATGAACCAGGAGGTCACAGTTCGATTCCCAGTCAGGGCATATGCCCAGGTTGCAGGCTTGATCCCCAATAGGGGGTGTGCAGGAGGCAGCCAATCAATGATTCTCTCTCATCATTGATGTTTCTATCTCTCTCACCCCCTCTCTTTCTCTCTGAAATCAATAATATGTGTGTATACACACACACACACACACACACACACACACACACACACACTAGAGGCCTGGTGCACAAAATTCCCAGCCTGCACCCTCTCCAATCTGGGACCCCACAGGGGATGTCTGACTGCCGGTTTAGGCCCGATGCCTGTGGGCCTAAACTGGCAGTTGGACATCCATCTCACAATCTGGGACTGCTGGCTCCCAACTGCTTGCCTGCCTGCCACCCTGATCACCTCCTAACCACTCCCCTGCCAGCCTGATTGCCCCAACTGACCTCCCCTGCTGACCCAATCACCCCCAACTGCCCTCCCCTGCTGGCCTGGTAACCCCCAACTGCCCTCCCCTGCTGGCCTGGTAACCCCCAACTGCCCTCCCCTCCCAGCTTGGTCGCCCCTAACTGCCCTCCTCTGCCTAGCCTGGTCACCCCTAACTGCCCTCCTCTGCCTAGCCTGGTCACCCCTAACTGCCCTCCTCTGCCTAGCCTGGTCACTCCTAACTTCCCTTCCCTGCCACCCGGTCTCCCCCAACTGCCCTCCCTTGCCACCAACTGCCCTCCCCTTCTGGCCTGATTGCCCACAACTACTCTCCCCTGCTGGCCATCTTGTGGCAGCCATCTTTGACCACATGGGGGTGGCCATCTTGTGTGACAGTGTGAGGGTCAATTTGCATATTACTTCTTTATTATATAGGCTATATTTTACAAGAGGGCATATTCCATTAAGGGGGATAAAATGAGGGTTTAGCTTTGATCTTTGCAACTTTTATGTTACAAAAAGAGAGCTGTGACATGTCCTCTCTGATTTTTAATCTGAGGCAAGACATTCATTGACATTGCTTTTCCGAATCCCATGGACTGTTGATCTGTAACTTGGGGGCCCCTATCAGTTAGCTGAGCTGCTGAGAACGTTTGCCACATTTTCTCTCCTAGTAAGAATCAGGACATAAATCCTTGGCTTTCTTCAATCAATAGGTACCTCTTTCTTGAAGGAATTCTCTGAAGGGAAGAATCAGTATACCTGACTGATGGGCTTGTTGGCCTAAATATAGATTCTTAGCATGAAAAATTCTCCCATGGTTGATTTTACCCCCAAACCAAAACAGTTCCTTGGTATACTGACAGGTAGTCAGAACTGTCTATTGAAATTACCTTCTTATCCTCATTTTTGTGAAAATTTCAAATTATTAAATTGTTTTCTCAAATATAATCACATGGTTCAGAATGCAAAAAGTATTAAAATGTGTACAACAAAAAATATTTCTCCCATTCCCTCTCTCCACTTGCCCAGTTTCCACTCCTCTCGCTCCCTGAAAGTAACAATTGTAACTGGTAACTTGTATGTTCTTCTAGACTGTCTCTACTTGCTGATCCTCTGTAATCTGTTGTACCTGTCCTCACTTTGACAATTTATACACGTCCATGTTCACTCAACGCTCATGAAGTGTCTTAGTATGACGTGACATTTAACAATGTGCATGTTGAATCTGGGTACTTTTCGCTTGGCTTTGCATCCATCTTTCCACTTATGTTTTGAAGAGAAATTTCATATTTTCTTTGCTCTAATTCTGGTTGCCAGGATGGCTGAATGCCATTCCTGGAAGGGGTGTGTGTTAGAGTTGGCACAGACAGAACAACTGGCACAGGAAAAGGAAACCATTGCTGTGTCAAGGAGATTTATCTATTCATTATTTTAAAAATTATTATCTTTACCACCATTGACCATTTTTTGAGTGACCCATGTCCTGAGTACCATTTTAAACAAAGCACAGGCATGTCCCTGGGTAATGCCCAAGAAACTCCCAGTGGGGTTTGTCAGGACTCTGTAGGAAGATTGTGATTTTGAGAGCCAGATCTTTAGCAATAAGTAGAAAACCTTCTAGGATAGTTGTTCCTAGTCTGTACTCTGAGGAAGGCTGAGGGGGGGAGGGGAAAGAACATACATAACCCTGCTACTTTTATCTCTTTTGAAAATTGTGTCCTTTAAGATTTCTAGTGGAGAATTATTTTAATAGCTTTAAATAAGAGTTTGAAATTCACTGCTCTCGAAGAATAACTGCCTTCACTGTAGTCAAGAACCCAGGATCTCTCGTCCAGCTGTGCCTCACTTTCAATTCTGTGTATCATGAGGGGCAACACTCAATTAGAATAAGTTGCACCCCACTTTGCAAAACTGATACAATTGTGGAAAGGTTGAGTATAAATGAGTATAAATGCATATTATTTAATTGACTTGTACTTTTCATGCGCTGGAGAACATCACTATTCAGAGGGATTCCGTAGGCATTTTTTTGAAAAGATAAGGACATCTTTGTAAAGTGAATAATGCTCTATTTCACATTGTCTGGGTCTGAGTTTTGAATGTATATTTTCTTTAAGGGAGTCATGTGTATCAAATAAGAGAGTGCACAGTGGCATTGACTTCCTAAATTATTTGGAAGGTTTAGTATTAGGGATACAAATATTGAGGAAAGAAAAGAGCTAGAGGATTGAAAGAAGTTTTATTTAGAAATAATGTAGAAAAGTGGTTTCCAAGTTTTACAGAAGGAGGGGAGGAGACCGTAGCAGCAGAAGATGATCTGGCAATACTTTGAAGATGAGAGAATGGAGAGAGATGATCTAGTTTACTGAAGATTTTTTATTGAGAGAGTGATGACTGTGTAATGAGGAATTTGAAGACACCTATCCAATTCTCTTTCTGATTTTTTTCTTAACTTTACTGTTGAGTTACAAATTAGGGAAAGAAAATTATTTCAGAGTTAACATGATTGAAACATCAGCACTTCCTTTTTTTAATATATGTTCCTTTTATTTATTTTTTCCCATTTTTTCTTTATTGATTAAGGTATTACAAGTGTCCTTATCCCACTATTGTCCCCCACTCCACACTTATGCCCTCATCCCCCTGGTGTCTATGTCCATTGGTTAGGCTTATATGCATGCATACAAGTCCTTTGATTGATCTCTCCCCCTTAATCCCACCCTCCCCTACCTTCCCTCTGAGGTTTGAGCATCTGTTCAATGCTTCTCTGTCTCTAGATCTGTTTTTGTTCATTGGTTTATGTTGTTCATTATATTCCACAAATGAGTGAGATCATGTGATATTTATCTTTCTCTCACTGGCTTGTTTCACTTAGCACAATGCTCTCCAGCTCCATGCATGCTGTTGCAAATGGTAGGAGTTCCTTCCTTTTTACAGCAGCATAGTATTCCATTGTGTAGATGTGCCAAAGTTTTTAAGCACTTTCTTAAAATGGCTACTCTATATTCTGAAGTTAGTTCAATCTCTAAAGCATCTGGTTGAAATGTACATATTAAAGAATGACTGTAAGAGCAGTGTACCACATGTCACTGGCATTTAATAAATGATTGCTGAATTCTTACTTGAATTCAGATACATTCTCATAATCCTCATTAGTGGCCTTCAAATTCACTAGGCAGTGAAAGGGTTAAAAATCAAGATCCTGCAAAATTAGAAAACTGACATTTTGGGTTTAAATTAATAAATGAATATATGTAAGACAAGGGGATATAGCAGAAAAGACATTCATGCAGTTAGATATTATAAACTTTTTAAAAAAATACTAGCAAGGCAGTATTAAACATATGGAAGGTAATAAAGGCAAAGGTTGTTCAAGTTGCAGTGTGAATTTTAAAAAATCTATTTCACTTAGACTGGAACCTGAAAAGTTGAAAATCATGTGTACATTTTTTTGTTTAATGCAGTTGTAAGTATAGTGTTAGTAGTAGTTTAGTAATTGTTACCTGGTCCTCCAATTACTTTTTAATTCTGACTACTTAAAGGGGTAAACTGTAGACTTCTGGGTATTCCCCATGTTGAAGAGCAGGTAGAAGCAGAAGAGGCAGCAAGAGGCTGAGAAAGGCCAATCAAAGAGGCAGGAGAGTAAAACTAGAGGCATTCTGAAAACCAAGGGAGGCAAATAATTGAGAGCTGTGTGGACTGACAGGTTTGAACACTAAAGAGAGATTAAAGGGGATGAAGCTAGAAAACAAACTACTGGACTAGAAGTTTAGCGATGTTGGTACCTTTGAGAAAAGAGCTATAAAAAAGATAGGAACAGAAGTATTTGCAATGTGTTGAAAAGTGTTCAGGAGATGAGTAAGAAGAAGTAGTGACCAGGACCTAGCTTACAGGCAATATGATTGTTGTTGAAAGGAAAAGGAAATTATAAATAAGGGAAGCTGGGTCACTTGTGATAATTTGACTCTTACCATTATCTATGTGTTTTAGTGCTATTTGTGACAGATTCACTTGTTTAGAAGGCAGTTTTCTTCTCTTTGTAATTTACTTTAAACAAGTCTGGGAGGGTTGGTGCTTTTTTCCCCAACAATTTTCTCGTGGGTTTTTGCTTTTTGTCTACTATTTTAAATGTTAAAAAAATTACTTAAATAGGCATCTTTGCATTGAAACAGTCTTTCATCATTGCAATGAACGCCATATGGCTATGGTACATCATTATTTAATTTACTCTTGAGGTCTACTTGCTAGAATTTGCTTCTTTATTTTTAAGTGAGTTTGGTCTGTACTGGTGTGTGTGTGTGTATGTATGTGTATGTGTGTGTGTGTGTGTGTGTGTGTGTGTGTGTGTGTACACTACACTGTAGTGGTCATTACTTGTTATCAGAGTTGTGCTACTTGTAAAATAACTGTCTTTTATTCATTTGAATGTTGTTTTGGGACTGTTTAAACCTGAAAAAAGTATTATTTTCAACTTAGTTTTATTGGAATGAATATAAAAGTACCTACTACCTGTGTCAGAAAAAAAAATATATATACCTGTATCTGACATTTTTAAAAGATGGATCTTTAACAACTTTTTCAATGTCTTCTATGGTCATTGGCCTATTAGGCTTTCTAGCTTTTCTGTTATTTGGTAATTTATCTTTAAGACAGTTATTGTTAGGACATTTTAGTATATTTTAGGCTAAGGAGAAGAATGAATGGAAAAGGAATTTTTTTATAGAAGTTGATAGAGGGTTTATTTAATTAAAAAGAAAAGTGATTCTGGTGGAAGGAGGGCTGGGGTTAATATAACTAGAAGGGCCAGAAAGAAGCAGAGACATCTATTTTTTTTTCCTCGAGAGAAAGAGGTAAGGATAGGCACAAACAGATTAAATTTAGAGGTGGAGGAAAATTGTTAATTAAAAGGGAAGGAGAAGGAACCATACAGTTACTCATTTATTCTCTGTCAGGCACTGAACAATATGCTATGTAGAAATACTGACAGTTAATCTTCATATAGCCCCTTGAAGCAGGTTTTAGTCTGTCTATTCTATAGCTAAGGACACAGAGAGGATGACTAATTTGCCCAAAATGTCTCTTCTGAAAGTTGTGAAACATTTATTAGTATTTACTCATTATGTTTACAGAGCTTTAAGTCAAACTATTTATTTTTGTTTCCTGTGATTGGGCAGAATTTATCTACTATTATGTATGAACTAGAGGCCCGGTGCACGAAATTCATGCATGGTGTGTGTGTGTGTGTGTGTGTGTGTGTGTGTGTCCCTCAGCCCAGCCTGCACCCTCTCCAATCTAGGACTCCTCTCACAATCCAGGACTGCTGCCTCCCAACTGCTCGCCTGCCTGCCTTCCTGATTGCCCCTAACTGCTTTTGCCTGCCAGCCTGATCACCCCCTAAACACTCCCCTGACAGCCTGATTGATGCCTAACTGCTCCCTTGCCAGCCTGTTTGATGCCTAACTGGTCACCCCTAACTGCCCTCCCCTGCCAGCCTGTTTGCCCCTAACTGCCCTCCCCTGCAGGCCTGGTCCCCCCCAACTACCCTTCCCTGCAGGCCCAGTCGCCCCCAACTACCCTCCTCTGCTGGCCTAGTCACCCTAACTGCCCTCCCCTGCAGGCTTGATCACCCCCAACTGCCCCCCCTTGCAGGCCTGGTCCCTCGCAACTGCCCTCCCCTGCTGGCCATCTTGTGGCAGCCATCTTGTGGCAGCCACCTTGTGTCCACTTGGGGGCAGCCATCTTGTGTGTTGGAGTGATGGTCAATTTGCATATCATTCTTTTATTAGATAGGATACCTGTATTTGTACATATTTGCATATAATAAGTACACAACTGTATATAGACCTTATCTAAATATATGAATATAATTTGTAAGATTTGGTGCATCTACCTAATAAGAGTAATGTGCTAATTGACCATACCTTCACAACACTCACCAGCCAATCAGGAGTGAGTATGCAAATTAACCCAACAAAGATGGTGGGTTAATTTGCATACACAGGCGCCGAGCAACTGGGGGCGGGACGGTTCACACCACCCCAGCCGCTCCAGGCCCCTGGGCAGCATGGGAAGGCTGGAAGGCGGCTCCGGGCCAGAGCAGAAAGGCTGCTCCAGCCAGAGTGAAGGCTGTGCCGGCAGCCAGGGGAACGAAGGCCTATTCTTGCACGAATCTTCGTGCATCGGGCTTTTAGTATTTATATAACTCATATGAGCAACTTTTACATCTAGAGATTTAACCTAGAAGTAGTCCTCTCTAGATTGTGGTAATATAAATAATGATGATAGTAGCTTCATTTATTGAGCAACTACAGTAGTCTCTCCTTATCTATAGGGATACATTGCAAAATCCCCAGTGGATTCCAGAAATTGTGGATAGTTCTGAACCCTACATATACAGCTATGATAAAATTTGATTTATAAATTAGGTACAGTGAGAGATTAACAACAGTAACTAACAATAAAATAGAACAATTATAACAATATACTGTAATAAAAGTTATGTGAATGTGATCTCTCATGCCGTCTCAAAATTGCTCATTGTACTGTATTCATCATTTCACTTAAAGCAGGGATGGGGAACCTTTTTTTCTGCCAAGGCTCATTTGGATATTTTTAACATCATCATACGAAATTATCAACTTAAAAATCAGACTGCTATATTTGGTCAAACATTTAATTAACTCACCTCTTATGACTTGGCAGGGCCAAACCAAATGATTTCCCCACTCCTGAAAAAAGAAGCACTTTACAGCTTCTCTGTAGCATATCTGAATTGCCAGCATCACTACTTTTGCATTTTGGGGCCACTTTTAAGTTAAAAAAGGGGGGTTACTTGAACACAAGCCCGGCAATACTGTGACAGTCAATGTGATAACCAAGATGGCTACTAAGTGACGAAAGGGTGTGGAGGGTACACAGCATGGATGCACAGGACAAAGAAATGATTCACATCCTGGGTGGGATGGAGAGGGATGGTTCAGGCTGTCACCACACTACTCAGAATGGCATGCAATTTAAAACTTACGAACTGTTTATTTGTGAAATTTTCCATTTAATATTTTTGGACTCTGGTTGACCGTGGGTAACTGAAACTGTGGAAAATGAAACCGCAGATAAGGAGGGACTACTGTTGGTAGTTCCTGACAATTTGCACTTTTTATATTTCTAATCTCACAACAATAATAAGAAGTACAATTGTTATCACCATTTTATAGAGGCACTTACTGAAGCTTGAAGAATTTAAAAAACTTGTCTTGAGTCACATTGCTGGTTAATTACTGAGCAGGCATTCAAACCCAACTTTAAAGAACTATACCTCTCTCTATACCACATAAAATCTCCTTTGTGATTTACTAAATATCTGTCAAAATTGTTTAGGATGCCCTTTTCTTTTCAGAGATGCTCCTGTAATGATTACTGCTTACTAATGATTCAGCCCTGTGACTCTTCTAGGGTTTTTATTATGACTCTACTAAGTGGATATTCTTTTCCCATGAAAGTCTATTTAAATAATGAAAAAAGAAAAAAAAAGACCCTCACTTTTATTTTGCTGAAATGGCTAGCCAAGTATCATGCACAGGGTATACGCTCACCAAATGTTTGTTGATGATGCTTATGATCCTCTGAGTAACGCATGCCTACTCAACAGGCCCGAAGAAACCTCACACCTGTTTATTTGTACAAAAATGAAAAAAAGTAGCATTTAAAAAAATCCTGTCACCATATGACTGGGCAGAAAATAATTCAGTGTAGACTTTGGAAAATTCACATTTCAAGAAACTTCAAAGGCATTTGCATGATCATACACAATCACTCACTTAGCCACTCACATTTTCTTTTTTTCCCTTTCACTCCTCTGCCTCTGAGCCCACAGCATGTGAAACCATTGAAAGAAAATAAGAATCTTAAACTCATAAACATACCTGCTTACCATCTGGCAGGCATCCCAGCAGTCTGGTGATCTCCTTAGTTATCCAGCAGATAGTAGAAAAACAAGAGTCCTGTGAAGATTTCACATGTTGCCATATTCCTGCCAGATGGTGATTTGTAAAACATGGACAAATTGCACTGGCTCCACTTCCCTCCGACAATCACAACAGAAACACTGCAGCAGTGGTGTTTAATTTGAAAGCAATTTCCACTGAGTAACTTTTAAGGTATAAACATCTAAAAATTATTGGGACAAAATGTGTCATTATCTCCAAGGAGCTGGTCCTTCACAAACCTGCTATTCTGTGCACTGGTACTTCTAAGATTCTCCTTATTTAAAACAAAAAAAAAAATGAATGGAAGCTCGGGGGATGTCAACCTCATGGGACATTTAATGACTACCTACTGATTCTTTGCCACAACATGCTGTTTTTCCTGTCATCTAATGATGGGCTGCAGGACCAAAAATTATATTGACAAATTTACCAATTGGACAACTTAATTCACATTGGAACATGAAGAACTGAATCTAGGTAGAAGCAGGGAATTCTACGAGGTGTTAATAAAACAGTTAGTACCTTTAAAATAGGATTTGCCCACTGGTTGAGTTGTTCTTTGCGGTTGTCTACACACTACTCAAGTCAACGGTCAGTTTATATGAAACATGTCAAACAAGCGGTTTAGCATCAAGTCAACAAACTACCAGTTTGTGGTTCTAACTTTTTCAATAAGCTTTGGTTTCAAAGCATACTTGGCCAGAGAGGGATATCTCTTCAGTTCTCTCAGTGAGGCAGAGTCCATCTGAACCTGGCCAACTAAAGCTTTGCTGATATTGAGGGAAATGGTAGAAGATAACCAAGTCTTCCTCCCTATTGTAGTAGCTAGATTTGCTTAGTAGTTTCCCTTCTCTATAGGGAATATGCTACCTATTGCTTCCTGATAATATAGATGCAAACATTTTATACAACTAAACTTTTTTAGTAAGATCTTTATTAAGATTCAATGTACATAAGCTATAATTCACCCATTTACAGTACATAATTAAATTATTGTTAGTGTATTCACAGTGTTATGCATACTTCATTGCAATCAAGTTTAGGACATTTCCATCACCCAGAAAGAAATCCCATATTCATTAATAGATACTCATTTCTCCCCTAATCCCCTAATAGCGATAAGACACCACTAACGTATTTCCTGTTTCTAGAGATTTTTCTATTCTGCACATTTAAATTAAGTGGAATCAACCCTGCCAGGGTGGCTCAGAGGTTGAGCATTGACCTATGAGGTCATGGTTTCCAGCTTGATCCCCAGTAGGGGGCATGCAGGAGGCAGCTGATCAATGGTTCTCTCTCATCATTGATGTTTCTATCTCTCCCTCTCCCTCTCCCTCCCTCCCTCTCTTAAATCAATAAAAATATTTTTTAAAAAGTTAAGTGAAATCATATAACATGTGGTCTTTTGTGACTGGCTTCTTTCACTTAGCATTAATGTTTTCAAGGTTCAGCCATGCTATGTGTCAAAGTCCATGTATTTTTATTGCCAAGTAATATCCCATTGATATAATATAGCTTATTTATCCATTTATCAATTAATGGACAACAGGCTTGTTTCCACTTTTTGTGGAAAGATGGCTATGAATATTTGGGTAAAGTTTTTGTGTCAGTATACATTTTTATTTGTCTTGGGTATACACCTAGGACTAGAATTGCTGGGTCAGTTAGTAGCTCTATTTTGTGCCTTTTGAAGAACATAAGGACTGTATGGGTTGTAACTCCTTATCTTGTACAGGTGAGGGACATAATTGAACTCTAAACACACTGAATTTTTGTAAGCCAGCATTTTAATTCCTGTTCTAGAATAGAGAATGGGCATGAGTTTTAGAATTAGACTTACCCAAATGTGAATCCAAATTTCACCACAGATGAACTCGAATATTAGGTATATTGCTTAATATATCTTAATTTCATTCTGACATCTGTAGAATAAGGATAATAACACTAATTTTGCCTGAAGTTTGTGTGCATGGAACATGATGATATATCAAAAAGCAGCTAGCAGCTAGCGCAGTGATGATTCCGTAAAAACTTGCCAATAAATGCTATTTTCTTTTGATTCTTTGCTTTTGTTTCTGAGTACCTGAGGTGCAGGGATGGACTTGATGAAAAATTTTTAGAAATGATTTAGGAACTCATGTGAGGGCCTTCTTGGCTGACTTATAGGCTCCCTGGAGAAAGGAACCAAATCTTTGTGTTTACTCTGTAGGGCTGTATTTAGAATTTAATCATCAGAAAACAAAGCAATGTATAGAAAGTGTTGCTGTAACTTTTAAAAACAGTATTTTTAGAATTCCTAGTGAGACTTTTTTAGAATTCTTATACATTTGTGTCTACCACAGTTTAGAACTTGGGCCTCATTCGACATGTAGATCATCTCAGAAAGAATTGATATGAGAAGGAAGTATGACTCTGAGGAACACTTTTTTTTTTGTTTTAATTAAGATATAATTGACATATACTGTGTAGGTTTAAGGTGTACTGAGGAATAATTTCTAATTAGAATTTCAAGGTGAATCATTTACATAAAGAAACAAACCATCAATGATTTGCCGACATTGGGCCTTGTCCAATCCAGAATGGTAGTGTCTACATAGTCCCTTAGAAAAGAGTAGGGCTCCTTGAAGGAGGTGTTATACTAGTAAGTCATAAACAAATACAGTCTTTAAGATGTCATTAGGGATGTCCTCCTGGCTTCTGCATAAATCAAACTTCTGTATAAAATGATATGCGTGTTGAAAGATCATTAGCAAAGGGAATTTCATCATCTTCCCCCAAAATGGAATACCCATGTGAAATAACTTTCTGCATGCAAAATCTGGCCTTACCTGTAACTTTTGGCTTCAGTTAAAGTTCATTTCCATTAAATTCACTTTCCAGAGGAAAAAAGTATTATTAAATAGCATGAAAACCTATTAAGAGAACAGGAAAAAAATATAGATATAGATTAGCCAGTTTTCTCTGTGTCTCCCAATCTTTTAACATATCTGGGATCCCAGGGTGGTTCTGATCAGCATGAATGGTGTGGCCAGTGAAATCGAGATGTTTCTTTCACCATGTCTTTGGGTGGTCATCCTGCTGAACCTTTGAAACTCTAGAGGCATTTGAAGAAACCAAGAAAGTTTTATTTACACCTCATAAGAGAAAACATGAAGAAAAGAAAATATGAATAGCTTAGGAGATATGGTTCAGATAAACTCTTGTTTATACTTAATGAAATTTAGACAAAATGTTAAATTTTTTTTTATGGCTTTAAGTTCCAATTTTGGGTATCATTTATGAAGTGTAACTGTTAAAGTAATGAATTTGCCTTTATTACTTGTATGCACTGTCACAATTCTGTATGTTTGAGTCAAACCAAAGAGGGATATTTGAAATTCCAATAATTATTTCAATTTAAATTATGAAAAACACACTCCAATTATGATATCACAGATATTAATAAGCTTTGTAAACTCTCTCCCAGACAACTCATGCTTTCTTTTAAAACTAAATTTGAATTTCAAACCTACATTACTTCATGGTGTCACTGTAAATCGATAACATCTGGAAGGGGGAAAAATGTTTGCCTTTCAGCTCTTTAGAACAGATTCCATTTCAAGCCCGCCAGAAAATTTAGACCTGCTGCAAGTTTAACTTTCGCATGAGTCCTTTTTTTTTTTTTTTTCTTCTCCCCCTTTCCTTGCCCACTCCTCCCCTCTGGTCATAGTCTCCTCCCCTGCTCTTAAATGTGTCTATTACCCTCAGGCTTTGACCTTGGGCAGACTGTGAGCACAAAGTCATGTTATTTAGAGTGAAGTAACACCAGTAGTCAGGAAGGAACAATGTAGTTCAAGCCAGATAAAATAAATCTCTCATTTCCTGTCAAGGGACTGAGCCAAAAGCAATGATGAGAGACAGAGGGGGCAAACCGCGCAACTCGAAACACAGACGCTGGGGATAGACACAACCACAGGCCTCCTTTGAATACAGACAACAAAACCAAAACAGCCACAGTGACAGCAGACTCATAATAACTGTGGAATAAACCAAAACATATAAAACAGAGGGGAATCTGTGCAACTCCCTGGCCACAGAAAACACATTCGAATTGCATGAGTAGGGAATCCTGGGAACAAGACTGAAACTTGTGAGGGATTCCCCTATACAGAGCCGAGTTTCATAAACTTGGAGACACACCTGTGTAGCTGCCACTTTTGACCAAGAGTGAACATCCTATACACTGATTTCTGAATAAGATTGGGCTGCATATTGAAATTTGAAAATGACATCAACGTGTATACATAGTGGTTATCATTGTCCCCATTTGTAAGAAAGTCGCCTTCTCAAATGACTGTTGATTTATCAAACAAATGCCAATGGTACCTGCTATCTACAGGTGCTGTTGAAAGTTATTTCAAATATTTAATCCATTTAATCCTTAAAACAACCTTAAGAGGGTGGCATTGTTATACTCTCATTTTATAATTGAAAAGCCTGAGGCACTGAGAGGTGAAGTAACTTTACTTATAGTCAGTGGCAAGTTAGGGCTAGAGTCTCCATCTGAACCCAAGCAGCAGGGGTTCAGAGTCCTCCCTGTTAATGGCTGTGCTTTGCTGAATACATGGCATACAATACTAGCATGACATTTTACAAATCTTAGTTGTTTGCAAGCCCTGCTCAGATTCTTTTGAAATCCACTATTTGTTTCAGAACCACAATGAGACTTCTGAATGTGCATGCCAGATCCAGAAGGTATATAAAAAATAGTGAGAACATGCTACATTCATTAACAATGCTGAGAATTTCACTGTTGTCCCGAGCTCTTCCAAGATGATTAGGACTGAGAGTTCATTCATTCATTCATTTGTTCCTTCAGCAAATGCTCATTATTGAGTGCTTGTTACACCTTAAGCACTGTGATGGGTGATGGAATAGTCTCCTGGCTGACACACAGTCAATCAAGGATGCCTTTTAGGTCGAATTAGGTACAGGAGCAGCAAGTCAAGAAGACAGCAAAGTTCTCAAAGATGAATACTAGTGTATATTTAGAGATAGTCACAAAATTGTTTGACTCAGAATGAAATATCATTTAATTGTTTGAATCAAACATTTTGAAGTTATCACAAAGAGATGGAAATATTCTTTAAGATGCTGCCTACTTAGTGCCATCATGACAATGGACATGCCTCCTTTAGAAAAAGAGCATGCCTCATTTTGAGGATGTTTCTAAGAAGTGCTCAAGTCTTAATTTGCAGTCTTCTGTGATCCTTCTTGCCCCTCCTAGACTGGGAAGAGTAGAAGTATTTTAGCTATTTATATATACTGTGCATAATTCTATTGTTGCACATATTATACTATACTTATCTGTTACATGTAACAGTATTATACTGTACTTACCTTGCTAAACTAAGCTTCCTGAGTAGGGTATTATGTTCTCCATCTTTGTGTTCCAGTACCTAGCATATAGAATTTACTCAGTTTCTGATTATTAAATGAATTGATGAATATATTTTATGCATACATATAAATAAGAGGCATGCACATACACTTTTATGTGCATAATGCTATGCTAATTATAGATTGTCCAAGGCAAATTGTGCTATTAAAGACAATGATTATTCCTTTTATAAAATAACAACAATAATACAAAAGATAACTTCTCTGAATGTTTACTATAGAAGGCCTAGCAACACCTGCTTGCATGTTTCTAGGATGGGTTATTTAATTTAATCCTTAGCCTTTATCCATGAAACATATATGCTTTGTTATAAGGTTACATTGAAAATGACCATAACTGCTGGATGTCTTCACTTAAAATATTATATCATTAAATTGATTCTGTTACTATTACTTGTGGAAAAACACAGGAACATAAACACATTCTCCCCCATTTCTAAGAAATAATAAAATAGTTCAAGTTCAGAAGGTAACTATAGCTCACATTTGTATCTTTTTGACCAATTCAATAAAAATGTCCATATTCACAAAGAAGAAAACTCGTGGAGAGCAGAAAATATTTTCTTTGGGCAATCTGTGATTGTACAAGGAAACCTGTGCATTTTTAGGCTATGGAAAACAAAGAAATGCCCCACAGTGGACTTAGGGGCCCTTGTCTTAACTCCTGGATAAAATCATTAGGAAAATTCTATTCAACCAATTGAACACATGTGGGTGGAGCAGAAGATTGCTCCAGCTCAGCCGTGTTTTATTTTGAATTAGAAAGTTATCTTTTATAGACTTTGAAATTTATTTTAAAAGGCAGGCACTTATATTTATTATATGTTTAGTAATCTGTTCATATGTCATACATATACCGAATACAAAGTATTTGAACAAAATAAGGAAATTAACAATTCAAAAATTGTTTTTATTGATGCCCTCAATACTTGCACATACAGGTACCTAATAAATACTGGCCAGTCTTTTGCTTTCTGATTTTTATTGATCTTTTTACCTCTCTGCTTTGTCTTCTGTTGATAGGAAATGGGACTTTTGCTTAATCGAAGCCAGGATGTTTCCTTTAAACAAAAACAATTGCTTCTTTTCTACAGGAAATGTATGAACCAGAAAGTCTGTGGAGATAATTCATCTCTTCTTTAGGTAGTGTGCGACAGTGTGAACCTGAGGTCAGCTCAGCCTCTGCTGGGGAGCAATATTAATTATTTTTATATGACCCAACATTGGGTTATCTGATCCAATTTCTCCTATATTAATACCCATATTTAGGGCATGTCAGTTAAATTTGATAAAAGTTAGATAATACATTCTTTGACAAACATGTTTGCTGAAGATTCTTTGTGCTTCACAAAAGCAGAAAAGAAGTCATTGAGAAACCAGGAATTTCAAATACCAGCACAGTATTGTTACCATGAGTTAAAAATGAATTTCAAATTTCAAATATTCTCTGCATGTGACAACAGTGATAATGAAAAACACATTTCTATTGGTGTAATTCTTTACTTTTCTTCATGAGGAAATATCCAATGAAATCAAATATCATGGACAAAATAGTAAACAGCAGGAAGTAACTTTTGCATGCAACGTGCAACTTAACTGTAGAATTCATTGGAGCAGGCTATCATGGAAGCAAATGGCACTAAGTATACCATATATATATAATTCAGAGAGGAAGGGAGAGGGAGAGATAGAACATCAATGATGAGAATCATTGATTGGCTGCTTCTTGCACGCCCCCTACTGGGGATCGAGCCCGCACCCTGGGCATGTGCCCTCCACTGGAATTGAACCCAGGACCCTTCAATCCTCGGGCCAATGCTCTATTCACTGAGCCAAATCAGTTAGGGTAGTATACTTTTTTTTTAAGGGTAATTTTTTTTTATGGACATGGAAAACTTTATAATTACATTATCTGTAGAAATGATAAGAAGTGTCAGCCACTCAACTTCAGAACACACAATACCTTGGTCAGGAGAAATATTTCCAAGTTTTGTTAGCATAGCACACTCGATATATGATTGAACTCTAGATCCTACTGTGAATATTAGGAAATATTCAAGACATCCCAAATTAGGATAAATACAATGTAATTGTTTTCAATTTTAACTGCTTTATAGTTATGAAAGTTGTATAGTGGTACCAAAAGTTACATACTGATATTATTATGCTAAAATAAAGCATATTTATTAGAACCAACAATAATACTAAGGCTTTCTAAAAGTTGAATTCTTGGTTTGCATGTCTTGTGTGTGTGTTTGGTCCCTGATTTTCACAATAAAATTGTTATTTGTATTCATTTCTATGCTAACTTTTTTTCATGGCATTTGAAGACATATCAAAAAGGGTTAAATGCAATGTTGGTTAATCATTTTAAAATACAGCGGAAGAGCTCAGCACTGTATCCTATGCATGGTAGATGTTAAATAAAGACTTTAATTATTGATTTGGGGCTTTTAAAAGAGGACAATTTGTTGTGCACTTATTAGTAATATTCATTTTTAAATGGTTCTAACAGTTATAACTTATTATTAACCAGTATATTGAATACCCAGATTCGTTAGTTTGTCATTTATCACAAGGACATTCTGAAATTTAGGGGTAGTATTTTTAAAGATTTACTGATTCTTTCTTTACAGCCAAGTACAGAAATTTTTATCCGAGTGTGTTATCTAATTTTCAGTTAGACATGGGCAGCACTTTTTTGTGTCCTGAGCATGCGTAGCAATTTTTTGTTTCATGTGCATTTTAATTTTTTTGAGGATCTTTCAATATTTTGTTCACCAATAGGCTCCTAGCAATGTGAACAGTTTGGAAAGTGATTTTTTCTCTTGCAATTATAAATTCACAAGAGGAACTCAGTTTTGATAGAGAGATAAAATAAATGGTTTAAGGACTTTTACATATGTAGTCATGGTTATATATGGTCTTTAATCAAAGAAACTCCAAATACTGTAACATCCTCATAAAGTTCTTATAAGTGACAAGGATTTTTTAAACCCCAAGTTGATTCCTTTCTCTGCCTTCTGAGTCCAAAAATCCGATATATATATATATATATATAAATATTATATATTATAATTTTTTTTTTTGCAGATGATATCATTTCTAAGGAGTTTGTCATTTCAGTATTCTCATCTTGACAAATATTTTTTATGTTTAATGTAGAGGAACTGAAAGTATACACATACATAACATAGGTTTCACTCAGTTAACAAGTGTTCAGCGAGTCTCACTATATGCAAAGCTCTTTTATAGGGTTCAGAAGCTAGAGGAACCCTTCTTACACTTTCCCCCAGAACCATATTTGGGATTGTTCAGATCTGGTATCTGTTTTTTGTTTTTTTATATAGATGCACACAGTTTCCCAGATATACAGATTTTCTCGTTTAAGAAATATTACTATACTTTCATGAATGATAAGGGTGAAATATTCTATAATTTAGCATTATACTTAACTTATTAAATGTTTGCAATTCCTTATAAAGTCCCCCCCCCCCAATGACAAGGTTTTCCAAATAGTTAAAGGAATTTTTTTTAAATTATTATTATTTTTATATATTTTATTTGTTTTTTACAGAGAGGAAGGGAGAGGGAGAGAAGAGAGAGTTAGAAACATCGATCAGCTGCCTCCTGCACACCCCGCACTGGGGATGTGGCCGCAACCCAGGTACATGCCCTTGACCGGAATCGAACCTGGGACCTTTCAGTCCGCAGGCTGACGCTCTATCCACTGAGCCAAACCGGTTTCGGCTAGTTAAAGGAATTTTTAATAAGCATTGCAAACATATAGCTCAAGTAAATATTTAACACTTGTAGGAAAACATAAAAATCATTGATGTTTTTCAATTATCAGAGAAAATTCATGTAGATTAAGAGGAACCAAGGGGCATAACGTTTTATGACAATATAATAATGATGCCACAAATACTTCCTTGCTACCATGTACAAGTATTTACAAGGAATTTATGTGTGGTGAATTTGCTATCTTTTTACTTGATGAAGTTTCAACACAAACCATTTTACAGTGTAGAAACTGAAGACTCACGATTGTTAAGTCATTTGTATCGGGTCACACAGTGAGAATGTTAGATCCTTGGGTGTTTTTCAACTTTAATTTCTGTTTGTTTTTCTAAATCTAACTGATAAAGAAGTAATATATAAAACTAATTTTTTCCCCACAGGCTTGTCCTTTGGATTTATCTCATAATATATCCATAGTTATGTATGAAACATCTTCCATATATTTATCACAGTGGTAGGTTACAAACATACAAAAGTCACATTGTATCTTCTTGGGAAAATAATGCTAACATAATTGAACCAAGACAATGCAATAGATTTGCCAGTTTGATCACATTGGCATGAATTTAAAAATTGATATGTATACCTAAGTTTCCATAATGAGATTAAGATCAGCAAGGTTAGCAGACAAGTGTTTTGCTTTTGTGTTATTTGCGTAGTTTAACTTCCTACAGGACTGAGCCACTTCCGACTAGACACAATAGGCAATTGATAAAAAGTTTCTTGATTAAATGAATGGCTTCTCTTTGGTTAAGTTTTTATTCAATATATTTAATACATTGTTCTCTTTCTTGTATTTATGTCACTAGAAAAATACAAAAGATTTAAAAGGAGTAGGGGAATATTGTTAAGATTTAAATAAAATTGTCATTGATCTGAAAATGCTAAGATTATTCTACCATTATTATTTCTAAAAAATATTTTACAATTTTTGCAAGCGTTTGAGCTTTAGCTACCTTAAGCATATATCTTTTCCCTTCTTATTAAATATGAACAGTACCATATTTGTTAATATACAAGTAAGAATCTTTTATTTTTAATTGACTTTTTTGTTTACACAGTGTTGCCGAGTGTTTTTATTTTCTATAATCGATGCATCCGTCCAAGAATAGTCCTTTGCTTCAAACTCATCTCAGTGTTACCTATTCAGTGTTGACTTCACTGAGACCTTGAACAGTCGCCACTACACAATATACTATAAAGTTTTAAGAGCTATTTATTTTGGCTTGTTTTAGTCTAGCAATTGAGAAATTATTTAGTCATAGCCAATCATACTTAGACACAGGAAAAACCATCAAATCATCATCTTTTTAAATCTCTATGTTTTTTCGGGAGGCTTCATTACTTCTGGGGATATAAGTGACTCATATGTGTTGGGAAAACTCACATTTTCCATGATTGCTCACATTTTTTACTTTAGTATTTACCATTAGAAATGGTATTTTATCCTGCTAGGGATGTGGGAAGAGGGAAGAGTTCCTAAAGCCTATTTCCTAATAAAACTATGATTGCATAGGCTATGCAATGAGTATGGGTAATTTTTCTTATTTTGAAGCTAGGAATCAGAAGAGAATATAAGAAATAAACCAGTTTTAAAAGGCTGGGATGATTGAGAGAACAATTTATGAATTTTAATGAGTATATCCACATAAAAATCATAGGGAGCTCTGCAACTTAGCGGAGCCCGATGTGATTAGTACACATCTGTACACAGGACTGGGGTGTTATAAATATTGATGAAAGTATTATGGCTTAGGAGGCTAAGAAGTACTGGACACACTGATTTCCATTTCTTCTCTAGCACAAACCACACCAAAGTCAACAGTACAAAGTTGAATTATTTTCTGTTGGCTTTTAAGTCTAAAAGACGTAATTTCCAACCATCGGTAGTGAATCAAAACCTGTTTTGTCTTCCCTTACTTGCATTATATTGGGCTCCACCTGTGTCTGTTCTTGCTCTTTGTACAAATACTAAGCAAAGTGGGGGTTGAAGTCCCAATGATGTCAACAGGCCTCAAGAATGTGGCAATCTTTGGTTGTGTAATTCATTTGTTTCACAAAGGGAAGAGCCCCCCTTAGGAGTTTTGGATCTGACGCTGGAACTCCCCAAGCCCAGTCACACGTCACAGCACTGTGGTGAAATGCTGCTCTGTGGGTCACCGAGAATCACAACAGAGCAGTTCCCTCTTGAGTTGGTTTCTGGAGTTGGTATTGTCACTGCTCCAGAAGGTAACGGGCAGCTTGGGTGGGATGAATGGTTAGGACCACTGAGTTCCAAGGCCTGGCCACTGACAGATCTTCCTGGGGACTCGAGGCATATGTTTTGCTGTGAAGAACCCTTCCTATCCACATGGTTTCTGGCTGAAAGAAAGGTTTATTCAATGACTCATTTTTCTCGATCTCCCTCTGTTAATTTTGGTAGAGTTTTGCTTTTGCTTCTACAAACCGTCTGATTAAAGCTCTCTAAACATTAAGGAAAATTACAAAATGTTTTTTTTTCCTATTTTAAATCTCCATTTCCGCTCTTTTCTCCTTCTATATCTTTTTGTGGGGGGGGAGGGGGAAATGAGCATCCTAAAAGTAGGTACAATGTGCATGACTCTTTATGCATTCAACTCTCAAGTTTGAATTACACTTTCAATAGCATTCTGTGTAAAAATATTGCAGTAGATCCAATAATATAATCATTAAGTGTACATTTAAAACTATAGCACGTAGTACCACTACAGTTGAGAGGTAGTGTTGGAAATTGCTAGACAGATACCAATTACTCTATTTTGAGGAAATATTTTAGTAGAAATGAATAAATAATTCTTGCAGCTATAGATATGTACAATTACACATTTATGAGATTTTACATATTTTCATAACATTTTATATTTAACTTTTGGAATAGAAATAAGTCTAAGTTGAATATTTTGCAATTTTTAAGCTAAATATCACTTAAATGATATATTCCATCGTATTCTTCTCACTGAATTTTTATATTTGCCAACCTTCTTGACACACCCCTGGTTTAACTATGATCATGTACTGGAAAATTTTAGTTATTATGGGAACAAGGTAGCACTCTCTCTTTTGTAACTCAGCGAGCTCTTTTAGCTGGAGTTGATTCACAGTAACTTTATACCCTGATTCACAGAGTTATTGATTAAATTCATGAGAGGTCCTTGCCTTCTCTATATGGGAATTCCTCTGGTGCTCTCAATGACTGCCCAGAAAAAGGCTTTAAGATGGTGACTTTGTAGATATCAGCCTATCTACTTTATCAGGATTCACGCTTTTGCTATGTATATATCTGTTCTGTGTATGTGTATTTACGTTATTTATTTGAATTGTCTTAAGTGCATACTTGAATAGCTTGCGAGGGTCAAAGAAAGTTCAAATGATAGAAAAATGGGTTGTTACATTCTCCCTCTCCCTTCCCCCTATTGCTAATGCTAACTGATGAAGAGTGCAGGCAGTGTCCTTCAATTTAAAGAGACAACCTTGTTCATTTGGAGGGTGTGAATGCCATTCTTGTGAAACACTGTAAATAGTAATTCACAAGAGGGTGACTTTTTTATTGCTTTTACATTGATAACATGCCTTGTAAAGACTTACAGTTATTCTGCTGAATTTAAGAGAGATAAGACTGGAATGTGTGTGCTAATTTAAACATCTGTACATACAATAAAAGAACCCTTTACTATCAAGAAATCAGATCCTTGTATCTGTTTACCAGTTTAAAATAACTTTTAAAGTTGTTAGCCATTGTGTGACTACTCTATTGCTTTACTCAGTCCTCTCCCCCCCCCACTCCCCGCCCCTCCCCGCTGCCTTCCTGGAACATTGAGAGAAGAGCTATGATCATGACATACATCACTGAATCCACGGTTGATAAAAATGAAGTTGCATTTGACTGGCCACAGCAGCATCAGGTCGCCGAGCAAATGGTGGCAGCACATGCACTGAGAGTAATTGTCAACCAAGACAGGAGTGCAGCTTACTGTGTATTGAATTTGTATACAACCGATTATTCAGCTTGATAAACACATAATGCCCACATATTAAGGTGACTGGTGAACATAAATATTACAGACTGATTCTGTTCTCAAGAGGAATACCAGAGCATTCTCAGTCAGTTACCTTGCAGATTAACCCTGTGTACCTTCACAGTGTTTAATTATTTGGTTAGATACAGTAGAGGCATTTGAGAGTTTGAATGCCCAAAGCTGTTAAGTAAGTGTAACGTTAGAATGTTTAATGGCATTAATTATCATTTATACATGGAACTACCCCTCCTTAAGGCCCAGGAGGCAGTGACTCACTGGGTTGTCATTAACTGTTCTTATTGCTAGTAAAGTCAACTTCCTATTCATAAAACTAAAGAAAAATGATGGTGAAAAACATGTCATTCTATAATACGGTATCGGCATTGCTAACTTATTCTGTTTTAGAATTCTATTGGCATTTTGAAATGTTGGTGAATCTCAATATTTTCATCACTACAGTTAAAGCCTTTTTAAAAAACTGTGTGTGTGTGTGTGTGTGTGTGTGTGTGTGTGTGTGTGTGTACATTTTCCTTTCACTAGGGTTGCCCTGGTATAATTAAAAAACCCCAAAAAACTCTCATAAAAGATCTGCAAAGATTTTGTTGTTGTTGTTGTTGTTGTTGTTTTAATGTGATTATTTCTGAGAGGGACAAAGATCAATTTGGAAGGAAAAGTACCTAGAGATGGAAGCAAACAGCCAGCCAGATCAGGCCAATACTTTCTCCAGTCTGAGGATCTGGCACTGTACAGTAATCCACTCACATTTTGTGATGAATGGGGGGAAGGCAGGAGTATAAATCCTTGTAGAAATTTTAGTTGTATAAAGTTAAAATATTTCCAATTATATATAGTGAGGGAGATGTTTTTCTTTCTTTTATTAAGGAATTATTTACATGTAAGGGCCAGATGAGTTGAAGGACTGTGATTAAATTTTTAATCTAATATGCTTATTGCATTTTATTTATGGTCGCTATTCCTGGATGTGATGCATGCAGTTTTGGTTTCTGTTAAAAGGAGAAAAAATATTCCCATAGCTTTCTTCTATGCTGCTTTTTTTAAATGGCTATATTGATTTTAGAGGTGATACTTATATATTGTAATAGTTTTAAGTGATCCTCTAGGAGAGCTGTTTTTTTCTAATTTTGAGTTTTTATGTAAACTAGAGGCCCGATGCACGAAAATTCGTGCAAGAGTAGGCCTTCCTTCTCCCGGCTGCTGACACCAGCTTCCCTCTGGCACCCTGGACCTGGGCTGCTTCCCTCCAGCCTCTGGCAGGCACCTGGGACCTGGGCTTCACTCTGGCCCCGGCTTTATCTGGAAGGAAGTCCAGAATGACGCCTGGAAGGACATCTGGTATAATTGAGATATTACCCTTTTATTATTATAGATGCTTATTTTTAACTGTTAATGGTCATAGGAGTTTGTGTGCTGACTGTGTGTTTATGAGCATATAGGATAGGCTGAAATGAACACTGAGGTTGTTATCATTTGTTGGGCAAATGTGTATACTATGAGCCGAGTTGATAAAATTAAAAAATAGAGGTCATCAGGATAAGATATAGTTGCAAGTCCTCAAGATGATTAAATGAAGTGTTCTAACCTGAAAGTCACTTAGAATCTTCTCACAGAGGCTGTTACTGCCATAGTTCAATATTTATTGAGAGCCCACGATTTGCTAGGTACATAAAAAAAGCATTAGGAAGAAATGACTGTGATTTCAGACGGAGATGTAAAACAGGATTTGGGAGAATTGGTGAGCTCAAATTGTCAGGAGATGCTGGATTCTAGCATTCTGTTTCATGTGGAGACCCACAGTTACTATGGTCCGCGTTGAAACTTAAAACAGCTCTATTAGTAGCTTGATTGAGAAGGGGAAGAAGCCGAGGGTAAACAAAAGTGTGCATTTTCCAGCAGCCTAATTGTATACAGTGCATTTGCTTCTGCAGTTCCTTCTAATCCAGCAAATGGGAAAACGCCCAGATTTATTCTATTAAAGCAGATAAAATTGTTAGGTGAGTATAAATACGTGGACCAAGAGGGGAAATGGCATCTGTGTCACAATTCTCTATTGTTCAGAGGATCAGAGACGTTCTGTTGCCAGCCTGTTGCATTCACTCAAGTTGGGTAAAATGCAGCTTTGGAGAAAAGAAAGGAGGACACTGAAAGTATTTGCTTACACCTTGTTTCAAAAATTCCTCTGGAGTGATGGGGATGAGAGTCCCAGGCCAGGAGAGAGTTCGGTTTTGTGAAGTGGAAGAGTTATTGGTTGTCCCTCGCCCCCATTCCTGCCTCTTACTGTGGAACTGCCCAGGAAAGCTGCATGGCAGTCGGAACTAATTGTAACTCACTCAGGAAGGTCTTCATTAGCACTGCCACACATGGTTACCAGATGTGCTGAGAGGCGAGGGCAGGCGGGAGAGGCATCCAGCGAGGGGAGAGAAACCAGTAGCTTCATTTCAAACCTAGTAATCTGCCTTTTGTGTCTCAGTGTATTGCGTTAGAGAAATGAGACGGGAGTTTGGAAAAATGAAATGCCTTCTCATTTACTCATTCTCTAAAAGCCGAATACTAGTAGAATTCTTTGCCTCCTTTAAATATCTAAACATTCTGTGACTATCAACCTGTTGGAAATGTTTCACTTTCTCCAGGCAGAGTAAATGAAAATGATCTGGGTTATCAAACAATCGAGGGTCTTCAATTCAGGGTCTCTGAATAGAGACTGGACTTACAACATTTGTAAGTGGCCTGTAAAAGCTGCTGTCTGCAGATGCCAAATCTCAACCAGGCATCCTAGAAGCGGGGAGGACAAGGTTCTCATGTATTTATTCCCAGTTCTGATCCAGGTCAGGCATAGAGTGAGGTGGCCTTACGTCTTCTTTCATACAACTGTGCAACGTTTAGTAGTAAAAAGTTCTGATTGCATACTCTTGACATTAAATATTTTATTTGTACTACTTCAAAGTAAATTCCCTGGGAATTTACATTCATTTCCACTCTCTATGCCCCACAAGAGTTTAAAATGAAGTCATAAGAGTTTCTCCTATCTATGAAAATGTTATTCACCATCTTCTCACTTAACCACATACCTATATGTATAGACATAGATTGTTTTGGAAGGCCAGTGAGAACTAGTCTGCCCAGATAAAACCTGTGGTTTTCAAAATGGGACATTTTGACACTGCGGAAAATTGTGACATTAAATAATTTCATAATTTGGGTTCTCGTAAAAAAGCATAGAGGCTTTAACTGTTATTTAGTGCCTGGATTGATCATTTTTTAAAACAATTTTACTTTGTAATGAACCTAGAGTTTTAAAGTCCTTTTTAAAGACATCAAACATCTTGAATAAAAAATATATACAAGTCTTGAATTTTCAAAGTGAACATTTCAAGACTGGCTAGGTATTTTCCTGACGATTTTATGACCGTGCATTTTGGGTGATGCTTTATTATTTCCGATCCTGAAGGAAAAATCATAGAGACACTTGGGGAAATGATAACAAATTAGAAGTTACTTCAACTGGTTTTGGAGAAACACGGTTTAGATTCATTTCCTATTTAGATGAAAGACCTGTGATTTTTTTAACCTATTTGGGATCATGGAACCATCTGAAATTTTGATGAAATCTATAGACCTTCTTCTCACAAATGTGCTTATTCACAAAACTTTAATGTGATTTAGGACCTCCCCAAATTCAGTATCCAGTTCAAGAGTTAACAGTTCATACTTTCCCTCTGCCAACACCCCCACACAAAGTTCTGTGTTACAAAATGTGAAATATATGACCTGCTATATTTAATCCTAATAAGTGGTAGAATAGAGTGCAGCCTAAAAATTGAAATGAAATGTTCTGTTTTAAAAATGTTAAGTTGCTGCTGTCAGACAGAGATGTACCTATGTTTAGTTTCCTTAGTTACATTTTAAATTTCTTTCCGGAAGGAATCATGCCTTCTCTTTCACTTACACTTCCCAAAGAATCTAGTACAACTTTACCCACCCTGTACTCACCTGGCACATCTTACTGAATGAATGAATATGAATGAACAGATAAATGAATGAACAAAAAGGTTCATTTTAAATGTCATTTGTTGGTAGCTGCTACAGTTAACAGCAGGAAATGCTACCACACTTGAACTCATCTTTCATATAATAATTTGCTATTGAAATGTTACCTATATTTGTAGTTTTTTAAAATTGAACCAGAAAAAAAATAGACTTAATCTTAAATATTAAGTTATTATATCATAGCTTTGAGATACCAATATTTAACTGGTCAATGTTGGCTGATTTTATTATAGGTAAGATTTTTTAAAAGCACTGGTATTTTCAGGAACTAAATTATTTTGTTTGTTTTTTATATATTTTATTGATTTTTTACAGAGAGGAAGGGAGAAGGATAGAGAGTTAGAAACATCGATGAGAGAGAAACATTGATCAGCTGCCTCCTGCACACTCCCCTCTGGGTATGTGCCCACAACCAAGGTACATGCCATTGACCAGAATCGAACCTGGGACCCTTGAGTCCACAGGCCGACGCTTTATCCACTGAGCCAAACCGGTTAGGGCAGGAACTAAATTATTTTAAATGCTATTTAAAAATGTAGATTTTAATGGATTTTCAATGTTAGAATGGTATATGACAAAAACTAATATTTATAATATCTCTTTTTTAACTACTATGGCTTATTCTTTTGCTGACTATAATTATTTCTAGAAAATAGAAACAATGTAAAAACATTGAGGTTTATACAATACTAGAGGCCCAGTGCATGATTAAATCATGCACGTGTAGGGTCCCCTAGGCCTAACCTGCTATCCAGGCCGTATCCACTGCCCTGCAAAGCCTAGCACGCTCTGCGGACACTGCTGGCAGCCTGCTCCCCGCTTTTGATGGCAGGGGGTCCGCTGGTGCCAGAGCGGACACCCAGCTCCCCGCTTTTGATGGTTGGCGGCGGGATGTGGGCTCACTGCCCCAGAGGCCCCTTCTGTGCCGCAGCACAGCCATAGTGCAGACGCTGAGCTCGCGCCGCCACTGGCGACACGAGCTCAGCGTCCTGCTGGCCCAATCGGCTACCCCGGCCACCCCGAGTCCTGCCCCCCCCCGCGCCTCCTGGCCAATCATGGGCATAGCGAAGGTACGGTCAATTTGCATTTTACTCTATTATTAGGTAGGATTAGCGGTTATTATAATTTTTCCCATAACTTATTACCTCACCAGCAGCCCCAATATTATCAGTGGCCAAATAAAAACTATTTACTATATATGTTGACTTTGCTCCAATTCTCCTCTTCCCCATTCTAAATATTTTAATTTAGGCCTCACCATTGCTTACTGATAATAACAACACTTAAATAATATTCTTACCTCCAGTTTAGATTCAATATTTCTCCTTTTATGATTTTTCAAAAAAAAAAAATGGGCTTGACTCTGACATGTCTATACTTAAAAACACTCCTGGACCCAGCCAGTGTGACTCAGTGGTTGAGTGTCCACCTATGAACCAGGAGGTCACAGTTCAGTTTCTGGTCAGGGCACATGCCTGAGTTGCATGCTCACACACTTTTGGGTCCTCATTACCTTATGAATAAAATGAGAATTCATTCCTGGCACTATAGTTCTTTATAAAGTGGCCCTGCCTCAGTTCTTGCTGCTCTCCAGCCCTACTGAGTTACTCTAAATCTTTTCTATTTTTTGGCATGTTGTGTGTCAGTGATTCTGATTTTTCAAGATGTGTGAAAATGTATTTTATGAGTTAATGTAGTCAGAAGATTAAGCTAATAATTTATAAATGACTTTTAAGAAGACTAATAATTTAGAAGTTAGAAACTAGCATGCCTAAAACATCATAGTCTGAGAAGCATATTTTTGTTCATGAACTATGCAAAAAGCACCACTATTAGTGTTTTTACAGAGTTGGCACAACACAGCCATGGTGAGCATGGACTCTAGAGCCAGACTGACTCCATTCAAACCCAAGCCCCTTCCTTGACTCACCGTGTGATGAGGCATATGACTTCACCCTTCCGGGCTTCAGTTTTCCATTCGTAAAACAAAGGTGAAAACAACACCTACCTCATAGGGTTGTTATGGGAATTAAATGTATTAATGCATATAAAGAAGTTAGAACCAAGCCTGGCACATGTGAAGTGCAGCATAGATGTGATAAATTTGAGCCATCAATATTTCTTAATACTTTAATTAAATAGAACTATCCAAAAATATCTTAGAAACACAATGTTGAAAGTTGATTGTCCACCTACTTACATAAAATAAATTCATCTTCAAAGTACTATATTTTGAAATCTTATAGGAATTCTTTCTTAATTTTGTCTTCATTCAGGAACTTAAAAAAGCATAGGAACTTAAAAGAAAAATAATATTTTACATCAATGGTCAATATTAAAAAATATATAAATGCAATTAAGAGCTCAAGTCAAATATTCATTGGTCAGACAAAGCTGGGAAAATGGAGTTATATATAAAAACTAGGGGCCCAGTGCATGAAATTCATGCACTCGGGAGGTGGGGCGGTCCCCTCAGCTGGGCCTGTGCCTTCTCGCAGTCCAGAAGCCCATGCAGAGCGGGCCTAAGCCGTCAGTCGGACATCCTTAGCGCTTGCCAGCCATGAGCCCGGCTTCTGGCTGAACAGCGCTCCCCCTGTGGGAGAGCACTGAACATCAGGGGGCAGCTCCTGTGTTGAGCATCTGCCCCCTGGTGGTCAGTACACGTTATAACAACTGGTTGTTCCACTGTTTGGCCGATTTGCATATTAGCCTTTTATTATATAGGATAAAAATGTTGGGAAAGTTTTCGTTCTTGGTAAATATCCCATTAAGGTACATTTAACTGTGGTATAAAGTTGATGAGGAGACATCTCAGTTTTAAAGTAATTATGAACAGTTGCTAAGAAGCAGTATAAAAAATACAACACAATGTAATTGTTATTTAAAATGTTATTATTGTGTGGGGAAAACTATATTTTAAATTTTCTTGCTGTGTTTCCTATATATGAATATATTCAGTCATCATTAATTCTTAAAAAATAAAATATGGTTATTTATTTGTGAAATACGATTGTTTTGCTTCTAAGTAGCATAAGCTTATTTGTTGACTTAGGTTCTTAACATTTTTATGCTGGGTAAAGTGTTCTTTCTCTTATTTGTTTTCAGAAACAAAAAACAATATTTCAAACTGACTAACTATTAAGTAGATGTTTACTGCTAATTAGTGTATGGTTTGAATTGTAATTATGTGATCCAAAGGGACTTATAAATATAGTCTATTTAAAATGTGATTCAATCTTCAATCATTCACAGAGGCATATAATTCATTATTATTCATTTAGTGCTCTCTGATTTGAGCTCTAAGTGTAATCCAAGAAAAGATGGAGGGATTTTACTTTTATTGTCATGATTTAATATAGCAGATCCTTTAGTTATCATTCTATACTAATCCAGGGATTGTTGCAACTTCTGAGAGTCTCTTATTTGATTTTTAAATTAGTCTATTTATTGTACCAACATAGCAGCATGTAAATGCAAGAGGTTAGAAGAAGATGCCACATCTCATCATGAGACAATCAGCATATATTTATTTTACTGTCCAACTCTTAATTTAACTTTAGACAAACCTCCATTTCAGCTATTTGATGTATTACTATGTACTTTAAAACTCGTATTTATGGCTCTTATTAATTTAAATTATAAAGAAACTAGCAACTGCATTCATTCAACTAAATTCAGTAAGTCCCTGCTATGGGACAGGCATTGTGCTAAGTGCTAGGAGTTTGGCACTGAATAGGGCAGTTATGGATCTCCTGCCTCCAGGGATCTCACAGTCTATAAGAGAATGTGGTCTTTTAAAAGGGGTTGTAATTATGAAAGTGTTGAATGCTACAATAGTTTTGACTGCACAGGTTGCATAAGAGAACGTGTCATAATTTAGGCAGCGAGCGAAGCCCCACCCACCCCCAATAACAGAAGTCATAAAATAGCATTTTTTAAGGCCCAGAAATGAGAGGAAGCATGCTGGAATCAAAGAACTTCAAAGTGAGAAATATGGGGTAGCAGAGAGAATAATCAGGATGTCATGAACAGGAATCAGATTAGGGAGGGTCCTGGAAGCTTGTTGAAAATATACTGGGCTTTCCTCAGAATTGTGGTGGTGTTGGAAAGTGTTTGATGTGATTGGGTCTGCATTTTCAAAAGTTGAGTATGGATATGGGATAGGGGCTATATGAGAGTAGAACAAGAGTTGAGGCAGGGAGATATGTGAGGAGCCCACATTTGTGGTCCAGGGGAGAGTCCATGGGAATCTAAAAAGCCATGGCCAAGTTGCAATATTAGGAGACTTGACCTAAAAAGGCAGGAAGATGACTTTGGTGGAAGAGTGGGCACATGAAGAAGGGTGTTCTCTGTGAGGACCTCTGCATATGTTTCAATCTTGCTTCCACAGTGCCCTTCTTATGAGGAGGTCTTAAAAAAATATCATGCTATATTATCTTAAAATAGCAACTTAAATAACCTTTCAAAAGAAAAAAAAACCCACTGTTTTTAGAAAGCGTGTTGAGGGGGGCCTTCATCCCCTGATCAGCATTTTATCTTCCTGTGCTTCTGCCCCAAGCAGAGTGCTGTGACAATGGCAGCAAAGTTGAGAGATATACTGGAGGATGGATTAATAGGACCTACTCATTTACTGGATGTTGGGGATTATTCTTAAAATTTTAGTTGTCTGTTCCAGCAAATGGTGGTTTCATTTAGAAAATGTTGAGAAGAAAATGGAGATAATGAATTAAGTTTTAAGCATTATGAATTTTGGGTGCCTGTAGAACATCCAAATGAAGACTTGGAAGGCTATAGAACATTGTAGTCTGGAGATGAAAGAGCCAATTTGAGTGGTTTTGTATTTTTATGCAGATGATGTTTGAAGTCATGGGATTAATACCATATAAAGCAAATAAAGAAGATGGATCATGAGGAATTTCAAAACTGAAGGGCCTGGACCAGTAGACTAGAATGTCAGAAACCAAGGGAGAAGAGGTAGTTTGAGGAAGTAGGAGTATTTGGTAGTAACAGACTTGCTGTGGAATTGAGCAAGAGAAGGGCTATGTGAATGAGTGCTAGTTTTATCAATATGAATGAAGAGTCTTAGTGTGTGCTAAGTAGTGAATCAGAGGCAATTCTGAGTTATTTTGCTATGAAGAACCCATATTAATCAATAGGATGATAGCTATACCAATATGATACAAAGCTTTGTGGGTTCATCTGGCTTTCAGATTAACTTTTAAGTTTACTTATGCATAAATCTTAATGCTTCGTTACTGCTGTGCTAGGGTTTTATAATCACAACCACTGCCGAGTCCTTGGAGCCTGGTGTGAGTTTCTTTCTTTCTTTCTTTCTTTCTTTCTTTCTTTCTTTCTTTCTTTCTTTCTTTCTTTCTTTCTTTCTTTCTTTCTTTCTTCCTTCCTTCCTTCCTTCCTTCCTTCCTTCCTTCCTTCCTTCCTTCCTTCCTTCCTTCCTTCCTTCCTTCCTTTCTTTCTTTTTTTTGTGTGTGAGTTTCTGATGGTAGCCCATCATTGCCTTGGTGGTTTCCTCTTCTTAGAGTGGATGAGGGTACATGAACTCTGTTGCAGGAGTGCAGTGGAGAACTTTAAAGAAATCTTTGCACACAATTCAACATCCATAGCCAGCATTAACAACTTTTCTATGTCAAGGCTTTATCAGTTTCTATCCACAGCTATCCACAGTATGGGATACTCCTGGCCACTACCTAATTATAATCAATTATTTCTTTTCTTTTTTTTTTTTTTTTTTTTTGGTAAGGTTTTTTTTAGACTTCTCTCTTTCTCAATAAGAAGTTTATTTTGTACTCAGAATATCTAAAGCAGACTTGGAGGAATTCTATGCATGTTAAGATTCTGTTGTCTTCTGTAATCCAAGAAGTATCACTGAAACCTTCATTCCCATGGTTACCCTGTCAAAATCATTTCCTTTGGGAAGCTGAAGAGCCAGACTGCCAATACCAAATTTAGTTTTCCTGTGCTTCCCGTTTCATTATGTTTTCCCCAAATATCATGGGATATTTTGCTTTCTTCTTACTGCTTTTTAAGAGTGTAGCTATATTGGATATGGCCATTCAAAAAGAAGTTAAGCTGTGTTGGGTATGTTCAGATTCGAAGATTCTATTTAGATACAGTAATCTAAGAGGTGTGTAGATTAGAAAGCAAATCTGGTCTCCAGCAGCTAATTGTTTAAGTGTAGAGAGTTTCTATGTTTATTATTCCATTCCTGCTCACCTTAATATTCACCTTAGTGAGAGCCAGCTCATCTTTCTGGTTTATTGAAAAGAAGAAAGTTGGGTACCTACAAATAGTCATCCCTTGATATCTGAGGACAGTTGGCTCCAGTACCCCCTAGGACACCAAAATCCAAGAACACTTAAGTCCCTTATAAGCTATGCATATTCTCCCATATACGCTAAATCATCTCTAGATTACTTATAATATCTAATACCATGTAAATGCTATGCAAATAGTTATTATGCTGTATTGTTTAGGGAATAATGACAAGAATACAGTTTGTACATGTTTAGGACAGACATAACCATTGTGGTCTAACTACATAGTATCATTAGGAACAACTTCAAACAATTTTTTGTTTTTTGGAAAATTTGCAATACGAGGTTGGTTGGATCTGCAGATGCAGAAACTGCGGATATGGGGACCAGCTATATTATTTATTCCATGGAATGTTTCTTTTCAGAAATAGTTGTAGTCATTAGTATTTTTTTAAAGTGTGCTATTTTATTTTGAGAATAACTTTAACAGTTTTATTGGTATTTTATCATTGTCCTTTTATTTATCAGCTGTCAACTAATTTTGGAATGTGAGAGTATTTTATTCTTCCCTGTAATAACTACTAGGTACCACTAGGTAGGGGTAGAGAAGCCCTATAGCGTAAGAAGGATTCATCCTTCTATGAATATTGAAAGGCCATGTAGGAAGTCACTGTTTTCTGTATTTAAAATAATATTTTCTTTGGGAAAACTGCTAGGAAATATATTATCTTAAATACTAGAAATAAATACATGTAAGCAAGAGAACTAGAGTGGAGCTAGTAGCTTTCAATTCTTTTTCTTTAGACTGGATTGTTTTCCTTGTTTATGTAATCTCCAGACCTTTTTTATGAGTTTAGAAAAATACGTATCTTTCTTTAAGACACACACTTAGGTTACCGGGAACTCAGGTTCCCGGTAGCCACACTGTTTGGGTTATGATTGGTAGATGCCTATCTTTCTACATCTCACTCCAGTGTTATTATTTATGTACAAAGGCTCATTCCTCCCCAGTTTTGCCCAGATCTCCTCTATTCTGGAGCTTTCTGTTTTGTTTCTTTTCTACTGTTTCTTATTTTCTTATAATTTATACTCCCAAAAGGGGGTAGTTAACATCTTGAAAATATTGTCCACAAGTTTCTTTATATTCTTATTAAATAATATTTTAAAATTAACTGCACATTTGGAATTTATTAAAAGTAAGGGTTTAATAAATGTTTAATTACAGAATGCAGGTTATAGTTTATCTTATTTATTAGTAATCAAATTTTCATGTAAATATAGGTTATCCTGTTCAGATAAACCATTTCTGAAATTTCCTAAAGGACAGAGATATTCAGTATGGATCTTACTCTATTTTGCTCAGTGAAAATCTAAGTGCTTAAATTTAGACCGTATAATCTTTTTATAATTAGGTCAAATAAAATTCTGAATGCTCAGAGTTACAGATTGGATATGTTTTGGAGATTAAAGGTTGTAGTTCCTTTTTATGTAACCTGTCCAATTCTAACACATTATGGAACCCCTTCCACTTGTTGCTTTGCAGCATCTGTAATCATAATAATTTGGAAAGATGTTTGAAGAATTTTACACATTAAAATCTCTGCAATGTGGTCACATGTAGTTAACTGAACTTGTTTTAAAGCAGACTATTCCTCTTGAGCAAATGCCTGTGAATTATCATATTTTCTGAATTCTGGTGGTTATTTTTAAGCTATACTACTTACTTTTCATAACTGTCATGTAGCAGTTATTTAGGAGGTTAAATCTAAATTGCTTAGTATTGCTATAATTTTTTTTATTTTAGCTAATGTGATGCAATGTAGATGAAATACACTATAATTTAATTTGATATAAAATTAGTTTGATTCTTTGATTGGGTAATGAGGTATATATTATAACATATAAAATAAATTGTTTTGAAGTTAAAACAAAATATTTTTACAGTGTATAAAATAGATGTCTGCCATCTTAGAAAGCATAATTAACTTCTAATCCTTATACTTTATTTCCATTATATTTCAAAATACAAAAGCAATAGTGAATGTACTTCTTTGTATTCTAATAACTTAAAAATATTCTCAAAGTACTTATCTTAATCTAAATTAGCTTCTGAAATGAGGGAATCTAGCTAAATGCTTAGTATAAGATACACTATTTTAAGAAAAGCATAGCAGGGTAGTTAAAACCTAACTTTCAACAGCATGGATCTACACTTACCTAATATGTGACCCAGGACAATTTAAATATTTCTGTAAGTCACATTTTCTCACATGTCAAAAAGATAATTAAAGCACCTTAAGGGCAAAGATTATGTCTGTTTTATTCACTGCTATATTCACAGTCCCTGGTACCTAACAAGCACTCAATAAATATTGAATGCATTAACAAACAGATACCTTCATCTCATGTCTCTTACAAAGATTCAGTTAAAAATAAATAATTTAATATCTATACACTAGAGGCCCAGTACACAAAATTCGTGCACTTGGGAGTGGGGGGCTCAGCCAGGCCTGCACCCTCTCGCAGTGTGGGAGCCCTTGGGGGATGTCAGACTGATGGCTTCTGGCTGAGCAGTGCTCCCCCTGTGGGAGTGCACTGTGCACTGACCACCAGGGGGCAGCTCCTGTGTTGAGTGTCTGCCCCCTGGTGGTCAGTGCATGTCATAGCAACTGCTCGTTCCGCAGTTTAGTCGATTTACATAATAGCCTTTTATCATATAGGATATATATATATATATATATATATATATATATATATGTAATATCTGAAACATTTAATTACTCAACTAATGTGAGTTATTTTTATGATTCTTCTATGTCAACTCTAACAAGGATAAATATTTAAAATGACCCCAAATTGAGTGCTATACACTCCAATGTCAAAATCCAGTCAAAGGGACAATCAAGTTTAGCAATTAATTTGATTGGTTCTTTGGTTGAGTATAATTTGAAGTAAAAATGGTTAGACACTATCCAAAATTAGTCAACAAGTTCTGTACTGAGATACATTTTCCTTTTCCAAATCATACATCATAAGACTTAAACTGTCTCAAGATAATTGAACATTTTATATCTGGTATTTGGATAGCTTTTCTGGGTTTCAGACGACTCTAAAATTTTAACATTCATCTAATTTCTGAGGTTTGTGTTAACTATGCAGATCAAGTTATAGTGCTTCTCGGAGAGGAAATGAAGTGGCTTTAAGAGAAACTTGAAGAGTAATCCTCAAAAAGCTCTTGATGCAGCTGTTCTATCCTGTGTAACAAACATCTGAATATGCTTCCTGCATGTGCTCATTATTTGATAGTTGCATGTCACAGAAGGAGCAAAGCTTTCATGAATGTTCCCTGAGAACTATGACTCACAGATATAGTTATAACTTCTTTGATACCTAAACAATTGAAATATAAAACGTTAAGATATAGGGGGTAATTTGAAAAAAGGCATGCCATTTTACCTTTGGATATCTCAGAAGAAGGAAATCATCATTTTCTCTTGAGAAGTCATCCAACCCCCAAAATAGTTATACATTTCAAGGAGGTAAACATGCCAGTTCTTTACTCATGATCAGAAGTTTTGTTGAGGGCATTGACTGCCATCTTCCAGCCATGCAACTAAGTCAAAAGCCATTCATTCATTCAGTGGTATTGAACAAAACATTTAAAAAATATTTTTATTGATTTCAGAGAGGAAGGGGGAGGGAGAGACATCAATGATGAGAGGATCATTGATCAGTTGCCTTCTGCACACCCCCCACTAGGGATCCAGCCTGCAACCTGGGCAAGTGCCCTGACAGGGAATCAAACCATGACTTTCTGGTTCATAGGTTGATGCTCAACCACTGAAACATACCAGCTGCACAAACAACATATTAAGATGTTTTTTTAATTTAATTTAGTTGAAATTACCTTTCTTCAAAAAAACGTGTGTGTGTGTTTTTTTTTCTTCCTTCTGAAAAGACAGTCTTCTTCAACCAGGCTCATGGGTCAGGCATGGGGTGTACTTATGGAGCAGTGATAGTAACTGAATTAGCCCTGCCCATCCTTGAGAGGGAGATGCCACTCTCCTGTTCAAAGCATTGTGTTAGGCACTGGGAAAGAACAATGTTGAATTGCTTTCAACCACTAGGGATTCTGTAAGGTGATGGGCATATTACATTCTTAGTATATCTTGACCACTTCCTCTTACAGAATTTCAGATGTTTCCTCCTATTTTTAGGATGACACTAGAATCCTTAATATGGACTACAAGGCAGCTTTTTATATTCTAGGGTCCACCTGCCTCTCCAGAATCAGCTCACACTGCTCTCTGCCTAGCCACCTATGTTCTAGGAACAAGCCCCTTTCAGACCCTCCTACTTGCCATGCTCATTCAGATAATAGATCTCTGCCTCTGTCTTCTCTCTACCAAGTTGAACTCACATTATACTTCACATAAGAGAAAAAAAAGTGTTAATTTCTCAGGAAAACCACCCACAGCCTCCCTTAATAGGTTAAAACATCATGTCATCAAGTACTTCTCCTTTGTAACACATAACACAATTTAATTTTACATTTATTTATGCATTCATTTGATTATTATCTTTCCCACCAACTAAACTGTAAAGACCATGAGAGCAAGGATGTTGACTGCTTTTAGTCATCTTTTTATCTCCAGTGCCTGGCACAATGTCTGACACATGACAGACATTCAATAAATATTTGCTCAATGAATAAATGAAACAATATAATATACAGGATAAAATGTTACATTCGATAAAAGAAGTCCTAACAAAACTCAGTGAGAGTTCAGAGGAATAAATGAATTTCCCAAAGGACTAAATCTAGAATACATGAAAGTGACAATTAGTGCATTCTGTGAAGAAGGCAGAAGCTGAAAATCTTGCCATGTCAGATTAGATGCTGCAAATTTTGACAATCCAAATTACTGAGTGAATGTCATATGTAGGGGACTTTACTAAGCATTAAGTGTTCCAATGAGTCACCAGATAAGAATTCTGTTTACCATCATTGCCATAAGATTCAGGTGCTGATGCCATTATGCCAAAGGCCTATCTTAGAATTCTCCTTAAAATCCCCCAAGGATTATATGTATGTCTTTTGGGAGAAATACCTAATTTGCTAGAATTTCATTTGAGGAACAGTGGGCCTTAATAATGCAGGACAATGTTGTAATGGTCCTGAGAGGTTACCATTAGTAGCACTTTGGTGTTGACAGGGTGAAAAGTGTTAAAGCTTCAGTGTAAGTCATCACATCTTCAAAACACTTAAACCCATCTTGCCAAGGACAGTCTGCCATGTTCCACCTACATCAATCCTTAGTCAACCTCCAGGAGAAGAAAACCCCAAATGTGGATGAACTTGGGGTATGGGTGGTTGTGCCTGGCTATTGCACTCAGGTCTCCTGAGGCACTTAGACCTCTGTTCCCATCTCATTCAGAGCTCCTACTCTAGCCAAAGAGAGAGCTCTGTCTTCTGACACCTGAAATGTCACAGACTGTACCTTTTATTCACTATCATTTTATTTAATAGGAAGAGGTTATTTTCTTATCTCCTCATCTCTTGATAAATGTGTTGTAGAACCACAGCCCTCCCAATGCTCTGCCAAAGACTTAACCCTTAACCCCTGTGGTGGTTATGACTCTGTTACTGCTGGTGAAGACCTTTTTGGGGAAAGGGAGCAAGCTCTGTAGGCTCGGTGCCAACAGTGTTCAGCTTTCTCTTTAAACCAGCAGTTGTTGGGATGTTTTCTGCAGGGCAGAACTCTTCTTCTTTAATCACTGGTAATAATGAAGTTTTTGTCATATTAAAGGGGAAAGAAGAGAAGCGATTGAGAATAGTTTGAGAGGATGACTGTGCGGTCCCTCAGGTCCAGCGACAAGAGGACTACAATGGGTAGCTTTCAGAACTACATATGGTCTTCCTTCCGAGGGAGTTGATTAAGCGACTCCGGATGAAATTGAAATCCTGTGATTTGACCTTTGTCTGGCCTGGGAGGGCTGCAATTCGCATAACAATTTCCTTTTGTTCTTTGTTTGGAGTTATTAATCCAACATGAGCCTCGAATTAATCAGGGGTAGTGCGTAGTTACGTTTCTAATTCACAGCTCTGTTGCTTGTGTCTTTTTTAATTAAGGCCGAATGATAGCAGGCCTTAGCTCTGATTGCCACACTTGCTAACCACACATTGAGGGATGAAGAGGCTAAACAGGCAGAGTGAGATTACTTCAAGGTTTCCCTTAATTGTTTTCTTCCTTTAAGTAAAGAGCACTGGCTGAACGTTGTTAATTCGGGGCTGAAAGAGCTTCTTTTTATGTATGTTACTTGTCTTGGCTTTGGGATGGAGTGGAGAGAAATCCAGGTTCCTGTTAGAATCCTCAGGTGTAAGAGGGATACCCAAGTCACAGTTTCAGTTCCTGCAGCGCATCTCCATGTGGAATGGGAGTTTGGGTGATATGAGGGCCCAAGTCAAAGAACTTTGAGCTTTAGTTACATATTTATTGTATAGGGTTTGACATCTTTGAGGCTTTTAGGACAGCCTAACATTGCTTAGTTGAAACTTACTCAAAATGGAGTAAATAAATTGAAATTTTAATGTAATTTACATTATTCTAGAATTCAGTATCACATGGTTCTGTCTTCTACTTTGATCAAAGGGATTTAATTACTGGAAGGACCTAATTATAGTTCAACTTCACCAAATAGGCTTTGCCACACAGTGTGGAACCCAGCATGCATCATGTGGGATTTTAGTAATAACTTTTTTTCCCTTTGGTAAAAGTTATTAATTGCCTCTATTCCTTCAACTGCTTCTCATATTTTAGAAGGGGACTATAACATACAGATATAGATCAACTGATGTTGAGTAAAATGCACTCCAATTTACAAAGTTACTATACCTCTCCCTGGAAGAAAATTGTTCGTTATAGTGGGAAATCAGCTTTGAGACAGGGAACTTGTTAGGGTCTTTATATAAGTCCACAGGTAACTTCTCCAGTTGTCTGACTAAACTAGGAGGAATGGACTCTTCATTACCATACAGTTCAGGCTTGAACAAAGGTATAGAGCGAAATAAAGACATCTGTTCACTTGGCATCTGATCTTTTCTGAAAGTCAGGTCTTCAAATAAACAAATAAACATCAAACAAACAAATAACAGGAGGTTGGGTTAGACAATCTAGATGATTCCTTTCATCTTTAAAACTTTAATTCTATATTTACATATTCTATTCCGAATCCCAGATTTGGTCATTTATTCCTCTAATCCCTGTTTTGTCTCTGTCTATGAAAATTAGTAGGTTTTCATTGGGTAGAGATGCCTATTTATTTTCCATAGAATTAAAGACTGGAAAGCATTTAAGTTTAAAAGCATTATTATATTTTAAATTGGTCTCCTCTTATGGTTGCACTCAATGTTACATTGTGTTTGTTCATATGTGAATAGGAATTAAGTGAAAAGGAATATTTTAGAGAATAGAAGCGAATTTGTACAGGAAAGAGCACTAAACTGGGAGCCAGGAAACCTTATGTCAGATTATAGTTCTCCTCTTAACTTGCTGCATGACATTAAGTGTTTAGTTCTTATTTCCAACTTAATCCAAATTAGGAAGAATAAAGCAAAAGTTTCTTTCAGCTATGACTTTCTATGATCCTAATAGTTTCATCATTATGAGGACTTTGAGACTGATGCATCAAGTGTTGAATATTACGTTTTTCATTCCAGAATATTTCAGTACTTTATTGATAGATAAGAAAATACAGGTAACATTTCTAAGCAAATGATAGAAACAACAGCAAACATTAAGGGGAAATGTATTTTCATCTGGATTTTAAAATCTAAGTTTTACTTTTAGAATAATAGGCTGAAAAAGTGACCAGTGTGGTTGGGCTGAAAGGAAGAATCTAGGAGAGGGTTGATAAGGTAGTACTTTAAGGGAGAAGGGGGTGTTAAGGAAGGCTGTAATAGGGTGAGTATGATTTGAGCATGTTTATAGGTTAATGAGAATGAGTTGAGAGAACAGAAGCTATGCCGAGGGTTGGGGAAAGTTGATGAAGCAAGGTCCTGAGGTGATCTGAGCCAAGTGGATCCCAACCATTAATGGGGGATTCACCTCAAACAAGAGGAGAGATGCTTCATCCTATGACCCTGCAGAGCAGTTGGTTAGATGAGTTTCAGAAACGGATGTGTTTGTGGATGGGTCAGGTAGTGCATATTTATAGGAAGTGAGGTCATCTGAAAATGAGGGAAGTGGTGAATTAAAGAGAGTGGTGAAGGTCTAGGAAAGGTACTAAAGAGAATGAGAGGAGAGGAGAAAGGACAACTAAAAGTGTTCTTGTATGGGGTTAGAGCACAGCTGTGGGTGGGGTAGTGGCAAGGATTTGTGTTGCTTTATAATTTTCTCCACTTTTGTTCAGCTGTCCCGGAGTGGATGAGTTTCAGAAAAGGCAGAATGTGGAGTTGATTCAGAATGGGAGCTCCTGGGGGAGGGATGTGCAGGGATAAAGAAAGGTTGATATGCCTTGGTGCATTGATTTATTAATTCCTCAAACAACCTTTAAAGATAAACACAATTATTGACAGTTTCAAGAGATGGAAAGAGAGACTACAGGAAGGTAGCTAATACCTGGAAGTCAAACATCCCTACACCTTATACTGGCATTTAATAGTGTGAATGTGTTAAACACATTCCTCTTCATTATATCCTTCAAAATTATTATATGGAATCATTCAATGAATTATGTGGAGAGCAGTTCTTCTAAGGATTATATAAAACTTAAAGGAAACCTTGTGTTGTGAGTAGATCTCACTTTTCCTTCAAATCCATGGCAAATCTAGAAGCAGAAACCCAGGTATTTATGACCACCAGTCGTTGGCTTTCATCACGGTGTCACAGCCTTTTGCTCTCTTTCTCTCTTGGCTGAGATTCAAAAACAATTTTTTTTTTTTTAATCTCTGGAAAATGTTGATAGCCAGCCCCATGCAAGTCAAGATATGATTGCCACATTTCCAAAATATGGATGCCAAACTCTTTGGGGTTGTGATACACCCAGATGGTCTTCATTTTTTGCATTTCTGCAAATGTTATTACCAAATACAACAAATTTTCCTCCAAAGTCATTAGAGCCCATTTGGCACCTTCTCTAATCTGTCCTACTTGTTACCTTTTAATTACTTTGTGAGGGGATCTAGTTGTCTTGTTGTCACCGAGAGCCAAATGACCAAGGGGTTAATGCTTTTTCTGTCCTTGGCCAATTGGTTTTTAGTCAGTAGTTATTTATGGGGAACTCGAGGGGCCATTAGATTGCAAGTATGTGCAGCTGTAACACTTCACAATTACTAGTCCATAAGCAAATGTGGACTTAGTTTTTGTGTACAGTTGTTCCCCCCCCACCACCCCAATTGGTTAGACAATCTGTTGCCATTTATGAATGATTCTTGCTGATGCAAAACATGGCATTGAATTCTATTTTATTATTTGGGTTCCATATTTCATTGGATGCTGTAATCTTGATTCAGAGGAGGCACGAGGGAATAGACCTCCTGTCACGAGTGACAAATTGCTCCTGTGTAGCAAAATGTCAGATCTCACCCATCGCAGGTTAGCTGTGCTATTCTCCATAAGCCGACATAGGTGCTGATGATGCTCATTGTGAAATCAGTGACTAGTTGGCCTTGGCTTTTTTTTTTGCTCCTGCTCTGTTCTTTTGGACATAAGGTAGAGATTACTATTAATGGTTCTTTCAGTCCCTAGGAGCTCCTCCCTCTGTGCTGTCTTACTGTGATTCTTTTTTGCTGCCCTCATTGAATGGTAGTCTTTGATGTCACTCAAGAGAATACTGTTGGCTAACAGTCTGGAGGCTGCTTCATTTGAGCTAACCACCACATGAAAACAAATGTGATCCATCATATTTCATTAACTAGCTGTCCTCCTTTTGGGTGCCCTTTTTTGATGTCAGAGTGCATCCTGACAGGAATCAGAAAGATATGTGTGATTAAGAACAGTAATAATGCTTATTGCATTGTATTGTAAATTACCTTCCTAGGCCCTGCTACTTTATCAGCCCCACTTTGACGACTCAGTATATACAGTGTATTAGCGCAATGGAGATCATTATGTGGCCTGTATTTGAGTCATTTTTATTTAAGATGCCAAACAATAAGCTGTTGATTGGGGGAACAAGAGGCGAACAATAATGTTCTGTGTCACATAATACACCACCATTTTCCAGCTTTGCTTTAGAAGGGCCCTCTTTATTGTTTTTGTATAAAAATGGTTCTTAGGAGGAGGAATATTTTGCTGAGGTATGTCATTATTTTGCAAATTTCTATTATCTCATCATGTTGTCTTCATTGTAAATTGCAGCTAATTAGGAACCTAGTTAGAGCCCCAGCTTTGAGGCTGGCTTTTTTGTGAAAAGAGCCCACCGATTACTGCACTACAAGAGAGGAAGGGAGAGAAAAAGGAGATTAATCTGGTTACCTAGGCGACACTCGCTTCCATCTGCGAGGAACAATACATTTTTGTTTCCTTGGCTCAGTTCAGATCTGTTTTGTTTAGAGGGGAAAAAAAGAGAGAGAGGGAGAGAGGAGGAAAGAGAGAGAGAAAGAGAGAGAGGGAAAGAACCTAGCTCCACAACAACGCTGAATTCTGTCTAGCCCAGGCTTACATCCCTGATTCCTCCGCAAGTTAGGGGTCTCAGGGGAATGAGAAGATGAAAGAGACATAAACTCCAAAGTTGTCAAAGGTCATGACCTTGCCACACAAAGCCAGCAGTTTTACCTCTAAATCCCCTTCTCCCAGAAAGCACTTAATGAAATAATATATTGTGCTTCTCAACACCCTGTAGTCTATATTAAGGAACAAGGCCCTCAAATTGTGGGTTTAAGGAGTCATTCTTAATTTTATACTAAATAATCAGTGACTCTAAGAAGCTACTTATGGCTCCAATTTTTGTCTAGGCAAGTTAAGTCTGACATTTCTACTTTTATTTTTCCCCCAAGTGGCTGTCCCAAAACCTACCATTTCACTGAAGTGACATATAATATTTAAGGTATGAAATTACTTTCTAGTGAATTAAACAAACCTATTGAATGAACCCAACATTGAGGCTTATTAACTACTCACTTTCAGTTGCTTATATTGGACATCAAACTTTTAAGTCTTTAAAATGGGGTAGCCATGTACTTTGCTCAGGCATAGTGTGGGAGTGTTGCCAGGCTCTATGCTGCTTCTTACATAGTCAGGCTGAGTGTGGCACCGAAGTGGAAAGAGTCAGGCTAAGACAGTGGTCGGCAAACTGCGGCTCGCGAGCCACATGCGGCTCTTTGGCTCCTTGAGTGTGGCTCTTCCACAAAATACCACGTACCCTAATTAAGTTAATAACAATGTACCTACCTATATAGTTTAAGTTTAAAAAGTTTGGCTCTCAAAAGAAATTTCAATTGTACTGTTGCTATTTGGCTCTGTTGACTAATGAGTTTGCTAAGAGGCTCAGAAGTCTCAGGGCTTCTGCAGGAGAATTGGCTAAACCCACAGCCTCTGATGAGCATAATGCTTTCGGCATCATGTTCTCACTGGTTGGTGTGCCATCATGCATAATGAATCATTATCCAGGAAGGGTATGTGTGAAGACCTACAGTTAAAGGAGGCTCCAAGAGAGGCATATCGGCCTATCAGTTTTCTAGTCATAAAAGGTATTGATTAAATTAGAGCAACTAGCTTATTTTAAATGCCCTTCAGCGTCCGTACTTCACACCTATGAATGTTTCCTCATCAGTCCTCTTTCTAAAATACATTTTTAATATAAGGAAAATGAATCTCATAACAACTACAAGTTACTATTGGTTATATGCTAATAGACACTTCTCTTCAGAGGACATTACACTTCTCTTCGGAGGACATTACCCATTTCTCTTGTTTATTTACAAATGGGTAAAAGATACCTACCCAAATTGATTCTGTGCTTATCACTCATCAAGTCCTCTAGAGCATCTGTACTATTTCTTATTCTTATTATAGCATTTGGGCATTCCAAAGGATGCATCTCATAGGATTTATAAGCAGTTCAGAAATCTATGAAATAGATTTATAAGCAATCTTATAAAACTATGAAAACGTTTAAACTCATGCAATTCTAATTTATTCTAAAATTTATTTGATTTTATGGATAAATACAAAACTTGCTTCGTATGCCAAACTTAAGTCCTCAGAATGGTACTCAAGTTTTTGAGCCTTTGCAGGAAGTCAGATAAGCTTTCTAATTTACCCTTGAGTACCTCCAATAAGACAAGATACAAATTAGTTTACTATGGCAAACCCTCAACAAGAGTCTTCTCCGAGTAAATGTTTACTATATAAGGACAAATTACCAAACACCACATTGTCATTAAAAGCTGGAAGATATTTCTCAAGTTTGTGAAACCAAGGCTACTCTTGGCAACTACAGGGACTACATGTGCAGATGTGTTTTTAGAAATGCACTCTTAAACAGATAGATGGAATGGTCTCTTCTTATTTGAGATAAGTTTTTTTTTTTACATTAAATTTATAAGGCTATTTTAGATTTGAGGTCACGTGATCTCAACATTTTATTTATTTTATTTTGTTATTTATCATTGACACTATTCAGATGTCCCCAACCCCCCCACCTTAAACCACCCCCACTCAGCTCCCACCCCAACCCTCCCTCTGGCCCATCACCACACTGTTATCTATGTTCATGGGCTATGCGTATATGTTCTTTGGCGAATGAAGAACATTAGTAAGTTATATACTTATACAGAGAAATAGTTGTAGCAAATGAGTCAACACTGCTCAGAATAGCTTTCTTTTCAGACAGTATTGGAGCTTTAAAGAGCTCTTTCCTCATGGACTGAGGTGCGATTCCTGTTCTAAGCTAACTAGGGTTACGTATGGAACCTAAGCTATTATAAAGGCTTTGATTGATTGCATGCTGAAAGGGTAGGGAACTGAAAATGAGAAAACTGTTTAGTATGTGCAGAAACATGTTTTGTTCATGTTGGATAAGATAGGATTCTTCACCCACAAAACATGTTTTAATCCAATATGGGGATGCAGTTACCACCAGATGAGACTGCATTTGCTAACTACCAGTATGACTGGTAGTGAATAAGTGTCTACCTGATAGATTTAGGAAGGATTTCGTAGTTCTCTAATGTACAAGTGTCTTTTATATTCAAGGCTGACTTGTTATTGCTCACTCAAGAGCTTAGATTTCCCCCTTTTAGGAAGTAACTTCTAATATTCTGCCCTGAAAAAGTGGTTCAAATGGATGCAGAGGAAAGAGTGCCACCTGCTGATTTCTCATCCTAAAGCAATTCTGAGTTCCTTGGAGGTTTTTCAGATATGATCTAGCAATGCTGCCTGGCCTTAGTGGCTCATTTGGTTGAGTGTCATTCCATACACTGTTTGATTCCAGGCCAGGGCACATACTGGGTTGTGGTGTGATTCACCAGTCAGGGAGTGTGTTTAAGGCCATCAATCAGATCATTGTTTTTGTTGTTGTTGTTGTTTGGTGTGTGTGTGTGTGTGTGTGTGTTTTGTTTTGTTATTGTTGTTTTCTCTGTCTTTCTTCCTCTTTCTAAGCATGTCCTAGGGTGAGGATTTAAAAAAAAAAATCTAGGAATGCCTGTTACTATTTATTGTCATAAACTACAAGTATAAAGCCTAAACTTATGGGCTAGTTTGTGATCATGGAGTTAGTTATAAGGTTGATTCAGATAAATGGAATGGTCTCTTCTTATTTGAGATAAGTTTTTTTATACATTAAATTTATAAAGTTATTTTAGATTTGAGGTCACGTGATCTCAACATTTTATTTATTCTATTTTGTTATTTATCATTGACACTATTCAGATGTCCCCAACCCCCCCCCCCACTTAAACCACCCCCACCCAGTTCCCACTCCACCCCTCCCTCTGGCCCATCACCACAGTGTTATCTATGTTCATGGGCTACAAGGATTGGTTACAAAATGTCTCATTCAGTTCAAAAGTCACTCCTTCATTTTATGGGTTTCAAAATTCCAATCCATCATTTCATCAAACTTTCATATTTTTCGTTAATTAGTTAGAGGGGAAATTGTGGACAATAGGAAAAACACTTCCTCGTCATGTGAAATTTCATTGTCCGAAATTTCTTCTGGACTCTGCTCAGTGTGGAAAAGCATGTCTAATGGAAGGTAGGTTTTGATATTGACTTGGAGGTTGCTCTCATGGGCATGACTCTTCTTCACTTTGTCTTACAAGGAAGCATGCTTTTTTTGATGCCTGTGTCACTATGGAAGAAAATTACTTAAAGTAAAAGTAAAGATTAACTTTTCCCATAAATAGCCCATTTGCAAGTTAATATTGTAGAAATTTATCATTTCTGTTTTTCCTGCTAAAGTGTGCAGTTGGGAAAATGGTATAAGTTTTAAAATAAGAATTATTATGTAATTACTCACAAAGATTGGGAAGTTAGGAAAAGTGATGCGTGTTTAAGAAAGACCTGAACCTGTAGGTGTAAGCCCTAGCAATAATGTTCAACTGAGTGTGATTCTGACATCAAAAATATCAGGGTAACTTTTTTTTTTTTTTCCACACTTATACCACCATTTAATAGGAGAAAACACTTTTTTTCTTAGTCAAATGGCAGAGGAAAAGGCCCATGCAAATATTCATTCTTTAAAAACAACAACCCAATTTAAGGGTAATTTTAAAAGTTGACCAAGATAATGTGTGGGCTGGGGCTGATGCATGCTTACCCAAAGTGAAACTCATTGCCTATTGCAGTTTATTTATTCTTGAACAGTTACCATTAACCTGTGCCTCCAGTGTTAAGGTGATTTTATCTCTAATCAACTCAGGCATGAAACAGGTTGCAGGCACAGCAAGAAGAACGAGCAACAAAGGAGTTGTTACCACAAAGGAGCAGCTCTAAAAATGGGCCAAAGCTGTCAATATCTCTTCCTACTCTACTAAATAAAAGTTTTTAACAAAAAAAGATGGAATCTTCTTTTTAGAGAGAAAAAAAGAGAATAGATGGAAAGAAAAAATAAGGAGATTTATTGCAAATAGTTCATTAATAGTCTGTCCATTTTAGTAAAATAAAACATTTCCCAATCTTTTGAAAATAGGAAACCTTTAACATAACATTGGCATGAGTCATCATAGTACCCGTTTTTATTTTGGTGAGGTAAATCTGAGTGTGTGTGTGTGTGTGTGTGTGTGTGTGTGTGTGTGTATGTGTGTACTTTATAAGAAACCTTGTTTTTTATTCCTAAACCAGAGGCCCAGTGCACACATTCGTGCACATTCAAAAGAAATTAATTAGAAGGTGGCTGGTGGGGTGGGACTGGGCAAAATGGGCCAGACTCGTCCTGGAGCCAACCTCCCGTGGCCCCTCCCCAGCCGGCTGCACCTGGGGCAGCGCTGGGGCTCGAAGGGCGTCTGCAGAGTGAGTGGGGTCCTTCAGCAGGTGGGGTCCCTCAGCCTAGTTTGCAGGGATCAGGCCAAAAGCAGCAGTCCGACATCCCCAGAGGGGTCCTGGGGTGCGAGAGGGCACTGTGCAAAGTTGCTGTCTCTTGGCAGCTCCCGTGTTGAGCGTCTGCCTCCTGGTGGTCAGTGCACATCATAATTATGGCGGGTCCACTGGTCGCTTAGCCTTTTACATATTTTGATTAATTTCTATAGTCATTTTGCAAATAAGTGATCCAGTCTTTGTATAAGTAACCCTATTATATTATAAATAATTTTCTAAGAAATACACAGCAACTGGTAGCATCGACAATTTTTATATAAGGGTAAGGTATTTTTCTTCCATTGTCCTGGGTGCTAATTTTTAGTTCTTTGGTTTAACTTCTTGTATTACCTTTTATGGTTATCGCCTATTTTGTTCCTATCTACAACATTTTTTCTTCTAGGGATTGTACCTCTTAGGATGCAGTACAATGTGTAACTTCAAGAGACTTCCTTCAGTACTTCTCCCAACACTCACACACATAGTCATTCACTTGTTTTACACATATTTATTGAGTACCTATATGTGCCAGGCATTGTTTCAGGGGTATATCTTGGGATACATCAGTAAACAAAACTGACAAAGATCACTGCCCATATAGAACTATATTTTAGTAGGGGGAGAGGTCAAAAAGTAATATGTTTATCTTGACTCTGAAAATGTTGACAAATGCATTGAGAAGTAGAAAGTTCCTGACACCCTGCAGTTAATCAATACATTTTGTTATTTCAATTGAGAAATTGTTTTATTGTGAGGGAATGCATGAAACATAGCTCTGCTTCTGCAGTGGTAAACTGAATCTGGGGCTTATACTATCTATATGTATAAAAGCCTAAGTGACTGAAAGACTGAACGACCGGTCAACCAGTTGCTATGGCACACACTGGCCACCAGGGAGCAGACACTCAACACAGGAGCTGTCCCTGGTGGTCAGTGCGCTCCCACAGTGGGAACGCTGCTCAGGGTGTCAAACTCAGGGCTCACGGCGGTACTAGTCTCTCCCAATTGGGACTGACTGGGTGCGAGTCTGTGGCAGGGTGCAGCAGGGCCAGGTTGAGTGGGAACAGCAGGCAGGAGAGGCAGGCAGCATTGTACTGCCAGTTTCAGCCCAATCCCTGCAGGCCATGCTGAGGGACCCGATGAGGGACCTCATCGGAGCATGAGTCTGTGCACCAGGCCTCTAGTATCTATATAGTTGAATGAAGATAAGAAAATACCAGGAATTGAGGACTATGCTCGAGGTTGGAAGACACCTGCCTTGGAAGAACAAAAGACCCACAAAATAACTCCAAATGAAATCTTTACTTTGTTCATTGTTCTTTCTTTAACTATTTAAAACTTGCATCTTAATTTAGGAGATTTTTCTAGTGAAATATTTGTAGGAGGGTGTTAGGGGTGGGTGGAAACACAATGCCATTTTGATAAAAACATATTTTAAACATTCTTAAAGAAAATAAAACCTGGTATCTCTTGCTTATGAAAATTAAATATGAAAAGAATTCTTGAATAACTAGTTTAGGTTAATCTTTAAGCTTCCATTTTCTTTTTGGCTTTCATAAAATAATGGAGGTTTCAAACTGAAGGCTTTAGAGATACTCTGATCTCATTAATCTCTTGCTGGGGTTCAGTATCCCACTGAAAATCTCCTGAAAACCATCATCCTAAAATTGAACATATATATATATATATATATATTTAAAAAGCTGTGCTAAACTTTCGGTAATTTGTAGATACCATGTATCCGCTCATTCAGTGCCCTTCATATTTGACCTAGATCTAGTCTAGTCTGTTCATTTTGTAGATGGGAATATAGAGATGCAAGTGAATTATAATTTATTTAAGACCACACAAGTAGCAATGCCAACCAAGTAATGAAGAAATGTCCTAATTCCTACCAAATCTGACTTTTTTTCCACTCTGTTTCTTTCTGTTCTGTTTATCTATGGCTGTATTACAACACACCACAAAACTTATATACTTAAGCCAACAGTTTATCTCTCATTGTTCTGAGATTTGATTGGGTTTAGATGGATGATTTTCACTTGGGTTCTTCTGTGTAGTTGTGGTCAGAGCATAGCTGGGGATCAGCCCAGATTAAGGCCATGAGTATGAATTTGGTAAACAGGGTTCATTGATGGGGGGGGAGGGTATGGAGACTAGCAACCACCTTCCCAGTCAAGTGTTAGCCATATCTGACTTTCGGGTAGGAACTTCTTTAAAAACATGGAAATTTACTTGAAAGTTACTCACAATTTGAATATTTTAATTAGCCTCTTAAAATGATCTATATCTACTGGAGTACTTATTTTTCTAGTTGATATTAAAATGGAAGGTCATAATACTTTAAAAATAGAATCTCAGGAAACCTTGAATATCTTTGGAGGTCTGGAATATCTTTTCTATTTAGAACTAAATCTTAAAAATATATGTACAGATTTAATCCAATCTTTGCATCTAGGATGTCCATCTATTCCTACTGGTAAGTGAATTCCACTGCCTGACATAATTAGGCCCTATCTGTTAAACCTGTTTGTGTCAAAATCTTTTTGAAGTGTCTTCATTTACATATTTCAAACATTGCAGAAACAATCATAATAGTTGGTTCTGTCAAGGCCCATTGTAGAATGCTTTCATTCTCTGATTGACAGCGATAATAATTGATACTATGGGTCCTTCATATTAGAGTAGTTGTTTATTTGGAATAATATTCTAGAAAATGTGCCCCGAAAATCCTTAAAAAGTATTTTGTTAAAAGCAGTTTCATAATTTTTCATCCATTTTTTCACTCCTGTTATCTCAAATGGTTTGGATTATAGTGTCCCTAAATTAGTAGACTGAAGAAAGAAAGATCAATCTTAGTCTCCTTTTTCAGACATTTTCTGGTTTCTATCGTCATTCCTCTCCATAATCATTTATTGTTAACTGAGTGGCACCTATACTTAAAAATACCCTATGGGGTTGCAACCAAAGAAAATATATCCTTTCTCGCTTGGCCCATTCCTTACATTTAATTAGGAAGATTTTGAAAGACCGTTTAGTAACTAAGAAAACTGACACATTATAAAATGATTTTAAAATATTGAACACTAAATTGACTTAAATTCTCCCTAATTCCCACTGTTTTTTTTTTTTTTTTTTTTTTGGTTTTGCTCTTTCAGTTAAGATATTAACACTGGTTAGTTAAGACCTCTTTGGAGTTGTTTGAGGACTGGCTCTTCTCTGCCTGATTGTAAGCCAACAATTATACAAGAGAATAGATAGATGAGGACTACAGGGTTACCTGCATTGCTGATCAAGGTGATATCAGAGAATGCAGGTAGGAGCCTTGCTAATACTGAATACCAGGATTAAGTAGATTTGCCCACCCAGTTGTAGAAGTGAGTAGGGTAGGTCTCCTCCCACAGGGATAGAATCAAGCAGAACTTGGGATCCCTGCCGAGCCAGCTTCCCCAGCAAAAAGAAGGAGTTGAACAGCAGTTCAGTTTCTACTACCTCTCCCCCAACACACACACAAATTAATGCCCCTCCCTTAAAAGCAGTAATAGCGGGACAGTGAGAAACTAGGAGAGTATGATAATGGATTGACTCCACAAGTAGGGACAACAATGGGTAAAGCATTTTGCCACAACTTTTCCCCAGGTTTTTATTTTTTTAAAATTTTATTATCATCTTGGGCTTAATCATTAAACCATTAACAAGATAATATATGAAAAGAGCTCTCATACCTTTCTTTTTAAGACAATCTCCTATTTTAATATTCTTTTTGCACCAATACCCCAATGAAAAGATGGGGTTTCTCTTTATATGCATGAGTGACCATGGGATACTTTGACAAAGGCTGTCCTATTCACTGCCTGGGTCACAATTAATAATTCTTTTCCATTGATGATTACTATAAAGGCCTTTGGCATCAAGAGCCCATCTATAATAATAAAAGCGTAATATACAAATCGACCGAATGGCCAAACAGCGGGAGGACCATCCGGATGTCCTTCTGGAGGAAGAGGGGGCTGCGAAGGCCTACTCTTGCACACATTTTGTGCACAGGGCCTCCAGTTTAAAATAAACCCAAGTTAAACATAGCCAAAGAAATGAATTCAGAATAGATATCAATACAAAAGTATTTCAGATGCAAATAGAAAATTCAAGCATGATTTAGGGGATTTCTCCTCCTCTATATTTTGTTCCACTGTAGATTTTTCTAAAATGAATAGATAGTAAGTCTTTTCAAGCTTTGATAATTTATGTAATAGCTAGTGAAACAGATGTACATTTTTGCTTATGTTTAACTACTCTGTGTTTAGAAAGTATTTTTTAAAACATAGCTTCAAATTCTATTGCTCATGGTGATGGCTGTATCTGCAACATGATTCATTAATTCAACAAATATTAGTTGAGATCCTAATATGTGCCAGATACTTTTCCAGGGTACTTCTGTTATCTAATAATAGCTTTAAAAGAACTGTAATGAGAAGTGATGTGAAGTAAAAGGGATGAAAGAGGACAGTATGCTTATTATAGATAAAAGTTCTCTTTGAAGAGGTGACAACTGATCAGAGTCCGAAGTGAAAGAATGAGCCATGAAGATGTCCTACTAACTCTGGAATCGCATGCTACACTGAGGGAATTTCAGTGCAAAGGCTCAGAGACAGAAACATGCTTAACATGCAACTAGTATTAGAATGTGGCCGGAGGTGACAAAAATGTTTTGCATCTTCAATGTGAATTTGTTATTTAGTAGTGAGGAAGAGAACCTGAATATTTTATTTTGAAAAAATGTGTTCCTCCAACTTCTTTTTCAAAGTTGTTTTTGCTACTCTGTGTTCTCTGAATTATTGTATAAATTGTAAAAGCAGCTTATAAATTTTTGCCAAAAAAACTGCTGGTATTTTATAGGGATAGTTTTTAATGTGTAAGTAAAGTGAGGGAGAATTTCAATTTTAATATATTGAATCTCCCTAAATCTATGAACAACGGATGCCTCAATTTATTAGTTCTCTAATTTCTTTTAGTGATAGTTGGTAGTTTTCAGTATATAAGTCTTGCATTTTTGTTAGTTATTCTTAATATTTTTGTTTTTTATCATGTTGTGAATGAAACTATTTTCTCAATTTCATTTTTAGACTATTCATTGCTAGTACAAATATACTAATTTTTGTATGTTGATCATTTATTCAACAATCTTGCTAAACTTGCTCATTATCTTGCAAGTTTTGAAACTCCTTTAAATATTCTATATACATGATGAAATAATCTGTGAATAAAGACTGTTTTACTTTTTACTTTTCACTATGGATGACTTTTATTTACTCATTTTAATTAATTGCACTGCTAAAACCTCCTGTATAATGTTAATCATGTGAGCAGATGTCCTTACTTTGTTTTCTATCTTAGAGATTAAACATTCAATTTTTCACTATGAAATATATTAACTGTAGCTGCTGTGTTTGGTCAGTCATTTTTTTCTGCATCATTGTGATGGTCATTTTTTATTCTACTAATATAGTATATTACAGTAACTGATGTTCAGTTATACCAACTTTGCATTCCTGGGATAAATTCCACTTAGGTTGTATAATTCTTTCTTTATATTGCTGGGTCAGCTTACTAATATATTGTTGAGCATTTTTTGGTTTGCTTTTTTTTTTCTTTTCTTGGAATGTATTTGTCTGGATTTGGTACCAGGGTGATATTGGCTTCAAAAAATAGATTGCTAATTGATCCTTCCTCCTCCTCTATTTTTGGAAGAATTTGGGAAGCATAGGTTATCATTTTTTCTTTAAATGATGGAATTTACTAATGAAACCATCTAGCGCTGAGCTTTCCTTTGTGGGAAGATTTTTAATTACTAATTAAAATGTGTTTAATAATTATTGGTCAGTTCAGATTTTCCTGCTTCTTCCTGAGTCATTTTTTATCTTTGTGTCTTTTAGGAATTTGTGCATTTTGTCTTAGTGCCTGATTTTTTTTACATTAAGTTTTTGATTGATGCCTTTATAACACTGAATTTCTATAAAGTCAGCAGTGATATTTCCACTTTCATTTCTGATTTTGGTAATACGTGTTTTCTCACTTTTTTTTCTTGGTCAGTCTAGTTACAGGTTTGTCAATTTTATTGATCTTTTTAAAGAATCAACTTAGGTTTCATTGATTTTTCTCTCTTGTGTTTCTATTCTCTATTTTGCTGACTTCCACTCTTTATTTTATCTTGCCTTCTGCTTGTTTTGAGTTAGTTTTTTCTTCTCTTTCTACTTTCTGGAGATGGAAAGTAAGGCTTTAAAATTTTCTTAAGCACTATTATGGTGCTTTCTCATACATTTTATTTTTTGTTTTCATTTACTCATACTGTTTTCTAATTTCCTCTGTGATGTCTTCTTTTGTCTATGGTTTAATTGGAAATGTGTTTTAAATCTCCTAATGTGTGTTGATTTTTTTAATTTTTTTTTTTGTATAGCAAAGGTGGAGATTTATTGAAGAACAAGTACAGACTCCCACGTGGGGAGAGGGAAGAGTCCCGCAGAATGGACTCCCACATGGGGAGGGGGAGAAGGGTCCCCATGTATGTTGATTTTTAAAAAGTTTGCCTGTTTTTGATTTCTAATTTAAATCCATTTTGGTCAGAGTACATGCTTTGTATAGTTGCAAATCTTTTTAAATCATTCAGATTTTTTTACTGACTTACTATATGGTGTTTTAAGGAGAATGCTCCATGTGCACATGAAAATAATGTGTATTGTGCTGGGAGAAGTTACCTATGGGTTTTAATCAGGTCAGTTGCTTTATATTATTGTTCAATATTTTATATCCTTGCTAATTTCTGTCTGTCTCTCATGATTTCTGTTTGCATGTTCTGTCTTTTCCATCTTTTTGCTTTCAACCTATGTGTGTCTTTGATTCTAAAGTGAGTTTCTTATAGACTATACATAATTAAATCTTACTTTAAAATACTGCCTTATAATCTCTACCTGTTGGTTGTAGTGTTTAATGCAGGAAAGCTGATGTTCCTTATAGCTTGCTATTCCCTGATAGAAATATAGCAATAAGAGGGTAGAAGCAGCCCCAGAATAAAATGCTACATAGACTCCCATTGTTTTTCTGAGGCTTAGTAGTTTTTCTTGAGTAAATATTTTACTACATTTTTTGTATACCTTTGGTCAATTTTCAGAGCTTCAAAATGGTTGTTTTTGGCAATTTTATATAATTTTAGTGTTGTATTGTATAGATTTGTTGAGTTTTTTACTTGTCCACTTAAGAAAGCTCAGAGGTCTTTCTCAGTACAACAATGTCTTTTATTACATGATATCATTTAATGTCTTGAATTTTTCTTGCCCTTATTCATTTTACCCAAACAGTGAATAATACAAGTCTATCTTTATTGAATTAAATAGTCATTTTAATAACCAGAATTACTTAAATAAACTCTATATATTTATAGTCATATTTTCCATATATGTGAGGTGCCATATATCCTAAGATAAAGCATATTAAAGGAACTTTCATGGCCAAAACCCTCACATTGGACTTCGTTAATTAAAAACATATTTTTATATGTGGAAAAGAAGTAGTAAGAATATAAATAACTGAATTAAAGATATGGTTAAATTATAAATAACTATATTAAAAATATGGCTAAATTATTTTGAACCAAGACTCTATCAAGTAAGATAGACAGATGGCAGATAAGTACATGAAAAAAAAGTTAACATTATTTTCCATTAGGGATATGGAAATTAAAACCACATTGGGATATCACTACATATCTATTAAAGTATCTAAAATAAATGTATATATTATTAATATACACCTTTATAAAAGTATACATGTATTTACATATTATATTTTATATATATTACATATATGTGTGTATATGTGCATGTATGTACTGTGTGTGTATATATATATATATATATATTTATATATTTATTTATTTATATCTTGTGCTGCTCTATGGAATGTATTGTTAACAAAAGTAAAAAAAACAAAAGCGAGATAGAGAAATTTTTGTATAGTATGCCACCATGTAACCAAGAGAAAGGGAGAAAGATATCTTTGCCTTTAACACTAGTAAACACATGTTTTTGAAATAAAATTGCATAAAAACTTTAAAAAATAAATCGTTACTTAATAAAAGCAAACTTAAGTGAATATAAAGGAAATATCCACTTTGACACTCATATGTGGAAAATTTTATTAGGTGAATAATGCTTATTTTCTATGAGCAAAGTGTTAGCTTTTGATGTTACTTGTCACTATTCTCATAAATGGAAATTCTCAAATCAGACCTGATCACCTTTTGAACTCGACAGCATTGCTGTTTTTCTTTTATATTTGAGGATTCAGTTATCTTTTTTCTTCTGTCATTATAGTTGTAGCACTTTGACACCACTCAAATATTAATAACTTTAAATTATTTTAATGTAAATATATCTTTTTAACATTATTTGTTAATGTATAAACATTTTTTTATCTGTTTGAAGAACATGGGTTTAGATTGTCTCCGGTTAACTTCCAATATGTGCTTTTGGTTCATTAAAAGCCATAGGAAAGGATTGTTTTCTAAAGGGATGATAAGAGGTCGTCAATGTGCTTACTCTTCGGTTGTTTATGCTGAAAAGCACATGTTATCAATAGTGAAGATGAGGAAGATAGGGAGTGCGCCATCTCATTCACTTCATTAATTTGCTCCTTTGTTCGGTCAGTCAGTAATACTAGTATTTCTTGTGTACCTAATATGTGCCAAGTGCTCTACTGGTCTTAGAAACACAAATACAAGAAATAAGTATTATCTTCTCATAATTCATGGACCTTTCAGTCTAATGGGCGGTATGCATATTAACCATATAATCATACAGATTAGTAAAACGTACCTGTAGCAGGGTGCTCTGAAGCAGAGTTCACAGGGTCTGGCCTGTGGGGAAGGGCCATAGGAAGGCTTCTCTGGGGAATGGTATTTGAAACCTACAAGGAGTAATTGGGCAATGAGAGCGTGGAAAGATCTTTCCAGATAGAGGAGGCAATATTGGCAAAATTTCCATGGCAGGAGGAATTTGGTGAATTTAAGGGCCTAAATGAAGACTCCAGTGACTGTTGCCTAGAGTAAGAGAGTGTGGTATAAAGTCAGAGGTAGAGCGGGGAAACCATGCTTCACCCTGTAGACTCGATGGTGCCTGTGATCCTGGATGGCATGGTCAAATTCACTTTAAAAAAAATAATTATGGTTGTTCTGTGGATAATCAAGGAAGGTGCAGCATCAGTGGATAAGAACAGGCAAAATAACAGACTGTTATCATGTTCCAAACAAGTTGTCATGGTTCCTGGAGCTAGGTGGAGATGATGGAGGGACCTGTTTAGAATAGAGATTTTTAAGAGTTAAAATGTTCACCCTTGGATTCCATAAGGACGCCACAGATTCAATCTGAGTTGGTTCAGGTGAGAAAATAATGACAAAATTTCTCTCCCTCTCTCCATATTCCTCTTCGTCTCCCCTTCCCTCTCCCTCTCTCTCCCCCTCCAAGCATTTATTTTTCTACCAGTATTTATACTCATAATATTTTCTTGCTAAATGTCAAACGTATATATTTAGATATCATGTCCTCTGTTTCATTTACTATGTGGCTAATAAAAACCTAATAGATACTAATTGTTGTCAATTTTGCCAAGAAAAGACTCTTACAAATCTTGTTAGTTTTTAACATTCTGTTCATTTTGGAGCCTATAATGTATCCCCAGCAGGGACTGTGCTTGGAAGCACCAGGGACTCCTTGGAAGAAAATATACTTGACAGATCTCAGGTCAAACCATAATCATCCTTCACAAAGATTGATTCTGGACCTACTGTAGGTAATTGATATATTTTTATACTGCTGGTATTTATATCACTGTGGTGTCCAATTGTTCTAGAAATTTTATCCTTTAAATTGTGAGCATCTACAGAGATGTATGCAATAACAGCTTGTTTTCTGTATTAGACTGCCAGCAAAAAATAAATGTTCATTTCAACTTTTTCATGTCTATCTATGATGATTTGGACAAATTCCTACTGCACCTCATCTAGTGACCATAAATGTGATCTATTAGTCTATCGGGAAAAAAATCTCATTATTTCTTTAATTTAGAGATTTTTCTCCTTCCACCAGCAACCCCGCTTCCACCCTATAATAATTCTATTTCATTATTGTTATTCTTCCTTCCTTTTGCTTTAAAATTTAATCTTTGCTATATCACTTCTTTAATTATTCTTATGTCTTCATTCATTGCATATTCCCTCCTTATGCTCTATATTTTTAGAAACTCTTTTATGTCTATTGTCTTTTAATTTTTCTCTCACTCTCTTTACTTCAAATAACTTAAAAGAATGTGTTTTACCAAAAGATTCCTGAAAAAGCCTATCTTGTTTTGGACTTCTTGTGGCTTTGGGACAATGAGGGAGTAAGTTTAGGGGCTGTAAAAGGAAAGGTTACTGAGTCTGGACCTGGGAGGTACCTGGGAGGAATATGTGGCATGTTGACATTCTGAGATGAAGTTGTCATGATGACAATTTGGAGTCTTTTCTGATTTGACAGCATTGACTTGCTTTGCTATTCCAACTGAAAAAATAAACATTGTGTCCGGGGACTAAATCCACTTGTGCATTCTTGAACTAGAAAAAAGTTAGATACTAAAATGTCTATGTGGGTGTTTCTTGTTTTGTTTTTAGTTTTATAGTATGATTTACCAAGTTCTGTTCTTTAATATAGCTTATTGGTATTATTTGAAAAGGAAGAGATTTGAAATATTCATTGGTGTCACTGTGAAGTCAGGTTGTTAAAAGTGAAATTTAATATTTCATTGATCAGCCCTAGCTGGTTTTGCTCAGTGGATAGAGCGTCAGCCTGTGGACTGCAGGGTCCAGGTTCGATTCCAGTCAAGTGCACATGCCTGAGTTTCAAGCTCAATCCCCAGTACGGGGAGTGCATGAGGCAGCCAGTCAATGATTCTCTCTCATCATCGAAGTTTCTATCTCTCTCTCCCTCTCCCATCCTCTCTGAAATAAACAAAAATACATTTAAAAAATATTTCCTTGATCATATATATGCGCATATATATGATCAATGAAATATTAAATTTCACACACACACCTGATTGAATAGATGTTAATCAATGTGAAGTGCCTTGTGGTATTTTAATTCCAAACTGTCTGAGATACCTAACCTATGGACCAAAGTGTGGCTATCACAAATTCTGAGTGTTTAATGTCTAGGACTACTCTTTCTGGAATTGTTGCAATCTTCTTGGTAGGTCAGTGGTTGGCAAACTCATTAGTCAACAGAGCCAAATTTCAACAGTACAACGATTGAAATTTCTTTTGAGAGCTGAAAACTGACTTCTGCGCATGGGCCACGAAGTTTCAATCGCACTGTATGTGCGCGCCCGCACATGGTATTTTGTGGAAGAGCCACACTCAAGGGTCCAAAGAGCCACATGTGGCTCGCGAGCCGCAGTTTGCCAACCACTGTGGTAGGTTAAATTGTCAGTGTGCCCATGGATAAGGAAGGGATAGAAAGGAGCAGAATGGGAAGGTACTATAATATATTTTTTAAATTTTATTTTTCTTTATTGATTAAGGTATTACATATGTGTCCTTAACCCCCCATTGGTCCCCACCTTCCCACTCATGCCCTCACCCACCCTGGTGTCTGTATCATTTGGTTAGGCCCATATGCATGCTTAATCTCTCCCTCTTACCCCCACCCTCCCTTACCTTCCCTCTGAGGTTTGATGGTCTGATCAATGCTTCTCTGTCACTGGATCTGTTTTTGTTCATCAGTTTATGTTGTTCACTGTATTCCACAAATGAGTGAGATCATGTGATAATTTTATTTCTCTGATTGGCTTATTTCGCTTAGCATAATGCTCTCCAGTTCCATCTATGCTGTTGCAAATGGAAAGAATTCCTTCATTTTTACCGCAGCATAGTATTCCATTGTGTAGATGTACCACAGTTTTTTAATCCACTCATCTGCTGATGGGCACTTAAGCTGTTTCTAAATCTTAGCTATGGTAAATTGTGCTGCTATGAACATAGGGGTTCATAGATCCTTTCTGATTGGTGTTTCTTGGGATATATTCCTAGAAGTGGGATCACTGGGTCAAATGGGTGTTTCATTTTTAGTTTTTTGAGGAAACTCCATACTGTTCTCCACAGTGGCTGCACCAGTCTGCATTCCCACCAGCAGTGCACAAGGGTTCCTTTTTGTCCACATCCTCCCCAGCACTTGTCATTTGTGATTTGTTGATGATAGCCATTCTGACAGGTGTGAGGTACTATAATAATTTTGCTAACCTTTTTCTTTATTTCACATCCTCCTGTGCAAAGTGGTTCAATAGAATTGTTACCATAATGGATTTTCCTCTCCTGCCATGCATGTTTTTATGGTAGTGATATAGATATATCTAACCAGATTTTCAGTGCAACTAAAGTTCACATTGGCTTTGAGAAACTTGTAATATAGTGTAAGGGGGCTTTCCTTTCTTTCTTGGGTCTAAATGTTACTGTGTTATAAAATATGGACCTCAAAAAAGAAATTATGAAAAAATGTCTATATTTGAATGGCCATCCACACCTGCATCCTTAAGAGTTCTAGAGATATATTTTTTCTTGATATCCTCAGAATGATTATTGGATAGTGAGAACTGATGGAAATATTTTTTTCTGAAAATTAGACGCATTTATGGAATAAAGAAAATATATTAAACTTCTGGGTGATTATTATTATGTTAATAATTTACATTATAAAAGAAGTCCTTAATGGATGCATTGCCAATGATGTATTAAATATTATATTTTAACAGTTCATAAAATTTGTCTTTGAAACAATGTCAATACATATATTCAAATTAATAAATTGATTAGGGAAGGAATCTTTTTGTGGCATATCAGTTTCAGTGCAAATTTTCTGAAGAATTATGTTGAATATAATAAAGAAATTTCTAGATTTTAGAAATGTCTTATTGTAAACTAATGATGTTATTATAGTTGTTGCTAGACCAAGCATCAAAGCTCCTCAGGAAATATTTAGAAGTTATTGAGGTACAGATTTTACGGAAACATTAAGGAAGGTGATTTCTTCCTTTAATAAGCCCCAAACAACACTGATCTGTTTCTTATGACTGTAAATTTATTATCTTGTATCTGCTATTGGTGATGATTCAGGCTATAACATGGGTTTTATATTGTTTCTTTCTTTAAAGACACTCTAAAAAGTGATACCTGAAAGTTATTGACAAGGTGGTCTTTACACAAAACAAAATGTTACCAGAGGTTATGGTTCAGTCCAGGAAGTCTTTTCTTAGAATGTAATGATTAGGGCTATATTATTTATGTTTTATTCTTTTAAGTACTCAATCTGCATAATTATACAAAATGTTTTTAAAAAGTTCTATATATATCTATCTGGTTACTGCATTTGATCAATTTTGTTAATAATTTAATTAACAAATGAAAGGAACTTCAGTAGTTACAGCAGTACCTCCTATGGTAATTTTGACTAGTATCTATAAAATAGCATTTTAAATACATTTGCAATTCCCTATTGGCAGTTCTGAAATTTGTTTAAGTCATTTTTAATTGGAAAATTGGAACTATATTATAAAAATGTTTGTAATTAATTTAATGGAAAACCTAAATGGACCTGATATTTTATCACATTTTATGTTATTCTATCATACCTAATATTTGGTAGAAATATCAACATATTTGATTATGGGATAGTTTCCCATGCCTTATGGGTAGTGCTATGTAATATAGGTATATATCCCATATTGCATTTCTATAATCCAGTTTTTTTCAGTGTACTGAAGCTCATTTGGCCTCTAGGGTTTTGGATAAGGATTGCTTACTTATACTATTAACTCATAAATTTAAGTCTACCAATTATTTTAGAAAATTGCCAAAAATGTTCTAGTGTGGTCTGATTACTTTCAGACATTCTCCCTTATGTTATATAGCATCTTTCATTAATTCTTTATCAAGCCTTCTTCCTTATATTAGAAAATATCTATTCAGCAAACACTATTGATCACTATGTTATAGGCACTTCGCTGGGCCCTAAAGAAAAATAATGTCTGTGTCCTCAAGAAACTTAGAGATATTGGCTAACAAAAAATACAACTGAAAACATGGAACGACAGAAGCATATAGAAAAGACAGAAGTTTAGTATAGACTAGGAGGTGATAGAATGATGGTTCTTTCTTTATATTGAAATGTCAAGAAGTGGATGATGGGCCCAGCTGGTGTTGCTCAGTGTTTGAGTGTTGACCTATGAACCAGAAGGTCATGGTTTGATTCCCAATCCTGGCACATGCCTGAGTTGCTCACTAGATTCCCAGTAGGGGGCATGCAGGAGGCAGCCACCAATGATTCTGTCTCACCATTGATATTTCTCTTTCTCTCCCCTTCTCCCTTCCTCTCTTTGAAATCAATAAAAAACACTTTAAAAATATATGCATATATATTATTGATTTTTTTTTACAGAGAGGAAGGGAGAGGGATAGAGAAGGATAGAGAATTAGACACATCAATGAGAGAGAAACATTGATCAGCTGCCTCCTGCACACCCCCTGCTGGGGATGTGCCCGCAACCAAGGTACATGTCCTTGACTGGAATTGAACCCGGGACCCCCCAGTCCACAGGCCGACACTCTATCCACTGAGCCAAACCAGTTAGGGCTAAAAAACACATTTTAAAAGAAATAGATGAATGGGACAGGTGGAGAATTAGAGAAAGCTTCACAGAGAATGTGATGTAGTTTTCATAGTTAAAGGGAAATAGCCTGAGCATAAAACAGATGTGAGAAGTCACATAGTGTTTGCATGGAAGGACAAGTAATTGTATTCCAAGAGAATTATGGGGAACATGGTGGGAAATGTAGTAGAAGGAATATGCAGTGATCAGATCATCAAGGTCCCTGATTGCCACACTTGGACATTATTCTATGGATAATGGGAACCTATTGAAGAGTTTATGGAGGTGAGTGTTGTGATCCATTTGGTATTTTAAAAAGCTCTCTTGTGAAGCCTTATCAATATGAACCAGATGGGAACAAGATAGAGATCATTTAAGAGACTAATGCAGTTAAGGGGACAGATGCCATAATCTGTAGCATCCTCTTTTGATTCTAATTTGTCAAAACATAACCTCCTGCTTTTCCATTTATTTCCATTTTCTTCTTTCCCTCCATTTCTCTCTCATTCATTCCTTTCTTCTTTTCCATTTTCCCTAGAATAATATTATGGTCATTAATGAAACTATCGCTTCATATACTTTCAAGTCTAATTTTTTAAAATACATTTTTGTTTGTATCTCAATGTTTTCTCTTTCTAGAATTAACCATTTTTTGTTTGTTTTTGTCATCTTGCTGCAGCAGTTTTCATGCTTCCTTTTTGGATGACTGTAGTATTCATGGACTATCCATTCAAGATCCTCAATCACTCTTATTGTCTATTCAGCCGCTTATTTGCATGACTGAACCCTATTCCTTCTCATCATTCAGAATGTCTCATATCTGAATCCATAACTTCCTATTTGAGACTAACTGCAGTTCTGTATCTCCAAGGATGCCACATAGGATGACTCTAGAAAACACTCTTCCCTTTGAATTTAATGTGAGTGATGTCCCCTGGAGTAGTGCAAAGGAAGCTCTAACTTCCTTGCTCCAACTAGACTTGTTTTTCAGTCTCTTAAAACTTCAATCTTTTGAGTCTTCCCTGACCTCTTAACCCATCAGTTCCTCCAACTTTACTTCATTCCTTCTTGATTCCAGACCCATCTGAGTATCACTTCTCTCATTCTTAGGAAAGCTTTCAAACGCTCACTTAGCTCTTTTACTAACACAAGATGGTTGGTTTAATCAACCTTTCCTTTTCTATACCTGACTTTTGAGCATTTCTAAAGGAAATCACATAATTGTGTTATTAGTGCATGCTAACTTATGGTCTTCTTTCTTTATTGTGTCCTTCCTGTATTACTAGTAAACTCCCACATCACTCTGAAAGCCTTTTGCTTGACCTTAGACTCGTGGTCTAAGATTCAGTTTCTTACTCTGATGGTTAGACACGTGTATCTCCCATAAAATTCAACTCTTCATCTTCTCCACCAACCCACTCCTCTTTTTGTCTTCTCCATCTGTGTTAGTTCAAAAACCTGTGAGTTATTATTGATTCTTATCTTTATCTCTTTCATGTCCAGTCAGTCACCAAATCCTTTGTAATATCCTAAAAGATAACACAAAGCCAGCCAGTTTTCTTTATTTATGTTACATTATTCTATCCAAATTACCATCCTCACTCACTTGGATTATTTTAATAAAAACTCTACTTGTTTTTTTTACTCACAGTTTTCCCCCTTACAATTGATTATCCTTTCACATAACAGAGTAATCATTTATAATGTATATCAAATAAAACCTCTTCTTGCTTTGAATCTTTCAATGAATTCCCATAATTTATTTTACTGGGGCTTTCAGAATCCTCTAGATGTGGTTGTGGCTGCCTCTCTAAGACCATCTTGTATTACTGCCTCTCCAGCCTGCTATCCTACTATGCTCTGGCTTCACTTCTCTTCTGCACCTCAAACACACCAAGCTTGCACTAATGCTTATTTCCATTAGTAGTCCCACTGGACCACTGGAGTGTACTTCTACTGATCTATGCATGGTTGGCTTCTTCTTGTTATTAAGATCTCTGCTTAAATGTCATCCTTTGAGAGAGGCTGTCTCTGACCACACACTCTGGACACCCTGTCACTCTAGATCACACAATTCATTTTAATTCTCTGAATGACAGTTATCACCATTTGATCATTTTTGTTTGTTTGTTTTTTTCTGGCTTATTTATGGATTTTTTGCCCCCCCCCCCCTTTTTGTCGTATTTTCTACTATATGCACACTTTCCAAACTAGTATGACACTTAGTAGGCACTCAATAGCATGTTAAACCAATTATTATAGTTAGCCTTAACTGTCATAGCAAGCAAAATCTGTTAATTAACTGAACTTCACCACATTTTATAGCTGAGAAAAGAAAATAAGTATTTTTTTTAACAAAAAAGCTAGGAGAACTTTTTTTAAATTAAGTCTTTGATTAGCACAAAAGGAAGAAAAACTCAAAGTAGAATTTTAAGGTTTTATTGTTTGTTTTTTTCCCCTGGAAGATAATGAAGTATAAAGGAAAGGTTGGCTAACTTGATAAGTCTATAATCCAAACTTCTGAAGGATCATAAATGGTTATTATGATTCTCAAACTATTTTTTCCTTCCAAAAACATTAAAAGGAGGCATTCATAGATACGTTGAAAATCTGGCAGCACCCCCACTTTATATTACAATGGTCTGTCACTTGTATGAAAAGAAAAACAACATTCATGTTGATGTAATAAAAGATCATGTTGCTTAGTTGGTTGAATGACTAAATTTTTTACTTTCTCTATGGGGACTAATGAATCACCCAATTGATGAAAGACATAGTTTGTTCTTCTTCTAATAGTATATTATGATTCATGTAATGAAATATAATTGTTATTATTGCTACATTATCACATTAATTTGATTGATATTGATAATAACAGTGATTATTTTTGTGCTTAATGAGTACTTAAAGTGATGAAAGGTTGTTGTCCCAAAAGATTTCTACTTTAGATATATATATATATTTTCTTTTTATTTATTTTTTTCTCTTTGCAAACTTCATGAGGACAGGGGATTTTGTCTTGTATCTTCTTTGAAATTACATGAAAGCTTAGCATCATGTTTCAACCTGATCATCCAATCTTACTGGGCAAAAATAAAATACAACTCATATATAGGGTAGTTTAAAAAATGGATTCAGTTTCTTACTCTGATGGTTTCCATGGCCGGCAGAATAATAGTCGTCTCAGCCCCTCTTCCCCAGCCCAAGATATTCACATTCTAACCCCTGCAACCTATAAATATGTTCTATTACATAGCAAAGGGGAGTTGAAGTTGTAGATGAAATTGAGACAGCCAATCCATTAAAATGTGGAGTTCACCCTGGATTATCCAAATGGGCCCAATGTAATCACAGGGCTTTTTAAATTTAAGGGGAGGAAGGAGGCAGAAAGATGGCACTCTGAGAAAGACTCAACATTGCTGACTTTGAAAATGGAAAAGGGTCATGAGACAAAAATAATGCAGGCAGATTCAAAAAGCTAGAAAAAGCAAGAAAATTAATTTTCCCCAAGATCCTCCAGAAATGAATGCTGGCCTGCCAACACCTTAATTTTAGGCCAGTGAGACCCATTTTGGACTTCTGACCCCAAAATTGCAAAAGAACAAATTTTTGTTGTTTTAAGCCACTAAGCTCGTGATAATTTGGTAAAACAGCAACAGGAAACTGATATGGTTTCCCTTTTACTTTTCTCCTCAGAAACAAAAAGTAAAAGGGCATTTCAAGGAAGGGAAGTTGCTTGTTCATATGTGTACCCATGAGGGCTTTTCACTTAGCGATAGCTATTTCAACTTTTTCAAGTTCGTTTTGTTCTCTGTGCAGACTCCTTAGGTCACGCATTGTGAGAGTACAAAGACAAACTTGGCCAATGTAATTTAATTACAAACTTTAAGATATCTCTGTTTAATATGCAGGTCAACATACTATCAGTTAACGAAGGAAATGTATAACAACAAATAGCATAAGAAACTGGTCATTTTGACTGTGCCAAGTTAGAATATAGAGCCATTTTACAAATGCTGCACAGCAGTTTCTCTTCTTAACAAAAATAAAAATGATGTAAACGAAGTTTGTATTTGAATTTACAGAGGGGCACTTACAATACCTAAGAGAACAGATTATTTTAATAAAGTATTTTTCAAATACTTTAAAAACACATGTCTACCAAGAAACAATTTGTGTACTAATTACCATTATTTTTACCTGTCCATTATATCTAATGCCTACTCAATATTTACTATGCAACATTTTCAAACTTTGATTTGCTAGATCTGCAGCGAAGTGTAATTTATGCCTGGGATGCCAATTTAATGGAAGCAATAGGTTTACAGAATAAAAATGTAGATAGTTTGAAATTTGCCCTCATTTGGGCATTATTGTCTGTTCACTCATTCAAATAATTTTTATTGACTTTCTCAGGTATCAGACATTGATGTTAAGAACCCAGGATAGACATTTTCCTCCTGTATCTCATCACTACTCCACTATAGTTGGTGATCCAATCATGTTGGGCCACCCTGCTATTCCCTAAAATGGGTCACAGTCTCTGTTACTTCTGAAATTGCGATCACAGTGTTCCCTACCAGGAAACATGCAGAACTTCCGCCAGGCCCAGGTTCCACCCACGGGTGGGTTTTTATGTCACTTCAGTTTAGAAGTCCCCTCCCTGGAAAGCTTTTCATTGCTAATCCAAGACTGAGCTAAATGTTTCTCCTACGCTACTTTGTGCACTTCGAAGACCCTTGTAATCAAAATTTACTCCTGTTGTAGCACTTACCACAGCATGCTGAAATGGCCTTTTTGCTTGTTTTCCTCTCTCAGTTTCTGTAAGATTCTTTAAGGCATGGATTGTGCCTTGTACATCATTATTTATTTGATGCTTATTAGCACAGTACTGGCATATAATAGGTTTTTAGTATATAGTTACTAAATGAATGAATCAATGACTATATAAAAGATATATATAGGGAAAGAAGTATTGAGAAAAATCAAAGGAGGAGAGGTTATTCTTTTTAAATTGTTTTTCTCTGAGCCCGTAGTTTCAGAACTGGAAAATAATTGTAAAATTATGCTGTTTCTGGTATGGCCTCGGATCATGCTTGAGAATTCTGATTTCCAAGGCTAACACATTGACCTTTACTTGTTTTTTAATTTTGTTTTAATTCACTTTGACTTAATATATATATCTTTAAAGGACACTACTATAAACTTTCATTTTAAAAATACTTTCCCTTTCTCCATATTAAATAATTTGACAAATAATAATTAGGACAAACTTCAAGGGAAATCTAGTTTGTTAGTTCTTTTTCTTAAAATATATTTTATTGATTTTTTACAGAGAGAGAGAGAGAGATAGAGAGTTAGAAATATCGATGAGAGAGAGAAACATGGATCAGCTGCCTCTTGCACGCCCCCTACTGGGGATGTGCCTGCAACCAAGGTACATGCCCTTGACCGGAATCGAACCCGGGACCCTTCAGTCCTCAGGCCGAAGCTCTATCCACTGAGCCAAACCGGTTTCGGCTAGTTTGTTAGTTCTTGATGACCACCTATTCCATAAAAATCCCATTATGCATTAAAAAATATAAACCTCTTTTCTGAGATCACATTTCATAACTTTATCTTTTGATAGATTTTGAATGCACTTATAATTCTGAATTAATAAGTTTTGAATGCAATTAGTAAACAATTTTAGATTTATGCTCTTATGCTATTTAATTGATTTATATGGTGATTAGACAATTTCTGCATAGAAAGGAACTTCCAATTCATCTAACCCAACTGTTGATATTACAAGTGAGGAAACCTGACTCCCTCTTCTGCAATAACTGTTCAGGTGGTCTCAGATGAGAAAAGGAAACTTCAAAATACAACTTTCTGAGCCCATGCATGTTCACATTATGCCAGAATGGCACTGTGCTATCATTTCATGATGCTTTGGTGAATCAGAAAGCATGAATTGAGCTTTGGAGCTACAAATAAAGGTTGGAGAGTGAGGGACAGAGGGATACTTACAAATTCTCGACACACTACAATCTGTTCCAGTGCCCCATCACCCACTTGAATGTTACAGGCATTTCAGTTCTTTCCCACTTCAAAGGTAGAAGTGGCATTTCCCCTGGCTTGAAGGTGAAAATTGTGAGGTAGAAGAGAGGCATTGTTCTGTAAGTCATAAAAATGGACATTTATGAAAGCAGTAGGTTTATGGTTATATCCATTCAAAGGATTTTTTTCAAAAGTTTAGAATTAAATATTGAATTCAAATTGTTCTTTAGTGTTCACTTCCTTCTCAAGGAGATCATACTATGTATGTATTTCCATCCATCATACTTTGTTGGGTGTTCTGGATGCTGATCACATATAGAAAACAATATGGTCTCTGCCCTCTAGGTAGTATACTAGTATTGTAGGACTTGTTAAGTGTTTAAATCAATGTTACATATTACAATAGTGTTGCCATAAATATTATAGTCACATAGGCAATATTTTTCTATATCAGTGCATAAGGAACTCTAAGTTTTCTAGTAATCATTAAGGACATTTGTAGGAAACAAGGAAATATATTTTATGAATTGGGAAGAATAACTATTGGATATTAAGTGAGAATTTAGAAAAATGAACATCAATTTGATACCATTTATGAGCTTTTGTAGGAGATATACCTAAGAATTTCCATATTGTAACACAAACAAATAAAATAAAAACAAGCTAACACATGTCATCCTATATATTCAGGATTCTTCACTCAGATATCCATCAGAATCTAAAACACAAGCTGTTCACAAACGTGTGTGTGTGTGTGTGTATGTGTGTGTGTGTGTGTGTGTGTGTGTAAAATGTACAGAGAAAAATAATATATTGTGGTGATAGCCAAGGAGTAGTTAGTCACTGCTGTCAGGACATGTCCTGATTAGCACCAAGACCATTTATTGACCAGCATGTTGGAGATTAAAGATTAAGAAAACAATTGAAAAAATTCAATCCAGTAGATGAAACCCAAATCTATTTTAGATCATTTTTTCCAACACATGATTTTTTAAAATTCTGGAATTTCCATTAAAGGAAGTCTCACTTTTTTATTCCCCCATTTCTTTGAAATGTTGAGCTTCAGAATGGAAAGATTTAGCAATTTTCTAAATTAGGGTTTTTTGGGTGGGAGGAAGTATTAATAAAATCCCTACATAAAGGGCTACCCACTTTCATTTTCGCAGACTTTTAAGGGAGCCGTGTAGATTGTGGAATTAGTATTGGTGATCTACTAGTAGAAGCTGGCTATGCGTTGAAGACCCCTACCATGCAAACAAAATTTGAAGTATTTTGAAATCTCTTAAGTTAGACTGTACTAGCTTCAGACTAACTTCAGACTTAGACTAGCAGGGCATTTAGAGGGGCCCACGTTGCTCCCGTTCTGACCATGATACTCCTCCACAAGATGTGAGGCGCCAAGGGTCTATGTCCACACAGACCCAAGATCCCATCTCCTGCACTTCTATACCAGACTTCTAAGACACGAAACTAGGAATTCTTACCCAAGCAGCCCAAGCCACTGCCAAGCTTACCCAGGATTTCCCCAGCCCAATCTCCAAAGAAGACCTTGTTACTGTGGGTGCTCACCCTTGGGCTCAAGTGGCAGGTCAGGAACCATGTGGTTCCCTAGGAGAGAGGTGGGGACGGAGAGCAGTTGCAGCATGGCATGTGTTGGGGGGAGGGAAAGGAGGGGGTTAGGAAGAAAGTTAGTCTGAAATGGTAAATAGGAGTAGACTGGAAGTATTGCCATACTGCTATATATATCTAACCTAATAATACCCAAACATGCAAATTGACCGCACCTTCGCTACGCCCACAGCCAATCAGAACGAACAAGATGGCGGTTAATTTGCATATGCGGGTGCTGAGCAGCCTGAGTCCTGTAACCGTCCTCCGGACCCAGGCTGCTCAGAGCCTGTAGGCCTGGGTCCCATAAACATCCTCCGGACCCAGGTGGGATCGCTTAGGTCCTGAGCCGCGGGGACCCCAGAACTCCCCATGGCCACTGGGAGGCTTGGTGGGCGGGAACATTCCCACGTCGCCACAGCGACGCGGGAATGTTTCCGCCCCCAAACACGTGCAGCAGTCTGGGGTCAGGGACTTAAAGCCGCTCAGAGCCTATAGGCCCGCGCTTAGGTCCTGAGTGGCAGGGGCCCCAGAACGCCCCCTGGCCACTGGGAGGCTTGGTGGGACAGGAACATTCCCGTGTCGCCATAGCGATGCGGGAATGTTTCCGCCCCCAAACACGTGCAGCAGTCTGGGGTCTGGGAAATATCCTTCAGACCCAAGCCTCTCAGATCCTGTAAGCCTGCGCTTAGGTCCTGAGCAGCCTGGGTCCCATAAACATCCTCTGGACCCAGGCGAATCAGAGCCTGTAGGCCTGCACTTAGGTCCTGAGCGGCAGGGTCCCAGAATGCCCCCTGGCCACTTGGAGCCTAAGGGTGCAGGCGCCAAGGGGCTGGGTCCCGCAAACATCCTCAGGACCCAGGCCAGTCCAAGCCTGTAGGCCCCTTGCTTAGGTCCTGAGTGGCAGGGTTCCCAGAACGCCCCCTGGCCACTTTGAGCCTATAGGTGCAGGAGCCAAGGGGCTGGGGGCGGGGCGGGGTGGAAACATCCCCTGTCACCATTGTGCCCCCAGCCGCTTGGGAATGCTCCAGCACCAAGAGGTAGTTTGGGTCCACGCCCCCAGCCTGGCGCACATGATGGGGGGCTGGCTGCTGGCCTCTGGGGTGTGTGGAGACCCTTGGGGGCCACCACTGCGTGCGGCCCAGGGGTCCCTGCATGCCCCCCAGCCTGGTGCCCATGGTCAGGGCTCATACAGGAGGCAACCAATCAAAGTGTCCCTCTCACATTGATGTTTCTCTCTGTCTCTCCCTCTCTCTTCCACACTCTAAAAATCAATGGGAACATACCCTCAGGTGAGGATTAAAAAAAAAAAAAAAGCATATCCTATGAAAGACACATCTTGAAAATGCCTAAAGAAAGTTGTCATTTTTTCTTGGTGAAGGGACTGGAGTCCGTGTTGATGAAAACACCTTCGTGGCTGTGGTGACTGGTAGTGGCTGCAGCAATGGGGTGATGGGGCCGGTGCCTTCCCCTGATCAGCCCAGTTGCCTCCCACAAAGGAGAGTGGGGAGCGGGCCTAAGCCATCAGTAGGACATCCCCTGAGGGCACCCAGTATGTGAGAGGGGGCAGGTTGGGCTGAGGGACCCTTAACCCCTTAACCCCAGTGCACGAATTTCGTGCACCGGGCCCCTAGTATGTATGTGTGTATATATATATATATATATATATACATATATATATATATATATATGTATGTATTTTTTTTTTAGATAAGAAGAAGAAAACCACATAATGGAAATTACTAAAGGAAAAGTATTTTGAAATATTTACTCAAATATTGGCTTGGGTTTTTTGCTGATATTACCTCCAATATTGATGGTTGGCATTTCATAAGGATATTTCCATATTTTAATACATTCTGTTCAGATTTTAGATTAAGTTTTTTTCCCCCCTGAGGCCAATGTTAGAAATGCTCACCTGTCTGAATTCAAATAATAGACTTGGAGACAGTACTATGGCAAAAATGAGACTTTTAATATGTCCTTGCAAGAACAGTTGTACAGGCACACATGGAATAGTGATCACAGGCTATTTATCCCTAAGGTGCGAGAGTCCCTCCTCCAGCTCCTCATTGGCTGAGTACTATGGGGTCAATAGCTTCCTCATACGTTGCCTAGGTTTTATTCTCTTATTGGAATATTTTTTAAAAAAAATGGGCTGAGGCCTTTTCTAGTTGTCCCTACCTCCTCTTGTCTAGTTGAGGTGGGTATGAGGTGTTTCGTCTTGGTCCTGGGCATTTTGGGAGGTTTCCACCATGATGCTGGCTCACATACACAGTTCTTTGTTCTTATATCCTCTTTCCTCCTCCTTACATCCTGTTTGCCCCAGGGAAAATACAGTAACCATTTCCAGTAAAAGTTGGCTATGCTGGGGATGGATCACAGAAGCCCACTTCCTCAGTTTATATTTAAAAACAATATTGTAAGTTTTAATACTTTTTAACCAATGGTGGTCCTAACTGATGTGACAAAAAGAATATGAATGATAAACCTTCAGAATATAAAAATGAAATTATAGCAATTTTTTTGAGATAAGGGAAGAGGAAATGTAGAGGAAAGATTTACTAACTACCTCATCTTTCATAACAAAAATAAAATAGATATTAACTTTATAAATTTTAAAAATTGAGATATAAATGAATTATTTAAGTTCAGAAAGGCAATGAATAAATAATTAAAGAAAATATATCTAAAATCTTAAAAGAAGAAGGAGGAGATGTGGTAGATAGATTGTTTCCTAAAAACTTAATTTTTTATATGTCGTATCTAAAGGTGGTAAGTCATTTAATAGAGTACATGGGGAAATTTATTTAATTATTTTTAGGGATACAAAAATCAGAAAACTATTAAGTAATTTTAGTTTAATGTTGACCTGTCTTACCGTTTCATATAAATGAATAACATTATTTAGAACTAGGTATGGAACTCACAGTGAGAAAAATCTAAATGTTCTCATTGGCTTCACTTTAGATTGGCTTATGATAAATGCAATAAATTCCTAATCATATAGATTTAAAGCAAATATTTCACATTTATTTCTAACACATATTGTGAAAACACTTGCATAATGATTTCAGAGGACATTGCATAGCTCAGAGAAACGATGTATAGCAGCAATTGGTGATGGTGTTTTGGGAAGCTTCATATGACATCAACAGTCTCATGTTTTCATTTTTGTGTACAATTAATACTGTGGATGCTTTCTATAATAATTTCCAAAATTGTACTTCCTATATAAAAATAAATCAAAGGAAAAAGTTATAAATTTTGATATTCTTGATTGGTTTACATTTGCTATTGGCTACATTAAGATTTCACTTTTATTTAAGATCGAAGACATAAGTGTTGAAATGTGCAACATGGTATTCTTTACTTTATGACTGAACGACGAGTTTTTGGACATTGAAAATATCATGAGTCAATCTGTTCTTGGAAATGTGCCAGCCAGATTTTGCAGAGGTTTAAATTAAGTTAGTACACCGTTGGTTACTTACTCCAGATGAATTTATTGAAGATTAATAATAGTTATATGGATCACATGTCCTAATACATTTTAATCAAGTAAGTGTCATTTAAGTTCTTAAATACAAAACACCCAGTATGCAAGCTGTCCCAAACTTGTGAACAGGTTGTTTTATATAGTTTGTTTGGGATTTGGAATTCACAACACATTTTCAGTCAGAAATAAAGTTATGAATTGTGCTTGGATTACTGGGCCAGCCCACAAGAGCGGATTTAATCTACAATTAGGGTCTGGGCTACAATTTTAGCAGGTTTAGAACTGATAGGGTTGTCCTTGTGGTTCAAGGGGGATAAGAAATGCATTTGTTTCTTATAGTTAGGTGCAGGCTTAGCCTAGACGAAATAATGAGGTAAATTTTGTCCTCAACATCTCAGCCTCTCTTTATGCATCTTAAACATTTTTCTATTGTACCACTTTTTTGTTGACTCAAACTTCAGTCTCATTGACTACTTCTCAGGGAGTTGGGGGCTGGGAGAGAGATAGAGTAGCACAGCGTTATTTTACAGCATGTTCCAAATTCCAAAATTACTGCTTACAACCTCCCCTTTGAGCCTCCTCCATATGGCGGGGATGGCCTCAACGAAATGTTGGAAGTAAGTCATAGTGACTCAGTTAATTCATACTAAGTTACAGATGATAGCCTCTTAATATAAAAATTATCTTCTTGCTATTGTGTTTATTTCTCATCCCCAAATAATTTTAATCCAAGTATGACTTTCATGATATTTCAGAGAAGGTAATGAGGTTAAATGCCAAGTTCAGTTAATAAAGCAGGGTATTTTTACTATATAAGGAGAAGGGCCCATCTTAAAGAATCTGGATCTCTTCCTTCTAACTTCTTTTTTCCTCTTTTATTTAAGCCACTTATATTTGCTTTTCACAGCATGTTTTTCTTCTGTTTCTAAACCAGTAGGTTTTTAAATAAAACTTGGTATTTTATTTTGATTTGTTTTTTAAACAAGTAGTGGGTTTACAGTGAATACGGGGTCTTGGGAAGGGAAGTTATTAGTGGTTTTGATGTTCTCGTGAACCCCAGGCACACAAAAGGGATTCAGTGTATTATTATAATGAAATACATAGTTTATTGACTTCTATGGCAGCTATAATTACACCTTCAAATGAATGTCTAATGGACTTCCAAGTCACTTTCTAAATAATATTTTTTCTGTTATCCAAATCTTATAATCATGTTATTTCTAATATTAATAAATCCTACGTTCATCTGATTTTCAATTAAATAACTAAAAGTAGGCCAATCCCTGCATTTGTTTCTTGGGTTCTACTAACTTATAGGTCTCTTAGTTTTTTCTCTTCTGTTCACATTCCTTATCTTCCACTTTCTTTTTTTTTTAAATAGTTTTGACCTAATAGAAAAGATTAAAGACATAGTCTGTAAGAGACTGAAATTCTTTGGAGAGACTGTTCAACCATTTCCTTGAGATCTAGTCAAACTGGTGTCAGTTTCTTAGCAATTTTGACAAAATAGATTTTAGATTTATTTAATTCCAGACATAACTTTTTTCCCCTTAATCAGTTCAGAAAATAATATTTTGTGACTATTCCAGGGTTCTGTTAAATTCCATACTCTGAAGAAATTTAAATTACTCCACTTTTATTTTAAAATCAGCTGTTTTTGAGAGTCAAAGAAAAAATTGGCTTGCTCTTAAAATTTATATATTTACTAGAGGCCTGGTGCATGAAATTCACCAGCCTGTGCCCTCTTGTAATACAGGATGGTTGCTTAGGCTTTTATTATATAAATATTATATATAAATTATATATTTTTATTCATTGTTGTGCTTAATAGTTAAAATAAGTTATATTAACTATATTTGAAATTGATGTCTATGTCTAATTATAGATAATAGTTAGAACATGCTAATTCCAATTTATACCCATGTAATTTGCTTGCAGGTAAGTTGAGAAGGATAACCTTTTATTAGGTTAAGTAACATTGTGGATTAAATACAACTCTCAGAGTATAGAATGTTTGACTTCCTTTCTGATCTTAAAAGTAGAATTTGAAGAGTGCATGTTATTTGCCAGGTACTTATGTTATACATATTCATTGATTTTTATCCTTGCTGTAACTCTATCAAATAGGAATTATCAGCCTCACTTAACAGATGGGGAAACTGAGGCACAGGGAGTAGCTAATGAATAGCAGAGAGGGCATGTGAATCTTGACAGTTTGGTTTCTAAAACCCATGATCTTATCAGGACATCACGTTCCCATCACGTTCTGCATGTACCCAGACCAAGGCCAGGGAACAAACCTCCAATCCAGGTATGTGTCCTTGACTAGAAATAGAACCTGAGACCCTCTGGTGCTCCAGTGCTCTGGCTGACATTCTAACCACTGAGCAACACCAGCCAGGGTGGTGTTCCTTTATTTTTCATAAGACCAATTGTTCATGGTTCATATCCTGACCATCCCCCCACATTTAACCAAAGCAGTATAATTTTTATCTCTTTTATATTTGGAAATGCTATGTAATATTTATTAAGTGCTTAGTACATGTTTATTAAATGCAAAGATGAAAAACTCTAGTAAAATTTTGAGAACAATTAAGTTATTCTAATCTTGCTACTTTTTTAAAATACAGTTCTTTTATAGTCTCAGTTTTTCACCTATAAAATGGGAAAATAAAAATTGCCCATTATTATCTATTTTGAACAATATATGATATACTGGGTATAAAACTGCTTGCACAGTGTTTAACATTTACCAGTTCTCAATCTGTGTTGATTTCCCCCTCCAGAAATCTGTTAATTAGTAAAATAATGAACAGACTTGGCAAAGATGAAGGATATAATAGAGATTCTAGTTCTCTCTCAAAATATCAGAATTATTGGAAAGGCACTTGATGTATTCTAATTTCCCCCCTAGATTTCAGGAAATGTGAAAAACATCTACACAGCCTTACCATCTATTAATCAATTCTCTAGTTACTGTGTTGAATTTAATTTATATTTATTTAAATATAAATCTCTCCAGTGTAGAATAGGAGTAGTGGTAATTGTACTGGATAAATGTGTATTAGTTGCACAAAAACGAATCAGCTGACACACCTATTAGGATTGCTATCATAAAAAAAAATAAAACACACAAACAAAGAATGGAAAATAAGTGTTGGCATGATTGTGGAGAAATTGGAACTGTCTTGCATTGCTTGTTGAAATGCTATGAAAAAGTTCGGTGGTTCCTCAAAAAGCTAAACAGAATTACTCTAGGATCCAGCAACTCTACTCAGTGGTATGTAGCCAAAAAATTGAAAACAGGGACTCAAACACATACTTGTACATCAGTGTTCATTGTAAGACTATTCACAATAGGCAAAATGTAGAAACCACTTAAGTGCCCATCAGTGGATAAGCAGTTGTGGTATATTCATACAATAGAATATTGTTCAGCCATAAAAAGGAATAGCACATGTTACAACACAGATAAGCCTTGAAAACATTATGCTAAGTGAAATAAGCCAGGCGCCAAGGGACAATACTGTATGATTACACGTATATTAAATAGTATAATGGGCAAATTTATAGAGATAGAAAGTAGGTTAGAAGTTACTAGAGATTGACAGGGAAGGGAGGATGGGAAGTTACTGCTTAACAGTTACAAAGTTTCTGTTTGGTGTGATAAAAACATTTTGGAAATAGTAGGAATGGTTGCACAACATTGTGAATGCAATTAATGCTGTGAATTGTATATGTAAAATAGTATATTTTAATATCATCATATATAATAGAAGGCTAATATGCAAATCGACCGACTAGCAGAATGACTGGTCACTACGACGTGCACAGACCACCAGGGGGCAGATGCTAATTGAAGGAGCTGCCCCCTTGTGGTCAGTGTGCTCCCACAGGGGGAGTGCTGCTCAGCCAGAAGCTGGGCTCATGGCTGGCGAGCACAGCAGTGGTGGCCTCTCCCGCCTCTGCGGCAGCACTAAGGACCCCCTTGGCAGACATCTCCCGAGGGGTCCCAGACTGCAAGAGGGCAAAGGCTGGGCTGAGGGACACCCCCAAGTGCATGAATGTTGTGCACTGGGCCTCTAGTCTATAATAATAAAAGCATAATATGCTAATTAGACCCGATGTCCTTCCGGGATGAAGCCAGGCTGTAGCTGCCACGGCTGCAAGGGAGGATTGAGGCAGCCACAGTTACGAAGGCCTACTCTTGCACGAATTTCATGCATCGGGCCTCTAATTCTATAAAATTTAATCACAAAATTTACTAATGAAATATACCACAGACCATTGAAGTATATGCACTTTACTAGTGAATTGGTGACTCGCATGGTCTGTGAATTATATCTCAATAAACTTGCTAAATCACTGAGTCTGCGAGGTGCTCCTTTGTTAGGAAGAAGGGAGCCTGTGCATTTCTGTCCCTATGATAGGCAGTGGGATAAGCCATACGGATCCATACATCAGTGTAAAATAGAGTACTACTCTGATCAACTGTGACCCAGCAAGGATGTGCTACATGTTAGTAGGGTGAACATGTGCATACCAACCTGCTATTGTGCTGTAAAAAGCTTCCAGGCTTCTCAAGTTTGGTGACCTGCTCAGCTGGTTGGGGGTGGCGACAGATGACCACAGAACTTGAGAGATTTTCATTTTAGAAAGTCATGGTGGAATTTTTTTCCTCACACGTGTATGCTTGAGCACATATAAAATATTTGTATTCTTTGCTGGTTTGGTAGGAAACCAAAAGAATGCAGTCCGTAACCATATCCAGCCATCTTTGAAATGGTGCCTGACTCTAGTTCCAGTATCGTTGAATACATTATGAACATTTTTTTTTTTTGTTACCATGAAAATAAGTAGAATAACCAAGAACTGGTGCTCCAAAAATGAAAACTAGGTTAAGCTAGCTTAGTTTGGAGGTAGACAAAAGTAGAATTTAAGTTGAAATGAAGTATAAGTAGCCCGGCTGGTATGGCTCAGTGGTTGAGCGTAGACCTATGAATGAGGAGGTCACAGATCCATACCCTGTCAGAGCACACGCTGGGGTTGTGGGCTCCATTCCCAGGGGATGGGGGTGGGAGGGCAGCTTACAGGAGGCAGCCAATCAATGATTCTCATTTTTTTATGTTTCTCTCTCTCTCTCCCTCTCCCTTCCTCTCTGAAATCAATAAAAATATATTTTAAAAAATAAATGAAGTCTAAGTAGATATTAGCCAAATAAAATTAGCTAAGCGTTATTACAAACAGAAAATATAGCGGACTGATGGCTGAGTTCAGAAGTGATTTAGTATATCCTGGTAACAGAGATAACACTGCTCTGATGGGGGCTGTTAGCGATAAAGTGCTATTTAGGCCATCACAAGGATTATAGATTCTATTCCAAGTGAAAATATGAAGACTGAAGCATTTTAGTCATGGGAAATAATATTATCAGATTTTTGTTCCAAGGACATCAATATGGGTATTGTGTGGGAAAAATGGATTGAAGAGAACAGAGTGAGTAGAGGCAGACGAATTAAGAGGAAATTGTAGTATGTTAGCAGGGAATGATAATGCTTGGACACTGTGGTGACAATGACATTAGGAACAATTAAATGATTGGAGATATATTTAGAAAATAGAACTAGAAAGACTTGGGGGGCAAAACTGATTTGGGAGCCTAAGAGAGAGTGTCAAGTATAACTGAATCCTAGGCTTTGGGTCAAAACAATTGGTGGATGTTGTCTCCATTTATCATGGTAGAAAAATTGGGATGGAGAGTGGAGAGGTGACGAGCTTACTTTGGGGACGTGTTGAGTTTGAGATGCCTATAAGACATCTAAGTGGAGTTATAAAATTAGAAAAGGAGTTCGAGATAGAAATAGTATTTTGGAGTCTTGATACATAGACATTATTAAAATTAAAGAGATAAAATGAAATTTCCCACTGAGAGAGAGGATAATGAGAATTGCTATTGTAGGGATCTTTTCAACCACAAAACTAAAGTTCATATTCATCAAAAAATTTCTAGTTAGGAACACCAAACCCAGGAAAATCAGAGGATAAAGACAGAAGAAATTAAGGTCTGTTTATACTGGTTTTAATTTCTTATTACTATTCTTGTTAAAAAAAATCTTTCCAATTCCCCATTTCTATATCCAAATATTTTTACATTTCCTATTATCCTACAGTGTTTTATTGCAAATATAAAATACAGTATTTTTGTTACATCCATTAGCTAAAATTATTATGAAATTATAAGGATATTTTTAAATAAATAAATATTATTGAAAGTATTACATACGTCCCTTTTTCCCCCCATTGCCCTCTCCCATCCCATTACCTCCAAAGCTTTCACCACCCACTGTCTGTGTCCTTGGGTTATGCATATACACATATGAGTCATTGGTTGATCTCTTCCCCCTCTTTACCTCCCCCTGCCTTCCCTTTGAGGTTTGACAGTCTGTCGATGTTTCTATGTCTCTGGGTCTATTTTTTTTTCATCAGTTTATGTTGGTCATTAGATTCCATATATGAGTGAGATCATGTGATACTTATCTTTCTCTGACTGGCTTTTTCACTTAGCATAATGCTCTTCATCCATGCTATTGCGAATGGTAAGAGTCCTTTCTTTTTTATAGCTGCGTAGTATTGTATAGATGTACCACAGTTGTTGTTTTTTTAATTCACTCATCTGCTGATGGGCACTTAGGCTGTTGCCAAATCTTAGCTATTGTAAATTGTGCTGCTACAAACATAGGGGTGCATATATTCTTTCTGATGGGTGTTTCTGAGTTCTTGGGATATATTCCTAGAAGTGGGATCACTGGGTCAAATGGGAGTTCCATTTTTAGTTTTTAGAGGAAACTCCAAACTGTTTTCCACAGTGGCTGCACCAGTCTGCATTCCCACCAGCAGTGCATGGGAGTCCCCTTGTGCATCCTCCCCAACATTTGTCCTTTGTTGATTTGTTGATGATAGCTATTCTGACAGGTGTGAGATGGTACCTCATTGTCGTTTTGATTTGCATCTCTTGGATGTTGAGTGATTTTGAGCACTTTTTCATATGCCTTTTGGTCTTCTGTATGTCTATTTTGGATATTTTTAATTATTGTCTTTAATAAAAAGCATTTATCTGAGGAACTAATTTTCTAGATAACTTACAGACTTTACATTATCTGCCTGTTTCTACTGTATCTTGCATATTGTCTGTATAATTTTATGGAAAGAAACTGTTTTGGCAGATGCTAAATCTCTAAATTAAAAATAATTTAGAATATTTTGCATATTTAGCTACTTTTTATATTTCCTATTTATGTATATTTTATATGCTTTTTAAAAATACCGATTGAGCTTTTCATTTTATTTAGTTTCAATAGACTTCTCTCTTTTATTTTTTGAGCTGTAATGCATCTTTTTTAAACAGGGAAAATTTCTCACATTTCAATTTAAACTGTTCAGTTCATTACTATGGACCCACCTAGTGTCGACTTTTCAAATTCACTTCCTTACTCTGTGCATATGCCTATGTTAAACATATAAATCACATAATAAATGAAATGCTTATGTAATCTTAGCACTTAAATGCTCATTTCAGAATCTTAATATTGTTGTTCCTTTCTTATGGTATACATTGTATGCAACCTAAACAATCTGAAAATAATTAACTGTCGGTTAAACATGCAGCTGCTGGAAAGCATCTATTGCTCTTTTCTGCAGCATTCACTCGAGAGGAAAATATAATCACTGGTATCAAGAGTCGTATTATTGAAAGAGATCATGTCACACGAGAATTTGTGTGATTTATTTAATGTATTGGAGTTACTTCTCTAAGTTTATAAACCATACCTTACTGGTTATAATAATTGCTAACACATATTGAATTCCCCATATAATATGTGGGAGATATGTTCCCATAATATACTTTAACTTGCTTATGAAGATATTTAGAATTATTTTGGTGTGATGCTTTTCTAACTGCTTTGAAGAGAGGGATTTAGTGAAATGCTTCTTCCTCTCCCCCCCCCCACTCCCAACTATGCTCCAAACCCCGCCACACAAAGCCACCCATATTCTTTAGTTTAATATTTCTGTTCTCCTCGTTGTGAGATAGTTTTCCAAGGCTAAAAAGTTTGAAGACAACTGCTTTGGATTTCTATTAACCAGTGGAAACTAGTTTATCAGCAGCCTGGTTTTATTTGCAGAATGTTTATTTAAATAGTGTACACTTCAAATGCGAATACCATCCAACTCACTGAATATAATTTGTAGTCTTCCAACTTTTTGTACCTCATTCAGTCTTGCATGTATGCATGGGAGACTCAGGATGTTGTCAGTTGGAATCGTGTTGAACATATCTCTGAAAGCTTTCTAAAGTTTTTAAGTTAACCAGTCTACTTCTGCTTGATCCTGAATTTTGCTCTTATCTGGATATGTCAGAAGCAGGGATCAAGGACAATTCCTTGAATTCCGTATCTGATTTTATAATTTCTTTAACTGTAGGTATGAAGGCAAAACTGCATGCACATGATTGAAAGGCATGGTTACATATATATTTGATGGGAGTTATAGAAAATTAGAAATTAGATAAATTTATTATTTTTGAACTAATAGAACACAAGTGATGCCTCATTAGTGTTTTTCTTAACTACTCTTGTCCTCAGACAGCATTTCTATTTTCTATTTCCTCAGCCTGTTAATAGGATAGCTTCCTTCTTGTCTAATTGGCGTAAGGATTTATTTAAATATGTTTTAATTTAGAGGAGATTACCTGCCCCTTTTTGTACCTAGATGCATCATTAGCATGTCCTTTATGTAATAGTGTAGTTTCCTTGTAAAAGAATTTGCTTGCTTTCCTTAAACTAAAATAGAGTGGGCATCTTTAACATAGGTGTTGGTATTTATCGTTCCCCTGCCATGCTTCCAGAATATCAGAATCATAAGGGGAAATCATTAGATTCTCTCCATTTAATTTAACAGTTTTAATTGGACAGCATCATTATTACATTTTCTTTTAGTGAATTGTGGGTTGGTTTTTCAGTGAATCAAACTGTTCATGTTGCTTATGAGGTTCAGCCCTTGGCATAATGTCACTAATGATTTCTACAGGACCTTGAACTAAAGCAACAGGAAAATCTATCAACAAAGAGATATAAATGGAATATTTTTAGATCAAATATAAGATTCAAATCTTTGTACTGGAAGAAATGGACAACAGTGGGCAATTGCATACTTGATCACTTTAAATGCAATCAAAATGGCAGTGACTGCCTAATTGCCAAAATAGCATCTGGACACATGGAAAATGAAATGGCAGTTGTATTTGACAGTGATTATTGCCGTTATTAAATTAATGAAGAAGTCCATTATGTCCATTATGTTATGAAAGCAGTGGCCAGTTTATTATTTTCTTTTTTTTCTCAAAAACTTTAGATGTTGTAATTTTTAGCTTTTCACTGGTGTTTTTCCTCCAGATGCCTTCAGGTGATACTGTTCTCTCTCTGATGCAGTTCCTAATATGGAAACCCAATGTTCTTTATGGAGTCTTTGTTGTGGAAGGGAATTAAATATTTGTGTGCGTGCATGTCTGTGGGGTGTGTGTGTGTGCGCGCGCAGTGCTGTGGGGGAAGGCTATAGAATTTATGGTTTCATTTGCCAGAAATGAACTCTGTTCTCCTGGTTTTTTAAGAGTATCTCTCACCAGTGACTGTGTCATTGCTCAGATCAATGGCTTTCAAATAGGCCTCTTTTTAAAAAATAGTCATTATGTTATTTATCCTTTCTACAAACTTTTAACCTATTTAGTTTAGTGCTTCACTCACCTTATAAAAGAGCTTCTCATACTTACAAATAAAATCTACTTTTTCTATGATATCTTTACATAATTTCGTGGAATATTTTCATCTCTAAGTTGGAAAACTCTATTTATATGTCCTGCCATTATGTCATATTCATTTGTAACATCACTTTTCCCACAAACTTTCCCACTCACAAATTTCTGTTAATATCACTGCTGTTGTTCATGAACTTTAACACTTCACTACATGTTATTTCTTACACTTTAATACTTGTCCAGGGAAAGCTTTTTTGAAGAAGTGGTATTTAAACCTAGATGTAAAGTTGATGTTTAGGGTGGGAGCATGCCCTGATCGTGGGAAACAGATTGTGCTTGAAAAGCACTGAGGTAAATGATTGTACTGGATTACCTGTTCTATCTATTATATAATTATATAAACCTTTACATCTAGGTTTATATTACATAGAAACATATGTAATGTACCAGTACACACAGAGTTAGGTTTCTGAGATCTCTGGATTTTTTTCTTCAGCTAGAGGGTGCCAGGGGTATTACAGAACTTGAAATGGTTGGTCTGGAGGATACAATAAAAAACAAGACATAGCCATCTATCATTATAGAGCTTAGAGACAAGGAGTAGGAACTGATGTTCTTCTTGGTATTATGGGAATCCCAAGAATGTTAGCAGGTGAAGGAACAAGATAGGATTCTAATAGGGTCTGATGCTTCAACAAATCTTAAAGGATAAGTAGAAATTAGCCTGACAAATTGGGATAAGGGGGTTTGGAAAATATTCCAGGAAGAATGTACATTTCACACAAAATCATTAAATGAAGACACAGCAGGCTGTTTGCCCAAACTAGACGTGTCTAGGGTAGCAGGAGCATGAAATTCATGGGATGTTGGGAGAGATGAGGCTGGAAAAGGAGATCATGGCAGAGCATGAAACGATTACATACCCAAGAATATTTTCACTGGGGTCTCTGAATTTCCATTAAAGAAACATTTATTCCAGAAATGAAAATTATGTTCTATGAAAATACCTTTAAATTGGGTATTACCATAAAAATGAGAATTTCTTTTTTCTAACAGTTAAATAAATTTAATAATAAAAAATACACATTAATTATAGTTCTCTGAAAATATGTGTTGGGTCTGCTTATCTGAATTTGAGAAATATTGTGTATAGATGATAGGCAACAATTGGAAAGATTTTAGTTTCATTTGATTTGTAATTAAATAATTTATCTTATGTATAGTTAACTTTTTTTAGGGGGGGAAATGGACTCACATTCAAAATTGGCTCCATGTTTCTTCTCATTCAAGGACCCAGACTGATGGAATAGGCTCTATCTGGGATACGCTGTTTACATGGTGGATGGCAGAAACAGATAAGGTGGCTGAGCTAAATATAACATTCATACGGAAAGCTCCATGTTCCATTGGCCAAAGCAAGTTACATGTCTAAGACAGAGTCAGTGAAATAGGAAGTAAACCCCATTGGCAGGGAAGTATAGCAAGGGATATAACAAATTATTTATGAATAAATAATACAATTTAACATAAAATGTTAATCAAAGTTGTAATTTTTTGCAAAAGTGATAGGTTTAAAAATGGTTACCACATTGTAGTTGTAAATTGCATTCTCATTAAAGGACATTGAGCATCTTTCCTTTGTTTAAGAATCATTTCTAGTCCTAACTGGTTCAATGGTTAGAGTGTTGGCCCTCGGACTGAAGGGTCCCAGGTTCGATTCTGATCCAGGGCATGTACCTCAGTTGCAGGCTCCATCCCAGTCCTGGGTGGTGCATATGCAGGAGGCAACCAATGTGTCTCTCTCACATTGATGTTTCTCATTCTCTATCTCTCCTCCCTCCCTTTCACTCTCTCTAAAAATCAATGGAAAAAATATCCTCAGGTGAGGAGTAACAAAATAACTTTTTAAATTTAAAATAATAAAATAAAATCTGTTTCTAAACAAAAGGATAATTTCTATTTTCTTTGAACAAGATATATTATTTGCCTGTTTTACTGTTGGTTTATCTTTTTGTCATTGATTTCAAAGAGCTCTTTACATATCGTGGAGGCAAGATCTTCGGTATGGGTTGCATTTTTTCCCAACTTATCTCATGTCTTCTGATTTATTTATAGCACTTTTTGTCATTTATAAGTTTTTGGTGTTTATATAATTTGATTTATTAAGAGTAAATGGGCCAATTATAAAGACTGAAGAAATCTGAATTTTGGTCCACAAAACAGAAAAGAAATAGATATATATTTAAATATGTGCTTAAGATGCTGGCATATCTTACAAATGCTTGTCATATTTTAGTCTATGCTTTGGTTTCAAGCAAGATTTAAAAATAAATGTTTTTGATTATAGACCCATGATTTTCTTATAGTTAATTAATATTCAGGTGTTTTGAAATACTAATGTACCATTTTATACAATCAATATTTGTAAATTAGTACCAATTAATCATTTTCCCCATTTTATGAAAGTATGCATTATAAAAAATACAATCTTAATATATATAGATGGTTTCCAATACAAGTATAGATTAAAGATTCTGTATGTATTTATTGAATGAATACATTCTTTTGGTAAAATCTGCTTTCTTGCATTTTTTTTATCCTGGGCATAGTCTGAATGAATTGATTTCTATATCATGGCAGTAAGTAATTTTTTAACAATTACATGAAAAAAAAATAGGTGCTATTTGGCAGGAGTTCTACAGAGTGTTCAAAAAATTCATTTTAAAAACTAGGTTTCCTTAAACACAATTTGGCTGTCAGGATTTCTAACATTTCAATATTTTAGTTTGCCTTAGAGTTTCTCATTTGGTGTTTTGAAATTCTGGATAAAAGCAGAATTTGCATTTATTTCCCCCTTCACACCAATCACTGTCATCACACACATGTAAAATGTTCAATACAGTAATGAATTGATTTTAATTCTCTCATTGAATTAGGTAATACTAATAAATGTAATTGTACTTAGAAAAAATGAATATTGTGACTTGAAAATTAAAGCACAAAAATGTTTCAGTTGTAAAATCAGTTCTTTTGAAAACATGGTCATTTATTTTGTGACCAATTCAGTTCTCCTGGTCATTTTAATTGAATTGAATTTAGCCAGGTTACCTTTAATTAATAAAATATTTATTTTTCTTATCACCTTATACTGATGTGTGAATTTAGTAATGATATAACTTTAAAGGGTTAGAATAAACTACAAGGACTGGTCTTAAAGCTATTAAAAAAGTTACATAACTGGTTTAAAAGTGAGACGGGTAAGACATTTTATTTTGCAAAATATAAATTGACTTATCAAAGAAGCATTTATAAAATCAGAATTTGAGAGTCAAGAGGGACCTTAAAACTCATCTTCCCTGAGACGTTCAAGACTTAAGCCAGACCACATCACCAGTAGGGAAGGAGTAGAGGCTCTTTTAGAGCACACACCTGCTAGCTTTCATCTTAGCCATAACTCTTCCTGTGCTATCCTTGATAGAAGTATACCAAACATCATTAAAGGGTGACATTTTCATTAACTATGAATATTTGTTTGTCCTTTACTTAGTATGCTATCAAAGGAGAATATAGAGAATAGACAAGTGTAATCAACTTAAAAATAAATCCATGTTCAAATGTTTTCATACTTTACTCAGTTTTAGCTCTTAATCTGCTATAATTAGTTATAATCAAGAAATATATACAACATCTACAGTGGAAAAACTCCCCTGAAAGATGTGTACTAAAATATTTTGCGGCAATCATCTAATAAGTAAGATTCCAAGTCCTGTTTTAACAATATCATGGTGTTACTACTTCTCCCATTGCTGCTGCCTCTTTTAAAATGTCAGTGGAGTATGTTCCCTGGATTTCTTTCCAGGTTGAGAAATTAAATATAGGCGGTTTTGTAGCCAAGATCATTTTTTAAAGATATCGTCCCATTTGAAAGGCTTCTCGTCACAGGGGTTATGTGATTTTTTTTTTTTCTCACTAGGTGTCTTCTGCTTTTTTACCACCAGAGTGGTTTGTGGTTTTTTATCTTCATGAACTGACACCCATTAACATCACTACTTATCATAAGGAGAGATGATTGTTTAATGAGTAAGAGTAATAAAAGTATGAGTTCAGTTGATCTTATCTTCTTAATAGCTACTCTTTGCCTGAAATGATTATTTCTGTAAGATAGAAATACCATTGCAAAGTAGTAACATGAGCACTAGAAAATAGGTATTTTACCTCAGAATCCAAAAATTGTAACATAATAAAAAGAGAATGTTTAGGAATTATTTTTAAAAGATAGCCAAATTATATGATTTCTGCTAATTTTTGTGTTTATTGTCACCATTAATGGGATAAGATTTTAATTTTTTAATGCTATGTAAAAATCATCTTTTATATCAAGATATTTTTCAAGATGGGGCAATTAACCTAACTTTGTCCAAAGTTTGGATATTCACTTAGCATTAAAACATAATTATTAAGCACCTCCCTTGCACTTAATATTTAATTGCTATTAGAACTTTGGAGGGAAGAATTCATAACTTTGGTTTCCCCATCTCTGCACTTACTAGTTTTGGGACCTTGAACAAATCAATTCACTTCTTTTTATAAGCCTCAGTTTCCTTACTTATAGTTGGGATAATACAACAGCATATCTCATATTGTTGTTTTGAATATTAAATGAGATGATTTTATTTTAAATGCATCATAGTGACTGGTAGAAAGCCCTGAAAAAATAAAATCTATTCTTTTTAAATTTCTTCAAATTGTTCTGAAGGAAATACAGGGTAAGATATCAAACAGTGGGAACTATTACTGGGAATGGCATCATATCTTTGAGAAAAGTATGAGACCAGAGTTTCTAAGGTGAACCCATTCTTAATGGGTTCTTCAAGAACAGTACTTGGTAAAAAATGTGATCTGGGTACAATTTATATTTATATTCTACCTACCTACCTACCTACCTAACTAACTAACTGACAATACCATAAGCAGGCTATTATATGCCAATTCCCTGGCATAAATGTGTTATAGAGAATTGAATTTTAGGTTTCTAAAAAAGAAGATAAGCTATTGAATTTCTTAGGTGATTTTCTGACGTTTTCCAATTACAAGATTAAAAGTTTTAAAAGACACATAATAGGTCAATGATGAACTCATTTTTTTTAAAAGAGGGCGGGTTCTTTTTAAAATTTTTATGACAACGTGAAGAGAAAAACAAAGTGAGGAGAAAAAAATTAGGTGAACATTTTCTTAATGCCTCTTGTGTCAGGCAGGTTAATTCAATACAATGTTGGTAGTGTCTGACACTGACTTGCTTTAAATTCATTGTGGTTGTTAACACTAAAAGTTTTATTTCTCAAAAATAGCCTTTCAAATTCCTTAAAATGCAGAAACTAAAGCTTGATGGTAAGAATGTATATTAAATATTCAAGTGTAATCTCTATCTATGACTACATATTTCAATTTCAGTTATTAAAATAAAAAATGTTTACCAATTCTCTTAAAATATGGAAACAAAAATACTTCTAAATGAGGAGAGATATATTAAAATGCTTGCTTGAAACAATTCCTGTAAGGGGTTAATGTTGGAAATAATCTGTTTATGATCTTAAAAGTTTGTGATAGTCCCAGCAGCATTCAGTAGCATATCTTCTATTTCCTTAGTCTGTGTGAGCCTCCTTTTTTTTTTTTTGCAATGGAAACAACATGAGCTCAAAAACATACTTTTTCAGGTTCATTCTGTTTTCCATAGTACTATTGCAGCAGTGTCTAAGAGACTCACTAAATTGAAATTTGTGTTTTTTATGTTGTTTTATTGTAGCTTGTACTCTGGTCTTTTCTGAAGATGTATTTATGTTTGTATATTTGCGTTTTTAGATCATTTTCAGATTTCCCACCAATTTAATTATTACTCAATTCAGTTCTCATCATTGCTTTTTCCTCATTTGCTTATTTATTTTGGTTTTAACTTTTCTTAACATATTTGTCTTAGAGGGCTTGGATATGAAACAATTAGTTTGAATTTGGGTCAGATATATTCAATTAGATTTGTTACAAATTTTTCTTGAATTCTTCTTTTGAAATCATAGTACTTAACATCTTGGTAAGCATTTAGTAGATGTTCAGTGAATACTAAAGTATATCTCAATCTACATATATTATGAAACCTTCTGGAGACCTACTTATAATAGTACTAGAGGCCTGATGCATTGAATTCATGCAAGCATAGGCCTTCCTTTGCCCAGCTGCCGGCACCGGCTTCCCTCTGGCACCCAGGACCTGGGCTTCCCTCTGGCCACCAGCAGCCACCCGGGACCCGGGCTTCCCTAGGAGCCCCGGCTTAGTCTGGAAGGAGATCCAGTCTAATTAGCATATTATGCTTTTGTTATTATAGATAGCAAAATCATATTCATATGTTAATTCCTATACAGAAAATACCAGATACATAATGGAGTGATTATGTTAAACTTTTCAGGTAATTGATAAAGAATATGCTTTTTTAAACACATATTATATGGTAGTCATTGACATACATATTATTTTACCATTTTAATATTTACTGTAAAATAAAAAGTTTCATATATTAATTTACCATTTAATATTAGATTGATTAGATCAATTCAATCATTTAATGAAATTGCCAATGATAGGATTTTATGAGAACATTTTATAACTGCCTTCTCTTTTGCTGACATTCTAAACATTGCCTAAATTTGAATTTGCAATATAGAATTCAAATGAAAGAAAACTTTTATGGCCTAGAGAGTTACATTTAGAAATATTTATTCCATTCAACCATCAAATACAGTACTAACTCTATGCCAATGAGATTATATCAAATTTAATTTCATTAGCAATTATTTGAAAGCCTTTAGTTCACTTAAAAAGTGAGTACCATCTTGGGATTTTCATTCAGCTATAAATTCTGGAGTATAATTTTATTGTATATTATAGTGTCACAAGTGACATAAGACCTGGCTTCAAATAACAAATGGACCACTAACCATTTGTATGACTTTAAATTCCTTTTGCCCAAGTTTAAACACTGGGGAACTTAGGGATATACAGACCCCCTCTTGTCTATGCTGCACATGATCCATGAGCTAATCTATGTGAACAAACTTCCTTATGAGCTTGGGAGTTCCATTAGTTCAAAATATCATTATTAAAATGATCATTATATTTGGCAAATTTTCTGTCTAGTTCCTAGTCTATTTTAAATCGTTCAGTAGGGATGATTGTGCAAGAAATAATTTGTCTTTTTGAATAGCTCCAGTGATGTGTATAGAAATACACTGAAACCTTAAACTGACTTCCAAACCATTTAATATGTTCCTATATATTCTGTGTGTTTATTTGGCATATGTATATTCACACATACATATATTAAGTGTCTCTAAAAACAAAACCAAAGACAAGGAAGATCCTGATATGACCATCTTTCCATTATGCTATAGGTGGCCTCAAACACTCACACTCTCTTTCTTACCTGCTCGGCTGACCTTCTGGATTAGAGTTTCAGAGAAACAACCAGAGGTATTAGCTGTAGCAAGACAGCAGCTGGGACCATACGGATCTCAGCATCCTGCCTTATGGCCATTATCTTTGTTTCTATCTTTATGCTGCCACAGTGTCTCCTTCTTGTGCTCTCCCTGCATCCTCTCCTCACTGCCTCCTCCTTTTCCTGAATCCACCTCCCATTGCCCCTGTACCTCACCTCCCTCCTCCTTCATTTTTTCTCTATTTATATAAGAGGAAGCAAGGTTCTCTAATTTGGAAATTTAAAAACAAAACTATTTTTAAAGGGTATATAATAGCTATGTGAGCAATATAAAATATTATTTTTGTATACTTTATCAATTAGAATGTATCAGATTGTAGGTCTCATAAGGGCTAAAAACATATGTAAAATAAATGCAGCAATTTTCCCATTTTTCTATGTAGGAGTGAGTTGTGGCTATAATAAAAAATAATTTGAGGCTAATGACAAGAAAGAATAGTGAGTAATATCCGTCCCCCTTCCCCAACTGCTGAAAATGAAAATCATGTCAGCGTCAAGTCATTTTTGCCACATCCCTTGTTAACAGCTTTTTCAGGGTGGGTCATAATTCTGTGTTTTGTTAGTGTCTTAACTCCATAGTGACATGCTTAAGGCTGATTCCACATTGATTTTGTAGTATATACTAGTATATGTTTATTTTTAGGATACTCCATCATGTGAATGATGGATTGCATTAATAAGTTATTATCAACTTTGTCAAA